>NC_067138.1:8420241-10847741 GCF_903995435.1 Acomys russatus
GTGTGTGTGTGTGTGTGTGCATGTGTGCATGTGCGAGTGTGAGTGTGCGCATGTGAGTGTGCACGTGTGTGCATGTCTGTGTACATGTCTGTGTGCATGTGTTTGTGCGTGTGTGTGTGCACACACATGTGTGAGTGTGAGTGCATGTATTTGTGCATGTGTGTGCATGTGTGCATATGTGTGCACATTAGTGTGTGTGGATGCATGTGTGTGTGCACATGCATATGTGCGTATGTGTATGTGTGCATATGTGTGTGTGCATGCGTGTGCATGAGTATGTTTGTGTGTGTGTGTGTGTGTGTGTGTGTGTGTGTGTCTCCATGCACATGCATGTGGGGGCCTGAAGTTGATATTGGGTGTCTTCCTCTATGGTCACCTTATTTTTTCAAACAGGACTCCTCACTGAGGCTGAAGCTCACCGATTGGCTGGATGATGTGCCCAGATGATGTGCCCAGTGAGCTCCAGGATCTGCCTGTCAACTACTACCCAGCCCCAGGCTCAGGGTGATAGACGCAGCTGCCATGCTCAGCTTTTTGCACGGGAGCTGAGGAGTCCAACCTAGGCCCTGTGTTTGTGCGGCAAGCTGCTTATCCACAGAACCACTCGGGCCTCTGTTGTACTGTTTGAACTGTGTTCTTTATGCACAGGTCCTAAACGCCAATTTTATTCTTTCCTCTTGCTGACTTGGTGTCTGTGAACTATTACAGAGGAAAAATAAAACTGCACTCTAGCCCAAAGGTAGTAAAGCATTCGTACTTTTGATGGCCCATGGGGGAAATAAATGCCCATGGTGAACTTTCTCCCAAGAAAATCCAGAAGGAAAATTAAAACCTGTTGTTTATCACTCTATTAGAACATTAATGCTCTCCGCAACCCAGCATCACTAAGGAGGTTCAGGTAGCCACCTACAACCAAACATCTCACAGAAAACTGACCCACGTGTGCCAAACCACTGCCTTCCCACTCCTTTTTTTCTGCAGCTTCCACCACTGTTTCCCTTGGAAACCAAAGCAGTAGCTGCCTGCAAAGCCAGCTCTCTCTATCCTCGCGCATCAGTACGAAGGACTAGCAGCCTGTTTCCTTCCTCGGTGAAAACACTTGATGCTGGGGGTGGGGGCGGGGAGGCATCATGCTCACACAGGCACAACATGAGAACGCTACCACCTGGGGCCAGACACACTGTGCATTGCATATGCTAGTCTTCCTTGGAAATTGTCATTTTCCCTTTTTCTTTTATAAGGCAAACCATAGATCTCCCCCACGCTGCAACGGTCTGTGTGTTAAATCTTTTCCGTTAGGTATCAGCCTTTTTAAAATCTAAACGCGATGCAGGCATCAGCCGGATATGTCCTACAGCATAATCAAGACGCTGGTTACGAGTGAACTGGGTCATGTAATTGTTGGTTAATATGATCATAGCCCAATGAACATTTTAGCATCCACTGATGAGTCTTGCCTTAATCATTGCTATAACTCTTGCAAAAAATCTTTATTTTTTCTCGTTTGTTCTACATTTATCAATTTGTAATTCTATCCCAGAAAGGACCTTGTTCCTTCTCTTCAATCTATTTTTTTTTCGCTTATTTATAAATAAGTATAAACAATTCATGGGTTATCTTATGAAATGTGTTATAGTTTTCTATCATCTTTTCCATCTGCTTTGAGGTATAGTTGACAAACAACTCATTTTTAATATCACATCTTATGCAGTGGGTTATAATCTATCATTATCAATTTTTTAATTACAAAATTATCCCAGACTTGGCTGAGTGAGTCCTGTTTGTTTCATATCTCCATTTTGCTACAAACACTTCTTAGTTGCTGTCATGACGCCTTCCATAAGACATTTTAGCCACAAAAATAAAAATATTCAGTATTGAACAACACGCATGGAAGATGACACCCTCATCCCGCAATCGCAGCAGCAGCAGCAGCGGTGGTGCCTCCCCTCCCAGCATCACGCATCTGCACAAACACTTCATGGCTTTGATGACTTCCTGCCAAAAAAAAAAAAAAAAAAACAAAAAAAAACAAGGAAGCCTCAGAAAAGATTAATGCAACGCTTGGGGACATTTTACAAAACAATGGGCCTGTGCTCTAACGAAGAAACATCAGTTATTAAACTTGATGACTAAAAATATGATGATTATCGAAGCCTGGAGACACAACTTAGTGTGATACATAATCCATGCTCAGATGCTGGAAAGGGGGAGGGGATGCGTAATCCAGGATCAGACGCTGCAGATCCAGCGTGGGGATGATGCGGGATTTCGAGTCAGATACTGGAAGGGAAGCCTGTTACTAAAGTGAAGGGACGGTGAGAAAAAAAATCTATTATAAGGATTAGAGACTAGAAAATGCATCATACCGATGGTGATTTTTCTGATTTTAGCCATTGTGCTGTTATATTTAAAAGAAAACAAAAATGTTGTCACTCAGGAGAGAAGAACGGAAGTGTGTAGGAGGAAAGGAGAGCCAGGAGAGAGAGAGAGAGAGAGAGAGAGAGAGAGAGAGAGAGACGGTTTGCATGTGTCCTCCACAGAGCACGTGTTGAAAGCTAAATCCCTGATGTACCAATGTCAGAAGATGGGGTTTAGAGTGAGGTGTGGCACTTAAGAGGACTCTGCCCTCACGAAGACTGTAAGCAGAGCTACAGGCCGCAGTGTCACTGACTTGCTCTCTCTTGCTGCATTGGTTAATTCTTGTCAACTTGAGACAAACTAGAGTCATCTGGAAAGAATGAAGCTCAACTGAGGAGCCGACACCATCAGAATGGCCTGTAGACCAACCAGTCTGTGGGCAACTTGTCCATCAGTGATTGATGTGGGAGGGCCCAGCCCACTGTGGGTGGAGCCATGCCTGGGCAGGTGGTCCTGGGGTGTATAAGAAAGCAGGCTGAGCGAGCCATGGGGAGCAAGCCAGTAAGCAGCACCCCTGCGTGGTTCCTGCCTCAGAGTCTGCTCGAGGTTCCCTCGGTAGCGAACTGTGACCAGGACTTGTACGCCAAATAAACCATCTTCTCCCCCACGTTGCTTTTTTCTGCGGTGTTTAGCAAACCAGGACACCTACCCTTCTGCCTCCTGCCGCAGGATGGCGCCATAAGAAACAGCCTGCCAGATGTGAGCAACCTCCCAAGCTCCAGAGCTGTGAGCCAATGAATTTCCATTTGCTATAAATTACCCAGGCGGAAGTGTTCTGTCATAGCCGCAAAGACGGATTTAGACAAACGACAAAGCAGATGCGGTCCTCCAGCCAGGATAACTCGGAAAGTGGGTGAAGACTCAACAATTCTGCTGCCCTTGCAACTTTGTGTTTGAAATTGAAATTAAAGATGGCAAAATCGTTAGTTGTGTATACTTCTTTGTCTAGGGGCGAGACCCTGCATCCCAGCTCTGTCTATGGCAATCATTTCTAAGAGAGACCGTTCCACAATAGATTTCCTGGTACTCCGCCTCTTACGGCCTTCCACTCGCCCCTCTTCCACCATGTTCCTTGAGCCATAGATAGAGGAGATGTGATGTAGATGCAGTCGTTGGGGCTGGGCTCCCAGCATCTGTCCAGCTGCGGTTTTCTGTGATGGCTTCCAGTTGCCGTAAAGAGAGCTATTAGAGGTCCAGTGCAGAGTGCTGAGCCCTGAAACCATTTACATACAAACAACAAAAACAGAGTCAGCAGATTGTATTTCTATATTTATGCATGCACACATGTGCATACACACACACACACACACACACACATATAACAATAATAATCAAAGGGGGGAAACGGCTGCTAAGTCGAGCGGGGGATAAGGAGGTGGAGTTGGGGGTACCCGGGAGAGGCTCAAGGAAGGAAATAGGGGAGGTGATTAATTATATTTCAATTAAGAACATTTAAAAATACTATAAAATCAAAACTTATAATAACAAAGTCCACATTACCGGCTATTTGTTTTAGTTGCTTATACTCTGCTACATGCTAAAGTGGACTGAAGGGGCTTTAGCTCTTCAGAGGGATTTTTGAAGTGAGGTAACTGCAGCTGTTTTCTCCTGGAGGCAGACATTGAAACAAAGAGTTCGGTGCAAGTAATTTGGTGGCAGCATGATCCTTCAAGGTTTGGCAGGGGAGCAGCAATGAAACCCAAGAAGAGAAGAAACATTTGGGGTACATTATCAAGCCACTTAAAACTGTGGGCAGCGTAGAACACAAGCTAACCTTTCCTAAAGACTCAGGGAGCTAGTCTTCAGCAAACAGCTCTCCGCATCACGTGACTCAACAGTCTAGAGGTCAAATGACCTTTCTCCATGTGAACGAGGAAAGTCTGTAGTAAGAGCATGGATGAGGAAGTTGGGTTTCATCCTGCAGAAACCATGTGTGGCTTCACGCCAAGCATGCCAGGAGCTTCGGAGCCAGCAATCCCTCTAAAGCAATGGCTCTCAACCTTCCTACTGCTGCAACCCTTCAATACGGTTCCTCATGCTGTGGTGACCGCCACCCCCCAACCATAAATTTATTTTGTTGCTACTTCATAGCTACAATTTGGCTACTGTTATGTATCGTGATAGAAATATCTGTGTTTCCCAAAGGTCATTGGGGGGTCGTGATCCAAACACTGAGAATCACTGCCTTAGCAAATTAGAAAAGAAGGAACAAGTGGAACTCCAGCAAAGCAGAAGCAGAGAAATGATAAAACTTAGGGCAAAAGCCAATGGCCGAGAAAACAAACTCAAGAGGGAAGCAAGAAAATCAAAAGCTGCTTTTGTTAATAAGGTCAGTGAAACAAGACCCCAGTCAAGTCCCCAAGAAAAAGGACGCAGATTACCAATGTCAGAAGTAAACTAGGAAAGCCAGGCATTGTAATACACACCCCAAATTCCAGCACCCAGGGGGCTGAGTTGGGAGGTACACATGGTCAAGGCCAACCAAGGCTGCAGCAAGTCCTTGTCTCAGTTGAAAAAGAAAAGAGGAAATACAAGACATTGACACGGATTCTATGAGCATCAATAATACATACGTAGCAATAATAAAGAAAAAAGAGCAATAATAAAGAAAAAAGAGTATCAATTTGAGGGGGTATAGGAAGGGTTTGAGGAAGGGCAGCTGGGAGATCCTAGAGAAAGGAAAAGGAAGAGGAAAGGAATGTAACTCTATTTCAATTAAAATATTTAAAAATAGAAAACTAAAAAGTTAAGAAAAAGGCTAGTTAAAGGTACTTGCTGCTCACCCTGACAACCTGAGTTCATGACTCAGAACCCACATGATGGAAGTAGATAACTGTCCCCAAAACTGTTGTCCAACACACACACACACACACACACACACACACACACACACACATGCACACATGTATGCCTGCACACAACCTCAACGAAAAGAAAACAAACATGTTAAGTAAGGAGACGATCTGAAAACTACCTTCCCAAAGACAACAACCCACTGCCCATAAGCACAAGAAACGGGCTCTGCATTTATGTCAGTGCAGAGTTGCACATTAAAACAGTGTAATACCAACACACACCTCCCACCTTGCAAAACCTCAGAAACCCGACAGGGTGTTGGATCCTCTGGAACTGGAGTAGCAGAAGGTTGCGAGCCACTGTGTAGGTGCCAGGAACGGGCCCCAGGTCCTCCGCAAGAGCAGTGCGTACTCTTAACAGCTGAGCCATCTTTTCATCCCCATATTTGACATTTTACAGAAGGCAAAACTGTGGAGACAATGAAAAAAGTGGGTGATTAGCAAGGGCTCAAGACGACAAGGACCAGTAGGCAGAACTTGGGGGGGTGGGGGTGTTTAGCGCCATGACCTTCATCTACAAGATGTCCTGATAGTCAGTGCATGTTTCTCCTGTGAGAATTACACCTACACCATGTACTAGACAAGAGCAAGCCGTGGGGTGGACCACCGGCTCAGGATGGTAACTGATGTCAGCTCATCAGCTGTAACAGACATGTGCCTCCCGTGCGAGAGGTTGACACAGGGCAGGCTGTGCGGGTGGAAGGAATAGGAGGACATTTGGCAAGTCTGCTTGCTTCTTGCTCAGTTTTGTCGTGAGCTGCCCTAAAAGTTAAAGTCTATGTAAAAGCAAAACCAGCAACGAAAACACCATTGATCTCACATGGCTGGAGGTGGTTGCAAAGCATTTCCGTCTTCTGAAAGCTAACAGGAATCCACACAAGTTAACAAGAGCTAACCTACCTAGTGAGTTCTTAAATTCGATCCATGACCAAAGTCCATAAAAACCGTGTGTCTGTCTGTCTCTGTGAGTGCATGCATGATTTCAAACATGTGCCCTTTTCCCTGAGAATAATTTATAAGCTTTTATCAAGATTTTTAATGCAGAGCTGAAGAGATGCCTGAAGTGCAAAGGTTCTTACAGCGAGCCTGGTGACCAGAGGTCTCCCAGGGACCCACGTGATGGGAGGACACTCATCATGTCACTTGTTCATGAGCACATACATACATACATACACACATACATACATACAAAAAGTGAATACATAAAATGTAATTTTAAGAAGGATTCTTAATATAGTCAGATATAGTAACCCACACTTCTAATTCCGGGACTCAAGAAGCAGAGATGGGAGGATCACAAGTTCAAGACCAGTCCAGACTACATAGCAAATTCCAGGCTACCCTGGGCTAATTAATTAGGGAAGTCGTGCATCAAATACAAACAAAATACAGCTTGTCTCAGTGATGGCTCCACCTTCAGTTTCCCTTTTCTCTCCAAGCCCTCAAGCCTCCCCTCTCTCCTTTCCTGCTACAGAGAGGATATGGGGATGTCTCTAGCTGAGCCTCCTACAGTGGGGGGCACAGAGACTGTGGAGGCCACCTTCTAGACAGGCAGAACCTATAGTGGTGGGAGGGGATCACCAATCCACCTACCAACCCTCCCAACCAAAATATACCCTGCCTACAAGATGTGCAGGGATAAAGATAAAATAGAGACTGAGGGAATGTCCAACCAATGCCTGGTGCAACCTAAGATCCACCCCACGGGAGAGAGCCAACCCCTGACACCATTAACTATACACTCTGCCATGTTTACAGACAGGAGCTTAACTTAACCATTCTCTGAGAGGCCCCACCCAGCAGCTGATCAAATCGATGCTGAGACTCATGGCCGAGCATTAGGCGGAGCTCGAGGAGTCCTATGGAAGAGTGGGGTGTCGCAGGAGGAGAGAAGGACCTGGAGGGGACAAAAATACCACAAGAAGACCAACAGAGTCAACACACCTAGATCCATGGGGGTTCACAGAAACGGAAGCACCAACCAAAGATCATGTATAGCCTGGATCTGGGACCCCCTACACATATGTAACCTATGTGCAATTTGATCTCATGTGGGTCCCCTAGTGAGTTGAGCAGATGCTGTCTATGACATGGATTCTGCTGCCTGCTTGTGATCACTTCTCCCTAAAGGGGCTGCCTGGCTGTGGAGAGCTGCGAAGTGCCGTGCCCTGACATGGCGCCGGTTTCCGCCTTCCGCCTTCCCACTGGTGAGTGCTCTCCAGGATAAACAAGTCCTCATATGGTGAAGGGCTGTGCAGGGGTAACGGATGATCTTGTGATGAGCGGCCTTGCTCTGACTTTGACCTATGAGGAGTTAGCACCTGGCAAAAGCTGATTGGTACTTGGTTGTTACTTAAGCTCTGTCCTTCCCTTCTTCGGGGCCATTCCTGCTTAGCAAAATCCTGAGTAAAGATCTAGAGAAGAAGTCTGGTTGTCGGTGTCTTATTTCCGCTGGACGGTGCGGCGCCGACACCTGGCCTGGCCTCAGTGGATGAGAATGAGCTCAGTCCTGATGCGACTTGAAATGCTGGGTGGGTTGGTAGGGAGACAAGGGGAGGGGGATAGGAGGAAGAGGGGGGAGAGGAGAGAGGGGGCTACTACCAGGATGTAAAGTTAATATATAAAATTTTTAAAAATTAAAAAGAAACAAAAATAAAATAAAATAAAGGATTTTCCATGCTCCATCACATCCCACGCCATTTCCAAACTGCAGAAGCCAGCTCTGCTCAATTGCTTCTGATACCTCTCGGGTTTCCCCAGTGGCTCAAGGCACAGCAACAGGAGTCTTCCCAGACCACAGCAAACGTGTCTCTTGGATTCCAGCTGAGTGCCTCTAACTATGAACCTTATCCCTTTGCAGGAGATGTTGTTTGTGCACTCAGAGTCTGCAAATGAGCCCAGAATAGCTTCTACACACACACACACACACACACACACACACACACACACACACACACTATGACCCCTGCCCCGCCCCAAAAGGAGGAGGAGGCTGAAAAAACAGTAACTACCAACATGGTTCCAGCTATGCTTGTCTCTCCTTGAACTGCTTGGCTTTTCCATCAAGAGGCTAATCCAAACATATAAAATACTTACTCCAGTGGATTGTGTGGGTTCCTATTCCTGCGATAAGATAAAGAAATGTTTGAGGTAAAAATCCTCCCCTTCTCTCCATCGTGTGCACCAGCCCCTCTAACCCCTCAACTCCGGGTCTTCTGCCATTCGGGTTTGTAATCAATTAGACCTGACATCTCCAGGACCCTCCTAGTTTTGACTTCTCCATCCTCTTCACACCTCCTCACACTGCTGGACCTCACACCCTCTCAGGTTTTCCACCGTACAAGTCTTGCATTCTCTGGTCCTGGCTATTCCTAGCTCCCCCTGCTGGAGTGGCTGAGAGCACTCAGCCCAATAATGCTGACATTTGCAAACTACATCCATCTATCTTGTTATTTGTCGTGACGGCATTGTTCTTCTATTCAAATGTAGACTATTCCTAACATGGAGTACATAGCACATGCTATAACTTCACCACTCAGGAAGAGAAGGCAGCAGGAGACAAGTCCAGACTGGGCTACATAGTAAGACCCCACCTCAATTTTGTTTGTTTGTTTGTTTTTTCAAGACAGAGTTTCTCTGTGTGGCATTGGCTGTCCTGGACTCACTTTGTAGCCCAGGATAGCCTCAAACTCACAGATATCTGCCTGCATTTGACTCCTGAGTTCTGGGATTAAAGGCATGCACCACCACGCTCAGTCTCAATTTTTTTTTTTTTTTTTAAATAATGTATTAGTTCATTTTTGTCTGCCTAGCAGGATATAGGAACTTTAACACAGTCCTGGGAGATAAACACCATTGGTCTTCTTAAGCAAAGGACAGATTTTTATACAGAATTTCAAAGCACTTAGAACTGTTCTTTCACTACCTTGACCCATAATCTGTAAGTGAAAAGTTAGCATTTAGACACTATTTCTTAAACTTGATGGAAATGGTGCCATCTTCTCAATAACCCTACAATGGTTATAGTACATCCATCCATCAGAGCCTTTGGTCAGGAATTTTTACAGACTTAACAGTTGGCAGTGGGTTTTAAAAGCTTAATGAATATGTCTTTACAGAGGAAGATCATTCAGAGAAAAATTCAGAGAGTTTTTGGTAGTGTCAGGTGGCCACTCACCAGTTCTGGTCACGTCCGGCCATCTGATTCGCTAAACTTCCTTGATACCAGCTTCATAATCAGCACTTCACCCTGGCTCCTGCTGCCGTGGCCCGAGAGCCAGGGGAAGCATCTATCTCAATTCGGACACAGAGTACATATGCTCTTTGAGTAGATATAATAGAGCTGAGCCAAGAATGAACGTTAAGATGATGAGAATGGATCTGGCAAGGCGTCGGTGCTGGAGTGAGATAGGGCTTGAAGTGTGGAAGCTGGGAGGAAAAACAGTCCAAGCCATGGGAGAAGATGCAGTTCAAGGCATTACTTGCTGCTGCGTGCCATGGTTCAGCTTTGTTGTCAACTAGACACACCTAGAAAGAAAGAATCTCAATTTGAGGAATGAACTCCATCAGACTGGGCATGTCTGTCAGACATTTTCTTCATTGCTAATTAATGTAGGAGGCCCAAGCCCACTGTGGGCAGTGCCATCCCTGAACAGATACACTGAACTGTTTAAAAAAAAAAAAAGTAGCTTAGCCAGGCAGCAGAATCATTCTCTCAATGATGGGCTATGATAAGGACCGTTAAGGCAAATAAGACCTTTCATTGCTAAGTTTCTTTTGGTCAGTATTTTACCACAGCAACAAGAAGCAACCTAGCATTTGTGGCAGAAAGCATCTTCCAAAAAATAGGAAACAGAATGTTTAGATCAAAGGTAACCTCAGCCTCTAAAAGCTTCCAGATTGTCTTCTGCCACTTGAACTATGACAAAACAGGAGATAAGTATATCTTAGCTCTTCACCAGGACCAACGCATCCTCTTTGGAAGGTGCTAACAGTTCCTAAGGGGAAAACATCCCCTTCTTGACCCAAGCCTTGTCCCAAAACCATGGCTCTTGTGTGTTACTTCCATGAGATAAAATAGTATTACCTATGCCATCCAAATGTAATGTCATGATAAAAATAATTTATTCCATTAACAAGAAGTCCATCACTAATGAAGGACCATAGGACTGTCAAGACCCTGGAGGCAGGACTGGTCTAAAACTATGTAAGAGTGGCCTTGGGCTTGTCAGCAGGAGTTGGCTGGAGGCAAGAGAAAGGCAGGGCCTGGGAGGCAGAAGTCACAGAAATGATCAAATAGAGAAAGGGACAGTAGGACTTCAGGGCTACTTTAGACTTCAAAAATTAGCTCAAAACCAGCCACGCCTGACATGTTTCATGAAACCTACATTCACATGTAGTTTACATTCACATTTAATAAAACCAAAACCTCATAACCTTGCCCTTCACTGGGAGCAGCCTGGAGCACCCTCACCTTTGGCTCTGCCCATTCTGCAAGGGGTGACTGTTCAGTGACTTTCCCTAGGAAAAGGAGGAGAGAAAGAGAGATAGGGCTGGGGGAAAAAAAGAGAGGAAGACAAGGAAGGGAGGGAGGGAGGGAGGGAGGGAGGGAGGGAGGGAGGAAAAAGGAGGAAAAGCGGAGAGAGGGCAGATAGGCTCAGTTTTAGTCCATGGTGATTTTAGATTGCCTTGAGAGAACAGATGCCACCCTTCCTACATGGTCCAGAAATGTCACTAAAATTTCAAATGCTACTTTCTCCCATTTCATCAGGGTTGTGGCAGGCTGGTAAGGTTGGTTAGAAAGAGTGGAAAGCTAAGTACAGAGCAAACAAAAGATTTAGCTGGGTTCAAGAGCCCTCCATAGCTAAGCATTCTGAAAACTAAGAGTTTCTCTCTGGCCCCTGCACGGGGACAACAATGGCCTCATTGGGGTTTGCAGCAAACTTTTCTTTTTCCAGAAAATGGGTGACCATTTCCCTGTTCTCACTGGGCAGGGAAAACTGCAAGTGCTTAATTAGGGCAAAAACAGCCAACTCAAGCAGAAAGCAAACCATCCATCAGAAGACCGGCCGCCTCATTGTGCATGACAGCACACATCCTTAAGTCCACCCAGGGGATCCCAGGCTCCCCCTCTGAGTGGCATCCTCAAGAGAAAGCTCTTTAATTACTTTCCCCAATTCCTTCTGAGGACATGTACCACATTCAGGGCAGAGTCGCGGGCTTCCTGGGCACCACGACACACTGGCTGACTAATGACTCATGGTCACCCACCCACGCGCTAATGCTGCCATGGCTAACGAGCCAGGAGGAGAGAGAAACTCGGACTCTGATTCTACCAGGCCCTCCTGACAAAGCTAAAAGATGCTGACCCTGTGGCTCTGGAAGCTGGCGTCTTTCTAGGACAATTCGTAGGCAGGCACTGTCCTCACATGAAAGCAGTGCCTCTCCATTACACGTGGGGCAATACCAGCCTTCTCACACAGGGGTCAGGACCACAGCCCCTCCCTATACAGCCATATGCATCCATGGCTCATGTTAGTTTGGTCGCAGGAGAAACCTCATCTGCATGTGTGTGCCCATGAGATCCAGGTGGACCAACTGCATTTCAGCAGAGAAACATGGTACTGCGTTGAGCCCTGCACAAAAGGAAGTTGCTGCCTCTGGACTCCGCTATGTGGGTTACCATGACACTCCCTGAATATGCTTTAGATTCTAAATACACAAAAATACCACAGGAACTATTCGGGCGGTGTCTGGAGAGAACCGCCCACAAACAACGCCGCTTCATAACTGGCTAGCTTAGGTTCAGACAGAGCTCACTTACTTGAGCCTTTCGCTAAGACACACACACACTCGCTTCTCTGGCTTTCGCCCCGGGGAGGAGTCAGAAAAAGATGAAGTGTCCTGGTCATGGGAGCTACTAGCTCTGGTAGGAGAGCCAGAACTGCCCTTTGCTCTTCCTCTTGCTCCTGGATGGAGCCAAGATCTTGGGGAGGAGGAAACTCCTTCACTTACAGTGCCCCCTACCTTTAACCCTAGGTATTATTATCTCCAAATTCCTGCCAGTCCCTTTGATGGTATTATTTTATTGCCCCTCCTACAGATTGATCCTTAGAGGTGTGTTTCTTTCATAAGCAGGGGGCTCCTTAGTAAGAAGGGGAGTGGGGAGGAGGAAGAGGCGGGGAGGAGGAAAGAGAAGGTTTTGGGAAAGCCCGTGCTAGACTGGAAACAAGGCTTGCTGGAAGGGAGGGCATTTACCACATTATGCTCAGGACCCTGGGCTTAGACTCCAGCGCAGTGGGGTCAGAGACTACCTCCCTGGGAAAGAGTTTGATGCGCAGAGTACATCTCCCTCTCCCAGGAGGACATGCAGGAAAGGGTAGCGAATTGGATCCCAGCGGCTGGGAAAGGGAAGGATGCTGAAACCAGTCAGAGGGGGAAAGGTTGGGAAAAGAATGGAAAAACCAAGGAAATGTTTGCCAGCTCATAACTCTTCCAGGTGTTATCTGAGCCTGCCTCTCCCTCCTCCACGCGGTCCCAGAACGAGAGTCTCAAACAAGGCCCGATCTGCTCTGAAAGGCTAGGGGGGGGGGGGGCGGAGACCTTGTGAGTCCAAGCGACCCTGTGGAGTCCTCTAGCTCTGTCCAGAACCCTGTACACACTCGGCTCTTGACTGAAAGTCAGAGTTCACTGAAGGCATTTCCCCTGCGGCAGTAACAGTCTAAACGTTGCTAAGGCATTTAGGTGCCTATTTCCTGAAAGCCCCGGCACACAAGGCTTTAACGGCCGGCCGCCGTTAGAGCTTGCCTCCCTTGTCCTCCTCCTACCAACCAGGAAGTGAATGTCCGCCCTGACTTCGAAATTCCCTCAACACAGCGGTCATGCAGTCTCCTGTTTGCTCCAGGGTTTAATCAGCATTTACCATGCTGGGCTTGCGGAGCTGGAGGACGTGATTAAATAAATCTAGGCATTTATACGGCTTTCATATTACTTCCCTTACTTTGCACTGGGGGAAAAAAATGAACAAGTATGAAGTGAGAAATTCAGCTCCAAGAATTTCAATGAAGAGGCCTTCGTACATCACTGTAACTGTTACCCTGAGCCTGAAGCATCCTCTGGGGCTCCTTTTCTTATCCTGAGCCTTGTGAGCTTTTCCCATAGTCACTGTATGGCAGGGCCTGCTGACCTGAGAAAATCTTGCATGCTTTGGAGAAAGGTTGGTGTCTACCTTTTAGGGACAATTCTCTCAGGAACAGTGTTCTCTCCTTAATATATGCCTCACCCATGCTGCTAGCACTTGGGGCAAGAATAAACTTATTTTTTTAATGTTTTGTTTTTATTTTTGTGTGTATATTTGTGTGTATGTGCACATGAATGCCGGTGCCTGAGGAGGCCAGAAGAGGGCGTCAGCTAGCCCTGGTGCTGGAGTTAAGGGCAGTTGTGAGCCACCCAATGTGAGTGCTAGGAAGTAACCATAGGTCTTCTGCAGGAACATCATACCCTCTTAACCACTAGCCATCTCTTCAGACACTAAATCTACTTTTTAAATCTTCAAAACCCTGTAGCCTCATTCTTGTTGTTTCTCAGATCCAAGATGGCAGGCCCACTGTGTCAGGCCCAGCCCAGTCATGATCCCACAACCACACACTTGCCTGTACTGTTGGTGAGATGACGAGAGTCTTTAAATGCTCCCACTTGGTCATTTTAAGGACAAGTAGTACAGCTTAGGGAGTCAGATACCCTGGTGTCAAAATATGACCTTTTTATTTTTTTTCTTGATGTAATAGAAGGACCGAAGGACAATGAAAGAAAGTAAATTTTTCATTATATGATCTAATATCCTTACATCCTTGTCTCTTGACAACCTATAATCACTTATGTGTGACCTCACACTTGAAAGTGAACAGCCCTGAGAAACTCAAGCACCCAGCCTCAGACCTTTACACAACCATAAGCACTCCTCCCCCACACATACCACTGCGGGAAGGATTTGGTCCATTAGCAAATCCCCAAAACTAGGCCAACATGGACACAGGAGAGGGTCCCTTTCCTAGGCCCTGGCCTCTCCCCTCCCTCAGTTCACCCCCATCCACTGCCTAGTCAAACAGGCCAGAGGTTGTCTCTCACTTTTCAGGGTGCTTTGCGACAACAATAAGCCCTCAGCCTTGTAAACAAACAAAGCCAGGAGCAGCGAGGTACGGTTAGTAGATTAGTTCAATTGCCTTTTCAAGAACTAGGTCTTTCTAAAAGAAAACTCTTGGCTGTGTAGAAAAATATTCTGCTCTCCCCAGAATCCGATTGGATCGTCTCTCACCCTAAACCTTAGGGTTCCAGAACAGAAGGAGGTGAATGAGGCCTGGCTGAGCCTCTATGTCCTTGAGTGAACACAAGCAGTCCCTGACTCAGGTGGCATGGCCAGGTGGCATGCTCAGGTGACATGCCCAGGTGGGCATGCTCAGATGGCATGTCCAGGTGGCATGCTCAGGTGGCAGGCTCAATCAGGTGACATGCTCAATTAGGTGGCATGCTCGATCAGGTGGCATGCCCAGGTGGCCTGCTCAGGTGGTCAGTGTTCTTGGGCCAGTCAGCCATATACCCTGTAAACAAGCAGTGATACCCAGAAGCCTAACCTGAGCTCCTAGCACTCTGCCCATCCAGAAGCAACACTGAGATATCTCAACCAAAGCAAGCGTGTTCTGAATAATTGTTTTAATTGAAGACACTGATCAGGACTGCACAAAATAACTGAAAAGCACATTTCATTACCTCCCATAAAGAAGATGATTTTTTAAATGCTGCTTTTATATTCAGATTCTCTTTAGAAGTTCCCTAAGACTTTATACCATGTTAGTCATGATCACCATTTATTGGCACTATAAGCAAGGGACTAATCTAAGATTTTAACATGTACTGTGTCATTTAATCCTCATGATGTCCCTGAGGCATCTAAATTCACTCTAATTTAACATATTAAATAACTGAGAATAAAGGAGGCTAAGTACGTACCCAAGAGAACAGAGCTTCCAAATTGTGGAGCCAGGACTCCAAAGACGACACCCTAAACATTTCAGTGCTAGCCCTCTAAGCCCCATCCTGTGCACCCGTAAAAATAAATCAAGGTGTGGTGGTGCATACCTTTAATCCCAGAACCAAGGAGGCAGAGGCAGGGGGATCTCTGTGAGTCAGAGTTCATCCTGGTCCACATGGAAAACTCTAAGCCAGCCAGGACTACCCAATGAGGCCCTGGCTAAAGAAAGAAAACTTAAAAAGATGACTCATGGGGAACAGAAAACGATGAGCTTAAATTCCGTGTCTGCACAGAGCAGAGAATACATTTTCCTAAAAGGGGGACTAAGCAATAGAGGATCTAAGAGGAGGCTTTTAGTGGACCTGATAGTTCACTCCTTGAGTCTCTGGTTAAAGAGCTTTCATTAAAGAAAAATAAAATAATAAAAGGTGGAGAAAAAGGCAAAGCCCTTAACAATCACAGTTATTCTAAAGTAACGCCAGAGAGACCTGGGTAGTGCTGCGTCACAACTTGGCATACACACACACACAGAGAGAGAGAGAGAGAGAGAGAGAGAGAGAGAGAGAGAGAGATGGGGGGGGGGGAGAGAAACACTTTAAAACTTTTTAAATGAAAAGAAAAAAAAGTTTTAATGGTTTCTATGTAGCCCAGGCTGGACCCAAAGTCCCTCTCTGTACGTCTCTTCTCTTTCACACTTTGTTTTGGCAGGTAGCTTAGCCACCTCATTTAACTTTTGTTCCTCATTCCCTGAGCCATCTGTTTAGCACTTGGAGAGCTGTTCTGTGCTTCAGACACAAGCTCTGCACAAGAGGTGTGAAGCTGACGGAGACAGAGACGGGAGAGGCTTTTGTTGGAAAGTTGGCAATCTGGCTTCAGAGGCGGTTAATTTGGTACCCCCATGGGGCACAGAGAGAGACAGAGCAGTCTCGGGGATGTCTGTCACTAGGCCTGGGTCTGGGTAAAGGGGATGTGGGAGTGCCCATCTTCAAAGGAGTCTGAAAACTGTAGATGTGGAGTGACTGGGAAGATGGGGAGATAAGGACAACACAGCTGGAGCCAGTAAAGAGAGGACCAGGCAAGGAGATGAAAGCAGGGCAGCCAGAGGGTGAGGGAGATGGGAGCAGCGACGAGCCTGTCCACGCACCCCAGCCTCAGCACGCACGCACGAGTGCAGTGTGATATAGCTTGTGGCTGTGGGGCTGGGCAGAGCTTCAGGACAGAAAATGGTTTACAATGGGTCTCTGAAAGCTGAGGACAGAGAGGTCATTGGAGATAATATTAAGAATCCAATGCTGTAATAAACAGCGAGTACTTAACCAAGAATTCAGAAGATCCAATCCACCACGCACTGAACCCTCCTGGCAACTCCTTAAGGAGGATACTCTTTCCATCTCTACTTAAAGGATGAGAAAACCAAGACACAAATTATGGGGTCTCTAATCAATGGATTTGAATCCTGGTAATCTGGTTTTAGACCCTGACTTTCTCATCCTTACGCTAAACAGTTTCTCAAAGTTAAAAAAAAAAAAATTTTTTTTTTTAAGAAAGAAAGAAAGAAAACAGGATTAAATTTAAGAAAGACACCAAGAGAAGATTTATGCGTTTGATTTGGGATGGAAGTGTTTTGAGTGTCGTTTTAGAGACTAAAAAGAAAGGGATCATTGGGGAAAGTCTGAAGACTGTGGAAAAAAAGAGAAAAATCAACCTAAAAGGGTATCACAGAGAAAGGTGTGACTGAACCCTCAGAGAATGGCAGCATGCCAGATTCTGGTCCTGGGGACTTGATGGTGAGAGACAGGGAATGGGCTGTGACCCCAGGAAAATAGATAAGAAATACACCAACATAAAAACCAGTGTACATGAAGAAGGTGTCAAATGGAATGCCGGGACAGAAAATAATCTCTGGTTGGTAGTGGCATTAAAGCTGAAAGCTGCCATCTGAGGAAAGTCTTCTGGGGATTGGAGAAGAGGAGCCAAGGTCACTAGCAAGGGAGCAGAGCATGAAGCCCAGAACAAGGTGACCCGGGTGACTTTTAGATCTTGCCCCATCCCATGGATGCAGAGCAACTGGCGGTGGCAGCTGGGCAAGGTTGCGCTTTAATGCTTCCCCGAGCATCCTAAGAAGAGAGTGATCATTTTAGAAACATCTGGAAGGTTTCACGCACAGAAGTGAAACGATCACACCGTTTTTAAACAAAAGGACTAAGTAGTGAGGAGGAGACAAGAAACAGCTTTCTGAGGGAATAGGCAAGTCTTTTTCTGAGGCACTAACAAGAAGAGAGACGTGCATCTGTAGAGAAGTTCTGAACCACAGAAGAAAGGAGAGTTCATTCCTCCTGGAGCGAAGTGAGAGAAGAGATCTAGGAAGATAAACAGAGACCAGGAGCCTCAGACGCTCCTTAGGTGACCCCATCACCACCAGGCAAGGCTATGTGAGCATCTCCAGAGGTGTGAACTGTGGGCGAGTGCAGAGGAAGAGTGTGGCACAGAATCCAGAGTCCCCAGTAAGACAGCGCTGTGCACACAGATCATGGATTCCAAACGGCATGTTACCAAGCCAGAAAGGGATGGGGGTGGAGGGTGGGGGTGGGGAATGGAGGACTGGGGGGGCAGGAGGGGTGGGAGTGGGGGCCAGGGGAAGGCGAGACTAGAATGGCTGAGATCTAGAGCTTTGGTGAAGATGAAGGTCTCATTTGGCAAGAGTGTAAAAAATGGGGGAGGGATGGAGATACGGACACTGGGTAGGGGCTTTTAAAAGCAGCAGCTTCAGTAAGACGTCCGTCTATGAGCACAGGGACTACAGAAACAGTGTCAGCGGCCAGCTTAGGCCACCATCTTCAAGGAGCCATGCAAATGACCTGAAAACCATCAGAATGTGCCACTACCCTGGCACGGAAACTGTTCTGATCTGGAAGCAATCGACATCAACAAAAGCCCTCAACGCTGCCCCTGCTTGCCAAAAAGCAGAGCATAATTTCATTTTGTGAGGTAATGAGAAGCCATTCTAGACTCTTTGTCCAAAGACGGCACCACGAGGTATCTACGTCACAAACACAGCTGAAATAACCCTTCTTTTCCAGCACCTTCCCCCATATATTTATCTTCCCACCAGTTAGCTGCCCTTGGAAGCCAGGAAACCTTAGCCTTTGCCTTGTCACACACCCATAAAATTGTGCCCCTTTGTTAAAATGACGCGTAAGTCTCAGAGTCCAAGTAGCTGCTTGGGGTTTCATTTCATTTCCGTGAAGGCCACATGCATCTCAAATAAACCCTTTTCTCCCTGGTCTGTCTTTTACCAGGTCTGCTAACAGGCCCCTGAAACTGAGAAGCTGGAAGAAACCACTTTCTTTCTTCCTTGCCAGAACATTACTTAGATTATGAACTTCTTAAAGTTCTCCTAAAATCGCCGAGTGTTAGTTTCACCGTTAAGGGATATTGGAAAGATGGCCTCTAGTAGTTTGCTTGATGGTATTCTGGCACCTTCTCTGGATACAATTATTGGCCTATATTACCCCAGAAATTGAGGAGGTTCTATTGAAAAAAAAACCTTCTGTCATTACATGATCAAATCACTGCCTCCATTTAAAATATCACTCTTAAAAAATAAAATAGGTGTCACTCATGCTGACACATTTGGTTCTTACAAACACTTGGTTATCCCACAGTGCTGAACCAAACACCAGTCAAGAACTGGTTGGCCTTTTGCAAAATGACCACCAATAGTTTTGGGGGGGGGTGTTGTGTGATTTTTTTCTTTGCTTTGCTTCTGTTGGCAGTGAGAGACCGCTGCAGGCTCAGGACTGTACTAGAGACGCAAGGTGAGACGTGGGGCCCGGAGCAGCCGTTACCTGGCTGTGTCCTGTGCTGTCTGGTGGGCATTCTACCCATTTGGCCTGCTTATCCGGAGGTTAAATCAGACTGGATAGATAAATCAGTAGGCATAGGGTTTGGCACATAGGCGAGCACTCTCCAAACTGAGCGCACACCTGTGTGTGGAAAACAGGGGCGGGAAGCCGGAGCAGCAGCCATTACCAATTTTAAGCTAGCAACATGGTATTTCTGAGTGCATGCTCCACTCTTGGGAGTTGCGTGAGCTATAATACCAAATGGCTGGTCCATACTTCCTCCCAAAGATCCTTGGGAATTCATCCACATATTTGCTTAATACACATGCGACCTGTGTGTACCTACTGTGGGCCACACATCTACAATGCAAGGAGAATGTTAAAAAATGAAACGAGACCCGATCTTAGACCCTGTGTTCAACCTTTACAAGGTGAGGTTGCACCCATGGGGAAGGATGACATGACCAGGAAGTTCCTGGAGGGATACCTCACTGATACTGAGGGTCAGGGACGAATAGAAGCTCACCGGATTAAATCAGAGCTGGATGGAACAAAGATGAAGCAACCATGGCCTGAAGTGTCAGCGGGGGGAAAAATCTAAGAGGTTAGTGTTGGCCCACAGCCCAGGCAGCTCCAAGCGGAAGAGACCAATCTCGCTCCACTTGGCCTTACCTGTGAGCTCCAGTAAGACAGCCAGGTCGGATTTTAAGGCAAAAGGAGAGAGAGTGTTCAGGAGAGAAAACTGTTTAAAGAGGGCAGAATGGGCTGGCAACGTCAAGGGCTACTATCAGCATGCCGAGGAGGGTGCGAAAGTCATCAGGGGTCCCTGCTGACCGGGGTACAGTTAGTGTTGGAGTACAGTGGGGCCTGTGGGTGTACGTGGTCTTCTTGAGAGACAGCTTGTGGGAAGGAGTAAGCTTTGTCACAGGTGGGAGCAGTCTTGGAGGGCTTTACCCTTGGGGCACCCCATGAATACCTTGTGACAGACTGAGTGGAGCCATCCTGGGTCTGGAATTCAGGAAGCAGACCTGGGAACCCTACCTGGACTATTGTCTTTCTAATGGACCCTCACCGGGAGAAGGAGCGGGTCCTTCCCACGTGACTGAGGGAGTTGGGGGAGAGAGAATAACAAAGTCGGCTGCAGGGAGAGCATGCGGGGGCGGCAGACAAGCTGGATCAGCACGCGGGCCAGAGAGACATCTAAGGACCCGTCCCGTGGAACGGCTACCGGAAGGTTCACTCTTTTGTCCCTTTAACCTTTTTCCTTCTTGTACAAGCTAGTTGGGTTGCATAATAAAGTTTAATTGCTAAGAAACAGAGTCAACAACAGCTAGTGAGAGACACCGGGAGACCGAGCAGGAAGTTGGTGGGAACATGGGCTTACACTTAGAAAAACTCAAGTCCTTTCAAAGGCTGACTGGCAGGGTTTGGGAGGGGGGAGGACGCTGACGATGTAAGAGACGTGTGACATGGGACAAGCTAGACCTGAGAGGAACTCCATGTTTCCAGCTACATTGCCAAGGAAGAGACTGAGCTGACTGGCCTCAGGGCACCCCAGAGCCTGCTGTCCCAGGAAACAGGTCATGGAGTCCTGTAAGCTATACAATTGGGGATAGGCCTGCTGTGTGTTAACACAACCAGGCCCCAGTGAAAGTCAGTGCGCCGCTATTTGGGGGAAAAAACAGTAAATGTTCGTTTTTTTAAAAGTTATTTCATGAAAGCAAGTTTGTGATTTTTTTTAAATGAAAATATCTTTATAAGTTTAAATGTTCTAAAGGGGAAAGGACGGCCTATCAATCCAGTTCAGCTACCAGATCACCCCCACCTCCCAAAAAAAATTGCCTAAATGGTGTTATAAATTTCAGGAAATCTCCCATTGAAAACATAGGCTTCTGAATTGCCTTGAACACTGCCTAGCAGTCATCAGATGACACACTCAGCTGCTTGCTCGTCAGAAGGAGGAATTTGCTCCACGGGGCTTGGCTTGCCTTCCCCAGCCTCTTCCTTAACCTTCGAGGCTCAGAGGCAGTCTCTTCTGCTTTGGGTTAGGCGGTGGAACGGTGGATTGTCGTCTCTTCTGGCTTATTTCTATCTGAGCATCAACCATGTGCCTGGCAGAGAGCTAAGTCCCTAGGCGCAGGGCCACTGTGACTCTGCCCCTCTCGGGGAGCGCAGGCTGGCAGGCCTGTCATCTCAGCAGGGTGCTGCAGCTGCCTCTCTCTGACAGCACAGATTTAACTTTGCACTTCGGAAATATTCCAGCTGTCTTCCCACGCACCCACTCACGAACAAAAGCACATTAGAATGGATGCCCAGCTCACTATAGAAATTTTGACATGAGTTTTCTGGAGTTGGGCATCGCTCTGCTGCAAACGCGTCAGCAGCCAGGCCAGAGGCACTATCTGAAGAGGGCGGATGTTCAGCCCAGCACAAGAGAAAACTACAAAGAGGTCTTCCTGGGCTGCCTGGGGCACCAGCCGTCCCAGCGTCCTCCCCCGCCCCATCCCCACCCCTTCCCCCACCCCCCCCCCCCCCACCCCACCCCCGGTGTAAGCCTTCCTCTTTGCAAACCATTCATATCAGCGTCCGGTCTGATCTTTGACAAGCTCAAGTTGGATTAAAACCATAGCTCAGCAGCTACAACCAATGGGGCTCAGAAGATGAAGTTTGTCCCACGCATGCGCCTACCTCCCCGCGTCCCTGAACGGTGACGCCCTAAGGAGAAGGCAGTGCGGCAACAGAAAGGGTGTCTTCACTGTGGATCCGTCCCATTCTTTCCACTGACAGGGGAAATGAACCCGGTAAAGTTTTAATGGAGACTGAAAATTTCTCCCCTGAAGGAAGGACTTATTTTTTGCAACAGAATTTATTTTTATTGACTAAGCCGCAAAAGAAACTTAAACACCAAGGCCTCAAAGCATTTCATACAGAAAGATTGATTAGGTTAGGGTATTTTTGTTTTGAGGAGCGGGGTGATGTTCTAAATCTGCCTAAGACAGTTGCGGGTTTTCTTTTCAGTTTTGCAGTGCCATGGACCAAATGTAATACAAAACCCAGGGAGTTCTTAGCGCTAGGCAGGTGCTCTGCCGCTGAATCCCACCCCAGCCTCAGTTATAGGGCTCAGAATCGAGATGCCCGCTCCTCCAGGCTGCCCTGAGGACCCGGTGACCCTCCTCTCTCCCTTACAAATTGAGATGGCAGCATGGTAGGTCATGAGCTGCGCTTGCCTCCGCATGGACCCTGACTCTACCCCTTGCTAAAGGAGAAACGCGGTTACTCAACCTCTCTTAGCCCTGGCTATCCTGGAACTCTCCTTGTAGACTGGGCCTCGAACTCACAGAGATCCTACGGCCTCTGCCTCCCAAGTGCTGGGCTTTTAAAGCCATGAGCCAACAAGGCTGTTAGCACACTATTGAAAGCTGCCCTGAAAATAGGATGAGAAGCTTTGCTAAGTAGCTGGTCCCCAGCAAGGGGGTGGGGGTGAGGGGGGGTGGGGGGCAGGGATGAGGTGGACTACAGACACTAAGACACAAAGGCAGCTCCTCTGGGCAGACAGATAAACAAAAGAGGAATTTGTTTGATCAAACAGACTGTGTGTGTGTGTGTGTGTGTGTGTCTTTTCCTGGGAGTGCCAATATCTGCAGAGACCAGAAGGGCCACCAATCCTGAGAAGTTGAAGTTACAGAAAACTGTGATTCCCTATGTGGGTGTTAGAAACCATACTTGGGTCCTCTACAAGAGGACCATTGACCTTTCTCTCTAGACCCAGAAGGGCAATTTTTAATGGTGTTAGCTATCAAAATTTGACTTCTGCCCAGATACAGTGGTGTACTCCTTTAATCCCAGCACTCAGGAGGCAGAGGTAGGCAGATTTCTGTGAGTTCGAGGCCAGCCTGGTGTACATAGTGAGTTCCAGGACAGCCAGGACTATATGATATAGAGACCTTGTCTCAAAAGCAAACAAAAATCTGACCTCTGAATATATGACTTAGCTTGATTTCTGAGATATTCAAGTGCCCAAAAAGTAAGTCTAAAGAACCCTTATGAGAGCCAGTGCAGGGGTGAAAGGCACTGGGGCTCCAGGGGCAGAACTGACAGGTGTGAGGAAGACAGTGAGTTCCTGGGCCTGTCTTTCTGACACACTTTTTAAAAATCAGCTAATAACATTTACATATAATAAGATTCACCCATTTTGACTGTACAGATTAACAAATTTGGATAACATGTCTAGCCGGGTCATCTTGTAACCATTCAACGAAGGCATTCACTCACTTGAGCATGATAAATAAACAACACAGCCCTCACCCAGACCCCAGGCAACCAAACAAGTGCCATCTGACATGATCTTCTGGCCTTTTCTGGAATGTCATACAGATGACACTATATGTAATATGCGGTGCTTGAAATTGTTTCTTAGTGTGGTTTTTAAAAATTCACCCACATGGATGCACGTTGTGAGAGCCTGTTTCTTTTTTTTATTGCTGAGTAATATTCCGTAATACAGATAGGTCCCCTTTTTGGACAGCTATTCAGAAGCTGATGAGCAGTGGCTGGGTTGTGTCCAGTCTGTTATGAGCAATGTTGCTGCTAACGTTTTCACAAAATTCTTTGTGAATACATCCTCCATTTTGTTTCTAGACTGTGCACTCCCACTTAAAAAGTTACAGTGTAGGAAGGGCGCTCCTCTGAATGGCTAGCTTAGAATAAATGAATATAATTACAGCTCGGCTAGCTAAGCCTTACATAACTTCTTTCCGCATTCAACTCTTGGTGTCTTTTCAGGTTTTACATATGTAAGTTCAGAAGAACTATTTGGCTTGCTCTAAGCAATGTGTCTAGTTGATGTCTCCAGAAGGCAGGACGAATCAGAACTCTATGGTAGTGTCCCATGCCTCCCTGTGGCCTTAAGAGCACTTGATTCTCTTTAAAAAAGCCATCTTCCCTACACTGTTAACCGTTTGCTTGGGTTGCTTGGTTTGCGTTCCTGGGGTTTGAAGTCAGCCCAGTGCACGCTAGGCAAGTGTTCCACCCCTCAGCTATACGCCCAGCCTTGGAGAAATGACCACATAGGTCAATCGCCCATTTCTCCCACCTAAGGAATCACGCTAGTATTTAGGACATAGGCAGGGGCTTTAGAGCACTCTGAGGCCTGGTAACTTTGCTCTGTGTCACACAGCTACAATGTAACAGAGCCGGATTTCACCGCCAGACAGTCCAGTTCCAGAGTGCTGACTCTAAATCAGGTGATAAGCACCTCAGCCCTGCTCACTTTCTGTCAGAGTGAGGAGACTGCTCAGTGGGCAAAGTGCTAGTCATGCAAGTGTCAATCACTCATTTTTTTTTATGGGTTTCTGCTATTTCCATGACTCTTTTGTTGTTTCCATTTATCTCGATTTGCTTTTGTTTCTTGATTTTAGATTTTTGTCTCAAATAATACTGTTGTAAGGTCCTGAAGCGCACCTCTTCGCCGTCTTCACAGTCTGGGTCTCACATGTCAATATTTAATGTATTTTTTTTAGTCGAGTTGTATAGCTAGCAAAAAGAGACAGAAGCCTGACTTTGTTCTTCTGCATGTAGTATATCTACTTTTCCCTGAGGCATTTTGAAGACTGTCCTTTCTCCAACATGCACTCTTAGCACTTTTTTCAAAACTCAGTGGGTTTCCTTCTTGCCTCTCTTTTCTGTTACACTGGTCTATTGTGCCCGTTTTCATGCCAGTATTGTACAGTTTGGGGGCACTCCAGCTTTTCAGTACCTTTTGAAGGTGGGTGGCATGTTATCTCATAGTAGAGATACATATTCCAAAAGGCCAGAGCCAGGTCAATAAAGTGCTTGCCATGCAAGCCTGAGTGCAGGAGCTCATATCCTCACAGGGATGGGAAAGCCTAGCACAGCAGCACATGTCAGAGGCCTGTAGCAGAACTGGAGGACAGCTGGAAGAGGTCCCCCAGAGCTCAGTGGCCAAACGATAGCTGAATCAGAGAGCTTCAGGTTCAGCAAGGCCCCCTGTCAAAAAACAAAACATGGCGATGGTGTGGAGAGCAATGAAGGAAATACTTAATGCTGACCTCATGCAGGCGCTGTCTTATAGAAGAGCAAGAGGCTGGATTGTGAAGAAATAACCTTCCCCAAAGGGAGGCCTGACCTTCCACACCAGGCTCTTGGGTCTCTGGAATGCCTTGGCTGGTAGGAGCCTCTGCCTATTGACAGTCTGTCAACAAGACACAACAGGAGCTGTAGAGTCACGCTCATCCGTTGTGGCCTCCACTGGGACTGATGACTGAAAATACCAGTTTGCCTTCCAGGAACAGCGAGAGACTAAAAGCTCGGCTGAACTTCAGCGGTTGATGGTCCTTGTGTATCTGTCATGCTGGTGGGGAGGAGGTCATCTGGCCAAGACTCTGTATGGACAATGAGACTGGCACCTCTTCGTGGGAATCCCTCCCACACTCTGTCTTATGGATCTCTCCCCTTGGCTAACTTTAATTTGTGTCTTTTTGCTACAATAAAGCTTTTACAGTAGGTTGTTACTTCCTGGAGGATTCTAGTGAACAATTTCACCTGGGGGTATTTGAAAGAACCCAGCTGGCCCGAATTTTAAAATGACCATATGGCTTGCCAAACAGGCAGCTGCCCCCAAAATGAGGGCCTCCTTCAAGAACTGTTCCTTCACTTGGTACATTTGGATAGATTCCATACAAATAGTGAGGACGTCAGAAGTACAATGCTGTACGTCAGCATTTCTCAACCTTTGGGGGTTGAACTACCCTTTCACGGGGGTCACCTAAGACCATTAGAAAGCACAAATATTTACATTATGACTCACAGCAGTAACAAAAATCACAATTGTGAGATAGAAATGAAAATGACTTTATGGCTGGGGGTCACCACACCGTGAGGAACTGTATTAAAGGACCGCAGTACTAGGAAGACTGAGAACCGCCACTGTAGATAGCTAAGCCCCTAATCAACCAAGAAAAGTGTGCCTCCTCACACTGCAAGACAGAGGAGGCCAGGACAGGGGGCAGGGACCTGCCTGGATTCTGTCCAGTTGTAGGAAGAGAAAGGTTTCGTCTAGGAAGAGAAGTAAAGAAGGTTTGGTGGTATTTAATTTCCTGAGTTCTTTATATATTTTGGATATTAGACCTTTGTCAGATGTACGGTTGGTGAAGATCTTTTCCCAGTCTGCAGGTTATTGCTTTGTTCTGTTGACAGTGTCTCCTGCCTTACAGAAGCTTCTCAGGACTTGATACCCCAGGAGCATATACAGGGGGAAGAGGGAGGAATGGGAGGATACAAGGGATGGGCTAACAATTGAGATGTAATATGAATAAATTAATAAAATATATATTTTTTAAATTAAAAAAAAGAAGAAGAAGAAAAGAAGGAAGTGACAACCATGAAGAGGGGACACTTGCCGAGCACTGGGAGTGGCCCTTATGCTTCAGGCCGATGGCGGTGTTAAGTAAAGGCCAGTGTTACCATCCTTGTTCTATAGATAAAAAGAACAGAGGCACAGAGAGATTAACCAATCTGCCCAAAGTCACCCAGCAGGAACATCTGAATCCAGATAGAATCTGATGGCAGAGTCTAACTCATGACCATGCTACCACACGAGCTCAACCATGTGTGGCAGGAGATCACTGGCCAGAAAGAGTCGAGGACAGCTGGAAGGCCGTACAGATGTCTCACATGCCCAGTTCTGTGAGCCCAAGAGCTCTGGGTCACAGGCTCAAATCTGTCATCACGTTCTTGGTCCTCAGGCCCCACTTCAGCTACGTAAATCCCTGAGCTTCCTACGCTTCCTGAGAGCCCCAAGAAACAATAGAATTGGCCATCAATTGCTGCTGCTGGAGATTGGTGAGTTCTCTTTGGTGGCTGGCCATTGGTGAGTTCTCTTTGGTGGCTGGCCATTGGTGAGTTCTCTTTGGTGGCTGGCCATTGGTGAGTTCTCTTTGGTGGCTAGCTATTGGTGAGTTGCCCATGCTTCTGAAAACAAGCCTGATGGAAGCCATTGACTCTCACATGCACAAAGACATGACTTGTAGAAGAAGGACTAGTTGGGGAGAGGGAAAAAAAATCAAGGGAATGATAGGGAAAAAGAGAGGGAAATGGTGAATGTAATCAAAATACATTATGTACATGTGTAAAAATGGTATACTAAACAGCATCACATTGGATATAAAATAAATAAATAAAACCTTCAAACACACACACACACACAAGACACAGCAGCAGAAGGCTGAGCAGCCAGAAGCCCCGAACTTGTGAAACCGAAGCTTTGGGGTCTGCATTTGCTGGCTTAGTGACACGGGCAAGTAACTGAGCAGTAGCACCTGGAAAATGGGGGGTTATGATCATATATAGGTCATGGCAAAATTACAGTGATGAAGTATCTGTAGGCAGGCTGAGAAGCGATGCTCTAGGACCAAGCTCAGCTTGTTCTAACACGCCTTCTCCGTATCACTGCATACACAGACTCCATGCTCAGTGGGGTGTGGCTAATTTCTAATCCTGATTAGTAGTATGAGAGAAACTGGTGTCTTACCCCCCCTTGCTATGGGCATGTCAGTGCGTGCGTGCGTGCGTGCATGCGTGCGTGCGTGTGAGACTAGGTGAGACATATTGTTATCCAAAGGTGACAAAGAAAGTAGACACAACAGTTCACACTTGTACACAGCCAGATTGTGTTACAACAATCAAACCGACACCACTAAGTTGGGGGAGAGGGCACCCAGCATCACCTCAGACATGGATCAGAACACAAGCTAATCCCCACCATCGTAAAGCACAGCACAGCAGAGCTTTGTGACAGTCAAATCTTAAGTGCCTAAGTATTTAATCTACTTTTTATCATCTCCAAGCTAAATCTACTTCAAACTTAGCCACAGGATTATTGCAGCTCCCTGTTTCCAATCCTCTAGGGGTGGCCATCAGAGATGGCTCCATGGCCCTCACCCACAGCTCTACACTGTCGGCCTGCCCTCGAAGAATACCAAAAAATGCCTTTAACTCTAAGGATTACTGGAGATCAGAACCCTGCTCACTGTGTGTTTAGCGCGCTCCTTGCCCATTAACTGTGAGGTCTGCTCACAGTTATGCTGGGAGAACATTTAGATCTAAACATCTGTTCAATAGTTCTGAATCAGAGGCATGGTGAAGAAAGCCCAAAGAGACGGAAGACGCCAGGGAGACAATTTAATTACATCCGCACGTGTGTCAAGCCTCTCATTTCATGATGCAGTGTTTCCCAGGAGTGAAACACAAAGCATATGCGAGCACACAGTTTCAGTGCCGGGTCCTAGATGCAGTCTGTTTTGCTAATGAATAGAAAGAGAGAAATTATGTGAGCAACAGAGGTGCATGCAATAACCCGCATGAACAGCAGGTTTGGTAGTAAAGATGAAATGAGAGAAGCGGCACCCGTTCCCGGGTGCACCTACTGGCCTTAGTGTCTCTGTTCACGTCTGTGGGGAGGCTTTGTCTCACAAGCTCCAGAGCTTAGGCTAACACAGCGCCTGCCACATATGGGGCTCTCCATGCATATGCATTGGAGAACTGAACTGTACTTTCTAAATCTATCTTCAGTTTTTCTGATGGCTAACAATGCATTTCAATGTTCCTTCCTCAATTTACATAACCTAAAAGATGAGGAGGTAGTGGGGAGATGGCTCCATTGGTAAAGGCCTGCCCTACAAGCTAGCATGAAGGTCTGAGTTCAAGCAAAGGGACACACCTGTAACACCAGCACTTGAGAAGCCAGTGACAGGAGGTTCAGAGAGAGAACCTTTTTCAAACAATAAGGTGGACATAACAATATGGCTTGCCTATCAATGCCAGAACAGTGACAACACAAACAGACCTGGTAACATGAAAGGGGGAAATCTCTCTATGTATAACATCAGTAATCATAGAAAACGAGACCAGAAATTTGAGAGGGATTATGGGGAGAGGCTAGAAAAGGAGGACACAGGAAGGCTGGAGGGAGGAAAAGAAAGTAAGGAAGCGATGTAATCATATCTTTTTTTTTTTATTAATTTATTCTTGTTACATCTCAATGGCTATCCCATCTCTTGTATCCTCCCATTCTTCCCTCCCCCCCCCCCCATTTTCTCCTTACTCCCCTCCCCTATGACTGTTCCTGAGGGGGATTTCCTCCCCGTGTATATGCTCATAGGGTATCAAGTCTCTTCTTGGTAACCTTCTGTCCTTCCTCTGAGTGCCACCAGGTCTCCCCCTCCAGGGGACGTGGTCAAATATGAGGCACCAGAGTTTGTGTGAAGTCATACCCCACTTTCCACTCAACTGTGGAGAATGTTCTGACCATTGGCTAGAGCTGGGTAGCGGTTTCAAGTTTACCACCTGTATTGTCTTTGGCTGGTGCCTTAGTTTGAGCGGGACTCCTGGGCCCAAATCTGCCTATCATAATGTTTTAGTTGTAGGTTTCTTGGACTATCTGGATCCTTCTACTTTGCTATTCTCCCGTGCTTCTCTCATCTAGAGTCCCAATAGGATGTCCTCCCCTCTGTCCCAGTTTCCTGGTAAGTGAAGGCTTTCATGGAACATGCCCCTTGGGCTAGTATGCAGATATAAGTGAGTATATACCATTTAACTCTTTCTGCTTCTGGGTTAACTCACTCATTATGATCATTTCTAGCTCAATCCATTTGTCCACAAATTTTGGGAATTCCTTGTTTTTAGTAGCTGAGTAGTATTCCATAGTGTATATGTACCACAGTTTCTTTATCCATTCTTCTACTGAGGGACACTTAGGCTGTTTCCATGTTCTGGCTATTATGAATAAGGCTGCTATGAACATGGTTGAGCAAATTTTCTTGTTGTGTGCTGGAGCATCTTCTGGGTATATTCCAAGGAGTGGAATAGCTGGGTCTTGAGGAAGCCCTAGTCCCAGTTTTCTGAGATAGCACCAGATAGATTTCCAAAGTGGCTGTACTAGTTTGCGTTCCCACCAGCAATGAAGGAGTGTTCCTCTCTCTCCACATCCTTGCCAGCATGTGGTGTCGCTTGAATTTTTGATCTTAGCCATTCTGATGGGTGTAAGATGGAATCTCAGAGTTGTTTTGATTTGCATTTCCCTGATGTAATCAGATCTTAACTAAAAATTTTAAATCAATAAAGTGGACAGAGGCAGAGTGATATCTATGAGTTCAAAGCCAACATGGTCTAAATAGCAATGGCTAGGCCAGCTGAGGCCACATAGTGGCACAGTATCTCAAAAATAACAATAACAATATGAAAAGAGGTTAAGGAAGATACCCAGCGTCAACCTGTGGCCCCCACACACAAAGAGACACATTAACACACACATATATAAAAATATACAAATTATGATCAGTATTGATAGACTAATAATTTTATGTAATTATTCCATACTTAATACTTCCCCTTTCAAGAGTCATCACTTCTTTTCTTCACGGGCTTTGAGGAAAGAGAAAATAGCGTAAATGAATGGGGGCATTCCAGCTGCACAATCAGCTCATTGTATTTATATGAATAAATGAGAATGCTAAAATCATGAACTAAGTACCCAGTTCCTGACCATGAAAATAAAATTAGAAAATGAGTTTGTTTCTCTTACTACTCTCAAGTCTATAAACCCATCTCGGAGTAGAACTAGAGCAAGAAAATCACCAGAGAGCCCCTTGCGAAATATATTAAGGAAAAAAAATAAGGGGTGGAAAAGGACATGAGGAATGAAGAGACAGCCTGAGGGGTCGAATGAGAATGTCCCCCATAGGCTAGGATGCTTGAATACTTGTTTCCCAGTTGGTGGTGCTGTTCAGGTAGGCTCAGGGGGTGTGGCCTTGCCGGAGGAAGTATGTCAGTGGGAGCCATTTCCATTCCTACTTCTCTTTCTGCTCCTCGTTTTGGGTCAAGGTGTGAGCCTTCACCTTCCTCCCGTCCCTGCTGTTATGCCGTTTCTCTGCCATCACAAACTCTGACCCTCTGGAACTATAAGACTCTTTCTTCTATAAACTGCCTTGGTCATTGCCCTAACTAGGATTTCCATGCTGTGATGAAATACCATGACCAAAAGCAAGCTGGAGAAGAAAGGGTTTATTTGGCTCACACTTCCACACCACAGTCCATCATGGAAGGAAGTCAGGATAGGAACTCAAGCAAGGCAGGAGCTGATGCAGAAGCCGTGGAAGAGTGCTGCGCACTGGTTTACTCATTATGACTTGTTCAGCTTGCTTTCTTACAGAACTCAGGACCACCAGACCAAGGATGGCACCACCCATAATGGGCTGGGCTCACTCTGTCAATCACTAATTTTTAAAAATGCCTGGATCTTATGGAGGCACTTTCTCAGTTGAGGTTCCTTCCTTTCAGATAATTCTAGCTTGTGTCAAACTGACATAAAACTAGCTATCACAGTGTTTTATGTCATTGTTAGAAAAGTAGCTGAATGGTACTCCATTGTGTAAATGCACCATAGTTTCTTTATCCATTCTTCAGGTTGTTTCCAGGTTTTGGCTATTACGAATAAGGCTGCTATGGACACAGTTGAGCAAATGTCCTTGTTGTTTGGTGGAGCATCCGTTGGATATATGTCCAGGAGTGGTAAAGCTGGGTCTTTAGGTAGCCCTATTCCCAATTTTCTGAGAAAGAGCCAGATAGATTTCCAAAGTGGTTGTGCAAGTTTGCACTCCCACCAGCAACGGAGGAGTGTTCCTCTTTCTCTATATCCTCGACAGCATATGCTGTAACTTGAGTTTTTAACCTTAGCCATTCTCACAGGTATAAGGTGGAGTCTCAGAATCATTTTGATTTGCATTTCCCTGATGACTGAGGACATTGAACATGTCTTTAAGTGTTTCTCAGCCATTCGATATTCCTCTGTTGAGAATTCTCTATTTAGCTCTGTACCCCATTTTTTAATTGGGATATTTGGTTCGGTGGTGTTCAATTTCTTGAGTTCTTTGGGGTTGGTGAAGATCTTTTCCCAGTCTGTAGGCTGTCACTTTGTTCTGTTGTCCTTTGCTTTACAGAAGCTTCTTGGCCTCATGAGGTCCCGTTTATTAATTGTTGACCTTAGAGCCTGAGCTGTTGGTGTTCTGTTCAGGAAATTGTCTCCTATGCCAATGAGTTCAAGGCTTGTCCGCACTCTTTCTTCTAACAGATTTAGTGTGTCATGTTTTAAGTTGAGGTCTTTAATCCACTTGGACTTTAGTTTTGTGCAGGGTGATAGATATGAATCTATTTGCATTTTCTACATGTAGACATCCAGTTAGGCCAGCAACATTTGTTGAAGCTACTATTCAGCTATCAAAAACAAGGAAATCTTGAAATTTGTGGGCAAATGGATGGAACTAGAGACAATCATCCTTAGTGAGATAACCCAGACCCAGAAAGACATAAATGGTATATACTCACTTATAAGTGGATATTAGCCCAACATAGATGTCTCTAGGAGACTTCACCCAGTGAGGGATTGGATCTGGACAGATACTGAGACTTCAAAGCTGGACTCTTGGTTAAAAACTTCCAGTTGTATGGGAAAGATGGGGCATGGAAGGATGGGGGTTGGGGAACAGTCAGAAGGTCCACAAGGAGACCATGAAAACTGGACCCAGGGAGCCTGCACAAACTGAGGCACCAACCAAGGACGGAGAACCTAGACCTTCTGCTCAGATGTAGCCAATGGACAGCTCATTCTCCACATGGAGAAGGGAAGGGGAGAGTTGGGGGAGAGGCAGCCTCTGACATGAACTCTGGTGCTGACAAATTGATTGCTGCCCCTTGGCGGAGAGGCTCTGTGGGAACACAGATGAAGGGGATACAGGCTATCCAGATGAGACCTGACCTGATAGGCTGTGGTCAGATGGTGGGAAAGGAGGATCTAGGGGAGATAGGGTGGAAGAGGGAGGGAGGGTGAGCAAGGGGATTACAATAGAGATGTAATGTAAATAAATTATAATTTTAAAAAGAACAACAATGAAAAAAAGATAGAAAGAAAAGTAGCTAATGCATAGTGCTAAAGTTAAACCAGTAGGCATTTTGTAGGCACCAAAACTGAGAAAGCTCATTAGTGTAATGGGGGCTACTAATTTGCTTTTTGGAAGATTAAAAATTAAAACAATCAGAATTTATATTAGTGATTAGCTTTCATTAATTCCCGATCTTATTCTCCCTAGAATTGGACATTTTACACGTCGAAGCAACCGGGAACTGCCTATAGTCACTCTTCTATAGTCTCCATTTGGTAGACTTCACAATGATCTGTAGTTTGATCAAAGGTGGTATAGACCCTATTCAAGAGGTCCCGACGCATGGTGCTGGCCCTGGGGAGCTGAGGGAAGCTCACAATGTCAACGGGAAAGAAATGAGGTAGAAAAAAGTTAATTCAGGCAAAACAATTAGTAAGACCTAATTAAGCAAGGGATCCTGCTTGTTCAGCACTTTTTTTTTTTAAACACTCTCCAAAAATCTTGATCCAGGGATGGCAGGCTAGGTAATTGTTTTAGAAATCATTCTCAGTTGTCTTCGGTTTAGTTGGCGTTTGTTTTGGTTGTTCTAGTCTGGTTTGTTTGGGGGTCTTGGTGAGGGCTGCAGGGAGGAGGCGAGGGGGGTAGAATTTGGTGTTGTTTTTGTTTGTGACTTTAGCACCAGTTTAGACCGTGTCGATAAAGTCGAAGCGAGAACTGCTTGTTTAAGGAGAACTCCAGCTCCTAACATCTGGACTCTCACTGCTTCTGTCCATCAAACGAGTTTACATAACGAGAGATTTGCAGAGCTGGGGGCAGCTGTGCAAAGCTCATTTTGCAAGGTCTACACGGAGCAGGTTAATTTGCTTACCTGGTTTCTTGAGTCTTGTGAAATGAATGCTTTCATTTCTTCAGACGAAGCACAGGTCTCCCACCCCCACCCCTGAAGAGGCTCTTCATCTTCCCCTGCATGACTCTGACTCTGTCTTTGACCTCTGAGCCTCAGTTTCCCATCCTTGCTACAAGGAAGAGCTCTATCACCAGCTAGGGACTGCCCACGGCAACTGCAAATCTCTGTTGTTTTAACTCACAGTTTAAAACTTCGACTTATAGATTCTTCTCTGAACTTTCAAAACTTGCCCAAGCCTCCTTTATGATGGAAGATTCTACATGGCCTTCTTGCTTCTGATTTGAAAACACATTCCTTAACACAAAGTTCATGTAGTGGGAAAATATCCTGCTGCTTTTACCAAAGTGAATGACTTCTAATGCTAGCAAATTGATTTAAGGGTTTTGTTTGGTTTTGTTTTTTGTTTTGTTTTGTTTTGTTTTTTATGAAAAGGGCCTGGAGAGATGGCTCAGAGGATAAGAACACTGCCTGTTCTTCCAAAGGTCAATTCCCAGCAACCACATGGTGGCTCACAACCATCTATACTGAAGTCTGGTGCCCTCTTCTGGTGTGCAGGTGTACATGCAGGCAAAACCTGTAAACATAATAAATAAATAAATCTTTTAAAATATATATGAAAGGATGGGAGTTGTAAGAAATGTTTTGTTTTGCTTTTCTATCAAAGGGCCCACCAAGATCCAATGCTCCATAAATCTCCTCATCTGATAAAACTTTTATGCAAATCTTTTAATCTCCCCACCTGGTAAAACTTTGACCCACACAACACACACTACACACACACACACACACACACATACACACACATACACATACTACACACACACAGGCAGACACACACACACACACACTACACACACTACACACACACACACACACACACACACACACACACACACACACACACTGCATTCTTTTTTGCCAGTTTAAGATAAGTCACCATATCTTGAGATATGGTGAGGTCAGACCTCAGACAATGGAGAAAAGACAAAGTTACCACCTGTGTTAGAATGAAAAAACCAGATGAACTTCCTGCCCTAGTATGCTTGCTAACCAAGTTTGGATATTGATACACTGTTTTTGCAAAAAATAAATAGCTTTGCCAAGCCACTTTCCCCTTGTGTGTTCCTTTGTGAGACACTGAGCCTACTTCTTGTTTCTAACAGGGGAGAGGGGCGGAACTGAGTCACATGACAGAATTAACAGGCATTTGAGTGGTAAACTTATTCTCCTACTCACCACTGTCCACCTAAGAGTTATTCCCAAACTGTAATTGCTCCATCTCTCTCTGCCCTTTGATTTCAAACTCTAACTCCACTTAGCCTGGAAAAGATGGACAGTTTTGTAGCTCAGAGCTTGGCAAGGCTGCTCTTGTCTCAAGGCTTCAGCGGCAAAGGAGAACAAAAGTCCTAGTGCCTATGCCGCAGGACGTCACCCCTGGCACTTCCTGCTATTCTGGCCTCTACACTCAGTGGCGACGTATTGTTTGCTGGCCATTAGGAATTTGTAGGAAGTCAAAGTGTGGGCCCCTGTTCTCCCGGGGCCGCTGTTGAGATGGGTTAGGAGAGGAAAGACAAGGAAAGCTAATTGGAAGAGCAGAAGGCTCTGCTGACGCCACGGGTGCCAGCTTTCCTGACCTAGCACTTTGGTGGGTAAGATTGATGCGTCTTCTAACTCAAGACTTATTACGGGAACCTGGACCTCTCGGGATGAATTAAGCAGGTCCAGTTCCTGCCCTGCAGGGATTTGCAATTTAGCTGGTGCCGAGCAGAGCAGTGTCTCAGTAGTGGAACTCTAGGTGCGGAACTCGTGGGCAGGAGGGAGGGCGGCGGGCCCAAAACGTGGGCCTTATTTCCTTCACAGGGACAGTTTTCCAGGTCCTCCTCTGGTCCTGTAGACTAGGAATCTATTTGAGTCTCTAGGCTCTTGGAAGAAGCAAATCAACTAAGATCTTCATTCTGTCTACAGGGTAAAAGCTCTCAGGGTGATTTGCTGGGCACATTTAGCACTCCTTTTGCAGGATGCTTGAGACTCCCCTGGGGGGATAAAAGGATGAATATTTATCAGAGTCTAATAATAGTGAGGAAATCAGATTTTGTAAATTTTTTTGTAAAAGAAATCGGGTGATATTTTTATAGTTATCTCAGGAATTTTTATCTCAATAGCCACTTTTGATATACACAGTCATAATCTACGCTGGCAATATGCTAAATACCTATAAATGCAGCATGATCTGGCTATATCGCTACCTTTTCTATGTGTTGCTAGTTGAGAAATAAAGGAAATGGCCCAGACATCCAGTACCATATTTTTCGACTATAAGACGCACCTGACCATAAGATGCACCCAGTTTTTAGAGCGGTAAAACAAGAAAAACAGTTTTGTTTTGTTTTTTCAAAAACAGCAATCGGACCATATGGCGTATCCTAATTACCACCACCACCACCACCACCACCACCACCACCACCACCACCGCTTTTGGGGGGAGGGGCCAGGGCATCTTATGGTCCAAAAAAGATAGTAATATTTCTGTAGTAAGTACCATGTTAGGCACCGAGCTAGGCGCTGGGGGACATAGACAAAGCTCAGTTGCCCCGCACAGGAATCACAGAGTACCGACAGATAAGCATCAGTGTGCAGAGAAGAGGCAGAGAGAAAGTCTTGCCTTCTGAGTTAGGTATGGAGGCTCTTCAAGCAGCCACACACAGCGAAAGAGACATCGTGTCAAAGGAAAGAGTGAGGGGGCTGAAAGCTTAGTGCTCTAACAGCCACCCTGAGTTCAGTTCCCAGCACAACTGTTGGGAGGCTCATAACCGCCTGTAACTCTAGCTCTGGGGGACCCAGTGCTTTCTTCTGGCCTCCAAGGGCACCTGCACTCATGTGTATGTGCCCACGCCACACACACACACACACACACACACACACACACACACACACACACACACACACACTCTCTCTCTCTCACACACATACACACTCACACTCACATACTCACACTTATAAATGGGGGGAGGGAGGGAGAGGAACACTTCAGCTCTGTCCATCATCCAAAAGAAAGAAAAGGAAAATTGCACCTTTTTGAGTCAGAATTCAGAAGAGTAAGTGGACCCAACAGAACCTTGTAGCAGTTCCATGGCAACTATACAGGTAGCAGGGAGGTCTGAGAAGGCAAAGCACGTCAGCTCATTAAGGGAATAATTAGCCTTCCCACCTCTTTAGTATGGTGTCAGGTAAATCAGCTTTCCTAAGGGGTGGCCTCTTAGCCAGGGGATTAAAAGGCCCAACTTGATTAAGTTTTACACTTTCAGTAGCTTGGAATGTTAAGTCTCTTTCCAAAGCTAGACCCAAATTCCACTCTTTTGACCAGAAGGAAATAATTTCCCTAAGAGGCCTCAACACAACCTTGATCAAAGCTACTGTGTCACAGCGGGACAAACAAGGGCTGCAAAGGTCTATGGTCGTGAAGGCACTTGAACTACATGGTTCTTTCTGTTGACTTGATTTATTCTTTTTCCTTGGTGGTGGATGCATGCATTCCTCCTGTCTTACAGAGGTTTCCAGGATTCATGGGCTACATGGCATTCCTGCGTGTCTGGGTTGAGCACCAATGTTAGATAGTCAGACAAAAGAGCTAGAAATGACATTCAAAGTAACCATCATGATTTAGGAGTTAAAGGGCACTGGAGGAGGGTAAGCACTGCAGCACAGAAAGAGACCAGCATTGTCAGACTCGAGGGATTGCGAGGGCTGCCCTCTTCCAGGGCAGCTCACCAGATGCTCAGTCCCCACTGGATGATAAAAGAACAAACCAGATGCAACAAGACAGCCACTCCTAACTAAGGCTACGTGTGTAGCTCACCAGGCCTGAGCTTGCCTAACAGGACAGCAATGAAGGAAAAATATTTTACCCATTGTCTCTATTTTGACAGCGACTTTGTCAGGGTTATTTTCCTGGGCTCAAAGAACTTGAGTTATACAACATCAAAAACCAAATCTAAACTCAGGGTGATAGCATGCCAAAGTTATTGAGCTTTCACTTCTACAAGTATAGGAAGATTGCGTATATTTGTGAAGTTAAATAATGTATGGAGAGCCAAAACAGGGGCTGAAGATGGAGCACACTGTACCGTACCCCAGGCGGATGGGACGGTGACAGGGCAGGGCCACCAATTACGGCCTCCCCACTAGCTCATCCCCTTACGTATCACACCTCCTCCATTTAATAAAGAGCCAGTGGACCCCTCCGACAGCACTCTTCTCTCTCCGTTCTCCTTCAAGAAAAGCATCTTGAAACGGTTGCCCATGCCTGCTCTCCGCACTTCCTCTTCCTAACGTCCCAGGAACACTCCAAAGCAGTTACTCTTCCCAGCACATTCAAACTGCCCTTGTTTACCAGGAATCTCTACACTCACTACTAATTCCACAGAGTGACTTAAGAATTACTCAACGCGCTTGTAGGTTGGTGGTAGAGTGTTTGCCTAGCATGTGCAAGGCCCAGGGCCCAATGCCTGTAACGGAAGGAAAAAAAAAAAAAAAAAAAACGAAAGAAAGATCTACCTATTCTGTCTTGAACAATTGTGCTACTTAACAGCTTCTCACTGCTTTTACATGGGACATTTCTCTCAGTTGGCTTCTGAGAACTCTTCTAATTTTTATTCGAGCTATCCTTTAAGACCACGCACCAATCTGTGTGCGCATGCGCACATCCTACTGAGGGACCCAGAGCGCTCACTTCTCTCTTTATCCACGCTCACTGCTCTGGGAAACTCATGTAGTCCCGGGATGCAAATATACAATCTATGTACTGGTGGTTCTCAGATGTATACATCCACTCAGCAATGTCCTACTTGAACTCTGAATTCCTATACCTACCTGCCTAATTGATGCTTTCACCTGGAGAGCTAATAATCTTTTCAAAATACTGTGCCTCGGTCTTAGTTTTTCTTCCAAAAGCTATTTCTCCCCAAAGCTTTCTTAATAAACAGCAGCGTTATCCTTACAATGGCTCAAGTCAAAAAAAAAAAAAAATCTACAAGGCATCTTAGATTCCTTTCTTTCATCTGCATCTCACATCTAGGAGCTAATCCTACATCAAATCCTGTAAGCTCTGACTCCAAAATAAATCTCTAACAAGTAGATCAGAGCAATCAATCAGTCTTGGGAGGCCTATGGTGCAGCAAAGCAACCACTTCTATGTACTTGAAAGCTGTGAAGAGAGTGGACAAAGGGACCTCATATGAAGTAAAGCATTGATTAGCTGGACTCAACTACAGTGTATGCTACCTTTAAAAATAATTTTGCAACAAAAAGCATGCATTACCTGCCAAAGAAAATAATACTTTTAAAATATATTTTATTAATTTATTCATATTACATCTCAATTGTTATCCCATCCCTTGTATCCTCCCATTCCTCCCTCCCTCCCATTTCCCCCTTACTCCCCTCCCCTATGACTGTGACTGAGGGGGACCTCCTCCCCCTGTATATGCTCATAGGGGAAAATAATACTTTTAAAACAAAATATTTTATCAAATCATCTCTGGTATGTCTGGAAGATGATTTGCAATAGCTGTACTTTCAGTTTGGAATGAGTTAGCATTCTAAGCACATAGCAGCCAAAGTAACATAACTAACCTCTTAGGTAGCTAAACATCATCACATCAGGTGACTGCAATATCCAGCAGAAACAGGCTGAGGAAATTTTGCCGAAACCGTCCAGTTGGAGCTGTTGGTTGACAGCTCATGCGCAGAGCTTTCTCTCTATGGATGAGCATCGGCCTTCAGATCCCCACTGTAAGCACACTTATGCCATGGGATAAACAGTAGCAACCACTATTATTGCAAATATTTACCTTCTAACTGTTCTCAGGGGTGTGATGTGAGTTTTGCTGTTTTTATTTTTGGTTTGTTTGTTTGTTTTTAATGTCCCTGTTTACTGTTCTCCTTTCTCTCTGTTACAAAACCAGGAGGCCAGCCTGACCCAAGAAAGGATGTTGTGAAAAATGCATGCTTGATCTGGGACAAGGGAACTCTCCTCACGCCTAGATTCTTCTCTCAAAAAGTGCAAATAACACATGATGATTTGCCAGAGTCATTTATATGACAACTTCTCACTATGTCATCACTTCATTCCTTCCTGAAAACTGTATCACCTCCACACAGATTTGGGGAGTGTATGTGTGTGCGTGCGTGTGTGCATGTGTGTGCATGTGTATGTGTGTGTGCATGTGTGTGTGTGCATGCATGCGTGTATGTGCATGTGTGTGTGTGTGCATGTGTGTGTGCACGCATGCGTGTGTGTGTGTGTGTGCGTGCGTGTGTGTGTGTGTGTGTGTGTGTGTGTGTGTGTGTGTGTTTCAAGGCTTTACCTCACACATTGTAAGCAAGTGCTCTACCATTGAGCTATATGTCCAGTCATGAATTTAACCTCTTATTTGGTTTTTCTGCGTCACAGTCATCTCTCCTACCATCTTCCACTGCAGTAACGAGAACATCGCAAGTCAGATCATATTGGTTCTTTTGTTCAACCCTCCCAGTGCAGTTCACATCACTCAGAAGAAAATCTCAGGTCTTATCCAGGCCCCCAGGCATCCAAAGGCACACTCAAGCCTGTCCTGCCTACCATGTTTACTTTGTCTGCTAGCTCTTCTCCTCAGTGGCCCTGCAGCTGTCACGTGTCTCTCCTGCCTGTACACTTCCTGTCCCTTCTACCCCGAGTGTCCATCACTTCATTCATTGTTCAGACCACACTATAGCAAGGAGCATCTCTGGTCTCTCTCCTTACATGCCTCATTTTTCCTCCAGGCACTCAACCCCCATGTGATGTGCATTCATCTACAGCCTATATTTTCTGTCTTCCGCCATGAGATTATGAGTGTCACAGGAGCAAAGACTCTGCATGTCAGATGAACCGCTGCATTCCCTGCCTAGGGCCTAAATGAAAAGAGACTCAAGTATGGGATCCAAGTAGAGCACATGGCCTTGGAACTGGCAGGCACAGCTCTCCCTTCAGAACGAGATAGAGAGGAGCCTTGGTTGGCAAATTCCATAATAATGAAAGGCAGGAAACATTGGTCAACTTTATAACTTACAACCAGTAACTAGGAAGGAGTCTTAGACCACCTATAACTCAGAGAAATGAGATTAAGCCAGCTCTAAAGAAAACAATAAAGATCAGAGATGGCCATTATAGCAATAAAGGAAAATAGTAAAAGATTCTTAAGCAGCTGTAATGGAGGTAGCTCAGAAATTCCCAGCTCTCTGGATGGACCTGCACATCCTGGATCTCAGGTTGGGTGGAGGCCTGAGACTCAGGCTTTGGTAAGCACGGGCTTCTAGGTGGCCGCAGAGGTTGGAGGCTGAGGTTACGTTATATGGGTTGCAATGAAACCCACTATCTTGTACATTTAATTACACTAATAAAATATTTTTAAGAGGCTGAGTGAAAAAGCACAGTGAGGATAAACTCCAGGGGATGGTTAATGCCCAAAGCAGCTGTGAGGGGAACAAAGCATTAAGAAGGCAAGAGGGGACCAGCTGAGCTGTAGATGTGCCAACAGAGGAAAGAGAGCAGAGAGGCGGATGATGGGGATTTAGAAGACAACGTCCACAGTGCCAGATGTGGGAAAGAGCTCAAATGGGAAACAATAATGTCAACTGACTACGAATGAGCTACAGTTTGGGCAAGAAGTGTGCTACCATGTGTCTGCTAATTCTGTCGCATTATGACAATGTCTTGTTCATTTGTTAGATCACAAATCAGAGTTTCCCAAGATGGACATTAGCATCCACCAGTGAGCATTTTTAAACACCAATGCTTGGATGTTCTCTGTGAACAGTGAGCGCGGGATATCTGGATGGTGGGGCCCAGGCGCTGGTTTACCATGAAAGCCCCCGAGAGGGCTGGTAATACCCAGCCAAGACTGGAGAGATTCTGGAGAGGCTGAACTCTCTACAGGAACCACACAGGGAGCCTCCATGTGTGCCACACACTGGGCAACCCTGGCTCATGCAGGAGGATTGCGAGCCAGGCAGAGAAGACTGTGGTCCAGGAGACAGTGGGAAAATACATTGCTGCTGCACCTTGCCTACACTCCCACGCCCGAGGGTGAGACAACCATTTTCTCTGCCAAATGTCTTTTGCCTACTTATTGCCCTCAGTCTGACAAATCATTAAAACAGACCTAGTCTAGTCACTCATTTAGATGATGGTGATGATGATGACGACGACGACAATGATAATGATTGAACTCTTGACTTATACCAGACACTTGACCAGGGGCACCACAGTCTCTGCAGTGAAGTGTTATGATGAAGTAGGCACAGCTTTTATCCCTATTTCATCATACGATAAAGAAAACAGTTCATGAGGATACTTGTCTCCAGGTAGTGATGCTGGAAGCGGCAGCACTGAGCCCAGATCCAGTTGCAGCTCACGCCAGAACCCAAGCTCTGAGCCGTGCCTGTACCATACCCAGCCCACTCCACTGTTGTCTGAGGCACCTTCTTCCTCCCTGAAAGTGAGAGTCATCTTTGGGCTCCACCTCCCCAGGCTGGGCACTTCCTCCGAACTCAAGTACAGCTGCCCTGTGCCCCTGAGACAGTCCCGACATTAGGTCCGCCCCTTGGCATGACTGGTAAGGGTTCTCTTCTGCCTCTAGTGCACAGGGACTGCCTTAACTGAGGCTGACCCATCAAATGCCTAGCCCACGTGAGAACTGACCCATGAGCATCCAGGCAAGCAGAACAAAGGGTTTTAAAACAAAGGCATACAATTTCCTGGCTTCAGCAATGAACTCTGAAAAAAAAAAAAAAAACACGTCAGAGAAACAAGTTGAACAAGAATGTAAGGAGCTCCCTAATCAGTCTTGATTACCAGTGTTTTATTTCAGTGTGGCTTTAATTACTATATTAGTAATTAATTAGGGCAGACGGTCAGCTTGTTGCATTTCCTGCATTAGGGTCTCGGGGCTCAGTGGTAAAGTGCTTAACTAGCATGCCAACACCTTCAGTTGAAGCCAGTACTACAAAATAAAATAGCATCAAGTAACACTTAGCAGTGGAGAATCCAGCTCAGTATAGAAGTCTTGCCTGGTAAGTGCATGCCATGCACTGATGGGGAGGGGGCTGTGTCTTAGTTAGGGTGACTACTGCTGTGATGAAACACCATGATCAAAAGCAAATTGGGGAGGAACGTGTTTATTTGATACCATGGATCTTGGGCCACCACTGAGGGAAGCCAAGGTAGGAGCTCAAATTGGGCAGGAGCCTGGAGTCAGGAGCTGATGCTGAGGCCAGGGAGGAGTGATGCTTACTGGCTGCTTCCTTAGGCTTGCTCAGCCTGCTTTCTTAAAGAACTCAGAGCCACTGCCCACAATAGGCTGAGCCCTCCCACGCTCAGAAAATGCTCAACAGGCTTGCCTACAGATCTTATAGAGGATCTTTTTTTTTTTTCAATTGAGAGTCCCTCCCCTCCGATAACTGCAGCCTGTATCAAACTGACATAAAAATTAGGCAGGGGGCAAGGGAACTAGCTTGCCTTAGGTCTTATTTGCATACATTTTGTCCTTGGTCCTTTCTGTCACAAGTACTTCCAAGGGCTTGCCCTGTGCCTCCATCTCAGGCTTCACCACAAAGAGAAACTACTTCACAGACCCCTTGCTCTCTGTGTACCAATCTAAGGCTCTTTGAAAGCTCCTAGCCCACAGGACAGCTTTGCAGGAGGTTCCTAGCCTTGTAATTATAATACCATTCCCTAGGGATCCAGTAATGAGCCAGCCGTGCGTTCCTCATGAGGGGTGCACCTCTGAGTCCGCCCATAAATGTTCCCAAAAGGCCATACCTGAATGAGTGCTATTAGTGAGGACTGGGAAGCCACGTGAGCTTACCTAAGGATCATCACAACCAGCACTCTAATTTTGTCAAGATTCATCTCAAATAAAAGCAGCTTCATTTGTTCAAAGGCAGGCCTTTAAGATGGCTGCTTTTGCCAGCAGCTCCTAATCAACCTCAACGATTAAAAGTAACAATCACCACTGATTTTCCAGTGTTCTCAATAGAAAGGCAGAATTGAATGGCTTGAAAACCATCCCATCCCAGGCTTCTCTTTTTAACCTTTTCCTCACAAGCCAGGAAGAGCTGAGGCGTGTTGTACACAGCGTGATATACTAAACCAATGTGTGGTTTCTGTTCACGTTACAAAGTTTGATGGTAAAATCCAGTGTGAGGAGATGGTACCAGGGCCGAGTCCAATGCGTATACTGTATCCGCCTCTTGGACTCACAGGATCTTCTTTACTTTAAAGAAAAACAGAAGATGACCCAACCATGTTTGGATGTGAGAGGCCTGGGAATGCAGCCTGGAGCTAGATCAAAAGATGGTATCACATCAACAGCTGGTCTTTTCGATTCCCTACCAAATGTTCTTCACCCTTCCAAGGCCGCCAGCTGTGCCGGTTAGTTTTTGTCAACTTGCACAAGCTAGGGTCATCTGGGATGACTGAGAAACATAAAACCTATAGGGCACTATGGGTGGTGCCACCCCTGGGCGTGTGGGCCCTGCGGTGTAGAAGAAAGCAGGCTGAGCAAGCCTTGGTGAGCATGTCTGTCTGTAAGCAGCGTTCTTCCACAGTTCCTACCTCCAGATCCCTGCCTTGAGTTCGTGCCCTGGCTTTCCTCAGGGGTGGACTAGAACATGGAAGTGTAAGTCAAATAAACACTTTTCTTCCCAAGCTGCCTTTGGTCATGATGTGTATCACAGCAACAAGAAGCAAGCTAGGACAAGCGCAACCTTCATTTTTATTTTAGTACACTGAACCCAGCAAACTGCCAGAAGTCCACATGCACATCTGAAACTCTCAGTAAAATGTACAGTTACTGTGGCTGCATGTGAGCATGCTTGGTGTGTCCCATGGTCAAAGTCACTCATGCTGACATGTGTTTTCATGGCACCAGAACTCTCTAGTAACGCTGGATTCGTACCCCCCACGATCCTGCCATGGCCCCTCTCTGCTCTTTTCTGTATATTTCTTCCATTTTATCTCCACCTACAGTTATATCACAGAACTAAAGTAATGTCCCCACCCACCAATTCCTACCTTCATCTGAGCCTCTTTTGCATGTCCCTGATGTACATCCCGAGGCCGACTGACCAACCTCCGCCTGGAGATGGAGCCCAAAAGCAGTATGGCAGCTTCAGAGAGGGCACTAGCCAAGCTCCCATTCCCTTCCCTCTGTAACTTTGCCCACAACATGCTCTCAAGCTACCCCATAATCTGCTCCTCAAGATAGAAACACAGGAAATCTCCTCAGAACGAGACCTGTCTTCCCGTAGGAGAGAAGGGGACAAATGATTTTTTAAAATGGAAGCAATTATTTAAGAATAGTGAGACAGAGTCAGCTTCTCCACCACAAATGCCAAAGGCAACTCCTCTGAAAATTGCTAAAAGTTCATTGATTTATTTGTTCATTCCTTCAACTGATATGTCCTTAGTGCCTATCACGGGACAGTTGTGTTCTGAGCACATGGGTTACAGCAAGGACCAAAAAGGCAAAGCACAGTCCCCTCAGGGGACTTATGAGCACACACAGCTGGCCAGTTAGATAAAACAAGAGTGTGGATAGATGAATCTGTGTTGATGACAAGTCATGGAACTTAAGCCAGATGAGGAAACTGTGAGATGTGGAGGAGGGGGATGTGCGGTCCCGTCAGTGAAGTGGACATCTCAAATTGATGCATTGGTGGAATTGGGAGACTAGAGGGAATTGTCTGAAAAAAAAAAAAATAGGAGACGAGTTCACAGACTAAAATGTTGATCCTAACATTGTGAATGGGATCAAGTGATAGACAACACTATTGAGTGTATCAGGAGTGACACATGGTTGGAGGCCATGTTGATGTCTCTGGTCCATGCTTTCACAGAAGGCCGTATTGCTGTCTCCACAAGAGGCATGTCTGTGTGCAGGTTTATGCTGCTACCAGAGGCCATGTTGGTGTCTGTGGTCCATCCAGCCACCTGAGGTCCGTCCAGCCACCTGAGGTCCACCCAGCCACCTGAGGTCTGTCCAGCCACCTGAGGTCGGTCCTGCCACCTGAAGTCTGTACTTCCACCTGAAGTCCATCCTGCCACCTGAGGTCCATCCAGCCACCTGAGATCTGTCCTGCCACCTGAGATCCGTCCAGCCACCTGAGGTCTGTCCAGCCACCTGAGGTCCGTCCTGCCACCTGAGGTCTGTCCTGCCACCTGAGGTCTGTCCTGCCACCTGAGGTTTGTCCTGCCACCTGAAGTCTGTCCTGCCACCTGAGGTCCATCCAGCCACCTGAAGTCTGTCCTGTCACCTGAAGTCCATCCTGCCACCTGAGGTCTGTCCTGCCACCTGAGGCCACGTTGATGTCGATGCTACCACCAGAAACTATATGGAAGTTCATGATCCATGCTATGTTATGGGAAAGGAAATTGAGAATGAGAGACATAGAAGGCCACAAGAAAGAAAGAAAGAAAGAAAGAAAGAAAGAAAGAAAGAAAAGAAGGGAGAGAGAAACAGTCTGGACAAGGAGCCATCATGGTGGCCTCCAGCAGGGGTGTGGAGGGGAAGGGTCCAATTATCTGCAAGGCACTGGCCACTGAGAGTTTGACCATGCTCCAGTGAGTATATGGGCAGCACAAATGGAGTTGGTCTATTTTTGTTTCTTCTTTTTTGGGGGGGAAGGTACAAAGGTTGGGGATTGAACCTGGAGGAATGGGAAGCAAGTGTGATCAGGGTGCATTGTGTGAAATTCCCAAACAACTAAAAAAATATTATGTTGGGGGTGGGAATCAAAGTGGGAAAGGTTAAGGTTGTGATCAGAACTTAGATTCGAATTCTCTCCACTGCTCCAGGTTACCTTAGATTACTGTTGATTGCATTAATATGGATTGTTTGTTAATGTAGTCCATAGTCTTCGCTTCTAAAGCCTCTAGACTCAGACCTCAAGGAAGGAGAGTGGGGGCAGGGAGGGAGAAGCATCTTGCGCCTTTTCATTTCACGTGGGGTGGGGGAGTGAGAGGAAGAAGGGGAGGGCAGAGAGTAGGGAGTTTGTGGGAGAGAGAGAGATAAAGCCTCAAATCAGGGGGGAGGTGTGGCCTTGCAGAAGGAGGTGTGTCTCTGGGGGTGGGCTTTGAGGTTCTGAAAGCCCACTCCAGGCCCAGTTGCCTGTGTGTCAGGATGTATAGCTCTCAGCTACTGCCCCAGGTCCATCTGCTTTCTGCCATGGTGATCATGGATTAACCTCTGAAACTGTAAGCAAAGCCCAAGCCTTCATCATGATGTCCCTTCATAACAGTAGAGCCGTGACAAAGACAGTCCCTCACACCTGACTCTCTCTTCTCTGTGAAGAAAAGATAAACCTGTTTTTGTTATGATCCCAAGTATGGGATCGGAACAGTGTTGTGAGAACAGGTGAGGTTAATCCACTAGAAGACAAACCACCTCATGCGGGAGCTTGATTATTGCCAGCTGAAAAGATCCTGTGAACAGACTCTTGGAGGAGATATATAAATGAGCCCAAAACTGAAGGCAGGGCCTTTGGAGAATTGGTATAGTTTTGGCTGTTCATCGCTCCACTTCGAGATGCTCCTAGAGAGAACCGCTCAAGGGAAGGCTTCGGGGCTCTGGGCTCCGGCTGAAGTTCCAGATTCTGATTGCTCCAGGTTCTAGCAGAAGAAATCCTGCTGATTACGGCAGGAGAATCATTCCTCTGAACTGATATCCTTATGGTTTTGTTATTCTTTTTTTTTAATATTTAATCAGGGTTTTATTTATTTAGGATTTTAACTTGTTTTTGTTGCCATTCCAATTTAGTGAAAAAAATTAAGTAAAATTTAGGATCAACTAATAGGTAGGAAAATGTTACAGAATAGTTTATATCATTTTAATGTAGACACTTAGCATGTTAAAATCATCTTTTTAAATATATTTTATTAATTTATTCATATCACATCTCAATTGTTATCCCATCCCTTGTATCCTCCCATTCCTCCCTCCCTCCCATTTCCCCCTACTCCACTCCCCTATGACTGTGACTGAGGGGGAACCCTGACCCAGATCTAGCCAATGGACAGGACATTCTCCACAGTTGAGTGGAGAGTGGGGACTGACTTTCACACAAACTCTGGTGCCTCATATTTGACCACGTCCCCTGGATGGGGAGGCCTGGTGGCACTCAGAGGAAGGACAGCAGGCTACCAAGAAGAGACTTGATACCCTATGTATGAGCTTATACAGGTTTTGTTATTCTTTAATCCTCTTTTCCTATTGTTTTGGTTAGTCAGGTTATAAGGGACGTATGCTCGGTTAATAAGTTCATAATAAAATATATTGGTTAAGAAAATTGAGCTTACATCTCTGCTCTATTTAAAAGCTGAGAGTGCCCCTTCCTAACCAAGTGACTTCCTCAACTGTGCACATAAGACTCTCTTCCAAAGGTCCCCTTCTGAGCATCCAGTTGTTGCCACTGCTCTCCAGTGAAACTGGGTGGCCTCACAGTACTGAGCTGCCTCTTGCTCTTCTTTTCCCTTCACTTCCCCTCTCTTCCCCACACATGTACCTAGCCAGCCCCATGGAGGACAGAGCGATGTCAACCAATGTGACCCTGGCATGGACTAAGTCCACACATGACTACTGGGCTGTACGGAAATGTTCTAGCTTAAATGTGCTTATCAGGTATAAACAACGAATGGTGGATGAGATGAGCCAAGTTTCAGCAGTGTTGGTAGAGTTTTTCTTGACTTTGTTTTCAGTCTCTGAGGGACCATGCTTAAATTGCAAGGTGCTGTTGAAAAGCAATTTGCATAAACATAGATCATAAGTAGTTAGAGGCAGATAATTGGGGGAAATGGAAACGGAATATAAACTTGAATAGTGTAGCTCCTGGCACAAAATGAATACTCTAGTGCAGTCAAATTTTCTTAATTTCTCAAATTTGAGAATTGAGGCAGATTTTCTCATTATAGTCTTTTGTTGCTCCTTCTGTTCCTCTATGTGTTGATTTTAAAAACACAAAAGGCAGTTAATAATGTTTCTTTGTTCTGAATGAAATGCCTATATCCCATAATTTATCTGTTAAACAGCATTGAGAAGCATACAAAACTGATAGTTAATACACAGTCACTGATGATTTTGTAATTAAAATAATGAAATAAAAACAATCTCAAAGAAATGTGATGCACTTTCATGTGCCTCCTATATAGCTTGTGCACAACACCCTTATGACAGTTTTTAATCTATGTAGAAACAGCATAACTTATATGACCTATTGGGATTTATAAACCTGGAAGGAAGTTTCCTAAATAAACAAAACCTGAGGGTGATGCATTTGAGGAGTCACATGTGGAGAACTAAATTCACGCTCAACCTGATTATGACTGGAGTCTAGTCAAATGAAACAAATCCCAAAGGATTAGTGTGTTCCAGATGCTGCCGGGGTATTTTTAGTCCTGTTGTCTCTCTCACTGAAATATGCTCAGATTTGAGAGGAGGGATTCCTGCTGGTACCCAAGACTTTGCAGTACGGGATTTCTGTTCAGTGTTTGTTCAAGCCAGAAGGGTGTACAATTCCAAGCATACATGTGTACATATCTATCTGTCCTTCTCCCTCAAAACTAGTGTGCGAGTCATGTGAGATAGCACACATCTGGAATCCCAGCACTTGGGAGACGAAAGCAGGAGGATTGCATGTTCAAAGCCACCCTGGACTACATAGTAAGACCCTGTATCAAAAAAGAAGAGGAGGAGGAGGAATAAAGGATGGATGGATGGGAAGGAAGGAAGGAAGGAAGGAAGGAAGGAAGGAAGGAAGGAAGGAAGGAAAGATAAATACCTGTGTCAGAATTTAACAGCTGAACACAAAAGAGCCCTGCCCTTGCCTTGGGAAAAACCTGTAAATCACCTATATCTCACCTGGCTCCTGCCTTGCCTCTGGAGTTTCTTCTTGCCTGTAGTGGAAGTCTGGGGTTTAGGGATACCTCAGAGGTTCATCAGTTCACACTAGAAGCCCAGTCTGAACAGCAGAGCTAAGTCAATGAAGCAAGCACATCTACCCACAGATCCTGTGGGACCTTGGAGGAAGTGTCTGTGGATAGCAGGGAGCAGAAGCAGCTAGAGCCAGTGTGGCTACCAGGGAGATGTCCCTTTCACTGTTACAGGGAGATGTCCTCGTCACTGTTACAGGGAGATGTCCCCTTCACTATTACAGGGAGATGTCCCCTTCAGTGTTGATGGGACCACAATATCTGCTGCTGTCACACAATTACCAATTACACTTGTTAATGTGTGTGTGTGTGTGTGTGTGTGTGTGTGTGTGTGTGTGTCTATTATCTCTTAAGCATCCATAAGCAAAACAGCATGGTTGTCTGGCTAGGGCAGGACATGGCACTCACACTGAGCAGCAGAGAAACAGTCTAGGCCACTTGAAGACGTGTTCAGGGGCGTCTTACTATTGCTGGGTTACTTTCAGGTAGCAACCTCCAACAAAACGACTGCACCTTTCCAAAAAGATGCACATTTTGACATGATATCTCTAAGGTACAAATTAAAATTTCACACATCTTCTCCTCCCCTAAGACAAGCAGAGCCACTTCTGCAGTGACTGTGGCAGCATTTTAGGAAAGCTCAGCTATACCCACACTGGTGAATTCTACAGCAGCATAAATAATCACATAGAAGGGTAGGTCACCATTCCAAGCAACCCTGGTTTTGTTTGTTTGTTTGTTTGTTTGTTTGTTTGTTTGTCTTTGTGGGTGTATATGTGGGGTTTTAGTTTAGTTTGGTTTGGTGTTTGGTTGGATTTTTGTTTGGTTTTATTTTTTTGTTTTTTGTTTTGTGTGTGTGTTTGTGAGACTCTGTAAAATGAATTCAAGCATTCAAAGACTTTGTCTACAATTACAGTCTAGACAAAAACTATTTGTTGTTACATTTACATTCATAATATCCACAGTATTATGGAAACCAACCTGAACACTTTATTATTTATATTTTGTAAGAATCTTTAGAAATGACTTTCCCAGACACTCATTTGCCTGTCAGAATTCCCAGTGGTTTATACAATCGTGTGTGTGTATCTCCTTTTGGTATCTCTAAGATTTCATTTTTATATTCAAATTTAAAGCTGCCCCACATTAATTGTGGCTAAGGATGGGCTCTAAGGACCTGCCCTTACTTCTGCCGGTGGTTACGTAAGTTGTCTTCTCCCCGTATTTGAAGAATATATGGAATTATTATTTCTACTTTGGTCCACTTGAGGAACATCCTTATTCTTTTCTCTCCCAAGCCTCATGTTGTCATCACTCTAATACCTCAGTGTTTTATCCTAAAGTGTGAAAGCATAAGGATGAGTTCTGGTGAGTTTTTGTAGGCTGAGCCCACTTGCAGCACCAGCACCAGATTTGAGCAAACATCACCACCCGAATAGCTCTGTTCTTGTCCCTCCTTCCATCACTCCCACACCCAAGGTAACATCCTGACTCCAAACAGCCCAGGGTGGCTCTGCCTGATGGTTCTTTCTCTTGCGTGGAATCATAGAGCAGCAATGATGTTTTTGAAAATACCCCTTGTGCTCACTTGCTTGTCTGGCTCGTTTTCCCGATACCCAGTGCTCTGACAGCTGACCAGTCAAAGGATGCTTAGCAACCAGTCTGGGATGTCACCCTCTCACTTCCTGCACCAGAACTCAGCTTCAGGCAGCCGAGAGGTCGTTCTCACTCCTAAATGCTTCCTCTGCTAATGGCATCTGTTCTCTTTCTAGACTCCTTAAATATCTGAACAAAATAAACTACTGTATCTTATTTGCTTTCTAACTGTTCAACGGGAACATTTATCATGGTACCAAATTGTTTTTCTAGTAGCTTCTCTGATGATAAACAATACATAGCCCATGTTTCTTAGATTCTCTGTCTAAGATATTTATTCTCCACCCAGTGGAGTCATACAAGTCTACTCAGTCTGGAACACTATAATGGCTAATGTCAAGGTGGTTGTCAGCTTGACTACACTCAGAATCGCGTAGGAGGCTTGTCTGACACACTTCCAGATGTGTTTGTGAAGGTATTTCCAGAGAGTATTAACTGACAGGGAAGCCGTGCCTGACTGTGGACAATGCTTTCCCATAGGCTGAAAGCCTGAGCAGAACAAAACATAATCTAATTTTGTATATATTTTAAAGATCTATTTATTATTTATACAGTATCTGCCTGCACGTGTGCCTGCCTGCCACAAGAAATGCCATATCTCATTACAGATGGCTGTGAGCCACCATGTGGTTGCTGGGGATTGAACTCAGGACCTTTGGAAGAGCAGATGATGCTCTTAACCTCTGAGCCATCTCTCCAGCTCCCCATAATCAAATCTTTAATTTTTTTTCCTTCAGGCTTGTCTGATAAGCCTAGGTTATGTCTCTAAGAGGTCAAAGTGGGTGCTGGTCACCAGCACTGTGTGCCTGGAAGTGTTGTCTTATCATTCTGGTTTTCAGTTCTCGCAAGGAATCCACCTTGCATGAGAATGAAGAGTTCATTGCCATCCTGCTATCATCTCTCTCAGCCTTTGTCCTCATGTTCCTTCTGCTCTGAACGCCCACGAGACATTGGATGGGATGGCTTTGACCTGATTTGAATCCTCACTCTGCCAGTCATCAGCTCCGTAAGGCACAAGTTCCTAGGCAATCGAGACATAGCAGTATATGCCTCACAAGCTTGTGCTGTGTCTCAATGAGGCCATGCTGTGGAGCGCCTAGCAAGGTGCCTGGGAAGTCCGGACTTCTAGCAGCCATTTCCTTCACGACTGTTTAACACTCTGGGCTGTTCCTCCTTAGCACCCGCAAGTGGCCTCCTCTTAGCCAGCGTCACCTTAGTCTTCACTGGCTTGCTCTACTCATCTATTCCCCAAGAGCAGAGTCAACTTTATTTAATTTTTTTCAATACCTCCTGCCCTTGTTATTCATAATAAGCTTTCACTGAACACAATTCAAGAACCAAAAGAAGAGTGGGAGGAAGAAGAGAGCTTAGCACTAATGAGCACCTGTTCACATCTCCGAGAATTACGCAGAGCCTGATAGGAGGTGAGCATCTGGCACCAGAGACATCAGCTTCAAGCATTGCTGTGAAGCACGGTGCTCACTGCGATCTTATTCTCTTACGACGGCCAACGAGGCTCTAACACTAAAGAAAGCAAACCCACTTTCGGTGAGGATGGACAGTCTCACAGAACTAGGAAATATCAAAGCACCGTTACCGTCGTGAGGAACCTGCATGTGATTTAAGATCATGGGAGGCAGTGGTGACATCAGTTACCAAGGGGACAAGTTAGAATGGCAGCCGTCTGAGGGCTGAAGCAAATAAAGTGTTTACGTCTAATTAGACTTGGATTTAAGAGTATTGTGTGGGTGATTAAAGAAAAAGGCAGCATGGATTTGAGAGAGGACAATGGGGGTACATGGGAGGGGTTGGAGGGAGGAATATTTTATAATTTCAAAAAAATGAAAATTTGTGAAAAAAATGTATTGTGTAAGAGAAAATGATATAAAAAAAAATGGGTCCATTTTCATTCAAAGAGCATTGTCCAGATCTAAGCACCAACTCACACACTCCGGAGTATCCACATGATTATATTTCGGGACCAGCATGGCAAGCCTGGTCTGCCTCTTTGCCGGAGTGTAGAGGTCCCAGCAATCAGCCCGATGAGGGTGAAGTCCAAATAGGACAGAGAGACACTGTTTCCGGGTGAAGCTCAGAGCCACCCCCAGCCACTAGGAAATCATCTCTGACTTCACAACCTACAACGTCTCCCTTTCAGAAACACCACACAGACCATTAGCCAAACAAGCCTTTGAGGAGCACAGGGGTCTGCTAACCAAGAAACAGGCTGTCTTCACACGTGCAGCAGAAAGAGTTAGCAGAGCCTATCCATGCAAGGGGCCTGCGCCTTAGAGTTCTCTATCCACCTCCCTGGGAACTTAATGGTTGCTCCCCCCTCCCCCAATCTCATCTTTGACATTTTTTTTTTTTTTTTTTTTTTTTTATGCTGGGGTTTCTCTAGGTAGCCCTGGCTGTCCTGGAACTATGTAGACCAGACTGGCCCTGAACTCACAGAGTTCCACCTAGTTCTGCCTCCTGAATACAGGGATTAGGGGCATGTGCCACCATGCCTGGCCTTTGAATTTACTCTTTATCACTGGCTCATGCCTTTTGTTGTTGTTTGGTTTTACCTTTTTGTTGTAAAAATCTTTAAATGTGTGTAAAGATAGAGCTTATGTAAGCCCCAGGTACACATCGCCACACCCCACAGCCGACAGCATCCTACCCTCGGCATTTCCCCACATGCCTCAACAGTCCGTCGGCTTTGCTTTTGTTTGAGCGCTTTAAATTAAATCCCAGAGCTCATCACAGTGTGGCACAAGTCTGCAGCCTCGGCCACTTACGAGGCCAAGACAGGAAGATTGTTTGAGCCCAGGGATCTGAGGCTAGTCCGCGCTACAAAATGAAAGCGTAGCTTAAAAGCAAACAAACAAACGAAACTGCTACTAATTACTAAATGGGGCTGGGAAGGCAGGTCTAGGTTAAGTTCTTGCCACACAGGCATAAGGACCTGGGTTCTGCTCCCCCCAACACTCACATAAAAAAGCAAGCATGAACAGTGCATTCATGTAATACCAGGACTGGGGAGTCAGAGAAAGGAGGGCCCCTGGGTCTTGCTGGTCAGCTCATGTCACCAAATTAATGAGATCCAAGTTCATTGAGAGTCCATCCTTGTCTTGAAAATTAAGGTGGAGAACAACTCAGGAAGACACCAGAGTCAGCCTCTGGCCTCTACGCACATATACACTATCCACATGCACACACAAACATGTATACACACCAAAAAATATGAAATATATCCCACACCTATCATTTCACCTGTTAACAAGTTCAGTCTGTGCCCGGTGTTCAGGTTCAGCACCAGGACCAGCACCTGCACAGCCCCAGAACAACCGTCGCATGCAGTGCTCGCCTCACACATATGCATGTAGCTGACCTCAGGGCAGCACACAGGCTTAGAGGCCAGACAGTAAACACTTCAGGCTTTGTGAGCCAAACAGTCTTTTGTGGCAACTATTTCAATCTATTGCACCATAAAAGCAGATGCAGACCATATGTGAACAAATAAGCACAGCTGCGAGCCAATAAAACTTTATTTACAAAACGCGGGCTACAGAGGAAGAAAAAAATGATCATGGAGTATAGTTTGGGCACACCTCCTCATCTTCCCCCCAATACTTAGGAATGGTTCCATATGTGGTAGCTACTGTGAAAACTGAACAGGCCCCATCTAAAGAATGACTCTCAGATTAGATACGCTCCTACCTAGAAAACCCGGCATGCTGATAGGACGCATCTCCCATAAACTTTCCGAAGTTTATAGAGTCAGAGGTCACTCTCCTCGCCACTAGTAGATTCCAGCCTCCTGTAGTACACCTTATGCTGACAGACATGCAGTGTCCAAGAAAACCCGAGACTCACAAAAAGACACTATGTGCTCTAAGAACAGAATCCAGGCTTCTAATGTTCCCAGAAGTTTGCTGCACTTTAATCAACACCAGGACAAAAGTAATGAGCTCAGGCAACAGAACATATCTCTTAGGAGGAGTAAGTCACGCAGTACAAATGACCGGCTTACCAGTGGCACAGAGAAGATATAGGCAGAGAGTACGGAAGGGTGACGCAGGGGGACTAAGAAAGAAGAGAAGAGGGGGGCATCGTTTCGTGCATATATTCTTTGGGTAACCCTTTAAATTCAATTGTTTTGTTTTACAATTTAGAACTTGGTTACTTTGAATTGTCATGCTAAATCCATTAACTTTTTTTTTAATGTTGCCAATATATTTATTATTTGGGCCCTGTTCTGATCTGTTGTAGGTTTTGGTTTTGGTTTTAATTTTATTTTATAATTAGTGTGTGTGTGTGTGTGTGTGTGTGTGTGTGTGTGTGTGTGTGTGTGTGTGTGTGTTCTGTATTTACTTTATTTCCCTCCCCCCCCCCCACTTCCAACCCCTAGTATCACCCCTTCAAAGTCATGGTCTCCTTTTCTTTAATCATTATTGTTTTACACACACACACACACACACACACACACACACACACACCCTGCTGAGTCCATTCAGTCGCTTATATGCATGTGTTTTAGGGCTGATCGCTTGGTACAGGATAACTGATCAGGAGGTTTATCCCTCTCTCAGCAGTCTCCCGTTGCCTTAGCTCCCCACCTAGGAATGGGGCCCCAGGAGATTTTTCCCCATCCATGCTGGCATGTCCACTGGTGTCACCGTTCAAATCTTGTTAGGCAGCCATGTTGTTGACATTTCATGGGTGTAGCCTCCTGTCCTGGCAAGAAGACACAATCTCATAGCAGACTTCAGACCTCTGAATCTTACAATTCTTCTACTCCCTCCCACAGCTGAGCCTTAAACAGGAATGCTCCCTGGGGTTTTTAGCTTCTTCCTTCTCTCTTCCTCCACTGCCTCTGTATTGTGGATGTCAACTCTATGGTACAGTAACTCTGTTGTAGGCCTTAAGTGTCATCTGTTAACTTTGTTAGTCCTTTCATTAGAGGGAAACTGGCATTTTGCTAATACAATCCAAAGGTTTTTTTTAATCTGCTGGTCACAGGGTGTTAGGTGGGCCATAGAGGTGGGCAGGGGAATAGCTTTTTAGGGGGGTAAACATCACTGAAGATAAATGGCATTAGGTCTGGCCCTGCAACATCCTAACTTCCCCACATCAATGAAGTTCTAGTCAGTCAATCAGTCTTTGCAGACACGGCCATTTCAGGATTTCTCATTCATAAGGCAGAGAATCAATTACTACATGTGTGCTATCAAACATACGTAAACTCTGAAGTACATGTGCACAGCACGCACTCACATGCATTCACACGAAAGGGAGAAAGTAAGCTCTGTGTGTGTGTGTGTGTGTGTGTGTGTGTGATCACTTGGATGCTAACTAGGACTGTCTGACATCTTTATTTAGCTAGATCTTTCCAGACATCAGTGGAAGGCCCTGTTCTGTGTAGATCTCCACGTCTAGATACAATGGCCTAACCATTACCACTGAGCCCCAAAACATAACATACGACACCACATTCATCTCAGAGACAATGCATCCACATGACAGTAGGTTGCTAAAAGCACCGGTGGCAGGAGGGTCGGATTGCTCCATCTCACTGGCTGTGTTTCCAACCCCTCCCCCCCAAATGCCTGCCTCTTGGCACAAACCCCCATGCAGAGGGGACGTCCATCAAATGCCACCCCCTGGGCACTGCTCCATCAAATAACATCTGGCAGGTCCTTACAACCTCCAGTGGATCCAAAAGTCTTTGAATGATCTCTAATTCTCTGGGAAACCCAACACAGATCAGGAAGGATTTCTGTAGCATCTGATCTCCTAATTCCTCCTTTAAACCTTGACCCAGTTTTTCTGGCCACAAAAAGGAAAAAAACGTATCTCTCTGCATGCAGTGATGTGCACAGGCAGATCTTGCAAATCCACAGTGATGCCCAGCAAAGTACTCGGTAAGATCCTCATCATCCACACAGGTCATTCAGAGCCAGGGACAACCTCCATAGGAAAAAATTCAAGGGACAGCGTTACATTCCAAAAACAAGGATAGGAAGTAAACGGACCTGAATTGTCATGCAGTCCTAAATGTAAGATTAAGGATTCTCTTAAGAGTTTCTCATGCAACTTAGAAAGGAACAGGTTTATTTCAGTGTAAAGCTTTCAGGTCACACTCATCCCTGAGGAAGTTGGGGTAGGAACTCAAGGTAGAAAAGTCTAGAGGCAAAATCGGAAGCAGAGACCACAGAGGAGTGAGGACTGCTTACCGGCTTGTCCTCCGTGGATCACTCAGCCTGCCTTCCTAGACAACTCAGAACCACCTGCCCAGGGGTAAGCACCACCCCAGAGAGCTGAGTCCTCCCATACTGATCATTAATCAAGAAAATGCCCCCACCAACTTGCCCACAGGACAATAGAGATTGAAGTGTTTTCTCAGCTGAGGTCCCACTTCCCAGACACTCTAACTTACATCGAGCTGGCATAGAAACTAGGCAGGAAAAAGACCTTGTGCCTGTTCTCTCCTCTCTTGGGAATGTTGATGGAATGTTGCTGGTCTTTCCTGTGCCTTTACTGCCTTCTCAGGAGACGGCCACCTTAAGGCTGAGAGCTCATATGTGTGCCACAATTACTGCAAGAGCCTAGTTCCCTGTATCAAAAACCATCCTCCTAATACTGCTTCCTGGAGAGTGGCCCGGGTGCGAAGAACTGTTGCTTCTTCTTCTTCTTCTTCTTCTTCTTCTTCTTCTTCTTCTTCTTCCTTCTTCTTCTTCTTCTTCTTCTTCTCTTCTCTCTTCCTTCTTCTTCTTCTCTTCTTCTTCTTCTTCTTCTCTTCTCTCTCTTCCTTCTTCTCTCTTCTTCTTCTCCTCCTCCTCCTCCTCCTTCTTCTCCTCCTTCTTCTCCTTCTTCTTCTCCTCCTTCTCCTTCTTCTTCCTGTTGCTGCTGCTGTTATACCTACAAATGGGTGAGGAAGGAAGTCTATAGTTCTGGTGTCTGGTGAGTGGAAGCTTAGATAGGCAACTTTAGATGTTCTGAGGCCAGGTTACTCCTGCCAGTCCTCCTGTGGTTGAGAACATGTGTCTCGGGACAGTTATGGCCTAGGAGGAGGAAGCCTGAAGTTCAAGGTCTGGCCAGACTCATGGTCTCTATTCCAGCCTTTCTTGGAGTTTGCTTTGGATATCAGGAGCTTGTCTGGCCATGACAAAGAAGTAGCACTGTGCTCTATGGCTGTTTCCCCTTATGTGTGCTCCCCACTGGTCAGAAAGAAAAAGAGGTGCACGGCAACATGATTCTTAGGGAAACAGTCTCCAGAAATAGCCCCTCCAAGCATCAAAGCAACACCAAGCCACAGGCACAGAAGAAATCCCCTCCCACTGCAGAGCAAGGTGACTGAGAGTCCTACAGGTGTGCGTCTTATACACTGAACTCAGTGAAGCTCGGTTTGCTGAGTCTGGTGAGGCATGGCGTCCCATGCAGAGGTGACAAGATGCATGTGGCTACAGACACTGCAGGCTCCTCCCTTCAGCAGCAGGTCTACTTGGCCAACTTCACTGATGTGCAAACTTCGCTCAGTCGAGCTGGTGTCCCTCCTGCCCATGCCCCACCCTTTGCTAGCTGCAGAAGGAAATGGAAACGGACAGGATAGGAGGTGCAGTGCGTCTACTCCCGTTCTCCCTCTCCTGGCTCTAAAGCCATCTTGAAGGAGTGTGGGGAAGTAGAGTCCAGCTGAATCACTGAGGCTGGAACAATCACAGTTTCCATAATAGTTAAGTTTTTAGCATAACCCAAGAGCTAAATAAGGGCTTAAACTATTAGAAAATGGTGGCTTCTAGTATTTTATAAAAAGTAAAATTTCCACACATATACTCTGATGACAGTTTTCCTTCCCACACCTCCTTCCAGATCTTTGCTGGTTCCCCACCCATCCCACTTCACACATATTTGCATATATGTTATATGCAAATAAGAAAAACAAAGAAACAAGATATTTTTTAAAACAAAGCACAAGAAACACAAACAAATAAAAAATAAAAACAGAAAATTAAAAACTATAATATAAAAGCAAAAGACCACCAAGATTTAAAAAGGAAAAAAAAAAATGCCCAGCCAGGTGGGGTGGCACACACCTTTAATCTCAGCACTCTGGGAGGCAGAGGGAGGTGGATCTCTGTGAATTCAAGGCCAGCCTGGTCTATAGAGCCAGTTCAGGACAGCCAGGGCTACACAGAGCAACCCTGTCTCAAAAACTAACTAAATAAATCCATCCCAAACAAAGAAATATGATTTTTTTTTAATTCTACAAAAATATAGTTTGCTTTCTGTTGGCGACCGACTGCTAGGTACATAGTATGGTTCATTATATACGTTAAGTGTGATTTATATACCAATTAAGGTTCCATTGGAGAAAACTAACTCTTCCTTTTCAAGCAATAGTCAATTGGAGATAGTCTTGGCTAGGGCTTCCCCTCTCAGCCCGTGGGCCCCACCTTGCCTGGACCTGTGCAGGCTCTGTGGGTGCTGCGATGGTCTCTCTCTGAGTTCATATGTATGTCAGGCCCACTGTGTCTCAAAGACACTGTATTCTTGGTGTGTTCTCTCCCTGCTGGCTCTCACAGTCTTTCTCCTCTTCCACAGAGTTCCCTGAACCTTGAAGGGAGGGGTTTGAGTAAGACCGACTGTCCCAAAGTCTCTCACTCTGCATGTTGCCAGTTGTGGGGTTCCGTGTTTCCTGCCATCTGCTGCAGAAGGAAGCTTCTCTGATGATGGCTGAGGAAGGCACTGGCACAGCAGAGTGTCACTAGGACTCAGCCATTTTACCGCTATGTTCCTTTAGCAGGAAGAACAACAGTATTTGAGTTTCCCTTAGAATTTCTGGTCACCCAAGCAGTGTCAGGAACAGTCCCCACTTCATGGAGTGGGCCTTAAATCCAAGCAGAGAATGGCTGGTTACTCCCACTATTGCACCAGCGTATCGTGCAGGCAGGTCACCACAGTGGATTTCAGGGTTTCTAGCTGGGTTAGTCACTAGCATTCTCCTATGATAGGATTCAGAGAATCTTCCAGCACCATGAACATTAGTCTGTAGGGGGAAGGCTCTGTTTAGGCACCAGCTTGACTTCTCTGTGTTCAGTGAGATTTGTAAGTGTTGTCTTCAGCAACAGGGTCTCACCAACTGTCTGTAGCTTTTTTAAATAATAAAAGCCCAACTAACTTTCCTCTTCTGTATACACTTGGGACACTAATGCTATCAAGTTCTAATACTTAGGGTTAACCTAACCCATCATACTAGCCTTCTGATCCTAAATGTGCATCTGTTTATCCCTTACCTTAATGAGTTAAAAAATGAAATATAATGAGACTTGTTAATGCCCGGCTGCAGTTCGGAGGAGGTCCAGGGTAGGGTCTCCGGGGCTAGATGCGGATGCCCTTCCAGTTTGCTTTATCTCTTGGGTGGCCAGAGCTGATGGCTCAGGCAACTGATCAGGATTGAAAGGAGGAAGAGGAAAGGGAGGAAGGGTTTCTTCTCTAGGGACTGTCTGTACTGGGGCTGAGGAGGGGAACTTAAACTGACCACACTTCCTACAGCTGAGGCTGTAAAAGCAGCTTCTGGCTAGAAACTGCACGGGGGTCATAAAAGGAGGCTCTTTGATCTGTAGATAGGCCTCTTTGCGGAGATCTCCAATAAGTTGGTGTAAACTTCAGCTTTATTAGCCATAGAAGGCTGATGGCCCCGAGTCTGCTAACTTATATGCAAATCTACAGAGACGTAAGAAATAAGAGAGAAATAGAAAATAAACCACTCACACACATACATTCAAGAAAAAGGGTGGATGAAATTGGGCATCTTGACTTCAACTGAAGTTAACCTTCCCAATCCTCCCAGCCCCGTTTCTTGTAGAAGACTGTACTTTTACTTCTGAGGAAAGGGAGTTACCTCATAGTCAAAAGAGTGCAATTAATCACAAACACAGATGAATTCTAAAATATAACAGGTTACATGTTTTAAATCTAAACTTTTCTTATCTATGTATCTAAAAGATAAGTTCATAGTGAGTTCAGAATGATGAAGGTTGACAGAGTCTAAGGTTAATAGGGTCTGAAACTTACAAGAGTATACAATTTATCAATTAGGACAGACTTAACTATACATTATCCAGCTATCTCTTAGTTCATTATAAGCCCAGGACAATAATTTTTATCTGTCTTTCATTCTAAAAAAAACAGAGTAAATTCAGACATGTCTAGGTAGCTTCATTTCACTTAGGTCATGAGAAGTTTAAACAAACTTGCCCATATTTATGGTGAAAATACCAGGATTCGTGGTGCCATCTGCAGTAAAGGCTTATCTGAAGCCACAAATCTGCTAGTAGGCTATCCTTAGTGAGGCATCTGGAGGTCCACAAAGGTATTTAGTGCAGCCATAAACTAAATTTAACTCTTAAAACTATTTGAATCAAATCAGGAATTCCATAATCAGGGATTAATTCTTCTGAATAATAAACAGTACATCTTCAATAAGATCCTGTAGGAAGTTTGTCAGTCAGTGCCCAGAAAATAACAATCCACACCAATGCCAGATGTATTTACTTTTGGTTTTTCTAGACAGGGTTTCTCTGTGTAATCTTGGCTATCCTGGACTCGCTTTGTAGACCAAGCTGGCCTTAGAATCACAGTGATCCACCTGCCTCTGCCTCCCTGGGTGATGGGATTAAAGGCATGTGCCACCATGCCCGGCTCTAATGCCAGATTTTAGAGAGATGCAGCAGAGCACAATTGACAGCGTAGTCAGAGGTTGGAAGCAATTCTGGGGTACATCACAATACAGACCTTGCAAATACCAGGTCACATCCAAAGGTCTCTCATGCCTCCTGGACTTTCCCAAATCAATGGCTCCTGTCAGCATGTCAGAGGCTGGAAGCAGTTTGGGAGGTGCATCCTGGTATAAGACCTTGCAAACACCAGATCACCTCCTAGACAGCCCACATGCCTAGTGAGCTCCCTTAACAGGGTGGCTCTTGGCAGAGACTCAATAGAACATAAGGAAGAATTGTAGCTGTGACCCAACTCAGAAAGATGACAGCCTCCCAGACTGGAGCGTTGTACCAGCAAGAGAAACTGTTTTGTTTTTTAATCATATTTCCTGAACTTTCCCTTCCCCCCTTTGCAAGGATTAGCGGCTAATCATGTCAAATTGTGGAGCTCCCACCAACAGGATGAGACAATGTCACCACATATGTCAGGGATAAGAACCCAGAGCCATCTTGGCCCCTTATGCTCCTAGTCCCTGAGTTCTGGAACACCCTTTCTTCAATAAGAATTGTGTTGCTGGATTATTTTTGCTGTGCTCGTACGTTCCGTGTGCTATGCTAAGACTAGTCATTGTCTCTAACATCTGGATAGGTTCCAAGGTCAGAAATACTAATGATACAAAAGATCTGTGAACATGACCACGAGGGTTGGACACACCTCCTGGCTTTGATAACACATGCGCGAGCATGTTCATCCAAGTGAACATGGGAGTGTCTACACATATATATGCATATGGAGACCAGAGGTCGACCTTGGGTGTGGTTTCTCAAGAGCCTTCCGCCTTGTTTTTCTCATTGGCTTGGAACTCACTGAGTAGCCGAGGCTTGTTGGGCCCACCTGTTTCCACCTCCGCTGTGCTGAGGTTAAAAGCATGCGCCATCACGCTCAGGGTTTTTAATGTGGGTTCTGGGTGTTGGACTTAGGTTCTCATGCTTGCCTGGCACGCTCTGTACTAACTGCCCTCATCCCTTCAGCCCCTAGAGTTTTATCCTTGAGTCCAAAAGGACAATTTGCAAGTACATTTGTGCGAAGTCATTACAATGATCAAGATGACAAGGGCTACACGCTCATGGTGAACCTGCAGCATGAGTCACTATCTTAAGAGGGTGGCATGGGTAGGTCCACGCTGGCCAAAGCCAAGGAGAAGTGGTCTGTTCTCTGCTGGCTGTGATAATGTTGGCTTCTACTCCAGGTGCCACCATAGGAAAGAACATTAGTCAATGGGCTGAGGAGGGCTTTACACGCGTGCCCTACATGGATAGTAAGGATGTCTAGACTGGTGGAAAGAAAACTTAGCTAAATCCTGACTCTCCCCTGCCCAGTAGTCTAGCATTTCTCTTGTCCCTGAGTGGGTCACCTGAGGGTCACTATGACTTTTTATACTTAGGTAACTCACATGAGTTCTCGGATGTAGTCACCTGTCTGTCTCTTCTGTGGCATGCCTGCTGTACTCAAATATCACGCCTATAGGCTGACCTCAGTTATTACTTACTAAACCTGAGTGTACTTAAACTCACAACAGTGAGATGATTTTGTACAGTTCCTAAAGTTGGGAGACTATGACATTCCTGGCAGAAAATAAATACAAATGCATTTTCCAAACTTAGCTGTGCATTTGAGCCACCACCAAATAATTATTCACCAAGCTATGGTAAAAATAAAAAAATCAGTGGCTCCTGATGTTGGGACCCACTACCAAAAGGCAAAGTGACCCTGTACTGTCTTTATTTTTATTTTTGTTTCTGAGATCTGAGAGGGAGCAGGAGAGAGAGAGAGAGAGAGGAGAGACAGACAGACAGAGAGACAGAGACAGAGAGACAGAGAGAGAAACAGAGACAGAGACAGAGAAAGAGAAAGAGAGACAGAGAGAAAGAACATGAAGTTGGGTGAGTCAGGAAGCATAAGAGGGCCGGGGAAGAGGTGGGAAAGGGGGAAAGGGGGAAAACATTGTCAAAATATATGTTATAAAAATTGTAAATAAAAATTTAAAACTCTATACTGCCTTCAAATGCTAAAAAAAAAAAAAAATAGACAGCTGATGGTGGCAAAACAATGAGAATTATTTAATGGCGCACAACTGTAGACTTTTTAAAAAATCAGTTAAAATGATAGATTGTGTGTGTGTTTGGCGTGCACAGGTGTTGGGTGGATTCTTCTGTCACTCTCCTTTCACAGAATCTCTCGGTGAACCTGGGTCACTAATTCCTATAGAATAGCTAGTGAGCGAGCCCCAGGGACCCTCTGTCCCCATCTGTGCAGCTGGAACTACAGCTGCCAAGCACAGCTGGATACACAGTCCTGGGGAGCCGAATCCAGGTGCTCATACCTGTGTGACAAGCACTCTTACTGACTCTTTCATGTCCCTAGCCCCAGAGTGGTATGTTTTGTTCCATATACTATGTTATCCCAGTTTTTAAACAGGTGGGGTGTGAGGGACAGGAAACATGGTATAGTTCCAAATGTCTAAGCAACAACAAAAGAATTCATACATTTTATATAGATGCTACTTTCTCAAAAAAAAAAGTTATGGATACATTTGTCATAAAAACATGGCAAAAAAATAAGTCACTGGTCACATTTTTTTAAAAACACCAAACAGCTCTGACAAGCTAAATCCTAACACGTTCACATAAAAACTGAGCTAATGAGATATTGAGTTGGGACCACCAAACAGAAAGACTATCCTCTTATAAATCTGGCTTGGAGTGCTTTTTAATTATCTGCTTTGCGATGTGCGGAGAATTTTTAATAGCATTCATCTTATTGGGTCTTCCCAAAAGGCTTAAATGAGTTATGTGTTTTCATCCTTGTACGCAGACACATCTACCAACATTTTTCTTTCAAGTGAATCCATCACATTTCAGCTCATCAACTTTTTTTTTTTTTTCATGTGAGATGAAGACACATCTTTATGTTCCCACACGGCTAGTCTATCGGTTCAAAACAACTACTCAAGCATTCCTCCCACCCCGCATTTGTTTCGTGTCGGAAAATACATTATTAAATGTCTGTGCTCATTTCAAATTTACTTCTTCTATATCTGTTCTGCAAATCTCTTTCCCAGTCCCGCGTTCTTTTAGTATTTTAATTTTCTATTATTTTTAATAACAAATAATAAAAGTAGTCCATTTGTTCTAGTCTTCCAAAAATATAATAACTGTTCCTGGATACTTTCATCTGTTAACTTTTCCAAAGGGAATTTGTTACTATGTCCCTGGGGCCTCTGAGGCAAGGGGACGAAATGGACAGTGGGGCAGCAGGACCCTTTTCCCATCCCTTGGAATGCCGCTGCTCATTTGTATGAAGCAAGCGTAGACTGTGAGTTATTTTTCTCAACCACACTCTGCCATCCCTACCAATTTTGGAAATCTGTATTTTCAGAAGCTTTTCTCACATGGAACAGAATTTAGTGGGGTGAGTTCTAACTAAAGCTCTTCTCAGCCTGTGTAGATCCTACTGTCCCCAAAAGATCCATGTGTCAGAGGCTCGGTCCTCAGTGGGATGCCACTGGTAGGTGATGAAAACTTTGAGACTGAAGGATTTACATACATTAGGGGAGACCTGTCCTCAAGGGACCTTGCTCCTTCCTTTTTCTTCCCACCCAGGCACGATGTGAGCCGTATGCTCTCCCATGACAAGCTGCCTCACCATAGGCCCAGGGACAACCAGCCACAGCAGGACCCTCCAAAACCATGAGCCCCAATTAACCCCTCTTCTTTATAAGTCATGTGACTGTGTAGTATCTGTCACAGTAGAGGAAACTGACTTACACAAGCCATGAGAAGGGCATGGGTGGGCATGAGGCTGTGTGCAGGAGCTTCCGGGTGCTGGTATAGCTTAATCACAGCACATGAGATGCTTCTGACAACTGAAAACTCACTCAGAAGTTTAAAGGCAAAGCGTTTGAAGATGTACTGTTTAGGTGAGTTGTTTTACTATTAAACCAGTTCAGTGGTTAAACAGACTTTTTCCGCAGTAACGGGTCCATTTTGATTTTGACTTTAATGTAAAGTTAGAAGGGAGCACTAGATAATACCATTGTATGAGCCAGGAGAGCAGGCATGAGTTTAGCTTGCACTATTTAGCCCGCACTGGGAAAAGTCTAGCTTAACAGGGACAGAGTGACTTAAGATACAACATATTTGGGTTCCAATCCTGGCTCCTCTTGATACTATTTTACTCTGGGAAAGTTTGTGTAATAAAGCCATGTGCCCCAGTGGGAAAAATTCTAAGGTTTGCCTTGTGTGATTCAAGGATCACAAACAGCGCATATAAAAGCTCTGGGTGGTCTCCCAGTGAAGGCCAATTACTAACATTGCGTGAAGGGTCCATATTTCTTTATTTCCAGTCTAACAACTCACACTGAGAGAACACGGTGATGTGAACTAAGCTGAATGGAAGGGAAATATCCTAGATGATTCCCCTAGTTTACAGAATCTCTCCTTAGAAAACCAATTTCTCGTTTCTCTCTGGAAAGGCGTCCACCACCACACCTCAGACTTAACATGGCGGTCAGCCAGCCTTACCAAAGCCTGAGGAAGCAGATGCTCCCCTAGTTTGCTGGCTGGCGTGCTTCTCATTGAACATGGCCCAATCTCCCAGTTACCATCCGCGGAGCCACCTATAAGTGGAAGAAACAAAACAGAGGTAAAAGTTTCTGCGATCAGTAAAGGGAACTAGTCAATGCACAAATGCTCTCTGAATAAGCATCCCTAAGCATAATAATGGCTGCCATGTACATGCCAGATACCCTGGCTGGCACTGTTCATGTGTCATCTTATGTGCCACAATAACCCCATGAGATAGATGTCAGTATCATCACTTTATAAAGTTGACAGCGAGGCTCAGAGAACTTCAAGGTAACTGTAGGCTCTGATTTTTTTTTTAAGCTTTCTTTATTTGAGGTTCCTTAATGCCTCTACCTCCCTTCTAACCCACGAACCCTAGGTAGGAAAGAAAGGTTAGTAGGGACAGGATGTAGACCTTTCTAGGCGCAGTTCCTTGGGGCAATTGGACTCTTCACTGTCAGGATTTCAGCCATCCATCAAAGCAACAGCAAACACAGCAACAGGAACCAGCAGCAGGTGGAAGCAACAGCAGGAACCAAAAGCAGCCTCTTCAAAGTTTTCTCCATGGCATTTCTCTCTAGGAGCATCTCAAAGCAAAGCAAGAAGAAGCGATGCAAAGCTATGTCTCTCTGGGTTTTTTTTTTGGGGGGGGGTCCTACTTTTTATATCCTCTCAGAGTCCATACCAGGGTCGTTTCCAACTGGCAAAGACCATGCCTCTGCATGAGGCATTTCCCAGCTGACAAACGTTACACACCCTCTCACGAGTCTGTTTCCAGCTGACAAACATCCCGAGTACTCTCACGAGGCAGTTTCACATCCCACACTTGGGGGCAAAACAAAAACATGTTTACACCCACTACAGCTGCCTCATATTTCACAGCTCGGAAGAGTCACAGAGAGAATTCCACCCCGGCTCTATCTGACCCCAAAGCTCAACCCCACAGCACACCGGCCTTCAAGGAATCCACAGATAGATCAGACTCTGACCTGAGGGGTCCCTTCGAGATGGTTTCAGTTGGCAAGCAGTTGTGTCTGGGCTCAGTGTCCACCCTTGGCCAATCCATTTCTCCTCTGGCAGTTGCCTCCTTGAGGTGTTTCCAGTGAAGGGGAGGGGCAGGGAGCAGAGTGATTGCACTTCTTGTCTGTTTCTCACATGGTTCAATGCTCCTTCTTTACTCCAGCCATAAGCAATTTGTTCCTTCAGCATAGTAATTCTATCAGCAGTTTCCTCAGCCCCAACCCTTCCTAGTACCCAGTGATGGATGCTAAGAGGAATGGGCCGCCTTCTCCAGGCTTTGATAGCCTCCTTCTTCCTTCTGCTCCCCAGCCCTATGGGCGGCAGTCGCTTCCTGCAGTGGCTGTCACATGGTTCCTTTACCACCTGAAAGCCCTTTCTGCTTTTTAATACCAGGATAAGAATCGCTTATGTCCATTTTCTCCTTAAATAGCTGGCATGGTTTTCTGCCTCCTGATAGGACCCTGGCCAACATAAATTATCGTTTACTCTAGTGCTCGCAAAATGAGAAAACTGAGGTCCAGAGAAGTGATATGGCTTACGCTTACACAAACAGCATTCAAATTTAAGACATTGCTACCCCACTTAGAAACATGCTGCAACGGCTACCAAGAAGAGACTTTATACCCTATGAGCATATACAGGGGGAGGATGTCCCCCCGAAGTCACAGTCATAGGGGAGGGGAGTAGGGAGAAAGTGGAAGGGAGGGAGGAATGGGAGGATACAAGGGATGGGATAACTATTGAGATGTAATATGAATGAATTAATAAAAATAAAAAAATAAAAATGTGCTGCAACCCCAGTGCGACCATCCCTATGAAATGGCTGCAGAAAGCAGGGCTACATTTCAACTCGGATGTTTGTACCATTGTCCCTGAGGCAGATGTGAGAAATAAGGCCCCAAAATAGTACAATGTTCTTGATGTCGCCCCCTCTAAGGAGCAACAAGCACATTTTTTCAACTGAATTAACCTAACTGTAAACCAGGGCTGTTAGCCATCGCTCTGTACTTGGGTCTTACCTCTCCACACCTCTTGGTTAGACACTGTGTACTTTTAAGGCCCAAGAGCTCAGAGCTATGGTCTGTACCATCCTCTTAGAAATACTCACTCTTGTAGGTTTCTAGGACCCTCTGGATCCTTCTACTTTTCTGTTCTCCCATGCTTCTCTCATTTAGAGTCCCAATAGGATGTCCTCCCCTCTGTCCCAGTTTCCTGGTAAGTGAAGGCTTTCGTGGGACATGCCCCTTGGGCTAGTATGCAGATATAAGTGATTATATACCATTTGATTCTTTCTGCTTCTGGGTTAACTCACTCATTATGATCATTTCTAGCTCAATCCATTTGTCCACAAATTTCGGGAATTCCTTGTTTTTAATAGCTGAGTAGTATTCCATAGTGTATATGTACCACAGTTTCTTTATCCATTCTTCTACTGATGGACACTTAGGCTGTTTCCATGTTCTGGCTATTATGAATAAGGCTGCTATGAACATGGTTGAGCAAATTTTCGGGCCCAGGGGTCCCGCTCAAACTAAGGCACCAGCCAAGGACAATACAGGCGGTAAACTTTAAGCCCCTACCCAGATCTAGCCAACGGTCAAAAACATTCTCCACAGTTGAGTGGAGAGTGGGATATGACTTTCTCACGTACTCTGGTGCCTCACATGTGATCATGTCCCCTGGAGGGGGAGACCTGGTGGCACTCAGAGGAAGGACAGCAGGTTGCCAAGAAGAGACTTGATACCCTATGAGCATATACAGGGGGAGGTAATCCCTCTCAGGAACAGTCATAGGGGAGGGGAATAATGGGAAAATGGGAGGGAGAATGGGAGGATACAAGGGATGGGATAAACATTGAGATGTAACAAGAATAAATTAATAAAAAATTTTAAAAAATAAGAATATGAATAAATAAATAAATTAATTTTTTAAAAGAGAAATATTCACTCTTGTTTCACTTGGGCCTGTTTTCAGTTTGGTTTGGTTTGATTTGATTTGGTTTGGTTTGGCTTGGTTTGGAGACCGGCTCTCACATGTCCACAATGTTCGGCTGACCTTGCAGTCTTATCCTCCTTGCTCTGCATCCTGAGAGCTAGGACTACAGGTGTGAGACACCATTCTCATTTCTATGTGGTCCAGGACATCGAGCTCAGAGCTCCGCACAGCCTCGGCAAACACTGTACCAGCTGACCTCCCTCACCAGCCCTCACCAGGTGCTTGCTCGGGAAGCCAGGATACTTTCTGTGCACTCCTGACACAACATAAAAACCTAAATGGTGCCCCGCCTACTAACATCTGCTTAGCCAGGACCTCAAAGCAAAAGAGAAGACAGAAGTTACCTTAATATCATTATTTGTCTCCAGAGCCCTCTGGGAAGCTTCCTGACCAAAGTCCTCTCGCAGCCGATCACAGTGAGAGTCACACACAGAAACCATGGACTTTTCAGCAGCTGTGAAAGCTGAGCCTCCCATAGACGGGGCTGCAATAGGAGAAGGCTCCAACATGTTATTTACTAGTCATCCAAAAACACAAAGCTGTTCTTCAGGAATAAGATTTTCTCTAGTACCTCCTAACAGGTGGAGCCCAATTAGGAGCTTCCTGTGAGCTGGTTTTGGAGCACAGCCACTCCCTGCCTGGGAGCTCTGCAGATCACAGCTAGGCTGCAGCAGTTAATCATGAAGGAACTGGAAGGCTCCCAGATCAGAGATACCACAGGGCCGTGGCAGGAGGAGGGGCTGCTTGCTGTCTGCTCATGATTAAACGTGGGTCTCCTGTGAGCTCTCGCTGGGCATTGGCCTGGTTTTCAGGACGTGTCCTCAGAGGGATTCATACTTGTTCAAGGATGGAGGTTAAGTCAGGAAACATCAACGCATGTAGAAGGTACAGCCAGCATCTGAGGGTCTAGCCTACCTCAAATCCAGGGGCAGAGATGATAATGAGGAAAAGACATGGGGGTTTTGTGCATCTTAAGCCTTGGTGGGTGGGCAGCTTCCCGGAGTCCTGGAAAGCTGGGCTGTTCCATGATAAACACTAACGCCCGGACATTGACTGAGCAGTTAGTGTGTTCCCTTGATGCCCCCCAAAGCAGGAGACAGTCCAGTTTACGAGAAGAACACTGAGCACACCAATGCTAAGTCCAGGCTCTGCACAATGTAGGCAAGTTACTTTTACCACAGCCCACAATTGTCTCACACACAGAAGGAATCTGACCACTAAGATTCAGTGAGATGGTGGTGGCGCACACCTGTAATCCCAGCACTCATGAAGGTGGTGGCAGGCGGATCTTTGTGAGTTCGAGGCCAGCCTGGTCTACAAATGGAGTCCAGGGTATCCAAAGCTACACAAAGAAACCCTGTCTCGGAAAAAAATCAATTCAATGAGACAGGGCCTAGAGAGACAGCTCAGTGGTGAGAGCACACATCGCTCTTGCAGGGGACTCGGGTTTAGTTCTCAGCACCCACTTTGGGTGGATCACAACCTACTGTAACTCCAGCTCCAAGGAACTGAGGTCTTCTTCTGGCCTCCCAAGGTACAGCACCCACATACACACAGGCACACACACACACACACACATATACACATAATTTTTAAAAATATTTTTAAAAGAGCAAACAAGACAAGTCTTAAAACAGTTTCTATTGAAATTTGGGGTAGAAGGGTGAAAAAACTATACCTTAGTTCTATTTAATTTAACCATCACTTGGGGATAATGTAATTCCCTGGAGATTAGGAAAGACGTGAAAAAAACTGACACACAGAATCAGTCCCAAGAAACAGAGAAGTGCACCCTTCAGGGACTGCCTTACTCATTGGGCACTCACCTTGACCAGTGCCCCGTCCCCACCTCCTTCAGACTCATTGGCCCCTAGCACTACAGGGGCCCCCCATCACCTCATGCAGTATGTCCACAGACCCTGGTCTCCACCCACTCCTTGTCTGTGCTTGGATGCTTTCAAGGCCTAGATGCTTTTTCAGTCTGAGCTCCAGGCCCTCTTAGCTCTGATGAACAAAAACCACAGACCCAGAGCCTCTGCATCTGCCACTCATGGCCTTAGTCTATCTGCTGCCTGGACTGCTGGCTCCTCTTCTCCAGGGCAGCTTTCGACCCAGTGCCTCATCGTCCTTACCTTTCTGAGAAGCCCTAGCAACTGATTTGGGGTTTACAAAGTACTTTCCTCATAGGCCATTATAAAAATGAAATTTCCAGGAGAAGGAAAAACCTGTATGCTGACATTGCTGGGGCCCTCTCTACAGAAACAAGTTCTTCACCTTGCCTACCCAGAAGTTGACATTAGGCCTGAAAATAACCATGACCTTTTCAGCCAGACCCCAGGGAGGAAATACTAAAAATATATGTATGTCTTCAGGCACCGCAGTCAGTACTGACACTATGAATAGGCCTCTGCTCCCCGGAGACTCAGACAGGCAACTTGAAGGGACCTGCAAGCTGATGTGCGCACAGGATGTGAGGGAAACCATCATCGGGGGCGGGGGGTCTTTTTTTTTTCCTAAGACATGAAGCACGGCCTAGAACAGCAGAGACCTTGTCCACTTCTAAGCCACAGTGTGGCCCAGGAAAGGAAGTAGGAGTTTGACCATCTTACACTCGCAGTCCTCTCCCTCGGTGTTTGAGAATTACAAACTAGAACTTGGACTGAAATTAACTTACTACTAAACTCAATAACTCTATAGTTTTATTGATTGAAATAAAATAGGGTGAGTGGTCTATACCTATGGGCTCTACAGCCAAGGATTCAAACAACAGGAGCTAGGAAACATTTAATGCATTTGAAATACCGTGGGGGCACTAAACAGAGACATGGAAGAAGCAGGGGGCTTGCTGGGGGTAAAAAGGTTTATTGGTAATTGGAGGGGGAGAAGAGCGAATACTAATGGGGCTATGGTCAAAGTATATTGTGTGTGTGCGTGTGTGTGTGTGTGTGTGTGAGAGAGAGAGAGAGAGAGAGAGAGAGAGAGAGAGAGAGAGAGAGAGAGAGAGATTGAAAAAAGTAAATCTTTTTTTCTTTTTTCTTTTTTTTTTGTTTGTTTGTTTGTTTGTTTGTTTTCTGAGACAGGGTTTCTCTGTGTAGCCTTGGCTGTCCTAAACTCTGTAGACCAGGCTGGTCTCGAACTCACAGAGAGCTTCATCTATATTGAACATGTGCAAAGTATTTCCTTTTCGATACCCACTAAGCCGGTGGTTCTCAGTCTTCCCGATGCTGTGACCCTGTGATACAGTTCATGTGCGGAGGCCCCAACCACAAGTTTATTGTCTCACTACTTCATATTTGTAATTTTGCTACTGTTATGAATCATAAATATAAATATCTGTGTTTTCTGGGTAATCTTAGGCGACCCCTGTGAAAGGGTCAACCCCCCCCCATGGGGTTGTGACCCACAGGTTGAGAGCCACTGACGTAAGCACTATGGTATAACAGTTTGTACAGTATTCGTATAGCATTGCACACTAAGCAATCTAGAGGTGATTCAAGCAACATGGGAGGTTAGGCATCCATTAGATGCAAACTCTACAGTTTCAGTAACAGAGTCGCGCAGCCACAGATTTGGATGTCTGCACGGGGCTCTGGCCCATCAAGGAATTAGCGTAGCGGCTTATTCCACTTTATACCGCACTGTTCATCCCACACGAGTTCTGTCAGTTGACAGCAGACAAATGTTTGCTGGGCCAGCCACTAAGCTTTACAGTCTCACCTGACCATCACAGCAACCAAGTGAGCGGGCACTGTTACTCGTATCATTCTCACGTAAAAAAACGCAGCCAACAGTAGGTAAGTCACCTAAGGTCATACAACTAGTGAGTGAGTCGCCCTGATGCGCACGCCTGGAAAGATTATAGGACAGGCTCCCCACAGATGTGGGGCCCTCCAAGAGTCTCTTATCCAGAAGCTCTGCCACCCGCACCCCAGCGCACCCCTCAGCACCCTCAGCACCAGACACTCATGTCCTGATCTCAGTCTCCCTCCTGGCTGTCAGCTGTGCCTGTGTGACTGGTCAGAGTACTTCTTTCTTAACCTGTGCTAAGCCTCTGGCTCTTAGACCTAGTGGCTCCACCAGTGACCCCCAAACACTGTCCGGTGTGTGCTACCACCACAAGTTTTAGAATATGTGTTCGCTGTTATCTAGGCCATGTTTCACTTCATACGTTTTCAGAAGTCATAAGATATTACAAGTATTTCAAAATGCATGGTGTTTGTTATATTTGTAAATGTTTGAAATACTTTATAAAATACCACAGATTTCTTTACAATATTTGATAATTTTTATAATTCTTTCTCTGTATGGTTATACGTATGCATTGGGAGATACATATAGACATGTGTGTACACAGGGAGGCCAGAGGTCAAGATTAGCCATATTCTGCCTCGCTCTTATATTTTACAACAGCATGTCTCACTGGCCCTGGAGCTCACTGGTTTGCTGGACTGGCTGCCCAGTGAGGGCCTCAAGATCCACCTGTGTCTGCCTTCCTGCCCTCACCCCCCCACCCCACCCCCGCACTAAGGCTACAGACATGTGCCACTACACGCAGACCAAACTCGTGTCTTCATTTTTATGCAGAAAGCATTTTGCCCACCAACTCTTCATCCCAGCCCTAACTTTGTATTTTTTAAAAACATTTGATAAAAGTATTAAATTTTAAAAATTTAAGAAATAAACATTAAGTTTTCAATTACAAAGTATTCTGAGTAGCATGTTGAAATATACAAAGAATTGCAAAATTTTAAACATGAAAAAACAAATTTACCAATCCATAAGTGAGCTAACAGAATAGACTGACAGTTCTCAAAAGAAACCTAGATGACCAATGCTATTTGAAGAACGTTTCAACATCTTTATCCATCAGGGAAATAAAAACTTAAATTGCTTTGAGATTCCAAAGTCAGAATGGCTATTGTGCTGGTGAGTTTGATGTCAACTTGACACAAGCTGGAGTTATTTGGGAAGAAGGAGCCGCATTTAATGAAATGTCCCCACCAGTCTGGCCTGTGGGCAAGCCATTTCTTAATTACCGACTGATGTGGGAGGTCTTAGCCCAGTGTGGGAGGTGCCATCCCTGAGCAGATGAACCTAAGTTGTATAAAAAAAAAAAATCTCAGCTGAGCAAACTAGGGGTGGGCAAGCAAGTAAGCAGCCAGCCCTCCCCATCTGAGACTTCCCTGACTGCCTTTTGATGATGAACAGGGATATGAAAATATAAACAAAATAAGCCCTTTCCTCCCCCAAATCACTTTTTGTCATAGTGTTTCATCATAGCAATACAAATCCTAAGACAGTGATCATCAAGAAGTCAAATGGTGTGACAAGCTGGAGACCTATGACAAGATAAGCTCCTGGGAGGATATGGGGGGTGACTCTAGCTGAGACATCTAGTAGCCAGGGTCAGTGGAGAGTGAAGAGGCTACCCTCTAACTAGACAGGACGCCTAATGGAGGGAGGGGAACACCAACCCAGCCACCACCAAAACTTTGACCCAAAATTTACCCTGCCTACAATATGTACAGGGATAAAGATAGAACAGAGATTGAGGGAATGTCCAACCAATGCCTGACCCAATCTGAGACCCACCCCATGGGAGACAGCCAACCACTGAAACTATTGAAAATACTCTGCTATGCTTGCAGAGCCTAGCATAGCTGTCCTCTGTGAGGCTACACCCAGCAACAGATCAAAACAGATGCTAAGACTCACAGTCAAACAGTTCATATTGCTTTGTTTGGGATTTTTTTTTTTTTCCGAGTCAGGGTTTCTCTGTTGTAGCCTTGGCTGTCCTGGACTTGCTTTGTAGACCAGGCTGGCCTCAAACTCACAGAGATCTGCCTGCCTCTGCCTCCCGAGTGCTGGGACTAAAGGCATGTGCCACCTTGTTCTGCTGGGCATTCTTTTTAAAGTCTTTCTGGTCTTTTGGTTATATATTATAGTTTCCAATTTTCTGGGGGTTTTTTGGTTTGGTTGGTTGGTTGGGGTTGTTGTTGTTGTTGTGTTGTTTTGTTGGTGGTGGTGGTGGTGGTTGGTTGGTTGGTGGGTTAGCTGGGGGGTTTTGTTTGTTTGTTTTTGGGTTTTGGGGGGGTTGGTGTGTTGGTGTTTCTTGCATTTTGGGTTTTTTTTTTATATTTCTTGTTCATTTATTTTTCTTATTTGCCTAGGTTTTTTTTTCCCTAAAGAGAGAAGGGGAGGCTTGTGGAAGAGTGGGGGTAAGGATAGAAGGACCTAGAAGGGACAGGAGCTCTACAAGAAGACCAACAGAGCCAAGTAACCTGGACCCAGTGGGGCTTGTGGAGACTGAAGTACCAACCAAAGACCATGCATGGACTGGGCCCCTACACAGATGTTAGCTGATGGGCAGCTCAGGCTTCATGTGGGCCTCCTAGTAAGGGGAGCAGGGGCTGTCTCTGACATGGACTCTGTTTCCTGCTTTTTGATCACTTCCTCCTGGTGGGGCTGCCTCTCTACACCACAGGGGAAGAGGACACACTCAGTCCTGATATGACTTGATGTGCTGGGGTAGGTTGGTGGGGGGAGGGGGCTACCTTTTTCTGAGGAGTAGGAGAGAAGGGGAAGGGGGACCTGGAGGAGAAGAAAGAGTGGGCTACAATCAGGATGTAAAGTGAATGAATGAATAAAGAATGAATGAATGAGAAAGAAAGAAGGAAAGAAAGAAAACATGTGGCAAAGGCTGGAGATGGCTCAGCAGTTAAGAGCACTGGCTGCTCTTCCAGAGCACTGGGGTATGAGTCACAGCACCCACTCAGCAGCTGACAACCATCTGTGTGACTCCAGTTCTAGGAATCCAATGCCCTCCTCTGGCTTACTCAGGCACTAGGCGTACATGTAGTGCATAGACATACATGTAAACAAAACACTATATGCATTAAATAAAAATAAAGAAAACAAGTGGCAACAAATCCTGGTTAACACTCAGGGTTAAAGGGATCCTCATTCACTCTTGAGTATAAACTGATACCACCACTATGGAAATTAATGTGGCAATTTCTCAAAAACCTGTAACTAGATTTACCACAGCATTTGGTGCATTCTTAAAAGACTCCAAGTCCTTCCACCATATGCATGCTCATTGCTTCTCTATAATATCAAAGAAATTGAAGGAGCTTAGATGTCCACCAGCAGATGAATGAATAAAAACATATGATATGCACCCAGTGGAATTTTATTCAGCTTTAGAGGAAACTGAAATAATGACATTCGTAGAAAAATGGATCTAGTTGGAAGTCAACTATGCTAAGCAGAGTCAGCCAAACTTAGAAAGACAAATACTGGATTTTTTTCCTCATATGCAAAGCCTAGATTTTAATTTTTGTATCTGGATATATTTGTATGTTTGGGTAGTTATAGGTAATGAAACTAGAAAGGGGACCATGAGACAAGAAAAAGAAATCTTAATTTGTGGCATAAATGAAGTAATAAAATACATGTGGCAAGAACACAGAAGGGAGTCAGCTGTGGAGCAAGGGACAAGTAGGAGATGATTGGGGTGGAGGAGGAGACTGGGGGAAAACAGTCAGTAAGAAAAAACATGTATTAAAGTGGTGGCGCACGCCTGTAATCCCAGCACTTGGGAGGCAGAGGCAGGTGGATCGCTGTGAGTTCGAGGCCAGCCTGGCCTACAAAGCGAGTCTAGGACAGCCAAGGATATACAGAGAAACCCTGTCTCGAAAAACAAAAAATAAAAAAATAAAATAAAGAGTGCCACAATCACACCCAGTGTTTTTGCATTACTTATTTTTTTAAAAACTAACATGTATTAAAAATAATAAATTTTTTAAAAATCAAGAAATAACATGCTATTCTGAGGTGACTTATTGAACTCTCATGCTGTCCTGACCCATCTGCCTAGGATATGAACCACCCTTTATTCCACATATCCATGCCATGCTCACTGCCCACCAGCTACTTAGCCTCCACGGAAGCTGGCAGACCCACGGCCAAGCCCTCGTGCTGGTGTTCCAGTAACTTCATAACGGCCTCAGAGTCCAGGAGTAGTGAAGCTGGCCATGTTATTATAGTAACAATTACTGTAACAATGTCTTAATTGTTCCACTTCATTATTAACTATTAGTAGTTTACTCTGCCTCCTTTTCTATAAATATATATATATATTTTCTATAAATATATATATATATATATATTTGCAGCATATATGAGAGCAAGAGAGAGAAAGAGAAAACAAAACACATAGAACTCAGTACTATCCAGGGAGTCAGGCATCCTCTGCAGATTGCTTTACGTGTATTTTATTTAGATGTACCTAAATGGTTAGTGTGTGTGTGTGTGTGTGTGTGTGTGTGTGTGTGTGTGTGTATTCACGTGATGATGCATTGGCAAAAATTTTCTATAATATGCAACCTATAATTTTATTTTACATTGTAGTTTCCCATCAACAGTATGCTATCACTGCTGATGGGCACTGACTTGTAGGATGCACAAATCCCCACACAGCAATCGTGTGGACAGTCGGCCTTTTTCAATAAGCACAGTGGGACAGAGTTACAGTTCAGTGGCAAAGCACTGACCTAGCTTGGTAAGGCCCAAGATTCAATGCTCACCAGCATAGCACACACAAAAAGTGAAGATGGTAAAATTAACAGTACATGTTTCATTTTTTTAAAAAGTGGGGGAGTTTGCCGCTCTCTGTTTATTACCTACATATTTCCTTTCTGGGGGTGGGAGAGAGGGTTCAGGGGTTAAGAGCACTAGCTGTTCTTCCAGAAGACCCAAGTTCACTTCCCAGCGCCCACATGATGGCTAACAGCTCTAGGGGATCCCATGCGCTCCTCTGGCTTCCACAGGCTCTGCACCCACAAGACGCACAGACATACATGCAGGCAAAAAGCAAGTGCATGTAAAATCAATATTTTGAAAATTAATAAATAAAATGGGTCTTTTCTGGATAGCCTGCCGGGAACACTAGGAAATGCTAGAGACCAACTGAACAATCTGTATTTTTTTTCCCCCAAGAAGAACCTCGTGGGAGAGAGCAAAGCCAAGATAGCTCAGCTCCGTGTCCTGTTACGTTTGAGCTCATGACTTCTCCGAGCCTCAGTTTCCCCATCCTCGGGTGTGCTGGGTGAGAGCCCACACACGAGCCTCTAGTACAGATCTTGACACCAAATAGTTGTGGATTAACTATGCGTGTCCTTTCTTTCCCATGAGCACAGCAGGTGACATGAACTGGACGTGCTGGCCACACGTTCCCTGCCTACCTCTCTGAACACACCTCCGGGCGGGATTTTCCTTCAGACCTGGACATGAAGCTTCATCCTCCGCAACCCCAGCAGGACCACTCTCGTGACCGAGGCAGAATTTCTGACCACTTAGAGGGCGGAGCCGCGGCTCCTAGGTGTTGGTTTTTCTATTGGCCACAAAAGTTTCCACAGACTGAAAGGAAATTGTCCCGCCTTCCGCAGCAGCCGTGGCCTGGGCTCTGACCTGGGAAGGAGCGACCCTGCATCCAACTGAATGCTTAAGTCGCAGGACTTCAGTCATTGTCACAAGTGCTGGAGGTGAGATGATGGTCAAAACCAAATCTCCGCCCATTTTCACTCACTATCGTGTGGTGTTAAGGAAATTTTCAGTGGAGCGACCTGGACGTGTGACTTCTGAGTATATGCGATGTCTGTTGTAAGGAGTGATTACCAAGGAGACATAATCTGGCAGTTTGCTTGTATCAGCCACAAGTCTACGTTTTTGCCCATTTCTCCAATGTTTTCTACAAAAAGAGAAGCAGACCTGTAACCATCAACCTCGCCCTTGTAGGAGCGTGTAAACACATCTTTCACTCATCTTTGCACCAGTCAGCACTTCTCGGCTGTGAATTTAACAGGCACCTGGACAGAGTCCCCTTGCACTTCTCTGGAGTTGCTGCTGCTGTGGCTGCCGCGCCGTGCTCTCTCGGCGTCTTGAGCCAGCATCTTGCTAAGTAGCTCAGCCTCTCCTGAAACTCACAGTGAAGCCCACGTCAGCCTCAAGCTTGTGATCCCCTGCCTCAGCCTCTTGAGTTACCTGGGTGTGTGCCACCACACCCAGCCTTCTGGACTCTCTTAGCTAGATCCTGGGTGTGCTCTTCAGGTGTCTCACGTTTTTTGCTGCTAGCCTTTGTGACCTACCAGCAAGAATCTAGACTGTCATGTGTCAGCTTCTCCAACCTCGGCCACTACGAGTCCTCGACCAGAGACATGGGTGATGGATTTGAAAATAAACTTCCAACGCTGGTCATATACAAACCTTATTTGATATGAGTAAAGTCTATTACCCAACTTCCATCCCAAGATATCTTTGGTTTCTGACACTAAAGCTATTGTAAAGAAATAAATAAATAAGATTATACTATAATTGTTTCTATGATAGTCGATAGTCATTGCCTGCTTGAATGGATTTTGAATCACTATGGAAACACGTGTGTGTGCATGTGTGTGTGTGTGTGTCCAGAAAGATTTAACTGAAGATGAAAAGCCACCCTGAATACAGGCAGCAGCTTCCATAGGCTGTCGTCACTTCCCCTCAGTGTCATGGGCTCTCTGACTGAATAAAAAGGAGAAAGCCAGGTGAGGATCAGCATTCATTTTTCTTTGCTTACTGACTATGGATGATATGTGACTGCCTGCCTAGCCTCCTACCACCTGGATGGAATTTGTGAGTCAAAATGAACCCTCCCTTGTTCCCTTAAGTTGCTTTCGTCAGATATTCTGTCATAGCAAAAAGAAAAAGAACAAATAGTTTTACAGCAAAAAAACTCAAAATCAATTGTATTCGTATTAGTAGTCGTAAAAGACAGTACTCAGTGCTGGAGAGATGGCTCAGAGGTTAAGAGCCCTGGCTACTCTTCCAAAGGTCCTGAGTTCAATTCCCTGCACCCACATGGTGGCTCACAACCATCTATAGTGAGATCTGGTGCCCTCTTCTTCTGACCTGAGGATGTACATGCAGACAGAGCACTGTATACAAATAAATAAATCTTTTAATGAGAGAGAGAGAGAGAGTTCTCAGTAAAGTCCATTGCAATGTGTTTAATAGGGTCTCAGCTTAAACTCTTGTAAATAAGGGGGTGTGGGGGAGGGGAGGGACTGCTCAGCAGTTAAGAGCACTGCTGTTCTTGCAGCGGACCCAGGCTTGGTTTCCAGCACCCCTGTGGTAGTTCACAATCATTTTGCACTCCAGTTACAAGAATCTGGTGCCCTCTTCTGGCCTCCATGGTCACTGCACCCATGTGGTGCATTTATATGCATGCAGCCGAAACATAGTGTTTTTACATTTTATCTGTATTATCTATATTATCAATATTATCTGTAGGCCCAGCTAGCAATCAATCAAGACACAGACACTTGTTATATTTTTTAATAGCCTTAGTTAACCTGGGGCAGGACAGATATCAATCTCTAAACTACCTCCCATAGTGGGACAGGCATGGGATCCCTGTTTCAATCCCATGCCATCTGCTTCCAATAACCTCTATCAAGCTACCTCCCATCCATAATCCCAAATAATTGCTAATGTTCATCTGGGTTGAATTCTCCATCCATGCCAGCCATGTGCTTCTCCTCCAGCTAACCCATGGCGGCCTTCCTCTCTTCACTTCAGGTCTCCCTCCTTTTCTCTTGTGGCCCTCTTTCTTCCCAGAATTCCTCCCTTTCTAAGCCTCATCTATCTCCTGCCCTGCTCATGTGGGATGGCTTTTTATTAAGCAAAAGGTGGGTCAGACAGCAAGCAGTAATTAGCATCAAAATACATCAGATTATCCCACAACAGAAACATATTCATAAAATAAGCAAATCTTTTTTTTTTTTTAATTTGTAAATGAGAAGACTGGAAAGGAGGTGGGTAAGGGCAGTTCAATTTGACCAGTGCATACTGCCAGTGGGTCCCAGGATGCTCCATCTCTCTGCCTTCCGAGGGCTGGGGTGACAGATGGCCACCATGATGACCGGGCCTTTATGTGGTTCTGGGGATACAAACCCCAATCCTTATGTTTACACGGCAAGTGCTTATCCACTGAGCCACCTCTCCAGCCTTTGGGATGCATCCATTGCCCATCTTGTGAGCCCTTCCCCCGTGCACTTCTGAAAAGCTCCAAAGAGCTACTCCCCTAGCCCACACGCATGTTCTTCCCGTGCCAAATCAAGGCAATGGAAGAAGAAAGATCAAAAACCACCAAGGCTTAGGCTGAGCCCCCCGTGATGAAGAGCTGAGCAAAGAAAAGAGTAGAGGCTTAAGCAAGTTTATGTGGGTTCTTCTGGGGGCTGCATGAGTAAGAGGTTAAGAGCGCCTGTCACTCTTGCAGATGACCCAGCAGGTCCCATTCCCAGAGCCCACACAGTGCCTCCCAACCATCTGTAGCTCCAGGTTCAGGGACCTGTTGCCCTCTTCTGACCTCTGTGGGCCCCAGGCATGCACATGATAACACACATGCAGACAAAAGGTTCATACACACGAGAGAAAAACATCTCTCTCTCTCCCTCTCTCTCTCTCTCTCTCTCTCTCTCTCTCTCTCTCTCTCTCTCTCTCTCTCTCATTTTAAAGAAATGGAGAAGTAGCATAGTTGGAAGTAGAGACCGTGACGCAGCTGCCATGTTGGTTTAGTTTTCTTTCTTTCTCACTGTAGTTGTAGCAACTGAACCAGCACTTGTACTTGCTAAGCATGCACTTTCTCACTAAGCTATATCCGCAGCACTAGATTTTTAAGGTCGACTACAACATCACCAGAAAAAAAGAGAGAGAGAATGCTCCATTCTGCTTATAATTATAATTTGCTACCAGGCATGATGGAACATACCTGGGATCCCAACACCCAAGGGGCTTAGACAGAAGGGTAACAAGTTGAAGGCCAGCCTGGGCTATGTAGTGAGTTCAAAGCTATCCAGAGCTACATAGAAAAATCCTGCGTCAAAAATAAGGTATTATTTGCTGTTCTGTTATCCATTTACTGGGACTCCATACTAAACATCAAATGCCAACAAGCCAGTAGGTCCATTGACAATACTGATGTGTGTGTGTACGTGTGTGCTGCTAATTGACATGCACTGGACATGCATTGGACATGCACTGGACATGCACTGGTCTCTCCTCCCTCTTAGACATCCTATCAGTTTCTTTTCTGTTGTGATGGTTGCTGTTAAGTGTCAAGTTGACTGGGTTTAAGAAGGCCTAGCGAGCTCAAGGAACGTTGTGTGTGAGTTTGTCCACGTGGACGTTTCCAGAGGCTGCCAGTGTGACTGAACAGGAAGAGCCACCCTGGAGATGGGCAGGCACCATCTAGCCAGCTGTGTGCTTGGGTGTTAACAAGAAGGCCAGAAGGGACTCGCTCTGGGATAGACCATGATTCTCCTGCCCTTGACATCAGAACTCCGGGATTTATAACCAGGACCCTGGTGCTTAGGCCTGTGGTCTCAGAATGAGAATTACACCATGAGACCTGTGGGGCTGAGGCTTGGGGTCTGGAACTAAATCACAGAAGCAGCACTCCAGGGTCTCTGTATTGCAAACAGTATATACCATAGGAATTCTCAGTTTCTATCACCATGTGAGCCTAGTTAATTAGGAGATGAGTGGGTAGACAGGAGAGAGACTATTGATAAACTGCCTATTAATAGATAGATAATACATACATAACTATATGGTAGAAGATTGATGGATAGATAGACAATAAAAGATAGATGATGGGTGGATAGATAGATAATAGTTTGATAGATAGATTGATTGATCATACTGGTTCAATCTTTAGCAAACCCAAACTAATGCATTCATGATCACAGCTTTATTTTTATTTTATATTTCCTTGCTTCGTTGTATCTATTTTTATAATCCACTTCACTCATTATGAAACAAGACCCAAATACAAATAAATAGGAATCACATTCTTGGTCACTTTGTACGTCATTTTCATATGTATAGAATAAGCCTGTAGGACACAATGCCCAGCACATCCCTTCAGCTGCAACCCTGCTGCCTCGTCCTTTATTTCTACAGCTCGGGCCCATGCTGGGTCCTCAACAGGCATAGTCACTGTAGGTAGCACCGGGGCCGTGAGTACGTGCTGAGTTTGCCCTGTAATCTGTTGGGTAGCACTTCTGTTCTGGAAGACTATTGCCAGTGCACCGTGAGTCTCCTCATAGAGTTCCTCTGGCCCTGTTAACGTGATATGCTCCAAGTGTCCCAAGACCTGGAGCGGGGGGTGATGGGGGAGCGTGGGGGGTGGGGGGGAACACTAGCCCTTGATTCAGGCTTAAAGTACATATAAAACATAACCAGCTAAATGAGGCTGAGAGGACCTCACTGGACGGTCACCACCCCTGTGTGGCAAGTGTACATCTCTTATTGTACAGCTGGGGAAAAGTAATACGACAGGGATCAGTGACACTCAAAGTCACGCAGGTCATGGCTGGCGCATGAACCCGAACTCTGGTCTCCTGGCTCCACATCACTCTCCAATCCCCCCACTGAGCACTCCCAGGCCGTACACCTCCTGGACCTGCGTCACTGGGCTGCTGCTGTGAGCAGACACACCCCAGTTATATGGAGCACCAGAGTACTGGGATTATCGCTCTTGGGCTCACGGGCCTTGCTAGTGTTTGAAAGCAGCAACCTTGTAGCCTTAAATCCTGTGTAAACTAAACACAGCAACTCCTTAAGGATCCTTCAAACCTTGGGCATCAGATTAGGGCTGCATCCAGCATCAGGGCCTGAATGGCAACCAAGCTCTCTGCCTCTCTGGCATGCAGCCCCGCCCCCATTGTTGGACTGCCTAGTTCCTATCACACAAGCCAGTCTAGCAAATTTCTTTTTCTCATATACATATGTATATGTGCATGTCCCATTAGTTCTCTTAGAGAGCCCTGCCCAGTATGTGTGGTAAAACTAATAGTAATAACAACTTAATTAAGTGCTTGAAAAATATAACATTACATCAGCTTCGTCATAGAATTGCCCCTTAGAAGTTCCTCACATGTAAGGGTGGCCCTAGCTAAGACTCCCAGCAATGCGGGAAATGGACCGTGAACTGGTCACCTCCTGTAACCAGGAAAGACTTCCAAAACCTTTGACCCACAGCTTTTTCTGCCTATAAGAGGTACAGAGATAAATAGGGAGCAGAGTGTGTCCCTCAGGACAAACTGTCCCCTGGGTCTGGAAGACAACTTGCAGCTTTCTTAAGAGAAAAGGCAGGACTTTCCAGCCATCTCCATGTTGTGTCTTTCTCTTCCTCTGGCTTCTCACTGGGCTTCCCCCCCCCCCCCCCCCACCTTCTAGCTAAATTTTGCGATGTTTACATTAAAATGCGATTCTATCAGATTACAATAAATTTGTTATCCGGTTTGTTTTTGCTTGTATATTAAAAATTCTTCAGCTGGGTGCCATGGCCCACACATCTAATCCCAGGACTTGGGTAGGGAGGCAGAGGCAGACAGATCTCTGTGAGTTCGAGGCCAGCCTGGTCTACAAAGTGAGTCTAGGACAGCCAAGGCTACACAGAGAAGAAACCTTGTCTCAAAAATCAAAAACAAAAACTTCTGTTTTAAAAGAATGAGTCTAATTGATGCCTCTCCCCCCAGATTTTGTAATCTCTGTTTCAAAGTGAGGGAATGGCCAGCCAATGACTGACCCAACTTGAATCCCATGCTCTGAGAGAGAGCTCATCTCTGGCACTATTAATAATATTCTGCTATACACGCAGACAGGAGCCTAGCATAACTGTCACCTAAGTGGCCTCACCCAGCATCTGATGCAGAGACTCACAGCTAATCATTAGGTGGACCTCAGAGAATCTTGTAGAAAGGGGAGAGGAAGGATTGAAGGCACTGGAGGGGTCAAGGACACCACAAGAAAACCCGCAGAATCAACTAACCTGGGCCCATAGGGACTCACAGAGACTGAGCCACAACCAGAGAGCACACATGGGACTAACCGAGGCCCCCTACACATCTGTAAGAGATGCACAGCTTGGTCCTCATGTGGGACCTCTCACAGTAGGGGCAGGGCCTGTCTCTTGACTCTCTCTGTTGCCTGCCTTTGGATGCCTTTCCCCTAACTGGACCACCTGGTCTATCCTCAATAGAAGAAGATGCACCCAGTCCTACTACAAGTTAATATGCCAGATGGGTTGATGATATCCATTGGGGTTTCCCCTTCTCTGAGGCGAAAAAGAGGGGGCATAGGGGGAGGGGAGGGGAGGAAGAGCTGGGAGGAGAGGGAAGAAGAGCTCCAATTGGGATGTCAATTCATTAATGGGAAAACCAAGTGAGATAATTATCAAAACAAAGCCATTAAAAAATTTTTCATTTTTATGAAAGGTTTTTACATTTCATTGAAGATGTCAGTGCATTTCACTGTGTTTACTTAGGACACTTCTAGAAAACTGTCGAAAGCTTAAACCATTCCTGGGTCTTCTGCTGTCTAAATTCCCACATGTCAGCTAAGATGTTTTTTAGTGAAACCACTCCTTAGGGTCTCGAAGCTGATGCAGTTTCTTTCTCGATGCTAAATCTGACCAAGAAACTGAGCCTCGTCTGCTTGGGAGGAGAAGTTGCCAGGGAGTACCCTGGATGCCGCCACCATTACACTGCCAAGCAGCTCTGAACCGGGGACCTTTGATTCCAGGAGTTCACACCGAAGCTTCCTCTCCCCCACGCCAGCTTCACCTTCTCCAGATATGATGAGAAAATGCTTTCAAAAGCTAAACCAAACTCATGCAAAAGAGCCACTGAAGCCAGCCACAGTGGCATGGGTACAGTTCTAATTGACCCCCCCCTCCAGGAGCCTTGGGGTGCACAGGCAGAGTCCCAGGGTGCACAGGCAGGGTCCTAAACAAGTTGTAGGCTAAAAGCATGTTGCCTTCCAGATGGGAGACTCCTGACGATTCTGGCCAACTTCCTATACTCCTATAATATGGTGGCATGAAAAACAGACACTTCTTTCGATGCCCAATGGTGCTATAAGAGATGCCTTTCACAGAGCCTAAGGTGAGAGCGGCTGGCACCGTCTTTATCCCTGGAGTCCTCAGAAGGCACCAAGGAGAGAGAGAGAGAGAGATGCTGGGAGGATTGGCGCATGCGTCCTGAGGGCTGTAACGACAGCAGTACTCCCTGGCAGGCTGAGCCTGCGTCTTGGCTTTAATCCCAGGCCTTTGGGGAGTCCCAGGGAGCTGGATTACTAGGTCAACAATATTGATGGGCCCCGTTGAAGCCACAGCCAGTTCTAGAGCTTTGCTTCCCTGCTGGCAAGTGAAAAGCACGCAGTTCATTTGAGTTCTAGGAGGCCTTCCTCGGTCCTGCCTCAGGCAGAAAACAAAGCTGGGGGCAGAGGGCCCAGGCATCAAGGAGATAGGAGAAGATTCTCCCCATACGTCCTATCCGTCACCCCTGTGTGTAGAGATGGAGGCACAGCTCAGAAAAGAGCACTCATCTAGGCTAGTCCCAGCTCAGTCTCCAGTCCCACCACCACCGGAAGACAAAACAACACTGCATAGCACTGGTTCCTAGGCCACCATCCATTGCCACTTTTTCTATCGATGCCTCTCTGTCCACACCCTTCAGGCGGATGTTCAAATCCGAAGGTTCTAAACTCTGACTGACACTCGCCCCTAGCTCCATCCACCAACTCGCTCTGTCCCCATTCCAAAACCAGTCCTCACTCCAGAACCCAGTCAAGGCAGCAGGGTCATCCTCCGTTTCAGACATTTCTCCAGGTTCTATATAGAGACTCGCCCAGCACCGTTGAGGGAGGGGACCAGTTGGCACAGAGCAAATGAGCCACCTTCAAAAGTACAGTTGGGCACACATGCTAAGTAAGAACTGTGTTAGCACACGGACTATGGCAAACAGCAAGGCCCGCCCACTCAGAAGTAGAGCCGCTCTCTGACCTGTGAGCAGCCACCTGGCTTCCTTCCTTAATGATTCTAATGTAGCTGTCTTGGTTCTCACAGGACCATGATTCCAACATGGACAACAGGAGAGGTCATGCCCGTGTGGACCAGCTCAACCTGAAATAGTTACAAAGAGTCTACACAGCCGAGTTCCAATCCACCCTTTCTGTCCGATTCTCTCTTGAATTCATGAACTGCTACCCTGGGATGCCCATGGATATATGGGTACCTAGTGGGACTTTTGGACCTGCCAGTGGCACAAATAATGACACAGAGGGTTGTTTCTGTCTTTGTTTTTTTACTATTTTAAAGCTTAGGAGTTTTAGCTAGGCAGATTGCCAGCCAGTTGTCTAGCTTAACCCAACTAGTCCTGGCTCTATGTCCTGCTTCTTGGGTCCTGTTCACGTCTGTCTACTCATCTCCGCGTCCTGCTGGTGACTCTCCTGCAGCTGCTTTCTTCTTCTTCTTCTTCTTCTTCTTCTTCTTCTTCTTCTTCTTCTTCTTCTTCTTCTTCTTCTTCTTCTTCCTCTCTCCTCTCTCTCCTCTCTCTCTCTCTCTCTCTCTCTCTCTCTCTCTCTCTCTCTCTCTCTCTCTCTCTCTCTCTCTCTCCTGGAAGTTCTACCCTCCACTTCCTGCCCAGATATTGGCCGTCAGCTCCTTATCACATCAATAGACAAGTGAGGAAAGGAACATTTACAAAATAGGAGACCAGTGATGGACCACAGAAATAACAATACCAAGATCTGGCTAGTAGGCTAGCACTTAGCTCTCTGCCAGTTTTGCAGTCAACAGTCGAATATACAGAGACACAACCTCACACTGTGTACCAGTGGGCACCTCCAGCATGGATCCCTCAGTCCCCTGACTACAGAGGTATGGAGCAAAGAAAGCAAACATAAGCACTGATAAGTACCACACAGTCATTCACTGTAGTAAATGTTGATGCGGCCACTAGACTAAAGAGAAGTAATTTTACCTCATTGGAGAATACATGATATCAAGAGAAACGTGGCTCATGAAAGCATACTTATGTTCTATTAGGCATGCCGTGGCATCCCTCGTGCAGATTAAAATACTCAAAACCAAGATGCATCGTCGCCTGCGGGCTGTGTGGCTGATTACAGAACTGCATTCCTGGATCATGAGCTTGGCTTCTTGAAGGGTAATTCAAGGAGACAAATTGTTCTCTTATTCCACAGTCTAAGTAAGTTCTCGCCAGCCCTCAGCACAGATACTGACTCTGTGCCCATCAAAGCTGGCGATAGCGAGCCTAAATCCACCAAAATCCCACTTAATCCTTATTCCCACACTATTTTCGGGGATATTAAATTCTGAAGATCAAACATTCATCATTTAGGTAGTATACTTGGAAAACAAGAGCTCATTTAACATTTTTCAATTTTAAAAATGATCTTTAAGTTGAATGGTCACAGTCTTCTCCATATTTACAGCAACTGGCTATGCCTTACCCTAGGAAATCAACGAATCTTCTGGGGCTCACTTGTAAGTCAAATCTTCCTCTTCTGGGAGTCTTCGGAGGCCAACCCTGAGACAAAACAAAAGCACCTTCAATGACGCAGAAATCTTTTTCCATTCACATGTATGAAGGAGAAAATTTTTGATGAAATAATAATAGCCATGTGAAGACTAAAATTTCTTTTGTTTGACAGAATAATGTCTAGAGTTAAAGAGGAAACAGCAATTACAGCTAAAGAACAGAGCATCCTGAACTCCAAATTTGTGCAGCTTTTAGCACCTCGCCATCAGTTTGCAGAATAACAGGAAGTTCTCTGGTTTCCTAGCAATTTATGGAAGCTAAAGGCTCTTAGGAATAAGCAGTAGACCTAAGTCTGTGGGAGGGTGGATGGAGACCAAGGTTCCAAAAAACCACAAGAAGTGAACCAAAAAGCAATCGTGAAGAGGCGAGGGTCTGGGAAGATGGCTCAGTATATAGACTACTGGTCACACAAGCTCTACGACCTGGGTTTGATACCTCCAATCAATGTAAGAATACCAATTGTGACTTATAACTTCAGTGTTGTGAAGGCAGAGGCAGGCAGATTACTGGGGCTCACTGGCCAGAAATGCCTGATGGGTGAGCCCTAGGTCCAAGTGAAAAGTCCTGTTGCAAAGAAAAAAGTAGATGGTTTCTGGACAATGACACCTGAGGCTGACCTCAAGCCTCCACTCAAGCCCAAACGTGCGCGCACGCACACATACACACACTGTTGCAGGATATTTGATCCCATTGTGAACCCCAAGACTGTGAACTCTAAAATCCTGTTTCTTGTTTGGTATGGTTCAGCCCCTAACACACCTTTAACCCCAACACTTTCTGTGTATTGTAAACAGGTGATTACCGCATGGCTCAGCCCTAGAGTACACCTTTAATCCAAGAGCTTTCTGTACACAGGATTTAATAAAGTTAACCTTAGGTCAAGGGGTGGAGCAAGAAACCAGCTGACAGGGATTAAAGAGTAGAAGGGACTTTGAGTGGAAGGGTATTTAAGACAGCGTGGATAACAAGAAAGGGCTTTTTGAGCTTTGAGTTAGAAAGTCTTTGGCTTTTAGTTTTTTTATTTTTCTTCCTGGCTGTCAGCTGAGCTAGCAAGCTTTGGGCTTTGGGCTTTAAGATTTTAAGGTTTTTCCTCTGGGACATGAGTTGAGTAGGAAGGTCAGCTGGTGTTTTCTCTGCCTCTCTGAGCTAGCAGGTTTTCAACCCAGCATCTGGCTCCTGAGTCTTTGTTGGTAAAATCAAATGTTTGGGACCTTCATTTTTTTAAAACAACAACACACAAAGTGAATTTCCCCATTATGTGATACATTGCCTGCTACTCAATTTAAAACTAGACTTTAGAAATCATCTGCTGGGGCTGGAGAGCTGGCTCAGTGGTTAAGAGCACTAGCTGTTTTGGGCATGGTGGCACACACCTTTAATCTCAGCACTTGGGAGGCAGAGGCAGGTGGACTGCTGCGAGTTCAAGGCCAGCCTGGCCTAAAAAGTGAGTCCAGGACATCCAGGGCTATTACTCAGAGAAACCTGGTCTCAAGAAGAAGAAGAAGAAGAAGAAGGAGGAGAAGAAGAAGAAGAAGAAGAAGAAAGGAAGGAAGGAGCACTAGCTGCTCTTCCAAAGATCCTGGGTTCAATTCCCAGCACCCACATGAAGCTCACAACTGTCTGCAACCCCAGTTCCAGGGGATCTGACATACCATCATACAGACATATATGCAGGCAAAACACCAATGTACATAAAATAAAAGTAAATTTTTTTTAAAGTCATATACCCGCTGGGCATGGTGGCACACACCTGTAATCCCAGCACTCAGGGAGGCAGAGGCAGGCAGGTCTCTGTGAGCTCAAGGCCAGCCTGGTCTACAAAGAAAATCCATGGCAGCCAAGACTACACAGAGAAACTCTGTCTCAAAAAAGAAAGAAAAAAAAAGAAAGAAAGAGGGGGGAAAGAAAGAGAGGAGAAGAAAGAGAGAGAGAGAAAGAGAGAGAGAGAGAGAGAGAGAGAGAGAGAGAGAGAGAGAGAACACATATACCCATAAAGGTTAAAAAGGAAGGAGACAAGTAAGATAAAGGTAACTGGTTGCGGTGGCTCTTCTCGCTGTCAATTTGAGCACAACTGAAATGAACTAGAGTCCAGAAGCAGAGGGCACGCCTGTGAGAGATTATTTTTGCTTGGTTTGAAGTGGGTGAATCTACTTTTAGTCCAGACCTTTGAGGTAGAAAGACACACACATTTGCTATGGCTCTGGAGGAGGAAAGGCACACTTTAGCCTGGGCCCACTTTCTGCTGGAAGCCTATATAGTGACATTGAAGGAGGAGGGAGGCTTCGCTCTTTGCCTGCTTGCTCTTGCCTGGCCGGCACATCCATCCCTTGACATTGGAGCCGAGTCCTTTGGGATTCCAGCATATACTGCAGATCAGCCAAGACAACCAGCCTTGTATACTGAGCAATATTGGGTTTTTAGGGTTTTCTGTTCAAAGATAGCCACTGTTAAACTAGCTAGACTGCAGCCTGTAAGTCATTCCAATAAACTATGTGTGTGTGTGTAGAGAGACAGAGACACAGAGAGAGAGAGAGAGACTTGATCTATAAATTCTGTTACTCTAGTGAACCCTGACTGATACACTGATCAAAGACAGTCACATGTGGAGTCCTGCAACCCCAGCTGTGAAGCCGCCAGTTCAGTGCCTGAAGCTTAGACACTAGCTAGGGCTGTCTGTGTCTGTGTGTGATAAATATAAATGCATACATGCACAGATACACACACACACACACACAGACACACACACACACACACACACACACACACACACACACACACCATTTTCACAGGAGCCTCAGAACCTTTGTAAGAATTGGTACAGACTAGGAAGCTACGGCAGAAGACTAAGAACACATGTGTGAACATATGGCATGTTTCTTTTTTTTTTTTTTTTTTTTTTTTTTTTTTTTTTTTTGAGACAGGGTTTCTCTGTGTAGCCTTGGCTGTCCTGGACTCACTTTGTAGACCAGGCTGGCCTTGAACTCACAGTGATCCGCCTGCCTCTGCCTCCCGAGTGCTGGGATTAAAGGAGTGCGCCACCACGCCCGGCCTCATATGGCATGTTTCAACTCTGGAAAAGTGAAAGGAGGGCAGGATGTGGTGGCGAACATCTGTAATCTCAGAGCTGACCAGGCAGAAGCAGAAAGACAGTGAACTCATGGCCAGTGTGGCCTACATAAGACGACCTTGGCTCAAAACAAGTGAAGAACACAAAGCCCTTCCTGCAGTTATTTCTGGTGCCGTACATAATGTGGAAGGCCTTTCTTTGTGAATTTTCACGGTCTTCTAATTTCTACAGTGAGATGCTTTTTTTTTTACCTTAATGCACAATAAAGGAATATTTTAGCTGTTCTAAAAGAAGTAAATAAAAGCTTAAGAACAAGGAATAACTACTCAAGATAAATTCCTGAGAAGAGAAAAATCAATAGAAAGAAGACTTAGACAGGAAGCTGACTACAGAAGTGGTAAAGAAAACCTTAATCCACCTGAGACTGCCTGGAGTTGGAGTTAAAGACATTCCCAGGTGAAATACTCAGGTGCTGTGAAAGTGGGGGGCTAATTAGTGAGACTGCCGTCTGAATGTGTTCACCCCTGTGTACAGTTACTGGCCCATGCAAGAAAGCAATGGATCCAGGACAACCTCAAAGAAAGCTTCCGATCTCAATTGGTGCAGCATTTCAAACTGTCCCACACAGGACTCCTATTGGGCCTGGGATTGAGTCGACATTTAGAAGCTGGACAACAAATGCTGCTCCTGGCCTGTTTAACTATCTTCCCCAATTTTATTTTGGCCCCTACAATGGTATTATTTGCCCCAAATCAGCCAGAAGAAACCTTAAGAGAAGGATGCCCCATTTCTCCTAAGAGGGTTTGGGTAGGTTTCTGTTTGCACTCTTGGGCTACAGATGCTTATTTTCATTGGGGGTTAGTTTTAAGTTATTATTGGTCTTATACAGAGGGAAAATGAGGTAGGACTCAGGGATGACTCTCTTTCCCTTTATCTTTCTTTCATAGGTATGGGAATGGGGATTGAAAAGAAAGAAGGGGAATATAAATATAGAAATATATAGAGATAATAGAATGAAAAGTAGATTATTGCATCTACTCCTCAACCTAAGGCCTTAATTGTTACTCACAATTAATTTTTAATTCATTGGTATAGAATTTTGTATATTGATGCGAAATAAGTTTAATTTTGATACATTGATACAGAATTCAAATTTAAGATTATTCTTCATACACATTATATATATTCCCACTCTAATATGAGGTACTGTACCCACACAACTCAATTATGGTTATGTCAGTTACTAGTCTATTTTTATCACAAGAATATACATCTTAGATGCAACAGATAGCTATGATTCTATAGCTAGATAAGGTAAAACAGTTAGATAAGGTCTTCAAAACCTCAGGGGCCTACAGAATATGTCATTTAAAGATTTTTTAAAATTGTTTTAAGGATATTTTGACAATAAGACAGGTTAACTCCTGGCAACACCCAGCCAACTCAAAGAAGATGATGAGCATCAAAGAACCTCTTTACGGAGATGGCTTTAAATGTGGCAAACAAGCCACTGGGTAAAAGGTCCTCAATTCTACCACAGACAGAATTCTGCCCAAAAAAGGGCAAGCTTGGATGCAGGCAGTCGACGTCCAAACTCTGCCAAGACAGGGTAAGCAAGTCCTCAATAGTTCCTGCTTCACAAATATGTCTGTCAGATATACTGGGCCAGAAGGCTGAAGATGATGCTCCAACATTATAGAGAGTTTTGGGTGACTGTCCAGGCAGCAAACTGTCTCTGTCATTTTCTCATTTTAGAAGCTGTTAACCTGCACTTCCAGTTCACTCAGATATTTAAGTTTTATTCTTTCTCACGTCTCTGACAGGGTTGAAGACCAGATAATTTAGTATTACAATTATGCTTGGTTGTTTAGGAGTTAAGATGTTTTTAGGTCTAGATAGAGGTTTTAAGTTGACAGAGATGAGATATGATAGGTATTGATTTTTCATTCAGAATTTTAGACTCACCAAGATAGGAAATATGCTTTCTTCAAATTTGCCAAATACAAATAGCCAAATCACTATGAATGTAACATTTATATAATTTCTGATTTTTTTGTGGTTCTTCTTGTTGTATGTAGTTTATTTTATTTATGTGTAATAATGTAAATGTGTATGTAAAAAAGAAATATAATAACACACACACACACACACACAAAGAAAGCAATGGATCTAAGTTATCAACTGAATGTGTGTCCATACTCCAAAAGAGGGCCTAGGAAGACTAGGAGAGAAAAACAGTCACCCCTACAGGAACCATCTAGAAAGGACATCTCCTGATACTAGAGAGAAAATGCTGTAACAGATTTCCAACAAGCAGATTTGTGATGACCCAGGGCCAGTTAATGAAGCATGTAGTCCAGAGCAACAGCTCTCAGCCTAGAGAGACACAGGCAGGAGCAATAGCATCCCAAATGTAAGTTCTGTGTAGGATGGAGGAGACCCTACGGAGACCCCAGTGTGATAGCTGTGACTCAACCTTCTCTTCCCAGTGACTGCCGTACAATCCACATGACAACCAGAAATCCCATCTTCGAGGGTGTGCTGCTGCGCCCGGCATGAGAACCCACTCATGAGTGGAGTGCCCAGCCGTCCTTCTCCTCTTCTGAGAAAAGTCTGCCCTGGCCTCTCCACTCCACTACCATCACTGCTGCTGCCACTGCCACCACCAGGCACAAACAGTGCTACTTTGTCAAAACAAGCCTTTGAGGACCTTTGCCTCAGGAGAGGGTAAGTGAGGTAAGAGGCCAATCTCAAAAGACAAACATCATGGCACATGCTTTCCTCTCCTGAGGGGAATCTAGATTTAAAATAAGCATAAGAAATGGAGGATGAGGGCTGGAGAGATGGCTCAGAGGTTAAGAGCACTGGCTGCTCTTCCAAAGGTCCTGAGTTCAATTCCCAGCACCCACATGGTGGCTCACAACCTTCTATAATGAGTTTGGTGCCCTTTTCTGGTGTGCAGGTATACATGCAGGCTGGACATTGTATACATAATCAATAAATATATCTTTTTTTTTTTTTTAAGAACGAATGGAAGGTCCCCTACTTGAGTCCCAGCCTAGTGTGAGGTTCAGGGATCTATGAGGAAGAGGAGGCCAAAAGATCCTAAGAGCCAGAGGTGCTAGGTGAGTGCAAGGAAACACTGTCTTCCAGACACAAGGGGACTTATATATTATGAACTCACAGAGACTGTAACAGCGGGCACAAGGCCTGCATAAGATCAAACCAGACAAAGTCCCAGGACAGGGAAGGGGAGCTAGACACAATGTCCCATGCCCAACCAAGAAGCTATTTGTAATTGACCCCTGCTGAGAAAGGGAAAATCAGTTATCACCAATGAAGTACCACTAGGCATAGCAACTACACTGCAGGGCAGGCCCCAAGCCCAGGAGTAGCTCGGCAACACAGAAGAGCCTCCGTGGGTTGTTGGAGTTTTTGTTTGTTTGTTTTGTTGTCTGGATATATGTGTCCAAGTTCATGATATACTTGCATGAAAACGCTATGACAACACCCATAACCTAACACAAAAAATCCACACTAACAAAAAGGAATACGGCATAAAAAAGTCAAAACTAAAAATATAAAAGGTGTTCGGAAGCCAGTCATGGTGGGACATATCTGTCACCTCAGCCCATGGCTGGGAAAAGGCAAGAGGGTTATAAGTTGGAGGTCAGCCTGAACTATAAAGCAAGATCCTGTTGCAACACACACACACACACACACACACACACACACACACACACACACACAAATGTTCTGGTCTCTTTACCTTAAAGAGTAAAAAGAAAGGCAAATAAAGGGCTAGAGTTCTTTGGGCATTCCCTTTGAAAATTAGACTAAGTAAGTTTAACCACAGTGCTCCAAGATGACCACACACACACACACACATACCACATACTACATACAAACTCACACATATACCATATACACACACACCATACATACATACACATTTACACACACACCACACATGCACACTCACACACATACATACTCACATACACCACACATGCACACTCACACACATACATACTCACACACACCACACATGCACACTCACACATATACATACTCACATACACACACCATACAAACACACACCACACATGCACACTCACACACGTGCACACTCACACACATACATACTCACACACACCACACATGCACACTCACACACGTACACACTCACACACACACCACATTCACACTCACACACACACACACACACTGCTAAGGAGGCATATATTCCTGCAGGAACCTGAGTCCAGTAACACAACAATAAACAACTCCTCTCTCATTCCTGTGTGTGTCCACTAAAATATGGGTCTTTAGCCTTTATTGCTTCCCTCTGGGGTTTTTCTTAACCAAAAATATGCTTGAAGTCCTTATCTCTAAAAGCTGCTCAAATATCTCTGACAGTACAAAAAGTATACAAACACATCGTGCTAGAAGTGATGAGGGAGAAATGGCAACCTCTTCCCTAAGCTTCGGCTCTTCAAACATTAAAGTTTTGTGCCGTGGTACTCACCAGCGAAAGCCCTTTAACAAAACCATTTGTATTTAGCTTAATTGGCAGGACTAGTGAGTCTCTTTAACACTGGGTGCCCAGTGATAGTCATATGGTGCCCATAAGGCACACACTGGTATCTGTTAGGGATCCTAAGAATTCAATAGCAAACTCCAAGTCTTAGCCAAAAGTCAAGAGCTAAGTGACAACACATGACTTACCTAAAATGCTACAGGGTCATTCATTGCATGGTGCAGTCTAGCACAAAGACAGTAAGAATGCAGCATGCATCTTCAAACCATGCCCTCCCCGCCCCTTGACAGAGATGACTAGTCAATCTACTCAGTCTTTCTGCTAAGCCAGGCACAATCCAGAAACATCCTTGTTCCAGTCCGAGTTTTCACTGGCACTGGACGGCAGCTGGCATGTGAAATGGTGTCTGCCCCTCCCACTCTGTGAAGGGATTGAGGCTGAAGGGTCAGTTTGGAGATGAGTATCCAAAGGCCCCATCCAAGGGGACCCGGTGCTAGTAGGGTTGGTGGTGCAGAGGTAAACTGGCAGCAGAGGGGCCATCCACAAGCGACATAGACACAACATGTACACACAGGAGATGCAAGATAGTCATCCCACACAACCCCTAGCCCCACGTCTTGGTTTGGAGCGCCCAAGGCTGCCGTTCAAACAAGGGCACTTCCAGGAAGCAACCTTTTGAGCTATTGTCTTTTACAAAGATCTTGGCTCAAACTCCTTAGCAGCAAACAAGATAAACAGAAAGATTCTAAATGATTTAGGGTGTAAGATGGCTCTGGTTTTGAAGAGCCATCAGCTATTAGTTCAAAGCAATGCCAAGCCTTGTGAGCAACGCCACTCCCACCTACCAACCACACTAGTACCCAGAGGGGACAGCCAAGACTATACAGGGAAGCCCAGCTTCAAAAACCAAATAGGGAGGGAGGGAGGGAGGGAGGGAGGGAGGGAGGGAGGGAGGGAGGGAGGGAGGGAGAAATTTTAATTTAAGAAAATTAGTTTTGGCTTGCCTAGGCTGGTTTGGCTCACACCTCACCTATCAGGTACCAACTGCTGCAATCCAGAGGGGAGCCTTTGGCAGGTTAAAGACCAGGTAAGGCCTAAAGTCAAACTACCTAAAGTAACAGAGAATTTATTTAACTTAGGTTCCTCTTAGCAGGATTAAAAGCAGCCTACACACTTTTAATACTTTCTGCGTTCTTTCACCTTGTTAAACCTAGTCATAAGTGAGGAAGAGGGTAGCTGGAGAGACGGTTCACACTTGATCTTGCAGAAGATCCAGGTTTGGTTCCCAGCATCCACAAGGTGACTCAAAACCATCCCTAACTCCATTTCCAGGGATCTAATGGCATCTTCTGAACTTCTCAGGAGGCAGACACAAGTGTGGTACACAAACACATACACAGGCGAAGCACTCATTCAAACACACAAAATAATAAACGTTTGTTGTTGTTGTTGTTGTTGTTGTTGTTCTAATGCCAATGAGCAACTGGAGGAATGGCTCTTGCTGCTCTTGCGGATGACAAGAATCCACAGCACTCATGCCCAGCTGCTCACCACCACCACCTATGGCGCCAGACCCAGGAAAGCTGATGCCTTTTCTGGCCTCTGTATGCACCCCCCACTCACGTGCACATAATTTAAAATAAGAAATAAATACAGAAAGCTCAAATAATATTTTTTTTGGTGATTTTTATAACAGGAAAAAAAGGAATTAAGTTTGCCTTACCTTACTTTCTAGTTAAATTATAATTGGCACAACCATGTGCAAAATCTTTGAGAATCTCAGATATTTATGTTAGGGAATGTACTAGTTACTTTTCTCATCTCTGTGACTAAGAACCTGATAAAGGCAAATTAAAGGAGGGGGCTTTATCTTGACTCACCACTTCAGCTCAGCTGCAGCCTGGTGGAATTCCTGGTGACAGGAGCATGAGGCAGAGAGAGGAGAGCCTCAGTCCTGGTGATTACGAAGCAGAGAGCTCGGACAAGCCCAAAGGCAGCCTTCAAAGCCCAGCCAGTTACTTCTGCTAGCTAGACCAGATGTCCCAAAGGTTCCATAATGTCTCAGTCACTGTTCTATTGCTGTGAAGAGACCACCGTGACCAAGGCAACTCTTATCAAGGGAAGCCTTTCGCTGGGGGGCAGAGGGGGGACTTGCTCAGGGGGTTAGTCCGTGACCATTGCAGTGGGAAGCAGAGAGGCATGGCGCTGGAGCGATACCTGAGACTTTTACATCCTGATCTCTAGGCAGCAGGTAGAGAAAGGGAGCCATTTGGCCTGGCATGGGCTTTTGAAACCTAAAAGCCCACCAGCAGCTACACCTCTCCCCCAACAAGGCCATACTCGCTCCAATGTCCACGCCTTCCCAAACAGTTCTGCTGACTGGGAATCAAGTATTCAAGCAAAAGAACCAATGAGGGGCCTTATTCAAACTACCATGTTGGAGGCTGGTCTGGTGCCGTGTATTCTAAAGCTAAATACTGACCCCCAACAACTGGTTGCTATCCAAACGAGCACATTCTCACGTACACCAAGTGATGTTGTGTAAACCTTGCTCCCGTTTAAAGTTGGGTGGTTAATAAAATAGCTAGAATCCTGTAACTGGGCAGAAGAGAGTGGGCGGAGCTTAGGGTCCCAGGCTTGGGGTCTGAGAGGGACCACAAGGGAGGAGGGAGAGAGAAAGCAGAAGATGTGGCAGGAGGACAGGAAGCAGGAGAAGGAAGTCGTGATGGGGTAGTACAGACCATGAACACGTGGCCATGAGGCCTGGCCTGATGGAACAGAAGCAGCCCAAGCAGGAACAATTACAGCCAGTAACTCGGGGTGTGTAGCTGAGAAACAGCAATCGCTTAGAGGGTTGATATCTTCCCAGTTACTGTACTTTAAAGCTTTTATAAGCCAAGAAGTCTCTGTCTCAATTATTTGGGAACTGGCCAGGGTAGAGAGTCATTGATTCTGCAACACGAGCACACATGACTTCCCAAAGCAGCATCACCAAGCGACCAAGTGCTCAAAACACACACGCTCATGGGGCACAGTGCACATTCAAACCATAACCAGGAGGCACAGCGTTTAGAACAATGAAAGGCCTAACGGTATCATCATAACAGCCCCATCTTCATGCACAACGTTTTACAGAACAAGCATAAATATAATTTTATGCAAAGTACAAAGAATTATCGATTTACCAGCATCAAACCCCTTTGGCATTCAAACCCTGCAATGTGAGGATGGTTGAGCCATGATCCCTTCTGGCTTCCTGCCGTTACTATCTCTGGCTCTACAAAGCCAACATCTTTTCCCTCGGCTCGACAGGGTCCTGGGGTATTTGCAAGGCAGACACATGCACTCCACAGCCAACTTGTACTGAGCATACCCTTGCATTTCCAGGTGCCGTGACCTCCATCACAATCACTGACTAGAAATAAATGGCTACATGTAGAGAGCGGCAGGAGCTGGCAGACGGCGTTCTTAGAGAAAGCCTGCTTAATGAGTTGATGGGTGATTGCGCTCCTGTGACGATAAATTTTGCTTTCCCCCATGAACCATGTAGTCGTTGTGAGTGAGGTAAAAAGAAAACTTAAATTTTGAGGTTGCCGGGAATCAGAATCCCCAGTAGTCGGACCCAGGTCCTGGAAATGGTCAAGGGGGTAGTTACAGTCCATCTTATATTGCTCCAGTCATAACAGTCGTAACACAGGAGAATAAAAGAACAAATAACAAAAATGAAGCCTAGAGTAAGATAAAGATAAGCTGTGTGGTAAAGCATTGGGTTTTTTGTTTTTTGTTTTGTTGTTGTTGTTGTTGTTGTTGTTTTTTTAAGCGTTAAACCGAAAGTACAAATCAAAATGAAAGTACAAATCAAACTATCAAAAACTCAGATTCAGACCACCACCAGAGCGTCCTCCAGTGGGCCAGGAGAGAAGGGTCCGGCCACGTCTGACCCCCTTCTTTTCCCGATACGAACTCAACCTGCGCGCTATCAAGAGACAAAGCAGACGCCTGGCCCAGCTAGACACAGCCACACAAAACCCCTGCCTCTCCTTCTGATTTTGAGAGCCAGAAACTACACCCTGCTAGGACGTAACTCGGTGGTACAATGCGCATCTAGCATGGTACGAGGTCATGAGTTTAATCAGTAGAACTGAATTTTATAAAGAAACAGAAGCTGAGCCCAGGAACTCACTCACAAAAGCCTCTCTCTGCCCCTCTCTCTCCCCCTCCCTCCCCCTCCCCTCCTCTCAGGTTCTGTGCTTTACAGCAAGCATTTCATGCAGAGCCATCTCTGCATCCCCATGTTGTTTTGTGGCTTTACAAATCTTTGTTGCATTTGTCTGCTTACGTCGTGTGTGGAGTATGCTATACTGTGCATGTCGGGGTCAGAGCATAACTATGTGCGTCATGGGGTGAAAGTCAAGTCCTTAGGCTTTACCCCTAGGCGGCTTTATGACAGGTTCTCTCACTGGCCTGGAGCTCACCACACTCATCAAGGCTGGCTAGCCGGCAAGCCCGGGAATCCAGCTGTCTGTCCCTGTGTCCCCAGTGCTGGGACTACAAGCACAAGCCACCACATCCACCTTTTTTGTGTGAGTTCTGGGGATGGGACACAGGTCCCCCTGCTCCTGCGATAACCACCCTACCCACTTTGAGAATAACATTTTTTGAACACATAACTAAAAGCTGGGCATTAAAGTACTGGGAAGGCAGATCTTTGTGTTTGAGGCCAGCCTGGTCTACAGAGTAAGTCCAGGACAGCCAGGGTTACACAGAGAGTCCCTGTCTGGAAAAATGAAAAAAGATCAAGTCATAACAGTCGTAACACAGGAGAATAAAAGAACAAATAACAAAAATGAAGCCTAGAGTAAGATAAAGATAAGCTGTGTGGTAAAGCATTGGGTTTTTTGTTTTTTGTTTTTTGTTTTGTTGTTGTTGTTGTTGGTTTTTTTTTAGCATTAAACCGAAAGTACAAATCAAAATGAAAGTACAAATCAAACTATCAAAACTCAAATTCAGACCACCACCAGAGCGTCCTCCAGTGGGCCAGGAGAGAAGGGTCCGGCCACGTCTGACCCCCTTCTTTTCCCGATACGAACTCAACCTGCGTGCTATCAAGAGACAAAGCAGACGCCTATCAAGATATTTATCAAGGTTGGATAGATATGGCAAATCATCTTCATCCACTGACAAGTGTGGACTTTGAAGATGTTCCTTCCACAGCCAGAGCACTTTCGAAAGGCAGATGCTTTCTCACTGACAAAATATCACCATCACCTTGAAGATAAAGATGATCCTCCCCTTGAAAATAACCTGATTTTTAACACTCATTCATAACACACACACAGAGCCAGTAAGTTTGAAATACTTGTTTTCTTGAAAAACATGTAACATCTTTAGGAGTGCTTCCTGCTTTTAAAGAACACCAGAGTCATGTTCCCAGCATCTGCCCACAACCTCACAAGCACCTGGGGATTGATGCCCCTGGCCTCCTCCAGCAACTGTGTTCACACACACACACACACACACACACACACACACACACCACATAATAAAAAGTTAAAAATACATCTTGGGTACGTGCATGAGTTCAGTGCCCTCAGAGGCCAGAGGCATTGGAGACCCCTGGAGGCAGCTACAGGCAGTAGTAAGCCACCTGAAGACGTAGGTCATATGAAAGAACGGTGCGTACTCTTAACCACTGAACCATCTCTCCAACCCCCAAAAGAATTATCTTTTAAAAGAAAACCTATTCTTTTTCCACAAAAATGACCAGGAAAAAAATGACATATGAGATGAAAGGTACGGGTTTTTTAATCAGTTTCTTTCTTTTTATCAAATATTAGGGTCACTCTATTAAAAGTCTTTGCATTTGTAAAATTAACATATGCTATGTCGGCTTGTCTCCTCTTGACTTCGGTTCTCGCCTGTACCAGATTGGCCATGAACAGCAGGTCATGGGCTTTCCATCTGCACTAGCACCCGGCGCTCACACCAGAGGCGGTTTTTACTCCTGTCACAGTGACTGCGGCACTCATGGTCACACATAGGCATAAAACATTATTTTTTGAAGAATTCATTTTCTTCCTGACAAGAGCTTTGAGGTGCACATCTAGTGCATTGGTCTGGGCAGCACAGAGGCCATGGACCCTGAACGCCAGTTTCATTGGGTCATCTTGCCAGCATCGAACAGGGTGTGAGTGAGTGTCTGTCTGTCTGTCTGCTGGCAGGGATCGGGGACCATAAAATGCTCCAAAAGAAGAAGACTGTTTCATTAACGATGGAGGCTTCGGTCATAATGACTAGAAAGCGACCAGCAAAAAGCAAGTAACAGGAAAATGATCACCCGGGGGGACAGTCACACTCCTCTTCATCAGGGACCCTTTGCAGCAAATGTCCTGTAATCATACTGAAAAGCTTGAAAATGGGTTATTTAGCTCCCCAGTCTCATGGCATAATGGGAGGAGATGGAATTTATCTTTTCTTTTTTAAGAATCTTTTTTCTGTAACTTATTCTCAAGGAATGGTACAGCAATGAGCTGGGTGCCCCAAGAACAGTTATTACCTTTAAACACACAAATGGCCCAGCCTGCCTTCATCCTTGTCCTAATTTAATAGATGGATAGAGATGGTAGAGGTGCAGAAATATATGCATAAATAGACACATAGAGAGATGATAGATACGTAGAGTGTAATAAATGATAGATGACTGACAGATAAATGGATGAGAGACAGAAATAGAAATAGATAGATGCAGAGGTCACACTTAGGTCATATGAAAGAACAGTGCATGCTCTTAACCACTGAGCCATCTCTCCAATCCCAAAAAGAATTACTTTTTAAAAGAAAACCTATTCTTTTTTCCACAAAAATGACCAGAAAAAAATGACATATGAGATGAAGGGTGTGGTTTTTTGTTTTTAATAAGCAGTCTCTTTCTTTTTACCAAATATTACGGCCATTCTATTAAAAGTCTTTGCATTTGTAAAATTAACATATGCTATGTCGGCTTGTCTCCTCTTGACTTCGGTTCTCGCCTGTACCAGATCAGCCATGAACAGCAGCAGGTCATGGGCTTTCCATCTGAGCTAGCACCCTGCACTCACACCAGAGGCAGTTTTTACTCCTGTCACATAGAGAGGTGATAGGTACATACATAGGTGATAAATGATGATAGGTGATAAATGATAAATTATTGGTAGATAAATAGATGATAGATAGATGTGCAGACAGACAGAAATAGATAGATAGATAGATAGATAGATAGATAGATAGATAGATAGATAGATGACAGACAGACAGATGATAGATAATAAAAGAGTTGATAAACAGATACATTAGACTACTATGTCCACTCAGTGGTGTTGGACCCTAAAGTCCAATTCGGGAAGGGGGGGTCGCTGCGAGAGACCACTCAAGTCACACCAGCTGAGAGGTATGGGTAAAATTTATTGCTGACACACCAGAAGTGTCAATTGTCAATGTGTCAGGGCCCCTCAGCATTCAAGAGGTGAAGGACCCCGAGTAGCTGTTACAGGCTAGTGTTAAAGGCTAAAACCGCAAAGCAGGTGGGGTTGCTTATCAAGTTAGACCATATGGACATTAGAACATCTGGCATTGGGAAGCTCTTTGTGGGGGCTTGAGTGTGGGTCTCTAGAGCAGTTACTGAAAGTCATATGGGGACATCTGATATTTGGAAACTTACATGTAACTATTCTGGGAACTAGGGTGGAACTTTTGAAGTTAGCATTAACGAGAACTGGGAGAGGCGAGCTAGGCTAGACAAGCGAACCAGCATCTTGTATTTTACAATTTTACACTTTCTCACAAGTTCTGTCTGTCTTACATAGTGAGATCTAGGGCAGCCAGGACTGTCTCAAAATACCAAGAAAAAAAAAGAATAATATTGGTCATAAGACTTCATTAATGATATAAGAGAATATTCTTAAATATAATTCTAGTAATTTATAATGTAGCCGAGAAACTGTAAAATTGTAAAACACAAGATGCTTGTTCGCTTGTCCAGCCTTGCTCGCCCCTCCCAGTTCTCATTAATGCTAACTTCAAAAGTTCCAGCCTAGTTCCCAGAATAGTTACATGTAAGTTTCCATATATCAGATGTCCCCAATGGTTTTCAGTAACCGCTCTGGAGACCCACATCCAAGCCCCCACAAAGAGCTTCCCAATGCCAGATGTCCTAATGTCCATATGGTCTAACCTGATAAGCAACCCCACCTGCTTTGTGGTTTTAGCCTTTAAAACTAGCCTGTAACAGTCACTGGGGGTCCTTCACCTCCCGAGTGCTGAGGGGCCCTGACACATCGACAATTGGAACTTCTGATGTGTCAGTAATAAATTTTACATATACCTCCAGCCTGTGTGACTTGAGTGGTCTCTCGCGGCGACCCCCTTCCTGAATTGGACTCCAGGGTCCAACACTTGGACTCACAGATCCACCTGTCTCTGCCTCTGGATTAAAGGTATGTGTGCCACCACACCCGGCTAATAATTTTTTAAAGACTATTATAGAAAATACATAATATATATGTAATATATATGTATGTATGTATGTATATCTTAGAAGTAATTTTGGCAAAGAGGTGGGGACTTCTAGGCATGGCATTTAAAGGTCGAAGGGAAAATCAACCAAATGTTGACACTCACCCTAGAATGACCGGGCTACGGGTGGGTGTTTTCAAAGCTATTTTTCAAGCTCTTTTATCATGGTTATATTAACCCTCTAGTGAAATAAATGCAAAGAAAGAACATGTGAGCTCACTTCAAACTTTTGAGATGTGTTGAGTAAGCCTTCAACGTGTTGTAAACAGATGAACTGCACTAGAGACCATGAGAGACCCATATCTATAACAGGCTGGCCAGGACGTCCTCCAGCCACGGGTGGGACAAGGGCTGACCTTCGCTGCCTGCTCTGTGGGCACCATCGTATTTTTACCTGAGCATTATTGGCAGTGGTGGCTTAAGCAACTGAAATGGGTCTCCTCACTGCTTGTCAATGGAACCAGCTGCGTTCTAAGGTCTCTCTCCCAGGCCATGTCCCAAATCCTTGCTTGTTCTTCACAGGGTCATACCTTCTTCCTGTCCCTATCTCAGAAGAGCACACATTATATGTCCCCTTGACCTCATTCTCTACAGTCACTCTGCTCTGAAGCAATCACACCCTGAGGGCTGGGCATTTAGACTCCAACTTATGAATTTTGAGACAAAATATAGAAAAAAGTAGCACTGACTCCGGGCTCATGGAGAGCTCGCTAGTGTGGCCCTCGGCATGTCTCCAGGAGAAACCCCTCTAGCCTGCCTTCCTGGTAGCCCTCCAGGGAACAGGTCTCAGGAGAAGCACTGCACACTTTCCCCCAGACTTACTGCCTTGTCTTCAACCGTACTAAGCCTTTGTTTAGACTGCAGAGGTGTTTCCCTAATGGACGGCTGCTGTGTGTAAAGCAAATGTTTGAAATGCAGACTTAAACAAAAGATAGTCTGCCAGCAAGCCACTGTTGCCCAAAGCATCCGCAAATGTAAGTCTGAACCCGGCACTGTTAAAAGAACCCACAGGGGGATTCAGAAAGGAAGCTTCTCTCCCCTCCATCCAGTCCTGTATCTTGTCAGTTCTCCCACACACCCACCAGAAACAACAAATCTCATCAGAGCACGCCTACAGCTCCTGATTTCAGTCAGTAAAGTGACTCGCTTTAGTTGAGTGCTTTGCTGTCGCCTCGCCTAATTTCAGTACAAAAGAACCACACAGACTCTCCCTGGGTCCATTTTAAACCTATTTTGTTATGCAAAAACCCACCAAAAGTCCCAAAGAAAAGAGAGAAAAAGAACTCTTCAGGAGCATTTTTCCTTTGTGAGCTTTTGAAACTTATGTTAAATGCTACGCAGGTTGCTTAAAACTTGGATTTTTAAAGTTAAGGAGGAAAAACTTTCAGGTAGGCCTGAAGTTTGAAAGATAGTTGTCTCGCAGGCACCACAAGGCATTTTCCAAGCTGGAAAAAGGCATATCCAGCGTCGATGAGATATGCATCACAAAATCTGGGTCTGGCTAGCTACACTGGAGACCAGGGCAAAAACTGGACCCTGGTAGGAGGGCGACACAGTTCTAGACCACAAGACATCAAGAGAGAATGGAGGGAGGCAGTTGGTGATGGAGGTGTTTAGTCCGAGAAGGAGGGAGCTGCTCCAAGCCTGCCAACAGAGGAGGGAGGCAAGAAAGAGGCCTCATTTTGAGAAGAAAATCAGGGCCAGGGAGCTACTACCGAAATTTCTAAACTTAAAAGTCATATGCATGCCAGGCAGTGGTGGCGTATGCCTTTAATCCCCACCACCGCCTGGCTCATTGGCCACTTTTCATGTTGCTATGAACAAATATCTGGCAAGATGCAACTTAAGGAAGGGTTTGGCTTAGGGGTTTTTGCTTTGTTTCTTGGCTTACCATCCTAAGGGACACAGTGTATCCCAGTGAGGAAGGCAGGAGAGTGCTAGCTGTGGTGGCGGGAACATGGTGTGACCGGTCACATTGCTCCTGAAGACAGGAAGTGAGGAGAGATGAGCACTGGTGTCCAGCTGGCTTTCTCAGTTCTGTTTATAGTCGGACCCCAGCCTGTGGGATGATGCCAACCTCACTCACGGTGGGTCTTCCTCCGCAGCTAAACCTTTCTAGAAACACACTCATAAGCCCAAAAGTGTGTTTCCATGGTGATTATTAAGTCCAGAACATTAACAATGAAGAAATAATACTATAGTATTATCCAAGGTTTCACACAGCATCCTCTGAGGATAAGTGTCGACTATGAAATATCTTCACAGATTAAAAGTGCAGGGAAGAAATGAAATCTGGATGTGGGGCTGGAGAGATGGCTCAGCCATTAAAGGCTAGGCTCACAACCAAAAATATAAGAAAATCTGGATGTAGCAATATCAAAGCAAAAAATGGAATGAGAACTGGGCCTTTGTGAAACTACCTTAAAAATGCACCGGCCAAGCTTGAAGACTATAAAAAAGAAATTAATTTTAAAACACAGTTAAAGTTGTTTCAACTTGTTGTAGCTGAAATTGCAGTGGGAACAAAATATGCTTCTCACTTGTACTTTGTATAGAAGGCTGCAATAAAAATATAGCCCCCTATCAGTTTCCTACCGTGCAGAGCAAAGTCCTAAAGTTAATTGCCACCCTGATAGGAAAAAGAACACCAAAGAAGCTGCCAATAAAAAAGGTGGCTATCATCTTAGATGTCAGCATGAACCAGTTCATGTCAAGCTGGCTGATAAGGAGCCAACTGAAATAAGATAAGCCACTTAAACTCAAACTCCAACATTAGTCAAGGCAGGTCCTCATGCTCCCAAATATGGAAACAGAGGACCAGTGAGGTAGCTCAGTGTGTGAAGGGACTTTCCGAGTTCAGTTCCTGGGTCCCTGTGCTGCAAGGGAGCATCAACTCAAGTTGTCTTGTCTTGCTTAGGGTTTCTTTTGATGTGGCAAAACACCATGACCAAAAGAGGCCTGGGAAGAAAATGGTTTATTTCATCTTACAGCTTATTCGTCATCCACAGCCAGGGCAGGAACTCAGAGCAGACGCCTAGAAGCAGAAAGTGACACATAGGCCATGGAGGAATAGTGCTTACTGGCGTGCTTCTTCTGGCTTGCTCGGTTTGTTCATTTGTTTGTTTTAATTTCTTCTTCTTCTTCTTCTTCTTCTTCTTCTTCTTCTTCTTCTTCTTCTTCTTCTTCTTCTTCTTCTTCCTCTTCTTCCTCTTCTTCCTCTTCTTCCTCTTCTTCTTCTTCTTCTTCTTCCTCCTCCTCCTCCTCCTCTTCTTCCTCCTCCTCCTCCTCCTTCTCTTTCTTCTTCTTCCCACTCCCCATAATATACCTATTGATGACTTGAGGATTTCAGACAATGCCCCTGATCACACTTGCTTCCCATTCCTCTCAGGTTCACCTCCCATGCTTGCACTCTGTCCCCACTCCCCAAAGAAGAAAAACCAAACCAAAACAAAACACTAGATAGAGTGTGCAAGTAACATTCTATCCTGCCATCTTTCCCACCTCTCTATCACATATTCATTTATTAAAGTGGCATTGCAAAATGCTGTGTCACACAGTATATATATACATATATATACACACACACATACATACACACACACATATCCCAAACAACTTTACATGCAAATATTTATTACAACAAGTCATTGGTCTGGTTCAAGTTTCCTAATAAATACTGAACTATCACTGAGACTCACCTTGGATGCCCTGTTGTTGCTCACAGTGAGGGTGATCTTGCAGCTGGGCAGCACGTCCAGGGGGCAGGATCCTTGAGAGTGCCAAGCTGCTGCACATCTCCCACGGGCAGTGCCATAGCCCCACGCTTCCCTCACCCCTAGCAAGACCAGCAGCAAAGGCTTCATGCCACGTTCAGCCCATTGTCCCAAGGCTTCCAGCATGCCAAGTCCTGGGCCTCAGCAACAACATGCTCCTTTGTCCACCTCCCATACCTATCACCACCAAGACATTTCCAGTTTTACTTGCATGCACATGGCTCCACTTCACCATCAGATGTGTTTATAAGATAAAAATACCTCTTTGTGGTCAGGCCTGCATGCCTGGACCAATCAGCATAAAGATCATGCTTCTACCCACCCTCTTACCCAATCACAAAATGCCAAGGCTTGGAAACCCCCACTTGCAGGGTTTTTTTTTTGTTTTGTTTTGTTTTTTTTCCTTTAAAAAGCCCTAGACCCTGCATCTCAGGGCCGCTCGCCTAACCTGCTGTGTCAGGGATGGTTTGCAATCTGAGCTTGAGCTTGCAATAAAGACCCTGTGTGTTTGCATCGGATCCATGGTCCTAGTGGTCTCGGGGTGGGGGGGGCGGCTGGGGAGTAAGAGAGGGAGTCTCACGATCTGGGCATACCAATTTTCACACACATACAAAATAAAGTGAAAATGTAATTAAAAGCTTTGAATATGAGAGTGGCTGTGCCCGAAGCATGAAGATGCCCCAGAGCAGCTGGCAATGGCAGAACAACAACCAGAAGGGAGGGACACCCCACAGAGATCCACAACAGTGCAAGAGTACAGGCGAAAACACTGACAGAGAAGCTAGACTTTGAAAGGATTAGGATAGTTTGCCAGGACACAAGGAACAAAGTGCTCACGTGTGTCACCACAAGGGTGAACCTCAACGTCACACCAAGTGAAAGCTGCCAATCACGAACCACATATATCCAAAATAGACAAATGTATAACTTCAAAAAGAAAATGCCGCCTGGAGCAAAGAAGGGAGGGGCAGCTTAATGGCATGAGTTTAAAGGGTCTGTTGAAAGTTATCCAAGAACTGTGAAACACAGAAGACTTGAAAGGAAAGCTCACTAGATGCCTCCAGTGCTGCATGCCTCTTTTCCCGAGAGCATTAATGACTCATAAGGCTGAAAAGCCAGATGAAGGGTGGCTGCCATGCAGCCGAGAATCTAGAGGAGACACAGAACTGGAGCCTGCTGCCAGAGGAACAGGCCTGGGGATGGGGGGGCGAGGGGGCAGGGGGCGGGGCTTGACAAGGCTCTAGAAAGACTAAGCAAGAAAAAGGAGATGCACTATTTACAAATAACCCCACTACGGAGCCCACAAACACCACACTGATTACCACAGGGGTAGCGGAACAACATCACACCAGTACATTTGAAAATTTACGTAAGATGCCCTAGAAATATGAAGCTTAGAAAACTGACCACAGCATACTTCTGTAGCTAAGAAAACGAATCAACCGCTGTAACCAACCGCTGTAACCACTCCACAAGGGATCTCGGCTGACTTCCTGTATTCTTTGTCTGTCTCTGCAGCTGTGTCCATCTACAGCGTGGACGTAGACATCAGAGGACAATTTTCAGGAGGCAGTTCTTTCCTTCCACCATGTGGGTCGCAGGGATCGAACTCATGACCTCAGGCTTGGCAGAAGGTGCCTTTTCCTACTGAGTCATCTCCCTGGCCCCAAATGATCTCTTTGTTTGTACTATTGGTTGGTTTGCTTGGCTTTTATTTTCAGGGTGAGGACTGAGTCCAGGACATACCAAACAAGCCCTTCACCTGAGTCCCACCCCCCAGCCCTGGTTTTCTTGAGACTGGTTCAGGCTGGCCTTGAACTCACTGCCTAGCGCACATAATCCTCCTATATCCGCTTCAAGTGCTGGGCCTACACATACGCACCAAAGCCTAGCTCTCTGGCTCTTCTCCCCCCTCCCCCCCCCAACCTCTTCTATTTAAGGAAGCAGAACTAACAACACTAATAACTTTACCATCAGAGGGGACAGTCAGTTGGAAGGCATGTTTATCAAACTTAACAATAAACAAGATTAAAATAAAACAAAAGTAAAACAGCGAGATTAGAGTATTAGAAAAGGAAACTGATGAAGGATACGTAACTAGCCCTTACTGACCCCTTCCCCGGTTGAACTCAAATGTCTTTTTTTCTGTTCTGTTTCCATCTTCTGCTGAATTTGACACTTCGGAGTCCCAAACAAAGATCTGTACTTGATTGTTTTTTATCCAACAGATGCAACAGGCCCAGAAAAAGCTCTTCTGACACCGAGCTTCAAGGAAGCCCAATTCCACAGACACTACAGCACTTCGAGTCTCTCTACCTGAGATCCAGGGAGACAGAACGAAAGCTGTCCCAGGGAGGAAGCAGTCTGCACGCTCTCCCTCTAGTTTGCTTTCAAGGGTCTCGGCTTTGGTGACGAAATCTTCCTGGGACCTGGCCAGGGAACATTCCAGAAAGGTAGACAAAAGGGTAAGAGCCAGAGGTCAAAATGGCAGCTGAAGAGACTTCAAGAGCCAGAATTTGAGCCAAGTGCTCCGCAAGGACTGTGCCTGTCACCCAGCCACTCCCTGCACTACTGAGCTGAGGAAGAGACTATAACAAGACTTGAAGGGCTGCTAACCCCAGCATATACCAAGAACACACGAGGCCCAACGTCAAAGGCTTCCAGCCACCCCCAAGTACAAATGGGCCCTGAGCCACAACAGCATTCCCAAACCCAGAAATCCAACTCAACTAGCATGCCTAGTAACATGTGATGTATAAATGAAAATGAACTGGTTGGTTTTTTTTTTTAATCAAACCTATGAGCAAAGCTGTTTTTAATAACCATTTCCCAAAACAACGGTGGGTGCATATTAACAGATTTTTAAAATCTGTGAAAGCTGACAGGAGGTGGGGGACAGGGGGTTCCAGTAGGCCTGGTTCTAACCTAATTTCTATAAAGAAACAAATGCCAGAGTGAAGAGTGGGAGCAGAGGTGGGAGCTGGGGAGGGGGGGCATGAGGAGGGTCTGGGGCTGAAGAGTGGGGCTGGGAAGTAAGGGTGGGGCTCGGGGTGGAGGGGCAAAGTCAGGGGCATGAGGCAGGCCACACGGAGTCTAAAGAAGCTGAAACAGCTTTTGCTTGAAATAAGCACTGCTCGGCCACAGCGTGCGGGAAAACTAGCGCCTTCCTTTATGCTGCTGACCTGGTTTTCCTATCATGACTCAGAAATGACCTTAAGAAGGAGCTAAATTGACTGGCAAGCTATATTAGAAAAAAAGGGATCGGGTAGAAAATATTTCAGCATTTAGATTGACAAGCTGTTCCTAATATATCCCTCTAAGATGCACAAGTACACACACACACACACACATACACACACACACACACGCACGCACACATGGCATGCATGCGGGGTGGGGGCTTACTTCATGTCTTTTTAAAATTAAAAAAAAAAAAAAAAGAAATCCAATGTTTGCTGTTCATATCTCCTGGCTATGGAGCCATTCACAGGAGTATGTGTTGTTTCACCTGTCAGGGGCCCCATCCTTAAAAAAAAAAAAACTCTCTCTCTGCCTCTAGCCCTGTCTCCCACTCTCTGTAAAATGAACTGCCAGTAGTTTCTCGTATAAACCTTTGTGACATCTTTCTTTTATGCTAGATCCCTATCTCCTTCCCAGCACAAAACTGAACCCCAAATGGGCCAAGGGCCTCAGCATAAGCCCTGATGCCCGGAATCTGGCACAAGAGGAAGTAGGAATACACTTCCGCTTTCAGGAACTAGCTTCCTGAGCAGGACCCAGGAGAACAGGGCCAAAGACCAACAACTGATAAACGGAGCCTAGTGAAGCGTGTTGCTTTTGCACACTGTCATTTGGAGCAGCCTACAAAATGGAAAAATACAACTTTCCTAGCTCTACATCTGACAGGAGCTAGAACACACAGAGAACTCAGAAACCAAATACAAAAAACAAGAACAAAAACAAACAAACAGGGCTTGAGCAATGGCTCAGAGACTAAGACCACTGGCTGCTCTTCCAAAGGTCCTGAGTTCAATTCCCAGCAACCACATGGTGCCTCACAACCATCTATAAAGAGATCTGGTGCCCTCTTCTGATGGGCAGGCGCACATGCAGACAAAACATTGTATACATAATAAATAAGTAAACAAATATTTTTAAAAACAAACAAACAAACAAAACCCTCAAATAAACATTGTGGTATGAAACTAATCAGAGATTTTTCAAAATAAATAAATATAAATCACCAAGAAATATTTATCCAAGTATTCTACATCCTTAGCCATCAGGGAAATGCAAATTAAAACTACTTTGAGAATTCATTTTACCCCAGTCAGAGTAGCTCAGCTCACCAAAACAAATGACAGCAAATGCTGCCGAGGATATCGAGGAAGGGAAAGCGTATTCACTGCTCGTGGGATGCAGACTGGCGCAGGCACTGTGGAAATCAGTGTGGGGGTTCCTCCGGAAGCTAGAACTAGCTCTACCATGTGACCAGCTTTCCCACTCTCGGCCATTCCCCTAAAGTGTATCCTGCTACGGAGGTACCTGTTCATCTGCGTTCCTTGTTTTTCTATTCTTTCTGTTGTTGTTAGTTTAATGGCATGGCCTAAATACTGTTTATTATTAGGCTTACAATTATTACGGTGGTATTATCTAACCTGCTTTTACAATCAGTAAAGACACAGACACCTGATACATATTATAGTAGCCTATTCCACCTGGGGCAAGGTAGATATTACCTCCTGCGCGTCTTCATTTATTTCCCAGTCTCCATCCCATGCCATCTGCTTCTAATAATTTCTGTTTGGGCTACCTCCCAGCCACAATACCAAAACACTGGCTAAGGTTGTTCATTTGGACCATTTCTTTCCATTAGGAGCTTCAGAGTTCCTCCTGTGGGCCCGCATGGCTCTTTCCTATTCCACAGCAATTCTCCTTCCTCCTCCAACAGGCCGGACTGCTTCTCCTTCCCAAGATCCTCCTCTCCTCAAAGCCCTGGAACCTCCACTTCCGCCCCTCCCTTCCGCCTTGCGTAGGCCTTTTATTCAGCCAATCAGGGAGGTAAGGTTCAGGGCCGCAACTAGTTCTTGGGAGCCAGTAATTAGCATCAAAATACGTAGCACCTGATCAACTTCCAACATCTTCCTTTTATTTTTAAAAAAAAAATCAAAATATATCTCCTCTCCTTCTCCTCTGTTTGGCCATTTTCCCTTCTGTTCTAACAACGGTTCCTCTGAGGAGACGGTTGATGCAGCTCAGTGGTACCGCGGCCCTGGACTCCACCCACAACATCACAAACAAAAAGGAAAACACCCCAGTGGATTTGCCTCCTCAGCTTTCTTCTCTTTCAGGCTTATGTCTTCTGGGTGGGTGCGAGACGGTCAGACTCCACTGCGGCTGGAGCTCTGTTTCTATTGGCAACCCCTCGGGTCCATATCACCAACCCTGTGTGGACTCTCCCCCCGGACAGCAGAGAGGTATTTCTGCATTGGCGTCAAATGTACGCATCCACATCCAAAATGGCAGAATCTCCCTTGCTCCTGCCCATCCTCCTTGATTTCTGTCCTGTGTCTCCTCACTCACCCACTCAACTGGAAGTTACCAAGGACCGGGCATCCTTGGCCACCCACTCCCCCAAGGCAGACACGGAAGAATAGTCCTTTGCTCTTCTCAGTCCTTTATAACTGCTAGAGTCAACCCTGCATCCCACCCTGTAAAACCCAGATGCAGCCCTTTTCTTCAATGCCTGGGCTTCCAGTCTGCAGTGATTCTCACCAGGGTGCCTCAAGAACCCTCTTCTGCTTTCCCCTGCCAGGAAAATCGGTCCACCTTCTCCAGCTACCTGACTTCTCTCCCTGAAAAATAAATTGGGTCACGTCATTCCTTTTCCGTAAAGCTTTCCTACCGCTCAGTGGTGATGGGTTCTGTGAACCAGCCGCATTCCAATCGACTGGGGAGCTCATTAAACTGTCATCTCCTGCTGCGTGCGCCTCCATGGAGAGGAGTCCTAGGGATCCCCGTTCTTAATGATGTCCCCAGGTGATTATTGTCACCTCTGTCCAGCAGGAGAGAGCCCAAGCTTCTCGGGCAGAAGTGAAAGGCCCTTGCCCCCCCCCCCCGGGGGCACTAGCCTCACTTTACCCCACTCTGTTATGTGCCCCCAAAACCGGTCACACTGAATTCCTCACTCGTGACATTTCAACCCCTCCCGTGCTTCTAAGCCTTCCCTAGACCGTTCCTCCATCACCTCCTGAGCCTAGCAAACTTAATAATCCGTGCCCCATCACGATCCTTTCGTTCTTTCTTCCGTCGCCTTTCCTCAGACGCGCTGGCTTCACTGAACCAAAATTTGTCTGTGTAGATGGTGGTTACTAGATACATATATACATACATATGTGTGTGTGTCCGAATAGAATTATCTGGAAATTTTTAAATCATAAGTATCAGTGGATTCACTCCCCAGGCCCAGGGACAGAGTGAGCCAGCCAGGCGTGTGACTGCCCAAGCCACACCCTTAGTATGCAAGCCAGGCCTGGCTGTGCAGTTTGTGGTACCTAACCTCATGGTGAGTTTTCACACCGTGAAGCTCCTTCGGCTGCCCACCCTCATAGAATTTCATTTAATAGAATAGCATAAAATGTAACAGTTTTAACTTCAGCAAGCCATCAGGTACCCAGACATTTAGGCAAATATTACAGCTGCCTCCTTTTCCTGCAGTGTGAGCGAAGCCTCATCCCATTACCAACCCATGTGAGTAAAACAGAAGAAAGGGGCCATGTAGAGGCTGAGCTCTTCTGGACCTCAGGCTCACACTGAAATGCTGGCTCTCCGTGCTGCCTTCAGGCTGGAGCTGATATCATCCTCTGCTGATTCTTGGGCCTCAAGACTTGAAGTAGAACTACACATCGGTTCTCTTGGCTCTCTGGCTCGGCACACTTTGGGACCTCTCGGTCTCCTTAGTCATGCAAGTCGCTTCCTTTATAATTCCTCAACCCTCATGTTTAAGGCCATCCTGGCTACACAGTGCATTTAAGACCAGCCAAGACTATAGAACATATATTCTTTTTTTTTCAAGACAGGGTTTCTCTGTGTAGCCTTGGTTGTCCTGGGCTCACTTTGTAGACCAGGCTGGCCTCGAACTCACAGTAATCCACCTGCCTCTGCCTCCCAAGTGCTGGGATTAAAGGCATGCGCCACCACGCCTGGCTCAAGAATACATATTCAATGGGATGTTATTCAGTCTTCAAAGGAAAGGAATTGCCACAACACAGATGAACCTAGAAGAAATTGTACTAAGTGAAATAAGCCAATCAATATGGAACAAATGCCATGCAATTCTACCTGTACTAAGTGCCTACATTGTCCAGATTCATAGGCACAGAAAGTAGAATGGCAGTCCCTAGGTTAAGGAGCAGATGGGATGTCATTATCTAGTGGAGTAGAGGGCACCTTGTGACCGTTTCTCCTCTCCTTCCATCACTGGCTCAGGTCCTAAGCTTGCTAGCAAGCCTTACTAGCTGAACTAGCTCCCCAGCCCCAAAGTTACAACGTTCTAATCAGTCACTCAGCCTTGTAGAACCATGAACAGATAGAGGTGTAATTTTTTCCCCTAAGAATCTCAGTTCACCCGGTGCAGTGGCACACACCTGTAATCCCAGCACTCAGAGAGGCAGAGGGAAGCGGATCTCTCTGAGTTCGAGGCCAACCCGGTCTACAAAGCATGTCCAGGACAGCCAAGGCTACACAGAGAAACCCTGTCTCAAAAAACCAAAAATGGAAGAAGAGGAGGAGGAAGCGGAAGAGGAGGGGGAGGAGGAAAAGAGGAAGAAGAAGAGGAGGAGAAGAAGAAGAATTATTTCCGTTCACAGAACACTTAGAGAAGTCCTAGGCAAGGCCATATCTACAGGGTGGATTCAGGTGCGAGAGTGGAAACAGGCTCTGTACAGGTCATTCTGAAAAGACTTCTTGCTGACCACAGACCCAGGGACCTCTGGATCCAGCCCAACTCTAATCCAGAAAATATGCTGAGCCCGTGAGGCTGTGTTGTTTCACTCTGTGCACCAAACCAGCAGAATGAAGTTTGCAGAGGTTGAGTTTTTCATGGACTGCTAGGTGGCCAGCACCAGCTATCAGTGTGTTATTCCAGCTACGGGCACTATCCCCGCATCGTGCCACTGTGGTGTCTGAGTGAGAAAGGCCCCCATCGGCTTACATGTTCGAATATTTGGTCCCCAGTTGGGAGCACTGTTTGGGAATGGCTGGGAGCCGTGGCCTTATTGGAGGAGGTGTGTCACCGGTGGGGGAGTGACAGCTGAAACTGCCTCTCTTTTTTTTCTTTTCTTTTTTTCTTTTTTTTATTAATTTATTCATATTACATTTCAATTGTTAGCCCTTCCCTTGTATCCTCCTATTCCTCCCTCCCTCCCACTTCCCCCCTTCTCCCCTCCCCTTTCTTGATGCCTCATACCTCTCCTCTCCCAGTCCACTCCAGTGTCTACCATCCAGGAGGCTATGGAGTCATAGACAAAACCCAAATCAAACCAGGAGGATTTACGAAGAGAAGACTCAACCCTCAATGCCAAGGAAGCAGGTGCCAGAAGAAACGGAAAGCATGCCAGCCTGCCAGTGTTCACCTCAGTCCCCAAACGCCACTGATGCTCGGGCTGCACAGATAGCACACTGCCTAATGCCTGACCGTGAACTCGACCAGCCCCACTCTTTCCTAGGCATTTGCCAAAGATGTACCTGATTTATTCACAGACATGGCCATGCTGTAATTATAGGAGAAATGTGTTGGCTGTTTAGATGCCAATCAAAACCAACAGAGAACTCAGAGCCTAGATGGACACCAGGCCTTCATGTCCAAATGACCAAAGAACTAAAAAACTGGGGTAAACTAAGGAAAGGTACCACCCACACACCAGAACATTCTAAAGACAGTGAGATAAAGAAGGCAGAAACCAACGCCCACTCGCTGCCCTGAGACAGTCTCAGGAGAGAGAAAAGAGGAAGACTTAATTTCTGAAACACCCCTCTTCCATCAGTAAGCCAGAAAGGTGGGACAGTGAGGGCGTGGGTGGGGTGCGGCGGGGGGGGGGGGGGGGGGGGGCAGGGTGGGCGTGGCAAGGCGGGGAGGAGAAGGCAGAAGAGGAGTGGCAACCCAAAGCGTTAGCACTGTTGGAGGAACCATATCTTCCTAGGGTAGCATGACAGGTCCGGAAACCATGGTCAGCACTGCCTAGAAGCTGGACAGGAATCGGGGGCACTTCCAGAGATCTCCGCTCTGTGAGGCCTCAGGCAGGAGCAGGCCCTGAACTTCCTACGGGATTGAGACCAAGACAAATAGGTACTGCTGCAGGGCTTCCTGCCTCAACTGCGGCTCCAAAGCCTTAGGCACTTGGGAGATTTGCCAAATGTCCTGAGGGAGAAAAGAATCTCTGTGGGGCCTGGGAGGAAGTGTCTGTGCATTCCCTCAGACTCAGAAAAGACTTCAGGAACATGCCAGGGGCTCCTGAGCCCAGAGAAGCTACACACTGAGCCCAGGGCTCTCTCCTTGGCCATGCTTGTAGTCAGCGAAAAAATGCCATGAAGTTCCTGACTGCACAGCCGAGTGCTCCGTGTCCAGCACAGCGACAGCAAAACTCAGATCTGAACGTCCTGTCCCGGGCAAGCCCACAGATAATTGATACAGAGGGAGATGTTCCTCAGTGATTAAATGCTTAAAGTTCTGTAAAACCCCTCTTTCACCAACACAAAATAAAAGAGGCCATTAATTCTTCACCCATCTAATGTGGTGAGGCCCAGAGTCAAAACTAAGGCAACAGGGTCAACTGAGAACTTTAAGTGTACTGGGTCCCATGTACCTGAGTCAGATTCGCTGCAAGTCTGACCTGTGCTCTCATAAATTTCTTCAAAAATTAGTTATAAGCTAGGCACAGCAGACACTTAGGAGCATGAGACAGGAGAATTAGCACAACTGCGAGTATAGTCTGGATTAACGACTAAGTTCCGGTACAGCCTAGGCTAGTGTGAGGCCCTGTCTTCAAAAACAAATAATACAGCCCAGTGATGGCAGTGCACGCCCATAGCTGATAACAGCCTCCGGAGAGGGCGCGTAATGTTTGTCAGCTGGAAACAGACTCGAGAGAGGGCCAAGTGATCTTTGTCAGCTGGGGACTGCCTCATGCAGGGGCGTGGTCTTTGCCAGCTGGGAAACATCCTGTTGCTGATTCTGAGCGGGTATGAATAAGAGCCCAGAGACAGAGAGAGTTCACATCACTTGACTTCACATCTCTTTGCTTCACTTCAGAAACAGAAACACTCCGGAGAAAACTTGGAAGAGGCTGCTGGTGATTTGGTCCATTGTTGCTGTTTCTGTTTACTGTTTCCAGTTTGATGCTGCTGTTTACTCTTTGACTGGACTGCTGTGATCCTGAAGATGAACAGTGGAATCACCCCCAAGGAACTGAATCTAAAAAGGTCTACATCCCTTGTCCTTCCTAACCCTACCTAGGGTCTGTGGGTTGGAAGGGAGAAAGAGGCATTAAGAAACCCCAAATAACATAGATTAAAAAAAAAAAAAATAGAAGCCTACACCTCTTGTAACCTGTACCTGCTCGAAAGGGACAAAGGGCTAAGAGATTTGTCTGTACTAGAAACAAGTCTAGCTGAGACCTAAAGGGACTAAAAAAAAAAATGACGCTAACAGAAAAGAATGTTGTGACAAAGTTATGGTGACAAGAGTTGAAAAGAAAGGGCTGGAGATGTGTCCGTGGTTATTGTTGCTCTAGCAGAGGACCTAACACCAGCTCTCGGCACTGACATGGTGGCTCACAACCATCCATAACTCCAGGACCTGATGGACTCTTCTGACTTCTGCTGACGCCAGGCACGCACAGGGTACACATGCACACACAAGCAAAATGTTCGTACACCTAAAACCAATAAGCCTTAAAAAAAAATTTTTTTTTTTTGAAGAGTTGAAAAGATTGCAGAGTAGAATTAACACAGCAGAAAACTAAATCGGTGTTTGGATCATTCTGAGATGTTTCTCAGAAATGTTAAAAAAAAAAAAAAAAACAGGAACAGAATTTTTTTTTAAAAAATGATGAGAACAGAAATAGGAATCACTAATGGACATCCTGGCAGCCACCTATAATCCTAGCAGAATTGGGAAGCAGAAGCAAGACAGTCACAGGTTCAAAGCCAGCCTGGGCACTAGGGCTAAACTCTGTCAAAAGGGGGGGGGAGGGTGTTATATGACCTACTTAGAACAGGACCAGAACCTCAGTACTTAACTTGTATACCTAAGGAAAGGACCAAAGGGGGTGGGTGGGGGCAGGAGGGGGGTGGGGAACAATCCTTATGAGAAAGGAAAAACTTGTTTGAACTGGGAGCAGGGAGGGAACTACATGCTCTTGGAGAAAAGGACTCATTAAGAGTCACATAGAATTAATGACCAAAGGCTAACTCCCAGATTTTTGAGGATACAAATAAGGAATTTCAAGATAAATCAATCAGTGAAACATCAGGGAATTAAAATCAATGTTTCTCTGCAAAGAAAGGACAGTGAAGCAAACTTTTACCACAACACAAAAACCAAGAGATCAGAGGGTGAACATTGTAATTCAGACACTCCCCACTGTCAAGCTGTGTTTCCCAAGAAAAGCAGCATGCCTTGCTGAGATGTGCAAGGCCCAGCAAGGACACTACCACCTACACAGCCTTCCCTGGTCACTCCTCAGCAAGCTGCCTGAGCGGACAGACAGAACGCAGAGCCTGGGAAGTCACAGGAAAACCAGACCATGGTGACCACTGTAGCAGTGACAGGACAAAAGTTCAAATAATTTTAGATGTGCTATTTATTCAAAATGTCAGGGCTATAAAAGATGCACAGTGTGAGAACTAGTATCGTAACTCGGTCGGTACACTGCTTCCCTCGCATGCACAAAGCCCTGGGTTCAGCCCTGCACAAACCAAGGGGTGCATGCCTCTACCCCCAGAACTCACAAAGATGGAGGCAGGAGGATCATCAGTTCAAGGTCATGCCCAGCTACATAGTGAGTTCAAAGCCCATACAGGTGACATGAAACTTGTATCAAAACAACAACAAAAAATATGGTATTTTACATCATTTACTTGTAAAAAAAACATACATGTAAATGAGATTCTGAATTTTTCAGGGGTGAGTGAACATGTTTCATGTTCATTTATATAAGATTTAATAATGAGAGGGGGGAGCATCTCATGCTATAGGAGATCGATTTAAAATCATCTGAGACTACAGGAAAGTTTGGGCTGTTTTTGTTTTGTTTTATTTTTTACCCTGAGGCTCATTTCAAGTTAAATAATGTGAATTTCTGCCACAACCATACTTTACTAAAGAAATATAATGCACTGTGCAAATATTAACATACAAACATATATGTGTCACTGCTATTGTGAGAAAATTTTAAATTATGAGCATATATGGAACAAGAACCCATGCTTCAGAAGGTATACACTGTTTGAAAACACAAAGGGGCAGACATCCCATCATGCTCTGCTGTGTGGAATGGCTCCAGTCTTTCCCATAGCAAAGTGCCAGAGACTGCTTAGTTCAGATAGCTGCTAGGAAGCCCATGATGAAGGTGATGGGAGATTTGGTTCTTACGAAATGTCTTCATCCTCACTTAAAGACAGCTAGCTGTCTTCTCATGATGGGCTCATGTGGACTTTCCTTGATACATATACTTGGAGAGAAAAATCTCTGCCTTTGCATGCGCTTGCATTTGTATGCATGTGTGTGTGTGTGTTCCTGGGGACTGAACTCAGGGCCTTGTGCGTGCCAGACAAGCACACTACCTCACACTGAGCTACGTTCAGTGGGGGGAAAAGGGGCAGTTACTCTGCAGGAGGGGAAGGGGAAATGGGCTTCAGTGAGGCAGGAATGTTGCAGTCTAGCCTAAGCATGGCTTCTGTCCCTACAAGGAGAAAGGCACCCAGTCAGCCACCTACACAGATGACGCCAACTGCGACCAAGCTCATCTGTCTTCAAGCCTAGAGCGTAGGAGGGAAAATGGAGGGAAAAAAAGAGAAAGAAAAGCTGGGGAGAGGGAGGTCCTTCTGCCCTGGGTTTCTCAGGGGGGCAGAGGTGACACTGAGAGCACATGTGCAGGAAGCAGCACTGAGAACACACGTGCAAGAAGCAGATGCCTGCTCTTGGCCATAGGTGCTGACTAAGCTTACAATGAGTCTGTCTTGTGCTCTGCCTTACCTTTAGTTTAGCTTACACTGTAAGCTGGGGCTACCCATAACCAAGCAACAGGTCAAGAATTACTCTTTTGTATTGTAGAATACAGCTGTATGCCACTATTGTATAGAATCTACTAGTGTACTGTTGTAGAATAAGCCTGGTTTTACATTTTTATGTCAAGTTTCATGACAATTCACCTTTAAGCCAAGTGTCCCAAGTCTGCAATGTGTTACTTAATATCATTTTGCTAAGCATGGGGCGGGGCTGCAGCTCGATGTGGTAGAACACAGGTCCTGGGCTCAGTCCCCAGGACAACAGTGACTACAAAAGTCATCGCTGAGAATCATTATCCTTCATCACTAAAACAGACATTAAAATAATGTAATTGTCCTGGTTGGTGGTTTTGTTTTTTTTTTGTTTGTTTTTTTTTGTTTGTTTTTTTGTTTTTTCAACATGACACAGCTAAGCTCTCAATTGAGAAAACAAAACTGGCCTGTGGGAAGCCTATGAGGCTTTTCTTTTTTTTTTTTTTTTTTTAATGAATGATGTGGCAGACCCAGCCCACTGTAGGTGGTGACCTCTAGGCAGGCAGTCCTAAGGTCTATAAGCAAACAAACTGAGCGAGCCAGAGAAGCAAGCCAATAAACAGCCCTTCTCCACGGTCTCCATCCTGACATCCGGTCCTGACTCTAGGACCCTATCTTGAGTTCCTTGCCCTGACCTGAAGGCTCAATTTTCTTAACAATTATACTTTATTATGAACTCATTAACAGAGCGTACCTCATTTACAACCCGACTAACCCAAACAATAGGAAAAGGAGATTAAAGAACACGTAAGGATATCAGTTCTCTCTAGGAGTGTCTGTCTCCTAATCCCAAATCCTCTCTCAAGCCTCTTGTTTTGCTCATATATATATATATATATATATATATATATATATATATATATATATATATATATATATACCTGTGTGTGTGTGTGTGTGTGTGTGCGCGCGCGCGCGCGCGCGCGCACGCATGCGCACAATATATATATATATCCTTTCCAAGTCTCTGCTAGGATGTTTTCGGCTGGCAACACCCAAGCTCCCCCACAAAGTGGTTTGACTTATAAGGGCTTAAACATCCTGCTCTCTCACAAGTCTGTTCTCCGTCCCACACTTGGGATCAATACAAGAAACATGTTTATGTCTTTTACAGTGATCTCGTTATTGTAAGTTGAAACAAACCCTCTCCCCCCCAAGTTGCTTTCAGGTCATGGTGTTTATCACAGCAAGAGAAATCAAAGTAAGACATTAGCATAGATAGTGCAGTGGTGCAGTAATTGTAGCACTTTGGAGGCGTGAGTTTAAGGTCATCCTAAGATACACAGCAAATTCAAGGCCAGCCTGGGCTACAAGTGATCCAGTCTCAATAACAACAACAATAATAATAATTTTTAAATATTGAAAAATCTCTCCCAAGCACTAGATACAGTAAATGAAGCAAAGAGTTTATTGCGTGAACAAGAAAGGAACGAGCAGGAACGTTTAGCAGAAAAGCCCTAATAAGCTCGGCAATGGTGGCCATGCCTTTAGTTTTAACACTCGGAGAAACAGAATGGGTCTCTGTGGATTCAAGGCCAGCCTGGTCTACATAGATAGTTCTAGGACAGCCAAGGCTACACACACACACACACACATACACAAAAAGTGCTTCTCAAAAACCCCCAAAAAAAAGAAGAAAGGAAGGAAGGATGGAAGGCAGGCTTTACTCTTCATGGGTGTTGGGGGCTGGATAGCAGATAGCTAAATCTAAATCAAAACAAATGCTCACAGACTTCTGAACATTCGATACAAAGCCAACAAGCATTTTTGTCTCTTCTTGTAATTTTCTTTTTGAAGAACATATGTAATTTTCTTCCACAAATCAGTTGACATAATTAGAAAATAACATAGTTCCAAGGTACAGGTAGCCTCCACACTCTAAACCTATTCCATGGCATGAAAGGCAGGGATAGTTTCCCTTAATTAACAAGCTCTGAGTAGAAAAATAGAAAACAAGAAGTCAAGCCTTCCATACATATCTAAGTCTGTGGGTCAAGACAGAGCTATACAATATTACAGTTGTATTTTAAGGTGTTCACAATATGTTGGCAAATGGGCATTGGATGGGAGACAATAAAAATCAATCACTATCAAAAAGGAAAAACTCATCATGTCAGTTTGCCTAAAATCTTCAGTACAACTGCCAAGCTACCAAAACTAACCAAGACCCACACTAAGAAGCTAGCTGGAAAATGAATTGCCCAAATCAGTAACTTTTCTATAATGAACAATCAAGCAAATATGTGCTTAAACCAAGATCTGAGAAGATGGCCCATAGGAGCCATCTGGGTTCCCCAGCTCCCACAGAAAGCCAGGACCGCAGCACTGGTTTGGAGGCAGGCAGATCCTTGGAGCTAGGTGTCAAGTCTAGCCAATCAGTGATCTCTAGGTTCAGTGGGAGGCCCTGTTAATAATAATAATAATAATAATAATAATAATAATAATAATAATAATAATAATAATAATATAAAAATTTGAGGAAGAGATTCTGAATTTAGCCTCTGGCCTCCATGTGCACCCCCTTGGGCAAGCACACATGTGCACGCACATGCTCATGCATGTATACACACACACACACACACACACACACACACACACACCAGTTTAAAATATAGATCTATAAGATACCTTGGTAGGAAGGGGTGCCTGATACCTGAGTTCAGTCCCTGGCAGCCTCGTAGTGGAACACAAGAACAGGCCAAGCACGTTGTGCACTGACCTCCATGTGTGTACTACACACTAAAACTAAAATTTAAATTTGCTAAATTTTTTGTTGGTTTGTTTTGTTGTTAGTTTGTTTCGAGACATGGTCTCACTGTATATATATCCCTGGCTGTTCTGGAACTCATTATGTAGACAAGGCTAGACTTGAACTCAACTTCAGAGATCCATCTGCATCTGCCTCCCAAGTGCTTGAAAGGCCTGTGCCACCACACCCAGCATGAATTTACTTTAAATATGAAAACATGGATGCTTCAATTGCCACACTATCCCTTTGTATATAACGAATGACCCCCTGGAATAAACTTAACAAGAAATGTAGAGATTGTAGAGTGAAAGAAAGTACAAAGCTGGGTCACTGCACAAAGGAAGATTTGAACCTGTTGTCATGGGAGTCAATAGATACAAAGATGACACCTCACAAGACCAAAGGTAGTGACTGATGCCAACCCCAAGAAACAGAGATTCCTGGGGGGTTCTAATAATCATGAGTCACTGGACATTGAAGCAGATAGATCTCTGTGACTTTTTGTGCCACGTGCCTTAATGCCAGCACTTGGGAAGTAGAGGCAGGTAGCGCTCTGTGGTTTTTGTGGCCAGCCTGATCAACACAGAAAGTTCCAGGTAGCCAAGGCTACATAGAGAGAGACCCTGTCTCAAAGAAAGGAAGGAAGGAGGGAAGAAGGAAAGGAGGGAGGAAGGGAGGGAAGGAGGGAAGGAGGGAAGGAGGGAAGGAGGGAGGGAAAACTTAAAAGTAAAACTACATGACGCAAATATCTCACTTCTAGATGTATTCTGCCACAGAGATGCTTACACACCCATGTTTATTGCTTCATTCACAATAGCTAAGAAATGGAAGTAGCCTAGCTGTTTGTCAACAGATGACTGGATAAAGAACACTTCTCACATATGCACAACGTAATTTTATACATCCATAAAGAAAACGAAGTCATGACATTTGCAGGAAAATGGGTAGAACTGTAGATCATCGTGTAAGCAACAGACTCAGACAAACACCAAACGTCGTTTCTCTCATATGTGAAACATGTGTGTGTGTGTGTGTGTGTGTGTGTGTGATGAAATTAAAAAGGGAACCATACAAAGAAAAGAATAAGCCTTAAGGAAGGATGGAGAAAATGAAGTTAATGGGATTTATGTGCTGTAGGAGGGGGAAGGGGCCAGGCTGGATGGGGGAGGGCATTGTGGGAGGCGGTGAGTAAGAACAAACTGTAATTGTGTATGTATGTGTGTGTGTGAAAATACCATAATGAAATCCATCTATTTTTTAACAAAATGATTTTTAAATCCTGTCATCCTGAGGGAAAGAGAGAAGAGGCAAATAGAGAGGGTCTCTGTCATCTTTCATGCATGGTGAAATGGTTTGAATGAGAATAACTCTCTCCCCGGATAGCTCATATGTTTGAATACTTGGCCCCAGCAGGTGGAACTGTTTGAGAAGGATTGGGATGCCTAGGCTTGTTGAACAAGGTGTGTTTTTGGTGGCCGGACTTGAGGCTTCAGTGTGCTCTCTGCCTCCTCCTTGTGGTTTGAGATGTGAGCTCTCAGCTGCTCTTGCCACCTTGTCTTCACTCCACTCTTATGGACTGGAAGCTCAATTAAACTGTCTCTTTTATAAGTTGCCTTGGCCATGGTACTTTATCACAACAATAGGGGGAAAAAAACAATACAATCCAATGGCTCCTCTGGTTGCCACGGACATCAACATCACGCAAACAGGAACACATTTTTTAACTTTTTATTGATTTTTTGTGTGTGTGAATTTCACATCACTCACCCCAATCCCACTCATCTCTCCCTCCCCTTGTATCCACCCTCCACCCTTGCAACCTCACCTCCCCCCCCCAACAATAAAAAAGAAGTCTTGTTTTGAAAGCTGTAGTGTGTCACAGTGTGTCCCACCCTCCTGTCTACACTTCTTTGCTTGCAAATGTTCATTGCAATGACTCTTTGGTCTGTTTCGAGGCCTCTGGCTTCTATCAGCACTGGAACCGCACTGGGACTCCTCTTAGATACCCTGCTGTTGCCCTGTGTCTGGGAGACCCGTAGTGTAAGACTGAGACCTCCAGAGAGTTCTCTAGTCTATACCCAGAGTCCCCAGAGAGAAACGGAGTCCGATGTCGATGCAGTACACACAGGAATTTTATTGAGTCAATGTGCATCGAGGTCTGACAAGCTCTTTCAAGCTGCCGACCCCTGAAAGCAGGTGCAAGTGCTTTTTATATCTTTTTGTAAAAGCAGAATTTAGCAGGCTAGCTAGGAGGGGTAAGTACATTCCAGGGGTAGGGGTAGTGGAATATTTTTAGATACAGCTGGACCCTCAGCATAGGTTGGCTAGCTTTGAGTCAAGCTGGACCCTCAGCATAGGTTGGCTGGCTTTGAATCAAGCTGGACCCTCATTATTTTTATACGGCTGCACCCTCAGCATAGGCTGGCTGGCCTTAAGTCAAGCTGGACCCTACAAGGGGCCTAACAGCTACAGAACACACATAGTGATTTGATATTGATACCTTGGTTCAGTATCAATATTGCTTCCTGGCCCCTCCATTTACCCCATTTCCTATTGTAACTATTTCAATCCTGAAATAGAAGTTATGGCTCATTTTTACAGATGAGCCTCATTATCAAGTTTGAAATATTGTTGTCTTAAGATCATGACCTGTACTGTATTTATGCGTTCTTTGATAAAGGCAAGTAACCGATTTAAAATGTAAGGTCCAAAGGTCACCACAACTAGAATGACGAGAAGGGAGCCCAGCAGGATAGAAATCAGTGTAGTCAGCCAAGGTGAACTGTTGTACCAGGATTCGAACCAACCTTGGGAGGCCTCACGTTCTTTTTTCTGTTTGGCTAGTCCCTCCCGCACCTTGGCCATGGAATCTTTAATTACTCCAGAATGGTCTGCATAGAAACAGCATTCTTCTCCTGGCCCCTCCAGTAGTTACGGGTCTACAGTGTCTCCGTGCACTCCAGCAGTTCATCGATGGGACAGACGTCGGGGTGGGCCTTGGACGTGGCTCTGAGAGGTATCTGAGCTAGTCAGCCAGCTCTCCCAAGTGTTGCAGCCAGTGAAAAATGTGGCCAGTTCTCCCATTCTCATGAGCCTAGGGCCAGCCCTCCCACTTGCCACAGATGGCAAAAGGCACGGGTGGGACAGAGCATCCCTCCTGTGCTCACACTGCCACACAGCAGACAAATTGCAGGGCCAGCTGTCCCACACACCCACACCCCTGCTGCTAGGGTCAACTCTACTGTGCTGCGCAGGTGAGGCGCAGGGCCTGCTCTCCTGAGTGCTGCAGCGGCAGGTGGAGGGCAGGAACAGCTCTCCTGCTCTCATGACCCCATAGGGGCCAACTCTCCTGACTGAGGGGAGGAAGAAAGGGAGAGGAGCTCTCCCTCTCTGCACAGAAGGCAAGAGGCAGGGCTGGCTCTCCCCTGGACTCCAGCTTCTCCCAGCATCCCTCAGTCCTACCTGTTACAGGGTATGGCTGGCACACCCCACGCCCTACCCTGAACTCTCCTGTACAGGTTCCCCTTCTTTTTGTACCCTTGGGCCTCCTGGCTTCTGCACTTGGTCCCTCTCTCCCCTCTTCCCTTCCCCTCCCCCTCCCCACAAGGCACAGCTCAGTCTGTCATTTCTACTCTGGACTCTCCTACATGTCTATAGTAAACTATCTCCTCCACCATGCCTAGAAGCAGTCATGTCCTTCCCTGAGTAAAGAACAAAAATGTTCATCATCTGGTGAAGTGGAAGTTTCTGGTTTCTTTGAAGACTCAGTTGTGTCACATGGTATTTTGCTAGGAGCTGTCTTGTGAGAGGGCACAGGATGTTTTTCTGGAAGATGTCTGTCTTGTGGGAGGGCACGTGATGTTTTGCTGGGAGCAGACCTGCACGTGAGAGGGCACGTGATGGTGGGAAGGAATAAATAGAAGCCTGTGGACAGCGGGAGGACGCTTTGTGCATCACTGTGCAGCTCTTCACTTCACAGAGAGAAATGTTCCAGAGAACTGGCTGGTTCCGGCCACTTCCATAGACTCGACTCGACAGCGCTTATGCTGTTCCTGCTGGATCCTGCCACTGCTACGGATCCCTGTTCCTGTTTGGTGTTTGCTGCTGGACTGGACTGCTGGTATCCTGACAGTGCAGAGTGCAATTGATCCAAGGAACTGCATCTAAACAGGTCCACAGCCCCTTTTTCATATTAATCTTCTTTCTCCCCTTCCTCTGGTTGGTGGGTTAGTCGTGAGGGTGAAGTGTTTAAGAACCTTACTAAATAAAGCAGGTTTTGAAAACGCTAAACCTACAATCTGGACTCTTTTTTTTTTTTTTTTTTTAATGTGATTTGATTTTGACTGATTTTTTGTTTGTATTTTTCTTCTGTTTTTAACAGTTGCCAATAAACAATATGTTGATTTATGATATGATACTAGGAAAGAACATAAACCATGCCTCAAAAAGAACCACTTTACAAATAGTTCTATCTGTAGGGAAAAAAAAAATGTTGAAATAAAACAAAACAAAGCTTGGAATATTGCGTAGCAAGAAAACAGACCGGCAACATACTCACACATAAAAATAAAAGCAAGCCGTAAAGTGACTACTGTGGTAGTAATCCTATTTTTAAGAAAGAAATGCGTATGTTTATATATACATAGAAAAGCTATAAAGGAACTGAGAGTAGTTCTTTCTGGGGCACAGAATGACTGAGAACCTTTACCTCTAATGCATTTATCTGTACAATGTTTGGCTAATGTGTAAAAGTATGTTGGCTACTGCTCTATCGCTGTAAAGACAACTTATAAAAGGAAGCATTAGCCAGGCGGTGGTGGTGCATGCCTTTAATCCCAGCACTGAGGAGGCAGAGGCAGGTGAATCGCTGTGAGTTCAAGGTCAGCCTGGTCTACAAAATGAGTCCAGGACAGCCAAGGCTACACAGAGAAACTCTGTCTCAAAAAACCAAAAAAAAAAAAAAAAAAAAGAAAGAAAGAAAGAAAGAAAAAAGAAAGCATTTAATTAGGGCCTTGCTTACAGTTTCAGAGGGTGAGTGTCGTTCAGGGTCCAGCGGCTAACTGGGTTCCGCTTCTGGTGGGGCAGATCCAGGCACTGCTTGCTTCCGGATAAGAACAAATGGACCTCAAGGTCAAAGGTTCCATTTCTTAGGTCACTCAATGAAGCCCCCTGCTCTAGACGAGGTTCCCAGTCTCACAGGAGTTGACAGAAATGAGTTTTCCACAGGGTGCTACAGAGTGCTTTTAGAATGTAATAGCCAGTCTCAGGCAGCAGCAGGAACTCTGGCTTTCCGAAGGCCTGCGATGACATCACAGTGCTGCAGCTCTTTAGTTGAGCTTCTGTGCTAACCGTGGCAGTGGACACCCCTGAAGGCAGGTCCAGTGAGATGCAGACCTGGTGAGTGCTTCACACGAAGTCACCACCCATCTCGCCTCAATGGAGCCAGCTTCACCAGCAGTGACTTTTTTTCCCCCCAGAATAAATGGAGTCTCAGACAGTCATGGCAGAGGAATGGCATGACCGTGAGAGAGAGCAAGCCAGCCTTTGCTAGTGAATTGGGAATATATAAACCTTGGGCAGCGGGAAGGGGTTTGAGGATGAATGTATCTGATTTACATGCAGTGGTACAGCACCTCATTTACATGCGGTAGCACGGGGTCCTATCACAAGAAGGAGAACACAGTACCTAATTATCCTATGGGTGGGGGAAGAACTTCCAGATACAATTAAAGGTCATTTGCTGAAGGCTAAGATCTCTTCAGCACAAGGTCCGGCATTTCTAGGAATCCCCAGGTGCTTTCTGAACAGGTTCTATCAGGAAATCTTCTCTGCTGGCCATGTGACACTCCTTAGAGTTTCTAGGGTTCAGAGAGGGGACCCCCGCTGAGAAATGGAAAGTTGTTGCTGTCTACTGAGCTCAGAGGCTATTCAGAAGTGCCAGACTTTGACCTCTCCAGAAGAGTCCCACGTCTACAATTATCACAGCAAGAAGCACAGAAGCAGGCAGGGGTGTCGCGCTGACATTCTGGTCTACAAGCAGCAGGCAGAAAAAGAGCAAGGCTGAGCCTGGTGAGAGCTTTCAAAACCTCAAAGCCCACCCCACCCTCCAGTGACACGCCTCCCAATCCTTCCTAAACAGTTCTACCAACTGGGAAGAAAACATTGAAACATATGAGACTGGGGGGGGAGGGGGGCGTTCTTATTCAAGACAGCACACCCATTCTTTGTAAATGTAATGTGACAGTTTACATGAGAAATGTCCCCCACAGACGCCCTGGGTAGTGGCACTGCATCCTTATGTGTAGATGATGTGGTCTTTCCAGGGGGAAGTACATCAGTCGGGGTGGACTCTGAGAGCTCACATATTTACTCACTTTCAATTCACTTTCTCTAATATGTGCTTCCAAAAAGAGATGCGATCTCTCAGCTTCCTTCCTCTGCCACCATGCTTGCCACTTGCTTCTAGGCCATCATGGACCTTTATCCCCCTGGGAACACAAGGCAAAAGATGCTCTTTTAGTTGTAACAAGAATAGATTAATAAAAAAAAAAAAAAAAAAAAAAAAAAAAGATGCTCTTTTTTTTCTTTTTTTTTGCAGTAACACCTTGGTCATGGTGTTTTATCACAGCAACAGAGAAGTAATTAATACACATAAAACCAGTAAGGATGCCAACCACATTCAAGCTTTCACCTAGAAGCTTCTGGAAGGTTTAATAACAGCTAAGTGCCCCTCTTCATGCTGCCTTCTAACAAGCACTGGCCCTTCTTATGTCAGGACAAAAGAATATTGAACTCAAAGTCAGTGTCACAGCCAGGGAAGTTTCAGGAACTGTCATCCCCCCTCCTCACCCTACCAGGAGTCTTTGGCCCAGGAATCTGCTGGAAATTTCATTAAGTGGAGTTTCAAGAGCAGCCAAAGCCTTCATGAGCTGTGATAATGAGAGCCATCACTAAGCCACACCGGAACGACAGGGAAAGGTGCATAGCTGGAAATCACCCTAGAAAAACGCTAAAGGTGTTCTGAGATCTGCTTCCATTCCTGATGGAAACGGCCTTCGTTCAGTACACAAAAACAAGTAATGCCACAGAAAGAAAGAAAGAAAGAAAGAAAGAAAGAAAGAAAGAAAGAAAACGCTGTTTAACAGATTACCCCTCTTTTATTAGTGTGTTCTCTGTTGCTGTGATAATACACTGACCAAAAGCAACTTGGAGAGGAGAGTGTTTACTTGATTTACAAATTACAGTCCGTCAATCAATGCAGAAACTTGGAGGCAGGAACGAGGCAGGAACACTGCTTACTTGGCCCACTTTCCCTGCCTTGCTCTGCTAACTCTTATATAATCCAGGCCCACTGGCCCTGAGCTGGAACCAGATCTGGACGGTGGGTTGGAAGGGAGGTAGAGGCATTTAAGAACCGTAAATAAAGTACATTTTTGAACAATCTAAGCCTACAGCCAGTCCTAAAAAACAGCGAGACAGAGCAGTGTATCCCAGTAAGAAGAAACAGTTACATGGGAAGAAATAGGACCATAAAAAGGAATGAAGAATTTGAAACAACAATGAAGTCCTTCAAAACTCGTGTGACTTCACTGCTAATCAATAGCACAGTAACATCTCCATCTTTATATGTAGCTGCTCTTGAAGCACTTCAGGAAGAAGAAAGGAAAAGTGAGATTATTTTGGACACATCTCAGGAAAGAAGGAAAGGCTGAAACAGAACATCCTCCTGAATGGAATTCTTTAGTGGAAATTTAGAATTTAAGAAAAGCTACACAAGAGATAAAGGACTAGAAAATAAAACAAAACCCAGACAAAGACACATTTTTAAGAAAACTATGCAGAGAAGTCAGGCATAAAATGTGTTTCTCTGAAATACACATTTCATTCTTGCATGATCACCTGTGTCTATCATCTGTTATTGATGATTTAGGGCTCTCAACCTTCCTAATGTTGTGACAGGTTAATGCAGTTCCTCATGTTGTGGTGACCTCAAACCATAAAATTAAAAATTTTCGCTGCTTCATAACTGTAATTTTGCTACTGTTACGAATAACAATGCAGATAATCTATGTTTTTCCATGGCCCAAGTGACCACTGTAGAAGAGTCATTCAACTTGCCCCGGGGGACATGACCCTTGCTTGGGAACCACTGCTCCAGAAAAATAAATGTGTGCGTGCGTGTGCATACATGCAAACAATTCTTTCTCAAACTAAGCAGATAAGTGACTCCTTAGAATTTAAACCTTGAAGACAGGGAAATCAAATTAACTTGAAAATCTCACTCATGCCAGGCATGGTGACGCACTCAGGAGGCAGAGGCAGGTGGATTGCTGTGAGTTCGAGGCCAGCCTGGTCTCCACAGAGAAACCATGTCTTGAAAAAAAAAAACTCTCACTCATAGGCTATAAATGGCTCAGCAGTTAAGAGCACTGTCCACTCTTGTAGAGGAGCCAAGTTTAGTTCATAGCACCCAAGCACCCATATGGCAGCTCACAACCATCTGTAACCAATTCCAAGGAGTCCAAGTCCCTCCTCTGGCCTCAGTGGACACCAGGCATGCACATGTAAATGCATACATACAAGCAAATCACTCATACACATAAAAATAAAAAAATAATTTTCTAAAAGCTCACTCCTATAGCTGCTCGGAAAAGGCTGTCTCATGATTGCTACCTCTGAGCCCCTCACGGTTGCTCCACATCCATGACCTCTCTGAATCCCCTCTCACCCATGTGTTCTCTAGCTCATGAGCTATCCTCTCGTCTCACCAGTGTTGTTGTATAAATGAACCAAAGCTGATTGGCTTCTTTCATTATCCTTAATATTTTAGTTTATTCTTTGACAATTTGAATATGTATATGGTACATTTGATCATATTAAACTCCCCCCCTCAGACTCTTTTAGCCTCCTTCTACTTTCTCTGGACCTCTTTTTCCTAATTATTTACCCCCTTTTAATTAAAGAATGGCTCTTTTCTGTTCCCCAGATGTGAGAAGAATGTATAAGAGCAAGCATTAAAGATGCCTCAAAGAGAATAATAAGCATGCATCATTCAGGAATCTAGTACCTAAAATCATCTTGTGAAAATTACTGTTACTATGGCAACCTTTAACTGGGTATTCTGTGGCATTAACATTTTAATGTAAACCTAACTACATTGTTTATTTGGCTTTGATTCCTTTTTAAATACAGACTAATTGGTCTTATAGATTTACTAGACAAACGCTATCATAAAAATCTTGTTGAAATCAGTCCATAACACCAAGAGAGAAGCACCCCAAATTCGTATTTTTCTCTGAAACCAATCTGAAAATACAAATGTTGTAAAAAGCACTATTTATCCTGGCTCAATCATGTAATGACTAGAAAAAGCATTTTCTTAAACAACAACAAACAAACTACCTGGCTTTCATGGTCCTGGAAGGTGCTATGTATGTATGTATGCATGCATGCATGCATGCTCCTGTAGGAGAAAAGTGTCAGTCTTACCCACCTGTGAGCCCTGCAAGCTGTAATAATGAACATTCTGGAAAGACACACTCACTGGCACAATAGTGACATGAACGCCACAGAAATGGCAACCACTTTCTGATTGGATTTAAGACCCACTTTACAAATTGAAACCCGTATCTGTACCTGCCACGGTTAGAGCCAAGAGCCCGCGGCTGGACAGGGCGTGTTCCTGTGGGAGAACCTACCACTGCTGTTTCGGTAAACGGACACAGTCATGGTCTGACCCCTAACAACTCATCCCACACTACGGGAGCCTCACTAACGTAATGGCTAACTTGGAATCAGTCAGCACCCTGCCACGCCTTCACTTCCATGGATGCCGTATGCCCACTTGTTCAGGTACTTGTAACTTTGAGATTTTAAACATTTATTTAAATAAATGTTACTCCTTATAAATGTGCTGATTTGATTCCTGGATTTTGTTTTAAAACACTACATTTCAGGAGGGAAGGCGGATAAGACATAATAAAATGACGGCAGAATGTTGGCCATTCCTGCAGTGGCTGCTGGGTGCTGTTCTCTGAGCTCTTGTGTGTGTTCAGATGTTTTGACGTTATACTCCCAAGTAGTGTAAGTTTTATCATTATTTTTTAAAGTACCTTTCTACTTTCCATTTCTAAGTACAGATTGTTAATACAGAAAAAAATGATGTTTTTTGTTTATTACCTTGAATCTTTTCACTTTTCCAAAATTAAATAAACTCTAATTATTTGTGGAGTTCCTTGAGTTCCTAAAACAAATAACCAAATAATAAACAAGACAAAACATTTATCATTTCCTTTCCAAAGCTTATGGCAACTACTTATTTTTCTTACCTACCTATACTTATGACATGAAACCTAATAATGACAAAAAGATGTCCCTGCCACCTGAGTTCAGTGAGATTGCATCAAGGTTTTGCCATTTCAAAAAATATCTGTCACTCTGTTTGAAGTCATGTTTCTAACATTCTTACTTAACTTAAAACTTTACAGCAATTGCTGTTAAAAAAAAAAAAAAAAAAGAGCTTTGGTTGAGAAACTGTCTGGATCAGGTTGACCTGTAGATGTGGGGGAGGGACTGTCTTCATCATTGATTGGTATGGTATAAGCTACTCTATTGTGGGCGGCACCATTACTGGACATACACTGGACATAAGAATAAAGTCTTAATCCTCCAGCCATGCCATGGTCTTTCTGGTGACCAGCCTTATCCTGAAGCTATTTAGTACTGTAGAAAACACTAAACATGTCTTTGGGCCGCATATCACTTTTCTTTCTTGGTACTAAGGTACTGCACAGGCTAGCATATGCCCTATCTCTAAAGTACATATCTCAGCTCCAGTGTTTAGGTTAGGGTTTCTATTGCTGTGATGAAACGCCATGACAGAAAGCAAGGGGGAAGAAAGGGTTAATTTGGCTTACACTTCCATATTGCTGCTGCTCCTCATCAAAGGAAGCCCGGACAGGAACTCAAATAGGGCAGGAACCTGAAGGCAGGAGCTGATGCAGAGGTCATAGAGGGGTGCTGCTTACTGGCTTGTTCTTCATGGCTTTGTTCACCCTTCTTTCTCCTAGAAGCCAGGACCACAGCCCAGGGGTGCCACCTCCCTGCCCTGGGCCCCCTCCCATCAATCACTAATTTAGAAAATGCCCTACAGGCTTGCCTACAGCCCTGCCCTGCAGAGGCATTTGCTTAACTGAGGCTCCTCCTCTTGGAGGACTTTAGCTGTGTCAAGTTGACATGAATTTTCCATAAACATATGCAAGAGATAATGTATTCCCCCTGCTCCATGGACATAAGGATTTGTGTAGCCCGCATTTGATACTTTGTGGGTTCTTCTTCCTCTCATCCTTCTCCACTCCTTTTCTTCCACCCTTTTAGCCCCCTAACACTGGATAACAGAGAAAAAAGGACAGAGAGGAAAGGAGGCCACATTATCCTTAGACCAATTCCTGCTCATTAGGGACATGAAGCTACTTGGGGAAAATTTGATCTTTGCTGTCAGGAGATCTAATTTCCCCCCTTCCTCCTCCTCTTCCTCATGTTCTTCTTGTTCTTGTTGTTGTTGTTGCTGCTGCTCTTCTTCTTTTCTTCTTCTTCTTCTTCTTCTTCTTCTTCTTCTTCTTCTTCTTCTTCTTCTCCTTCTTCTTCTTGTTTCTTCTTTGTACACAACTATTCAGCAAGTCACTACCAATAGCAACCAACAACCAAACCCACCTCTCAGGGCCCTAGCATTTATATACCCGCTGAAAACTTCCCAGAATTCCAAGAGTCACACAATCACAGAAACTATCTGCAGCTGGGAAAATGACCTCCCCTACCAGAGCACAAGGCAAATTATAGTCAGCTGAAGAAAAAAAAAAAAAAAACCCATACCTCCACACCTGGGATTCAAACAAAAATAAATTCTTATAATATTTCTGTGTTTTTAATGAACACAATCAAAATTTCTGACTGCAGATTATTTCTTCCCTGTCTATCTGAGTACATAGGTGCACACACAGGCACATGCACACAGGAGTTTATCATAGTGTTTAATTCTTGTTTCCTTTATATTAATTTATTATGTGCACATATACATGCCACAATCAGTGTGCAGAGGTCAGAGGACATCTTTGTGAAGTCGGTCCTCCCCTTCTCCCTCTCTGTGTGTTCCAGGGTCAGACTGAGGTCGCCAGACATGTGCCGCCTTTACCCACTGTGACATCCTCTCAGCTGCCAGACGTGTGCAGCCTTTACCCACTGTGACATCCTCTCGGCTGCCAGACGTGTGCCGCCTTGCCCACTGAGGCCCTTGTTTAATTCTTTTATGTCGTCACATATTTTTGTCTCCTGAAAATGTCTCATTTTGATATGTATTCACAAAGATCTCTCCTATTGTTTATCTCTCTAGTCAGTGAGGGTTATAATTAAGGAATTTTACAATAAATTAAGATGTAAGCGCTAAAGAGAGCCCTTTGTTAAGCACCGCATGAATCCAAAAACAAAAAAAGTAAATAAATAAAAGAAGTCCACTCATGTACAACTAAATGGAGCTTAATACACAGCAGATTCGATTACAAGAATTTTTTTCTTTATGCACACACATGCACACACATGCACACACATGCTTCTCTTTCTGTTGGTGTCAAATCAGGTCCCTCAAGACCCAGAACTGACTACCATGTCATTTGCTTCATTACGGCCCGAAAATCATAATTATTTCCCTTGATTGATGTTGGCTTTTGTGTGGTTGAACATGATTATAATTAAGTAAATCTGTTTTTTTTTAAAGTAGGGCTTTCTCTCAAGAAACAAAGCCATAATTAATATGGTGATGAGAAGCTAAAAGGCAATTTGAAAACACGTTTTATTAAAATACGAAGTCCTGCTACACAGGACTACAAGGTAATCATGGGGAGAGCCTGCCTGTATTGTTCCTCGCTAATGAGCTTTCAACCCTTCTATTTGATAACTCCTGCTTCGATTTTAAATAAAGGAGAGATAATATGCAAATTGTAATTACAAATGCCTGTGGTGGTGTTAGCCAGACAAAAAGCAGTGAGGCAAAAAGAAAAGAGGCCCTGACCACCTTGGCTATTAATCACACTGGTTTAAGTTTCCTAGGTTTGTGGGGGACCAAACAGGTGGAGACTGAGAGGAAAGGCCCCCAGACATGAGTATTATAGTAAACTCAGGTGCTTATGCTTTATAAAGCATTTCCTTCCCCAAGAGTACAACAAACCAGCCGGGAGGTTAATCTACACCTGACCAAATGGCTCACTGTTATAGCCAGGCCTGGTGGTGTACACCTGGAATCCCAGCACTCAGGGAGGCACAGGCAAGAGGATCTCTGTGAGTTCGAGGCCAGCCTTGTCTACAAAAAGAGTCCAGGACAGCCAGGGCTACACAGAGAAACCCTGTCTTGGGGGGAGGGGAGACTCACTGTTGCTCTTAAACTTACTTGTCACTCCTGTTGTAGTACAAGAATTACTACACAAACTGTTAGAGCATCAGTCTCAGTGAGATGTTGATGGTTTGTTGAGTGAACGCACACCCCAAGACGAGGCCGATTGTAATCAGGGCCACAGACATGACTCGGGAGCCCAGCTGTGATGCTGGCCTGTTTCTAAGGCGGGCCCTTTTATAAGAAAAACCGTAACCAGGTAACCAGGTGGGAAGCAAGGAGAGGGCAGCATTACATCACTGACTAGCTAAACACAAGAGGAATATGTAAGCAGCTGGACAAAGTACTTCAAGCTGATTAGCTAGGATAAAGGCTTGGGACTTTGCAGTTCCCCTTAGTTCCAGGAGAAAGGAACATAGCACAGTGTTGTGGTTTTGTTTAAGTTAAACATACATCATTAATTCAAGCAGAATGTTCATCAAGTACTGAATTGTAAGTAAAAGGCTATTCAAGCTCCCAGGCAGGCGGAGCCTGAGAATCTAAACTTAATTTCACCTTATGATCAAAATGGAGACTTAAAAAACAGAATAGCTTCTGTTATGCTAAAGACGAAAGCAGGTATAAGCAGGTGACAACAACCCACACACACTTGTGAGGAAATTCACCTCTCAGGTTGTTTCTCCACTTCAGAACGTATAGTCTATATAATGTAGAAACTATGCTGTGTTCTTAACTTTGGAAAGGAAGATAAAAATACATTTTACAACTTTGGTAGCTGAGAAAATTATCTATTTCCTTTAGATTTTACAAGTTGACAGAGTACAGGTTCCTAAAGTATGTCCTTATGCTTGCCTGGGTCTCCTCAGTGTCTGGTATTGTGTCCTCTTTTGTCTCTAATTTTGCTAGTTTGTATCTCCTCTCTCTGCCTTTTAGTTGACTAATTTGGATAAGAGCTTGTAAATCTTAATTACTTTTATTAAAGATCCAACTTTTTTTTTATTGATTCTGTTGTTGCTGTTTCTATTTTCTTGATTTCAGCCCTGAGTTTGATTACTTCTTGCCTTCTACTCCTATGGATTTATTCTTCTTTTTGTTCTAAAGCTTCCAAGTGAGTCATTGAGTTACTGATACGCGATCTCTGCAATTTATATGTATATAGTTATTTACTGATATGAACTGGCATCTTGGAATTGCATCATTGTGCCGCATGGTTTGCCTGTGTTGTTTTCATTTTCATTCAATTCTGAAAAGTGTAATTTATTTCTTAATCTGTCTTGACCCTTTTTTTGTTTTGGTTTGGTTTGGTTTGGTTTTGGTTTTTCAAGACAGGGTCCCTCTGTGTAGTCTTGCCTGTCCTGGACTCACTTTGTAGACCAGGCTGGCCTTGAACTCACAGCAATCTGCCTGCCTCTGCCTCCCAAGTGCTAGGATTAAAGGCGTGCGCCACCACCACCCAGCTCAAAGATTTATTTATTAAGTATACAGTGCTCTGCCTGCATGTACACTTGCATGCCAGTAGAGGGCATCAGATCACATTATAGGTGGTTGTGAGGCACCATGTGGTTGCTGAGAATTGAACTCAGGACCTTTGGAAAAGCAGGCAGTGCTCTTAACCTCTGAGCCATCTCTCCAGCCGACCCATTTTTAAGTTAATAATGAGTTGTTCCGTTTCCATTGTCTGTAAGCCTTCTGTTGTTGGTATCCAGCTTTTATCTGTGGTGGTCAGATAGATTGCAAGGTTTTATTTCAGTTTTCTATTGTGACTTGCTTTGGGTCCATATATATACACAATTTTGGAGAAACTATCATAATATGCTGAGAAGGCATATTCTTTTGTATTTGGGAGAAATGTTCTATAAATATCCAAATATTCACCTGGTTTATGACATCACTTAGCTCCAGCAGTTCTTTAGATTTTGTTTGGATTACCTGTCTTTTGATGAGAGCAGAGTACTGAAGTCACCTACTACCGCCACGATCACTGTGTGAGGGTCAATTAGCTGCAGCAGTGTCTCCTTTATAAAGCTGGGCACCCTTGTGATTAGATGTTCAGGGTTGCAATGCCATCTTGGTGGGTTTTCCCTCTCTTGGTTAGGGGTCTGTTTGTGAGGTATTACACAGCTGCCCTGCCTTGCCTCTTTGGTTGGACGTCTTCTCCACTCTTCTACCTAAGGTCTATCCCTGGTGCTGAGCTGTATCTGTTGGGTGCAGCAGAAGGCTGGATCCTGCTCTTCAGCCCAATCTGTTCATCTGTGCCTTTTTACAGGAACCGAAACCACTGATAGTAAGAGTTTTCAATGATGTTTGTTGACCCCCGTTATTTTGTTGTGGTCACGTGAGTTTTCCCCTCCTCTTCTCATCTGCTGATCTGAGAGTCTTTATTTATTGGTTTTGAGGGGTTGTTTTGGTTTGGTTTTGGTTTTTGGATGTGGTTAACCTCTTCAGGTTGAGGCTCTCCTACAACGGGGGACACAGAGAGGAGGGTGGGGCCAGATACTGCAGCGGGAAGGATGAATATGGTCAAGATGCACCATAGGTATGGCTGGGCGCTGGTGACACAGACCTTTGGTCCTGGCACTCGGAAGGCAGAGGCAGGTTTCAGGACAGGCAGGGCTACACAGAGAAAACCTGTCTCAAAAAAACAAAAGACAAAGTGTCATAACAAAACAATTACTTTGTGCAATTTAGGTATGCTGATAAAAGACTTAAAATATGTATATATTTTACTGTAAAGTGTTGACTCTGAAACAGGAGACTTACATAATAGCTTCCCCCACAACCTTAGGCCACAGATGGTTAAAAATTCTTTGTTCACATGCTGCCACCTGGTGGACAATGTGAGAAAACTCTGAACCGCTACCACAGCAGCAGAAAACCCCTGCATCACCTGGTTTGTTGTCTTCTTTACATCCCCCCCCCCCCACCCTCCTAGCTGTAACAGATACTTTGTCTGTACACAGTGGCCTCAAAAGGCTTAACAGATGAACAAACGGGCTGACAAGACAGCACGCTTGCTGGGTGCATTCCAGCACGAGAAGTCTCTTTATTGTTTGCTTGCAAAGCACACGACACTGGTTTGTTCCCTCAACAAAATCTCCCAGTGTCCCTCATTTCCAGGTAGTCCAAATTCCACTGTGAGGGTGATAAAGGGCCCGTGGGAAACAAACAGGATCCCACCCTGTAAGGTCACAACTCAAGGGAGCTCAGATTAAAGCCTTCCACGTACGACGGGCACCTTCCTCTCATGAAAGATGATGCATGTGGACTGTCAGCTTGTCAGAGGCAAGTTCAGTCAGGTTTACATACTGAGGCCTCCTCCTAAAACCCTGCGTTTCTTCTCAGCCCTGGCCATGGGAATCTGACCTCTTGTAGCTGGAGCCTCAAAAGCTAAAGTGAGTCCCCAGCTACCATGAGTTAGGGAGTGCCTGTGGTGTGGGAATGCTGGCAGAAGCTGCAGGGAAGGACGCACTGGCTCTCCACACAGCCCCCAGAAGCCCCTCCTCTGCTCTGGGCTCCACCCTTACTTGCAGGGTCCAGGCACAGAGAGGTTAGCGGACTGGTGGCCCACGTATGCCCTGCAACCAGTACTCTGAGGACACTTCCTAGCCGGGCATGGTAGCACGTGCCTGTGATCCCAGAACTTGGGAGGCTAAGGCAGGTGGGTCTTGAATTCAGGGGCAGCCTGAGCTACATGAGTTCCAAGCCAGCCTTGGCGACATGGTAAGACCTATCTCAGAATAAGTGTTGTCTCTGATTCTCTGTCCCATGTGGCAAGTAGGCTTTGTGCATGCTTCTACCACTGCAATACTCTGCCTCACTGTGGGCCTAGAGTCAGGACAGGCAAGAACTCTGAAAGCACCAATGTGTGCCCATGGTTGTGCATTTGGTTGCTTTTGTTTTACAGGATGATCTCCAGTGTGTCTGTCTTCCTGCAAAGGACACAATTTCATTCTTATCTATGGCTTAAATAATGTTCCAATGTACACCTCCAAAATTTGAATGCTCTGGTACACAATAAGATCTGAGTGACAGCCAACCCCACAGCCACAGAAGCTGAGGCCTGTTATTCAGTGCTAGAGTCCTAATTGTGGCATACTCAAACACTTTCCTTGAAGAGTGACACCAGGAGCTGGGGCATGTGAGCTGGGTGACACAGTTTCAAGTTGACCTGGATGTGAGGTTAACTAATGCATTATCAACATTCAAAAGGAAAGAACCTTCTAGAGAGGCTCCCACAAAAGGATGCCATATTTCATGATGATATTTCACTCAGAAAACACTGAATTTTATTTAAATAGACAATGTCTACCTAATCCTGTATATTAGTGTGTGTGTGTGTGTGTGTGTGTGTGAGAGAGAGAGAGAGAGAGAGAGAGAGAGAGAGAGAGAGAGAGAGAGAGAGAGAGAGAAACTTCAGAATTAAGTAATTACTTTTTTTAAAAGAATACTTCTGACTTACTGGAGCTCAGTGGGTAAAGACAGTTGCAGCCTGAGTTTGATCCCCAGGACCCACATGGTGGAGGCGACTGACTGACACAAATTGTAGGGAAGGCAAGATGGCTCAGTGGGTAAAGGCACTTGCTACCAAGCCTGATGACCTCAGTTTAATCTATAGGACTGGCATGGTGGGAAGAGAAATCAGCTGCAGAAAGCTGACAAAGTAAGTAAATAAACCCAAGTCCATGTTCATGTACTTGAGATGTGAAACAAATAAATGTTTAAGAAGAATGCCAGAATGCCTACTAAGCCGGGTGGGGTGGTCCACACCTGTAATCCCAGCACTCAGGAGGCAGAGGCAGGACGACCAGAGCATCAGGGTCTGAGGCCAGCCGACACTGCATGAGACCGCCTCCAAAATCAAGAAGTAAACCAGTATTTGTTGGGGTTAGGGATGTGGCTCAGTTGGTAGAGGGCTTTTTTAGTATGCACAAAGTCTCGGGTTCCAATCCCTGGCATTGCATAAACCAGGTATGTAGGCACATGCCTGGAACCCAGCACTGAGACGGTATCCTCAACTATATAGGGAGCTTAAGGTCATCCTGAGACACTTGAAACCCTTTTTTTAAAAAAAGCACAAACAAGCCGGGTGTGGTGGTTCACGCCTTTAATCCCACCACTCAGGAGGCAGAGGCAGGTGGATCCTGTGCGTTCGAGGCCAACCTAGTCTACAAAGTGAGTCCAGGATGGCCAAGGCTACACAGAGAAACTCTGTCTCAAAAAACCAAAAAAAAAAGCACAAACAGCCAGAGGGTGGTGCACACCTGTAATCCTGGCACCAGGGAGGAAGAGACAGGTAGATCTTAGTTCGAGGACAGCCTGGTCTATGGAGTGAGTTCCAGGATAGCCAGGGTTATACAATGAAACCATCTTGAAAAACAAAAACACGGAGGGAACCTGGCCCAAGATGTGGGGCTGCCACTGCTGCTGCCACTCTTGTTTCTTACCCTGCTTGGGGGAGAAGAACGAGGGACTGCCTGAGGGCTTCAAACCAGATGGCAGGCTGGCTAGAGCAGCCTGAGCTCTCACAGGCCCTGCCAGCGATATGCTGCCCAAGCCCAGGACTGCCCTGATTCAGAGCAGCAGCAAGATCTCTGAGGTGAAGAATGGCTCACTTTCTAGTTAAGGTTCGTTGAAAGACTTCCATGGTCCACACTGCCTCCAGAGAGCACACAGACGTCCACGTCCATGATCCTTGCAGCTGTCAGAAAGCATGTGAAGTCATGACCCACGCTGTCACTGACTGCTGTGGAGAGGGAAGCTTTCATCTTTTCAACACAATATCTTTATTAAGTATTTGGGAATTTCATGTCATGCACTCCATCACATTCACTTCCCAGTCCTCCTGGGGCTGACACCCCCACATAACATACCTCTGTGACCACCCCCTGCCAAACAAGGGAGAAAAACAAGTCTAATTTGTGTTGTCCATATATTCACAGGAGCATGGTCAAACTCCTGGTGTCCTGACCCTTAAATAAACCAGAGCCCTTCCCCTCCCACACCCCAACTAGAAGCCACCAGCTGTGGGGAAATACACTTCAGCATGCTTATCACAATTTTTAAGAGTTCTCTCTGATGGTTTCCTGTTTAGGCTGTTACTTTGGGGGGGGTGGCTAGGGGGTATCATAGAAGCCGTCTATGGCCCTCTTTCTCAACCATGAGTCTGCAGTCATCAAAACCACTGCAAAGGTAGCTTCCTCGCCCCTTAAAGTCAGCGAGAGCCCTGGCCATAGACTCGGACACTGTCTCAGTACCACAGACTCAGAGCGGCAAAGAGACCACAGACATCGACACAGCCCTCAGCAGCAGCACAGGCCGCACACGCCATCACAGCCCTCAGCAGCAGCACAGGCCGCACACGCCATCACAGCCCTCAGCAGCAGCACAGGCCGCACACGCCATCACAGCCCTCAGCAGCAGCACAGGCCGCACACGCCATCACAGCCCTCAGCAGCAGCACAGGCCGCACACGCCATCACAGCCCTCAGCAGCAGCACAGGCCAAGGACATCAATATGGTCTCCAGGGCAACAAGAGCCACAACCAATATGATCCCTGGAGGCAGCGTAGCCCACAGACATCGACATGGCCTCAGGTGGCAGCACAGGCCAAGAACATCCACAGGCCACAGACATCAACACTGTCCCCAGCTGAGGCAAACATGACCCTCAGCAGCAGCATGGACCACAATCAACAAGGCCACAGGTGGCTGCATGGGCCACTCACATTCTCACATCAAAGTGGCCCCTGGTGGCAGCACTGCCTGTGGGCCTTTGGTGGCAACACAAACCATGGGTGTCAACACAGACATCAGCCCCACCTTCTAATCCTGCTAATCCTTTCAAAACAGTCTCATTCCCTGGTGACTAAGCATGCAAACAGATGAGCCTACAAGGGCAATTTTTTTAAATTAATTTATTCAGATTACATCTCAATTGTTGTCCCATCACTTGTCCTCCCATTCCTCCCTCTTGCTTTATCCCCTCCCCTAGGTCTGTGACCGAGGGGGACCTCCTCCCTCTATCAAGTCTCATCTTGGTAACCTGCTATCCTTCCTCTGAGTGCCACCAGGCCTCCCCATCAAGGCGACGTGGTCAAATATGGGGCACCAGAGTTCGTTTGAGAGCCATTCCCCGCTCTCCACTCAACTGTAGAGAATGTCTTGTCCATTGGCTAGATCTGAGAAGAGGTTTGATGTTTACTGCACATATTGTCCTTGACTGGTGCAGTAGTTTGAGCAGGACCCCTGGGCCCAGATCTGTCATAATGTTCTTGTAGGTTTCTAGGACCCTCTGGATCCTTCTATTTCCCCATTCTCCCATGCTTCTCTCACCTAGAGTCCCAATAGGATGTCCTCTCATCTATCCCATTTCCTGTTAAGTGAAGACTTTCATGGGACATGCCCACAAGGGAAATTCCTATTCAAAGCGCCACATCAAACAGACCTTTCCACACATGAAGTGGCTGAGTTCATGGCTTCACTGTGCCTTCACTTATGGGAAGGAAAGAGTTTGTTTGCCTTACACATCCTAGTCATGGCTTATCACTGAGGCAAGTCACGGCAGGAACCTGGGGCAGCAGCTGAAACAAAGGCCAGGGAGGAATGCTGCTTACTGGCTTGCTCCTCACTGCTTGCTCAGCCTGCCTTCTTACACTACTCAGGCCCACCAGGCCAGGGCCGGCACCACCCACAGTGCACTGGGCCCTACTATGTCATTCACTAATTGCCTAGAGGCAATCTGATAGAGGCAAGTAACTCTAGATTGTGTCGAGTTGACAAAACTAACCAGTACACAGTAACTATTTGATTACAGTAAGTGATGTCGTTTTTCCTCCAGTCAATGCCAAACAGCATAGGTGAAAGGCACAGGTAATAGACCGCCAACTTGGAACCTACAGCTTCCAGAAGTGGTCTTAGATCCCATGACACCAGCACACAGCCAAGGGAGCTTCTAGAAGCAGGATGATGTGTGCATCCCATGTAGAGTGTAAACATACTCTAGAATTGCTGTCCCTAGCCCCTGTAGCTCTAGGGACCCATTAGTCCCATGATCCTCCACTCTTCCCCTCCAGGTGGTCCTGCTACTTGTGACATCCAGAATGTGTCACCCTCCAGACACACAGGGACTAACTCAGAGAGAGGTGGTGACTCTAGCAAAGGATCTAAAGTTTTCATTGTGCTTTGTTAGCAAGATGGCCGTCTGCCTCAGCCCCTAAGTATTTCTGTGATGAGAGACACTCAAAGAACTCAGAAATGGACACAGAATGTTAATCGTGGCGTGTCGATGCTCAGACTCGGCTATGTCCTTCATTCCCCGCCACGGGTCCAGTAGCTAGAGGGGCTGATAAGACCTTTATACACTGACTCTGGGTTCGATGAGATGGTTCAGTGGAAGGTGCTTATCACTAAAGCAGATGACTTGAGTTTGATTCCAGGGAGCCACATAGCAGAAAGGGAGCCCTGGCTTCATAAGCTGTTCTCTGACATACCCTACACATGAGCGTGCGCGTGCACACACACACACACACACACACACACAGAGAGAGAGAGAGAGAGAGAGAGAGAGAGAGAGAGAGAGAGAGAGAGAGAGAGAGAGAGAGAGAGAGAGAGAGAGAGAGAGAGAGAGATGCTTTTCTTTTAACTTACTCTATAGGTAGAGGCACAAATATAAAGAATTTCTGAAACTTAGGAAAATTCATCTGGCATAGTGTTCTTTGAAAGAAAGACCCACTGGGAAGACCTTCCAGTGAGGAAAAATTATGTAAATTCTGAAGATCTACCTCTTACAACCAGGAGGAGGCTGCTGGGAGGAAGGTCCCTGTGGCTCCAGAGATGGCACAGGGAAGACATCTTTAAGCCTTTCAGCCAGCCTGGGAAGGACATTATTTTTGTTTTGTTTTCTGAGACAGGGTGGCCCTGGCTGTCCTGGAACTCACTCTGTAGCAAAGATTGGCCCTGAACTCAGATCCAGCACTGCCTGGTGGGAGGGACATATTTTAACTTCATTTCACAGATAAGAAAATCGAAGCCGGGGAAGTTAAACGCTTTCCCCAATGTTCCACAGCTAGCATGTAACAGAACTGAGCCTCAGATATAAGCCTTCACTCTTAATTTGTTCTCATTTATCTCTTTATGATGGGTATAACCCTCAAAAGCCTGCTCCTGGACACCCACTTCTCCCAGCCAGGCTCCACTTCCTAACGACTCGACAGCCATCTGAATAGCACCGCAAGAAGAGGACCTGCCACTCCACACAAGAGCCTGTGCGAGTTATTCCAGACGTGAACCTTAACTGCTTTGATAAAACTGTCCTGCCTGGCTACGATGGAGCCAAGGTCAAATGAGCAAAATAATATGCTTTGGCACCTCACATATAATTTTATTTCCCCCTCTTAAATTATTTACTTATTTACTTATCTGAGACAGGGCCACAGATAGCCCAGACCTCAAGCTTACCGTATAATCAAGATGACCTTGAACTCCTGATCCTCTCGGCTCCTCCACCTCATAAATGTGGGGGTTACAGGAGAGTGTGCCACTATGCAGCTTTACCCAGGGCTGGCTTTCTTCTAACCTGCATTCTCCCCTCGCCCCTCCCACTGATTGTGAAGTCAGGTCTCACCTAGCTGTGCAATGATAAAGCTGTCAAGCAACCCAGAGTTCAGAAGGTCTTTGCCCCGCTAAGAGATCTAATTTTTTAAAGATTTTAATTGTGTACGAATGTGTGTGTCTGTATTCAGGTTCCTGCACTTGAATGCAGTGCCCCAAAAGTCAGAAGAGGGTGTTGGGTGCCCTGGAGCTATAGGTGGTTGTAAGCTACCTGATGTGGGTGCTGGAACAAAACTCAGGTCCTCTAAAGAGCAGTGTGCACTCTTACCCGTTAAGTCATCTCTCCAGACCTAGGAAGCCTATTTTGGGCAGAATGAAGAATGTAGGCATGGTCACCTCACTCTCCGAATGTTTGTCATTACATCTGACATTCCTGCAGTTTATAATCAAATATTCATTTTAGTATTGATTGCTAAACTACATAGCATTAGGTAAAAACTAAATGAACTCTTTGTAACATCTGCTTTTTTCAAGGTACACTGGGGAAAATTTATCTGAAGTTTGATTAAATGTTCTATAACGCTCAAGAGAGAGGCTGAAATGGGCCTGGTGGCACATGCCTTTAATCCCAGCCCTCCGGAGGCAGAGACAGGAGGATGTTTATGAGTTCAGGACCAGCCTGGTCTACAAAGTGAGTCCAGGACAGCCAGGGCTCTGTTACACAGAGAAACTGTCTTGAAAAAACAAAAACAAAAAAAAGGAAAAAAAAAAAAAAAGAGCCTGAAACTGGCAGTACACATTACCCCAGGCTGCTCTCAGCATAAACTGCCCTGTTAACATACTGCACCCAAGCATCACCATGTGCTCTGCCCTGGCACAGTCACACACAAGTCCTCTCTGTGCAGACGATGGCCACACACTTTCACTTACACTCACCCTGGTACAGCAGATTGGAAGGCTCACGGAGGGAAGCAGACTATCATAGAATAGACTGAAGTCGGGGAACGAGGCCCCCTCAGCACCTCAGATACCTTGAAGAAAAGAAACCACATGACCTGGGGCAGGGCAGGAACAAACTATACTTTCAGTCCTGTGCTTCCATGTCCTTCACTTGAGTCTCCAGCTGGCTTTGCCCTCATTAGTCAGCCTGACATGGTCCTGGAAAGGGTGATCAGGCAGGGCTCAGCCTCCATCACCAGAGTGCACACCTATAGAAACCCAAATTCCCAGTTCCTGAACTAACCAGAGTCACCCTATGTGTGGCCGCTCAAGAAGAAATACGCTTTGCTTTGGAAAGCTGTGTGCTTTAGTTCAGGACTGAACGGAGCGCAGGCAGATGCTAGCACTGCACCCAGTCGCCAAGGAGTGCGTCACCCGCCCCAGTGCTTCCTCAGGTGATCCTTCAGCTGTGGGATGGAAGGCAGCAGCTGCTGACACTCATGGCAACGAAGAGGAAGCTTCAAGAGCTCACCAGTCCCATCTTGAACAGTCACTCTGCCAACTTCTTGAACCATCTTGATCACAGCTGCAAGCAAGAAGTACAGTTCAGATCCCTGCCACTCTGGACAGCCAGTAAGACCGCAAGAAAAGGCTAAAAACCCTGACTCTGATCAACACATCCAGTGCTCTAAAGATTGTAAGCTTGAAGTTAGACTTCACCCTGGAAAACATGTACGTGTCCAGACTCTGAGTCTGTCAGCCTCCCCGTGAGATGATGCACTCCTGCAGGACACGTTCCCTGCTACCACACCACAGCTTATTATCCTGCTTTCCCCACGTAGCTCTTTGCAAATTGGCAGCTGCCACGTTCACACTGCGGCGGCACTGAAGCTGCACAGCAAACATAATGGGAAATGCTTACACCCCAAATACACACAGCATCCATGAGCCACTGCAGACAGCAGAGAGCCCCAAACTCATGTTCACCTCCTGCCACAGAAGAAAGAGCTACTGAGATCCTCCTCACCCAACAACTCTTCAACACGTGGACAGGAAGTATCCCCTGTAAAGCCTCATGTATTCAAAGTGGGGACCCCAGTTCTTGGGACTGCTCGGTGAAATGGTACAAACTACAGGAGGTGGGAGCCAGCTTAGTTGCCTCAGAACCCCCACATACTGAGCAGCCATGAACTCATCTGCTGTCAAAAGGAAACTTTTGGCCGTGGCGTAAGAGCTCACTTGGTACCTCCAGGGTGCTTGCAGCAAAGCAGCTGGCAATTCTATTATAATGAAACATCCTTATCATTTCAGGAGTGCCTTTTTATAGAGATCACTAAACACACGCGGGTCATTTCAGGAGTGCCTTTTTATAGAGATCACTAAACACATGCGGGTCATTTGAGGCCAGGTTGTTACTTAGAGAAACAACTGAGTCAGACAGTAAACAGCTAAGAAAATGAAAAAAAAAAAAAAAAAAAAAAAAAAAATTTAAAGCCAGAATACTATTTACCTTGTGATTCCATAAAGTATTCTGTATTGAAAGAATTCCAGTGCTTTTTGTTTTTAAGGCAAGGAGAATCAAAATCCTGGCTGATCACATGAAGGTGTACATGGCTAGGTGAAAGGTGAAAAAGGAAAAAGAGCTGAGTGCTAAAAACCATGGTTTAATCACAGTGACCTCAGTCAAAGCTGGCACAAGTACATAAAGTTTTGCCACCGCGTTCATTCAGTGCAGCCCACCCAGTCAGTTAGCTGAGAACAGTTAGTGCTTTCCACATGTGCTGGAGAGGTTATGTCAACCCGACACAAGCTGAAGTCATCTGAGAGGAGGCACCCCACTTAAGCCTGGTCTGCAGAGTGGGTTCTGGACCAGCCACAGCTACACAGAGTAACCATGTCTCAAAACAACAACAACAAAAGAAGGAAAATGCCTCCGTAAGATCAGTCTAAACGAAAGCCTATAGGGCATTTTGTTAGTTAGTGATTGACAGGGGAGGGCCCAGCCCATCGTGGGTTTATGCAGTGACGCACAAAAAGAACATTTCAGCAAAGGCAGGTGAGAGTCAAACAAGTCTGTCATCTAGTCAGTGGTGGAAGCATGGCAGGTCGTTGCTTCAAATTTTACATTTTTTAAAATTAAAAATATTGCTTTATAATAGGAAAATGAAGAAATCTCAAAAAATGTAAGTACTTATCTGGGTACAGTAGGAAAGACCTGTGGCCCCAGCCTCAGGATGCTGATGTGAGAAGAGGTCAACAAAATAAAAACCTTTAAAGTGTAAGGGTTTGGTTTGGTTTGGTGTTTCAAGACAGGTTTCTTTGTGTAGCCTTGGCTGTCCTGGACTCACTTTGTAGACCAGGCATCTACCTCCTGAGTGCTGCGATTATAGGTGTGTGCCACCACACCCAGCTAAAATGTAAGTTTTATGTTGATTATTGTAATTTTTGAAAGCTGGGACTGAGGGTGTATGCCAGTGTATAGCCCGTGCATTATCTTATTGCTTGAACCAAATAAACTAAAGGAGTTTGTCCTGCTTGCCTTCCAAAATTTACAGCTTATCCCAAAGTCTTCTGCAAATAAGCCAATGAAGAGCAAACGCCATCCTTTTCCCTCATTTTATTTGAAACTATACATACCCTGAGCTTATATTTATAGAAGTCTATGATTTTTTGTTCCTTAGCTATTTAGGACTTACAGACAACTCCAAGAGTTCTAACAAGCCACTGACAATAAGATTTCACCCAAGATAGAGACGCTATTTCGTCTAGTTTGCATGTTAGAAAGCTTAAATTTTGAGAGAAATTAAAAACTACAAGGGACTGAATTACAGGTAGAAGCAGGAACTTAGGCAAGTGAGGCAGGTATAGGATTCGGCCCACCTGCCTTGGAAACATCCCACCTACTCCCCTGGGCTTGGAACTACCCAACGCTCAAGTCCAAGCTAGCCACCTGGACCAGCAGCGTGCAGCACCCCAGCCCAGGCTCACCTCATGCTGGGAATGGCATGGTAACCCAATCGGAAGCGCAGTTTGCTGGGTCCAGAAAAATCTGCAATCACCTTCTCCCCTACAGAGTGCATATGTTTGAGAAGTTCAAGGTGTTCACTGGTCACAACCTTCAGACTGGAAATGGCAGCCCACGGTAAGACCAGCCAGTGATGACGGGCCTTGGGATATTTATCCTTAATCACCACCACCTGATCATCTTTGTAAACCTAGCAGAGAGCACAAGGGAAGGAAAGAGGCGTCACTGAGAATCTTTGTGCATGTGGGGTCTACACACTCACAAAACCTTGTACAGCATATGTCAGAGGTGAGCATCTCACACCAGTCACTTCACTGCGCAGTGAGGAACCTAGGGTTCCAACCCAGATTACACCTTCAGACACTACCTGAGCTGCCAAGGGCTCGGTGCTAAAATCTCTGCAGGTGGAACTCAACCCCAGCCTCTCTAACACAGACCTGGATGGAACAGGTGTGTGTAGACGTCACCGAGCTCTTACTGAAATAGACCTCAAAGGCCCCTCCAAGGATGAAGGCTGATTTCTGGCATGAAGAAAGCATTACTACAGTCGCCACACAGTATCTGATGATCCCCTCAAAGGGACTGTGCACAGGGTAGCACAATTTCCCTTTTTAACATTTGCTGTTTATGTGGGGCGATCACAGAACAACTGAAGGAGTTGGTTGTCTCCTTCTACCACGTTGGTGCCAGGGACTGAACACAAGTAATCAGCCTTGGCAGCAAGTACCCTTACTCACTAAGCCATCCTGCTGGTCCGCAATGTCTCTTAATAGCACCCAGACGTTGAAAAGAGACAAAGCAAACAATATATTCATCTGAGAAGTGAGCTTCTCCCCAAAGACCTCTTACTGCTTTTTAAAATGTTATAGAATCACTTTGTTGTTAACAAACTCACAAATAAAAACCATCACACAGATTAAGGTAGCCCACCTATTAGCAAATGCTGTACAGCCCAGAAAATTCTTCAACAGCCAGAGTGGCAGTTCTGAAGCTGTGGAGCTATGCTTAGGGTTTAACACTTTCAGTTACAATTTTATGTACTTATCTACAACAAAAAAGAAAAGGCTAGGAGAGTTCAGAGGAGAAAAACAGTTCATATGCTCTGTCATGACTCACATGTCCATCAGCAGGTCAATGGATAATGAAAATGTGCTATATATATAAATGAAAAAACAGTCAGAAAATGGGGAGCTGGCTGTGGAGTCACGCTTTTAATGCCAGCACTCGGGGAACAGAGGCAGGCGGAGCTGTATGAGCTGAGGACACCCTGGTCTACATTGCAAGTGTCAGAACAGCCAGGGCTGTAGAGAAACGCTGTCTCCTGAGGGGGAGGGAGGAGGAACCTGGAAAGATGACCTGAAGAGCACTGACAGCTCTTGCAGAGGAGCCAGGTCTGATTCCCCATACCCACATGGTGGTCCACAGTCATCTGTAACTGGAGCCCCCCCCCCCACAGGATTCTCCTGGCATCCTTGGGCACCAGGCACATACATGGTACACAGATGTACATACAGGAAAAACACCCTACACATCAAAATAAATCATAAAATTTTTTCAGAAAGAAAAGTGAAATCACAAAATATACAGGAAAATGAATGGACTTAGTAAGCATACTATTAAAACAAGGTGACCCAAAAATCAGAAAGAGAAAAAAGAAAACACCCACATGCTCTCCCATATATGGCTCCTGGCCGATAATGTATGCACATATATGTGGCAACAGCTATTAAGTGTGAGTACGGGGGCTGGAGAGATGGCTCAGAGGCTGAGAACACTAGCTGTTCTTCCAAAGGTCCTGAGTTCAATTCCCAGCATCTCCATGGTGGCTCCCAACCATCTGTGGTGAGATCTGGTGCCCTCTTCTTGTGTGCACATGTACATGTAGGCTGTATACTTATACATACATAAGCCTTTTTTTTTTAAGTGTGAGGAGTATGGTATAACATTTAGAAAGGAGACCAAGAAAACAGTCGTGTTAATGAAGGACAGAGTGCAGGCAAAGGGATAGAGTCTGTTACTACTCCAGTAGCAACATGGAAGTCACCTGTTCTCACAGGAAAGCCCAGTAAACAGAGCCCACTGGGAAGAATTGCCATCCTTTGACTTCATTTTATAATTATGACATTGGCACAGTAGTCGTACAGTAAATGACAGATACTAAACTATACAATTTTATACTGACCTGCATTTTGGGGTCTTTCATAGAAATCTTCAAGCCTTGACTCCAGTGGCCTGGTGCTTCCTAAGCAAAAAAAAAAAAGACAGTGTAAATGTAAATGCCAATAATCAAATGTGGTTAATGCTGCATGACAGCGAAGTCCAAACAACATGGAAGTAAGGTTGGCTGTTGAGAATTAGAGCAGACTCCCTTTAGAAGCACAGCCTCCATGTGATCTAAGGATGAAGGCCGACAGAGGACTCTGTCCTAGGCAAGGACTGCTGTCCAGATAAGAGCAGCTGTGATTCTGAGCAAGACTGGACCAAGCAACACTCCTGTGTTTGGGGGTCGGGAGGGCTCAGGAGGCTCCTCCCCTCCCAGAGGACACACAGGCAGCTAGCAGCTGCTGGAGGGAGGCTCCGCTTTGATGGGCAGTCACACATAAGTTGCCCGCGCTGCTGTAAGTAGCCACAGCTAAACTCACTGGCTCACCACGTTAGACGTGGGTGCAATAGTTGGTCTGTCATCAGTGCCACATCTGGAGTGAACAGACACTTGCTCACATCTCCCCAGGAAAAGTTCTGTAAAGCCAAAACTGCCAGAATATGGCCCAGCCTCCTCTGCCCTCCCACACTCCGGCTGCAGCCTACCCTAGTTTCTCCTTTGACACCAACATGTGAATTCCATCGGCTGTGAAATGCTGTAGTGGTAGCCAATAGCTAGGCGAGCAGATGACCCACAATTACGGGAGTAAAGGAAGCCCTGAGTGAGTGTGTAAGGAGTGGATAAGGTCCTAAGTGAGTGTGTGCTGTTGACAAGGCCGGCCATGTCTAGGACCTCAGTGCCCAAACCCGTGGAAATGGCCAAGCCTTCCTGCGGTCCACATGCCAGTGCTTACAAATGGCTGGCTATGCAGGCTACACAGAAACCACAGACCACGGCGCCTCCTCCAGGATGTTACAGCCTGAGCCTGCTTCCTATAGAGACCTCCTACCAGCGTTAGCTAAGCCTGCCTCCTTGTTCAGCCTTATAAACAAACCCGCCTCCCCAATTCAGACATATAAAATAATCATCTGAGTTTCTGGGCTGGCGGCGGTGCCCCTCCACTGCAGAGCACAACCCGCCCAGTTCCAGCTCTTCTGGAAGTGTCCCTGACCTTTCTTCATTCCCTTGTTGCCCAGTTAGGTCAATCACTAAGCTGGGAGGGCGTGGCACACTGTCATCACTGACTTCCTTGCCTTCCTTCAAGTGGCTTACCCCAGGAATTTAATCAAATGGCATATAAAGGGGCATTCACCAAGGGATTCTCAGAGTGACTCTCATCATGGTCACCAACCCTCATTATGATTAATACCACCTCACTGGCAATTAAGCAGTCATTATATCTCAATTCGTCTCCTCCTCATCTGGCAATCACACCAATCTCACCTGTTTGGTGGCTCCGTCCCTGCCCTTCTTAGGGGGCACAGAGCACTGGCCATGGCTGTCCTCAGGTGCCTGGGCAGCACCCATCTCCTCACCATCACTGTCTGACCTCTTTCTCTTCCTTTGTGTTTCTAGGTCAGGGCTCTTTGCCACTTCCTCAAACTCTACAATATACGGATACAGTTCATTCACCAGGCGGAGAATCTGGCCAGGCTGCAGCTTCATCTCCTGGTCCTTCCCAATGACCACCGAGTCGATGCTGGTGGGATTGACCCCCACCTGTGGATAAACGATCTTAACGTAAATAGAACAGCAATGGTAATAGACCTGGGAGCTGTATTAACCCCTCGCTCTACAGTCACCCTGCCTACTATTCACGCCGTCACTTCCACCCATGACAGAGGAGCTTTCATTAGCTGGCACAGACAGTCAAATGCAACAGTATAAGAAAACTATCAAAAATCAGGCATGGTGGCTCATGCCTTTAATCCCAGCACTTAGGAGGCAGACGCAGGTGGATCTCTGTGAGTTTGAGGTCAGCCTGGTCTACAGAGCGATTTCAGGACAACCAAGATAATATAGAAACAAAAAAAAAAAAAAAAGAAAAAGAAAAAGAAAGAAAGAAAAGAAAACTATCAAAGCCAGGAGGTGGTGGCACATGCCTTTAATCCCAGCACTCGAGAGGCAGGCAGATCTCTGTTTTTGAGGCCAGCCTGATCTACATAGTGAGTTCCAGGACAGCCAGGGCTACACAGAGAACCCTGTCTCTTAAAACAAACAAACAACCCAAAAAACCTATCAAGTATAAGGTGGAAATACGAGTCACAAGCACACATACCTGCTTCACTTTGACATATCCCTTGTCACACTCTGCTTCCAATTGTACTAAAAGAAATAAGACAGCATTAAACAGACGTAACCCAAACCAGGTACTCTGTTCTCCCTAGAGGACAACAAAACCCAACCGCTGCAGGCAGCCTCAGCCGAGCCTCCTCTGCTCATGCCTGGGCCTGCACATACCACTCGTTTCTAACAGCTTCAACCCTTCCATGAAATGTCCATCCGTGAGCGAGGCATGGCGGCACATGCCTGTAATCCTAGGCTGGAGAAATAGGGTCAGTCCAAGGCTAGCCTTGGCTGCACAGCCAGTGTGCAAGGTCAGACCAGAATATGTAAGGCTATCTTAACCCTCACTTCTCACAAAAAAATAAAAATAATAAAATAAATTATAGCAGTACATATACTCCCTTAGCTACTACTAATATCCTGGCTGAAAGCCTGGGGGCGGCAGTGAATCTGATGCCACTGGCTTCTACAGGGAATTGAACTCAAATATACAAACACACAGATAAGCATATAATTTTTATTTATGTATTTATTATGTATTCAATGTTCTGCCTGAATGTACACCTGCAGGCCAGAAGAGGGCACCAGATCACATAATAGATGGTTGTGAGCCACCACGTGGTTGCTGGGAATTGAACTCTGGACCTTTGGAAGAGCAGTCAGTGCTCCTAACCTCTGAGCCATCTCTCCAGCCCTAAACTAAATGTTTTGGGTTTTGTTTGTTTGTTTTTGGCTTTTTTCAAGACAGGATTTCTTTGTGTAGTCTGGGCTGCCCTGTACTCACTTTGTAGACCAGGCTGTCCTCGAATTCACAGAGATCCGCCTGCCTCTGCCTAAATCCCTTTGTTTTTTGTTTTGTTTTGTTTTGTTTTTCGTTTTTTTGAGATAGGGTTTCTCTGTGTATTCCTGGCTGTCCTCGAACTCACAGAGATCTGCCAGCTTCTGCCTCCCCACTGCTGGGATTAAAGGCATGCACCACCACTGCCTAGCACACATATAATTTTTTATGTGCATTGGTGTATTACCTGCACATATGTGTGAGCATGTCCAATCTTGGAGTTACAGACAGCTGTGGGCTGCCATGTGGGTACTGGGAATTGAACCCAGGTCCTCTGGAAGAGCACTCAGTACTCTTAACCGCTGAGCCATCTCTCCAGCCCCGAATATAATTTTCTAAATTAATAAAAATAAATCATGAAAACAAACAAATGTGAGCTGGGCTATGGTGGCGCAAGCCTTGAATCTCAGCACTCGGGAGGCAGAGGCAGGCAGATCTCTGTGAGTTCGAGGCCAGCCTGGTCTACAAAGCGAGTTCCAGGATAACCAAGGCCACATGGAGAAACCCTGTCTCAAAAAAACAAAAACCAAAGAAAGAAAGCACTGCTGGACTGGACAGTATGAGTGTGTGTGGAAAGGTCAACTGTAAGCACTCATATTCAGACAAGTCAAGAAACCATGTGGGGTTAAGGCAGGGAACAAGAGGGGCACCACAGTTGCTCAGCAGAGGCCAGGCAGAGAGCTAGAGAACCCTGCTTGCTGCTGTAAGGAGGGGGACAGACAGAAGCAGGCCTGTAGCCTGGGCCTACTCAGCCCAAACACTCCAGCTCCACTTGGACTAACTCATACAGTGAAGTCTGTACTCACTGCTACAGACCCCAACTCTAAATTCAGACCCTTAGGGTCATGGGAGTCACACTACAGGGAGTGGTGAGCATGCCACAGTTTGCACGAAAGTGTCTGTGTGTATGTGTCTGTCTGTCTGTGTGTGTCTGTATGTTTCCATGTGTCTGTATGTGTGTGTCTGTGTCAATGTGTGTGTGTGTGTGTGTCTGTGCGCGTATCATCTGTCTGTGTGTGTGTGTGTGTGTCTGTGTTTGTGTGTCTGTGTCTGTCTGTCTTTGTGTGTCTGTATGTTTCTGTGTGTCTGTGTGTGTGTGTCTGTGTGTGTGTCTGTGTGTATGTGTCTGTCTGTCTGTCTGTGCATGTTTCTGTGTCTGTGTGTGTGTGTGTGTCTGTCTGTCTGTCTGTGTTGTGTCTGTGTGTGTGTTTGTCTGTGTGTGTGTCTGTGTGTGTCTGTGTGTCTGTGTGTATATCTGTGTGTGTGTATATGTCTGTGTGTGTGTGTGTATCTGTGTGTGTGTGTGTCTGTGTGTGTATGTCTGTGTGTGTGTGTGTATGTGTCTGTCTGTGCATGTTTCTGTGTCTGTGTGAGTGTGTCTGTGTGTCTGTCTGTGTTGTGTGTGTGTGTTTGTCTGTGTGTGTGTGTGTCTGTGTGTGTGTGTGTCTATGTCTGTGTGTGTGTGTGTGTGTGTGTGTGTGTGTGTAAGACAAGCTGGATGCCAAAGTCTTACTAAGATCTTCCCTCTGTGTAAGGCAATATATAAAGGCTGGCACCACACCACTGTGTCTCAGACATGGTTTCAGCTTGAAGATTCCAGAATTTGCTTGTCTTTCTGCTTAGTGGATAACCACTGGACAAAGGAGGGTACCAGACTCAATCCTGCCAGCCCGCAGTTAGAGGGCATCAGGCACCTGCTCCCACCCTTTACTGAGCTGCCTTGCGTGTTACTGCATTGTGAAGGAGAACCCAGGAAGAACCAGCCCAGGTGCTCACGAAAAGAACATGACTTATGGGTCTTGTTTCGGGAATACAAAAGGCTTTCCATGAAGAACAGCAGAAAATGTGTACCTCTGGCTCTCACTACCCAGCCCCCCCCCCCCCCCCGTAGCTAAACACAGTCATCTCCACATTACTATGACCAGTCAGTTACCTTGCTGTCGGGAACATTTCTTATCTGTGATCTTGGTCTCTGGGCTTCGACCAATCACAACTGCTTCCAAATGGGGAAGTCTGATTCGCTGGTGCCGGCTGTCCTGTCTCACCAACCAGCACAGTCGCATCATCACTCTGAAAACAGAAGAGCATCACTGAAAAACAAATCACCCAGGCCACGCCCAGCCCCACCACACAGGACTGTGAGGATGGTCACAGGTGAGTGACTTCACTTCCTAGTCTCAACTTCCTCAACCCATAAAGCTGCGATAATGACAGGATTCAGGAGGCTACTGAGGATTAATGAGATAATGCAGGTAAATATTTACCTGGCAATCATGCTAAGCATTCAAATCCTTCTTATACATTTGTTGAGATCCTATGCTGGGTATGAGGTTAAATTTAAGTGTAGAGGGTCCTTCAGAAGCGAGTGAAAGACTGTCTGTGTAACTAGAGGAGCTCAGAGGAGGGCGTGTGAGCAGACGGTCCATGCTCTAGTTACTGTGACGTGGTACAAGCACTCTAAGCAAATACATGAGCGCAGTGACAGGACGGACTCTTTAGAGTATTAAAAGAGGTTTCATGAAGAAGGGGTATGTTTGAGGGTTTGGGGTTGTGAAGGAGTGTTCCTGTCAGAGAACCAAGAACTGAACAATGAAGCTGTGGGACCAGGAGAGATGGCTGAGCTGTCAGAGCACCTGCAGCTCCTCCACAGGGCCTGTGCTCGGTCCCCAGCACCTGCATCGTGTGTCACAACATCTGTACCGCCAATTCCAGAGAATCCAATACCCACTTCTGACCTCCAAGGGCCGTATGCACATATGGTGCACTGAGCCATATATAAGCAGAACACTCTCACACTTATCTTTCAAAGGGAAAAGAAACCTTCTTCAGATCTCTGGTGTCTTTCTAAGTATCTAAGTATTCTAGGTCTTTCTCTCTTTTCTCTTTGTTTTGGGGGAGAGAAGTCAGGGCTTTGCACATGCTAAGCAAGTGTTGTCCCACTGAACTCTATTCCTAATCCTATTTGAGAAAGAGAGCATGTGTGTTTGTCAGCGTGTGCACCGCATGCACGCAATACCTGCAGGAGCCAGAAAAGGACATCAAATCCCCTGGAACTAGAGCTACAGGTCATCACAAGCCGCCATGTAGATGCAAATGCACTGACTGTGAAGCCGTCTCTCCAGTCCCACTCCTTTTTTCTTTTTTCTTTTTATAAAGACAGGGTCTCACTTGAGCACTGGCTAGCCTGGAACTTACTTTGTAGACAAAAATTCTCAGAGATCTGCCTGCCTGTCTAGAAGATATACTTATCTTCTGGTGACATTTGGAAAATAAGAAAGGAGTAAAGAGATATCAAACAAAAGATCTCTTTTTTTTTTTAAAGATTTATTTATTGTATATACAGTGTTCTGCCTGCATGTACACCTGCAGGCCAAAAGAGAGCACCAGATCTCATTATAGATGGTTGTGAGCCACAATGTGGTTGCTGGGAATTGAACTCAGGACGTTTGGAAGAGCAGACAGTGCTCTTAACCTCTGAGCCATCTCTCTAGCCCCCTTTTTTTCTTTTTTTAACATTTATTTTATTTATTAGATATACAGAGCTCTGCCTGCGTGTATGCCTATACACCAGAAGGGGGCACCAGATCTCATTATAGATGGTTGTGAGCCACCATGTGGTTGCTGGAAATTGAACTCTGGACCTTTGGAAGAGCAGACAGTGCTCTCAACCCCTGAGCCATCTCTCCAGCCCCAAACAAAAGATTTCTAGTTTAGCCAGACATGACATATGGCTTTAACCCCAGCACTCAGGAGGCGAAAGCAGGCAGATCTCTGTGAGTTCGAGGTCAGCCTTATCTACATAACGTTACAGGACAGCCAGGGATACATGAGACTCCGTCGCCAAAAAGGGAGGGAGGATCTAGGGTTCTTCTTGTTTCATAATTTATTTATTTTAATTTTATGTACATTTGGTGTTTTGCCTGCATGTATGTCTGTGAGTATTAGATCTTGGAGTTACAGACAGTTGTGAGCTGCTATGTGGATGCTGGGAAATAAACCCGGGTCCTCTGGAAGAGCAGCCAGTGCTCCCAACTGCAGAGCTACCTCTCCAGCCCAGTGTCTAGGGCTCTATTTGGAAAATACCATTAGACAAACTGACAGATTTATAGGAAGACACTATTTATAACTAGAAGTGAAAGTACAGAGCTTGCTCAGGGTTAACAGCACATACTGCTCTTGAAGAGGCACCAAGTTTATTCTTCAGCCCCAAGTAAAGCAGCCTGCAAGCGCCCTTAGTCCTGGCTGCAGAGGACCTGAGACTTCTGCCTCTGTGAGAACCTGCATTCACACGTATGCCCACCACAACACATGCACACACGCCTGTGCACGCACACACGCCTGTGCACGCACACACATGCGCACCTGCACGCGCGCGCGCGCACACACACACACACAATCACACAATTAAAAGCAATAATAAACATTTAAAAAAAAAAAAGAAAGAAAGAAAAGAGATGAAGGAGCAATTTCACATTGGTTCCCTTTGCTATTTGTTTTGTTGGGTAGGGTGAGTTTGGTTCTTTACTTTTTGTGTGGTTTCTGTGTGCTGTGCCTCGTGGGCGGGGTGTCTTTTGTGACGCTTATTTATGTTCGCGTGCGTGCGTGCATGTGTGTGTGTGCATCTACTAGAAATGAAGCCCAGGGCCTTGCCGTTGCTAAACAGGCACTCTACTACTAAACTAAATCCGTAGCCCTGAATTTTATATCGGAACACAATTAATTGGCTCGGCTTGTGGAAGCTCCAAGAGCCACGCTGAGACACACATGTAGGGCGCTCAGGAGAATGGATGAACTGGGTGTATCTGAGGGAGGCAGAGAACAGCAGGGCAAGGCTAGGACTGGGTCTTTAGGATGTCTCTCTAACGTCTACAGCAGTGGTGCTCAATCTTCCTAATGCTGCAGCCCTTTAATACAGCTCCTCGTGTTATGGTGACCTCCATACAATTGTTTTTGTTGCTACTTCATAACTGCAATTTTGCTACTGTTATGAATTGTAATATAAATATCTGATACGCAATATCTGACATGTGACACCCTGTGAAAGGGTTGTCAGACCCACCCAAGGGGGTGGAGAGCCACAGGTTCCGAACCACTGTTCTAGAGCCTTACTGCGGCTCAAGCTTCTAACAGCACAGGGAAACCGTGCCTGCCGCCCGAGAAGCAGGAATGCCTCCTGTACACGTGCTGTATCCGGAACAAGGAACACTGTTACCATCTGCAGAGAGGAGGCAGTGCAAGGCAGGATGAGCCGGAGGTGCACAGCCTCAGGAACCGAGGAGTATGAACTCATGCAGGCCAAGGAGGCGCAAAGTCCTGTCAGCCACGGAAGGCCTCCAAAGCCACCTGGTCAGAGAAGGCCAGGAGCCAGGGGGACCGATTAGGAAGGACTAGGAGAGGCAGCTAACTTCAAAGAGCACAAGTGACAGTACAGACAGAAGTCCGCGAGGGAAAGCATGGGCCAGGAGAACACAGGCTGCACCCAGGAACGCACGCTAGGCTGCACCACAAATGCTGCCTCAAGGGTCACTCAAAAAATGGCAAAAAGTGATGCCAGGCGTAGTGGCGCACACCTTTAATCCCAGCACTCGGGAGGCAGAAGCAGGCGGATCACTGTGAGTTCGAGGCCAGCCGGGTCTACAAAGCGAGTCCAGGACAGTTAAGGCTACATAGAGACACCCTGTCTTTAAAAAAAAAAAAAAAGGGTCAAAAGTAAGGGCAGAGCACCAGGATAAGAAGCTAACCTTCAGCCGGGCGTGGTGGAGCACACCTTTAATCCCAGCACTTGGGAGGCAGAGGCAGGTGGATTGCTGTGATTTTGAGGCCAGCCTAGTCTGCAAAAGTGAGTCCAGAGCTACACAGAGAAACCCTGTTGGGGGGGGGGGGCGGAGCTAAGCTTCCACATGATCAGCAGGAGACAACTGCCAGGTTTTAGATGAAACAACAGACGCCCAAGATCAATCTGGCCAACAGCTGTGTGTAGACAGAGGAGCACAGAGAGCTAGGGTCAGAGACTAATCTAGAAACTGCTACTGCAACAGAGGCCAGAAAGTCCAAAAGACAATTCAACAGGTCTCTGCGAGGATTTGATGTGAGTATAAAGTCAGCTGTTCATCTCAGATCCTAAACCAGGGCCCACTTGTGATGGTACTACAGGCAGGTCCCATTTACAACGCTGTGCTCCATGGGGCATCTGTTGAACCAAGACCCACTTGTGATGGTACTACAACAGGTGCCATTTACGGCGCTGTGCTCCGTGGGGCATCTGTTGAACCTGCTACAAACTGACGGATGAGCAGGCAATGGGCAGGGAAGTGACGCATGTCCTTGCTGGGCATTGAGGAAAGCCCTGTGGTGGGAAGCCAATGCAGTCAATGCACAATGCTCACACAGCGTACCTTCCACAGTAGCTTGGCCCATTGGGACATCCAGACCCAACCTGTAGAATTTAGTGACTTTAGAACACTGGGAACCCAGGAGCACGGGTGCTCCTCAGTCTTAGCCAGACCCTCCAGTAATTTTCCATAAACACCAAGCATCATGACTGCACAAGGAACTGAATTTTTTACTTTAGACTTTGTGCCCAACTAATTTAAACTCAGTTATGTAACCTTAAGTGATTGTGGACCACTACTGTCCAACACGGACTTGGATTTAAGACTCTCAGCTTCTAATTCCTCAGAGGCTACTTACTTCACAGAACTGGCCTACCTATCACCCTTCACACACGCACGCACGCACGCATGCACGCAGGCGCAGGCACCCTTACCCACACATATCCTTCAGGCTCCTGAGTAAGTTACTCTAAACAGGTATACTCACGCTGACTTATCCTCCTCTCCTTCCCAGAAACCCAAGTCTTCGATTTCAGGTCCCATGCCCTCCGAGGCCAATAGAGTCGCCATCTTGTACATCTTACTGAATACAGTACAACTTTCCCAGTCCTGAGAGCCTAGGGAGTAGTAGGGACTGCATCCCCGTTCAAGAAGCATGGAAGACAGGCCCCTGGAAAGTACTGCTGGCTTGGTCTCGTAGCCCAGGATCCCCAGTGTTCAGCGTAACGTATGAAGAACATACTCCATGGGGGCTAAGAGATGGTTTAGTGGTTAACAGTAATGACTGCCCCTGCAGAGGAGCGAGGCTCCATTCCCAGCACCCACATGACAGCTAGCAACTGTAGCTCCAGTTCCAAGGGGACCCAACGCCCTCTTCTGGCCTCCACAGACACTGCATGTGCATGGTAAACACTCATGCATGCAGGCAAAACATTCAGGCACAAAATAAAAATAAATAATGTAAAAAAATTTTCTTAAAGAACATAGTACAAGGTGGGCACTACGCCAAATGTCTCCTTTACATCCTCTCATATTCACCCTATGGAAATTAAGGCTTAGGCCGGGCGAGGCAGCGCACACCTGTGATCCCAGCTCTCAGGAGACGAAGGCAGGCAGATCTCTGAGTTTGAGACCAGTCTGGTCTGCAAAGTGAGTCCAGGACAGCCAGGGCTGTTATACAGAGAAACCCTGTCTTGAAAAACCAAGGGAAAAAAAAGAAAGAAAGAAAGAAAGAAATTAAGGCTTAGACAAATAAGTACCACGTCAAACAACAGAGACACTGTATGCCAGAGGTAAGATTTGAACTTCTTCCAAAGAGTAAGTTCTTAACTACCATACAATATTATTTTGGGGCTCACTACTTGTTTGATTGAGATCATTTCATACCTACTACATGCTTCATGCTAACCTAGCACTGGGACTCAAGACCTAACAGATATGCCCTCCCTCTGGGACTCAGAGGAGACCCAGAAATAATTATAATCAGTGTGGTACCATGTAAAGGACGGTGTCCTGGAGTTGGGTGTAAGCTGAGCCTTACAAATCTGGTTAATCTGGTAGAGATAGGCAGCCTACTGGAGCAACAAGAACCAGAAAATGCAATTAGGAAGACATTTCTAGGCAAATCAAACCACTAGGGCAAACACACAAAGACCAGGCACACACTGGGCATGGAGAAAGGTTAACCCAAAGCTTAAAGCAGAGGCGGCCAAGAGACCAGACAAGGTCCAGATAGCGCAAAGCCCCGAGTGACTGGCTAACAAGCCGAAAATCTTAATTTGCAAGTTTCAATAGATTTTGTAACTCAGGAGACCCTGAATGCTTGCTGAAAGGGTGGGAGAGGACAGCTATATGAGCAGACAAATCAGAAACGACCAAGCAGGAACTGAGCAAAGATCCTCTTGGGAAAAAGTATAAAAAATAACCATAAGATAAATAAAAATAATAAATAAATAAATAATGACCATGCATTTCTTCCCTGCATGAACAATTCTGTATAAAGATTTCTATGACAGAGACCTGTAATCTCAGTACTCAAGCTGCAAAGGCAGCAAATCCAGAAGTTTGAGGCCAAACTAATCTAGATACTGTGACCCATCTTGTAAAAAAAGAGAAAAGCCCCCCTATTCAGATCCAGCCAATGGACAGCACATTCTCCATAGATGTGTGGACAGTGGGGACTGACTCTGACATGAACTCTGGTGCCCCTTATTTGACCACTTACCCTTGGTGGGGAAGCCTGGTGGCACTCAGAGGAAGGGGAAGCAGGCTATCCGGATGAGACCTGACAGGATGTGATCATATGGTGGGGGAGGAGGTCTCCTTGTGTCACAGGCCTATGGGAGGGGAATAGGGTGAAAGAGGGAGGGAGGGGGGAACGGGAAGATACAAGTGAGGAGACAACAATCGAGATGTAGTCTCAATAAATTAATTTTTTTTAAAAAAGAAATTAAAAAAAAAAAGAAAAAGGAAAAATTGTCCAAGTTCAGTGGCATATGCCTATATCCCATCACCTGGAACTGGAGACAGGAAGATCAGGAATTTGGGGCCAGCTAGGCTACATGAGACCTCTCAAATTAAGTGGGGCGGGAGGGGCTCTATGAAATCCCCAATATATGTCTAATTCTCAAAAGTAATTCCCCGTCACTTCCAAATGGGTGTTATTTCAAATACCCCTTCCTTACTGAACCAGTCTCTGCACTACATGAGAAAGGCCTTCCTGCTTCCAGCATTCGAAGGCCCGCTGAGGACAGCGGTAGCGCACCTCAAGTTACTCTTAGAGGACGTTTCCGGCAGAAACACTTTCCCGACAGGCTGAACAGCCCCGTTGGCATGGGCAGTGTCCACTCTTATCTGTAACTCTTTTCGCGCTGATCTTGCGGCCAACTAGCTACAGGAGTCAGGATGGGGGTGGGGCGGGCGGAGGAGAACGGAACAATGGGGCGGAGACCAGCATGCCTGAAACACGCCCACCGGAGCCTGCTCGGCCTAAGCCTCGACCCTCAAGGCTACTTACTGCTCCTGGTTATGGCTACTTGCCGGAGCCAAACGCCCCTGCAGCTTCCGACCCAACCAGCTAGGATGGCAGGCCGACCACTAGCTTACCTCGACTGCAGACACCTACAAACCCCCCACGCGACTCCACTGAGCCTCGCCGCTTCCGGTGCCGAAAGATGACGTCACAAATGGCTGTCTAGCAACCAGTATCTCTTCCAGAACTGGCTGAAACTTTCTCTCGCCCGAATCCCAGGTCCACAAGGGGGTGACTCCCAACTAGCAGGTAGTTGTCCCCCTTGAGTAGAGAGCTCCTTTGCCCCCCTGTCTCCGAACCCAGATAGGTTTCAGGCAGCAATCTTCTGTGGCTTATCTACGCAGCCATGTCTTAGCACTTCCTCCTCAGGAAGCTTGCTATGTTTTTAAGGCCATCTTTGAAAGGAAGGAGCGAGGTTGTAGGTAGCGAGACAAACTCGCTGTGTAACCCAAGCTGGCCTTGGACTCGCGAAGATCCTCCTGCATTAGCCTCCCCAGTGCTGGGATTGCAGGTGTGAGACACCAAACCCAGCTTTGAGGCCATCGTTCAAGTGATTGCCTTGAACCACCCACGTTCAAATTACACTTTGCTTTCTCCCTTTAAGGAAGACTCAAGAGAGAGACAGAGAAACCCTGCTAAGATTTTTTTTTTTTTAATGATGTCTTCACTAAATGAACTGAGGGCAATCAGAAAAGCCGGGAGGTTGGAATGACATCTTTGTACTGATTTTTATAGCAATTCCAGTAAATTCCCTAAAAAGTCTTGTGTTGTAAATCACAAAAGACTGCTTGGCAAATGAAAGAATTCCTATCTCCTGAGTAAATCCAGCGTGTACAATCTGAAACGCAATAGAAACTGAACCTTAGCCGGGCGGTGGTGGCGCACGCCTTTAATCCCAGTATTTGGGAGGAAGAGGCAGGCGGATCGCTGTGAGTTCGAGGCCAGCCTGATCTACAAAGTGAGTCCAGGACAGTCAAGGCTACACAGAGAAACCCTGTCTCGAAAAACTAAAAAGAAAAAAAGAAAAGATAAAGAAACTGAACCTTAAGGAGTGACCCCTCTTTTCTTTCTTCCCCCCCCCCCCCTTCTTGGTCGATTAGCCAAGATCTCACTGTACCCTAAGTTGGTCTCAAATTCAAGGTCCTCTTGCCTTTACCCCTGAAATACTGGAATCTCAGGCCTTCACTACCATGCTCAGCTTGGAGCTCTTTTGTTTCTCCATCAAATTGGTTACTATTGTTTCCTTCTGTGGAAGGCAGACTACACCACCACCCCCATCTGAGAGAGCTGACAAGGCAGGAGGGGAGATGTTCCCAGGAACACCGGAGAGGGATGCTTTTGTCACCAGAGAAGATGCTGCTGTGTATTAAGATCAGAGCAGGAGGGCAGGGGGCATCTCAAGCTATACAGCTTCCAGGCTGAGAATGTAGTTAACAGCTGCTTACGATACTGAGGAAGCTGGCCAGTCAGTGGTGGCACAAACTAATCCCAGAACTTGGGAGTTAGAGGCAGGTGGAACTCTGAGTTCAAGGCCACTGTGATGTACATAGTGAGTTCCAGGACAGCCAAGGCTAGACAGAGAAACCCTGTCTCAAAAAAACAAAAAAAAGATATTGAGGCAGCTCTGGTGATCTAGCAGTTCGGGTTTTCCCTCAAGATTAAGCCTCTTAGCCCAGGCTTCTGTGTGTCTTACAGATTGAACTGGGTCATTTGTACAAAATTGGGCAGTGTTTTCATAGCCACTGTATTAGGTCTAACCCATTGTCTGCAGCACACTGAGCAGAAAGGCAAGATTGTGTGGAACAATGCGTGGCTAAGGGCATGGCAGGCACTTAAGACGTGCACTGGTTTCACATTGTCAGGGGACTAAGCACCATAAAAATGTCAACTTCTCTATGAATCAAACAACTATCTCCCTAAAGCCCCACTATTCTGCTTTTAGCTTCTGTGGGTCCGACCAGTCTGGGAATACCGTTTAAATGATCACATGATGTTCGGTTGCCTCTTGGCTACTGTGGATAATGCAATGCTTATGAACGTGGATGTTCAAACGCCAAGATCTGCCTTCAGTTACTTTTGGAAAATGGGATTGTACGGTGTGTGTGTGTGTGTGTGTGTGTGTGTGTGTGTGTGTGTGTGTGTGTGTGTGTGTGTTTTAGTGTGCACAAGTGAATGTGTAGGCCAGAAGTCAGTATCAAGTGTCTTCTTAAATCACTCTCCACCTTAATTTTTGTTTTTGGTGTTTTGTTTTGTTTTTGAGACAGGGTTTCTCTGTGTAGCCTTGGCTGTCCTGGAACTCACTCTGTAGACCAGGCTGGCCTCAAACTCACAGAGACCCACCTGTCTCTTCCTCCAAGTGCTGTGAGACGACTCCATGACCATGCCGAGCATCCATCTTAATTTTAAAGATGGAGTCTTTCACTGAACCTGGCGCTCACCAGTCAGGCCCTTAGCTCTAGAATCCTCCTGCCTGCCTCCCCAGTGCTGGTGCCACAGGCACAAGTGGCTGCACTGGGCTCTTTAACATTAGTGCTGGGGATCTAAACCTGGTGCTTCAGGGACAAGCAGTTTACCGAGTCAACCCTGATCATTTTATTTTTAATACTTTGAAAACTTCCATAATGTTTTCCATAGCAGCTGCGTGGTTTTATATTCCAGTAACAGTGCCCAGACACTGTTTCTCTGTGTGCTTGTCAGCACTTATTTGTAGCTGTTTCTGTTGTTAAAGCAGCCACCTACCGTGGTTTTGATTTACAATGCCCTGATGACTGGGGATGTCGCTTTTTTTTATATGACTATTTTCCACTTGTGTATCTTCTTTGGAGAAATGTTCAAAACTTTTGGCCATCTTAAAAATCAAGTTACTGACAAACCCAAGGCCAGCTGGGGCTGTTTCACAGTATATAGAATACCCTTTATGTTGACAAGTGCCATGGGGCAGAATCAAGCTGGGAAGGAAGCAAGGTTACCCCCAGAAAAGGGCTTCAGGTCTCCCCCCTCCCCCACTAGGACTGAGCAAACAGGGCAGTACAGAAACCTGGGAAGGCAGGCTGGCCTTTGCCAATGGGCAATCTCAGTATATGGAATGTGGAAGCCAGTTTCTTTTTTTTTTTTTTAAGATTTATTTATTATGTATACAGTATGCATCAGATCACATCATAGATGGTTGTGAGCCACCATGTGGTACTGGGAATTGAACTCAGGACCTCTGGAAGAGCAGTCAGTGCTCTTAACCGCTGAGCCATCTCTCCAGCCCCGGAAGCCAGTTTCAGTCAGCTACTTAGGGGGTTTGAGACTGGTTTAGACTACATGAGCCTCTGAAATAAATAAATAAATAAATAAATAAATAAATAAATAAATAAATAAATAATCAAGTTCTTAAATAAATAAATAAAATCAAGTTACTAGTGTTTGTGTCATATTGTGGGCATTGTGGGGACTACTAGGTGATACAGCTCAGTGGTAGAGCATTTGCCAAGACTATGTGAAGCCCTCGGTTCAAGCCACAGCCACACACACACACATAGTAGGACTTTGTACATATTCTAGATGTTATCCCCTGATTCAATTGACCAGTATTTCTTCCCATTTTTCAGGTCGCCTTTTCAATATGTTAACTATAAATTTAGATGCGCAGGAGCTTTTTATTTTGTGTCTCACTTACCTGCCTGTAACGCTGCTGCCTCTATCAAGTCTAAGAAATCACTGCCAAATGTGCCATGAAGTTCCCTGTTCCATTCGAAGGACTTTGGAGCCTTAGGTCTTAGGTTAGGCCTTTGGCTCATTCTCTGTGTGTGTTACCCTGTGTAAAGCAGAATTCTAACTGCATCTTTTCCTGTGATTACCATCTTCCCACTGAAAACTCATTTCCTCATTGGTTTTTGTCATCCTTCTTAAAAATGCACTTGCTCATGTATGAAAGGACTGATGTCTAGGGCTCCGGTGTGTCTGCTTTATGTGGGCGTCTCTGTGTGCTTGCTCCAGAATCACACTGTTCCAGTTGCTACAGCTTCATCGTGGTGCCTGGAATCTGGAACTGTGAGATCTCCAACCGTGTTCCTGTTCGAATTGTTTTGCCTGTTTTGCTCTGAATTTTGCTGTTTCTGTCAAACAGAAATGAAAACCAGCTTGTGGTTTCTTGAAAACAAATCAACAGATCTAGCAAGTTTTGGCAACACACAGCTACAGTAACGCACATGCTCTCTAGAGATTACAGATCGCCTTTGAGCCTTTGGGTGACCTCAAGAAAAGTCTAAGAGAAAGACAATTGCAGCCAGAGGCTGTGGTCCAGTGGTCCACAGACTTGCTCCAAAGGAAAGTAGAGAGTCCTGAGAAAGAATACAGCTGGGGAAAGTGTATTTTGTTTTGGTATTCAGGGAGGCTATACAAAGATTCTCTAGAGAAACAGTAAAGAGAAAAAAGGATTAGGACAGTCAAGAAAACCCTGTCTCAGTTGGGTGTGGTGGCCCACTCCTTTGATCCCAGCACTCGGGAGGTAGAGGCAGGTGAATCGATGTGAGTTCGAGGCCAGCCTGCTCTACAAAGTGAGTCCAGGACAGCCAAGGCTACACAGAGAAACCCTGTCTTGGGGAAAAAGAACCAAACCAAAAGCAAGCAAACAAACAAACCCTGTCTCTTGCTGAGTGTAATGGTATATAAGCCTGTTACACCAATGCTCAGAGGTATAGGCAGAGGCATCGTGAGTTCAAGTCCTATGTGACGTAAAGCCCAGCTTGAGCTGCAAAGTGAAACAATGGCTGGAACGAGAAGAGGTGCAGGGCTGAGAGTGTAGTTCAGTGACAGAGTGCTGCCAAGTATGTGCTAGGCTCTAGGCCTAGGGGCAGGGGATGAGGAAGAGAAAAAGGGAGCACAGGATTTATAAAGAGCCCAGAGCAGGCCTCTCAGCTGTGACAGAAGTCGAAGGAAACTGAGAGTGTGTGGAGTTGTTAGTGTGAAGAAAATGGTCAGATCTGAGCAGGGATCAGGACAGTAGATGCCTTAGGAAGGGTACGTGGGCTCGTCACTCAGTGACCACAGTAAAACTGGAAAGGGGCTGAGAAGGTGGCTAAGCAGTAATGTGCTTGCCCTGAAAGCACAAAGACCAGAGCCTGGACCCCAAGAGCACATACAAGAGAGCCTGGTGATGTGGCAGTGGACAGACAGCCTGGTGATTGTGGCAGAAACGGGGCCCCTGAAGCAAACTGGCTGGCAGGACCAGCCAAATCAGCCCTGGGCTCAATGGAGAGACCTTCCTTACCCTGGTTATAAAGTTTATAGCGAGCTATCAGTTGAAGACACTGAGGCCAGTGTGCACAAGTGAACATGAATACATACACACACACACACACACACACACACACACACACACACACACACACACACACACATTAAAAACAAAACAAAACACCAATGGAGAGTCAGCTGGGAGTATCTAGGTTTGCTTTCTATTGCTGTAATAAACAACATGACCAAAAGCAACTTTGGGAGAAGACTGCTTTGTTTCAGCTTAAAGCTTTTGGTCCATCAGGGAGGGAATGCAGGGCAGCAACTGAGGTGGGTAGGAATCTAGACGCAGGAGGTGAAGCGGGACCGTAGAGGGATGCTGCTTGCTGGCTTGCTCCCCTTGGCTTGCTCAGCTACCTTTCTTGTATAACCAGGACACCAAATCATTTAAATTATCTGGTAGTGATGGCCCAAAACTTACTGAAACAAATTTAGGTCCATGTTTCATACATGTGATTCTGCCGGCATGCTTCCTCTGGTCCTAGGGGTCCTCTCTGACCACATACATGTTAGAAACGTGGGGGCTTTATGTTCTCCATAGCATTAGTGAAAATGACATGAAGAAGCGGATAAACATTTCCTTGCTTCGGGTGGCATAAAGTTGAAGCCTACAGCATACTGTCTCCCAGAGGACCCAGGTATCCAGAGACGTCACCTGCACGTTTTCCCGCCCTGTGCATCTCTCTTCCCGTCTCTGCCTCACTGTGTTTCTCTCTTTTGAAATGTCTTTGCCTCATCTCTGAACTTTTTTGGATATGTTTTGTTTTGTTTTTGTTTTTCGAGACAGGGACTCTCTGTGTAGCCCTGGCTGTCCTGGACTCATTTTGTAGACCAGGCTGGCCTCGAACTCACAGTGATCCACCTGCCTCTGCCTCTGCCTCCCGAGTGCTGGGATTAAAGGCATGCGCCACCACCACCCGGCATCTCTAATCTATTAATGCTCAGATTCTCACATGAGGATCTGCTTGTGGAGATGTCTGACCCAAGACGCTCCTCCTGACCAGTCTCCATGACGATGTGCTATCTTTTAGACAATCACTCCTACTGCTTCCCAGCTGTTTCATGCCGTGACATAAAGACAAAAATACAACATTTACGGAACACACTGTGTGGGGTGTGGTGGTGCACGCTTGCAGCCCCAACACTTGGAAACTAGAGACCAGAGGGTCAAGAGCTCAAGGACAGCCTAGGCTACATGAGGCTCTGTCTTAAAGATTAAAAAAAGAAAAAGGCAAGGCTTGGTGGTAAACAACTTTAATCCCAGCATTTGGGAGGCAGAAGCAGGTAGATCCCTGGGCTCAAGGTGAGCCTGGCCTGCAGAGTGAGTTCCAGGACAGCTAGGACTACACAGAGAAACAAACTCTATCTTGAGAAAACAACAACAACAACAAACCTGAACCAGGCCGTGGTGGTGCACACCTTTAATCCCAGCACTCTGGAGGCAGAGGCAGGTGGATCTCTGTGAGTTCAAAGCCAGCCTGGTCTACAGAGTGAGTTCCAGGACAGCCAAGGCTGTTATACAGAGACATCCTGTCTGAAAAAGAAAAACAGCTGGGTGTGCTGGCATACGCCTTTAATCCCAGCACTTGGGAGGCAGAGGCAGGAAGAACTCTGAGTTGGCAGCCAGCCTGGTCTACAAAGAGAGTTCCGGGATTGTCAGGGCTACACAGAGAAACCCTGTCTCAGAAACAAACAGACAAACAACAAAAAACCCAAAAACCAAAAACAACATAAAACCTGAAATAAGTTAAGGAGACTTGAATCTCTGTACGGGTCCTGGAATCTAGCTCAGGTTGTCAGGCACAAAGATAAAGTGGAGCATTTACACAGCACACTGTAGGGCACCTACTGAGCCATCTTGCCAGTCCTGTTAGAAAGTGTTTCAATCCAGTAGTCTTTATTTGTGTAAACTGTACATGTTGTCGTCTAGATTAAAATTTCTTGTGAACATTAAAAATGACGCAAGAAATAAGGGAAACCGAAAACACCAGAATCTTGTCTGACCACACCCATCTGCCTTCCACCGGCTTTTTGTTGCAGGGTTTGTACAAACAAAGTGGGACTTCCTTCCCCCCACCTCCCAAGCCCTCTATCAGTTATTGGCGTCTGGTGTTCTGCAAAGTCTTTTTTTCTCCATAATTCATTCTTGGCCCTCGAGTCTATTGATCGATACACAGTAATTAGAGCGCTTGTTTCAAAACACATGATCTGGTCACTTCACACCCTATACTGCCATCCCTTCACAGACCTCAGCTGTGCGCTTTGCACATAGAGCCTAGAAAAGCTCTCCAAACCCCCACCCGCCCTAACACAGGAGCTTCGTTTCCATTTCTTCTTCTTTTTTTTTTTTTTTTTCTTTGCTTTGTTTTGCTTTTCAAGACAGGGCCTTGTAGCTCTGGTTGTCCTAGAACTCACTCTGTAGACCAGGCTGAAACTCAGAGATCTGCCTGCCTTTACCTGTGCTGGGATTAAAAGTGTGACTACCTTAAAGATGAGTGATGCTGCCTTTTGTACCACCTCCAACTCATATGCTTTCTGCACTATCCGTCCTCAGCCTCAGGAACACAGATCACAGTAGTCCTCAGTACAGGTGAACCTGGGTACTGTCAGCTGAGCTCCTCCCACTGCTCTAGTGGGAGGGGCCGGCTCTCAGAGCCAATATGGATACCAGCGTCCCATACTCTGCAGGGGCATCTTGGCCTCCAGCCAGTTGAATGCGGCCCTTAATCTCCACAGGCTGGTATATTTATTGGTTTGTTCAACCCTAAGTTCCCTGTATTGTTCTAAGAGCTAGGGCTGTCATAGGAAACAAAACAAAATTCCTGCTTTCAAAAAATTTACAAGCCAGGCATGGCAGCATATACACCTAAAATCTCAGCCAGTACTTGGGAGGTAGAGGCAGGAGGATCTGGAGTTCAAGGTCATCCTCAGGTACATAGCAAGTTCAAGACATTCGGTACATGCTATGCTCATAGGATATGCTATAGGTGAGGAACAGGGAGATCATGAGTTCAAGGACAGCCTGGGCCAGCAAGATGGTTCAGCAGGTAGAGACACTTGCTACCCAAACCTGACAGAGTTTGATCCCTGAGTCCCACTTGAGGGTACTCCCACAAGTTGTCCTATGACCTATATGGCACTCTCACCCACACAAATATGCCACACAGACACACAGTAATTTTTAAATAAAAGGTGGCTGCCCTGCTGAGGCCTGCCCTAGGTGCAGAATGTCAAGCAGCTAAAAAAAAAATTTTTTTTTAAATTTTCAAGACACGGTTTCTCTGTGATAGCCTTGGCTGTCCTGGACTTGCTTTGTAAAACAGTTTGGCCTTGAACTTACAGAGATCCGCCTGCCTCTGCCTCCCCAAGATTAAAGGCGTGCGCCACCACTGCCTAGGTGCTAAATATTGTTTTATATCACCACTTTTGGAGGCAATATGTTAAACAACATTAAATAATCAGTGTCAAAACAGCATTAAATAATGAGAGAGAGACAGAGACAGAGAGAGAGAGAGAGAGAGAGGAAGAGAGAACTCATTGTGCTCCCACTGTTCCATGGGTTAAGGCTAAAATGTCTGAAATTTGAATCAAGGCTCACCTTAAGATGAAAACTGTCTTAGATACCTGCATATATGTCAGTTTAGCAAGCTATGGTGGCTTAGGAAGCAGAGATAAGAGGATTTTTGGCAAAGTGGCTTACATAACTAGTACCAGGGCAGACAGGGCTGCAAATGATCATTTCTATAATTAAATAAATAAATGTCAGTTTATGTCCATGCCGACTCATCTGTACATGCATGAGAGAGAAGACTACGTCTAGAAAAGACCCTGGCATATAGTAGGCAATCAACATTTTAACCCCCTGGCTGAGTGGAGGGTTCACGGGAAAAGCGCATACATGCAGAGGGCCCTGGGATTAATCATTAGTGGAAAGAAACTTAGTAAATCAGTACTGATGCACTAGGTCTATCATCTCCTCTACCCAGATGAGATTGTTTTCTTTTAGGTGTGTGGATGTTTTGCCTGCATGTGTCTCTGTGGCACCATGTGAATGCAATACCTGCAGAGGCCAAAAAGAGGGAGTTTGATCCCCTGGAACTAGAGTTAGGACTATTGTGAGCCACTCTCAGTAGGAGAACCCAACCCAGGTCCTTGGGAAGAGCAGCCAGAGATCTTAACCACGGCGCCACCTCCCCAGCCTCCAGGATGATCATTTTTGTAACTGTTACTATTATTAGCAAATGTAGTGTCTCTTAACAACAGGCACATGCCCTAGGATGCATCATTAGGTGATTTTGTCATTATGGAAAAACTGTAAGGTGTACTTAGATAAACTGAAATGACCACAGCAATGTAATCTTATGGAAGCACTGTTCCTAACCAAAACATCATTATATAATAAGTGGCTGTCTTAATTCACTTAGTCCTCATAGTAATCCAGTTAGCTTGGAGCTATTATTATTCCCTGTTGCAGATGAGGAAACCTGGGCACAGAAAGTATAAATAACTTGCTTATGGCAGCTTCCAGAATCTGTAAACTAGGCTGTCTTCAAATCGCCATTCCTCTGCTTCAGCCTCCCAGGTGCTGGCATTAGAGGAGGGCACCACTGTGCCCGGCCTCTAGAATAAATATATTATTTCTTAAGAATTCATATGTTACGCCGGGCGGTGGTGGCACACGCCTTTAATCCCAGCACTCGGGAGGCGGAGGCAGGTGGATCTCTGTGAGTTCGAGGCCAGCCTGGTCTACAAAATGAACCCAGGACAGCCAAGGCTACACAGAGAAACGCTTTCTCTAAAAGGAAGGAAGGAAGGAAGGAAGGAACCCGTGGGCTTAGCCAAACCCGTCTTCAGAAAGGAACGGAAAGTTCTGATTCTGTAGCTGCTGACCCAGATCAGCTCTTATGCTGCAGCCTAGGCACAGAATCTGATAATGAAAGAAGAGTGGCTAGCCCCCGCCTGGGAAGCCCGAAAACACCACTTCACATCTTAAAACAACAACACAAACACAAAACACAGAGCCCTGTAAGCAAATACCAAATGATTTTAGCAGTATGGATGGTACAAATGGCTTCTCTGAAGTCCATAAAACTCTTCGAAATGCACTTCAGAGATAGCCCTGTCTAATGGTACCTGCCCTGCCCCCAGAGATGGGATTATACACCCCTGAGCAAATGACAAAGAAAGAAAGAACAAAGAAAGTTAAATTATAAGCGGTCCTGGTGTAGCATTAACAAACGCCATCCTTGGAACCCTACCCTTCCTGCCTCTCTGCTAGGACACATGCAGGAGCCTAGATGTAAACCTTTAATCCGAGCACTCGGGGAGGCAGAGGCAGGCATATCTCTGTAAATTAGGCCAGCCTGTTCTACAAAGCAAGTCTAGGACAGCCAGGGCTGTTACACAGAGAAACCTTGTCTCAAAAAGCCAAAAAATAAAAATAATTAAAAACAAACATGCTGTGCTAGACATGTAGCTCAGTGGTAGAGTGCTTGTCTGGTACATGCAAAGCACTTGGGGCGGGCAGGGAAGACAAATGGAATTTAAGAATTTAAACTATCCAGATCAGAGGTTTTTTGTTTTTTGTTTGTTTGTTTTGGCTTATATCCGTCTGTAACTGTAGTACCGGGGGTCCAGCACCCTCTTCTGATGAACACGTGTCCTAGTTTACTTCTCTGTTGCTATAATAATATAACCCTGGACCAAGCAACTTGGGAGAGGAAAAGATTTCTTTAGCTTTCAGGTTCGTGAAGAAGTCAGAGCAGCAACTGCAACAGAAGCTACGGGGAGGTGCTGCTTACTGATTTGCTCTTCATAGCTTACTCAGCCCGCTTTTTTGTACCTTCCAGGACCACCAGGATATAATCAGGGTGGGACCAGCCACAGTGAGGGGTGGGGCCAGCCACAGTGAGGGGTGGGGCCAGTCACAGTGAGGGGTGAGACCAGTCACAGTGAGGGATGGGACCAGCCACAGTGAGGGATGGGACCAGCCACAGTGAGGAGTGAGGCTAGTTACAGTGAGGGGCGGGGCTACTCACAGTGAGGGGTGGGACCAGCCACAGTGAGGGAGTGAGACCAGTCACAGTGAGGGGTGGGACCAGCCACAGTGAGGGGGGTGGGACCAGCCACAGCGAACACACACAGTGAGGGGGCCCTCCCACATGAATCATTAGTCAAGACACCCTCCTAGACTTGAATACAGGCCAAGCTTACAGAAGCACTTATTCAGTTAGGACTCCCTGTTCGTTCCTAGATACACCTGGGATTGTGTCAAGGCGACAAAAGCCATCCATCACACCTAGCTTTTTTATACAGCCCAGGCCCTCATGCCTGAAGATGGCACTGCCCACAGTTAGCTGGGCCCTCCTGCATCAGACATGCCACAGCCAATCTGACTGAGGCAATCCTTCACTTGCGGGTCCCTTTACCCAGGTGTGCCAAGTTGACAACAAACTAACCAGGGCATATGCAAATGGTCTGTGGGTGCTCTGGGGAAGCCAGGGGCCCGTGTGGGGTGTCCCCTCTGTGGCTCTGCACTTTCAGTTTTTGACTAGGACCTCTCCTGGAGATTTCACTAGATTCCTGACTTGACTAGACTGAGCTCCTGGGATCCTCCTGTCTCTGCCTCCGCCTCTACAAAGCTGGGATTTTGGACACAAACAGCTACACCCACATTTTCCTTTTTTGTTTTTGGGACAGATAACCTGGAACTCAGAGAGATCTGGCTGCCTCTAGCCAACAGCGCTTGCCCCCACCCCCAGCCAGTTCTGCAACTAAAAGCATGTGCCACGAAGCCTACCTCACACCCAGACTTTATGTGTGTGCTGGGGATTTGAACTCAGGTCTTCACATATACAGAGCAAGTTCTCTCCCCCAACAAACCATCTCCCGACTCTGCTTTTTCTGTTTGAGATGGGCTTTTGTTATGTAACCCAGGCTGCCTGGGCCTAATGCCATCATCACCACACTAAGGACTTGAATTCTTTCTCTCTTTTTTTAGTGTGTGTGTGTGTGTGTGTGTGTGTGTGTGTGTGTGTGTGTGTGTACACGGACCATGGCTTTCATACAGAGGTTAGGGGACAACATGTGAGAATTCTCTCCTTCCTCCATGTGGGTTCTGAAAAGCAAACACAAGTCGCAAACTTGGCAGGAAGTGCCTTTACCTACCGAACCACCCTGCCAGCCTTTGAGTTTCTTTAGTAGTGTGCTTAATCATATCTTAAATGTTTACTGACTCGTCTATCAATTGTCCATTTATATTATTTGGCCATTTCCTGATAAGTGATACCCATTTTATAGTAGGCATAGTAGATGCTTATCATGTGTTGCAATTTTTGTGTATTTTTAGCTGTTTATATAATGTCTAGATCTACTTATACTTTTTGGCCATATAAAGAAATAAGGGCCATACATCTATCTTCTGTAACCAGGCAAGGCTTCAAGTGGAGGGATTGGGACAGCAACCCAGCCACAAAACCTTTGACCTACAGTGTGTCCTGCCTGCAGAGAGACCAGAGAGACTTCTTCATCCAGTGATTGATGGGAGCCACTGAAGCACAAACAAACCTTAGGAGGAGCTGAAGGAGGTTTGCTGAGGAGGAAGAGGGAAGACTGGAGGAACCAGAGGGGGCAGGGACACACCACCACAACACAGCCCACAGAATCAACTGCCTGGGACTCGTGGGAACTGCAAGATCAGGGTATCTGTGGGAGTCTGGCCTAGCTCCTCTACATGTCTGTTATGGCTGAGTAGCCTGGTGTTCTTGTGAAAATCCTAACAGTGGGAGTGGGGTGGGAGTGGGGGGGCTAGGGTGGGGGAGGGTTGTTTCTGACCCTTTTTCCTACTTGTGGGAACCTTCCCCCACCCCCGCCCCGCCCTACTGGGTTGCCTTGTCTACTTTTGGTGTACTGGAATGTGCCTGGTCTTACTGTAGCTTGTTTGGTTGATGTCCCTAGGACTACTGCTCTTTTCTAAGGGCATGGGGTGGGGGTGGAGAGTCGGGGTGGGGGATGTAGAGACGGGAAACTGTTACTGTTGTTTGGATATAATATATGAGAAGGGGGGCCACCAATGACTTTAATCTCAGCACTCAGAAGGCAGAGGCTGGTGGATCTATGTGAGTTCAAAGCCAGCCTGGTCTACAAAATGAGTTCCGGACAGCCAGGGCTCTGCTGTACAGAGAAACCCTGTCTCAGAGGAGGGGCAGGGGCGGGTAGTGGCTGAAGGAGGCATATTTCAATGGAGTACACTATAACTCGCAGTAACCATGTGGCCAGATCACAAGCAGCTGGAGGTGGCTGTGAGCAGAATTCAAATCGTAATGATTCATGCTCTGTGCTAAGGAATAGGACTTTTATTTCCAAAGCTCTGGATGATTTTAGGTATTAATGGAGTGCTATAAACTCTAACAGATGACTCCTTATTTGATGCTGCTAGTGTTAGGATCTCAGGTATGCTAGGTGAACACCCCTGAACCGTACCCCAGATGCATCACTTACCCCATATATAAGCTATTAAATAAAAGAGAAGGTGGTATTGAAGGTAAGACTCAGGGGCAGCAGCATGTGCTTAGGAAGCCTAAAGCTTCAATTAAATATTTAGCAGAACAAGAAGAACAAGAAGGGGATGGGGGGGTGAGAAAGGAGAGGGATGAAGAAAGAGGAGGTTCTCTACGGCTCAGAACTAAAGGAGGTCACGAGTACACAGGAGTACATCTGTCTATCTTTTTCCTCCCTTTAAAGAAAATACAGGGGCTGGAGAGGTGGCTCAGCAGTTAAGAGCACTGGCTGCAGCTTCAGAGGACCCAAGTTCAATTCCCGGCATCCACATGGCAGCTCACAACTGTCTGTGACTCTAGTTCCAGAGGCTCCATCCCCAGGCATATGGTGCACACATCTGTGTACACAGGCAGAATACCCATACACATGAAATGAAGTAAATAAATATTAAAAAGAAAAGGAAAGGAAAGGAAACATTGTATTGTTGATGCCATCATGCCAAGCATTCTTTAAACTCCTGGGCACCAGTGATAATCCTACCAAACCTAACCGTAACATTAGCACTAACCCTAAGCCCTAACTCTACAAAAACCCTAACCCTAATCCTACACAAACTCTAACACTAGCCCCAACATGAGCCCTAACCCTAACCCTACCCTAACCCAAACCGTCACCATAACCTAACTCTGACCCTCACCATACCCTAGCCCTAAAGCCTAATCCTAACCTAACCCTAACCTAACCCTAACTTGACCCTAACCCTAACCCAACCCTAACCATAACCCTAACCAAACCCTAACCCAACCTTAACCCTAACTCTAACCGAACCCTAACCCTAACATGAGCCCTAATCCTAACCCTACCCTAACCTAACCCTGACCCTCACCCTACCCTAACCCCAAGCCCTAATCCTAACCTAACCCTAACACTAACCTAACCCTAACCTAACAATAACCAAACCCTAATCCTAACCCAACCCTAACATTAACCTAACCTAACCCTAACTTAACCCTAACCCTAGCCCTAACCTAACTCAAACTCTAACCCTAACCGTAACCTAACCCTAATCTAACCCAAACTCTAACCCTAACCTAACCCTAACCCTAGCCCTAACCTAAGCCAAACTCTAACCCTAACCCTAACCTAACCCTAACCTTCAGTAGTTAGGATGACAGGTGCCCTCTGCCACCACACCTGACAGTCTTTCAAAGAGCAACAATAACTGCAACCCCAAAGGTGTAACTTCCCACGCTGCCAGAGAGTGAAAGGATGCAGAGTGAGCACACTGATCGCTTTTTCTAGGCTGTAAATACTTAGTTCGTGAGACCTTAGCCTCGTTCTGGAAGTTCTCTGTGTGCAATTTGTTGACACCTCTTTATATTGCTAAAACTCTTTAAGAAAAGGAGGGAGACCCAAAAGGCCACGAGACAGATGCTTTTCCTACAGAACGCCTGTGCCAGAGAGCCGGACCCGGGCATGCCTAGGGCCTCACTACAGTTCTATTCAGTTCACAGCCTACAACCACCCAGTGCTCATCTGAGATGACGGGGACATGCTCAATATGCTTATCTGCCCTCAGGAGCCCAGAACTCCAGCTTGGGGGGGCTGAGGAACCTATGGACACTGCCCAGACAGTCCTCTCTCCTGGGGATTCAAGGTCATCCTAAGCTATGCGCCAAATTCAAGATTGGGGCTAGCCTAGGCTACCTGAGACCCTGTGCCAAAGGAGAAAAGACTAGAGGTAGGCGTAACTTAAATGGAAAGTCAGTGCTGCTTAAAACACTGTAGACAAATAGAGCTACAGACATTCTCTCACCCTGTCCTCACACAGGCAAACTTGAAGGCTGAGGCTCTTTCTGTAAGGCAGAAAGGTCCTGAGTTCAATTCCCAGCAACCACATGGTGACTCATCACCATCTATAAGGAGATCTGGTGCCTTCTCTTGGCAGGCAGGACATTGTATACATAAAAAAATCTTTTTTTAAAAAAAGGGCTGGAGGGCTGGAGAGATGTCAGTGGTTAAGAGTGCCGCCTGCTCTTCCAAAGGTCCTGAGTTCAATTCCCAGCAACCACATGGTGGCTCATAACCATCTGTAATGTGATATGGCACCCTCTTCTGGCTTGCAGGAGTACATGCAAGCAGAGCACTGTATACATGATAATAAATAAATAAATCGTTAAATAAAAATAAAAATATTTTTAAAAAAAGGGCTGGAGAGATGGCTCAGAGTTAAGAACATTGCCTGTTCTTCCAAAGGTCCTGAGTTCAATTCCCAGCAACCATATAATGGCTCATAACCATCTATACTGAGATCTGGTGCCCTCTTCTGGAGGGCAGGGGCACATGCATACTTAATAAATAATTTTTTTTTAATCTTAAAAAAAAAAAAAAAAAAAAGACTAAAGCTGCAGTGGGAGGAAATTGAACACAAGAGCCAGGCATGGTGGCTCACACCTGTAATCCTAGCATTTGGGAGGCTGAGGCAGGAGGACTGACCTAAGTTCAAGACTACAGAATAAGACAGAAATATGGGATTTATGTATTACTTTATGTGTATGTATGCTTTGTCTGCATGTACGTCTCTGCCTGTACATACACAACATACAAAGAAAAAAACTTCAAATTAAAACCATTGATATTAAGTTCTCACATACACCCCCAGACAGAGTCTTAAATATCCCAAGTAACCTCATACGTTCTATGTAGCTCCAATTGGTCTTGATCTCCTGATCCTCCTTCTATTTGTAAGGCTGGCAAATATTTAGCAGCATAAGAGAGAACAAAACAAAATCCACTATATTTGCAAGGCCCATTCACACACTGCTGGAAGCAGTGCAAATCAGCATTAAAAAGTCAGTGTAATTTTCAAGCTGCATTAACATCAACTCAGCAACTTCAGTCCTCGTTGCCTGTCCAAAAGAAATATTTGCAAGCCTTTAATCCCAGCACTTGGGAGGCAGAGGCAAGTGGATCGCTGTGAGTTCGAGCCAGCCTGGTCTACATAGTGAGTCCAGGACAGTCAAGGCTACACAGACAGACCCTGTCTTGAGAAAAAAAAAAAAAAAAAAACAGAAACAAGAAACAAAAAAGAAATATTTGCATACAAGTGTAATCCCAGCTCCTTCCAGGGAGAGACAGGTGGATTACACAGGACAGCCTGTGCTCGATAGTTCTAGAACTTGAGTGTGGTACCTTTATGATGGTAAAGGACAAAGGGTTGGTGACCTAGAGCCTCAGGTGAACAGAGATCTACCCGGTTTTTCCCTTTTCGTTTTCACATCACTTCAATCAATTCTGAACTAACAAAGGGGATAGTGATTTTGAGGCTGGTTTGCACTACACGGGGGGATTAATGCCAACCTCAACCATACGAGGGTTTGTATCGAAAAACCACAAAAGAGCTGGGCATGGTGGCACACATCTTTAATCCCAGCACTCAGGAGGCAGAGTTCCAGGCCAGCCTAGTCTACACAGCGAGTCCAAGACAGCCAAGGCTACACAAAGAAACCCTGTCTCGGAAAAAAAAAAAAAAAAAAAAGACTTGCCTGGCATACAAAGTGAGTTCCAGGACAGTCAGAGCTACACAGAGAAACCCTGTTTCAAACCACCCCACCCCCTCTGAAGGGGGAAAAAAAAAAAGAAAGAAAGAAGAAAAGAAAAACCACAACAGAAAAATAAAGTTTGTATGAGTGCCCAAAGCTGCATTTGGAGAGCTTCAGCACTCAGCTGTAAGTCATTGGAACCTGCCGAAACAGTCGACAGGGAACAGGCAAACCGTATCAAAAAAACCAAGGCTGATTTCTTTACCCCCAACAAAACAAGTGAAAAGACAGGTTGCAAACAACACGTGCAATATAGTTTGCTTTCTTCTTTTTTGCAGTCCTGGGAGGAGGCTAAGAACCATTCATTCTATGAGTCAGACTCGCAGCTCCAAAGACCGTGCTGCAGCTACTTCCAGGTGACCTTGAACTCACTCCCCAGCTGGTTCTGCTCCCTAGCACTAACAGTTCAGGTGAGCCTCCACACTAAGCTCAGCTCTCACTCCCAGGCAAAAAATACCATATACAGAGTTCTGCTAATGTTTGATGCTCTGACTGCCCTGGAACTTGCTATATAGACCAGGGTAGCCTCCATGTTACAGAGATCTGACTGCCTCTGCTGTCAGGGTGCTGGGATTAAAGGCAGGCATATTCATCAGCCTAGCTCTGTTTTATTTTATTAATTCTTGGTTTTGCTTTTGTAATCTCTTATGACAAGTTAAGTTCCTTGAGAGTAGAAGCCATGGCTCACAAGAGTTTTATGTTGGCAAGGCCTAGAATATTTCTGGCAGATTAGATATTTTACTCAAAAGTGTTGGTTTAAAGCAGCAGTTCTCAATTTGTGGGTCAAGGTCCCTTTGGCAAACTTCTATCTCCAAAAATATTTACATTACAACTTATAAAAGTAACAACATTACAGTTATAAAGTAGCAATGAAAATAATTTTATGGTTGGGAGGTCACACAACATGAGGAACTGTGTTAAAGGGTGAGACCACTGCTCTAAAGATAAACCTATTGTTAGGCATGACAGAGAGGGTAACACGTAAGATGGGGAAAATCGATGTTTTTTCAGCCAAAACAAAAGCACATAATAAAAAGTTTGTAAGGGAATGAGCCGGGCGTGGTGGCATACACGTTTAATCCCAGCACTCGGGAGGCAGAGGCAGGTGGATTGCTTTGAGTTCGAGGCCAGCCTGGTCTACAAAGGGAGCCCAGGACAGCCAAGGCTACACAGAGAAACCCTGTCTTGAAAAACAAACAAACAACAACAACAAAAAAAAGTTTGTAAGGGAAGTGGTGTAGCTTTAGTGACTGAAATAGAGTTTTCTGAAAGCCATAAGGCTGAAAAGACAGAAAAGCACAAGGTTGAAATTTCAAAATCCTTAGCTTAGGAAGACCAAGAGGTAAAGACATCTTTGGATAGGCTTGGAGACAGCCTTTGCAGCTCCCTTAGCTCTGGCTATATCCAGACCTCTGATCTCCTTAAGACACGGAGACAACAGCTCAGCCGGTAAAGCAGGAAGGTGGTGAGTTACACGCTTAAAAGCAGGAGAGAACTGCAATGGCCCAGACGCCCAAACACAACACAGTCGCACTCCAGACGCCAGGAAACGTGCTCACCTGTGTTTTGTGATTTCTCTTGTAATCTGCTGACTTGTTCAGCTTCCAACAGAAGTCTAAGCAGGAGGCTGGGGAGTCTTCACAGCTGCTTGGAGGCTGGAGAGTTCAGGGCTGGAGGTCAGCTTTAGCTACAAGGAGAGTTCCAGGCCAGTCTGGGGTACAGGAGACAAGACCCTGTCTCAAAAACACAGCCAAGGAGGGGAGAGATATGGCTTCTCAGTTAAAGGCCCTAGTTGCTCTTCTAGAGGCCCCAGGTCCAGCTCCTAGCACCACGTGGTGGCTCACAACTGCCTGTAACTCGTTACAGGGGAGCTGACTCCCTGTCCTGACGTCCGGAGGCATCGAGCGCACGTGGTACACATACATACACACGTGGACAAAACACTCAGATACGTACAGGAAACAAAAAAGTAAAAATTTTTTTTCTTGTTTTTAAAGATTTATTTATTTATTATGTGTACAGTGCTCTGTCTGCATGTACACCTGCATGCCAGAAGAGGGCACCAGATCTCATTATAGATGGTTGTGAGCCACCATGTGGTTGCTTGGAGTTGAACTCAGGACCTCTGGAAGAGCAGTCAGTGCTCTTAACCTCCCAGCCATCTCTCCAGCCCCAAAAAAGTAAAATTTAAAAGGCCAAACAACAAACAATAAAATATATGATTTTAAGTATAAAAGTTATCTGACACAGTCAAATTCATGTATTCCCTGCCTCTGGCTTCCTTGGGCACCTATACACAGAACTGAAAATAAATCTTTTGTTGTTGCTGCTGTTGTTTTTTGAGACAGGGTTTCTCTGTGTAGCCTTAGCTGTCCTGGATTTGCTTTGCAGAGCAGACTAGCCTCGAACTCACAGCGATCCCGCCTGCCTCTACCTCCGCCTGCTTCTGCCTCCCGAGTGCTGAGATTACAGGGGTGCACCACAACGTCCGGCTGAAAATCAATCATTATAAAATACGTGCGCTCTACTTTTTCCAGATTCCTTGATGTATCTATTGGCTTACTGAATAGGAAAAACACTCCAGCCAGGCATGGTGGTGCATGCCTTCCTTGTTTTATTTTATTTTTGGTTTTTGTTTTTCAAGACGGGGTTTCTCTGTGTAGCTTTTGCTTTCCTGGACTCACTTTGTAGACCAGGCTGGCCTCGAACTCACAGCGATCGATCCGCCTGCCTCTGCTCCCGAGTGCTGGGATTAAAGGCCAGCGCCACAACGCCGGGCCTGGTTGTTCCGTATGTTCTAGGCCAGCTTGGTCTGTCTACAAAGAGAGTTCCAGGATAGCCAGGACTACACAGAAAAACCCTGTGGGGGTGGGGAAGGGGAGGGGAAAAACCTGCATTTCTCACTGTCTGTTGACTCTGCTAACTATAGATTTTGATTCACTGACTAGAAAATTAAAACGATTAGCTAGAAAAAGAAAAAACAATTTCATTTCTTTCCTTTTCCTGCTACTCTGTAGTCAAACTTGATGGAAGACTGACTAAAAAGGAAGAGTCAATGGCCCTCCGTTTGCAAGAGGCAGCCTACAATGTTTCCCTGTTTGCTGCACTCTCAGGTTCCCTCCCAAGCCGTTGTAGCCAAAAGGATCTGAAGCTGGGGCTCAACCAAAAAGCTCTGACAGATGTGCACTTGGGCGAAACCACTGGATCGCAAGTGTGCACGGTTGGCCTGGGGACGAAGGGCTGCAGAAAATCAGACTTTGGATAGGGTGAGGGTTGGGTTCCCACAGCTCCCCTTCCGCATAGCGCCTGCAGCACACATCCCGGTCTCAGGAGGCCATAGCTCCCGGACATGACCTCTCCTCCTCAAGACTTCCGCACGCTGGGCCTCAGCAGTGAGGAGCCGCCTCTAGAAGATTCCAAGAGCCTCGGAACCTGGGCCCGAGTCCACACCCACAAGGCCCTGGGGCGCAGTCACTCCCCGCCTCCCGCGCCCCCGCGCCGTTGCCCGGGTAACCAAGGGGCGGTGGCAGCGGCAAAGGGCGGGACTTCCGGCGAGTGACGCGCCGGGGTTCGGCTACAAAAGAAGTCGGCTGCGGCGGGCCGGGCGGAACTTTCCAGAACGCTCGGTGGGTGGCGGAGGAGCCGCGTCTGCCTGAACCGCGCTGTACTACGCTCCTCTCTCCGCTCTCCAGCACCGGCCCACTCACCGGTGAGTCTCGGCCCCCGGGTCTCCCGCGGCCGCGGCGTGCGGTCTGGGCAGCAGACTGCCGGGGGAGCCGCAGCCGGAGGCAGTTGGCCCCGCGTGGGCGGGGACTGCGGGTTCGCCGAGCCGGGCTAGGTTTTCGGAGGGCCGCCGGGGATGCGCGGCGCCCTGTCCGCCCTCACGCCACGAGGTGGCCCAAGGCCCAAGTCACATCGGCTCCCGGCTCAGACTTCTCGGTGCGCACCCCCGCGCCGGGCCGCCCGTGCCGGGTGGGCAGCGCTGCGCACGCGCGGGCCGAGGCAGGGGTGAGGGGCTGCGGGAGGAGCCGGGCGGAGGCTGCGGCTTGCGCTTCTGGCTCTCCTCCCTCTCTTTGTTGAGATCCGGCCTTCCCCCTCCGCCTTCTGGATCAGGGTGGGAGGGAGAAAGGAAGGAAACCGTAACGGTCGGCGCCAGGTGCCGGGGAAACCCAGAGAGCGAGTCAGCTTCGCGGGCCTGAGGGGCGAGAGTGGGTAAGCTGGAGCAGCCGCAGGATGGCGACGCGGCCCGGGCACCTGCTCCCCGGGGCTGGTCTCATAGGCCACTCCTCCACCCCCGGGTGCCCGGTGTCTCTTTACGGCGAATGTATGGCCTTTATCAGATGTACAAAGGCAGCGGTAATGTACTAACCAGTGGACAGAGCCCATCATTGCTGCTTTTGGTTTCGGCACAACCTCTGGGGATAGGAAACCGGAAGAAGCCCGATTGTACATGTGTTAGTGCGTAGAGTAGGAAGCAGCTGCTACAAAGGCTCTCGCGTTCCCTGAAATTTATATTTAGTCCGTTAGAATGTACAGCTGAATCGAATCCGGAATTGTTACCTTTTAAGAAGTTTAGGGGAGGAAAAGTTTACGGAAGGTCGTGTTCTCAATATGAGATATGGCAAAGAATAGATTGCTTTAGTTTTGGTAATTTATTAAAAACTACCAATTAAGAGCCGGTCATGGAGCGCACCTTTAATCCCAGCGCTCAGGAGGCAGAGGCGGGTGGGATTTTTGCACACAAAAAAGTAAAAGCTGCTTTAAAACTCCCATTTACTCATTCCAGGCTGTAAACCATGGTGAAAGAAACCACGTACTATGATGTTTTGGGGGTCAAACCCAATGCCACCCAGGAAGAATTGAAAAAGGCATATAGAAAATTGGCTCTCAAGTACCACCCTGATAAGAATCCAAATGAAGGGGAAAAGGCAAGTGCATCTCAAACAGCTAAGCAGTGTCACCATTGCTACTGGTGCTTGAAAGCCAAGGTAGCTGTGTGCCCTGTGACAGTTATTTCTAATGGGGCCTTCTTTTCTGAAACAGTTTAAACAGATTTCTCAAGCTTACGAAGTTCTCGCTGATTCCAAAAAAAGGGAATTATATGACAAAGGAGGAGAGCAGGCAATTAAAGAGGGCGGAGCAGGTGGTGGTTTTGGCTCGCCCATGGACATCTTCGATATGTTCTTTGGAGGAGGAGGAAGGATGCAAAGAGAAAGGAGAGGTAAGAAAATCTAGCTTACTTGCAGCAGAATAAAGTAGCTGTTACTGAGTTGAGAATTGACTTTGATTAAATGCTTGTTTACTTGTTGGTATGATATTACTCTCTGTCAGTGAACTGCCTCTCACTTCTGGTTCATTTATAATTGAGATTTTATGTAATCAGAAAATAGCTAAGCCAGTCTATTGGGTATATCCAGTTCCACAGATTCCCAAGCAGTAAGTTAACAAAGGATAACAACTTGGGTTTCTAAGCCCTTACACATCTTGGGTGATTTCCTCCGCTCTTAGAACCCAGTGGTGAGCACAGTGGCCTTTTTCTGTTAAAAATGAGTTGGAGTTCCAGAGTGCGTTCCAGAAAACAGCTCATTGCCTCCAGATAACCTACTGCTGTTTAATCTTGCTTCAACTTATGTGCATTTAATGTTTTAACAAAAAAAGTTGTCTATGGGCAAGGTAGTAGACAGCTTCATGGGAAGATACTCTGGGGAGTCAAAATAGTACTTTGGTATCAATATAGTTTGTACAAAATAATGGGTAGACACAGTTCTAGAACAAATGGGCAGGCCATTAAATTTCACCTGGCCCTTATAAAGGATTAGGAAGGCTTGAGGAATTGTTTACTATGTTTTTATAGGAACGTACTGTGGGCCTGAGAAATGGCTCAGTGGTTAAGAACACTTGTTCCTAGCAGAAGACCCATATTTCATTTCCCAACACCCACAACCAAATGGCTCACTACTGACGGTAGCTCCAGCTTCAGAGGCTCTTGACAACCTCTTCTGGCCTCTGGGATTTCACATAAACTCATGCGCACAAAAAATAAGATTAAAAACCTGTAATCCCAATCAAGCACAGAAAAGCTACTAGCCTTTTCAGCTTAGCTCAGCTTGAGGGGGTTTTGTTATTGCTGCTACTTTGGGAAATGTGTTTGGTCAATTTCTAGAAGCTTTATTTTTCCTTTCTTGTACTCTGTAAAGTTGAGAAAGGATGACTTTCAACTTGTGAGAACCTGTTTGCATGTTCACAATAACAAAAACCCAAAGTTTACCTGGAAGCAAATTATAATGATACTTTAACACCTTTAGGTATGATATTCAGAAGGGATTGAAACTTTATTCAGTTAAGTCATCAGACAATGCTGATGGTGGTGGATAAAGTCCTAGTGGAAGGTTCACTAGCTAGGAACTTATTAACCATCAGTGGGCAATTCCATTTCTGTAACCTGGTTGTCCTTACGTGATCTCAACCGCCTACTTCCTGTTGTGGGTAAATTATATGTGACATTCTTTTGTAGGCATTAGCCAGATGTGGGTCTTTAAGTTGGTTAATTTAGAGGGAAAAGAATTCTCTCAGCTGTAGCAGCACCACACTTAATATTGTGCCCAATAATTGTGACTAATGCTTTCAATATTGTACACATAAAATGTAGCCATCATGCTGGGCATGGTGATGCAATCTCTGAACTCGAGGCCAGTCTGGTCTACAGAGTGAGTTCCAGGACATCCAAGGCTTTACATAGAAACCTGTCTCAAAAAAACAAAACAAAACAAAAAAGTGTCCATCCTTAGAGAAAGTTCTGTTGGATGACACTATTACAAAAAACATGAGGGAATGTATCTTTGAGACAACTATTGCTAGCAGTGCAAACCATTGAGACAGAAGCAGGGATTGCTATTTTAGTAGTGTCTCAATATTGCTTTCTCTAGCCAATCTTGATTAGAAAGAATTTACTGTGCTGAAGAATGTTTGGATGAAGTAACTGGCCATGTTGCTTAATAATGCCCTTCACAGAGATACATTACTCTGCATTATTGTGAAATGTGCCTGAACATTGAGTGACTTTAAAGGGTAGTATTTTAATCGCTGCATTTCTTTTTCTTCTCTTTTTTTTCGAGACAGGGTTTCTCTGTGTAGCCTTGGCTGTCGTAGACTCACTTTGTAGACCAGGCTGGCCTCTAACTCACAGAGATCTGCCTACCTCTGCCTCCCGAGTGCTGGGGTTAAAGGCGTGCGCCACCACGCCCAGCTAATTGCTGCATTTCTAAGAGGGCCTCTTCTGTCCTTAGGCAGATCAACCTCTGATATAAATCTGCTAGTCTATGATTAGATCAGTTTGAGGATCGAGTGAATGGATGAATATTGTATATGTGTGTAGCTCAAAAAGATATACAGCACGAGGCTGGTTATCCATTATCCTTTGCCTTTTTATCTTTTTTTATTTTCTTAAGATTTATTATTACATATACAGTGCTCTCTCTGCATGTGTGCCTGCACGCCAGAAGAGGGCACCAGATCTCATTATAGAAGGTTGCTAGGAATTGAACTCAGGACCTCTGGAAGAGCAGGCAGTGAGTGCTCTGAACCTCTGAGCCATCACTCCAGCCCTTCTTTGCTATTTTTATAGTGCCTTCAACAAATAAATATTACAGATGGGTTTCTAATCAGCAGTGTTTTGTTCCAGGTAAAAATGTTGTTCATCAGCTCTCAGTGACCTTAGAAGACTTGTATAACGGTGCAACAAGAAAACTTGCTCTGCAAAAGAATGTGATTTGTGACAAATGTGAAGGTAAGGGTTCTTACTCTTGGGCTATTAGTGGCTTCTGAGATGAAGTCTTGTAGATTTAGGCTGGCCTTGGACTCAAGCTCCTGAGTACTGAGATTATACCAGGTTCCCAGGACTGACTTTCTGTCTGGATAGATAAAAACTGAAATGCTGCACTAAAAACGCCTGAATCTTCACCAAGAGAAATTCGTAATGGCTTTGTTGTGACATTTTCATGCGCATATATAGTGTATTTTCATCATTGTTCTCTTGTCCAATTCCCACTGAACCTTCCCCTTCCTTAGTGTCCCCTTGTGATAGCTATTTTGATGGCCTAATGCGTCCCCTTAGAGTTGCATACAGGAACATGGTGAGGGGTTGTTTACAAAAGGACAGGCATCTTAATCAGTGGCTGGAAGAAGCTCTGGAGGAGTAAAGCCTTGTCATTAGCTCCTTTCTATCTTGTATTGATCCTAAGCAGCACTTCCCCCCTTATACATGCACGTGCATGCTGTGTTGTTTGTGTGGGCGGTCAGAAGACAACTTGTAGTAATCAGTTTTTTCCTTCAACCATGCAGGTGTGAAAAGATCAAACTAGGGTTAGACTTGGTGGCGAGTGCTTTTTCTCTGTTCCATCTGTCTCAGTGGCTTCAAATTAGCTTTTTTTTTTTTTTTTTTTTTTAACTTACTTGATTGTTTAGTTTTTTGTTTGTTTGTTTGTCTTTTTTGTTTGTTTGTTTAGTTTTGCTTTGTTTTTCTGAGACCAGTCTCACCATGTAGCCCAGGCTGGCCTCTTAACTAGAAAAGGGTATGGTGGTCCATGATAGGTCTCTTTATGAAGCCAGCTAAACATTTCTCAAGAGGAAAAAATGTGCTATAGAGACACAGTGTAAGATTGTGGTGTAGTTAGTCTTGGAGTTACTGCCTGGCTAACTGCTCCCTAAAGTGTCCCCTCAAAGCGAAATTCTAGCTGGGCATGGTGGTGGATTGCTGTGTGTTGAGGTCCAGCCTGATCTACAAAGTGAGTTCAGGACAACCAGGGTGACCCAGGGAAACCCTGTCTGGGAGAGGGGGAAAAAAGGAAAATTCTTCATTGTTAGACCTGCCTGCCTACTTCTTTGAGCTCTTAACTAAAAGGGCATAATACTCCACCTGTCCCCCACCCCTCCAATGTTTTTGCCTGCCTGTGTATATATCCACACTGCTGCATGCCGAGCCTGTGGAGGCCCCAGGAGGGTATCAGCACTGCGTGGGTGTGGAGATCACACCCAGGTCCTCTGGAAGAATAGCCAGTGCTCTTAAAAAGCCATCTCTCCAGGCTCTGCCTTCTTTTCCATATACCCATCCCTGGTCCCCCGTCTCCCTCTACAAAAATCCTAAGAATACATGGCTTTGACTTCTTGGGTATTTCCATATCTAAAGACACACCTTCCCTTAGCTCACTCCCCAACACATACCCCAACACATACAGCTGCTTGCTGACCTCCATTGCTGACTATGTGTCTGTCAAAAGGCAAGACTTCTCACCCTCTTGGCAACTGCTGAAATGTACAGCTTACCTACCTGGCTTTTTGAAATGGCTTCTTTTAGACTCTGAATGTGCATTTTAGGACAGAGTCCATAAGGCCTTGAACACTAAGGAGTTAGACTTCTCTATTGCCAGATTCACATGTTTCTTCTAAACCTGTTCAGGCCGAGGTGGTAAGAAAGGAGCAGTAGAGTGCTGCCCTAACTGCCGGGGGACTGGCATGCAAATACGGATACACCAGATCGGACCGGGAATGGTTCAGCAGATCCAGTCGGTGTGCATGGAGTGCCAGGGTCACGGAGAACGCATCAGCCCTAAAGACAGATGTAAGAGCTGCAATGGAAGGAAAATAGTTCGAGAGAAGAAGATTTTAGAAGTTCACATTGATAAAGGTGAGTTCTGATCCACTCTCTAGTCTGAATCATGTTTTTTATTCTGACAATTTCATTCATAGTGATTTGTTTTGTTTTGGTTTTCGAGACCAGGTTTCTCTGTGTAGCCCTAGCTGTCCTGCACTCAATTTGTAGATCAGGCTGGCCTTGAACTCACAGTGATCCACCTGCCTCTGCCTCCCTAGTGCTGGGATTACAGGTGTGTGCCACCACGCCTGGCTCCTTGGTGATTTTTTTTTTTTTTTTTTTTTTTTTTTTTTTTTTTCACCCTTTGTACCACTTTTTTCCCTTTTGTACCACTTCCTATCAAGTTCTCATCATTTTTGTGGTAGAGTTGTTTGTGGTGCCTTGATATTTTTGTTTGTTTGTTTGTTTGGGTTTTTTGTTTTTTGTTCTTTTAAGGATTGCTTGCATGAGCACGAGTGGGGATTATTTACTGGAACACGGGCAGTTTTAACAGTGGCTACCTGATTGAAGAAAAGGACTCCCCTCCAGTAAACATCAACTGCCAATAATTCTTCAGAGGGTGTGGCCTTATGAGCCCCTCCCTCATTTGCAATTATTTTAAAGACTATCTTTAGGTTATATGAATGATCATAAGCATCTTAATACTTAAGGGCTATCTGTCTGACTATGTGGCAATAATTACCATTATACTGTGCACATGCTTAGGAATTAAAGAACAGCATCATACAAGGGTGTGGCCCAGCTCAGTACAACTTAGACTGCTCTTAGGGGTTACAGGCCTATATAACCATACCTAGTATAACATTTTTAAGGAATGTGTGTGCTTCAGCTTATTAAATTTTCTTTTTTTCTACTGAAATAGGGATTTTTCTGTGTTGCCAAGCTGGCCTCAGATCCCTGTCCTTTTTGACGAGATAATGTGTTTATTTATTTTGAGATAAAAATGGGATTCCTGCAGCTAAGAGTGGTCATGAACTCCTGGTCCTCCTGCCGCTACCTCCTAAGTGTTGGGATTACAGATGGATAGTGTAGTTAAGATTAGGATAGTGGGACTGAGTGTGGTGGTGCACACAGAAGCAGGTGGATCGCTGTGAGTTTGAGACCAGCCTTGTCTACAAAGTGAGCCCAGGACAGTTAAAGCTATACAGAGAAACCCTGTCTTAAAAACTTTTCACCAGTATGGTGCCAAAAGCGAAGAAGGAAGCTCCTGCCCCTCCCAAGGCCAAAGCGAAGGCCTTGAAAGCTAGGAAGGCATTGCTGAAAAGTGTCCACAGCCACAAAAAGAAGATCCACATGTCACCCACCTTCTGGCTGCTCAAGACCCTGTGGCACCAGAAGCAGCCCAAATGCCCTCGAAAGAGCACACCCTGGAGAAACATACTTGGCCACTGTGCCATCATCAAATTCCCCCGACCACCAAGTCAGCCATGAAGAAGATAGAGGACAACAACACACTAGTGTTCACTGTGGATGCCCAGGCTAACAAGCACCAGATCAAACAGGCCATGAAGAAACTATGATATTGATAAGGCCCGAGGAGTGTGTTCAGCTGGCTCCTGACTGTGATGCTCTGAATGTTGCCAACAAGATTGGGATCATCTAAACTTAGTCCATCTGGCTAATTCTTAAATTTAAAAAAAAAAGTGTAGTTAATGGCCTTGAGCAGTGGTGAACACCTTTAATCTCTGGCTCTTGGGAGGCAGAAACAGGTGATTGTGAGTTTGAGGTCAGCCTGGTCTACAGAGGGAATTCTAGGACAGCCAGGGTTACACAGCACAACTGTGTTTCTGTGGCTCTTAACTATTTTTCAGCAGCACTTTAATATGTAGCCCAGGCTGCTTCTGCCTCCCAACTGCTGTGATTATAAGCCCATCCCCTAAACTTGAGCCATGGTCTCAATAGATAACACCTAATGTCTAATACACAAGATGAGTACCTGAGTTCAAATTCTCAGCACAGAAGTGGGGAATTGCTAGGTGTGGCCATACACTAGTCTGTATGCTCCTGGTTTTGGGGTGGAGACAGCATCACTGGGGCTTGTGGCCAGGGTGCCTGGTTCAGGGGGATGAAAGGACAGCTAACTCCATGAACATAGATTTTTTTTGAGCTGAGCAGTGGTGGTGCACACCTTTAATTCCACCACTTGGGAGGCAGAGGCAGGCAGATCTCTGGGTTGGAGGCCAGCCTGGTCTACAGAGTCCAGAACAGCCAGGGCTACACAGAGAAACAAACAACAACAAAAACCATATTTGCTGTATTGGAAATTTTTCAGTATTTTCTATATGGGCCACATGGGCTAAGATGGTATCCAGTAGCAAACATTCTTTATGTTGGTGGGGGTGGTGGTTGATCTGTAGACCAGGCTGGCCTTAAACTCATGAGATCTGTCTCTTCCTCCTGACCTGAGTGGCTTTGATAAAAGCCTGCAGCTATCACTGTCCTGCTATTAAAGATTGTTACACAATCAAAATAGGTAATAGTTACAGTGTTTGTCAGTTGCCAATTTGGTTCTAGCATGGCTGTTTTTAATCCTCGCTTCTTGAGTGAAATAAGTCTCTGTGGGAAAGTTGGAGACTTAAGATGGGTGTGCAGCTGGGTAGTAGTATTTCTGAGGCTAGAAGCCTGACTCTGTAGAGTTGTATCTCTACTGTGTGATGGCTTGCTCCAGTGCCAAACTGGACTGTATTAAATATAAATAGTCTTTCTCTCCTGTTATTTCTGTGGTGTTTACCATCCACAAAGACATGCACATGTATGCAGAGGTCAGGACCTCTGCAGTTGTCCTGAGCACTGAACCCAGGGCCTCAGCATGCCCTGGACCCCCGAGGGGCGTTCCCCAGGCCACATTGTGCTTTAGTAGTTTTTATGGTCCTGATCTTAGTGTCTGATCTCTACCACTAAAAGTACAAAATTGTCTGTGTTTAGGCATGAAAGACGGTCAGAAGATAACATTCCATGGTGAAGGAGACCAAGAGCCAGGACTGGAGCCGGGAGACATTATCATTGTCTTAGACCAGAAGGACCATGCTGTTTTCACACGGTAAAGCCTCAGTCACGCTCCCAAACTGACTTGTTGCATATTTGGTTGAATTCTAGTTTAAGTGAGCCTTTCTTCACTTTTAGAACACAGGTATATATAACAAGCTGCAGTACATCCTATAAAAGCTTATTGGCTCTGTTTCAGTTGTAAATGGCTGGAAGTAGAATTCAGACTTTAGCTTTTTGTCTTTCAAGTAAACTGTTGACTGGATTTTCTATGAGCATAAATGGGTAGCAGGCAGCTGTAGGAAGCCATAGAGAGGACCTCCTCCTCCTCCTCCAGTTTCTGAATAGTCATTCAAGGTGATGCCTTTCACCATTTCCCATCCTTGATTCATACTGAGTTGTATACGTAAATATCCAAACTCTTAATAAGAAACTAAAATAGACTGAACTTTGAAGGTAGGTTGGGGAGACGACAGCATGTGGAAGGAACTCGTTAGGAAAGGCTGTTTCATAGGTGTCTATTCTGTGCTGGAAAAGAAGGATGAACTGGAGGGGGTGTTAGCTTTTTTTTTTTTTTTTTTAAAGAAATGCTATCACAAGAGTTGGGCCGTGGTGGCACACACCTTTAATCCCAGCCATTGGGAGGCTGGGGCAAGATCTCTTGAGTTGGAGGCCAGCCTGGTCTTCAAGTTCCAGGACAGCCAGGGCTGTTATGCTGATTCCTGTGTTCCAAATGTGGATCTGGCTTCTTTTAGCCCCAGTATGTTTGTTGTTGTTGTTGTTGTTTCTCTTCCCCTGTTAAGAAACTGAACTTAAAATTAGGCAACAACTTGGGGAAAAGACATTGCTTAGAATGTTTGAACACATCCTAAGACCAAGGCAGGCCTTCATCTTCCCTGCCTTTGCCTTCCACCTCCCAAGTGCTGGCAGTCCAGGCCTGCTCCACTGTGCCTAGCTATGAGGTAGGATTTTGAAGCCTTGTTCAGCAAACTGCTGGTGCTAATTTCAGCATTTGGTTGCTTGGTTTTCAGAATGGTGAGAGAGGTTTGCCCACTGGGGTGTGTGTAGTCATTTGTAACTGTGCCTCACTTGTGTTGTTGTAGACGAGGAGAAGACCTGTTCATGTGTATGGACATACAGCTGGTCGAAGCATTGTGTGGCTTCCAAAAGCCAATATCCACTCTTGACAACCGAACCATAGTCATCACCTCTCATCCAGGTACAAATAACTAAATGAACATGTTTCCCTGCTTGGTATTTTGATACCTAAGAAGTAATTAGTAGTAGGCATTAAGGGAAGCGTCTTCCTTTCCTTCCTTGGTTATATATATTCTTTCTAGGGTTGAGATGAAGTTTATAGGGCCTTGAGTGAATGTTGTTTACATCTTGGAAAAGCCATAAATGAAGGCAACAGGGTTCTTGGACCAAAGCTCACAGGTTTTTGTTTTTGGTTTTTCTTTGCCTTATACAAATGTAACCAAACCTAAGAAAGAATTTGGTTTTAATGTCTTTAGGTCAGATTGTCAAGCATGGAGATATAAAGTGTGTGCTAAATGAAGGTATGCCAATATACCGTCGGCCATATGAGAAAGGACGTCTAATCATTGAGTTTAAGGTAAGCTATAATACTCAACAGCATTTGAGAACGGTTAGCTTATTAGCTTACTAAAATGTAATACAGACCAAGCAAATGCATTTTTACTCCCTTTATCCAGGAATTGGAACACCAGATGACCCTTTTTCCCCTTTGGTTGGGATTAGGGTCAAAAAGACCTACTTCTTGTGATTAGCCTGGGCAGGGGTGGGGGTTGCTCAAGATAGGTTTCTCTCTGTGTAGTCCATCCTGGAACTTAAACTCTGTAGACCACACTGGCCTCCAACTCACAGATCTCCCTGCCTCTGCCTCCTTGAGTGCTGGACTAAAGGTGGGCACAACCACTGTACGAATTCTTGAAGCCACAGTTTAAGAATAATCACAACTGGTACTATGACAGATAACTTCTATTAGCACCTGGCCTGGGTGGTATGTGCTTGTAATCTAGCACTTGAGAGTTGAACTGGGAAGATAAGAGGTTATGTAATCTGGTTGGGCATTGATAGCACACACCTTTAACCTTAGCATTCTAGAGGCAGAAGCAGGCAGACTGCTCTGAGTTCCAGGACAGCCAGGGCTACACAGAGAAAACCCTTGTCTCAAAAAACAAAATCATCTTTAGCTGCATAGTAAATTCACAGTGGTTCTAAGCCATAGTTGCAAGGTACATCTAAAGAGATGGGTAGTTACACGTTTTTCTGGGAGAAATAATTTGTGTATTTAAAGGATCTAATGATAGAGTGGAATATGACTGCAGTTTCTCTTTTGCAGGTAAACTTCCCTGAAAATGGCTTTCTCTCTCCTGATAAACTCTCTTTGCTGGAAAAACTTCTTCCTGAAAGGAAGGAAGTAGAAGAGACTGATGAAATGGATCAGGTAGAGCTGGTGGACTTTGATCCAAATCAGGAAAGACGGCGTCATTATAATGGAGAAGCATACGAGGATGATGAACATCACCCTAGAGGTGGCGTTCAGTGTCAGACCTCTTAATGGGCCAGTCACTATGACATTCTATATGCGGTAGTGAATGTGGGAAGGACTGTAGTCATAATATGCTCACTACTTGGCTATTGTTTTTGTTTTAACTATAGTAGTGTTTTAAAGGTTAAATGAAGAATAAACACAAATATAAAAGCTCTGACTTTGCCCTGTATGTATGATGACTTCAATGTGCAAGATGAAAGTTTAATACTTGTAAAAACTACTTTAAAAGTTCTCTAGCATATGTTAGGCCATATCTTGTGTAACTGATAATAGCTGTGTACATTAGACTGACCTGCTAGGTATGTGTTGTTTGACCATTCGTTGTTAAGCTATGGAATTAAAATTCTGTATTTAACTGGTAATCAGAAAAAGAATTATTAGCAACATGTTGGTCTGTCTAGTTGTATGAAGTGAATTAATTGTGATGTATCTGCATTGTATTGCGTCAACCATTACTAAAAGGTGGTATAATATATAATTTCGCCTGTTATTAGTGATAGAAATGATACATTCCTAAAGAAGCTATTATAAGCTACTGCTTAAGGGCTTGCTTCTACTAGATTGCATTCCCTTCTGCTGTGCCATCTTTAAAATACACACACACACACACACACACACACACACACAGATAGAAAACATGGTCACCTTTTTTTCCTTCTCAAACCCTTGGGTAGTGACTTCCAAAGCCCAAGTAATTTGCAAATTAAAGTGACATGTGGAGAGGTGACTTGCATGTATAATCTAGGAAGGGTGTTCCTGAGGTCTGTTACAGGCTTGCTGTTTGACTTAGGCTCCAACATAACTGCAATTTAATGTTGGTAGTATAGCAAATTATGAATAGCGCTGTTGTATACTTAAGTCACATGTTCACATGCTTAAATCTGGATATCAGAATTTAAGCAGTTACTGAAATGTATGATCGTCTCCTAATACACTGATTACAAAGTGCTTCCAATGTGTCACTGCAGGCCTTTCTTTCTCAGTTAAATCACAGCATTGTGGGCTTTCAGGATGAAACTTGTTACTTTGTTCCTAAAATGTGCAAATAATTTATGTGGGTAGGAAATGAAAGTATAGATCTGAGCCCAAGTCAGAAAAGGGAACTGGAACCACCTGGGTGAGAACGTGAACCTCATGCCAGTCAGCGGGGTCTGTCTCCTACATCTTCTGTAATGGGGAATTTAAGGACATTTCCAGCCTCAAAGTAGACTGAAGTTCCCATGATGGGGAGACCATGAGTTAAAAAGCAAGAGACCAGGCATGGTGTTGCACACCTCTAATCCCAGCTCTCGAGGCAGAGGCAGGCTGGTCTACAAAGTGAATAATGAGAGATACAAGATGTTGGTGGGGTGGGGCTGGGGGAATACCCAGGAGTGAAGAGATGGCTCAGTGGCAGCACTGAGGACCCAGGTTCAGTTCCAAGCACCCACAAAGTAGCTCACCTGTTTTCAAATGAGTCCCCAGGGGATCAGAAACTCACTTCAGGCAGTAGACAGACATGTACAAGCATTCATGCAGACAAAACATTAAAATTTGGCAGAGAAAAGGGTTTCAAGCCTTCAGTAATGTCATTGGCTGTGAGTGGAGGGGTTGTTTGGTTTGCTTTTCTGAGACGGTTTCTCTGTGTGTAGCTTTGGCTATTGCCTTGGAACTCTTTGTAGGCCAGGCAGGCTGGCCTTGAAGTCCTAGAGATCTGCCACCCCAAAGCCAAGTGCCACATACTGGGATTACAGGAGTGTTCTGCCATACCCAGCTGGAAAACCTATGTGCGTTGATGTGTGTCAGGTCCCCTGGAACTAGAGCTATAGTTACCTGCCATGTGTGTGTCCTTTGGGAAAGAGCAGCCAGTGCTCTTAACCACTGAGCCATCTCTCCAGCGCCCTGCCTAGGGAGCACTGGTCAGGTTTGGGCTCACTGCTTGTGTGTAGTAGCCTCAACATGAAGAGGACTGTGTAGCTGAGGCTGAAGACTACCAATACGGAGCCAGAGCTATATTAACCACCTCCCAGCATTTAGGAGGCTGGGGGCAAGATAAGGCACAGGATTTGTATTGGGTTTAAAGCCCAGCCTCGGCTGTCAAGCCATTCCATCACTGGTAATAGTGTCCCAATTTTAGAAATCTACCACATCTTCAGCATTCAACAAAACCTGGTAAAAGCATAAACCTGGTTAAAAGTCAGGCTTTTGCTGTTGAGACTTTGTTGTCTTCAAGACAGGGTCTCACAATGCTATCTTAAAACAGTCTCAGAGGCTGAAAGTGTTTTAGGCCTAGGTTAGATTGTACGGAGGCCAAAAGCTTCCAGAACTAGGCCTAGCTTAGTAGGAGGAGGCAATAAGCCTCCCAGACAACCACTGAGCCAGAAGAATACAAGTTACTTTTTTACAGTCTTAAAAGTCCTTCCAACTATAACTGAAGAATGAGCAGAGATGGTTTGCTGAAACTGTTCCAAGTATGGTGGTACATACCTATATTCCCAGCAACTAAAAACACTACCACTTTGTCTCATATTTAGCTTACTGGTACACCACACTGGAGTTCCTGTTTTGTTTTGAGGCAGGTTCTTATAAGGCAGCCCTAGTGGTCCTAAAACTGATTATGCCTCCACTTTGTGGGTGCTGGGATTATAGGCATATGTCTAGCTTGGCAAACTCTTACTGACTCTTGGGTTCCCCCCCCCCCCCCTTGAGGCAGACAAAGACAAGGCTGCCCTTTACAGCCGAGGTTGACCTTGAACTTTCTAACTTCCTTTCTCTCAGTTTTTCAAGACAAGGTCTCTCTGACAAGGAGAAAAGGAATAGCCTGGCTGTTCGGAACTCAATTTGTAAGACCAGGCTGGCCTTTAACTTACTATAGAGCTAACTGGCTCCACACCCCAGTTGCTGGGATTACAGGCCTGCAGTTTATGTGGCAAGGGAAATCAAACCAAGGCACACATGCTAGGCAAGCATTCTACCAACTGAGCCCCTGTCCCAGTTCAAATGTAAAACTTGGTAAGAACTTTCTCAATAAAAAACCTAGGAGAAGCTGGGCATGGTGGCGCACACCTTTAATCCCAGCACTCAGGAGGCAGAGGCAGGCAGATCACAGTGAGTTCAAGGCCAGCCTGGTCTACAAAGTGAGTCTAGGACAGCCAAGGCTACACAGAAGAACCCTGTCTGGGGGGGGGGGGCAGGGGGGAGCCTAGGAGAATAAGGCCTCACTTTCTTGATACAACCTAGCATGGTTACCTTCGTATATTATAAATGTTCTCTACATCTTTGGCTCAGATGTGAAGGACACCAATGTGGAACCCATTTTCAAGAGTTTTGTTGACAGTGAAATGTTTTTCTTCAGCTAACTGACATGTACATACAAGAGACTTAAATCTTGGGACCTTTTCTAATTTCTCCCAACCGTACATTTTTGGTGCTAAATCATCATCCACATAAAAAAGAGAGGTGACCAAACTCCAGATCCCATAAGCCTGTAACTAGTTTGAACTAAAATACAAGAGCTAAGTTCCCTGAAGCAGGCCTAAACATAGAAGGTGTAGTTCAGAACAAGATGGCCGAGGACAGAATAAAGTCACGCTATCACGGGTCTTTCCATGTTGGTCTACTTCCCACTATCCCAGGATTTGACCACCAGGCTTGAGGTTCAAGAATAATGAGCCTCCCTCCTATACAAACACTTACAGGGCAAGTCTTCAGAAAGGTATACGTTTATTAAAATCTTTTTTTAAAAAACCCACAGCTACTGAATATGGCAATCGTTATTATTTACAAGTTTTTACCAGTATTTCAAATCTTTTGGTAGAAGATTAATGAAAATATTAAGTGACTGCCCCAGTTAAAAGCAGATAAACTAATGCCACTTAAATCCATGCTCCTTGGCCACACTGAAAAGGCTCACTAGGGTTTCCAGAGCTTCAGGAGTCCGTCTTCACTGTAGGTGGCGATCAAGTTCTGGTGTGGGTGATGTGCAATTCCAATCACGTCCTTCTCATGAACCTAGAATGTGGAAAGCACAGTCAGGCACACAGATCTTGCTTAACAAAGCACTCTCAAGAGGCCTCCAGAGTTGGGTAAGGAGGAAGAAGAGACCCTGAGAGGCCACATATTCTGAATTGGCACTGCTTAATTAAAGAGGGCTCGCTCTCCAATTACTGTGACATAATCACACAAAGTTTGTATTTTGTTAAGCCACTAATATGTGGTGACTGCTTACTAAAACAACTGGCATTAATTATTCCTCATACACTGGGTGGTGGTGAATGACTTTAGTCCCAGAACTCAGAAGGCAGAAGCAGGCTGATCTGAGTTCAAGGCCAGCCTGGTCTACAGAGTGAGTTCCAGGACTACACAGAGAAACCCTGTCTTGGAAAAAGAAAAGAAAATTACTCCTCATATCTTCAATTTAGTTGAAACTTAATAGTTTAAAGCTGAAAGTTTCAAAACCAATCAATTTGGGAGGATAATATGCAAGTAACTTACCTTTAAAAAGAATTAGAGAAAGCCTCTGTCTCCAACTCTCTGCCCCAGAAGATATGGCCTAGTTAACTAGATATTATGTCCCCTCTCTGCCCTCCGGATGGTCATCGTCTTCCCTAAAGCCAAACTGCACAATACACCTGAACTCTAACATATGATACAATTGTTTGATATAATTGTTTAACTATTTCTTAGTAAACGCCTACATCGCATGTTTTCTAAAGTCTCTCACTGATGGCAGTCAGCCTGGAGAAGCCGTACATCAGGAACATGCGTTCCCAGTCACTACTCACCGTCAGAGTTCGCTCCAGCTTGCCAGTGACTGTGCTGAAGCAGTAGAGCACGAAGTCCTCCCCAACACAGTAGATCCACTCACCCCGGGGGGAGAGGGCACAGCAAACAAAGTCACCACCCTCTCTCTTACCAGAACTGAAGCTTCTGACAATCTAGAAGAGAGCAATCCAAACTAAAGCAGGACAAGATTTGCAGCAGTCACAGCTCCCCCTGCCTCTGACCTCGCATATAATAAGGACTTTGTGTTTTGAGACAGAGTCTCAAGTAGCCAGGCTGGTCTCAAGCTTGCCAGGATTGATTATGAATTCCTGATCCTTCTGCCTCCAACCTCCCAAGTGTTAGGACTAGAGACATATGTTCATTCTCCTGCCTGAAAATATTCAACAGATAGGCTACCTAAGTAAACAGCCAACAGAAGTTTTGAATTGTGCATCCAAGTCACCTGTCCCATCTTCTCGTTTACTGACCATATTCCATTCTCATGAGGCAAATTCAGTACCTTACGTACAACCACTTTCTAAATCAATATACTTGGAGGTTTCAGTACCTGGACTTATATTCATCAGTCCACGCTAATAGATGCAATGCCCACCCCCACCCAGGATGGACCAACTAAGACTTTGCTTTATGATATACAACATTAAACTCATCTTGGTAGTGTTCACCTGCCGTCTCAGCACTTGGAGACTTGAGCTCAAGGCCAGCCTGGGTACACAGTGAGACACTGCTGCTTTCTTCCTGTTAGTCTGTGTGGTGGTTACATATCCCAAGTGAGTAATCCACACTACACTAGACTTCCCTAAAAGGGAGTGCTGCAAGAAAGGCTGAAAGACCAGAGCTGGGCACAGCAGTGTACACCTATAAACCAAACACTCATGAGTGTGAAAAAGGAGGGTCATTGAGGTAGATCAGGCTACACAGCAAGACTCCATCTGAAGGATGAGAAAGCACCCTACACCGGAGAAAGGACGTGCTTCTATGGGTATCTGCACATGCACACAGCTAGTGCATCTCAGAGCCAGCGAGCCCTTGTCTCTCTGCACACTCACCTGCCCCTGCATGTTCATGATGACCACTGTGTTCGATCGGTTGCACACAACAAAGTGCTCTGGGTTTTTAGGAAGCAGAATCACACTATTGACGGTAATATCTGTCCCTGCAGTACTGCCCAGGGACTTAAAGGTATTTGAACATTCTGTGGTCTTCATATTCCAGATCTACCACATAAAAAAATGTAAAGAATATATATACATTTAGATTATGAGAACCTCTAAAGTTTTAATACTTAAAAATTAACAGGTTAATAAAAATAGGTAAAGTTAACTCAAACAAAGCTACTTGATCTGTTTGTTTATTTGTTTCTATGTAGTCTTCCTTGGCTGTCGTGGACTTGCTTTTGTAGACCAGGCTGGCCTCAAACTCACAGAGATCCATCTGCTTATGCATCCCAAGTACTGGGATTACAGGGGTGCACCACCATGCCTGGCTAAGCTGTTTGACTTTAAGAATATCAATTAATCAGTACTGCCACATGCATAGTAAGTACTCCTCAGCATTTAACTAGCACAATGAAATGAAAACTACAAACTAAACAATAAAAACCCTTTTTGCTCCAGGATCTTTTCTTATACATTCTTCCATAGCCAACAGAACCACATACCTTGAAATTAGCTATGTGTCACTGCTATCTTTCAGAAGCTAGCCCAGTGTGGCACATACCTGTAATTCCAGCATTCAGGGAGCTGAGAGTTCAAAGTCAGCCTGGGCTACTGTATAGCAAGATGCTGTCTCAAACAAAATACCAGGCATGTAAAAAACAAACAAACAAACAAAAATACCAGGCATGATGGTATATACTTGTAATTTCAGCCACCAGGAGGCTGAGGCAGAAGGATCCCTAGTTTGAGAAAGAGTATATTCTAAAATATCCTGAGAAAGAACGGAGGGAAAAATTACCCAGGAACTGAGGACATGACTCAGTAAAGTGCTTGCTAGAAGCCATAGTCTCAGCACTCAGGAGGCAGAGGCAGGTGGATCTCTGTATGTTTGAGGCCAGCCTGGTCTACAAAGCGAGCCCAGGACAGCCAAGACTGTTTCACAGAGAAACCCTGTCTCAAAAAACCAAAATAAAAACGAAACAGCTTGCTAGGCAAACATGAGGGCTTAGGTTGGATTCCCAGCACTTAGGTAATATTGAGTGCCAGTGTTCCCAGCCCTGGGGAGAGAGGGCAATCCTGGGGCTTTCCAGCCGGCCGGTCTATCTCAATCTTCCAATTCCAAGTTCAGAGAGAGATCCTGTCTCAGTAAGTTGGAATCTGAGCATGGCAGTACATGCCTGAAATCTCTCCTGACCCCCAAAAACTCCTGAATAACATGGAGAAGCAACTGAGGAACACACCCAACGTTGACCTCTGGCTTCTAAGTGCACAAGGAAACATGCACACACCCACATGTACAAACACATAAACCTAAGTACTCAAAAAGGTATCAAAACCAAAAGAGAGCAGGGCAGTGGTGGCGCACACCTTTAATCCCAGAACTTGGGAGGCAGAGGCAGGTGAATCTCTGTGAGTTCGAGGTCAGCCTGGTCTACAGAGCGAGTTCCAGGACAGCTAGAGCTGTTACACATTTTCTTAAAGTTCCACAAATGATTGTAATGTACAACTTATACCAAATATGGTCAAAAAGAAATCACAGCACCGGCACATACATGGGAATCTAAAAGGCTGAACCATTCAACTGCCTGTACTGCCTGTTTGGGCCTTGTCCTTCTAGCTTTATGAGCTAAGTCAGGCAGCCCGAGAAGTCTGACATGCTGAGAGAAGAGAAGGGCCAAGGGCTGCATGGCCCTGTTCAGGCACTCCTCACTAAGGAGGTGGAGAGCCTCTATAGCATGCCCCAGTCGCTTTTCCTTGGTGACTAACAGAGCTCTGTACAACATAGATGTCTTCTAAACACCTGTGAACAGGGAGAAATAATTGCCCCACTACATGTCAAGGGTAAAGTTAGTCACCTACCACAATCTTCTACAGACCAGCCTAAGGAAAATTAACATTTCAGTGATCAAGTGTTCTAAGGTCTCCAACAATTTTCTACTGCAGTTTTTCAACTTTTAGAAGACATAAGGCCTACTCTTTAAATTTTTAACCTTTTTATAGGATGGGTATGGTGGTGCATACCTTTAACCTCAGCACTAGGGAGGCAGAGGCAGGTGGCTCTCTCCCAAATTAAAGGCCAGCCAGTCCTACAGAATGAGTTCTAGGACAGCCAAAATAAATAAAAAAATTTTAAACTTAAATAAAAAAATTTTAAATGTGTGTGTTTCTGTAAGCATAGGTCATATATGTGCAGGTACTTAAGGAGGCCAGATGGGCACCTGGTCCCTTGGAACTAGACATATGAGCAACTGTAAGCTGCACAACATTGGTACAAGGATCAAACTCTTGGTTCTCTGAAAGAACAGGAAATGCCTCTAGCCCCTGATCCATTTCTCTAGCTTCTGAAATAACTACATCTTTAAAGGTATTGAAGAAAGATCCAATACTGTCAGTTGAGATATGTTAGGCAAGAGGTATTTCAAAGTTATAAGTTCTTATTTTTATTTATGGGTGCAAGTGTTTTTGCCTGCGTTTATGGATGTGCACCATATGCATACAATGCCCACCAAGACCGGAAGAGAGCATTGAACCAACTGGAAGTGGAATTACAGATGTTTAAGAGCATCATGCAAGTGTCGGAAATGGAATGGAGTCTTCTGCCAGAGCAGCAAGCTCTCAGCCACTGAGCTATCTCTCCAACCCTTAACTAGTTTTGCTTTGTTTGTTTTGCTTTTTTTTGGGTTTTTGTTTGTTTTGTTTTTCGAAACAGGGTTTCTCTGTGTAGTCTTGGCTGTCCTGGACTCACTTTGTAGACCAAGGTGGCCTGGAACTCACAGCGATCTGACTGCCACTGCCTCTGCCTCTGCCTCCCAAGTGCTGGGATTAAAGGTGTGCACTGCCACTACCACCCCGTGGCCCCATGTCTTTTAGGACAAGGCCTTACACAGCCTAGGCTGGCTTAACTTGTGGCTTGGGGGCAGCCTTGGACTCCCCCTGCCAGGCGGCTCTTAGTTCTATGCTTTCTTTTCCACACTCCTCTTCAAATGTAAGGAAAGCCCTAAACTTGAAGAGAAACACAAGAAAGGGGGATTTACTTGGGTACTGGGACTTCTGGACTTGATCATTATGGGACAAGAGATGGAACTCCTGCATGTGTCTATGACATCACTAGGTTTAAAACCCTTTTTTCTCTATTTGATACAGCTTGGGATGCATATGTTTGAGGTTATATGAGTGTGTATCATAAAGACCAACAGAAAACTTGTGCCTCAGGTCACATTCTCCATCACCACCATCCTGACCAACACTAGCTTCCTAAAAAGCAGTGGTGAAGCAGACGCCCCACAATGAGTCAGCGCTGAGATGTCACCTTCACAGTGCCGTCAGAGGACGCACTGATAATGTAATGTCCATCCTGTGTAAATGTCGCCTCATTAACAAAGGAGGAATGGCCTCGAAATTCCTTCAGTGTTTTTCCAGATTTTAAACCATGAATTCTATCAAATAAAATAAAAAGAACAGTACTTAGTATGTTATTTTGCGGAGTAAAGTGTTAAATGCATTTTAAATGAATTATAAAAGTATTACAATATCAAATGAAAAAATATATACAGTATAATTTTCATTGTGTCAAACAATGAAACAGAATTAATACAAACTGCACAAGAGGCTGTAGGAATGTCAGTAACCACAAGGTTCTGTCCAGACTAGTAAATAAGAGATTAGTAACTAGTCCCTCTCAACCATGTCCCGGGACATGCCCAGGGAATCTGAGGCCTCTAAAGTGCTTACAACACAGGTGGCTCCTCAGACCACATGTTTTGTTTTTCAAGACAGAGTTTCACAAGGGAGTCCAAGCTGGCTTGGAATTCATGGTCAATCTGTCTCTGCCTTCCAAGCACTGGAGTCCAAGCTTCCACCTCCACACACTGAGAGACACCAAACACTGTAATTTCACCCTTTCAGATCTCTTCTGGATTAAAAACTCAAACAGACCAGCACTATGTCACCGGACTGCGGTGGGAATAAGGCCTCACATACTCTAGCCTTCCACGTCAGCCCACCCTGGAAACAGCACAAGGACTCACTAGTAACTTCTCCCTCTGGGGTCTTTTTTTATTTATCAAATCTTTACAAGGACATGAGGGATTCCTCTTACCTTATGGTCTGGTCAAAAGATGCACTAAGGATCTGACTGCTATCCTTAGAAAAGCTTAGACAGGTGACCCCTTTACTATGTGCCCTTTCAAATCTTCTCAAACACTGTCCACTCTGGATCTTCCATACCTTTATTAAGAAAATAAAAAATGTGAATACAGTGTTAGCAGCTACAGTTCTAATATACCAGGACAGCATCACAGCTGCATGTCAGCAGCTCAACCTGGCATGTCGCCTACAGTAGTACAATGATATCAGATCCTTTCAAAGGTAAAATTCTTACAAATTATTAAAATAAAGATTCAATACCAGGAATTTAAAAAACCAAAACCAAAACCAGAAAACCCTCAGCGTGGACTGGAGAGACAGCTCAGTAGTTAAAAAGCACTTCAGTTTCTGTAGTGGACCCAGTCTCAATTCCCAACATCCTTAAGAGTAGCTCAGAACTACCTGTAAGTCCAGTTCCTGGGGGGCTCTGACGCCCACTTCTGACCTCCTTGGGCACCAGGCACACATATGGTGTACATATATAAATGCAGGGAAACCATTCATATATATAAAATAAATAATCTGAAAACCAAACTAAGACAAATAAACCTTTAAAACAAACAAAAAAATAACCCCAGGCGTAAGGGTGTTTGTCTAACACTCACAAGGCCATAAATTCAATCCCTAGCAACACAGAGACAGACAGAGAGACAGAACAGAGAGAAAGAGAAACAAATTAAAAAGTAGTTACATCCATTAAGCAGTGACCATTTCCATATTTTATCTAGCCCTGAGTCCATCAGCAGCAACTAAAAACAAGCCACAGCCACAAGACTGTGTGCCATTCTCTGTAAATGTATCAACATGTAATACATTACACAGTGAGCTACAACCAAAACAGACATGGACAGACTTGAACTAAAGTGCTAGATCTGTAATTTACCAGCTGTGTGACCTTAAACATGTTAATAGACCATCCTAGACAGAATTATTAGTAAAACTGAACAAGAAAAAAGGATTAGCATCAAGTTGATGCTCAACACATAGGAGCTATTTTGATAATCAGTGTCATGTGTACAACACCATTAAAAACCTTAAAAGAAGCTGGGCAGTGGTGGCGCACACCTTTAATCACAGCACCTGGGCAGAGGCAGGCGTATCTCTGAGTTCAAGGACAACCAAAGCTACAGAGAAACCCCAGCCTCAAAATAAACCAACAAACAAAACACTTGAAACTGTCTAAACACCAGCGCTCCTGGCCCTGCTCCATCCATACCTTGATCTTCCCGTCCTGGGCTCCAGTCGCTAACATTTCAGTGTCTCTGCTGAAACACATGCAGAGGACAGCATCGTCCATCATCATGAAGTTATCCTGGGCCTGGTACTTAAGATCCTAAAGCAAGTGATGATTTACAGGATTAAAATAATACAAAAGTCAAACCAATATCCCAGTGGCCCCACCCAGAAATCTTGAAATTGACTACAAGTAGGATGATGGGTTGTGCCTCTTTAAACTTCCAAAGCAAATAGCAGTATAGGTTCCTTATGAACTGATAGAACTAGGGATACATAACTTTACACAATTCAAATTACACTATAGACAGCACCAACACAAGGTGGACGTGGTGACTCGCTGAGCTTCTCTAGGCAAAATGTCTACCCAGTTTCACAGCTTTTGACCTTTTTTTGTCTTTAACGAATCTAAATTTGCTCATCTGGGGGATGACATGATAAAGTAAACAAACATCTGTCTCAAGTTGTCAACTACCTTTCCTAAAATCATCTATTGACATATCTATGTATGATATTTCATTTATCATCTATCACCATCAAATGAAAGTTTCATTTTTTCTTTGTCTCATTTTGTATATTTGAGGCAAGGAAGTTCTGGGATTAGAAGCATGTTGGTGTACCACACATGGAAAATGAAACTGATTTTTTTTCTAATTATAAAGTGAGATTATTTAATGGCTTAAACAAAGGGGCCAGAAAGATGAGTTAGCTGGTAAAGACCCTTGCCACAAAAGCCTGGCCACCTGAGTTTGATCTCTGGAACTCATGTTACAATAAAAGGAGAGAAACAATTTAATATTTTTTAAACCAAACATAAAAAGTGAAAATCGCAGACAGGGCATAGTGGCGCAGGTCTTTAATCCCAGTACTCAGGAGGCAGAGGCAGGCAGATCACTGAGTTCAAGGCCAGCCTGGTCTACAAAGCGAGTCCAGCACAGCCAATGCTAACACAGAGAGACCCTGTCTCAAAAAAACCAAAAATCCAAAAAAGAAAAGGGAAAATCACCCATAACATCCACTACTCCAGCAGGCAAGATGGGCTCAATAGGTAAAAAGGTTTCCACTGCTATAATAAAACACCATAGGCAACCTGGGGAGGAAAGGGTTCATTTCATCCTACACATCAAGGTTAACCATCCTTCAGTGAGGAAGTAAGGGCAGGAACTCAAGCAGGGCAGGAGCCTGGAGGCAGGGGCTGATGCACAAGCCACAGACAAACACTACTTATTGGCTCTCTCCCCAAGGCTTGCTCAGCCTGGAGTCGGGGGTGTGGCACCACCCACAATGGAGCTAGACCCTCCCACAGCAATCACTAATTAAAAAAACGCCATACAGGCTTGCCTACAGCCCCATCTTATGAAAGCACTTTCTCAGTTAAGATTTCTTCCTCTAGGGGCTGGAGAGTTGGCTCAGTGGTAAAGAGCACTGGCTGTTCTTCCAAAGGTCTTGGGTTCAATTCCCAGCAACCACACGGCAGCTCACAACTGTCTGTAACTTCAGTTCCAGGGAATCTGACACCATCACACAAACAAGCAGGCAGAACACCAATGTACATAAAATAAAAATAATCATTTAAAAACTTTTTTCCTTTCTCTCAAATGACTATCTACTGTAAAGGTGACAAAACTAGTCAGCACAGATACCTATTACTAAAAGTTTGAGCCTTGAGATCTACAAGGGATCAATAGAGAACCAACTCCCACAGCTGCCCTATGACTTCAACACAAATACATTAGCACACAAGCACCCATTTAAAAAACAAAACAAACAAACAAAAAAACCCACTATGGATTGAAATTTAGGATTCAGTAATGAAAATTACACTTAAATTAATGGATGAGAGTAAACAGTGATGTGAAGGGGAAAAAAAATAAGTTGATTATACACTAACTTTGCCCTCCTATACAAATTCCAGATGAATCAAAAACTAAAGCATGGCCAGGCAGTGGTGGCACATTCCTTTAATCTCAGCACTCAGGAGGCAGAGGCAAGCGGATATCTTGAATTTGAGGCCAGCCAGGGCAACACAAAGAAACCGTGTCTCGAAAAACCAAAAGATGGGCTAGAGAGATGGCTCGGTGAGGTCCTGAGTTCAATTCCCAGCAACCACATGGCCACTCACAACTATCTATAATGTGTCCTGATGCCCTCTTCTGGCCTGTGGATGTATATGCAGGCAGAGCATTGTATACATAATAATAATAATAATAATAATAATAATAATAATAATAATAATAATAATAATAATAATAATAATAATAATAAATCTTTAAAAAAAAAGAAAAGAAAAGAAAGAAAGAAAAACCAAAAGACAAAACAAAATGCTGGAATTATAGGTGAGCGGCCAAACCAACTGCCCAACTTTACATGGGCTCTGGACCCTGTGCAGCAGCAGGTCCTCACACATGCACAGCAAATACTTTAACCACTGAACCATTTCTCCAGCCCCTGCAATGCATATTCTAAATCCCTTAAGACAGAAAGAGTTCCTACAACCAACCCCCCGCCCCAAGGGTTTCTCTGTCCTGGACTTACTTTGAAGGCCAGGCTGGCCCTGAACTCACAGCAATCCACATGCCTCTGCCTCCCTGAGTGCTGGGATTAAAGGCGTGTGCTACCATGCCCGGCCTACAAACCCATTTTGAAAAAATGGACAAAGGTGCTAGGGAGTTGTTGTCTTACATGAAGACCTAAATTCTATCCCTAAAACACATGTGGAAAAAACAAATAGCCATGTTCTACATTTGTAATCCCACAGCGAGGAAAGCAGGGGTAGGTCTGTCCTCACTGACCACCCAAGGCTAGTGTACTAGAGGAGTTCCACGCCAAAAAGAAATCTTGTGTCAAAAAACAAATAACAAAGAGGTGGGCAGCACCTCGGTAACAACCCAGGGCTGTCCTCCAGCCTCCACACAAATACATACCTATGTACACGGGCACCTGCACACACTCACACATGCATAGACACAGGGAATGTGGGACTCAGACTTCACAGAACAAAAAATTTTGGTGGCTATTAACATATAAATTTCACTCCTAAGAAAAATACAATTAGGTGAGACTGACAAAGATCTTAAAATGGTAGATACATAGATCATGATTCATTCCAAACAATGCAATGTAATTCAGCCATTATTTCAAAACACTACAAAGAGGAGCCAGGTGCAGTGGCACATGCCTGTGATCCCAGCACTCGGGAGGCAGAGGCAGGCGAATCTCTGTGAGTTTGAGGCCAGCCTGGTCTACAAAGTGAGTCCAGGACAACCAAGGCTACACAGAGAAACCCTGTCTCGAAAAACAACAAAGAGGAAAAAGAGGGGCGTAATATACTACATGGCATGTATGCTGCCATCTGTGTAACATTAATAAAAAGACACATAAGTAACTGCTAGCACAAAGAAACCCTGTCTTTTTTTTTTTTTTTTTTTTGTGGGGGAGGGGGGTTTCGAGACAGGGTTTCTCTGTGTAGCCTTGGCCATCCTGGACTCATTTTGTAGACCAGGCTGGCCTCGAACTCACAGCGATCCGCCTGCCTCTGCCTCCCGAGTGCTGGGATTAAAGGCGTGCGCCACCACGCCCGGCTTAGAAACCCTGTCTTATAAAACAAATAGACCAGAATCTAACTTAAGTGGCTGGAGAGATGGCTCAGTGGTTAAGAACACTGACTACTCCTCCAAAGGTCCCGAGTTCAATTCCCAGCAACCACATGGTGGCTCACAACCATCTATAATGAGATATAATGCTCTCTTCTGGCCTGCAGGTGTACATGCAGGCAGAGTACTGCAAACATAATAATAAATAAATAAATCCTTTTTTTTGGGGGGGGGGTGGAGGGGCTTTTTTGAGGCAGGGTTTCTCTGTGTAGCCTTGGCTATACTGGACTCACTTTGTAGACCAGGCTGGCCGCAAACTCACTGTGATCCGCCTACCTCTGCCTCCCAAGTGCTGGGATGACAGGTGTGTCCCACCACACCCAGCTAAATACATAAATCTTTTTAAAAAAGAATTTAACAAAATGAGCTTTTAAACTATAAAATGCATGTTTGCTTCATAAAGATCCTTCTCAAATCATCTAACTCAGAAATAAGATATAATTAATAGAAAATTAGCAATCCTTTCTTTAAAAAAGATAATAATGCATTTAAAATACTTTACCTTTCTGATTTTTCCAGTAGTAAAGTTCCACACTTCAATAAATCCATCAACAGAGCCAGTGACCAGATACTGACCATCTGGAGAGAACCGAGCGCACTCCACATGGGATTTCTGACCAAACTGTTCCAAGTGAAAACAATGAAGACATAAATTTTTATGTAATGGTTTTAAAACAATTCCCATTTTAACCTTTTGAGAAACCATGCCCTTACATATAATCACATATGGCCCCTATTATGGTGTATGGGAGGGCATTTCTACCCTAGTGGATGCTTTCTCTGACATCTAAATGTTGTTTATTATTATTATTTTTTGAGACAGGGTTTCTCTGTATACCCTTGGCTGTCCTGGACTCACCAGGCTGGCCTCAAACTCTGCTTTGATCTGCCTGCCTCTGCTTCCCAAGTACTGGGATTAAAGGCCTGCAACACCACACCCAGCTTCTAAATGTTGTTTTAATGAAATTATTTAAAAAAAAAAAAAAAGGAGACGACTCTGTTTTGTTCTTTCAAAGATTTCACTATGCAGCCTAAGCTGGCTAAGACCTCAGTGTACAGCCTACATCACCCTCAAACTTGAGACCCTCCTCTTTCAGCACTTACTACACGCTGGATTGTAAGCACACATCACCACACCTAGCTGGAAAAAAACTGTTTTAATATGAGATGTAGAACAAATAATTCAGTTAGCTCAAACAATTAACTTTCTGCCAGAATCAGCTATTAGAATGGCTTTCCACTCACAAATTAATACGGCTTAATATGTTTCTGTTGTGTATCTGCATAGGAGGACTCATTTTCAAAATAAGAGCGTTATACGTAAAATCTCTATCCCTATTTCACAGCCGTCATTGTATTGTGTGGCTCACCAAACTAGGGCTAGGGCTGGAGAGATGGGCAGCAGTTAGGGCCTGAATTCAAACCTAGAGCCCACAAGGAACTCATGACCATCTGAAAATTGGTCCAGTGTCCTCTTCTGGCCTCTATGGGCCAGATATACATGCACACAAAACACCCATATAAATAAAACATAAAACCTTGTGTGGGGGGGTTGAGGGTGGGGGTGCACTAGGACTAATTACTTAACGAGCTATTTGCTTGGTAAGTGCCTTCCAAGCATTTGCAGTGACAACGCTCCTATGTCAAGGAAGCACGGGACACTAGACAATGACAAGGGAAGACTAAGGGTGAGTTCTCCCTTTTTTAGTGTTGGGGAGCAGACCCAGGGTCCACAATTACAAGGCAAATGCTCTTCTACTGAAATATATCCCTAGTCCTCTTTTTTAGAGACTAGATCTCAATAAGTTGCTTACACTGGCTTTGAACTTGAGTCCTTCCTGCCTCAGCCTGCAGAAATTACTGGAATGCGCCGTTATGTCTAGCTATATTTTCTTTAAGCTATATTTTCCTGTCACATATTCATGCCAGAAAAACTCTAGCCCAGTGGCACCAATAGAATAATTTCTAGTTGAATGAAGTCTTCAAACAAGGTAAATAAAGTTACTACTCAAAAATATTATTACATGCAAGTTAGAACACACAGAGCAGAAAAGACAACTGCAAAACACTAGCCCAAAGTCAAAGAGTTAAGGAATGTGCAGCATCTCTGTCCTCTAACTCACAGTATTCCACCTGCATCTGCCTCCCGAGTGCTGGGATTAAAGGTGTGCACTGCCACCACGCCCGGCTTTCTCTACCTTATGTTTCACAAGAGCCTCTCACTGAACCTAGAGTCATTCTGACAGAAAGTCTCAGGCCCTCGCACTGAGCTTACACATGCATGCTGTCACAGTCAGGTTTATGTAGCTACTGGAAATCCAATTTCAAGTTGTCATTTTTTCACAGCAAGGACTTTATCCACTGAGCCATCTCCCTTGCCCCCTAAATATATAGCATTTTTAAATCTATGAATTCAACTAAGCACAAAATTACAGAGAGCCTATAATATAAGAGATGCTAACATTACCAAGCGTAGCTCTAATTCTGGGAACCAAACTACTTGATTGTGCCCTTTGCTAAAAGTCTTCAAATAGTCATGGTGGTGGCGGCGGCGGTGCACAACTTTAATCTCAGTACTCAGGAGGCAGAGGCAAGTGGATCTCTGAGTTCCAGGACAGCTTGATCTACAGCGTGAGTTCCAGGACAGCCATGGCTACACGCACGCGCGCGTACACACACGTGTGCGCGCGCACACACACACCAATCCGTCTTGAAAAACTAGGGGGAAAAAAAAGCCAGGCATGGTGGCACACACACTTTAATCCCAGCACTCAGGAGGCAGAGGCCTGTGAGTTCGAGGCCAGCCTGGTCTACAAAGTGAGTCTAGGACAGCCAAGGCTACACAGAGAGACCTTGTCTCAAAAAACAAAACAAGTCTCCCAATAAAATTAAGTTCTGGGGCCGAGCGTGGTGGTGTATGCCTTTAATGCCATGACTCAAAAAAAAAAAAAAAAAAAAAAAAGTTAAAATAAAAAATTAAGGTCTGGGGAGGTAGCACAGTGGAATGTTGAGGTTCTAAGTCTAATTCTTGACATGCACTCACACCATAACTAAATAAGCCATAAGGTAAAAATTTTTCCCTTAATATCACAAGTCAACTTTACAAGCCATGACTGGCCTTTTTTGCATGGCATGAAGGAGACTAAGCACAAATGTTTGCAGGGCATGAGTGTAGAAAGCTCATATAGTCCCAGACCTAACCAGAGAGTGGACCATTCTTCAAATGTAGGATTATGGGCTGGACATCAAATATGTATCTATTTGTGTATACAACTGATGTGTAGCACTGCCAGCTACAGCAGTGCCCAATGGACACCAAGAGACCCCTGAGTATCGTCAGAGCTCTCCTCCCTGGTAGGCCAGCTCCTGAGGCAGGCCTGGCTCTGTGCACGATGAATACTCAACAGCTGATTACCAACTGTTACATGTTTAAGTTATCGGATCCTACCTTAATATGCCTGCTCAGTTGTGTTGGAAACTTTTCTTCTTCCACATCCTTGACAGCTGCTTTGCCTCGAAACAGATCTATGGTCATACCAGGAGGAAGCAATCCCTGGTGCTGCTGCCACTTCAAAGCCTGTAAAAAAAATATAAATAAAACAAAATATAATAACAACAACAACAATAATAAATCTGCTCAGAAGCTTTGAGGACCCAGGAATTATTGCTCAGGCAAAACATGCCTGAAAGAATGAGGTCCAGAGGAAACTAGGCTTCCGGTCACCACCATCTCTGACCATCCAAAATCAAGCCAGGGCTAAGTGTGTCCAAGAGCATGGGCTTCTCGAGGGACTCTCACAGAACAGGCAGAAACTATCTCACACCATTATTTATTATTTCCCTTTAATATAAGCAAAAAAATGTGGAAAGCAGGAACTTCCCAGCATTCCAACACTCAAAACCAGCCACTAATAACATTTTCATAACTCTTTCTAGTCATTTTCCTCTCACATGATGCACTTAATTGCTCTATTAGAAACTACACTATATACTAAACTTATATTGTCTTCACCTCATAACACATTATACTGTGACATACCTTTTTTTTAAAGATTTTTTTTATTTATTATGTATACAGTATGATCAGATCACATTATAGATGGTTGTGAGCCACCATGTGGTTGCTGGGAATTGAACTCAGGACCTCTGGAAGAGCAGTCAGTGCTCTTAACCTCTGAGCCATCTCTCCAGCCCCCTACTGTGACGTACCTTAATATGCCTATTCATATCTATTAGGGATTGCAAAATTATCACTTTAATGGCTGTAAAATATACTGTTTACTGGATGTTTCAGTTTACCTAATCAATATACTAGTGAACATTTGCACTGCTCCAACTTGTTTACTTATCTAATGACTGCTACCCTGAACATCTCTAGGCTGAGGTGCTCTGAACTCCCGATGGTTAGTGTGGGCCAACTTGGCACACAGACCAGTCATCTGGGAAGAGGGACCTCAAGTGAGGAACTGCTTCCATCAGACTCGCCTGTGGCCAGAGTTGAGGGCATTTTTCTTGAGTAATAACTGATGTAAGGGCGCAGCCTGCTGTGAGCAGCGCCACCCCTGGACAGATGAGCCCAGGCTGTGTAAGAAAGCAAGATGAGCAAGACATGAGAACGAGACAGTGAGCAGCGTAACTAACTGGTCTCTGCTTCAGCTCCTGCTTTGCGCTCTTACCCTGCTTCCCTAGACGATGGCCGGGTGTATAATCAAACAAATCCTTCCCTCCCTAAGTCCCTTCCATCTCCTAAGCGCATGCATGCACAACAAATCCTCACAGCAATGCCATAAATACACATATTTTTATGTCAGAAAATAAAAGCCTCACTGTTGGTTTTGGTTGGGAGCAAATCTACAGACTTATGCACAAAGAATAAGCTACAGCCCCAGCTTGACAAGAGTGTGGGTTCTGTGGAGCACCAACATTATTCCACGTTCCCCAGCACAGCTCCAGCATAATTCTACACAATGCCAGAGCTCACGTCCTGATGCCCAGACTACACTGCTGCTCCAGGGAAAGAGGAAGGGCGCTCCGGCACAGCTACTGAGCAACCAGCTTTATAGATAGGCTCTACTCCCAGGCTGCGTAATTTCCTTAGCACAGAGGATGCCTTACACACAGGAAGCACACAGGGTAATCTATTCTACAGGCGTCCAATTACCTGTCCCAGCAATGCCATGAGACGAGAAGGCGGCACCACACTGACTTCCCCAGCTAAGGCCTGGGCAATTGCTGCTCTTCTTTTTTCTTTGCTACTTCCATCTGGATATGCCTTGGGGGGAAAAGGAAGTATCATTTCCAAGGAGAAGCACAGCATTAATGTATGTACTTACAGCTGGAGAGATGATGCCGGGCATAGTGGCGCACGCCTTTAATCCCAGCACTCGGGAGGCAGAGGCAGGCGGATCTCTGGTCTATAAAGCAAGTCCAGGACAGAGAAACCCCGTCTTGGGGGGGAGGGAGCTGAACAATGGCTCAGCAGTTAAGAACAAGTACTGCTCTTCCACAAGACAAGCTGATTCCCAGCACCCACACCAATCAGCTCACAGCTGCCTCCAACTCCAGCTTTGGGAGGAATTCAATGCCTCTGGGCTCCTCAGGCATGCACATGCATGTACATACATACATGTATAAACACACACACTCAACTATAACAAAAAGAAAAATTTTTTAAATATTTTTCAAAACCAAAGGAAACAAGACATTCAAAGAGGAAAACATGAAAACAAAACAATCTAGTTAAACAGGTGACTAATTAAAGCAAATTAGTGTTTTCAAATAACTTTCCAACTCTGCATACTTGCATTTCAGAACTATGGGAGAGAGCTGGTATCACACTGAAAAGCCAATCCATATTGTTATTCCTGAAGAGCCCAGGTAAGCCTCAAAGATAGAGGTATGAGTCTAGTTTTTGAAATATTTGCAGGGCCAGAGACTCATATTCTTCAGAAATCTTTTTAACTTTCTATTACCCAGTTCCTATTACATTCTCCTTTCTTCTAATAGCCCTCCAGTGGAAGGGCATGTGAAAGAAACTGTGTTTATGTGTATAAAATGATGCTATTCTTGGTGGATGAGATGGCTCTGTGGGAAAAGGTGGTTGTCACCAAGCATGATGAGTTTAAATCCCATGGTGGAAAAGAACCAACTCCTGTAAACTATCTTCTGACCTCCACACATGTGCCTGCCCAGACACATATACAGACTAGCAAAAATTAAAAATAACACCGGGTGTGGTGGCACACACCTGTAATCCCAGCACTCGGGAGGCAGAGGCAGGTGGATCACTAAGTTCAAGGCCAGCCTGGTCTACAAAGGAAGTCCAGGACAGCCAAGGCTACAGAGAGACCCAGTCTCGAAAAGCCCAAAAAATAAAATAAAATAAAATAAATAATAACTTTTGTGGACTGGAGAGATGGCTCAGAGGTTAAGAGCACCATCTGCTCTTCCAGAGGTCCTGAGTTCAATTCCCAGCAACCACAAGGTGGCTCACAACCATCTATCCTGGTATCTGATGCCCTCTTCTGGCGTGCAGGTGTACATGCAGGCAGAGTATGCACATAAAATAAATAATCTTTAAATAAATAAATAAATAAATAACTTTTGCAAGACCACATAACTTAATTTCCACAATTACAAAGATGCCTTTGAACCACCATAGCCATACCTCACGAGGGTCAAAGTAAGACCTGGCTAAGAGGTTTTCCAGATGAATATACCGCTCTGGTTGTGTTTGCTTTAACATAATCATGGGGTCTGTCTGTCTCAGAAGTGACCTGGCAGCACCTAATTCACGAAGCTCTATCAATTCCAGAACAACCTAGACAATGGAAAGAAAAGCAAATTTTAAGCACATCTTCTTTATCATTCTTTCTTTCTTCCCCCCACCCCACCCCCAAGAAGGGGTTTCTCTGTGTAGCCCTGGCTGGCCTGGAACTTGCTCTGTAGTCCAGGCTGGCCTTGAACTCAGAGACCCACCTGCCTCTGCCTCCCAAGTGCTGGGGTTAAGGCATGCACCACCACACCCAGATTATTAGTATTTCTTTTTCAGTAAAATCTGATACAGACATAGCCTGTCAAAAGCAATTCCCAAGACTAGGAAACACTTTTCTTCATCCCTAGCAATTTCAAGTGGACAAATTATAAATATGTGTCACAATAGCACAGCAGTCGGCCCTTTGACTCATCAAACAATAAATAACCCCAATCCCTCAAATCCCACCTTTCTTTTTGTTTTATTTTTCTTTTTGGTTTTGCTTCTTTTGTTTTGTTTTGAGACAAAACAAGGCCACTCTCTGCCTCCCAAGTGCTGAGGTTAAAGTTCTGTAACATCACACCTAGCTTTTAAAGAAAAAAAAAACAAAACGTTGTTTTATAATAATAAGTTGGGGGCTGGAGAGATGGCTCAGAGGTGAAGAGCACTGTCTACTCTTCCAGAGGTCCTGAGTTCAATTCCCAGCAACCACGTGGTGGCTCACAACCGTCTCTACCCTCTAATGGCTTCTTCTGACCTGCAGGTGTACATGCAGATAGAGGACTTACATATATAAAATAAATAAAATCTTAAAATAATAATAATAATAATAATAATAAGTTGGTGTTTGTCCTAGGGTCTTGCTTTAGAGCTTATAAAACCCTGAGGATTCTACTAGTGACAAAATTATGTTACTCAACAGCCCCTTGAATTACACCCAAGTTTGTGTCACAGTGATGCCTTGAAACAGACTGGTTATCAGAAAAGCCATGTTATTAGGTTATGGTTTTAAGCCAGTCCCACCTCTGGGGAAACGCCAATGGGGAGGTGGGGGATGAAGACTCAGGGTTATATAATAAAATCTCAGCAGAGCCCTCTGGCTGGGGGTCTGCCAGGTGGGCGGGGCGGCACAACCCAATTCCACAGAGATAGAACCAAAGCTCCACATTCAGGCCTCTCTCAGACTTTGCTCTTTCTGCCTTTTCCTTTAGCTGGTCCTGATCTGTGTGCTTGATAATACAACTCTAATTATATAAACAGAGCTATTGAGTTCTATGGATCATTCTAGTGAGTTATCAAATGTGAACATGTCGTGTGAGCCCCCAAATTTAGTTGGCTAAAGGCTTAAGTGATCTAACGCTGGGCAGAGAGAGAGGGGGTGGGAGGGAGGAGGTAGGGGGTAGGGAAAGAGGGAGAAAGAGAGACAGTGCTTAAGGGGCCTAATTATGGCCCCCACTCCACCTCGCAAGCAGTATGTGAAGTGAGGGAAATCACGTCAGACTTAGTGGTGGGTGTTAACTCCAGCTGGCCAGTGGCTGAACTGAATCGCATTATATGACTTAATAGCAGACAGGGTCGTACATATTTTCTCTCTGTAGCTGGCCCAGAGCTTACTATGTATACCACCTGGCCTCAAACCACCACACTCAGCTTTAGAATCTCTCATTTAATGACCGCCCAAAAGTAATTTCAGTTTCCCTGGGTTTGATCCTCAAAACCAATAAGTAATTTCAGTTTGAGAAAATCTTGAATCTTCCAAAAAGAAAAAAAAATACACTGTTGAGTCTTGAGAATGTATATTTTACAGCCAGTTATACCCCTTAAGTGCTTGACACTTGACACTTCCTAATTAAAGGACCAATCAAAAGACTCAGGAACACTCTTATTCTTACCTGTTCATAGAGGTCAATTAGGGTTTTGTCTGGCAGTTTCAGAGACTGTATAGCCTGTAAAACAGTATCCCAATGGCCGCTGTTAATATCAGCCACGAAACTTTCAATGCTGTCCACAGTATTGAGAGAGACCGTAGTCTCCTCCTGTAAGGTGGCCAACGCCCGGTGCAAGCTGTTCTCCTTCAAGTACTGCATGATAAGGCGAATCACACTGAAAGAAACAAAGCCGTTCAGTGCAGAGCTCTTCCGTCCTCCCAGGCCAAAGGGAACAACCCTTTGGGTTATTTTCCTGATTAGTCATTTTACTACCCACTTTCCTTCGAATTATGAGAGCAAACCTTTCCAAAAATCACACAACTTCCATCTACAGACAGGAGAACTGGGGTTCTGAACTAAAATCATTCACCCAATGTGCCCCACTCAGAAAGGGAGTTAGTAGCCATTGTTCCTCTGGTCACTGGATTTACTGGACATTTGTGTGAGACACTTTTTTTTTTTTTTTTAAAGATTTATTTATTGTACATACTGTGTTTTGTCTGCATGTACACCTGCAGGGCAGAAGAGGGCACCATATCTCATTATAGATGGTTGTGAGCCACCATGTGGTTGCTGGGAATTGAACTCAGGACCTTTGGAAGAGCAGCCAGTGCTCTCAACCTCTGAGCCATCTCTCCAGCTCCCCGTGTGAGACACTTTAAACCTACAATAGTTGCCGGGCGTGGTGGCGCACGCCTTTAATCCCAGCACTCGGGAGGCAGAGGCAGGCGGATCGCTGTGAGTTCGAGGCCAGCCTGGTCTACAAAGTGAGTCCAGGATGGCCAAGGCTACACAGAGAAACCCTGTCTCGAAAAACCAAAAAAAAAAAAAAAACCTACAATAGTCACTAATTTTTTTTTTCTTTTTATCAACTGGCAGAGTGGTGGTGGTTCACACCCTTAATCTCAGCACTCAGGAGGCAGAGGCAGGTGGATCTCTGAGTTGGAGGCCAGCCTGGTCTGTAGAGATAAGTGTCAGGACAGCCAGCACTACAAAAGAAACCCTGTCTCGACAAACCAAAAATAAATAAATAAATCTTAAAAACAAAACAAGCCATAAAATTAAGTTTCTGTAGGAAATGTTGGTCCATTATAAAAATGATAACAAACAGGGTGGTGGTGGCGGCGCAAGCTTTTAGTCCCAGCACCTGGAGGGGCAGGCTAGGGCTAGATACAGAGAAATCCTGCCTCAAAACAAAACAAACAAACAAACAGGGGGAAAAAGAGATTTACATATAACTGTGAATTAGAAACACGTATCTCGCTCTGAAGAGCCCCAGGCTGGGCGTTCAGACCTTCCCATCCGCCTTGTTAGTGCTGCAATCAATTTACAGCTGTTCATACTCCACGCCCGGCCGCCAGTCTTAAACAACACGTAGCAGATTTCAGTCTCAGCCGATTTTATAAAGCTCCCTTTTCTGCAGATCTTCAGAACAGACCTCCCTCCCTTGCGCTCGGAACACGAATGTTTGCTAATTTAATTCTTACTTGTCAGCAAGAAAAGGCGGTAGATGGGGGGGGGGGGCGGTCCAGGAAATCCTCTTCAGTCAGTTACCCCCCCCCCCGCCGGCCCGTCTTCGGACCCCAATACTCAAACTCCATCTCTGTCCACGCAGAGGTTCTCAATCTACAAGGCGCAAACCTAAGACACGGCGCCACGCCGGGTCTGACCAAATCAGTAGAAGCGACCGAACCTTTACGCTAACTAGTGCTAAGGACGAGGAGGAAAAGCTGCCTCACGGGCGGGCTGGGCGACTGGCGACACACCGACAGCACCGAGTGGTGGTGATGGGGGGTTGCGGGTGGCTGCTCGGGGCGCCCCAGCACAGACCCACGCCGCGGCCGCGGGGCTCAGTGCTTCCCGCCGCGGAGCTGCTACTTCGCGGGCCCACCTCAGAGGGAGCCTAGCGGGGAGGAGCTTCCGGCGCGCAGTCCCCACGGACGCCCTCCCGAGCATCCTCCACACACACACACACACACACACACACACACGCCACGGCGGGACTCACTCGGAAGACTCGATTTCGATCGACATAGCGGCACCGCTCCCGGTCCGGGGCCCTACTCAACACAGACCCGGTCGCACAGCACCGCGCGACACCTCCGGCGGCCGCCTTGCGTCACTTCCGCTCCGCTAGGGGGTCAAAGGACAGGGGTGGGCGGTGCGGAGGGGGTGGGGCCTCGCTGCCTATCGACACTCGGGAAGCCCAGGAGAAGGCTCAGACGTGAAAGGCACTTGCAGCTGATCCTCGCAGCTTGTGCTAGAAGCGGTTGTCTTCTTCCAGTCTGAGCTGTGGCGAGGTTGCCAGTGCGCACGAATGCATGCCGCAGAGTCTGTCCCGGAACTCACAGATCCGCCTTCCTCTGTCTCCCTAGCGCTGGGATTAAAGGCGTGCCCCGTCATGCCCGACTCCAGCTAAGTATTAAATTGAAAAGGCTGCAGTTCGGAAAAAGAAATGCAAAGGTAGAACAGATTTGTGACTCCTTTCAATATAGACCTCAGGTCATACCATAGCATAGCATAACAAGTCAATACCATAGCAATTACAGCGCTGCGGATGTAGCATAAGTGAGAGGTCCTGGTTCAATCCCCACTTATGGGGAAAACACACACACACATAAATATTGATAAATTTTATAAACGAAGTATATAGACAGGGTGAGACGCGCATGCCGTCCAGTCTGGCTTCAAACAGTTATAGGTGAGGATGTCTCTGCTTTCCAAGCGCTAGAATTACAGATGTGCATCACTGTGCCTAGCTCCAACTAGAGCTATTTTTAAACTTTATTGACAAAGAATATACGTTTAACTATATTTACAGCACAGTGACAAATCTATCTTGTAAAATTACATATTGAGATCATTTATTTAAGGGTTTATAATGACTCTCTTGTCTGTTAAACATTATCTACCACATAACTTTTTTTCCCCCACTTTTTTTCTTTACAGCCTCCCTTTTCCACTAGTGCTGCCCATCAAAATCAGGGTCGTTCTATGTAGCCTCTCATGCACTGTTACATTTTTTTCCTTCCTTCCTCCTTCCTTTTCAGCTTGGCTTTCTGTTTTGTTTACTCTTCGGACACAGGGTTTCTCTGTGTAGCTCTGGCTGTCCTGGAACTCATTCTGTAGACCAGGCTGGCCTTGAGCCTGCCTCCACCTCTTGAGTGCTGAGATTAAAGGTGTGCACCACTAAGCCCTTCGAAATTTTAAAAAAGAGATATATGGCACTAGATAGAGAAAATGACATATGCTGTTGTTACAATGAATTGGATCTTCTCATGGTGCTTGGATTAAAGGGATACACCACTGTGACCAGCTCTCTTTCAGTTTTCAAATCACCTATTTCCCATCAACTCTAAAGAACATAGTCTCAGTCAGGTAGTGGTAGCACGCACCTTCAATCCCAGCACTCTGGAGGCAGAGGGAAGAGGCTCTCTGATTTCAAGACCAGCCTGGTCTAAGAGTGAGTTTCAGGACAGCCAAGGCTACACAGAGAAACCCTGTCTCAATAATAAGGATAATGCAGGCTGGAGAGATGGCTCAGAGGGTAAGAGTACTGCCTGCTCCTCTTAGAGGTCCTGAGTTCAATTCCCAGCAACCACGTGATGACTCACAACCATCTATAATGAGATCTGGTGCCCTCTTCTGCAGATAAAGCACTCATATGCAATACATAAAATAAATAAATCTTAATTTAAAAAAAAAAGGATAATGACTTCTGAGATGTTTCCATTTTGAGCACAACAGAGAAGTTTCTTTCTTTTTTGGGCTGGAGAGAATGCTCAACGGTTAAGGGCACTGTCTGCTCTTCCAGAGGTCATGAGTTCAATTCCCAGCAACCACATGATGGCTCCTAACCATCTATACTGAGATCTGGTGCCCTCTTCCGTTGTGCAGGAGTACATGTAGGCAGAATACTGTATATGTAATAAATAATTTTTTTAAAAAAAAGTTTCTTAGCCAGGCGTGGTGGCGCACGCCTTTAATCCCAGCACTTGGGAGGCAGAGGCAGGCAGATCGCTGTGAGTTCGAGGCCAGCCTGGTCTACAAAGTGAGTCCAAGATGGCCAAGGCTACACAGAGAAACCCTGTCTCAAAAAACCAAAATAAATAAATAAATAAATAAAAATAAAGTTTCTTTCTTTGTTGTTGTTGTTGGTTTTTTTTTTTTGGCGGCGGTGTTGTTGTTTTGCTGTTGTCATTTTGTTTTTGAGACAGGGTTTCTTTGTGTAGCCCTGGCTGTCCTGGGAATGAGCTGATTCTCTCCTTCCACCATGTGAAGGAATATTGAAAGGAATGTTGCGACACATTTGGAGGTCCTTGAACCAAATACTTCTGAGAACATGCTGCAGAAACCCCTGTGAGAAACAGTTGCGACAGTCAGGCCTGGTGGCGTTGGCCTGTGATCCCCGGGGAGTCGGGAAGTGAGGGTAGAAGGTCACAAACTCAACTCCTTATCAGGCGACAAGGAATTCAAGGGCAACCTAGTGAATACCTGTCTAAATATAAAAAGTGAAAAGAGGACCGCGGATGTAGCGGGGAAGTAGAGCTTGTATAGCTGTGCAAGGTCCTAATACTACATAACCCCCACAATCCCGCGGCCGCCTTGTGTCACTTCCGCTCCGCTAGCGGTCAAAGGGCAGGGGTGGGCGGTGCGGAGGGAGGGTGAGAAGTAATTCCAAGCAAATAATCATACTCCCAAATTTTCATTTACTTTAACATTAGGAACATCTTTTAGAAAATCTCTGTGAAAATGTTGCCGGAGTCTCTCTTGGAATAAGCAGTCCAACACCAATGAGAGTGGAAGGTAGGAGATGTATTCATTCCCAAAGCCAGGATAGCTCCTCAAAGACTTCAGAGCCCAGTTTGCATTTTTATTTTACCCTCTAAAACCACAAGGTGGGGCAAGTGAGCAGGCAAGCAAACAGAAGCACACTCCCGCAGTTAGCTTGGGGGCTTTTGGCTTTCAAAGGTGTTTTGCAGTTGACTGGTGTAAGCTTTTGTGGTCAGGTTGTGATGGACGTGGACGATGACCTATTGTTTCAGCTATTTCTCTGGGTCATGCTGTTCCAGGTAGCAAATCATACTTGGCAACAGGCAGTGCAAGCAGTGGTTTAACCGGTTGGCTAAATACGTCAACAATTCAGAATCTAGCCGTTGGTCTTTTCTACCTTATTCTACTTTATTTCCTCTTATGAATCTGTCTTGAAGACATTAGTTGGTGCCCTTGGAACATCATCAGGAGGATTATTGTTTTCATCATAGTTTCGATGAACTTGGATGGGCTGTTCAATATGTATAGCCCTAATAGAAGTCTTTGGTTGGCTGGTTGGTTGGTTTTGGTTTTTTGAGACAGGGTTTCTCTGTGTAACAGCTCTGGCTGTCCTGGAACTCACTGTAGACCAGGCTGGCCTTGAACTCATGGAGATCCTCCTGCCTCTGCCTCCCAAGTGCTGGAATTAAAGGCATTTGCCATCACTGCTGGGCCCTAATAGAAGTCTTAACATTATCATTATAAGAGGCCCCATTGGGCTGGAGAGATGGCTCAGTGGTTAAGAGCGCTGCCTGTTCTTCCAAAGGTCCTGAGTTCAATTCACAGCAATCACATGGTGGTTTACAACCATCTGTAATGTGATCTGATGCCCTCTTCTGGCCTGCAGGTGTACATGCAGGAAGAACACTCTACACACAATAATAAATAAATTTTTTTTTTTTTTTTTAAATAAGAGGCCTCATTAACAGAGACAGCCAGGGTCCCCACATGTCCTTATTGCGTTCCATTGGCTTTCCTCTGTACCTCAGCCTTCATCCTTTTAAAGAACTCACTGGCGTTCTCTTGTGCTATTTTTGACTGGTTAGTAAGGGACTGGCTCCCTTAAACTTGTTGAATGCCTATTGCAGTGACACAGGGGGTCAGGGACCCCGTCAGGCAGATTCCTAACAGGACTGGTGAAAGTACAGGAGTCCTCTTATATTTTGTTTGTCTGTTTTTTGAGACAGGGTTTCACTGTGTAGCCCTGGCTGCCCTGGAACTCGCTCTGTAGACCAGGTTGGCCTGGAACTCAGAGATCCACCTGCCTCTGCCTCCGAGTGCTGGGATGATGCATGCGGCAGCACTGCTGTTTTGACTGGTCTGGAACAGCCCTTCTCCTTTCTCACACACTGGCTTCTTCTATGACCTGAGCAGGTGGCCAGTTAGTCATGCGCCTTTGTGTTGCTAGCCAGGCTTTGGATAGCCATTCCTGCTCCAGTACAGGTAACTTGCTTGAACACAGCATATGCAGTGTAATGACCTAGGGATAGGCAAGCCGTCACTCTATGGTCAGGTTCTGTATTATTCCTCCTGGTTTCTTCCATAAGCATCCTTTGTGCCCTGGCCACTCTTCCATAGGCTTTTACTAGCTGGGGCCCCTCCAAAAGGAATCACTGTCTGTCTGTGGTGTGGGCAGTTCCATCGTGGCATGATGAGATCTGAGGGATGATCCAAGGCTGGCTATTCCCAAACAGCAGTACCTAAAGGCAAAAAATAAAATAAAATAAAATAAAAACCCCTCTGAGGTGGGGGGAGGGCAGTTAGTTATATTGATGGGTGTCTAGGAGTTGGAGTTGCCCTGTGTCTTAGTTAGGATTTTGTTGCTGTGAAGAGACACCGTGATCATGGCCACTGTTACAGAAGAGAACATTTAGCTGGGGCTGGCTTACAGTGTCAGAGGGTGAGTCCATGACCACCTGGCAGCAAGCATGGCAGCGAGCAGGCAGCCATGGCGCCGGGGAAGGATCACAGCTCCACATCTTGATCCAAAGGCAGCGAGGTGGAGACTGGATGTCCATACTGGGTGGAGCTTGAGCATTTAAGACCTCAAAGCCCAGCTGGGCATGGTGGCGCACGCCTTTAATCCCAGCACTCGGGAGGCAGAGGCAGGCAGATCGCTGTGAGTTCGAGGCCAGCCTGGTCTACAAAGTGAGTCCAGGATGGCCAAGGCTACACAGAGAAACCCTGTCTCGAAAAAACAAAACAAAACAAAACAAAACAAAAACAAAGAACAAACAAACAAAAAAAGACCTCAAAGCCCTACCTCCACAGTGACACACTTTCTCTGACAAGGCCACACCTCCACCAATAAGCCCACCCCTCCAAATAGTGTCGCTCCCTCTGGCCAAACATCCAGACACATGAATCTGTGGGGGCCGAACCAATTCACAGCACCACATTCCACTCCCTGGCCCCCATAGGCTTACAGCTATAACATAATGGGAAATGCATTTAGTCCAACTTCAAAGGTCTCAACAGTATTTAAAAGTCCAAAGTTCTCAATCTCTGCTGAGATCCATGCAGTCTCTCAACTGTAATCCCCTATAAAAGCAAAACCAACATACCATGGCACAGGGTATACATCACCGTTCCAAACTGTAGGGAAGGGAGCCCAGTGAGGAAACACTGGACCCAAAGCAAACCTCAGAAAATCAGCTGGGCGAACGAACTCCGAACTCTGCATTGACATGTCTGACATCAAAGCTCTCCTCAGATCTCCAACCCTTTCAGCTTTGCTGACTGCAGCACGCTTCTTTCTCTTGGGTTGGTTCTCCGCTCCCTGTTAGCAGCTTTCCTCAGCTGGTACCCCACGGCTCTGGGGTCTCTAACCTCCTGAACACAGCTTCTGCTGCTGCTGCTGCTGCGGTTCTTGGTGGGCGCCTCATGGCACTGGCATCTCCTCAGTGATGGGGCCTCCTGCAGCAGGTGTGCTACACTTTCATCAGTAGCTTCTCATGGGCTCTCTTCATGGTGCCAAGCCTACTTCTCTGCATGACCCCTTTAGTCCTGAGCCTTCAACTGCCACTGAGGCTGCACCTTCACCAATGGCCTCTCCCGGTTGTCACAGTGCCAAGCCTCAGCTGCTCTCCAGGTCTCCTTTTATGCCTTCAAAACCAGTACCACCTGGGTGACTCTTTCATATTACCAAGTCTGGCTGCCAGCACAAGGTACAACCTTGGCCACCTCACACAATGGCCTTTCTGGGCCTCTATGAGGGGACACCCCTGACACATTCATGGGCCTCAGCATCTTTTCCTTAGTCATACAGGGAAATTACATCCTTGACTCTAAAGCCGGAACCACGTGGTTGAAGCTGCCACGTTCTGCTGCTTGCTGGGGCTGGATCGTGGCCCCGTTGCTCAGTTTCATCTTCACCAGTGTTCTGTTTTCTTTTTTTTTTTTTTTTTTTTTTTTTTTTTTTTTTGGGGGGGTGGGTTCGAGACAGGGTTTCACTGTGTAGCCTTGGCTGTCCTGGACCCGCTTTGTACACCAGGCTGGCCTCGAACTCACAGCAATCCACCTGCCTCTGCCTCCCGAGTGCTGGGATAATAGGCGTGCGCCACCACACCCGGCTTCAGCATTCTGTTTCCAATGGTTTCCTTCACTGCCTAAGATCAGCTGTTCTGGAACTTGCTCTGTGGACTGAACTTCAACTCAGAGATTTGCATGCTTGTCTTCTGAGTGCCAGGATTAAAGATGTATAGGACCACGCCTGGACCTAAGCTTTTCTTTCATTTATTTTCATTATAGGTCTTTATAAATATAGCCACCATGCTTCAAGATCTGGATTAAAGGGACGTGTTAATCCCACCTCAAGGTCTGGATCAAAAGCCTGTGTCTTCTACCCTCAAAATCCAGATATCAAAGGCATGTTTGTCTCCCTGCCTCACGATCCAGATCAGGTGTGCGTGTGCTCCACTTCGGGACTGTAGTTCACGCCACATATAGTCAAACTGACAACTGGGAAAAGCCATCACAATCCCCTCCTTGTAGAAAGACCAATTATTCTTTCTATATTAATCAATGCAGTAAAATATTATGGCAGCAGTTTTCTTTAACCAGCTAGTTCCTCAATGACTGACACAAAGAGACTGTGATTTATTATTAACCTGTAAGCACTATGCTGGGCAGGCTCTGAGCTAGTCCAATCCTAATATCTTTGAGACCCACCTAAAAACCAATCACTTATCAATCTGGTGATTCCTGGAGGGCTTGTGCTCCATCAGTCTGTCCTTACAGCCACGAGCTCACCACCTCTTGTCTTATGGCGACTCCTCTCTCATCGCCGCCTTGCCTCATGACGGCTCCTCTCTCTACAGCTTCCTCTCCTCCTGGTCCTCTTTTCTTACTCCTCTCCTCTCTCGAACCCAAGCCCAGGCATCTAAAACTCTGCCTCCCTCTCTTCTACCCACTCAGAGGTGTTGCAGTACAAGAGTGGCCACACAAACCAATCTCGGTGAGATATTGATGGTTTATTGAGTGAATGCATACTTCAAGACGAGGCTGATTGCAATCAGGGCCACAGACAGGACTCAGGAGCCCAGCTGTGATGCCGGCCTTGTTTCTAAGGCAGGCCTTTTTATAAGAGAAACCATAACCAAGTAACCAGGTGGGAAGCAAGGGGAGGGCAGCATTATATCATTGACTAGCTAAACACAAGAGGAATCGATTTTGTTCCTAGTTCATTGTAGCCAGGTAGCTAGACAAAGTATTTTAAGCTGTTTGGCTAGGATATAGGCTTGGGGACTTTCCAGTTCCCCATCATTCCAGGAGAAGGGAACATATATCATTAATTCAAGCAGAACATTCAACACTTATTGAATTGTAAGTAAAAGGCTGTTCAAGCTCCCAGGCAGGTGGAGCCTAAGAACCTAAACTTAATTTCACCTTAAATGATCAAAATGGAGACTTAATGACAGAATGCTTCCTGTTAATGTGAGGAGCTACAGTCATGCTAAGAACTAAAGTAGGCCTCAACAGAGGGGCTATAGAGTTCAAGCAGGTTACAACCATAGGCTTCTACATCTTTATTTAGCCAGTCAGGGATAACTGGGGAACATTCCTTATCATCACTTGGTTATAGGAGACAGTTCAACATGCATAGCAATGCCCGTGGCTGAGCTGTAACCAGATCTCAAGGTACTGAAATCAGCATTTGAGAACACAGTTGGGCCTTGCTCCAACAACACCTTATCCATTTGACACACAATCATATCTCTTTATGGCCAAATGAAAACAATAACCAAGACACAATAGCGCCTACAACCACAAACGAATTGTAAATTTAGAATAGTTGGCAATGTCTCTTGGGCAGCTATCGTTTTCATTAGATGGAAGCTTAGCCATGTTAGATCTTGCCCCAAGGTCATCACTATCTTAATTCCATTTAAATCTTTAATCTGTTTATCTACTTAAACACAGGATTTAGCTCCATTCTACCAACTTCCTGGTTCTCCTTTAACCCTTGAATGATACATTTTGTATTTTTGTTTTGGCAGCTTGCTATGTTTGATTTAAAAAATGTTCTTTGTAAGAGTAAACCACACTGGGTGTGGTGGTGCATGCTGTTGATCCCAACACTCTGGAGGCAGGGGCAGGGGTATCTCTGTGAGTTCGAGGCCAGCCTGGTCTACAAAGAGAGTTCCAGTATAGCCAGGGCTATGCAGAGAAACCAAAAAAAAAAAAAAAAAAAAAAAAAGCTGGGTGGTGGTGGCGGCACACGCCTTTAATCCCAGCACTCAGGAGGCAGAGGCGGGTGGATCCCTGTGAGTTCGAGGCCAGCCTGGTCTACAAAGTGAGTCCAGGACAGCCGAGGCTAACACAGAGAGACCCTGTCTCGAAAAACCAAAAAAAAAAAAAAAAAAAAAAGTGAACCATAGGAAGCGCCCCTGAATTGGGCTGCGCTCCTCTGACTGGGGACTCCTTGTCAGGGCTATTTCTGGCATTGGCACGGCTCCAAGAAGGCCCAGTCACTCTTAACTGCCCCATAGAAAAGGAAGATGAGTGAGTCGGGCTCAAAGTCCAGCCAGCCCCTGGCCTCCAAGCAGGAGAAGGAGTGAGAAGAGAGGGCAGCCAGGGGCAAGCGACACAAGCGACCTCCCAAGGAGCCCAGTGAAATGCCAATACCAAAGAGACCTCAGGGCCGACCAAAAGGAAGTAAAAAAAAATAAGGGTGCCGCCAAGACACGCACAACTACAACTCCAGGGAGGAAACCAAGGGCAGACCCAAGAAGCTGGCGAAGCAGGATGCAGAGGGCATCTCCCAGGAGTCCTTGGAGGAGAGCAGTGACCACGTGCAGCGCCGCCTCCTCCTTAGCCACCAAGGAACAGTTTTACCCTCGAACAAGAAGCCCCGCTCCCAAACCCCTCCCCGCCCCCCACTGCACACTACTGCACAGCAGACCTGAGGCACCCGTGGGAGCAGGACTTGGCTCAGTCCCTGTGCCCTCCCTGTACCACACCTGCCCTCTCCTGACAAGGCTAACTTTCTGCTTAGCAGCAGCATGATGCGTAGAGACACTGCCCTGTGGGCTCTTTGTTTTGCGGGTCCCTTCTGCTCTGCTGTTCTCCCTGTAGAGGGAGGGACCTGGAAGCATTCCCTGGCCTTACGGGACAGGACAGGACTGGACGCCAGCCCCATCTCACGCTGACAAGCCCCATTGGATGACCCGGCAGCAGCAGCAAGCCCCCCACTAAACTGTCACCAGGTGGGTTTTTCAGTCCCTTCTGCCCGCACCCTACCTAGATCCCACAGGAAGTAGAATAAATGCTATCCCCACCCACCTTGTTCTCACCTGGGACCTGACAGTGACAGATGGGAGTTACCAAGCATCTGCACAGTGAGGTCCTCCTATTCTGGCTTCCACCCAAGGCACATGGGGCACTAACTCACCTCCCCCACTTCCACTCTAGGCAGCTCCCCTCCTCCAGTGGGGCACTAAGGAGCTGGCCTTGCCCCCTCTCCTTATGCTTCTTCCTGCCCTGCCACCCCTCCCCCTCCCCAAGGTTCTGGTTCCAAGTTTTCCTCTACTCACAAACGATCTCTGGACAGTTGCGGTTTGATTTTGTTTTCTTTCTTTCTTTCTTTCTTTCTTTCTTTCTTTTTTTAATATTTTATTTAATTTTTAATTTATGTGCATTGGTGTAGGGGTGTCAGATCTTGGAGTTACAGACAGTTGTGAGCTGCCATGTGGGTGCTGGGAATTGAACCCAGGTCCTTTGGAAGAGCAGGCAGTGCTCTTAACCACTGAGCCATCTCTCCAGCCCCTTGGTTTTGTTTTCAATGTTCATTCGTAGACACCCGCCATTGCATAGCATCATCAACATGTATCCTCCCGCCTTGCCTGCATTCTCCTCCCCAAGATGCTCTGGGGAAGGGGGCCTGGGGCACAGCAGGCTGGGTGCAGACTACCCCACACCAGGGAAGAGGCAGGGCCCTGCCCCATGGATGCTGCAGCAAAGTGAAGGCCCACTTTGATAGGAAAGGGTCTCAGACCACCTTCTTCCCTTGTTCTGTGGAGGAGGGGTGGCCATGTTTGTCCCTGCCTGAGGCTTCCCTCTGGATTCCTAGTTGCAGTTACTTGAATTTTAAAAAGAACCTTTTCTGGAGGGGGGGGCAGGGAAGTGAACCACAGGACAGGCTGTTTTGAGATTTCCTTTGTCAATGCAATGAATCGAAATCTCTTCACTTTAGCTTTGGGCAGACTCTTCAGACGCAGCCACATTCTTAGCCAAAATTATAAGAACGGTCTGCAGGTCACATACTAAAATTCTTCTTTGCTGAAACCTCTTGAGCCGGGCTCCCACAGTTCAAATCACCCTTAGCACAACTGCGTCCAGTCTTCTACTAGTACGGCCCATTAAGCATTCCACTGCGTTCTTAACCCGAAATCCCCAAATCCTCATTCCTCTAAACAAAAGCATGGTCAGATCTGTCAGAGCAATATCCCACTCCTGGTACTAACTTCTGTCTTAGTTAGGATTTTACTGCTGTGAAGAGACACCATAACCAAGGCAGCTTCATATTTTGTTTGTTGGTTTGGTTTTTCAGACAGTGTTTCTCTGTGTCACCTTGGCTGTCCTGGAACTCACTCTGTAGACCAGGCTAGCCTTGCCTGCCTCTACCTCCCAAAGTGCTGGGATCAGAGGTGTGTACCACCATACCTGGCTGTAAGGCAACTCTTTTGTTTTGTTTTGTTTTAGATTTATTTATTTATTATGTACAGGCAGAGTTCTGACCACATGTACACCCGCAAGCCAGAAGAGAGTACCAGATCTCATTGTAGAAAATATTGGGATTATACTTCAATAACAGAGTGAGTGTTTAGCATGCATTCAGTTTGCAGCATTCCTCCAAAAAAAGGGGAAAAAAACTTCAAGATGAAAAATTATAGCACTAGCCAGGTGTGGTGGCGCACGCCTTTAATCCCAGCACTCAGGAGGCAGAGGCAGGCGGATCGCTGTGAGTTCGAGGCCAGCCTGGTCTACAAAGTGAGTCCAGGACAGCCAAGGCTAACATAGAGAGACCCTGTCTTGAAAAACCAAAAAGGGAAAAAAAAATTTATAGCACTAAAAGTTGTATCAGTTATCAGGAAATGCGTGGGAAAAGTCCAACTCCTACTGATTTTAAATTCAGCAGTGGGGAAAAAACAAAAACAAAAACAAAAACAACCCTATGAACAAAAGAGAAGCAAGGGAGGAAGGTGGGAAGGGAGGCGGGGCGGAGCAGTGAACAGAGTCGGCCTGCAGGGTCTGTGGACAAACTACAGCAAGTCACAGCTTGTCGTTTTCAGCTGTGCCTAAAGCAGAGACAGCTCATCAATTAGGCCAGACACCGCCCTTGAGATATGAGATCATGCCAACAGAGAGAGAAGGAGAGAGGGAGAAAAGGGGGGAAGCAGGGTAGGAGAGAGGGAGAGAGAGAGAGAGAGGGATCACATCATTATTGACAGTCGCAGAGTAAGCTTCATCTGCTTTGATTTTGACTCTCTCACTGACAGCCCCACCTAGCTCACCCACTAATAACAGAGAGAACAGAACAGTGACGCTGGCTAGCGTAGGTGAAGAGACCGAGACTCCTACTGTAGTCTCCACCCATAACCCCACCCTGTGGTGCTGGAGACTGGAATCCTTGGCTTCATGAATACTAAACGCATCAGCCCCAAAAGTGCAAACTTTGCCCAGTTAAAAGGGATTTTTTTCTTCTCCTTCTAAACTAGTTGCTTATATAAGTATTTTAACTACATATAATTTGTCAACTTTATGTCCTTTCCATTCTCCAAGGAGTCAGTTCTTGTCCCCTTGCTAACAACATGATAAATGTTATCAATTGTTAAAGATATTCAGATTGATCCTAGTGCAGTGATTGTCACCTTTAATCCCAGAACTCCAGAGGCTGAGGCAGGTGGATCACTGTGAATTTGAGGCCAGCCTGGTCTACAAAGCCAGTCCAGGACAGCCAAGGCTACACAGATAAACCCTGTCTCGAAGGAGGAGGAGGAGGAGGAGGAGGAGGAGAAATATGTCTTTTACTTCTCCATCCGTACATGGATTGAATAAAAAACAAAACAATAACAACCAAAAACAAAACAAAACAAAAAACCTCAGAGCATGACGGTGCATATCTTTAATCCTAGCACTCCAGAGGGAGGCAGGAAAGGAAGGAGGGGAGGGAAGGAGAAAGGAGGAAAGAAGAAAAGAAGCTCAAACATGGAGCTGGAGAGATGGCTCAGAGGTTAAGAGCACCATCTGCTCTTCCAGAGGTCCTGAGTTCAATTCCCAGCAACCACATGGTGGCTCACAACCATCTACAAGAGTCTTCTGGTGTGCAGGCACTCATGCAGGCGGAATACAGTATATGTAATCAATTAATCAGTCCTTGACAAAATTTACAAACAAACAAACAAACTTCAAACAAGTTGAAAAGTTGATACAGGATGACTCCAAAATTGAGGCTAATCTGGGCTATTAATTTAGAGCTTCCTCAGTCTGATCTGAAGAAGATAAATGAACCGGCCAGGAAATCCTGTTTCCTGCTCTTGCCCCCATCCTGGGCAGTTCTTCTTTCCAGAGATCCGCTTCAGTAAATTCTTCTCAGCCCAGCAGAGGGCAGGACAGCCACACCGAAACCTCTGTGTGAACCAGGCCTCGCGGTGTCTTAATACCGAATTAGATTCATTTACTTGATGTAGGCCAGCGTGTCCTATTGTGAGGCCAAGGCTGGGGAAAAGCCAGCACGGCGCGCAATTCTTCCGGCTCATGGCAGAACATGGCGTGCTCCCGCGTTGAATGTTCGTTTCCCAGCTCTTGACAAAGGACCCAGTTCGTTTTTGAAATGTTGGTGTATGAAAGCCATCTGTTTTAACTTGATACCCAATGTGCTCTTCCTGTAACTCCCGAAGGGCGAGCCTGGTCCCTTTGGAGGTTGCACTGTGTCCTGATCCCAGAGTAAAAGGAGGGAGTTCCTCCTCACCTATCTGGTTTTTTTTTTTTTTTAATCCCCCAGAAGTCACGCCCCCCACACCCTCATTTCTGATGATCCACAGGCCAAGGCAACCTCACATGCTCCTTGTTGAGTTAAGGACATCGCTGGCAAAGGGAATGGAATTACTGTGGTTGAGAGGCCACAGGGCTATGCCCCCCCGCCCCCCGAGGCAGTGGAGGACCTCTTTCCTAAGCATCTGCACATAGCTGCAGATCATCTGGCAAGGAAGACACAGAGCCTGTGGGATGTCTTCCTGGTCTGCGCTGTAAAGTTGGTAAGGAGTCCTGAAGAGCCTCACCTTCTAGCCTAGGAAGGAGAGAGAAGGAATTGAAAAGCCCTATTCAAACCTCACAGTGAGGGACTCCCGAGCTCATAGAAAACCAGTTCAGCTCTAAGACCTAGTTGGAGGGGCTGGAGAGATGGCTTAGTGGCTAAGGGCACCGCCTGCTCTTCCAGAGGTCCTGAGTTCAATTCTCAGCAACCACATGGTGGTTCACAACCATCTGTAGTATGATCTGATGCCCTCTTCTGGCCTGCAGGTGTACATGCAGTCAGAACACTGTATACATAATAAAAAAACAAATTAAAAGAAAAGAAAACAAAAAGACCTAGTTGGGACTTTTGATGTTGTTGTTACTGTGGTTCAGTGGTGGACGCGTGGTGTATGTGAATGTTTGGACAAAGGCACACTGGAGTTGGGTGTTCAAGGCTCCCTGCTAAGGATGCTGATTTCAGGCCCTTGCAAATGCTTGGCAAGGGCTCTACCAACTGATGGAGAAGCCCACTTTCTTTCTTCTTGCAGAAATATCCAAATCAGTGGCTGGAGATTCCGTTTTCACTGTCCCAGAAGTTAGACCCATGGGAGGAGAACAGGATGGCTTACAAGAAGCCTTTCTCAGAAGATGAGGAAATTGGGATTTGCAGGGAAACTGAGGACGCAGTCCGGACATGCCTAGTTCATATGCTTATCAACCAGGCGGTGTGAGGCTGAGGGATTGTCGCCGCCGAAGGTCTTCTCAGCACTGGTGACTGTGCACTACATCGTGTGACTTCAAACGTCATGGTGGTTCTGGCCCGTTGGATGTGTGGTATGCACACCAGACCAAGAACGGATGAGCCATAAGTTGACCAGTGTCTCACCTCCCGCACTGGTTCACAGTCCCAAATCAAGCTCTTCAGTTTTTCAGGCTTTGGAAGCTGAGCAGGTAGAGAGGGCAGGGACACCAAGGGACGTGGGAACAAGTGCTAAGGTCTAAGGCAGCTTTAGCTGAGAGAAAAGGGTGCAACTGAGGGGGTGAAGCCTGTGAGAGCGCGGGAGGCAGGAAAGGAAGTGCGCTGTTATTGTATATCCATCCATCGAGATGTTGGCAAAGGGGAGCCTTGGCCCAGCCCTGCTGCCAAGAATGTGCAACACACTGAACTCCAGAGAACTTCACTTTCCAGGCCTGGAAGGGCTCCCCTGCCACTGCTGCACACCTTTAATCTCTGCACTCGCACGGATCTCTGTGAGTTCGAGGCCAACCTGGTCTACATAGTGCGTTCCAGGCAGCCAGGGCTGCATAGTGAGACCCTGTCTCAAAAACAAACAAACAGAACAAAAACAAAAACAAAAACAAAAAACCCAAACCAACCAAACAAAAGCCCTACCTATCTATTCTCAGATTTCAGTACCTTCTACTTCTTCCTTTTAGTCCTGTGTCTACCCTTCGATGACCCTTCCTCCCATGACCTTACAAGGGGCTCTTTCTTCCAAAAGAGCCTAACCAGCTACTATAAACTTCCTTCAGGGAGCAGCAGCACCAAGCGGCCTCACTGGCAATTCCAGGGTGTGCACTTAGCACCTCTCAAAATTCCTGAAGATCAGGCAATGGTGGCTCACGCCTTTAATCCCAGCACTCGGGAGGCAGAGGCAGGTGGATCGTTGTGACTTCGAGGCCAGCCTGGTCTACAAAGTGAGTCTAGGACAGCTAAGGCTACACAGAGAAACCCTGTCTCAAAAACAAAAACAAAAACAAAACAAATAAAAGAATGTGCTGTCATTGTCATTTGGTGAAAAGTCAAACCTCTGGAGTTGTGGAGATGGCTCAGCCCTTATGAGCACGAGCTGCTTTTGCAGAGGATCCATGTGTGATGCCCAGCACACACGTAGCAGCTCCCAACCATCTGTAACCACTAGGTTCCAAGGGATCTGATGCCTCTGACCTCTGAGGGCACCTACATTCATATGCGCATACGTGCGCGCACACACACACACACACACACACACACACACACACACTGTCTCGGGGTTTTATTGCTGTGAAGAGACACCATGACCACAGCAACTCTTATAAAGGCAAACAGGTCATTGGGGCTGGCTTACAGTTCAGAGGTTCAGTCCGTCATTACCTGCTGGGAAGCATGGCAGCATGCAGGCAGACATAGTACTGGGGAGAGGCCGGGTAGCTGAGAGTTCTACGTCTGCATCGCATTGGCAGGCAGCAGCAAGAGACAGTGAGCCACTGGGCCTGACGGAGCTCTGAAACCTCTAAGCCCACCCCTAGGGACACACTTCCTGCACATCTGAATCTTTTCAAATAATGCCACTCCCTATGAGCCTGAGAGAGAGCCATTTTCATGCAAACTATCATACACACCTATACATAATTTTTTAAAAGGTTTTTTTTTGGGAAAAGATGTAAAAAAAAAACCTTTGTGTTGCTTATATTTCTTTCCTTTTTTAAAGATTTATTTATTTATTTATTTATTTATTTTACCTGCAGAAGAGGGTATCAGATTACATCATAGATGGTTGTGAGCCACCATGTGGTTGCTGGGAATTAAACTCAGGACCTCTGGAAGAACAGGCGGTGCTCTTAACCACTGAGCCATCTCTCCAGCCCATTGCTTATATTTCTTAACATAAAGAGAAAATGAGTACTGTAAGTTAGAACGAGGTCTTAAACTGTCTGTGTGGTTCTGGAGTGAGGGAACAGTGTCCTCTTTAAGAAGATCCTATGCATCCTATTTCTGTCAGCAGGTGGTGGCTAGGTGGTCCTCCTGTGGCTCTCTACTTTGTCTTGACCCCCCCTCCCCCAGCATCACTATGTGGGTCCCACTGGCCAACTCAGCCTTTGTGACACAAAGCCACATGAAGGATGGGGCCGGCACCTCCTTTATTTGGCACAGGCTGGGACTGGAATGTGAGTCTGGCTTCCCCAGCCCCCACCCACTTGGCACTTACAGTTTCCAGAGGCTTCCCCCTGCACTCCTTTGATCTGGGATCTGAGCAAACAGAGTCCTCAGGGCCAGGTCACGAGGAGCCCCAGCAGCTTCCTGTACTTTCTCTCCAGGGATTTCCCAGAGTTGCCTTTTAAATGGCATCTTTGGCCCTCCTTCCCCAAATGATTTCCCTACAATCTCAGGGAACTCTAGGGCACAAAATTAGCTCTCCACTTACACACGAAGTTTCTCCCTTTCCTCTGGCTTAGATGAGGGGGAAGAGTCTGCCCTTCCTCCTCTTACTATCCTGCCCTAGAACACCAAGTCTCTGTCCAAACGCAATGCTAAGTGTAAGGCCTGAGGATCTAAGAAGTGTTTGAGGGTGGGAAGATGTTTTAAGGTTGGTAATAAAAAAGTGATTTAAGCCAATCGTGGTGGCGCACACCTTTAATCCCAGCACTCAGGAGGCAGAGGCAGGTGGATTGCTGTGAGTTCGAGGCGAGCCTAGTCTACAAAGTGAGTCCAGGACAGCCAAGGCTACACAGAGAAACCCTGACTCAAAAAAAAAAAAGTGACTTAAGGTACATAAAAACTCTACCCGCCCCCCAACTATGCTACTGTTGTATTTAGACTGTTCAGAGCCTTAACATTAATTGGATTTTAAATTGTCTCCCAAGCCAATTCATCTCTTTTTGTAAACTTAAAAAGATTCTTGTAAGCTTCAAGAGATGCACTGGAATCCACAGGTCACACTCCAGATAAATATTTCCTATTCCAGAGAGTGTGATTCCTCCCCCATTCCCTAGTTTTGGGACTCCCCTCTCCCAACTACCAAGATCATGGGCCTAAAAGTTTCAAATGTAAACTCCTTAACTTTATCTTCTGCTCCTAGCATATATATTATGTCCCAGCAAAATGCCAGGTGCTGCATCCAGAACGCAGCAGGTGCTCCCGCTCGACCTCACAGACTGCATCTTGGCTACAGTTGCAGTTTCTTAGCTACTGATGGTCTCACAAATCCTGAACAGCAAATACAACGGCCTGCCCTTCCCAGACGTGGCCAACACCTCAGCCTTCTGACCCCCTGTCGCCGCCCTACTGTCACAGGAAGCAGTCAAAAACCAGATTATTTCTTTGCCCAGTTATCCATTTATTATCAACAAAAGGCGGGCTGTTAGATCCCGCTGCTGGGGTGGGGCTTCCCCTTGCCCAGAGACCCGCATATCAGCCAGCTCTCTCCTGCCCTCCCCCAGCTCTCTCTTCCCTTTCCTTCCCCCTCCGCGCTTCTCCCAACAAACCTGCACTTATATATTATAGCTTCGTCGCCAATTAGCACATGGCACACTCATTTAATCAATCAACAAGTTCTGGGGGACCATCAGGCAAGCTCTCTGTCAGCAACAGGGAGGGACGCACAACCCAAACCTAGTGAGTTGGTTTGCAGGCTTCACTCAGATGAAACTTAGCTGTTTTGGGTGGGTTTTGTTTTATTTTGGTAGAATGTTTTTGGGTTTGGGTTTGGTTTTTTGGAGACAGGGTTTCTCTGTGTAACCCTGACTGTCCTGGATTCACTTTGTAGACCACGTTGGCTTCGAACTCACAGAGGTCCATCTGCCTCTGCCTCCCGCTGCCATGCCCAGCTTGTTAGATTGTTTTTGTTGTTGGTTGGTTTACTCATTTTTCAGAATGAGTCATTATGAAGCAAAGTTGGATTTATTTATTTATTTAGGTTTTGTTTTTAAAATGTATTAATTTGGGGGCTGGAGAGATGGCTCAGAGGGTAAGAGCACTGGCTGCTCTTCCAAAGGTCCTGAGTGCAATTCCCAGCAACCACATGGTGGCTCACAACCATCTGTAATAAGATCTAGCGCCCTCTGTACATGCAGACAGAACACTGTATACAGAATAAATAAATAAATCTTTAAAAAATAAAAATAAATTAAAAATGTATTAATTTATTATGTACTCAGTATTCTGCCTGCATGTAATCTCATTATAAATGATTGTGAGCCATCATGTAGTTGCTGGGAATTGAACTCAGGACCTTTGGAAGAGCAGCCAATGCTTTTTCCCTTTGAGCCATCTCTCCAGCCCTATTTTGTTTTTTCCTAAGACAGGCTTTCTCTGTGTAGCCTTTGCTGTCCTGAACTCTCTTTCTGGACCAGGCTGGCCTGGAACTCACAGAGATCTCTGCCTCCCCGAGTGCTTGGATTACAGGCTTGCGCCACCTCGCCGGGCTGCAAAGTTGGATTTATTAAAAAGAGATTTTTTTTTTAAAGTAAGAAAGTGTGTACTTGTTGTGGTTAATTTACCAGTATGTTTATTATTAGGCCTATATATTTTTTTTTTTAGGTTTTTTAATTTATGTGCATTGGTGTGAGAGTGTCAGATCTTGAAGTTACAGACAGTTGCCAGCTGCCATATGGGTTCTGGGAATTGAACCTGGGTCCTTTGGAAGAGCAGGCAGTGCTCTCAACTGCTGAGCCATTTCTCCAGCCCCCAGCCTATAATTTTTTATTTTATTTTTTTTATTAATTTATTCTTGTTACATCTCAATGTTTATCCCATCCCTTGTATCCTCCCATTCTTCCCTCCCCCCCCCCATTTTCCCATTATTCCCCTCCCCTATGACTGTTCCTGAGGGGGATTACCTCCCCCTGTATATGCTCATAGGGTATCAAGTCTCTTCTTGGCAGCCTATAATTTTTTAAGGCAGTATTTTCTAACCTAATCTATTTAGATTTTCTAATCTAATCTATCAAGACACAGACATCTGTTACATTTTAAATAGCCTTAATTAACCTGGGGCAGGGCAGATATTAATCCCCTAAACTACTTCCCATAGTGGAGGAGGTATGGGATACCTGCCCCAATCCCATGCCATCTGGTTCTAATAATTTCTATCAAGCTACCTCCCATCCATAATCCCACATACTTGCTAATTGTCACCTGGGCCAAGTCTCCATCCATGCTGGGCATGTGCCTCTCCTCCACCTAACCCATGGCCCAGCCTTCTTCTCCTCCCCTCTCCTCCCTGATTCTTATTCCCTCTCTCTCTGTCTCTCTCTCCCAAGCCATGCCTATCCCATTTGCCCTGCCCAAGTGTGATGGCCTTTTATTGGTCAAACAGGTTAGGCTCTTAGGCAAAGTACAGGTGGGGCAGAGATAGCGAGCAGTAATTAGAATCGAAATACATCAGAGCAACCTCCAACACGTACTTAAATCCGAAGTGCAGGCAGAGGAGAGACGGTGCTCTAAGTATCTCAGTAACGGCTATGTGTCTATTTTGTGGCTTTTTCCCTTTACTTGAGACAGGGTCTCATGTACCTCAGGCTGGCTTCAAAATTGCCATGTAACCACAGACAACCTTAAAGTAACTCCTCATCCTGCTGCCTTCTCCTCCTTGTTAGGGTTCAGGAATAGCCACATACTGACAACTCCAACATCAGCCTCAAATTGATGGAAATTTATTTGAATGCTGAGCAATCACTGATCAGTCAAGGCCACCATCCGAATTCAGGAATCAACCAGTGACATTGGTCTGCTTCTAAGGCAGGCTTTTTTTTTTTTTTTTTTTTACTTTTATTGAATGTCTATGATTTACACGCCATGCACCAAAATTCCTCTCCTCCCCTGAGTAAAATAAAACAAACAGACCAACCAAAAATCTTGTCACAGAAGCTGTAGTGTATCACGCAGTACAGCCTCTTGTTCACATATTTTACTTTCAAATGTTCACTGCTATGAGTCATGGGTCTGGTTGGAGGCTTACACTATCTCACTGGGACTGCTGTCCGATATCCCGTTGTTGCCTTGTGTGTCAAGGAGATTCTTAATCTTTGGATCTGCAGGTCCGGCCCCTTCATGTGTTCCAGCAGGTCATACAAGGAGTAGATGTTGGGGTGAGGTCGACTCAGAGCCCTGGACCAGGGCCTGCTCCCTTGTCCTCAGGGCAGGGCCGGCTCTCCTGCTCCCGCGTCATCAGGGCAGGGCCTAAGGCAGGCTTTTTATAAGAAAAACCATAACCAGGCAACCAAGTAACTAGGTGGGAAGCAAGGAGGAGGGCAGCAGTACAGCATTTTGACCAGTTAAACACAAGACGAGCCGGGCGTGGTGGCTCACGCCTTTAATCCCAGCACTCGGGAGGCAGAGGCAGGCGGATCGCTGTGAGTTCAAGGCCAGCCTGGTCTACAAAGCGAGTCCAGGACAGCCAAGGCTACACAGAGAAACCCTGTCTCGAAAAACAAAAACAAAACAAAACAAAACAAAACAAAAAAAAAAAAAAAACACAAGACGAATCCATTTTGTTCTGAGCACAATGCATTTTAAGCTGACTGGCTGGGATTTAGGGAGCTCTTGGGGGCGTTCCAGCTCTCTGGGAGTAAGGACCATAGCAGGATGTTGTGGCCTTAACTCTAATAGAACATCATTTACCTTTAACCCAAGCAGAACGTGCATTTCTCAACTGTTGTTTATTCTAAGCAGCAAGCATTGAGCCTTCCTCGTTTCAGGTTCTTAGGGCCTGAGAACTTGAACTTAATTTCACCTTATGACCCAAATGGAGATTTGGAGTCAAAATGGTTTCTGTTATGCTAGGAACTAAAGTAGTTCTCAATGGAGGGGCTAGAGTTTAAGCAGGTTAAACAGGTTACAACACTCCTAAGTGCTAGAATTACAGATATGCGCCAACACACCTGGTTTAAACAGTGTGTGGGATTGAACCCAGACTGTGATTCTGTGCTAGGCAAGATGTTTGTCAACTGAGCTACACTCCCCAGTCCAATTTTTCGACTCTTGAAGTTACATTTTCAAAGGATGTAATTTACAAAGGCAAATCTTAAAAAGATCCATGGCAATATCCCTGACAACATGTGAGTTCCGTCCTTTGAGCTCATGAGATGGAAGGAGAGAGGCTCCGGAGAGCTGTCCTCTGACCTCAGTAAGTGTATGCGCACATACACATGAGTGAATACAATTTTAAGAAACTGTTTAAGAGCCGGGTGTGGTGGCGCACGCCTTTAATCCCAGCACTCGAGAGGCAGAGGCAGGTGGATCGCTGTGAGTTCGAGGCCAGCCTGGTCTACAAAGTGAGTCCAGGACAGCCAAGGCCACACAGAGAAACCCTGTCTCGAAAAACAAAAAACAAAAAAAGAAAAGAAAAGAAAAGAAACTGTTTAATTGCCAGGCAGTGGTGGCACACGCCTTTAATCCCAGGACTCAGGGAGGCAGAGGCAAGTGGATCCCTGTGAGTTTGAGGCCAGCCTGGTCTACAAAGAGAGTTCCAGGACAGCCAAGGCTATACAGAGAGACCCTGTCTCGAACCCCACCCTCACAAAAAAAAAAGAAAATATTGTATTAAGTTTTAAAAGGTGCTAAGAGAAGAGAACTGAGGAGGAGGCAGCAACAATGATGCTAAAATGTATCTATGTGTTTATATGTGGCATCTGCAGCCCATTCAGAACTCTCATCTATAAGACAGACTAGACAGGTCACAGACATTATTGCCTACTGTGCACAGAGATGTCATCTACTACAGAATTCGTCTGGATGAGCTCCCACTAGGTCCAAATGAACCACTCATAGACAAAGAGTTAGAAGAGAAATCTGGCATATTCTTTGAATAACTAGCAGAATGTGATACCAGTATGGCATCCAGCCTTGCCAAGATTCCAAAAGTTTTATGGTTACATAAAAAAAAAAAAAAAAAAAAGAGCTAAATGGAACATGGTAGCTCATAGTTATGCCAGAATGTAAGAAATTGAGATAGAAGGAGTCCAGCAAGCTCAAGGCTAGCCTGTGCTACACACTGAGGCCCTGTCTCTTAAAAACAAAACAAAACAAAAAACCAAAACAAAACAAAAAAGAACCCTCCAAAACCAAAAACCAAACAAACAAAAATGGAGCTGCAGAGACGGCTCAGCTTTTAAAGAAAAAGCACTGACTGTTGTTTCAGGAGTTTGACTCCCAGCATTCACATGGTGGCTCACAACCAGCTCTAACTATAGTTCTGGAAATTCAAAGTCCTCTTCCAGCCTCCATGGGCACCACACACAGTGCACAAGCATACATGCAGCCAAGGCACTCATACACAGGGCTGGAAAGATGGCTCAGAGGTTAAGAACACTGACTGTTCTTCCAGAGGTCCTGAGTTCAATTCCCAGCAACCATATGGCGGCTCAAAACCATCAATAATGAGACCGGATGCCCTCTTCTGGCCTGCAAGTGTACATGCAGGTAGAGCACTGTATACAAAATAATAAATTAATTAATTAAAAAAAAAGACACTCATACATAGAGAATAAAAATAAGTAAATCTGGTCTCCAAATAGAGTTCCAGGACAGTCAGGCTATTACACAGCGAAACCCTGTCTTGGGATAAGTAAATAAGTAGTTAAATCCAAAGAGAAAAGGAAGAGCTCTTTTGTTTTTCTTTTTCTTTTTTTAGTTTTTTGAGACAGGGTTTCTCTGTGTAGTCTTGGCTGTCCTGGACTCACTCTGTAGACCAGCCTGGCCTTGAACTCACAGAGATCCTCCTGCCTCTGCCTCCCAAGTGCTGGGATTAAAAGCGTGCATCACCAGGATCGGCTTTGTTTTTCCCAACCTGGAAAATTCCCTTTTGTGGCTGGACTTGTGAGGTGGCTTAGGGACAAGAGAGGAATGGCATCTGTAAACTCTTGGGCCCCAGACCAAGGTCCTAAGCAAACAGCTCATCTGTTGTTCTGACTCTTAGATGTATCAGGAAAGTGAGCACTCTCTCCATAAAGATGGAGTTCCTGGCTATCTCCTATTGAAGTTCTTGGCTCTCCATCTGGAAGTGCAGACAGGGTCATAGAGTAAAGGGCTCTGGTCTCTCCTTTTTAAAAAAATATTTATTATTATATATACAGTGCTCTGCCTGCATGTACACCTGCATGCCAGCAGAGGACATTAGATCACATTATAGATGGTTGTGAGCCACCATGTGGTTGCTGGGAATTGAACTCAGGACCTCTGGAAGAGCAGTCAGTGCTCTTAACCTCTGAGCCATCTCTCCAGCCCAGGACTCTGGTCCCCTTGTTGGTGTCCTCCTTGGATATCTCTACTTTTTAAAGTCCTGCCTCATCACAATTACCCTTTGTTCCTGTGCCCATCCAGCCACACCCAGGAGTGCGTCATGGCATCTCTTTTCCCATGGTCTTTAACTGTCCTGGGGGTAGACAGTGAGTCAAGGTAACCTGCCTGGATTTTCTTTTGTGGTTATTTAAGTGACAGCAGAGACCGGAGAGATGGCTCAGCAGTCTAGAGCACTTGTTGCTCTTACTCAAGACTGGGTCTCAGTTCCTGGCACCCACATGGTGGCTCACAACCACCTTAGCTGCAGATGACCTGACACGCTCTTCTGACCCCTGAAGATGCCAGGCGTGCAGGCGGTGCACATTCATAAAATAAAATAGCATAGTTTTTTTTTTTTTTTAAGTAATACTGAATTATTCTGTTTCCAACCAGCCTGACAGGTGGAGATGTGAGCTTTTCCTTTCTGTAACATGACTAGGAAGGAGAGTAAAGCTACAGTGAGATTAAGATCCTCACCATAATAGGGGAGGGGAATAATGGGAAAATGGGGGGGGGAGGAATGGGAGGATACAAGGGATGGGATAAACATTGAGATGTAACAAGAATAAATTAATAAAAAAAAAAATTAAAAAAAAAAAAAAAAAAAGATCCTCACCATAGAGCAAACAAGATATCAGAGCCACCAAGACACTTTCTGGGTTCTGATTGCTTTTCTTCCTCATAAAGACATTGTGCTAGGGATTTTTTTTTTTTTTTTTTAGAGACAGGGTTTCACTGTTTTAGTCCTGTCTGTCCTGGACTCACTTTATAGACCAGGCTGGCCTTGAACTCACAGTCTCTGTCTCCCAAGTGCTGTGGTTAAAGGCATGCATCACCATAGCCAGGCATAGTAGGGAGTATTAATGTCCTATTTTACAGATGTTGAAAGTGAGACAGAAGCGACAGCTTGCCTAACTGGCATCAGATGATCTAGCTAGTCCTAGAAATGGTACAATGTTGGGTTCTCTAGTTGTGTGAGCTATGTGGCACGGTGGCAGATAGTCTAGGTTTGTATGAAGCCTGGGTTCAATATCCATCACTGCTCTCCACCTATAATTAATTATAAGAAATGATAGATAAAAAAAAAAAAAAAAAAAAAAAAGAACTGACTTAGGGCTGGAGAAATGCCTTAGCGGTTAAGAGGCACTGACTGCTCTTCCAGAGGACCAGGGTTCAATTTCCAGCAGCTTACAACTATCTGTAACTCCAGTTCCAAAGGATCTGACACCCTCTCACAGACATACATGCTGGCAAAACACCAACACATTAAAAAAAAAAAAGAACTGATTTAGGTTGAAATACTTTTTATTAAGGAAGGCCTGACTAGCTGGCGGTAGTGGTGCACGCCTTTAGTCGAAGTACTTGGGAGGCAGAGGCAGGCAGATCTCTGAGTTCAAGGCCAGCCTGGTCTACAGAGTTAGTTCCAGGACAGGCAGAGCTACAAAAGAGAAACCTTGTCTTGAAAAACCAAAAGAGGATGGGGCTGTCTAAGATGGAGTGTGTGTGTGTGTGTGTGTGTGTGTGTGTGTGTGTGTGTGTGTGTTTTATGGGTACACACTGGGTACTGAACTCAAGGCCTCTTGCATACTAGGTAAGTGTTCTACCATTGAGCTATGCCCCCCATCTTTCCACGGCCTCCACCTCCTGAGTCACACGGTTTCTGTAGAATCTAGATGCAAAGAAAGATGACCCTGGGCTGGAGAGATGATGGCTCAGTTGTTAAGAGCACTGTCTGCTCTTCTAGAGGTCCTGAGTTCAATTCCCAGCAACCACATGGTGGCTCACAGCCATCTACAATGTGATCTGATGCCCTCTTCTGGCCTACAGGTGTACATGCAGGCAGAGCACTGTATACATAATAATAAATAAAGCTTTAAAAAAAAAAAAAGAAAAAAAAAAAAAAAAAAGAAAGAATGAAAGACAACACTAAACAGCAGGAGTGCAGTGGCTACAGTCAGAGTTGGAGGCGGAAGGGGCAGGAAGTGGAGGAGGTTCACACCCTTTAACCTCAAGGCTTTATCTGTGAGGTAGTTCAAAGCCAAGGTTCAGGGATGAGGAAAGGTGCATGGTGGCTGGAAAACCGGAATTGCTGTAAACAAGGAAGGACAAGCAGCTCTCAGGCGCTACAGGTTAGGCTTGCCTGCGGTTAGGAGAAGCAGGCAGGGACATCAAGGGAGGCCAGGAGGCACTGTGTAGGGGTGGTGGTCTCAGTGAGACAGGAGGGACTTTGTAGGGGTGGCAGTCTCAGAGAGATAGAAGGCCGGTTTAATGAGACTCAAGAGTATGAAAGAACTGAAGTGAATTTTAACCTAAAACATTGGATTCTGAGACTAAGCTGAAGCCATTTTTTTTTTTTTTTTTTAAATTTTTGCTTTATTTGCATTGGTTGAGGCCATTAGATCCCTTGGAACTGGAATTACAGATAGTTATGAGCTGCCATGTGGGTGCTGGGAATTGAACCTGGGTCTTTTGGAAGAGCAGACACTTGTCTTAACCACTGAGCCATCTCTCCAGCCTTCCCCCAGCAGGGGAGCCATTCTTAATTGTGGCAGTAGCTGAGACTGGTGAGAACAGCTAAAGTCAAGGGGAAGCCTTAGGCTGGAGGGGCATTGAGGACACTAGGACCAGCTACACACAAGCACAGAAGAACAGAAACCAACACATGGGTTATTACCAGACAGAACCAGAGACGTGCAGACGCTGCAGGCACACAGCACAGGACGACGTTCACACTGTAGTTACCACTTATACCACTTTTGTCTTTTTAGAACTAGCCTTCCTGCTGGGGGGGTGGGGGGGGGGGTGATGGCACACGCCTTTAATCCCAGCACTCGGGAGGCAGAGGCAGGCGGATTGCTGTGAGTTCGAGGCCAGCCTGGTCTACAAAGTGAGTCCAGGACAGCCAAGGCCACACAGAGAAACCCTGTCTCAAAAAAAAAAAAAAAGAAAAGAAAAGAAAAAAAAGAAAAAAGAAGAAGAAGAAGAAGAAGAAGAAGAAGAAGAAGAAGAAGAAGAAGAAGAAGAAGAAGAAGAAGAAGAAGAAGAAGAAGAAGAACTGGTCTTCCCACTCAAATGCTACCCCAGGGCTCTCAGTCACAGGAAACAGCGTTTCCTTAGCCCAAGGCACACCAAGACAGCTAGTCACCTGCTCTGAGCAATTCCCCAACCCAATCATTGTTTATTTCTCTTCACTTCCTTCTTTTCTCTGCCAGTAGACAACACAGAGAGGCTCTGACGGGGACACAGAGACATGCGTGTGTATAGCTAGGAAGAACGTATGTAGAGACGTGTGCTGCTCCCCAAGACCAGGAACAGAGACGAGGAAAAGAGGAGAGAAGACAAATGGATCGCCAGCCGGGCGTGGTGGCGCACGCCTTTAATCCCAGCACTCGGGAGGCAGAGGCAGGCGGATCGCTGTGAGTTCGAGGCCAGCCTGGTCTACAAAGCGAGTCCATGATGGCCAAGGCTACACAGAGAAACCCTGTCTCGAAAAACCAAAAAAAAAACAAACAAACAAACAAACAAATGGATCGCCGTAGGGAGAATTGAGCAGGCGGTAAACAGCTGCTTAAGGTAAACCAAGTGTTGGTTGAACGACAGCTAGAGAAACCAGCTATTGAAGAGAGGCTAAGGAACGGAGGAAAAAGAAGTACTTGGAGCCGGGCATGGTGGCGCACGCCTCTGGTCCCAGCACTCGGGAGGCAGAGGCAGGCAGATCGCTGTGAGTTCGAGGCCAGCCTGGTCTACAAAGTGAGTCCAGGATGGCCAAGGCTACCCAGAGAAACCCTGTCTCGAAAAAAAAAAAAAAAAAAAAAGAAAAAAAAAAGAAAGAAAGAAAGAACTACTTGGAGACTCAGGCATGTGCAGTACAAGATGAAGGTCTTAAAAGCCCAGGAGAGCTTTTCTTCTGTCTTTAGTCTCTGTTTCGCTTGCTGCCTGTCTGGCTCGCTTGCTCGCTCGCTTGCTTGCTGTTTCTCTATCTAACTATCTTCTTGCTTGATGTTTCCCATTTTTCTATCTCTCTTGCTGTTCCCCATCTCACTCTAGCCAACTCTTTCTCATTTCTGTTACTTATTTTCCCCCTTTTCTCCTTGGGCCAACCCCAGTATTTTATTGAAATGAAGTTCAATTTTTTTCAGTACAGATTACATCATGATCCCCCCCCCCAATCTTTACAATTATTAGGACAATCAAAAATCAATAGAGTAACAAGGAAATACAAAAAAGTTCTGTAACCTACAAAAAAAAAAAAAAATCAATTAATTTCCAAGCAATGGTCAGCATGGTCTGATCATTACTTTTTTTAAACAATACATGGGAAAGGTTTAATCATAAATTTCCCCGGGCTAAAGCCAATGTGTTTACAAGATGGTCATAGCAACATAGCTTGAGCTAAATATTCTGTAAAGAAAAAAACTGACCCACTTCTGGTCCCAGACCTACAGGTGTGCTATCCAAGCCTAGGCTAACTGCCAAGGAGTCCCCTATTGTAAACTATCTGTAAAGCATGACGCTCCAAGCCCCCTTCTAGGGCTCTCAAAGCAGATTCTAAGGAAACGTTTCTACAGCTAATAGTATCTAGCCAGGTACTGTTATACCAAGGTCTTAACTTCCTTTCATGCAGTTTCTGCTTGGCTGCTCACAGTCAGAGTAAAATCTTTATCATTGTCTCAAGCCCTTGGCCAGATGCCCTCTTTCAACATTGTCTGTGGGAAAAAGTTTTCCCTGTATGATTTTCCTCAGGGCTGAGAAATAAAGAGGAAAAACAGTTTTAGGAGAAATAGCACAGATTTCTAAACAACATTACAACTGGACCATACATAATATTTAGGGGCAGTGGTCATCGGCCAGAGGTCTCTGGAACTTTGTCAAGCAAACAAAGCCTCTATGACTTATCCTCATGTCTGCGATAGACGTGTATAGTCATGTGACTCATAATCTTTGAGTCACTCCCCTCAGTCCTGTGACTTGTGAGTATAATTTCCCCTGGGTGGTGTTGTTCTTGTAGCTCTGGCTGTGGTGCCTACGTGGCACATTCACAGTTCTTGGGGGGAAAGACAGACGCCTGAAGTCTCTCTCAAGTTAGAGAGAAAGGCCTTGGCACAGCCCACCCCTGGCTTACCAGGGCAAGATGTCTGCTACCACTTTTTTTCTCTTTAGAACTGGTCTCAAATGCTACCCCAGGGCTTCCCAGTCACAGGAAACAGCCTTTTCTTAGCCCAAGGCACACCAAGACAGCCAGTGGCCTGCACTGAGTGAACCTGGGGAAGTAGGACCTTCCCCAACCCAGTCACTCTTTTCAGCTCAACAAAGCGGCCTTACCTCACAAAGCAGTCAGCCTGGAAGGAGGGACCAGGGCAAGGAGGGTGAGTGGAACTAAAATGTTAATTAACCTTCTAGGAGCTGGAGAGACGCCTCCAGGGCTAAGAGCACTTATTGATGTTGCAGAAGATCAGGGATTTGGTTTCCAGAACCTACATGGTGGCTCTTAACTGTCTGTAACTCCAGTTTTCAAGTGATCAAATGTCCTCTTTTGGACTCAGCATCAGACATGCATGTAACGCACAAACATCTATGCAGAAAAAAACCACTCATACACAAACGATAAAAATAATAAATTAAGCTGGACAAGGTGACGCACACACCTGTAATCTCAGGACTCAGGGAGGCAGAGGTGGGATCTCTGTGAGTTCGAGGCCAGCCTGGTCTACAAAGTGAGTCTAGACCAGCCAAGACCACACAGAGAAACTCTGTCTCGACAAACAAAAAACAAAGAACTAACTAACTAATAACTAACTAACTAATAAATAAATGCTTCAGCTAAAGAAAACTATGGGGCAATAGGTGTTGCTAAGAGGGACGGGGCATGCTTAAATTACCATTTAGAGCTGCCAACTCAGATACTACCTGGCACCAATAAACATGACTGCTTATTGTGGAAGGGGCTGGACACTAGTGGCCCTGGGAGTAGGAAATCCAAACAGAAGCATCTGATAAGGGAAGAGCAGGGGCTTGGTCTAGGACCAACACCCTACTGGAGTGAAAAGAGAAAGCAGAGAAGTACCCCAGCACTCGAGAGGCAGAGGCAGGCAGACCGCTGTGAGTTCGAGGCCAGCCTGGTCTACAAAGTGAGTCCAGGACAGCCAAGACTACATAGAGAAACCTTGTCTCCAAAACCCAAAAACAAACAAACAAAGAAACAAGAATTGATAAGAAAAGCTGGTTGGTGTGAGCTCATGGGCTCCTACTTATGCTAACTAAAGCACCGACTGTGAGGCCAACAGAGAGACGTAAGGACAAGCGCAGCTATTATGGAGATGAGAAACAACAATGTATAGAAATGCACCGGGGTCTTTTCTTCCCCTCTCTGAATTTCCCATCATGCCACTTCACATTTCCAAACCCCCGCCCCCTCTGCTTTCTTTCATAGCCAAGCTTTTGGAGTCCCTAAGTACTATGTGCTTTTACTTTGCTGCCCAATCACTCTGCCCGTACAGGACTTTTATCTCTATATACCAGAGCCTTGTCATAGCAAAGCCATTAATGATTTCCATGCTACCAAAGCCAATAAGAAGGGCTGGAGAGATGGCTCAGAGGTTAAGATCACTGTCTACTCTTCCAAAGGTCCTGAGTTCGATTCCCAGCAACAACATGGTGGCTCACAACCATCTGTAATGAGATCTGGTGCCTTCCTCTGGCCTGCAGGTGTACACGCAGGCAAAACACTGTGTACATAATAAATAAATAAATAAATCTTTAAAGAAAAAAAAAAAAGAGCCAGATGTGGTGGTGCACACCTTTAATCTCAGCACTCGGGAGGCAGAGGCAGGCGGATTGCTGTGAGTTCAAGGCCAGGCTGGTCTACAAAGTGAGTCCAGGATGGCCAAGGCTACACAGAGAAACCCTGTCTTGAAAAAGCAAAAAAAAAAAAAAAAAAAGCCAATAAGAATGTATAAGTCCTCAACTCCAGAAAGGTAACGCTTGGAAGATGGAGAACTGAACTTCTCAGTTTGGGCTCAATGAAGACAACTTGAGAATATATAAATATCCGAAGGCACAGAAAACTAAAGGACGTTGATTCCTTTTCCCCTGAAGGGTATCTACCAATCAACGCCAGCTACAGCAGACAGCTAGGAAGTGTTTGTGGGTTTGCTTTGGTTTTGTGTTTGTTTGATGAACAGAAGAAGGATTGAGATGGTTTTGAACTGCCCGAGTGAGTGCTGGTGTGAACCTCCCTTCGGCTATGGCACTAAAAGCTGAACTCCAGAAGATAAAGGGGGTTGTTAGGGTCAAAGAACACCCCAAAAAGGCAGTGTGGGTGACACTGTGCTGAACGGGACATTGGCAGTGTCAACAGGAGCCTAAAGGTGGGTTTCTGTTTAACAGGAAAGTGAAGATCTAGTAAGGACTGTTTCTGTTTACCAGGGACCTTCCTTAATCTGCTCGCAAAGATTAACTATTCCTGGCAAGGGCATCTAGTTCCCAGTCAACCCAAAAAACCCCACTCTGCGGATCGTCGCAGAAATCCATTTGTTTTTTTTTTTCCTTCACTTTGCTTCTCTCTGCGACCCCCTCACCCCCACCCCCCACGCCCCGAGAAATAGCCTTGGCAGTTTGTCTCAGTAAATCTTTCTTTCTACCCACGGAGTGGTCCAGGTCGGTAGTTTCACTGCGTTCTTGCTTACATTTGGTGTCAAGACCCAGAATAGACATTGCTTCTGCCTCCCAAAAAAGAAGCCTTGTCCTTCCTACCTGAACCACATTCCTGAAACTGGCCCTCCGTGGGTAAGGATCACTTGTCTCTGCTGGTTGCTGCAGCCCTGCAACATTCTCTCTGCACTTTTTCTAGCCTCCGCTCTCTCCTCACCTACTTAGCTAAGTGTCCTCTCCGAGCTGCCTGTTCTATATCTGCCTCTAGGTGGCTTGCTGGGCCTTGCTTTGTTTCTCTCTCTCTTTTACTAGAGTTTGCTATAGAACTCATCCGTCAGGCTGCTTCTCTATCCCTTCTGGGTGCCCCATCCTGTGGAGGAAGAATCCCCTTCCACCCATCTGGGCATCATTGTGACAAGTCTGTTTACTTGGGGATACCCTTGGATTGAGGCTCTGTCCCAGCCCAGTGGTGGTGGCAGCACTTGGGAGGCAGATCTCTGTGACTTTGGAGCCAGCCTGGTCTTCAGAGCAAGTTGCAAGACAGCCAAGGATACATAAAAGAAACTCTGTCTTTGGGCTGGGTGTGGTGGCACACACCTTTAATCCCAGCACTCGGAAGGTAGAGGCGGGCGGATCGCTGTGAGTTGGAGGCCAGCTTGGTCTACAAAGTGAGTCCAGGACAGCCAGGCTTACACAGAGAAATCCTGTCTCGAAAAACCAAAAAAGAAAGAAGGAAAGAAAGAAACTGTCTTAAAAAACCAAAGAGAGAGAGAGAGAAGAGGAAAGGAGAGAGAGACAGAGAGAGAGAGAGAGAGAGAGGAGAGGGAAGGAGGGAAGGAGGGAGAGAGGGAGGGAGAGAGAGACTGACTCTGTCCCATGAGAGTGCCCCTTACCATGTCACCTTCCCTGTGCCATCAGAATCCTCCTGGCAGGGTCCCTATTTCCAACCCCTCTTCCAGGTATCTCCCACATCCACATCCTCCTGGCAGGGTCCCCACTTCCAACCCCTCTTCCAGGTATCTCCTGCATCCTCCTGGTCCTGTTCCTGGACATGTTTCTGTCCTTCTTGCTACCTCACTGGACACCTGAGCTAACCGTGGGCTCCTATTAGACTCATCAGCTCGTCACCTACCTTCTCTGTTTTCTTTCCCTCCTCAGACTCAGGGATTCTGTTGAGCCACACAGTCTGGTTGCAAACAGCTCAGCCTCAGCACACACCAGTCAGTCAGTCTCAGCCGGCAGTGGTGGCTCATGCCTTTAATCCTAGCACTCTTCTGGAGGTCCTCTGTGAGTTAGAGGCCAGCCTGGTCTACAAAGCGAGTTCCAGGACAGCCAGGGCTGTTACACAGACAAATCTTGTCTCGGAAAAGAAAAAAGAAAGAAAGAAAGAGCCGGGCGTGGTGGCTCATGCCTTTAATCCCAGCACTTGGGAGGCAGAGGCAGGCGGATTGCTGTGAGTTCGAGGCCGGCCTGGTCTACAAAGTGAGTCCAGGATGGCCAAGGCTACACAGAGAAACCCTGTCTTGAGAAAAAAAAAAAAAAAAAGAAAGAAAGAAAAAAGAAAAACAGATAATCAGTCTCAATGGCCAGAACATTGCACACTCAAGTTTTCCAGACTTCTCACAGATTGTGACAAATTCTACCATTACTGAAGCAAATGATTCAAAAAGTGTAACTCAAAGCCTCCTCTACTCTCTGTTCTTAAAAATCTCTTCTCTCTAAGCCTTCTTTGCTTCTCCCTCTGATCACTGAGTTAAGTCTTACTAAGATTCAAATGTCTTTTGGGTTGGGTAAAATAGGGAAAGTGTCACATTGTCTTACTGTATTGGAGAGCTGGGTCTGGAGATGAGCTTTGGCCTGCTCCACAGCCGAACATGCTTATTTACAGCTTTGGTCTGACACCTCTGTCCTGGATCAGGCTAGCCCCAGACTCTGTGACAGGGAGGAGAACAACACAGAGCAGCCAAGGAAAGAAAGAAGCTATGTACCTGGGAAGAGCTAAGAGAAACCATTTCCAATAGAGGGTCTCTCTGTGTAGCCCTGGCTGTCCTGGACTCACTTTGTAGACCAGGCTGGCCTCGAACTCACAGCGATCCACCTGCCTCTGCCTCCCAAGTTCTGGGATTGAAGGTGTGTGGCACTACCCTTGTTTACTCTTTAAAGCTTTTGATGAAATGTACACTCTCTTTACTTCAGGGCTTGTAAGACCATTAGGGTGTGGTTTAAAAAAATCTGTAAAGTCCCTAGCCTTAAAAATTAGCTTAAGGGGCTGGAGAGATGGCTCAGCGGTTAAGAGCACTGACTCCTCTTCCAGAGGCCCTGAGTTCAATTCCCAGCAACCACATGGTGGCTCCACATGGTGGCTCACAACCATCTATACTATGAGCTGATGTCCTCTTCTGGCCTGCAGATACAGATACAGGCAGGCAGAGCACTGTATACATAATAAGGAGTAAATAAATCTTAAAAAAAAAAAATTAGCTTAATACTTGTAACAAAAAGGGTTGATAGTTAAAAAGCTATGTATAGATAACTCTTGTTTAGAAAAGTTAGGCATTTTAAGACTGGTTTGTTTTATTTTTCCCAAGGCAGCACCAGACTTCTAAGATATTCTGGATAAGGATGGATTTTGTATGGTGATTTTGGCCCTAAGAGAGAAAAATAGCCTGTAAGGACCAGAACCATGGAAAGGTTTATGGAAAGCAGAACTCACTAACAACATATGTTTGATTAGGCTTTGAATTCCTAAGACTGTTCATGGTAACAGAAATGGAAAGATATATGCCTAACCACTTACTTCTTTGCTAACTTTGTTAAGCTTTAGCTATTTGAAGAAACTGAGTCATAAAAAGAGAAATTGGGGCTGAGCATGGTTCCCAGTCTCTCCATGGACTGTATTTACGATTTAAAGTTTATTTTAATACTGAAGGATCTTCAACTCAAAATTATAACCTTTAAGGATCAAACTTAACAGGGATGAAATTATCAAATCCTAATCCTACTAACTTGTTGTAAACCATTGGAGATAATTAAGACATGCCAGCTAAGGGTCAGTCACCTTAGCTAAGTGGTCAGATTCTTCAGTGTGCTCAGAACTATGCTTCTAGTCATGATAAGCACAAATGTAATCCATTTACAGGGACAAACTTGGAAGAAGAGACCAATTTACATCTCTTATTTTATAGCTCTCTGTATATGTTATCAAGGTTAGCCTAAACAAAGTAACAAAAAACAAGTTGAAAATAAACTTAAATTTTGTGAAATAATATATTAAAATCAGATATATTAAAAAAAAAAGAGAGAGAACTGGAGCTACTCCATGGCAGCCTTCAGATCCCTCAGAGGGATGCACTGCCTATGATGGTGCCCAGCCAATTTCAGTTAGTTACTGTTTTATTGCTCTGAAGAGACACCAAGACAAGTCTTAACAAAAGAAAGCATTTAATTGGAGGCTTCCTTACAGTTTCAGAGGATTAGTCTATGGCCATTACAGGGAACATGGCTGCAGGCAGGCATAGAGTATAGCTGAGAGCTTTTACCCTGATCAGCAGACAGTGACACAGGCTGGGCTGGCTGGGTATGGGCTTTGGAACCGGCAGAGACCGATTCCAGCAGCACGCCTTTTCCGACAAGGCCACACCTCCCAATCCTTCTCGGACAGTACAGGAGCCTTTGGGGCCCATATTGACCCAAAGCACCACACTCAGGCTCAGCGGTGCTCACTTTGTGAGACTTCTTTATTATGCATTTTGTACCTGTAGCTCCCCCGCGCCCACTAGTCTACTAGTGCCTTTCAAATTGTTTCTTAGGGATTAGTTTGGGGTTGCAGATGGACTTTTAAAAGCTCACCTAAAAGTTGCATGTCTTAGCAGTAGTCATGTAAACTATTTGGGGGCTTCTTAAGTTCCGTCACTTAAATGGTTGCCGAGGGTCAACCCCCTTCAGCACCTTTTTCTCCTGTCATCTCCCCACCCCCTCACTGTTGTTAAAAAGAATAAAAATCCCAACTGTTAGGTTTTACCAATAAAGACTCAGGAGGCAGCAGGGCGTGGGGGTGCCTGCCTTTAATCCCAGCACTCGGGAGGCCGAGGCAGGCAATCGCTGTGAGTTCGAGGCCATCCTGGTCTACAAAGTGAGTCTCGGACAACGAAGGGCACACAGAGAAACCTTATCTTGAAAACAAAAAACAATAACCAAAAAAAAAAAAAAAAAAAAAAAAAGACTCAGGAGCCAGATGCTGAGGTGAAAACCTTACCAGAAAGAGAGAGAAAGCACCTAGCTGAGTCATGACTTAGTTCATGTCTCAGAGGAAAAAGCCCAAAAGCTCACTAGCTCAGCTGACAGGCAAGGGAAAAACAAAACAAAACAAAAAAAAAACCACCCAAAAAACAAAAAACAAAAACCCAAGGCTTGCTAGCTCAAAGCTCAAAAGCCCCTTCTTCTTATCCATGCTGTCTTTTTTTTAAAAAATAAATTTATGTATATATGAAAGCTCTATCTGCATATATACTTACACAGCAAAAGAGCAGCAGATCACATTATAGACGCTTGTGAACCACCACACGGTTACTGGGAACTGAACTTAGGACCTCTGGAAGAACAGACAGTGCTTTTAAGCCCTGAGCTATCTCTCCAGGCCTAGCTGTGCAGTCTTAAATACCCTTCAACTCCAAGTTCCTCCTACTCGTTAATTGCTGTCAGCTGGTTTCTTGCTCCGCCTCTTGACCTAGGGTTGACTTTATTAAGTCCTGTGTACAGAAAACTCTTGGATTAAAGGTGTATGCTAGAACAGAACCAAGAAACAGGTGTTTACAGTTTTCAATCTCGGGGCTCACAATGGGGACAACTATCCTGCAACACCTCACCTCCAGGTTAAGTGAGATTGTAGGGTGGTCCCCTGAGACGCGCTCCAATGGGGAAATCATCATGGGTCCACGGGGCTGAGACGTGTCGAGGCAGTTTATAATAGGTTTTGCTTGTGAGACTGCTAGAAAATTGCAGGTTTAGATGGGTGCGGAGAAAGGTGACCACACTTAGCTACATACTGAGGCCTTAAGTTTAAGTGTGAGTCACTTTTCTTTTTTCTTTTGGTTTTTCTTTCTTTGTTTCTTTTTCTTTTTTCTTTCTTTCTTTCTTTCTTTCTTTTTTTTTTTTTTTCTTTTTTTTTTTTTTTTTTTTTTTTTTTTTTTTGGTTTTCCGAGACAGGGTTTCTCTGTGTAGCCTTGGCCATCCTGGACTCACTTTGTAGACCAGGCTGGCCTCGAACTCACATCGATCCGCCTGCCTCTGCCTCCCGAGTGCTGGGATTAAAGGCGTGCGCCACCACGCCCGGCTTTTTTTTTTTTTTTTTTTCAAGACAGGGTTTCTCTATGTTATCTTGGCTGTCCTGGACTCACTTTGTAGACCAGGCTGGCCTCCAACCCACAGCAATCCACCTGCCTCTGCCTCCCAAGTGCTGGGATTAAAGGCGTGCGCCACCACACCTGGCTCTTTTGGTGTTTCAAGACAGGCTTTCTCAGTGTAGCCCTGGCTGTTCTGGAACTCACTCTATAGACTTGGGCAGCCTCAAACTCCCAACTGCTAGGATTAAAGACTTGTGCCACCCCACCCTAGTGAATTTTAACGTTCTAATTTGGAATGTCTCCATATAAGAATATCATTGGGCTGGGGAGATGGCTCAGTGGTGAAGAGCACTGGCTGCTCTCCCAGAGGACCTGAGTTTGATTCCCAGCACACACGTAGCAACCTAGGACTGACTGTCCGTGATTCCAGCTCTGCAGTATCTGACCCCTCTCCTCTGGCCTTCGCTGACATTGTACATTCATGTAGTGAACATACGTACATATAGGCAAGCACATTTATGCACAAAATAAAACAATACCATCTCTATGAAGGCCTCCTATGGCCAAGTTTGTTGACTGGGCTGCACTTCCTGATTCTTGATGCTGACATGCGGCAACCAGATTCTCAGAGTTGTCAGAGTGGGAACTCTCCATTTTCTCACTTTTCCTTAATTCTCTGATTTGTTTTGTTTTGTTTTTCGAGACATGGTTTCTCTGTGTAGCCTTGGCTGTCCTGGACTCGCTTTGTAGACCAGGCTGGCCTCAAAGTCACAGTGATCTGCCTGCCTCTGCCTCCCGAGTGCTGGGATTAAAGACGTGTGCTACCACGCCAGGCTAATTCTCTGCCTTTTAATCTGGCTCAAGATTCCTTTCTCCAAAAATAAAAACAAATTAAAGAGGGGCTGGGCAGTGAGTGAAAGGCAGACAGCTCAGACAAGGGTCAGCCCCAAGTCAGCTCTGCCTTTGTGACTTGGTTTGCTTTGAGACAGTGCCTTAGAATGTAGCCTAAATTCACTCTACTCTTTAGGGTCTGCCTGCCTCAGCTGCCTGAAGTCTTGGGATCACAGCTCTGTGCCACATCTCCCCGATCAATCCCCGAAGTTGGAGTAAAGTTGGGAAAGTTTTGGTCATTCCAAAGTGTCTGGAAGAAACAAACCTGCAAGCTCTCTGGAAGAGGACATCAATGGTCTCAAATTATTGCTACAAGTTTTGCTCACCTGCCCCGCCCCCAAGTCATGGTGTTTTGTAAATACAATGTTTCACCCCTGAAGAGGTGAACAACACAAGCAAAAACCCAGCAAAAACTTGAGGCTATAGAGCTAACTCCACCGTGTTGGAAGTATAATGAGCAGACTTTAAATTCTATGTTTATTTCTGTGTTCAAAAGCAAGACTGAGCATTTCAGTAAAGACTTGGGAACAGTAAAAAGCAGTTGAAACAGAAATTCTAGAATTAAAAAAAAAGTGCAAGTTAATAGTAAGTCATTGAGAGATTTACAGTTCACTCAGTAAGCTCAAGAGACTTTCTGAGTAGAAAATAACTTTAAAAATAACCAGAGTTGGTGTAGAAAGGCAAAAATGAGAGCATTACAAAAGAAAGGAGATGGTTCCTAAAGGATGTGGAGGTCAGTCCTAACATACATGAGAGAGAGGGAGGGGGGAGTAGAGAGAAGGACGGGGAGGGAGAGAGAGAGAGGCAGGGGGGGGTGGTGGAGAGGAGATACCTGAAGGGGCTAAATTGCCAGACAGAAGAAATACATCAAGCCACAGCTTCCCTATTGGGCGCCTCATCCAGTACCACTCCAGGCATGGACCAGACTGAGGTGACAAGGGAATGAAGAAAAGACAAATACAGACAGGCACACAGACAGGACACTGGGATTGAATGGTCTGGGCTGTCATTTGGAGAGACCACAACATCTCAAAAGCTCAGCATGTTTATTATATGGGGTTGAACAGAGAGGAGAGGTCATAGTTATGTACAGCTGAGCAAGGAGACAGGGCTAGTATACACACTTTCAGGCAGCCTTTGCTCTCTCTCTCCATGGGTCTGACTGAGGCTCTGGGGTCCCCGACCCAGCAGGCTCATGTCAACACGTACACCCCCTCAGGCTTTCTCTGCTCCCAGCAACTGGGGTCTCTGACTTTGCCAGTAGCACACAGAACCAGTTCATCCAGGACTCGTGGGTGCTGCTCTGAGCAGCAGCACCCTTTACACTAAAAAGCCACTTGGAACTATAGAATAAAATCCTGGTACAGTTGGAGAAGAGGAAGAATTTGTGATGCATGAAGTCTTCCGTGAGTCATAAATGGAAGGGCTGGGGGGGGGGGCACCTCCTCAAGTAGAAGCATTTCCCATATAAGGACAACACACGAGTGCCAGAAAAGACCCTGGACTGCCTGACATCAAGCTGGGCTTCCAAGTCACAGCACATGAGACAGAGGCAGCTGATGGGGGTGGGGGTGAGGGGCACAGGGGGACTGGGCCAGGCTTTGCCTTGGGCTTGCAGCTAGAGCCAGTTATTGGAGGTGAAGATTCCAGAGGAGTGCTCACATTCCTATCACCATGGGCAAGCCCTTGGAAGGCCCATCTGGCTGCCACAAAGGAAGGGCTCAAGGATTACCATTCTTCTACAGGGGAAAAGCTGACATGGCGCTCCCACCCCTTCAGAGTCCCCGCCCCTGCCCCCTGACTGTGCATCCCGAGTGGGCAAAGGACACCATAAAGGTAGATCTTTGAATGATCTTTGAAAAGCCAGTACAGCCAGGCCTGGTAGCACAGGATGATAGCACCACCAGCCACTCTACTCGGGATCCTACATTTAAGGGCTGCCTATGCTACAGAGTGAGTTCAAGGCCAGCCTGGGAACTGAGAAAGACCCTGTCTCAAAATAAAGGGAAAAAGAGAGAGAATATTGGTTAGTGGGGTGAACAAGGCCCTAGGTTTAATCCCCAATACTGAAGAAAAAGCAGAGGAGAGGAAAGGAGGGGAGGGGGAGGAGAGGAGAGGAGAGGAGAGAAGGGGAGGGGGGAGGGGAGGGGAGGGGAAGGGAGAGGAGGGGAGGAGCCAGAATGATTTCTGCACAGCAGCCCAAATGTCTTTAAGATGTTCAAAGCTCTGTGGTTCATACACAAAAGGAAAACAAGCTTCGAAGGCAGCTCATGCTGTTATTGTACTTTGCAGAGAAAAGCAAAAGGCCATCTCTGAAGGACGGAACTTGTAGTAAGGAGAAACCACAGCATGTCAAAGAACATGGCTTATGACTCCAGTTTTCTTCCCAATTGTGTCACCTTTTTTTTTTTTTTAGTTTTTTTTTTAAGGTTTGCTATGTAAACCCTGCTTGGCCTTAAACTCACTAGGTAGAACAGGCTGGTGCTGGAAAAGGCCAGAAAAGGGCATAAGATCCCCTGCAAGTGGAGGCACAGATGGTTTTGAATGCCCATGTGGATGCTGGGAATCAAACCCAGGCCTCAGCTGCTGAGCCTCCCCTTCAGCCCCTTGCTTGTCTGAGGTAGAGTTTCCTGCGTTATGAGCTGTTTGAGAGGCAGCAGGATGTAGGCCACCAGATACCCTCAGGACAGGATCGGCGGTTCATTTTGGAAGCCGAACTTTGCATGTGTGGAGCTTCCTTCTGTGGGGTGAGCCAGACGGAAAACACGAAAGCCTGCTTTCCAGAGAAACTTGCGCAAAAGGCCTGGTCCCAGAAGGACTCTGTGGCGTGCCCCTAGGGGTTCCCTCAGAACTGCCCTGGGATGTCCCTTCTTCTTCTCCCCTCTCTTCTCTCTGGCTTCCTGGCTTGGCAAAATAAACCTTTATCAATGACCTCGAGGTCTTCCAGGAGGCTGGGACTCCTGCTTTAGGCCTCACAGCCGTAGTCTAGTCAGATTGCCTAGAGCAGTAAAGCAGGAGCCCTCCCTGGAGTTTCCTAGGAAGCGCAGACTTGCAGCTAGATGACCCGTCACCACCTCACTGTCCAGATGAGGGTCAGAGACGGCCAGGCCTTGGTCACTCAGGACTACCAGTCCAGGCCTCCTCTGTGCCTTCTTTGGCCTACACCCTCCAAAGTGAGGCATCCCATCAGTGGGCTAGCACATGCCATGACCTCAGAGACAGGGAGGGCTCAAAAAGTCCTTGAAGGTCCTTGTTCCCTTGAGGAAGAGCCCTAAAACTCTCAGAGGTTGTAGGCAGTGAACCTGTGCCATAAAGTGGGCACAACATGGGGCTGGAGAGATGGCTCAGCAGTTAAGAGCATTGACTGCTCTTCCAGAGGACACGGGGTTCAATCCCAGCACCCACATGGCAGCTCACAACTGTCTGTAACTCCAAGATCTGACACCCTCATACAGACATACATGCAGGCAAAACATCAATGCACATACAATAAAAATAAATAAATTTAAAAATTAATTAATTAGGGCTGGCAAGATGGCTCAGCAGTTAAGAGCACTGGCTGTTCTTCCAAAGGTCCTGAGTTCAATTCCTAGCAACCACATGGTGGCTCATAACCATCTGTAATGAGATCCCGTACCCTCTTCTGTTGTGCACAATACTGTGTAAATAATAAATAAATATTTAAATATTAATTAAATTTTTAAAAAGTAGGCAGAACATAGGGAGAGTGCCCAGACTCATGAAGCAAAGCAAAGCAGAGCTGAACTCCAGCAACCAAACTCACAACAGCCAAGCCAGGGACTCGGAAGACATAATCTCAGTCAGTAGTGTCACATACAGAGCTAGGTACGGCCCAGGCTGGTGTCCGGGACAGCTGGCCCAATAGACAAATTGGCTACAGGGAGGTTTCTTTTGTCCTCAATGTGTAGCCCTCTCCCTCGTCACTGTGGCTGGGTAAATATCTATCTGGAGTAAGCAGAGTAGAACCTGAATCGGTGAGGTCTGGGCTGATGCAGTTGATCCCACCAGCCTGCTTGTGGCTCATAAAAGCAAACCCCGGGGGCCCTAAACTTGCTGGAAACAAAACATGAGCCCAAACATTGCCTTTGGCTGGAAACATGCAGAAGGTTAAGGAAGAAGTTGGCAGTTACCCTTCCTTTTTGGGAAGAGGGTGCTTGACGGGGAGGAGAGGGAGAAGGCAGGCATCCAGCCTTGAGGGATGGCGTCTCTCCCCCTGCGCAGTCAACTTCCTGCTGCAGCCTCGTGGGTGGCTTCTACCTTGGGCTTCCCAGGACCACAGGTGCCAGCCCCAGGGAAGCACAGTCCGGGAGGATCCGTGCCATCTGTGAACCGGGGACTCATGGTGGTGTCGCTGCTCACATGAACGTCAAGAGGCTGAAAGCCTTGTTGTTTCAGGTCCATGTGGCGTTCTCAGCGCCATGGCGAGGGCCACAGAGGCTGGCTACAGGGCTGATGGAGGAGGGGTCAGTGTCAGGCACTCTGTGTCACCCCAAGTAGGATGTGCGACCTCCTTGAGCCTCAGTTTTCGGTGATGGGGCTGGTGTAAAGGGCATCACAGAGCAGGGGAGGGATCAGAGGTGTACAGGAGGCCAAAGCCAGGCAGGAAGCACTCCAAAGGCCCTTGCAAGCCCCAATGGCCTTGACTGGATCCTTGAGCTGCAGGAAACTCTTGCTGGCTGGGCGTCATGGAACTGATAGGAGCCTGGCAAGGCCAGGCACACAGCCCTCACACCCTACCGCACAGGATTCACAGATAAAGGCATGCCCTCTAGTTGGCTGTGCCCTGGAATATACCTCTCACGCAGGGACTGAGTCCAGGAGCACAGGCCAAGCGTCCTGTGTTTACATCTGGCCAGGAAATGAGACTCCCATAGCTCTGGGGCTTAAGTCTACAGCAAAATCCAGATGTCAGGGTCTGCCTGGGCTGAGTCCAGGGCTCCTGGAGTCTAAGGCCAAGGCTCTAACTGGCAAGAGGCTCTGTTCATTTCCTCCCGGGCTGCTGTTCCTCCCAGCGCCCCTGGTCAAGGGCCTCAGCCAGGTTTGCTTCTCCAGACCCAGGGTTCTGTGTTCCCTTCCCAATGTTTCTGTCTTTAATGTTTTTATTGCACAAGAGAAAAACGGGCATGGGGGCTTGCTGCACTCAGGACAGTGGCAAGAAATTTCTAGAAGTCTCTCCAATTTGGCCCTCAGGGATTCCACAGTGATGCCACATCCTAGCACACCTTAACAGGACTCAGGCCTACACATACACACACACACACACACACACACACACACACACTGAGGGAGGGGAGGGCCTTCCTCTCCTCCAGGTGTCGTTAAGACCCACAGGGTTCCAGGGGGCACCCCTTCCCGTCTGTCCCGCTCTCACACTCTGTTCAGCTATCCTCCACTCCTACTCTTGTTTGTTTGTTTGTTTGTTTTTTCTTGTGGTGTTCGGGATTGAGAATCTGGGGCTTTTACATGCTACACCTGCAGCATTCATCTTATTTTTCTCAATGTTGGCATTTCCTGAAACATGAACACCAGCTACCCATGGGTACCCAGAATGAGAGCCTAGGCCTAGTCTGTGAAGGGAGGTGAAACACACCTACAATATTCTGCTTATGTTTCGATGCCCACCAGCAATTTCACAATAATATCTGCACTAAATTAAGCAGAATTTGACACAACTCTCTGCTATATAGGGAAATGGTCTCTTTTATCTTTTTTCCGTTATGCCTCTTTCTAATAAATGAACACAGGTCCACTTTATTATCGATAGCTGCAGTAAAATGTACTTGCACAGTCCCCTCTTAATGGCATGGAGAGGCATGTTAATTCAAAACATGGCTGTTCTGGCAAGAGATCACATCCAAAGACCTTCTAGGTCAGTGTGATCTGGCTAGAATACAAACATGCCTTTAATCTAGGAGACAGAGGCAAGTAGATCTGAGTTCGAGGCCAGCCTGGTATAGAACAAGTATCAGATAAGAAAAGCTTAGGTTGAGGCATGGTAGTAAGTGCTTTTAATCCCAAACAAAGGTAAAGCACATCCATGTCTGAAAGTGCTGTCTAATTGAGTAGCAGAAAAGGTGACAAATCAGAGATTTGACAGAATAGGCTATGCCCAACTCTCGTGAGAAGAGAGAGAGAAAAGGGAAACTACTTAAGAGGCAGTTTTACAGAGAGGAGGAGTTTTATCAGGACAGTAATATAGAGATGGGTTGCAGAGAGAGAACTCGGGTGAAGACAGAATGAGTCAGAAAACGAGAAAGAGCCAGAAGATTAGAACAGATTGCTGAGTTAGTTTGAGGCCAAGCAGAGCAATTCCAGGCTGAGAGAGAAGCCAGATTAAATAAATCAGCTGGGAGAAGAGTTGGAGCCAGAACAGCTGAGTTGAAGCAGCCAGCCCAGAGCTCAGAAAGAACGCCTAAGGGAGAGCTTATTCAGCAGTAAGTCTCAGACTGAAAACATTCTAGGCCTGGGTTAGCAGAAGGAGGCAGTTAGCCTCCACAGACCACAACTGAGTCAGGAGAATAGAAGTTACTTTTATACGAACTTGTCGAGCCAGTCCATCACAGGAAAGCTGCCAGGCTTTCGTCTCAGAGTAGGAGGGTGAGAAAGAGGCTCGCCACCGTGGAAGCACACCATCTTCATTACCTCGCCATGGCCCCTCTCCCCGTGTCTGCCCACTAGGACGTCTGTCTAACTCCTAGCCTTTCAGCACCACGCTCACGGTTCCATTTCCCAGAAGCACCTCGCCTGCCCCGCAAACTCTAGTAAGTCCCAACACCAGGGAACCCCTGTCGCTGTCTTCACCCCGGAGCTAATCCAGCCTTCTCCGCTGTCTATGCTACACTAGACGGAAACGAGTGGGCTCTCTGCCATCTTGCTTTGCCTAAGCCCTGGCTTCACTTTTTGCACCCAAGTCCCACCTGACGAAGGGGGGATGGGTGCGTACATACGTCAGAACCTGGCATGGTCTAGCCTCCCTAGGGAAGGATGGTTGTCTTAGGAAAAAGTAGCAACTGAAAAGCCAGGCCTCAGGGACAGTGTCAAACTTGATTTAGAAACCAAGCTGTGCCTCTTAGCGCTTGTCAGTCCTCAGGCGGCAGGCTGCATGTGGCTCTAGCTGACCACTTTCTTTTTTTTTTTGTTGTTGTTTTTGGTTTTGGTTTTGTCTTGTTTTTTTTTCGAGACAGGGTCTTTCTGTGTTAGCTTTGGCTGTCCTGGACTCGCTTTGTAGACCAGGCTGGCCTCGAACTCACAGCGATCGCCTGCCTCTGCCTCCCAAGTGCTGGGATTAAAGGCGTGTACCACCACACCCAGCTTAGCCGACTGCTTTCAAATCTTCTGGTGGATGCTGGGGCGAGCCACCGTACTCTGCCACCTCCCTGGTCTGAGTTCAGATCTCCAGTGTGCCCAGGCATGCCAGTGCTCTTGTAAACACCGCACTGAGACGATGGAGACAGATGAATCCTCGGGCTTGTCAGGCAGCCAAACTAGCTGAAAGATCAGTGAGAAGTTCTGTGAGAAGATCCTGCCTCAAAATACCAGATGGAAGGCAACAGAGGGAGACACCTGGTGACAAGCCCTGGCCTCCACCTGGACACACAGGGGCCAGGACATACAATTTGTGAAATACAACATACCATTTAAAAACATGTGTGTGTGTGTGTGTGTGTGTGTGTGTGTGTGTGTGTGTGTGTGCGCGTGTGCATGTGTGTGTGATTTCCATATGTGTACAGGTACCCTAGGAGGCTAGAAGGTGTTGGATCCCTTGCAGCTAGAGTCCTAGGGATGTGCTGGGAATAGAGCTAAGGTGCTCTTAACCACGGAGCCATCTCTCCAGCCCGCAAGGCCGTTTGAAGAGGTACAGGTCCAATACTGCACCAAGCACACTCGCCCTGCCACGCTGTCCCCACTGCTCATCCCCAGAACCTCCCATGTGCCTCAGCCAGCGCTCTGCATCCATCTTCCACCAGCGCTGCATCCTCCTCTCCCTGGAGCCCCTGGCGCCCACCGCTCTCCTTTCTGTCTTTATGAATTTGACTGCTCTAGGTTAACTCCTGTACACAGAACTATATGGTTCATTGTTTTCTCTGTTGTTTGGCTTTTGGGTTGATTTTGTTCTGTATGTATGAATGTTTCATCTGCATGTGTGTATGTTTATGCCCGGTGAGTGACCTTGAAGGTCGGAACAAGGAGTCAGCTCTGTAACTGGGGTAGTTACAGGCAGTTGTAAGGTACCATATGGGCACCAGGAACTGACCCTGGGGCCTTTGCAAAGGCAACAAGTGTTTCTTAACTGATAAGCCACCTCTCTACCTCCCCAGGCTGTTTTTCAGGGAGGATCTTGTCACATATAGCCCAGGCTGGCCTGGCACTCTCTTTGTAGCCAAAGCTGGCCTCAAATTCTGAAGTATAATGCTAGAACCTTTTTTTTTTCTTTCTTTCTTTTTTTTTTTTTTGGTTTTTCAAGACAGGGTTTCTCTGTTATAGCCTTGGCCCTTGGCTGTCCTGGACTCGCTTTGGAGACCAGGCTAGTATTGTTTTTAAATTATCTGTATTACCTGTATTATCTGTAGGCCCAGCTAGCAATCAATTAGGACACAGACACTTGTTATATTTTAAAATATACTTAGTTAATCTGGGGCAGGGCAGACATTAATCCCCCAGTCCCTAAACTACTTCCCATAGTGAGGCAGGTATGGGAACCCTGCCCCCATCCCATGCCATCTGCTTCTAATAACTTCTATCAAGCTACCTCCCATCCATAATCCCAAATACGTGCTAATGTTCTTCATCTGGGCTGGATTCTCCATCCACGCCGGCCACTTCTCCTCCATCTAACCCATGGCGCCCTTTCTCTCTTCTCTCCAGACTCTCTCCTCCTCGTGGCCTTCTTTTCTTCTTCTTCCCAGAATTCCTCTCTCTCCTTTTTGGGACCCTTAGCCACATCTATCTCCTCTGCCCTGCCCAGGTGGGATGGCTTTTTATTAATTAAAAGGTGGGCCACAGAGACAGCAAGCAGTAATTAGCATCCAAATACATTAGACCATCCCCCAGCAGGCTGGCCTCGAACTCACAGCGATCCACCTGCCTCTGCCTCCCGAGTGCTGGGATTAAAAGTGTGCCCTGCCACGCCCTGCCAGAACCTTTCAGCTGTTGGAATTACAAGCCAGGATTGGCAAACTGGGCTGCATCCTAAGGAATATACATCACCATCGGTTTGGTTTCGTCTCCATCTGCACTAGGCGTCTTCTCTCCTAAGTCTTTTCACTACAAGGTGGGAAGAAGAAGAAAGAATGCCACTGTAAGGCTCTGGTGTGAAGGTGGGTTCCTAGGTCACCTTCTCCTAGGAGCTGCAGAGAGAGCAGCTCATGCCCCATGCCCACGCCCGTGCAGCCCCCTCAGGTCCCTTTACAGCCTGCTCAGCTTAGGAGAGGATCATCAACGAATCTTTGAAAACTTAAATGGAGATTGGGTGAAAGAAAGACCAGAGACAAAGGAGTATTTGAGGTGGGGGTGGGTAGTGGGGGGGGGGGTGGGAGTGGGGGTGCAGCAATCAGTACAGAGTGAGGGGAGGAAGATCCTGGAGCCCATCCTGACCTTTTCTCAGCAGGTAGAAAAGTACCTCTTTCACCTAAAGTGGGGTGTGGGTGTGGGTGTAGGTCAGGCTTGGTCCAGCTGTTTTCACAATCAATTAAGACACAGACACTTGTTATATTTTAAAATATACTTGTTTTATATGAAGACCAGAGCTACAGTGAATTCCTTCGGATCACAGGAAAGGTTAGAGCAGAGAGCTTCTGGAAGTTTCTGTGTCGGGGAGGCAGAATTATGCAGGAGCCCAAGGGTGAGTTCTGAGGGCAGGTCATTAAAAAAAAAAAAAAAAAAAAAAAAAAAAAATCAAGAGCACATAGAGGTCTGGAAAAGGAAACTGACTTTCCCAGAGACACACAAGGGTGAAGGCAGAGAAAGCCAGCACAGCCATAATGACCACCCCTGTCTAATGACCCGCGACAGCCTTCTGCCCTTCACCTCCAGCCACCATGGTATGTGTCTTGCTGGTGTGCGCATGCCCCCTCAAATGCCTCTGAGTTCTGGTCCAATGATGTTATCACCCTGTAACACCAACCATCCCCCACAGAGCTTTCTCAGTCTCGTGAGGAATGCAACAGCCACATTCCCCAGCTGGGAACACGGTCAAAGAAGAACATGAGGTTTGCCTGGTAGGACTGGTTCAGCCAGATCTCACTTTGCTTCTGACAGGGTAAGACGTTCTAGGGTCTCACCATGTAGTCTAGGTTCGTCTCGGGCTCATAGTGATCCACCTGCCTCTGCCTCCCGAGTGCTAGGATTTATTTATTTATTACGTATACAGTGTTCTGCCTGAATGTACATTTGCAGACCAGAAGAGGGCACCAGATCACAGTATAGATGGTTAGGAGCCACCATGTGGTTGCTGGGAATCGAACTCAGGACCTTTAGAAGAGCAGTCAGTGCTCTTCACCTCTTCAGTCCCCGATTCTGTTCTTCTAACCCAGACCTTACAAGTTTCCGAGGCCTGCGTTCACTGTGGTTTGGTAGGACAAACACTTGGTCTCTGCCCTGGTTCCTGGCCTAGGGCCTTTGCAATTTTCTCACTTGTAAGAAAAACTACTTTCTTACAAGTAGTGCTGATGGAACCTTTGGTCTCACACTCAGCTCTTGCGGCTGGCTCACATCCCGTGAACTCCCCTGCAGGACCGGAGTGACCTGTGTTCTGGTGAGGTGACGCCTGGTGGACTCCTGGACAGAAGTGGCCATTAGGAAGACAAATCATGAGGAGACCCTGGGACTCTGCACCCCCCCACCCCCCTCACCCCCAGTCCAATGACTGCTAAGGTTCAGCACATCACCGATGGTCCCTATGGACTCAGAATCACAAGATGAATGCATCGGAACACTCCAAAGGCTCTGGGCGAGCCTCTGGACAATATACAGAGAAGTGTGTGAGGGCATACCCAGGGAAGGCATGGAGTCCCCTCTCCCCTTCCCACAGGCCTCACCCTCTGCCTATTATCTGACTGTTCAGTGGTAGCTTCTGTAAATATTTGTGTGTGTGTGTGTGCATGCATGCCTATTTAAGAGCTACATGTGCACACAGAAGGCCAGAGGACACTGTTTTGTCATCTTTCTTCTCCTCCTTCCTCTACACCTGAGGTTTTCACATGGATTTTGGGGATTTCAACTCAGCTTCTCATACTCGCACAATAAACCCTCTTATCCGATCATCACCTCCCCAGGCCCAATATCCTTTATTTATTCAATTTTATTACACTTACATTTATTATTATTGAACCTGGGGTCTCACATACACAAGGCAAGTGGAACTATTTCCACAGCCCACGCCCACGCCTACCCCCCCCTTTTTTTTTTTAATAATTTTGAGACAGTGTCTCACTAGTTTGCTCAGGCAGGCCTTGGATTTTTGTGGTCCTTCTGTGTCAGCTCTGAGAGGCTGGGATTACAGGCCTGGATGTTACTGTCATTTTATAAGAAACTGTAAATGTATGTTTCCCTGGGTTCTGTGACTCCTTCTGGCAAATTAGTTGAAGCTGCAGTAAGGATCCCGGGAATCTACAGGCAGCTGGCCAGGGGTATAGGCCTCAGCCTGCTACCTGCCATTGGTGGTGGTGGTGAGACAATCTTGTGACTGAGTCCTTAGCCTGTGGCGAGCAATTCGCCCTCCAGGTAGATGATACTGAATGAGTGACACTACAGGCCATTGTACTGGAAGCGCCTGTTTGTTAGGGAGAAAGCCCACACACGTGGCACGCTGTGAGAAGATGCAGTGAACGGGGGCTGGAGAGATGGCTCAGCGGTTAAGAGCACTGGCTGCTCTTCCAGAGGTCCTAAGTTCAATTCCCGACAACCACATGGTGGCCTACAGACCATCTGTAATTCCCTCTTTTGGTGTATGCAAAAACAGAGCATTCATATGCATAAACCAAATAAACAAATCTTTAAAAAAAAAGATGTAGTGAACTGCTTTTTCCATCAGACTCCGTAACACTATGACAGAAGGCCCGAGTGCATCGTGCTTGAAGGCCGTATGTAACCATCTCCCATGGATTCTCAGGCCAGAGGCTACTGAAGATTCCTTTGTAGTGTAGACAACCCAGATGCCCCCAAGGGGCTGCATCTCACGGTCCTGGCGTTCCTTGGTAGGAAAGCTAGACCAGCTTCTCCTGTGCACTGACTTCCTTCGGCCTGTCTCAGGGTCAGCAAACCAGCCTGTGAGAGGCCTGCCGTGCCGGCACCCACTTCAGGCTGCCCCCACAGGCATCTGCTCACATGTGCATATACCCACAGTTAAAAATAGAAACAAGCACTCGGGAGGCAGAGGCAGGCGGATCGCTGTGAGTTCGAGGCCAACCTGGTCTACACAGAGAGCCCAGGACAGCCAAGGCTAACACGGACCCTGTCTCGAAAAACAAACAAACAAAAAACAAATTTTATGAAAGAGACATAAGAGGGGGACATTTTTGCCTTCTTTTAGGGATCACGCCCGCCATTGTGACAATACACCTCAGAGAACTAGAATTTCCTCAGAAAGCTCATGCTAGGAGGAAACGAGCCGACCTGTCAGTCAGAGAGAAAATCTGTCTCCTGGGAAGAGATTTCCCCCACTGCCAGTATCTTGTCAGGTGACTTTGCAGGAGAGACTGGAGCTGAAGACCCTGGTGATAGGGAGGACCACAGCTTGGCAAGGACTATTTTGCAGTATACAACTCCTGCCCTCTATTTAAACCTAAACCTATGTAAGGACTGACACTAACAACTTGGGGAGGGGCACTGATCTTCCTAAGTACCCACATGGAACCAATCTCTTATTTGCTGCTTTCCACTATGACTTGTTTAATTGGCTTACTGAGGACAGGCAACCCTTAGGTTCTGACGCCCCAACTCCAGGATCACTAGTTTAGAGCCACTGGCTAAACTTCCTGGGCTGGCAAGAGACCCTGCATGGGGCAACAGCAAGCAATGCACACCGTGAATACCTCGCACAAATGGCTCTCAGATCCATCCTCAACCATCCTGACATTTGTGGAGAACAGCAGATGGTGGCCAGAGAGCTGCTAGGGACAATTTTATTTTGAGTTGGGAATAGGTACTGTGTACTGACTGGTCATTAGTTTAAACTTAGCATCTCTTTTAAGCCTGAAATCATCTCTACATGGTATCGTGCCCACTTACAGATAATGAAGGTCCCACGAGGAGGAAGCATCTGACTTCTAGGAGCTGTGTGTAGCCTGTTGCTGTCATCGGGTGTCCCCTCCCCACCACCAACCCAAACCCCTTAAATCAGAAGAGAAACCACAGTTACAAAGATAGGGTCATTTATTCATGTTATATTACTGCATTTCAAAGGCAAAAATTGTCTGTTCCGAACATCAAGGTCAGAGACAGCCACTCTCCCAGCCCCAGTGGTAAATACATTTGTATACATGGGATAACAAAATACATACACAGTTTCACAGGTCCGTGGAACAGCCCCAGGGGGCAGTGGAGACCCTGGCAGGCTGAAGGCCAACACAGCACTTCATTTACCTTCCTGTGCCTTTCATCCTTCCCAAAGGCCGTGCTGCACAGGTCACCAGCAAAAACACACACAGAGAAAGGCACAGCATGGGCTGCACCAGGGTCAGAACTCCCAGGCAAAGGAAGTGTTCCCCAACTCCTAAATCCTCAGGCCCCCAACGAAGATGCTGGGCCGGACACAGGCGCAGGGCCGGCAGTGCTTTGATTGTGCATTGGGCCTGAGGTGCTCCAGAGACTGTTGGAAGGTCAGCAGATGGAAGGGACAGACCGGACAGCTTCCCTGGTGCTTGAGAATGGGCCACAGACCTGACATGAAAAAAAACCTAGCAGGGACAGCACAGAGGAAAGTCAGAGCTTTGCTTTAGGAGTGAAAGAGGAAACGCAGGTGACAGCACGCAGCGTATCTGCCTTTCTTCTTTTAAGGCACTTTAGAAACGTCAGGATCTGGAGACAGAAAGCAAAACAAAACAAAACCCTTCCCATTCCCCAGAAGTCCCCTCTGTGCAGCCTGTCTCAGTTTTAACGGCCTTCTAGAGGTATAGAGAAGGGAGCGAGCAGAGATTTTGCACAACCTGGCTGCTTTGGCTGGGGAAAGTAGTTTATAACTCACACACTAGAAAGCTTCTGGAAAAAGCAGCAAGTTAGAGACTATGCCGCTCAAAGCAATAAAGGCACAGGTAGGATCAGGGCCAGCCATCTGCTCAGCCTCTACACTAAGGGCTTAGCTCTGGGTTTAGATGGCCTGCCGCATCTTAGGATCTCAGGCCAGGCTGCATCTTCCAAGTCCTCCCGGCTTGATGCGCTGAGCACCTCCGGCTAGCTCACCTCAGGCATCTCCACACAGGCGAGTTTGTGGCTGAGCAGTGGAAGCACCCGCTAAAACCCTGAGTGGTGATGAGGGGCTTTATAGGCACCAGGATTCTCAGGAAGGATGGGGTGTGGGTTCGGGTGAACTTTCTAGACCTAATTAAAAGGCACAATCCTGCTGGAGAATGAACAGTCTGACCCTGAGTGCCACAGGAAATTTTAGGGAAGGAAGCAACAGAGTGAAAAGGGAGAAGGAGGAAGAGCAGGAGAAAAGTCAGGGCTGGTTACTTTGGGTGGGTCGGGGCGGGGGTGGGGGTGGGAGTACAGAGGCTCAGAGGGATGGTAAACAACCTGACTCTAAGATTTTCAACCCCATAGCCTAGGACTCTGAGGTGTCAGTTCTGGGAGCCTGAGGGTCCTTCCATGCTGCCCATCTAGAGGAGTGGAGGGAGAGCTCTGCAGGTCAGCAGATGCTGTCTCCCAAGTCCCTGACCCACCCTGGCAGGATGCTGCTGCTCTGAAGGCTTTGCCCTCATCAAGGGACCTGAAAGTGATTTTGTTCTTCATAAAACCTCGCTCGTTTGTGACCCCTACAGCATACACTAATTCCCCCCCCCCAAAACAGTCAACCCCTTCCACACATTTAACATACCACAATAAAAATACACAGGAAATTCAAGTTTAACATAGCATGCCCAGAAAAATAAATTGTCATGATTTAACACTCAATAGCTATTCCAATTTGGATCAACACAGAATCAAGCTATAGCATGATCAGAACTCAATTTATTCTTTAAAATCCTACAAATTGCTTTTTAAAAACAAAAACAAAATAACAAAACTTTACATTCAGAAATCAGACAGGGACCTGGAGACAGGCCGCATAAGTGAGAGTGCCTGCTCTGAGTGCGAGGCCTTGGGATCCACACACTAACAGGATACCAAGTTCCAGGCTCAAGTTTTAAAATTCTTTTGCTAAGAAAAGACACACACACAGTGATTGTAATAGTTGCACACCGATGAAAGAAAGTAGGAAAGGGACAGAACACAAGACTGATTAAAAATTTGATTTTTGTATAAAAAAAAAATCCAAGAATACCGCATTAATGTGAATCCAGCAGCAGCCTTCATTGCACTCTGAACATCGCTGGTTAAAGCAAAGTTCTTACCCATTTCACAACTTAGCTGTTTCAGCGGTGCGAATGTGACCCGTGGTCACTAGGTTTTGACCTGTGTACAGTTCTGACTCTTTGGGGGCGAGACTATGGACATGTCCAAGAAGCCTCCAAAGGCTGACCGTTTTACACTGACAAACGCCTTGTAGAATTTCATCCAGTGCCGAGCCAGGCTGTAAACATTACATTCACCTCGGGCATCTGGAAAGATGTCTGAATGATAAGCAAGGAAAACTATCACTCAGATTGTACAAATGAGAGGGACCAGCCCAGTCGACTGGCAGAGACACACATCTGAGGTCCCTGGCCATTTTCAGGTCTCTTATTTGTACCAAAATGCTATCTCGGTGTCCCGATGTCCACTGTGATTTTGGTATATAATGGGTATCTTTGTATGTCCAACACCTGGTAGGTAAGTGAGTTCAAACCATCAAAACGCATAGTTTCCTTTGTGTGTGCAATCCGGTCAAACCTACCAGGAAAAAAAGTGCGAAGGGAATGGGTTAAAACATAATTGGAAGAAACTGGTCAACAACGTCTGCACTTCTTTTCCAACAGCCGTTTTGCCCAGGATGGTTACCACAGATGGGCTACCCGGACCACTGAGCAAGCCTCACTCGCAGCCTGCCCCCTTTAAGAAGGAAGAGTAATAAGAACACATTGGGGGGGGGGGGCTGGCGACACGGCCCCGGCTGCTCTTGCCGAGGAAACCCACAAAGTGGATCACAACTCCAGTTCCAGAGGATCAGATAACCTCTTCTGACCATGAGGGCACCGGGCATACATGGTGCACATACTTACACACAGGTAAAACACGCATACACATAAAATAACTCTTCCATGAAAAGAGCACACACAGAGAACATACCTCTGAGGATTGGGTTCATTTTTCTTGTCTCTTGAGTGTCGGATCATGCGACACCTCCCCACCATAGCGCTTGGGCGTGATATAGACATGCCTTTGTGAACTAATCTGCAGAGAGCAAAGGCACAGTCATCACCGCAGCTGTCAGAAGGCTTGGCTCCAGGAGCCCGGCTGTAAGACTGTGGACCCATCCACAGGCCTGTAGGTAGTCACTAAGCCCAAACCATACGCATCATGCTGGGACACAGCCCAGAAGGCTTTAGGTAAAATGTAGACTCTTTCCCAATATACAGAAGTGACAGATTCTGCAACCTTTGTAGTGTTTGCCTCGTTAAGGCCCCAAAGTGAAACATCAAATATCCAAGTTAGGGGAGGACTGGTGGCTCTGGATGAGAGGCGGGTTTCTAGCCATGCTGTCCCTGTAGGCTCATCTTCCTGTCTGGCATACAGTAAGCAGGTGTATGAAGCCTCCATCTCTTGGAGAGCTACACTATCCATGTACCACCCATCTCTCTAGTCCTACTCTAAACGCCTCCCTTCCCCAATCCTGCTGACCACTCAAGGCTGTGGTACCCCATGAGCCCGATGCTCTGCCCCAGCAGTCCAGACGGCTTCCCAGGTAAGGGTATGGAGGAGCAAGTGTCCTGTCTGAACCCTGTGGTGAGGTTCTTAGCATCTTCCCTGATGGACGGGCTTTACAATGCTCTAAATGCAGTACATATTCAATATGTACATGCCTGATAACCGGTTTGCATGCGCTAACACTCAAGTTTCTGTCAAGGCCCTTATTAAGGATTTGGAGCTTTGGCAAGTTCTCACACAGCGGTAACCTTGAACAGCATGGATGCTGTTCTGACAGACACTTTCTGTTAACTCAGGCAATGCATACCAATGCAGGCAACAAGTTCAGATCGGCTCCCAGATGGCTTTTACTACCCACAACCCACAGGAGACAAGCTGCTAGTTTAAGAAGTGCCCGGGGATGTGCGAATAGGGTTAAGACTGGCCACAGCATAATAAGCATGGATCACATGGCTCTACGTAGGCTCATTAAACTACTGTCTTCTTAAAGACAAGGTCTCACTATGTAGCTCTGGCTGTCCTGGAATTCTCAATGTAGACCAGAGTCATCAAACTCAGACATCAGCCTGTCTCTGCCTTTCAAGTGCTGAGATTAAAGGCGTGTGCCACCATATATATGTGTGTGTGCGTACATGTGTATATGTACATCTGAGTGCAGATGCCTGAAGACTCCAGAAGAAAGGTATTGAATCCTCTGTAGCTGGAGTTACAGGAAGTTGTGAGACACCTAAACTTAGATAGGTGCTGAGAACAAAGCTCAGGTCCTCTGCAGGAGCAGTGTGTGTTTTTAACTGCTGAGCAGTCACTTGAGCTTCTACTCTGTCTTTCCTTGTTTGTGGTTAAAATAATTCAAAATAAAACCGCAGCACTAAGATGCCGTGCAAGAAAACTTGCTTTACAGCAGAAAGGGGCCACAGTGAGCTAAAGTCTTCTTTGAAAGAGACCCTCACATCTGGGGATCGCCCTGCTGCCCCTGTCTCATCTCACAGAGCGTGCACTGCCACATCTGGCACTCACGCTCTCCTGCTCGCTAAGACAGTGCTTTCCACACCAAGCATCTCCTCTGGGACGGTGCCTTCACATAGGTCACAGGTTTGCTTCTTCAGTACGGAAAGCCCATGGAGGGAGTCCAGGTAAACCTGCCCCTCCATTTCCTTCCCACCTCACATTTTCCTAAGATACTCTAAGGATCCCAGACATTCACTTTTGTAAAGACTCTGCTAAGCACCTGAAGACCTACACAGGCGTGATCTCAGCATAGGGCTGAGTACCAGCTGCTTCCTCCTGGCTGCTGATACTTCTAGAATAACCCAGCACTGACCCAAACACCAGAAGTGAAGCCCGAGAGGAGATAGAAACTGTGAACCTTACCTGTTAAAAATGTCGTCATCTTCCCCTCCCCAGCCCCAGTAATTATTAGGAAATCCATTGATGGCCAGGAACTGCTGTTTACTGAGAGCAGAGACACCTCCAAAATACTGAACATAAGGCAGGCTGGGGAGGAAGACAGACAGAGGGCCATGGTTAGTCAGTTTTGACCCCAAGTAATGGCTGATCTAGAACTCACTATGCAGACCAGGCTGGCCCTGAACTCAGAGACTCAGGCCTCTGTCTTCTGAGTGCTGAGACTAAAGGTACCTGGCCATGAGAATATTTCTGAAATTTCTCCTTAGGCACTGGGAGGAAATTTCCATAACTGTGGGTTATCTTTGTTTAATTTGTTTCCTTTACTCACTATCTTTTCACAACCTGCCCTGAAACAAAACAGTTCGCTTAGCTTTTGACGTTTAATTTGCTTTATATCAGGGTTCAGATATGTAGAATCTCCTTTCCTAAGAGTACTGTACTGAGCCTCGGAACCAGTTACAAGCAGGCTAAGTGCAGCTCTTGCTCTGTGGTTCTGGGACGTACCTTCTGTGTACCTTGTTCCTGCAGAGAAGCACGTAGGCAGGCGTGTCACACCATGCTTCCCTGCTTACCCTATCGACCAATCACTTTTTCTCCCAAAGGCACAAGGCTTGAACACTAGTCCTAATGTGGCAACTGCATCTCTGGAAACTGCCTCAAATTTTCTACTTTATTCTGAGGCAGTAAGGTGATGAATCTACTTTTCCACATTCCCAAGTACTGGGACACCAGGGACTTTTGTCCTTCTATACCCTTTTATACCTTAAAAGCGTCATAGTAGGAAAGATAGATTCTGCCCCAAAGGCCACACAAGGGCCTTCTAAATGCTTGGGTTTCCTGTTACCCTAAGTGTTAGGATTCTGCTTCAGTCTGCCTACCTGTAACGTCATTGCCTACCTGCCATGGAGGCGTGGCCCTGCCCAGGGCTATATAAAAGGACAGACCCTCCTCCTGGCTCTCTCTCTTCTGTCTTCTCTCTCTCTCTCTCTCTCTCTCTCTCTCTCTCTCTCTCTCACACACACACACACACACAGACACACACAGACACACAGCCCTGTTCTCACCTGCCTAGGCTATCTTTGATCAGACGGTATTCCCAACCTCAGCCTCCCAGTTGCTACAATTTCAGGGATAGAACACCTCGCTGGCTTGAAAGGAGCTCTGGAGTTCTGCTTGAATGAATCTAAAGCAATGGATTCAGAGTCAGATGCTACAACTAAGGGGTCATATTATCCATTTTTGGCACACCTCACATACATTTTTTGGGGGTAGGAAGGTGTCAAATGCAGAACTGGGGACTGAGCCCTGGGTCTCAACCATGCTGAGCAACCAACTGCTCCCCCACTGAGTTATAGCTCCAGCTTCTACATCTGTGATGCCGGTTAAAGCCAAAGGCACCTAGACCAACACTAGGTCTTGTTAATCAGCGCTTTTCTAGAAATAGGTTCCTACTTCAGTGGAGTACAGCTATCTTGACTAGACTCACTTTTGCTGCCTCTGCTACTTTTCTTATCTAGCCGCATTATTTACAGAGCATCACAGGGTGTCTGCAAACCACTGTTGGTGCTATGGTAAAGGAGTTCAGTGTTTACTTGGGCCTCACCATCACACTCCAGGAGAAGAATAGACGGTCAGAGTACAACCCGCTTAAAGGGAAGACACTCAAAGAGAGGGAAGGAAGACAAGTGGCCACAGATTAATTCCTGAAGAGTCTAAAGATGACGTTCTGTATAGAGCCTGAACAGCTCTGACCATAAAGAGACCTGTGTTCTATGTGGTCCATCAAGGGTGAGGTGGAAGAGAGGACGAGACTAGTCTAAAAAAAAAAAAAAAAGACAGGGCAGCTGTATTCACGCAAAGGCTATTTGCACAGGCCAACGATACTTGGACCCAGCCTAAGCTCAAATAGCTGCAGCACAGCTTCCTGGAGCTTCAAGTTTACTTAAGGAAGGGAAGATAAATGCTTTTCAAATATGAGTTTAACTCTTCAGTGCAAACAAAGATGGAGTGTACATTCATTTACTCACTGACTTTGATTTTTTTTTTTTTAAAGACAGGGTCTTACTTTGAAGCTCTGGCTGTCCTGGAACTCAGTATGTAGCCAGGCTAGCCCCAAACTGTAGAGATCCACCTGCCTCTGGCTCTGGAGTGCGAGGAATACAGGTATACACCAGTATGCCTGGGCTTTTGACTTTTACGATTAAACAACTGACTATAACACTATGTTCCACATATGTCAATAAGCTTTGGGTCACACTGCTGCCCTTAGGGACAGGAATATTTATCCTCTTCGCTAGCAGGTTGATAGAAAAGTTAGAGCCACATCTTTGAGCAGGAGCCCACGCCCTTTTAAGATTAAACAAATGACTAGAAGACTATGCTCCAAGCATAGTCTTGGGAGGCAGAGGCAGGTGGATCACTGTGAGTTTGAGGCCAGCCTGGTCTACAAAGAGAGTCCAGGACAGAGAAACAAACAAATAAAAAGACTATGTTCCACATGTGTCAATAAGGTTTGGGTGACACAGCTGCCCTTGGGGACAGGAATATTTATCCTCTTCACTAGCACACTGATATAAAGTTAGAGCCCCACGTTCCAACAGGAGTCCTTGTTTTTGGAAACAGAACCATGTTTCTTTGAAAGTGCTGAGCAATATAGACCAAGCTATACAATAACTAGACTCAGTGTGCCTTTGGTGAGTCCACTTTGCTTCCCAAACTGTGTTGGGCAGAGGAGAGTAGAAGGTGAGGAAATCCAGCCACTGTTGGGAGCCCAAAGATAGGAGCCAAGCCAAGTATTAACAACTGTTATCAGGGTACACAGTAATTACAGGCATTCTTTCCTTCTCTGGCAATATATGGCTACAGGCTTTTAAAAAAGCAACCAACTCTCAGAGGTGGCATTCCCATGCAGGGCCTTGGGACACAACAGAGGAACTGCAATTTCTAGTCCACCCCTCAAAACACAGCACCTTCGTAGCAGACTCTGGCCGAGGATGTCTTACCTAAACCCGAATTTGTCCATTGCAACAGAAATGTGCCGTGGTTGTGAAAAGCACCTGTAGGCGTTATGGTCGTCCATTGGGATGAGGTCGACATCACTAAACACAAAGCAGTTGTAGTCATAGTCCTTTAAGGCCTCTTGAAAGCCAACGTTGAGGAGCTTAGCTCGATTGAATATGGTGTCTCCAGCCTAGTGCAGAAACAACAAGGGGTATGAGATGCCACGAGCCCTTAAAGCACCGCACTCACAAGGGTGGGTGACTTGTCTGCTACACGATGTCACTAGTTAACTGTGGGGCCTCTTTTTCTGCCCTTCCTTCCCAAATCCATCCTGAGTGTCAGCTCTCTGAGTCAGCAAGCCCATTCCCAGGAGCCTGTCCAGCGGAAGGGCTTACATGTATGTGACAAACTGGGAACAATACTGTTCAGTGTGAAGTGCCCATCATAACAGCAGATCGCAAACAGTCACATAAGCATCACTGGGGGACTGGTTAAACAAGCCATGTGCAGCTACATAGTGAAACAGAGCTGCAAATACATAAATAAATAAATAAGGGCCAGGCATGGCAGGCGTATACACCTATATTCTGGCACCCAGGCACCCAAAGTGTGTACATTATGAGTCTGAGAAGTGTGTGCAGCTCTAAAAGAAAAGATGACAGGCATTTAAACGTGTCATGTATAGTATTATAAACAGACCCCAGCAACACTACAAAGGAAATAGTGAAAACTGGGTGCCTCTTCACTTCCGCTCTCTGTTACAGTCTGACTGACACACTGTTGGACTTCTACCTGCCCATCAGACCCCCAGCTAGATGCTGGAGGACCACCCTCGTAATGCTCACGGTGTAGAGCAGGAAGCAGTCAGAGACACATGATAGAGACAAAGCACCTGCTTCAGGTACAGCTGATGGGCCCTGGTCCCCAAGCCTGATGGCGGAAAGACCCTTCATATTTCAAATGACTTACCCTGGTTTTTTTCCCCAGTATCACCCATGAAAAAAGTGTCACAAAGACTTACACTTTTGTTTTTCATTCAACTGGTGCCCACTGTCATAAAATAAAAATGTAATAGCTGCTGTCTAGCTTGATGGATAGATGGATGGATGGATGGATGGATGGATGGATAGACGGATAGACAAGTTTCAATGTATCATGGCAGATGACGGCACTTTCTATAAATTTCCAACCTGAGCATCTCCTTGAGGGTCACTCTGGGGTGTCTGGTCTTACCAGTTCCTGTGACCCAGGGTTAGCAGAGATATCCCAGCATGGACGGTCCCTTAGCGGTTCACACAGCATTTCCTAAGCCTGTGCTTTCATTCTGGCCTCATTGCAGCGTGTGACGCAGAGAGGGTCCCCCCACCACTTTGGACTCCCCATCACTAAGGTACCTTTCCTTAAAATTCTTGGGATCAAAAGACCGGAGCTTCCACTCTGAGCATCACAAGGACTTGAAGTCCATAGACGAAAACTCCCCTCTCCCTGCGCCTGCACAAAAACTTGGAAACGCTGGCACTCCCCAGCCAGGTCATCAGCTAGATAACTCAGAAACCACGTAGGAAAGACAGGAACCGGGAACTCAGAAGACAATCAAGAATGGGTTAAAGAATCAGCTGGCACACAATAGCTCTTCCTTCCTCCCTCCCTCTCTCTCTTTCTTTCTTTCTCCAGACAGGGTTTCTCTGTGTAGCTTTAGCTGTCCTGGACTCACTTTGTAGACCATGCTGGCCTCGAACTCACAGCGATCCGTGCACCACCACGCCCGGCCAAGAGCTCCTTTCTCTAGCCCTAATAAAGCCCTTCCCCCATGCACAAGGCGAGCAAGCTGTGCCTAAAGGAACACTCCACCACAAAGAGTTGATCTGAAATTCTGGGTGGAACTAATTCCATGTAAGCCATGGGGCAAAAAGTCCAAATAGTAGAAACTGAATAGGAAAACCAAGAAGTTATTGGACCCACTGTCACTATAACAACATGCTGCTCATGTCCATTGGGAGATCTCATCTATAAGGCATAGAGTAAGTGTTTCTACCCTGGGGGGGATGGCTTGATCATCTTGACATTCTTTTAACAACCACTGTCCCAACCCAAATTCCACTTTGGAACACAAAGCTCCAAATGACCACTTTTCTAGTAAGTTAAAGGGACGCATGCTCTTTAATCCCTCTGTGGTATACCCTAAGAGTATTTCCAGACCCACAACTATGCCCTTCCTCCTTAGGATACTCCAGAGACCCAGGGTGGGGATCCCTGGTGACCTCTGCTGTACCACAGGACCTGCTGGCAATGACTGTTTGAGCCAAGCATTGATGGAGACTAAACCGTGTTCGCTTTCCAGGAGCTAAAAATTTGGAACCGTGAACAAGCACTTTGGAGGCCAAAGCCCATAAACAATGGTAGCTTTGGAGCAGAGTCCAAGCAGGCCTGCTTCAGCCAGCTTCCCTGAGGGCAGTGTAACACAGTTCCTTCAGCTCAGGAAGGGCCCACATTTAGAACTGGTCAGACAATTCTCCAAATAACCTGACCTACGCTCTTCCTCCAATGTCTCCTCTCCAACTAGCGTCATCTGTATGAAGCAGGAAGAAGGAAAGTACATGGCAGGGCTGGGGCCCACTAGGAACCTAAGACGGAAAGATAGGCAAAGTGTGTTTTCCTCTTCCTCCTTTGAGATTGCAGATTTCTAGGTTTCTTTGGGTGAAGTTCGTACATTTCTTGGTCAGAACGACAAACTCAATTACCTTTTTCTTTTCTTTTTTTAGTTTTTTTGAGACAGGGTTTCTCTGTGTAGCCTTGGCTGTCCTGGACTTGCTTTGAAGACCAGGCTGGCCTTGAACTCACAGGGATCCACCTGCCTCTGCCTCCTGAGTGCTGGAATTAGACACACACACACACACACACACACACACACACACACACACACACACACACACACACACGCTCCACCTCCCCAAACCCTCCTTCCCACCCCATGACCCCCGACCACCTATTTCATTCATCTAAGTGCAAACTGACTAAGCACCTAGCGCCAGGTCAGGCCAAACACACACAGGTAGACACACACAGGTAGACACACACAGGGAGACACACACGGGGGGACACACACAGGGAGACACACACAGGTAGACACACACAGGGAGACACACACTTTCATTCCACTCTCTCCTGGCTAACTGACTGGCTAAGTCATACTTGTGCCTCAGTTTCTTGCTTTGTCACATGAGGATGATGCAAGATGAGTTGTGAGAAATCAAATAGTGCATGAAAGGCCTCAGTACCCTACCTGCTGACAGTTCAGCTACCACCAGTTATGGGAACAGGCTTTTTAGCCACCTGGAACTACCAGATTATCAAAATGCTTGAGTCCTGTAGCTGTTTGCTAACATTCCTGGGGACTCCACCTTCCTTTTTAAAAAAAAAAAAAAAAAAAAAATTTTATTTATTATGTATACAGTATTTTGCCTGCATGTACGCCTGCACGCCAGAAGAGGGCACCAGATTCACATTATAGATGGTTGTGAGCCACCATGTGGTTGCTGGGAATTGAACTCAGGACCTTTGTTTTTGGGGTTTCTGTTTTGTTTTGTTCTCTCCTCTCTCTCTCTCTCTCTCTGGTCTCTCTCTCTCTCTGTCTCTCTCTCTCTCTCTGTGGTTTTTCAAAACAGGGTTTCTCTATGTTATCTTGGCCATCCTGGACTCCCTTTGTAGACCAGGCTGGCCTCGAACACACAGCGATCTGCCTGCCTCTGTCTCCCAAGTGCTGGGATTAAAGGCATGCACCACCACTCTCGGCTGAACTCAGGACCTTTGGAAGAGCAGACAGTGCTCTTAACCGCTGAGCTCCAGCAGGGGACCCCACCTTCCTTAGCATTTGCTTATGGCCTTTCCCACCAGCTTCAAGAGTCCCGTCACCTCCCGTGAGCCTGTGACTCACACGACTAAGACTCCAGCAGCAGCAGGGAGAGAGCTTTAGAGAGGAGGTAAAGGTGGGCATGCACACTGCCAAGTCTGGGGACGAAAGACTTTGTCCTGAAGCGAAGACCTCTTTAAAAAGTGACTTGGGCTTTTTGTTAGATTTTTGTGTTTGTCTTGTTTTGGTTTTTGTCTATTAAGGTATTTTGAGACAAGACGAGGCTGGCCTTGAAATTAGAGACTGAGTGTTGGGATTAAAGGCATGTGCCACCACCATGCCCAGCATGACCCAGTTCTTAAAAATGGGCTTCTCACATCTCACATTGGTAGAAAAGACCTGTAGTTACCCCTTCCTAACTAGAGAGAGAAAACAGGAAAAAGAAGAAAGGCCCAAAATAGCAAAATCTCTAAATGACTGAGAAGATGTGGGTGAGACCAGACTGACTCTAGGGGTAGAGGTGGGTATGCAAAGGCATCCTCTGGAAAGACTGAAGAAAAAGGACCATTTTCGAAACTACAAGGATTTAAAACAGGCGAGGTAGGCCCACATGTTTTGCATGTCAGGAGGCACTTGTGTCTCAATCCAAGTAAAGGCAGGGAGACCAGCTCAATTAGAAAGCTGTTGCATCGTGCAAGACAGCCATGCCCAGAAAGCAATGGTGGTTAAGTTTTTAATTCCTCCTCTAAGGAATCAAGGATGAGGCTCCACTCACTCCTCATGCCTTCCTGGCCCTAAGCATGTACACTCATAAGAGCCTTTTTTTTTTTTTAAGTCAAGGTTTCTCTGTGTAGCCTTGGCTGTCCTGGACTTGCTTTGTAGACCAAGCGGGCTTTGAACACACAGAGATTCACCTGCCTCTGCTGGGATTAAAGGCGTGAGCCACCACGCCTGGTCATAAGAGCCTTTTGAGGGGAGGGAGCCAGGACAGGTACTGGAGTCTAGTCTGATCTGCAGGAAAATCCTGAGGGCAACTAAGGAGGGCAAGAGTAGACTTCCTTTGGTTACAACAAAGGCCAGAGGACCAGCTAAAGAAAGCCCGCATTTTACTTGTCTAGGTCCCAACAGCCTCTAGAATATTCATTTCATCCACCCATCTGCCTTCCAGGGATGCAGGCTTAGATGTGTCACCAGAAGATATAATATCCTGAGACCCAGATGGATTGGGGACATACCATATATGCTCTCCAGCAAAAGACAATTCAACAACAAAGTTGCTCCCAAGATTCTCTATGAATCAGAATATCTGTGACTGGAGAGATTTGGTTGCTGGGGTGCTGTTACAAAGCCATCTCGGCTCAGACAGTTACCCCCAGATCTAGGGGTAGGTCTGTAGCCAATGGCACCTGGTAACTATGCCCCAAGTGTCTTTCCATGCCTCCTCAGATGCCGAGAAGACCTCGGCTGAGTGGTCTGTGAGAAGCTGAAGAAGCTCTGGCTGGGCAGCCAGCCCTGCAAGCCTCAGTCTTAACAGGAGATAGGCTGGAAGTGGTACCCAGAGTGATGTGAGAGCCTGGGACTACACAATTGCCAAACAGCTAATACCCACTCTTCTTTTACCTTCTAGTTGAGTCCTGGTTTTTAATCCATAATAAAATGGTTGCCTTGGGCTTAGACATGGTCCCCTGAAACACTTGACTCTGAGGTTGAGGGTTTTTTTTGCCCAATAAGTAAAAGACATAGGCTCTTCAGAATGAGGGCCCCCTACTCTTGGGAGGCAATATTCTGTTAGCTACAGTAATCACTCACAAGGGTGAGCACATTTGCTTCCCAGAACAGAGGCTGGGGAAACAGCTGTGGGAATTCTGGGTGGTGTAGGCAAAACTCCAGTTCCACAGAGGCCAGGGCAGAAGGCTTGCCCCCTCCCTGGGCTCAAGATATAGAAACTTCTGCAGAATTCAGCAAAAGGTGGCACTAAGCACTTCTAGAATGTGTAAGACACAAGCTAAAAACAGAGACTTATCTTTCAAAAGGCAATTTGTCTATTTGTATCAGCTAACTGTAAGTCTGTCTGTCTGTTTTTCTTTTTGTTCTTTTGGTTTTTCCAGACAGTTTCTCTGTGTTAGCCTTGGCTTTCCTGGAATTGCTTTGTAGACCAGGTTGGCCCTGAACTCACAGTGATCCCAAGTGCTGGGATTACAGGCCTGCACCACCACACCCGGCTGTAAACTATTTCTTAACATACAACTCTATATCTGCAAACCAACCAGAGGAAACAATCTTGAATGCAGAAGAAGCCAATACAGAGCAAACTTGAGACCTGAGGATGTTTGCTGTGGTTTATTTAGGCTTCTAATAAAGGAAAACGTAATTGTGGTAGAACTCAACGATCAACTCTGAAAGCATGGAGGTTGTGAATACGGAGACCACAAGACAGCATGGAAAGACACTAATGAATGTGGAGACCATGAGACAGCATGGGGAGACGCTAATGACATGGACCTGAAAAGAAAGGCGAGACAGGAACTTTACATACAATGCACTATGAGCTCTACCAGGGTCTGCTCTAAAGACAGCGAGGTCTCTCGGGCTCTGTGCCATGAGCTGGCTTCCACTCATCTTCATGTTTTCCCAGCAAACCCACAGCAGCCCTGCGCTTGCTTGGGAGGCCCCCCCTCCCCCAGCTGGAGGACAGCATAGCCACAGGCTTAGTCACAGCTTCCTTGGTCCAGCAAGGCCTGGCACTGTGTCAGATGTGAGGACATTACCAGGGTGGCGGTGGCAGCAGCGGTGGCGGCGGCAGCGGCGGCGGTGGGTGGCAGTAGTTAGGATAGCGGCAGTAGGTAAGTCGCCTTTTCTTTCTTTAGAGGAGGCAGAGAGGATGGAAGAGAAGGTGGGTACAGAGTAAGAAGTCGCCCACAAATAGGAGCTCCTCCTTCAGCTTGCTTTGCTACAAACAGGAGTAACAAGTAAAGGCAAAACTCCCCAATGAGAAGGGGGGGAAAGCATATGCAAAGGAGATGGGTGGAGAGGTAAACTCCAAGCTGCAGCAGAGAAAGGACCCACCCTGACCACCCTTATTCCAAGGCCAAGTAAGCTGTCATTCCCTCTTTGTGGAACCATGGTCACACAGAGAAAAATGGCATTTGCCAGCACAGTGTCTGAGGGCCACTCACTAGCAACTGAACACTGGTAAGTACTGTGACACACTCCTGTGTACACAGACGTGTTCAGAGAGGGAGCCAACAGGGCAGAGCGTGGCACTCAGGCTGAGGTGAAAGACACTCTCAACCTTCCCACAACACATCCATGTCAGCAAGCTGAGAGGTCCAAATGTCCCAAGGAAAGGGAGGATGAACAGATGAGCCCCCACAGTCCTTAAGTCCCCCACTCCATACACACATCCACTGACAGCTGGAAGAAGAAACTGAAGACAGAGGTGACAGGTGACATACATCCTGGGCCACAGGCAGGCATGCTCACGGCCCCGCCCTTGTGGACAGAGAGGTGCAGTAGTGCTACTCTTGCTCCAGGAGGATACAAACTATCTCTAATTACAGCGATAAGCTGACAGGAACTATCATCTTTCTTTCTTTCTTTTTTTTTTTTTAAGATTTATTATTTATTTATTATCATGTATACAGTGCTCTGCCTGCATGTACACCTGCATGCCAGAAAGGGCATTAGATCACATTATAGATGGTTGTGAGCCACCATGTGGTTGCTGGGAATTGAACTCAGGACCTCTGGAAGAGCAGTCAGTGCTCTTAACCTCTGAGCCATCTCTCCAGCCCCCGGAACTATCACCTTATTAGCCCAAAACTATATTCAGGGTGAAGGGCCGGGCTGGCTCAGTGGTGTAGAATATACACTGCTCCTGCTGAGGACCTGGGTTTGGTTCCCAATACCCACATCAGAAGGCTAACAACTGCCCACAACTCAATCTCCAGCAGACCTGGCCTCTTCTGGCCTCTGTGGGCACCTGCATTCATGTACGTACATACACACACACACATTTAAAAAATTGTTCAAAACAAACAAACAAAAAAAAATCGAGCCAGCCAGCCAGCACCACCTGTCCTCCTAGCCCAGGCTGGCTCTTCTGCTTCCCCCAGCCTGTCCAGCTAGGTCTGCTTGGAAGCATAATAGGTCAGAAAGGCTTCTGAGGGCTCTGCAGCTATCCCTCACAAGCTGCTGCCCCCTCACATAATCTAACAAGCCTCACAGTGCGCCAAATGAATGTGGTACATTCTAGAAACAAACATGGCAAGCCGTACACTCCTTAGCACCCCTGTCTAGTCCCAGCTCTGCTACTGGCCATGATATCTTTGCAGCCTTCATAGCCGGGACACATCGGGAGCCCTCACTGTAGGCCTATGGAAGTCAAAATGCAAAGGAACACCAAACACTTTCCTTTTGGTTTTGGTCTTGCTATGTAGCCCAGGCTAGCCTTGAACACACTATGTAGTGAGGTCAGTCTCCAACCTGCAATCCCCCCCTTTTGTACTACAATTACAGGTCTGAATCACCTATCATGTCTGGCCCAAAAGTGAGCTTTGTGATCATGAACAAACACAGGGCTAACGTACATGTACTTTCCCTATCACCAAAAGTCTCCCTAAGGGGTTTACTACAGGCAGTCCATGTCCTAGTCAGCAATCTCCAGGGACTTCAGGGCAGGGGCCCTGGAAGGGCACTATGCCAGTTCTACAAGGGTCACGACAGGCAAGTAGGAAAGGACAGGGGTCCTGGGTGTGGGCATCAGTAAATGGGCAGGACTCCAGGGAAGATATCCATGTTCCAAACCCTATAGAGTCCAGAGTGGATGGTGGAGGAGGGGCACGGTCAGAGATGTGGGAGCGAGTCTGGCCAGACACTGGGAATCTAGGGCCAAGATGAGGCACAAAAATGGTTAATTGTCCCTTGTGAGAGGGAGAAGTCACCTCTCCTCCAGGGGCTTCACAGAGCTGATGAGGTGATGGAAAGCTGAAAACAGACCCAGAAAATGTCACTGGGGGAGGCCATGGGCAGAGTAGGCCAAGGCATAGGGAGGGGGGACAAGTGTCTGGGTGGCACACTGTGTGAAGTGTGACAGGGAAGGACTAGCCCAGACGGTATCACACGCTAGGGTTTCAGATCACTCAGGCCCTTGCCGGTGGCAGAGGGAAGTCACTTTAAAGACAAGTGACAAGGGCGGAACCACAAAGATCTTGAGCGGCTGAGTGAGGAGACAAAAGCTGTCAGAAGCAAATAAGTGAGACTGGACAAAGCTGACTCTGGGACAAAGGACTGTCACGGTGATGACTGTGTAATTTTTATGATGGATACTCCCTGAGGCCTCTTGCCTGTTTTTCTTTCTTTCTTTCTTTCTTTCTTTTTTTTTTTCCTTCTCCATTTAAGGTTGGTGCTACCAGGTGGCAGCCCTTCCTATTACCTGGCTCTGTCCTGTCCTAACTAAAGTACGAGGCAGTACCATCCAGCACATGCTTCCCTTTCTTTCCTCCTTCCGTCCTGTATGACACCTCGCATTCTTTCCCACACCAAGCCCGATCCCAGTGCTGGACTCAGCCGGATACCTATGTCTCAGAGCGGGGATCCACAGCGCTACGTAGGACATGCAGAGACTCTAGCAGAACCTACCTAGAATGTCAAGGCAAGAGGAGAAAAAAAGCTCAAAGGACACCCTTGCTCCTCCCTGCAACAATTGGGGCACCCCTCGCATACACTTGTTTTGAACGTTAAGTTTCATAGCAGCGGGGGGGTGGGGGGGCTACATTGAGCAAGGTTAACAGCTCCCTACAGACAGAGTACAAACTATAAAAATTCATGGGACCTCACTTCTGTGTGTGGGACTCAGGACACAAACCTCCCCTAAAGACGTTGACAAGGCATGGCCCTGGAGTCTTCTGAGAACCTGTCGTCTGACTCACACCGGAATTCATTGTCTTCTGACCCCATAGTGGTCCAACAGGCGGGAGGCAGGACCCTGATATTGGAACTATGGTGGGGTCAAGAGCAGGCAGGAAGACAATAAAGAGTTTATCAGCCAAGCACCAGGCCCAGGCCTGAGGCAGGAAGCCGGGGAGAGGGGAAATAACAGCTAATATTTACTAAGGGTTTGTCACTGTACAGGTGCTCCCCAGCGCAGCGAGGAAATACTAACTTCCTTTTCTTTCTTGGAGGGAGCTGAGTTGTCAGGGGCTTGCGTGGCCCGTGCAGTCACTGCCTGGGAAATGGCTCTCCAGGTACAGGGCTTAGTCCCAGCCCTGCGATTTGAGGAACACCCCAGGGAGAAGGCTAAATGGCCTCAGAAAGAGCCCCCCAGTGGAGGGTATTATTAAACTCGGAGTCTGGATTGGGGTTCACTTGAGCCCTCTGTTACTTATGTGACTAGTTACTCTCTGAGCCCCTTGCCTGTAACGCAGAGCAGAAATCCTCACTCTCTGCCCTCCAGGGTCTAGGCAAGTCCTAGCAAACAGCCAAGGGGAAGAGTGCAACATTACTTTTTGGCTTTGCGGCAGTGCTGGTTGACAAAGCCGCGGCCCTATGAATATACGACAAGCACTCTACCGCTGAGCCGCACCCCAACGCCTGAAAAAAAGATTCCTTTTCTGATACAAAGGTACAAGTGGAAAAAAGAGAGGGGGGAGTCCCTGGTATCCTGGGGAAAGTAAGGAGGAAGCAGAGAGCGGGCTCATTTAGGGTTGTTTTCTCTGAAGTGTGACTCACAACACTCTCATCATTGGAGATGATTCTGGCAAACAGCTTTCTCTCTAGACTGGCTCAGGAAAGCCTCCAGAGGCCACAGTATGCCAGTGGATGGAGAGCTCGCCATCATTGAGATCTGCCATCCTGGCATATTTAAGAGGCCCTGTACTAGCTGTGTCAGGGCACAGCCTTCTTGCCTTTCCTTCCTCTCAGCTCCCAAAGCATTAGACACTCACCATCCAGCATATGCCTGCCTTTCTTCCTTCCTTCCTTCCTTTTTCAAACCATGTTTCACTGTGTAGCTTTGGCTGTCCTGGAACGCCCTCTGAAGACCAGGCTGGCCTCAAACTCAGAGATCCCCCTGCCTCTGCCTCCCGAGTGCTGGGGTTAAAAGAGTGCGCCACCATGCCTGGCTTATCCTCAGTACTTAAATTCACGTTTATATTGTAATCTAGATACACCGACGAGTCTGACTTGCCTGTGTACCAAATGTTTTATTTCAAGCTAAACTTTGAGCCTGCCTGGGGTGGTAAGATTGCTAACAGTCTTCTCTGCCTCCATCAAAGTCAGGGAGCTTGATGTTACTTCCGGGAAGCTGTTTGCTCATCCAGCTGAGGGCTGCTGTAGCAAGGCGCTGCCTCAGTTACCACAGGAATGTTTAGACGTGTAAGAGCCTGCCGTCCTCAAGCTTTCAGCCCTCTGAAGGCAGGTGAAACTTTGTTATGAGGTAGTCTGTTAACAACTGAAAATATCACGTGAACCAGGTGGTGGTGGTACACACCTTTAGTTCCAGCACTCGGGAGGCAGAGGCAGGTGCAGATCTCTAGAAGTTTGAGGCCAGCCTGGTCTACAAAGTGAGTTCCAGGACAGCCAGGGCTACATAGTGAGACCCTGTCTCCAAAGAAACTTTAAGAAGGTTTTAGAGCTATCTGTGTCTCCACAAGCTATGGTGTCTTCAGCATTCGTGTCCTAACAGATGACAGCCTCACACCCATGATCTGATGTGCAGGGAGAGACGCCGCCCAGTCCACACTAGTCTCTGAGGCTCGAGAATACGACATTCCCAGACTTTTCACCCAGGGCTGGCTGCAGAGACAGAAAGCCTCCTCTGGGTATACGGTCTCTTTTTTTTTTTTTTTTTTTTTTTTTTTTTTTGGTTTTTCGAGACAGGGTTTCTCTGTGTAGCCTTGGCCATCATGGACTCACTTTGTAGACCAGGCTGGCCTCGAACTCACAGCGATCCACCTGCCTCTGCCTCCCGAGTGCTGGGATTAAAGGCGTGCGCCACCACGCCCGGCTTGGTATACGGTCTCTTATGGATGCCCCAGGAGAAAGACACAGTCCAGTTGGATCAATGTCAGAGTTGCCCAAAAATCTGACACAAAAATGGATTATTGCTTTGGGATTTGTTTATTCATTTATTTTTGTAGAGTAGGAAGAAAACCATAGCTATCTAAAAATGATAAATAATCAGTGCTTTACTTTGTGATAATTGGAGATGCCTTTCCTTTTCTTTAATTTTTGCCAGAAGGTTACTTCCACAAACCCAAACACACCCTACCTGTTTCCCTTGGCTAACAGAGCTGATAGAGACAAGCAGGCACCCCATTTGGAGTTTGGCTCGCTGCACTGTTTACATAAGGACAGCAGCAGTGACAGAGTTGGCATTTCCCCGTAAAATGTGCTCTTTGAGATCACTCCCTTCTTTCAGCACTGACTCATCTCGCTTTTGTGTGTCTGAGTTCTCCCTTCCTCGTCCCGTCTTCCCAAACCTCACCTGATTGATGACGTAGATGCCATAGTCGAGTTGCTGGCGCTGTAGGATCGGATGCAAATAATACAGCCAATATTTGAGGTGCTCCTGCCGGTTGCGGAACGGGATGATGATGGCCACCTTGTGAGGAGAGATACAGTCCTTGGGGGAGTAACGGCCGCCCATCTTTACCTCAGGGTTCTTCTTTGCCAAAAGCTCCAGATCCACCGGAATATTAAAGTCAATCACCATGGGGCCAACTAGAGAGGTGGAAGGAAAAAGTTAGCCAGCCACAGACTGCATTAGCTGAGCAGACCACAGCTACAGAGAAGACGGCTCCTCCTGGAGGACGGAGACAGGGTGCTGTAGAAGGGGCATTCGTGCCAGGCGTGGTGGCGTACGCTTTACGCTTTTAATCCCAGCGATCTGGAGGCAGAGGCAGGCAGATCACTGTGAGTTCGAGGCCAGCCTGGTCTACAAAGTGAGTCCAGGACAGCCAAGGCTACACAGAGAGACCCTGTCTTCAAAAACAAACAACAATAACAATAACAAAAAAAAAAAAAAAACAAAAAGAAAGAAAGAAAGAAAGAAAGAAAAAAGAAAGGGCATTCGTGCCCAGTACTAGTGTGACCAATCACCGCCGGAAAGCCCTTGCTCCAGGAACTCCCAGTGCCGGGCAAACCCAGACAGTCATCTGTGCCATCTGTGTGGCTTTAGACCAAGAACTAACATGGCTCTTTCTAAACCTAATCTAACTAGAGGAAGGAAAGAAGGGTATAGTGAGGGGGGGGGGCGGTTACTGTGGGGAAAGGGGGGGCGGTCACTGTTGGGAAAGGGGGGCGGTCACTGTGGGGAAAGGGGGGGTGGTCACTGTGGGAAATTAGCTTCAAAATGAAGGTGGTCGGGAGCAGGAAGGACTCAATGGAGAAGGGCAGAGGCAGTGAGATCCCAGAGGAAAAGGAGCTGGAAAGATGATGAAAGCAAGCTTAGTGACAGTGGCTGATAATGCAACCGTATCCATCAAAAGGCAAGGCCAGGATGGCTCCAGAGCTCCTGTCCTGGAAGAACAAGTCAGGGAAACGGGACAGTAAGAGAGTGCTTGGCTCAGACGACTAGGGAAAGGCGGACAGTAGATGCTGGCACAGTGGTCAGGAACAGGGGGAAAAGGAGGCTGTGTAGGGCACCAAGTGGTCCAGGCAAACATGGGAAATCCAGTAGAGCCTCAAAACTGTAAGCCCAGGCTCATGGTACTCCACGCTCCTCAGACAGCCTCAAAATAGGTCCCAGAAACTTGAGCACCAGCAAGATGCTGTACGGGGAAAAAACTACGGCCGGGACGAGGCAGGGTGAGAGCTACAGCCACAGGCAGTGAAAGAACAGCAGCGACAATGGAAGCTGCAGTCACGAGATCCCTTGCAGTCACTGTCATCACTGCCTAGGTCTGCCTCATCACAGGACTAATGCTGTCTTTTGGGGGGACTGTTACTGTGTTGTGACCAGCTTTACATGTGGAACACGCCAGGCAGGGAAACACAGGGAGGAGCCCACAGAAGGCGGGAACACTAACCAGATCAGAGTCACCTCAAATACACCAATGAGAACCACTCACTTCAGCCCACACCTGCGCAGGCTTCCATCTATTAATTTTTTTTAAATTGCAGTTCATATGCCCAGGGATTATTTGTCTTCCTCAAGTCTTCCTCTAGCAAAGGAAGCTATGAGCTGCCTCCATGCCTGTCTGCTAAGTATTTCTGGACAGCTGCTGCCTGTTGTCCCTTTCCTGGGATCCTCCTCCCTCTTGTCTCTCTGCCCCTTTCCCAGGACCTGCTCCCATCAGCGCTGTTTCTTCTGAGACACAGGTCGGATCATCCCCTTCATGGTGAAAGCCATGTGGGCTTGTATGAAACGGGGCGGCAAGGCCCAGCACTCAGCTGTCTTCCCCACCTCGGTGTCTATTTCTTTAGCCTTTCACACTTTCCTTGAACCAACTAAGGCAGGTCTCAGCAGAGTCGATGGCCACAAGACTCAGGCAAGGCAGGGGAGCCTCACACTCAAACAAGCTGTGCCTTGAATCCAGGCTAGGACATCCCTTTTGGAGGCCAGGGGTCTTACAGAGCCAGTTCTCAACAATACTGCTGTTGTCCTGGCTCTGTCCTCCCATGATGCTCTGCTCTAGGTCTATGTTAGCGGTCACCTGTTACAGTCTAACTCCATCCTAGCAACAGAATCTCTTGGAGTAACTGGCACAAACACTCACTCTCACTCAGTCCAACTCAGCTAACCTTGGGAAGGTTGAGTGGATAATTAACAAGAAGCCCAAGAGATTTTGGGTTTAATTTGTTTGTATGCTATGTATCTATGCATTCTGATGGGTGTGTATAAGTGTATATATCCATAGGCCAGAAGTCAACATCGTTTCCCACTGCCCCCCCCCCCCCCCGATTGCTTTCCACTGTAATTTTTTGGTTGGTTGGTTTGTTTTCCAAGACAGGGTTTCTCTGGGTAGCCTTGGCTGTCCTGGACTCCCTTTGTAGACCAGGCTGACCTCGAACTCACAGCGATCTGCCTGCCTCTGCCTCCCCTGTGCTGGGATTAAAGGCCTGCGCCACCACACCCCGCTTCCACTGTAATTTTTGAGATAAGGTCTCTCACAGAACCTGGAGCTCACTGGCGCCGCCAGGCTGAGCTCTAGAGATCTGCATGTCTGTTCCTGCTCTGGGCCGCAGCACTGAGTCTATGGTGTATGCTGCCAAGCCTAGGTGCTGGGGAGCTCAACTCAGGTCCTCACGCTTACGCAGCAGGCACTCCACTGACTGAGCAGCTTCTTAGCCCCAAACACTTCTTACTGGGTAAACTGACCACAGAGATGGCCCGCTTGCTTTCACAGGCCTTGAAGGGCCTTAGGGAGTCCAATTCTTTTCTGCAAGACCTATTAGGCTTAGGGCTCAACTCCCCAGCCCTAGGACAAGACCTCTGGGAGATCCCATGCCCCAACACTGGGTTCTTCTTCCTTCAGGAGTCCCTACACGTCTGTACCCTACACTACCCTTTGGTTCTAGAGTGACTGAAAGACAGAACCCTATTTACAAGAACCCAAGAGACATCTGGGCTGTCTTCCTCCTGGCTTGCTTATGCTTTCAGAAACTGACCCAGAAGACAGGCATTGACATGTGGTCTGCCAAGCCTCCCCAGGTGTACACCTGCAGGGTGAAAAGTGTCCTGGGTTGTCCCTGAAGAGATGTGCTGAGGCACAGAGCCCCAAGTAAGAGAGCGGACCCCAGTGCAGCCACATCGGTGACTTCCTGGATGACGTGAGGACAGTGTCCACATACTCTCAGGATGCCTGTTTTCCCATTCGCAAACTACAAGGATGGAGCTAGATGAACTCCGGTCCTGACAGGCTCAGAGTGGGACAGGCCCCAATCCAGGGTCTTCTGAAAACCCTCCTTCTCACTTCCCTTGCTTCCAAGACAGCATGAATGACCAAGCACAAGGGAAGAAACGGATGTTCCAGATGGGGAGAGGAGGAAGGAAACAGCTACCCAGTGCCATGCCCACTCCCACCCCTCCTACCTTACCACCCATGCCTTCTTAGCCTCTTTCCTTGATGCAGCCACTCTCCCTTTTGCTCAGGTCTCTGACTTAAACGCTCTGTCTCCATTCCCTTTCTGCTGGCTACCTAGGTGCCACAGACACCGTAATAGAGCTGCCCCAATAGCCTGTGGCCAGGCTGCCTTTCAGCATCTACTGGCTGACTTTTCTCCTCCAGGGTTCCCTTGGCAACAATGCGGCTGTCTACAAAGTGAGGGAGCAACACGGGCAGTCTACCTTCCATTCCCTCCTCTTCCCATCCAATTCCAACACACACACGCGCACTCCCTCCTTCCCTCCCTCCCTCTGTTTCTGTCTGCCTCTATCACATGAATGCACATGTACGAGACACTCATGCACACACATACACAAACACACAAAGTATAAAGAGCCCACCAAGAATAAAACCAGCCTTTACTCTGAAATGTTTATTTCATTCAAACTCACCTTGTGATAAGTTAAGAACAGTTTTCAATTTCCATCAGTCAGTGCTTTCTGGGCACCAACTGAATGCCAATTTGTACACGGCCCAAGAAGACTGAGGGAGGGAACTGGAGGAGGAGGCGGCCACCTCCTGGAAACTGCCTGCTGGATAACCCTAAGTGAGAACACCCTGGTCACCAGCTGCCCACGGAACCTGTTCTTCCAAAGGCTGCACAGAGCTTGGCCACTAGTCAGCCTCTCTCATGTTCCTGTCCACTCTGTACCAGGCTCACAAGCCCATCACATCTCCAGTGCACTGAGAGCACCTCACCCCACCCCCACCCCTATGACATCCCAACATTCTGGGGGATCCTGACGCTCACATCTCTAGAGTGAAGAGTGCGCAGCAGCACCAGGCCTAGAGGGTGAGCGCCTTCTTGGGTCCAGTGTCAGCCAGGAAGCTGCAGACCTTCTGCCACACTGTAGGGGCTAGCCTCCACTACACACCCAGCTCTACTGTAGGGGCTAGCCTCCACTACACACCTAGCTCTACTGTAGGGGCTAGCCTCCACTACACACCTAGCTCTACTGTAGGGGCTAACCTCCACTACACACCCCCCTCTACTGTAGGGGCTAGCCTCCACTACACACCCAGCTCTGCTGTAGGGGCTAGCCTCCACTACACACCCAGCTCTACCTCAATGAGAAAACCCCCCAGAGCTAGACTCTAAGGACTGACACTATTCCCAGACAGGGGCCTCGGCTCCTGGTTCTCAGAGCTACTGTTGATGGACACAGGAAGAGGAATAGAGGCAACAAGAGGCCTGAGCGCTTCTGATAAGCCTCAGGCTGGGCCAGGGCACCCTTGCTGTGTGGCACATGGCGTGTGCTTCTACAGGCTCTCGGCCCTGCTGGGCTGGCTCTGAAAGCTGGGAAGCAGGGTTATGTAAGCACAGATGTCGGCTGTCCTCAGCTCCTCAGGCCCAAGCACTGCCACGTGGACCTCGCGGCTGGGAGTCCAGGTCATGCCCTTTTGCGTAAGTTGCTCAATAACTTCAATATGTGAGTTCAACTTTACAAATTCCACAGCTTCCTTAAGGAGACAGTAAACGCAAACACACATGGGCCCCTGTATCAAAAGCAGGGCCAAGCCAGGTGTGGTGGCGCGTGCCTTTAATCCCAGCGCTGGGAAGGCAGAGGCAAGTCGATCTTTTTCAGTTCGAGGCCAGCCTGGTCTACAGGGGGGAGTTCCACGACAGCCAAGGCTCCACAGAGAAACCTTGTCTTGAAAAAACCAAAACAAAATAACAACAAAAGGACCCCAGCACAGGCTCAAACCTCTCTCTCATGTTGGCTGGGCACTGGTTCAATCCTCTAGCCTCAGCAGAACAAGCTGGAACATCCAGTTTCCTGATTTCCAGCTGACAAGCCAGTGAGTGGTTTAGAAAATAATCCTTAGCCTGAGACTGAGTCGTGAGAACAGTTTACCAGGCTAAGAGTGCTGAAAGCACGTACAGCACAGCACGCTGACATAACCCACCCACACAACCTGCCTTCTTTCAGGACTGAGTGCTTCTTAGTCTCGTCAAATGTCTTTTCTTCTTAGATGGATTTTGATATTGGAATGATTTATTTTAAAAATCTTACTTTTAAAATATCCTTCTTGATATTCAAGGGTCAGGCCCCTAAATTTCTTCTGAAAATTTTCTGAGCAAGAAACTCCACCATTTGGGGAACGTGTGTGGGACTAGACAGAGCCCAGAGGCTGCCACCCAAGAGCTGGGGTTTTGTATTTGTCTTTTGGGAACCAGTGTCAATCTCACTGTCTGGTCCCTCTTCTGACCTTCTCCCTCAATAAGGTGCTGTTCCACACACACACACACACACAGACAGACAGACAGACACACACACACACACACACACACACACACACACACACACACACACACACACAGCCTTTCTTCTCTGTCCCTTTGTGATTCTGAATGGCAGGAACGCACCGGAAGCCAGAGCGTCTGGGCTGATGACACGAGCCAATCACCTCAGCACCTGGGAAGTGCAGCTTGATCAGAGGATCAAGACCTGCCTGTACGACTTGTGACGCTATCTCAAAAACATCAGCAGCCAAAAAAAAAAAAGAAAAAAAGACTCAAATAGTCTTTAGCCTAGAAATGAGAGCTGCTGCAGAGCTCACCCCAAACCTCCTTTCTCTCCAGCACTTTGAGGAAGACAAGCTCTCTAGGTATGCTCACCTACTAACTAATATCACCAAACCTATTCACGCCTCACATGACCTCTGCCCCCCAGGATGCCTTCCCAGGAGGTTTGTTCTTTCTTTTCTTTTTTTAAAAATTTATTTATTATTTATTGTATATGAGCACTTTATCTGCAGAAGAGGCATCAGATCACATTACAGATGGTTGTGAGCCACCATGTGGTTGCTGGGAATTGAACTCAGGACCTCTGGAGGAGCAGGCGGCGCTCTTAACCGCTGAGCCATCTCTCCAGCCCTTGTTCTTTTTTTTTTTTTTTTTGGTTTTTCGAGACAGGGTTTCTCTGTGTAACCTTGGCCATCCTGGACTCACTTTGTAGACCAGGCTGGCTTTGAACTCACAGCGATCCGCCTGCCTCTGCCTCCCGAGTGCTGGGATTAAAGGCGTGCGCCACCACGCCTGGCCACCAGCCCTTGTTCTTTATTTTCATCCACTTATTCAAAATATTCACAATATCAAATTCACTCAAACCGTTACCCCATTAGTAATTACCATGCTCCAGGTGGTATCAGGCCCACAGAGGGTAGGTCAGGAAGTGCCTGTTGCCCTCAGTGTGGCCGCTGGGGACAGCACAGACAAAGCATGAGGTGGCGGGTGTATGACAGTAAACTGGTACAGAGAAAGGAAGTCAGCAGCAGTGCCAGGGAGGCGGCAAGGAACGCGGCAGACAAGCAGCTGGCCAAGCTGGGCCCTCTGTGCCTCCTATGGAGGGTTCATCATACAGATTTGCATCCACTTGCCAGTGAGCTCCCTCAAAAAAACCAAAACATGGGGAAAAAAAAAACCATACCAACTGTCCCTGCATGCTGTTTTTGTGGCTCTTCAGCTGACACAGACAACAAAGCATCTCAGTAAAGTCCAAGCAAAGACTTGATAAACGTGGGTGAAGACAATCAGAATGGATTCCCAGTTCCCATGGGAACGTTTCTTACTGAGTTGGCCGGGGGATAGCTCAGAGGGAAGGTGCTTCCTACAATGGCTAATGACCAGATGACCCCCAGGACCCACGTGATAAGGAAGTGACCCAACTCCTCCAAGTTGTCCCCTGACCACCACGCCTGTGCTGTGTCACAGTACACATAAACACCAACACACACCATACAAATTAATAAACACGCTCATTTTTTTTTTTTTAAGAATGGAGCTAGTGAGGTGGCTCAGTGGATGAAGGCACCTGCTGCCATGCCTGAGACCTGAAGGGATCCCAGCCCTGAACATGGGGATCCAAAGGGTAGATGGAGGAAACTATCACTCACAAGTTGTGACCTCCACATGCACACATGGTATGTGCTCGCCACATACACACACAAAATAAAGAAAATGCCATCTGAAAGTTTTGATTAAAAAACATTTAACTCAGGCGTGGTGGCACATGCCTTTAATCCCAACACTCGGGAGGCAGAGGCAGGTGGATCACTATGAGTTTGAGGCCAGCCTGGTCTACAAAGCAAGTCCAGAACAGCCAAAGCTACACAGAGAAACCTTGTCTCAAAAAACCTAAGCAAACAAACAAACATTTAACTCACAAAGATTTCAAAGGCACTATTAATGGCTTATCTTTTCTTTCTTTCTTTCTCTCTTTCTTTCTTAAGACAATCTTGCCCGAATTTCTGGAATTCCCAGAGATCTGCCTGCCTCTGCGCAGAGCACTGGGGTTAAAGGTGAGCATAATTTTACTTCTTAAATCATACATTTGTGTCATTTTATTGCACCTTTGGGGCATGTCTTTAAAGCTGAGCTAAGAATAATTTAAACTATAACCCAAAGAAAGGTGATTCCAGCTCTTACTTGACCTCCAAAGTAAACATAGTCCAATATAAAGACTGCACCTGTGGGCTGGCAACAGGTAAAGCTATTTGCTTCGTGACGACACAAGCCCAGTGAGCGAGGGAAGCGCCACCCTCCACTAGCTGTCCACAAGTGTGCCATACACACACACTCAAGCATACACACACACTAAATATATAAATGCAAAAAAAATTTAAAGAGTCAAATCATATAACTTTTATTTTATCTTATGTTGAGACAGAGTCTCATGCAGCCCCGGCAAGGCTCAAACTCACTACAAGCCGAGGATGATCTTGAAGGTGACCTTGAGGGTGACCTAAGGCTAGTCCTGCCTCTACCCCTCAAGAGATGGGATGACAAGTATGTACAACCATGCCTGGTTTCAAGCCACAAGACTTGGCTATCACAAAGAAAAAGAAAAAGCCTTATCTTTCCCTGCTGCTGACATGGCATCTTAGGCACATGCACAGAATACACGGTCCACATCCACTGTTCTTTCTGCCATCTCATCACCCACTCTTAGTCCTGGGGGTGGGGGGCAGGGGGGACAGGGCGGGGGAAGAGCCAATTTTCAACAGGAAACAGAACACATCTGTGGTATAAGAGTTCTACACACACAGAGTTCTACACACACACACACACACACACACACACACACACACACACACACACACACACACACACAAAAGAGTTCTACACTTCGAGACAGAGAAAAACAAAGTATTTGCTCAAAAAATAAAGGAACCTGCCAGAGCAGACCTACAAGAAAAGACTAGAAAGTCAAGCAGGAAGCTGCACCACAGTGGGGCTAGTTTTCATCTCTCTGCTGGGGGAAGTCTTGTCACTCGCCCACACAGGCCCACTTAGTAACCTTCCATGCGCAAAGAGAGGCCTCACCATCAGTGAGCCACCAAGGTCAGGGAATTGCCATTTTTCACACAGTGACATACGGCTGTCTATATCACTAAAGACCTACCCTGGCTTCAAAGGCCAGGTGCTGTGGTTGGCTTTGAGTGCTGGTGAGCCTGCCATCGATTCACACTCAAGCTGTGCAGTGAAGGGAAATTTACACTGAAATGTATCTACCCACCCAGACATTTTGAGTACCCTCGAAAGCCACATCTTTTACTTTTATTTTATTTATTTAGTTGTATGTGTATGGGTGTTTTATCTCCATGTATGTGTACCACATGCGTACCTAGAGCCCTTGGAAACAAACAAACAAACACAATCAGATTCCCTGGCTCTGGAGTTAAAACAGTTATGAGTCCCCATGTGGGTGCTGGGAATTGAACCCAGGCCTTCTGAGAGAGCAGCAGCTGGTCTTAGCCACGGAGCTGCATCTTAACATGAGACCTAAGGTTGTTTTTTTTTTGTTTGCTTGGCTAAATGGTTGGGTTTTGTTTTGAGACAGGGTTCCGTATAGCAAAACCACTCATTTCTAAACTCTCAGCCTTTTGTTTCCAGGCACAGCTCCGGATTCATCAGCTGCAAGGACAGCCCAAAATAAATTTAAAATTTAAATTTAAATTTCCTTTAGCCTTTGGGCCTATAATTTGAGTTGTGGCAAAGAATGGCCCCACCTAATGAAATAACATTGCCTTTCTTCATCTGCACCTCACACTGCCATACAAACCAGGCTCTTCACCCTGAATAAGCCCAAAACACCAAATCCCAAAGTCTGATTCAGGCTGTGGGGGGCCCAGAAAAGCTTCAGCCTTGGCCATTCCATACATAGAGCTGTCATTAAAGGTGGTAAGATCTAAATCTAAGTAAGGAGACAAAGTTATGACCAGATTATGACCGTATGTCAGGGCCCACCTCAAACCAGACCCTAAAGACTCCTGCCCAGGGCCAGACACCACAGTTCTTCCAAATGGAGAGAAATTAAGACAAGAGGGGCTAACACAGTTGCTCAGGAGCAGTCTCAGATCTGAAGAGCTGCCCTGCCTCGCCTTCACTAACCCTTTAGGGTTCTGGTGGTCATGGCACAGGTAAGTGGAGCATAAGCAGATGCTAGCAGTACCGCCTCTGCTATGTCCTATGTCTGGCTCTGAAGCCTTCTCGGCTTCCAGGGAGTAAACTGACGGAGGCAGCATAAAGTTGGTCTTGATTTTACTGAGATAAACTCTTCTCAAATGGTATCTGTTGCTTGTGGCTCTTGAATTCAGTAGGTACACTAGGAACAAGAGAGTGCAGGGAAACCCCCCCGGAGATCCCAGAGCTGGAGATGTGACAGTTTGCTTCTGTCTGAAGATAAAAAGGTTTCTATCTATGGTGAGAAGGTTTCTACCAGCACTGAAAACAGAGGCCCTAGGCTCTGAGACTAAGAGTCTGTGGCTGGAGGTCAAGAATGTCCAATTAATTAGCTTGGTGTTTACCTCAGTGGGGGAAACCCAAGAATGAATGAATGCTTCATTTGGTGCAAGTCTAACTTCCTTCTTATACGCCTTAGCTGGGATTTGTATAAAGTGTACCTGTCTTTAGCTGTGAATCCCAGAAAGAAGGCTCCTAGAAACCGCATGGTGGCCTGGGGAGGCAGCTCAGTGGGTAAAGCATTTCCTGCATAAGCATGAGGACCTGAGTTCAAATCCTCAGACCCCACACAAAGCTGAGCTTGGCACCATACAGCTATAACCGTAGCCCTGTGTTTAAGGGTGCTCCTCAGAGTGCTCTATGGGCAGGCAGTGCAGGAAGCCATTAAGGAAAAGACAGGAGGAAACCAGAGTGGGTGGATACCACAGACTATCCCTGGGTACCAGCCAACAGGCTAATAAGTGCACACATGGTAACAGGATTGGAGCCTAAAAACAAAAGTAAACCCATGGCAGCTAATTCTTGTTCTCTAAATATATCCTCTCCTGAAAAGAACCAGGGCTTACTGGAGAAATGGCTGGAGCCAGGGCGGAGCTGGGAAAACAGCAACCTCCTGGAACACCACACTCTTTCCTAAAAGAAGCTGTATCCTTTAATGACGGATACAGGAACCGCCAGGAGGATCCGCTGGTGACCAGGTAACCGGGATGGCAACCATCAGAACAAACAAGGACAGTAAAAGCAACAACCGCAGTAACCTACTGAATAAAGTAAAAACCAGCACCCAACAGTCTGTGAGCGGGTTGTTTAGGCACTCAGGAATATAGACGCATATAACAACAATTAATGAAAAAAACAAGACCATGAATTTGAAAGAGACCAGGGAGGGGTGTGTGGGAGTGTCTGAAGGGAGGAAAGGGAAGAGGAAAATGATGTAATTATATTATAGTCTCAAAAAAATTTAAAAAAGAATTCAGTCTGTATTGATCTATAAATCAGAGTTGAGAAAAAGAGACAATTGATGGGGGGCTGTTTTAAGTAACAAATGCAAAGAAATCAACCACCATAGTAATTGATTTGGGAATAAGAAAATAACTACAGATGTTTTTTAAAATCCAGTGGAGGGAAAACAGAGTATGTACATAATAATAGGCTGAGGCAGTAGCCCTGGAGGAACATAAGTGTAAGGGTGGCCTGAGCTACATAGTGAGACCCTGTTCAAGCAAAACAGATGAAAAGTGTAAGCATGAACAAACTGCAAACCAGAGGAAACTTCTACAAAATAACTGGCTTGTGCTCTTCAACAAAGGAAGTCTGTGCTAGGTGCCTGATGGAGAGGCTGAATAGAATATGTGATTGCTGATTTTCTTTTCTCTTTCCCCCATTACTGGTACAACAGACAAATTTTCATAAGGAGCTAGTCATGGTGGTGCATGTAAGGCCAGGACTCAGGAAGCTGAGAAAGAACATGAATTCTAGACCAGCCAAGACCATACAGCAGAGATCTGGCCTCAACACACACACACACACACACACAATCCACACACACCCCATACACACTCCACACGCACACACTCCACACGCACACACACATGCGCACGCGCGCACACACACATACACACCACTCCCTTCTTTTAAGGTGGGCACTCAGTGGTAACTTGCTTACCTCTCACGTGTAAGGCCCTGGGATGAAATGAAGAGAGATAGAAGTAATAAAAATAGATGGCTAGAGGTGATGGCTCATACCTAGAATTCTAGCATGTGGGAGGCTGAGGCAGGAAGATTATGCTGAGTTCAATGCCAGCCTGGCCTACACAGTGAGTTCTAGAACAGTGTAGACTATAAACCGAGACTCTGTCTCAAATAAAACAAAAAGTTGTCTGGGGCTAAAGATGGGAGGAGAATATGGCGAATCGTGGGGGCTTGGAAGGGACTAAACTGCTCTGTATTTTGATTATGGTGGTGTTTACACAAATATAAGCATGTTTGAGCCCATACAACTACATGACAAATAAACCAATTCAACATACATACACACTCTAGTTGTTTCTATGTGGCAACTGAAAACACATATGCTGCAAACAGAGGAGGAGGGCTGCTTATGGTAGGGTTCAATAACGGAAATGAGAATAAAGACAAAATACAACAAAAAAACAAATAAAGCAAGAAAATACATGAGCCAAACAATGATGATAATAGGTCATGGACGTTTGATAAGTGGATGGGAAAGAAGAAAATAAAAACAAAAGGAAGAAAATAAGGAGTGACAGTATAGAGTGGGATGGTTTTCGAGGGCTGCTAGGGGAGGAAGGAAGAAGGCATCTGACTCCTGGGCCTGCAGATCTAGGTTGTCAGCCACAGCAAACAGCTTGATACGATCAGAGGCCAGGACAAAATTACTTCTCTATCCTGGCTTTTGACTCCTCGGCTCTCTGAGCATACTGTGACCTCTGTAGGGCTGTTTACATCTACAGAATTATTTTTCCTTTCCTTTCTTTCTTTTATTTTTTCTTTCTTTTCTTCTTCTTCTTCTCCTCCTCCTCCTCCTCCTCCTCCTCCTCCTCCTTCTTCTTCTTAAGACAAGGTTTCTCTGTGTAACTCTGACTATCCTGGAAGACCATACTGTAGACCATACTAGTCTCAAACTCACAGAGATCCACTTGCCTCTGCCCCCAAAGTCCTGGAATTAGGCATGGCGCTACTGCCCAGCCCCATCCATAGAATCCTAAACTACTTGCCACTTTTGCTCTTTCCACTTTTCCAGGAAACGGCAACTTAGCACCCCAGCATAAACATATAAAAAATTGTATTACTAAGTCAGTTAGACCTTGAATCAACTCTGGAGCCCTGATGCAATTTCTGGACCAGCAACGGTACTTACATGTACCTCTTTCTCCCTCCTCCTAGGTTCAAACCTTATTCCGTAGAAAGCCTTGTAAGCCATCTGGGCAGTCAGCCAACTATGCGTTCCCAGCAACACTCAGATATCAGAACCATTATAAACGGCTCTTCCATTAAGGGCGGGGATAATTATGCCTTCCACAATTATCTTCCTTTCAAGAGATAAGTGAAATAACACACAGCACACAGTCTTATCAGAGTACCTGGCACTTAGAGATGTTCAGTGTTAGCTTTCCTTTTCCCTCAGACTCCCTAGAACATCAAACCTTACAGGTAAATGCAATTTTATTAACATAAATGGAAAAAACTTCACAGCTCAACTTTGGTCCATTGGCATCTGGGGTGGATTTGGAAACTGGTACCTCCGAGGGTCCCCATAGACATGGCCAGAGGCACTGCACACTGGGACAGCTACTCTGCTCACCACCCAGTGCCAGTGACAAGCACTGAAACTTCAGGGTGCCAACTCAGAAAGGATGAATCCCTCCCCAATTCTGAAAATAACCTAATGTCACAGTTCAAAGATGAAAAGTCAGAACGTCTGTGTAGCTAAAGATAGCAGAGATAAAATTAAAAGATGAGTGACACTTTCTATATAAACAAAAAGTTGGGTCCCAGGTGGCTTTACCAGAGAATTCTACCAGATGTTTAAAAGAATAAAATAAACTGACTACAGAGTCTTTCAAGTACAGAAGAGGTGGGGATACTTCCCTTTCTTGTCCTCTGAGGCATTATTATCTTCATAGAAAACCAGACAAAAACTGACAAGGTGGCTCACGCCTGTAACCCCAGCACTCAGGAGGCAGAGGCAGGTGGGTCTCTGTGAGTTCCAGGTCAGCCTGGTCTACAAAGCAAGTCCAGGATAGTCAAAGCTACCCAGAGAAACCCTGTCTCAAATAAAAGAAAAAAGAAAAAGAAAAGAAAGTCTGTCTCAAGACAAAGGTGTCACAAGGAAATAAAACCACAACTCTCTTACAGTTAAAAAAAACTCAACACACTTTCAAACTCAATCAAACAATAAATAAGCACTTAAATACCGTGACCAAGTAAAATTTATCCTGGTCATGCAAGGCTGATTAATATCTAAAAACCATTCAGTGTGTAAAATATGTCATATCAATAGAGTGGACCAAAAAGGAAAAAACAAACAAACAGACCCACATGATTGACAAGCACTAACAAAATCCATAACCTTTCAATGATAAAAACACTTACCAGGCTAGGGATGGAGAGGACTTCTCAATATAAAAAGGGCGTATTCGTGAAAGTACCAATGCTAACACCATTCTTTTTCATTTTTAACATTTACTTAAGTGTGTGTGTGCGTGTGTGTGTGTGTGTGTGTGTGTGTGTGTGTGTGTGTGAGCGCGCGCGTGTGTACACACAAGCCACAGTACATACGTGGAGGTCAGAGGATAACATGAGGAAGTCAGTTCTTTCCAAACTCGGGTAATGAGGTTGTTAGGCTTGGCAGCCCCTTTACCTCCTGGGCCATCTTGCCAGCACCTAACACAATTGTTTGTGGTTTTTTTGTTTTTGTTTTTGTTTTTGTAGACAGGGTTTCTCTGTGTAGCCTTGGCCATCCCGGACTCACTTTGTAGACCAGGCTGGCCTCGAACTCACAGCGATCCGCCTGCCTCTGCCTCCCGAGTGCTGGGATTAAAGGTGTGCGCCACCACGCCCGGCTTACAATTGTTTGTGTTTGTTTGCTTGTTTGGGTTTTTGTTTTTGTTGTTTTGTTTTGTTTTTGAAACAAGGCCTCACATGCAGACTCACAGATCTACCTGCCTCTGCCCCTCAAGTGCTGGGATTAAGAGCATGTGCCAAGGAAATCAGCTTCCCAACACAATTCCTAGCAGTGGAAACCTGAGTCTTTCCCCAGTCAGTAGGAACAAAAGGACGGAATCCCCTTCTGCCATGCCATCTCAGCGTGAGAGCAGAGGTTCTAGTCAAGACAACGAAGCCAGAAAATGAGCTGCTACTAGTGTTAATGAAGAATTTTCCCCACACCCGGCATGTGGGGAATGCTGGCCAAATATGAAGTTGTGCTTGGTTGCTGTGGCTGTGGTTGCAGGTCAGGGCTCCATATTGAGAACGGCTCCTATTGACTAGGATGTCACAGTGACCAACCATCAACTGACACCTTCCCTTCTGCTGCCTGTTTAGGCATTGGGTTTGCCAGATGAGTCTAAGCGGGTGTGTCTGCCAAAAGCAACCATGGATAGCTTTAAATGCAGCTCAACACAGGGGTGTGTGTGTGTGTGTGAGAGAGAGAGAGAGGGGGAGAGAGAGAGAGAGAGAGAGACAGAGGGAGAGAGAGAGAGAATTTCTTGTAACTCAATCTAGCAACATGGCTACAGTGGCTGGAATACAGACATACCCTTAGCACACACCTTTAATCCCTAAGAAGAAGGTAAAGTTAGTTGGTAGAAGGCAGCACCAATGTTTGAAATTGATGTCTAATTGAAGACGCAAAGTGACAAACCAGAGAAAGGTTTGACAGACGGAGTCCCGGAAGATTAGATTGTACGGAGGCTAGAAGCTTCCAGGACTAGTCCTAGGTTAGCAGACAGAGGCAGTAAGCCCCTGCAATGACAATTAGGTCTGGAGAATAGTTATACAACAATTAAATTAGGTGAGTAAAAGTTACTTTTACCATTGCACAGTTCTCAAGTGTGGGTTTGTAGACGGCAGCATCATGTGAGGGCAGAGCAGGGCAGGGCAGGTGTGCATCCCTCAGTTACGGCTGGATGACAACTCTCCCAGCTGTACAAGGCTGGCCCTAGGAAGCACTCCAGTGTCTTACAATAAAGCCTTTTAGCTAACCATGGCTACACTAGCAAATCAAGCAGGAAGATGCTCCAATGAGCATGCAAAGCAACCCCCACCTTAGCCAGAGATTACACAGTACATTGGCAACAAAACGGACTTTTGGATTGGGCATTCTGGATTTCAACTCCGGCCCCATGTAGAGCACACAAGGCTACCCCAGGCCTGTGCCGGACATACAACCTAGCTGAAAGCACTTACATTCTTTATTTATTTATTTTATTTTTTCTCTTTTTGAGACAGAGTTTCTCTGTGTAGAATTCTCCATTTTATTTATTTACTTTAAAAAAAAAAGATTTATTTTATGTGTATAAATGCTTTGTCCATAAGTATGCATGTGCACCATGTGTTCCTGGTGCCTGAGGAAGTCAGAAGAGGGCTTCAGACGCCCTGGGGTTGTAGTTTATGGATGGTTTTGAACCACCATGTGGGTGCTGGGACCAGGACCAGGACTCTCTCTCTGCCAGTGCTCTTAACTGCTGAGCCATCTCTCCAACCCATGTTTTTATTTTAACAACATACCTTCTCATGTCTTGAGGCTCCACAAAACATCCAACAAGCTTTCAACTGTGTGTGGTCTGACTATAGCAACCGACCGTGTCCACCTAGAGAAGCCCGTGGACACAGCCACACATACCCGGCCCACCTAAGGTATGGAAGCATCCACTCCAAGTCCCCAGCATGGATTCAACAAGACGAAGCCTTTTTCCTTATGGCCTGCAGCAGGTCTGTCCACACCAGCCAGGCCGTCTCCCCCAGCCCACAACCCGGAGCCTTCTTTCCACTGCCCTAAGCTTTGGTAACGGTTTCATGCCTCTTCATTTGGAAGACACTTTACCATGTCAGCCCAAGGAACTGAATGTTTGCCTTCTTTGCCCAAGGAACAGTATTGATCAATAATTATATGCTTCGTGACATCAAATCCTCTTGTCGACCCTCCAAGGAAAGACATGATGCTATTTCACAGAGGAAAGAACACCTCTGACCTGATTCAATGGACACACAGTGCCCTGTTACAGTCAGAAGGGAACCATGAATTTGGTAGAAGATACAGGAAATGATTGTTAGAAGAGAAAGGCGCTTTCCTTGTAAGTTGAGAACGTCCCCATCTCCTGAATCTATAAACTGTGGTCATTTGGAAGCACGGGCTCTTCTCTCTTTACCACTTATGCAATTATGCAGGCTTCTATTCCTCTCCCTAAAGGCCTGTCCTGCCATTCGTAAGGCACTGAATCCAGTCTCCAGCCCTGTCAGCCACGTGAAGGGAAAATACTAACCCTTCATATTTGCAGATTTTAGGCAACTGCACCACCTTTTTATGTTTCGTTTTATTTTGTTTTTCAAGACAGGGTGTAGCCCTGGGTGTCCTGGACTCACTTTGTAGACCAGGCTGGCCTCGAACTTACAGTGATCCACCTGCCTCTGCCTCCCGAGTGCTGGGATTACAGGCATGTGTCACCATGCCCAGCAACTTATTTTTAATCCAATATAATTTCAGTGTTCTTTGATTAGGGCACAGTTATTGGAGTCTGTAAATCTGAGCTGTTATATGGCAAAATGTCCACTCAGGGTAAATGACCAAGCACTCAAGCTAGTCTACCAAAAACTATTAGTAACGGTCTCTATGGCTGGCTGCATGCAGCTGTTACCAGCAACCAACTCACCAAGGTTTGGATCAATATCATTTTAAAGTCAGGTTTTTATGCCAACATCTGATCCTGTTCTACAGGTTTGGCTTTACATATAATAAGGGAGCAGGAAAGAGGGAGGGGACACCAGAGATGTCATATGAGGATCAAGATAGAGTCATCACTCTCTTTGGACCCACATTCTTAAGCCAGGAATTTCAAACTTGGAGCCCGTGAGTGATTCCAAACCTCGCAGAAAGCAAGGTGGCAGCCTGGAGCCATGCTGTCACGATGGCTGTATCTGGCCTACAGATTTCTCCAAGAATGTCACCCAAGGGAGTAATGTCCCAAGAATGTACCGCAACTGAAATAATGAGCTGTGCCTTACAAAACGTGTTCAAGGTTCCAACAGTGAGGCCTGGAATGAAAACCACTAAGAGAGTAGCAGTGAGCTTAGTAAACAGGCAGGGGCTGAGGCAGGAGGATTATGAACTTCAGGTCAGCCTAGACTACATAACAAAAACTAAAGGAACTGAGAGAAGGGAAGACGTCATCAGAGTATATCATATGAGAAAATTTTTAATTAGAAAAGTAAAATTTTGTTATTAAGAAAACAGTTAAGCCTGGTGGCGGTGGCACACGCCTTTAATCCCAGCACTTAAGGCAGAGGCAGGCAGATCTCTGAGTTGGAGGCCAGCCTAGTCTGCAGAGCAAGTTCCAGGACGGCCAAGGCTACACAGAGAAACAATGTCTAGGAAAAAAAATCATAAATAAGTAAATAAACAAATGAACAAACAAAATTTAAAAGCTAAAAAAATACTAGGCAGCCACAATCAGGTTAATTATAGGCAAAATTATACTTTGGAAGGTAATGGACAGAAACAGATGACTATAAATTAGTTTCACATAAAACTATGATTGTAACATAATAAATTACGCATGCATTTCTTTCTTTTCTTTTCTTTTTTGGTTTTTCGAGACAGGGTTTCTCTGTGTATCCATGGCTGTCCTGAACTCACTTGGTAGACCAGGCTGGCCTCGAACTTACAGAGATCCACCTACCTTTGCCTCCTGAGTGCTGGGATTACAGGCATGCGCCACCAACGCCCGGCTACACGTATATTTCAAAGTAGAACTTTTGTTCCAGTGGCAGGGAAAATTTTTTTAAATATTTAATGTGGTACCTTTGCATTTTCAACTATAAAGGAAAGAGATCCCATAAAGCAAAAATCAAAGACAGGACAAGTAAGTGGGAGGGAAGCGATGGCTCAGTGGGTAAAGGGCCTGATGAGCAAGCCTGATGATCTGCGTTCATACTCAGGAGGCAGGCTGGGGGTGTGGCTCAGTGGTAAAATGTCTAGAACATACAAGGTTTCCAATTCAATTCCTGGCCCCTGATAAGGGGGAAATTCATCAAAAACAACTGTGAACTGGGTGTGATGGCACATGCCTTTAATCACAGTATTTGGGAGACAGAGGCTACCAACTGCAGCCATAAGGTTATTGTGTAATTCTTTTCGTTTTTAAAGATTTATTTATTATGTATACAGCATGCATCAGATCACATTATAGATGGTTGTGAGCCACCATGTGGTTGCTGGGAATTGAACTCAGGACCTCTGGAAGAACAGTCAGTGCTCTTAACCCCTGAGCCATCTCTCCAGGCCCTTGTGTAATTCAAATGCTGATTTCTGTATACCACCCCCCATATCTTGTGGCAAGTCTTGTTCTGAGACTCTCCTGTCTCCATGTTATGTAAACACTGCTCCCCAGTTGTCCCCTGGTGTGCCGATAAAGCCAATTGCTGAGCAGGGGAGAGAATAGGGCTGGACTTCCTGCCAGCCAGGGGAGGAGGAGTTAGAGGAGGAAGTCGGGGATTCAGCCACCACAGGAGAGGTCCAGGGGACATCAGGAGAGAGAGCTGGAACAGGGGAAGCTACAAAGTGCAAGTATCCCCGGGATGTAAGCTGGGAGGAAGCCAAGTGAACTTAGAGGGTTAAGAATAGAGTAATAACTGCTCAGTTATTATATTGTGTAGCTTATTATTAAACACATATAAAAGAGTCTCAATTCTTTGTATGACAGCCAGGTTAAGAAACTGAGAAATAAATCAGTTTTATAAAAATAACTTTTACTTTGCATTTCTCTGATGACTAAAAATGTTGAGCATTTCTTTAAGTGTTTCTCAGGCATTCGATATTCCTCTGTTGAGAATTCTCTGTTTAGTTCTGAGCCCCGTTTCTCAATTGGGTTATTTGATTTAGTGGTATTTAATTTCTTGAGTTCTTTATATACTTTGGATATTAGACCTTTGTCAGATGTAGGGTTGGTGAAGATCTTTTCCCAGTCTGTAGGCTGTCACTTTGTTCTGTTGACAATGTCTCCTGCTTTACAGAAGCTTCTCAGTCCCATGAGGTCCCATTTATTGATTGTTGATCTTAAGGCCTGGGCTGTTGGTGTTCTAGTCAGGAAGTTGTCTCCTGTGCCAATGCGTTCCAAGCGCTTCCCTATTTTTTCTTCTAACCGATTTAGTGTCTCTGGTTTTATGTTGAGGTCTTTAAATCCACTTGGACTTGAGTTTTGTGAATGGTGACAAATTTGGGTCTAATTGCATTTTTCTACATGTAGACATCCAGTTAGACCAGCACCATTTGTTGAATATGCTATCCTTGTTCCATTGAATAGATTTGACTTCCTTGTCAAAAATCAAGTGACTATGTGTGTATGGATTCATATCTGGGTCTTCAATTTGATTTCATTGATCAACCAGTCTATTGCTGTGCCAGTACCACACTGTTTTAATTACTACTGCTCTACAGTACAGCTTGAGATCGGGTATAGAGATTCCTTCAGAAGATCTTTTATTGTATAAGATTGTTTTAGCTATTCTGGTTTTTTGTCTTTTCATATGAAGTTGAGAATTGACCTTTCAATGTCTTTAAAAAAATTGTGTGGGTATTTTGATAGGGATTGCATTGAATCTGTAAATTACTTTTGGTAAGATGGCCATTTTTACTATGTTAATTCTCCTGATCCAAGAACAAGGGAGATCCCTCCATCTTCTCAAGTTGTCTTTAATCTCTTTCTTCAGGGACTTAAAAGTTTTTTTCAAACAAGTCTTTCACTTGCTTGGTTAGAGTAACTCTTAGATATTTTATCTTGCTTGTGGCTAATGTGAAAGGTGTAGATTTCCTAATTTCTTCCTCTGTATGATTGTCATCTGTATATAGGAAGGCTACTGAGTTTTTTGAGTTAATTTTGTATCCAGCCAATTTGCTGAAGGTGTTTATCAGCTGTAGTAGTTCTCTGGTGGAATTTTGGGAGTCACTTATGTACACTATCATATCATCTGCAAATAGGGATAATTTGACTTCTTCCTTTCCCATCTGGATTCCCTTGATCTCCTTTTGGTGTCTTATTGCTCTGGCTAGAACTTCAAGAATTATATTGAAGAGATATAGAGATAGTGGGCAGCCTTGTCTGGTCCCCAATTTTAGAGGAATTTCTTTGAGTATCTCTCCATTTAATTTGATGTTGGCTATTGGCTTACACCCATTAGAATGGCTAAGATAAAAAATTCAAGCGACACCACATGCTGGCGAGGATGTGGAGAAAGAGGAACACTCCTACATTGCTGGTGGGAATGCAAAGTAGTACAGCCACTTTGGAAATCTATCTGGAGCTATCTCAGAAAACTGGGAATAGGGCTTCCTCAAGACCCAGATATTCCACTTCTTGGAATATACCCAGAAGATGCTCCAGCACACAACAGGGACATATGTTCAGCCATGTTCATAGAGGCCTTATTCATAATAGCCAGAACATGGAAACAGCCCCAAGTGTCCCTCAGTAGAAGACTGGATAAAGAAACTGTGATACATTTATACTATGGAATACTACTCAGCTATTAAAAACAAGGAATTTCTGAAATGTGTGGACAACTGGATTGAACTAGAAATGATCATAATGAGTGAGTTAACCCAGAAGCAGAAAGACTCAAATGGTATATACTCACTTATATCTGGACACTAGCCCAAGGGGCATGTCCCATGAAAGTCTTCACTTATCAGGAAAGTGGGACGGAGGGGAGGACATCCTCTTGGGACTTTAGGTGAGAGAAGCATGGGAGAATGGGGAAATAGAAAGATCCAGAGGGTCCTAGAAACCTACAAGAAGAACATTATGACAGGCAGAGCTGGGCCCAAGGGTCTTGCTCAAACTATGGCACCAGCCAAGGACAATACATGCAGTAAACATCAAACCCCTACCCAGATCTAGCCAATGGACAGGACATTCTCCACAGTTGAGTGGAGAGTGAAGTCTGACTTTCACACGAACTCTAGCGCCCCATATTTGACCACGTCCCCTGGATGGGGAGGCCTGGTGGCACTCAGAGGAAGGATAGCAGGCTACCAAGAAGAGACTTGATACCCTGTGAGCATATACAGGGGGAGGAAGTCCCCCTCAGTCACAGTCATAGGGGAAGGGAGTAGGGGCAAAGCGGGAGGGAGGGAGGAATGGGAGGATATAAGGGATGGGATAACTATTGAGATGTAATATGAATGAATTAATTTTAAAAAATAACTTTACAGCCGGGCGTGGTGGCGCATGCCTTTAATCCCAGCACTCGGGAGGCAGAGGCAGGCGGATCGCTGTGAGTTCGAGGCCAGCCTGGTCTACAAAGTGAGTCCAAGATGGCCAAGGCTACACAGAGAAACCCTGTCTCGAAAAACAAAAAAAAAAAAAAAAAAAAAAATAACTTTACAACAAAACAAGTTCCAGGACAGCCAGGGCTATTACACAGAGAAACCACGTATCAAACAAAACAAAAATTATAGTAGCCCTGCCTTATTCAGGTTCCCAGCCCATTCTAGTAATATCTTCTGTCTGAAAATACCACATGGAAAATCTCAGAAGCAATTCACTATTCTTAAATAACTTTTATTACAGCATATTGGCAACAATTATAAAATTTCTCCATTTTTATTGCTATTGTCTCTTACTATGCTTGATTTAGGAATTAAGGTTTGGCCGGGTAGTGGTGGCGCAGTAGCTCTGTGTGCGGTGTGAGAGGCCTCGCGAATTAATTGTTGGTGAAGCTCACCGCCCCCTACTTTCAGAGCATCTGTGGTGAGGCTTCTTCTGTCAAACAGGCATGATGATTTTAGCAGGTGAGAAATGGAGCAAGGAGGCTGGAGAGATGGAGCACTGGTTAAGCGTGTGCTGCTCATCCCAAGGACCCAAGTTTGGTTCCCGGCACCAACACTGGTGGGTCACAGGCACCTGTAACTCTGGCTCCTGGGATCTGATGCTCTCCTGCCCTCTGTGGGCACTTGCACACATAGAGTATGCACTCACACAGACACACGCACACAAAAGAAAATGACTTTATAAAATGAAGTGAGGAATGTCTCTGTCATCCTAGGCAGCTAGGAGTATGTGAGAAGGCTGTTACTATCTGTGCCTCAGGGTTCTCATATGTAAAATGGGGAGAGGAATGGTATCTACGTAAGAGGTGAGAGGGTTGGGAGGCGGCTATGAAATTGCCTGAAATACTGCCTAACATATGTGAAGCTCTGAAGGTGTTGTTTATCGTTGATAGTAGAAATACTATATAGTCCCTTGGGTATACCAAGGCCACACAAATTGTACTGACCCCCATTCGCCCAAGACAAACATGCATTTATTTATTCATTCATTCATTTATTTATTTATTTATTTATTTATTTATTTATTTATTTATTTTTGAGACAGGGCTTTCTCTGTAGCCTTGACTGTCCTGGACTCACTTTGTAGACCAGGCTGGCCTTGAACTCACAGCGATCCGCCTGCCTCTGCCTCCCGAGTGCTGGGATTAAAGGCGATTAAAGGCGTGCGCCACCATGCCCAGCTTGAACCCCGTCCTTCCTCGCCTCCTGAGGTCCCTCGACCTTCTGCAGCCTACAGCAGTCCCCAACAGTCTGAGCTGCACCACGGCCGCTCTTTTATCTTATTGCACCCCCTCTGCCTGCACTTCCGTTTGTCCCTTACCCTGTGGGTAACTGTACGCAGGCAGCTGGAGATTTGACTGTGTGACAGCAACGAGAAGAAATCATGAGCTATCTCCAGCAATACGCCCAGCCCACCACAACACGGCAGGGTGTTCAGGCAGGCTGAGACAGACAGGGTGCCAGCAGCAGTGTGTGTACCCAGCTCTTGGTTTCTGCGGCTGGCCCTAGTCCATTTTACTCCCTGCCCCTTGGAGCCCCTGAACGTCAAGGCCTCTGCATGTGGCTGGCCAAGAGTCACCCATTTTCAAGGGACTCTTCTATAATAGGGGGCTGGACCTTGTTCGTGTATACCTTTTGCACTTCATGTAATACACTTCCCTATAGAATTCTGCCGTAAAGCAAGTCAGTCCATGCCTGTCCCTGCCCTTGGGGGTCTTTCTTAAATATGTTGGCCAGCAGGGCCTCTGCTCAGGATGCCTACAGTGCTTATCTGAATATAAGAAGCCACCAGGCCATGTCCCCAGGCTTGTCTAAGACAAACGCCAGCTTCTCTGAGTCTCCCTTATCTTAAAGTCGCTGTCTGTCTGTCCGTCTCTTTTTTTTCAAGCTGTTGGTGTCTTGTCACACCAGCAGCAGCTCTGTGGTTTCGCGGTGTCAAAGGCAAAAGGGTATTAAGCAAAACAGGGAGGAACTTCTAAAGGAAATGGTAAAGGCAGTTTTAGAATGAGCCCTGTTGTTGGGCCAAGCACTTACTAAAGGCCCTGCTAGGCCCCTCCAGGCCCACATGGAAAGGCAGGAAGGAGCCTGACCCTAGACGCTGCGTGCATGGCTCAAGCTGGTCCGGCAGAACCCTGCCCCTGCCTCCACCCTTCCTCTAACCCCCAAAGCTCAGCGAGAAGACCCCTAGCAGATTCTCCACACCAAGCATCCCCCTCAGAAAAGAATCTAGCTCCACTGAGGGCATTAATAACAGCACAATATACGCCCTGGGAACAGCCAGGCACAGCAGCCTGAGGCTTTGCTGACGTAATCCACCACGTCCTCATAGAAAGCCAGCCCCCGTTGCTCTCCCCAGCTTCCCTTAAGAGAATTCCCGGAAACGGAACAGATTCTCACTCCACAGGCCCTCCCTAGAACTCAGGAACATGTGGCAGTAGAAAAAGAATGTCGCATGTTTCAGAATTGGATTTGCTGGCTCATCTGTGTCACATCTCGATGATGTCAACAACGCTGGGTTAGCCCAGTAGTATGCACCCAGCACTCAGCCCTGGAGCCATATTAGGCCATATAAGCCCACCCAGGGATTTGGCAGCTAAGGGAAGTGGAGAAGTCACTGAGGAAGCCTGGTCCCAGTGGATCGTATTCACAGCAGACCTCTGCTCAGGCAGATCTACAGATCTGCTCACCACTGTCCACTGGCCCCGCCCCAGATACTTCCTGAACCTGCTCTCTTTTTGATTAGAATTCTAGACATATCATTCCACCTAAGTGGTATTCATTTGACAGCATTGTGCAAACCTGTAATTCCCCATCGCACTTAACCCTTTGTAAGGAGGCTCTCTTTTCTTCAAAAGAAAAAGAGAGAGAGAGAAAAAGCTCCACCATACAAAAAGTACAGTTTTGTGCACAAGACTCACCACACCACCAGGAAAAAAACAAAAAAAACAAAAAAACACATGTATCTAACAACAACCAAGTGATAAGAAAGCTTCGCTTAGCCAGATGAAGGTGCCCTTGTCACTTATTGGTTAGTTCTGTTTTATTATTTTCTCGCAATGCTGGGGCCAAGCCTGGGGCCTCACACCTATGAGCAATCACCCTTCTGCTGAACTGCATCCCCATCCTACCTCTGTGATGTTCTTAAAAAGATGCAGGACAAACACTGAACCAGAACCTTAATGAAAAAAAGATGATCACCAGGCATGTACATGAATTTATATCCGTTTCTTCCTCTTGTAAAGATATCAGCTTTAACTGACTTACCTAGCACTGAGTGCTTAGTTAGGATTTCTATAGCTTGATAAAGACCATGACCAAAGGCTACTTGGAGAGGGGGGTTTATTTCATCTTACAGTTAGCCACGGAGAGATGCTGCACACCGGCTGTTCCTTCCTCGTGGCTTTCTTATACACCCAAGACCACCTGTCTGGTGTGGGGCCACCCACAATGGACCGGGCCCTCCAGCATACGTTAATTGCTAAGAAAATGCACCACAGCTTACTCAGAGGCTAAATTGGTGGGAGCATTTTCTCAATAGAGGTTCTCTCTTCCCAAAAGATTTAAATTTGTATCAAGTGACATAAAAATTAGCCAGTATCTAAGTACAATGCCACCACACCTGGAGTCCAAGCCCTAAGGAAGCTGAAGCAAAAGTTAAAATCCTAGGTTACTTTGCCAGATATTGTTTAAAAAAAAAAAAAATACACACACACACACACACACACACACACACACACACACACGGTATCAACTATCTCTCTTTTTTTTTTTTGGAGACAGGGTTTCTCTGTGTAGCCTTGGCTATCCTGAACTCGCTTTGTAGACCAGGCCGGCCTCGAACTCACAGCGATCAGCCTGCCTCTGCCTCCCAAGTGCTGAGATTAAAGGCGTGCACCACCACTGCCCGGCTCAACCATATTCTTAAACGTGCAAAAAGAAAAGACTAAAAGAAAATAGGGGTGTCTATTTATCTTAGGTGAAAAAATGTGAATATGGTCTTCTTTTTTTAACTTTGCAAATTATTTTCTTTTTTTTAAGATGTCCAAATTTTTTTTTTTGTTTGTTTGTTTTTTTGTTTTTCGAGACAGGGTTTCTCTGTGTAGCCTTGGCCATCCTGGACTCACTTTGTAGACCAAGCTGGCCTCGAACTCACAGCGATCCGCCTGCCTCTGCCTCCCGAGTGCTGGGATTAAAGGCGTGCACCACCACACCCGGCTTAATTTATTCTTATTACATCTCAATGGTTATCCCATCCCTTGTATCCTCCCATTCCTCCCTCCCTCCCATTTTCCCCTTACTCCTCTTCCCAATGACTGTGACTGATGGGGACTTCCTCCCCCTTTATATGCTCATAGGGTATCAAGTCTCTTCTTGCTCGCCTGCTATCCTTCCTCTGAGTGCCACCAGGTCTCCCCATCCAGGGGACGTGGTTGCAAATTATTTTCAATGTGCCTGGTTTTTTGATTGCATGTTTTCAGAGTTGGGGGATCATCAAATCTAGGACTTCACAGAAGTGTTCTTCACTAAGTTATACACCCATACCCCCTGATCACTCTCTGCAAACAGAAAGATTACTCCCACCCTGAAAAAGAAAAGAGAGGAAGGCAAAATAACGAAGACCCACAGCCTTTGTCCTGACACCTATGAGGCAAGTCACTATAGTTACACAACACACCCAGGACATACTTGAAATCACTGCCAAACAATTCAACAACAGCCCCTGGCCCCTATTTGTATAAGGAAGTAGAGGGCTGAGGGCCAGCTGAAAACGTGGAAGCTGAACACCGAGCATGACTCACTCCTCTGTCTTCTAATGGTGAATCCCTTCAGGCCACGTTCACCTAGAACCAGCTCAGGCCAAACCACAGCAGCCCTCTAACCCAGAAGCCTCTCTCTGACTTTCAGACAGGCCTTGGAGAACTCTCCTCAGGACAATGGAACCCACACCTCACCCTGCACAGACCCAGACAAACAAGGCTCTACAACCGAGGTCTTTTCAGTCACAGCTGCAATCAGCTTTCAGGAGACTTTGCCCAGTTGAGATACAGGAAAGCTAGCTCTATAGACAGCATCAAGTTCAAACCCATGCCTTGCTATGGTCCTTCAGCCTGGAGGGGCTGGCTGGCCACTGGCTCAGGGGACACATCAGCTATGGCAGAATCAAATGTAAAATCATCACAGTGCCAGAGTCTCAGAGGATTTGAACCAAAAGGGAAGTCACTTTGTTGTAAAGCCACTTCAGAGCGGGGGAGATGGCCCAGCGGGTAAAGCTCTTGCTGTGAAATCCTGAGACCCTGAATTTGAATCCCCGTGGGAAAGCCAGACCACAGCATGTCTGTATTCCCAGTGCTCCTACAGCAAGACTGTGAGGTCGAGACCCATGGGACAGGTTCCCTGCTGTGTGCAGCGGCAAACAAGGTGGAAGCAAGAACCACAAATACCTGAAACTGTCCTGTGACGCCCCCCACCCCCGAGAGTTCCATTGCAAGCATGCCTACACACACACACACATACATACATGCACACACACATACACACATGCACACACACTTCTTTTCCTCATAAACAATTACCACTCCACTGCATTAAAAACCCTGCAAGGTGCAAGTGGACATTGATTTCAGCAGAATTCCAGTCTTGCCTGGCAGGAATGACAGGTGAAGGAATTACCAGGTTTGACCAAAACATAGCTAGGCCACTATCACAGAGACCCTCGGTCCACTGCCGTGGTCAGAGACCCTCCGTCCATTGCAGCTGTCACAGAGACCCTCGGTCCACTGCCACTGTCACAGAGACCCTTGGTCCACTGCGGCTGTCATAGAGACTCTCAGTCCACTGCCACGGTCACAGAGACCCTCCGTCCACTGCCACGGTCACAGAGACCCTCGGTCCACTGAGCCCAAGATTAAGCTGCTCATTGTGCTTCCAAAGTCTGACCGTCCCAGGGCAGAGCCTGTGGGAGAGCTCAGACTGACTTGGCATCAACTGCTCCATCATTCGCAAGCCCTAAATTAGCCTGGAAATCCCTACCCTGCTGCTCCTCAAAGACCATAATACCCAGGCAGATGGCTGTTGATATCTCATTATGATCATTATAAAGCAGGTTAAGATTACCCAGCAGAGCTAATGGACAGCTTCAGAAAAAAAAAAAAAAAGGAAAAAATTTTCACACAATCAAATAAAACCAGGACAGAAGAATTTTGGTATTAAATCTGAGTTTCTTTCTGAACGAATGGAAGGTAGGATAGAGTACTAGAGAAAGGGGCACGCACGCACGCACACACACACACACACACACACACACACACACACACACGGGGGGGGGGGGGGGGGGGGGGGGGGTTTCAGAAACATTAGTGCTCATCGGATGCCCTTCTGCCAAAGGTGGCTCCCACACTTGTTCAGAACCTGGGATATTTCCCCCCAGTTCTGGGATTAAGTCCAAGACCTTGTATATGCAACCACTGAGCCACATTCCTAGCAAGTGTAGAATAAATGACGTGGGGATTACATCTTCACGCTATTTGGGAGAAACTAACAGGTTCCACCATGAAAAAGATCCAGACTGTCGTGGATGGTATTTCTGAATGACCTTGGTAATCAGATTTCTGTTTTATGGCCACCTGACTGCCTGAGCTGGGAAGAGTTGAGGCCTTGTCATGCTTTTCCTGGGATGTACATCTCTGCTCCAGGTTGGTTAGGGTATGTCTAATATGACTGTTAGATAAAGACAGTGCGATCTGTGTGTACATCTATAAATTATGGCCTCCAGAGAAAATACACACACGCACGCGTGCGCCTTCCCTTTGCACAAATGAAGGGTATCTCCTTAAAGCACAGTTGGGCAAGAGGGCCTCTGAGGTTTAAGCTGCCCAGAACTCACTGCCCCCTTGAAGAGTTTGCTCTATTCGTTCTAGGTCCCCGCTGAGCGGGCCAGCCCGGCTCCCCCAAATCAATCCCGTCTCACACGCTCTCCGTCTTCTCTAGAAACACCACACCCAACGTGTCTGTGCCACAGCCAGCCAAATCTTGTTGAGCTGTGCCAAACTGGAGCAGATAAAACATTCTGGAAAAAGATAAACATTCCGGGAAAGAACCACAAGGCTTACGGCTCCTCCCACCTCAGGCAAACATCCAGGTGGCCAGAAAGGAGCGCCTCTTCTCCAGTCGGCAGAGCGCGTGGTGCACAGTTACCTGAGGCCTGTCACAGAGCTAGAGAAAAAAGCCTGAGCTCACTCACTAGAGTTCTCTGGGCAAGTTGGAGAGCTTTTCAGGCAAGGCCAGCTAGCCCCGGCCCCCCCACCCCGTAGGCCACACTGGGGGCCCAGGGACTTGCACAAGCCCCACAGAAGACAGGAGTCCCCACCACCACTAAATACAGTCTGCCCCAGTCACACACATTGCCGAAGCACAGTGCTAACCTCAGGCTATCTAAAGTCCACGCAAACGTTCTGACTAACCAAAGACAGGCTGGAACAGCCACCTATATCAGCAACCTGGTCTGGCCCCTTACCACCTCAAAGTCACCAGCTATCTACTGAAAAGGATCCAAGCCATCTGGCTTAGACTGCTGGACACCAGAAAGTAGAGGAAAGTTAGGGAAAGGAAGTGCAAGTAGTGAAAAGGCCACTGAGCTAACCTCCAGGGATGCTTTCTCCCACCAAACCTCAAAACCACCGCCTAGGGCTTTGGCTGACACCTGCCCAGTGGGAACAGATGGGCCTGACCCACCCTACACACACACACACACACACACACACAGTTAAAGCTTTCTTGAGGTTCCTCCTGGCCAGGAAACACCCTCCAAAAGCTGCACCTAATCATTCAAATCTAAGGACTCAATTTATAAAACTTATAAAACAAACAAACAAACAAAACCTTTCACCCCGTTTCTGAGGTTGTAGCCTCAGCAGCAGCCCAAACATCAGTCCCATGCAAGTCACATGAAGGCAGCCAGGCTAGAAAAGGACCAGCCTCTGGCGCCACCGTCTAAAAATGTTCTCTCTCAGAAAAGTCCTTTTCCAGCTTTCTATTTCAGAATCAATGCAGCAACACACATTACCAAACCAAGCCTAACAGAACTATAGTCACCACTGTCGCTGGACTCGTTTAAACAACTATAAACCTGGGTACTAGTTTTCTTTTTGAGACAGAGTCTGATGTATCCCCAGGCTAGCCTCCAACTTACTACACGGCAGAGGATGAGCTTGAACTTCTGATCTATCCTGCTGCCTCCACCTCTCAAGTGCTACCAGTTTCCGGCATGTACAGCCATGCAGTTTTATGTGCCGGGGGTCAAACCCAAGGCTTTCTGCATGCTAGGAAAGCACTCCACCTGGGCCTGGCCTAGGGTAGTTAACTTTACTAATTAATTTGTCTTTTCCCCACCCCACTTCCTCTCCTGCATAATGCTCAGGCAACAACCAAAAACAAAAGCAAAAGGGCCCAGACACTCCTTGGTGTGGGGACTCACCACCTCCTCTGTGCTGTTTGCTGCCATCTCCTCAGATGGCTAAGGGACTGGCACTTCAAATCCTCCAGCTGGGTTGCTGATTGTTTGCTATCTTGTACGGAGCGCCTACGGTGTCCACAATCTCAGTGAGTCCTAAAATAACCTGTGGGGTAAGCTCAGACAAGGCCACTTCCCACACTAGGGAGGAACACTAACTCTTAACAGGCTTTTAGTTGGTCATTTAAATATTCTACTTTACTCTCTGCAGGACTGACTATTCCTGCTCCTCAGATTAACAACCAAGTCCAGAGGAATTCAACTTTCTGCTCATGTTTGGCCAATTCCAAGAACTTCCTCCCAAACTTGATACGAAAATATTGAAGTAATTACTGGGGAAATTGAGCAAGAGACTATGGGAGGGCCTGCTCTGCCACAGCTCTCTGGAACGTGTCGAAACTCCTGGCACGCTGCCTTGGCTGTTCCTGGGGAGGTGGGGGTTCACTTGGACCACATTCTCCAAAACCTGGCATTAGAAATGAGCAGCCACCTGGCTGGTAAAGGCGGAAACAACCTGTGGTCTGCAGGTCAAACCGAGGTCTACCCTGGGACACTCTCCTAGTATAAGAAACGAAAACCCATGGACCTAGCCCCTGCCTGGTGAAGGCCAGGGTTCAGATCAGCTGGGCAAATAATGTCAGGAAAGTGCAGCGCCCCCCCCCCCCCCCCCCCAGCGATCTGGTTAATTTTAGCCCTCCAGTCCCCTGAGTCCTTAGGCCCCTCCTCTAACCCCTGGAGAGGGCCCTGCTCGCTTTGGTTAAGAGGAACCTTCAGGAGGAAGAACTTAGGGTGGGAAACAGAAGGCGCCTTTGGCTCAGAACTAGCAGGAAATCAAGCCCCCAACTGTGGCAACTTTCTAAAAAGTTCGCTCTCGTTATTTAAATCCTTAGTTACAGTGTTTCGTTTATTCCTTCAAAACAACTGCCTAAAGCCATGCGGTGTGTCGTCTCCATTTACCAGAAAGAACCCTTAAAGAGAAAGTTAAGCCACTTGTTCAAAGGCGGGCTGGAGGCTGGAGGCTGGTGGCTGAAGGATATGGTTTGCTCACTGCCGGTCCTGTCTTGGTGTTGCTACAGGTAGGAAAAGTCTAAACTGATCCCAACTTCAAAACTTCCTGAGCCCTGGGCCAGAACAAGGGTGTCCCCAGGGCCTTCCCTGGTGCCGGGGCCAGAGAGCTTGCGGTCTTCCCAACAGGGCCCCAGCCTCTTGAGACACCAACCAAGCTCTCTTTTAGTTGAGCCCGGAAGCCCGTCTTGGGGATTAAGGGCTCTGAACCAAACCTGGAGGCTGGCGTCCTGAAAGAGATCTTAAGGTAACGTCCTGGGAACCCCGGTGGAGGAAATCCGAGGAGCCCATGTCCTCGGATCCTAGTTCTTACCGAGCAGCGGGGACTCCTCAGGACAAGCGGGCAGCGACAGCAGTGCTGTGGTGGTGGGCACTGGAGCCGAAGTCAAGTTGCTCTTCAGGCCGGGGCCAGAAGCCGCACCAGGAGAGCTGGAGTCGGGACCCGGGTGAGGCATCAGGGAGACGCCTAAAGGAGGCGGCGGCGGCCGCGCGCCCCGGGGCCGGAGCTCTCCCGAGGGCTGCCTGCTGGCGGTGGCGGCGCCGTTCGCGCCGCCTTGCAGCGTGGAGGAGACTCCCACCAGCTGGGGCAGACGGCTCAGGTCGCGGCCCGAGAGATAATAGAGCAGGGTGAGGCCGAGGTGCAGCGCGCAGACGGCCACGAGCAGGCGGCAGGCCCGCTGCAGGGTCGCGCCCGGCATCGCCGCGCTGCCGCCTAGGAGCGGCTCACGAAACCTCATCTTCCCGCCGCGGCTTTAAGAGGGGGTGGGCTACGGTTCAGAGGAGGACGGCCCGCCCGCAGGCCGCCCGCCAGGCTCTACCCGACCGCAGCGATCGAGGGAGGGGCCGGGGAGGAGGGGGCTAGGAGCGCGGCGGCGGCTGCCCGCGGCGGAAAGCCGACACCCCGGGCCGCGGGACTCTAGAGAGATCAGCAGGGCACCACCGGCGCGGAGGGGCACGGGGCGGGGCCTGGGATGGGGGCGGGGCCTGGGATGGGGGCGGGGCCCGAACGGGTTTCCCAAAGGCGAAGTGAGCAGAACCTGAGGGGGCGGGGCCTGAGGGGCGGGGCCGCAACGCGGGTCTTCTGAGTGCGGGGCGGAGCTTGAGGGACAAGGCTTCGGGAGGGGACTGAGGGGCGGAACCTTCAGCCGGGATTTTTCTGGCCGTTAGGGGGAGGGCGGGGCCTGGGGGCGGGGTCTGGGGGCGGGGCCTCGGGAGGGTGGGATACAAGACGCCCCTGCTCTTTAGGACCAAACGTGGCGCTCCGCCAGCCCGACTACGTCTTTGGGTTGAACCGGCATCCTACGCCCAGAGGCGTTTAGCTTTTCTTCCTTAGCCATCACCATGGGGCTTAACTCTCTCCCAAACCGCGCCTCTTCGTTCAAACGAGATGCTCTCGGCGGCCCCACCACTTCCTGGCGTACCCAAAGTCGCGGGTGTGGGCCTGGGACAGCAGCGCGTGAGGCCAGGAGGGCTGGCGGGTGGCCCTGGGGGTAGTGAGAAGCTGGAGCGAAGAAGGGTCGTCTAGGAAACCGGCTTCGACGCCCCGCGAGGCCAGCGGACCGATTCTCTGGGGCGTTCCAAAGATCCTATTAGCCTAGCTGGGTCTACCTGCCTGTGAGGGGCTAGCAAGGAGGAGCGGCTTATTGGGAGTCTTGCTAGGGAAATGACCAAGTTGCCTTACTCTTACTCCCACTTTGGTGTTTGCCGATTTTGGGAAACGCAGGGGGTCAGCCCAACTTGGTTCCAGGTGCCACAGAGCTTCTGTTGCGTGCTGCCTGAAGAGGAGACTCGTGCGTATGGGGATGGGCCTGGCAGCTGCTTTAATTCCCAAGCCTGCGTGCAGAACAGCCCCCAATTTGCAGAGTTCAGGAATCCGAGAGCGGTCCATGCACACCTGTAGTACCGGACTCTGGTTGCGGAGACTGGAAAAGCCAGAGTTTGGAGCCAACCGGGACTACACAGCACACAGATTTCACTGGGTACCGGAGAGAATAGGGTTGCTTGTAACATCTCACAGCTGATGAGCTGTGGAACTCGGGCTCCTGAACACTTTGTCACTACACACTCCTTTACTCCTTGTTGATTTGAAGGTGGAGCCTGGAATGCCTGAGAGGCTTAAGCACCTGAGGCCTTGACCACAAGACTTCTGACCCACCTGTCCTTGAATACGGTGAGAACCTTTAGGACAAGGAATGCTAACTAGTTCTAGCTACTCCTGTATTTGGAGAGTTTATTGTTAATCAGTATATGCCACGAAATAGGGGTAGTTAACTCTCTCTTCATGGGTGAGAAAACAGGCTGAGTAGTTTGACATGGTTGCAGTCGTGCAAAAGGCACTTTTGTTCGCCTGGCTTCCTGACCACCCCTTTGGCCTCTATTTGGACTGCCCCTCCCCATCACTGTTTGTTGATGACGTCTTTAGGCTCTTTTAGATCTATACTCCTTCCTTAGGTGTTGGCACCATGAATTTCTGTCTCCAGCCACATCTCTTCCCTAGCCCCCCCCCTTCCTATACCATCTCAACGGAAGGAGTCCTGCCCACAACAACTTAACCCCTACATTCCACGCCCTCCTCATCTCCCTCAGAGAGAGGCACCATTGCGATCCCAGTACCCTAACACCCAAACTTGAAAGCTGTCCTTGCTCCCAAATGCCGTTCCCAGTCCCCTCAGCACATCTCTCACTGTTACCTTCAAACACCACCTGCAACTCTGTTGCAATCGCCACAAGCCAAGCCTCTGTCATCCTAGCCTGGGCTATAAGGTTGCCTTCTAAGCAGTTACCTGTTTCCACCCCTCCCCTAGGTGTCTTTTCTTCCTGTCTCGGGACATTTGTGCTTTACCTGAGCTATTCTTCCCTCATTTCATTCAGGGTCCTCAAATGCTACCTTGTGGAAAAGACCCTCTTGGACTACTCTATTGCTCTTGCAAAATCTGCTCAACCGGCTTGAGTTGGGTTTTGTTTTGAGATTAGGATCTCTCTGCATTAGTCCAGGGTGGTCTCAAATTAAGCAAATTTCCTGCCTCAGCCTCACCAATCTGACATAAGTATGCCTGCATTACCATGACCAGGAATACCTGTGAGCATCCATCTTTCTGTCTGTCTGCCTTCCTTCCTTCCTTTTTTTTTTTTTTTTTTTGGTTGGTTGGTTGTTTTTTGAGACAGGGTTTCTCTGTGTAGCCTTGGCTGTCCTGGACTCGATTTGTAGACCAGGCTGGCCTCGAACTCACAGCGATCTGCCTGCCTCTGCCTCCCGAGTGCTGGGATTAAAGGCGTGTGCCACCACGCCCAGCTTCAGCCTTCTTTTTCAACAGGAGCCCACACTATAGCCTAACCTAGCCTAAAGCTCTCTACAAAATCCAGGCTGGCCATGAACTCTCAGAACATTCGTTCTGCCTCAGCCTCCCAAGTGCCAGAATTGTAGGTGTGAGCCACCGTACCTGGCTTCTAGAAATGATTGGCTCAGCATAGGAAAAGGAAAAGCGAGCCTTGATTGCTAAGTTACTGTAGAGCACAAAGCCACCCAGTACCTTCTGAGAGTTGGTCTGGGTGAAGCGCTGACTCTACCAGCCTATGCTAGTGGGGAAATGCTGCCTGGGAGTGAGCTAGGCCAAAGCAGAGTAGTTCCCCACCTGAAAAGTAGGCAGAGGAAAATGGAGTCAAGTCTTTCCAGGTACCGATGACAGGAGGCAGGATGAAAGAGTGTTAAGACCATAGATCTATCTCAGGACCTTCTGGGCTAGAAATCCAGGAAAAACAACACCTTCTAATCATCTACTGATGAGGAAGACAGAGAGCCCGCCAAGGACTAAGCCTTTTGTATGCCTGCCAGTTTGCACTCCTGTTTCACCTCGGTAGGTCAGAGGAGCCGAGAACAGTACCCAGCGCACACACAGGTCTACAATGCAGCTCCCACACAGTGTGACAACAGCTTTCCACAGTGGGTTGTTGGCTGGAAGCTCTATTCCTGTAGTGATAATAGGATACTATACTGTTAGAAACTTCAAAACAGCTTCATTCAGTGTTTCGCCACGCTCCTATGTGTGCCCTGGTGATTGTGCTAGCTGGCCAGGCCCAGCTGGCTTGAGTTCTGAGACTTTTATTCCTGAAGTCGACCCCTTCCCCAAAAGTCTTTGCATGTAATGACTTAGGCTAGCAACTGCTTAGGTTTCACCCACAAAGTGGAGGACGCATTCCAAAAGTGGCCAAGACAAACGGAGGAACATTTCCTAAGACTCAGCCTTGAAACGTCACTTCTTTTTTTTTTTTTTTTTTTTTTTTTTTTTTTTTTTTTTTTTTTTAGTTTTCGAGACAGGGTTTCTCTGTGTAGCCTTGGCTGTCCTGGACTCGCTTTGTAGACCAGGCTGGCCTTGAACTCACAGCGATCCGCCTGCCTCTGCCTCCCGAGTGCTGGGATTAAAGGCATGCGCCACCATGCCCGGCTCTTCACTTCTTTTTAAAATTTTTTGTTTATCATATATGTGGGGTATGTATGTGTGTGTTTTCATATATCACAACAAGTGTTTGAAGTTCAAATTACAACTTTCAGAAGTCAGTTCTTCCACTGTGGGATCTGACGATTCAACTCAGGTCATTGGGTTTGGATGGAAAGCACTTTTGGCTGCTGAGCCAACTTGTTGAGCCCCAAAGCATCGCTTCTTAGAGAATTCTTTTGGTTAAAATAAATCTCAGAGATAGGTATAGTTACACAGGCCTGTCCTCCTAGCAGCACTTAAAAGTGAAGACAGGAGAATCTTGAGTTTGAGACCAGTCGGGATTTCATAGTGAATCTCTTGTCTCAAAAAAAAAAAAAAAAAAATGTAAAGGCAGACATGGTGGCATACAGCTGAGGTGGAAGCAGGAGAACCATCCTTAGACAAATAGCAAGTTCTAGTCTAGGCTGGGCTACAGATATACCTGTCACAAAATTAACGAGAAAGTTAGTGGACAGTCTAGATTCAAGGAGAGTTAAAAAGAAAAGACTTCTTAGCCGGGCGTGGTGGCACACGCCTTTAATCCCAGCACTCGGGAGGCAGAGGCAGGCGGATCGCTGTGAGTTTGAGGCCAGCCTGGTCTCCAAAGCGAGTCCAGGACAGCCAAGGCTACATAGAGAAGCCCTGTCTCGAAAAACCAAAAAAAAGGGGCTGGAGCGATGGCTCAGTGGTTAAGAGCACTGCCTGCTCTTCCAAAGGACCTGGGTTCAATTCCCAGCACCCACATGGCAGCTCACAACTGTCTGTAACTCTAAGATCTGACACCCTCACACCAATGCACATACATTTAAAAAAATTAAATAAAATATTAAAAAAAAAAAAAAAAAAGACTTCTTGATAGATGTAGGAGGAGCAGGCATCTTCAATGTACCAGTTGTTTCAGCAGCTACAAATTATTTAGATTCTTCTCATATGCAAAACACACACACTCACACACACACTCATACATACACTCACATACACACATACATACACACACTCACATACACACATACACACAAACACACACACACGGTTCCAAGTCCTGCTCTCCCAAAGCTCATTCAAGTGGAAAATTTCTTCATCATCACCACCATCTAAATGAGTTCCAGGTACAGGAACCTATGAGTTATGAGCTAGAACACCTTCTTCTTCCTCTTCCTACCTTTCCTGAGAAATTCAGTGACTAGTTAAACAAGGTAAGAACAGGCTGGCAGAGTCCAGCCAAGAGGTGGAAGGCAGGGCTGGGTAAGGAGGCCCGCAGCCTGACATGGTACAAACACCCAGCAGAGTAAAGGGGCATCTACAGGGACTCAGGAGTAACGTGCAGTAGAAAAGATTTTTGTTGTTGTTGTTGGTTTGGTTTTGGTTTTGGTTTTTCAAGACAGGGTTTCTCTATGTAGCCTTGGCTGTCCTGGACTCACTTTGAAGACCAGGCTGGCCTCAAACTCACAGCGATCCGCCTGCCTCTGCCTCCCGAGTGCTGGGATTAAAGGCGTGCGCCACCACGCCCAGCAGAAAAGATTTTTATAATGTAGAGCAATTCAAATCAGGGTAGCCCAAGGCGAGGAAAGGACATTGTTTAAATACAGGCAGATAGTTTCAAAAAGAAACTCCATAAGTATGTGGATAAAGAGAGTTAGCCAAGTCTTCAACTGTATGCCAAAGGGAGGTAACCACTGAGAGAAAAACCCAGAATGAATCCTTTAATACTTTATTTAGATACACAAAACTGATATGAATTCATAACTTCCCATGTAGAGATATTACTTTTGCATTGTTGATGTTTGAACCCAGAACCTCACAGGTGCTAAGCAAAGGATCCACCAGGGAACTGTGCCTGCCATCTCTCAAGTTAAAGACAGAGAATGGAATTGATAAAAGACATCAGTAAATGTTGGGTGTGCGTTGTGTGTCATAGTGTTTAAGTGTAATCGCAGTGCTCAGGAGGTAGAGGCAAGAGGATTCAGATTTTTAGCTTTTGAACTATCTAGTGAATTCCTGGCCAGTCTGAGATATATGAGACCCTATCTTGGAAAAAAAATAATAAAGGAAACTGAATACAGGGCTGGGGATGTAGCTCAGTAGATAGAGTGCTTACTTATTGTGCTTAAAGGGCCTGGGTTCCATTCTCAGTACTGAATAACCCAGGCAGGGTGGCCCACACCTATAATAACCAGGCAGGGTGTCCCACATCTATAATAACGGGCAGTGGTGGCCCATGCCACTAATCCCAGCATTTGGGAGACAGAGACAGATGGATTGGATCTCCGTGAGTTCTAAGCCAGCCTGTGCTACAGAGTGAGTTCCAGGACAGCTAAGGCTACACAGATAAACCCTACCTTGAAAACAGAAAAAAAAAAAAAAAAAAAAAAAGGAAAGGAAAAATGGAAAAAGAAAAAAAGAAAAGGATTATGACTGTCTGGAAGCAAAAATTTAACCAAGGCAATGAGCACATTTAGCCACCAAATTTTGTTTACTTTTTGTTTGTTTGTTTTTTGAGACAGGGTTTCTCTGTGTAACAGCTCTAGCTGTCCTGGAACTCACTCTGTAGACCAGACTGGCCTCGAACTCACAGAGATCCTCCTGTCTCTGCCTCCCAAGTGCTGGGATTAAAGGCATGCACCACTATCGCCTACATAAATCTTAATTTCTTGAACCTCACCCTATAGTGGGGCTATTGGACCCACCAACGATATAAATACAGGTTTATTAATATTTTAAAACTTAGCTGGGTGCAGTGGTGCACACCTGTAATCTCAGCAATCAGGGAGGCAGAAGCAGGCAGATCTCTGTGAGCTTGAGGCCAGCCTGGTCTACAAAGTTAGTCCAGGACAGCCAGGGCTACACAGGGAAACCCTGTTGAAGGAGGAAAAGAAGGAAGGAAGGAAGGAAAGAAAGAAGGAAGGAAGGAAAGAAGGAAGGAAGGAAGGAAGAGAAAAAATGTTTTAAAATATAGGCCTTTTGCTGGGCAGTCTCCGGACTATTCTAACCTGACTAATCCTGACACTCCTACTGCCAGGTGACTAGGTCCTCCTCTCCCTCTGGTCCCTCCATTCACCCTCCCTCCCAACCCCACCCACTTCCCCCATGTCCAATCCTGAGTCTCCTACCTCTGCTTTCTTCTCCCAGAGTCCTGCTTTCTGCCTGGAAGATCCCCTTCCACTTCCTGCCCAGCGACTGGCTGTCAGATCTTTAATACAGCCAATAGGCCAGTGAAGAAGGATCGATATTTACAAAATGAGACCAGTGATGGGCCATAGAAATAACAAGTCCAAGATCCAGCTAGTATTTAACTCTCTGCAGGAACAGAATTAACAATTGAATATACAGAGACGCACCTTGACACAGTGCATCCCAACATCTCCTTTTAGTCCAATAAATGGCTTTTTCTCTAACATCAATAAACTATAAATAATATGACCAATTATGAGAAATAGCAGGTAAGAATTATATTCACGCCCGGCGTGGTGGTGCAGGCCTTTAATCTCAGCACTCAAGAGGCAGAGACAAGAGGATTGTTGTGAGTTCGAGGCCAGCCTGGTCTACAAGAAGAGTCCAGGATACCCAAGGCTGTTACACAGAGAACCTGTCTCAAAAAACAAAAAAACAAAAAACCAAAAAGTTACAGTCACAATGTTTAGTCCAGTCCATTTGTATTTGGCAACTTTGGAAAAAGCATTCCACTATCTATTCTATCTTGATGAGTCCAAAGTTCTGTACCTAAATCACTATTAAGGCTTATACACCCTCTAACCTTCATAACGTGTATTTACCAACCTTAAAACATCTTCTGGGGCTGGAGAGATGGCTTAGAGGGGCTGGAGAGATGGCTTAGAGGAGCTGGAGAGATGGCTTAGAGGGGCTGGAGAGATGGCTTAGAGGAGCTGGAGAGATGGCTTAGAGGTTAAGGGCACTGACTGCTCTTCCAGAGGTTCTGAGTTCATATTCCTAGCAACCATATTGTGGTTCACAACCATGTATAATGTGATCTAATGCCCTCTTCTGGCCTGCAGGTGTATGTGCAGGCAGAATATTGTATAAATAATAATAAATAAACAAATAAATAAATCTTCTTAGACCTTTCAGCCTCCGTAACTTGCATTTTTCAGCCTTTAACACATCTTTTTAGAGCCTTCACAACTTAAGCTCATATCTTTATCAACTTACGACTCTTTTGTGAATTTTCTTTTTGCATTTGATAACAAGGAAAACTATAGAACTATAAATATCTAGTCTTCAGAGACCGGAGAAGGATAAATTTTACCTGAGTAAACGGGAAGTGCTGAACAAACAGCTTCCAAAACTAGACGTGACAGAGACTGTTGGCTACCTAGATAGCCATCCAAGATTCCAATGTATCGGTGGGGCAGCCATCTTTGGCTGCCAGGCCCAGAAGTTTGGCAGGCTTTTCTGTGAAGCAAGACTTTTGAAGAACTGTCTTACCTGGACTCTGCAAAGTGGGGCAATGGACTTTGCACTGTCCTGCCTTCACATAGCTTAGACTGCATGTGGTCAGCAGTATATGTAAGGTCACTTTTCTGCCCAGTGGCCAGCTTTGCCACATTTGTAGCAAGCTTCATGAGGAAGTTCTTGGTGCCCACCATCATCTTTGAAGTAGACTGGGGAGATGCCAAGAGCTGATGCATCTCTGTCACAAAAAGCCTTTTGTTATTAAATGCCAAATCCTCAGATCTCTGACATGCTTGAGGACCATCTGTCTATCTAAAGTATATCTAAGTAGACAAATGTTGCTTATATCTGTTTATTACTTTCTGTTTAACTTTGAAAATATATACAGAAGGCTAAATAATGCTTATTTCTGTAATTAAAGTACATTTTAAATGAGTTGTGTATATACAAAACCTTAAACAAGAGTTGAATCATATATACAGTATGTTGTAGCAAAATATAACTGGGGGGAATATAACCAGAGACACACCTTCACACAGTGCACCCCAACACCATCCTGCAATAAAAGGACTCAGGAGAAAAGCCTAACCTCGTGATAAGCCAGAAAAATTACATGATAAGACTGAAAAATCTAGCCAGGTGTGATAGTACATGCCTTTAATCCCAGCACTCAGGGAGGCAGAGATAGGCAGATCACTGTGAGTTCCAGGCTAGCCTGGTCTACAAAGTGAGTTCCAGGGCAGCCAAGGCTACACAGAGAAACTCTGTCTCAGAAAAACAAAAACAAAAAACTGAAAAATCTTAAGTCAGAAAATAAGGAAGACATAGAAGAATGTTAATTCAGAACATGGCTGTCCTGGCAAGAGATCACATCAAAGATCTTCTAGGTCTGTGTGATCCGGCTGGAATACAAACATGCCTTTAATCCAGGAGACAGAGGCAAACAGATCTGAGTTCAAGGCCAGCCTGGTACAGAGCAACCATCAGGTAAAGAAAAGCTTGGATCTAGGTGCATGCCTTTAATCCCAAAAGAAGGTAAAGTTAGCTTGTAGAAGAAAGCACCCGTGTTTGAAAATGACATCTAATTGAGTGGCAGGAAAGGTGACGAATCAGAGAAAATTTGACAGAATAGAATACACCCAACTCTCATGAGAAGAGGGGAAAGGGAAGCTACTTAAGAGGCAGCTTTTCAGAGATAGGGGGACAGTCTTTACAAGGACACTAATAGAGAGATGGTTTGCCGAGAGAGAACTCAGGTGATTAAGGAATGAGCCAGAAAATGAGAAGCCAGAAGATTAGAACAGATTGCTGAGTTGGTTTGAGGCCAAGCAGAGCAATTCTGGACTGAGAGAGAAGCCGGATTGAATAAGTCAGCTGGGAGAGGAGTTTGAGCCACAACAGCTGAGTTGAACCAGGCAGCCTAGAGCTCAGAAAGAACGCATAAGGGTGAGTTTATTCAGCAGTAAGTCTCAGAGGCTGAAAACATTCTAGGCCCAGGTTAGATTATAGAGTCTGGAAGCTTCCAGGACTAGGCCTAGGCCAGCAGAAGGAGGCAGTAAGCCTCCCAGATAACAACCGAGCCAGGAGAATAAAATTACTTTAAGAGGACGAAGAATTATATCATATCAAAGGTGAATATATGTGAAAGGATTCAGAACGTAGTTCAAAAGGTTCCAGATGGCCAAGGTCAGAACAGCTTAAGCATGAAATTAAATATTGACAGAAACAGCTTCAGTTCAAGAGTGGAATTCAAGAGGACATAATCATCACATGAGTAAATATATACAAGTCTGATAAAGCACACATATAATTTCAAGGTATTGCTCAATGAAATGCTAATAATTTCTAAGGGAAACAGAGCAATCCAAATGGCCAGCTATTTTATAAAATGACCACTTCCTAGGACCTTCCAAAATGTCAATATCATGATAGTGAAGGAAAAACTGGAAACTATTTCCATTCTAATTGAAAAATAAAGAAGAACAACTGAATGCAACATGTGCCCCTTAAGTGAATCCTTTGCCAAAGTACAGTATTGAGCTATATAGTGAAATTGAGTAGGAACTAAGGGCAGAATTTATAGTCATATGTCAATGTTAATTTCCTGATTTTTATATATTATATATAATAAATACATAATATATATTATATGTAGATACATTAATACATTAAGGTTATATTAATGGTTTGGGAGTACAGGCAAGTTAACCATTTTCTTCATTGGTGTACCCACTAATGAGTTGCCTATGCTCCAAGAAACAACATCCCCGCCCCCATGCTCAGGCAAGCAACCCTGATTAAACTCAGTAGTCACAAAATAACAACAAAGACATGAAGATAGGACAGCAGAAGGGAACTTAAGAAGAGGTTCAGTAGCTGGGCGTGGTGGCATACACCTTTAGTCCCAGCACTCGGGAGGCAGAGGCAGGCGGATCGCTGTGAGTTCGAGGCTCCCCTGGTCTACAAAGCGAGTCCAGGACTGTCAAGGCTACACAGAGAAATCCTGTCTACAAAAACCAAAGAGGGGGGTGGGGTTCAGCGGGAGGAGCATGGGAGAGGGTAATGAGCAATGAAAAAAAGCAAAAGACATTATGCACATGTGTGAAATTGTACAGATTTCAATTTCTTAAAAAAGATTTGGGGGTAATTTGGAATCATATCAAACCGACTCTCAAGCGGCTCACAGCATTATTTGTATTTATGTCGCGACTTTTCTGTAACTTGTCTTCCCCCACCCACCCACCCAGTATGTAATGGGGAAAACAGACAATAGGCAAACCACAACCGGAACTCCGGTTTAGAAGGAAGTTATTTAGAAGCACGTAGCAGCCATTAGCAAATCTGAAAGCCAACCGTGCCCCTTCGGACAGCCCCCAGGCTCTGCTCCAAGGCAGCGGATTGGCCCCTGGCTCTTTCTCCTTTCTGCTCATGGCTGAACTCTTGGCTCAGAAAGCAGTTACTCCTGTGAGTCATTCCTCTTGGTTCCTAAGAAACTATGCGTGTTTTTGTCCAGCATCTTGTTGCTGATGATTTACAGGGTTCCTAGTGTCATCTTTTCGTTTGGAACCATCTTTGTTTATTCCTTGGTGTGCCCTTGTGAGGGCGCGCGCATGCGTGTTGGTGGTGTGATTTTTTTTTTTCCCCATGAATTTTCTTGCACTTCCCTCATTAGATCAAAACCACAGCCTCAAATCCCAAGAGAAACTGTTCTCTCCTTTGGCTTGGCTTCTGAGTGAGAGAGCTGGAAGGACAAAACACGTGTTTGTTGTTTGTTTGTTTGTTTGTTTACGGAATCTCAAGTATCCCGTACTGGCCTGAAACTTGCGAGCTAGTTGAGGATGACCTTTGACCTTCTTATCCCTCTCTTCCTTCCCCCTCCCAAGTGCTGAGATTACAGCTGTGTACCACCACAAGTGATGGTTTGTTTGCTTAGGATTTATTTTTTCTTTTCTTCTTTTTTTTTTTTTTTTTTTTAATTTTTTTTTTTGGTTTTTCGAGACAGGGTTTCTCTGTGTAGCCTTGGCCATCCTGGACTCACTTTGTAGACCAGGCTGGCCTCGAACTCACAGCGACCCGCCTGCCTCTTCCTCCCAAATACTGGGATTAAAGGCGTGCGCCACCACGCCCGGCTCTAGAATTTATTTTTATCCTTCTGTATATTTGTCTGTGTCTCTGTACACTCCGTATGTACACTGTGTGTGTGCAGATACTCGAAGTGGTCAGAGGAGGATGTTGCATCCCTGGTTGTGAGCCTTCTGATGTAGGCACTGCGAGCTGAGCTTGGATCCTCTGGAAGAACAGCAAGGGCTCTTAACCGCTGGGCCATCTGTCCATCTGTCCAGCCTCCCCCCCCCACCCCCCCATCATACTGTGCTTTACATACTGCTGGGGATTGAACCAGGGCAATGTGCTTGCAGGGAAGACACTGTATTAACTGAGCCTCCATCCAGCTTCCCTTAAGATTTTTTTTTTTGGGGGGGGGAGGTGCATGGCCAGAGAGATGGATGAGGAGCTTACAGCACTTGTTCTTGCAGAGGACCCAAATTCAACTCCTAGCACCAACACGGTGGTTCACAACGATCTGTAACTCCAGTTCTAGGGGAGCTGATCTCCTCTTCTGACCTCCAGAGGCACAAGGCACATCCGTTGTACACATACACACAAGCAGGTAACACCCACACACACACACACACAAATCAATGAATGAATCTTTTTGGGGGGGGGATGTTTCAAGACAGGGTTTCTCTGTGTATCCTTGGCTGTCCTGGACTCGCTTTGTAGACCAGGCTGGCCTCGAACTCACAGCAACCCACCTGCCTCTGCCTCCCAAGTGCTGGGATAAAAGAAGTGCGCCACAACCTTCCGGCCAATGAATGAATCTTTAATTTTGTTTGTTTTTCGAGACAGGGTTTCTCTGTGTAGCCTTGTCTGCCCTAGTCTCGCGTTGTAGACCAGGCTGCCTCTGCCTCCCAAGTGCTGGAATTATAGGTGTGCGCACCATGCCCGGCTAATCTTTAAATTTTTTTTAATAAAATTCTTTTTTTGGCTTTTGAAGATCGGGTCTGATAGCCGGGTGTCGTGGCACACGTCTTTAATCCCAGCACTCGGGAGGCAGAGGCAGGCGGATCGCTGTGAGTTCGAGGTCAGCCTGGTCTACAAAATGAGTCCAGGATGGCCAAGGCTACACAGAGAAACCCTGTCTAGAAAAACAAAACAAAAACAAAAACAAAAACAAAAACAAAAACAAAAAAAAGAAAAGAAAAGAAAAGAAGATAGGGTCTTGTTATTAGTTTGGACTGTCTATGAATTTTCTTTAATATACCATGCCCAGTGAGATTTATTACAGGCTTATTCAATATCTGAATACCAATTATATCATTATCTCCTTTCAACAAACCAAGAGAGAGAAATCTGAATATATACTTGTAATAATGTAGTATGTGCAACATAAAAATATAATTCAGTGTAGCCAAATAGATTTTTGCTGTTGTTGTCCTGAAACAGGATTTCTCCGTGTAGCTGGCCCTAGCTGTCCTAGAAGTCACTCTGTAGACTAGGATTTTGTTTTCATTTTTTTTTAATGATTTATTTATTTATTATGTATATAGCATTCTGCCTGCAGGCTAGAAGAGGGCATCAGATCTCATTATAGATGGTTGTGAGCCACCATGTGGTTGCTGGGAATTGAACTCAGGACCTTTGGAAGAGCAGTCAGTGTTCTTAACCTCTGAGCCATCTCTCCGGCCCTTGTTTTTAATTTTAAGACTGTGATTTTATTGCAACATTTCTCCTTTCCACTTCCTCCCTCCAAGCCCTCCCATGTACCCTTCCCCACTCTCTTCAAATTCATGGCCTCTTTTTTTTTATCAGCTGTGTATATGAATTCTTGATCCTCCTGCCTTAGCCTCACTAGAGATTGTTGCCACACCTACCCTGCCCTACATTTAGGTTATTTTTTTTTTGCCCTACCTCGAGAGACTGTCCTGGGTGAACCCTCTTTACATCCTCTAAATTTTGTCAAACCGCTATGTTTTTTTTTTTTTTTCTTCCTCTTGTCATGAGTACAATAAGCTAAAAAAACATATAGTTGATCATGTTTTTGTGTTATTGCGCAATGTCAGAAGTTACTGAGTAACAGTAAATTTACAAGGTTTAGAAGGTTTTATGACAACGATTTGTCATAAAAATCCGTCTTCCTTAGTTATTGACATTAACTCTCTTATCACAGAGCAAATATGCCTATATAGCTCTATACATATATGTAAAAAAAAGAGACTGGAGCGTATCCAGAGGTTACGGAAGTGGGTATTGATAAGATAATGAGCCAGACCAGGGGAATCTGTTACTGAAACTGCTAGAATCTAGTTTGAAAGTGAAGCTGTGAGGGGGCTCAGCTTCAAGGTAAAAGGCCAGACGGGACTGAGTCCAGAGCGGGAAATGGCAGGTCAGAGCCAGGTCCAGACAGATGACCAGGCGGGCCAGCAGACTATTAAACGGTGGGGGACTGCACAGAGTCAGCAAGCCTTCGGGCTTTGACACTCACGCCGGATATCGGGTGATAGGCTGGCGCAGGACCGTACCATTGTGCCGTTGGGTGCCCATCACTGTGCGGGGCAGAGGAAAGGGGGTCATGTGTACCTTTGCTTTGATCGTGTATGCCCCATAAGCTCTTGGGTCTAGCTTACTAAGTACGATTTTAATAGGCCATGCGTCTCGATAGACTTACAGGGTGGTCCCTTTCCAGTCCCAGGAATAAGTCAGTAGTCAGTCATTCTGGATGGGTGGTACCTGGCAGGCAGTGCAGGTTCTGGGTCCACTCGAGGGGGGTGTATTCAACCTCTTCCCTCGAAATGAGAAGGAAGTTGCCCTCAAAACAGAGTCTCCTTGAGCAGTGCAGAGCCAAAAGCAAACAACCAACAAAACAAGCAAAGCACTGTTCTATACAATATGTAGCAACGTAGCGCGGAGCCCAGCCTGAGCCCAGCGCTGTACTCTGCCGCTGGCTGCTAAAAGCAATCACTTGGAACTTGGACATCCCTCCCTCCGTGGAGGCCGTGAAATCTGTCCAGGTACTCACTCTCTGGCTGAGGTCTGTTGTGAGCGGGCGATGTAGGCGAATAGCCACTAGGAGCAGTTTGCTCACTGGGCTTGGGTTATCCTCACTGCTCGGAGCTCTGCAAACTTTCCGGGCCCAAAGTCAAAAGTCGCTTTTAGGTTTTGAGTATGGAAGCATACCATTCCGGCTGCGATGTCGGGAGGGCTTGGGAAGTCAGGTTTCCATGCACTGAACCTGGCGTAGCTTTTTGTGGTTTTGATTTTGTTTTGTAGATGATAATGCTTTAGAATTTAGCTGTGGGCCCGGCGTGGTGGCGCACGTTTTTAATCCCAGCACTCATGAGGCAGACGCAGAGGCAGATGCAGAGCCAGGCCTATCGCTGTGAGTTCAAGGCCAGTCTGGTCTACAAAGTGAGCCCAGGACAGCCAAGGCTACACAGAGAAACCCTGTCTTGAAAAACAAAAAACAAACAAACAAACAAAAAAACAAAACAAGAATTTAGCTGTGTACTTTTGTTTATCTCTTGTCTCTGGTGACTTCTAAGCTACAACTGCAGAACTGGGGAGTTGTAACAGAGACCATATGCCTATAAAGCCAAAAATATGTGTTGTATTATCTCATCTTTTCACAGAAAAGGGGGTTTGCCAACCTCTGATTTATTGCTATGTAAAGCAAAGCTAAACCAAGAAAAATCCTGACCCAAATGATCCCCACCCACACCCTTAATGCTTGTTGGCTTTGAATTCTCTATTTGAGGCCAAGACTGGCTCAAAACCCTTGATCTTCCTGCCTCAACCCCACAAGTGTTGCCACCAAAAATGGTTCCAAAGTGAGTTTCTTTCTTTCCTTTCATTTGGTTTTTCTAGACAGACTTTCTCTGAGCTGTCCTAGAACGCACTCTGTATATCAGTTGGCCTCAGACTCAGAGACCTTCCTGCCTCTGCCTTATAAGTGCTAAGATTAGAAGCATGTGCCACTCCCCCTGACTCCAAAAGTGAGTTTCTTTTCTTTTCTTTTTTAAAGGGTTTGTTTGTTTGTTTATTGTGTATACAGTGTTCTGCCAGTGTGTACACCTGCACACCAGAAGAGGACACCAGACCTCATGGATGGCTGTGAGCCATCATGTGATTCCTGGGAATTGAACTCAGGACCTTTGGAAGAGTAGCCAGTGTTCTTAACCTCTGAGCCATCTCTTCAGTCCCCAAAAGTGAGTTTCTTAAAACAATAGCACTATATATCTCTTATGAGTCTGTGTGTTGACCAGGTGTTCTTCAAGCTGGGCATAGTGGTATAAGACTTTAATCCCAGCACTCAGGGAGGCAGAGGCAGGCGGGCTGCTGTGAGTTCGAGGCCAGGCTGGTCTACAAAGTGAGTCCAGGACAGCCAGGGTTACACAGAGAAACCCTGTCTCGAAAAACTGAAAAAAACCCAAAACCAAACAAAGACCAGGTGTTATTCTGTTTCATATAGTGTTTTCTGGAGTTATTGAGTGTGTGGAAGGTACAAATTGCTTCATTCACATGACTGAAAACTGGTGTTGGTTGGTAGCTGGTAGCTCAACTAGAGCTGTTAGCCTGCTGCCTTTCCCTGCCACCTCAGCCACTGGCCACACCCCATGTGGGTCTTAATGTGGCTGCTTGAGCTTCCTTACAGAACGGCAGCGAGGGGCCCAGATGGCTCAATGGGTAAAATGCTTGCTGTGCAGGTGACAACCTAAGTTCAGGTGCCTGGCACCCATATAAAAGGCAGTTGTTCCTCTAATCCCAGCACTGAGAAGGTGGAGACAGGTGGATTCCAGGGTCTGGGTGAGCCATACAAGCTAACCAACTTGTAAGTTTCAGGCTCAGTGAGAGACTCTGTCTCAAAAAAAAAAAAAAATGTGGAGAACAGCCCTACATTCACTACACACACACACACACACACACACACACACACACACAGTGTACCCAAACGTGATTGCTGGGTTCTAAGAAGGAGCATTCTAGGCCTAGGAAGGCAATCCAGGCAGGAGACTGCAGGCCTAGTACGCTGGGAACCCTGACGTGTTTGGCTCACAGTTCTGGGTCTCCAAGCCAGAACCTCTTCTGTGTTTCCTTACTAAGGAGGTGCCTCCTCAGCTTTAATACCCCATACTAAAAATAGTCACTTCTTTTGGTTGTTGTTGTTTTTTTTTTTTTTAAACAGCAACAGCAAAAGCAGGGTCCTATTGTATAACCCAGGCTCTAGCCCAAAATTATTCCCTTGGGGTTTGTTTTGTTTAATTTCTTTTGTGGGGTTTGATTTGGCTTTTTGTTTTGTTTTTAGTTGGCTAGTTGGGTTGGTTTTGTTTTGATTTGATTTGATTTTTCAAGGTAGGGTCTCTCTGTGTAGCTTTGGCTATGCTGGACTCACTTTGTAAACAAGGCTGGCCTCGAACTCACAGCAATCCGCCTACTTCTGCCTCCCTGAGTGTTGGGATTACAGGTGTGCACCACCACCACCACTGAGATTGGTTTTGTGTGTGTGTGTGTGTGTGTGTGTGTGTGTGTGTGTGTGTGGTTTTTTTGCTTTTTTGTTTTTTGTGGTTTTTTTGGTCTTACACTATAGCTTAGGTTATCCTATAACTCACTATATAGACTAAATTCAGCATCTTCTTGCCTCAGCTTACAGTGTGCTGGGAGCCAATGTACTTGAATAATATCCACCTTTTTAAAAAATGCACTTTTATTTAGTGGGGGCACTGCATTCATATATAAGTCAGAGGATAACTTGCGGGAGTCAGTTTTCTCCTTCCATCATGAGGGTCCTGGGAATCAAACTCAGGTCTTCAGGCTTGACAGCAAGTACCTTTATCCACTGAGCCACACTGCCAGCCCACATTCGCTTCTCGGTGTTCATCAGCCCATATTCGCTTCTCGGTGTTCATGTTAAACTAAAAACTGAGGATGGAAGGCCGAGTCCCAGGAGTCCCGGTGCCGTGCAAACACTCCTGTAAGATGAGCCCTTTGAGCAAGATCACTGGGCCAGAAAGGCTTTGGGCTGAGTAACAGTCTGGCCTGCCCTGGCTGCTGTTGAGAGTGAACACTCAACATCGCTCCCTCAGGACTGCTGCTGCCACCACTGTAGTATCACCGCCTAAGAATTCAAGTTCCAGTCACACGCTTGGACCCTTCTGTCAGACACAAAACAATCTTCCCCTTTCTGCTTTCACGGTAGGATCCGGGGCTCTGCAGCTCTCCTTTACTGTGTACACTGAACTATTCTTCCAAATAAGAAAGGGGATTACATGTTGGTGGGAAAATATAGTGACAAAGGCTTACTGAAGTCATTTAGCGTCTCTCTCTCTCTCTCTCTCTCTCTCTCTCTCTCTCTCTCTCTCTCTCTCTCTCTCTCTCTCTCTCTCTCTCTTGTTGAGACAAGGTTTCTCTGTGTAGCCCTGGCTGTTTTGGAACTTGCTCTGTAGACCAGGTTGGCCTCAAACTCAGAGATATGCCTGACTCTGCCTCCTAAGTGCTGGGATTAAAGGCATGGCCTGAGCAATCTCTTGAGCCCAATCTCAGTTGGTTTTTTGAGATAGGGCCTCTTATAGGCCAGGCTGTGTAACAAGGCTGGCCTTGAACTCCTGAGATACCAGAAGAACTAAAATTGGATTTCAGGGTAACTGGGGCAAAGGTTAAGAAATAGGCCTACAGGAGATAATCTGGCCAGCTGCAAAGAGCAGCCCCACTAGAGATAGCGTTGCCTAGTGACTGACCAGAAGGGTTCCACCAGAGATAGAGTTGATAAGAGACCCAGTTTTATGGCCACTATTCCTTCCTGCCCACCAGGATAGGGTTAATAAGAAACCAGACACTTCCCTGGACAAGGTAGTGAACAAAGAAAGCTAAGCCATGGGTGGCCTTGGAGGCTTTTTCTGTAGCTTGTCACTTTAGACATTAGACCTCTTTATGTTACTCAACCAATAGATGCTTGCCAGGTTGGATCGCCCCTGCTTTGGGGTGCTAGGAGGGATTGGAACCTATACATTTACCCTCAGCCCAGAGATCAGGGCTCTTTCTGGGTATCACTGTGTTGGTGACTGGTCAGATTCCGGCTCTGAGTCAATTAAAAGTCCTCATGTGTATTGCATCGGTATCAAGTCCTGGTGGTTTTTTGGCAGGGGGGGGGGTCTCGAGATCTGGGTACAGCACCTCTGATCCTCCTACCTTTACCTCCTCAGTTCTGGGACTGCAGGCATTCACCAACATGACCACTTTCCCCCTTGAGTATAGTAGTATCCACAGCTTCTGTTTTGCCTACAAGAACGCCGTGCCTGAGACTGAGAGCCCTGCCAAGGAGCCAGTGTGCAAACAGATGAACACGTAGATCTCTGTGGTCTGTCCGTTCAGGGTCAAATAGGAAATGTGACTATGTTTATCCTGGCTGATTCTGAGACCTCGCCACTCCTTTATGTCTTTCAAAACCTACTTTCATATAAGAGTACAGTTTGCAGAATCAGTTTTTTTTCCCTCCCTATTATAATGCGGATCCAGAGTGTCCCCAAAAGGTCCCCAAAAGTGTGTGAATTGTCTTAGGCCCTAGCTCAGTGCTACCAGGAGGTTGTTCAAGCTTTAGAATGGGGGGTCTACTAAGAAGTCTCCAGGTAACCAGAAGCAGTCCTTGAAGATTTATGGGACCCTGGTCCCCTCATGGTTCTCTTCCCACTCCCCATGACGAGGTGTGTGGCTTTGTCCTTCCGTCATCTGCTGCTGTGCCGCGCACCTAAAGGAATGGGCCCAGTCAGCTATGGATTGAGAGCCGGGTGCCAAGGTTTACCCCTGTAACCTCTGCTGATGGAGGGTCAGGAGTTCAGTGTCATCCATGGCAACATAGCAAATGCAAGAGCAGTGCAGGCCACACGAGACCTTGTCTCATCAAAGCTATAGGCTGAAATCTCCCAAGAGTGTAAGCCTGAATGAACCTTGTGCTTATAAGTTGATTATCTTTGGTGTTTGTTATCATAACCCAAAGTTGACTGACTTATTCTCCAGAACGGGCAGGCACTGTTTTGATTTGACTTCTATGCATTATTTCTTCCAATGAGACACCCACCTCTGCAGAACGGAAAGATGGCTCAACATTAACTTCTCTTCCAGAAGACCTAGGTTCTAGTCCCAGCATCCACAAGGTGGCTCACAACTATCTTTAGATCCAGTCCCAGGGGATCCAACGTGCTCTTCTGCTTTCTATAGGCACCAGGCACACACTGGTACGCAGACAGACAGACATGCAGGGGAGACCAGCCATGCACATAAAAAAATTTTTTTGGGGGACAGGGTCTCTCTGTGTTAGCCTTGGCTGTCCTGGACTCGCTTTGTACACCAGGCTGGCCTCGAACTCACAGTGATCCACCTGCCTCTGCCTCCCAAATGCTGGGGTTAAAGGCATGTACCACCATGTCCGGAAAAAAAAAATTTTTTTTTTAAAGAGAGACCCCTTTTTGGGGCTGGAGAGATGGCTCAGAGGTTGAGAGCACTGCCTGCTCTCAGTTCAATTCCCAGTAACCACATGGTGGCTTACAGCCATCTATAGTGGGATCTGGTGCCCTCTTCTGACATGCAGGCCTATATGAAGATGAAACATTGCGTACTTAAATAAATAAATATTTTAAAAAGAGAGAGAGAGAGACCCCTTTTTCTTCGCCATGTGATTAGGCCAGGCTAACCACGGTTTCCGAAAGGATCAGGCAGCAGACTTTAGACAGCACTAAATCCTCAGACCACAGTGGCTAATTCAGGGAACAGCACACACCCAAGATTGATTGACAGCAATGCCTACTCTTTCCTTAGATTTTCTGCTACGAGTGCTGAGAAAGGGCCTTTCCTTTCCTCTGCAATTGCCCTTTCTGTATCACTACATCATTATATTATCTCTCTGGGATTCCTGGAGCAAACTGCTACAGACATGATGGTTTAAAACAACAGGAATTCAGTGGTGGTGCACGCCTTCAATCCCAGCGCTCAGGAGGCAGAGGCAGGTGTGTCTGGGAGTTCCAGGCCAGCCAAGGCTACATAAGAAAACCCTGTCTCACAAGCAAAACCCAGAAACAATTCTTCCATGGTTCTGGAAGTCAATTCTGAAAATTCAGGTAACAATAGGGCCATAGTCCTTTTAAATGTGCTAAAGAATCCTTTGGATTGGAGAGATGGCTCAGTGGTTAAGGGTACTCCTTGCGAGCCGGGCGGTGGTGGCGCACGCCTTTAATCCCAGCACTTGGGAGGCAGAGGCAGGTGGATCTTTGTGAGTTCGAGGCCAGCCTGGTCTACAAGTGCATCCAGGACAGCCAAGGCTACACAGAGAAACCCTGTGTAACCAAAAATCCAAACCAAACCAAACAAACAAACAAAAGAGTTTCAGAGGAACCTGAGTTGGGTTCCTAGAATTCACATGCTGGCCTCACAGCCATCCATAACTCCAGTTCAGAGGATCCAGGGTTCACACACACACACACACACACACACACACACACGAATACATGTGCATGCAGGCAAAACATTCCTACAGGCAAATATATCTAAAATAATAATAATTAAAAAAAAAAAAACAACCCTCCCATGCAATCATCCAGTGGCTCTCAGGAATCCCTGGCACACTGTGATCTGTAGCTTCATGCTTCTAGTCTTCACGTAGACATCTTCCTGTTTATGGTTCTTGAATTGGTGGCTTTTCTCACTGCTGAGACAAAAGCAGCATTTGGCTCGCAGTTTGAGAGTCCACAGTCCGCCACGGCCAGGAAGGCAGCCTGCCATGGCCAGAAAGGCAGTCCGCCATGGCCAGGAAGGCAAGGCAGCAAGACTGTGAGACTAGTCACAGGCGTCTACAGGCAGGAAGTCGAGAGGGGGAGTTTGGAGGTCTTCAGCCTGATGTTTCTTTTTTATTCAGTCTGGGCACTGTTGCCCGGAGTCAGAATGGGTGTTTTCTCCATAAACATTTCTGAAAGCACTCTCATAGGCACACCTAGATCTGCAACTACCATGGGCATCTTTTAATCCAACCGAGTTGACAAGATTAGTCACCACATTGAGTCCCTTGTCAACTTGACACCCAACTGCGTCACTTTGAGTCATGAGCAGTTCTGCTTATGTAGCCCAGCTGTCCTCCAGCCCAAATCTTCCTGACTCAGTCTCCTGAGTTCTGGGGTTAAAGATGTTCACAGTGCACCCTGCTTCACCTTTTGTTATAAGGATAGTTGAGGTCTACCTTAATCCAGTATGACATCTTCAGTTGGCACGTGCATTTGCAAAGACGGCATTTCCAAATAAATACAATTCTGAAAGCTTTGAATAAGGTGAGATTTGGAAGTCCACTGTTCAAACAAGCACAGCCTGTATGTAGAAGAAACTGACAAGGATGAGGCCAACAAGGAAGAAGGAAGGGGAAAAAAAAAAGGCGGGGGGCTGGAGAGATGGCTCAGAGGTTAAGAGCACTGTCTGTTCTTCCAGAGGTCCTGAGTTCAATTCCCAGCAACCACGTGGTGGGTCACAACCATCTATAATGTGATCTGGTGCCCTCTTCTGGCCTGCAGGTGTACATGCAGGCAGAGCTCTGTATACATAATAATAAATAATAAATCTTTTAAAAAAAAAAAAAAAAGGAAGAAGGAAGAATATGCTCTCCTATGCCATGCCAGACTCCCTGAGCGCCACCTACTATAAGCACTGCCTCCCCCTTTTCCTTCCTTCCTTCCTTCCTTCCTTTCTTCTTTTCTTCTTTTTGGTTTTTTGAGACAGGGTTTCTCTGTGTAGCCCTGGCTGTCCTGGAACTCACTTTGTAGACCAGGCTGGCCTCGAACTCACAGAGATGCGCCTGCCTCTGCCTCCCAAGGGCTGGGATTACAGGCTCTCCCTGTTTTTCTTGAAGTTGGTAGAATTAGAAAGGCTTTTGTGGTGACCAGGGCCCCAGACTTCCTGTGCTGTCCTCACTTCCCAAATCCTCCTTCAGGGCTCAGCAATTTCATCTGCAAGTTGGCTTAGTGCCTTGGCTTGCTTCATTTGGCCATGAAGCAAATTTATTTTGAGCAGCTAGAAGATGGAGGGAGCCCTTACAGTGTCTTTGCCCGTTGTTCTTTTCTTTCCATTTTTGTTTGTTTGTTTGTTTGGTTTTCTTTTGTTTTTTGTTCTTTGAGGCAGGGTCTCTTTGTGTCGCTCTGGTTGTCCTGGACTCACTTTGTAGACCAGGCTGGCCTCGAACTCACAGAGATCTGCCTGCCTCTGCCTCCCGAGTGCTGGGACTATGTTCTCATTTTTGTTAGGGAAAATGTGAAATGCATACCAAGCTGAGAGAAGAGCATGCTTCTGTCACTTCATTTAAAACAAAACATCTAGGGCCAGCGAGGTGGCTCAGCAGGTCACAACACCTGCCTCCACATCTGACTATTTGCCTTCAACCTTCAGGTCACATACAGCGAGAGGAGGGGACCTTCAGGTCGCATACAGCGAGAGGAGGGGACCTTCAGGTCACATACAGCGGGAGGAGGGGACCTTCAGGTCGCATACAGCGGGAGGAGGGGACCTTCAGGTCGCATACAGCGGGAGGAGGGGACCTTCAGGTCGCATACAGCGGGAGGAGGGGACCTTCAGGTCGCATACAGCGGGAGGAGGGGACCCACTCTTGCAAATTGTTTCCTGACTGCCACACAATCACAAATAAGTAAAAAAAAGTAAGAGGAATTCTTCAACATCTTTTGTTCATTTGTTTGTTTTGCTTTGGTTTTATTTGCTTTAAATTTTGTTTTTGTTTTTAGACTTACTTATTTTTATTATATGCGTATGAGTGCTTTACCTGTATGTAAATCATGTACACTCCTGGTGCCCAGGGAGGTCAAAGGAGGGCATTGACTCCCCTGAAACTGCAGTTGTATATGTATGGGTGTGAGCCACCACGTGGGTGCTAGGAACCGAACTCAAGTCCTCTGTAAGAACAAGTGCTCTTAACTGCTGAGCCATCTCTTCAGCCCTATTTATTTGCTTTATTGAGAAAGGATCTCATTGTATAGCCCAGGCTACTCTGAGACTTACTGGGTAGCCCAGGTTACCCTTAAGCTTGAAATTGCCCTGCCTTAGCCTCACAAGTGCTGAGGTTACAGGTTGGGATTCTGCACAACTAGCAACTCTCAGGTGATGCAAACTCTGTGTATCTATGGATTACAAAGTTGTAAGGCCCTAAATCATAAAACAGAGAAGAAAATCACGCTGCTAGAGAGGTAATGGGCCACAGGGCTTACGAACCGGTGTGCTGGAGAGCTTATAGTGACTACCCAAACTAACGTATAAAATATTCCAGAGTGAGGCAGACACTGGACCAAGCACTGAAGGAGACACGGGGAAGTCCTGCGGTTTCTGGGAAGAAACTGGCAGGGCAGCTGTGTGGCAGGCTACTTCCTTGGCTGTGCACCCTGCTGGATTCAGTCATCGACACCCAGGAGAAAATGGAGAAATTCTAAGAAGTGAAGGCACACTTATGTGATATTCTAGGAAATGTGGCAGAGTAAGCATGTCCAGCAACTCAGGATGCCTGGTTTCTCTTTAAACTTGCTCTGCTTCAGCCGGGGTGGTGGTGGCGCACACCTTTAATCCCAGCACTTGGGAGGTAGAGGCAGGTGATCTCCGTGGGTTCGAGGCCAGCCTGGTCTACAGAGTGAGTCTAGGACAGCCAAGGCTACACAGAGAAATCCTGTCTCAAAAAACCAAAAACTTGCTCTTCTTCAAGAATGGACCTTGTTAGTTCTCTGTCTGTCTCTCTGTCTCTGACTCTCTCTCCCTCCCTCTCTGTCTCTGTGTGTGTCTCTGTCTCTGTCTCTCTCTCTCTCTGTGTCTCTCTCTCTCTTTCCTCCCCTCTCTCCCTTTTCACCTCACCTACCAACTGCAGCTGATTAGACTAGGGGAGAATGTCTGATCCAAGCTAGGCCAGTCAGATAGTCTATACTTCCATTCAGAGTATTTGGATTTGAAATTCAGGATAACCAGTAAGTCCGAGGCGGTGGGGTTGGCTGGCATTACCTCTCCTGCCAGTGTGTAGAGAAGGCAAGAACACTGAGAGAAGGAAACAGACCACAGAGTGAAGCAGGCAGGAAGAGGGGACTTTGCCTGTGTTCCTGAGTTGGCTTGTCTCCTTCCCCCATTCCTGCTTTTTATTTATTTCTTTTTTTTTTTTTCTTTTCTTTTTTTCCTTCATTTCTTCTTGAAGCCTGGCAATCTTTCTGCCCATGGACGTGTGCTTCAGAACCCAATCTCCTGGATTACTATAGAGCTCAGGGATAGAGCGCTTGCCTAGTGTGGCCAAGAGCCTGGATTTGATTCCTAGCAGCGCACACATATATCGCTTCCTTGTATTAAAGTCTTCCAGGTATCAGTGAGCTTTAGTCCTCAAAACCACAGGGAATGAATGAGGCATGGTTACAATCTCAAAAATGGGAGCAAAATCTGAGGAGAAATGGATCCGGCCTATGAGCACACATCAAAATGGGTCTTTCGGCTGAGAAGGTGGGAGCAATTCCTAACAGGAATAAAGTTTCCTACACCAGGGGAGAGACTTGGTGGGCCATGCTCCTTTCTGCAGACTGAGAGGGCCACGCCCTGTTTCTAGGCTGGCTTTATAGTGCTGCCAGCTTCATTATAACCTCCGGGACCTTCCATCAGCCTCTCTGGCTTTGTTAACACCAATCACACAAAAAGGCCCCTTTCTTCCATCAAGCTCTGGGGACCAGTGTCCTCGCCTTATTGCCACACGCAGCTGCTCAGAGCCCGGCTCTCCCAAGTATCTAGGAAGAGCTCTTCCCAAGAGGTTGATTCTCTGCCTAGCATCCTGTAATCAACACATCACCTCTGAGTCCCTAGACTGAGGGAGGTGGAGGAGGGGCGAGGCTTAACTGAGCTGCAGAGCTCAAGACTTTTTCATTACAGATCGATGACCAATTGGTGGTTCTGGTTTGTCCAGAACTGCCCTACTTTTAAGAGTGAAAATCCAAAACAATCCCATTTCCCTCTCAGAACCAGGAAAACTAAGATGATTACAATAGCGTAAAGGTCTCGGTTAAAAACCTGCCTGAATACTTAAAGGTATTGTTCCAAATGCAAGCCCACTAAAATCCCCAAACCTGCTCTAAGGATTGTCATACAACTGGGAATTTCCGTAGTACTAGGAGCTGAACGTAGAACCCTACAATTTCTAGGCGTTGTTCTATGCCCAGCCTCTCTGAATAGTTTTAAACTGATTCCTGACTCCACTACATCTCTTCAGAAGTTTCTAGCAATAGAGTAGGTCAGACTAGAAGTAGCATAGAGTCCTTCATGCTAGGGTATGTAGACAGTTTGAGACCCACCTGGACTATATAAGATCATGTTTCCCGGGACAGTGGTGGCATACACCTTTAATCCCAGCACTTAGTGTAGAGGCCAGTGGATCTCTGTGAGTTTGAGGCCAGCCTGGTCTATACAGAGTAAGCTTCAGGACAGCCAAGGTTACACAGAGAACCTTTTCTCCAAAAACCAGAAAGAAAACAAAAGGAGAGAGAGACAGACAGACAGAGACAGAGACAAAGAAAAGGAGAGAGGGAGAGAAGGAGGGAGGGAGGGAAGGAGGGAGAGACAGAGACAGAAACAGAAACAGAGAGGGGAGGAGGGAGGGAGGGAGGGAAAGAGAGAAAGTACATGGGTTCCAGAAGCCTCACACTCAGAACTCGCCTGACCTTGGCTGGACAAATGACCTCGATTGTCAGAGCCTTATTTGGACGTATTTCTCTTTTGTTTTACAGCGTTGAAGACCAAACCCTGGGATTCACACGCGCAGGATAAATCCTGTGCCAGACTGAATCGTACCACCCTCAGCCTTCTCAGTCTGGATAAGAATGCTCCCAGAGGCTTAGCCACCAAAATTGCCACTATTTGAAAGGGTCAGGAGAGGTGGCCTTGTTAGAGGAAGTGTGTCACCAAAGGTGGGCTTTAGGTTTCAAAAGCCTGTGCCAAGCCTAGTATCACTCTCGGTTTATAGACCAGGGTGTGGCTCTCAGCCCCCACTCCAGCACCCTGCTCCCCTAGATGCTAGTGGACTTTGAAGTTGTCAGCAAGCCCCCAGTTAAATGCTTTCTCGATAAGAGTTGCCTTGGCCACGGTATCTCCTCACAGCAATAGAACAGTGACTAAAACAGCATTTTCACCTGAGAAAGTCGTAAGATCAGCATACCCACACCTGTCTTGTCGGGAATCACCACCACCACCCCAGCCTTCCTGACAGGGTTTGAACCAGCTGCACCGGGAGCCCCCTTGCCTCATCCTGACTTGGAGGCCACAGTGCCCTTGCTTTCTATTGCTACCAAAGGCTCGAGATGCTCCAACAGCATCAAAGTCAGCGATTACCCTTTTGTAGTGGTCATAAGATGTTGTTGCAGTTTCTTTGTTGTTGCTGTTGTTTAAAGATTTGTTTATTTATTATGTACACAGTGTTTTGCCTGAATGTAACAGGCCAGAAGAAGGCACCAGATCTCATTGCAGATGGTTGTGAGCCACCATGTGGTTGCTGGGAATTGAACTCAGGACCCCTGGAAGAACGGGCAGTGCTCTTAACCTCTGAGCCATCTCTCCAGCCCTGTTGTTGTTGTTGTTGTTGTTGTTATTGTTATTGTTGTTTTGAAACAAGGTCTCACGATGCAGTTTTGGCTGGCCTGGAACTTTCTATATAGAAAGGGTTGGCTCCAAATTCCCCAAGTTCTGTCTGCCTCTGCTTCCAGAGTGCTGGGATTAAACGAACGCACCACATGTCTAGCCAGGCAATGTTTTTTCATTAGCTTCCCTTGCTCTAGTCACTGCCTCCTCCCTCTAGGGGACGCCTCCCCCCTCCCCTCCTCCCCACCACCCCCTCCACTGAGTATATGACAAGATGTCAGTCGTGAGGCAGACCCTGCTGCAAGGCCGCGAGAGGACACAGGCTGTCTCCAGAGGCCTCATCTGATCTTGCTCTCTCTGGCTGCAAATGTTGGGTCTGAGGGCCTGGTTTCTCTCATTTCTGGGCTGAGTCTCTGGAGGGAAGAGCTCCCAGAGCTGGTTAGAAGGACTCAGAAAAAAAAAAAAAAAAAAAAAAGCTGGCCAGAGCTGTGTGACCAGTCCTCAGGCATGAACAGGACACCTCATGTCTCTGCCCTTTGCCATTGTGTAGGCCCGGCCCGTAACCTGCTTTCCCAGCTGCCATCCTCACACCTGCCAGGCAGAGCTAGAGAGACTGGGAATCCTGAGAAGACACAAAAGGCGTAAGTGCTGCTTGTGTTTGGTGGCGGTAGCTCACTAAGTCCTTGCAGCCAGATATTCTGCTTGGCCATTGTTACCTGGGGTGAGGCCTGTCCTCCTACAAGGGCAGCCTGGTCCCGAGTGGCCTTCTCCATTGCTCTTCACCACTGAGGCGTACATACACCAGTGTAGGCTTTCTATGACGCGATGACAGGAAGTTCCAAAGCCCAGGTAGTAAGTTTCTGGCGGCTCTGTGGAATAAAAGGCCAGGAATACAGAAGAGCCACACCATCTCCCCTCAGGCCAACCTTACCAGGCCAGGTCTCAAAGGTCTCTTGCTAGAAGTCTTTCAACTTTGATAAATGTCCTGGGATTCTCCCTTCTGTGTTTATTGGACGAGCAATTTGTGTGTGTCTGACAAAGCTACATCTGAATAATGTTTGGCACAAGCTGGGGAAATGTGATCCGCTCACTAAGCTTCTCTCCAGCCTGCTCTCTGGAGCCAACCGGGGGCTCCTGCCAAAAAGGCTGTAAGATTCTCCTGCTGAGCCTGGCAGCCATAACCTGTCTGTAGGCCGGGAATGAAGGAGGAGGAGGAGGGGCCTAGGGCGGGGCCAGGGGCAGAGAGGCCCAGCCTTAGTGAACTGGCCAGGGATTTTATAGCCCCTTAATAATTTAAGGTCACCACAGGTGACCATAGTGGCCACTCAGTCCTGGAGACAGGAAATGGGGGTGGGGGATCAGGGTGAGGGGGTGAGGGGCTGCGGAGGGCAGGGGTCAGGGGGTAAAGGTGAGGGGGTGAGGGGCTGTGGGGGGGCGGGGGTCAGGATGAGGGGCTGTGGGGGGCGGGGGTCAGGGTGAGGGAGTGAGGGGCTGTGGGGGGTTCAGGGGGTGGGGGGTAAGGGTGAGGGGGTGAGGGGCTGTGGGGGGTATGGCCGGGGGAGATTGCAGCTCAAGGGTCTGGCTAGTTCCTAGTAATGAGTGCAGTCAAGGAAATTCAAGGGAGTCCAGTGTCCAGATCCCAAATGTTGGAGGACAGTAAGTGCTGAGTGTGTGTGTGTGTGTGTGTGTGTGTACATATGTGTGTGCATGTGTGTATGTGTGTGTGCATATGTGTGTATGTGTATGTATATGTGTGTGTATGTGTGTGCGTGTGTGCATGTGTATGTGTGTGTATATGTGTGTACGTGTGTGTATGTATATATGTGTGTGTGTATGTGTGTCTGTATGTGTGTATGTGTGTGTGTGTTAGGGTGAGATGCATGGAGGCTGTTTAAATGCTTCCTATTAGTGTAGGTCCTGAACCGAGGAGCACAGAGCTTGCAGCCACGGGAGAGGGAACTTAGCATGCGGATGTGCATGCGCCAGTGAACCCCACCACAGCACATCCCCCTGGGCCTTTCAGCATGCCCCCTTAGCAGTCTCTCTGCTCTTTCTGAGGGCCCACACATCATGTCTTTCTCTCTACTACTTATGTCTGAAGAGCAGTAGCTCACCTTATTCTCTGTAAGTCAGAGAATGGCTGCAAAGCCGGATGCTCTCCTGTGTCCCCAACAGTGAGCACAGAGCTGACCACTACGGGACGTGGACAATGGTTTCCTGAAGGAAGGAGTGGGTGAAGGAGGCTGGGAGCTCAGTGATCAGTTACGGACCACAAGAACATAGTGAGTAACCTGCCAGGAAGTAGCTGATTTCAGGTTTGAAAAGAGGGCTGGGCATCGTGGTGCTGGCTGGTAATCCCAACACTTGGGAGGCTAAAGGCAGAGGTCATAAACTAGAGGACAGGTTGGGCTGTTTAGTGAGAATCTATCAAAGCACACATTCAGCTGGCCCTGGGTGTGGTGGCACATATTTATTTAGTTTTTCAAGACAAGGTTTCTCTATGTAGCCCTGACTGTCCTGGAACTCACTCAGAGAATCCACCTGCCTCTCCCTCCCAAGTGCTGGGGTCAGAGGTGTGCACCGTCACTCCAGGCCAATGGTGGCACATATTTTTAATCCCAGCCCATGGAAGGCAAAGGTAGCCTGCTTTCTGGCAGTTCAAGGCTAGCCTGATCTATCAGCCAGGGCTGCATAGTGAACATCCATCTTAGGAAGGAAGGAAGAGAGAGGGCTGAAGAGATGGCACAAGAGGTAAAAACACTTGCTGCTGCATGAGTGATGCCCTGATTTCTCATCTCCAGCAGCCATGTAAAGCCGGGCAGGGGTGTGTGTCTCTAACCACAGAGCTGGAAAAGGGAACTGGAGGCCAGAGGATACTTAGGGCTTCCTAGCCAGCCGGTGTAGCCCAAAGGCAAGCTCCAGGTTCAATGAGGGAACTTGTCTCAAAAAATAAAGTAGAGGACAGAAGACATCTGACATGGACCTTTGTCCTACACACACACACACACACACACACACACACACACACACACAGACACAGACACAGACACACACAGACACACACACAGACACACATACATAAACACACACGCACGCACAAGCATACATACACGTGTACACGTGTGTGCATACACACACATACACACAGGTGCAAGCGCGCACACACACACACATACACACACAGGCGCACGCGCACACACGCACATACACACACACACAAACACTCACGGCCACAGTAACACCATCCTCAGAGTCTGGTGGACAAACGCAGAGTGTGACGTGTAAAGCCAGTTCTTTATGACAAAACTTGAAGCACCTGTGCATCCGTCCTGTGGAGGAACAAGTGAGGTTTCACACAGTTCCAACTCATCAGTAAACAGATTGTTTCATACACCACAGGAAAGCCATCTGTCTTTCACACACAGAAAACCACAAGCACCCATAAGGAGGTAGGAGCCATCTGTGTCAGGGCACAGGACCTGCACTATAGATTGCGTTATGAAAGTTTAGAAGCGGATGAGGTCAATTTCACTTGGAGGAATAAGGAAGTTTTCATGGGGACAGGTGACACTGGACTGACTTTAGAATAAGGATGTGCTGTTCCCCTTAGGCACACACTGCTTTTTTTCTTCCCCTGCCTTTTCATTTTTATTTATTTACTAGGTTTTTTTTATGGTCACATTTACTTATTTATATGCATGTGTGTATGAGCCTAGGCCCGCATACCACACTGCAAATGCAGAGGTCAGAGGACGACTCCTGGGAATCAGTTCTGTCCTTCCAGCATCTGAGTTCTAGAGTTGGAACTCAAGTTGCCCAGCTTGGCATCAAGTACGTCCCTTTACCCTTGCACTCATTTTACGGCCCTGATCCCTATCTTTTTTTTTTTTTTTTTTTTTTAATCTGCTTATTTTGCTGTGCCGGTAGTAGAACCCAGGGCCTCACTAATGCTAGCCAGTGTTCTTATAGCTATGCTCAGTGCACTCCCAACCTCAGTTCCATGGCAAACTGCCTATCTTCTCTTCCATTGACTCTGGGCGCATCCATGGGATTCTTCCCCACACAACTCTCCAGCCAGACTACCAGAGACATCCTACAAGAAGAAAACCCACCTGCCATCCTAAGACCTTGGGAGGTGTGTACAGTTGAAACATACGCAGGGGAGAAGAGAGGCACAGTGGTTGGGGGAAGTGTTGAAAGGGCTGGTCACACTGGAAGGTTTGTGAATGGGAGCAGTGGGTAACGTGGCTAAGAAAAGAGGGTAAGGCATTATCAGGGTTCGCTAATTAAAATCTATTTTCTATCATTTCTAATTTTACTAACCCTTACACTCCTATTATTCCTGCCTAATTATCTCGAGTAATCTCAATAATAATAAAAACTCCAATAAATAAAGACCACCCAGCTACAATCTTCAATCAACCAGCACAACTATATATAGCTGCAATTCCAACCCCTCCTTCACCTATAATACCCAAATCATCTGTCTCATAAACAGCTCAACGATCTATACCTTAAACCTCAACCTCTGACTCAATATCATTTTTGTTTTGTTTCGTGTTATTTTGTTTTGTTTTGTTGGTTAGGCTGAGAAATTTTGTCTCAGCCTGCAGGGAGAGAAGGGGGGGGGGCTAGCACAGCTGTGTTCAGGAAACCACGGTGGCACTGGCATGTGGGGCGGGCCCGTAAACCAGCCAGACAACTGTCTCGGGCAACAAGTGGCAAAGCCTATGAGCAACTGCAGAACTTGGCAAAACCATCTGCACAGCCCTCGTGCATCCGTCTCTGTCAGAGCTGTCTTTTGACAGCCCTGGGCCTGTAGCTCCCTGACAGCACAGACTGTTGGTTGTCTCTCTCTCTCATGGCCTCCGGGGTGACATGGTTCTTCTTGACAGGCGCTCATTAGATATCTGTGAAGCTACTGACAACAGGTGTACAGAGAGCGGCGCGGATTTCCGGGGATGGTATCCTGCTTAGCCGGGGCGCATCCTCAGGCCCGAGTATTGGTGTGACCTGTGCGGTGTGCGTGCAGAGAAATCGATGAGTGTGTGTGTGTGTGTGTGTGTGTGTGTGTGTGTGTGTGCGCGCGCGCGCGCGTGCGTGTCCTGGTCTGGTTGCGTTCCAATAGCCATCATTTCTGTGTGGGTTGGGGAAATACACGCAAGAGCTTTTCAAGTGTTTGGAGAGGTGGCTGTCTGACAGGAGACCTTGCAATCTGTATCATCCTTAGGTGCCTGAGGAAGTATGCTAAAGGCTCTTTTTGGGTGGCAACTGACAAAAACTCAAAATGAGCTTGTTTGGGGGGTGAGGGGCTATGTATGGGTTCCGTGAGACACTTTTCTGAGCAGCCACAACCGGAGATTGCAGCAGTGTCAAGTTCCCATCAGAGATAAAGGTATCCAGTGGAAAGGAAGGGACTGAGATAACTTCTCCCAGGAAAATCCAAAGGCAAGGTTGAGGAGCCTCTAGGAAGAGGTTGATTTTATGTCTCCGTGACAATCAGGAGTGAAAAAAAACCTCACCATCAAGCATGAGGATGTAGCCAGGCACGATGGCACACGCCTGTACTCCCAGAACTCAGGGAGGCAAAGGCAGACAGATCTCCATGAGTTCGAGGCCAGCCTGGTCTACAAAATGAGTCCAGGACAGCCAAGGCTACACAGAGAAACAAACAAACAAAAAAGCTCCAAGCTCTTTGGGATACCCACCCAAAACAGGACATCTCATTTTGAGTTCATCTTTCTTCTATCTTAATTTAGAGTAGAATTTGACAAAGCCGAGGGGAAGAAAATAAAGAAAAGGAAATGGCCGGGCGTGGTGGCGCATGCCTTTAATCCCAGCACTCGGGAGGCAGAGGCAGGCGGATCGCTGTGAGTTTGAGGCCAGCCTGGTCTACAAAGTGAGTCCAGGATGGCCAAGGCTACACAGAGAAACCCTGTCTCGAAAAACCAAAAAAAAAAAAAAAAAAAAAAAAAAAAAAAAAAAAAAAAAAAAAGGAAATGAAAGAAAGAACAAATGGTGAGTCTTCATCTTCACCTATTAAAAATGTAAGCAGTCAGTGGTAAAATAGTCATCCTAGCCGAGCGGTCCTGGCGCACGCCTTTAATCCCAGCACTTGGGAGGCAGAGGCAGGTGGATCGCTGTGAGTTTGAGGCCAGCCTGGTCTACAAAGCAAGTCCAGGACAGTCAAGGCTACACAGAGAAACCCTGTCTAGAAAAACAAAAACAAAAACAAAAAACAAACAAATATTCATCCTGGCAGTGATGGAGAAATGGTTAGCTTCTAAACAGCTGCTGAGAAGATAGTGTGTGTGCTTGTAACCCATGAAAAACAATTTATCTGGTCACAGATGTCAAAGGGAAAAGCTTTCTTTACCTTTGACCCCATAATCTCACCCCTGAGAAACAATGGAGACTCCCACAGTAAAGCCTCATGTGACACATGAGGTGACACATGTAAGGCAGTGCTCCTCGCATGTCATACATAAGGCAGCACTCCTCGGGTGACATAGGTAAGGTAGCGCTCCTCAGGTGACACATGTAAGGCAGCGCACCGCGGGTGACACATGTAAGGCAGCGCTCCTGGGTGACACATGTAAGGCAGCGCTCCTGGGTGACACACGTAAGGCAGCACTCCACAGGTGACACATGTAAGGCAGCGTTCCTGGGTGATACACATAAGGCAGCACTCCTCACATGTTACATGTAAGGCAGCGCTCCTGGGTGACACATGTAAGGCAGCACTCCTCACATGTTACATGTAAGGCAGCGCTCCTCAGGTGACACATGTAAGGCAGCACTCCTGGGTGACACATGTAAGGCAGCACTTTTCGAGTGACACACGTAAGGCAGCGCTCCTGGGTGACACATGTAAGGCAGCGCTCCTGGGTGACACATGTAAGGCAGCGCTCCTCGCATGTCACATGTAAGGCAGTGCTCCTCAGGCAAGAACTGGAACACAAAACAGAAGCCACACTGGAAACAGAAGCAATGAGAAAGCAGCAGTTGCAATATTGTTATCAGACAAGGCTAACATCACACACACACACACACACACACAGAGGAAAGAAAAAGGAACTCTCAATTAATTATTTTTGAATTGTATTTATTATGTATACAGTGGTCTGCCTGCATGTACTGCCTGCAGAACAGAAGATGGAACCAGACCTCATTGTAGATGCTTAGTTTTATTTTGTTTTTGTTTTTGTTTTTGGGTTTTCAAGCCAAGGTTTCTCTGTGTAACGTTGGCTGTCCTAGACTCACTTTGTAGACCAGGCTGGCCTTGAACTCACAGTGATCCACCTGCCTCTATGGTTATGAACCACCATGTGGTTGCTGGGAATTGAACTCAGGACCTTTGGAAGAGCAGCCAGTGCTCTTAACCTCTGAGCCATCTCTCCAGCCCCTCTCAATTAATTCTTAAAGTGCAAAATGATTTTTGGAAACAAGATACCCTTCCCAAGGCAAGTCAGAGGGTTTCAGGCCTTTAAAAGTTGCAATTATTATTTTACATACCTATATGCCTGTGCGCATGTGGGCATAAGTATGGCAAACCCAGGGCTCAGAGGACAACTTTGTAAAGTTGGCGCTCTCCTTCTGCTCTGTGGTTCCTGGGGGATCAAAGAACTCAATTCTTCCGTCTTGGCTGCTGCAAGAGCTTTTCCCTGATAGGCCATCTTTCTGGGCCAGGAATGATCATTGTTCTGTTTCTACATCGGACCTTATCTTAAGGTGAAGAGTCACAATGACAGACTAATAGATTCTAAACATTGCAAGATCCAACACTAACATTGTCAGCCACACACACACACAGGTGCACACACACACACACAAGCACACACACACAATTGTTTTCCTTTTCTTTTTGTTTTGTTTGTCTTTTTGTTTTTTATTTTATTATTTTTTTGAGACAGGGTTTCTCTGTGTAGCCTTGGTTCTCCTGGACTCACTTTGTAGACCAGGCTGGCCTCGAACTCACAGCGATCCGCCTGCCTCTGCTTCCTGAGTGCTGGGATTACAGGTGCGCGTCACCGTGCCCCGGCTGGTTCAGTCCCATTTCTAGTGTGACTGTAATGAGGCAACAAAACCTGGAGTAGATTAAGTCTGGCTGCAGGGAGCAGATGACCTTTTCGGGGATGAATCCATCAGTGGTGGGACTACATCAGTTCCCCCTGAGAATAGAGCTGTACACCCGACACCTTGCATTCAGCCTGGGGATGGACCCCAGAGTCTTGTGTGTGCTAGAGCAGTGTCCTACCACTAAACGCATCTACAGCTCCTGCTTTGTTTACAACAAGGTCTTACTATGTAGCCAAGGCTAACCTTGAACTTACATTGCTCCTGCGACAACTTCCTGGTGCTTGGATGCAGGCCGCGGGCCACCATGCCCTGACAGGAGTGAGCAAGGCTGACTCCTCTTCCCTGACAACTTGCTTCTTTCTTAGGGAGGGGGAGGCTACCGGGGCTGGAGCCTAAGGCCATGTGCATGCTAGCTCCATCTGGTTCCCACTGCTGTAGCGCTTCAGCCATGAGGATCTCCCCAGAGCCAAGCAGATGCTGGGGCTGTGCTCTTTTTTTTTTTTTTTTTTTTTTTTTTAATTTATTATTTATTATTATGTATACAGAGCTCTGCCTGCATGTATATCTGCAGGCCAGAAGAGGGCATCAGATCACATTATAGATGGTTGTGAGCCACCATGTGGTCGCTGGGAATTGAACTCAGGACCTCTGGAAGAACAGTCAGTGCTCTTAACTGCTGAGCCATCTCTCCAGCCCCTGGTGCCATGCTCTTGAACCTCAAGAATTAAACAAACCTTCTGGGTTAGTGTCAGCCTTTGAGTAGTGCAATGTACACTAAGACGGACAAGCATGCATGACAGGCCCTGCACCGGGCTCCAGAGATTTTTTTAAAATTTTAATTAATTAATTAAGGAAGGTAGGAGGGGGTCGAGTTCATCTCTCTCTTCAGGAAGCAACAGGGCCCTGCAGGTGTCCTCAGAGCAGGACAAGGCAAGGATTAGGGAGGTAGGCGTTAAAGGTTGCCTTTAAGGAAAACAATTGCACTCAAGCCAAAGGGTTGTGAGATGGGAGAACTAACTCTGCAATGCCCAGTTGTCAGCCGTCACACCTGCGTGAGCAAACGCAGGTGTTCTGGAAGAGCAGGAGGCACTCTTAACTGCGGAGCTGCACCGAGTGTGCACAAGCCACACACAGCCACACATGTATTTGCATAATCTAAAATAAATTAAAAAAAAAAAAAAGCAAGCAAACAGTTTAAAACTGAAAACCCTGCTCCTCACTAACTAGCTTCAAGAAGTAGGGGAGGTCAACAGAGAGTTTCTTCTCGCCAAAGTTAATCCTTTGATTAACTTCTGAACCGGGCTTCCTCTTTGTGACCTTAAGTAAATCAGTTCCCCTCTCTGAACCGCAGTTTCATCATTTGAGTAAATGGAACCAATAAGGCCACCTGGGTGTTTCTGTTGTTGTTTTTAAACCAAACGAAATGTGTGTTAAGAGTTTAAAGTTTAGAGCCCTGGGGTAGTGTGAAGGCTGCGCCTGTCATCTCAGCACTTGGGAAGTGGAGACAGATGATCAAGAGTCAAAGCCAGGGCTGGAGAGATGGTCAGCGGTTAAGATCACTGGCTGCTCTTCCAGAGGACCCAGGTTAGGTTCCATTACCCACACGGCGGCTTGCAACCTTCAGTAACTGTAGTTCCAGGGACTCAGGTTCCCTCTTCTGGCCTCTACAGGCACTGCATGCATTTGGTGCGCAGACATCTGGTCTGTGTCTACACAAATCCGTGCAAACGTTCATATACATAAAATTAAAATAAAATGCCAGAAAAAATTGAGAGTTCAAAGCCAGTCTCAGCTACTTAACAAGTTCTAAGCTGTGGGCGACATGAGACTCGATCTCAAAAAATAAAGTAAAGCCTGCGGGGGGATTGGGGTGGGGTGGGGTGGAGGTGGTGCATGCCTTTAATCCCAGCACTCAGGAGCCAGAGTTCGAAGCCAGCCTGGTCTATAGAGTGAGTTCCAGGACAGCCAAGGCTACACAGAGAAACCCTGTCTAGAAAAAGGAAAAACAGAAAAGGGAAAAGGGAAAAAGTAAAACAAATTACTCTAGAGTTACGTGTGTGTCTAAGGGCTAGAGAGATAGATGGCTCAGAGGTTAAGAGCACTGGCTGCACACACACACACACACACACACACACACACACACACACACACAAAAGCACTGGCTGTTCTTCCAAAAGTCCTGACTTCAATTCCCAGCAACCACATGGTGCCTCACAACCATCTGTAATGAGATCTGGTGCTCTCTCCTGGCTTGCTGGCTCACATGCAGGCAGAATACTGTATACATAATAAATGAATAAATCTTAAAAAAAAAAAAAAAAAAAAAAAGGAAAGAAAAGAAAAGAAAAAGAATATCTAAGCAGTAACAATTTGGAGTGTGACTTTGGGTGGCCAGTGGAGAAGGGGCATGGGGAGCAAGAAAGTGAGTTATGGAGTAGCCCTGGGGGCCAGTGCTGCCTCTTGCAGGGCTGGGTGCTGTTTCCCAAGAGGCTGGCAGGAACACAGCAAATGTTTAGCTTCTCCAGAGAGTTCTCTGTAAGTGTCCTCTCCGCCTCAGCTCTCCCACTCTGCAATCGTTGTTTGGAGCTTCTCCCCTGAGGAGCACTGGGGGTGCCTGAGCCTCTGAGTGAGTGGTAATGAAACAGAAATTAGGAGCTGGCACAGTTATAGTTTAGCGTCTCAGTTCTTGACTTTGAAGCTTTTATGGAGCTCTGAGAATTGAGCCGTACTTTAAAAAGCCCACACGTGAAAAACTCACCATTAGGAACAAAATTAATTTGGAGCCCAGTCATAGCTAGCATTAAAATAAATTCCAGATGGCATAAAGCTGTGTATGTAAAACATGAAATCATAAAAATATTAAAGGAACATAGGTGGATATTTATAGTTCTGGAAGGAAAGAAGAGTATAAAAGAGTTTATGAAAGAGGAGTGTTCTAAGTTTAGCACCCAAGGTAAATAAAGAAAAAAAAAAAGATACCAGCTGAGAAAAAGAAGACTGTGGAAAAGTAGAAGATTATGGCAGACCTCTGAAGTCAGAGTGAATGGGCACAAGGAAGATGGCCCTGGGCCACTCCCTGGAGCAATTTATTGGCCAACTGTACTTGGAGTATCTGAAGCAACCACGCCCCTCCTCCTCCTCCTCTACCTCCTTTTCCTCTTCCTCTGCCTCCTCCTCCCCATCCCCTATCCCCCTTCCCTCCTCCCCCCTCCCCCTCCTCCCCCTTCCCTCCTCCCTCTCCTCCCCCTCTCTTCCCCCTCCCCCTCCCTTCCCCCTCCCTCCTCTCCCTCCTCCTCCCTCTCCCCTTCCCTCCTCCCCCCTCCTCCTCTCCCCCCTCCTCCTTCCCCTCCTCCTCCTGCTCAGCCAGCTGTCACAGGGCATCTCTCCAGTATATATATCTCAGCACATTCTACTCCTCCTGAAAGCTTACTATATGTAGGTTCAGTAAACAGAATAATCAAGAACAAGAACGCACAACTAAAAGCTGAAGGGAGTGGGCTGGAGAGATGGCTCAGTGCATAAATGCACTGGCTGCTCCTCCAGAGGGCCTGGATTCAACAATTCCCGGCACCAAATGCAACCATTTGTAACTCTAGTTCCAGGGAATCTGACCCATTTAGGCCCAAGTCACAGTAGTGGTGGACAGACAGACATATAGGCCAGGCAAAACACCTGCAGACACAAAATTTAAAAAAAAAAAAATTTTTTTTTAAAGGTGAGCCAGACATGGTAGTGCACACCTTTAATCCCAGAATTTAGGAGGCAGAGGCAGACAGATCTCTCTGAGTTCAAGACCAGCCTGGTCTACATAGGAAGTGGCAAGCCAGCTAAGGCTGCATAGGAGACCTTGCCTTAAAAAAAGTTAAGCCAGGCGTGATAATGCACACCTGTAATCCTAGCACTAGGGAGGCAGAGGCAGGCAGACTGCTGTGAGTTCAAGGACAGCCTGGTCTACAAAGTGAATCCAGGACTGCCAAGGCTACACTGAGAAACCCTGTCTCAAAAATTAATTAATTAATTGTTTGATTGATTAAAAGATGAGCAGAGAGCCGGGCGTGGTGGCACACGCCTTTAATCCCAGCACTTGGGAGGCAGAGGCTGGTGGATCAATGTGAGTTCGAGGCCAGCCTGGACTACAAAGTGAGTCCAGGACAGCCAAGGCAACACAGAGAGACCCTGCCTCGAAAAACAAAACAACAACAACAACAAAAATGAACAGAGGCTGAGTGTCGCTCAGCAGGAGATACTAGCCTACCTTGTAACAGGCCCAGCACCCCACCACCTCCCCAAATTTTTTGTGTAGAATTACTAAATAAATTACTGAGTCGAATCAACACTATAAAGCAAGGCCATGAAACACACCTTCCCAAGATATGTCACTTTTGCACAGTGGTCATTGTGACCTAAAGTGAACTGAGAAGGAGCAAACTTGAATCTCTGTCCTTCCATTTGCCTACAGGCAGGTCACAGGTTCATAAAGACAAAAATATTGTCTTCCCTCTCAGCCAGAAATGACCAAAATTATCCCTGAAGGCAGCTTTGGAGCTGGCTTAACAACCTAGAGGTAGACGCAGAGGAATCAATGTCACTGTCGCTTACTGTAGACAAGCCTGGCCTCGAACTCACAGAGATCCACCTGCCTCTGCCTCCCTGAGTGCTGGGATTATAGACGTGCCCCACTGCACCAGGCTTTTCTTTCTTTCTTTCTTTCTTTTTGGGGGGGGGTTGTCACTGACTAGCTTCCCTCTCGGCCTCCTCCCTGCCCCCCTTAGGGCTTACCTAAAAGAGAACGTTTAGTCAGCTTGACAGCCAGACATTTGCAGAGTAGACAACACACTGTGCCTTCTTCTCTCTGGAGGAAGCACCTGCAAAGATTTCCCTTTGTGGGAACGTGCCGGCTTTAGAGCTTTCAGCCTCCAGAATGCTCATGTTTCAACTACACTGGAGAAAAGGAGAGAGTGTTTTAACTCCCTGGGAAAAGCACGGGGAAGCATGGGAGTCTGTTAGCCTTGGTGACATGGCGTCAGGACTGCTAGACAGGGAGTGGAGGCCTGGCCCCACTGCTCTCAACTTTTTCTTCTTTGTTTTTCTCTTCCCCTTTGGTGTGATCCTGTTTTCTGGTTAGTGAAATGGGAGCCTACTTGCCTGGTCCTCAACATAGTTTTGGGGCTAAGAATAAAATGGTGAAGCAGTTTTCGGAGGCTATTAGTTCCAACCAAAATGTCATGAATGCAAATTCCTTCCAGCGCAAGAAAGACAATGCGGTTTTGTAAAGTGCCTAGCACACAACACAGGATGGAGAGGACGCTGGCTTGACAAACATGCTTGGGAGACAAATTCATTTCTGATTCACCGGCTTGTGTCTCCTTCTCTAAGCAAAAAATAAGGCTAATTAGATCAATGCGGCTCTTGAGACTGATGTAAAATCAGATTATTCTCTGCCTGTTGTGGTTTGAATTTTGTCCACATACGCCAAAAAGAATCTTTTTAAATAAAAGACATGCTGCGCTCTTACCTCACAAAATCTCACAGCCAGTGGCCTTCCTTTGGAAATGGGGTCATTACAGATGTAATTACTTTTAAGTTGAAATGAGATCCTACTGGAGTGTCCTGGCCATAACACACAAGGAAAAGCCACAGCACCATGGACACAGAAGTTGGAGTGACATGCTTGTAGCCAAGAAAAGCCAAGGGCTGAGTGTCCAGACACTAGAAAGGGCCATGGAATAGGTTTCCCTCGCAGCCGCTGGAAGGGGCCAAGCCTGCTGAGACTGGCTCCTCCCTACTGTTTTGTGTCTCACATTAGCTTACCCCATAGTACTGCTTAATAAGTTAATCTGCATGTAAATGTATGTCAGAGTGTGCGTGAAGTTACACCAGCGTTGTTCATTTAGTCATCAGCACTACAAACGGCTGCATGATTGACCACAGCTCATCTTCAGCATCACTTCCCCCTAAGGGCGACTTCATCTTTCTTTCTTTCTTCCCCTCTCCCTCAGCCCCCCCCTCAGACAGGGTTTCTCTGCATAGCCTTGGCTTACATGGACTCGCTTTGTAGACCAGGCTGGCCTCGAACTCACAGCGATCCTCCTGCCTCTGCCTCCTGAGTGCTGGGATTGCAGCGCCCGTCTTTCTTCTGTGCCGCCTGTCTCCAAGGTGTCTTCCTCACGCGCCCTGCACACTGAGCGCCCATGGCTTTGGCTGCTGCTTCTGTTGCTCTATATTTTCCTCCTCAGAGACTGGAAAGTCATTAAAAGCGACTTCAGCCTTCCTTTAACAGCTGTGTGTCCATGGAAGGCTGTTTTGTTTTGTTTTTGTTTTCTGGTCCAGTTTTTGTCTGGAAGTGGGGAGCTTAGATAGTTGCCAGTGCTCAGCCTGTGTCCCCTTGTCCCCTTCTTATGGAGCAGGACATAGCCCTCCCATGGAAGGGTCCCTGATTACAATTTTTTTATTATTTAATTAATTTATTCAGATTACAACTCAATTGTTATCCCATCACTTGTATCCTCCCATTCCTCCCTCCCTCCCACTTTCACCCTATTCCCCTCCCCTAGGTCTATGACCGAGGGGGACCTCCTTCCCCACCATATGGTCATAGGCTATCAAGTCTCATCTTGGTAGCCTGCTTATTCTTTCTTTGAGTGCCACCAGGCCTCCCCACCAAGGGGAGGTGGTCAAATATGGAGCATCAGAGTTCATGTCAGAGTCAGTCCCCGCTCTCCACATAACTGTGGAGAATGTCCTGTCCATTGGGTAGATCAGAGTCGGGGTGCGATGTTTACTATTGTATTGTCCTTGGTTAGTGCAATAGTTTGAGCAGACCGCCCTGGACCCCAATCCACCCATCACGATGTTCTTCTTGTAGGTTTCTAGGACCCTCTGGTTCCTTCTACTTCCCCATCTCCTATATTTCTCTTACCTAGAGTCTCAATAGGATGACCTCACATCTATCCCAATCTCCTGATAAGTGAAGACCCTGATGACAATTTTTAAAGGTCATTTTATTTTTATTTTATGTGTGTGAATGTTTCGCCTGCATGAATGTTTGTGTTCCTGATACATTTCTGGTGACTGTGAAGACCAGTCATGGGAATTAAATTCTCTGGAATTGGAGTTACAGATAGTTGTAAGCCATCACATGGGTACTGGGAATAGAACCCAGGTCCTCTGGAAGAGCAGCCAGTATTCTTAACCGATGGGCCATTTCTCTAGTTATTCCCCACCGCACCCCTACCCCCACCCCACCCCCACCCCAATATCTGGTTTCAGGCTACTAGCTCCAAAGATGAGAAATTTGTTTTTGTTTTTGTTTTTCAAGACAGGGTTTCTCTGTGTACCTCTAGCTGTCCTGGAACTTGCTCTGTAGACCAGACTAGACTAGAACTCACAGGACTCTAATTGCCTCTGCCTCTGAAGTGCTGGGATTAAAGTGTGTGCCGCCGCTACCCAACCTATTTGTTTATCTTTTGAGACAGAGTCTCACTCTATAGCCCAGGCTATATAGAGCAGGCTAGCTTGAAACTCATGGCAGTCCTCCTGCCCCAGCTTCTTAAATTCTGAGGTTCCAGGTGTGAGCCACCACGCCCAGCTAGTACACTTCCTCTTTAACAATGGATAATTGTTAGTCAGTCAGGTGAGAAGGGGAGGAAGGGTGGCCAGTTAGATGAAAGGAGAAAGATGACAAGAATGAGCCATAGAAACTGGGTGTGGTGACAGCACTTGCGCTTGAGGCAGGAAGAAATCAAGGTCACCCCCGGCTACGTAGTAAGTTCAAGACCAGCTTGGGTTTACGTGAGACCCTAGGCTTGAGACACTCAGGTGCAAAGTGGTGGAGCTGCACTAATCCCAGCATTCAGAAGGCAGAAGCAGGGGGACCACTATAAGTTCAAGACTAGCTTGATTTACAATATGGAGTTCCAGGGATACGTATCAATACCTCAAAGACATTGTCTCCAAAGACGTCCGGATCGCTTAGGTGGTAGGCAGATGTGATACTAGTCAGTAAGCCGGGGGAAGGCCAGAAATGGAAGAAATAGAAAGAAAAAAAAGGAAAAGGCTAATTTGGACATGGAGAGTCTGAGGGACTGACAGGCAAATGTGACCAACACAGCTTTTCCAAGAACCTTAGTTCCAGGAGGAATACCTGTTTCAAGAAAAGAGAAGCTCTTGGAAAGTTGCTCTTGGCTAGTCTCTGGGGCAAGGACTACGAGGTCAGTCAAGCTCTCAGGGAAGTGGACCCAGGGCACAGGAAGCAATGCAAAATGCCCCAAGGAACCAAACACAGTTGGCAGCAGCTAGCTGGCCTCTGAGCTCAACACTAGGAAGTCATGCGTTCGCATATAACTGACTGTTCTGAGAGTTCCTCGCCATCTGGACCTGGGGCTGGGCCATTTATAAAGGGTACAGATGGCTATCTCACAGTCCTAGAGTCTGAAAAGGCCAAGGCGGAGAGAGACTTAAATCTGGTGGGGCCCTCCCTCTTTGCTGATGCCCTGGGTGGCAGAGGGTAGAAAGGGCAAGAGATCTGTGAGAAAGCAAGGGCCCAACCTCCAGTCTCCGGGCCTGTGGTAGCAGCAGCACGCATTGCTCCCTGACCTGAGCACTCCCTGCTGGGCTCAGCACTCTTCCTTGTGATTACTGGTCCAGCACAGCCCGCCAGCCAGCCCCAAAGATAGCCAAAAGATAGCAAAGGCTTCCTGTTTCAGGAGGCTTTTCCTGACGTTTCCCTGACCCTTTCAGGAACAGAGTCAAGGAGAGGATGGTCTGGGTTAGTCAGCACTATCCAGTGTTGCAGTAAATCTGGTGATCTTGGCCTTCACTGTCCTGAAACGCTGATGTTGACTCAGAAATAAGGAGTGTGGGAGAACAGGAAAGTGCAGGTTGCAGTTATGATTCAAGCTTAGCCAGTATGGGTATGGCTGCTGCTAAATGCCTCCAGCTGGGAATCTTCGTCCTCTCTCTCTCTCTCTCTCCTCGCTCTCCCTCATCTCTCCAACCCTCTCTATCTCTCTCATCTCTCTCTCTCCTCTCCCTCTCGCTCTCTCTCCCTCGCCCCTCCTCTCGGCTTCTCTCCCTCTCGCCTCTCCTCTCTCCCTCCCCTCCGCTCATCCTCTCTCTCCTCTCGCCCTCACCTCCTGCCTCGCCTCCTCGATCGCTGCTCCTCTCTCCCCGCATCTCGCCACCCGCTCTCATACCGTCTCTCGCCCCTCGCACTCTCTCCTTGCTGCTCTCCTCTCGCTCTCCTCCTTCTCTCTCGCTCTCCTCCTCCCTCACCCCCCGCGTCTGCCTCTCTCCTCTTCCTCAGCGTGCTCCGCCCGCTCTCTCCTCCGTCTCCTCCGCTCTCACACTCCCTGTCTCTCCCCGCTCCTCCGCTCTCTTCTCCTCGCTCTCGCGTCCCCCTTAACTCCCGCTTGACTCCTCTCGCTCTCTCTCGCCCCTCCTCTCTCCTCCCCTCTGCTCTGCGTCCTCTCTCTCTCCAGCATCCCATCCACACTCGCGGGGCACCACTCTCGCTGCACGGTACACTGCACCCGGCACCAAAGAGGGGCCTGCTCCCGCTGCTGTTCCGCTGCCGCCGTCTGGAAGGGCTCCGCCTCTCCCCTACTTCAGCCCTCTTCTCGTCTCAGAAACCGGGAAAGGGACGCCTCCCTTCCCTCCAAAAGCGCTCCTTCGCGAGCCTTCTCGGATCCGATAAACAACTCTCCCCCTGATCATTCTCTCCCATCGCCTCCCTTCCCCACCGACCTCCGCTCCCTCTCTAGTCTCCGCCCACTCTCTCCCTCCGCCCCCGCGTCATCTCCCTAACTCTCCGCTGCCATCCTCTCCTGTCAGCCCTTCCTGCTTCTTCGTCCCCTGACCGCCATCGTCCGAGCTCTATCGTGCTCCTTCACTTCTCCCCGCTCTCCCTCCTGTTCGCTCTCGCACCCTTCCGCCCCCTCTCAGTCTCTCGCCCCCCCTTCTCGCCGCCTCTCCTGTCCCCTCACACTTCGTCGGGAGGAGAGGCAGACTGGCACTACGGACTAAGAGAGACAACCTTGCCATCTTGCTCACGAACTCTCACACCTCGCGCCCCATCCCCTAGATCTTGCATCCTACGAGTCCCTCGTCTCATCTCGCTCCTCGCTAGTCCTCGACTCTCTCTCTTGTGTGGTGGTGTTGTGTGTGTGACGGGAATGTATCGGGAAAGGGAGATGGCACACATGTGGAGGTCAGAGGATGGCTCCCAAGTCTGTTTTCTCCTTCTACTTAACATGAGTTCTGGGAACCAAACTCAGGCGCTCGGGCCTGTCTCTACCTGCTAAACCATCTACCTCAGACCCCCCTCTCAGGACACCAAGTACAGCATCTAGGTGGTCTCTGCCCCCTCCCTCCCACCTCTGCTCTCAGTTACAGCTGAATCCCACGTCTGGAACCAATGCATCGAGCAGCCTCAGCACATCTGTGGTACACCGTCAAAGCAGACCACACAGTGCGTCCTCTGGAGAGGAGACAAGCCCGCACCATGTGTCCTGGCTTCTCTTTTAATCTGGAAACTCTTTTTGCCTGCTGCTGGTACTCACTCTTGGAGCTTAGTTTCCTAACCAGTCTCTGTTTTCCTCTGCCCTGACGTTTCCTCAGTCTGACTCTTGAGAAAACTGTTGTTCCAGTCAAAGCTTGTGCCAGGAACACATGCCAGCTCCTCACAGTGCGAAATTAGGCAAAGGCCAGTCACCTGTGGGGATCCGGAGATGGCGATGCCTCAGATGTACACCATAGCTGTGGAAACAGAATGGCAGTGTGAGCCTGTTGAGGAGGACCTGCCCTGAGTGGCTGTCTCCTGGTGGGGACACAAATGTGTGTGGGAGGATGGGTCCTCACTGGAGCCTGGGATTTGCCAGTCACTGGACCAGACTGTCAGATTTGAGTGGCTAGCCCCTCAGAACCCTGGTCCTCTGAGGAGAGTGAGGGTCACAGGTCAGAGAGCCTGAGCAGGCTTTACCTTAACCTCAGGTGTTCCTCCCTGACATTTCAATACTCTGGAATATGGCAGCTTCCGTAGAGGACAGAGCCACAAAAAGGAAATTTTCTGGCTCAGGGCTAGACTCATTAATAGGGACTTGCCTATTGTCCACCAGGCCCTGGGTTCCATCACCAGCACAAACAGGAAGTTAAAATAAATAAACTGTACCTGTGGGACAGATTCACATGTTATCACTAAACCCACCCTATCTCCCAATACTAGGAGCCCCATCCAAACCCAACTCTCAATCCTTGCTTTTGTTTTTTTGAGACAAGGTCTCACTGTCACTCTGGCTAGCCAGGAATGCATAAATCAAGCTGGCTTCACAGCTCTGCCTCTGCCTCCTGAGTGCTGGGATGAAAGGTGTGTGCCACCACAAAGGGTCCACCTCTCAATCTTTAAAACAAAGTTCAGGGTCATGGGCAGCCCTTAGGTAGACAAAAGCTGAGCCATGCAGAGTCAAATCAAATACTGGTGAATGTGGCTCTCTTATGGCCTCCTTTTCCTCTTTCTTAAAAAAAAAAAAATATTTTAAAAAAATTTTGTGTCTATGTGTTGGGAGGCACCAAGTGGTTGAGAGAAGCCTGGCCTCTGACGTCACTTCCTCCTAGAGAGGGAAGTCTCCAAGGGAACTGTGTCTCTGAAGCCCTGGAAGTTCCAAATCAACCAAATAGCGGGTGTCCTGGCAAAGGTCCCTGGGAGAACCCCAGCATCCTGGCTTTTCCCCAGTGTCCCGGTGGCCCTGGCAAGCTTCAAAGCTGCAAACCAGGCTTGCCAGGCAGAGCAGACATCAATGGGCCCACCAGGTGAAGGCAGAGTGGGGCTGGTAGCAGCTAGGCTGTCTCGCCAACAAAGAGAGGAGAAAAAAAAAGAGGGCGCGTCCAGAGGGATGTCATCAGGAATGGAGCAAGGCTTGGACCGGCACCCAGGGAAGCCTGGCTTAGGAGAGGTGGAGCAGAAGTTTGGGTGGGGTGGGGGATGGGGGGTGGGATGCATGTGCCCTATCCACGTAACACCTGGCACTGAGGCCTCTGCTCACACCTTCACCTCCCTCTCATCTCATACCGTGCTTAACTAACCGCAGGACTTCCTACAGACAGATCCACTCAATACCCAGACTTATGTATTGTTATGTGCTCTGGGGTGTGTAGTTTTCTGTCTGAACTGCTCTTCTATTTATGTAGCTGCAATGATATGTTATGATATGATACAATATGGTATTCCTGAGAAATAGCACCTTCTCCACGAAGTATTCTGCAAATCAGGCAGAACTGCACTTGCCTCTGGGCTAAAATCCATAGTCTCAGACAGATGTGTTGGCACTCAGGAGGCAGAGGCAGGCCTGGTCTACAGAGTGAAGACAGCCAGGGCTATACAGACTGAAAAAACAAAAACAAAGCAAAAACCCATAGATGTCTAAGGCTCAGCAAAACGGTCATTTATTAGTTCATGACAGTCTTCTCAAACAGCGTGTATCGAAATCATCCAGAAGGCTGGTTAAAACTCAGATTGCTGGGCTGGAGAGATGGCTCAGTGGTTAAGAGCACCGCCGCCTGCTCTTCTAGGGGTCCTGAGTTCAATTCCCAGCAACCACATGATGACTCACACCCATCTATAATGTGATCTGATGTCCTCTTCTGCAGATAAAACACTCATATACAATAAATCAATTAATTTTAAAAAACTCAGATTGCTGACAGTGACTCTAAGTTTCAGTTCTGACTAGGTGTGGTAGCACACACCTTTACTCCTCGTTCTTGGGAGGCAGATCTCTGTGAGTCCGAGGTCAGCCTGCTCGACATAAACAGTTTCAAGCCAGGCAATACTATATAGTGAGACCCTGTTTAAAACAAAACAGGTTTCTGAGTCTCATTCTGCTCTAAGCAGAGCAAAGATTTCTCACTTGTTGAATCTGCCGCTGAGCCAAGAAAAACACACAGAGAGTCATTAACTTACCACGAGGTCCTAAGATTCATGTATATGGCGGGTGTTTATGTTAAGTCATTCACCTCCTATCTACTGAGGACCGACCTTGGGCTGGACCTAGACCAGGTTTTGAGTGTTCACTAATGAGCAAATTGGGCAGAGACTGAGGACAGACCTTGGGCTGGACCTAGACCAGGTTTTGAGTGTTCACTAACGAGCAAATTGGGCAGAGACTTCGCCTACCCAGAGCTTCCAGGCAACTGGGAAGAGACAAAATCATCAAGTAAACAGAGCATGAAAAAACCATCATGACAAGGGCCAGATGGACGGAACCCATGTAAAGGCGGGAGGAGAGGATAACGCCCACAAATTGTCCTCTGACCTCCACATGTGCACTGTGGCACATGTGCACATATGGACACACATACTAAATAAATGTAAAAGAAACTAGTAAGACCATGATGACAAACTGTGATAAGTGCTCTGATCTGAAGTTAAAAGTACATGAGAAAGGATAAGACAACATTGATTTTGGCTGGTTGGTCAGGAAAGACCTTTTGCTGGAAGGGACATTTATTTAAGATTTATTTTTTTTGAAATACTATGCCGCTGTGCCACTCCTGGGCTTACGTAGGCTTGTAAGATTATTGTATAATTCAAATACTGATTTCTGTACACCCCCCCCCCCCCGTATCTGGCTGCAATCCTTGTTCTGAGAATCTCCTGTCTCGATGTTGTGTAAACACTGCTTCCCAGTTGTCCCCTGATATGCCAATAAAGCAATTTACAGCCAATCACTGAGCAGGGGAGAGAATAGGGCTGGACTTCCTACCAGCCAGGGGGAGGAGGAGTTGAAGGAGGAAGCAGGGGAGGTCCAGGGGACAGCAGGAGAGATTCTTGAACTTTGTATCTCTGGGATATAAGCTGGGAGGAAACCAGACTCGTTTAGAGGATTAAGAATAAAGTAATAACTGCTCAGGTATTGTGTTGTGAAGCTTATTATTAAACAAACATAAAAGAGTCTCAATTATTTGTGTGATAGCAGGTTAAGAGAGAAACTGAGAAACAAACACAATTTTGTAAAAGTAATATTAACAGGCTCAAGCATGCCTCTTGCCTCAGTATTGTATTAGCCAGCACTGCCATCCCTACCTCATGCAGGTGTACTTTCTGCAGTTAGAGCTACACTTACTGAGTTGTCTTGCTTTTAACTTTAACTTTCCTCAAAAAAAAAAAAAAAAAAAAAAAAAATTACTGGAAATTGAATTTAGAGCCCTATAGATGCCGAACAAGGCCTTCCTGGGTTCAATCCTCACCACCACATAAACAAAGCTTTGTTATACAAACCTATAAACTGGGTATGGTGGCACACGACTTTAATGCCAGCACTTGGGAGGCAGAGGCAGATCTGTGAGTTCAGGGCCAGCCTGGTCTACAGAGCAAGTTCTAGGACAGTTATGAGCCAAAGGTGCACAGAGAAATCCTGTCTCCAAACACCAAAACAAAAACAAACAAACAAACAAACAAAAAGATGGTAGATCTTACAAACAAATGAAATATAGAAAATCAGACATGCATACATGCATACATGGGTAAGTGGACGGATGGATGGTGGGTGGATGGATGGATATGTGGGTAGATGGATGGATAGATGGATAGGTGGGTGGGTGGATGGATAGGTGGATGGGTAGATGGATGGATGGATGGATGGATGGGTGGATGGATGCATGGATAAGTGGGTGGATGGATGAATGGATGGATGGATGGGTGGATGGATGGATGGATGAATGGATAGATGGATAGGTGGGCGGATGGATGGATAGGTGGATGGATGGATAGGTGGGTGGGTGGGTAGATGGATGGATAGGTGGGTGGGTGGGTGGGTGGATGGATGGATGGATAAGTGGGTGGATGGATGAATGGATGGATGGATGGGTGGATGGATGGATGGATGAATGGATAGAAGGATAGGTGGGCGGATGGATGGATAGGTGGGTGGGTGGGTAGATGGATGGATAGGTGGGTGGGTGGGTGGGTGGATGGATGGATAGATGGATAGGTGGGTGGATGGATGGATAGGTAGGTGGATGGATAGATAGGTGGGTAGGTGGGTGGATGGATGGATAGATGGATGGGTGGATGGATGGATGGATAGGTGGATGGGTGTTGACCTTCTGTTAAGGTCAAAGTCTGTCATTACCAGAAAGCACCTGAGCTTCTTGTGAAAATGACAGACTCCATCCTCAGCCGGGTTCCTCCTCTCTGCCTGATCTGGGGAAGCCACAGATCCTCTAAGGAGTGTCTCATAGCCCTCAGGGAGGTTACAGGCTCAACCTTTCCCTGATGAGAAACCCATTCATTGTGCACTTGGGAATTCTTGGAAATACCATCCTCCCCTATCCTCCCATGGTCATGTGATGTCTTAGTACCTTAGCTTTCAGCCAAGTGACCCTTTTCCACACCTCTAACCGAACCTGGAGTTCTTCCTTCACCTCCACTCCCCCAGCGCCCCCACCCCCTCACCCCCTTGCACCCCCCACCCCTGCTGCGTTCCCTTCTTAGGACAGGACTGAGCTGCGGCATGTAAATTAAATATCCCCGGCACTCCTAGCCCCATGGAAACTAACACAGTCCCGCACATCCCGAAACCCCTCCCACTGCCCACAGCATCTGTGTCCCTGTTGTACATGAAATAATGGGGGCCATCACCATCTAGTTCACTAGAGATCACCTGTCATTTACTCTGAGGAAGGAAGGGCTCCCCTTCCCAAGGATTAGGCTCGTTCCAGCCGTGAACTGACCAGGCACCAGCATTTGCCTGAACCTGTTAGACCCAGGTCCTCAGAGTCTATTCCTGGAAGCCCATTGAGAGTCAGAGTCCAGAGTCGATGCAGAAACAAAGGAATTTTTAATTAAGCTGTCACATCAGGGTCCACCAAGCTCAGAAGAGTTGAGGACCTCGGGTAGCCAAAGCAGTGGGTTTAAATACCCTTTACAGAAGCATAATTTAGCAACAGCAATTAGTACAAACCTAACTGGCTAACAAAATTAACCTCTAAGGGGGTTGGGTGAATTGAATGGAGCGCAGGAAGAAGTGAGGGAGCAGCCTGGAGGGGAGCGGGGACAACCTGGAGGCCGTTGGCCTTAGCATATGTCAGGGTGAGACAGGGGTGGTCATGAAGGTGTGGTTGTTCTAGGAACTATCTTGAGCTAGTGGGTTCCGAGTAGGGTGCGGTAGAAGCAATAGGGTGCAGCAGTGGAAATTTTTCTTAACTCGTCCTATTTGGCTACTTTCAGAAGCAAACACATAAGTAATAAGGCAGAGCTATAGCTAACTTAAGCTAATTTGGATTCTTCAACCCCTCTGCCGTTGGCTCAGCGGCCTAACTGAAAGGCCGAAGGACTGTAACACTGCAGTATCACCGAAGGCTTTGGAACTCTGGGGTTCCATTCACCAGCATGTTGGCGGGGATTGCTGCCACCACCTTTCTAGAAACACGAAGCAGCCATTGTGGCTGCTCAAACCTAACGGCTCCCACCACTCGGAGCCCCGAGCTCCTGGCAGGCAGGCAACTGGCCTGGTGCTGGCAGCGCCCCTAAAAGAGCAGTAATGCTTATTATGAGAAATATTTTCTCCTGAACTTTCAGCTGAACTGGAGATCTCCTGGCATGGATCTCGGTTCTGTTTTCCACCCTTCTCGGCCCGGAGACCTGTGTTCCTGGGGAGAGGCAGAACCTTTGACCCAGTGCTTTACCCTTTTCTGCCTGGAAGGCTGGAAGTGCTTGGACTTTCCCTGGGGGAAAAGTGATCATTTCCGGAATGACATATGGATGACACCAGAAGCAGCAGGGAAGGCCCAACGCCACAGTGTTCCCTCAGCAACCCGAATGGTTCTTTTTGGGGGTTGTGGTTTTGTTTGTTTGTTTGTTTTTGCGGGGGAGGGGTTGCTTGTTTGTTTTCTTTTTGTGGGTTTTCAAGACATGTTTTTCTCTGTGTAGCCCTGGCTGTCCTGGAAATCGCTCTGTAGACCAGGCTGGCGTCGAGCTCAGAGATTCGCCTGCCTCTGCCTCCCGAGTGCGCTGGGGTTAAAGGCGTGTGCCACCGCTCCCGGCTCTCCTCTTTGTCAATGAATACAATTTTAGACTTCCTCAGGAGGCACCCTGAATGGAATTACAATCTGATAAGATAAAACCAAGAGCCGGGCGCTGGTGGCGTACGCCTTTAATCCCAGCATTCGGGAGGCAGAGGCAGGCGGATTGCTGTGAGTTCGAGGCCAGCCTGGTCTATAAAGTGACTCCAGGACAGTCAAGGCTACACAGAGAAACTCTGTCTCGAAAAAACAAAAAAACAAACAAAAAAAGATAAAACCAAGAACGACAAGGTTGCTTGGGAACATTAGAGCGTGTCTTCTATTGTAGGTGGGATTCCTAAGACACTGCAGGACTCTAAACAGAAGAGGGGAAAAGATTTATTTATTTATTATGTATACAATGTTCTGCCTGCATGTACACCTACAGGCCAGAAGAGGGCAGCAGATCTCATCATAGATGGTTGTGAGGCACCGTGTGGTTGCTGGGAATTTTTGTTGTTTTTTGTGACGGGGTTTCTCTGTGTAGCCTTGGCTGTCCTGGACTCGTTTTGTAGACGAGGCTGGCCTCGAAGTCACAGCGATCGGGTGCTGGGATTAAAGGCATGCGCCACCATCACCCGGCTGGATGCTGGAAATTGAACTCAGGACCTCTGAAAGAACAAATGGTACTCTTAACCTCTGAGCCATCTCTCCAGCCCCGCAACATTCTTACTTGAAATGTCAATTTGTTTTCACCACCGGCAGAAAAATGTTATTCATTGTGCTAGAATGCTGGCAAAAGGCTCAGTCAGATTCTGAGTGAGCTTTTTTTGTTATGGTTTATTTGTTTTAAAAAAAAAATTTTTTTTTTGAGACAGAGTTTCTCTGTGCAGCTCTGGCTGTCCTGAAACTCACTCTGTAGACCAGGCTGGCCTCGAACTCACAAAGATCTGCCTGCCTCTGCCTCTCAAGTGCTGGGATTAAAGATGTGCACCACCACTGCCTGGCAGTGACGCATTTTTCTCCCTTCCTATGTCTCCATAATTTTCCTTGTGTATCCTGTCTCCTAAGGTTTCTGGTGGCACCAGTGAGACAAAAGTAGAAACTTGGCTGACATCTTTTTTTTTTCCCCCTTAGCTGACATTGTAAGACCTGGAGACCTTACAACACCGATACCCGACTGAGAGGGACATTGTTGAAGGCTAGGAGGAACCATCCTGGGTCTGGAATTCAGGAAACACACCGGAAACTCCAGCCAGGCGATTGTGTTTTTGATGGGACATTGATGGGAGGACAGACCAGGGAGCGTGGTCCGCCACTGTGCCCTAGAGAGATACAGGCAGAGAGGGGAGAGAAGGCTGCGGGTTCGGAGCACGAGCGCACGTGAACCAGCGAGATGACCAGTGTACAGGCTGGACCAGTGTGCAGGATCCTGGGGATCCGTCCCATGAAACTGATTCTGGAAGGTTTGTTCTTGTTTCCCTTTAACCTTTTTTCCCTCCTATATAGGGTAGTTGGGTTGTATAATAAAGTCTAATTGTTAAGAAACAGAGCCAAGAGCCCGGTGTGGTGGCACACGCCTTTAATCCCAGCACTCTGGAGGCAGAGGCAGGTGGATCACTGTGAGTTCAAGGCCAGCCTGATCTAAAAGCGAGTCCTGGACATCCAAGGCTACAGAGAGAGACCCTATCTCAAAACCTCCCCCACCACCAAAAAAAAAACAAACAAACAAAGAAAGAAAGAAACAGAGCCAACAGAAATACACTAAAGATGTTGAAAAGATAAAAAAGTTGTTTTTTAACCATGGCCACTCGGTACTTTCCAAGATGACCTCAGGGCTGTTCTATACTTTCCGAGAAAAACCACACCCTCATACCTGTCCCCAACACCTGACAGAACATAATGAACCGAGCTGAGCTCTTGCTCCCTCAGGGATAAAATAACTAGTAACCAATCATTTTAAAGAGCATTCTTAAGAATCAATGATGGTCCAATGACTCTACTTAACAGTCAATTCAGCTTCTGTAAGGGTATAAAAGACCCGAGCTTTGCTTATTCGGGGTATCCAGCTCAGTAGAGCTTGGTAGATCCCCTTGCGATGGATCAATAAAGCATCCCCTGCTGTTTGCATCGGACTGGACTCCGTGACTCACTGGGCTCCAGGAAGTAGGACCTAGCGCCCCAGGTCTTACACTACCCAGGGCACACGTGCTCTCAGGGACAGCCAGAGACACCCCGGGGCTCTGTGCGGATGTTGAGATTCGTACTCTGATAATTTATCATACAACTTCAACACAAAACAAAACAAAAAACCTTTTTAAGCGAATGTGTTCTATAAAGATGTAGCTTGGCCTAGTAAGTAGCAGAGTTTAGAGACTAAAATTAAGTCACAGTAAAGATAAGAAAATCCTAACCTCTCTGGACTGTTAGGAAACAGAAAAAGAGGTCTGACCAGGCTTTTCTCTTCCGGTGAAGGAAATGCCAGCAAGATCGAGCTCGCCTGGCTCGGCATGCTTCAGACTTGCATGCACTTGCTTTCGGTCTCATCTAAGCTGTTAGGCTCCCAAGTGCTCCTCCTGTGTCAGAGAAACTGGGACTTAGTCGGGGGAAATTCCAAAGGCCCTGGAAATAGAAAGACAGAGTCCATCTCCATCTGAAAGAGACAGAAATACAGAATCTGGAGATGGAAACATCTTTTTTTTTGGTTTTTTTGTTTGTTTGTTTTTCAATACAGGGTTTCTCTGTGTAGCCTTGGCTGCCCTGGACTCGCTTTGTAGACCAGGCTGGCCTCGAACTCACAGTGATCCTCCTGCCTCTGCCTCCCAAGTGCTGGGATTAAAGGCGTGCGCTACCACTCCCGGTAATGGAAATGTCTTAAACCTGAAGGACCTCAACAGACGATTCTCAAGAGAGGGCAAGAGATCAACAAATTGGGTGTGATTACCTAACCCCAATATCAGCTAAAGAAATGCAAAAGGAGACTTCGTGAGCTTGCGTTTGCATAGATGACAACACACACTTTAATGTCCGTATATATGCACACACACTTTCTTTGTGTGAATCAAGATGTCCCAAAATGGTTTACACTGGCCCAGCAGGATGAAATTTGGCACAGTTCTTCTGAAGTCACTGGATACTAGATTTTTTTTTTAAAGATTTATTTATTTATTATATTTATTATGGATACAGATCTTGTTATAGATGGTTGTGAGCCAACATGTGGTTGCTAGGAATTGAACTCATCTCTGAGCCATCTCTCTAGCCCCGGGTGGGCTTTGAGGCTTCTCCCTGTGCGGAAGAGAGTCTCCTCCTGGCTGCTTTTGAATCTGGATGTAGAGCTCTCAACTCCTCCAGCACCACGTCTGCCTGTGTGCCACCATGCTTCCTGCCATGACAATAGTGGACTAAACCTCTGAAACTGTAAGCCAGCCCCAGTTTAATGCTTTCCTTTGTGAGAGTTGCCTCGGTCATGGTGTCTCTTCACAGCAATAAAACCCTAAGGAAGACAGTGGTGAAACCTGGTGAGCTACAACAGACAGTAGTTTGTTTCCTTTTTTTTTTTTTTTTTAAGATTTATTTATTTTTTTATTATGTATACAGTTCTCTGGCTGCATGTACACCTGTAGTCCGGAAGAGGGCATCAGATCACATTACAGATGGTTGTGAGCCACCATGTGGTTTTCTGGGAATTGAACTTAGGACCTCTGGAGGAACAGTCAGTGCTCTTAACCTCTGAGCCATCTCTCCAGCCCAGTAGTTTGTTTCTTTCTTCAGTGTTTCTCCCCAAGTGGGGCCCAGTGTCTAGTTTGGTTTTTTCCACACTCTCTGTCCCGTGCTCATTGATTCTTTTATTAATGTATTTTTGTTCTTAGCACATGTGAGCGAGTACTCCAGGATGGAAGGTGATAAACCAGCTATCACTCTTTCTCTGGGCATATACGATTCTGGGACTGTACTAATTTTCAAAATATTGCCTCTCACGTCCAAATCCAGTGTGTACGGCTTGCTCTAGAGTCTGTGGCTCAGGGTCAAAAGACCGTTTCGCAAGGATCAAATATCAGATATTTACATCATGATTCATAACAGTAGCAAAATTACAGTGATGAAATAGCAACAAAGCGGCCGGGCGTGGTGGCGCACGCCTTTAATCCCAGCACTCGGGAGGCAGAGGCAGGCGGATCGCTGTGAGTTCGAGGCCAGCCTGGTGTACAAAGTGAGTCCAGGACAGCCAAGGATACACAGAGAAACCCTGTCTCGAAAAACCAAAAAAAAAAAAAAAAAAAAAAAAAAGAAATAGCAACAAAGCACTCGTTACAGTTGGGAGACACCACAGCATGAGGAACACATATATATATATATATATTTTTTTTTTTTTTTATATATATATATTTTTTTTTGTTTTGTTTTGTTTTTCGAGATAGGGTTTCTCTGTGTAGCCTTGGCCATCCTGGACTCACTTTGTAGACCAGGCTGGCCTCGAACTCACAGCGATCCGCCTGCCTCTGCCTCCCGAATGCTGGGATTAAAGGCATGCGCCACCATGCCCGGCTCGAGGAACTATATTTTAAAGGGTCTTAGTGTTAGGAAGGCTGAGAACCACTGTTCTAAAGAGATACTGTGAAAAAATGATTTTTCCCCCTCTGAGACAGGGTTTCTCTGTATAGACTTGGCTGTCCTAGACTCGATCTGTAGACCAGGCTGGCCTCGAATTCACAGAGATCCACCTGCCTCTGCCTCCCGAGTGCTGGGATCAAAGGTGTGTGCCACCACTGCCCAAATTAGTAATTCTTTAGATTAAACTTTCTCCATTCTGATTACTGTGTGGCTTCTCGCTCCTGATCAAAACCCAACTGGTAGAAGAACTAAGATATACAATTTAACCTTTCTATGTGAGTGATTAAATTTTATAGTGAAAGTAGCAGGTGGCCACCGTTTCAGTGTGTGCACCGAAAAGTGTAGAAGCAGCCATTGGGTGGAGCAAAAGAAAAGAAGGAAACAGGCTCTGAGTTGGGCATGATGGGACATGAATATAATCCTAGCACTCGGGAGGTAGAGGCAAGAAGACCAGGACTTCAAGACTAGTTCAGGTTATGCAGTAAGTTCAGGTTAGCCTGGGCTACAAAGGAGCCTGTCTCAAAAAGCAAAATGCAATATAATAATAATAGCAGAGCCCGGAGAGATGGTTTAGCAGTTAAGAGCACTAGCAGCTGCTTTTGCAGAGGACCTGGGGATCTGATGCCCTCTTCTGGCTCTCTTCTGGTTAGTATCTGCAGGCACATGGTTCGCGTACACACAAGCAGGCCAATATTCAACCGCCCAAGGTTTATACATAAAGCTTGGCTGGTGTGCTGGGGGGAATGGAGGGGTGGGGAAGGACTCTCTTGCTTGCCACTCCTCTACCATGATCACCTGAGACTCCATTTATTCCAGGGAGAACCGCCACTGGATGCCTAGTGATCAGACAGCAATGGCAGAACTGCCACCAGCAGAACTCCATCACTGGCCCTGGCTGAGCGCTAGCCTCTGGTGAAGGGCTGCTGGGCCTGTGTCTCACTGGACCTGCCTGCCAGTGGGTTTTGAACATCTGCCTGTTTCCTGTGCTCTCAAACAAGGAGCTGCAGCACTTTGGTACCACCGTGGGCTTGTGGGGCTCCCGAGCTTCCACTGCCGTCTGACACCAGCCACCTCACTCTAAAAGAGCTAAACTGTAACACTCAGGGGAAAACTCACAGGAAAAAAAAACCCATGGGAACCTGGCCCGGTGCCTGGGCCTCACCCTGAGCACTCTATGCTGACCCTGAGCAAGAAACAGGACCATAGGACCTTTGACCCTGCGGTCTGCCCGTTCTCGTCCAGAAGCAATCAGCAACTGGACTGACCCACAGGAGGTGGGACCCAGGCCACACTGCTGGACACTGAACGACACTCCTAAGGCCATTTCTGATCCCCAGGGGCACCAGGCATGCATGTAGGCAAACACTCATACATATAAAATAAAATAAATAAATCTAAAAATACTTTTTTTTTTCGAGACAAGGTTTCTCTGTGTAGCCTTGGCTGTCCTAGACTCACTCTGTAGACCAGGCTGGCCTCAAACTCACAGCGATCCGCCTGCCTCTGCCTCCCGAGTGCTGGGATTAAAGGCGCGTGCCACCACGCCCGGCTAAAAAAGTGCATTTTTTCAAGACAAAATAAGAATGTTCAAATAGCAATGAACCCCACTTAAATCTTAAGAGTATATTGCCCGAGAATGGTCTTTCTCCAGCTGTAAATCCGTAACTTTCTAGGAACCTCACAAGGTCATGTACACAGCAAAAAAACATGCCAAGCCCCTTGTGACCATGGTTTTGTTTTAACAGATGGTAATCCTGTCTAGGCAAGGTACCTCAGAAATCACCTATGAAAAAGAAAAGGAGGCCGGGCGGTGGTGGCGCACGCCTTTAATCCCAGCACTTGGGAGGCAGAGGCAGGCGGATCGCTGTGAGTTCGAGGCCAGCCTGGTCTACAAAGCGAGTCCAGGATAGTCAAGACTTCACAGAGATACTCTGACTCAAAAAACCACCACCAACAATAACAACGAGAGAGAGAGAGAGAGAGAGAGAGAGAGAGAGAGAGAGAGAGAGAGAGAAGAAAGAAAGAAAGAAAGAAAGAAAGAAAGAAAGAAAGAAAAGGATGAAACTGGGGTTTGATTCAATAGCCACAAGCCATATCCATGGCTGCTGAAAAGACTGCAATTGGAGTTGCAGAGACACTCAGAAGTTACAAGCACTGGCTGCTCTTGCCAGTGTGTTCAGTTCCCAGAACCCATAAGGCAGTTCACGGGTGTCTATGGTTCCAATCACATTGGATCTGATGCCTTCTTCTGGCCTCTCCAAGAGCGACATGAAAGTGGTACACACCACACAGCCAGACACACACACATATAAAATAAAAATATTTAAAAGCAAAAGAGAAATGGCTGGAAATATATACACACAAAATACTTATGATTTTTCCCCCTTACTTAAAAGAAAGATACTTGCCAGACATCGTAGCACACACCTGTAATCCCAGCACTCAGGGAGGCAGAGGCAGGTGGATCACTGTGCGTTCAAGGCCAGCCTGGTGAACAAATTGAGTTCAGGATAGCCAAGACTAACACAGAGAGACCCTGTCTCAAAAACCAACCAAAAAAACAAAACTGTGTTTAAAATCTCCAGGTTGGCCAGGTGTGGTGGCGCACACCTTTAGTCCCAGCACTCGGGAGGCAGAGGCAGGTAGATCTCTGTGAGTTCGAGGCCAACCTAGTCTACAAAGGGGTCCAGGATGGTCAAGGCTACACAGAGAAACCTTGTCTCGTAAAAAATAAAAAACAACCAACCAAACAAACCAATAAAATCTCCAGGTTGGAGAGATGGCTCCGTGGTTCAGAGTGCTTGTTCTTGCAGGGGATCCAGGTTCGATTCCCAGCACCCACACGGTTGCTCGCAACCATCTGTAGGCAGGCATACGGCACACACGCACACATGCAGGCAATGTACAAAATGCTCATACACATGATAAAATAAATACACCTAAAAATTAATACTACGTTAAACATCTATCCCAGACTGATATCATCAAACTTGCTATTTAAATTAAGGTGGCTTTGAGTTCCCCATCTTCCTGCCTTCACCGCCCAAGTTCTGGGTTTACAGGCGTGGACCAGTGCACCCATTCTTTTGATGGGGTGCTCACACACATGGCAAACATTCTACAAATTCTCTGGATTGAGCTACAATCTCAGGTACTAGATATCTCTTCCTAAATAAACTCCAACTCTGCCTCATACTGACTGACTCCTTGAAATTACTTTCTGTGGCACAGGCAGGAATCCTGGCTTCACCTGAATGGCGCAGTCTCTAGACCCCACCACCCCCATGGGTTCCGACAACTTTATTCCACAAACCGGAAGTTGACTCGATTCATGAATCACGAATAAAAGCAGTCAGATCTACAACTAAATGTGTGATATGCTTTGACATATTCCCCCCATTAGGATTTTATGCAATGTTAGGCAAGCCTTTGCCACTGAGCTACACACACCTCCAGCCCATAATTTTGTCTTAGAAGCACAAATCGTAAAGATGGGTATTTTCCACTTGTCCCTTCAGAGCCGCCTTCACTGTCTTCCGCTCTTGCTTGTGTACCGGGAGGCTGCCTAGGACTCTTAGAGAACTCTTCTCTGCCTTCGCGTTCAGTTCTGTTCATTAGTGATGCTGGAAGGAGACGTGAGATCCTTAGAGAGAGATCAAGATGTTTACTGCCGCAGCTTTCCCTCCACCCCACTCCCCTCCACGCTGCTGCTGCCCCGCCCCCACCTCCCAAACCCAAGCCCCCATTCCCCCACATACCCACATACACACACCCACACCCTCACCCTTCCCTCCAGACTGCCTGGCAGACCTCAGTGCCTTCCATCTCCTAAAATCCCTCTCCAGCGTCCTCTCCCAGAACAGCCTCTGATGCTGTTGTCCTTTCGTGCCTCTTGGGAGGACATCTCCCTCCTAGGACACTGGTCCAAGTGCGGCACAGACTCTCATTGGCTTGATACTTGAACCTCACTGGCCCCTCTGTAAACAGTCCCTCGCCAGACTCCTCGGTGACATGGTAGGAGCCTCATCTGACATCCCAGCAGAACAGGGGTGTTAAGATTTAGGATGCCAGCCGGGAGTGGTGGCGCAAGCCTTTAATCCCAGCACTCAGGAGGCAGAGGCAGATGGATCGTTGTGAGTTCGAGGCTAGGCTGGTCTACAAAGCGAGTCCAGGACAGCCAAGGCTACACAGAAAAACCCTGTCTCAAAAAACCAAAAAATAAATATAAATAAATAAAGATTTAGGATGCCTTATAGAGGGAGGAGAAGACAAAGATGGAACTTTGTGAGATCCATAGTAAACAGAAGTAGCCCTGCCCCCCAAAAGCCTTTAGAGCTGGCTGTTTAAATTATTGCTTCATATTATTGTGAAAGAAACTTCAGCCGTCAGAATGAGGAATTTGGAAATCTCAGGGCTGGCGAGATGGCTCGGCAGCTGGGAATGCTTGCTGCCAAGCCAACAACCTAAGTTCGGATCCCCAGGACCGTCGACACTTTAGTTTCTAGGATTTTGTGCCTCATCTAATTATTTCTTTGTTCTTATTTATGTATGGGTGTTTTTGCCTCCATGTCTGTCTATACACTATGTGCATGCCTGGTACCCACAAAGGCCAGAAAAGAGCAATGGACCCCCTGGAACGTAGGGCCACAGATAATAGTGAGCAGCCCTGTGGGTGCTGGGAATGGAGAGGAACAGCGGGTTCTCCTCACCGTAGAGCCATCTCCACAGAGCCGCGCCTCTTACGAACTGTACAGAGACCCGTGGAGAGTTACAGGAAACCCGATCACTAGTTAAGGGAGAGGCACAAAGGAGCCTACAGGTATACTTGGCCTCCCCAGTGGCCTGGCTCCCAGAGGGCAAGAAAGGAGAGAAAGCCTGTGGTCCTCCTTTATGGCTCATTAACATAGTTCCCACCTCCTCCAAGAAAAGTCCCTATTTCTCAGTCGTGCTTGGAAGGAAGGCAGCTGGGCTCTGGGCTGCTGGTCTTTTGTTTCTTGCTGCCTTTCCTATGTTAACTTCTAGAACCTTCTTCTCCTTTTCTTCTTGTTCTCCTGCCTCAGAAGGTGAGAATCAACTCCTGCAAGTGGCCCTCTGACCTCCGTACAAGCACTGTGGCATATGTCACACACACTCGCATGGAATAAGTGAATAAAATATTTTTTTTTAAAGTTTCAAAGGCAAGGGGTGTGGCGGGGGTGGGGGGTGAGACCCTTAGCAATCTCAATTTCTCTACACAGCCCAGTCACAGAGAGATGTGCATCTGTCCCTGCTACAGGGACATGGCTAATTAACTCAAAACCATAGGACAGCATGTTAATTATGTTTACAGTGATTCTAACAATGAAGAGTTTATAGTGCACTAGGTAAAAAAGTAGAGTGTGCAATGCAATCTCAGTTATTACGATCTCAGTTATGTGAAATGTGGACAAACATACTTGGGGCAAAGAACATGTAAAAAAAATTATTATTATTTCCACCAAAAGGTATAGCAATTGTCATTAGGGAGTGAGTTTAGGAGCAAAATTATTTTCCTTCTTTTAAAAAAAATTATTTGTTTGTTTGTTTGTTTGTTTGTTTGTGGGGGAAGCAGTGTGCTTGAGTGCTATGGTGTGCATGTGGATGCCAGAGAACAACTTGAGGGAATTAATTTTCTCCTTCTATCATGTGGAGGCCTGGCTGCAAGCTCTTTTAACCCACCAAACCATCTCACTGTCCCAAGAATGTTTTCCTTTTTAGGCAGAGCTTTGTTTCTGAAGAGAACACTCGCCCTGTGCTGCTTCCTTTGCCAGGAACAGCCTGACCCTGGCAACTCCCAGCCAGGGAGTCAGCCTCCTCTGATACAACCTTGGCAGGTCTAGGGGCGGCACCCTGAGTGACCAGTCAGGGTGAACTCTCTCCAGAAAGGGGTAGGGAGAGGTGTGGTAGGGCACACTTGGAGTCACAGCACTCTGCAGCTTTAGGAGTTTGCTGGGAGCAAGCACATGCTGGATGGGCAAAAGCAAACAGGCGAACTTCCTGCAGGCAGCCCACTTGTTCCTGCAGGGCTGACAAATGGGTGCGTCCCTGGTTTTGGCCGAGCCCCAGAGATTTTTTTGCCTCAGGACTGCTAATTGTTGCCGCACTACTTTTCCATGTGTGTCCCATATGCCTGGCATGATGCAGTTGGTCATGAAAAGACCCTCACTGCCTACAGCACAATATTATTCCTCCATAGGTGCTACCTCTCTCTGTTGGGCAGATTTCCCACAGATCATTTTTATAATTCTTGATAATGGTTCCTGAATTGATTCAGGTGATTTTAAAAACCCTCCCCACAATATAACAAAAACTGTTAGGAGCTCTGTGAACCTCCATAAGAATTACACCAAGAAGGAAAACAAGATGGAAACAAATTAATAGTCAAGGAGATGCACTCATTCTAGGTTTAGTCCAGGATAATGCCCAAGCGTACACTACAATAAGAAAGACCATATGGATATAGAAACAAAGACTAAATGGTTATCTATACAAGACAAGACAGACACCTGCTTCTTTGAAAAACTTGACATAAAAAAACTCTTGCTTTGAACAGGTAATAACTCATAATGAGCACATAGATAAAACCACTGCTTTAAACTCATAATAAACAAAAGTAGCAGCCGGGCGTGGTGGCACACGCCTTTAATCCCAGCACCTGGGAGGCAGAGGCAGGAACTCCTTTTTTTTTCAAGACAGGAGTTTGAGGCCAGCCTGGTCTAGAAAGTGAGTCCAGGACTGCCAAGGCTACACAGAGAAACCTTGTCTTGAAAAAAAAGGAAGAAAGAAAGAAAGAAAGAAAGAAAGAAAGAAAGAAAGAAAGAAAGAAAGAAAAAGAGTTAAAGCACAGAGAGGCACACTAGAGGCCGCCAGCAAAAGCTGCTGGACCTTTATTCTCCCTAACTGTTGCTGTTCCACCTCAACCTCCCTTGGTCCCCGTGGATGAAAAGGCCTTGTTTTTGTTTTGGTTTGTTTTGTTTGTTGTTTTTTACAAGAGTTCAAGCTTAGTCTGGTCTATTTCGTCAGAAGCTGTCCTAAGAAAAGAAGGAAGAAGGTAGGAGAAGGAAGGAGGTTAGGGAAAGAAGGAAGGGAGGAGGGGGGGAAAGGAAGGAAAAAAAGAAAGTGCAACCTAGCTTAACTAGAAATGTGTAGAGATGTAAATTGATATCCTGCTTCCTCTCTGCGTAAATATAGTCATGTTTTCGGGCCATCTGCAAGAGATGCTGCCTCCCCATCCCACCTCTGTCTGTTGCATTCTTGCCCGCCTCTCTCTGAGTTGTTGGGTCCTGCAATCCCAGCAGTCTGGAAGGCAGAAGCAGGCAGATCTCTGTGAGTCTGGTCTACAAAGCGAGTCCAGGACAGCCAGGGCCACAGAGAGAGAAACCCTGTCTCAAACAAACAAACAAACAAACAAGAGGTCTTCTTCCTCATGACAACTAGACATTAAAGGTTTCATATCTGTTCTGGTTCTATGAAGAAGGTGGGTAGGTTCTCCCTGCTGGGAAAAACTAGACCTCTCCCTAGGGCCAAGGGCAGGCAAAGTGCTGTGGGGGAGGGTGTTGGTGTGTCTCTATGTTTTATTTTGTTGTCATGGTTTTCTGTTTCCTTTCCAGTTATTTGCTTCTCTCCCGGGCTGGGCAGCTATGGTGTTCGAATGAAAATAGTTCCCCTGTAGGCTCATATGTTTGAATCTTTGGTTTCCAGTCAGTGGAACTGTTCGGGAAGGATTGGGAGTAGGCGGGGCTATGTTGGAGGAAGTGTGCCACTGAGGATGGGCTGTCCTCCATTAGCTCTCTCTGCCTTGACAAGCTGTGGATTGGATGTAAGCCCTCAGCTACTGCTCCAGCTCTCTGTCTGCCTACCTGCCTGCTGCCATACTCCCCACCATGACAGGCATGGACTCCACCTTCTGCAACCATAAGCACCCATGAAACACTCCTCTATAAATTGTCTTGGTCAAGGTGTCCCTTCACAGCAATAGAATAGTAGCTAAGACAGCAGCCTTCATCCAGCACAGGCCTCAAGGACCTGGCAGAACCTCCAGGACCCAGCTTAGCCTCAGTCTTAGAACAGCTGTGTCTAGGACCAGGAAGGAGCGGCTCACTCAGCTTCCAGTCCGCACACCCTGAACACCCTGTGTTCTGGCAGGTCAGGCTGCCCCAGAACCTCCCTCCAACTCAAGTGCCCAGACCTGAAGATCCTGAAAAAGAGGCTGGAAAAACTCTTCAGCTTTGGCCTCTGTGACTCTGTGGGTGGCCACAGGCCTGGTTCTGACCAAGGACAGTATCTCTGAGAAGGCACCATGGTTCTAATGTTAAATGGTCTTTGTGTGGGGCTCACATGTTTAAAATACTTGGCCTTGTGAGTCGGGATATTTTAGAAAGTTATGGAACCTTCGGGGCATGTGGCCTAATTAATCAAAAGCACACTGCTGAGAGACTGTCTTGAATGCGGTATGTACCAGTGGTCCCCAATTCTCTACCTTCTGACCTTTCAGACTATGAGCAGTTACGCTGTAAAGCTCCGGACACCACACGCTGAGCTCTTTCCTCACTATGATGAGCTGGACTGTTTGTGCTGAAACTGTAGTTCCAAACAAACCCCTCCTTCCTCAAGTTGCTTCTCTTGGGCGTTCTGTCACAGCAATGAGTGTAGCAGAGTAAGGGGGGCAAGCCTTTCCACCTGAGCTCTCCTCCTTTCCCTCCCCATGGCCACTGTAGGCAAGAAGGACCACAGGCTGTCCTTGCTTCTTGCACAGCTGCAGAGCTCCCTGCTCCCTAGCTTACTCCATCAGTCAGTGCTTGGGTAGAGCTAGGAGAGACCGATGCTCACAGCCTCTGCTTTTCTTCTTTTGTGTTTCCTTCCTGTTCTACCTGCCTGGCCTAGTGAAGAGCCTTTAGCCAGGAACTACCTAGGGTCTCCTTGATGCTTGGGCTCTCACTTGGTAGTTGTAGGGAGAGCCTCAGAGTCTGCATTTCTAGCAAGTGCCCAATACTGCAGTGGCACCAGGGACCCAGATAGGACATTTGTGTTTCAGGAAAGATCATTGGAGCCCCTGGTGCAGCAATTAACCACTCCATCCCATTATTTCTCAAGCGCCTGCCTCCACCTACATTGTGTCTCATCGTAGCCTTGGTCCTGAGTCTGCCTATGCCCGCCTTGCTGGTATTTGGGCCCCTGGGATAAGGACTCATTATAGCCTTAATACCTACCATGGTAGATGCTCAACAGCTCGTTGACTAAATAGACAGATAGCCCTTGAAGGCAATTCACAAAAGGCGTAGACGGTTAACATCTGAGGGAATGTCCTAGTTTGGGTTTTATTGCTGTGAAGAGATGCCATGACCGAAGTATCATTTAACTGGGGCTGGCTTACAGTGACAGAGGTTCCTTCGTTATCAGTCGCGGCAGGAAGCATGGCGGAGTGCAGGCAGACATGGTGCTGGAGAAGGAGCTGGGAGAGCTCCACATCTTGATCCAAAGTCAGTGGAAGGAGACTGTCCCACTGGGCATGGCTCGAGCATATTTAAGACCTCAAGGCCTGCCTGCAACAAGGCCACACCTACTCCAACAGTTGTGCCACTGCCTAAGGGCCTATGGGAGCCAATTGCATTCAAACTACCAGAAGGTATTCATTCTGAGGATTGTTAATAGATAGATATTTGTTTGGGGGGAAAGAGAGAAAATTTTCCAGTCACTTAAGCTGGAAACTACTGGATAGAAAATGAATACCCAAAGAACTCCTAATAAATTACTGGTTGTGGCCAGTGTCTGCGAGAGAGAGAGAGAGAGAGAGAGAGAGAGAGAGAGAGAGAGAGAGAGAGAGAGAGAGCCAGTGCACAGCACAGCACCTACCTGTTTCTTGACCACAGTGTGCATCTCTGGAGAAACATCTAGTGGGATGAGTGCGCTGAGGGGCATACAAGAAACGATTGCAACCTAGTGTTCACAAAAGCATTGTGGTCTACCCAAGTAGACAAGCTTCTGGTTCAACAAAGAGATCCTGTCTCAAAAAGAAGGAATCAAGGGCCAGAGAGATGGCTCAGCAGTTATGAGCACTTGCTCTTTCAGGAGGCCTGGGTTTGATTCCTAGCGCCCACATTTGGTTCACAACCATCAGTAACTCCAGTTCCAGAGTCCCTGTGCCCTTTTCTGACCTCCACAGGTACCCAACAGGTACATGGCACACACACATATGTGCAGGCAAAACCCAAAAACAAAAAAACTCACACATTGCCAGGCCCAGCACTTGGGAGGCAGAGGCAGGCGGATCTCTGAGTTTGAGGTCAGCCTGGTCTATAAAGCCAGTCCAGCACAGCCAAGGCTATACAGAGAAACCCTGTCTCAAAAAGTCAAAACAAACAAACTCACACATAAAAGAAATAAATCTAAAAAAATAATTAAGGAGCAAATGAGACCTAAGCATAGTCCTGCCCTAGAAACCTGGGGCAAAAGCTGCCGTGGCTTCTGCTGGGGACCAGCGGGCTCATCTACGATGAGCAAATAAGTGATGGAGAGGTAGGAAAGACAGAAAAACGGAGTAGTGTATGCACTGTGGGGAGAGGCAGAACCCGAGACTTGATGGCAGTAATAGGTGAGAGAGAGGGCTGTGGGTGCCTAGTAGGGTCCGCAGGGTGCTGTGTAGCACCCTGGAGCTTATTTCCGTCCAGACTCGGGCCCTGAACCTGCCACTCGGTTGCGGGATAACCAGGGCTCGGGGCAACGGCGGAGGCCCAAGATGAGGTAAGTTTCAGTTTCTGGATTGGACCCCCTCAAAGGACCACCATTGTCCTCGATGCCGTGGGAGGCCATGCTTGTGTCTGTGGCAATGCTGTGGCCCCAGGTCTCTATAAAGCCTCAGTACCATCTGTACCGCTGCCTGGTGTCTTCAGACTTTGCTGCCTGGGAGGTTGGAGGGCGGGCATCCTGACGTGAGTGGTTTGTGTAGCCACCTGAGGGCCATGTTGAAGTCCACGGCCGTGTTCAGCCGCTGAGAGCCACTAGTGGGTCGGTGATCTAGAAACAACAAAGGGTCCTGTCGACGATGTCTGTGGCCTGTGCTACCACTGAAGCGCATGCGCATGTCTGTGGTCTGGGCTGCCGCCTGAATCCACATTAATGACCTTGGTTGCCGGGAATGCTGGCCCCAATCTTCCCCAGCCCACAACACAGCTCTCCATAGCTGCCGGCTTCTGGCAAGGATGCAGGCACAGAGAAACTCATCCTCCCTTTTGGGGGGAGGGGCCGACCACTAGGAATGTGACCATGTTCCAGTGAGTATATGGCAACACAGAATGGACCTTTTTTTTTTTTTTTCTTGTTTTCCCCTTTCTGTTTTGGAGGTGGGATGGGGTGGAGGGGGGGGGGGAATAGGAGGCCATGGGGGATGAGGAGGACATAGGAAGACTGGGAAGGGAATGTGATTGGGGTGCATGATGTAAAATTCCCAAATAATAAAAAAAAATTTTTTTCCAAGGTGCAAACAATAGAGGAGTCTGACTCAATACTGACTTCTGTTCTCCATATGCACTCCTAAACACACACAGACACAGAGGCATACCTCCCCCTACACACACACACACACACACACACACACACACACACACACACAGAGGCATACCCCCCCTACACACACACACACATAGGAACAAAAAGTAAATAGATAAAACTTTAGGACATTTCTTGAGTTCAGCTGTGATTAGCACCAAAAGAAATTTGGAGGCTTTCTTTTCTTTTCTTTTCTTTTTGGAGGCAGGGTTTCTCTGTGTAGCCTTGGTTGTCTTGGACTCACTCACTTGGTAGACCAGGCTGGCCTCGAACTCATATCAATCCGCCTGCCTCTGCCTCCTGAGTGCTGGGATTACAGGCATGGCCACTGTGCCCTGCAAAATTGGATTCTTAAAGCCTGGTGCCAAATGGAAGACAAAGAAAAAGAAACAGACCTACAACACAATATTAATGACTTGAATAATAAAAAAAAAAAGCATATGATTACAAAACAACGCCGCCTGCTTTCAAAAAACCATGCCACCTTTAATCCCAGCCCCTAGGAGACAGAGGCAGAGGCCAGGGGATATCTGTGAGTTCAAAGCCAACCTGGTCTGCACAGTTTCAGGCCAGACAGGTCTATCCAGTGAAGCTGTCAGGAAAATAAAAAGAAAAGAAAAGAAAACAGGAAGGAAAGCACTTCCTAGCCACGGGTGGATGTGTGAGCATGTGAGCCCAGCACAGTGGAGGCAGAAGGATTAGGTTAAGGTCAGCTTCAGCTATATTTGGAGTTCAAGGCAATCTGGGCTAGTCTCAGAAATAAAATGAGATTAAAAAACAAACCAAGAGCTGGGCATGGTGGCGCACGCCTTTAATCCCAGCACTCGGGAGGCAGAGGCAGGCGGATCGCTGTGAGTTCGAGGCCAGCCTGGTCTACAAAGTGAATCCAGGATGGCCAAGGCTACACAGAGAAACCCTGTCTCGAAAAACAAAAAACAAACAAACAAACAAACCAAAACAACAACAGCCAGGGGTGGGGGGTGGGGTAGGGTGGGGGACGAGGCAGGGGATGTGGTGGTGGCACAAACCTTTAATCCCAGCACTCAGGAGGCAGAGGAAGGTGGATCTCTGTGAGTTTGAGGCTAGCCTGGTCTACAAAGCGAGTCCAGGACAGTCAAGGCTACACAGAGAAACCCTGTCTTGAAAAACCTAAACAACAACAACAAATCTCTCACAATAGAGCGACATAAAAATCTTCATCACTCAACAGTTAAAACTTTTGTGAACTAGGAATCATCGCCACCTTGTGGTAGTAACTCCAAATTGACCCAGAGGTCCAATGGATTCATTTATTTTTAAAAGAATTTGGTTGCCTGCTTGGTTGGGGAAGATGAGTATTGTATGGGTGTGCACATGCCACGGTAATATAGGGAGGTTGTAGGTCGATTTGCCGGAGTCGGTACTCTTTTTCCACTATATGTGTTTCAGGGGTCACACTTAGGTCCCTTTACTTGCTGAGCCATCATACCAACCCTCTCCCCACCACCCTTCCCCCTTACCCCCCACCCCCTCACACCACCCTCCACCCCCTGAGGTGGAGCTCACTGTGTATCCCTGGCTGATTTGGGACTTGCATGTAGACCAAGCTAGCCTTGAACCCATGAAGATCCGACATGCCTTTGTCTTAAGTGCTGACACTAAAGATGTATGCCACGTTGCCAGGCTCCCTCTAAAAACAAACAAGCAATCAAGCAAAACAAATAAAAATTTACATATGGTAAATAACTCAGGTCAGCTGTCTGTGTTTTGAAGCTGTATCCTGAGGCTATTGTGGGAATCTATTTACATATTTACATATATTTACAAGTCAATCACACACTACCGGCCTTGGAGGCAACTAAAAGAGGCAATAAAGCAGACAAGGTGGCTGCAGCTAACAAAAAGCATATCATGATAAAACATACACTGATAACATGGTAAATTATTTAGTATCATTTGTTTGTTTGCTTTCAGGCAGAATCTGTCTTTGTAAGCAAGGGTGGCCCCGAACTCAGGTCTCTCGTTTTACGCCTCCTGCTCGGAATACAAGCACGCAACCTCAAGCCGGGCCACCTGCCCACTTACTGACAGTACCAAGCATCGTGTATTGTATATAATTTTACTAGTCCAGCACTCGGGAGGCAGAGACAGGCAGATCCCTGTGAGTTCGAGGCCAGCCTGGTCTACAATGCGGGTCTAGAACAGCCAAGGCTACACAGAGAAACCCTGTCTTGAAAAACCAAAACACAAATTAAAAAAAAATTTTTTTAATGAGGTACACTTTTTTTTTTTTTTGGTTTTTCGAGACAGGGTTTCTCTGTGTAGCCTTGGCTGTCCTGGACTCACTTTATAGACCAGGCTGGCCTCGAACTCACAGCGATCCGCCTGCCTCTGCCTCCCGAGTGCTGGGATTAAAGGCGTGCGCCACCATGCCCGGCCCTGAGGTACACTTTTATTATGTTTGTTTAATCTGCATATGTGTGGAGGTCAGAGGACAATTTGCAGGAGACTGTTCTCTCCTTCCACCGTGTGGGTCCCTGGGATTGAATTTAAACTGTCAGGGCTAGCAGCTGGCCTTTGCCCGCTGAGCCATCTGGCAGGCCCTAAACCACGCTTCTATACCATTGGTGCTGCGGTGGGTTTGTCTGCTAGCATTCCCACAATCGTGGGAGTTGCATTGCACTACGTTGCCATGGCTCAGACGGCTAGACGACAAGAATTTCCCAGCTTCCTCACAATCTTACAGATTGTGGTTAGATGTGTTGTCTGCCCTTGCCTGTCTTTAATTGTAAGGGAGTCGTGTTTATTTGCTTCGTTTTTCTCAGTGCTGGGCCTGGAGCCAACAGCCTTGAACATGCTCTACCACGGAGCAATGTCTCCGGCAGCAACGCGATGTACGCACCTTTGTAACTAATGTTCTAAACAATATATAAAAAGTATGAACCGGGCACTGTGGCGCACACCTGTAATCCCAGCACTCGGGAGGCAGCGGCAGGCAGATCTCTGTGAGTTTGAGGCCAGCGTGGTCTACAAAGTGAATTCCAGGACAGCCAGGACTACACTGTGAGAATCTGTCTTGGAAAAAAAAGTGTATATATATATATACACACACACACATTTTTTTCAAGACAGATATATATATATATATATATATATATATATATATATATATATATATATATATACACACAAAATCGTCTAAGAGAACACATTCGCAGTATGGGGACTTTATTCTAAGTGTCTAGTTAGGGTATTATTCTCTCTATTTAAACTTCTTTTTCTTAAATTTATATATTTTGGGGCTGGAAAGATGGCTCAGCTGTTAAGAGTAGTCTGCTCTTCCAGAGGTCCTGAGTTCAGTTCCTAGCAACCACATGGTGGCTCACTTCTGTGCCCTCTTCTGAGATGCAGGTGTACACGCAGATAGAGCACTCACATACATCAAATAAATAAAATCTTTTTTCAAAAAGTATATATTTTAGGGCCGGGCATGGTGGCGCACACCTCTAATCGCAGCACTCGGGAGGCAGAGGCAGGCAGATCGCTGTGAGTTCGAGGCCAGCCTGGTCTACAAAGTAAGTCCAGGATGGCCAAGGCTACATAGAAAAACCCTGTCTTGAAAAACAAAACAATATATATATATATATATATATATATATATATATATATATATATATATATTTTTTTTTTTTTTTTTTTTTTTTTTTTTTTTAGGATGCTTCTACTGTACCAAGTTCTCATATGGCTTCTCAAAAGCCCTTTAGGTTTAATTTTCTCTCACCATGTTCCCCTCTACCCTGACTTCCCGTTTCCACCACTTTATTTAATCCTTGGTCCATTCCCCCCCCCCCGCCCCCGCTTTATCCCTTTATAACGCTATTCTCTATTTCCTCGTCCACGAAAGATCCCTTCTCCTCCCTGAATGCTCAGCGAAGAGAGAATAAGAGACTTTGGAGTGTTTAGCCGTGAGTGAGGTGTCCATATCACAGGACACCGCAGGGATCTATGGGGAAGAGAGCCAGAGGAGGTGGGGAGCGGGGTGGGGGGGGGGGGTCGGGATCCATGGAGACAGTATTTCCAGAGGCAAAGGAGACGGACTGCGACCGACCGACCCAGCATACAAGACCTGCGCAGGTTCTGGCCAGACAAAATCCCAACAGGGAAGATGGGGGGTGGGTGCGAAGGCCCAGGCCTTTGATTGCTCCTGGGAGACCGAAAGGCTGGTGAGAGGTGGTGCTTCTGGGGGTTGGGGTACATCTGGAGCCTCTCTGAGAGGGCTATGTCCTCACCATCCAGGTCTACAAAATCTGGGAGCTGAGATAGTCACCGTGGTCAACGCGCAGCGAGCTTGGCTACAGCACTTAAACCGCCCCATCAATCCAGTCTAGCAGCAGCTGAGAGATTTCCCCCTTCAGAAAAAGGAAACCAGGACACAAGGCCCCACAGCAGGAGAGCCACAGGGCTGCTATGAAAGTCAGGTTCCTGCACTTTCCAGCTCCCAGCTGGCCTTCGTGGCAATCCTGGAAGGAAGACCTTGCAGCTGTCCGACAAGTTACAAGGAAGAGCTGCGTGGCAGGGTTCCAGAACCCCTTGCGCCAAGCGGAAAGGATAAAGCGAGCAGAGACCACACCCTGCCCACACCCACCACAGAGTGTGGTAGCACGAGCTTTGGCTAGCTTTCAGGTTGGGCAAATCATTGGGGAGGGACTGACCAGCTCTGTTGCCTCACCTATCAACTCACTAGAAGAGTAAACATTTAGCGAGTGCAATCGGAGCAGAAGAAATCTCTTCCTCACCTGTCTCAGGACCAATGCCCATGAGCTACTGAAAGGACCACCGGAAGTTAGTGGCTTTCTCTAAGAGGAAGTGGACCAGGTCCGGCACCTCCGTCAAGTGATGGAATTTCCCAGACTCCTAGGAACAGCACAAAGGACGTTAGCTTTTAGGATCCTTGGGTTAAAAACTTCTGCTAATTATTTCACTCTGCTCCTATGGCAACAACGCTGCACACGTTATTTTAGCCAATGCTATGGCACACTGATCGGCCGAGGGAGAAGCATATGTGTCACACAAATCCAATCTTGGCTTTGGGGTTTTTGTTGTTGCTTGCTTGCTTGTGTTGATGCTTGTTGTTTGGGTTTGGTTTAGGTTTTGGCTTTTTGAGGCAGGGTCTGTCTATGTGGCTGTCCTGGGACTCTCTATGCAGACCTGGCTGTCCTGGCACTCACTGGTGAGGCGTTCTTACACCAAATCATCTCCCCAGCCTGGCCTGGGATTGCAGTTTGCAGCCGTATTTGTACGTGTCCTCCACCCCACGCCACCCTCATGGTGTGCATTACACCTGTCTACAGCAGGTGAGCAAGATTACAGCCCCAAGCGATCCCCTCTTTGGGTCTCCTCTCCTGCATAGGCATGAGCATAACACATGCACACACAGTCTCACACACACACACATACACACACACACACACACACTCAAATAATAAATACCTTTAAAGATTGATTTTATATATTTATTTATTAAGACTGGTTCTTACTGTGTATCCCTGGCTGTCCTAGATTATGTAGACCAGACCAGCCTCAAAGTCACAAAGATGTGCCCACCTCTGTCCCTGGAGCACTGTGATTAAAGGTATAAACTACCATGTCTGGCCTTTTTTTTTTTTTTTTTTTTATGAGTGTTTTGCCTGCATGTGTGTCTACATATGACACACATGCCTGGTGCTCACAGAAGCCAGAAGAGGGTGTTAGGTTTCCTGCAACTGGAGTTACAAACAGTGTGCGTCACCATGGTGTTGGTAAGGATACGCAAGTCCTCTAAGAACAACCCATGCCCTTACCCACCATCTCTCCAGCCCTGCCCAGCTTATCTTGTTTTTATCCATGTGTGCGTGTGTGTGGTATGTGTGTGTGGTGTATGTGTGTGTGTGTGGTATGTGTGTGAGCGTGTGTGTGTGTGTGGTGTGTATGTGTGGTGTGTGTGTGATGTGTGTGTGTATATATGTATGTGTGTGTGGTGTGTGATGTGTGTGTGTGTTGTGATGTGTGTGTGTGTTGTGGTGTGTGTGTGTGTGTTTGTGGTGTGTGTGTGTATGGTGTATATATGTATGGTGTGTGTGTGGTGTGTGTGTGGTGTGTGTGTGGTGTGGTGTGGTGTGTGTGTGTGTTTGTGGTGTGTGTGTGTGTGTGCAGGTGAGGGAAGTGCTTGAGAAGGCCGGGGGAGGAAGTGGGGCTCCTGAAGTTGGACTTACAGGCAACTGTAAACCACTGAATGTGGGTGCTGGGCATTGAACTTGGGCAGGCCCACCTACCATCTCTCAATGAAAGCAATGGGAGACGCCCAGACGCGATGTGGTGGAGAGATGGGAAAGAAAGAAAAGTGGAACGGCAGGAACACTTGAAGAGAGAACCGGTGCCGGGAGGGTGGAGAGGAACAGCCTAATGAGCAACCTGCCCTAATGCCTGACGCCATGATAAAATCCTGACCCATGCTGCCGCCGCCGATGGCCAAGTCTGCACCCGCGGCCATGGCACAGCAGAGGTTTGTGTCGATGTCCATGGTCCATATTGCCACCAAAGGCCATGACGATGCCCCTGGGCTGGGCTGCTGCCTGGGACCATGTTAATGTTCAGGGCTGCACAGAGCTGGCCCAGCCCCTCACTAGCTGCCGTTCTCAGGAGAGTAGCCTAGTACTTCATACTTGGCCTGGACAGCACTGTCTTCTCACCACTTGTGGTGGCTGGGAGAGCTAGCCTCTCCCATGCCGACTGCAGCACTGGAGAGAATGGGCCCAGCACCACACCTGGGTAGCACAGTAGAGCTGGCCCGGGGTGGCATAGGCATAAGTGAGCTGGTCCCACTCACTTGCCGGCTGTGGTATTGGGTGAGCTAGCCAGGGCAGTGCTGGAGAGCTGGCCCTGGTGTTGTGGGTTCAGGAGAGCTGGCGGGCTGACCACCTCAGCAACCACCCAGGCCTAGATGCAGGGCTTTGACGTTGGCCCACTGCAACATCTTCCTCATCTGTGAACTGCTGCATCAGGTAAAGGAGCTGGTCCTGCAGAACCAAAGCTGCAAGATCTCCGTGACACAGGACAACAACAGGGCATCCCAGAGGAGCCCCACTGAGGACCCGGTACTGAAGCTGGGTCTCAAACCAGACCAGTGACTCATTGCAATGAACATCTGCGACTAAAGATGTGTGGACAAAAGGGTGCACTGTGGGACACACAGTGACACACCACAGCTTTCACAACGAGATGGGTTTTCTTGTTTTGTTTTAATTTTCAATTTTCTCTTGGGGGGTTGAGGTTACAAGGGCAGAGGGCAGATATGAAAGGACAGAAAGATGGGTGGGACTGCAGTGCATGATGTGAAATTCCCGGAGAACCAATCAAAACCCCCGAAGCCCTTGGGCCAGAAGACCAAGACTTGGGTCCCTGCTGTCTTGGGGTTTTCCCCCAATGCCAGACATATTCACAGAGTTAACAAGAATACACCAGAGAGTGTACTGAACTACCACTGGGGATATGAGGTGAGCTGGGTATCCTTGTCCCTCTCTCTTGGGAATTATGCCAGTCACACATGTCACATATGACAAGACAGGGTCAAGGGCATTGCAGGAAGCCTAGGGATCGACATCTGGTCTATCTATGGTACCCAGACGTGGGTGGGCTGGAAAGAAAACCAGGAAAGGTGGTTTCTAGTACAGCAGAGGGAGAAGCACAAAGAAAGATGTGTCCACATGGAAGCCTGGAGGTCGCCTGTCTGCTGGCTGGGTGTCCAGCGTCTGAGAGGAGCCACCAGCTGTCCACTTATGGAAGAACTGGTTGGTCATACTGAAGAATCCAGTTCTCATTTTTGAGTCAGTGGTGCTTAATTCTCTTTGGATTGGCTAATTGTAATGGAACAGTATTAAACACAGATGACATGGCCACTAACCCTGACTTTAAGCCTGAGTTTTAGAGAGATCACTCTGGGTTTAAGAGTGTAGCTAAGCGAGAAAGTGCATATTCAGCATGTGTGAGGCCCTGGATTCAACCCACTGCCTGAGGAGGAGGAGGAGGAGGTGGAGGAGGAGGAGGTAGAGGACATAGAGGGAGGGAGAAGAAACCTGAAGAGGAGCGGGGAGGAGGAAGACAAGGAGACCACTGCTCTAGAAGCAAAAGCATTGTAAAATAAATGAACTGAACCTGGAGGTAGAGAAATAAGCTAAGCATTGGAGGTGGAGGGTTGCAGAGGCTTCCTCACTACACGTAACATAGAGGATATGGTCGAGATAAGAGAGCCCTAAGGGAAAGAAGTTCAGGGTGGTGCTCAGCTCTGCCTTGACGGCCAGGGTCATGGTGGTGCTGTCTACCTGTAAGTTTGAGTAGTTCTGGGTAGACAATTGCACATATTGAATACTGAAGTCTATAGGATACCAAGGAAGAAGAAGAAATATTCCATACGAGAACTGCAATTTCCAGAAAAAGAAATGGTGTAGCTATGTTTAAAGACTCTGCACAGCTGGCTGACTGATTAGAACTTGGTGGTCGTGTAGAGTTGGAATGTTTTGGGTGCAGAGCCGAATTACCCTGGACTATCTTTAGTTCCCCAAGTAGTTTTATCACTCATATGCTACTGGCCTAATGTTCTTGTGTCTATCAGGTAGAACCTTCTGGAATGTTATTTAACAGACCACTAGTTACCACTGAGCCATCTCTCCAGCCCCACCAATGCATTCTTAAAGTGCCTTCATTCATTTATGACTTTCTTTTGTTCTGTAACCATAACAACTCATATGAAACCTCCACCTCGCAACACGTAGTTTAGGCCAACGTGCGCTCGCGTTCCAGGGCTGTTGTCTTTTACACTGGACTCAATGGTAAACACATATTGTCTTTGTGCTGGGAGCTGTTTTTGCAACACCTGTCACCGTTGCTGCTACTGTCCTGTCCACAGCTTAGCTGTCACCATCCCAACTGTGCGCTGCTGAGAGTGCCAGCTCCTTAAGCCTAGGCTCTGATCCTCATTGGTCGCTGTAGTTCCAAGGCAGCGGTTCTCAACCTGTGCGTCACCGGAGACCGTTGGAAAACATAGATTGTCTGCATTGTGACTCATAACAGTAGCAACATTACAGTTATGAAGTAACAACGAAAATAATTTCATGGCTGGGGTGCCACCACAACACGAGGAACTGTTATTAAAGGGTCACAGCGTTAGGAAGGCTGAGAACCCTGTTCTAGGAGCTGGCACGTGATTGGTGTGCCACACAGTTCTATGTGCTCGGTCCTGTGTGCTGCGTGCTAAGATGGGATGTACCTATGGAGGGATGACGTGACCTGCAAAGTCCTCCTTGGATGACAAAAGAGGTAAAGAGAAGCCACCATTCCCTACCAGAGAAGACGAGGGAGAGCCATGAGGACCCAGCCACCATGCCACCCTGCCCCAGTCAGAAATGCAGAAACGTGTCACTAACAGGGGTGGCACTTTGTGGGAGTCCTGTAAAGAACTCCAATTCACTCCTTAATTTGCGAAGCTAGACCTGGTGGAATCTCTTTTAAAAAACAAAGCAAAACAAAAAAGCTCCTCCTTCAGCTGGGGCTGCGGATCAGCCAGTAGACTGCTCACCTTGCTTGCTCCAAGTCCTGGGTTCTGTCCCCAGACTGCTCACAAACCAGGCACAGTGGCACCTGCTTGCAATCCCTGCTGATGGCAAGCTAAGAAAAAAACCCTCCTTGCACTCAAAGCTCAAACAAGTGAATGGCATCCATCTACCTAACAGAGGCCCATGTAGGGGGACCCCCCCGAAGACGGATGAAGTAGACCGGGGGACGGTAAGTTTCAGAATTGGGTGCCTGAGGAGCCAAGGTCAGCTCAGGCTGTGCAACTGCATGGGTTCAGAGCAGTCCTGTCTGGTTAAGAGTGGGTGCTGACACCTGGGCTGTACACAGCAGGCGTGTGGGCAGGTCAGAGCACTTTAGATTCAGGAAGGGTGGAGCAGGATATGGCCTGGGGCCAGGGAAAGTGGTCCAGTGACAAGCTGGCCTTGTTGACCACGCCATCTGGCATGCCAGAGCCATCAAGGCCTGCTTGAGCGTCAGTTAATCCATCCGATGACAAAGAAGATCCTGCTCCCTCTCCACGTATAAGCTGGCATTGTGACTCAGACCTCACAGAAGAGCTGCTGTCATTCATGGGTGGCAGTGCTCCCAGGAGACCTAGCTTTGTCCCAAGCCAAGTAGATGGCATGAGGAGTTCTACCTGTATAGAACCCAGCACCTGCATAGGCTCGACCACGCTCCTTCCGGGCATCCCTGCTCACTTCCCTTCCCGGGTGATGAGCTGCCCCTAGCTCATCTCACATTCTTCTCTCCAGGGCACTCTTAGCCTTTTTATTCATTTATTTGCTTATTTATTTTTGACTTTTGAGACAGGGTTTCTCTATGTAGCCCTGACTGTCCTGGACTCACTTTGTAGACGAGGCTGGCCTCGAACTCATAGAGATCTGCCTCCTTCTGCCTCCAGAGGGCTGGGATTAAAAGTGTGCACCACCACACACGGCTATCCTCGTAGCCTTTTCAGGCCTATTTATTTTTAAGATTTTGTTTTATTTTGTTTTTGTTTTTTTGGGTTTTTTTCGAGACAGAGTTTCTCTGTGTAGCCTTGGTTGTCCTGGACTTACTTTGTAGACCAGACTGGCCTCGAACTCACAGAGATTCACCTGCCTCTGTCTGGGATTAAAGGCATGCACCACCATGCCTGGCGTCTTTTTTATGTTTAATTATGTGTATGTGTTGGGTGATATTTGAGTGTGAGTGTAGAGCCTTCAGGGGCCAGAAGAGGATGACAGATGCCCTGGAGCCGGAGTTGCAGGCAGTTGTACAAAAGCATCGCCTGCCCTTAAGCACTGAGCATCTCCCCAGCCCAAGCCCATTTCTTGAACGGGTGAAGATGTGCAAGTCCAAAGAGGGAGGAGGAGGGGCGGGAGGAGGAGGAGTTGGTGGCTGTCTGGGACTTGAGTGTGGTCTGGCTTCATCTTCTACAGGTTATAAGCTATCTTCTTTAGTCATCACACCCTAGCTGTAAGGAATCCCTGGTGTTTACTGTTTGTGCCTGCTGAGCTTTCTCCCCTACCTCCCCCCTACCCCCCACCAGGGCTTTTGCACTCACATCCCTCTGCTTGGAAAGCTCTTCCCTCAGATCTGCAAGGCTCACTCGTTCCCTGTCCACAGGTCCCATCTAAAAGAGCAGCCTTCACCCCTGCATCACTCTGCCTTGAAGCACTTGGCTTTTCCCCTCCAAGGCATGCCGTGTGTTTATTGTAGTCTTTGATGTCTGTCTACCCAGTGGATCCAAGCACCTCATAACAGGGACTTAATCCTATTTTTAGCTGGATCCCTGTGCCTCAAAAATTGCATAGAACATGAGGGATACTTAACAAACATTTGTTGAACAAAGGAACAAACCCAGTCGGCCTCAGTCCTGGTTCAGACTTGTCTGCTTGTCCCTCTGTGCATCCCAGAGCTGCCAGGGGAGGAGTGGGGTTAGGAGCACTTCCCTCAGGCGCCGGAAAAGCAGCCTTGTTCCTTGCTAAAGTCACAGAAGACACTCTGACCCAGGTCATGGCCCTGTGTCTGGAGGTCTCAGGGCATCTTGTCTCCTATGGTTTCTCTGCCCTCTGCTTTTGTTTATTGAGCACCTATTGTGTGCCAGACATACGACAGAGAGATGAAGTATAACCCTCTCTCTCAGGGTCTCAGAGATGTCAGCAAAGCTGACAGCATCAGAGCAGGAGAGGCTGCAAGGCTGAGGAGGTGGAGTCATGGGAGCAGAGCATTGTGGGTAGCCGATGACAGCAACGTCATGGTGACAAGGGGCTGTTAGGGAAGGTTTCAGAAGAGCGTCTAAAGCTTGCTCCAAAGAGACGGGACTGCAGTGGGGAGTTGGGCAGAGAGGGGAGATTTAGCATACCCGGCATGCATTGTGCAGGGATAGGGAAGTAGCTCAAGGGTGGGGCACTCACTCTATGCTCCAAGACCTGAGTCTGATCCTGAGCATGTGTGTACACACACACACACACACACACACACACACACACACACACACACACACACACACACACACACACGATAGAGGATACAGTCCATAGAAGATGCAGTTGACCTAAAAAAAAAAATGCAATTCCAAGGGACAGCGAGGCACGGTGGAATTAGATGTTGAAGGGCCTTGAACGCCTGGCTCAGGAGCTTGAGCAAAATGCTATTGGTAGTGGGGCATCACTGCAGTGTCTGGGACGCAGGTGAACTGGTTGGTTTTGCACTATTTTAGTGGTTTATTTGGGTTGCTTTATTCAGGGGAGTTTGGAGTGGTAGATGGTGAGCCAAGGAAATGACTTGAAGGCATCGTCAAAATGGCCAGGGTGGAGACGGTGGTGGTGGGGCTGGGGCACTCCAGTAGATTTGGAGGTGGAGGGCTGGGTACAAGAGTTATTCAGGGTCTGGCAGTAGTGGCTCACGCCTGCAACCCCAGCACTCAGGAGGCAGAGGCAGGTGGATCTCTGTGAGTTTAAGGCCAGCCTGGTCTACAGAGTGAGTTCCAGGACAGCCAAGGCTACACAGAGAAACCACCCTGTCTCAAAAAACACCAGGATCGCTGGTCATGGTGGCCCACATCTGTAATCCCAGCACTTGAGAGGTAGAGGAAGAAAGATTAGCAGTTCAAAGGTCATCTTTGCCTATATAGTGAGTTTGAGGCTAGCCTGTGCTAGAGGAGACCCTGTGTGAAAACAAGCAAGAACTATTTAGGAGGCAGATGTGCGCACTCAGCGGTAAGACAGGCAAGGCTGAGGGTTAGTTTCTGAGATTCCCACTGTGAGATGTTGCTGAAGCATAGGGTGGGCAGCGGAGATCAAGGCAGACTCGGCTCCTGGGCTATCCCAGGCTCATCTTGCGCACCTGTCCAGCCCACTGACCTTATCTTCCCCATGACTCTTCTGTTCTTTGGATATGACAAGCCTGCCTCAGGTCTCAAACATTGCTTCCTCTGTCTCCAGCACCATGACAGTAAGTTACAGCCTGACTTATTAACCCCAGGCTTTCTTGGGTCCATTATGACTTCTCACATATGACACCAAGGATGTCTCATTTAGAGGGCTTATTGCGATGACGACCATACAGTTTCACCAACTGTCATGCCAGGGTACCACAAGCTTCCTAGGGTGGGAGGGAATGCCATGGTTATCCCCTAATGTAGTGATGCTTTCAGCACTGAGCTTGGTGTTTAGCTGCTCTTAAACACACACGTGTTAACAGGTGGCTGTGCATTCATGAGTGAGGTTCATTCAGACGGACTGGCTGTCATGGGGTGCTGTGCAGTGGCTGGTGGACACAGCAGTGAGGCCCATACTTGGTTGGGATGACAGGTTAAGAAGTTACTAGGACTAGCCGGGCGTGATGGCGCATAACTTAGATCCCAGTTCTAGGGAGGCAGAGGCAGGTGGATCGCTGTGAGTTCGAGGCCAGCCTGGTCTACAAAGCTAGTCCAGGACAGCCAAGGCTAACACAGAGAAACCCTGTCTCGAGAAAAAAAAAAGTAAAAAAAGAAATTACTAGGAATGAATCTAGAAAGTGCCCAGAGACAGAGATCTTTGTCAGGGTGGAACGGTGGACTTAGCATGACGCGGGCTGCTCTCTGTGCTTTGAAGGACGCACGGTTCAAGCCTCCTTGCAGCAGGTAGAGCCACTCGTAGGTATCCCTGCCATACAGATAGAGAGGTCTGAAGTTCAAAATGAGGGATGAGACAAATCCCTGTGTCTTCTCCGTTCCTTTCTTGCTCTGATGTGGGACACTGACAGACATGGCAAGAGATCATATAGGCATTGAGGTGCTTTCCAGAAACCTCACTGTGTGCAATGGGAGGGGGGCAGGCAAGAAGCCAGTCTGTTCACTGGTATTACTGCAGCTCAGGGGGCTGAGTCAAAGCTGGGTCTCCTGCCATGAGCCTCAGGACAGCAGATCTCTTGGGTGAAGAGTTCTGTTCAAAGCCTTCCAGTGATAAAAGTGATAAAAGTGGTTGGTGATGTACTCCATCCCGATCACTGCTCGGGGCAGGGGCGGGGAGTGTGGGGGGGTGGCCCTGTCTGGAGCTGCTGGGAGATGACCTGAGTGGAAGATGGTGATGGGACTTTGACAACCATTTTGAGTTCCCCTCTACCTTGCTTCGTGCCAGGAAACCATCATTAAGTATTTGCTCAGCTCAGCAGTGGAAAGGTGTCTGCTACCTCCCTCAGAGGCATCCATACACCTGTGCGGGTTCCCAAAGAGGTGCCTTGAACCTGTGTCAAGGACCAGAGGGACTTCAGGCAGGGCTCTACCACAGTCTGGGCTATAGAGGTGTCTGCCTCAATGCCTGAGGATGCCCCCCAAAAATCTTCCTTTTGATTCATTATATCATTCCTTTTGTTTGTTTGGCTGGTTGGTTTGGTTTTTGTTTGGTTGGTTTGGTTGTATTTATTTATTATTTATATAGTACTCTGCCTGCATGTACACCTGCAGGCCAGAAGAGGGCATCAGATCACATTATAGATGGTTGTGAGCCACCATGTGGTTGCTGGGAATTGAACTCAAGACCTCTGGAAGAGCAGTCATTGCTCTTAACCTCTGAGCCATCTCTGCAGCCCCTGGTTTGGTTTTTTGAAATTGGGTTTCTCTGTGTAGCCTGGGCTGTACTGGACTCGCTTTGTAGACAAGTCTGGACTCAAACTCACAGAGATCTGCCTGCCTCTGCTGCCCGAGTGCTGGGATTAAAGGTGTGTGCCACCATACCTGGCTGGTTGTGGTTGTTGTTTTGAGACAGGGTTTCTCTGTGTAGCCTCGGCTCCCCTGGAACTCACTCTGTAGACCAGGCTGGCGTCAAATTCACAGAGATCCGCCTGCCTCTGCCTCTGCTGGGATTAGAGGTGTGCGCCTATTCTTACAACTTCTCTGAGGCCTGGAATCTTTAAAAAAAAAAAAAAATCACAATAAGCAACAGAAAAGGCAGTAATTTATTCACTTATAATAAATACGTGTTGATTTTGGTGGTGAGGAGATCAAGTCCAGAAAAAAAGTCACTCATGTTAGGCAAGTGTTCTACCATAAAGCTACAAACCCAGGCTTTAAAAAATTATTATTTTTTTTTTTTTGAGACAGTATCTCGTGCACCTCAGACTGGCTCACACTCTCTAGGTAGCCAATGACGATGCTGATTTCCAGATTCTCCTGCCTTCGACTTCCAAGTGCTGGGGTTACAGGTGGCCCTCAGCACACCTGTGTGATGGGGTGCTGCGACCCGAAGCCAGGCCTTCATGAGTACTAGGCAAGCACCAGCTTGAGGCCCATCACCAGCCCTAGTCTGAAGTCCTTAGACAAAGACTTAGTAAATTGCCAGGGTGACCTCAAACTTGCCGCACAGCAATTGCAGTGTTACAAAGTAGCTATGGTTATAGGCTTGCTCTACCACTCCTGCCTAGCATCTGCATTTTAAAATTCTCTTCCCACCGGGTGGTGGTGGCACACGCCTTTAATCCCAGCACCTGGGAGGCAGAGGCAGGTTGATCTCTGTGAGTTCGAGGCCAGCCTGGTCTACAAAGAGAGTCCAGGACAGTCAAGGCTACAGAGAAATCCTGTCTTGAAAAACCAAAAATAAAAAAATAAAAAAATAAAATTCTCTTCCCTGGGAAAATTAATCTGCAGGTAGAGCTTATAAATCTTGATCAACTATGGAGAAAATAGTTTGTAAGTATAATTGCTATTTTTTTTTTAGCACATTAGGAATCATTTGAAAGCAGACAACCAAATTGCTCATTCCTATAAATTATATAGGCATGGGGGCTTATAGGTACTGCTGTTCTTCCTTTCCTTCTTTCGAGATAGAGTTTCTCTGTGTAGCCTTGGCTGTCCTGGACTCACTTTGTAGACCAGGCTGGCCTTGAACTCACAGAGATACTCCTGCCTCTGCCTCCCTGAGTGTTGGAATTAAAGGTGTATGCCACCATGCCCATCTACTACCTGTAGTTTTGTTTTGTTTTTAAGATCTATTTATGGGGCTGGAGAGATGGCAGTGGTTAAGAGCACTGCCTGCTCTTCCAAAGGACCTGGGTTCAATTCCCAGCACCTACATGACAGCTCATAACTGTCTGTAACTCCAAGATCTGACACTCCCACACCAATGCACATAAATTAAATAAAATATTTTTAAAAATATTTATTTATTATGTACAGTGTTCTGCATGCATGTACACCTGCATGCCAGAAGAGGGCATCAGATCTCATTATAGATGGTTGTGAGCCACCATGTGGTTGCTGGGAATTGAACTCAGAACCTTTGGAAGAGCAGGCAGTGCTCTTAACCTCTGAGCCATCTCTCCAGCCTGCTACCCATGTTTTTATCTGTTGAGCCACCTCAACAGTATTTTTGTTTCTCTGAAACAGAATCTCAATTATATTCTAGGCTGGGCTATGAATAATCCTATGAGGCAATCCTCCGCCTCAGTCTCTGATGGCCAGTTCAGCATGTCTTTCTTACTATGTTTTACTGAGAGGAGATTATAGGGTATGGGGCTAAGCCATAAAGTATGTGAAGTATGCCGTAACATACTTTTTAGACTTTATTCATGCATATGTTTTGCCTGCAAATGTTCATGTGCACCATGTTCACCACACACCCTGTGTGTGGGTATGCACAGGCATGAGTGCAGGTACCTGTGCAGCTCAGAAGGGGGCATCGGATCCTCCGGAGCTGGAGTTACAGATGACGGAGCCATCTGATGTGGGCGCTTGCAATCGAACCTGGGTCCTCTGCAAGAGCAGTAAATACTCTTAACCACTAAGCCATCTCTCCAGCCCCTCTATGATATATATATATATATATTATATATTATATATGTGTGTATATATATATATGTGTGTGTGTGTGTGTGTGTGTGTGTTTAGTCAGTTAGTTGTACCCACTTTATGGCATCCAAAAAAAGGGCGCGGAGGTAAAGGGCTCATCAGTTAAGAGCATGCACTGTTTTTGTAGAAGACCCAAGCACAGTGCCCAGCACCCACATCAGATGGCTCAGTCATCTGTAACTCCAGCTCGTCTGAGCTTCACAGGCACCTGCACCCATACCTGTGCGTACCCACACACAGGCACACATGTACACATGTGTAGAAGAAAAAAACATTAAAAAACAAAATAAAAATTAAGTTTTAGGGGCTGGAAAGATGGACCAGTGGTTAAGAGCACTTATTGCTCTTGCAGGGGACCTGAGTTTGGTTTCCAGCACCCACACAGTGTTTCACAACCACTCATAACTCCAGGGGACCCAACACCCTCTTCTGGCCTCTGAAGGCACCGAACATACACTTGGTGCACATACACACATGCAGGCAGAATACTCACTCACACACACACAAAAAATAAAAATAAGCGCCCACCACCCCCCCTAAAAGAGCCGGGCATGGTGGCACATGCCTTTAATCCCAGCACTCAGGAGGCAGAGGCAGGAGGATCTTTGTGGGTTCGAGGCCAGCCTGGTCTACAGAGTGAGTTCCAGAACAGCCAGGACTACAAGAGAAACGGTCTTAGAAAAAAAAAAGTAAATCTGGAAAATCCCTTTAAAAGTTTTACACTTTTTGCCAGGTGTGGTGGCACACGCCTTTAATCCCAGCACTCAGGGGGCAGAGGCAGGTGGATTGCTGTGAGTTCGAGGCCAGCCTTGTCTACAAAGGGAGTCCAGGATGGCCAAGGCTACACAGAGAAACCCTGTCTCGAAAAACAAAACAAAACAAAACAACAACAACAAAAAAAAAAACAACAACAAAAAAAAGAGTTTTACACTTAAAAAAAATATTTAATTAATTTATTTAGATTACATCTCAATTGTTTTCCTCTTTTTGTTTTTGTTTTCCTCTTTAAAAGTTTTAAAAATCAGTTTTAGGGGCTGGAGAGATGGCTCAGAGGTTAAGAGCACTGGTTGCTCTTCCAGAGGTCCCGAGTTCAATTCCCAGCAGCCACATGGTAGCTTACAACCATCTGTAATGAAATCTGGTGCCTTTTTCTGACATGCAGGCAGAACACTGTATACATAATAAATAAGCCTTTTGTTTTTAAAAAATCAGTTTTACTTACCTTATTTCACACCTGGCAAAATGTTTTCCTGCCAACTGTCACCACCACTGTCCTCTATGCAGTCCTAGGACAGAGGTAGAGTCTGAACTGTCATCTTTATTTTGTGTATGGGTAAACTGAGGCCTAGTTGGGCAGGGCTGTTTGTACTGTTTGGAAGGATGAGGCAGAACATTCAAGTTCAAGGCTTGTCTGGTCTACAGAGTAAGTTTGAGACCAGACTAAGCAGCTAAGTGTCAAAGTTAAAAGTAGGCTGTGGATGTATCAGCAGAAAAGCCTCTGCCCAGCCCTCATGAGACACACACTTCAATCCTCAGCACCCAAACCGAATAAACACCACCCTGAGGTCCGAGTAAGGCACATAAGGACCGTGGCTTTTCTGATGTGCCAGACTGGCAGAGGCGGTACTGACAAAGGCACCAATGACTCCCTACCCTATCTCTGCCTCCTGCCTAATCCCCCCCACTACTCCTCCCCACCCCCCACCCCACCCCCCGTCATCTCTGCTCTATTTTGTCTTTCTACTTCCATTCCCTCCCTCTTCTTGCTTTAATCGACAAACGGAGTCAGCTTTGCCACCCATCCAAACCTTTGCTCACTCTGGACACCTGCCAGCCCCTAGCTCTGTCCCTGGCCCGGGGCCCCAGCACCAAGTGGGCATCATGCCTTCAGCAAGCCTTTCCCAGGTGCCAGGATGAAGGGATTAACTTGGGGTGACACTCTGGTTGCCAACTGGCTCCAGATAAGATAAGGGTGGAGATCAGCACAATAAAAATAGGTCCCAGCCTCACGCTGGGCCCAGGTTGCAGTCGGTCGAGGTCACCTCATCTCACAAGCAGCATGGCTGTGCATCTGTGGTTGGTCACCCTGACCTTGGCTTCCTTCCTTGCCACGGACAGGGGTGAGTGGGCAGAACTTGGTCTCTCTGAAGCTTGATCTTACGTAGGTGTATTTCTGTGTAGTTCTTCCTTCTGTGGCATTCTACTATGGTAGGCAAAACTGTGACTGGGAGAAGAAAAAGGGGCTTAGTCTCGACTCTGGACCAGAGAGCTGCCAAGTCCTCATTGCTCGGAACTGTGGAGTAGGGTGCCGTCTCAGTTTGAAGCTGCCTCGAGCAATTACAGACTGGCAGCTGAGGCGTCACAAAGAGCAGTCAGGCCTCAGGTGCACTGTGCAGTGGTGAGCGCTAAGAGAGACTTGGCCTGGGCCCTCGGGGTCCTGTTCTGCTTTGACAAGGGGTAATATGGAACCCAGGACAGCCGTTTAAGCATATGGCGGGGGAGGGGGGTTGTCCTTGGGTGGCTAGACACATATCCCAGAGGCGGGCTTCTCTCAGGCTGGCCTGGGGCCCCTCAGCGACCTCACAGCTACTGTCACGTACTTTCCTGGCCCTTGGACATAAGAAGAGCCAAAACAACAACAACAACAGAATCGAATCGTCCCAGCAGATCTTAAACTTAGTGTGTAGAGGAAGGAAATAGGCAACGAGTCGTAAGAGCGCGAGAAAGGCTAAGAAGACCTGGGACTGGGAGATGGGGGCTGAGAGAGAGCTTCAGTTTTAAATCAAGGGCGGTCTCTTAGAGAGTTTCGGGTTTGAGGAAAGTGTGAAGAAGGTGAGGGCATGAAAGTATTTTGGCCAAGAACGTTCTGATGGAGGGGACCAGCCAATACAAGGGCCCTGAGGTAGAAGCATGTCGGGAGTGTTTGGGGTGCTGTGTGAATAGAGGAAGGGAGTGAAGGGCCTGGTACAGAGGGAGGAGCGAGGAGGGGAGGGGAGGGGAAGGGAGGGGAAGGGAGGGGAAGGGAGGGGAAGGGAGGGGAAGGGAGGGGAGGGGAGGGGAGAGGAGGGGAGGGGAAGGGAGGGGAAGAGAGGGGAAGGGAGGGGAAGGGAGGGGAAGGGAGGGGAAGGGAGGGGAAGGGAGGGGAGGGGAGGGGAGGGGAAGGGAGGGGAAGGGAGGGGAAGGGAGGGGAAGAGAGGGGAAGGGAGGGGAAGGGAGGGGAGGGGAGGGGAGGTGAGAGGAGAGGAGAGACAGCTGGGAACTATATTTAAAATGAGAACCTTTTTCCTCTGAGTAAAGTGGGAGCCAGTGTCAAATTTGGAGTGGAGTCAGACCTTTAAAGAATGTTCTAGCAGCTGGTCATGGTGGCACATGCCTTTAATCCCAGCACTCAGGAGGCAGAGGCAGGCAGATCTCTGTGTTTGAGGCCAGCCTGGTCTACAAAGCAATTCCAGGACAGCCAGGGCTATAAGAGAAACCCTGTCTTAAACACACACACACACACACCAAAACAAAACAAAATATTCTAGCAAGCTGGGCACTTGGGAGGCAGTGGCAGGTGGATCTCTATGGGTTCGAGGCGAGCCTGGTCTACAAAGTGAGAGTCCAGGGCAGCCAGGGTACACAGAGAAACCTTGTTCTGGCTTGTACGTTGAAAATAAACAAAAGAGAGAGGCAGAGAGGCGCGCTGGGACCCACTAGACAAGAGTCATAACATTATAAAGCAAGCCTGGCAGGACCTCAGGGCCACTGACTCAGTGCTCACTACCTCATTAGCCACAGCCCTGGCAGCTGGGCTGACGAGGAACCAGCCTGTAGGCTGCAGTCAGACACAGGCTGCATGCCCCCTACCCCGCTCCTGTACCCTACTCCCCCAGCACCTCCTGCTCCTCCACTGGGAACATTAGGAACCTGCCTTGAAGATCCTTGCATTCATTTCGGGTTCCTGCCTTGGCTGAATGAAGAAAGCAGCCCGGGGGTCGAGCAGAACTTTTTCACATCCTAGGAGGAGATTTTGACCCTGTCTAAGGTTCTGTGCTCTCCTTTCCCGCAACACACTTCAGTGCTCAAGTCCTGAGCTGGGTGGGAGATTAATGAGATGCCACAGGGAGCCCCAAGAAGCTTGGGTTCATAGGGAGGGGGGCGACCCAGTGACCCAGTAAGTGGGGCAGCACTTGGCTTTGTGACAAAGCTTAAACCCAGGTCCTCTCTGAGAACTGTGGAGACAGTAGGGAAAGCTTTTGAGCCTTGGGAGGATTTTGTGACTTCATAGGAGGAGAGTGGGGGTGGGGCATCTCCGGCAGCGGATCTCTGTGAGTCAAAGAAACCCCTGGTCTAGGGTGGCTAGCAGCGAGAAACCCCTGAGTCCTCAGGGCGCAGAGGATTATATTAGGGAGCAAGGCTGGTGTTCAGTTCACATGGTCCCTAAGCCTGTGACGATGGAGTGCTGGTGCAGACGGAGACTCAGAGCCAGAGAAGGGGCATCCTGCCCTTTGTTTTGTTTTTTTCCAGACAAGGTTTCTCTGTGTAGCCTTGACTGTCCTGGTGTTCTCACTATGGCAGTTTGAACGAGAGTGTCCCCCACAGGCTCCGGCACTTGAGCTCTTGCTCCCCAGTTCGAGTGCTGTTTGCGAAGGTTGTAGGAGCTCTGTGAGGTGAAGGAAGTCCATGACTGGGGTGGGCCCTGAGAGTTTACAGTCTTGTTTGTGGTTGAGGATGTGAGCTCTCAGCTTCTGCTCTGGCCGCCATGCCTGCTGCCATGTTTCCTTGCCGTGACAGACTCTTACCTCAGTGGAACCAAAAGACAAAATAAATTCCTTGTTTTAGAAGTTGTTTTTGAGCCAGGCGTGGTGGCCCACACCTTTAATTCCAGCAAGAAACAAAACAAAACCCATACAAATAAACATCAAAAAAGCAACTAGTGGCTGTGGGTGTGTGTTATTTTTCATTGCTGTGATGAAACATCATGACCAAAAACAACTTTTTTTTTTTTTTTTCAGTTTTTCAAGGCAAGGTTTCTCTGTGTAACAGCCCTGCTTGTCCTAGACTCACTTTGTAGACCAGGCTGGCCCTGGACTTGTGGTAATCCTCCTTATCTGCCTCTTGGGTGCATTTTTGTCCTTGCTGTGTAGTACTCCACTGTATACACGTTTCACACTTTATCTGGTCTCCTGTGAGAGGACATTTAGGTCATTTTTAGTTATGGCAGTTATGATAGAAAAGTTCGAGCAGCATGGTGACAAGCTCAGATTTACATTCTTATCTCCCATTGCCAAGATGACAGTGCATACTGGAGGTGACAGTTTCAGTCTCCTTTTCCTCTCTGGGAAATCTTCAAGAGAAGGACACATCCGCTAAGCTTGCAGTAGATGTGGCACGCTAGTGCTGGTGATAGCTTCCTTTATGACAACACAGCTTTCTGCTCCACATGGAAACATAGTCCACCCCCTGCAGCGTCTTTTTTTTTTTTTCCAAAAATTCATTTATGTATGTATGAGCACTCAGTCTGCATATTACACCAGAAGAGGGCATCAGACCTTTTTTTTTTTTTTTCAAGTTTTTCAAGACAGGGTTTCTTTGTGTTATCTTGGCTGTTCTGGACTCGCTTTGTAGACCAGGCTGGCTTTGAATTCACAGCAATCCACCTGCCTCTGCCTCCCAAGTGCTGGGATTTCAGGCATGTGCCACCACCACTGGGCTATCAGACCCCCCCTTTTTTCTAAAGATTTATATATTTATTATGTATACAATGTTCTGCCTGCATGTGTGTCTGCCCACCCGAAGAAGGCATTAGATCACATTGAGCCACCATGCGGTTACTGGGAATTGAACTCAGAACCTTTGGAAGGGCAGCCAGTGCTCTTAACCTCTGAGCCATCTCTCCAGGCCCAGATCCCTTTTTTATAGGTGGTCATGAGCCACCGTGTGGTTGTTGGGAATTGAACTCAGGCACTCTGGAAGAGCAGACAGTGCTCTTAACCTCTGAGCCATCTCACCAGCCCCCCTGCAGCTTCTTGTACAGATGAGACCCTCTACATGTCACCATCAGGCTCTGGACAGCCCTTCAGAGGCATCTGGAAGGATCTATCCCTTCTCCAACCTTCAGAGCCATCCCTCCTTCCACCTGGGCTTTAGCCTCTGCTCAAATTCTCTTACCTACGCGCCAGGCCCATGGTCACACCGCTTTGCTCATGTCCTATAAGCAGCTCGGGCAAATCTTGAGGGCCACAGCTGTGTATGTAGGGAGTCAGGCTTGGGGTGGCATCTGTGTGCAAATCCTAGCTCTGCCTTACCCGACTGTGTCTTTCGAGCTCTTGAGCCTTTCCTAGGTCAGTCAGGTGTTTCAGCAGGCAGACCTGAGACTGCATGCATTACTGGGAACTGTGGGAGTGCTACACACCCAGGGCAAGGAAGTTGGCTGAGTGTAACAATGGGTCACGCAGCTCCTGCAGGAAAGCTTTGGAGCTGGGTGTCACCTCCAGCAGGCTCCAGAGACGCGAGAGCTGGGTCTTGCAGCCACACCATTGTGAGGGGATGTCCATGACACGGGAGGCACGGCCGGGCGAAGCAGCTCCATTCCCCAAGGAAAGGTGGGGAGGGACTGGTCGAGAATGGCCAGCACTCCTGGCAGCTGGGGCTGGTACCTCACACAGGCCTTTGCTGGACTCTGAATCGCAGATACAGCATTTACCACCTCCACTCTTCCTTGCTACACAGTGGTGAGAGATGTGGAGAATACCAAAGACATGTATTCACAGTGTCCGGCACACAGCTAACTATTTATACTATTATTATTATTATTATTATTATTATTATTATTATTATTATTATTATTATTATTATTATTATTATTATACGGGATACAAAAATTCCACTGGGATCTGGGTAATTAGAAGCAGGCTGGGTCATCACCCCCTAATTCCAGACCTTTTGCCCTTATTTATGTAACCCAACAAGATCGCAGCTTTCTGGCAGTGCTGCCATGCGTGTCTCACTACCTTTCCTTGAGAAGTCCTGATGGGCAGCACCAGGGCCAGGAGCCCAGAGCAGAAGGCATCGCCCTCACATGCTGACTGCCCTCACCGACTGCCCAAGCTGACAGCACCCTGTTTTGCTCTTTTTGTCTTTCAGAGCTGCAGGTGTCAGCGGGGAAACTTCTTTTCTCGCGCATGGTAAGCCATCACTCTGCAGGTCCTCATGCACTCTAGGACACGTGTCCCTCTGCTGGCATCATCCACGGTCCTACGGTGGCCAAGGTGGCCTGTTGGACCTCCACTTCCCGCGGAACACCTCCTCCAGACTGAGGAGGCCCAAGCTCTGAGGCCGGCCTCAGCCCTCAGACTCTGGCCCAACTCGGGTCTCTAAGATCTTTTCCTCCGTGCCAACTCCACCCAGCTCAGCAGGAGACCTCACCTGCCGGGGACTTTGTGTGGTGCAAGACAGGTCACAGGTTTCAGGCCAAAGAGGTCACACTGAATGTCCCTACCCCCCACCCCCGTGGAACACGTCGGCCTTTGCCAAGTGCCATCTCAGGGTTCATCCCTTCACTCTAAGAGGGCAATAATGGAGCTGCCTGACCCTACCTTGGGTCTCACGCCCCCAGTGACAAGCACTTCGGATAGCCCCAGACCCAGGCAGCACCTCAGATCGGCCCTGTTCTTTAGCCCTTCGGAAGCCAGGCTCACTCGTTTGGTTCCTTGGACTTTAGTTGTGTTTTGTTTGAAGCAGGGCCTTATGTGGTAGAGGCTGAACTTTTCACTAGCTAAGTTAATGATAAGCTTGAACTGCGAACCTCCTGCCTCCAGCTTCCAACTGCTGGGGTGACAGGTGCGCAGCCCCTCGCCCAGCTGTGGAGTGCGTGGGTCACTACCGCTACCCTGCACTGCCTCCCTCCGCCTCTCCTTGACCCAGGCTGCAATGCCGGTCTTGAGTTGGTTCCCCCTCAAGCCTGAGAACCTTCCAGTCTGAGCTGTGAGCTCTGCATCATTTCTCTCGCCTTCCCACAAGGACCTGAGAGACCATGTAACGGGGCTGGGAGAGTTCAGTCAGTAACTGCTTGCCTTGCAAGAGTGGAGACCTGAGTCTCACCTCTAGCACCGACACAGCCCTAGTGCTTGTAAGCAGAGATAGGAACACCCCTAGCGCTTGCTGGACACCTGGCCTAGCCTGCTTGGTGAGTTCCAGGCCAAGAGAGGACCTGTCCCAACCCCCAAAGAAAAAACAACCACCATCACCACCACCACCAAAAACAAAAATAATGTGAATGGTTCCTAAGGAACAATATCCAATATGCAATGACCTCTGCATACATGCACATGCGTACCCAACACACACACACACACACACACACACACACATACACACACACACACACACACACACACACACACACACGACCACAGGCGGGATGTCACACACCACGGCTCAGCAGACATAGGCTCCAACTCATATATGTACCATCCAGCCACACGAGCACACACAAGCAGACACACCATGAAGTCCTGAGTAGTTGGTTTCGTGTTCCAAGCAGCGTCCCTGCCACCATGACCACTGCCTCTGAATGCCCCCTGACTTCTGTTTTTTCCACAGCCCATCTGTGAGCACATGGCAGAGTCTCCACGCTGTCCCCAGACACCTCACCTCATCTGTGGCACAGATGGCCTCACGTATAAAAACGAATGCCATCTTTGCGTGACCCGGATGTAAGTTCCTTCCCCCTGCCCAGCTTGTTTGGATGGCCCCTCTCTCTGGTACATGCAAGTCTGACAGGGACAGGGCCGGACTTCTTCCTTCACACACGCTGACTTGACCAGAGAAGAGCCCTCAGACATTTGTCTAACAGAATGAGCTAAACACACTTCAAAGGAAGCACAGGGATCCAGGCCCAAAGCCAGAAACTGACTGAGGATGGGGCTGGGGGCCAGAAACTGGCAGGCATTTGCCCTGTTCTGTCCCTGACTGACTAGCCGATCTGATCTGAACTTTCTTTCTTTTCTTTTTTTTTAAAGTTTTTTGAGACAGTGTTTCTCTGTGTTAGCCTTGGCTGTCCTAGACTCACTTTGTAGACCAGGCTGGCCTCGAACTCACAGAGACCCTCCAGCCTCTGCCTCCCAAGTGCTGGGATTAAAGCTTATCTGATCTTTCATTCCTCTAGCCAACTATTATTTACTGAGCACTTACTATGGCTACTCCCTGAGAGGACTTCTCGCCTCTGGGAGTCAGGCTAATGAGGAGAGCAGCCAAGGCGACAGTCAGCCAGGGGCAGCACAGTTCAGGTTCAGATGTGGGTGGGGTGGGGGGGCATGGCCAGGGAAGACTAGAGGAGGTAAAACCAAGCCCAACCCTGGCCTAAGTAAAAACCAGCTAGAAAAAAGAAGGGCACATAACCTGCCTTGAGGAAATACAGGAAGCTGGACATAGGAGGCTGTGAAATGGGGCGAGGCGGGGCTAGATCCCGGCCTCGGTACATTACATCACCTACTCCACCTCAGTTTCCTCACCAGCAAAATGATCAGACCGAGAGCCTAGCGAGATCGGGGTGGGGGTGGGGGGTGAGTACAAAGCTGCCCAGGCAGGTGTTTGTCTGTACTGGAAGAAATGTAAGAAGATGGACAGGGACCCAGCTCTGGGAAAAGGTCATGATCAAAATTCATGGGGGTAGAACTGACAGGCTCAGTCTACGATTAGGTGTGACAGTGGGAGGAGGGGGGGGGGGCTGAGGACAACGCCCCTTCCTCCCTTCCCTCTTTCTGAAACAGGGCCTTGCTATAGTGCCCAGGTTGATCCTGAACTCCTGGGTTGGTTTGGTTTCAGTGCTAGGGATTTGAACACAGGAACATGCTAGGCGAGCCCTCTACCATTGAGCTATACCCGTTTTACTCTTGATCTTTAAACAGGGCCTTGTTAAGTTGCATAGGCCTTGAACTCATTTTATAAAGCTCAGGAAGGCCTTGAAGTTAGAATCCTTCGCCCAGCCTCCTCAGTAAGGGGTCCCAGCCCTGTGGTTCCAGGCCTAGTATGTTACTTGTGGCCTTGGGTGGTGCCACTTGCTAAGGGCAGCCTCTGGCATATCTTGGTGGGGCCATGCTATAGGTGCCAAGGGAGGCAGGGCAGAGGCTCGGTGGCCATCAGCAAACACTGTGAGCTGGAAGCCCAGGAGGCTGGGAGTTCTTAGAATGTGTTTAAGAGGGTCACTTCAAGGAGGGGCTCAGCAGGGAGTCCAGTTGGGTGGGGTCTGGTTCTTAGATCATCCTTTATAGTCCCTACAGTTAATGGCATCATCCTTGTCTTCTCTGATTCTAGGAAAACCAGGAAGGACATCCAGATCATGAAGGATGGTGAATGCTGAGCCCGTGAGACTTTAAGCCCGAGAACAGGGATGTTCCAGAGGCTATGATGTGAAATAAAAGATGCAACCCAGGCCAGTGACATGGACCAGTCTTTGGGAACTCTTAGGGGGTGCAGCAAGGGATGGAATCAGCCTCGACAGCCTTCCCAGCTGAATGGTGGTCGTCAGCCTTGTCACATGTCCCCATTAGAGGTCCTGGTTAGCTTGTCTGCTTGAGGTCAGACTCTGACCCCAGGGCACTGCCCAGTGCTCCACCTACCTCAGGCCAAGAACCTGAGATGAGCAACCTGAGACGGAGTGAGTGGTCCAATGGCACCTGAATCCAGGCCTGGATTTCTCCTGGGCTGACCAGCACTTGCAGGCAGACACATGCACACAAGCTTGACAGGCCATAGCTGGCATTCAGGCAGTATGCACTGTACAACTGAACTACTCTTCCCCCACCCCCCACCCCAAGACAGGGTTTCCCTGTGTAGCCTTGGCTGTCCTGGCCTTGCTTTGTAGACCAGGCTGGCCTCAAACTCACCACCTGGCCCTGCCTCCCGAGTGCTGAGATTAAAGGTGTGTGTCACCACATCTAGCCTTGAACAACTTCTTTCTTCTTCTTTCCTTCCTTCTTCCTTTTTTTTTTTTTTTTTTTTTTTTTTTTGGTTTTTCAAGCCAAGGTTTCTCTGTGTAGCCTTGGCTGTCCTAGAACTCATTCTAGAGACCAGGCTGGCCTTGAACTCAGGGAGATCCGCCTGCCTCTGCCTCCCCAAATGCTGGGATTAAAGGTGTGTGCCACCACCACTCAGCTTTGAACTATTTCTTTTTTTTTTTTTTTTTAACATTTATTTATTTATGCACACAGTGCTCTGCCTGCATGAACACCTGCAGGCCAGAAGAGGGCATCAGATCACGTTATAGGTGGCTGTGAGCCACCATGTGGTTGTTGGGAATTGAATTCATGACCTCTGGAAGAGCAGTCAGTGCTGTTAACTGCTGAACCATCTCTCCAGCCCTGAACTACTTCTTATAATATCAAACTATTTTGTTTTTTGGATTGAGACACAATCACAACTGTGCATCCCAAGCTGGCTTTAAGCTCTCAAGCCTCCCGAGTGCTGCAACCTAGGTGATTATTAGTAAGCATTCAAAACCGGACAACGTTGCATGCCTTGTGAGTCACCCGGAGAGGCCTGGGTCTCAGGTCCAGTCTCAGGCCAGCTCCTAGCATGGCAGGATGATTGGCCGACAGCAGCTGGGTCTGAACAGTCAGTCTCAGGGAGGTGGTATCTCCCCACGGAGGAAGGTTGGTGAGAGGCAGTCCACAGAGGTAACAGCAGATACAAAGACACCCAGGGCAGTAGGAGACACCGTGAATCTGGGGACCTGAGAGAAGAGAGTGGCTGACAAGTGAGGGCCAGGGTGAGGTGAGGGAAGACAGAGAAAGGGACTCCTGTCTTTTTTCCTGAAGCATGTGATGGGTGTTGAGACAGGGTCTCACAGTGTAGTGCAGGCTGGCCCTTGAACTTATGGCAAGCCTTCTCATGTCAGCCTCTCTGGTGCTAGGATTATAAGTGTAAGTAAGCTAGCATCACTTAAGTCTGCTCTGAGAATGAGTTGGAGAGAGGCAGAGACCAACTGTCTTGGTTTTGTATCCTGGTGCTATAAATACCCCCAACAAGAGCAAAGTAAAGACAAAGGGGTTTATTTGGCTTGGCTCATAATCCCAGGTTAGTCCATGACGGTACAAAGTCACAGGAGCTGAGAGGGTCACATTTGCATGCTAGTGAATGCATGCATGCTAGTGCTCAGCTTGCTTTTCCTACTCACACAGTTCAGAATCCTCAGCCTAGGGCATGGTGGCGCCCACAGTGGATGTGTCTTCCCACCTCTGTGACCATGCTCAAGATAATCCCCTCCAAGTCTTGTTCACAGCCAACCTACTCCAGATAAGCCTTCACTGAGACTCCTTCCCAGGTGACTCTATTGTCAAGTTGACAAAACTAACCTCCAAGGGGCTGGAGATGCCTGTTCAGGTAAGAGCACATACTGCTCTTGTACAAGAAGCTGAGTTGGGTTCCCAGCACCCACATCAGGCAGATCACAACCACCTGTAACGCCAGCTCCAGGGGAATCCAGCACTAGCTAGCTGACCTCTATGAGTATCTGCATAAATCACACACACACACACACACACACACACACACACACACACACCCCAAACGCAGATGACCCCATGCCAATGAGGAGGAGGAAGAGCAGAGTATGGAGGATGTTAACAAGCTTGCCCAGCATGCACAAGGCCCTTGGTTTGACTGCCTGCACTACAGAAGAGTGAGAGAAAAAGGGAAAGATGGGGGGGGGGGGAGGGAGGGAGGGAGGGAAGGAGGGAGGGAGAACACAAACGGGAGTGCTAGCTAGCTGGAGATGGCCTGGCAGTTAAGTGCCCTAGCTGCTCATGCAGAGGACCAGGGTTCAGTTCCCAGGACTCACATGGCAGCTCACAACTGTCTGTCACTCCAGTCCCAGGGGATCTGTGCCAACTTCTGGCCTCTGCAGCCACCAAGCACACACATGGAGCGCAGCTATGAATTCAGTCAAAGTTTCCACACACATACTACAAATGAATCACACACACACACACACACACACACACACACACACACACACACAGAGCTTTGACACCCTTTCCATGTCCCCTACCTTGTCATTCCGTGAGGATTAGATAAGTGATTAGATCACTGATATATATACAAGCCAGTGCCTGGCGCTGAGTAACCTTGTGTGCTCTGTGTACAGGTGCCAGAGGACAGCCTCAGGCTTTGTTCCTCGGGAGCCATCCATCGTCTTTATTACTTTTTCAACAGGGTCTTAGTAGCTAGACTGGCTGGCCAGTGAGCCCCAGACCCTCCGGTCTACTTTCTCAGTGCTAGGACTACAAATATGTGCCACTATTCTCAGCTTTAAAAAACAAAACAAAACACTTTACCAACTAAGCTATCTCCTCAAATCCCAGTAACTTATTAAATGTGACACAGGACCAAACAGCTGCCATATAACAGACAGTAACTGGCAAAGTTGGGAGTGGGCTGGGTTGGACTCTGAAGCCTGTCTACCTGTTTGCCTCTACTACCACCATCTGATGTCTTACCAACTACTCAAGTCCTAAGCCCCTGCGACTTCAGTGAATCTCACTTGGTTATAGGATAAGTCTCAGAGTGGCCTGTTGCGAGCCTATCTCCTGAGTACTATGCTGAAAAATGAGCCGACAGCAACTGGCTAGCTTAAAAGGGTTCTAACACACAGTTACTCTCAGCTTCATCAGGCGTAAATGCTGGCAAGCATTTCTTTCTCATACAAACAACAATAAAAGCAAGCACTACATACAGTTGTGTACACCTGTAATTCAAGAACTCAGGAGGCAAAGACTACAAGTTCAATACCAGCCTAAGCTGTATAGCAAGACTCTAGCAAAGGAGGGACACACAGACACACACACAGACACACACACACACACACACAGGAGGCGGGGGGGGGGGGGGGGGGGGGGGGGCAGAAGGACCCACATGGCAGCAAACTGTCTCTAGCTCCAGTTCCAAAAAGATCTAATGTCATCTTCAGGCCTTCATGAACACTGCATGAACATGGTACGCAGACATACATGCAGGCAAAACAGTCATATACACAAGATAAAAATAAAGAATGTTAAAAAAAAATCTAAAAACAAGCAAAACAAAACAATAAAGTGGAAGTCCAAAACCCAAGAGACACAGCCTCAAAGGACACCCAGAGCTCAGAGGGTGCGGTTAACAGAGGTTGCCAGCTGGCTTCACCCTTACTTTGCACACTCAGACCACCAGCTGTGCCTTCCTAAGCCATGGTTCTGAACTGGTTTCAGACAGACTCAGCTGATCCTGGGTTCTTGACAGGCTGGAGATTTATTTGAAGGCACGGTCATATACTAAACACAGGACCCATCTCAGAACAGAACCTTTAATCCCAGCACCTAGGAAGCAGAGGCAGGTGGATCTCTGAGTTTGGTCAGCCTAGTCTACAGAGTGAGTTCCAGGACAGCCAGGGCTACCCAGAGAAACCCTGTTGCAAATAGCAAACAAAACAAAACAAACCCCTCAATGCCGGGCATGGTGGTGCTTGCCTTTAATCCCAGCACTTGGGCAGCACAGGCAGGTAGATCTTGGGTCTTCATAGTGAATTTCAGGACAGCCAGAGCTACACAGGGGAAAAAGTGTTACCCTGAAACCAAGGCCCGTGGCTAGGGAAAAGCGGTGGAGGATGAGAGGAACAAGGCCTTTAAACAAACAATCCAGCCAGATGTTCCGGAATCAGGCCACAGCAAGGTACTCAGTGGACTGTCCAGACTGTGCCAAACTTCTATCCCACATTCCCTCCTGGTCTTACATCTACAAACTGAGACCACACGGTCATGACTCTGAAGGCCAGGGTGCCCTACAAACCTCGAACTAGCTCCAGATAAACTCAGGCTCTCCACAGCCTAGAAGGCCCCTGAATGTCAAGAGCTGGTAACACAGGCCCAGGGAGGCCTCTCCTACCAAGGCAGCTGGTGCACAGCACAGCGACACAGAGCCAGAATGAGAAAACGGCAAGTCTACTTCAAGTTGCAAAGACAGTGCTTCTTCATTGAGAACCGATGGAGGAGTAGGGAAATTGACATTTGGCCAGCTGCCTCTGGCAGCCCAGGAGAAACAACCAACTTCTGTTCTAGTCAGGGCTGGGAAGCCGCTCTTCAGGCCAGTACAGCCGTGCTCTCCCACACTTCATTCAGCAAACGCCAAGTGTGTAGACTGCAGCTGCTCTGTCTCTTGGCAGATGTATTGCTCCACCCTGTCGCACTCGGCCAGGAGCACCTACAAGACAGACACAGGCAGTGAAATCCAGGGCCCCCTAGGGCAAGGCAGCCACTGGTCATACAAGGCTCTTCTTTATTTAGCCATTCTGGGTAATTGTAGACTAGACCCTACACAGGCTGTGCATGGGTGGGCATGGGCTTGCAGGCTGGACTCCAGGCTGAAGGGGAGGAAGGGACAAAGCAATGGCCCTGTCTACTCTCCAGTGAACGTGTCCAAATGGATTAAATCAGTTACACAGGGACAAGAATCTCCTTCTTGGGCTCATACTAATAAATAAACAATAACAACAGACTATCCTGTTACTCCACACTGCCCTCTTCTGGACAGACAAACACACGTACCAATGCACCACCATAGTATAGCTTGTGCATTACCCACAGAACTCACCTGAACCTTTTTCACCAAATTCTTCCTTTTTAGCCTGCTGTCTTTAAAATTTTCTGGTAGGACCTATGGAAGAAACATAACACCAAACAAGTGACACCAGCTGTGACAAAGACACGAGGCACTGGAAATGCACATGATACACCAAACAGGTCAGCAGTGTGAGTAGGATGGGCATTTGCAGGCACATTTCTCTAGGTCTGCGTCCTATGTGCTCCTTTCAAGTCTCTCTCTCTCTCTCTCCCCCCTATGTGGCTCCTTTCAAGTCTCTCTCTTTCTCTCCCCCCTATGTGGCTCCTTTCAAGTCTCTCTCTCTCTTCCCCCTATGTGGCTCCTTTCAAGTCTCTCTCTCTCTGTCTCTCCCCCCCCCCAATGTGGCTCCTTTCAAGTCTCTCTCTCTCTTACACACACACACACACACACACACACACACACACACACACACACACACACACACACACACAGACACACACACCCCTCATATATATTACGAAATCCCTGTGCTGGTGGGCTGTAAATGCCTACAGATCAGAAAGCCCACATATCCACCCAGAACCTAGTGTTCCCTCCCTGATGCTGTGATAAAACTCTGATCGATTAGGGAGGAAAGGGTTTATTTGGCTTATACTTCCGGGTCACCATCCATTGCCAATGAAGTCAGAGCAGAAACGTGAGGCAGAAGCCACAGAGGAACACGGCTTGCTGGCTCCTGCTTGGCTTTCCTTCTTCTTACAGTTTCTTTTATGAGTGTTTTGCCGGCGTGTATGTCTAGACCACCTGCGTGCCCGGTCCCTGAGGCCAGGACACTGGACCTCCTGGAACTACAGTGACAGATGGCTGTGAACTGCTATACACGTTCTGGGACTCAAACCCAGGTTCTCTGGAAAAGCAAGCAGTACTCTTAACCACTGAGCCATCTCTCCAGCTCACAGCTGGTTTTCCTGTACAGTCCAGGAACACCTGCCTAGGAAGGGTGCAGGCCATGTCAACTAGTAAAACAAGCTCGCCCCCGTGCACCCACGGGCTAACCTGAGCTGGGAACCCCTTCATTGAGACACATTTCTTAGCAACTGCTAGGCTGTGCTCAGCTGACAGTGAGAGCTAACCAGGACATGGTTCTTGGACACAAGGCGATGCCTGACATCCCCGGGGAACACAAGTGTGATCTGACAGGGAGAGCGGACGGAAAGACTGTCACTGGCCACTAGGACCTCAGAGCTGAAGAGTTACTCACCATTGTGTCAATCTCCTCTAAGATCTTCATGAACTGCTCAATGATGGCCTTTACTTTCCTATCAAGTTTGCAGAGAGCCTCCGCTTGCAATTCCTTAGCCAGAAAGCCCTGCGGAGGAATAAGGCACCATTGCAAGTGTTTCTTTTTTTTTTAACCGCTTTTTTAAAAAAAGATGTATTTATTTATTATTATGTATACACTGCTCTGCTTGCATGTACTCCTGCAAGCCAGAAGGGGCGCTCTATCACATTACAGGTGGTTATGAGCCACCATGTGGTTGCTGGGAATTGAACTCAGGACCTTTGGAAGAGCAGGCGGTGCTCTTAACCACTGAGCCATCTCTCCAGCCCCCGCATATTTTCCTTTTTAAGGGTGGCTGTGGTCATGGTGCCTCTTCACAGCAATAGGACACTAAGACACTACCTTTTTTTTTTTTTTTTTTTTTTGGAGACAGGATTTCTCTGTGTAGCCTTGGCTGTCCTGGACTCACTTTGTAGAACCAGCTGGCCTCGAACCCAGAGATCTGCCTGTCTCTGCCTCCCAAGGGCTGGAATTAAAGGTGTGCACTACCACTGCCTGGCTCTGCCTTATTTTATTTATTTATTTATTTATTTATTTATTTATTTATTGGTTTTTCGAGACACGGTTTCTCTGTGTAGCCTTGGCCATCCTGGACTCACTTTGTAGACCAGGCTGGCCTCGAACTCACAGCGATCCGCCTGCCTCTGCCTCCCAAGTGCATCTGCCTTATTTTTTGAGACAGAATCTTTTACTGAATCTGGAGCTTGCCCAATCTGGCCAGTGAGTGGTGGGTTATCCTCTTGCATTGGAGTTACAGAACGTGCCATCATGTCAAATATCAACATGGATGCTGGGAATCTGAACTTCACCAGCTGAGCGAGTTACTTAAACTTTCCATGTCTCACTGTTCTCGGATCATGGGATGCTCATGGGTCAGATACAGATGAGAACAGGATTTTTAGTTTTGTTTTGAAACGGGATCTCATGTAGTGTAAGCTGGTCTCTAGCTCACGGCATAGTCAATGCTGCCCTTGAACTCCTGGTCCTCTTTCTCCATCTCAGAAGAGCTGGAGTGTGCAAACCACACCCAGCTCAAGCAGCAGTTATTTTCACTAAGCCCCCCTGCTGTGTACTCACATCTCTTTATCTAATGATCGGTTAGCTGGTAGCTGAGTTGAAACACAGGCATTTCTGAAGGGGGCCTATCAAACCAGAGTGACAAATGCATATTTGACAACACACAGCAAGAAGTTCAAACATTGCTCAGATATCCAAACTCAAAACAATCACAACTGCTCAAAAGAGACTGATGTCTAAGAGCACTCAAAGAAGTATACACATAACAGAAAAAATAACTAGGTAAAACCACAGAGAAGAAAGAGCAGGCCAGATAACCATAAAGTACTCACGTGCAGCAAGACACAGCCATTTCCTTTTTCTTTTTCTTTTTAAAATTTATTTATTTATTGTAAGCGAGTGCTTTATCTGCAGAAGAGGGCATCAGATCACATTATAGATGGTTGTGAGCCACCATGTGGTTGCTGGGAATTGAACTCAGGACCTCTGGAAGAGCAGGCCAAACTCTTAACCACTGAGCCATCTCTCCAGCCCCCATTTCCTTTTATTGTTTATGCACATTGGTGTTTTGCTCGCATGTATGTCTGTGTGAGGGTATTGGATCCTGGAGTTACAGATAGTAGTGAGCTGCTAGGTGGGTGCTAGGAATTGAACCAGGGTCCTCTGAAAAAACAGCCAGTGCTCTTAACCACTGAGGCATCTTTCCAGTCCCCAAATATGGCCATTTTCAACAACACAGGAAAATGTTAATTTTAGTCTATTAAAAAAATTTTTTTACCAACATGTTGGTACATGTCGGTAATCTCAGCACTTGGGGAGGCAGAGGCAGGCAGATCTCTGTGTATACAGAGTGAGTCCAGGACAGCCAAGGCTACACAAGGAAACCCTGTTTCAAAAAACCAATGTCCCCCCCACCCCCCGCAAAAAAAAAAACAAAACAAAACAAAAAAAAAAACCAATTTGCCAAATGTACATCATATTAAAATTTAATATGATAATAAAAGGAAAGATATTTTCAGAATAACGTATCTCCGGATCACAAGTAATACCCGCACACAAGAAGCAACAGTAAGAGCACAGAGCTTAGGAGGGGAGAGGCCTCCACTTTCAGCTATCTATATGTACATCTAAAACTTCTGTGTAAGCATCACACGCAAAACAGGGCTGGAGAGACGGCTCAGCGATAAAGACTGTGCTGCTCTTCTAGACGACCTCCGGTTCTGTTCCCAGCATCCACATGGAGGCTCACAACCCCATGGAACTCCTGCTCGGGGGAATCTGAGACCTCAGGTCTCCCTCCTGTGGTCCCTCTAGCACTCACATGCACGTACTTCCACACAGGCACAGACAGACAGACAGACGCACACACTACATACATGGTTTTTAAGTGATTTTTTTTTTTAAGCCAACCAGGTAACAATACCATACTCCTCAATCCACAGAACAGAGAAGTCACCTGCTGGACGCCAGAGAATTCCTTATTCAGCTCTTCCAGGTGGCTAGCTGTCTTCTCTACAGATATCTCCAGATCTTTCAGCTTCTTTAACTCAACCTCTTCCTCTGGATTGTTCTGACATGAAGAATAAAAATGGGGTCAGTAATCACAAAGACCTCTGTCAGAAGAGAATCGGAGGAGAGCTGGGCTAAACCCTCACCCAGAGGACTGAACCAAAGGGTTAGACAAGGCTTCCTCCCCACACAGCCTAGTGCAGAGAGGGGGCTGTGAGGCAAAGGCTCTGGTGGGAATCCTGATAAGTGTGCAGAGAACGGAACCAGTCCAAGCAAGGGTCAGCCTCAGCCTCAGGCCAACGGCAACCCCAACAGCTGGATTAGAGCGTAAGCAAGGACTGCGTTGAGCCCATGCTCTTTCAGAGAGTGTGGGTTCGGTTCCCAGCACCCACACAGTGGCTTATGATCTTTTATAACTTCAGTTCCAGAGAGTCCAGCCCCTCTTATGGCCTCCATGGGCAACAGGCATGCACATAAAGTGCACACACACAAATGCAGGCAAAATACTCATCCAAGGGGCTGGAGAGATGGTTCAGAGGTTAAGAGCACTGTCTGCTCTTCCAGAAGTCATGAGTTCAATTCCCAGCAACCACATAGTGGCTCACAACCATCTATAATGTGATCTGATGCCCTCCTCTGGCCTGCAGGTGTACATGCAGGCAGAGATCTGTATACATAATAATAAATAAACAAATCTTAAAAAAAAAAAATACTCATACAAAAAGTTGTATAAATAAATCATTTTTAAAAAAGAAAAAAGTGTTAACAAGTTCAAGTGAATGCCACTAAGGAGACAGAATGGAAAGACAGACAGAATTCAAGTAGTCCTTTGTTTTGAGACAAGACCTCACTATGTAGTCTTCAATTCTCATCCCCCCCCCCCACCCCTCAGCTTACTAAACGCTACCACACCCAACAGTATGATAAAGCAGTGTGACAAATAGCCCAGGGTGGCCTCCAGCTTACTATGTAAGGGGAGGATGGTCTCGAACTTCTGATCCTGCCTCTACCTTCCCCATGACAGAAGCACAGGCATGTACCACCATGTTTGATTTATGATTACATTGTTTTAAGTGGGATGCCACCCTCCAGTTGAACGCTATTTAATACGATCGTGACAATAATACTTTTTCTGAATGTTCCTTAAATGCCTTAAATGTTTAGCATGTTACCTGCGCTATTTATTTATTTATTTATTTTAAAGCCTTACTACTACCCTAAGGGGTAAAAACTGTTTTACCAATAATGAAACTGGGGTGTAATGTAGTAATGTGACCAAAGGTTCTAATGCCCAAAGAGGGGGTACGGACTACAATTTAGATGTGTCTCCCCAATCCCAACCAATGAGAACAGCTTCTTCAATGGGCCACCTGCGGCCATGCTGTTCTCAGACCCTTCAGCTGACACCTGGAACATTCTCCCTCCTCTCACCCACAGCTGGCAGCCAGGGCTAGCAGCTCCCTGCTTAGCTACACTCCCTGGAACCGTCTGCTCTTCCTTTGTAGCCAAATCTCAAGCCTCCTGGAGGCTCCAAGTCAGGGTCAGCCTTTCACAGCTCCCACTTAGCTCATCCCTGCCTCCAAGCTGCTCGGCCACATCACTAAGTAAGCAGCCCTCCAAAGTTCAGTAATGCCGCTGTGTCACAATGCAGGGCTGGGCAGTGTCCACCACCTCAGGGGCCACAGCCCTCACCTGTCCACAACTAACTCTTTTTCTTGCCCCCCTCAGTTCTTCTGGCTGAACTTTTCCGCTCAAAGAGGGTTTTTTTTTTCTTGTAGATGTTTAGTAGGAAGCGTAATCACAGGAAGGAAGGCTTCTTAATAACTGAACAAGAGTACTTACTTACAGCTTCAACCAAAAGCTGTCTTCAAAATTCTAACTAAAGCCTGGCTCTGGCACATTTTAACTAGACTGAGGAGTCACCAAATACAAAAGCCACACCACTGAGGCAGCACTGTGGTTCCTAAGTCCTAGAGTGAAAGCCTAATCAAAAGAAAGAAACGCACAAATAATGCAACAACTAAACTGCTAATGCCATCAGACTTCGTTAATGAGGCGTGTCACCAATGCTGAACCTGGGTGACCAACTCGGTCTTCTACACAAAAAGACTTTAGTCCTTCAGTTCTGAAGAACGCTGATGGAAAATGCAATGAATTTACCTTTTCCCCAATTAACATGACCCGACAACCATTTTGTATTCCGAGTGCTGACAATGGTGTTGCCATGTCTTTCAGAGATTTTCCTGAAAAAACAAACGCACAACAAATTGTAACATCTTTACAACACCGAAAACGGAGTTCGGCCAACGCACAGGAGCAAGAGGCAAGGTTCAAGCCCCACCCCTAGCTGTGGAAAAGAGTCAATTTTCTTAAGGGTATAACCCTGACAGGCCCACCTCACTCCAGGGCAGGCCCTGCACCCAAGAGTATTTAAGCAACACAAACTGGACTCAAATGGAAGAGGAGGGGAGATGCAAGCAAGGACGTGAATATGATCACGTACATTGTGTAAAATTTTCATAAAACTAATAAAAATATTACTTAAAAACAGAAACACAAATCTAATCTAAAAAAGGGGACTGGAGAGATGGCTCAATGGTTAGCAGCAGTGGCTACTCTTCCACACAACCCAGACAACTGGACATAGTGATGCCTACCCACTCCAAGCACTCGGGAGGCAGAGGCATGCAGACCTCTCTGTGAGCTCAAGCCTAGAACAGTCTGTAGACCAAGACCAAGTTCCAGACTAGCACAAACTACATAAGACGACCCTGTCTCAAACCAACCAACTAACCAACCAACCAACCCATGTCATGGTTGCTAACAAGAAAAGGATAAATTTGATGTTGGTAACACATACCTTGAATCCCAGCACTTGGGAGGCAGAGGATGGGATTAAAAAGTGTGTTTAAGGCCTGGTCTATAGAGCAAGTTCCAGGACAGCCAAGGCTACACAGAGAAACCCTTTCTAGAAAAACCAAACCAAACCAACCAACAAACAAAAAGAATAAATTGGAAACTTTCTTTTGGAAATTGTCTTTATCTGATGTCATTTCTAGATTTCTATCCTAAACAAATAACTGGGAATGTCCTTATATAATAGTTACTGAAAATAATATTAAGGGACAAACAATAATTCATATAGTAGATAAGTTTCTTTTAAAATACTTTTTTTTACTATTGTTTTATAGGTATGAGTATTTTGCCTGGAATTGGAGTTACTGACCGGTTTAGAGCCTCTATGTGGGTACTGGGTCTTTGGAAGAGGAGCCATCTCTCCAGCCCTAAAGGTTTGGTTTTCAGATTTCTTTTGTTGTTGTTGTTGGGTTTCGTTTGTTTTGTTTTTCGAGACAGGGTTTCTCTGTGTAGCCTTGGCTGTCCTAGATTCGCTTTGTAGACCAGGCTGGCCTCAAACTCACAGTGATCCGCCTACCCCTGCCTCCCGAGTGCTGGGATTAAAAAGGTGTGTGCCACCATGCCCGGCTCAGGTTTATTTTATTTTTAATTGTGTGTGTATGCACATGAATACAGATGCCATTTCTCTAGCCCCACCAGATAATTTCTATATAATAAAAGATGTTGAGGCTGGAGAGGTGGCTCAGTGGTTAAGAGCACTTTCTGTTCTTCCAGAGGTCCTGAGTTTAGTTCCCAGCAACCACATGGTGGCTCACAGCCATCTAAAGTGTCTGATGCCCTCTTCTGGCCTGAGGGTGTACATGGAAATAGAGCGCTCATAAAATGAATAAATAAATCTTTAAAAAAAAAAAAAGATTTTGTAGTCATGAAAGCTCTTTTCTTCTGAGGCTACATCAATGGATGCTGGTAAACTCAATGTTATAAAAATGAAAACGTAAACTCCATGGGTTGAGGGTAGGGCTTAGTGGTTTGGTACTTGCCTAGCATGTTCAATTGATCCAGAGTACCATTTAAAAAACTAATAAGAAGCTTTATCCAAGGGAACGGTTTCTTCTTTGGGCTTTCTATTTTGAAACTGGTTCTTCTCTTCTTTCTTTTCTCTTTTTCCTCCCGGCCTCCCCACTCCCTTCTCTCTGATGGAGTCTGACCATTTTGCCCAGGTTGGCACAGAGCTGGTGTCGGTTTCCAGAGTTACAGGTATGTGCTGCCATACTCAATTTTGACAGGTAAGTTTCTTTTGTCTTTAGAATTCAGAAATTAAATTGTTTCAAAAGAAAAAGACCTGGGGCATGGCAGTGACTATTACATAGCCAGTTTCAAGATGGCTTGGGCTATAGGAAACTGTTACTCTCCCTCCCAGGGGGTGGGAAAAGAAGAAAAAAAAAAGGGCAAAGATCTATAATATGAAATATAAGTTAAAAAGCTTCCTGTTCCTATAGCCAACAGCGCTACCACTGTTCTACCTTTGCTATAATGTTCATTAAATTCTTAATGGAGACTGAAACCTCAGGAGATAAATCTGGCTCTATCTGAGTCCCTATGGGAGTGGGAAGGCCGACGACAGAGATGGGGAGGAGGCAGCGCCTCAGAAACCAGCACGTCAGCATCACCCAGTGCCGCCTGCCCATCCAGGCTCACGCTCAGTTTGTTCAGCACGGTGTCAGGAACTGGCAACAGCAGTCTCCCTGTTGGCGTACTAACAGAAAGCAGATAGTGGGCAGCTTAATAGTACACTCAATACAAACACGCAGAAGCAGCAGGGGCACTACAGGAACATACAACGGGCAAAGGAGAATATGTGTGCATGTGTATCCATACCCCCTAGCCGGAAGCCTGTCTATAGGCTTCCTCAATGAAGCTGACATTTCTGTCGACATGTTACCTCAAATCTGATACTCAGCCAGATGTTTGCAGTCTAGTGTAGAGCGAGTCCTTAATAAATATCTGTTGAACGAATGAATGAATGAAAGACAACAGTTCTGGTGTGAAAACTGAAAGATGGGGGCTGAAGAAATGGCTCAGTGGTTAAGAGCATTTATTGCTCTTGCAGAGAAACAGGGTTCAGGTCCCAGCACTCACGCTGTGGCTCAAAACCTTTAGCAACTCTGCTTCCCGAGAATATGACATCCCCACCACGCTGCCTTTGTGGGTACTGCACGCACACGTACACACACACACACACACACACACACACACACACACACACGGCACACAGACACGTAAGCAGGCAGAACACCAACAAACAGAAAACTGAAAGTTGCCATTAGATAGGACTACATTTTAATATTTAAAATGGTTAAACTAATGTTTGAAATCTGTCTTCATTGGGCAGTGGTAATGCATACCTTTCTTCCCAGCATTTGGGAGGCAAACACAGGCAGATCTCTGAGTTCGGGGTCAGCCTAGCCTATAGGACAGGCAAGGCAACACAGAGAAACTCTGTCTTTTTTTATTTTTATTTTTTTATTTATTATGCATACACTGCTCTGCCTGGTTGTACCCCTGAAGGCTAGAAGAGGGTGTTAGATCTCATTATAGATGGTTGTGAGCCACCATGTGGTTGCTGGGAATTGAACTCAGGACCTCTGGAAGAACAGTCAGTGCTCTTAATCGCTGAGCCATCTCTCCAGCCCCAAGAAACTCTGTCTTGAGGGGGGAAAAAACAAAACAAAACCAAACAAACAAAAAACCTAACAAACAAATAAATAAATAAAATCTGTCCTTTAGTCATAAGTACTAAAAGATGAAAAAAAAAAGAAAAAACACCTACCCTTAAATATGAGCTTCTGAAAAGGTAGTGGAACCCCGGTGGCCTCTTCAACAAGCAGAGCCAGGTCTTGGACAACTGGTTCACTATTTCCTTGCTGTGGGGTAACAAGAAGGTCATACCTCTCGTTGCCTGGAGAGACAAAAAACATTCAATCAAGATAACTCTTTCACATAAGCCTAAACATAAGCAGGTGCTTTCATAAGAAGCTGAGGATTGAATTCAGTGCCTTGGGCTTGCTAGGCTAGTGTCCTACTAACTGAGCTCTGTCCAGCTAGGGTCACACTTGTCTCCAGAGCACAGCTCATATGCTACCTACTACAAAGCTTGCCTTTGGTGGCCTTCTCGTGGATTTATCTGCACTAACATAAAAAAACCAATTGTAATGATCACTGACGTTTTAAGCAATTATACATGAGACGTACAAGACTTGTTCTATGCATTATCTTAAAACCCCAGGACAACACCATAAAAGCAGCTATCAGTCTAATTAAGACTTGCCTTGGGAAACCTTCAAGTGTCAATTTGATGTTAGACCCAGCTGATTCCAAAGTCCACACTTTCCATCACAACCTGCCTGCCTCCTGTGGCCTGACTGCCCCATGGCTCTATGGCATTAGTCTTGTACCCCCTGAAGTCACCAGCAAGGGACTATTTTCTTCCAAGCCTTTCTTACTGGGCACACTTAAGTACACCATAGTTAATGCTTAGTGAAGACAAACGAATGAATCCAATCCAACGACCAAGAGGTCGTTGCCAATTATTTTCTATGCAGTCTTTATTAGACTGCTCTCCCAACCCACTCACGGTCTGAAGGAGCCCTAGTTCCTATCACAGACCAGGAGTGTGTGTGTGTGTGTGTGTGTGTGTGTGAGAGAGAGAGAGAGAGAGAGAGAGAGAGAGAGATTGAGATATTTCCATCCTCAAGGTCCCTGACAACTTCCAGACACTGACTCCTGATTCTAAGGTAATCTCTGGGATTCATTCAGCTTTCTCGTATACTTCTTCTCAGTGTTCAGTTCTGTGTTAATTCACCAAGTGTCCACTGTGGTTCTATGACATTCAACACAGAGAGTACTCAATAAGTAACAAGTAGCCCAACCAGGCACCAAATCCGGACTCACTACTTGAGTGAACGTCCGGAACCACACGAGTTCTACACACAAGGTCAAATACAAGCCTGACACAAAGACCCGCCATCTACTAGCGTCACAACACTCAACTATGCTTCCAAGTAGAGGCGCCAACAAATGTCCAGAGACAAAACAGACTGGCCACACGGAAAGATGTCCTGACACCAGCCCCGGGCAAAAAAACATCCCCAGGGATGCAGCCGAGAACCCATATTTCCTTCCCCCTAGGGCTACACGTGGCCAACGCCACAGATCCCAAGCCAACCTGCGGAGCCCACCCTGGCGCTCACTGTGGGTGACGGTCACGCTGAGTCTGGCTGTTTCCATTTCCTCCGTCTGGACCATGTCCTCGGCCTGGGCCATGTCCTCCGTCTGGGTCACTTCTTCGGCCACCGTCACGTCCTCGGTCTGGGTTGCCTGCTCGGTCTTGGTCACCTCCTCTACCTGGGTCTCCTCCTTGGTCTGGGTCACTTTCTTGCTACGGTTTACTCTCTTACCTCTGGACAACTCCCTGCTGTGAGCCACCTTCACGCTCTGAGTAGAGCGGGGCCGGACTTTCTTCTTCACCCGCGGCCTGCAAGCGCCGGCGGCGGCGCCCCTGGTGGATCCGTCATGCCCGCTGGCTGCACTGTAGATAGATGAACGCAGAGAGGGAGGCGAACGGTGCTTGGCCCGGGGCTCCGACTGGCGCGGCTCCCGGCCGGGCCGAGGGGCGCGCAGCCGGGGTCCCAGCGGCTCCCGGTCGCCTCGCGATCTCCGCGCGCCTCTGCGATCCGCCAGGCCCGCGTTTCTTCACCGCCCAGCGGTGGCTGCCGCCCAGCGCGCAGTCTTGCAACCCCGCCCTGCTACTCAATGGCCCCATCTATTCGCCACGCCCTCGGGACTGACTACCCCCAACCCCCGCTTCAGGCCCCGCCCCATCCGCCCAGCCGCGTTTAGGCCACACCCACTCCGCTGAGACCTCGCCCTGCCCCTAAGCCCCGCCTCCAGAAGTCTTTCCACCGCTCCCAGAGCTCCGCGATCCTTCTCCGGAAGGAGGAGCTGAAAACCCGGAAAAAGGATCGGGGAAACTTTAGCGCCACTGTGCGCCTGCGCATGGCGGGGGGCGGGGCGGGGCCGGAAACTAGAACCGGAGTGATTACGCTTCCGTTTCTGGTTTTCCTCCAGTGTTTAGGTTTCTTCGCCGCCGGCCAAGATGAACCGATTCTTCGGAAAAGCGAAACCCAAGGCTCCGCCACCTAGCCTGACTGACTGCATTGGGACGGTGGGCATTTGACTTTGTATACCTAGACTCAAGGCCTCTGACACTCCGATCCGCCCATCCGGAATTCCTACTCCACCCTATTCCTGGTTCGGGCCCATTAAACCTCAGTCTTCTCCATCCCCACACCTTTCATCCCTGTTTTCCAGGTCATTCCTGACCCCACAAACCAGAGACACCCTATTTTCATCACTCACCCTTACTGCGCTTAACCCTTTCTGATGCCCACTGTGCCCCCATCCATCCCTTTCTCGCTTTGGTCTTCACATTCCAGCCTACTGTACTTAGGGTCCCTACACTCCACTTCGTCTAACCTGGCCTTTAAAAAAAAAAATCCTTATTTTCATTTCTCTTTCCTCGCCCATGTCAGAGTTAACATATCTGTACCTTAGTCCTGGATCTGAATAGCACAGAATTCTGGAGAAATGGCATTAGATCTTAACCGTAGCCTGTGTCCACTGGCCCATCCCATGCTCCTTCATGCTGAGTCCCCAAACTGACTAGTCTCCCACTTGGGAAATCCCAAGCAGCCAAGTGATTCCCAAATTGTTTGTCTCCTTAGAATCTGTGAGGTGGGCGGTTCTGGATGGAATTTCCCACCCTTAATTAAACTCCTGTTTTCTGCCCTTGGCCATATTCTTCCTTCTGTTTTCTTCGTCTATATTCCTTCCCCTCCCCCTGCCCCTTCCCCTTCCCGTGTAAATATATTACAATAACTACCACTGTGTTTGACATTTTCCTCCAAGGTGGATAGCAGGGCAGAATCCATTGACAAAAAGATTTCCCGGTTGGACGCTGAGCTAGTGAAATACAAGGATCAAATCAAGAAGATGAGAGAGGGTCCTGCTAAGGTAAGGCTGGTGGCTGTTGTTGCAGGAAATGCTGTCCAGGGAACGGTGAAGGATACAGAAAAAATACAATCTGGTGAGGAGAAAATACATGTGAGGATGTATTCTTCTGAGAAGACAGAGTACAGCTAGATCCAAGAGGGAATGCTGGGTTTCTTAATGTGGTAGGTAGAAGATGCTGATCGCGTCTCCAAAAGCCTGTAATGAGACTTGGCATGCTTTACTGGAAAACTCTCACTCTGGAGAGGACGGCTTGATTGTTCTCAGAATCCAGATGTGGTCCAGCTGGTTGGGTTCGGGTAGATATAATACAGTGCCAGGCTGGGGAAAAGTCTTGAATTAGCATGTAGGACCAGTGTTCTAATGCTATCGCTACTTAGTAGACTATGGATATATATATCTATCTTTTTTTTCTTCCAACTCCATAACTTATTAACAGTGAGAACCAGCCCATCACTTAGCGTCAATTTTCTCATATGTTAGGATGATACCTGTCTTCTAGTGTGAGGATTGATAACAAGTCACCTACGTGGCACTATGTCAGGACATCGTAGTGTTTGATAAATTTGCCTGAAGAACCAACAAGGAGGGGAAACAAAGGTTGATGTAGAGGTTCTCAGATTCTCAAAGGGAGAAATTGTACGGGGGTGGGGGGGGTGGAGGAGGGCGCTGTTGTGAATTGTTTCTAACAGGAGTGCTAGAGGTTGGACATGTTGTGTTTAAATTGAGGGCAGCTGGCTGTACACAGCAGGCACTTTTGGGGCTGGAAGTGGAAATAAAATTCACCAGGAAAAGGAAGAGTAGTCCAGGGCACTGAGACATGGAGTGCAAGGCGTGCTAAGGCATCTCTGTGCATGAGAGGAAGGAACAGACCCTAGGAGCCTCTGTGCCTACCATTTTGAAGAAGAAAGCAAGTAGGTGTGTACAAGTTTGAGCACATGGGAGACTTGTTTTGCCGTATGTGTTCCCTCTTTTTTTTATTAAGTCTGTTTTTCTCCTCAGAACATGGTCAAACAGAAAGCCCTGAGGGTTTTAAAGCAAAAGCGGATGTAAGTCGTATGCGCCATCTCTTTCTAAGAACAGTGCAAGCTAAAGTGAAGAGGTCTTCCTTTCTTCCCAGCTTTCATGTCATTTTCTAAGTATTCTCGATTTTCTTAAGAATTAAAAAAAAAAAAATTCGAATATTTAATGTTACCAACTTAAGTTTAGGTAGTCCTAGGCACCAGCGACTCTTCTTTTGACCACATCTATAGAGTTTGGCTTTCCTATTGTGTAGTTAGTATGGTCTTTTTGGTTTTGTTTGTAAATACGGTCTTTTTGGTTTTGTTTGTAAAGTTAGGGGGGCTAAGTATTCATTGTCTCTCACCAGAGGAAATGTAAAGGCCCACCATTTGATTTTGATTACTGTGTCCCATTGTTTGTGCAAACCCCAATTAATATGTGGACTGCTCAGCCTATGAGATGATCTGTGGAGTTGTGAAAGCTAGGTATAGTCAGCTTTTAGGAAACCAGGAAAATTGTCGGCAGCTTTGCTTCAATTTTAAAATGACTTTGTAACATATCAGATGCTGTCTTCCATTTTTTAAAAATATTAAATCACACCGGGGGAAAAAAACTAGTAATGTCTAAAATGACCAAGATGTGTTGCATTACAAATATTACTTTCTTAGTAGTAATTGGTTTTAAAGTGTTTTGTTTTTCTTATGGAAAGAACACAATTTGGCTTTGATGCTCTAGGCCTGTAATCCCAGCACCTGAGAGCTAGAGGAAGAAGGCCCAGGAGCCTACGAGCTTTGCCTACATGGAGAAATCAAGGCTAGCCTTGGCTACATAAGACCCTGTTTGAAATGAAATAAGTAAATAAACCGAGCATTTGGTATGTGAAGGCAAGAAGAGCAGGGATTCTTAGCTACCCTTACCTAGTAAATTCTAGACCATCCTGCGCTATATGAGTCCCTGCCTCAAAAAAATAAAAAACAAAAAATAAAAGGAATACAGATTTATTGCAGAAACTTGGAAAATATATCAAACAAAAGTAAAGTAAATTTATCTAGATTCTTAGGAAACTAAGATTATAATGTGCCTTCTATGTAAGCTATCCTTTTTTCCCCACCTGTTTCTGTTTATAGAGATAGAGTTTTGCCCAGGCTAGCCTCCAGCCCCAATCCCTGGCTCAGCCTCCCAAGTGTGAGGATTATAACTATGTGCCACCATGCCTAATGGAATGGAATCATCTGCCCATTTCCTGGATCACGAATTGCCTATTTTTCTACTGCTAATTAGATGGTTTCCAAATATGTGTCAAGATCATGGTGACATAAGGGGTTTTTTAGACATACTATTATAAAAATGTTAGAAAACTTAATTTAAAAAGTATGTATTTCAAAATTAATAAAATAAATTTTAAAAAAGTATTTCGAGCATCAGACATTATATTAAGTCCACTGGATAACCTAATTATGCATACAGGGTCATTTTGAGTCTACCTGAAAAACCTTTAGCTATATATATGAAGACCCTTAAAAAAAACAGTCTTACCTCCTTCCTCAAGAGTTCCAGTTCTGAGAATTCATCTTAGGAAATAATTAGAGAAATATAAATAAGACAAAATAAGATATGGAGCAAGGCCAGGGGTGGTGAGACACACCTATGTTACCAGCATTTGGGAACCTGAAACAGAAAGATGACAACAAGTTTGAGGCTGGCCTGGACCATAAGACCCTTTCTCAAAAACAGAAAAAAAGGAGTAAACACTGTGTGTTAGGTGAGGATAGTTAAAACTCAAGTGCATGTAAGGGGAAAAGACTGGAGGGATTTTGTAAGCATGGGTCGTTCTTAAATGGTTTGGGTTTTGCTTGTTTGTGTTAAGGGTGCTTCTTCCTAAGGATTTATCTCTGGCTCACATTTCTAATTTTCACTTGACTCCAAAAAGGTATGAGCAGCAGCGAGACAACCTTGCCCAACAGTCCTTTAACATGGAGCAGGCTAATTACACCATCCAGACATTGAAGGACACCAAGACCACGGTATGCCCAAAGCTCCTTTTCCCATTTTAATTTGTTGTTGTTTTTCGAAATAGGGTTTCTCTGTGTAGCCTTGGCTGTCCTGGACTTGCTTTGTAGACCAGGTTGGCCTCAAACTCACAGAGATCCACTTGCCTCTGCCTGCCGAGTGCTGGGATTAAAGGCTTGCCTGGCTCCTGTGGTTTTCAAAAGATGGTTTAGCAGACATGACTTTCTGTGTTTAGATATTTTGCCTGCATGTGTACCTAGTGCCAAAGGAAGTCAGAAGAGAGCATCATGTCCGTGGATCTAGAGTTACAGATGGTTACGGGCTTGTGGATGCTGGGACTCAAACCCAAGTCCTGTGCAAAAGCAACAGATGCTCTGCACCACTGAGACATCTCTCCAGCACAAACATGACTTCTCAAGACAGTGTGTCTTCTGGTCTGGAGATAACACAGTGGCGGGATGGTCACCTAGCATGCGTGAGGGCCTGGCCTCAGCTCCTCAGGACTTGACAATAAAGCAATAAGTACATATGCTTTCTTTTACCTGCTTTTAGGTTGACGCCATGAAATTGGGAGTAAAGGAAATGAAGAAGGCGTACAAGCAAGTGAAAGTTGACCAGATTGAGGTGAGCTGCCCATCTGCTGGCTTCTGGGAGCTGTGTCCTTGTCACAAGGTCGATAATAAGTGTGTGTGGTGAGACGCACAAGAAAGGGATGAAACCCTAGGCTTGCTGTTTGCTAGTGTAGTGGCTTTAGGAAGGGGCACCAGACTTGTCAGTTTCCTCACTGCTCAGGCAAAGACCCCAGTGCCACACACAGTTGTCACACAGGTAAAACAAGCGAACTTTCATCAGTATTGGCCCATTAAGAAAACGGATCTTGCAAGGAGAATCAAAGGCTGGCTTTGAACCTGTGGTCTCTTGGTTTAGCCTTCTGAGTACTTAGTGGTGTGCACCAAGAACGTTACATGAGGATGTGTGTGTGTAAAATGGCTAGCACAGTCTCTCGCCAAGTTAGGCCTCTTTTTTTTTTTTTTTTTTTTTTTTTTTTTTTTTTTTTTTTTAGCTGCAGTGTGGTTTTTTTTTTTTTTTAATATTTATTTATTTATTATGTATACAGTGTTCTGCTTGCCTGTACACACCTACACCAGAAGAGAGCACCAGATCGCTTTATAAATGGTTGTGAGCCACCATGTGGTTGCTGGGAATCGAACTCAGAACCTTTGGAAGAGCAGACAGTGCTCTTAACCTCTGAGCCATCTCTCCAGCCCTAGGCCTCTTTTATAGTAATTTTCTTTACATTTTGGTAGTAAATTATTAGCTTCTTGAAGTTCGTATTTCTTTTAGGGTTTATATTTTGGTTCAGGAGGGAAAAGCCCACGAGCCTGGCTGTCAGGTAAACTTCCCACGTAGCAGGCTGGTGCTCACGCACGTACAGATACTTACAAATAAAAATGTATCCTTGCTGTTGTTGTTGTTGTTTGAGACAGGGTCTCTCTATATAGCCCTGGCTGTCCTGGAACTCACTGGATAGACCAGGCTGGCCTCAAACTCACAGAGATCCTCCAGCCTCTGCCTCCTGAGTGCTAGGACTAAAGGTGTACACCATTACAACTGGCCTGAAGTCATTTTTTTAAAAGGATAAAAACAGATAAACACACAAAAATTTTAAAAGTTGGAGCCATAAAACAATAAAAATGTTTTATAATTATAATAGAAAAATAACCCTAAGAAGATTTCAAGGTTTATAGCTTAGCCAAAAGATACAGATACGGGTCTGTCATGCTGACAGCCATTAGGGGCAGCAAAGGATAATGGGAAGGAGCTAGGGAGACATCTGAAAAGACAATGAAGTTAAACGTGGTGGTACACATGTGTAAGGCTAGCACTGTGGAGGCTGAGGCAGGAGGATTGCCCCAAGTGCAAGGCTAGCCTAGGGGATATAGTAAGCTCTGGAAGAGCCTGGGCTACACAACTACATCCTGTCTCAAAGCCAAGCCTGAGCTGAGAAGGTAGTTTAGTGGTTAAGCGCATGTGCTGCTCTTCTAAGGACCCGAGTTTAGTCCCCAGCATCCACGTCAGAGCAGCTCACAGGCACTGGGAACTCTCACTCCACGGGATCCAACACCCTCTCCTGGCCTCAGAAGGGGCTGCATGCACGTGCATCAACCCATACACAGACATGCATGGACACATAACTACAAACGAAATTAAAATCTTAAAAACCAACCAAGCAAATGAAAGAAAGAAACCAGAATAAGCAAACTTTCTCTTATGTTCATATTAAATAGGTCTCATAGAGACCGTAAGAGAGAAGCTGGGCTATGGTGGTGCTTCTGGCCTGTGAGCTTTTTCTGTCTCTCCACCAACCCCAACTCCCTTTTTAAGCTTTTTTGTCTTTTTATTCCTCAGAACATTAGGGCATCTGTGCTTTTTAGATTAGCACTTCTGTTTATGTTTGCTTTTGTTTGTGCAGTATTGAATTTAAAGGTAGATTAATCTGATACTTTGGTGACTTTTTTTTCCTTTCTGTGTCTATACTAGATTCTGTAACTAGATTCTGTAAGCTGTGTGGTGGCTGTAGGCCGGTAGTCTCAGCACTAGGAAAGCAGAGGCAGAAGAACCAGAAGTTCAAGACCAGCATAGACCACAAAGCTGTCCACAAAAAAGTAAAAGAAAAAGAAAAAGAAAAAGAAATCTTACTCACAAAATGATTTGAGAAGACTCCTCCCCTTTTTTCTGGAGACAGGGCCTTACCGTGTGGGTGTGACTGGTCTAGAGCTCACGACAATCCCCTTGCCTCAGACTTAAAGTGTTGGGAATCCCATGCCTAGCTTGGGATGCTTTTTCACATGTAACACCATGAATGTGGTTGGGATCCTTCCCCTGTGACTTCCGGTCCTCTTTGTGTTTTCCTCGGGCTTCTCTGTGGCGGGCTGACTCGTGCACCGCAGCAGTTTGACACTCAGCAGTGCAGAAAAGCACTCTACTCCGTATTCTCCACTTTCATAGGGAAGACAAGCTAGGTTGCCAGGAAAGAATTCACAAATAACTTTGTTGCTCTGGAAGTTGTGGTGGGGTAGTTTCTGCAAACACCACAGTCAGCGGTGTTGTTCCAGGGGGGGCAAGAAGGAAATTTGGTTCAGCATGGTGCAGTAGCCACTGTTGGTTCAGACATCATGATTTGGACACTGCAGGCTTTATTGTAGGCATTTTCAAGCGCAGTACAATTTGGAAAAAAGATCCCTGGTGATAATTAGCTCAACCCCATGTGTAAAACAGAGTTTAAGACGTGATAGCGTTGAAGTTCTTGTAAAGTATAAGTGTCGTTTTATAACGATAGGTTCTATAAATTAACTAAGGAAGCAGGCTCAGAGTAAACTGCTCATGATTGTGGCCTGCCTATCCAGGGAGGGCAGAGGTCACCAGGCTGTCAGCCACCTCTTCCTCCCCCCCGGCTGGGCAGAAAACACGTTATACATCTTTCTCTTTGGAGAGACAACCCTTCGAGGTTAACATTCTTGCTTTCCCAGTGCTTATCCAAGAATACAAGTCCCTACCTGCCTCCTACAGGAAATTCCGGTTCTTATGGCCTCATGCTCCCTGCATAGAAAGAACATACTGATGTCTGGCCTGCTTCTTTTGGTGGTGGTGGTACTGGAGAGTGAACAGTGAACATAGAGCCTTGTACATGCTAGGCAAGTGCTATGCCTACTCTCTCCCATTTTCTAAAATTCATTTAGCTTTTTGGGTTTTTTGCTTTGTTTTGTTTTGTCTTGGTTTTAGTTTGTTTGTTTGTTGTTGTTGTTGTGTTTGTTTCATTTTGTTTTGTTTTTTGAGACAGGGTTTCTCTCTGTAGCCTTGGCTGCCCTGGACTTGCTTTTGTTGACCAGGCTGGCCTCGAACTCACAGTGATCACCTGCCTCTGCCTCCCAGGTGCTGGGATTATAGGCGTGCACCACCACTCCAGGCTTAAAATTCATTTAGTTTTTAGACAAGGCCTCACTAAGTTGCCCAGGCTGACCTTAAAATAAGTACTAATATATCTATAATTTCAATAAATTTTATAGTAGCTAGATGAAATATGGCTCTTAAAGATCCCATTTTTAAAAAAGGTTTACAGCGGGGCGTGGTGGCGCACTCCTTTAATCCCAGCACTTGGGAGGCAGAGGCAGAGGCAGGCGGATCTCTGTGAGTTCGAGGCCAGCCTGGTCTACAAAGCGAGTTCAGGACAGCCAGGGCTACATAGAGAAACCCTGTCTCAAAAGAAGCAAAAAAAGTTTTTAAAAGGCTTACTTATTTAACGCATATGAGTATTCTGTCTGCATGTATGTATGTGCACTCTATGTGTACCTGGCCAGAAGAGGTATCAGATCCACTGGAACTGCAGTTTTAAATAGTTAGTGCCCCCCCTCTCTTTAAAAGATTGTCTTCATTCATTAAAAATAATTTGAAATAAAACCAAAGAGATGAAACTCCTTAAATTCTATGGTACTGTAAGATTTAAACTATATATATATGCCTGTGTGTCTGAGGAGGAGTATATGCGTGTGAGTCAGTGCAGTTGGCCTTAGAGCCCAGAAGAGGGCGTCAGGCCACTTGTATCTGGAGTTAGTGTCTCCCTCCTGGATGCTGGGAACCATGCTCAAGTCCTTGGAAGAATCGTGTGTGGTCTTAACCAGGAGCTATCTCTTAGTCCAGTAATCCGAAAAATTGAGCTGAGGGCAGAGCTCGGTGGTTGAGCACTTGTGACCATGATCAAAAGTCTGGCTTCCATCCCAGCACCACCAGAATGGTGGGTGGGACTTAGGGTTTTGGTTGTAGTTGTTAAGATTTTTAAATTTTTGCCGGGCGGTGGTGGCGCACGCCTTTAATCCCAGCACTTGGGAGGCAGAGGCAGGTGGATCGCTGTGAGTTCGAGGCCAGCCTGGTCAACAAAAGCAAGTCCAGGACAGGCAAGGCTAACATAGAGAAACCCTGTCTCGAAAAACAAAACAAAACAAACAAACAAAAAAAAAATTAAAAAAATTTTATTTGATGTGTATTAGTGTTTGCCTGTATGTCTGCACCATCTGCCTCACAGGAGCCAGAAGAGGACATCAGATCCTTGGGACTGGAGTTTTGTTTTTGTTTTATTTATTTATTTATTTATTTTTATTTTATGTGCATTGTATGTCTACGGGTGTCAGATCTTGGAGTTACAGACAGTTGTGAGCTGCCATGTGGGTGCTGGGAATTGAACCCAGGTCCTCTGGAAGAACAGTCAGTGCTCCCAACCTCTGAGCCATCTCTCCAGCCCAGGACTGGAGTTGCATGTGGGTGCTGGGAATCAAATGCAGGGCATGTGGAAGAGCAGCCGCTGGCTAACCCAGTGCTGTTAACCACTGGACCATCTCTCAAATCCCCAGAAGGCTTAGATACTGCTCCTCACTAAGCAGTGCCAAGACTTGTACTGGGTCTGCAGCTCTGTGGTAGAGTTCTTGCTGAGCATGCCTAAGCTGCCCCTGTCCCCCAGTCAGTTTCCAGCACCACCCAATTTCAAATACTGAGGAGATAAGAAAAGTGGAAGCCGGAAATTGGGCCTGGTGGCATACACCTTAATCCCAGAATTTGGAAGGTGGAGAATGAGGAAGTTAAGGTCATCTCTAATTAATTACAAAGTGCATTTGAGGTCAGCCTGGGCCACCGTCAGGAGTCCTCTGAGCATCTCCTCAGGTGACTGAAGCCTTTCTAGCTGCTGTCGGGTAGAGAGGTGAACTGACGGTTATTGAGAGCTGCTTATGTAATTGGCATTTTCAGTTTCTCACTCCAGGCCAGTGAGATGGCCCAGCAGATAAGCGCAAATGTTGCCAAGGCTGATAGACCCGAGTTCACTCTCTGCGACCCACACGGTAGAAGGAGAGAGCCAACTCCGACAGGTTGTGCTGACTTCTGCTTGTGCACTAATGGCACATGGTCCAACATCCATGCACGTACACATACAAACACATGCATATAAACAAATAAATTTTAAAAAACAATTTTTAATTCTTATCTCTAAAGGAAACCGTTGAGGCTGAGACTAAGTAGAGGAAGACAGTAGGAAAATGAGGGAAAGCCTTATGGGAGCCTGTTTGGGGACCCTTATCTGCTGCAGGGACCTACTATCTCCTCTCAAAACCTTGCTTCCTTACACGTCAAACAACAGCAATAATAATGATGATGATGATGATGATGATGAGGCTGGAGGGATGGATCAGCAGTTCAGCACTTACTGCTCTTATAGAGGACCAGAGTCCAGTGTTTGTGTCCCACAACTGCCTATAACTCCAGCTCCAGGGGATCTGTCAACTCTTCGGCCTCCTCAGGCACCTGCAGGCACATGCATATGCACATACACAGATCCACAAATAACTATGTTAACATAAGAGTCTGGAGCAGGGGCCACCGGTGTCATGTCAGGCTGAGGTTGAAGAGATGGACGAGGAAAATAATACGGCTCTTAGGCCGACAGAGGAGGGGCAGAGGAGACTCAGGAGGCGGAAGCCAAAGTGGAGGGGACTCAGGTAGCATGCAAAAAGGAAGCTGTTCCTTTTATCTGTTAGCACCTGCTGTACGTTATTATAATAAACTACTGCGTAAAAAAAATTATACAGTGGCTCACTGTCTCTAGTTTTCATTCAGCTCAGCCTACCTCAGCTATGAGTTTAAAGTAAACTGAGTCTGGAATCCTGCTAGAGCCTGCTGTCCCACTTTTGTTGTGCTCTGAATTCTGTGTCACCTTGAGTTAAACCAACTTCTTTTTTTTGTTGTTTTGTTTTTGTTTTTTTCCAGACAGGGTTTCTCTGTGTAGCCCTGGCTGTCCTAGACTTGCTTTGTTGACCAGCCTGGCCTCGAACTCACAGTGATCCACCTGCCTCTGTCTCCCAAGTGCTGCGATTAAAGGCGTGCGCCACCATGCCCAACCTAAACCAATTCATTTAAAAGGCTAAGAAAGAAAGAAAACTCTGTCATCTATATTTCTATAGGATTTACAAGACCAGCTGGAAGACATGATGGAAGATGCAAATGAAATCCAGGAAGCACTGGGCCGCAGCTACGGCACCCCAGAGCTGGATGAGGACGACCTGGAAGCAGGTGAGTGTGTGCCGTGCAGTGTGCATTAGCTTCCGCCTGAGAGGAGCAGCTGCCTGCTACCTTCACCCAAAAGCTGGGTAAAACTCTTATCAGAGCCCAGCTTTTTGCTAGGCACGGTGGCACACGCCTTTAATCCCAGCACTCAGGAGGCAGAGACAAGCAGATCTCTGTGAGTTCAAGGCCAGCCTGGTCTACAGATTGAGTTCCAGGACAGCCAGGGCTTTGTAGAGAGACTCTAGTCTCAAAAAAACAGTTCCTGTCAGGATCCTGGAGGTGTTGGTTATGGTACAGGCTGCAGGCAAAGTGCCTGTGAGACCCCTGCATCCTCTCTGCTGCCTCTGCTGCAGCACTGGGGTGGAGAAACTGCTAAGACTCACTGCTTGGTGTCTGTGTCTTCAGCTTAGTCTTTCCCTATTGTTCTCCTTGACTTGGAATATTTTATGGTACTAGGGCTTGAACCCTCTGGGATAGATTCAGCATTGAAGAAAACAGTGTGAGCCCAGCATTCACTTTTTAAAAATTTTTATTACTTTATTATTTTGGTTTTTTGAGACAAGGTTTCTCTATGTAGCCTTGGCTGTCCTGGACTCACTTTGTAGACCAGGCTGGCCTCGAACTTACAGTGATCCGCCTGCCTCTGCCTCCCTGAGTGCTGGGATTACAGGTACCTGGCTTACATTATTTATTTATTGGGGGAGTGCGTGTCAGTGTCCTGGCCATGCTTGTGGAGGTCAAAGGACACCTTGCAGTAGTCGTTTCTCTTTACCATGCAAGTCCCAGGGATTAACTCAGTTCATGGGGCTTGCCAGATGGTGCCTTTACCTGGTTAGCTGTTTCACCAGCCTGACCCCTGTATTTACAAAACCTCTCCGCTAGCAGTGAGAAAAATATGCCCTGGTTGGATTCTTCTCTGTAAGCACACACATGACTGAGAAGAAGGATGAGGTGCCATTTGAAAGCACAGGGACTCTAACTGGGTCGTGGCAGGGGACAAGCATGGGACCTGTGGGTGAGGAGGGATTACTGTGAGAAACGGGGAGGGCCATTGAGTGGGCTTAGGGAGAAGAAAAGCTATTGCTCTAGTCACATGACGAGTGATGGTGGCCAGGACGAGTGTGATGTTAGCAGAGGCAGAGAGAAACGGACCACTGGTTGGACATGGAAGGAGAGAGGTATGGAGATGGCTGCCGGTTCCCAGCACGGCTGAACCAGCCCATGCTGGATTTTCTTGGCTCTCTTCCCACTCTGCCTTTCCTCTCCTTCCCTCCTTGTTCTCCGTAGGTTTCATTTTTACTTAGAACATTTTTTCCATTAGCTTAGTTTTAAGTCTTTCTGTCTTGAGTTTTCCATGATGCCTCTCTGCCTGCGGCTGCCGTCCCCCACGGCTCCAGTGTTTCCCTCAGTTAGTCCTCCAGCCTGACTTCATGTAACGTTCAGTCGTCCTGTGCGGCCTTGCACTGCTTTCCGTTAAGTCCATCAGTGAGTGAGATTTGTCTTTTTCTTTTTCCTTTTTTTTTTTTTTTTTTTTTTTTACACATAAGGGGTACAATTATCTAGTTTGAATTAGCCTAGCTTTGCCATCAAGTGTGGGACCCTGTAAACCTGTAGGGAACCAATTGACTGTTTTGTTTTCTTTTTTCATAAATGCTATGTACTTACTAGTTTCCTTAAAGTCTTCTTATACTGGTCACCTTTCACTTTGCAGCTGAAAATTAATCCCTTTCCCATGGTGGGTGGGTCTCTGAGTTCCAGGCCAACTGGGATGACACATTGAAACCCTCTGTCAAAAAACAAATGGAAAGATTAAGAATTGATTGAGGGGCTGGAGAGATGGCTCAGTGGTTAAGAGCACTGTCTGTTCTTCCAAAGGACCCGGGTTCAATTCCCAGCCACCACATGGCAGCTCACAACTGTCTGTAATTCCAGTCCAATGGCTCTGACACCCTCACACTAAAATAAAATTAAATAAATTTTTTAAAAAAAAGAAGAATTGAATGAGTCTGTCATATTTCCTCATTACAGATCATTTGGCTAGCTTTGCAACACGAGAGGCCAGCCCCTCTTCACTTGTGTCTATAGTGTAGCCTGTTTCTTTTCAGAGTTGGATGCGCTGGGCGACGAGCTGCTGGCTGATGAGGATAGCTCTTATCTGGACGAAGCAGCTTCTGCACCTGCAATTCCAGAAGGTGTTCCCACTGACACGAAAAACAAGGTATTGTCTGTCCTTGAGTTTATACTTATTATTGCGTATAGTGTAAACAGTCTAACAGACGTTAACTGATGTGTCCACGGGTGGGCTCGCTTTTCAAGATTTATCTATTTTCTGTGTATGTAACTAAATATTTCTATGCAACATGGTGAAGGTTTTATGTCCACCAATCTGGAAATCTGAAATACAGTCTTAAGTCTGACATCCCTGATTATTATCTTAGAAACCGTTGGCAATCCAGTTGTTCTGCAGTGGGCAACTAATTACCTGCATGAATAGTGCCTCTGAGGCTAAGGAACATTTTGTTTTTCCTGGCACTGGGGGCCTTATGCCTGCTGAGCAAGCACTCTTCCATTGGAGCTATGTCTTCTTTTGAGACAGGGGCTCATTAGGTTGTCCAGGCTGGTCTTTCAGGCTCTGCCACTAGGCCAGCTGTCTTGTATACACAATGGCAGTTTGTACAATATATGTAACCAACTTGTAAGCTAGCACTGGGTACTATTCTACAGGCTTTACCATTTCCTAGGAAAGCATTATGACACATGTATTAGCCTTGCTTAGTGGAAGTAGTAGTTGGGTTTTTGGGGGGGGGGATTTTTGGTGCTAGAAAATTATCTTAAGGCCTCACATATGTTAGGCAAACACATTATACTGAGTAATATTCCCAGCCTGTTTTTTGTTTGTTTGGTTGGTTGGTTTTTCGAGACAGGGTTTCTATGTTTAGCCTTGGCTGTCTGGACTTACTTTGTAGACCAGGCTGGCCTCACCAGAAATCCACCTGCCTCTGCCTCCCTGAGTGCTGGGATTAAAGGCATGCACCACCATGCCAGCTTCCCAGTCTGTTGTTTTGTTTTGTTTTGTTAACTTAATTTAGAGACAGGGTCTCAGGTGTCCTTTACTCCTGAACTCAAGCAGGCATTTGGCTGTATCCTCTCAAGGAGCTGGGTCTGTAGGCAATTCACTTCTCTACTTAGCTTTTGAGTGCTCTTGTTAAAGAGGCAAATTGGCTCAGTAGTTGAGTGTTTGCTGTCTTGCAGAGGACCTGAGTTCAATTCCCAGCACCCACATGTTGCCTCACACCCACCTGCACCTGCAGTCTCAGGGGTCCAATGCCTTCTGACCTTCGCTGGCACAAGACGTGCACGCGGTGCACAGACATACACACAGGCAACTCATACACATAAAACCAATACTGGGGGCAGGGAAGGAGAGAGGAGAAAGAGCGCCCCACTCTGGACACACTAGTTAATTATGTATTGGATTGCTCAAACTATGAAGTATAAATTTTAAGTATAAAAATAAGTAAGGCTAGGCTGCAGCTCATTGGACAGAGTGCTTACCTACCCCTCACAAAGCCCTGGATCCAATCCCCAGTGCCTCATAGAGCAGGTGTGCTGCCATGACCTGTGATCCCAGTAGTGGAGAGGTAGAGGCAGGAGAATTCGAAGTTCAAGACCATCCTTGGAAGCTGGGCGTGGCGGCGCACGCCTTTAATCCCAGAACTCGGGAGGCAGAGGCAGGTGAATTACTGTGAGTTCGAGGCCAGCCTGGTCTACAAAGTGAGTCTGGGACAGCCAAGGCTAACACAGAGAAACCCTGTTTCCAAAAACCATTAAAAAAAAAAAAAGACCATCCTTGGCTACACCGTGAGTTGGGAGGCAACCTGAGGTACATGAAGACCTGCGCGTGCAAGAGAAGTCTTACTGATAGAAAGATCCTAGTTCTACAAAGGAAGAGAATCAGGGTTCCCGACCCTGAGATCACTGAGCTGTTTGAGCTTTTCTATTCCTTGCATAGATAAAGTATCTCACAAGATTATGGTTTAGAGCAATTTAGGTCTTGTATGTAAAGGTCATAAAACCCTATTTTATACTGGGTAATTGTCCTCATAGACAGTACTTCACTGCTTAGAAAATCTCACTCCTTCTTAGTAGCCAGTAGAATGTATAATTTGACACTGGGTGTTTATAGCTCTGGTTTCATCTCCTCATAAGCTTACTGAGTACTCACAATACAGTTAACAGAATGTTTGAGTGGGGTCCATCCTAAACCTGCCTTTACGAACTATGTAATTCTGAGCAAATTAGGAATTCATGTCTTAGGGTTACTATGCTATCATAAAACACTATGACCAAAAGCAAACTGGGGAGGAAAGGGTTATTTGACTTATTCTTCCACACTGAAGGGCAAGACCACTAACAGGGCAGGAACCTAGTGACAGAAGCTGACACGGGCCATGGAGCGTGCCGCTCACTGGCTCATTCTCCATGGTTTGCTCAGCCTGCTTTCTTTTTTTCTTTTTCTTTTTTCTTTTTTTTTTTTTTTTTTTTTTTTTTGGTTTTTCGAGACAGGGTTTCTCTGTGTAGGCGTGGCTGTCCTAAACTCGCTTTGTAGACCAGGCTGTCCTCGAACTCACAGCGATCCACCTGCCTCTGCCTCCTGAGTGCTGGAATTACAGGCGTGCGCCAACATACCCGGCTGCAGCCTGCTTTCTTATGGCACCCAGGACCACCTGCCCAGGAATGGCACCACCTACAATGGGCTCAGCCATCCCTCATTAGTCATTAAGTAAGAAAATGTTTACTAGGCTTGCCTACAGTTTGATCTTATGGGGGCATTTTCTCAACTGAGGTTCCCTCCTTTTGAGTGACTATAGCTTGTATCAACTTAACAAAGGAGCCAGCACAGCTCTAAATGTTACTTTCCCTCGCTATAAAATATGAGGGGCAACAGGTGGTGGGCAGAGAGTTTCATAGGCAGTCTCTGTGAATGTGTTTCTCCTTGAATGTGCCTCTCCCTTGAGCTCAGAGTAGGTGGTCTCAACTTCATCTTCTACCCACTCCATTCCATCACCTGACTTCTTAAAGTCCCAGGTGCACAGATTGCTTTAGATAATTATGTAATTATCTACTATTTAGTAATTATGCTGAAGCTATTTTTGTGAACACTAGCATGACTCGCCTTTTCAGTTTCCTAGTAACAAGTCCCTGAAGCATCTGTGTTATTTTCACTCAGCCTCACACGTACGAGGCAAGTGTTCTTCACTGGGCTGTGTCTCCAGCTCTTTGCATTCTTAGGACACAGGTCACTGTGTGTGGGACTCTTAGCAGTACTGGCTGGTTAGGGGCAAAACGTGGTGTGAGACGTGACTGTCCACCTGCGAGACTCTCCTCGAAGGGTTTCTCTGGGTGACTCTTGTGTGTTTCCTCCTCGTTTCCTCACCCTGCAGCAGGCCTCTTCCTCGGGTCCTTTTGAGTTCTTTTCCTTGTTCGTCAACCGGCTTTTGCCTTTCCTGGAAAGTCCATTGCAGCTTCTGCATGGGATTTGGTCCTGATTGTTTGAATACTTGAACGTGACTTTTGACCACTAAATGTAATCAGTTGTACATCTTGACGCCCTGATCCTCAATTTCTTCTCACAGGATGGAGTACTGGTGGATGAATTTGGATTGCCACAGATCCCAGCTTCGTAGACTTGCAGCGTCCAGCGCACGATATGAAAACAACAACAGCAACAGTGTGTCTGGGACTAGGAAATAGTTCCCAATTCGCCAAGCAGACTTAGGTTTCTTTCCTTTCTTTGAAGGAAAAGCTAATTACACTGCTCCTGTATTTTTATTTTTTCCATTAGGAACTTCATTGCTTAGGGGAAGCTTTCTTTTACTAAAATTTGATATTCTCTCTCTCTCTCTCTCTCTCTCTCTCTCTCTCTCTCTCTCTCGGGAAAGACTAACTGAAAAGTACCTTTGACTCTGTATGACTTATTTTCATTCATTAACAATAATTTGAAATAAAACCAAGGAGATGAAACTCTTTAAATTCTGTGGTAGGGTAAGTGCAGCCTCAGTGTGACTTGATACATTGATGAGGGAAAGATTACTGATGAGACTGAGACTGTTGATAGTATGCTTCAAAATCATTGTCTATTGTGATGTTGTAGGTGGGTTTCAGAGACGGCCTCTCTTGGTAGGTTCTGTTGTGTCACGTGAGCAAGTCATTACTCTGTCTAATGTTGGAATGAACTGTCACTACTGTACCATGAGTTGCTATTTTGATTCCATGGTTCCCTCAGTATTATAGCCTGACTTGTAATGAATAATGAATATTTCTTGATATTTAATGTATAGGACATTTATTTATACTCAATAAATATTTTTCAAAAGGATATAGTTGTAATATCACTTTAGCCTAAAACCTCTACTATGAAACCAAGCTTAACCAGTAGCCTTGAGATACAAAGGAGAGAACAGCGAGCAGCCTCAGCCTGGGCTCTGGGCGTATCTTTCTTACAGTACTGTTTCTTTCTTTTTTTTTTTTTTTTTTTTTTTTTTTTAAGAAAATTATTTATTTATTTATTATGTATACAGTGTTTTGACTGCTTGTACCCCTGCATGCCAGAAGAGGACACCAGATCTCATTATAGATGGTTGTGAGCCACCATATGGTAGCTGGGAATTGAACTCAGGACCTTTGGAAGAACTAGCAGTGCTCTTAACCACTGAGCCATCTCTCCAGCCCCTAAACTACTGTTTCTTATTAGCACAGTTGTGCTGGCCTCACTAAGGCCCTCGTGCATAAGTGAGGAACTAGTCCTAAGTACTCGGTTAACTCTAGGGTGCTCTTCTCCCGTGAGGGACTGACAATAAAAGAAAACCCAGAACGCCGTCCTCGTGAACTACCTAAACTACTGAACCCAGCGTTTCTGCAAGAGCAGCCAGTGCTCTGAACACTGAGTTAGCTCTCCTGCCCCCAACCTCAGGGTCTTTCCTGATCTCTCTTTGGTGATTACTCTTGACAGTCAGCCTGGTGGGAGTTAGAATCGTCTAGGAGACAAGCCTCTGCAGGTCATGGAGGTAGAAGGCCCGCCCTAACTGCTGTGGCAGGATTCCCTGGGGTAGGGTCCGATGGGCACAAGTGCTCATCACTCTCTGCTTCCTGAGTCCTGATGCCGTGTGATCAGCTGCCTTCAGCTTCTGCACCGTGACTTCCCTACCCTGATGGACTGTGAGCCAAAAGCGACCTTTCTCTTTAGTCAAGTGTTTTGTCACAACAACCAGGCAAGTAGCTGATACATTTTCCTTTTTTTTTTTTTTTAACCCAACTTTTAATGAATCCATTCCCTCTCCAGCCTGGCTTGGCAATTCATGTTGTGGTGTCTGTGGAACAAATCAATAACCATACGTTGAATATTAGCTGCTTCAAACTCTGTAACAGCCCAGGGACTATGAAGAGCAGTCAGCCCTCCCTTCAGAAACTCAGCGCCTGTTTTCCAGTGGGGCTAGGGCATACCTGTGACCCACAAACCTCAAGGCTTTCTCAAGAAGCCTTCCTTGGTTTTCCTGACTTGTCTGAATTTTTCTAGTTATCTAGTCTCTTCATCTCTTGCATGGATTCTTCTTTCTCACTCACTTCTATTATAGTTATAATGTATACTCAATTAGTACATATTATGTATGTGCTTATATACGCATTAGTACATATTACGTATGTGCTTATATACGCATTAGTACATATTACGTATGTGCTTATATACGCATTAGTACATATTACGTATGTGCTTATATACGCATTAGTACATATTACGTATGTGCTTATATACGCATTAGTACATATTACGTATGTGCTTATATACGCATTAGTACATATTACTATAGTACTACATACGTAATATGTCCTAATGACCCAGAATAATTGTCAGTAGCCTTATCTCCCTATTCTTTTTTTTAATAAAGATTTTATTTATTTATTATTATGTATACAGTGCTTTGCCTAAGGTACACCTACAGGCCAGAAAGGGGCATAAGATCACATTATAGATGGTTGTGAGCCACCAAGTGGTTGCTGGGAATTGAACTCAGGACCTCTGGAAGGACAGTCAGTGCTCTTAACCTCTGAGCCATCTCTCCAGCCCTATCTCACCATTTTTATGTTCAGTTCTGGGTGTTTCCATTTTAATGTCTGTGACGGTTGGCTTTTATTTTCAAGGGAAGAGAGGCTCAGTGAGTTAGTTGGTATGGGAAGCCCCTGCCCCCTGTGGGTAACACCATTCCTAGGCAGGAATCCTGCCGTGTGTGAGCTGAGAAGTTGTAGTGTTGTGTTCCAGGATCCTGGTTCTTACATGCCATACTTTCTTTACTTGTTAGTGACCTCATGGTCTTCCTGCTCACCATCAAACCTATGCTTCTAGCTCTGGCCTTTCTCCTGAGCTTCAGAATCCTAGTTGGTTGTTTTTTGGTTTTTTTGTTTTGTTTTGTTTTGTTTTGTTTTCCATGTTTATCCTTTTTGAGAATTTTATATGAATACATTATATTTATATCACTGTCACCCCCATCTCCTTGCTTCAGTTCCTCCCATACCCCCCCCCACACACTTTCTTGAACTCGTGACTATAAAAGTAATCTTATTCTCCCGTCTCAATTGTCTGGGAGGCTAAATGCCTCCTACTAACCTAGGCCTAGTCCTGGAAACTTCTAGCCTATGTATGTACACTCTAACCTAGGTCTAGAATGTTTCCAGCCTCTGAGACTTACTGCTTAATAAGCTCACCCTTACTTGTTCTTTCTGAGCTCTGGGCTGGCTGGTTCACCTCAACCATTCTGCCTCAAACTCCTCTCCTGGCTGACTTATTTAACCTGACTTTCCTCTGGACCTGGAATTGCTTGAATCTTCTGGTTTCTTTTGGTTTTCTGGCTTGTTCCATCTTCACCTGAGCTCTCTGCAACCCATCTCTCTATTACTATCCTGGTTTAAAAAAAAAAAAAAGCAAAAACCTGCCTCCTCTCTCTACAAAACTGCCTCTTTTAAGTAGTTTCTCTTTTCCTCTCTCTTCTCATGAGAGTTGGGTGCATCCTGTTCTGTCAAATCTTCTTTGACTCATCCATCACCTTTTCTGCCACTCAGACATCACTTTCAAACATGGGTGCTTCCTTCTATAAACTAATTTTACCTTTGTTTGGGATTAAGACATGTACCACCACACACACAGGATCTAAGCTTTTCTTTACCTGATATTTGCTCTGTCCCATGCTGGCCTTGAACTCAGATCTGTTTGCCTCTGTCTCCTGGATTAAAGGCATGCTTGTATTCCAGCCGGATCACACAGACCTAGAAGATCTTTGGATGTGATCTCTTGCCAGAATAACAGCCACATTCTGAATTAACATTCTTCTACACATGACTTCTTCTATAACTATTACATGCATACATATGTATAGCCTACTGAGTCCATCTCATGTTGCTGGCATGTACCCTGTGTTCGGGGCTGAACATTTGAGATTGTGTAACCTGTCAGGGGCTTATCCCTGGAGACAGCTGATGGCTGCCTTCCTCAGCAGCCATTGCGTGCCTACAGCTCCTCATCTAGTGATGGAGCCTTGTGACACTCCCTCCATTCCTGTTGGCGTGTCAGCTGGAGTTGTCATTATGCAGGTCTTGTATAGGCAACCATATTGTTTCGATTTCATGAGTGAAACGTCTCCGTCCTGTCTGGAAGACACTAACTCATGGCAGGCATCTGCTTTGGCTCCCTAACTCTTTTTTTTTTTTTTTTTTTTTTAAATATTTTATTTAATTTTAATTTATGTGCATTGGTGTGAGGGTGTCAGATCTTGGAGTTACAGACAGTTGTGAGCTGCCATGTGGTTGCTGGGAATTGAACCTGGGTCCTTTGGAAGAGCAGGCAGTGCTCTTAACCACTGAGCCATCTCTCCAGCCTGGCTCCCTAACTCTTAAATCTTTATCTTCCCTCTACCGAGATGTTCCCTGAGCCTTAGGTATAGATAGAGGTGTTAGAGGTGTGCCCACTGGAGCTGGGCACACCATGGTCACTTACTCTTGACATTTTAGCCAACTGTGGATCTCTAGAGCCTGGATATCTCAGTCAGTAAAGCATCAGACTTCCAGTTGTGGGTCCCTTAGTAGTCTGTGTTAGCTGCCAATATCCAGCTCTTTGCTTGACCATTATTTGGATGCCCCAGACTCTCACAAGCATTTCACAGTCACGTGGCAAAGCCAGCCCATTACCTTTTTCTACACCCACATCTCTGCTGCTTTCCCCCTCTGGCTAGTGAAACCATTATCCTATCACCCAAGCAGAATGCTCTAGAATTGTCTTCAGTGCCTACATTTTGCTTTATCCTACACAGCCACTAAATCATTAAACCGTCCTCTTAAAAAGTCATATTATTGAGCCGGACATGATGGTGCACACCTTTAACCCCAGCACTCAGGAGGCAGGGGGATCTCCATGAGTTCCAGGCCAACCTGGTCTACAAAGAGAGTCCAGGACACTCAGGACTACACAGAGAAACCCTGTCTCAAAAAATCAGAAAAAAAAATTAGTCCAATTTTGAATTTTAAAAGATCTTCCAACTCAATAATTTAGAGAAAAGCAAAATAAGATGTTACACCTACTGTGCACGGTGGCACACATCTTTAATTCCAGCACCTGAGAAGTAGAGACAGATAGATCTGTGAGTTCAAGGCCAGTCTAGTCTACATAGAAAGTTTCAAGATGGCTCTACTTCATGTTCCTGAAGAAGCCTGAATTATTGGGCAAATGCAGGTCCTTCATCTATTCCATCTAGTAACGCAGTGTTGTGGTACAGCTCAGGCAAAGTTGGGTTCTACAAAATTGGATTTTTACCTTGTGTTTGCTTTTTTTTTTTTTTTTTTTTTTTTTTTTTTGGTTTGGTTTTGTTTTTTCGAGAAAGGGTCTCTCTGTGTAGCCTACACTATCTTATCTCTGAAAGTTATTTCAAGAATTGTGTATGTTGGACCATGAGCATTTTCTCAAAAATCAGAGTGCTGGATGACAGAAAAGAGCACACACAGGGCTGATCTGAGCCTTGCCCCCAACAGAGACTAATGTGATACGTCCTTAGCCAACTTTGAGTGTCCCAGGCTTGGGGACATCCTGTCCATGACTGATTGTTTTGGTTAAGCAATCAAGCCTACATCGTGGATGGCAGTGGATGCTCCCCATCAGTCATTTCAGGAAAGCCCTGGGATGAATAGGAAAGTAGGAAAGAATTTCTTCTAGTCAAAACACAGCTGCTGCTTAAAAGGCATAAATAATACTCTATATTCAGGACCAAGTATCAGTGACCGTGATCTAGAGAACACGATTCAAGTTACCCTGTAGAGAAAAGAGGTTATGGGGACTTTCATTGCTACAGAATGAAATAAATCCTAAGTCAATGTTTTGATCAAATACAGTGGTGGGGCCATCTGGTAGGTGAGTGTCAGCAGCCTGGGGAAACTGTTACAGTTCAGATGTTTTATCATTCTTAGCTTTAGGTGGTCTGCTGGGTTTAACAGTACATTCCAAAGGTTTCACCTGGTTTCACCTAACACTCCCAAAAGTGTTAGTTCAGATACGGAGGTCGGTGGTAAACCACTCTTAGAGGGACCAAGGATAACACAATTACAGAACTCTAGTGAGTGCAGGACCTTCAGCCTTTACAGAGCTTCAGTTCAGAGTTCATTGTAGAATTCTGTGAGATGACCATAGTGTGTGTTGCTGCTGCTGCTGCTGCTGAGAATTAAGCCAGATCTCTGCCACAGAAAGAACTTCCGGTTGTAGAAACAGGATTGGGCTCTTAGGCTGTCAGTGGTAAACTGCCATGGCCACTTGACTCTAATTGTCAAGCCTTTGTTCAAAGTGTGTTAAGAAGTTAAAGCTTGGTCTTTGCTCTGCTCCAGGGACCCAGAGTGAGATGTCAGTATGTGGCATACTGAATCCCAAAGACACGAGGTGAGAGTCTGCAGCTCTCCCACAAAATTCCAGTCTCTTCCTTCCTCACTCCCTCCTCCTGTCTCTCTGATGGTCTCGCTACTGCAAGTGATACAACACAATCATGCCCCACTTTTGCGAGACAACTGTTTTCAAATATAATTCCTAAAGGATTCCCAAATTTGCTGGGTTAGAGGAAAGCTAGGCTGCCCAGTAGAAAGGGCTTCTTAGCCTATAGGTGTTATAAGGAAGTGCAAAGCCCTACAACCAGAGGTCAGGGACATTGTGGAGGATGTTTGTTTAAGACAGGGTCATATTATGCGTCCTGGCTAACCTGGGACTCACAATGTAGCTCAGGATGGCCTCAAACTCACAAGGAAGATCCTGCTTTAAGGCCAACGTGCAGTTACATTGTGACACTCTCTCCCTCTCCCCCAAACAGTAACTTCAAACCTTCACCCTCAATTGGTGTTCATTTTATTTTTGTTATTGTTGTTTTGTTTGTTTTTCGACACAGGGTTTCTCTGTGTGGCCTCGAACTCACAGAGATCCGCCTTCCTCTGCCTCCAGAGTGCTGGAGTACAGGACTGTGCCACCCCGACCGGCTTCATTTGTGTCTGTTATTTGCGCATCTATTCTGTGGCTCATTTGCATAAGCCCCTTTAGATGTCGTTTTCGTTTCGTTTTACTTAGACAGAGATAGGTAGCCCAGGGCCTGGCACTCATCCCACCCACAACCACCCCCCCCCCCCCGAACCCCTATTCAGCCTCCGACGGCCTGGGGCTGTCTGCTACCACCACTGCCAGGTAACCTTTTATCGTTTTTGCAGTCTTTTCCTCCACACTGCCCTTTGATTACTACAGAGGACCCTCGGCGCCGCCGGAGTGGAGCCACTCCAGGCAGACGGATGGCAAGTCGTGACAGGGAAAAAAAAAAAAAAGGCGTCGCAGCTGAAGAACACCGCACCTCTCAAAACAAAACAAACAAACAACAACAAAAAAAAAAACCAATTACGCAAGTGAAGGCCCTAGCACCTGCGATGCGGCCCCCTCCAGCCTCTGGTCCCCTCCCGCCCCTCCGCCTCCCCGACCCCCCTCGCCTTCCGCTCAGCCAGTCGCATTGGCCTGACGTCCCAAATGCGCCATTCCACAGCATCCTTCCCCCACCCTACCCCCGGGCTGTCTTCACGCGCGCTGGAGCTAATAGTCTCCGGGCGCCGGAAATCCGGGGCACGTGACCAGGTGACAGCCCTCGCGCGGCGACGGCGGTGGCGGCGGCTGCGGCACGGGATGGCGGAGGCACCTCCGGTCTCAGGTACCGTCTTGGTTCCCCGCGCGGGACCTTCGAGGGTCCGGGTGGGCGGCCTGGTGGAAGTGTTCGGTGGGGCGAGCGCTGCGCGGGGATCGCGGCTCGCGAGGGCCAAGCCACGGCGCGCTGCGCGTACGGAATCCTCCACCATCTTCCACAGAGGCGGTGAGGCGCGGCCTCTGGGTTTCCGAGGAGACAGATCGGGGCGGGTCCCGGGCGCCCAGCGAGCGGACACGGGTGTCCTGCGCTCCCCGCGGGGCTCCTCTCTGCCTTCCCGGGGCCGCGCGGCGCGAAGTCCGGCCGGCGCGCGTAGGCGAGTCCCGGTAGTGGGCCCTGGAATCCATGAAGGGAGTGTGCGTGCGCGCGGGGCTGGATGTGTGTGTGTGTGCTCCTCACCTCTCCGAGTGGCGTGCGCGCGAGCGAGCGGATCCAGCCTTGAGTGGTGGTTTTGGAAATCCCGTCTCGCTGTGCGTGATCCAGTCTTAGTTTCCCCATCAGTCAGTTCGGAGTTAAGTAAACTTAATTCCCGGGCCCCTCCCTGTTCCCTCCTGGAGCTTACCCGGGAGGTCGAGAAAGCCTCTATTTGACTGTTAATATAGGCTGTTTCCGTTTTTTTTTTTTTTTTCTTCATGGTGTACTGGTTAGATCCGGGGATGCACATTTTGTGGAGAGCAATCAAAAAGAAGCATTTTTTGCACTGGGGTGTTCGTGCACACTTACTTAGTGAACCGTGAAGCTTTGGAGAGTTAGTGCACTACATTAGCTCCTCCTATGTTCGGCTCCCACATCCACCTCCTTGTAAGCTGTAAGAGATCTGACGCCCTCCCTGGCTGAGGGACATCCGCTTACAGCCCTCCCCACTTCCCTGACGCACACTTACTAACTCGCACACACGATTAAACAAATAAACCATTTTTTAAAAATAAAGTAAACCAATGTTTCAGTGGTTTTTTTTGTTTGTTTGTTTTTTTAATGTTTCAGTGTTTTAAGGCATGGTGGCGCACACCTTTAATCCCAGCACTGAGGAGGCCCAAGCAGGACGATCTGTGAGTTCGAGGCCAGCCTGGTCTACATAGCCAGTTCCAGGCCAGCCAAGGCTACTACATATAGTGAGATTTGTCTCGGAAGAGCAGATTGGGGGTGGCGGTGGTTTCTTTTACTATCAACAGCATACTCTAACGTTATGATTTAAAGAAACACTTGTCACAACCCACTACGTAGATTTCATTTAATGGGCTGCTTTCTAAAAAATCAGCACAGCAATGTCCAGCATTGCCTTGAATTATAGCTGTGCTTCTGATAATTGATGGGGGCCCTAGTAAGGCTGTGCGTGTACTGAGCGACAGGTGAGATGTACTTATTCCTGCCTGGGTTTAAAGAGTGGAAGAACACACTGCGTTGGTGTACCCTGGTCCAGACTTGGATATAAAAGCCAGCTTGAGGAGTGGCAGCCTTTAGGCAGATGCATCGTCAGTCCCTCCCGCTAGGCCTTCACCGGCCCTCTAAGCTGATCAGATACTTGAGGCAGAGTTGAGCGAGGGGCTGGTTGTGACTCAGAGTCCTGGCCTCTGAGACTATGCCTTGGGCTTACCACCTCTACTCCCTAAAGTATTTGCTGAGTCCCAGCGGTCAAGAAGGCCTACTTCCTTGTTTCTACAGTCTTTGTTCTTGCTTTAACATCTCTAGCTCCCCCACTCCCTAAAGTAGAGCTCCCCAGCCTTCATGCTGTGGTGATCCCCAACCATAAAATTATTTCGTTGCTACTTCAAAACCACAGTCTTTCTGCCGTTGTAAATTGTAATATAAATATCCGTTTTCCAGTAGTCGTAGGTGACCTCTGTGAAAGGGTTGTTCTGTACGCCCAAGGGGGTCGCAACCATACCGGCCTGAGGTCTTTTATTTATTTATTTTTTTTTTGGTTTTTGGTTTTTTTTTTTTTTTTTTTTTTTTTTTTTTGGTTTTTCGAGACAGGGTCTCTCTGTGTAGCCTTGGCCATCCTGGACTCACTTTGTAGACCAGGCTGGCCTCGAACTCACAGCGATTCGCCTGCTTCTGCCTCCCGAGTGCTGGGATTAAAGGCGTGCGCCACCATGCCCGGCTGGTTTTTGGTTTTTTGACACAGGGTTTCTCTGTGTAGCCTTGGCTGTCCTCTACTCACTTTGTAGACCAGGCTGGCCTTGAACTCACAGTGATCCGCTTGCCTCTGCCTCCCAAGTGCTGGGATTAAAGGTCTGCACCACAGTACCTGGCACTTGAGGTCTTTAAATAGACTAAGCCAGGATGATTTTTTTTTTTTTTTTAGTGATCAGACTTTCTAATGGCAACGTTGTGGACAACATCACTGGTTGGATTCCTTTCACGATGCTGTGTTTTGCTGGGTCTCTGGTAACCCTTACTTGTATTACAATGATGCTTTGCTCAGAAGACATCTCACTTACTGAGGCGCTTCCATTTAAAATAGTAAAAAGGGTCTTACCCGTGCCATGGGACCATTTCCTGATTCATGTATCCCTTTCCTAGTGTCTCTTTAAGGATCTTTCTTTCATTAAAAAAATTTTTTTTCCCTGCGCATTGTTGTATCTATGTGAGGTTATTAGATCTGCTGGAACTGGAGTTACATCCAGTTGGAAGCTGCCAAATGGGGGCTAGGAATTGAACCCAGATCATTTGGAAGAGCAGCCAGTGAGCTGAGCCGTCTCTCCAACCACCTCTACCGGTCTTTCTGAGGGCTTTGGCTTAGGTCTAGTGAAAACATAACTGTATGGCTAAGGACAGCGTTGTCTGGATCTGCTCACTACTGTTCAGTGGGCAGCTCCCTGTGCCAGGCGGGTGGGCAGCTCCCTGTGCCAGGCGGATGGGCAGCTCCCTATGCCAGGCGGATGGACAGCTCCCTGTGCCAGGCAGATGAGCAGCTTTCCTGCCCTTCTTTCTAGCCCCTCTTTCCATCCTTGCTTCTTCAAGAGGAGAGAACTGTACAGCGCCTCTTGGTGCCATTTACCCATTCCACTTTTAGGTTTATCTCATGTTTCTGGAATACCTGTGCCACTCTGAGTTTGTTAATCCTCCTGCCATTTTGTAAGGCCCTTTCCTCCAGCCTTAGAACCACTCCCTACGTGCAAGTGTTGGGGACAAATCCTGGAGGGAGTGAGATGTTTCTCCATGGCCTTTATGATCTCACCAATTCTTCACCATGTTTCTATGGTACTGCTGCCTTGCCTCTGTCAGTGTGCAGTGTGGGTACAAGCACAAAGCTACCAATGCCACACGTCCTGAGTTAGAATTCTGAGCTTGCCTTGGAGTGCCTGTGGCCTTGGATGCTGCTTTTTTCTTCAGGAATGTGAAGACTGAATGAGTTAATGGGGCCAGAGAGATCGCTCTACTGTTAAGAGCACTTTCTGCTCTTCCAGAGGGCCCGAGTTTGGGTCTTAGCACCAGGTGACTCACAGTTTCCTGTAACTCCAGCTCCAGGGGATTGGATACTTCCTTGCCTCAGACTACACAATCATGGTGTGTACACACACACACACACACAGAATAAAGAAGTTGACATATGTAGGGCTTAGAAGATTGTGTGGCACCTACCAAGTACCTAGTAAGTGCCAGGCCTTATTATTAAACTTAAATGCACAGGCTGTGCAGGATACAGTTGGAGTCTGTGTTCAGATCATCAGTAGCTCTAAGAACAGTAGTAAGGCACCATTTTAACAGTCGACTTCATGTCTTACGGACTCTGTTGTTGCTGACTGGTTTTGTGTTATCGGGCAGATAGTTTCTCTTCTTTCTCTTTCTGTCCCCTCCCTTCCTCTTGAGACAGGGTTTCTCTGTGTAGCCCTGGCTGACCTGAAACTCACTGTGTAGACCAGCCTCAAACTCATAGAGCTCTGCCTGCCTCTGCCTCCTGCGTGCTGGGCTTAAAGTATGCACTGCCACGCCCTGCCCTAGCAGATGATGCCTCTGGGCTTCAGGAACTGAGTGGCCTGTACTCACAGTCACCTTGGGAGGGAAATGAGTGGGCTGAAATGAAAGCAAGGTTAAATGTTAAGGCTTGGAATTTTTAACAGTGTGGGAGTTACATCTGAAAAACCCAGACTGTACTCTAGTGGGAAGAGAGGGGCTGAGTGCTCGGTGTTCTGATACTATCTGTGTGGAATCTTTTAGGTGCATAATAATCCTTGGAAATAACATTGTTATCCTTTACTGTAGATGCAGGTGGCCAGGTGACAGCCCTGAGCTCATTCAGACTTTAACCATGTTAGCTGATTTCAAAGCCTGTTTGCTTGCTGTTATGCAACACTGCTTTAGTGTTCTGAAAGACCACATGGAACGTCTCATCCCTAGATCTGCCCTTTATATTTTATTGAGACAGAGTCTCACTCTGGAACCTGCCTTGGCCTCTCCAGCGTGGGGATTAGAGGCATGTACCAACATGCTCTGCCCTCTTCCTGAGCTTTGGTTTTGGTTATAAGCGTTCTTTGATTTTGAATCCCAAGTTAGGTCTCCTAAGAATTTTTAATGAATGTGCGTCCATAGTGCTGGATGGCCTAGGCCGTCAGTGGCCGTCTGTGGCCACTAGATATGAGATACTAACCGTCTTCTACAAGACTGAGAGCCTGACACCTTCACAAGAAACCAGTCTCGTTAAGCCTGTTTTATACAATGTCCTTAGGAAAATATTTTTTAGATGTCCTTTTAGAGTCCTGTGGGCTTCATAAGTGACATTAATTTCTTACTGAATGTCTATTTCTTGTTTCCTAGGCACTTTTAAATTCAATACAGATGCTGCTGAGTTCATTCCTCAGGAGAGAAAAAATTCTGGTCTGAATTGTGGGACCCAAAGACGACCAGACTCTAATAGGATTAGCAGAAGAAATTACAGTTCCTCACCTCCCTGCCACCTTCCCAGACACATCCCTTATGATGACATCTCTACTCTTCATCAGCACAGTTACGCCTCTGGAAGCAAACCTAAGAGTCAGCAGGGTTTTTTCCAGCCGCCTAACAAGTCGCTCAGGAACCATGGCTTTCAGCATCAGCCATGGCAGAAGTTACGGAACGAGAAGCACCAAAGCAGAGTCAGGAAAGCACAGGGGCTCGCCGAGCAGGCGGCAGATACGTCCAGTTCAGAGAGTGTGACCAGGTCAGAGAGTGGAGCACACCCTAGAGAGCACAGCCCTCCAGAGAGTGAAAAGGAGGTGGTGATTGCAGATCCAAGGGGAGCAAAGCCCAAAAAGGCAGCACAGCTTACATACAGCTATGGCAGGGGACCAAAGGCCAAAGGGAAACTCAAATGCGAGTGGGGTAATAGAGTGAGCCCGAAGTCTGAGGATGAAAATACCAGACCTGTGGGGATTTCCCACACTGACCCTGCAGATGCCTCCTGTAGAAAAGCTGTGGTGGATGGATGTGTGTCCAGACGGAACGAGCAGAGGAGATACCCACAGAAAAGGCCTCCCTGGGAAGTGGAGGGGGCCAGACCACGGCCAGGCAGGAACCCACCAAAGCAGGAGAGCCAGCGACATGTAAACGCAGGGCCCAAAACCAGCGTGTCCCCCATCCCAAAGGATAACCTCAGAGAAAGACCAACAAAGTCACCCTGTGACACTGGGAATTTGGCAGCTGTCAACAAGCCCTCCCGAAGGGTTGACCAAGAGAAAACTGCTCTAAGGAGACAGGCTCCTCAAGTCCTATCTCCTTTCTCCAGAGGCAAACAGAGCCATGTGCTGAAGAATGTGGAAACACACACAGGTATGTGTGCCTGGAGGGTAGAAAGGTGCTGCTTGACTTTCATCTTTAAGCAATATGTTAACATATTAGAAGCCAGAAAGTAAAGATGATATGGTGAGGTCTCTCCCTTAGTTCAGCATCTGCTTGGACTCTGCAGTTACCCGTTGCTGGGTTTCCTTTTTCTTTTTTTTTTTTTTTTCTCCCCCCCCCCCCCCCCCTTTGTTTATTTGGGACAAGGTTGCAAGTTCTTTACCACTGAGCTATATCCCCAAATCTTTTATTTGAGACATAGTCTTTATAAGTTATCCAGGGTGGCCTTGAACTTGGTCATGATCCTCCTGCCTCAGCATCCTGAGTAGCTGATATTACGAGCCTGCATCCCCAGGCCCAGCATTTTTTCATTTGCACGTTTTCCTCCAGTAAATTCTGTGTGAGAGCTTTAAATGTAGCCAGAGGCGGCACACATTTCTGCTAGTGTGCTTTTTTGAGCCGTGGTAGCAGAAGCAGGTGTTCCTCCACTGACTACGGCCTGTGCCTCCGCGTCATTTTTGCCCTACTGCAATGGTCCTGTCTTTTGTCTTCTTTTTTCAGTTCATTTTTTGCTCCATTATCAGCGAACAGTTTTTTCAAAACACACCCTGAACCCATCATTTGTCTGCTTTCTGGTTCTCATCACCAGCAGACTCCACCTCCTGCTCCTTCAGCATCGCCGTCCCCTGCTGCCTTGCTCTGCCGTTCATTCCAAATGCCTTCCTGCTTTGTCTTGCTACGCTTCCCTGTGCATCTCCTGTAGCTAGAGTTTCTGCCCCTCAGCTCACTGGTAAACTTTTTGCTGTTGTTTGGGTTTTTGGTTGTGTGTGTGTGTGTGTGTGTGTGTGTGTGTGTGTGTGTGTGTGTGTGTGTGTTTTGGTTTCTTGAGAGAAGTTTCTCTGTAGCCCTGGTTATCTGGGAATTTGCTCAGTAGATCAGGCTGTCTCTGAACTAAAAGATCTACCTTCCTCTGCCTCTGCCTCCCAAGTGCTGAGATAAAAACTATGTACCACCATTGCCTGGCTTATTCTCAATTTTTTTATGTGTATCTGTGTCTGTGTACTATGTGTGTGCCTGGTGCACATGAAGGCCAGAAGAAGGAGTTAGGCCCCCCACCCCCTCACTCACTCCCACCCCCTCATCCTCCCACCCAGAATTCAAGTTGTAGCTGATTGTAAACCAAACCTGAGGCCTGTGGAAGAAGCAGACAGTGAGTGCTCTTAAGCACTGAGCATCTCTCCAGCTCCTTGTTTTTGTTTTTGAGACAGGGTCTCACTCTGTAGCTCTGCCTAGTCTGGAACTTGCTATGTAAGCTAGGCTAGCCTTGAACTCACAGGAGTCTGACTGCTGGGATTAAAGACATTCATCCCCAGAACCAGTTATGTGTGCCAAGAAGCCCCCTGAGGCCAGAAGAAGGGTATCAGATCCCCTGGAACTGAAGTTACAGGTAGTCATGAGCTGGCCTAGGGCTGCTGGGAACTGAGCAGCAAGATGCGTACACCACTGGGCCATCTCAACAGAGAACTGCTGTTAGGCTGTCCTCACTGTGGATTCCTGGCTTGCTTGGAAGTCTCTGTGCTGACCATGCTGGCCTAGAACTCTTGGAGTTCCTCTGCCCTTCCAAGTGCCAGTAGAAGGCTTGTGCTCTGGTTCCATTAGCAAATTTTTTTTAAAGGTTTATTTGTTTATTTAGTGTATGAATGCTCTATCTGCATGTACACTTGCATGCGAGAAGAGATCTCATTGTAGATGGTTGTGAGCCACCATGTGGTTGTTGGGAATTGAACTCAGGACCTCTGGAAGAACAGACAGTGCTCTTCACCACTGAGCCATCTCTCCAGCCCCCAGTACCAAATTATTGATGCTTCAAAAGCTAATTTAGTCACATCTCCAGGGAGCCTTTTCTTAGCCCTGCAGTACTTACCTCTTCCAGTCCTTAACAAACATGTCTTTTTATATCATCATATATACCCTGTCTCCAGATTTATCACCTGAAACCATAATTTGTTTACACGACAGTGCCACTCATCTCAGACTAGCTAAGAAGAAGATACTTTGCTTTTTTTGAGACTCCCTATGCAGCCCTGGCCTCTCAGTGGTGGATTAAAGGTATGCACCACTACAACCAGCTTTTTTTTTTTTTTTTTTTTGCTTGTTTTTTGAAATAGGGTTCCTTGTGTAGCCCTCGCCAATCTGCAACTTGTTATCTAGACCAGGCTGGCCTTGAACTAACAAAAGGCTTTCTTTCACTGCCTCTGAGTGCTGGGATTGGAGGCATGGGCCACTATCCTTGGCCTAGTTACCGTATCTATCATGGTTGCTTTCTTTTTTTTTTCTTTTTTTTTCCTTGCTCGTGCCACACAACTCTTGGGATAGTCAGCTCTGACTGTTACACAGAACTTAGGTTGTACTGAAAACCTTGCTGTCAGTACATTCTGTCCTTGGTTCAGATTTCATCTTCCGAAGAAGCACATGTTCTCTTTGCTCACAGTTCCCATCCTGCCCCCTTCTTTGCAAATAAGCCTTTTACAGTGTTCGGAGCCACTCCTCATTTTGTTCTGAGTGTGTATTTTATCAGGCAAGAGAGCTGGGAATGGCAGCGGGCGTACCTTCAGTCCTAGCCCTCGGGAAGAATGGCAGCGGGCGTACCTTCAGTCCTAGCCCTAGGGAAGAAGACTGAGTTTGAGAACAACCTGTGGCACTTAGCAAGACCCTCCGAGTGTGTTGGGGTGGGGTGGACACCTTCAGGACATGAGATAGTCCTCGTGAATTGTCCCCTATTGGTCTCCTTTTGCTTTAATGTGAGACTTTGACCTAATCAATGGAGCTGCCACCTGCCCAGGGCTTGTTTTTTCACTAACCTCCTCACACTCGACCCCACAGTGTTTCTCTGTGTAGCCCAGGCTGGCCTGGAATGCTAAGATCAACATGCCTCTGTCTCCATAGTGCTGGGATTTAAAGTGTGTGCCATCATGCCTGGCTTTCACTGACCTCAAATCCTTTTTGGGACTCAAGCATGGGTGTAAAGAGGTTTGTTTTTAACACAGGGTTTGGCCATAGAGCCCAGGTTAGCTACTAAGTCTTGGCCTTCTCACATCATCCTCTTGAGATTATAGGGGAAGTAGCTGCCCACATCTTGGGTTATATCGTCTTCTTTAAGAACAGCTGCCTACTTGCAGTGCAGAAACCTAGTAAAGCCCCTTCCCTCCAATGGGAGATTATGTCATGTCCATCCCCAGATGAGACAATTCTTACCTTCTTACCACCTGTTTCTTTGTAGGGTTTTTTCCCTTGTGCTGGGGACTGAGCCCCAGGCCCCATGAATACGGCAAGCGCTTCACCACTGAGCTAGATTTATAGCCCACGTGACAGAATTTTCCCACCTATGGTCCCACGCTCTCTGTCACATCGTGTGTGCTGTGTGTCCACATTGTGTCTACATGCTCTGAGGCCAGCGGAGGATGTCAGGTGTTGAGCTCTGTCGCTGCTGTTTACTCCTTGATTGTTTAGAAATACAGACAGTTTATTAAGAAAAGGAAAGCACTCTTGAGAATGGGCCAATGAGGAGGAAAAAGGCTTTTAAATTATTATTATTTTTTTAAAGACAGGGTCTCATGTAGAACTGATGGGCCTTGAATTGACCACACAGTTATAAAGGAGGATGGCCTTGAACTTGCGGTCCTCTTGTCCCCACTTTAGATTGACAGGATTGCAGGAGTGTGCCACTGCACCTGATTGCATCCTAGCCTCTCATGCAGAGCCTGGTGCAGGTTAGGCAAGCACTGTACCATCCTACTTGTTTAATTAGATGTGGCTTTGCTCACTGTTGTAGTCCTGGTTGGCTGGAATGCTATGTAGACCAGGGTGGCCTCAAACCTTTTCACCACCCAAGTGTTGGGATTAAAGGTGAGTGCCACCATTCCTGGCTCTGTATATTCTATACATATATAATTTTTTTGTTTGTTGTTATATTTTAAAGTAAAATTATGATAATCAAGTTATTTTACCCACATGCAACTATTCTCAGTTTGCATCTATCCAAAAGACAATCCTCCAGTTTTCTTACATGATCACAGTTCTGCCATCACAAAATTACAATACTTCAATCTAGCACATAGTCAATACTCAGATCCCTTGGTTATCTCATAAAAAAAAAAATCTTTGTACACTTGAAACTTGAAAGTTGTAGTTTTTTGTCTTTTTGTTCATTTCTTTTTGATTACAGGGTTTCCCTGGCTGTCGTGGACTCACTCTGTAGACCAGGCTGGCCTCGAACTCAGAGATTTGCCTGCCTCTGCCTCTCTAATGCTGGGATTACAGGTGTGCGCCACCACTGCCTGGCTAGTTTTCTGCTTTATAAAATAGTGTTCTATTTGTTCCCTATGCTCAAGCGTTCTGTGCAGTCTAGCCTGGCCTTGAACTGCTGCAGCCTCCTTAGTGCTGAGATAGAGGTATGTGCTACCAGGCCAAGTGTTAGCTTTGTGTTTTTGTTCGTGTGCTGGTTACTTTTTTGTCAACTTGAGGCAACCTAGCATTATCTAGGAAGAGGGAATCTCAATTGAGAAAATGCCCCGGTGAGATTGGCCTGTAGGCATCTGTAGAGGCATTTTCTTGATTAGTAATTGATGTGAGGGATCCACCCTGTTGTGGACAGTGCTACCCCTGGGCAGATAGTCTAGGGGAGGTATAAAGGATAGACTGTGGGCTGGAGAGATGGCTCAGTGGTGAGAGCACTGGCTGCTCTTCCAGAGGACTAGGGTTCAATTCCCAGCATCCAAATGGCAGCTCACAACTGTCTGTAACTGCAGTTCTAGGAGATCTGATACCCTCAGAAAAGTGCATGCAGGCAAAAAAAAATACCAATGCACTTGAAATTGGGCTGGTGGCGGTGGCACACGCCTTAATCCCAGCACTTGGGAGGCAGACATTGTGGGTCTCTTGAGTTCAAGGCCAACTTGGCCATGGAGTGAGTTATAAGATCGGGTCTGACTATAAAAACCCAAACCTTCACGGTGGTGCCACCTCCTCCCAGTCCCACTGTTCCTCTTCGTGCCTCATAGAGTGATTCAAGCCCTCACTGGCCTTCCCGTTCTTCATGCTGTCCGGCCTAGGTGAGCCTTAGAGTCTCGATCCTCCCGTCTCAGCACCCTGTCAGGCCTAGATGAGCCTTAGAGTCTTGGTCCTCCTGTCTCAGCACCCTGTCAGAGTGCTGGGATTGCAGGAATGTACCATGACGCCTAACCCTACCAGAGAGCTGTAGATTGTTGGGGAAATGCAGAGAGGAAGAAGAACAGGTATGTTCAGGGAGTGAACTATAATTTTTGTAAGTGTGGCTGAGGAGTGCTTCATGAAGAAGCCACATTTTGAGTAAGGGGCTGAGCCATGCAGATATTTAAGGTAAGTCTCCTAGGCAAAGTATGGGGCATAAGGGCCCAGGCAGGGGCATAGCTGGCAGTATGAGAGATAGGAAGGAGGCCAACGAGGGCATTAATAACCATACCAGGCATGAGGCACTTCAGTTGTAGCACCCACGTGCAACGATAGTCTGAAACTGCAGTTCCAGGGTGGCTGAGATTTTCTTCTAAGCTCTGAGGGCACATGCAAGCCAAACACTCATACACATGAAAGTGGTGGTGGTGGTGACTGTTATTGTTTAATGAATTGGTAAGCTCTGACCAGAAGACTACATCTAATTTTCTGTACCCAAACTAGGACTTGAATGTGGGGCATCAGTGCCAAGCAAGCACTCTACTGCTGACTTGTATTTCTGCCTCCTTTTCCTTTTTGTTTTGAGACAGTATCTCACTGAGTAGCCTAGGCTAGCCTTGCCATTACTCTGGCAGGAAGCTCATAAACGTGTGATCCTCCTGCATGAGTGCCAAGTAGCTGGGATTGCTGGCTTACAGCCACCAGGCCAGGCTTAATTTGCAGTTTACTGTTTGTATTACTAGACTGCTAGTAAGGAGGGCACTGTGATAACCCAGGGAAGCAGAAAGCAGCTTAGACCAGAGTTGGAACAGCAGAAACTGGATCCTAGACATAGTCTGCTAGTTGCCGACAAAATGTGGAACATGTGAGAGAAAGCATCTGTAAAGGACTTACGAGTAACGCGTGGGTTTCCACAGTTGGCAGCCACCCATCGGCACATATGTGTGACATGTATCTTGGTACCAAGTTCACTGCAGCTGGGTTATAAAACAGCGGTTACCAGACAGGTGTGGCGGTGCCATCTGCAGTTGCAGCCCTCTGGAGGTTGACGCAAGAGGACTGAGGTTAGCTTGAGCAGTACAGCAGGACTATCAGCAACGGCAACAGAAAAGTTATTTATTAATAAACTGTAAGAGTAATGAGTCAGATTAAATCTGGCTGGGTGTGGTAGCGCTGGAGAAGCCGAGACAGGAGGAAAGGGTGTTCAAGACCAGCCTGGCTGAAAGAAGACTGTCTCAGAAATGCTAAACAAGTAATTAACTAACAGTGACACACTGCTGGGTAAGAGCAAAACAACAGGTAGTTGTAGTCTGTTCAGTGCTTACTATTATTTACTTACTATTTTGTTCATGGCATTTTGAAACAAAAGTTTCATTATATAGCTCAGGCTGGTCTTCAAATCCTGACCTCAAAATGAGTCTCCTGGGACCACAGGTCTGAGCTACAGCTCTGAGTGATCTGGGTGGATTTGGGAGTTTCCTCTGCTATAGGAATCCCTACCGAAGTGTCTCCTTTCTCTGTCAGCAACAGCTGCCCTTGCTTGGTCTCAAAGAATGAGTAGCCAGTTACTCAGAATAAGGTGTCTGTTTATACGATAGCCTCTCAAATGCCTTGTGTCTTTATTTACTAGTGTGGGGGACGGTTTTCTATATTTCAGTTTGTTTGTTTTTCTTTAACAGGTTCCCTAATTGAGCAGCTAACTACAGAAAAATACGAGTGTATGGTGTGCTGTGAGTTGGTTCAAGTTACAGCGCCCGTGTGGAGCTGTCAGAGCTGTTTTCACGTCTTTCATTTAAACTGCATAAAGAAGTGGGCACGGTCTCCAGCATCTCACGCAGGTCGTTTACTTCTGTTTGCTAAGTTGTTTTCACTCACTGCTTTGATTAATTTGGATTAGAAGCCTAACTTAAAAATACTATTTACTTAGAGCTGGGAGTGGTGGCGCAGGTCTTTAATCCCAGCACTTGGGAGGCAGAGGCAGGTGGATCACTGTGAGTTCAAGGCCAGCCTGGTCTACAAAGCAAGTCCAGGACAGCCAGCACCTCACAGAGAAACCCTGTCATGAAAAAAACAAAAATATATTTAAAAAAACAAAAACAAAAAACAACTAATTCTAAGCTGGGCATGGAGGTGCATACCTCTAATCCCAGCACTTTGGATGCAGAGGCAGGTGGATCTCTGAGTTGGAGGACAGCCAGGTCTATCTCTTTTTTAAAAAAAAATCTTCTAAACATTTAATCTGTAGGTAGACTGTTACTTATTCTCATGTCTTATGACTGGATTTAAGTTAGTGTAGTGGTGTACGCCTTTAATCTTAGCACTTGTGAGGCCCCCCTTGTCTACATAGCAGGTTTCAGATAGCCAGAGCTATATGCTAAGACCCTCCCCCCAAAAAGCTATGTATATAGTTTGCTTAGACGTTTATATAAACTTATCCTCTGGCTGCTGTTCCTGCATTTCACAAGTCTCTGTATATTAGAGCCCTTCCTACAGTATGCTCATGTTTATAGGTAATGCACATGCTCCTGATAATATGTTCCCAGCCGTGCCTCTCAAACTCAGGACATGTGGGTGTTCTTGTATACCCAAACGGTCTGTTTTCAGATGTTGGTATTAGAAATGGTTGAATAACAAGGATACCTACTTGATTCACCATATTAGTAAATCTTTATAACCTGAACACAACACTTAATGACACATTCAGCACTGTGTTTTGTTTTGTTTGTTTGTTTTTGTTTTTTTTAAGAACTTTATTCAGAAGCAGTAGGACAGAATTCATACACTACAGGGGAGCAGCTCCTGGTGGAAGCTACTTAAGACCCTGGATCTGTTTAATTGTAACTACTTCATGATGTGAATTCTACTTTTTTTTTTTTCTTTTTTTGAGACAGGATCTCATTAGTCTAGGCTGGCTTCAAAATCACAGATTTCCTGCCTCTGCCTTCTGAGTGCTCAGATTAAGGGTGTATGCCATTATACTTAGCCAGATTTTAATTTTTTAAAAACTGCTGCTTTTCAGGAGGGTGCAAAGGATTGAACCTAGGGCCTTGTATAGACAAAGTGCACTCCCTACCAATGAGCTGTATACACTGTTGGAAGAAACTGTATTTAATATTCTCTCTCTCCTTTCCGTTCTCTCTTCTCCCCCACCCCACTCAACAGATGGCCAAAGTGGTTGGAGGTGCCCGGCTTGTCAGAATGTTTCTGCATATGTTCCTAACACCTATACTTGTTTCTGTGGTAAGTTTGTTTGCACACACTGGAGCACTTTTTACTCATACACTGTACCTCAGTGGTCTGCTGGGCTTGTGTTAGAAGTTACCATTAAGACTTCAAAGTTGGGGCTGGAGAGACGGCTCAGTGGGTAAGAGCACCGGCTGCTCTTCTAAAGGTCCTGAGTTCAATTCCCAGCAACCACATGGTGGCTCATAACCATCTATAATGTCATCTGATGCCCTCTTCTGGCCTGCAGGTGTACGTGCACATTCATACATTAAATAAATGAATCTTTTTTTAAAAAGACTTCAAAGTTGTAAGACACTATACTACTGTCCTCATGCATCCTGTCACAGGGGAGTCATAGGCCCTGGTGCTCTTGGCAGGCTGTTCTGGAGGTGGGTCTTCACGTGGTGCCAACCAGGCCCATATAGATCCGAAGCTGTCATGCCGACCTCTGGGTCTTAGTGTGACACCAGAACAGTCAGTTGGCAGAGGCAGGTAAGATGTGGGTTTCCTGTCAGTGCTGGCTGTGACAGCTTTGACACTCTAGATTTATGTAGCATGGGTAAAGATAGTACTTAAGAAATTCATCATTGTCTTTAGAATGGAGAGGATGTTCTGTAAACAGTTTTTTATTTTGTTTTGTTTTTAAAGATTTATTTATTTATTACATACAGTGTTTTGCCTGTGTGTAGGCCTGCATGCAGGAAGAGGGCACCAGATCTCATTATAAATGGTTGTGAGCCACCATGTGGTTGTTGGGAATTGAACTCAGGACCTTTGGAAGAATAGACAGTGCTCTTAACCTCTGAGCCATCTTTCTAGCCCCTCTGTAAACTGTATCTTCCCTCTCTATAAAATAGTTTTTCTTGGTTTTGTTTATTTTGAGACAGGGTCTCACTGTGTAGCCTTTGCTGGCCTGGAACTTACTTTGTAGACCAGGCTGGACTTCAACCCACAGAGTTCCACCTGCCTCTGCCTTCCAAGTGCTGGGATTAAAGGCAGAGGCAGGTGGATCTCTGTGAGCTCAAGGCAAGCCTGGTCTACAAAGAGAGTTCCAGGACAGCCAGGACTATTACTCAGGGAAACCCAGTCTTGAAAAACAAGAAAAGATGTGCCACCCTGTTCAGCCCCCTTTTCCTGTTTTTTAACAGCAGCAGCCTTCTTTGATACAGATGCCAATCCCCCCTGCTGGCTATATGTCGTTTTTCCTCCTCCTTCCTTTTAGTAACTAATCTCCTTCTAGTTGATGTCATTTCATGATGGTTTGTTTCTCTCTTTAAGCCATTAGGTTTTGCAGCTGCCTTTGTTGCTTGTACTCAAAGGCCGTCGATGACAGTGGCCATATGGGCTGTGTACGTGGTAGCTTTTTGGCAGCATGATGCCCTTGACACCTTTGACCATTCCCTTCATAAAAAATTCAGCTTGTTCTATTTCTGTTTGTACACTATCCTTATTGTCCTAGCCAATTTGCTCATAGTCCTCTTTTTTTTTTCCCCCATAATGACAAGGTGTATTCAATCCCTGATTCTTTAACTAGCAAACATGTTCTCTCTCCCACCTTTTCTGTGGTTCTGGGTCAAATCCAGGGCTTCACACATGCCAGGCAAGCGCTCTGCTCCTGAGCTACATCCCATCCCCAGATCCCTTTTCATTATAATCTCCACTTAACTGTCTAATTTTGAATGCCTTTTTTGCCCAAAGGAAGCTCCTTTTGTTAATCCCTTCTCTCTTTAGCTTCTCAGTGTGGAATCTGCTGGTTGGAAATGTTTTATTACCAAAATCTGAGTTCTGGACATTAGCTGGTATTCGTGAGGAGAGCAAATATTCTTGAGTATTACACTAGGAGGGTAATGTGAGGTAGAAATAAGGGATCGCTGAGAAGTTAGGCAGACAGAATAACAGCAAGGCTTAGTTACCTTGGAGAACTAGCATTTACACACTTTAATCCCAGCACTTACTGCAGCTCCTCAGTGCCCACTGTGACGTTTTAGAACCAGGCTCCTCCTCCATCTCAACCTCTGCTGGTTCACTCCAGAGCTGCTGTCCCTCAACTCCCCTACAGGCTAGCCTAGGTCCCAGGGTGTGGACCGTGTTACAGAAATGCCCAACCACTGTGCTGTGCTGTGGCACTCTTCCTTTCTTCCCCAACTTCTTTGTCACTATTTAAGAAGATTTATTAATGGTTTATCTAGTCAGTACCTTAAAAAATAGATTGTGTTCAGTAGTTAAAATGTAAAAAATTATGTTTTCAGGTAATCTTGACATTAAGATTTATCACACTCAGTAGATTGTTTGACAAGCAGCATTATAGCCAGCTCTTTGTTTTAAGATAAGCAAAAATATGGTTGTAGTGGTGAAAACCACACTTAAGTTTTACACTGTCTGGTTGTACTGTGCGGTTTTATAAAAGTTGAGACTATGGTTAAAATTTATAGCATTGACTCTCTCATCTGACATGTTGTAGGTAAAGTAAAGAATCCTGAATGGAGCAGAAATGAAATTCCACATAGTTGTGGTGAGGTTTGTAGGAAGAAACAGCCTGGCCAGGACTGTCCACACTCCTGTAACCTGTAAGTTGGAAATACAGGCTTCTGGGGGTTCCCTGTGGGGGTGCTTTGCTAGTGACTCTAAGTACACGTCTGTTATCATGTAACAAGCTGGGGTAAAGAGGGTGGGGCCCTTTGCCGAGCACTGCATTTTTAGCAGGCATTCTACGTGAGCAGTGCTTAAACCCTTCCCACAGCCCACGATGTGATGCACACGTGTGATCGCTTCACTTACGGAGGAGGCTCAGAAAGGCTGTGAGCATCACGTCCAGCGTCATAGTGCTAGGATGTGATGGGCCTGGGTATCAAAAGCCAGTGACCCTTCCACTGTTCCATCCTGCCGGCTCTAGGGAGAAAAGAGCTTCCAATAGGAGCCAGGGGAAAGCATTTGTGCAGGACTTTGAGGGTGTAAGGAATACTTACTTTTCTTTCTCACAAAATTTCATTACCCACATGATGAGTTAGACTTTCCTCTGATTGCCGTTCATTCCCAAAGGATTATATTTGCCATCATTTAGTATGTCTCTCCCCAGACTACGTACTGCAGACAGTTGTGTCCTGGGAATCGAACCCAGGTCCTCTGGAAGAGCAGCAAGTGCTCTGAACTGTCAACCCATCTCTCCAGCATGTAGATTTTAGTTTTTCGTTGTAGTTTTTAGTTTGTTTTTTGTTTTTGTTCTTAAAGACATAGAAGAAGAAGGAGAAGGGGGCCAGCTAGAGTGGGGAGGGGACAGGAAAAGACAGCTGAGGAGAGGTGGGTGGGATGGGGACAGGAGAAGACAGCTAGGGAGAGGTGGGCGGGGAGGGGACAGGAGAAGACAGCTGAGGAGAGGTGGGCATCATCAGAACTACATGCTACACATGTAAGGAGCTGTCATAAAGAAATCCATCATCTTGGGGCTGGAGAGATGGCTCCTCCAGAGGACCCGGGTTCAGTTCCCAGCACCCACATGGCAGCTCACAACTGTCTGTAACTCCAGTTCTAGGGGCTCGGACACCCTCACACAGATACATATGTAGTCAAAACTCCAATGTACATAAGATAAAAATAAATTAATTTAAAAAACAAATCAGTTATCTTACCTTTTTGGCTTTATTGTCTGTTTGTGTGTGTGCATGCCACAGCACACATGTGGAGGCAGTGGAGCATTCCCTGCATCAGTGCTGTCCGTCTCTCTTACATGGGTTCTGGGAACGAAATCTAACAGGCCACCTGGCTCAGAGAGAAGCCCCTTTACTTGCTAAGCCACCTCCACGGCCGTGCCTTACTTTGTTTTGTGTTTTATTCCTTTGGTTTGGTTTTGGTTGGTGAGTTGGGTTTGGTTTGGTTTGGTTTTTTGAGACATGGTTTCATGTGTATCCCTGGCTGTCTGTCCTGGAACTCTCTTTGTGGTCCAGGCTGGCCACGTTCCTCCTGCCTCCACCTCCCAAATGCTGGGATTGAAGGCGTGCGCCAGTACTGCCTGGGTAAACAGGGAATTTGATTTTGTTGTTGTTGTTTGTTTTGTTTTGTTTTAATTTATTTTCTTTGTGTGACTGTTTTGCCTGTATGTATGTCTGTGCACCACAGACATGCCTGGTTTCTTCGAAGGCAGGAAGAGGGCATTAGGTGTGCCCAGAACTGGAGTTACGGATAGTTGTGAGCTGCCATGTGGGTTCTGGGAGTGAACTCAGGTCCTCTGGAGGAGCAACCAGTGTTTCTAACTGCTGAGCCATCTCTCCAGCCCTGTTTTGTGTTTCAAGACAAGGATCTCATGCTATAGCCCTGGCTGCCCCCGGCCACTCTTATACTCAGCCTCCTGAGAGCTGGGGTTACAGGTGTGAGCCACTGTGCCAAGCACAAACCACTGCTCTGTATGACACATACATACATATATGTGTATATGCACATACACATGTGTGTATGTATGTGTGCATATACATATCTATTCATCTTTTTAAAAAACAACAAAGAACTCCCCAATTTGTAGAAATCTCAAAAATAGGTTGAAGTGAGCTAGGTGGCTTGTGGGTAAAGTTCTTGCTGCCAAGACTGAGACCTGAGTTTGAACCCTAGGAATCAGCATGGTGAAAAAAGAAAACTGACTCCCACAACTTGTCCTGAGACCTCCACATGGGCACTATGGACCATGTGCACACACACACACACACACACACACACACACGACCACACACATGCACACAAAATGTGATTTTTTTTTTTTAGTTCCAAAAATATTGTAAGTAGAATTTCTTAAGCAGTCTCTAACTGACACTGCGTGAAGACAGCATTTATCTGAATATGCTTCAGTTGCATTGTGTAATGTTTTTCTTGTTCTGGCTTCTGTGCAGGGTCTAGCCTGGAGCACATCACTAAGCTCAGGTCTTCCCACAACCTCACGCCCCTGTCCTGGGGTCATGTGCCACCTCATCCACTCACTGTTGCTCACAAGCATGCTGTCCCTTGTGTCACCTTCTTTTCACTGTCACCACTGTCAGCCCATTGCCAAGCCAGCACATCACCAACAAATGAGAACATTTCTGTGCTTCTCATGGTCTTAGCAGATGTTGCTTCTTCCCTCCCTCCCTCTATCCTTCCCTCCCTCCCTCTATCCTTTCCTTCCTCCCTCTATCCTTCCCTCCACCCCTCCCTCCCTCCCTTCTGAGAATCCAGCCCAAGGTCTCCCACATGCTAGGCTAGTGCTCTAACAGTGGCAAGGTATTTTTATACACACATACTGTTACAGTTGGACAAAGACCCTATATTTTAAACCTAAACAAAACCAATATTTTGAGTTAGGTTTTACTCTTGGTTTGTTTGTTTGTTTGTTTGTTTTTTCTAAAATGATCGTTATTTAGAAATGATAATGCCACCAACTTTTTCTACATAAAAATATTTATTCTTACTTTTTTTTTTTCCCAGACAGGGTTTCTCTGTGTATCCTGGCTGTCCTGGACTCACTTTGTAGACCAGGGTGACCTCGAACTCACAGTGATCCACCTGCCTCTGCCTCCTGAGTGCTGGGATTAAAGGTGTGCACCACCACTGCCCAGCTTTATTCTTGTTTTGTTCTGAAGCAGACTTACTGTGTTACCTTAGCTAGCCTAAAACTCACATGTAGATCAAGCTGACCTCAAATTTGCAATCATCCTCCTGCAAATGTATTTAAGTAGCTTTTGAGAAGTACTAAGGCATTCCATAGTAGACTTACTTGTTGCCTGTCCTAGTTTGTTTTTGTTGCTGGGATAAAAAAAATTTTTTAAACTGACCAAAGCAAACTTAGGGAGGAAAGGGCTTCCTAATTTTATGCATCAGAGCCTATCACTGATAGAGGCCAGGGAACGAGCTCGGCAGGCACCTGGAGGCAGGACCGGGAGCAGAGGCCGGGAGGAACCCTGCGCATTGCCTCTCTCCTTCTACTCGTACTCAGCCAGCTTAATTATAAAACCTAGGACTACCCGCCAAGGTGGCACTACCTCGGTGGGCTAGGCCCTTTCATAGCAATGATCAGTCAAGACAGTGTCCCCAGACATGTTCACCGGACACTCTGAGAAGGCAGTTCCTCAACTGAAGTTTCATATTCCCTGTTGTGTCAAGTTGACAACAAAGATTAATGGCCACATTGCCATAGTCACAGTAGAACACAGCTACGGCAGCTTTGTTTCAGTTTTAGTACACAGAGATGGTTTATTCATTGAATCTTTTTCCCTCCTCAGCCTCTGCCATCCTGGACCCTGCCCACCCTGCCCTGCTTTTACAACTAAAACATGTGAATGTGGACGGACAAGGTAAAGTTAGAATTGCACCGAAGAAGAACCTGGTTTCATATGCATGATTTACTTGTGAGTGTCTAGCGTAAAAGATTAGTAAGCAGGTAAAAGTGAGTGGTGGGTGTAAATAAAGTCATCCCTCGGTGTCCCTGGGGACTAAAGGCAATGAACCAGCAAAATCAGGATATTATTAGGACAAGCTAGAATCAGAGTTCCGTCTCGTGCCTTGTAGTCTTATGGCTGTGTGCAGTGTAAGCATGCTTGATCCCAGGAAAATGCTGCTGTGGTTCTGGTCTGAGGGATCAGATCTGGACGCACTGTCCTCTTTCTGTTTGTAAGAGGAGGAACTGCAGGCAGAGTGAGAGGGGCTCAGAGCTGCCCATCCTTCCGGTTTCCTCAGGTTCTTTGCCCTCCTGTGTGCTGCTCATGGAGTCGGTGCTCTTAACCTCTGAGCCATCTCTCCAGCCCAAAATAATATAAATGTTTAAAAATTAGCTGAGCAGTGGTGGCATACCCTTTAGTCCCAGCCTTGGGAGGCAGAGGCAGGCGGTCTACAAAGTGAGTCCAAGACAGCCAGGACTACATAGAGAAACCAAAAATAAATAAACAAATACAATAAAAATAGAAGGAAACACTTAGAAAAAGTTGGGAACAGCAAAGTCAAGAGAAAGGTTTAATTTAATGGATGTTGAGGGAAGGGCTTGGGTGTCACCACTGTTTAGTTCCATGTAGTAGGAACCTGAGGGTGATGTGTTTGTGTCTGTCTTTATAGGCACACAATTCGCTGTGGTCAGGCTGTCTCAGTCCACTGCTCTAATCCGTGTGAGAATATTTTGAACTGTGGACAGCATCACTGTGCTGAGCTATGCCATGGGGGTCAGTGCCAGCCTTGCCGGATCATACTTAACCAGGGTAAGTGGTGTATACACTTGTTAGCAATGCTCGTGTGCTTTTCTGGAATTATATGATATGTCAGTTAACAACAAGACAGCTTTACAGAAACCTGCACGAGGGGGAGGGTCCGAGGAACGGGCATCAACAGCAAGCTCATGGTGAGTCATCTATACTTACTAGAGTGTCTGAGGTGAAAAGCGACTAAAGCCCAAGTGTTGGCAAGGGCAGAGCTGCTGGCATCTTCATACATGTCAACAGATGTATGAACTGCTGCCGTCACTTTGGACAACTCTTTGTCCAACTTGAGCATGCTTACAAATTACAAGCAAAGGTACACAGTGAAGCACATGTGTGTGCTATGACCCAGACACTCTGCTCCTTGATGTCTGCATAGCTGAAATGCAGAGAAAGGCTTAATACAGGGTTATGTGTCTCTAGAACCTCAAACTGGAAACAGTCCAGATGTCCATTAACTGGGGGAAAGAATAGACATCTTAAGTAATTTTCTTTCTTTCTCTTTTTTTGTTTCTTTGCTGACACTGGCCTTATTTTGTTGCCCAGGTTGTTCTCCAATTCCTAGGGTTCTGCCTTAACTTCCCAAGAAGCTGGGACTAAGTAGTGTACCAATAATAGTATTATGGCCATATGTAATCAATCTTGTCAGGTGGTGACTTGTCTTTCCTCTTTGTGCCTCATCTAAACACGTAATGACCATTGCTTCTGCTGTTCACTAACTGCTAATCTAAACATACAGATTACGGCTGAGTCCCCCTTGACGCTGCTGCCACCATCTTGTAGCTTTGTCTCTTGTACTAAGCATGCCTGCAGCCTTTTGGTATTGTACTCTGGTCATTTCCTGGTTGATTAGAGAGCTCCATTTTGTTTTTATTGTGATTTTACCGCCTTCACCCCACCCCCTCTATATGGCTGTGTAGCATATGTGTATAATAAGCATGTTCATATGTATGTGGGCTTCAGACAGGTGTCATCGTGTGTGCATGAGGCCTGAAATTGACACTGACTGCCTTCCTTGATCACTCTCTACTTTATTCTTTTAACTTTTATGGTATTACTTATTTATTATGTGTGAGAGTATGCGTGTATGGACATACATGCCATAACATGTGGAGGTGAGGGTCCGTTCTCTCTTTTTACCTCACGAGTTACAGGGATCAAATGCAGGTTTTAATCAGGCTTGCCAGTAGGCGGCTTAGCTACTGAGCCGTCTCACCAGCTTTATTCTCCACTTTATTTATTGAGTCAGGTCTCTCAATTTACTGAGAGCTCAATGATTAGCTAGTGTAGGCAGCTACCTTGCTCTGGGGCTCCTGTTTCTGTCTCCTGAACACTGGCGTTGCGAGCAGCTGCCACACCTGGCTGGCTTTTTATGAGGGTTCAGGGAATTAGATCTTTGGTCCTCTTGCTTGTTTGGCAAGTTTTTCTCAGCTAAGCTCTCTCCTCAGCCCAGTGTTCTGCTTATTAATTCTCTCTCTCTCTCTCTCTCTCTCTCTCTCTCTCTCTCTCTCTGTTTTGTTTTTTGTTTTTTTGAGACAGGGTTCCTCTGTGTAACTGGCTGTCCTAGACTCACTTTGTAGACCAGGCTGGCCTTGAACTCACAGAGATCTGTCTGCCCTTGCCTCCTTGAGTGCTAGGATTAAAGGTGTGCGCCACCATGCCTGGCTCAATTAACTCTTTCTTCTGTATTTCATTACCTCTAACAAAAGCCTCTGTGTGTTTGAATAGAAACATATCAGAGAGCCAGGCATGGAGGCCTGTTCCTGTAACCTGTGCCTTTAGAGGCTGAGACAGAAAGAGGGAGAGTTGGAGGCCAGCCTGGGCTACCAACCAGATGCTGCCTCAGAACAGAAGAAAAGAAAAAGAGAAAGAACAAAGAAAAGGCTGCTTGTAGAAGCTCCTGGCCGCTGCATCAGTTCACTGATTCTAAAAATATTCATTGTTCCTGCAACTATATTAATTCATCCATTAATTCATTTAGAGTAGTGGATAGTGATGCACATATTCTTACTAGAAGACGAAATGTCTGTGTGTGTGCGCGTGCGCTTCGCCTACGTGTGTGTAGGTATGCCAGTGTCTACACCATACATACCTTCTCAAACTGCATCAGGACTGACGTGTCCTCTTCCCCTGTGGCTGTTTTAGCAGGCTATCTCGTTATAGCCCTGTCTTGCCTAGAACTTGCGATTAAACCAAGCTGGCCTTGCCCTCAATTACATGCTGATTTTCTGTGCCAGTAGATAACCTAAATTGTCCTTAGGAAGAAATTGCCATTAATTAGTTCTATAGAATTTCATTTTTGTTTCTACTCGTAGTCACCATTCACCATGCGGGCAAGGGATGCATGCGTAGATTAATTTGTGATAAATATTCATTGTGGAAGAAAAAGATCCAGTGATACCAGAAAATTATGTGTTTAATGAGAATTATCCCTTTCTTCAAATTTAACAGTAGTATCCAAATTATTAAGAATTTCATCTTGTAATAAGTTTTTTTTTCAAAAGCGTGGACCATTGAAAGCATTTTTATGTGGACCCTAATATTTAAAGTTTCAAGTTCCTTTTGCTTGTGTTGAGGTGAAGATGGGGATTTGGAGTGAGCCCCTCCATGACTGCTCTGCAGCACCCTATGACATCCCAGGGAGTCCACAACCCGTGCTGCTCCACCGTGGCCTTAGTTACTGACTTGTGACCTTTTAACTTGAGGCAACCTGTCTGCGGGGTGTGCTGCAGCGGCACTGAGAGCTTGGCCGAGGAGCACCCTGTATTCTTATGTGAAGCTTTTAGTTGGTTGGAGAGCTGCTGTGTAACCGTGGAAATTTCTGCATTATGTCTGACCTACGCTAATGAGCATTTATAGATTGTTGGGAATATTTTTAAACCATGGAGAGGTTATTAATTTGTTTTAAATTGTGTCCTCAAGTGTGCTACTGTGGCAGCACCTCTCGAGATGTGTTATGTGGAACAGATGTGGGAAAGTCGGATGGATTTGGGGACTTCAGCTGTTTAAAGATATGTGGCAAGTAAGGTTTTCCATTTTTTGCTCTTAAAGTTGCTTTTAGATTAAAGCTTCATTTTATATAACAGGTATGCAACTGTCTGCTGTTTTTCTTCATAGGGACTTGAAATGTGGCAGCCATACCTGTTCGCAAGTGTGCCACCCTCAACCTTGCCAGCCTTGCCCACGGCTCCCCCATTTGCTGCGATGCTGCCCTTGTGGCCAAACACCTCTCAGCCAGTTGCTGGAACTGGGAAGTAACGGTCGGAAAACATGCATGGATCCTGTCCCTTCGTGTGGGAAAGTGTGCGGCAAGCCCTTGTCCTGCGGCTCCTCAGGTAACTAGTGGACATAAAGTTGTTTTTAAAATATTTAATTGGGGCATGAAGAGATGGCTCAGTGATTAAGAGCACTGGCTGCTCTTCCAGAGGACCTGGGTTCAGTTTTTAAGCACCCACATGGTGGCTCACAGCTGTCTGTAATTCCAGTTCCAAGGGATCTGATGCCCTCTCCTGACATAAATGGACACAGGTTCCACAGATATACATGAAGGCAAAATATCCATACACATAAAATAAAAATTAAAGAGACTAAAGAAAAAAAGAATGTAAATGTTTAGCAATAATGACACTTTCACTAAATAGTATTAAATGCCACTCATAAGAGCACACAGGTTCTGGGCTGGAGAGATGGCTCAGCAGTTAGGAGTTCAATTCCCAGCAACCACATGGTGGCTCACAACTATCTATAATGAGATCTGGTGCCTTCTTCTTGCCTGCAAGTGTACATGCCGGCAAAACATTGTATACATAATAAATAAATAAATCCTTTTTTTTTTTTTAAGAGCAGAGGTTCTTATAAATATAATGATCAAATTTGGATAAGTACTTTTTTTTTTTTCTTTTACTGAAACTACACTTGGGAAAATACAGGTTCCCCAGTAGTCGCTCCAGTTTTATCGCCAACATTATCGGTTCTCTTCTTAGCAGCCTGTGCCAGTACAAACACCATATGTACTTTCATTAATCTAGCATTCCACACGTGTTTAAATGTCATCTTTTGTAATAGGAACATGCTAAAACAACTGTGGTGGGATATTTAAGAACTGAAATTCACACCTTTCATCCCAGCACTCAGGGAGGCAGAGGCAGGCGAATCTCTGTTCAAGGCCAGTCTGGTCTACAAAGGTAGTCCAGTGTTGTCATACAGGGATTGTCACTCGAGCACCAAACTCAGTGAGATATTGATGGTTTATTAGAACGCCACATCCCAAGACTGGCCATGGCCAGGGGCACAGTAGACTTGGGAGCCTAACTGTGACATTGGCCTCCCTCTAAGGTAGGCTTTTTATAAGAAAAACCATAAGCAGGTAGCCAGGTGGGAAGCAAGGAGAGGCCAGCATTACAGCATTTTGACCAGTTAAACATAAGAGGAATCCATTTTGTTCTGAGAACAGTGTATTCAGGCAGCTAGACAAAACAATATGAGCTGATTGGCTAGGATATAGGCTTGGGGACTTTCCAGTCCCTGCCGTTCCGGGAAAAAGGAACAGGTACTGTGGTGGTGTTTAAGTAAAACATAGATTATCATTATCAAGCAGGATGTTTAACAAGAATTGAATTGTAAGTATGATCAAAATGGAGACATAAAACCAAAATGGTTTCTGATAAAGACAAAAGCTTTAGAAAAATAAAAGTAGGGAACTGAGATAAGGAAGAATTCCATTGATAATCATGCATCTTCCTAGGAAAAAGTAGACTGGCTTGGTTCGGTTTCATTTTAGTAAAAAGTATTTCTCCTGAGTGCCAGCAGGAGTCAGTGACGTACCCTTATCCTTTTCCACGGTCTGATTTTAACCCCATGTTCTGTTTGACTTACTGTCATTTTCAGGGCTTTTCTTTGGTTTGATTTGTTTTGGAGACAGTCTCGTATAGCCCAGGCTAGCCTTAAACTTCTTTGTGTGTCAAATAAAGACCAAATGACTTCTAATTCAAGAAAGACAGCGAAGGCTTCCTTTTTCTGGAAGGGTGTGGCTTTATAACAGTTCTGCAGAGCAGTAACCAGAAGCCCTCCCCTGAGGCTCAGCTGCTCAGCTGGCAATAAGCAAAACCAACTGAGACATGGGCAGTGAACGGAACCGAGGGCAGGAGAGTCAGTAAGGCAGCTGTGGCCCAGATGCAGGGCTTGCAGGGGGCGGCCATGCTGCTGCAGGTATTTACCCAGAGTTCAATGTTGAGCACAGGCTCAGCCATTGCTATCCACCAAGCTGTCTCCAGCCCCAGCAGGTTGTTGTATGCTTATTTCCTTTGGCTTTTAATTTTCACTTAATTTTTTAAATGGCTTTGAATGAAGTGCAGCATATTCTCATTAAAATTTTCAAACAATACGGCAACACATGGAGCAGAGCTGCGCACTGCCTGCCGCTCACTTCCTGTGACTCCACAGGTAGTGCCCGAGAGCTTTGTAGACAGCTGCTTGGAGCATATGCTTGTGTGTTTACAAATCATCTAACTTTTGACTTTTCCTAAGTGCTATTGTACAGTGTTTAATTTAACTTGCTTTTTGCAGGTGTGTGTGTGTGTGTGTGTGTGTGTGTGTGTGTGTGTGTGTTTATAACAGTTCTGCAGAGCAGTAACCAGAAGTCCTCTCCTGTGTGCAGGTGTGGAAGACAGAGGTCAATTTAAGTTATCTGCCTCTGTCTCTCCTCTTTCTTTTTTGAGACACGGCTCCTCCGGTGAAGCTGCTGTTTGGCTAGACTGTCTGCCCAACCAAGGCTCTGGGTGGTGTTGGGGATCCAAACTTAGGTCCTCATCCTTGAACAGCCACTGCTTTACCTAACGATCCAGCTCCCCAGCAAACAACGTATTTTGCAGATAATATTTGTGATCAAATTTTTAAACTTGGAAACCTAAATTCTTTTAAGAAACAACTAATCTTTTAAGTTAGGTGCAGTGGTATATGCTTGTAATTCTAACACTGGAGGCAGAAGGATCAGGATGTCAAGGGCCAGCCGAGGCTACATAAGGCTTGTCTCAAAGAAAGAAAAGGACGTAGTGATACACACCTGTAACCTCAGCACTTGAGAGATGGAGGCCTAAGGGCCCTTTAGAAAATACTAGATGTTCTTAATTAAAAGCAATACACTAGACTGTAGTGTAGGCCACTATACTACACTTCACTAGAAAAGAACCAAGGAGAAAGGGATGTCTACAAGGAGCCTTTTTGGAGTCAGACAAACCTCAAAGACTGTCCTCTTGACCACATTTAATAGGATCGGGCTGCTGAGCAGTTAAAAATGCTGCTGCTGGGTTAACAGAGCCTCAGGCCTGAATGTAGTCCAGACAGGGTACAATTTACCCAAACCAGCTGAACTGGAAAGAAGGAAAGAGGTGCTTAGAAAAACACCTGCCAAAACACTTGCCATCCTGGATAAGTCTGTACTTCCAAAGCTTTGCTGCCCAAAAAAGTAGATGGCTTTAGAGTAGTCTGACCACATCACAAATAAGTAAATCAACAACGAAAATGCTGGAGTGCTGTCTCATGCCTTTAACCCCAGCAGTCACTCAGGAGACACAGGCAACGAGTCTCTGAGCTAGAGGCCACTCTACCTGGTCTACTTAAAGAGGGCCAGCCCAGGCAACATGATTGGGACAATGTCTCAAAAAAGGGGAGGTGGATAACCAGATGTCAGATTTAAAAAGAACTTCAAGATACCCATTATAAATAAGTATGTTCATTAAACCAAAGGACCATGTTAAAGAGGTTAAAAAAAGTATAAGACAGAGTCACACCAAATAGGATATCAGCAAAGAAAAAGACACAGCCGGGCGTGGTGCTGTACTCCTCACACTGGGGGAGCCGAAGCAAGGGAGTCAGGAGTTCAGACCATCCTTAGGCCGGCCTGGGATACTGGAGAAAGAGCTGTTGGAGAAGAAACCACATGTCTGCAAGTAGTGGCACCGGCCAGCATCCAGCATCTAGAGGCTGAGACAGAAGGGGCTTGAGATGGACGCCATTCTAGCAGGCTGTGTAGTGAGGCTGCTTAAAAACAGCAAGAAGAACCAAATGGAAGGTTCTAGAGTTGAAATTTTAACAACTGCGTTCATTAAAGGTGCTCACCAACTGATTTAACCTGACAGAAGAAATGACCAATAGGACTAGGGTGTGGCTCAGCAGAGTGCTTACCTGGTGTGTATATTAGACTCTGCTTTCAATCTCAAGTAGCACAGAGAGGCAGGTGTGGGTGAGAGTTGGAGATGGAGCTCAGTAGAGCGCTTGCCAAACCTGCAGAAAGTGCTGGGCACTTCATGAAGTCTTATGTGGAGTGTGTGGCTGTAATTCTAGCTCTCAGGAGATGGAGGATTAAGAATTTGGGAGTTCGAGACCATCTTTGACTACACAAAGGAGAATCAGTTCAAGGTTAGTCTCAGCTACATAGCAAATTTTAGGTAATTCTGAGATACACAAAACCCTATCTTAGAAAAAAATAATAAGTAGAGCCTGGTGGCCATGGTGGTGCACACCTTTAATCCCAGCACTCAGGCAGAGGCAGGCGGATCTCTTAAATTTGAGGCCGGCCTGATAGCAGAGTGAGTCCCAGGACACCCAGGGCTACACAGAGAAACCCTGTTTCGAAAAACAAAAAAGAAAAACCGGGAAGGGAGAATATAAAGAAAAGAAAACTGATAGAACCTCAGGAAAATATTATTAAACACATTGTTATACATAGAGGGACTAAGAAGGTTGAAAGGAAAAGAAAAATACTTAAATAATGGGTGAAAACTTGCACATTTATTGGGAAACATTATATATCAAGAAAGTTTAAAAAAAAAACAAAACAAAACTAGGCAATGGTGGCGTGGCCTTTAATTCCAGCAGAGGCAGGAGAATCATGAGTTTGAGGCCAGCCTGGTCTACAAAGTGAGTCCAGGACAGCCAAGGCTACACAGGGAAACCCTATCTCAAAAAACCAAAAGAAAAAGAAAATGTTAGCAATGCAAAGAAATTCACAAGATAGGTAATAAGAATACTGTAATTCAAAGACAAAAAGATAGTTTTAAAAGCAGCAAGATAAAAATAAATTGTAATGCTACAAGAGAGACAACATACTCAAAATGCTGAAAGGAAAAAAGAAAGAAAAAATAAGACCCTTCTAACCAAAGATCTTTTATGTAGCAAAACAGTCTTTTGAAAATGATATAAACAAAACTATGGATTCATTAATAGCCTTACAGTAAATAAATACTAAATGTAATTCTTTAGGCTAAAAGCAAATAAACACAGATGGAAATTCAAATCCACTCCAAAACAACTTAGAGTATCAGAAAGGTCATTCATTATGAAAGATGGTATAGATTTTTTTCCCCTTGGACTGAGATTGTAGCTCAGCTAATAGGCCGCTTTCCTAGGATGAGTGAAGCTGTGGGTTCAGGCCCAGCACCACACAAAGCAGCTATGCAGAACAAATCTGAGTGTCCAGCACTTACACAGTAGAGCGAGAGAATTTTCAGGTCAGTGTTATTCTAAGCTACATTGTGCTTTTCAGGCCAGCCTAGACTACATGAGACCATGTCTTCAACAGCAAAAACAGAGCCGGGCGTGGTGGCGCACGCCTTTAATCCCAGCACTCGGGAGGCAGAGGCAGGCGGATCGCTGTGAGTTCGAGGCCAGCCTGGTCTACAAAGTGAGTCCAGGACAGCCAAGGCTACACAGAGAAACCCTGTCTCAAAAAACAAAAAACAAACAAACAAACAAAAGCAAAAACAAAAATGGTTTTTTTTTTTTTTCCCAATTTATTTATTTTTTGTTTTGTTTTTTAAGACAAGGTTTCTCTGTATAGCCTTGGGTGTCCTAGACTCACTTTGTAGACCACACTGGCCTCGAACTCACAGCCATCCACCTGCCTCTGCCTCCTGAGTGCTAGGATTAAAGGTGTGCACCACCATGCCCAGCCAAAGATTTATTTATTTATTGTTATGTATACAGCGCTCTACCTGCAGGCCAGAAAAGGGCATCATATCACATTATAGATGGCTGTGAGCCACCATGTGGTTGTCGGGAATTGAACTCAGGACCTCTGGAAGAGGAGTCAATGCTCTTAACTGCTAAGCCATCTCTCCAGTCCTCCAATTTATTTTTAAAACAAATATTGATAGCAGTAGCGGGATGGCTCAGTGTTTAAACAAGACTGATGACTTGAATTCAGCCACTGAGCCCCACCTGGTGGAAAAGAGTACCAACTCAGACCTCCACATTGCCCCGTGGCGCGCAGGCATACACACAAACTAAATGAATGGTGGTGCTCACATACCTTCATTCCCAGCACTCAGGAAGCAGAGTCAGGCAGGTCTGAGTTCAAGGCCAGCTCGGTTTATACATATGCTGTGGCATGTGTGCACATCATACACAGTAAATAATAAATATAAATTAACTGGCTTGTTTTGAGACAGGATTTCACTATGCAGCTCTGGCTGTTCTAAAACTCACTCTGTAGACCAGGCTGGCCTCAAACTCACAGTGATCTGCCTGCCTCTGCCTCCCTGAGGGCTGGGATTAAAGGCGTGCGCCACTACACCTGGCCTAAATATAAATAGAATAATTATAAATTGCAATAATTAATGTACGCAATACTGACTTGGACCGGGAGTATAACTCCGTGGTAGAGCAGTCGCTCAGCATGCACCGTTCCCTGGGCTTATCCTCAGCACTGCAAAGGTGAAAACAGCTCTGCTTGGACTTGCATGAGCCTCTGAGAGAGGGTTTGTCCTGGGCCTGGAGTGGTGCTGCCTACCTGTAATCCCAGCACACAGGCCAAAAGGCAGGAGGGTTATGAGTTTGAGGCCACCTAGGCTACATACTGATACCCTGTCTCAAGAAAGGAAAAAGGAAAAAGTGTTTGCTGTAAATCTAGTTACCTATCAACTGAATGCAAGCTGTCTGTGTCCATGCAGAAAACCCCCAATTGATGGACTTACCGTTTGTTCCTTCAGGATCATCTGAGATCCCCAGATAACTGTCAGAGCCCAGAGCATTTCATCGAAGTCTTCCATGACTAAATTTTAGGGAGGTGTGAATCTAATAGAAAGCAAAGGTCAGAAAGTCTGCTTTGCCAGTACTGAAAAAGAATTTAGTAACAATACACTATTAAGATAATTACAACACCCTGGTGGTCTACACCTATAAAGTCAGCACTGGAGAGGCTGAGGCAGGAGGATCAGAGGTTCAAGTCTAGTCTGGACCGCAGAGCAAGACTATGACTCAAAAAAAAAAATTTTTTTTTTTTTTAAATATCTTTACTAGGGGTTAGGATGGATGTTCAGTAGTAGACTGCTCGCCTGGCTGTGCGAGAGCCTGAGTTTGATTCTTAGAGCTACAAAAAAAAAAAATTTTTTTTTTGTTACCATTAAGTAACCTAGAGTCTTTATTTTAAAGAAAAGGTAGTTGTTTTAAAGAAAAGGTGAATTTGGGGAGGAGAGCTCAGCAAGTTCTTCCATTTAAATTAGAAGCAACAAAATGTAGAAAAGTTTTTACATTAAAAAAGAAGAACGTGTGCTTTGCCTCAGCAAGCAGCATGTGTGCAGCGCATGCTCTGTCTGTGGAAGTGCCCAGCCTCCCGCAGGAAGGGAAGCTGAGGAGGGCTCGCTGGTCACACCCTTCTCCCTCAGCTCCGATTCCAGAGTAACTGGGGGCAGAGGTGAAGAACACTGTTGGTGGTGAATTTGGAGTCACTGCAGTTTTCATTCCTGGCTCTTTTCCTTTTTCCTGAAGATTTCATCCATACCTGTGAAAAGCTCTGCCATGAAGGAGACTGTGGGCCGTGCTCCCGCACGTCAGTGATTCCCTGCAGGTGCTCCTTCAGAACAAAGGTGAGTCTGAGCAGTTAGAACCGCTGTCGTGGCCTTTTTAAGTGGTGGCTGGGAGAGGAGGAACGAAGCTAACCAGTTTTGCTCCAGTGTAGACGCACTGAACCCCGTCACTGTACACATAGATAGGCTGCAGTTGGGGGGCCAGTCACGGGGGTGAGGCAGCGCTACCAAGTGCACATGCAAAGAAAGAAGCAAAGCACTGCTGGGATTTAGCCTCGTGAGAACTGAACACGGCTCACAAAACTCCTCCCTTGAGAGCTGAGACAGCTACTAATGTAGCCAACATTTCTATTCATCTGAGCTGAAGGCCAGTGGGCCCCAGGACCACTTACAGCCTGATAATTCAAATGCACTGAAAACTGTCAAAGGCATGGTTGCAGTTTTATTACCAGGAAAGGACACACGTTAGAATGAGTCAATAGGAAACTTGGAGAAAAGAATCCAGCAAAGGACCAAACGTGACGCCTCATTTGTCTTCCCAGTGGAGTCAGGGCAGCGTTGCGTCTCTGTATCTGTGTGTGGTAACATATGGTTACTATTCCAGCCAGGGACGCTCACAGCAGCCTGTGCGTTTAGAATGTTTACTGTCATACTGGTGTGACTGCCCACCCACAAAGCCAGTCTCAGTCTCCCCAGACTTGGTGGCTACTGTGTGACCCTAAGACCATCCGGTGTGGCTGGCCTGCTTCTGTGTCATTGCTTACACTGCCCAGTTGACACAAGCCATAGACAAATAATGGCATTCAACTAAATAGTACCTCTTGAGAGTCAGGTCAGAAGCCAGATTTCAGTTTCTGATTTCAGTCCTGGGTAGTATGATTGTGCTTGGTGTTATAGAGAGGCAGCTGACCGTTTTGGAATTGGGCTTTAGTGCCCATTTCTGTCTTTAATCAAGCATAAACTCTCCCATGGCTGTCTTGGGATGGAGCCTCCTAAGTAATGAGCTGTCCTGCACTTCTAACAGGAAATCATTTCACTGCCTGGCAGGACTTCCCTGAAGAGCTAGGGTGGAGACAGACCTCAACAATTGATTGTTTTTCTTTTTATAATTTATGTAATTTTATTTTATGTACATAGATGTGAGGGTGTCAGATCCCCTGAAACTGGAGTTACAGACAGTTGTGAGCTGCCATGTGGATGCTGGAAATTGAACTTGGGTCCTTTGAAGGTGCAGCCAGTGCTCTTAACCACTGAGCCATCTCTCCAGCCCTGATTGATTGTTTTTCTTAAAGTAGCCAAGGTCTGAGCAACAACTGATTCCCAAGTTATTTGAAACTAAGCTTCAGAATAAGAGAAAAAATAAAACACAATATAACCTGTGACAGAAATTGTGTTATCTTCCGAGGCATCTCCTTTTACTTCCTCAGTGTCGGATCAGGGGTTGAGAGGGAGCTGGGGGTGTGGCTCACGATGCAGCATGGGCTTCGCACGTGAGGCCAGAGTTCACGTTCCAGACCCAAAAAGAGAACAGGGCTGTGAGCTGTTGTGATTTAATAATCGCCAATTTTGTGATGCTTTCAGGTGTTCTTAGTGACTTTTGTGAACGAAAGCTACAAACAATGCCCTTTGCTTGTCTTCCCTAACAGTCCTGGCTCTGCTCCCCGTCTCTCCCCAGCAGTCCCGTCTCTGCTCCCCGTCTCTCCCCAGCAGTCCTGTCTCTCCGTCTCTCCCCAGCAGTCCCGTCTCTGCTCCCCGTCTCTCCCCAGCAGTCCTGTCTCTGCTCGCTGTCTCTCACTCATGCTGTTTCCCATCTGGCACAGTTACCACTCATGTTCCACATTATCATGGCTCAGCAAATGGCATGTGGTAAACCTTTGAAAGTTTAAAAGGCCAAAGGCCTACTACATTTTGGCTGTGCTGTTTTTAGGGGCACTAAGTGTTTGCCCTTATGTTAAATGACAGCAGATTATTGCCTATTTTCGATTTGCCAAAAGTAATTTTTTGAGATATTGTCTCACTGTGTTGCTTGGCTTTCCGTGAAGTCATTGCCCTGACCCTGCCTCTTAGCTGCTGGGATTACAGGCGTGTACCTGCATGCTCATCTTCAATTTACCATTCTTACGTCTGCTTTTACCTTTAGCCACCTGTTTCTTTTCAGACTTTATAATTCCTAATCTGCTCTGAGTTTCAAGACCAGACCATAAAGAGTGTTGGAGTTGTATTGCATGGAACATGGGGAAATCTGGGGCGGTTGTGAGTGAAGTGCGCTGACGTAACTGGGCTGGCTCCTGCGGGGTGGGTGGGTAACCATGCTGTATTCTGTGTTCTCCTCATTTTCATTACTCCTAAAGTAGCGGCTGTTTCTTTTTTCTTCTGTAGGAGCTTCCATGTACCAGTCTTAAAAGTGAAGGTATGACTGTAATGGGGAATTTTCTGGAATGAAGATAATGTCCTGTGTATTCATTAAATTGTTGTGAGTTTGTCAAAGTTCAGTGAAGAAACATTTAAGATATATCCATTACATTTATAACTTTTATTACATTTATAAATTAAGGTAAAAGGAGAAAAATCATACATTGAATTCGAGTTAGTAGATTTCTTTTTAAAAAAATTTTTAAGTACAGTATGTCTACAGTTTAATTTGAAATACTTTTTTTTTTTGGTTTTTCGAGACAGGGTTTCTCTGTGTAGCCTTGGCCATCCTGGACTCACTTTGTAGACCAGGCTGGCCTCGAACTCACAGCGATCCGCCTGCCTCTGCCTCCCGAGTGCTGGGATTAAAGGCGTGCGCCACCACGCCCGGCTGAAATACATTTTAAAAATAGATTTAAGCCAGGTGTAGTAGTACATGCCTCAAGTCCCAGCATGCTAGAAGTGGAGGCAAGACAATTGAGAATTTGAAGCCTGGCTGGCATAGCGATTTCAGGCCCACCTGCAGTACACCCCTATATAGTCAGCAATTTTGAGATAAAAATAAGGCTGAGCTGCCTCAGCTGGCAAAAGCTACACAAGTCTGATGACCGGAATCCAGCCCTAGAGCCCACAGAAGCCGGTATGGTCTGTCCTAGCATTGCACTGCAAGGTGGGGAGCAGGGACAGGAGAACTACTTAGACACTCACGGGCAGCTGGTCTGGAGCATGTTTTGTTGTTGTTTGTTTTAGTTTTTTGAAACAGGGTTTCCCTGTGTACCCTGGCTGTCCTGGACTCACTTTGTAGACCAGGCTAGCCTCGAGCTCAGAGATCCACCTGCCTCTGCCTCCCTGAGTGCTGGGGTTATAGGCCTGTGCCACCACACCTGGCTCTGGAGAGTGTCTTAAAGCTACAGAAACAACAAAATACCTGCCAGGTGAAGAGAGAGAACCAGCTCCCAAAAGTCATCCTCTGACCTTCACTGCACATTTGTTTTCGAACACAAAATTAATATCTTAAAGGGGACTCTCTAGAGAGAAGCCAGTCTAAGAGTGCTCGCTGTGCCGTCTTGAGAGCCAGAGGTGAGGTAATCTCCAGGCATCGTCTACACTGTGTACGTGCAGCTCCAGCAGCTACATGCTGCTGGCTCCAAGCCCAGCTTGGGAAGATGGGGCCCACATTCAAAGGGAGACCACAAAAGAGTCGGCAGAATTGCAGAGCACATCTCATGCACCTGTACACATGTTCACACTCCCACACACATGCACACATCTCTTTAAAAAGAAATACAAAGCAAGGGGCTGGAGAGGCGGCTCAGAGGTTAAGAGAACTGGTTGCTCTTCTAGAGGACCTGCATGGTTCCCAACACCCCCAGAGGAGCTTAGGGCCATCTGTCACTCCAGTTCCAGGGGAACTCATGCGCTCTTCTGGCCTCTCCTTGGGCACATACACATAAAATAAAATTTAAAACAAAAACAATTTTTAGATGAAATAAAAGGCAAGTAGAAAAGATAAATGGGGAAAATAGTTATGTTAATGATAGAGAATAGCAGTTAGGTATATTTGGATGTTCACTACAAAATTTCATTTATATTTATTTGTTTGTTTATTTATTGCTTTGAAAATTTGTTTTAGACAAGGCCTGGCCTGGTTGCTGGGATTATAGGCTCACACGACCATATCTGGCAGTATGTTTGCAAATCTAACAATAAGAAGTTGTAGCCAGGCCCTGTGTAATCCCAGCACTTGGGAGGCAGAGGCAGGTGGGTCACTGTGAGTTCAAGGCCAGCCTGGTCTACAAAGCAAGTCCAGGACAGCCAGGTCTACACAGAGAAACCCTGTTTCCAAAAGAAGAAGAAGGGGCCGGAGAAATGGCTCAGAGGTTAAGAGCACTGTCTGCTCTTCCAAAGGTCTTGAGTTCAAGTCCCAGCAACCACATGGTAGCTCACAATCACCTATACTGAGATCTGGTGCCCTCTTCTGGTGTTCAGGTGAAACACTGTATACATAATAAGTAATAATTAAAAAAATAATAAAGAAGCCCTCTGGCTGACAGCAGTACTCAGTAGAGGTCACTGATTAAAAAGAAGAAGAAGTAGGTACAGGTAAGGCTGGGTTTATTTCTGTGCTCTGATGCCTGACCCCTTGGTGCTTGCAGGACTGCCTGTAGGGTCTGCCTTAGCCGTGCCCTGATCTCCCACTCTACACCTGACAGTGTCTGTCCTGAAAGCCATCAGAGGGTCTTGTCTTAGTCACCCTAAAACTCATTTTGGAGAAGTTTTAGATGACAGTAGCACAAAGTAGACGTTCTGTTCAGGAGAGCAGTGTTGATGAGGATGCTTCTGAGGGTAAACGGTCAGATTCACAGTGCAGAATTAGCCACTCGAGAGCTCACAGGTCAGTGAAATTCAGTTCACTTGCCATATTACCATATTGGCACCTGTCACACCAAAAATGTCTTCTTTATTTCTTTATCCCTACACTTTCTGGTTTTTCGAGACAGGGCTTCTCCGTGTGTAGCCCTGGTGGCCCCATACTTCTTAAGCGTTCTTTCTTCTTCCAGCCTTCCCCATATGCCACCACCAACCTTCCATCTCTATGGATTTTATGGATTATTATATATGAATTGTTATGCAATGTATAATCTTGATGGTTTATTTCTTTTTTTTTTTTTGAAGGTTGTCATTTTTACGGCTGAATAATAACTTCATTTTGTCAATATACTGCATTTTCTTTATCTATTTGTTAGCTGATAGCTACTTAGGTGATTTCTATTTTTTGACTGCTGTGAATATGCTGTTACAAAACCTACACATGATTTTGGTTTCTTCTTTTTTGAGAAAGGGTTTCTACACCCAAGCTGGCCTCTAACTCACGTATAGTCAAGGGTGCTCTTGAATTTCTGATCCTCACAACCAGCTCCCGAATGCTGAGGTTATAAGCATGCACTAAACAAGCTTTTGTTTCAATTACTTTTCAGGGAAGGGAGTTGGTTTTTTTGAGGAAGGGTCTCTCTGTGTAGCCTTGGCTGTCCTGGACTCACTTTGTAGACCATCCTGGCCTCAAACTCGCCTGCCTCTGCCTCCCGGGTGCTGGGATTACAGGCGTGCGCCACTGTGCCTGGTTATGTTTCAATAACTTTTAAGTGTTTTTTATTTCATTTATTTTTGAGACAAGGTCTCGCTCTGTAGCCCACGCTGGCCTATAGCTCACCATTTGTACCTCATGCTGGTTTTAAATGTGTGCTGGTCCTGTCTTAGCCTCTTCAGTGTTGTGATCGTAGGTATAAGCCCCAACACCCAAATACTGTTTTTTTTTTTTTTTTGAGACAGGTTCTCACATATCCAGGGCTGGTCTAGAATTCACTATGTACCTAAGGATAACTTTGAACTTCTAATCCTCCTGCCTATACCTTCTGAGTCCTGGGATGACAGACATGCACCACCACCGCTGGCTTATGCAAGTTCCAGCCTGACCTTGGCTGCACAGTGACCAAAAGTCCTCAAACTGTCACAACTGGGTGTGAATGGGGTTTTGACTTTAATTTCCTTAATGATGTTATTACACCATACTGTGTTTCTATGGCCATCTGTGTGTCTTTTGGGGGAAAAGATCTCTTAAGTTATTGATATTTTTTTAAAAATTGGGTTGCTGGTCTTTCTGTTCTCAATTTGTAATATGTATTTGGATCTTAGATGCTTATGAGGTATTTAATTTGCAAATATGTTTGTTTTGTGAGTTATTGCCATTTTTTGATGGTATCCTTCAATTTCATACACAGAAGATTTTTTTGAGTCCATAAGTTGAGTCCGATATATGGTTCTTTACCTTTTGTGTGCACCATAGGTGCCCTGCCCTCAGCCTTCTCAGCCTCTGCCTCCCCTTCTCATCTCTTCCTTCTTCTCTTTCATTTTTTTTTTTTAAATAGGGATTGAGCCCAGGGCCTCATACACACTAGGAAAGTGCTGTAGCATTACTAGAGTTATCTAAGGCGTCTCTAGAGCCCACTTGGATTTTTATTGGATACAGTGTACTCCGTCTGCAAAGAATGAGTGTACCTTTTCTCTACACTCTTATCCATAACATGTATTAATCAGCTTTGGGTTTTCTGTTTTGATGGGTGAAAATAAGATTTTAAAAGCAGTTTTAATCAGTAATTTTTTTGTTTGTTTTTTGTTTTTGTTTTTTTATGGTTTTTTTGAGACAAGAGTTTCTCTGTGTAGCCTTGGCCGTCCTGGACTTGCATTGTAGACCAGGCTGGCCTCCAACTCACAGGGATCCACCTGCCTCTACCTCCCAAGTACTGGGATTAAATGCGTGTGCCACTACGCCTGACTTAATCAGTAATTTATTTACATTATTACATTTGTTTTTCTTCAGCATATAGTCAATCAAATATGTGTTGAGTGAATATTAACATCTTTTGCATGTTTGTTTTTTTCTTTAATTGGCTATAACAGATGCTACATTTATGTGCGACAAGCGATGTAACAAGAAACGATTGTGTGGACGGCATAAATGTAATGAGATCTGCTGTGTGGTAAGTGGACTTGGCATTTGTTGTTGTTATCTGATTCCAGTCAGCTGGAAGCCTCAGCCCTCTGGAATTCAACCCAGGTTTAGAAATCAGCAGGAGGGGGCTAAACAGAGTCTAGTCTCCTAGTCTCTGAGCATTCAGCACACACGGCCTCTTAGGGGTGCCCAGCAGCCCAGAGAAGAAAGAGCCTATAGAGAAGGCCTCTGACCCCAGTCCTAAGACAACTTCATTTTTCTTTTTAAGATTTCGTTTTGTTTCTTTAGTCTTGTAGGTGTGTGTCTGCGTTGGCCTATGTATGTGAGTGCAGAATTAGAGGCGCCAGATTCCCTTGGAACTGGAATTACAGGCAGTTTAGGCCACTTGACATGTGCTCCGGGAACCAAACTTGTGTCCTCTGCAAAGCAGTAAATATTCTTAACTATGGAGCCATCGCTCCAGCTTCCAAAACAACTTTAGATAGGATTGGTCCCTTGGGAGAGTGACTTTGTTGCCCCAACACTGGCATGGGCTTAGCAATTTGAGCTTTGCATTTCATGCATTCATTCGGCAGATCAGAGGCCAAAATGAATATGCTAGGGTTTGTTTGTTTGCTTTGTAAGTACAGGTTCTCCATATATTGCCCTAATGGGTCCAGAATTTGCCCTGTAGAACAGGCTAGTCTTGAACTTAGGGCCCATTCTCCTGCTGCTGCCTTCATAGTGCTGAGATTACTGCCGTGAAGTTGCCGTGCCTAACTGACTATGGGTTTTTTAAAGGCACAAGTTTTGTTTATTTAAAATACTTATTTCTGTAGAATTAATTGTAGGACCATTACCTCACACCGTTATTGTGTTATCTATATGTGCATAGATGGATGGATGCATGGATGGATGGATACATGGATGGATACATGGATGGATGGATGGATGGATGGATGCATGGATGGATGCATGGATGGATGGATACATGGATGGGTGGATGGATGCATGGATGGATGGATAGATGGATGAGTGCATACTGTACAATATACATGAATAAGGCAACATGTATGCATATGTATATGAATATGTGTAGACAAACAAGACAGGATAATAGTAATAACAAGGTAGTACAAATATATATGTGCATATAAGTATATATGCATGCAAACTGCAATGTTGTTCTTTTTGTTTGTTTTGTTTCTTTGGTCAGGTTTTGAGATGGTCTCACTATGTAGCACTAGCTAGCCTAGAACTTACTATGTAGACAAATAGACTAGGCTGGCCTTTAACTCACAGAGATCTACCTACCTCTGCTTCTGCCTCCCAACTGCTGGTATTAAAGGCATGTACCTCAGCACCTGACACAATACTGTTCTTTATATTTTGATGCTAGGGAGATAGTTAAGCTATTAAAGTGCCTCACAAGCATGAGAGCCTGAGTTTGGACCCCAGCACACATTACAAATGCTGGGCACAGTGGGGCATGCTTGAACCCCAGTGCTGGGGAGACCAAGAAGGAGAATTCCTGGAGTTTGCAGGCCAACCATTCTAGCCTAATTAATGAACTCCTATCTCAAAGCAGGCAGAAAGTGTCCTGAGGAGGACACCTGAGGTTCTCTTCTGGCACGCGCGCGCGCGCGCGCGCGCGCACACACACACACACACACACACACACACACACACACACACACACTGAAAAAACATTTTGTCTTGTTAAGGTGAAGAATGACAGTGTCGTGTTTTATACCAAGGTTGATAAGCAGAGTTTGGAAGCCTAAAGACTTCCTCTAATTTTGAGAAAATTGAGACAAAAGCAGAGCTGTGATAGTGAGGCTCATCCGCCGTGTCCCCTACAGGAAATGCTCATTTGTAAAATGGAGAAAATATCCTGAACAAATATCTATCTCTCCTCTTAGGACAAGGAGCACAAGTGTCCTTTGATTTGTGGGAGGAAACTCCGCTGTGGCCTTCATCGCTGTGAAGAACCTTGTCATCGAGGGAACTGTCAGACCTGCTGGCAAGCCAGTGAGTACCTTCACGGTGCACTTAGTTTCTGGAGCCAGCCTAGGGGCGCGTTCTTTGTTTCCAGCACTTGGTGGTAGAGGCAGGCAAATCTCTGTCACTCACTGTGTAGACCAGGTAACCTCAAACTGACACAGTGAGTTCCCGGACTACATGTAGCCGGAGCTACATAGACATACCCCCATCTCAAAAACAAAACTAAAGTTTCCTAGAAACTTTTTGAACAATTGGTTTGCTTAGATTGACAAGGATTCGCGCACTCTTAATCCCAGCACTCTGGGAGGCCAGCCTGGTCTCACACTCACAGAGATCCACCTGGCTCTGCCTCCCCAAGTGCTGGGCTCACAGGCGTGCACCACCATGCGAGGCTTAGTTATTCTTAACCGAACACAGAAGTGCATTCCTATAATGAAAGCGCAGGGACCAATTAAATAAATATATATCTGTGCATATTGTTATATCTATGTACAAACTATGAAGGCTTGTTTTGTTTAATCTATTTTCTCAGGTTTTGATGAGTTAACCTGCCACTGTGGTGCCTCTGTGATCTACCCACCAGTTCCCTGTGGGACTAGGCCTCCTGAGTGTACCCAGACCTGTGCCAGGATCCATGACTGTGACCATCCAGGTGAGTCACTTCATGTGCCCACACCTCATGGCCTACTCACACCCTGTCGTTTAGAATTGGAATGCCGCTGCTGGTTAGCTGTCCGTGCTCCTCTGTTCTGTGAAGATGTGTCTAGGATCTAAGCCACAGCAGGACTCATAGCATGCTCACCTCCTGTTTCTTTGTCCCGTAGCTGTTAAGCACATCCAACGGTTTGGAAGAGACCCTAGTTTGTTGACTTTCAAAGACTCCTTTCTTTGTTGCCTCTACTTTTGATGCATATTTCAGAACTGAATGTTGTTTTTACAGAACTAAAAATCACTTAGTTAAAGCCAGTGAGCCAGCTCAGCAGGTAACTGTGCTTACTCCTAAGTCTGATGACCTGAGTTTCATTCCCTGGTCCCTTATGGTGGAAAGAGAAAGCCATGCCATGCCATATGTATTCTTACACGCATATGCACACATGCACACCCACACACAAACACACACTTACACGGCACACATACTCTTACACACACACATTCGTACACACATACATACACAGCAAATAAGTAAATATTATAAAAAATTCTTGAAGTTGGTTTTGTTAGGAAAGCAATATGTTTATTAAGTAATTATATAAAAAAAAGTAAGCCAAAAGATTGATATTCAGTCATCTATTATGGCACTTTTTAAACAATTTATTTTTAATTATGTGTATGTGTGTGGGTACATACATAAACGCAGAGGACAGAAGTCAGTGTCAGATCCCCTAGGGTTCCAGGTGGTTGTGAGCTGCCTATTAGAGCCCTGAGAACTGAACTCTAGTCCACTGAGCTATTTCTCCAGCTTTCCGTTATGATGCATTTTAAGAAATAATTTTCTATGTGCATGTATGTATGTGTGTGTGTATTATATGTATGTTTGCCTTTTTTCTTAGACTAAAAGTGAGGTTCTACTGAGTGCAATGATTTTAAAGTTGTTGGTTTTGCTATTATCTTTACTTTTTTACAGTGTAATTTGTTGGGGTGTTTTCTCAGGAGTTGAGACAGTCTTACTTTGTAGCCAGCCTGACCTCCAGCCATATCTTATCTGGCTGGTCCCAAATTCTTGATCCTTTGGCCTCAGCGTCCTGAGTGTTGAGGCTACAAGCATACAGCACCATATCTCAACAATATAATACCAATTTATATTTTCTAAATTATGTAATTAGGTTACATTTTATTTCTGGGGGCTGGAGAGATGGCTCAGAGGTTAAGAACACTGTTAAGGTCCTGAGTTCAATTCTCACAACCATCTATGAGATCTGGTGCCCTCTTCTGGCATACAGGCACACATGCACGCAGAATACTGTATAAATAATAAATAAATCTTTAAAAAATAAATAAATTTTATTTGTGAATACACGCTGGTACACTGAATCAGAGACAACCAACAAGAGTCAGCTTTGGAGCTAGGTGGTGGTGGCGCATACCTTTAATCCCAGCAGAGAGGCAGAGGCAGGTGGACCTCTGTGAGTTTGAGACCAGCCTGGTCTACAGAGCTAGTTCTAGGTCAGCCAGGTGAAACCCTATCTCAGGAAAAAAAAAAAAAAAAAGAAGAGGAGGAGGAGTCAGTTCTCTCTGTCTACCTTGTAGGCCCTAAGGATAGGACAGAGCTCAGGGTGTTAGATTTGGTGACAAGCATCTTCATCTTTCCCCCGGTATAAATTTTTTGTATTTTATTTTTATGTGTATGGGTGTTGCCTGTTTGTCTGTCTGTCTGACCGTTACATGCAGTGTCCACTAAAGAAGAGGGCTTTGGGTCCTCTGGAGCTGGAGTTACACACGGTTGTAAGCATATAGATGTGTGGCGTCAAACTGGAGCCCTCTACTCTTAGCTGCGGAGCCATCTCTCCTTCTCCCTAACGCTGATGTTCAGGTAACAGTGGAGTGACCTGCTACATCAGTGGTTCCCAGCTTCCTAAAGCTGCAGCCCTTAATCCAGCTTCTCATGTGCGGTGACCCCAACCACCACATTGTTCTCATTGCTACTTCCGAACTCCTAATTTTGCCGCTGCAACGAACGCTCTTAGGCTACCCCTGTGAAAGGGTCATTTGACACCGCCACCACTGCCCAAAGGGTTGCAACCCACAGGTTGAGAACCACGGTGTTGCTGGATAGGCCACCATTTTTCTAGTCCATTTTATGTTGCTGAATATTTAAGTTGTTTTCAGTATTTCTCTGATAAACTGCTACAGATACCAGGCCAAAACCCACATCATATTTTCTCTGTCTAGAAAGTGTTGCTAGCTGTTGTCTATGATCATATTAGATGCTGCTGTGTGACAGACTTTTCCTGAGGAGACATCTACTCCCCCAGATAGAGAGCCCACAACACACCAACGTACAGACACTACAAAAATCCACCTTGGTGAACCAGTGAATTTTATTGGTGTTATTTACAGGAATGCTGGTGAGGGTTTGTTAAAGGACCCAAAATAACTAAGTAACAGCTGGATTAGCATAGCTGCCCAGCACAGGTGACAGCTCACAAAAGCTGGGAACCTGGAGCACACTGACAGACTGCAGGCAGCTCAACGTTATAAAGAGTGCTTTATCGGGGCCTCCCTTAGTCCAAGCCTCCTGCAGGCAGCTGGTCTTGTCAGAGGGTCTTTGCAGCTTGTCTTGTGTGAGAGTGACTCTCTGGTGTCTTTATTGTTTACTCTGGGAGGGAGAGAGGGACCAACCTAGAGACTGGTTGGTTTCAGGGACTTCCTGAAGCTATTTTGAGTTGATTTACTTGTAGCTTAAGGAGCTTCCCTGCAGAGTGCAGTGTTTCCGTCTCAGAGGAAACTGGTACGCAACAGGGACATTGTTTCATTTCTCAGCCCCTGTGAAATAGCAGCTGAAGGCACCAGATCCCATATGTCACCCCACTACATGGGCCTGCGGCTAAGACCCCGGGAAAGGGGAGAGTCTCCTGGACTGGGGTTGATGTTTCTGCCAGGAGAAAACCTGCAGTTTCAATTCTCTCATTGCTGGAAGCTGTTCCCTATGCTTTATTCTTAACTGCGTTTCACTCCCAAAGTAGGACTTCTCAGGCGTAACCACGGTCGCTAGGAGACGCTGACTCCTGACTGCAGCCAGGGACTGTCCAGGTCCAGAGGAGTTCTGCTTCTCTTCCACTTATTAAAAGAGACATGACTAGAAATTAATCATTAGTTAATAAGTTATACCATGGCCTACAAAGAAATGGAATATTTCAAAAGACTCCAGGTAGTGGCACTCAGAGACAAACTTGGTCTTGAGTTTTGTGTCTGTTTGTCAATGCCTTTTCTCATGTACACCGACACTCCAAGAACTCCCATTCCCAGGGGCCTGTCCCCAGCTGAGCTGGCCCGTGACACCCACACCTACCCTGTGTCTAGCCTTGTGATTTGAAGTTCGATGACTGGTTCTCCATTTTGTTTTGTGTTTTTGTTGAGTTTTTTGGATTTTTTTTTTTTTTTTTTTTTTTTTTTGAGACAGGATTTCTCTGTGTAGCCTTGGCTGTCCTGGACTCACTTTGTAGAATAAGCTGGCCTCGAACTCACAGAGATCCACCTGCTTCTGCCTCTCTGAGTGCCGGGATTACAGGCGTGTGCCAGCTGCACTTTCAGAATTTTTTTTTAATATAATAAAACAGAACTAAGCAAATGTGTCTTGAAGTAAAAAACTCTTTTTGGGAAACCCTGCATGGTCTTCCCACCATGGTTTGGCAGTCATGCTGGCATGAAGTGTGCAGGCCAGTCCCCACCCAGCCCTTCTTTTCCACCAGCTTGCAGAAGTTGCAGCCAGTGTCCAAATCCTGCTTTTGTTCAGCATTTGTGTTCATTTTCTCGAGTGTCTTTTGAATATCCAGCGTGCTGTCAGGCAGAGGGAACTTGAGAGGATGAAAAAAAAATCTCCCATTATGAGGGTCTCATGTTTCTGAGAGCTAGAGATTGGTAGCTATACATGTAGATGGGCCAGCTAACAAGGTGGCCAGCCTTGTGTTGGACTGCTAAAGACCTGGGGGGTGGCGGGGGTGGAGCTCCGGGTAGAGCACAAATCAGTAAAAGCATTTTAAATAATTAAAAACAGTTTATTTTTGTATGAATGGATATTTTGCCTACATGTATGCCTGTGCACCACCTGTGTGCCTGGTGACTGTGGAGACCAGAAGATGGCATCCGATTCCCTGGAACTGAACTGACAAATGGTTGTGAGCTACTTACTGTATGAGTGCTAAGAATTGAACCTGCATCCTTTGGAAGAGCGGTGAATGCTTTTAAATGTTGAGCCATCTGTGCAACCCACAGTAGAAGCATTTTACACAGACTAAATGACAGATGTCTGGACATCAGTTAGCAGTTGCGGTGTAAAATAAAGCTAACAGTTGGGGCTAGAGAGGTGGCTCAGTGGTTAAGAGCACTGATTGCTCTTCCAAAGGACCAGGGTTCAATTCCCAACACCCACATGGCAGCTCACAAGAGCCTGTAACCTCACACAGACATACATGCAAGCAAAACACCAGTGCACATAAAATAAATAAATACATAAATTATTTTTAAAAACAAAGCTAGCGATGACACACTCCTGGAATCCTAACACTCAGGTCAGAGGCAGGCAGATCTCTGAGTTCAAGGCCAACCTGGTCTATCTACAAAGTGAGTCCAGGACATCAAGGCCACACAGAGAGACCCTGTCTGGAAAAACAAAATTAAAGAGAAATAAAATAAAGCTAACAGTCGAATGCAGAACAGGCAGACCAGATGGCTCTCTGGGGGTGATAGGATCCTTCCCATCTCCAGCTTGTGTGTGTGAGTGTGCATGTGTGTAAGTGTATGTGTGAGTGTACATGTGTTTGTGTTTCCTGTGTGAGTGCCAGCAGAGGCAAGAACAGGGCATTTCATTCCCTAGAGTTAGAATTACACCCAATTGTGAGCCACGGATGTGGGTGCTGGGACCCAAATTTGAGTCCTGGAAGAGCAGCAGACTAACTGCTCGGCCATCTTCCTGGCCCTGAATGCCCACTTTTCAGTACTCGGATATAAAGCCAGAGACATTTTACTTCCTTGTGACCATTTAGAAAAAGTCCTGACTCTAAAAACTTGAACGTTTCATCTTATGTGCCATTTATAACAGGTTTATAGTATTTGTGACCTTATTAGGAAATTATTCCTAAAGTTATTTTCCTGTTTTTGCAGTGTATCATACTTGTCACAGTGAGGAGAAGTGTCCCCCTTGCACTTTCCTGACTCAGAAGTGGTGCATGGGCAAGCACGAGGTAAGGCTCTCTCCTTGGTGTTGTGTTCCTATCAGACATGTGTAATTTAATTGCTTAAATATTGTTAGTCTCATTTCTCAAACTATAGTCCAAGAAGCAGACGCTTTCTATTATCAATTTTCATTATTATGTTAAAATTTGCATATAATAAAATTTACCAGAGCCTGGCAGAATGACTCAGCAGGTAAAACACTTTCCATACAAACCTGACAGCCTGAGTTTAACCTACATAAAAGAAGGAGAAAACTGACTCCACAGAGTTGACCTCTGACCTTCACATGGATGCTGTAGCATACTTGTATGCACACACGCACACATAACACGCACGCACGCACACACGCACTAATAATAAATTTTTAAAATTTATTTTTTGTGTGTGTTTTGCCTACATGTATGTCTGCGTGCCTCATGCCCATGGAGGCCAGCGGAGGCCATCAGATCTCCTGGAATTATAGTCACAGATGGGGCAATAAGCCACCATGGAGGTGCTAGGAATCAAACCTGGGTCCTCTAGAAGAGCAGCCTGTGTTCTTCACTGCTGAGTCATCTCTAAGATGGCTGCACTGTTAAGAGCACTGGCTGCCCTTCCACGGGCACCTACATGGCGGCTTACAGCCATCTGTCACTCCAATTCAAGGAATCCTGTGCCCTCTCTGACTGGAAGAGGCATACGGCATAAGGCATGCATACATACATATATGCAGGTAAAACACTTACATAAATTTAAAAAATTAGAGATCGATATATATTTAGGAGCCAGCAAGATGGCTTAGTGCTTGCCAAGCCTGACACCCTGAGCTCAGTCCTTGGATCACATGGTAGGAGAGACCCCGCTTTCTCCAATTGTCCTCTGATGTCTACACAGACAGCATGGCACATGTGTGGTCACACAAAATCACACACTCGCACATTATTTCTTTTCTTTTTTAAAAGAATTACTATTTTTTTTTTATGTATATGAGTATTCTATTTACATGTACACCTGCAGGCCAGAAGAAGGCATCAGATCACAGTATAGATGGCTGTGAGCCACCATGTGGTTGCTGGAAATTGAACTCAAAACCTCTGGAAGAGCAGTCAGTGCTCTTAACCACTGAGCCATCTCTCCAGCCCTGCACGTTATTTCTTCAATGCATATTTATTATAGAAAACTGAGAAAATACTGCTCTGATGCAACAAAAAACAAAACAACAGCACCAAACACTTTTTGTTTGTTTGCTGTGCTGGGCACTAAACCAAGAGCTTTGCGCATGTTAGCTGTACTGGTTAGCTTTAACCAACACAACTTGATATAACCTAGAGTGGCGAGAGAAGAGAGTTTTGAAGAGAAATTACTTAGACCAGGTTGGCCTGTGGCCTTGTGGAGAATTGTCAGTTGTTGACGTATATGAGAAAACCTAGTCCCATGTGGAAGGCACAGTGCCCTAGGCGCGGGGTCCTGAGCCATGTAGGTGGAGACTTCAAGCCAAGCAGCAAGTGAGCAGACACCCAAGCAAGCAGCATCCCTTCCCTCTCAGCTCCTGAGTTTCCCCTGGCTTCCCGCCATGAATGGTTAACTGGAAGCGAAAGCCAAACAAACCATTTCCTACCACATGGCTTTTCCTTAGGCTGTTCTGTTACAGCAACATATTGAACCTAGACCAGAAATTGGTACTGAGGAGTGAGGTTGTTGCTGTGAAAGCTCTGACTGTGTGTTTTGGAGGCGGAATATGGAAGACTTTGGGACTGGGCTGCGAAGTCCAGTGTGGAAGCTTGGGCGAAGTACTGCCCTTTGAGGACTAGTTCTTGAGGTTTCAGAGAGAAGAGAGGACTTTATCAGGAAGTGGGCCTTTTCCTACGTGGCTAATAATCTGTGTGTGGTGATCAGTCTGGGGCTGAAGAACAGCCATGATTGATAAGAGATCAGCACCACCGAGGCAGAACCTTCTGTGCCTCCTAGAGACAACAGGAAAGTATTTCCTTAGGGTCAGCACAAAGACGCGAACATAGCTGTTGTCCAAGGGCTGGGCTGCACCTCAAGCCTGCAGCAGAACTTGACGTTGTAAGCGCTGCCACATGGTGCTGGGTTTGAAGGCACAGGAGGCCATGGGGAGCCGCGGAAGCCAGGCACCATGCAGCAGGGTCCACGTCCCTGCAGAGTCCTGTAGAGGCCTTTGGTGAAAGTGAAGTCTCGGCAGCAATGGAGACCCCACAGTATTGGAGATACCAGAACTGCGCTGTGTCCACCAGTGAGAGCTGCTGGTGTGGGATGGATCAGCCTGAGAGAGGAGCTGTGTGTCCTGGGGATGTCAGAGCTCAGGAGACAAGGCTGCCTAAGCCCTCGGGACCCTGGAAGATGACATAATGATTGAGTTCCACGTGTTGGACAGTGAGCTGCAGGATTTTGGGGTTGCTTTAGTGTAGCTGCTTTTATGCCGTAGTTCTTCCCTTTTGGAATAAGAATGTTTAAGTATGTAACCTGTTTTTTATTTTGCAGGAGCTCACAATTAAGAAACTTTGGACTTTTAAAGAGACTTTGGACTTTTGAAGTGTTGGAATTTTTGAAGACTTTGGGGGGCTTTTTTGGAATTGGACTATATTTTATACTAAGATATTACCATGAGATTTGGGGACAAGAAATGAAAAGCTCAAAGTGACATGTTTGTGTGTTAACTTGACAAGGGATGAATTGTGCTGATGTAACCGTCACCTTGACACAACCTAGAACCACATAGAAAGAGGGTCTTACTGAGGAACTACTTAGATCAGATTTGGCCTGTGGGTATGTCCGTGGGGGATTTTTCTTGATTGTTAATTGATGTGGGGAGCCACGGCCCACTGTGAGAGGCACCGTTTCTTAGGCAGAAAATCTTAAACTGTGTGAGTGGAGAAATGAAGCTGAGCAGCGAGCAACGTGCATGCGTTCACTCCTCTCTTCCCTGGCTGTGGGTGCGATGTGCTGGCTGCTTCAGTTCCTGCCCTTGCTTAGACGCAATAATGAACTGTAACCTGGAATTGTAAGCCAAATAAACCCTTTCTTCCTCTGTTTCTTTTTGTCAGGCTATTTTATCACAGCAGCAGGAATGGCAAGGGCCCTGTGGCTGACCTGCACCCCTAGGCAGTGAGAGAAATACTCTGACATTTTGTTGTGTAACCAGGGAATGTGTACATGCTCCTCCTACTCCAAGATGATGGAGTGTGTGGCCTGCTCTTGTTCCTTCGTAACTCTTGCTATCTGTAACATGTTTTCAAATATTCTTCTATCTTTAATAGACATTTTTTCTGTACTTATATCCTGTGGTAGCTTATTTTGGGGTGGGTTTTTGGTTGGTTGGTTTTTTTGAGACGGTTTCTCTGTGTAGCCCTGGCTGTCTTGGAACTCACTCTGTAGCACAGGCTACACAGAGATCCACCTGCCTCTGCATCCCAAGTGCTGGGATTAAAGGCGTGCGCCACTATGCCCAGTCTCCTGCCGTAGTTCTTAAATCATAGTTCTTTATGTTCCTTCTCTATAATTTGTGTGTGTGTGTGTGTGTGTGTGTGTGTGTGTGTGTGTGTGTGTGTGTGTTTGTGTTTGCTTTGAGGCAGGATTTATATAGCTTCAATTGGCCTTAAGCTCCTGACCCCCTGTCTCTACCCCTCAGGTACTGGGATTACAAGCATGTCTCACCCTATCTGCATTGTACTTTCTGTTAATTTATTTACCACGAAATACTCGTGTGTTACCTTTACTCAATAAATAATAATTGAATACCTACTTTCTGCCAAGTAACAGAATAGGTGTGAGGTAACTCAGAAGTTAACAAGGCTGACACACCCCTGCTTTTATGGATCCATCATTTCAGGGGTAGTGGGCAGAGAGAAACTTACCATTGTGAGCAGAGAAAGTGTGTGGGCGCAGAGATCCTGCCAAAGAAAGGCATACTAGAGGAAACAACTCCGTAAGGGACACTGAGATAGAATAAGTAAGTCCTGAGGAGTGGTAACAAGAGCGCAGAACTTAACAGAAGGTATCCCTAATTCCAAAGCAATTGGAAGGATGTGTGGTCTAGAGCTGGTGGCCTCTTCAAAGCGAGAAGTTAGATGTCATGGGAGCTGGACGTGATAGCGCATGCTTAATCTCAGCATTAGAAAGGCTGAGAGTGGAACTGGAGTTCAATTCCCAGACACCACATGGTGGCTCACAACCATCTATAATGTGATCTAATGCCCTCTTCTGGCCTGCAGGTGTACATGCAGACAGAGCACTGTATACATAATAAAAAAATAATATTAAAAAAAAGAAAGGCTAAGAGTTTGAAGCCAGCCTGGGTTACATAGCAAGACTCCATGTGAAAAAGTCATGTATTACTGGAATAAAACTGTCTCCAAGCCAAGTGTGGTATCATATGCCTTTAATACCGGCAGCAGCAGAGGCAGGTGGACCTCTGAATTCAAGGCCAGCCTGGTCTACAAAGTGAGTTCCAGGACAGCCAGGGCTCTGTTACACAGAGAAACCCTGTCTCAAAAAACAGGGGGAGAAAAAAAAAAAGAGAGTCTCCAAATTTCAAGGGCTCTTGAAGGAATTGTAATGAATATATAAAAATAATCTTGAAGCTGAGCATAGTACCACATGTCTGTAATCCCAGCACGTGGGGAAGTGGAAGCAGGGGATCAAGATAAGACCCTGTTTTTTATTATTATCATTATTATTATTATTATTATTATTATTATTATTATCATCATCATTATTTAATAATTAATAATATTTGATTAGTAATAAATTTCCAATGTGTTTTTCCAGCAATGAGAGGCCTAGAAGCAGGTAATTTTTCAGGAAATAAAATGAATTGGGAGTTCTGTTGCCTCTTCATTTTAAAAAGTATGTGTGTGATGGGGGAAAGGTTTGTGTGCCACAGAGTTGTGTGTGGAGGTCAGATGACAGCTCCCGGGAATTGCTTGTCTCCTCCTGTATGGGTCCTAGGAATTGGATTTGGTTGGCTGGGCTTGGCAGCATGTTTTTTTGCCAATTTGCCGGTCCTTGCCTCATCCTCCCTTATGCCAAGGTTAGCTGAAGTTATGAGACCATCAGCTGGGAGACGTGACGGGATAGTTGAGGATATAACCACATAACACAGCTCTGCAGCAGTGCCAAGCCTGCCCCTGTCCACTAGTTTTTCACCTCAGCCTTCTGTGAGTGGGCAATGACACCATCCCCCTGGTTTGTCAGGTGATTTTGAGGGGAGGAAGGAAAAGCTGGAAAGGCAAGCTCCAGCACAAATCACCCTGGCCCTGCCTCCTGAATGTTAGGACAGTAGGCCTGCCCGCCTTAGTGGTTGCAGCATTTTAAAAGGTGTTCCCTAGTTACCTGGTCTCATCTGTGCATGTGGGATCCCCACAGTGTTATCCTTAAACAGCGTCGGCATTTGCTTTTCTTTCTAACCACTTGGACTTTGAAATTTTAATTGTTGTCAATTGGTGATGGTGCTTAATCCCAGTTCTCGGGAGGCAGAGGCAGTTAGATCTCGGAGTTCGAGGACACCCTGGCCTACAGAGTGAGTTCCAGGGCAGCCAAGGATACACAGAAAAACCCTGGCAGGAGATAGGGGTGCGGGGGAATCTGCTTTCAGTTAGAAGGAGTTTTTAAGTCTTTATGACTGTGTGTGGTGGTGTCCAGCTTTAATTCAGCACTCAAGAGGCAAAAGCAGGTAGATATCTGTGCTTTGAAACCAGCCCCATCTACATAATAAGACCCTGTCTTAAAGGGGGGTGGGGGCGCTGGAAAGATGGCTCAGAGGTTAAGAGCACTGACTACTCCTCCAGAGGTCCTGAGTTCAATTCCCAGCAACCAAGTGGTGGCTCACAACCATCTATAATGAGATATGGTGCCCTCTTGTGGCATGCAGGTGTACATGCAGGCAGAGCACTGTATACATAATAAATAAATTTTTTAAAAAAAGATTATTTAAGCAAGGCATGATGCCTCCTGTGGCTGCATAGTTCGAGGCCAGCCTGGGCTATTGGAGATCCTGTCTCAACAGTTCCTAAGCAGGGCTAGCCTCATGGTTAACAGGTAAAAGCACCTGCCACTCCGACTACCTGAGTTTAGTTCCTGGGAGCCACATGGTGGCAGCAGAGAGCCAACTCCTGCAAACCTTTCTTTGACCTCTACATGGATGCTATAACATACACACTAAGTTTTTGGTTTTTTGTTGTTGTTGTTGTTGTTGCTTTTTCTTTTTTTCAAGACAAGGTTTCTCTGTGTAGCCTTGGCTGTCCTGAACTTGCTTTGTAGACCAGGCTGGCCTCAAACTCACAGCGATCCACCTGCCTCTGCCTCCTGAGTGCTGGGATTAAAGGCGTGCGCCACTACACCTGGCTCATACACACTAAGTTTATATGTCAAAACAAAACACACAGCTCATTTTCTAAAGAGCTTACAGTCCAGGGACATAACTCAGTGGTACAGTATTTGCATAGCATGCCTGCCTGAGGCTCCTGGCTCAGTCTCAGAGCTGCAAAACATAAAAGGGGAAAGAATGCATTCTAAGAGTGAAAACTTACCCGGAACCCACACAAAGATGAGAATCTGGCTACTTCTGTCTCTCCTAGCTACGAAGCAACATCCCCTGTCACCTGGTTGATATCTCTTGCGGATTACCCTGCAGTGCCATGCTACCCTGTGGGATGCACAAATGTCAAAGACTTTGTCACAAAGGAGAATGTCTTGCGGATGAGGCCTGCAAGCAGCCCTGTACCACACCCAGAGCTGACTGTGGTCACCCATGTATGGCGCCCTGTCACCCCGGTTTACCCTGTCCTGTGACAGCTTGTAAAGCCAAGGTAAGTGTGGGTCCAGCATTGACTTCAGTGGCCCCACTATGTGCATCTAGGAACTGCCAGTCATCAAGAGAAATCATACAGCCTGCATGATACCGTGTGAGGTGGTGGCGCTGAACCTAGTGAGCACAAGACGCGTGGTCCCTTAGGACAGGACAGACGATGGGTGAATGATGACTCGTGTAACTAGGACTGTGGTGTCGTAGAGGAGTAATTATAGTCTCATAGCAGGGACGTGGGGGGTTTCAGTTTGCTCTGAGGGGTCACAAAAGGCCACCCTGAGGAGATGAACACAGAGGGATCACCTGAGTCAGCTAGGCTTGTGTCTGCATCCACTCTGTACACTGGGTTCAGTGGCACAAGCTTCCTTCTAGGTTTGCCCTTTGCACTGGGAGTAAGAAGAGAGGTGCTTTCCAGAAAGGAGCGTTCTGATCTGGGTGTGTCCCCCGCCCCAGCATGTCCACAGCTGTATCATTGGCGTGTGTGTGTGTGTGCGTGTGTGCGCGTGCGCTTGGTGACTAGCGTCTCCAGCCTCGAGAGATGCTGATCCAGCTGGTCTCTACTATGGTTTGATTTAGGAAAGGCTTTAAAAAGGGAAAAACCTGCCTGGTTCTCATATAGTTCTCTGCGGGAAGAGTCACTTCATGCTAATTAATATTTCAGGTAGAGTTACAGTGTGAGTGTGGGAGAAGAAAAGAGATGGTAATTTGCTCCGAGGCATCCGGGACTTATCAAAGGTCAGTGCGATATGTGTGCTCAAGCGTGGGTCTACTTGAAGGGCGTTCCTGTACTAGCTAGAGTCTAGCTAGAGTCTAGCTCCTCTAAAGCTGGACAAACGAGGGCTCTGCCACTGAGCTGCATCTCCAGCCTAAAGAGTTGGTAGGGCTTGTCACTCGTTGCCTTGGGTTTTGTGAAGGTCTGTATTTATGTATTTATTTGTTGCCGGTGCGTGTGTGTGCACAGGCACGTACACACACATGTCATGGTGCATAGGTGAAAGCAAAAGGACATCTTGGGGGAATTGGCTCTCTCCCTCTACTGTGTGGGTTGCCAGGGATGAAAGTGAGATTGTCAGGCTTAGCTGCAAGTATCTTTACCTGTTGAGCCATCTTGCCAGTCCCTAGAAAAATTTTAAAGTAGAATTTTTTACATCTGGGGCTGGAGGGGTGGCACAGCAGTTAAAAGCATTTATTGCTCGTCCAGAGAACCTGAGTCTGGATCTCAGGCAGCTCCTGGTCAGTCTTAACTTCAGCTTCAGGGATCCAGTGCCCTCCCTGGTCTCCTCAGACACCCACACAGACACATGGCATACAGACACATGCACACACGATAAGTAAATAAATGAAATACTAAGTCTTGAGAAAAAGGTTATTCTAGTAGAAGCAGCGACACACACCTGTAATCCCAGCACTCTGGGAGGCAGAGGCAGGTGGATTGCTGTGAGTTTAAGGCCAGCCTGGCCTACAAAGCCAGTCCAGGACAGCCAAGGATATACAGAGGAAAACCTGTCTCTAAAAACAAAAAAACAAACAAAGATGCCTTTCCCCTTTAATTTGTAAAGGAAATACTTGGCTTCCTCCTTCCCACTCTTTCCTCCCCTTTTCATCTAATTACACCAGAAGAGAGAAGGGGAGATGTCGTGAAGTCAGGTACAGTGCCTTAATGCTCTACCTTTTCTTGTCGGTGGCTCAGCCATCACAAGCATGGGCTTCCCACTTGTTCTGGCAGACAGCTGTACAGCTTCCTAAAGTACTGATACCCGTGTGGTTGCGCAGAGATCTGAGTACAGAGATGGCTGTTGGTGAGTGGCCGGCTACACACATCTCTAACATACATAGATGTGAAGGTGTTGGCCGTGGCTGTAGGACTACACGCTTACACAAATAGCTGATTGGACATTAAGTTGGTTTTGTTCATTTGTCTTTGGAAACAAGGGTTTATTTGTTTCTTTGGTGGTTGGTTGGTTTTGGTTTTTCAAGACAGGGTTGCTCTGTGTAACAGCCCTGGCTGTCCGGAAACTCACTTTGTAGAGCAGGCTAGCCTCAAACTCAGAGCCATCCTCCTCCCTCTGCCTCCCTAGTGCTGGAATTAAAGGCATGTAGACCAGGCTGGCCCCGAACTCACAGAGATCTGCCAGCCTCTGCCTCCCAAGGACTGGGACTAAAGGCGTGCACGCCGTGTCTTGCCTGATGGCCTGTTTGAATAAAGCATTGGGCATGGGCGTGGGTGTTCTGGAGACAGAAGGTGTGATAACTCTTCACCTCCTGTGTAGCTGCTTAGAATCTAGCTGAGCTGTGCGCCATAAGCATGTCAGGAGCTTATGTGTAGTGCTACAGTAAGCATCAATGGTAGGTGAGCTTCCAAGGCCACACAGCTGCCCTGTGGTTGCTGGGCTCCGAGGGAGCTTCCGTATCCCCAGCACGGGGAGGTTCTTAGGGCACTGCTGTGCCTCATCATCTTTCTTTCATATATTTCAGGATCGCTGCTATTTCTATGGCCTCTAAACTATCAGACATGCAGCTTGGAGACTCCGTGGAGATCAACAAGTTCATTACCAAGAAGGAAGTCCAGCAAGCCAGGTAATTCTGTGTGTGCCTTCTTCCTCCTCCAGTTGAGCAGTTTGAACAGGGATCCGTGCATCTCAGCCCTTCGAGGTAGCCTCTCACAGTGGGTGTCCACCAGACTGGGATGCTGAGACCATATACAGCACAGCCACACTGAGTCCTGCTCGGGACGCAGCAAAGACCAAAGGCGGTCTTCTGAGCCTCCCTTCAGCCTGCTGGCAGGGAAAGCAGCAGAGGCCTGAATTTGTGTAGCTCAGTCCACAGGACCGAGATCCAAAGTGCTGACTGTTGTCTAGAAAGGGACGCCTGTCAAGGACTGCTAGGCTCCGTAACCAGAAGGCCACCCACCACCCCCCATACCCCCCAGGCCACCCTCAGAAGGACCCATCGAGCCATCTCTGAACTTAGGGAAGACAGCAGCAGCCTGCTGGCAGGGAGTGCTAGCGAGGCCTGGGAAACAGGTGGCCTCACACCAAGGGCTGCTGTATTCATGCACCGCCCACCTGGGGTTTTCTTACTGGACGGGAGCTGTCGTGCTGTGCCCTGACCACTTGTTCCATCTGTTTGTCAAGGTTGCAGTGTGATGAGGAGTGCTCTGCCTTGGAAAGGAAAAAGTAAGTGGTTTCCGTAGCTTGTCACCAGCTCCTCGAGCCCCGTGTAAGGGGACGAGGCAACCCTTCTTTCACTCAGCATCGATCGGTTCTGAGTCTGACCTGCTGTGGGCAGAGGAATGTGGACGTAGGGTTGGATTGGCTAAGATAAACCACTCAGGTAATTTCAGCACATTCAGAGACATGCACTGCGTGGCTTCAGCATAGTGTAGATTTCACATGTCCACGCATGCTTACGTAGTGTCCAGCCACCTTCCTGATCCAACCGAGGCAAGAGGCTATAAAAAATGTTGGATGGGTGTTCTATTGCAGTGTAATATAAGGTAGGTGGGTCTCTGTGACTTTGAGACCAGCATGATCTACATAGTGAGTTCCAGGGCAGCAAGGGATGTGTAGAAAGACTCTGTCTCAAAAAGTAAAAAAAAAATAAAGTGGAGACTGACCAAGGAAAACCTCCAGCCTAGACATGCACAATATAAGCCAGGCGTGGTGGCGCACACTGTAAGCCCAGGACCAGGGAGACTGGCTGGGGCATTCCTACGCGTCTGAGGCCAGACAGGGATACATGGATGAGTTTGAGGCCAGTCTGGATAACATACTCAGACCCTACCTCAAAATAAAAAGCCTGGAGCTATAGCCAAATAGTAGAGGCAACTAACACGCGTGAGGCTCTAGGTTCAGTCCCCAGTACAACCGCCAAAAAAACCTTGTTTTTTCTTGTTTGCTTCTCTCACCCTAATCCTCCACCCCATGTCTTTTTCTTTTCATAGTGCTTAGAATCAAAGCCAGGACCTTGCTTATACTAGGCAAACATTAGACCAGACTGGTCTTTAAACTCACAGTCACCTACCTCTGCCTCCAGGGTGCTGGGATCCACTTCATCTCTTGAGACGAGGTCTCTCTCACTGCTGACTTGGCGCTGGCTGGCTGGGAGGTCCCAAGCTTTCTGTCTCTGCACCCCCAGCTCTTGTTTGTTGGCTAGCTGTTTGATTTTTTGTTTGACAGGGTCTCACTATGTAACTCGTACTGACCCCGTAGTGCCTGTGTAGGCCACGCCTCCTAAGAGCTGGGATGTTGCGATCCATCATAGGCACCATGCTTAGCTTCTGCTTCACTTGGCAGTGTCTGTTTCTGTTAGATGTGAGCTTAGAATTCATATATCCAGTTTCTGTACAGTGTACCAAACTGCATTACCCTTCCTCTGGCAGGGTAGGAGTTCCTGTTGCTACACATTTTTTGTCATACTTGGAATTGTCAGTCTTTTTCATCTTGTTATACTTGTTGACTCTCCCACCTCCTCCTCCCAACTTGGAATATTACAGAATTGTGCAACTGTGCTCTTATTTTCCTTTTTTAAAAAGATTTATTTATTTTATATGTATGAGTGCTTTGCCTGTTGGTATGTATGGACACTGTGTGCATGCCTGGTGCCTTCAGGTATCAGAAGAGGGGGTAAGATGCCCTGGCACTGGAGTTACGGATGGTTGTGAGCCACATGTCAGTACTAAGAACTGAACCTGGCTCATCTGCAAGAGCAATGAGTACTCTAACCACTGAGACATCTTTCCACTCCCCACTGAGACATCTTTCCACTCCCCTTATTTTTGAAAGATTTATTTTTTTTAAAAAGCTTATTTATTATTTACACATGTTCTGCCCGCGTGTGTGCCTGCCCACCAGAAGGGGGCACCAGATCTCATTATAGATGGTCGTGAGCCACCATGTGGTTGCTGGGAATTGAACTCAGGACCTTTGGAAGAGCAGCCAGTGCTCTTAACCTCTGAGCCATCTCTCCAGGCCGAAAGATTTATGTTTATTGTACTCCTGTGTCTATGTGAATTTGTGTCACATATGTGCAGGTACCTAAGAAGCTGGGGTTACACAGATGGGACCTAAACTGAGATCTGGAAGAGCAGAGACCATGCTCGACCTGAGCATCTCTGCAACTCCAGTGCCCCTTATTCTTTCTTGGTTTTCCAAGACAGGTCTCTCTGTGTAGGCTTGGCTGTCCTGGACTCACTTTGTAGACCAGGCTGGCCTCGAACTCACAGCGATCCACCTGCCTCTGCCTCCTGAGGGCTAGGATGACAGGCATGCGCCACCACGCCCGGCGGGCTAATTTATTTAGACCCATCTATTTTGCATATTTTCTATGAAAACAATTCTGTAACCTTTGCCTAGATGGGTTTTGTTTTTGTTTTTGTTTTATGTCTATAGGTATTTTGCCTGGATGTATATTTATGCACCATTTGCATGTCCTGCATCTCTGGTGAAGAGGGTATCAGACCCTCTGAGTTGGAGTCACAGATGGTTATGAGCCACGATGTGGGTGCTGAGAACCAAACCCAAGCCCTCTGGAAGAGCAGCAGGGTAGCTGCTGAGTGTCTCTCCAGCCCCAGTTCCACACTATTTTAAGTAAAACAGTAAAACCTCATGCTATCCACTCTGTCCTGGAAGGATACGACTCACTCGTTTGCGCCATGTATCCACACTGAGTAAGCTATCCGCACGGTTGTCACCTAGGCATCTTAGTTGTCAGCTTGGCTGATGGCAGCAGCAGAGCGTTTCTGTCCAAGTAACCCTTGTAGTAGTTCAGAGTAATGCCTGGTCCTGGGGTTTGCTTGGTTTGGGTGTTTCTTTTCACTGTTTGCTTGCTTACCTGGTGTGTGTGTGTGTGTGTGTGTGTGTGTGTGTGTGTGTGTGTGTTTGCTGATTGGTTGTTGATTGGCTGTTTTTTGAGATATGACAATCCTAGTTCTTGAGAGACCAAGGCAGGAGGATTACTGCTGTTCAGGGCCATCCTGCCAGTATTTTTTTTGTTTCAAAACAAAACCAAAAAAGCCAAAAAGCTAGGCATGGCTGCATATACCTATAGTCCCAGTACTTGGAAGGTGGAGGCAGGATGATCAGGAATTCAAGCCTTCCTCAGCTCTGTTTGTTTTTTCCCCTTCCTTCCTTAACTCTTAATGAGTTTGAGGCCAGCTTGAAGTACATGAGACGTTCAAAAACAAAGTATAGCTGGGCGCATGCCTGTAATCCCAGCACTTGAGGCAGAGGCAGACGGCGGACAGCCTGGTCTACAAAGTGAGTCCAGAACAGCCAAGGCTATACAGAGAAACCCTGTCTAAAAGACCCAAAAATAAAAGAAAAAGTGTGTGCCAGGGGTGATTTCTGTAGTAAAAGGGAGTGAAAGCTGTTGAGTTATGTAAGAACGTGTGCTGAGCTTACTGCAATCTATAGAAAGCTAATGTCCATCACTTACTGCACCAGACTCATAATTTAAACTTCATCGTAGGTTTGCATGTATAGAAAACAGTATGGGGCCAGGGGTGTGGCTCAGCTGGAGGAGAGCTTGGCTAACTGGCATGCAAGTAACCTGGGTCTGATCCCAGCATCACAGGATGCTGCTGTGGTGGTAATCTCAGGGAGAGATAGGAGCATCACAGTAGGCACTTCAGCCAGAGTGTTTTGGATTCAGGCATCAGTAGGGAGTCTTGAGACAAAGCCCCTGTAAATAAGGAAGGAATACTACACGACTTCCCTGTCTGTCACTTTCAGGAGGTTGGCAGAGGCATTTGACATCAGTGACGATTCTGATCCTTTCAATGTACGTTCCTCAGCATCAAAATTCAGCGACAGTTTGAAAGATGATGCCAGGTATGTGACTGGTTACCCACTTTCTCAGCTGAAGCTTATGAACCCGTCTAATGAGTATTATAAGATGTGGTAATTAATGTGTGTTTCTCTCCATTATTAAGCCAATAAAGTTAACTTAAGTTGTAAGAAATCCCATGTTGTTTAGCTGCCCCTTGCAGAACTCAACCTATAGTTGAGGGTGGTCCCTGCAGCAGTAGGTGAGGGTGGTCCCTGCAGCAGTAGGTGAGGGTGGTCCCTGCAGCAGTAGGTGAGGGTGGTCCCTGCAGCAGTAGGTGAGGGTGGTCCCTGCAGCAGTAGGTGAGGGTGGTCCCTGCAGCAGTTGAGGGTGGTCCCTGCCACAGTAGTTGAGGGTGGTCCCTGCCACAGTAGTTGAGGGTGGTCCCTGCAGCAGTTGAGGGTGGTCCCTGCCACAGCAGTTGAGGGTGGTCCCTGCCACAGTAGTTGAGGGTGGTCCCTGCAGTCATAGTCCGGGCCTCCCAAGGGCTACCCAGGATGTCCTGAAAAGGGATAGCTGAGCTGCCTCTCACCCATCTCATAGTCGTAGTGAGGTCCTTATCTGGGGTAGGAGCATCTCCTTTTCTGGCTGTCTGGGGGCTGCTTCTCCTCCTCCTCTTCTCCTGTCTCTTTCTTTTGTTTGTTGTACCATGCCTCTCTTATCCGGCAGTTCCTCAGCTCTGCACTTCTGCTAGCCTTGTCCTCGCTATCCTGTGGTGGCACTAGGGGAGTAGAGGTTCCCAGGACAGCAGGAACAGATGGAATTAACTGATGCTTTCTCATTTCAGGAAAGACTTAAAGTTTGTCAGTGACATTGAGAAGGAAATGGAAACGCTTGTGGAGGCCGTGAATAAGGTAGAACTAAACGCATCCAACTTGGCATCTCTGAGACCAACTTGATTTTTCCCCCCTGAGACAGAATTTCTCTGTCTAACGGCCCTGGCCAGGATCACTTTGTAAACCAGGCTGGCCTTGAACTCACAGAGATCTGCTTGCTCCTGCCTCCCAGTTACTGGGACTAAAGGCACATGCCGCCACAGCTGGCTCCAGCTTGATTTTTTTTTTTTTTTAATATTAGTAAGTTTCAGAAATAGTGTTAGCCTAGGGGGTTGTAGGAAAAGGATGCAGATTCTCAATGCTCAGCCAATAACATTTATGGAATCTTGGATCGCTTCTGTCATTATAGAAAAGATGTCTACAATTTAATTGAGTGTACATTAACGATAATCTTTAGCCGGACATGGTGATGCACACCTTCAATCCCAGAACTCGGGAGGCAGAGGCAGGCAGATGTCTGAGCTCGAGGCCAGCCTGGTCTACAGAGTGAGTTCCAGAACAGCCTAGGCTATAGAGAAATCCTGTCTGTAGGGGAAGAAGAGATGCTCAACAGTACTAGGAGAGTGATTTCAAGTTAGAAGCCGTGCAGGACCCTCAGATGACGACAAGGTGGCCTGGGATAGGGGGCCGCAGGCTGAGGGATGGGCTCCAGCCTGCCGGGGACAGCAAAGTGAACCTTGCGTGGGAAAGTAATTTAGTGCGCTGGGTATGTGATGAACACCATTTATCCCACCGCTCAGGAGGCAGACACAGGTGGATCTCTGTGAGTGAGAGGCCACCTAATCTACATAGCAAAGTCTAGGATAATCAGGCTACACAATAAGTCCCTGTAGCCAAAAAAAGGAGAAGCCAGTCCTGCCCTGGCTCCCTCTCTACTCACTGGGTGTGAGGTCAAAGCGGCTGTTTGGCTGTTTTGGGGGCTTATCTAACAATAGCTGCCCTTCCCAGTGTTTGTTGCCCTCACCGGCTTCCCACTTCCTTCCTTTTCTGCATAGGAAGCCTGAGCAAATGCATTTCTGTTCATGTGCCTATATCTGCACACTTAATGGCTTGAGTAGAACAGACTGCTCCAGGAAGTGGGGGTGGGGATATTTTTTGGGACTATCACTCGGCAGTTATGGGCTCCCTCGGGAAGAGCCACTAAGCCCCACCACGTACTCTTTGTTTCTAGCCCTCTCCATCTGCGTCAGATCCCATCTCACACAGAACCCCTTTGAACCTCTAAAATTCAGTCACAGGCTGACGAGACGGCTCCACGGTCAAAGCCCTCGTCACACAAGCCTGCCAGCCTGAGTTTGATCCCAGGAACCTGCAGTGAAAGGAAGAACCAACTCCCCAAATAATCGTCTGACCTGCACAGTAATGCTAACACTAATAAAGGTTCAAGCAGGAAACATGAAGTGACGCTCAGTCACCACCGAGTGGCTGCATTCCTGTGTTTCCAGGACAGTGACACTAATCGGTCTTCTCTCCTTCCAACCAGGGCAAGAGTAACAAGAAGAGCTACAGCTTCCCTCCCATGAACAGAGACCACCGCCGGGTCATCCACGACCTGGCCCAAGTGTATGGCCTGGAGAGTGTGAGCTATGACAGTGAGCCAAAGCGGAACGTCGTGGTCACCGCCATTAGGTGGGTTGACCTTGATGTCATAGGGAGAGCTCTTCAGCAGGCCAGGCATGACCACGGGAGTCACTGTGTGCTTCCGTTACTTGTTCTTCCTCCGGGAGAAATAGGTACAGCCAAGTGCCCAGGTCTCACAGCTGCCCCCATCCACTGTGGACACTGGAGGTGGCATCTCTGCAGGTGGAGGGAGGTGGAGCAGAGTGCCCACTCATCACTCCGGTGCTCCCGTCCCTCTGTCCCCTGTTTCTCCCCCTGACCTCCCTGGCTCTAATCTTGGTATGACGGGAACAGAAGGGACGCTGGACCCTGACTCAGTGTTGCCATCAGAGAAAATGGAGGTGGTCGTGTGACAGGAAGGGATAAGAAGGACATAGAATCACCGTCTGTACCTGAGGGTATTGAGAGAACTTCACAGTGAAAAAGAGTGAAGCGTGGCCCAGGAGGGCGTGGGCAGTAGGGCTGGCAGGGTGGCTGGATGGGACAAGGTTGACTGCATGCTGACCACACTGAGGCAGGTGCTGTGTGGGTGTGCTGCTCGGTCAAAGGCCAGCCTCTGGCTCTGCGATTTCTGCTCGTGACTCTCATCTTCAGACCTCGCTTTACTCCTCAGAGGGAAGTCTGTCTGTCCTCCTGCCACATTGACCAGCGTGATTGAAAGGGAAACGCAGACACGGCCTCCACCGCCAATTCCTCACCACCGACACCAGACAGACAAGTAAGAAAGCTGCTTCCCGTGGACCTGGCGTGGGCAGAGGGCAGGCACAGCCTCCCCCAGCAGTGTCTTCCCTTCACTCCTGAAAGCCAAGCGGCCTCCGTTTGGGTCAGCAGAGTCTGTATCCAAACAGGCAGTGGTTTTATTATTTGGGTTTGGGTTTGATTTTCTTGAGGCAGGTTGGTCTCAAAGGATGACTTTGAATTCCTGATCCTCCTGCCTCCACCCTCCCAGTGCTGGGGTGACAGCTAAAGTTTGTGAAGCATGAAGCCACAGCTGTATTCAGTTCCACCTAGTAGGGCACCGTTAGCCTGCCCGTGCCACAATCTTTCTTTACCCTCCCTGCTTGCTTGATTTTCATACAAAACTTTTTTATGAAATTTTTTTAGAGTAGAAAAAAATAATATAATGTACACCAGTAGGCTGTTAGCAGAGGCACACATGTTGGCGGTGGGTTCCTGCTGTTACAACAGCAGGACGCACACATGTTGGCAGTGGGTTCCCACTGTTAGAACAGCAGGGCGCACATGTGGACGGTGGGTCCCCGCTGTTACAACAGCAGGGCGCACATGTGGGCGGTGGGTTCCCACTGTTAAAACAGCAGGGCACACATGTGGACGGTGGGTCCCCGCTGTTACAACAGCAGGGCGCACATGTGGGTGGTGGGTTCCCACTGTTAAAACAGCAGGGCACACACATCTGGGCGGTGGGTTCCCGTGTTACAACAGCAGGGCGCACACATGTGGACGGTGGGTTCCCGCTGTTACAACAGCAGGACGCACACATGTTGGCTTATTTCCCCTGATCGTCCTTTGCTTGCTTTGCAGGACTCCTGGGAGCAGTAACTTACAGAAGATAGTGAAGGAGCCAGTGATCGACTACTTTGATGTCCAGGACTGAGAAGATGGAGACACTCAGAGAAAAGATTGATTCTGTGTAGTGGAGACTGATTTGCCAGCACACAAGCCGTGCCCGTGCCTCCTGCGTGCGGAACCCCAGCACACGTGCTGTCTTGTGCCTACACAAGTGTGCAGAACCCCCTGGTCACTCCTATCCCGAGGATCTCGCTGGGGCGTGTGGCCACAGGATTTCTAGTCGTGGGTTTGAAGAGACACCTCACACCATCACCGTGACTACTAAGAGGTTGGAGGTATAGTGTCTTATTTGGATAAACCAGAATTTGTATCCCAAGCTGGCTTTGTGGCGTCTAGCCGTAGTCTTGGTTGTCCCAGATGTTCCCCTGGGGGACATCACTCTCCTTATACAGAAAGACACATGAGGTAGTGGCCGTCGGGAAGCCACGCCTGGAGTCACGCGGCTTTAACTTGTGCCGAAAGCTCCTGTACATCTCTCTAGAGTGGTCAGGTTGCTTTGTAGAATGCCCTGGCATTCTTCTACCACGTCCCCAAGTCTACAGGGACGGTTTGACTGTCTCCCATAATGGTCAGAACTTGAGGCGAGCTCTTCTTCTGCCACGCTCACACTGTAGGTCTACGCTGACCCTGTAGCCCTGAGTCCTCTCTCTTTAATAAAGACTCGTACATAGACAGCTGCCCTGTGTTGTTTTCTCCTAGGCCTTCAGCAGACACACTGGCTCTCCTTATGTCTAAGTTCTGAGCCGCTGTTTGAATATTTGAAGACACAGTCCAGAGCATTCCTCAGCTTCCGTTAAGGCAGCTGTGTGGCCGTCTGCATTGGTCCCTCTTCAGCACAGTCTAGACATTTTTTTTTTCAAGCCAGGGTTGCTCCGTGTAGCCCTGGCTGTGCTGGAGCTGACTCTGTAGACTAGGCTGGCCTTGAACTTAGAGATCTGCCTCCTAAGTGCTGGGGATCAAAAATACATGCCACCACCCCCTGGCTTCTTTTCTGCTTTAAAATAAGCTTAGAGCCCCAGAAAATTGCAATCATAAAACAAGGCACTTAATTTTTATTTTGCTTTTTGAGATTACTTAAACCCATCCAGATCTCAAACTCTCAGCCTCCCGAGAGTGGAGTGCAGACCTCTACCCTCAAGCCCAGTGGAGAGGTGCTTAATTTTACAGGACAACTGGGCTGCTCTTTGTCCTCACCACAGTCTGCATGGAAGGCATGAGAGTGTGGCCGCATGGACAGGTGGCTGCGGAGAAGTGATGAAAACAGCCTCCTTCTGGGCCCCACACCCAACAGGAAGCCTGTGTAAGTGGGTGCTCGGGCTGGGTGCTTCTCAGAAAAGCAAGAGGCAAATCTGACTTTGGATTCTAGCCCTGCCACTTGACGGGGTGTGTGCTCTCCCTGCCTGGCCTGGGATGTGAGGATTAAGGGAATCACGCTGCCTGGTGCATCAGCCACGCACAGAGGGAAGTGCGTGAACACGTTTCATCTACAACACTAACCAAGTAGAGGATGTGATGCCGCTTGGGCCTCTCTGGGTGGGATGAGTGGATGCCCTGTGCCAACCTCATTGCCCTACATTCAGCCCAGAGGATCATGCCCATGGGGGGACAGTGCTTCTGTGTGCTGTTGTAACTAGCCAACCCCACCATTATGTACGCATGGCCCTGGCTATAGCACCGAAATCGGACTTAGTTTGTCTCCCTGACCCCAGGCAGCAGTGTGGAGAAGGGATTGGAGGCTGCTCTGAAGCAAGCGGCCGGTCCAAGAGGCTGCAGAAGATGAAAGGGTCAGGACAGTCCCAGTCAGCCCCACTGGCTGGGAAGAAATTCAGGTCAGGGAAGTGGGATAGTAAGCCAAAGGTCAGCAGGAAGTTCCTTTCTCTCTTGTCCCCAAGGAGCCCCCAGGCCCCAGTGAAGGCAAGCTATCTCTCATGGGTCTACTACATTGCTCACTAAGCAGCGCTGGACACGAAGGCAAACTGAGAAAGGCAGCCACCACTCTACCGCATTCATGGAGGGAGCCGGCACAGCTGTCTCCTGGCTCCCGGCCCCATGCTCTCAGCAAGAGTTCTTTATGTGGTCCTGGAGAGATGGCTCAGAGGTTAAGAGCACTGGCTGTTCCTCCAGAGGTCCAGAGTTCAATTCCCAGAAACCACATGGTGGCTCACAACCATCTATAATGAGATCTGGTGCCCTCTTCTGGTATGCAGGTAAAACTTTGGTTTGGTTTGGTTTTGGTTTTTTAGACAGGGTTTCTCTGTGTAGCCTTGGCTGCCCTGGACTTGATTTGTAGACCAGGCTGGCCTAGAACTCACAGAGATCCACCTGCCTCTGCCTCCTGAGTGCTGGGATTACAGGCGTGTGCCACCATAGCCCAGCAGAATGTTGTATACATAATGTTTTGGGGTTTTTGTTTGTTTGTTTGTTTTCATTCTTGTTTCTGTTTTGAGACAGAGTTTCTCTGTGTAATCTAAATCTGAGAGAGAGAGAGAGAGAGAGAGAGAGAGAGAGAGAGTGTTCTTTATGGGCCAGAGCTTGCCAGAGACTGAATTCTTGGTGATTCTACCCTGTCTGGCACAGTTGGCTCCTTTCAACTTTAAGGCCATCCGAGTGGCCAGTGGGATGGTATGTGTGTGGCTGAAGATGAAAAGACAGCTCTGTAGCTGGATGGCGACCCTGTTGCTGCCTCGGCTTGCTCTGACTCAGGCACTTTATCACAGTGGGCATCAGGTTCTACATCCGTCTGTGGAGTGATGGTTCCTGCCCATGGGGCTTTCTACATCTGCTCAGTGGGACAATGAGTCTGTGTGCTGCACCAAGCCACCGTAAGGGAGCTGGGCGGCGGGGGTGGGGACGGTTGGCAGTGGGGAGGGGTTGGCGGCGGGGGGGGGGGGCACGGAGTGGCGTACTAGGGTTAAAGAGGTGGAGAGTCTCCACTCGCCACAGACCATCTGAAGAGCTAAGCCTCCAACCTAACCCTGGACAGTCTCTGCAGGTAGCTTGGGGCCGGGGAGGGATGGAGCAGTAGTCAAGTAGCCCTGATGAGGCCATTTGTTTCTGCTGCTGTGCCAACTGGTGAGTGGGGGTGGGGATCCAAAGTCCATCTCTCCACCCTTTCCCAGGAGTCTCTTCTAGCAGTGGATGGCAGTTACCAAGGTAACCACCTCATCCGCATCAAACACAGCCACCACGTTCATCTTTGACTCCTCAAAACCCCAGAAAGTATGTTAGGTCACTTTCCTCAAGATCACTCATGAACAACAGGGAATCTGGGATCTTGTCCTCCCCACTGAGAAGACAGAATTTTTCTAGATTGGCCACTAGAGGGCAGTATAGAGCCCTAAACCAGAGGGCGGGGCCTACCTACCTGACGACAGGAAAGCACTATAGTTCAAACTTTTGTTCTGTTTTTCGAAACAGGGTTTCTTCTGGGTATGTCGCCTTGCCTGTCCTGGAACTCACTCTGCAGACCAGTCAGAGGGAACAGCTGCTTAAGGGCTCTACCATGCCATGAACTATGGAGAAACAGCAAGACCAAAAGGCCATGGGGGAGCCAGAAACAGGGATTAGCAAGTATCCAAAAGGGAGCAGAGGGGACCTGGTAACGTCAGGGCTCAGGCCTTGCTGGCCAACGGGAAACTTTGGGCCGAATAATGTGTAAGCTCTAGCTCACTTTTTACAAAGTCTCCAGGGCCAGAGTAATGGGCTCAGTAATGAAGAGCATCCACTGACCTTCCAGGTGACCCAAATTTAGTTTGCAACACCCAGATCAGGCAACTCACAATCTCCCCCAGCTCAGAGAGCCCCTGTGCCGCCAGCTCCCACGGGCATGCATGCCATCCACATACAAAAGGACACTTTAGAGCAATAAAGAAAATCCGTAAGGGATCCAGCCCGGCATTAAGGCTGGACTGCAAGGATGCGCACCTTCAAATAAAGAGGCTGTCACACATTGCTGTCCTCCAAGAGAAGCAACGGTGACAGTGGCTGGGTGGTGAGACGGGGCTAAGTTCTGGGTACATTTTGCAGATACTGCCTAAGGGGTTTGTTGACAGCTGGGGTGTGGGATGTGAGAGGAAGGGTCAGGGGTGGTTTCAAAGGTTTTGTTTTGTTTTGTTTTTTGGGTTTTTTGTTTTTTGTTTTGTTGTTGTTGTTTTTGGCCAAAGCCATTTAAAGATTGAATTTACCATTTATTCGGGAGGGTGTGAGGGGGGCAGGCACTGGGGGGGAGGGGGCCAATCTGTCCAGCAGGTGGCTCTACATGGGAGTCTGAAGTCTGGAGACAGGGCTGGGCCGAGGAGCTAATTTCAGGAGCTGTGGTACCTAACAGTATTTAGAGGATTTTGAGGTCCAGAAAGTGGATGAAGAAGCAGTAGTGCTGAGATAAGCCCTGAGCACGCCATCTATCCTTCAGGGGACAGGACAGGTCAGGGGACCAGGGCAGCGGTGCCTCTAGCCCTCCCTGCCTGGCCGCCTCTGCTCCTCGACACCTTACTTCGCTCCGCCTGTGTTCCCTTAAGCCGAAGCCTTCGCGTCTCTAATGAATGGGACTCTTCCTGCAGACACTACCCAGCCGTGCTCTATCACGGAAATGCTGGCAGCAAAGTTAAATTTGAAACTCCTCTGCCTCGGTAAGCCGACTGAGGGCCCCAGAGTGCCGACAGCCTGCTGGGATTCCAGAAGTGGACACTTGAATGTCAGCCTTTCTAATACAAGAACGGACTTCGTTTTGTTCTTGAAACAGTGTGTTTCTATGTTGCTCTGCTGCCTTCAAACTTGTGGGCTTAAACAATCCTCCTGATTCAGTCTCTTGGGTATCTGGCACTACAGGCTCTGCGCCGCTAGGTGTGTGTGAATGCGTGAGGTGTGTGTGTGTGTGTGTGTGTGTGTGATTGTTCCAGTACGTTATTTACATTTGTTTAATCTTTTTTAAAATGTATTATGTGCATTGGTCTTTTGACTAATTGTATGTCTATGTGAGGATGACAGATCCCCCTGAAACTAGAGTTACAGACATTTGCGAGCAGCCCTGTGGGTGCGGGGAATTGAACCCGGGTCTTCTGGAAGAACAGCCAGTGCTCTTAACCGCTGAGCCATCTCTCCAACACCCCCCTTCCCCGTTATTTACATTCTTGTTACAGAAGATATTTGACTTTTTTTTTTTTTTTTTTTTTTTTTTTTTTTTGGTTTTTCGAGACAGGGTTTCTCTGTGTAGCCTTGGCCATCCTGGACTCACTTTGTAGACCAGGCTGGCCTCGAACTCACAGCGATCCGCCTGCCTCTGCCTCCCGAGAGCTGGGATTACAGGCATGCGCCACCACGCCCGGCCTGATATTTGACAATTTAAAACCCAAAACTACCCTTGGGTGACAAGACACATGGACCTCAGTTTCCTTTGAATGTAAGGACGACTGGATGAACTGGGTGTGGTAGTGCACATCTTTAATCCCAGCACTCAGGGAGACAGAGGCAGGCGGATTGTGAGTTCGAGGCCAGCCTGGTCTATAAAGCAAGTCCAGGACAGCCAAGGCTACACAGAGAGACCCTGTTTTCCGGGGAGGGGCGGGCAGGACTGGATGACTGGACTGGATGCGAGATTGTAAATGCAGCAGGCATAAAGACCCCTGTGCCATGCATATGCCCTTCACAGCAGCGGCAACCTGAGGCCGGAGCTCTTTTCCTTTTCCCTCAGGTCACACAGCTAGTGGATGGCAGAGCAGGGACTCAGATCCAGGCTGGTGGCTTCGCCGTGCTTTTAAGTGTCCCAGGATGCTCCTTATGTATACAGGATGACTGGAATCTAAGACCTGCAAGGTCAGTGCAAGTGTGGGTGTGGCATCAAATGGCACACCAGTAGGGGGCGCCACAGCCTCCTCACATAAAGGGCATTAGCATGAAGCCTGGGCTGAGGTGGCTCTTCGTCTTCCCAGGCTACAAGACAGTGAGGCCAGCCAGGCTAGAGTGCAGCTGCGGTCCCTAGCAAGACCTAAACTGAGTGGAAGGACTGGCCAAAGGAGGAGTCAGGGACTCTGGTTCCCAAAAGCTGGACCCCTGAGCTGAGCGCCAAGCCTTTACCCCAGAGTCCTAGAGTGGCCTGGCATGGCACTAGCTGTTTCCATCTCACCCCTACCCCCTTCTCAACAGCAGATTCCACTGGAGAGGGAGACCAGGCTAGAGAGACCCATGGGTCGAGGTGCTGGAAAAGTCATCAGGGTGGCCACCAAACACCAACAGATCCAAGTCTCATTGTCTAGATGGGAAAACACGGGCCCAAGTCAGGAGGGCACACAGCCAGCATGTGCGGGGACAGGAAGCCAACAGCCCAAAGCCCTGCAGGTGATGTGACGCCCACCTCACCCATCCTGCTTCCTTCCTTCCTGCACTGAGACCTGTTCTCTCTCCTCCAGAGACGCCCTCAGCTGTTCCTTGGGGCTGGCCTCAGGCTCCCAGGCCTAACTTCTGTGACCTCACCTCGTTCTCACTTCATGGACTCTGTACTGGCTGCACCGTCAGCCTGGCTCCTTCTTGGCATCATCACTCACACACATGGAGTGTGCTTGACTATAAACTCTGGGAGAGCACAGTCTTCCTTGTGTCTCTAGCCCTGAAGCGAGGGGGTGTCAGCCATAGTTGTAGGCTTTCAACCAGTGTCTACTGATCTGTGACTGGGGTCAAGGCTCTTGTGACCTCATGCTGAGACCAGAAACTGCAAGGTGTCCCAGGAGCCAACCATGATACCACAGGTCTGGGATCCCAGCAGGAGGGTTCTAAGTTAGAGGCTAGCCTGAGCTACATAAAGAGATCACGTCTCAAAATAACAAAAAGCTTGTTTCCAGCGTGATGACTTAGCGGGTAGAGACACTTGCACTGAGTGGATATGGGAGAACCACCAATAAACAGAGGAGAGAGTCAGCCCCTTGGGGCCCGTATATGCCTGTCATATGTTCCTCTGGAGTGTCAATTCTTTTTTTTTTTAATATTTTTTTATTTAATTTTAATTTATGTGCATTGGTGTGAGGGTGTCAGATCTTGGAGTTACAGACAACTGTGAGTTGCCATGTGGGTGCTGGGAGTTGAACCTGGGTCCTTTCAAAGAACAGGCAGTGCTCTTAACCACTGAGCCATCTCTCCAGCCCCTGGAGTGTCAATTCTTGAGTTCATTAAGTCATGGGTTTACGAGGGCCCCTGGGGAGGAGCTTGGCCTGGGTGGAGAGGCCACTGTACAGCTGTGAGACTTGTAGCTGCCAGCATTTTCCTGGTCACCTGGTCAGTTCTGGAGCATTTGCCTTTCATCCTCCTATCATGGGACACCAGACACATTCAAACCTCTCTCTTCCCTTCCTGGACTCTGTCTAAGCCGGCTCCACACCTCACAACCTTCCTCTACTCGCAGGCTGTGGTTACTCCTTCCTCAGAGTTTTCTGTTTATTTCTTTTGTGGTGCTGGAGATTGAACCCAGAGCCTCAGGCTAGGCAAGCACTCTACCGCCTAACCACATCCTAATCTGCGTGTGTGTGTGTGTGTGTGTGTGCGCGCACGCTTCCGCACTCACATCATACCTGCCACAGCATCAGTGTGGCGATCAAAGAACACAGCCCAGCCAAGGCTCTTTTTGTTTTAAATACATGATGCATACACATACGGGTTTATATCAAATTGTTATCAGACAAAAATCATATAACAAATCCATAAACTTAGTCCTAGAACTAGAGAATCATTAAACTACTGGGCGTGGTGGCACACACCTGAAGTTCCAGCACTCGGGAAGCAGAGGCAGGCGGATCGCTGTGAGTTCGAGACCAGCCTGGTCTACAAAGTGAGTCCAGGATAGCCAAAGCTACACAGAGAAACCCTATCTCAAAAAACAAAACAAACAAAAAGGTGTTCTTACATACATGTAAAAGTCCTAAGAATGTACTGCTTATTTTCAACTGTACTGTATGGCTTTTCGATCCATTGTTTCTTTTGAGACAGACCCTCACTCTATAGCCCAGGCTGGTCCAGGACCTCCCTCTATAGGACATGGCCTCAAGCTCCTGGATGCCCTCTGCCCGAGCCTCCTGAGTCCTGAGTACAGGCATATACCATCACTTCAGTGACGTTCTGCGGATCTAGCCGGTGGCTTCACACATGCTAGGCAAGCACTCAACCTCCAGCCCCACCACCCACCACCCACCACCCACATCACCTTCTACACCTAATCCATGTCTCCCTGCCAGAGGCCCTTTCTAGGCCCATCTGCCCTCGGCCTGCTGGCTCCTCTCAGCATACGCTTCATGACTTGCCCTACAGGCTCATCTGTCCCAGCTCCAGCACCCTGTGCTCTGCAGCTCAAGTGAGCTTTTAAAATCTTACCTTGTCGTCCCCCACCCCTACCCCCCAGTTCCAGGAGGAAGTATAACCTCCCCTGTCCTATCCTTTTGGGCTGTAATGTGTGGCTCTCGGCTCCAGTAAAGGACACTTGACAGCCCTCGGCTCTGTCTTCACTGTGGAAGCCAATCTCTGGCCTCATTTGCAAGGCTGTCTGCGAGCCTCACACTGATCCCAGAACCTTTGGGATGCCCCTCTCCCTTTGCTTAGCTCCTTCCCTGCAAGGATCTATCCAACCCCTGACACACACACACACACACACACACACACACACACACACACACACACACAGAGTCTCTCTCTCTCTCTCTCTCTCTGATCATTCACACAGACACACATGCACACATTCACACAAACACACACATTCACACAGACACAAACACACACATTCACACAGACACAAACACGCACACACGCACACGCACGCATGCATATACACTATAGTCCTCAAAGGTCTGGCCTCTTCCATCATGCCCCAGGACCAGCTCCTCCTATGGCTCAGCAGCTATGGAAAGTAATGACAGGACAGAGGGTGCAGCCTTCTGAACTGCAACTGCCTGACCCCAGCAGCAGCTGGTCCTCTCTGAACCTCCTCTCTCCCTCAGGCTTTTTCATGTCTCTTAACCTGTTTGAGGGATTTGTCTCCTTGTCTCCTCCTCCCTGAGCATGGAGTTATTTCCTCCTAGTGGGGGAAGGAAGAGATTAGAGGCCAACAACCCTTTAGAAGCTCTCACTCCCTACCAAGCAATCCTAAAAATAAAAAATGACTCTGGAGTTGGGTTTAAAATTTTTCAGCCAGGCACGGTAGTACAAAAGGCAGAGGCAGGTCAATCTATGTGAGTTTTAGGTTAGCCTGATTTACATAGCGGAGTTCTAGAACAGCCAGAGTAACAGTGAGAGCCTGTAAAAGGAGGAAAAGGAGGAGGAGGAGGAGAAATAAATACACACACACACACACACACACACACACACACACACACATGTATCACAGACAAAAGACATAAACACCCAGGACACATGTGGCACTAAAATTTTTAAAGAAAAAAAAAATGGGCCAGGCGGTAGTGGCGCACGTCTTTAATCTCAGCATTTGAGAGGCAGAGGCAGGTGGTCTACAGAGTGAGTCCAGAACGGCCAGGACCACACAGAGAAACCCTGTCTCGAAAAACAAAAACACAAAAAAGCATTGGCGCTGAGGATGTAAGTTGTTAATAGATATTACTTAGCATGCACAAGGCCTTGGGTTCGGTCCCCAGCACCACATATAAACTGGGTGTGGTAGCGCACACTTGTAATCTCAGAACTCAGGAGGTAGAAGCCAGAAGATTAAGAGTCCATGGCCAGACTTGCTTACATAGAGTCAAATTCGAGGCCAGCCTGGGCTACATAATACCCTGTCTCCAAAAACAAAAAACAAAAAAGTTGACGAATTTTGATGTGAATTCTTGGCCTTGCCTTCTCTGACTCAAAACTGGAGGAAAAGAGAATCCAGGAGATGCTATATTCCTATCCCAAGGCACCCCCAAAGATTTCCCAAATCTGGCCCCTATCAGATACCTTTATATCACCCTGAGACCCCAAGGAGACGTTCCCCCGGGGACACCTCACCTCCTGGAGCTGGAAAGAAATGGAGTCTTTTGGCCTTATACTCTAGGATTAGAAAAAATCTCAGGATAAGCCTGGACTATGCAGGCAGGGTGGTACCTGCCTGTATCCCCAACGCTGGGAAGACAGAGGCAGGCTGAGGGTTATGAGTTCAAGGCCAGCCTGCTCTATGTGACAAGTTCCAGGCTGGACACTCAGGAGAGTCACAGGAGAGCTCAGGATGAAGTCCAGCTGTTGGAGGTCTCAGGGAGTGAGGGCCACTGGGTGTGAGGTGCATTTTATTGCAGTAGGATTGTGGTTACAGATAAGCTTGCTCTGATTAGAAGCGCTCTAGAGGTACAGAGCCACACAGGGGTGGGACAGATTGGGCGGGAGCTGGGGTAGAAGAGAGGGGGCTTAGGAGTTCATTGGGTGATACGGTTATCTTCTGTTCTGTTACATAATTCTCCAGTCTCTGAGGAGGCTCCTGTGGTATGCTGAGGTGAATTAAGCTCAGGTACACGACGCCACCTATGTAGGCACCCAAGATGGGTGCCACCACCGGCACCCACCACCAGTTGTTCCCAGCACTGCAGGCAAAGAGAGGGAGGCCTGCTGAGGATGCTGACGTCCAGGGTGCCACTCGTGCCCAGCTTCGACCCACATAGGGTGAGCAGAAAAGCTGCCCCATCTATTGTAAGGGACTCTCTCATCCCTAGCCTGATCCATAGACAGAGCCGACAGTCCCACAGCAGGACTGTGGGCCCTCGCCTGTCTCCAGGACCACGTGGAGACTTTGTGAGACTTTTCCCATACAATTTAACAGCTCACGCCTCTACATGCAGGGCCCCCCTGAGAGCTGACAGGAATGGGGGCCTGGCAGGGCAGTACCTGAACACTTGTTTGCCCCAGCCAGCAATGAAAGTGAAGAATCGGGGAGGCAGGTCACGGGATGGGTTGATCGCGTATCCGGAGTTCATGCCTAGGGACACCCCGATAACAGAAACAAGGATGCCTATCACCATGGCTTCTGTCCCCTTGAGGGCTGGACTGTTGTCCTTATCCGTGATGGCGAAGATACACAGCTGTAGTAGCCCGGTCAAGAACACCTGGGGAGTAAATACCATGGCAGGCCAGTGGGGACACAGCCAGAGTCACAAGCGCTCAGCAGGACCCCAACTCTGCAGCTGCAGAGACCTGTGTCCTAACGCAATCCCATCCAGAATCCTTCTGTCCTCTTTATCACGTGGGACTTGAGGTGGGGACACCCCGATTACTGACCTCATCCAGGAAGCCCCGCCACAACGTCATGTGTTCAGGGAGATAGGTAGCAAAAATGTTTGCGGTGGACCTGGGACCGGTCACCAACAGGCGTCCGCCTGCAAAGTGGTCAATGGCCCCTGTGGAGACAAAGATAGAGTCATTTCCAATGGGGTCCCAAGCAGGGCGGTCAGAATACCTCAACAGCTTTACTCTGCTAGGGTTTTTGTTTTGTTTGTTTTGTTTTGTTTGTTGTTGGTTTGTTTCTTCCAGAACAGAATACCAAGACAGAGCCCCATCCATATTTCAGAAAAAGTCGCCGGAGGCGGACAACCCAGGAGGAACGCTCACCGTAGAAAAGTAGGTAGGTGGTGGCTGCCGCCAAGAAGGAGCCCAGGAACTGACCCAGCACGTAGACAGGGAACTTCATCCAGGGCAGCCGGCCAAGTGCACAGTTGGCGAAGGTCACCGCTGAGTTCATGTGGGCCCCTGTTGTGAGGCAGGGTGGGCGCGGTGGGGGGAGGGTGTGTTAAAAGACACAAGCAGCAAAACAAACAAGATTAGCAGCACAGCAACAGTAATTTGGAGTTTATGGAGTGTGTTCCCCGTGACGAGAGCTCCCGTTTGACCCTTTTTTAAGTTGATTAACTTATTTTTTTAGGTTTTTCGAGACAGGGTTTCTCTGTGTAGCCTTGGCTGTCCTGGACTCACTTTGTAGACCAGGCTGGCCTCGAACGCACAGCGATCCACCTGCCTCTGCCTCCCGAGTGCTGGGATTAAAGGCGTGTGCCACCATGCCTGGCTCCGTTTGACCCTTAAAATACCACACGACACGAGGGCAGGGACCACCACCCCTATTTTCACCTTAAGGCAAGTTGGGGGAAGAGAAGGTTTACTCTTTGCTTAAGATAAGCCAGGTAAGGGCTGGAGAGATGGCTCAGTGGTCAAGAGCACTAACTGCTCTTCCAAAAGACCCAGGTTCAATTCCCAGCACCCACATGGCAGCTCACAACTGTCTGTAACTCCAAGATCTGACACCCTCTCATAGACATCCATTCAAGCAAAACACCAATGCACATAAAATTAAAATGAAAATTGAAAAAAAAAAAAAAAGATAAGCCAGGTAGTAAAAACAGTGAGTCAAAGGGCCCATAAAGAACTGGGAGAAGACATGGGCAGAGGCCACGGCCTCTCAGGGGCTCTTCTCCCTATAGGTCGCCTAAAGCTCCAGCCATGCCAGACAAGGAGTTGGGTGAAGGAGATGGCACAGTGAGAAGATTCGGCCTTGCCTACACGGCCATATATGGGCTTTACTCACCAGAGATGCCACCTCCCACATGCACTCCCATGGCAACTCCAAAGCCGAACCCCAAGTTGACAGCAAGGAAACTTCCAAGCTTTTGATCTCCTAGAACCATGTGAGCCACGGATCCAAGGCCAAACACCTGTGAGGAAGGGCTTCTGAGGAGGCGGCCTGCCTGACACACACACACCCCCCATCAGAAGAAGGACCAAAATTCAGTCTCCTGTCCTCAACCACCCCAACCCCGTGCCCCCATGCCTGGGCCTCTCCAACTTCACTTATGAAGACCTTGTCTTTTTTCTACGGAGTCTCGTCTTATAAACTGTCCTCCTTGGCCCCCAGTGAGACCTCTCAGACCCGAGTCAGTGAGAGCTGAGTGATAGGGATTAAAAAAAAAAAAAAATTCCAGGTAGGGAATCAATCACACAGCCTGAGGCTGGGTCTGTGATGCAAACCACCTGAAGTGGGGGTGTGAGCAGGACTTCAAGGAGGGGACGGCAGGGCTGGAGAAACTGAATGACCTGAGAATTGATGAGCCAAGCATGACTCGAGGAAGCCAGCGATGCCAGTCCTGGCTGCCATGCACATCTCTGTGTTCTTAGAAACCCTAACCCCTCCTGGAACATCTGATACTACATCATAAAACACTTAAAGGACCAGAGATGGCTCAGCAGGAAAAGACGTGCCGAGTTTGATCCCAGAACCTACATACAGAAGGAGAAAACCAACTCCAAAAAGATGTCTTCTGACTCCACACACTAAAACAAATGATGCATAGTAAACTTTTAAAAAGACAAACACGCTGGGCGTGGTGGCACACGCCTTTAATCTCAGTGCTGGGGAGGCAGAGGCAGGCAGATCGCTGTGAGTTCGAGGCCAGCCTGGTCTACAAAGCGAGTCCAGGACAGTTAAGGCTAACACAGAGAAACCTTTATCTCAAAAAACCAAAAAAAAAAAAAAAAAAAAAAAAAAAAAGAAAGAAAAAGAAACAGAAAAAGAAAAAGATACACGCAGACGGTGCTTCCTGTAATGTGTCTATGTGCTGTGAATAGATCTCTAGTGGTCAGGCTGCTGGGACCCAGAGACTAACATATGTCCTCTAGCATGGCAGGCACTGACCATGTGTGGCTGTTATGTGCTTAAGGGTGGCTACCATAAACTGAGATCTGCCATGTGTATAAAGAAGACACCATGGCCTGGCATGGTGGCGCACGCCTTTAATCCCAGCACTTGGGAGGCAGAGGCAGGTGGATCCCTGTGAGTTTTAGGCCAGCCTGGTCTACAGGCAAGTCCAGGACAGCCAAGGCTACACAGAGAAACCCTGTCTTGGGGAAGAGAGAGAGAGAGACAGAGAGAAAGAGAGAGAGAGAGAGAGAGAGAAAGAGAGAGAGAGAGATGCAACCAGCTCCATCAGTGAATGGCGCTGAGAAGGCCCAGGGCTGAACTGGGCAGGACTGATGGTGGGTGTAAGAAATCCCAGCTGGACCATATGTGGAGATGGAAGAATGGAGAAGTGATGTCATGAACAGCAGGGAGAGATGGCATCCTGAGGAGAGCATGGTCATCTCTGCCTTGGCAGGCTGAGTCACATGTATAAAAGTCTAAAGAGCAGTCTTTCGGGTGTGACGCTCCAAAAGTCATAGGCCTTGAGTGCTGTGTTGTCAGGGAGTGCGGGATCCCCGAGACTGAGAGGTAAATAAATGGTGGTGAGAAGAGGCGAACTTTTGGTTTTGTTTTGGTTTTCGGATGCAAGGTCTCACTGTATAGCCCAGAATTGCTTCAAGCTCCTTAACTCAATGTATCCTTCTGTCTCAGGCACAAATCACTGTGTTCAGCAAAGATAATTTTGAGGGAAGGTGTTGTTGGGTTCTTCTGCCCCTGAGCCCCAGCCCCAGGAGATGAGGAGGAACTGGGAGGAGCCTGTGCAGACCGAGGGCATGTTTGGGTCTGTCTTGTGTTGTTTGGGGTAGAGCGACTTTGGTATGCTCACAGACCGAGAGAGAGAAAGAGGGCGATAAAGATAAGAGAGTAGGCCCGGGCGTGGTGGCGCACGCCTTTAATCCCAGCACTCGGAAGGCAGAGGCAGGCAGGTCGCTGTGAGTTCGAGGCCAGCCTGGTCCACAAAGTGAGTCCAGGATGGCCAAGGATACACAGAGAAACCCTGTCTGGAAAAACCAAAAAAAAAAAAAGATAAGAGAGTAAAATGGACAGTGTGCCTGGGTGGGTGTGGGTGACTGGTGCAGAGGTGGGGAGGAAACGGGAGGGTGGGCAGCTGGGAGGAACAGGAGGGTGGGCAGCTGGGTGTAGGGAGCCCCCTTGATGATTTTCTCTGGTGATCAGGAGATCAAGCATTTTAGGGTGGGAGTGGGGGAGCACAGTTGGGAAGAACCTGGCCTACCATGGTGATGCATGGAGGCAAAGGATTCTACCCTCGGTTCAAAGCCATCACAGCCTACGCAGTACATTCCAGGCCAACCAGGGGCCAGGCCTAAAAATGTAGTGCGACCTCATCTCTAAGGAAGAGGGAGGGAGCTCAGCAGTGAAAGCACGTGCCATCCAAGTGTGGGCCAGGAAGACTAGCCCTATCAGCAAGCTCTGGGCTTGATTAGAGGCCCTGTCTCAGCCAGTAAGGTGGAAAGGGGATGATTCTCAACATTAATCTTGGCCCTCCACATACACACACACCAAATACACAAGCCAGCCAGGCACGGTAATATGTGCCTGTAATCCCAGATTTGAGCCTAGATTACATAGTGAGACCCTATCAAAAAAAATAATATAATAAAGAGCCAAGTGCCAGGCATGGTGACGCATGTCTTTAATCCCAGCACACAGAGAGACCCTGTCTGGGGCAGCGGCGGGGGGTGGGGGGGGAGGAAGACTGGAGAGATGGCTAGTGGCTAAGACTGACAGACTGCTCTTGAAGAGGACCTAAGTTTAGTTCTAAGTATCCATGTCAGATGGTTTACAACTGTCTGTAACCTCCATCTTCAGGAGAATCTAATGCCTCTGGCCTCCATGGCACCTGAACTCACCTGCACATACACACCAGTACACACTTAAAAAAAAATGAATATATATATATATTCCTTTGTTTTTTGAGATAGAGTTTCTCTGTGTAGCCTTGGCTGCCCTGAACTCACTTTGTGTACCAGGCTGGCCTCGAACTCACAGTGATCTGCCTGCCTCTGCCTCTTGAGTGCTGGGATTACAGGTGTGCACCACCATGCCCAGCTTCTCACATTTAAAAATAATTTTAAAGACAATAACAAACATTAGGAGGAAAAGTGAAACCAACCCAAAAGCAGAGAGAGGCAGTTGAGCAGGGCTCACTGGGCCCAGCAAAAGCCCAGGACAGGTACAGGGGAGCCCAGAGATGGCCTGACTTGCAGTCCCCGGGGAAAATGCTGGACAAGACAGGAACTGATGCTACAGAAGGCCAAAGCAGGCTGACAGGCTGGGGGTTACAGGACGTGGCAGGGCAAGCAAAAGCATGGAGCGGTTTTAGACAGAGTCCTACTTCCATTCCACTCACATCAAAGCCATTGACTTGGGTGTTTGTTGTTGAGACAGGCCCTCTCATGGCAATCCTCCTGCCTCAGCTTCTGGGATTACGTGTGTGTGCCACCACACCTGGCTTCAAAACCATTTGCTAAGGATGATGAGTGAGTGAACGGACTTCACCTGATGTGACCCTGCCGCCAGGGTTTGCCAACCGGCAATGCATCCCCCTGATCCATCCAGCACATGGGATTTGTTTGGATAGTTGATTCTGGAAGTTTCAGCTGCTCTTGAAAAATGAGACAATCCCGGAGTACTGGCCTTCGTCCCATTCTCCATCACAACTGACAGCTGGGCCAGCAGCAGCTATATGCTTATACAGACTGGGGCCAACGCCTTTCACACCACCCCTCAGCCTGTGGCTCCAAGTACAGCCGGGTTCCCAGGGCCCTGGTGGCTCCAGCCCCCCCTCTCCCTGGCCAGTGAATGCAGCCCAGCCCATCAAAGTCCCACCAACAGCCAGGAAGCCAGCTCTGGGAACAGCCTACGACATCCCAGCTGCAGTAAATGGGGCCCAAGGTCACATCAGCCTTTTTTTGGCAGAACCTTTACCCTAGTGATCCCCTGAGCTTCCTATAACCAAAAAAGCGCCCCCACTTCTTGGCACAGGACTAGAAACTAAAAATAACAACCGCACACTGTCCTACAGAAGAACTTCAGCTTCACCGAGTTCTGTTTACAGGCGCTACTTCTCGGCCCGCACAGAAAATCAGTAGAGCAAATTCTTCTGCTCCCCGGTCCACAGACAGAACCTGAAGCCCAGAAGGTGCTCTTCCTGCCAGGATTTTAGCAAGCCTGCCATCTCTCAGCTGGGGGGTAGAGCAAAGCGAGGAAGGGTCAGGACAGACAATAGCCTGGCCTGGATTCCATTTAGGCTTGGGCAATTTGATTGAGCCTCATAGACCTCTTCAATTTCCCAACTGTAAAGTGGGGGAGGGGTGGTGGTGCTAATAATACCTATTCAGGATGGGTGTGCTAGCGCACACCCTTAATCTCAGCACTGGGGAGACAGAGGTGGGAGGATCTCTGTGAGTTCGAGGCCAGCCTGGTCTACAAAGTGAACTCCAGGACATCCAGGGCTATGTAGAGAGACCCTGTCCAAAATAATAATAGTGCCTATCTCATAGGCCACTGGAAAGATCTGGGAAGGGGCTGCTTGTAAGGGGCCTAGCATCAGAGTGCTTGGTGTGCTATAAGTGCTCAATTATAAGCAATAAATAAATAAATAAAAAGATGCCTAGCATGGTGGTACACACCCTTAATCCCAGCGCTCAGGAGGCTGGGGCAGGAAGAGTTCAAAATTGAAGTCAATCAAGGATACAGAAATAATCCTGTTTTAAATAAATAAAAATTCCTAAAGAAAAGAAAGGAAAAAAAAAAAAAGAAAGGAAAACTGGGCCTGGTCACGCACACCTTTAATCCCAACACTCAGGAGGCAGAGACAGGCAGATCTCTGTGGGTTTGAGGCCGGCCTGGTCTACAGAGTGAGTCTAGGACAGCCAGGGCAGTTACACAGAGAAACCCTGTCTCAAAATAACAAAAACAAGCCAGGCATGGTGGCACAAGCCTTTAATCCCAGCACTCGAGAGGCAGAGGCAGGAGGATTGCTATGAGTTCGAGGCCAGCCTGGTCTACAAAGTGAGTCTGGGACAGTCAAGGCTACACAGAGAGACCCTGTCTCAAAAAACCAAAAAACCAAAAATAAATAAATAAATAAAATAAAAGGAAGCTGGTAAGAAGACTCAGCAGGTGAAAGCACTTGCTGGCAACTGGAATTCACTCTTCAGGATCCACATAGTAGGTCCTCTGGCTTTCCATCTCACTCTGTGGCAAGCTTGTGCCCACACAAAATACAAAGACACATATACACCAAAAAATAATAATAATAATAATTGCAAAAATTCCAAAGGAAGGACTAGAGGTGTAGCCTGTGACTCAGTGATAGAAGGCTAGTCATTGACGCACAACAGCCCTGCGTTCGATTCCCAACACTGCCAAAAAAAAGAAAAAGAAAAGAAAAGAAAAAGAAAGCAGATGTAGGTATGCATCAAGCCATGTGGGCAGTTCCCGCTTTCCCAAAGAACTCTTTGGGGAGGCACCCTCCAGCCTCCCACATTCCAAGGTTTAACAGCCCTCATAGGACTGGAATGTCTTGTCATAAATGAATTACTTTGCTCTGGGTTAAGATCAGGCTGTGCTCCCCACAGCTCAGGAGCCAAAGAAATGAAGGCTGGAGGTAAGGGATGCAGAGAAGAAAGAATAGCTAGAGCTCCAGTCAGAATAATACCCAGGGGCACACGCGCACACACAAACACACACAGTTTTTGTTCGTTTGTTTGTCGAGACAGGGTTTCTCTGGGTAGCCTCGGCTGTCCTGGACTCGCTTTGTAGACCAGGCTGGCCTGGAACTCACAGAGATCCGCCTGCCTCTGCCTCCCGAGTGCTGGGATTATAGGTGTGCGCCACCATGCCTGGCTACAGACACAATTTTTTAAATCATACAATTATAGATAGATAGATAGATAGATAGATAGATAGATAGATAGATAGTTAATTAATAACAAGAAACCATCCACATATATGTACAATTTATGCTGGTGCTGGCACTTGACCGCCTTCATGTAAGTCTACCAGCTCGATCCATGCTGTTGTTCACGCTTGCCAACAAAAGACTCTAACTCTGTGAGGTGTTAAAATGCCCACAGAATGGTGTAGAGCTGATCCAGAACTCAGAACCAACTCCCAAACCCAGGAGCTGGGATTCCACACACTAGGAAACTGGGAAGTGAAGCTTGGGGCCAGGGAGAGACGGCTCCGGCCAGCTGTTGATGGCCAGAGTCAGGACAGGAGCCTCGGTGGCCAGAGTCCCTCCCACGTCACTAATGCTGAACGATTTTTACAACCGCCGCCCTCCATAGTGAACTTTACCTCTATCAGTCCAGCCCAAGCCTCCCTTGGGAGTCAACGCCCCCTACTTCCTGGATCTCTCGCTGGCATCTCATCTGTATCCAAATCAGCTCCATCTCTGGGCCTGTCCTGGGCCTGCACTTCAGAATGGCTCCTCAGAGCTTACCTTCCATCTGTGGCTTGAAAGTCTCCCTGTCGCATCCACGTTCTCCCAGCATCTGCTTTCTCCTCTATGCCTGGCTCCATCCCCTCTCACTCTCCGATCTCCATAACAACAGCCGGGAGACTGGCTCCGCCCCACAGTTACCTGCGCTCTTCTACTTTTTAAAATCATGTGTGTGTGCGCGCGCGCGTGCGCGCGCGGTGTGTGATGAGAGTAGGGTACACATGCTGCCGTGCATGTGTAGACATTAGGGAACCACGTTACGGAGGCGAGGCTCTCCTTCCATCTTTACCTTAGCCCCAGGGACTGAACTCAGGGCATCACTCAGACTTGTGCACCCAGCACCTTTACCTGCCGAGCCATCTCTCCTTCCCTGCCATTTCCCTCAGACCAGTTCTCAAAGGTCTCACCACCTCTCAGTATAAAGCCCAAGACTGATCTTGAACTTGCCAAGTAGCAACAAGACAAAGGACTCAAACTCCCAAGAGGCCCTGCCTCAGCCTCATAGTACAGGCATGTGCCAGCATGCGCAGATCTTTTGCCATTTTCTCCTTTCATTTGATTGGTTGATTCGTTGTATTTTGTTTTGTCTTTGAGACAGTTCCTTGAAGCATAACCATGACTAGCCTAGAACTCGCTATGTAGCGCAGGCCAGCCTCAACTTTGCTTCAATCCTCCTGCCTCAGTCTCCCAAGTGCTGACGTCACAGCATCACCACCACGCCTTGCTCCTTGATCTCTTCACTATTGGCTTTCCTTTCCACCTCATCCACCAGCCGCTGCCTCCACTCTCTCCTGGCCTGTCAGGAGCCCTTTTCCATCCTAAAAAGACTTGGTGAGCAAGGCCTCTGCTTCTTTCCCAGGCTCCCAGCTCAGAGGCAGGGGAAGGAGTGATATGACCCCTGGGGCCACTGCCCTTGGCGGGGGTGGGGGCCCCTCCCCCAAGGCCACCCATGCACTCACCATCATGACATAGGTGCTCATGAACTCCGACAGGAACTCCCGCACCATCTCCCTCTGCAGCACTCCTTGGACAGCCCTGAGCATAGGCCCAGAGGCCATCTCGGAGTTGTGGGTGGACCTGAAGCAGCAGGCCAAGCCAAGGAAGAGAAAGGAGATTCAAGTCTGCCTCCTGCCCGTCGGCCCTTCAACTCTTGGCTGAGTTAATGGGTAACCCAATGGCCTCTCCCCATGTGCCTTCTCCTGCCCAGGACAGGAGAGAGAGAGAGAGAGAGAGAGAGAGAGAGAGAGAGAGAGAGAGAGAGAGAGAGAGAGAGGAGATGAGAGATACCTGAGAGACAGAGGGACATGGAAGGGAAAGATGACCCAGCTAGGCCTCTTCCTTCAGCCCCAGACTGAACAGGTAAGAGTGGTGTGACAATGTGGCTACTTTACAGACTCGCAGCTGAAAGTGCCATCTGCTTTGGGGCGAGGGCGGGGTAGAGCAGTGAGCCACTCTGTACATGAGGTTCGGTTCGGCAAAATCTGTCGCTCGGCTATCCCAGCAGCACAGGAGCCAAAAACAAATCCTAGGTTGTTCTGAAGATGGGGGCTCAGCAATTGCATTGGGCTCTATAAGCAGGCCAGCACAGAGACGCTTGTGAGTGAACACATGAACAAGCAATACAGAGGAAGAAAGGAGAGACAGTCTTAATTCCCAGTGTACCTTCAGCGCCAGGCCCGCAGATGGGCCATAAACATTGGCTGAATGGATAAGAACCTGGCAACCCACTTCTTGCTTTTAACCAGATTGACACCAAAGCTTCCTAAAGAGCCCAACACTTGATGAGTGTTTGTTCAATAAAAGCTCCGTTTGAGCCGGGCGTGGTGGTGCACACCTGTAATCCCAGCACTCAGGAGGCAGAGGCAGGCGGATCATTGTGAGTTCGAGGCCAGCCTGGTCTACAAAATGAGTCCAGGACAGCCAAAGCTACACAGAGAAACCCTGTCTCAAAAAACCAAACCAAAACAAAACAAACAAAAAAACTCCGTTTCGATGGACAGATGGATGAAGAAAAATGAGTCTCAGGTGCCAGCATCTTCTGTGGGGGATGGGTACGGGGCTGGCAGCTGGGGAAAGTGTGCGTCTGGAGGAGGAGGAGGAGGAGGAGGAGGAGGAGGAGGAGGAGGAGAGGGCAGATGTGGCTAGGTGGTGAGAGACTCAACGGTGGGAGACACAAAGTCTAGGTAGTTTAGGGTATGGCGACTAGATGAAAGCCATGAGGGACATCCAGGGCATGGCTTGACTTCCGGCTGGAGCTGACGGGAAGGGAACCCCTGCCTGAGCTGATACCACTGAAAGAGGAGTACGCCTGGGGGCCGTGGAGAAGGTTATTTTCACTGCCAGTGAGACCCCAGCAGGTCTTAGGAGGTGAGTCTACAGCCAAGAAAGGAGAGCAATGTCGTCATCAGTGCAGAAGGGGCCATGGGATCTTTACGTCCAAGAGAGGGCTCTGCAGGCAAACATCTGTACTCTCGTGGCATAAGCGTGCTTCGCTGAGAGGGCAGTAAGTCCTACAGAGACCTGGGAACCAGAGAAGGGGGAACTGGGAATGCAGCGGATGTGCCTCACTGGAAATGAGTGGAGGAGGCGAAGGACTGACCATGTGGGTTAAGTGTGGGGAGTGAAACCTCAGGAAAAGGGAACAACTGCTGGAGGAGTCTGCGCATGCGTACAGAAAGCAAAGGGAGGCAGTGCAGCCGCAGGGCAAGCATAGCGAGGCACAAGGCGGAGGACGACGCGGTAAGGGGGACTGGGCTGTGGCCAAGGCAGACGCTGGCTGCACCCAAGAGTCAACCAACAGGTGGTGGAAATGGTTACACAGGGCGGGCAGAACCTGTTCGCCAGTCCTGGATCCTCATCTTGATCTTCACAGCTTCCCCTAACCCCAGGGCCCAACCTATGCTATGCTGTGTGACGTCAGAGGCAGGTAGGCTGGGCCCTGGGCTGCTGGGCAGGTAGAAAAGAAAGGGCCTTCTGGACAGCAGCTACCCTGAGGAAAAGGCTGGCATAGGACTAGAGGGCAACTGAATTGTTCTGGGCCAAGGATGGAGTATGAGGGATGCTTACCTCCTCCGCTGGTCTGCTTGGGCCATATTTTTTCTGACCTTTAGATGCTGTGGAACCAGAGGGGAACCTAGGGCTGAGAGACACAGACCTTGGCCCCACATTTCCATTTAGACCTCGGTTTCCCAGTGGAGAAGCCACCAGGCAGCCCTTGCCAGTGCTATCCCAAACCCAGGCAAGCTGGAGGGGAGAGGGAGGGAGAGAGGGCCTCAAGCAATTGTGAAGGGTCCGGTAGTCTCTCCCGCCCCCGCTGTGCCCCCCCCCCCCACATGCTGCCCCAGGATCCTGGACCTCAAGACCAGGCTCTTCAGAATCCTCCTGGCCTCCCCAAAATCTGCCATCTACCCCACTTTGGGCAATGCAGTGCCTAGTCTGGCCCTCCCGCCTTTCCTAAACCTTACCCTGTATCCCGTCCTGCTCTCAAAAGGTGAGGGTAACTCCCGAGTTGTCCTCAGGCAGGCTCTACCCAGTTCTCTCTGGATAAAGCTTCCTTGTATATCCCTACCCCTTAAGGCAGAAACTCTGCATCCTGGCCCAGCCTCTGAGGAAGGCTCCATGGAAGAAGTCAGCAGCTGACCCACCCCAGCCCTGCCTCCCTCTGCCCAGTCTGTCAGATCTCCCTTCCTCTCCCCACCAGGCCTTTCTGCCATCACAGCCCAATCCATCCTCCTGATCTCTGCTCCTCCACTCTGCAGCTCTGGCTCCCCCACCCACAGCCAAGTCTGGCCCCATCTACCCATGTCCACAGAGGGCTGAACCAGGACAGAGAGTCGATAAGCCTTCTTTCCCAGACAGCCGCCTGGTCACCCCTATATGGCCCTTGCTGGGCTGGCTGCCCCCAAGGAGGCCTACCTGCAGCCTCACACTGGCTCTGCCGAAATGCCCTGGGCTTTACAGCCTCTGTCCAGGCCCCTCCGTTAATGTCAAAGCCGGCCTTGCTTCTGTTCCAGCTCAAGCTGCAACTGAGCTGGAACTCACTCAGAGCCTGCCTCTCAGCCCTCCCCAGGATGGCCGTGAGCCCTGTTGTGTTCCTGCAGGCGAGAGGTCAGTAGGGCAGGGGTTTGGGCTTATGCCACTTAAGCCAAGTCCATACACACTGCCCGAAATAGCACCCCTGTTCTTGCCAGTGGCACCGTGGAGACCGAGTTCTAGGGCCGTCCTTGTGAGGTCAGAGGTGGAGTTCCAGGTGCGCATTCTGGGCCTCATGGTCCCAGAGGAAAGGCAAGGCCTGAGAGTCAAGTGTCTGGCTTATTTCTAAGGCCCCAGGCAGAGGTAGGCTGCAGAAGGCCACAGAGGCTCCTGAGACCCAGGCTGTAGAAAAAACTGTGTACATGGGGTCTGCAGGTAGAAGTTTCTAGAAATCAACAGAGAGATGGAAGAGTGGCAACAGCAATCCTGGGTCAGTCTTCAAAGAGGCCCCAATCTGAAGAAGAAGAGAATTAGACCCTGTCCTCAGGAGAGGGGGTCCCCAATTGGGAGAGGAGGGGAAAAGCCAGAGCTGGTTTCCTGAGTGCCTCACCCCAGGCCCTGTCTCTGGACGCTGCCTCTCTTAGAAAGGCATGCCCAAAGCTCCATAGGAAAACCTAAGCTGGCCGAGTGGTGCCAGCACTCAGGACAGTAGTGGGATCTGAGCGATGAGGGCGAGATCAGGAGGGGGCGTGAGGACCACGGAAGTGTCAGCAGGGCGAAGGTGGGCACCTGCTCCTGGAGAAAGCTCAGAGAGACCCGCGGCACCTTGATGGGAGATGCTGTGGCTGCCCAAAAGTTGTGCGGGAATGAAACCATCTTCTAGAGATTGTTGAACATGGTGACACATGTCTGTAGCCAGCACCCATGAGGCAGAGACTAGAGGAATGCATGTTTAAGCACAGACCGGACTATGTAGGATTTCTAGCCCATCAATACACAGTAACCGCCCCCCCACCCCCCGCATGTGGAAAGGTGGAGGGGGGAGGGGAGATGGGGAGAGGGGGAATAAAGTCAGCAGGTCAATGTAGTGTGTTCAGGCCAGACAATGCTATACCATCTCAAAACCGACTCAAAGGCTAATGAAGAGCCATGTGCTTAAAGTCAAGAGTTCAAGGCCATCCTCATCTGTATAACTCCAGCTACATGAGATACACACACACACACACACACACACACACACACTCACACACTCACTCATTCCTTTTTTATTTATTATTATTTTTTTTTTTTGTAACTAAAACAGGGTTTCTTTAGGTAGCTAGCCTCTGCCTCTGGAGTGCTGAGCTTAAAGGCCTGCAGCAGCCCTTTCACACACCTCCACTCAGGTGAAGCCAGGATTCCTGCCCGTGCCACAGAAAGCAATTTCAGGGACTCAGTCAGTCAGCATAAGGTAGAGTTGGAGGTTTCTTTAATTTTTATTTTTATTTATTTATTTTTAGTTTTTCAAGACAGAGTTTCTCTGTGTGTAGCCCTGGCTGTCCTGGAATCACTCTGTAGAGCTTATTTTTATTTTTTATTATTATTTTTTTCGAGACAGGGTTTCTCTGTATAGCCCTGGTTGTCCTGGACTCCTTTTGTAGACCAGGCTTGCCTCTAAAGGTGTGTGCCACTACTCCCAGCTAGGGTTTTTTGTTGTTGTTGTTGTGTTTTGTTTTGTTGAAACAAGATTTCTCTGTGTAACAGTCCTGGCTGTCCTGGACTCCTTTTGTAGACTAGGCTGGCCTCAAACTCAGAGTGATCCACCTGTCTCTGCCTTCCGAGTGCTGGGATTACAGGCATATGCCACCACTCCCGGCTGGTTTTTTTTATTTTTTAATGATTTATTTATTTTTATTCCATGTGCGTTGGAGTTTTGTCTATATGCGTGTCAGCTCCCCTGGAACTGGAGTTACGGACTGTTGTGAGCTGCTATGTGGGTGCTGGGATTTGAACCCAGAGCTTCTGGAAGAGCAGCCAGTGCTCTTAACTACTGAGCCATCTCTCCAGCCCTGAGTTGGAGTTTATTAGGAAGAGATATCCTGTACCTGAGATTATAGCTCAATTTAGAGAATGTTTGTCCTGTGCGTTAGCACAATGTTAAAAGAATGGGCATGGGCGTTGGGGATTTAGCTCAGTGGTTCAGCACTTGCCTAGCAAGCACAAGGCCCTGGGTTCAGTCCTCAGCCCTGGGGTCGGGGGAAGAGTGGGCGTACTGGTCCATGCCTGTAAACCCAGCACTTGGACGGTGAAGGCAGGAAGATGGGGAATTCAAAACCATCTTAATTTAAATAGCAAGTTTGATATCAGTCTGGGATAGTTGGTTTTGGTTTTTTTTTTTTTTTAAGATTTATTTATGTATATAAGCTCTCTATCTGCATGTACACCTGCAGGCCAGAAGAGGGCACCAGATCTCATTATATAGATGACTGCAAGCCACGATGTGGTTGCTGGGAATTGAACTCAGGACCTTTGGAAGAGCAGCCAGTGCTCTTAACCTCTGAGCCATCTCTCCAGCTCCACGGAATACAGTCTTAACCAAACAAAACCTGAAGAGATGTTTAACATAGTATTAATTTTTAGGTGTGCTTCTTTTATGTGTATGAGCATTTTGTATATTGCCTGCATGTGTGCGTGTGTACCGTATGCATGCCTACAGATGGTTGCGAGCAACCGTGTGGGTGCTGGGAATCGAACCTGGATCCTCTGCAAGAACAAGCACTCTGAACCACGGAGCCATCTCTCCAACCTGGAGATTTTAAGCACTTTTAAGCACAGAGACGAGAGGGAGGAAAGGAGACTGACTTAGAGAAAAGAAAGTACAACCCAAACGTGAGTGTGGGATACTTATAAGAGTCACGTGGGGCTGGAGTGGCTCTTGTGGTTAAGAGCACTGTCTCCTCTTCCAAAGGACCCGGGTTCAATTCCCAGCTCCCACATGGCAGCTTACAACTGTCTATAATTCCAGTTCCAAGGCATCTGACACCCTTACCCCCACACGAATGCACATAAAATAAAATTTAAAAAAAAAAAAAAGTCACACAGCCCAGCAGTGGTGGTGCACGCCTTAATCCCAGCACTCGGGAGGCAGAGGCAGGCAGATCACTGTGAGTTCAAGGCCAGCCTGGTCTACACAGCGAGTCTAGCACAGACAAGGCTACACAGAGAAATCCTGTCTCGAAAAACAAAAACAAAAAACAAAAAAGAAAGAAAGAAAGCTGAAGCTGGGACAGGGCAGGGGGTGGGAGGGTGGATTTGGTGTACCAAGACAAAAAGAGGAAAGCAGCTGTCCTCTAGAGGGCGCCAAAGACCAGGCCATGTCTGGAACCTGCAGGGCTGGTTCACATCCCCACGCCCAACGCAATTCTCCCAGCAGCTCAGAGTTGTGGCCAGAGAAGCCAAAGGTTCTGCCTCACTCCCCCGTAGCAGATCCTAAATGGGCTCAGAGTGCTGCATTTCTCCCAGGAAAGGAGAGCTGCACCTTGGGAAAGCGGAAACACCTGCCTTCATCTCTGTCTTATGTGTGCTGCCCAGTCAGAGATGAGGTAAGGTTAAGAGTGAGCTATGGGCTAGTTGGTGGTGGTGCTTGCCTTTAATCCCAGACAGCCAGATCTCTGAGGCTGGGACCACCCTGGTCTACAGAATGAATTCCAGGACAGCCAGGGGTACACAGAAAAGCATTTTCTTCGGAGTAAAATAGGGAAGGGGGCTATGGAACTGGGTATGAGACACATACCTATAATCCCTGCACTTGGAAGGCTTGGGGCAGAAGTACTGAGTTTGAGGGTAGCCTAGGCAACACAGAGAAACTGAGTCAAATAAGTAAGGCTAAGGGTTTTTTGGTTGGTTGGTTGGTTTTTGTGTTTTGTTTTGTTTTGTTTTTTGGGGTTTTGGTTTTGGTTTTTCAAGACAGGGTTTCTCTGTGTAGCCTTGGCTGTCCTGGACTCACTTTGTAGACCAGACTCACAACGATCCACCTGCCTCTGCCTCCCGAGTGCTGGGATTAAAGGCATGCGTCACCACCTCCTGGCTCAAGCTAAGATCTTACATGAAGCCAGAACTTGGCTGTTAGACTAGCAAGAGAGAAAGCAAGAATCTATTAGGGTCAGGCCATGGACACAGTTACATAGCTAGTGTGGGAACCAAGGTGGAGACAGCTCCCTCTGCCTCACAGACAAGCAAAGGAAACTTAGGATTCATGGCAACGGGCTGTTGGAAGGACCCTGCTGTTTGAGGTTGCAGTCTTCTGGGTCTGCATAAGTCACTTTGAGCTTGGTGTTAGGTGCAGGACTCCCTCACCCCAGCAGAGCCTCCAGCTCTCTGCCTGACTCCATCTGGAGAGTGGCTTTAGACATAGATGCCCCTAACCACACTTGATATATGGTCCTTGACACAGCTCCCTGCTAGCTCTCCCCTCCCTGCGCCTATAGAGTAGTGAGGTATTGTGTTTCCATTTGTATGATAGGAGCGTGCTGTCAAGTGCAAAGCAGGCGTCCTTAGAAGTGTCTGGTTTCAACCAACTATGTATGACTATCCTGGGAGCCCCACCTCACCCCCCCCCAAGGTACAGCCTTGGTTCTCCCCGAGTAAAGTGGTTCCCAGAGAGTGATCCTTCAAGTTTGTGGCCTTCCAAGCTCTGCCCCCTCCCTTTCTGCTGCCCCTGCCTTGGTGGGCTGGTGGCCAACCCCCCCTAGGGAAGAGGAGACCCACAACAGGCAGGGGGATCTCCAGTCTAGAGAGACACGAGTCTTCCAGGAAAGGCAACATGGAAGCTGAGTCCTCCAAGACTCAGCCACAGAGGAAGAGAATCGCTTGTAAAGCCACCTAAAGTCCCCAGAGGACCGTGAAAACCTGATCTGGGACGGAGAGTGGCTTACGGAGGCCGTGGAATGGGCTGGGGTTACGTGAAAGGCTTTGCCTGGGTTTTGCGCTATCCCAAGGGCCAAGCAAGCCTGTGAAGGGATCGAAGCAAGCAAGGAACAGAGTAAAGCCTTGTCTCCCTACATCCCTGAGGCCCTGGGCTTCCCAAAAAACTTCCAGAGGAGGGCCCGGTCAAGGAATGAGCAAGTGACACTCAGCCAAGGTGGCTCAGAGTCATCCAGGAATCACAGGGAGTCGGGGCCAGGGCCAGGACTGTGGAGGACCAAGAAGGAATCTAGGCACCGGGCTGCCCAGAGGCTGTGGAGGGGCCAGTGTTTGCAGAGGGTTGCCTGGGACGACCAAAGGTCTGCCAGCGCTCCTGGCTGAAAACCTGGAAGTCAGGAGGCTCCATGGTGGAACAAGGAGAGGCAGCCCAAGGCACCAGGAGGGAGGGAGGCACAGCTCAGATTCACACTAGTCTGGACAGGACCAATGCAGATAACTGGGAACAGAGAAGAAACATCCAGACCTCTTTCTCCTAAGGGTAGGTAGGTATGCTCTGAGTAGGGTTAATTGTGAGTTTCAGAGAAACAGTATTTGCAATGTTTAGAATATGTTTATAGGTTGGTTTTTTTGTTTGTTTGTTTGTTTTCTTTTTCACCATTTCTTGGGGTACTGTGTGTGTGTTTATCTGTGCAGGAATCAATTCCAGGTCTTCACTTTGGTGTGGCAGTGTCACCTTTAATCCCAGCACTGGTAAAGTAGAGGCAGGAAGCACATAAATTGGAAGCCAGGCCGAGCTACATAGCAAGTACCAGGCCAGCCAGATCTGTATAACAAGACTGTCCCAAAACAAAAACAGAGGATAGAAAGACGGTTCAATGGTTTAGAAAACTTGCTGCCCCAAGTCCCAGCACCCACTAGACAGGTAAACAACTGCCTGTAGCTCGTTCCAGGGGATTTGGCGCCCTCTTCTGGCTCATGTGAGCATGCAGGTGGTGTACAGATACGCAGGCACAACACCCATACACATTAAAAAATGACATTTCTTTAAAAAAGGAAAGTGAGACAGCTGAGTATGTAAAGGCACTTTTATACAAATCTGATGACCTGAGTCCCATCCCAGGACTCAGGTAGTGGAAGAAGAAAAGCGACTCTCACGGGTTGCCCGCTGACCTCCACATATACACAAAAAAATCAAATAAAATGCAATTTTTAAAAAAGCAACGGAGCCGGGTGCCATGGCACATGCCTGTGATCCCAGCATTCTAAGAGGCAGAGACAGAAGGATCTCTGTGACTTTAAGGCCAGCCTGGTCCAAAAAGCAAGTCCAGGACAGCCAGAGTTACACAGAGAAACTCTGTCTCTAAAAACCAAAATAAATTAAAATTAAAAAAAAAAAAAAATTGAGGGGCTGGAAAGATGGTTCAGGGGTGGTGGTGGTTTGGTTTTATTTTTGTTTCCTTGGTTGGTTTGGGTTTTAGGGTGTGTGTGTTTCTAAGTGATTGTTGAAACAAAGTCTCACTGTGTTGCCCTTGATGGCGTGGAGGTCACTATGTAGACCAGGGTAGTTTTGAACTCACCGAGATCATCCTGTTCCTCCCCAAAGTCGTGTGCTGCTAACCCCAGCTGTGGGAAGTGAGTCAGGGGTGCAGGCGGAGGTCTGAGGGTGGCCCACAGGCATGGGTCTCCCCTTCCGCTGCATGGCTCCTGAGGCTTGAACTCAGACGCCGGCCTCAGCAGCACCCTTGTACAAGCAGCCATCTCTTCCACCCGTACCCCTGAAACTCTTACCTAACTGTCCACCCTATATTTTTATTTGTCAAATCCGGCCACTCTGCTCTGCGGTGAAGAGCTTCTGGCATCCTGCACACTGATTTAGATTTGAGTCGTAGCCTCAAGCCTCTGCGTCTCCATCTGGAAGTCAGGGCCAGAGGATTTGAGCTTTTCTGCTCTGTTACGATAATCGGGTTGTAACCACAGCAGCAGGCTGTAGTGGAGCGTTGATTACCCTAACAAGCCTGAGGCCCTAGAATCAAGCCCCCAGCAATAGCCAGGCATGATGCTGCAATACCATGAACCCCAGCACTCGAGAGGCAGAGGAAGGTGGATCTCTGAGTTCTAGGCCAGCCAGCTCTACAGAGACAACCAGGGCTACACAGAGAAACCTTGTTTCAGAAACAGGGATGGTGGTGGTGGTGGGAGGCCCTGTCTTTAAAAAGGGGTGTGTTTGAGCTTGAGGGATGGCTCAGTGGTTAAGAGCACTGGCTGCTCTTTCAGAGGTCCTGGGTTCAAATCCCAACACCCACATGGCAGCCCACAACTGTCTGTCACTCCAAGCAAGATCGGATACCCTCACACAGACACACCAATATACATAAAAATAAACAGGAGGCAGAGGTAGGCGGATTGCTGTGAGTTAATAGGGTGAGAATGCAGAACTTCCTAGAAAGGGGAACTTGAAACTGAAAACTCAAGTTCACCTTAAAAAAAAATTCTGGAGCCAGGCAGTGATGGCACATGCCTTTAATCCCAGCACTTGGAGGCAGAGGCAGGTGGATCTCTGAGTTTGTGGCCAGCCTGGTCTACACGGTGAGTTCCAGGATATCCAGGGCTACACAGAGAAACCCTGTCTCAAAAAAAAAAAAAAAAAAAAAAAAAGAGAGAGATTGAGAGAGAGAGCGAGAGAGAGGAGAGGAGAGGAGAAAGTGGGGGTGGGGAGGTGGGGAATCAAGCCCAGCACTTCAAAAACAATACAAAAATCTTGGCTGCCAGGGTAGTGCATGCCTATAATTCTAGCACTTAGGTGGCTGAGACAGGGGGATAGCCATGAGTTTGAAACCAGCCTGAGCTACACAGTGTGTTCCAGGCCAAACTGGGTTACAGAGCAAGACCATATCTCCATAAACATTGTTTCTGCTTTTAGACAGGGCCTCACTGGCTTGAAACTTAGTATGGTAGACCAGGCTGCCCTCTGTGGCCCAGGCTGCCCTCTGTGGCCCAGGCTGCCCTCTGTGGCCAGCCTGCCCTCTGTGGCCCAGGCTGCCCTCTGTGGCCAGCCTGCCCTCTGTGGCCCAGCCTGCCCTCTGTGGACCAGGCTGTCCTCTGCGGACCAGCCTGCCCTCTGTGGCCCAGGCTGCCCTCTGTGGCCCAGCCTGCCCTCTGTGGCCCAGCCTGCCCTCTGTGGCCCAGGCTGCCCTCTGTGGACCAGCCTGCCCTCTGTGGCCCAGGCTGCCCTCTGTGGCCCAGGCTGCCCTCTGTGGACCAGGCTGCCCTCTGTGGCCCAGGCTGTCCTCTGCGGACCAGGCTGCCCTCTGTGGACCAGGCTGCCCTCTGTGGCCCAGGCTGCCCTCTGTGGCCCAGCCTGCCCTCTGTGGCCCAGCCTGCCCTCTGTGGCCCAGGCTGCCCTCTGTGGCCCAGGCTGCCCTCTGTGGCCCAGGCTGCCCTCTGTGGCCCAGGCTGCCCTCTGTGGCCCAGGCTGCCCTCTGTGGACCAGCCTGCCCTCTGTGGACCAGGCTGCCCTCTGTGGACCAGCCTGCCCTCTGTGGACCAGCCTGCCCTCTGTGGACCAGGCTGCCCTCTGTGGACCAGGCTGCCCTCAAACCCTCAGAGATCCGCCTGCCTCTGCCTTCTGAGTGCTGGGACTAAAGACATGCGCCACCAGAACACAAATACGTTTTTCCAACAATCTGTTTTTGTCTGCCATCCAGCTGTTTGCTAGTGGAAGGTTGGCAGTCACCCACTCACTACCCACTGACCTCTCACTCACTCGGTACCACACTAACAATCTGACAGTGCAAGCTGGTGCCTGGGAGCATTAATGTTTACCTAACTGAAAATTTTAACTATTTATTGACACATAGCCAAAAAAACCCATCAGATATAATAATTGTCCATTGGGCTGGAAAGTTTGAAATGGGGGGTGAGGTAGGAGGTGGGGGTGGGGAGCCAGAAATAAAATAATTTTCTTTTACTATTTAATCACCTAAAATACAAGTGAGCCAAAAGAGCCTTTCCAGACCCTTTATGTTCACTGACAACTACTGTTGACCTTTTAACAGATCTTCTCTGGCTAGTCTTTTCTCTCTGCGTACACATACAGACATCCCCTGCCACTTTCTAAACAATAAATAAATAGGTCTTACATAGGGGGGTAGGTAGCCCCAACTGGCCTGCAACTCATTATGTAGATCAGGCTGGCTTCAAACTCACAGAGCTCTGCCTGCCTCTGCCTCCCAAGCGCTGGGGTAACCACCGCCCCCACCCCAAGGCACGAGGTCTTCGGTGTACATTTTTCATTCAAACAGTCCTGAGATTATTTTGCCTACAAGTCAGTGCACAAGCTCCTGCAGTATGTAGCTGGCTGCTCCTCTGTGATGTGAGGACCCCCCCCCCCCCCCCCCCCCCCCCCCCCCCCCCCCCGCTAGCAGTGAGAGTGTCTCCATTTTCTGAGTAGCTTTGTTTTGCTTTGTGGAGCACTGGGAGATTGAACCCAGAGCTTTTCACAAGCTTCAGAGTTTCCCTGCCCCTGAGCTACGTCCTTGCCCTCCAGCCACACCTACCACTCTTTTTCAGGAAGGGAAACTGAGTTTCCTTTCCCAAGGTCGCTCAGAATTGAAACATCCAGCCCAGGACCCCCTACCCTCATCCCGCAGCAGGAGGATGAGACCTGGGTGACTAGGCCTGGATGGACTTTGACCTTGACGTTCACCAGTTGCCAGAATTCCTCCATGCCTAGCCCACCTCTCCAAAGGCATGCATGAGCTTCAGCACAGACACATGGGGTGGAGGCTGGGGCAATAAGGCAGACAGGGCCAAGTGTGTCTCCGTGCACAAATGCATATACTTTTTCAATTTGACCTAGTGCCTTCCTCACGTGTTAGGCAAGTGTGCCCCAGCCCTGAGGAATAAGAATTTAAACCTAGCCCTGCTCTACTCAAGGCCAGGTTACATTGTGAGATGTCTAAGAAATAAAAATGAAAATTAAGCTAGGCATGATGTCGTCACATGTGCCTTAAATTTCAGCACTCGGGAGGCAGAGGCAGGCGAGTCTGTAAGAGTAGCGAGTTCCAGACCAGCCAGGGCTGCAGCATAGTGAGTCTCTGTCTAAATAAATAAATAAATAAATAAATAAATAAATAAAAAGGCTGGGCATGGTGGCACACACCTTTAATCCCAGCACTCGGGAGGCAGAGAGGCAGGCGGATCTCTGTGAGTTCGAGGCCAGCCTGGTCTACAAAGTGAGTCCAGGACAGCCAAGGCTACACAGAGAAACCCTGTCTCAAAACCTTCCCCCAACAAAAAAAGAAGAAAGGAAGAGAAAAGCAAATGTCAAGCTGTCGTGCATAAGGAACCAGCCAGACCACCTGGACCTTTTCTTTCTAGAGCAAGCTTCCAAGGAAGGCTTCCTAAAGCCTAGAGGAGGGGTACTCACGGACAGAGGCAGCTGGGGAGGTAACACAGAATTTGCATATGTGAGAAGAATAGAAGGGAGGTCTTATGTGTGGGGGTGGGGTGTGAATATCTGGGTCCTTTTGATATGTATATATATATATGCATATATAGAATATGTGTATGTGTACATATACATAATTATTTTGAACTGTAGACAGCCATACACATATGTATTTAATTTATTTATTTCTTCCTTTTTAAGAAATTTTTTTAAAAACAGGGTTAGACAAGCACACATATGTGGAGGTTAGGGGCGAATCCTTGGGACTTGGCTCTCCTTCCACTGTGTGGATCTCTGAGGTCAAATTCGGATCATCAGGCTTGGTGGTAAGCACTTTAACACCTTGAGCTGTCTCACTGGCCCTGTTTCTGGCATTTGACCCAGGGTCTCAAGTAGCCCAAACCCGCCCAGCCTCGCGTGGCCTGCAGCTACTGATCTCGACTCCACCTCTCAGGTGCTGACATCAATAGTTAAGCACCAGCACACCTGGCTTTCTTGTTTTGTTTTTGTTTTTGGTTTTGTTTTGTTTTGTTTTGTTTTGAGACAGGGTTTCTCTGTGTAGCCTTGGCTGTCCTGGACTCACTTTGTAGACCAGGCTGGCCTCGAACTCACAGCAATACACTTGTCTCTGCCTCCCGAGTGCTAGGATTAAAGGCGTGCGCTACCATGCCCAGCAATTTTTTCCCCCAAGACAGGGTTTCTCTGTGTGTCTCCTTGGCTGTCCTGGAACTCTCTGGGATTAAAGGCATGAGCCTTCACCACCCAGCTGATAGACAGGGCCTCAGTGTGTATCCCAGGCTGGCAGCAACACACACACACACACACACACACACACACACACACACACACACACACATGAGTTGTGCACACGTGAGCATGCTCCTGTTGGGCTGGGTTAATATTTTCCTGCCTGCGTCAGCATGGTCTCAGGCAGCAGGCAGCTTACTGTGGGAACGTGCCCTATCTAATCTGGTTAGGGGCTGTGGACCTGGAACAGTCAGGGTTAGGGTGGGCAAGGAGCCCATCTCAGCTCCCCCAGGGAAGCCACACTCTTCACTCCCTGATCAGCCTGAGGAGCAAGGCAGGCCCAGAGGCCACAAAGCTCGAACATAATGTGACTGCCTGCCTCCCCATATCTACTGGGGGCTCCCAGCAACAAAGCCTCTCTGCAAGTGGGCCCCCTTCCCCCACCACAATCTGTTATAGTCTGACATCTTTGTCACATACACATCTGTCCCCTTGGGGGCAAATAGAGGCAGAGACCCTAAGAAATGCTCACAAATAACTCTTAACAGCAATGCACCTTTGAAATGGCCTTGGGAGCCTTGGGCATTGTGGTACTCTGGAGCCAGCTTGCCAGTAACTGCATGGAGGACCTGCTCAGAGGTCTGTGTGAGCAACGTCTGGGACGCCAACATCTGTGGGCACTGAGCGTTAGCCAGGAAGGCTTAGTAAAACACAAGGACCCCGAGCAGGGTGGGGCCTTCCCTGTTCCTGGGCGTCTCCCTGTGTCATCTGAGGGTCCTCCCACACCCACACTGGTCCCTGCGGTGTAGGCTGGGCCAACTGGGTTGGGCAGGCAAATGCTGTGTCTCCTGCTCCTGCCATAGTCCAAGACGCAGGATGAGTCAAACTCAGGTGTCCAAGCTCCTGGGCCAGCCTGAGGATGTCCCAGTGTATATCTGAGCATGAGCAACAAGGACGCTACTACAAGGAGGGAAGGAGGGAGGGAGGGAGGGAGGGAGGGAGGGAGGGAGGGAGGGAGAAAGCTGTCACCACTGGAGTAATTTCTCATAGCACGGACCCTGAACCTTCCCCCTGGACAGCTTTCCCCAACTGCCTAGGGGAACACGCATTCTGAGTCATGAACCTTTAGCTTTTTTTTCCTCCAGTAAAAAAATAATTATAAGCTAAAATTGTCATCTTTTTTTATTTAAAAAAATTTATGAAAGGTGGGCTAATGATATTATAAAAAAGCATCAATGTGTGTGTATGTGTGTGTGTTGAACCTAAGAAGGAAAACAGTGATTATGTGCCTCATAGAAACTCCTGTGAGGTGGGAGTCCTTGAGCTCCTGCTGCCCCACAGCACTTACATATAAAAAACTCAGGTGTTCCTTTCAGGAAGCCTGGCCTGACGGAGTGACTGGTGTGAGGATTGCCACATGAATGTAGTGCTTGCAGAGGCCAGAGAAGGATGCCAGCTCCTCCAGAGTTGGGGGTCACAGGCACTGGTGAGCTGCCTGGTGTGAGAGCAGGCAGCCAGACACAAGTCCCCTGTAAGAGCAAAGCTGCTGTACCTACTGAGCCCACTCTTCTGGCCTTGCTCAGTAGTTTTGTTTTTGCTTTTGTTTTCTTTAAGGTTTATTTTTAACTCTGTGTGTGTGTGTGTGTGTGTGTGTGTGTGTGTGTGTGTCTGTGTGTGTGTCTGTGTGTGTCCATCTGTCTGTCTGTCTGTCTCTGTGTCTGTACAGGTGCCCTCGGAGGCCAGAGGCATCATCAGTCGCCCCTGGAGCTGGAGTTACTGGTGGTTTTGAGCCAAGCAGGGTGGATGCTGGGAACTGAACTACATACAGTCACAGCAAGAGCAGCAAGTGCTGTTAACTGCCGAGCAATCTCTCCAGCACCTTGTCTCATGTTTTTAAAAATATAATCTAGTGGGGGCCAGGCGTGGTGGTGCACACCTCTAATCCCAGCACTCTGGGAGGCAGAGGCAGGCAGATTGCTGTGAGTTCGAGGTCAGCCTGGTCTACAAAGCAAGTCCAGGACAGCCAAGGCTACACAGAGAAACCCTGTGAGGGGGAGGGGGGAGGGACACTGCTAAAACATGATCTCACTGCATCTTCCTGGCTGGCCTGACTTCTTTGCTGTGCAGCTCAAGCTGGCCTCGAGCCTGAGCTGTTGCTGCTCTTGTTCCTAAGTGCTGAGCTGACAGTTGTGCACTAACACACCCAAGCATTTTTTTTTTAAACCATTATCTGTCCTTGAACTAACTCCCTCCCTCCCCACCATGCGTAGACAGGGATCCAGGCTTGCAAGCGGACAGCTTCTGGCACTATGTGCTGTTGTCGTGCCTTTGCCACTTTTACAGCTGTGGCACCACCTCTACTTCCCGGGGGACAGAACTCTGCCAACTTCCGGGAGCAACCCCAGCATCCTGTCTTCAGTGCTCACCACTCACTGCTTCCTGGTTCCAAGGCTCCTATCTGCACCTTCGCCACAGCCCTAACTGCCTCCATGAGAGTCCTCCTGGCTGCCCTCTCATCTGGGCTGCTGGGACACGCACCGCCTGCTTTCGCTGGAGCGTCGCAGATCGTGAGCACCCCAGCGGTGTTAGCTGAAGGAAGTTTTTGGTAGAGGAGGATGGTATCATTATAGCACAGGGAGGCCTTTGGCTGCCTAAGGATCGGGTGAGATAAGAAGAAAATGAGGATGTTCCATGAATCTGGAGAAGAATCAATAAGGGCTTTGGAAGAGACTCTCGTGCGAGAGAATTCAGCTTGCTCGGTCTTGGCTCTCGGTCTAAGTGTCTCCACTGTCCTGCTTTATACCGAGGAGGGCGTCTAAAGAGCTGCTCTCCCCCACCATGTCCCTCCTTACCTGGGAGATGGTCTAGGGATTTCTGGCTAGGTGCAAGAGCTCAGCTTTCGTCTTCCTGCCTGCTGTGGGTCTGTCTGATGTCCATAACCTGAATAGCCCGGAACACACTATATAGACTAAGCTGGCCCCAAACTCACAGAGATCTGCCAGTTTTTGCCTCCTGTCTACTGGGATTAAAGGCACACATTATTGTGCCTGACTTCTGAGCCCTTAACTTGTTTTGTTTTGTTTTTTGGAGACAGGGTTTCTCTGTGTAGCCTTGCTGTCCTAGACTTACTTTGTAGGCCAGGCTGCCCTCGAACTCACAAGAGATCTGCCTCCCTCTGTCTCCCCAAGTGCTGGGATTACAGGTATGCACAACCAAGCCGAGCTATGAGCCCTCATCTTTTTTGTTTGTCTGTTTTTGTTTTTCAAGGCAGGGTTTCTCTGTGTAACAGCTCTGGCTGTCCTGGAACTCACTCTGTAGACCAGGCTGGCCTCGAACTCATGGAGACTGTCTGCCTCTGCCTCCCAAGTGCTGAGATTAAAGGCATGTGTCACCAGCGCCTGGTGGCAAGCCATCATCTTGATACCCCTTCAGCCCCAAGATTGGGTATCTCTGTGTAGCCTTGGCTGTCCTGGACTGACTATGTAGACCAGGCTGGCCTAGAACTCACAAAGATCTGCCTGCCTCTGCCTCCCGAGTGCTGGGATTAAAAGTGTGCGCCACTAAGCCTGATGCAGCTGAGCCTTTTCATTAATACTGATGAGTTTTAGTACAAGACCTATCTGGGTATCATCATCAGTGTTGGAAGCGTGGCTTGAGTTGATAAGGAGTGTGGTAGGTGCCTGGTAACATTTGGTGCTAGGTGAGAGCATTTTCAGCAAGAATCTGCTGCCTAGCCCGACCCTGGGGCCAGTGGTGGGACATTGTATACTCATTTCAGGCAGTGAGATCTAAGCCCATGAATTGCCAGCATGCAGGTCTGGTCTTCTAGCCCTTCCCTCTGCAGCCTGGCCTCTCAACGTGAACCCCTGGCACAGCCAAGAGGCCCAGCTGCCTCAGGCACACTCCAATCTCCAGGGTAATCAGCAGGCAACTGCCTCAAACTCACTGAACTGTTGGGGGACCCAGGCGTGACAAGGCCCTAAGCAGGCTGCCTTTTTTAGTTTCTTATCTTTTTTAAAATTTTTTTATTTTTTTAATTTTTAATTTTAATTTTATTAATTTATTCAGATTATAACTCTATTGTTATCCCATCACTTGTATCCTCCCATTCCTCCCTCCCTCCCACTTTCACCCTATTCCCCTCCCCTAGGTCTAAGACCGAGGGGGACCTCCTCCCCCACTATATGGTGATAGGCTATCAAGTCTCATCTTGGTAGCCTGCCTATTCTTTCTTTGAGTGCCACCAGGCCTCCCACCAAGGAGAGGTGGTCAAATATGGGGCACCAGAGTTCATGTCAGAGTCAGTCCCCACTCTCCACATAACTGTGGAGAATGTCCTGTCCATTGGGTAGATCAGAGTCGGGGTTCAATGTTTACTACTTGTATTGTTCTTGCTTAGTGCAGTAGTTTGAGCAGAGCCCCCTGGGCCCCAATCCATCCATCACGATGTTCTTCTTGTAGGTTTCTAGGACCCTCTGGTTCCTTCTATTTCCCCATCTCCTATATTTCTCTTACCTAGAGTCTCAGTAGGATGTCCTCACATCTATCCCAATCTCCTGGTAAGTGAAGACTTCCATAAGACGTGCCTCTTGTGCTGCTGCCCAATTATAAGTGAGTAGCACGCTGCCTTTTAAGGACACAGGGGCCTTCTGAGTTCTTTTGGACAGGGATTCCAGGATCCCTCCTTCACAGGGAACACAACAGGTGCACAATAATTGAATGTCCAAAGATCTGAGTTCCAGCTGGGCGTGGTGGTGCACACCTTTAATCCCAGCACTTGGGAGGCAGAGACAGGCAAATCTGTCTACAAAGATCTACAAAGAGAGTCCAGGACAGCCAAGATGACACAGAGAAACCCTGTCTCAGAAAAAAAGGAAGAAGGAAAGAAAGAAAGAAAGAAAAGAAAGATCTTAGTTCTTCTGCCCTCAGTGGAAGAGAAATCGTGTGTGAGTGGGATGCAGATGATGTCTTGGGCATCAGTGTGAATCTGTGGCTCGCAACTCTACTCCCAGCTGTTTGCCCCTCCCAACAACCTGGCCCAGTTAGCCTCTGTCTGTCCTTCCTGCAGCAGCCAGCCTGAGCCCTCAATGGGACAGCTGAGGTGAGGGTAGGTGTAGAGGACAACTCTCCACTCCTCAGATCCCCAACCATGTCCCCACGAGGGTGGGGGCCAGCGCCCTTCCTGGTGATCTACACTGATTCCTTTGGTGGGAGATCCCTGCCGCCACCAACCAGCTGGGAACCCCGCCTAGCTGGAAACCTCCACCTTGCCTTGAGAGACAAGCTGGCCTGGCCTTAGCCCCAGGGTCCTCGTCTTAGAGAGAAACTTGGCTCCGTTCAGGGCTGCCCACACACCTTCCTGTGGCTTCCCAGTTTTTCTTACCCACCACGAATCACCTTTGCCGGCTTGGTTTCGTGTGTTGACTTCAGCGCTGTCTCTGTTTACTCTGGCTAAGCCTACATCCAGCCTCAGGATGAAACCTCTGAACTTGGAAAAGTGTGAACGTAAAAGGCAACAAACAAGTGTGGAGGTGGGGAACCGAGGGAGGGAGAGATAGAAGCTAGTCCAGGCCTCTCAGTTGGGGGGAGCACTATTGTTCTACACCCCCCCCCTCCCACACACACACACCTTCTCCACCTCTGGGACAGGGCCTAGAGGCAGGAATGGGTGGAGAGACTTTCCCAGCCTCACTACAGGCAGGTCTTAACCTGCCACATTGCTAATTTGTTTTTGAAGCCCAGACCCAGAATGCTTAAAGGTTCCACAGCTCTGAAAGGCTGAACATATTGTTCAGCAGAGTACAAGCCCTCTGATTACTACCTACTTGCAGCCTCTAGTCCTTCAATTAAATTACTCAAGGAATGCCACTGTCCACTGTGGAGGCCCAGGGATTCCTGTCTTCTGTCTTCCTAATTTCCCATATACCCATGACACCCATGACAGCCCAACAGGATTGTATGGCAACCTTGAAGGGATCACTGGCCCTCTAGCTGTTAAGGAAACCTCTGGCAGTCACTGTGTCATAGTCTGGAGTAGTCCACACTCCCTGGCTCCTGGCCCAGACTCTTTTCCCCACTTCAGACATCTCTCAGATCACAGAGCAAGACAGGAAGGCAGGACCAGGCAGTGGGGCAGGGGCCAGCATGTCCACTTGTGGTGTTTGCACATAGCACAAGCCAGTGCGGAAACCTCTCTCCAAGCAAGAACATGGGCAATCAGAGGCGCTCTCTGCAGTTCCACAGAACAGACAGTGTCTGCAGAGGGGGTAAGATGGAGCTCTGGCTCCATCACCACCTTCTATTCTTACTGCTCTAGGCCTGTGCTTGTGGCTATAGCCAGTGTATATTCTCTCACAGGGTGTGGGAGCCACCATGACCTGCAGCTGGGCCTTAAGGAATAAAGAGGAAAGATGCCATAATCACCACAGACTTAGGGTGTCTGGTTCTGCCCGCTGTGCCAGCCAGGCTCTTTGAAAAAGCAGCTGTCATCAGTCTCTCCTCAACTCTTACACCCTGCCACTGCCACCACCCAGGCCACCTCCTCTGGTGGCTCACCAGACTACCCCTCTCTTTCAGTGTGAAATCCTCACACCCCTACCCATGTACTCTGGGAAGTACTGCTGGTTCATTTACAGTGTAGTGTCTCTGCCTCGAGTACCCTCCCCAGCTGGGGCTACACCAGCGGAGCGCACGGTGATATCCTGTGTTTTTGCAGACCCACATGTGCAACACAACATACCTTCTACAGACCTCAGACACTTCCTGAATGAGGTCGTTTTAGGGTACGAGATGAGCCACCTGTTTTGGGGATCTGCTGAGCCATCAAGGGAGGAAGCCCCAAGTTCACTGTATCACTCTGTACCTCCTCTCTGCCTACAGAAAAGAGGCAATCTTTCCTTTTAAAGCCCTTTTTAAAGTTACTCAATTTCATACATGTAAACAAAGCACCTATGTTCTTTTAAAACTTATGTCTGGGGCCAGGTGTGGCGGTTGGTGCATGCCTTTAATCCCAGCACTCTGGAGGCAGGCATAGGTGGATCAATGTGAGTTTGAGGTCAGCCTGGTGTACAAAGTGAGTCCAGGACAGCCACAGAGAAACCCTGTTCAAAACAAAACAAAACAAAACAAGGGCTGGAGAGATGGCTCAGAGGTTAAGAGCAACGGCTGCTCTTCCAAGGGTCCTGAGTTCAATTCCCAGCAACCACATGGTGACTTGCAACCATCTACAGTGAGATCTGGTGCCCTCTTCTGGCTTGCAGGTGTATATGCAGGTGAAACACCGTACTCATAATAAATAAATAAATCTTCAAAACAAAACAAAAAACATATATCTGATAGGTCAAACGTGTATCTCAGTGGTATAGCATCTACAAGGTCCTGGCTTTGGTCTCCAGTGTACACATAGACATACACACACACACACACACACACACACACACACACACACACACACACACACACACACACACACCGGGGTAGGGTAGCTAACTTCTCTGTCACCATACATCAAGGTCTATCTTCCAACTTCTGCTCTACCCAAGTGCCCTGCAGGCAACACCCTCAGGATAAAGAACTTATCTTAGTTCAGAATTCTATGTTATAGTTTACCACCACAGAGAATTCACAGCATCATCAGTAGCTAGAGGTGGCTGAGCACATAGCTTTCTCCTCTTATATAGCCCAGGACGCCAAGCCTAGGGAATTGCATAAGCCACCCTGGACTGTGTATTCCCACATCGGTTAAGGTCCTCAGATAATTCCCACAGGTCAACCTGATCTAAAATGATTTCTCAACTAATACTCTTCTTAGAAGATTCTAGACTGTGTCATGTCGAAATTAACCGCCACAGCAGCTGCAGTAAGTGCTCTTACACATTTCCTGTTACTCTCCCCTCCTTACACTAATTAAGTCTCAGGAGTAGAACTTTTGGTTTCTTTAAACACTCAGGCCAGGCGGTGGTGGCATATGCCTGCAACCCCAGCAGAGGCAGAGGCAGAGGCAGGCAGATCTCTGTGAGTTCAAGGCCAGCCTGGTCCATGAAGTGAGTCCAAGACAGCCAAGGCTACACAGAGAAACCCTGTCTCGAAAAAAAATAATAAGAACTCAGTTATGTTATGTACACATGTTTTTGTTTTAATCGCGGGTGTGGGAGATGGTGCCGCTTCAGTATGTCCACTAACGAGGACCGTCCCATGCTCTAGCAGGGACATGGCCTGTGCCAGCTGCAGATGGCTTAATTATGGAAATCCGAGAAGGAATAAATGCCAGAACCCTGAGAGGGAGGCCGGTGGTGGCTGCCGGTTCTCCTTGCTGCTTCATTTCCTGTTGCTGGTTCGCTGGACAGCTGGATATCCTGACTTCGAAGACTGCACTTGCCCCAAGGAGCTACAACCCTAAGCAACCGGAAGTAGTGAAACAGAACTATTCTCTCCTCCTCACTAACCTTCTTTCTTTCCTACCTGTGGTTGGGGGTGTTGGAAGGAATTGGGATAGATAAGGGGAAGGAAGAAATATAAGAAACCCAAAGTAAAATAGATTTTTAAAAAGCACCAATAAAGCCAGGCACGGTGGGTGGTGCACACCTGTAATCCCAGAACTCAGGAGGCTAGCCTGTAATTTTTTTCTGTGACTCTTTTTTTTTTTTTTTTCCGAGACAAGGTTTCTCTGTGTAGCCCTCGCTGTCCTAGACTCACTTTGTAGACCAGGCTGGCCTCGAGCTCAGAGAGATTCGCCTGCCTCTGCCCCCCAGAGTGCTGGGATTAAAGGCGTGCGCCACTGTGTGTGGCTCTGTGACTTTTTTGTTGTTGTTGTTGTTAATGTGCGCACGCTCACGCAAGAGAGAGAGAGAGAGAGAGAGAGAGAGAGAGAGAGAGAGAGAGAGAGAGAGTGACTTGTGTCACAGCACATATGACAATTTGTAGGAGTCACTTCTTCCTTTCACTGTCTGGGACCTAGGAATCTAACCGAAGTTGCCTGGCTTGACAGCAAGCATCTTTTGGCTTTTTTGGGGGGGGGGGTAGGGGAGGTGTTTTTTGTTTTTTTGTTTGGTTTTAGTTGTTTTGTTTTGTTTCTTTTGAGATGAGATTTTGCTATGTAATGGTGGCTGGCCTGAAATTTGCTAAGTAGACCAAACTGGGCTTGAACCTGTAGTTAGGTCATCCTAGCTCTGCCTCCTGAATGCTCATCTTGTTTATTTGTCTTTGATTTTTGGGTTTTGTGCTTTGGTTTGTTTGGTTTTTGTTTTTGTTTTGTTTTGGTTTGGTTTTTAAGACAGGGTTTCTCTGTGTAGCCTTGGCTGTCCTAGACTCACTTTATAGACCAGGCTGGCCTCGAACTCACAGCGATCTGCCTGCCTCTGCCTCCCTGAGTGCTGGGATTAAAGGTGTGCGCCATCTTGCTTGAGAAGTGATTAGAACAGAAGTCTACTCTTGCTACTATGCCTTTCGCAGGCCGTTCATGGCTCCCATCCCGCTCCCCACCACCCCAACCCACCCCCGTCACTCTCAGGAACAGGCACAAGACACGATGGGCAGATGGTCCGTGTCTGTGGCATTCTCCTTGCTGCAGCCACATAGAATTTCTCAGGCCCTTTCGGTGTAGGAACAAGGAGACCCACCCCTCTTTTCCTGTACCCGCCCCCTTGCTGTTAGAGCAATGCCCTCTCTTCTGGAAAGTGTCCTTTATGCCCGCCTCCCTCCCCGACGTTTGGGTCAGCTCCCGCTTGGAACTCCCTTTGGCTAAGCGCTTGCTGCCTGAATTGCAAGTCTTTGTTTATCCGAAAGCTTCTCCGTGTGCCCTGTAGGCCTTTCCAAGGCTGAGGCGGACCTGCTCTTCCACACACAGCCAACATCCAGCCTCTGAGAGGCCATCCACTGCCACTGAAAGCACGGATGAGGAATAACAAAGGTGCGCCCTTAGGAGAGTAATGCTTGGGGCAGGGGATATAGCTCCATAGCAAAGCACCGACTGACTTAGCTTCCACGGGACCCAGTGTCATCCCCAGCAGAAACCGTCCTTTCTTGCTAAGGAGTTCAGAAGCAGTGTAAACATCCTCCTCTTTTCCTTTTTCTGTAGCTCAGGGTGGCCTCAAACTTGCAGCCACTATCCTGCTTCAGTCCCCAGTGCGCTCAAGTGTGGAGAGTACAGAGGTGAACTGCCAAGCACAGCTGATTAACACCCATAGGATTTAGGAGCTAGGTGTCCATTTTTGCAGAACTGGATGCAGAGCCCGTGGGCAGCCACGGGCAGTCAGACTGCCTTTAAAACTCTGGAGTCAAGCCGGGCGGTGGTGGCACACACCTTTAATCCCAGCACTCGGGAGGCAGAGCCTGGTGGATCACTGTGAGTTCGAGGCCAGCCTGGTCTACAAAGCGAGTCCAGGACAGCTAAGGCTACACAGAGAAACCCAGTCTTGAAAAACAAAAAAACAAAACTCTGGAGTCAAGCTGGGCATGGTGGCGCACACCTTTAATCCCAGCACTCAGGAGGCAGAGGCAGGTGGATCTCTGTGAATTCGAGGCCAGCCTGGTCTACAAAGTGAGTCCAGGACAGCCAAGGCTACACAGAGAAACCCTGTCTCAAAAAAACAAAACAAAACAAAAACAAAATCTTGGTAAAGTTTGACAGGCTTGCTGTGCCGTGGTGGCGCACGCTTGTAATCTCAGCACTCAAGGAGGCAGAGGCAGGCAGGTCTACAGAGGGAGTTCAGGACAGCCAGGACTACACAGAGAAACCCTGCCTCCAAAAACCAAAAATAAAAAACAAAACAGCCAACCAAACAAAATCATTTTGGCAGACTTGCTGGCATATACCTTTAATCCCATCACTCAGAAGGCAGAGACAGGAGGATCCCTGAGGCTAGCCTGGTCCACATAGTGAGTTCCAGGATAGCCAGGACTATCCAGTGACACCCTTTCTCAAAAGGAGAAAGGAAGGAGCCATGCGTGGTGGCACACGCCTTTAATCCCAGCACCGGGAGGCAGAGGCAGGCGGATCGCTGTGCGTTCGAGGCCAGCCTGGTCTACAAAGTGAGTCCAGGATGGCCAAGGCTACACAGAGAAACCCTGTCTCGGAAAAAAAAAAAAAAAAAAGGAGAAAGGAAGGAAGAAAGGAAAGAAAGAAAGAAAGAAAGAAAGAAAAAAAGAACTAGGTTTCAAATGTGCCCATGCTTATATTCCCAGCACTTGAGAAGTAGAGGCAGGAGGCCGTCAAGGTCCAAGGTCGCCATCAAGTAAATATGGAGTTTGAGACCAACCTGGTCTACCTGCTCTCAAAACCAATAACCAAGCAAACAAAAAAAGAAATGGTGTGGATTTGTAGGTGGGGATGGGGGTGATTATATAGTTAGGAGCCCTAGTGTGTGTGTGGGGGGGGAGACAGTGGGAGTGGCCTGCCCTGTGCTTAGCTTACCTTGGACGTCGTTTTGAATTGCTGTTTGCAAACACACAGGGATAGACTGGTTTTTAGTCATAGCCTCTCCACCCCAACACACGCTTTGGTCACGGTGCTGGAGGTCACAGCTGGAGCTCTGCAGATTGGTCAGTTGCAGCGCTTTCTAGATCTGTGCTGTTGACGCGCCACCAGCCTGGTGGAGGACCCCTCCTCCCTGTTAAGACACCCTGATTCCTGGGGCACTGATCTGCTTCCGTCCTTTTACTAATCTAGGCTGCAGCCTCCCCAGACACTGCAGGGCAAGGGGTGTTCCCTGCTGTGGCTCTTCAAGATAGCCAGGATAGCCCATGAGTCTCCTGCTTGGAGGCTGGCTGTAGGCTGGGCTCTGTGGGACGTGGCCTGGGATCCTGCCCTGCCAACCGAACCTCAGAGATCAGAGGCGACTCTCAGAACCTTACTTTGCCTAATAGGAAAACGGGTGTGTGGTGAACCAGGCCTCAGAGTCCTATACAAACCTGGCCAAGCTGGGGAAGGGATGTCAGCCTTGGAGACAAAGGAGGGAGTACGGGGTGAGGGGGGGGTGCCCCGTCAGGATTCCTGATGCTCTATGATTGAACTGAGACATTCTGCACAAGGGGTGGCCTGGGTTGGGCACATCAGGCGGCAGGACAGAAGGCAAGTCCAGACAGGTGGACAGTGGAGCCTAGGCTGTGGGGTGGGGTGTGCACACTAGTCATAGGTGGTGGGGAGGCAAAGGTGGAACCCCAGCAAAGGTCAAAGATTGAAGGATGGTTCCCGCAGACTGGTTGCCCCCCGTTAGGTGACTGCTTCCAAGAACTGTACAGATTGACACTGGGCTGGGTCACATCTCTGCCATGGGGTTGGGGAAGAGCTAGGGGGTGGAACGCAGCGCCCCTTCCCCCCACCTCCTCCCGCTTGGGAGGTCACTGCTTGAGTGAAGGGAAGGCAGGGTCATGAAAGCTGGAGGGGGTTAGTGCTGGCTGACGGGAAGGCCAGGTAACAGCAGAGCAGGAAGAGCGAGCTGCCTCCTTAGTGTTGCTGCTCCTAATAAGGAAAGGAGAAAACCACAGCAGACAGCCCTGTCCCCAGACAGGGGGCCCCTGAAGCAGAGGAAGTGGCTGGGGGAAAAATGGATGAAGCCTCAGCTGGGGTTTGGGAAACTCATAGGCAAGGAAAACACCCAGGCCGTATCTGGGTGTTCCCCAGTTGTTCCTGTAGGACCCGGGGAGAGCCCCCTTGGTCCATATTTAGCTATGGAAAACCCACATAGAAAGCCTGGAGACCCCCCTGGATGTGTTTCTGCTGAAGTCCTGGGGAACTGAGAGAAAACACAGCTGCAACATGAGCACGATTGGGACTTGAGGGTGCCAACAGCCGGATGACACCAACTGACCCGAAGGCTGTCACAGTAACCTTTCCAGACATTCAGAGGCCCTGGGGATAAATCCTTCACATCAGACCTCCCCCACCTCTGTTTTCTAACCTCAGAACTTCTCTCTCTGACCCTCACTGGACACATATTTACAAAGGGTCTTCTACCTGTTATTCCAGTACATTCTGAAGTGGGGAAACTGTGGGACCTTGTATTCCTCGCTCCTCCAGAAGAAAGCTGGCAAGAAAGCACCGGAAACACCCCAGACTGCATGTCAGCGAGAGAAGGAACCCACAGAAGGCTTCACGCCCAGCCCAGGGGAGGCAGGTTCTGTGGCTCCTGACCTGGGAGAGCCAGTTGGCATTTGCCAGGGACAACTGTTGAGGGCAGTTCGAGTGTATGCATGGTGCGCTGGAGACGTGCAAGCAGGCTCAGAGGAAGCCCCGCGTCAGATCTTCAGGGACTCTGGGAGGCTGCTTATTTCATATTTTAAGAAATTAACTTATGCAAGCATATAATTAAATTATCTTAAAAACAAAGGTGATATATAGTCACTTGCCGATAATTACTGCATTTTGCTATTATCTGTGCTCTTCAAAGCACTGGCACCTACTGCGTCCTCCGGGTGGAAAGGGAACACATAATTGTGCAAGGCTGCTTCTCTCTCCCTAACTCCTTGTTCAGTGACGTCATGGGGACAGCTGGAAAAAGCCACGTTAAAACTAATTATCACGATATGGCGCCACTTAACTGGCTGAGATTCAGGGGGTGGTCAAGGCCACACCGGGCAAACAAACCCAGCCTGCAAGCTGAGAAAGGTTTGTCACTGAGCCAGTTGACCTGTAATTCCAGGTACTCAAGAGGCTGAGGCAGGAGGATTGATAGTTTAAGACCAGCTTGACCTACTGACTGAGTCCAAGCCCAACCTGAGCGATTTAGTGACAGCTTGTCTCAAAACAAAGGGAAAAGTGAGGGGGGGCAATAGCCTTGTGGTACGGAATTTGTTTATCTAGCATGAGTGAGGTCCTAGGTTTAGTCCTTAATACCACATAGACACACACACAAAAAAAGAAAAGAGCCAGGTGCTTTAATCCCAGACGCGGATTCGGTGAATGAGTGAGTAGAGTGGAGGAACTGGTTGGAGAAGCAGCTTGAAGATGAAGAAGGGGTCTTGGTGGCAGCGTGGCAAATGAGTCCCTGTAAGGGTTCAGGGACAAGAGGCTGGGGGAACCCTGAGACTGGCTGCAGTGGTGAGTTGGGTTTTTTTGTTTTTGTTTTTTAAGATTTTTTTTTTTTTAATTAACACCTGCAGGCCATAAGAGGGCGCCAGATCTCATTACAGATGGTCGTGAGCCACCACGTGGTTGCTGGGAATTGAACTCTGGACCTTTGGAGGATCAACCAGCGCTCTCAACCTCTGAGCCATCTCTGCAGCCCTCGTGCTCAGGTCTTATTGTCACATCTGGTGCAGTTCTTTCCAATTCATCGTGCCGCTTTCCTATGGCAGCCGCTGCGCAGGCGCAGATTGGGGTTTGGAGATCACAGCAGCCCCCAGAGGATTCTATACAGGAGAGCATTACTCTGAAAACTGAGTCAGGTGTGGCTTCATCATCCATCAGCTCCAGAGGCTGAGTCAGGAGAATCCTCACAAGTTTAAGGCCATCCTGGGTTACGTAGTGAACTGTAGGCCATCCTGGGCGACGTAACAAGTTCCAGCCTTTATACACAGTGACACACTGCCTATTAAAAAATTAAAAAGGAGAAAGGTGTGAGAGACAAAAAAGGAAAAGTATATATATATATATTTTTTTTTGTGGGAAACAGACAAAGTTCCTGTCCTCATGGGATTTACAGTCTAGTAAAATAAAAAATAATGAGGGGCTGGATCACAAAGCACTGACTGGCACCTTTGCATGAAGCGTCGTCTTTACCTCTCTTGGGAAAGCATAGCTATTTTATTATAAATGTAATCATGGCCATGAAGGAAAATGAGAACTGCAAGAGTTACTCATATTTAAGGACAGTGTAATTCCGGGAATGCTTGCATTGATGTCCATCCATTAACCTACCCAGTCTGTTGGCATCTCCAAAAATAATTCCATATAAGCCTGTTTGTATAATGCCCTTTTCTTTTCTTTTCTTTTCTTTTTTTTTTTTTTTTTTTGTTTTTCGAGACAGGGTTTCTCTGTGTAGCCTTGGCCATCCTGGACTCACTTTGTAGACCAGGCTGGCCTCGAACTCACAGCAATCCACCTGCCTCTGCCTCCCGAGTGCTGGAATTAAAGGCGTGCGCCACCACGCCCGGCTTAATGCCCTTTTCTTTTTCTTTTCTTTCTTTCTTTCTTTTTTTTTTTTTTCTTTCTCTTTTTTCTTCTTTTTTTGGTTTTTCGAGACAGGGTTTCTCTGTGTAGCCTTGGCTATCCTGGACTCACTTTGTAGACCAGGCTGGCCTTGAATTCACAGTGATCCACCTGCCTCTGCCTCCCTGAGTGCTGGGATTAAAGGTATGCACCACCATGTGTGGCTCTTTTTTTTTTTTTTTTTTTTTTTTAAATATAAAGACAGAGTTTCTCCACAGGAAACTATCCTGGAACTCATTCCGTAGACCAGGCTGGCATTTATAAATAAGTATTTATGAATTTAAATATTAAAAGTAGCATGATCTGTGACCACGGAAGATTGCAATTGGCAAAGGCTTCTCTAAGCCTTTTCCCAAGGACAAATCCTCAGAAATAGCGTAGACAAATCACATGGGAAATCCAGGTAAACTTAGATGATTTACTTCTTGAACACACGAGTTTCAAGGTGTGAGGTGAGGATCTGATCTCTGCCTCCCAAGGACCAGATGCTGTCTTTGTCTTGGCCTCGCCTCGGGAAACCGAGAGAGCATGAAATGGAGAGGCGATGTTACAAGCCGAGGTTTCCTTTGCCCTAATTACAAGAAAGTGCTCTCCTTGTTCTGTGAGTAACCAGCCCTCTCTGCCTCTTCACTTTCTGATGAGTAATTGGAAATGTGCTTCAGCCTTCAACTTTGTCAGGATAATCTGTGCCAACTCATTTAAAAATTCTTGAAAGGCCCAAAACTTGAAAAAGACACATGACAAAAGGAGACAAACTGACAGGTGTTAAGCACTTACCACTGTGCCAGCACACAGTAAAGGGATCAATCAGTAAATGGTGCTGCTTATTCACTCAACAGGAATCACTGGGCCCCAGTCAGAAACAAGGCCCTGTCCTGGGTCCCAGGAACGTGCTAGTGACTAAGACGGACGTAGCTGCTGCCTTCCTGCAGAGCTTGTCAGGACAGCCTCAAACACAGCTACCCAAAGAGGTTTTCATAAATGTGAAGAGAGGTGGGATATAGTGGACAGATAGGTAGTTGTCTAAACAAGCATTGAGGACTGAGAAAGAGGAAATAACAGTCAATACAATGATGGTGGCGCACGCCTATAATCCCAGCACCCAGGGAGGCAGAGGCAGGCGGATCGCTGTGAGTTTGAGGCCAGCCTGGTCTACGAAGCGAGTCCAGGACAGCCAAGGCTACCCGGAGAAAAACCCTGTCTTGGAAAACAAAACAAAGCGAAAAAAAGAAGAAAGGAATTTTAGCCAAGTGTAGTATCTTGTCAATCTCAGTTCTCCAGACGCTGAGACAGGAGAATCTCTTTTGAGGCCAGCAAGAATAACATAGCTAGATAGGGCTGCCTGCTGCGATTTTAGGTTGGGGGGGGTTTCAGAGCCAGGTTGGGCAGATTCGGGGTTCCTGGCAGCCCTCTGCCTGGGAACCCTGAGAAGGGCCTGGACCCAGACAACCTAGGGTGAAAATGAAAGCCTTTCGCTAGGACAGATTGCAGTGGTAAGGAACGTGAGGAAGCTCAGCAGAGGCCCTGACCTGGAAGGTCGCGTCAGCCACTCAGAGGTGGGCGTGTGTTGTGTGCCAGCTAGGGACCCAGGTGAGGAGCCTGAGTCAAAGAGGAGTTGGCAAGGAGTAGAGGCAGTGATGGATCAGTGAAGGTGAGCTAAGAGCAAACAGGGTGAGGCTGGGCGGGACAGTCCAGAGGACCTCAGGGGTCACACGGCCTGAAGGAGGTGGCTGTGAGCGAGCTGGGAAATGGGATGACGACAAGGATGGGGCTGTGATGTGACAGCAAAGATGACTAAGGTGACAGGGACAGGTGAGGGTAATCCTTGGTGACAGAGGAATGGAAAGGGAGCTAGAAGTGACAGCACCGGGGTGGAGGCACTTGAGGGATAGCAGGGTTGGCTGAGATTAGCAAGGACCTCAGGCGTAGGGCTGGGGAACGTGGGGACCGCGATGGGAACTGGGTCATGTGACAGCGTGGGCGTGAAAGAGGCAGGGATTGTGATGCAGGGATGACAGTACGGATGACAAGTAAGTGACAGGATCCAAAAAGGACTGATGGCCATCCAGGTGGCCCAGGGTGACAGGAAATGTGAGTGATAACGTTGTGCATGCATATTAGAGACACTCACCCTACTCCCTCCCCTGGGTCTGTGGAGCATCAGAACTGTTTTCTAGGCCTCGGGCCTGTGACTCAGTCCCATGTGTCAGCCATGTCACTGATAAGATCTCCAGGCCCAGCCACAGGAGGGAGGGCGGGCTGAGTGCTCATCCTGGCTGTGTCCAGGCCCTTAGAAGGACTCAGGCGTGGAACCTTTGTGTCACTGACACCTCCTCCCTTCTGGGTCTTACATCCACCCAAAGGTGTTCCACCAAGGTTCCGCTCTATTCGGAGAACACAACTTTTGCCACAACTTTCTTTTGGAAGAGTTGTCTGCTCCGGGCTTTGTCCACAGGTCACCCCGCTAGTTTTCTGGCTTTCATAAAATCACTGGGAGGAGAAAGAAAGAAAGAAAGAAAGAAAAAAAGAAAGAAAGAAAGAAAGAAAGAAAGAAAAAGAAAAAGAAAGGTGGGCCTGGGTGTAGAGTCTGAATTAATCAATCTATTCATCCCAAAGATGTTAACATATTGAGTGTCTTTTGAAATTTTTACTTATTTATGTATTTTTATGTGTACAAGCACTCTATGTATGCCTGCATAACAGAAGAAACCATCAGAGCCCATTACAGATGGTTGAGAGCCACAATGTGGTTGCTGGGAATTGAACTCAGGACCTCTGAAAGAGCAGCAGCCAGTGCTCTTAACCACTAAGCCATCCCTCCAGCCCTGAGGAGTGGCTTTTATAACAGGCCTGTTTCCCTGTCTGCACAAGGCTGCATCTGGGGGGACAGATTTGTAAATGCATTTGCATCCAGACTGTATTATTTAACCTGTACTTGAGGATTTTTTTTTTTTTTTTGGATACAGGGTTTCACTGTGTTGTCCTGGCTGTCCTGGAACTTGCTCTGTGGATCTGGCTACTTGGCTAAAGCTACTCCTTATTGGGTTTTGGGAGAGGATCTCATTCAATAGCTATGGCTGGCCTAGAACCAGCTGGACCAGACTGGCCTCAAACCTGTAGCAGTTCTACTGCCTCAGCGTTCAAGTGCTGAGATTATTACAGTTATGAGTCACCAGTTCAGCAAACTGCTTCTGAAACCCTGAAGAGAACAAAAGACATCTCAGGTCTGTGCCCCTTCAGCTTGGCTACACACTCTACCTCAGATCCGAACAGTCAGCCGGGTGTGGTAATGCACGCCTTTAATCCCAGCACTGGAGAGGCAGAGGCTGGCAGATCTCTGTGGGGTTGAGGCCAGCCTGGTCTACAGAGAGAGTCCAGGACAGTCAAGGATACACAGAGAAACCCTGTCTCAAAAAAAAAAAGAAGAAACCAAAAAAATAAATAAATAAAGGGGGGGCGGTAGAAGGCTAAAGCCACTGATAGGCTAGGGTACTAAATAGGGTGAAGTTACCAACAAAAACTAAAAACATTTCCATGCATAAATGTTTTGCCTGTATCTATGTCTGTGTACAACGAGCATGGTAGGTGCCTACTGAGACCAGAAGAGGGTGATCAATCTCCTGGAACTGGGTTACAGTCTTGTGTGTACCGAGAATTGAACCAGGGTTCTCTGGAAGAGCAGCCAGTGCTGCAACCGCCCAGCCACCTCTCCTGCCCCAGCTGATTTTATAACATTTTGTGCATGCATGGGAAGATATGTGCAGGTGAGTGCAGGTGTTTTTGGAAGCCAGAAGAGGGGGTCAGGTCACCTGGAGCTGGAGTTACGAGTTGTGAGCTGGCCAGCGTGGGTGCTGGAAACAGACCCCCTAGTCCTCTGAAAGAGCGTGCTCCCGACCGCTGAGCGATCTCTGCATCTTTTTTTTTTTTTTTTTTTTTTTTTTGCGATATCTGCATCTTAACTAAGATGCTTTCGAAGAACAAGAACACTTCCAGTATTTAACTCCTGAATATAGTAAACTTCTGTATCCCCAAACTATCACACAGTTTGTGCTGACACAGACCAACCTGATAAACAGGAAAAGTTTTCCTCCTTTGCCCCTCCATCCCTACTACCTTCCTTTTACTCATTTATTCACTTACCTATTTGTTTATTTCTTTTGGTTTTTCTTTCTTTCTTTTTTTTTTTTAGATTTATTTTATTATTTATACAGTATTCTGCCCATGCGTGTGTCTGCCCACCACAAGAATGCACCAGATCTCATTCCAGGTGGTTGTGAGCCACCATGTGGTTGCTAGGAATGGAGCTCCAGACCTTTGGAAGAGCAGACAGTACTCTTAACCTCTGAGCCATCTCTCCAGCCCCTATTTTGGTTTTTCAAGACAGGGTTTCTCTGTGTAGCCCTGGTTATCTTGGACTCACTTTGTTGACCAAGCTAGCCTTGAACTCCAGAGTGCTGGGATTAAAGGTGTGCACCACCACGGCAGGCCCCTTCCTTTTTTTTTTTTTTTTTAAAGATTTATTTATTTAGTTTTACATATATGAGCGATCTATCTATGCCAGGAGCGGGCATCAGATCTTAATATAGATGGCTATGAGCTACCATGTGGTTGCTGGGAATTGAACTCATGACCTCCAGAAGGACAGACAGTGCTTTTAACCACTGAGCCATCTCTCCAGCCGCCCCCCCCCTTCCTTTTTCTATTTGTTTTTGTGAGTTGTTTTTTTGTTTTTGTTTTTGTTTTTTCTGAAACAGGGTTTCTCTTTGTTGCCCTGGCTGTTTTGGAATCAATTGGTAAATCAGGCTGGCCTTGAACTCGGAGATCCACTCCCTTCTGCCTCCTGAGTGCTGAGACTAAAGGCGTGTGTCCTTTTTATATTCTTTGTTGAGGTACAGTTTGATGACAAGTATTTTACCCTTCTAAATAATAGTTTACCCAACAAAAGGGTACAATTTGGGGTAAGGACATAGCTCAGTAAGAGGGTGCTTGCCTAGCGAGTCTGAGGCCCTGGGTCAATCCTAAAAAAGTGCTGCTGTGGGCAGGTCAGTGAGGTTTTGTGTTTTCATAGATTTATGAAACTATCTCCATGCTCTCATCCCAAAACATTTTGTCACCCACAAAGTAACTACAAATCCTCAGTAGTTACACCCCATCTCTCCCTCTACCAAGCCCCTGGCAACCTCTGTACATGTCCTATAATTCTTGGCATTTTAAAAAACACTTGCTTTATCTGTATGTATGTGACCACGTAGCCCATGGCTGTCAGAAGACGGCCTCAGATCACTTGGAACTGGGCTTGCAGGCAGCGGTGAATTCACCATTTGCCTGTGCCTCCCGCCAGAGTGCTGGGATTAAAGGCATGGGCCACGAGGTCCATCTGGCTCAACAGGAAGTTCTTTAAGCCACTGAGTTATCTCTCCAGTTGTTTTTATTTTTGAGACCAGGTCTCACTGTGGAACTTTGTCTGGCCTGGAACTCACTATGTAGACCAGGTTGGCCTGGAGCTCACTAAGTAGACCAGGCTGGCCTGGAGCTCACAGAGACCCACCTGCCTCTGTCTCTCAGGTCCTGAGACCAAGGGCATGTGCCACCACACTAAGAACATAATAGATGCCCATTTTTAATTTTTTTAAATTTTTTTATTTTTTTGGTTTTTCAAGGCAGGGTTTCTCTGTGTACCTTTGCTGGTCCTGGACTCCCTTTGTAGACCAGGCTGGCCGGCCTCGAACTCACAATGATCCACCTGCCTTTGCCTCCCAAATGCTGGGATTAAAGGTGTGCACCGTCACACTCCACTCAATAGGTGCCTTTTTTATTTTTTATTTTTTAGATTTATTTATTTATTATGTATACAGTACTCTGCCCGCATGTACATCTGCAGACCAGAAGAGGGCATCATATCACATTATAGATGGTTGTGAGCCATGATGTGGTTGCTGGGAACTGAACTCAGGACCTCTGGAAGAACAGACAGTGCTCTTAACCTCTGAGCCATCTCTCCAGCCCCTAGATGCCCTTTTTAAAGGACTAGGTGATCTCCTTGGAGCCAAGCACGAGAGACCTGAGTGAGCATCTGGATTAATTTCTAAGACATTTCATTGATTTCAGCCCTACTTAGACAAAACCTCAAGATATATATATTTATAAAACCGTCAATTCACTGGGCGGTGGTGGTGCATGCCTTTAATCCCAGCATTCAGGAGGTAGACGCAGGTGGAATCAATGTGAATTTGAGGCCAGCTTGGTCTATAGAGCAAGTTCCAGGACAGCCAGAGATGTTACAGAGAAACCCTAACTGGAAAAACAAAAACAAAACCAAAAACAATATATATAGAGAGTAATAATTAAAAAGTTAAAATAAATAAATAAATAAAATCATCAATTCAGGGGCTGGAGAGACGGCTCAGTGGTTATGAGAACTAGGTTCCCAGTTCCCCCGTGGTGACTCACAGCTATCTGTAACTCCAGTTCCAGAGACTTGCCTCCTTTTCTGACCTCCCAGAGGTTCAGGCCTGTGTGTGGTACACATACACACATTCAAGCACACACACACATACACAAAACAATACATACATTTTAAGGGCTGGAGAGATGGCTCAGTGGTTAAGAGCACTGTCTGCTCTTCCAGAGGTCCTGAGTTCAATTCCCAGCATCCACATCATGGCTTATAACCATCTATAATGAGACCTGATGCCCTCTTCTGGTGTACAGATGTACATGCAGGGCAGAGCGCTGTATATGTAATAAATAAATACATCATTTTAAAAAAATAGATAAATTGGAGCCAGGTGGTAGTGGTGCATGCCTTTAATCCCAGCACTCGGGAGGCAGAGGCAGGCAGATTGCTGTGAGTTCGAGGCCAGCCTGGTCTACAAAGCGAGTCCAGGATGGCCAAGATAACATAGAGAAACCCTGTCTCGAGAGAGAAAAAAAAAAATTCAATTTGGGGACCCGTTTTATTCAGAGAGAGCTGACATCTTTTACTGCCAGGAGTAGGCATGTGACTTAGACTAATCCAACCAGGTCAAGCCATTCTTGGGACTCTGAATTGGGCACGTGGCCAAGCTGATCCAATCAGAGTACAGCTTGGAGTCTGCCTAAAAGCGCCGTGAAGGAGATGTGCCGTGCTGGACTTTAAAGGAAGGTGGTAGGCAGCCTGAGAACCACACCGCCAGCTGTCTTGAAAGCATGAGAGGATCTGGCCTTACCACAAGGCTGCCACCATGGAAGGGAAAGGCAAGAGACAGGAGGAACAGGGTGGATGCTGACCTTGCACGCTCTCACCTAGATTTCTTAGTTCTCTCTGGTTGCCATTATTGCCTATGGCGAGCTAGATCAGACGTCTTTTTGCATGCAGCTACTTCCCACTAGCTACTACTGTATGTAGCGCGCCCGTTATAACATTTGGGACACCATAGGCTGCCGTAAAAAAGATACCTGAGGCCGTGCAGTGGTGGTGCACGCCTTTAATCCCAGCACTCAGGAGACAGAGGCAGGGGGATCGCTGTGAGTTTGAGGCCAGCCTGGTCTACAGAGCGAGTTCCAGGACAGCTAAGGCTACATGATGAAACTCTATCCCAAAATAAAAAGACTAAAATAAATATATAAGAATTAAAAAAAAAAGAATAAAAATAAATTTTACCTCTTTTCTCCCAGCTAGGCCCCAAATCCCTGACACAGCCCAAAGCAGTCTGGTTTTTTCTTTTTTTTTTTTTAATTCATCCAAGGCAGCTGGGCTGTAAGGTTTCTCTCAGAAGTCAGATGTCCTTGGGCTTAGGAGACAAGCCGTACGCTCATGACGCAGACCCCCGACTGGCCCCTCCTAGCCACTTCTTGCACGTTCCTTCTGCTCTGAGACTCGTCTTTGCTCTGGGAAACGGAAGCAAGAACACAGGTGACTTCAGACTCTGTGGTGGCCTGGGACTCTAAGCTTCTGTGGGACAGGCCAGTGAAAAGCCAGCTCTTCCTGTTGAACACTGAGCATTCAGTCAACCTGCTGTTTGCTTTATCCAGCAAGAATCTGCCCCACCCAGACGAGGCAACTCAGACTCCAAACCTCTAAGGCTAAATGTGATGGTAAAGCTGGGCATGGTGACGCACGCCTTTAATCCCAGCACTCGGGAGGCAGAGGCAGGCGGATCGCTGTGAGTTCGAGGACAGTCTGGTCTACAAAGTGAGTCCAGGATGGCCAAGGCTACACAGAGAAACCCTGTCTCGAAAAACCAAATAAATAAATAAATAAATAAATGTGATGGTAAAAACCTCTCATCTCAGTACCTGGAAGGCAGGAGGATCTCACATGTAAGGGCAACCTGAACTACATAGTGATGCCATTTCTTTTTTTTTTTTTTTTTTTGTTTTTTTAAGACAGGGTTTCTCTGTGTAGCCTTGGCCATCCTGGACTCACTTTGTAGACCAGATTGTCCTCGAACTCACAGTGATCCGCCTGCCTCTGCCTCCCGACTGCTGGGATTAAAGGCGTGTGCCACCATGCCCGGCTCCAGTGATGCCATTTCAAAAGAAAAGAAGCTCAACTCTCCTGACCTCTTTACCCCTTAATCTAAAAATCTTAGCTGTAATCCCAAAATCTAAAGAATTCCCCTAGTGGCACACCTTTAATCCCAGAACTCGGGAGGCAGAGGCAGAGGTAGGCAGATTGCTGAGCTGAGGCCAGCCTGGTCTACAAAGCGAGTCCAGGACAGCCAAGGTTAACACAGAGAGACCTGGTCTCAAAAGCAAAAACCACTGGAGAGATAGCTCAGTGGCTTAAAGAACCTCCTGTTGAGACCCTGTCTCAAACAAACAGAAACTAACCAACCAACCAAACAAAATCCCCTAGTGCTACTTTTTTTGATTGTTTGTTTGTTTGTTTGTTTGTTTCAAGATGAGGTTTCTCTGTGTAACAGCCCTGGCTGTCCTGAACTCACTTTGTAGACCAGGCTGGCCTTGAACTCAAGGGAGATCCTCCTGTCTCTGCCTCTCCTAGTGCTGGGGTTACAGGTGTGTTCTTTTTTTTTTCTTTAAGATTTATTTGTTTTTCTTTTATGTGTACAAATGTTTTTGCCTGAAGGTGTGCAAGCACATCATATGTGTGCAGTGCTGGCAGAGGCCAAAAGAGGGCATTGGATTTCTGGAAATTCGAATTATACAGATGCTTGTGAGCCGCTGTGTGAGTGCTGAGAATCACACCCAGCTCTTGTGCAAGAGCAATCAGTGCTCTTTAGCCAGCCCACCAAACCCACTTGTTGGCCTCTGTGTCCCCTTTCTCTTTTCTCCTCACTTAACTCCCATAAATATCACTTCCAGGCATTCTCAGTGCATAACTGGGTGGCTCTGGGCCCCCTACAAGGAGAAGTGTGGGTGTATACCTGAGTGTGAGTGAGCCTCGGGTTCTCTACATGTGCTTAAGCATGAATGAAAGGACGTCGGTGTGCAAGCCTGGGAATGTGGACGTGCAAGGGTGTTGGTGCATCTGAGTGTGCTACAGCATCAGTTCGAGTGTGTGCCTGAATAAGTGTTGCTGTCTTGAGATCAGAGACGCTGGGATTAGATCGTGCCGCGTGACCTTCGCAAGACTGGGCCCACAAACATCTCCCCCCTGAAAGTGGGGAGGCAATCAAGGCTCAGCTTCCCCTGGAAGATATATAAGTTGGGGGACTTTCCTGTTTGTTTGTTTTTATTTTTCAAGACAGGGTTTCTCTGTGTAGCCCTGGCTGTCCTGGACTTACTTTGTAGACCAGGCTGGCCTCAAACTCACAGCCATCCGCCTGCCTCTGCCTCCCGAGTGCTGGGATTAAAGGCGTGCACCACCGCGCTCGGCTTGGGGGACTTGTCTTTGGCGGTGTTGCAGTCTGTGTGTTGCCCATGCTCCTGCAAGTAACCGCAGTGAAACTCTAGCCGACCAAGCTAGACTTGGACGGAGTTGTTGCTTTGCTCTGTCCCCTGTGTCTTATCTAGGATGAGCAGACATTTGCTCCTGTCTCCCCAGGAAACGTCACACAGCACTGAGTTGTATCAGCCTGAGAGCCTGCTGAAAGCCGATGGGCCCAAGTGTGAGATGGGTATTGGGGAGGGGGCGGGGAGGGGTGTGAACGTGTGAGCATACGCACACTCCCAGCTCTTCATTCGTCCCAGGAGATGCACTTTCTCATGTGTGTGGACACACACAACCCCAAGAGCGAAGGTGTTGCAAGCTATAAACCCTTTGCCTGATAAAGGGATGACTTTGCCTGTGGGTCAGGGGTCAAACTATTCTCCCCAACCCTGACATGAAAGCAGCTAAAGGCTACCTCTATCAGGGAAAGAGCCACCATGGTCTGGAGCCTGCAGCTTGTTTGTAGATTCAGGCCTGGCACCCCTTCCTCCCCGCCACCCCAGCAAGCTCTGCAGCGACCTGAATAGGAGAAGCAGTGGAAGAAGGTACAGGTTGACATTCCTGGTGCCTCCTCAACTATGGGGGGGCGTTTCCATGGAGAAGAGTGAACTCTAACCAGATGATTATCAGTCTCTAGCCAGCCCTCTTCAGTTCTCAACAGTAAGGAAGCCAAGTTAGAGCTCAGCACAGATCATAGAAGCCTTCAAAACAGGGTGGAGACTGCAGGCTACCAAGCACGCATGACGCCTTGGGTCCCTTCCAGATCCAGCATCATCATCGACAGGGGTGGTGAGGAAGGAGCCGGGAGGGGGGGTGGGTGGGAAGGGGCTGAGACTGACAAGTCTTTCCTTCTTTAAAGATGACTGGAGTAAGGTTTTCTCCCTCATACAGCCCTGAAGGTAGGGAAAGGTCACGCTCATCTTTTTTTTTTTCCCCCAAGACAGGGTTTTACTGTTGTAGCCTTGGCTATCCTGGACTCACTTTGTAGACCAGGCTGGCCTCGAACTCACAGAGGTCCACCTGCCTCTGCTTCCTCATGGGCTGGGATATTACAGGTGCATGCCACCATGTCCAAACTCTCTCCTCCCTTCTTGGTGCTGCAGCCTATCTCACTCCGAGCTAGCATTTTGACAAAGGCAGTGATTGGGGTGGAAATAGCGGGCTGGGGGTTTTAGGTTAGACCGTTTTCAAACCCACTTGTGCAGGCTCCTGGTGCTGGAGGGCTGGGTGTCTCACTGGCTGTGTGCACTGTCCCTCTTCAGTATAGAAGAAGAAGCCTGTCATCAACCACCAGCACCTCTAGCACTTATTCCTCCTCGTCTGGCATTGTCCCTCATCCCAGGACTGGTAACCCAGTTCATCCTCACCTCTTGCAACCTACAGATGTGGGTCCCATCCGTATTCCCACTTTACAGATGAAGAGCCCCAACCATAGAAAGGGATCCCACAGGAGTGCGTAGGAACCTCACTGGGCTTCATTAAGAGTGAAGGGTGAGCCAGGTGGCCCATGCCTTTAATCTCAGCACTCGGGAGGCAGAGCCAGGCGGATCTCTGTGAGTTCGAGGCCAGCCTGGTCTACAAAGTGAGTCCAGCACAGCCAAGGACACACAGAGAAACCCTGTATAGGGGAGGGGGTGGGGGGGAGGGGGCGGAAGAGTGAAGGGTGACCACAACCGTTTGGCCCTCACTCAGAAGGAGCAAGATAGGCAACATTCTGGAAGTCAGAAGATGGATTCTTGGAACAGGCACAAACATACCTGGACCTTTCTCCCTCGCCCTTCTTGCTCTCTTGTTTCCTAGATATGCCTCCTACTTGCCAAAGTCAACAGGAAACCATGGCAAGAGGCGATACAGCTCAGGGGATCCGGCTCCTAGGGACAGAGCTGAGTGAGGGGAGATCGGAGCCACATTAACAGAGCCACCTACCTGCCCTGAGTCTGAGTGCTGCCAAGGGTCAGCTTGCAACCCCAGAGACCTAGGGGTCTGGGTTGCAGTCTGCTCTTCTGCTCCATGACCCTAAGAGACTTTCAGTCCAGTTCTTGCTTCCTGTGAAGAGGAGGTGTTCCTTTGAAGAACACCCCCACCCCATGCATGCACGCGCGAGCGCGCGCGCGCACACACACACACACACACACACACACACACAGATGGTGCCTAAGCCAGTCTGTTTCTGCTGCTCCCCCGAGTCCCTCCCTGCATCCCTGAGCAGGCCCTTCCCAGATACCTGCAGACACACCCACTCCTCTGTCCTCTCAGGGCTCGATCATGCTATTGTAAAGACCCTTTAGGTCTGAGGGATGGGTGCATCTCAGTGCCTCCTCCCTTCCCTGGGACAGCTCACTCCTCCCCCCTTCCTCAGCCAGATCCCTCCCCAGCTAGATCCTTGGGGGCTCAGAGCCTTCTCTAGCCTTTAGGGCAGTGGTTCTCCCAACCCCTTTAGTTCAGTTCCTCATGTCGTGACTCCCAGGCATAAACTTATTTCATTGATACTTCATAGCTTCATGTCATGCTTATGAACACCAGGTATGTGATACATGATTGCGAGGGGGTCATGACCTGCAGGTTGAGAACCACTGCTCTGATGTTTCTATACTGGGTGGGGCAGGACCTCTTCTTGCCTTCCCACCACACCCAACTCTACTTCACCCGAGTTTCTTCAAGCTTGGGGATGCCCCACCCAGCTTTTTCAGAAAAAAAAAAAAAAAAAAAAAAAAAAAAAGCAAGGAGAGTTAGTGGCAAGCCAGGACTCATTACCAGGAATTAAGAAGACATGCCCCAGGGCACAGATGGTTGGCTGCAGTCACTTCCACTCAGAGGTGTGCTGTGAGTACACAGAGAAATGGACTGAAGTGCACACAGAGGGACACGGTGAATTAGGCAGTAACGCACAGAGAGAGCCGAAGATGAAGACAGCCAGAGACTCTGATGGCCTAGGCTGCTGAGAGAAAGACAGCCCGCAAAAAGCCTATGTGCACAAACACAGAGCCAACTAGCCAACCAGCAGCCAGTTTCAGGGAGCTGATTTCAATGGGGCAAGTCAGTGCTTTAAGACACATGGCTCCAGCCAGGCGGTGGTGGCGCATGCCTTTAATCCTAGCACTCAGGGAGGCAGAGGCAGGTGGATCACTGTGAGTTTGAGGACAGTCTGGTCTACAAAGCGAGTCCAGGACAGCCAAGGCTACACAGAGAAACCCTGTCTCAAAAAACAAAAGAGGAAAAAAGATGGAGGGGAAGGAAGAAAGAGTTGGGCACAGTGGTGCATGCCTGTAATCCCAGCACTCACGGAGGCAGAGGCAGAAGCAGATCTCTGTGAGTTCAAGGCCAGCCTGGTCTACAAATCGAGTTCAGGAAAAAAAAAAAAACATTCTTTGAAAGGGAGAAGAAACTTCTGTTTTTTTCGAGACAGGGTTTCTCTGTGTAGCCTTGGCTGTCCTGGACTCACTTTGTAGACCTCAAACTCACAGCGATCCACCTGCCTCTGCCTCCCGAGTGCTGGGATTAAAGGCATGCACCACCACGCCTGGCCGAGAAACTTTCTTATTGGAGGTAGAATATTTTCCTTCAAGAATTTACAAGTAGCCACAACTTTGTCGATTCAGAGTGGAGTATTCATGGGAGCTCTTTGCATAGAAGAGTCACAAAGTGGCTGCCAAGCCCGTGTTTCCACACACTGTTCCTGGCTTTAACCAAGTATTTAACCAACATTCCTTTCCTCACCTCTGCCTTGCTCACCTGTGCCTCAATTTTGCCTTTCTTTTTTTTTTTCCTCTCCCCCCGCCCCCGTTGGTTTTTCCAGACAGGGTTTCTTCCTGTAGCCCTGGCTCTCCTGAACTTCATTTATTGACCAGGCTGGCCTCAAACTCACAGAGCTCCACCTGCCTCTGGCTCCCAGAGTGCTGGGATTACAGGTGTGTGCCATATAGCTCCTGGCTCAGTCTTGCCTTTCTATACCCATCCCAAGAGCTTTCTAGAGTCTGGGCACAGAAGCATAAGGAGGAGCCCAATTCTTCTATCTCTCAGTAAGTTCACAAGTGTAGGAGGGATCTTAGGTGAAAGATGGTTGTTGAATTCAGTGGCCTTACAAAACAGCTCTCAGCATCCTCCTCTCCCTCCACTTTCTCATCCCATCTTGCGTCTACCAGCAGTCCTAAGGGGCCATTTTTGTTTTTTTGGTTTGGTTTTTATTTGTTTGTTTGATTGGTTGGTTTTTCGAGACAGGGTTTCTCTGTATAGCCCTGGCTGTCCTGGACTCACTTTGTAGACCAGGCTGGCCTCAAACTCACAGTGATCCACCTGCCTCTGCCTCTCCAGTGCTGGGATTAAAGGCGTGCGCCACCACGCCTGGCCAGACTCCACTGTTTTACAGTCATGGCACCTGAAGGCCTCCTGCCACCCACTGACTGACTGGTGGGATTTGAAAGGAAGGATGGTGCGGCAGGGTTACGGATGGAGTCCCAAGGAGGAAACGCTATGGCTGTTGAATGAAACTGGTGTGGCATGCTGAAGGGAACCCTGCAGGCACCTTTCCGCTCCCAGGTTTCACATTCTCCTGACTCAGGGTCTGGGAAAGAGACCCTCCCTCTGCCTCAAGTCTCTCCAGCATTCCAGAGATGCCTCTTGGGAGCTGGGGGCACAGGGAAAGGTTAGAGAGCTATCAATGAATTGTCTTCTCCCACCGAGCAAGCGGTGGCGCACACCTTTAATCCCAGCACTCGGGAGGCAGAGGCAGGGGGATCACTGTGAGTTCGAGGCCAGCCTGGTCTACAAAGTGAGCCCAGGACAGCCAAGGCTACACAGAGAAATGCCCCCTCCTCCCCAAAAAAGAAATGTCTTATCCCACCCTGACTCCTAAGTCAGTCCTAGTTGTGTGGTCTAAATTTGCTGGTCACCCTTTCTTGGGCCTGGGGGTCAGCTGTGAAGGGGCTATGGCACAAGAGCCCTTGACCTTGAAAAGCACAATTTTGCAGGCCCAGGTTTCTCTGGCTCCTCCAGGGTTAACTGTGCAGGATGGTTTCCCTCATATACCTGGTGAAACTTAAGTCAGCTATAGTAAGGAAGGCGGAAATGAGGCACACTTCCTGGGCTCAGGTGTGCCAGGCTAGTCACACAACCCGTGCCTTACTGGGCACAGACATGTCCCTAACTAATGAGGCAGAGAAAGGGGCTTGAGTAAACACAACAGGCAAGTGACTTTGGGTTGGAAGGGAGAGTGACCCATTTCCTAGGGGAGGGAGCAGCACTAATGCAGACCATAATATTAACAAGCAAAGATGGGAATAGGAACTTCAGAGTGGAGGCCCAAAGTAGGGAAGCCCAGGGGCCCAGAAAGTAGACAGCAGTCAAGGTAGAGCATTGGGGTGGGGTGGGTAAGGACAGGGACATGGCCAAGAGACCCTGGGCAGATGGAGGACTTTGGAATCTTCTCAGATGCGATGAGGATGGTGGAGGGAGCCCTATTCTCAGGGCGGTACCCTTAGGAACCTGTGCGGACTGACCCTGCAGGGAGGCTGCTAAGAGTGCACAGTCAAAAGCCTGAGTGGAGGACCATACAGGCCCCCAATCCACTTGGCCTCCTCAAGCCATAGCTTTAGCCTTTCCATTCTCCAGGCAGGATGGAAGGATTCCTCAGATGCTCAGGAGGGCTGGAATCTGGGGCAACTGAATCCAAACTGAGCCTAGACCCTGAACTAGACACTTGGGAGTTTATGGTCAAATGACACCAAAGCTCTAAGGTGTCAGCAAGGGGATCTCTGTGAGTTCAAGGCCAGCCTGGGATACATAGTGAGTCCCAGGATAGCCTGCACTATATAGATCCTGTCTGAAAACAAACAAAAACAAGCAGAAAGCCACAGTTTCTGTTTTATGCATACATTTTATTCTTTATGTATATAAAAGGCAACAGCACATTGTTGATTGGAGGATTAAAGGAAGGAAAACCTTTTTAAAAAGTGGGGTTTCCCTACCCCTAGTCCTAAGACAGTAACATATATGTATGTATATATGTATATATTATTTTTAAAAAAACAGAAAATATGAAACTTACGACCTAAACTTCTTCCCCCTCCTAGTGTCTATCTTATGTCAGAAAAATATTACACAGTCCCTACTCAAGGATCATAGCTCCAGGTAGGAGCCACACCCCTCTTACCCCTCCCCCCACCCCCAAGCCTATAAATCCACTTCTAATAAAGAACAGACACACACATACTCAGAAAAGCACTTCCAGGTCCTCCTCCACGTGGACTCCCTGAAGCACGCACACTCTGGCAGTTTCCTCACTCACCTCCCTTCCCCTGAGCTCCCTTGAACTGCTTCGGTCTGTTTTGAAAACTTGGTCCCTTGCCCTGAATGCCTGGAAAACGGCACACACGCATGCACATACACTCACGCACGCACACACACATACACACATACTCTCTCTCCCTCTCTTTGTGTATTCTCTTCCTTTTGGGAAACGAAAGGACATTTGGTCCTACTTGCTCTCAGACCTTGGCTTAAGGGTGGGAACCTAATGCGCGGTTGGACAAAGAGTTCAGTAGACATTCTGGAGGGGCCATCCTGCCAGGGTGGATACAGGGAGCTTCTTAGCTTCCCCGTGAGAGGCATCCCAAGGGGGCTTTTAGGGAGTGGCCCCCACACAGTCAGTGGATACTCAAGGGAGTGGACAGTGGGGGACGGACGGCCGCCGTCCACTCAGATCTGCTCTTTGTGCTTCACGTGGGCCAGCTTCACATTCTCTGCCTCGGTGGAGGGCGGGGGCTGCTCCAGGTGGCAGCCAATCATGAGCTGGTACACGAAGACGCCAGCAATGGAGCCCAGGAGTGGGGAGACGATGGGTACCCACCACCAGTGCCGGCCAGTCCTGGAGGGTGGATACTGGTGATCAGAGACTGGAGGGCAGGGAAGAGGGAGAGGCAAGCTAAGGTAAGCTGAGTGCGGGGAGTGGGAGTGGGGGGGAGGGGCGTACTCACGTGAAGACTTCTGAGCCCCAGCCAGCCAGGGCGGTGAAAAGGCGGGGGCCAAAGTCACGGGCAGGGTTGACGGCATAACCAGAATTGAAGCCCATGGAAGTGCCAATGACCAGGACCACAAGGCCCACAGTGAAGGCCTCCAGGCCGCGGGGGACAGGGTTGTTATACGGGTCGACAATGGCTAGCACACACACGATGAGGGAGGCTGTACCTATGAACTGGAAAGTGAGGAGAGGAAGGTGAGGGACGGCTCCTTGCCTTGCCAATCCTGGGATGCTCGCAGGGAGCAAGCATTCACTGGGAGGCTCTGCGCATGTTCTGAGGTGCCCTGCTACAACCAAGGAGCGTTGTCCCAAACAGGTCTGTTCCTCCCTCCGCTTTTAACTTTACACTTCCCCAGCCCCGTACCTGATCAAAGAAACCATTGACCATGTCCAAGTGTCCAGAGGGATAGGTGGCAAAGATGCCAGCTGTGCCATTGGGTCCGGAGACGATAAGCTCATTGTTGGCAAAGCCCCAGATCGCATCTGGTGACAGATTAGGCCCATTGTGAGTGACAGCCCAGCCTCCCCTCTCAGACCTGCCTTCCCCACCCTGCCAGGGGTCACGGATAAACAATACTCTGGAGGCACCTAGACGGGGTGGGGCGGAAGACCCGAGATCCTATTGTTGCCCAACTTGTTTCTTTCCCCTAGAGCCCCGAACCTGGGCCTGAGTGTTAACGAGTGAGTCATGAGCACTGGGCCTGGGCAGGCCCCAACTGTCATCAGTGGGCTTGGTGCCAGCCAGAATTTCAGAAGGGAAAGGTGCGCGGAGAAGAGCGGGACAGGACCGCTTACCGTAGTACAGCCCAAAAACGATGCCAGCACCCAAGAAGGCCCCCAGCGTCTGCGCCAGTGTGTAGATGGGCAGCTTGATCCAGGGCTCGCGTGCCAGGAAGCACATGGCAAAGGTCACAGCAGGATTTAAGTGGGCTCCTGAGGAGAGGAGATAGAATCTGTTGGCTACAGCCCACCACAATGGGTGGTTGAGCTTGTAAAGGCTCCCATGCACTCCTCTTTCTTTTCTGGGGTACAGAAGGGTTTCTTGGCCTGGGTGGCAGTTGGACTATGTCACAGACTGACCTTTGATTCCAGGGTGAGAGTCAACGGTTCTGTTCCAACCTTGCCTCCAAAGGAGCCAAAGCTGGGGTGCTGTCAGAACCCCAAGCTTGAGGATGCCCCCACCTCCCTCTGTGCTCTAGTCAGACACTTGTTGGAAATGCTGATGAGGGCTGGGAACTGAGGCTGGGGTTGAAACCTTACCGGACACTTGGCCAGCCACCAAGATGGCAAGGGTGACAGCGAAGCCAAAAGCCAAGTTGATAGTGAGGAATCCACCATGGGTGCCCCGGCTGAGCACCACCTGAGCCACGGAGCCACAGCCGAACATCTGTCAGAAAGCAGAGCAAATGACACCCCATTGAGAACAGCGACGCCTGCCACCAGAGAAGACCGGAAGTCCATCCTGGAAAATAACCAGATCCTCTCGCTGCAACTGCAAGTCCCAGAAAGAGGAGACTCATCTTCACGCATTTAGTCTCCATCTTGAATAGAGAGAGCAGAGCCCTATAGGAGGGCCTGGGAACCCAGATGGTTGGATAATAACATTCACTGGTTTTTCTTCAATCCCAGAAGGGAATGGCGGGGGGTGGGGGGGCAGGCCGCGAGACTGTCACTATAGCAGTTTTTGTCTCTGCCCTCTAGACCTGGCACACAGAGGCAGGAAGTATGCCTTAACCCCCAACTCTTCCACAGCTGAGGTCATAGTGGAGGTGGCAGCGTGGGGGGGGGGGGGATACAGAGACTAGAGGGAGAACAAAAGCGAGGGTGAATCTCCTAGAAGCGTCTGTGCATACCTGGTCCTCCCCAGGCCCCTCATTCAGCGTCCTCTCTCCTCATCTGTCCCTTTCAGCACCTCCCCAGGCTAACCTTCCTCTTCCTGCTGCCGCCCTCTGTCTCCAGGATTCCCACTCAGATCCGGAGAGTCCTAAATACAAGGTTTTAAGAGGCTCTTCTAGCCAGGCATGGTAGCGCATGCCTTTAATCCCAGCACTCGGGAGGCAGAGGCAGGCGGATTGCTGTGAGTTCGAGGCCAGCCTAGTCTACAAAGTGAGTCCAGGATGGCCCAGGCTACACAGAGAAACCCTGTCTCAGGGAAAAAAAAAAAAAAAAAAAAGAGGCTCTTCTCTCTAACTCCAATGAGATCTGCTCAAACCCTTCTGCCTGGGATAGGGGGACTGAAAGGGACTAGGGTCCCTCAAATCCAGCATATACAGGGTGTAATATATGTTCAAAAGTCCCTGGGTCTCCATTTCCACCTCTCCAGAACTCAGAGTGCTGTGCTGAGCCCACTCTGATCCCTGCACTCTTGAAGTAGAGGCCAGCCTGGTCTATAGAACAGAGAGACCCTGTCTAAAAAATAAAATAAAATAAAAATTGCTATGTTGGCCAGCAGGCAGTGGCTGTTCCATTTCCTCTCTGATGGGTGCTGAGCTGTCAAGCATTGGTTCTTATCACTCAGAAGGATGAGACAGGGGAAGCCAGTGGTGCTTCCCAGTGCAGGGCAAAGGTGTACAGGAGGCAGGTGAGAGCAAAGGTCAGTGATTGTCAGAGTCCGGGGTGGAAGCATGTGGAGGTCTGGGACACTGTGCCCAGCCAGACCCTGGCCTGAGCTCTTTGCCTGCCTGAGGCCCAGACCTGGTTCCATGCCAAGGGGCACTGGAGGGAGGAGCTCTGAAAGCCAGTTCCACCACCTTGGGGCTAATCTTCCTCTTCCTTCTCCTCCCCCCTTCACCCAGCTCCAGGTTCTTAGCCAGCCCCTCACCCTACCCAACTAAGTACCTCAGAGAAAGGGGCTTTCCTCACCCCAAAGGTACCCTGGATTCTGACTTGGCAATGTCCTGGGCCCGTGTGACTCCCCCCTAAGCTCTGCTTTTCACCAGACACCTGATGCCTCACATCTCCCTAGGCCTGAAAGCCTTCACCACAAATCCAGCACCCTCTTTTTGTGGCCTGGGATAAGGCAACTGATCCTGGGGCTCAGCGGGGGACTGACTGCTCTTTTCATAGTTGAGTGGAACTGAGAACTGGGAAGGGCGAAGGAGGCCCCTCTGTGGAGGCGGAAGACACCCTCCCTGCTGCTCCCAAACAGGTGGCTGAACTCACACATCAAGATAGGGAACAGGACAGGGGTGGAAAGGTGATAAATGCGCCTCTCCACTCCCTTCTTGGCACAAAGAAGAGAGGAATGAGGACAACTGATAGGCCACCAGTCTATGAGGTCAGAGGCAAGTTTAGGCCTCTTCTCACCGAGTACCCTACCGGACCATCATCCTTCCCGGCTGGTTCAACTGATCTATGTCACCCAGGACTGAGGCTTGTGCTGCAACTGAATTCAGAAGACTTGGGCAAACAAATATAATGACATCAGTGGCTGAAAATCAGAGAGAGTAACTGGGACAGGAAACAAAAAACATAACTGCCTGTCAGACGGAGAAGTGCACCCCAAGTTACCCACAGCAACTCAGGGCCAAACTGCAGAAGCTGTGGAGGATGGGGAGCCCATCAAGAGCCACGGAGAGGCAGAGGAGGGATCAAAAGGCGAGCCATCTTCTGCAAGGACTCCGGAACCGTCAGGGTCCAGGGCTAAAGGGCACGTGAGGAACGAAGTCAGAGACTCGCACACACCCAGCCCTCCGTTGGAGCTGGTTTCCTTCTACAATCTCCATGACATTCCTTCCTTGCAATTTTGCTGCTCACAGCCCAAGAGGCCTGCGCCCTCTGCCCCCACCTGTGGTAATCCGTCCTCACTTCACTGCAACTTTTGGACTTTCAGAGGCTTAATTATTCATTAGGGGCCAAACACCCAAGACCCGAAATAACTTAATAGGGGTCCATTTGACTCTGCCACCTCTGTGTCCCGGGGCTGGGACTCTGGGAAGCTTGGGAGACTGAGAAGAGAAAGGGCTCAAAGTCCCACACTACAGGGTCACCCTTCCCCGCAGCCTGTGGTCCCGGTCTCCAGTGGAAAGGTTAAAAGAGCAGCGCTGTCGCTGGTGAGTAACACTGTCGTTCTTCTCTGTCAGGAATTGAGTTAGAATCGTGAAGACGAGGGCTTTTTTGGCGGTCAGCTTGACCCTGAGGGTTACGCCTGATCGGGTCTGCCTTGAAAACTTGGGGGGGGGGGAAACGGTCCCCAAGGTGAATACGGAGTCGAGGAGCACGGGAGTGGGGGGCGGGTGGGGAGAGAGGCTGAGAACAGAAAGGGCTGCTCGCTTCCCTGCACTCACCACAAGGATGAGGGTCCCCAGGCACTCCGCCAGCGCCTGGCGAAGCAGTCGGTAGCGGATATGGAGCATCTCCCCGCAACGGTTCATCAGCTCCTTCTGTCGACCCATGGCGAGGCAGGCAGCAGCGCGGTCCGACGTGGACGAGAGCGGGCGCGAAGCGACTAGCGGAGGGTACTGGAGAGCGCAGGTGGCGCCCTTTATATGTACACGCACCGGCCGCCAGCCCCGCCTGCGGAGCCCCACCCGCAGAGCCCTGCGGGGGCGGAGTGCGGCCACCACCCGCCGCTAGCCTTGGGGCGCTGGTGGGGACCCGGGTGACAGGAGCCGTGAGGAAGATCCTAAAGAACTTTAAGGGTGATGGGTTGGCTCTGGAGGGTACTTAGGGTAGGGAGTCCCGGCCTGAAAGATCTGAGGTTCCTGTGAAAAAGAGAAAAGCTAGCGATCTCCTGGGCCCGGTCCCAGTAAGCATTGTGGGCACCGTCCCACGCTACGGGTGATGACACGTGAAATAACGGAGAGGAACCAGGACTCGATAGAACAGGTCAGGCGACTGAAAAGGAGGCTACGGGCCCCTGTGGGAAGAGACCTCACAGTGCATGGCATTTGTCCTGTGTGCCCGATCACACCTTTGCTGTGCACATGCCGGCTGGCATACCTGGGCTTTCTCTTGTGAGCCTTCCTACACTGTATCAGTGGCTCCGGAGACTGAGCTGCTATTGTCCCGACATACCGCATACATCATGCCAGCAGGGTGAATTCCGGCTGTTTTTAACTCATTCCCATCTTGGCTTTCTTACTCCCATCAAAGTAAACCTATCCTTTCTCGAGACAGTATTCTCTGCCTAGGGTTGGCTGTCCTGGACATGGTAGACCAGGCTGGCCTTGAACTCCCAGAAATCCGCCTGCCTCTGCCTCCCGAGGGCCACCACTGCCAGGCAGATGAGCCCTCCATATCGGGAGATCCTACACCTGGGACCTCTGTGGGCAGCTTCACTCCAGTGTGCCAACCCACATGCAGGCACGTAATTAAAAAATAATAAAAATAAATATTTTTCAGATGGTTGAAAGGGGGCATGGTGGTATTCTCATTAAGTCCCAGCAGTGTGTGGATCTGTGAGTTTTAGGCTAGTCTGGTCTACATAGTGAATTCCAGGACAGCCAGAGCTGCACAGCAAGACCCTGTCTCAATCCCCCTGCTGCCCAAAAGAGAGACTATGTCTCAAAAATCTAAAATATGAAGAGAGAGAGAGATTACATCAAACTTTAAGACTATCTGATCCAGCCGGGCATGGTGGCACACGCCTTTAATTACAGCACTCGGGAGGCAGAGGTAGGTGGATCTCTGTGAGTTCGAGGCCAGCCTGGTCTACAAAGTGAGTCCAGGACAACCAGGGCTACACAGAGAAACTCTGTCTCAAAAAACCAAAAACAACAAACAACAAACAAGCAAACAAGCAAACAAGCAAAACAAGACTATCGGATCAATCAGTCAGAGGAGCATCCAAGGCAGCACGGCTCTCAGTGTTGCCTTCCTTCCTTTCTTCCTTCCTTTTTCTTCTCTTCCTCTTCTGTTTTTTTCTCCAGTGCTCAGGATTAAAACCCAGGGCCTGGATCATGGCGTGCTAAGCATGTATTGAGTGATATGCTCACCCAGTCCTGCATTTATTTACATATTTACTATTTTTTGTTTTGTTTTGTTTTGTTTTTTGCTTTTTTTTAGTTTTGTGTGTGTGTGTGGTTTTTTGTTTGTTTGTTTGTTTTTTAGTTTTTTGAGACAGGGTTTCTCGTTTCTCTGTGTAGCCTTGGCTGTCCTAGACTCACTTTGTAGACCAGGCTGGCCTCGAACTCACATGATCCACCTGCCTCTGCCTCCCTAGTGCTGGGATTAAAGACTCGCGCCACCACCGCCCAGCTTGTTTTTTGTTTTTGTTTTTGCTTGGTGGATTGATTGCTTGGTTTCTGTTTGTTTGTTTTGTCTTTTTTGTCTTTTGTTTATTTGTTTTTGAGACAAGGTCACACAAACTGTATCCCAAACTGACCTTGAACTCACTGTGTAGCTCAGGCTGGCCTCCAACTCTTGGCTACTCTTAACCTAAATCTCTCAAGTGATGGGATTACAGGCATGAACCACTCTACCCTAAACCTAACCCTCACCCTAACCTAACCCTAGCCCTAGCCCTAGCCCTAGCCCTAGCCCTAGCCCTAGTCCTAGTCCTAGCCCTAGCCCTAGCCCTAGCCCTAGCACTAGCCCTAGTCCTAGCCCTAGCACTAGCCCTAGCCCTAGCCATAACCCTAATCCTAACCCTAACATTAGTGACTGAGAAATTGGGCTGAAGATGTAGTTCAATGGTAGAGCACTTACCTAGCATGTCTAAGGTCCTGAGTTTGACACCCGGCATCAGAAAGATCAACCAGTCAACCAATCATCTGCCTTCGTGGCCTGTGCCCCAGTCCCTCGTGACTGGGAGTAATGTGTGTGTGCTTTCCCCATAGTCTGTAGAGGAGCATTGATTACCAGGGAAGACCAAGAAACTACATTTTCAGGAGAACTTAATCTGGGTGAGTTAAGGGCCCTGGGGACTTGTCCTCTTGAGGAAACAATGGTTACTACAAGCAAGGTATGGAAGGGCTGGGCCATCACCCCAGCACTTGGGAGGTGGAAGCAAGAGGGTTGGGAGTTCAAGCTCATTCCTGGCTGCATATAGTTTGAGCACACGATGGGCTACAGGGAGCAGTGGGATGACTCCACTGATGAAGCATTTCCCTCCAGGCCCAAGGAGGTGTGAGGCAAGAACTAACCCCTAGAAACTGTCCTCTGACCCTTGTGCATGCACTGTGGCACGCCCACCCCCCCACCCCCCCGCAAAAAAATACATGTAAAAACAAAAACACCAAAGGGGAAAAAAAATTTAGACATAGTGGTGTGGTGAACACTTAATCCCAGCTTGTGGGAAAAAGAGGCAGGGAGATTTCTGTGAGTTTGAGGTCAGCCATATAGCAAGTTCCAGGCCTGCCCAAGTTACATGGTGAGAACTTATCTTAAAAGGAAAAAAAAAAAAAAAGTGGAGAAGAAAATCCTAGTGTTGAGATTTAGCAACACATAAGGTAGATTCACAGCTGCTCAGGCACATATATGCATATGCATGCACACATACGTGCGTACACATGCACACACATACATGCACACACAGCTTGTACTTACATTCTAGCCTACAGATACTTCCCTTCGTTCAAGAGCCTACCCATTGGCTCACAGGTACGTAAAATCAATATATGAAACTTCTGTACGGTCCTTGGCCCAGAGAGATGCTTCTTTCCCAGACACCCCCTCCCCCCTGGGCTGGGAGGCCCCTTGGTGAATCAGGCAGCCATCACTGAGTACCTGCCTATTGGCCCGATTGCCAACCTGTGACTCAAGGCAGAACACAAGATTCCTGGTGCCAGAACTCCAACTGCGGTCTGTGGGAGTGGGGAACATGCCAGGCTGCCCTCTGCTCTCCACCCCTGCTGTGCTTCTAGGCCTCTCACTGCCTCAAGTGGATCTGCAAACACTGCAGGAAGCAGGAGTTCCTCAGCATGAAAAGGAGACAATAGATCTGGGGGTTGTGGTGTGCACCTTTAATCCTAGCACTTAGGAGGATCTCTGAGTTTGAGGCCAGCCTGGTCTACATCAAGCTCCAGGACAGCTAGAACTACATAGAGAAACCATGGTTCAAAAAAATAAAAAATAAAAAGGAGACAAGAACCCAGTCCACAGACCCCCATGCCCACCCTGTCCATCTTAGCCTGCTATTAGCAGAGACTGGCCCAGGAACCAGAGCAAAGTAAAAAAAAAAAAAAAAAAAAAAAAAACAGGTACATGTTTGTGTGTTAACATGTGTGCATATCGCCTGGCACTATGGCTCACACCCATGATCCCAGCACTTGGGAGGCAGAGGCAGGCAGATCGCTGTGAGTTTGAGGCCAGCCTGGTCTACAAAGCGAGTCCAATACAGTCAAGGCTACACAGAGAAACACTGTCTCGAAAAACAGAGAGAGAGAGAGAGAGAGAGACAGAGAGAGAGAGAGAGAGAGATGCACACTCAGGAAGCAGAGGCAAGTGGACCACTGTGAGTTTGAAGCCAACCTGTTCTACAAAGCAAGCCCAGGATGGCCAAGATAACATAGAGAAACTCTGTCTTCAAAAACCAAAAGAAGAAAAAAGAAAGAAAGAAAGAAAGCCACGTATCCTGCTCATACGGGAGTGCATGGGGGAGGCTGGCACAACCTTGCATATATATGTCTCATTTTCATCGAGTTCCATTTTACTTACATGTGAGCAGTTCTATGCGCTCACTGTGTGTCTGTGTATTCATGTACCTGTCTAGAATCCTGGGCTACAGGTCAACACAAAGTATTTTTGTGACACCCTCCATCAGACATAATCCTGCGCCAAGGCACATAGCTTATAGTAAGTGACACGAGGCCATGAGCCTTTTTGTTTTCTTCTTCTTCTGACACAAGGTTTCTCTTTATAACCCTGGCTCTCCTGGAACTCGCTCTGTAGACCAGACTGGCCTCAAACACAGAGATCCACCTGCCTCTGCCTTCCAAATGCTGGGATTCAAAGTACCTCACCACCGGCAGCCTTGAGGCCAGGATCTTAAGGCCCTAACTCTCCTTTGTCTCCTTGGTCAGGACCAGCATACAGGACTATGATTCCATGTGATTCCACCAGACTTCATTGTGTCTATGGCAGTGATATATACAGGTGTCCAAATGCAGGCCCATTGGGATGGGCAGGGTCTGACTTAGGACCCTATAGATGAGTCGATCTCTGCACTCCTTAATGGGGGAGAGAGGACTTTGCTTCCAACAGCCCCTGACTCCCATCAGCCCTTGCACCTGGGATAGCGAGAGGATGAAGGATACACTTGCAGAGAAGTACCAGGCTAGCCTGAGTGTGGGGGACAAGAGGGAGTCCCTCTTTCGCCGCCGAGTAACTGTAGGGCATCATTTTCAGTGTAGTCCATGTGACTGGTACCCCCTGGGACAAAAGGCAGAGGAGAAGGTCACAGAGAAGAGGCACCTTGATGAGGTCGGTCCCAACCCTCTGAGTCATCAGCTGTGGGTTCCCCGCCTGCTCTTTGGGAAGGACAGCCAAGATTGAGGGCAGGTGGCCAACCAGCTTCTCTGAGAGCTAGCTCTTGGGAGGCAAAGAGGAGGCCACACCTTGAGCAAGGCCTATGTCTCACCCGGGCAAGAGGCTGAGATAGGGATGGGACCTAGGCAGTCCATCCTACTGTAGGAGGCCATGACTCCTCCACGTAGAGCAGGGGGAGTGGGTCCCCAGCCTAGGAATGAGCAAGTCTGAGCCTGCTGGACCAGAGGGGCTGGCTGGCGCCCTTAAAAAGGTGAGGGTGGCACACCTTTCATTTCCTGCCCCCGAATTTTTTTGGACTGAATGAGAGCACCCCAGGGCCTGGAGACGTGGCTTAATGGTTGAGAGTGCTTGCCTCTTCTCCAAAGGACGTGGGTTCCATTCCCAGCACCCACATCCGGCAGGTGTCTCACAACAACTTGAACTCAGATCCAAAGGGCCCTACACCTTTTTCTGGCGTCCCCAGACACCTGCACTCACCTACACATATACATATGCATGTACACACATACATAAAAATAAATTAATTAAAAAGGGTTTTAGCTGGAGCTGGAGAGATGACTCAGTAGTTAAAAGCACTGTCTGCTCTTCCAAAGGACCCGGGTTCAATTCCTAGCACCCATATGGCAGCTCACAACTGCCTGTAACTCAAGTTCCAAGGAATCTGACATTTTCACACCGATGCACAGAAAATAAAATTAAAAACTGTTTTGCTAGCCGGGCATGGTGGCGCACACGTTTAATCCCAGCACTCGGGAGGCAGAGGCAGGCAGATCTCTATGAGTTCGAGGCCAGCCTGGTCTACAAAGTGAGTCCAGGACAGTCAAGGCTAACACAGAGAAACCCTGTTTCGGGGGGGGAAAACCCTTTAAATGGGGGGTGTGCACATGAATGGAGGTACCTAGCCAAATTAGTGAGTCACCTTATATGGGTGACGAGAACTGATTTCATGTGTGTTCTTAACTGGTAAGCTATATCTTTTTTTCTTTTCTTTTTCTTTTCCCAAGACAGGGTTTCTCTGTGTAGACTTGACTGTCCTGAACTCAATTTGTAGACTGGGCTGGTCTTGAATTCACAGAGATCCACCTGCCTCTGCCTCCCAAGTGCTGAGACTCCCAAGTGCTGAGACTCCCAAGTGCCTGGCTTTTTTTTTTTTTTTTAGGGTTTTCGAGACAAGGTTTCTCTGTGTAACAATCCTAGCTATCCTTGATTCTCTCTCTCTTTTTTTTTTTTTTTTTTCCCAAAACAGTGGATTCACCTTTGTAGACCAGGCTGGCCTCGAACTCACAGCAATCTGCCTGCTCTGCCTCTTGAGCGCTGGGATTAAAGGCACTAAGGCATTTCTTTAGTGTTAAAATAAATCTAAAAAATAAGACCAGACAGTGGTGGCGTACACACCTTTAATCCCAGCACTTGAGAGGCAGAGGCAGACGATCTCTGAGTTTGAGGCCAGCCTGCCTAAGGGTGAGCTCCAGGACAGCCAAGGTTGTCACACAGAGAAATCTTGTCTCAAAAAACAACAAAAGAAAGGAAGGAAGAACCAGAGTTGGGCGGGGAGGGAGGGGAATACAAACATAAAAAGCACCTGGGCATGTTAGCACAGCCTTTAATCCCAGCACTTAGGAGGCAGAGGCAGGCAGATCTCTGTGAGTTCGAGGCCAGCCTGGTCTACAAACTGAGTCCAGGACAGTCAAAGCTACACAGAGAAACCATGTCTCCAAAAACCAAGGTGGGGGGGGGGGGAAGAAAAAGAAAAGAAAGGAAGGAAGGAAGAAAAAAAAAAAAGCAACTCTCCAATCTTTTAACCATTTCCAGATCATCAATATCTATTTATTTTATGAATATGAGTGCTCTGTCTTCATGTATACCTGCAGGCCAGATGAGAGCATCAGATCTCATTATAGATGGTTGTGAGCTACTGTGTGGGTGGTGAGAATTGAACTCAGGACCTCTGGAAGTGCAGGCAGTGGTCTTAACTAGTGAGCCATCTCTCTAGGACCCAGAGCACCAAAGGAAGGGAGGCCAAGCATAATGGCTTATGCCTTTAATCCCAGTACTCAAGAGACAGACAGATCTCCATGAGTTCAAGGCCGTCCTGGTCTACACAGAGTTCCAGGCCAGCCAGGGTGACTTGGAGAGACTCTGCCTGTCTCAAGCAAAACAAAACAAATATCAGAGGGATGGAAGATGGGATAGGAGAACAGAGGGAAATCATGGGATAAGAGGATCATAGGTCTGAGGCACAATGGCAGCAGGGGGCCAGGACTGCAGACTAGAACTGCATCACTCTACTATGGGCGTCCCCACTCTGGGAGCCCTGTGGGCAGTTCCTCGTGCGCTCACAGCAGTACTCCCATCTCCACACGGCTGAGGTGGCCGAGAGTTCACAAATACAAATCCTTTTGGGGGGGCACCTTTACAGATGTCAAGTTGGACTTTGGGACAATATGCCGTTTAGCCTATATTCCCAGGACTCTTCGGCTGAACCCTTGGTGTCCCTGAGCTGCTCTCAGGACCCTGGACAGTTAGGGCAGTGCAGAGAAATAATGAAGAAAGAGAGGCTAGGACAGGATGGGGCAAGGCCTAGAGCTCTTGCTAAGAGACAGAGTCCTAGGGACTTGGCTCGAGGGGACAGAGACCTCTGACACACCCCAAATGTGACGGTTTTGTTGTTGTTGTTTTTTGGGCAGTTGGGGTTCGTTTGTTTGTTTGTTTTTAGAAACAGGGGTTCTCTGGACTCCTGACTGTCCTGGACTCACTTTGTAGACCAGGCTGACCTCGAACTCACAGAGATACGCGTGCCTCTGCCTCCTGAGAGCTGAGATTAAAGGCGTGTGCCACCATCACCCACCACCAAAATTTGAACTCTAAGCTTGGCTTGACCACTGATCTTTTTGGCGAGGGGTGGGGTGGGGGTGGGGGTTGGGGTGGGGGGTGAGGGTAGGAAGGGCAGGGGGGGGGGTTGGAGGGCGGGTGCCTGAGAGTCTCGGCTTCTCCAGTTCTGTGAGGTTTCATTTGGAAGTGCCCCTGCGCCTCTGTAAGAGCTGGATAATATTAGGAATATTCCAGGCTTAGTATACCACACTGTCATCAAGGGTCGTGCCCAGGTGCTGAGCCTTCTGCCACATGTCCTCATGGATATCCATGGATGTCCAGGTACATGCTTAGACATGTGTGCATGCCGTGTCCATGTTCATGGGGAATCCATGCTTGCACCCATGGGCATGTTCACATGTGTCCCTGCCAGGACCTGGTCTGGGTCTGGTATTTAGAAAAAAACAAAGATAAGAGAGGAAGGACTCTGTTGAAGGTTTTGGAGGCAAAGGGCTGACATTTGGGCTTATCCTGTGCCAGCTGCTGGGGCACAAGAGTGAATACATGGAGTTGAGACAGACCAAGCCACCTGTGGAAACAGGACGTCTCAAGGGCTCTAGCGTGCCTCTTAGGAACCAGACACTTGAAGCTCTGTTTTCTGATTCCCTCCTTCTTCTCACTGACAGGAAAACTACTGGGGCCTAGAGGGCTCTTCTGGAAGAGGAGAGAGGTCAAGACCAGTGGTGAAGAAGATGGAAACACTTACAGGCTTCCTGGGTCCAAACTAGAGCTGAGAAGTGTCTCGGTCCCCTATCCTTGCAGCCAGGAAAAAGACAGGCTAGACTAATTGGCTTTCTGCAGAAGAATAGATAGAGGCAAGTGGTTCCAGGTGAGAGTTAATGGGTTACCATCGGCCTAGGAAGGAAGAGCCAGCCAGAGAGAGGTGCAGCTGGAAGCGAGGGACAAAAAGCCAGAAGGCAGAGAGCCTGGACCTCTGGCAAACGTTCACCCACCAGGAGCTTATGGAAGGGAAGGACCTCGCCAGCTGCTCAGTGCTGGATGGGTTGGAAGGAGAGGGGCTACAGCCAGGAGGCCCAGGAGGAGCCATAAAGAAGAAAGAGCCGGGCGTGGTGGCGCACGCCTTTAATCCCAGCACTCGGGAGGCAGAGGCAGGCAGATCACTGTGAGTTCGAGGCCAGTCTGGTCTACAAAGTGAGTCCAGGACAGCCAAAGCTACACAGAGAAACGCTGTCTCGAAAAACTAAAAAAAAAAAAAAAAAAAGAAGAAGAAGAAGAAGAAAGAGAAGGGCTGGAGAGATGGCTCACAGGTTAAGAGCACTGGCTGCTCTCCCAGAGGTCCTGAGTTCAATTCCCAGCAACCACATGGTAGCTCACAACCATCTGTAATGAGATCTGATGCCCTCTTCTGGCTTTTAGGCACATGTGTAGGCTGAATGCCATATACATAATAAAAATATAAATCTGAAAAGAAGGAGAGGCCAGGTACATGGAAATGAGGACGAGAGGATTGAGGAGCACAGGTGGGCAGAAGTGGGTTGAAAAGAGCTGGACCTGAGGTCTGAGCCAGGGACCAGCTGGACCACAGCCGCACAACGGAAGGCGTCATTCATAGAGATTTCTGAGAAGGAAGCACCACATATGACAATGCCAAAAAGGCTACGCATGTGCTACACTGGATCCCAGTGCTCTCCTCATCCAAGCCCAGGCTGGCTGCTAATTACAGGGTAGTCAGCTACCCGCCCAAAGGGAAAAGAGTCACAGGGGAAGGTTCCAGGGGAGGGGACAGGCTGCTTCAGAAGATTCTGCAGCTAGAGCTCAGGAATTTCTTCCTGAGGGTCTCTCTACATCTGGAGTCAGTGGGCATACTGTGGAAGGACAATTGGAGAAAGCTAGGATACCGTATCTGCCAATTTTCTTCATCCCATGCTGTCAAGTGATGGTTCTCAATGCTGCCTTTTAGTCAAGGCCCAATCTTGACCTCATCGTCCTTGGGAATAGGGGAGAGCTAGGTCTTGCTTCTGAGGGGAAATGTTTAGGTTTGAGCGGGGGGTGCACCTGAGCACACACGTCTCCATCCCTTGTGTCTTCTCCCTACTGTGCCCCTCTAGGTGTTGGCCCAGGAAAGAGGTGAAGGTGAGAACTATGAGGCCCAGAGAGAGAAGCGGGCCAGGTGTCTCCCTCCTTGTCTGCCTTTCTCCTTTGTTGCCCCCTCACCGCACCGCACCTCACCTCACCTCACCCCTTGGCCCCAAAGGGTAGGCTCAGTACAGCCAGTGCAGCTTGTAGATTCACCCCCCCGCAGGCTCCCTGTTTTCCTGGACAAGTTCCTACATGCCTGAACCTCATATAAACCAGAAAAACTATGTTCCCCACCCACCGCTCAGAAGCCAAGGAGCAAGAGGAAGTCTCTCCCTCTGGAACACCCCTTTTCTTGGTCCCATTAGGTCCCTGGGCCAATATGAGGTGCCTCCTCCTCTGAGGCAGGGGAATAGGCAGAGCAGCCTTTCCCGTGGACGGTTTGCCTGACTCATGCGCCCCACACTACCCCTCTACCTTATCACTCACTTGGATTAATGCTTGACTCATAAAATAAGTACCGGATGTTGGCTGGGGTGGGGGTGTTGGGGAGAGGCTAGTTAGCCCAAATGTGACTTAAGGACTTCACTGAGTGTAACCTGTGCACAGACACTGGGTTTGGAAAGGGGGGGGGGGGCAGGGGAGCGACTCGTGCTTTTTCTTCCAAAGAAAGGAGCTAGGTGAGGAAAAGAGGATCTTCAGTTAAGATTTGCATTGAGAGGCTGACATATTGCAGCCAGAAAGGAGGGCGGTTTGAGAGTTCACCACATCAAACAAAAGAGGATTCAAAGGTCAGAACTTTGGACGTCTGAACATCCCCCTCCCAAAGGGAAAAAGCCTTCCTCGGAGCCACAGGGAGGAGTCCAGGATGCCTACCTTTCGAGAGCTTTTTTTTTTTTTTTTTTTTTTTTTTTTAAATCCTACCTTGCTCTCCAAAGTCAGGCTTTCCCATTTGCAATGATTCCTTGTGCTGGAGATAAAGCAACCCTATGTACACACAGGTATAGGGTATACACAGATGTGTGCATGTGCAGGCTTAGTGCACACACAACAGGTCATGCCATGATCAGACTACGTACCAGATGTAGACCTATGCTGATTTCAAGCCTGGGCTGAGCTGTCTCACCATAGTAGGGACAGAGTAAAGTCCACCCATCTACGTCCACGTGCAGTGAGCAGCACGCAGAGGCCGGTGCCCCGTGGGGGTGTACCCTAACACCGCCTCTGGCATACGTCAACAAGGCTTTCTCTTAGCTTCCCTTCCCCTCTCCTCCAGGTTTGAGCTCCTGTCTCCATGAGTCAAAACCCAAATGGCTTCCTCAGTGGGCTGAGTGAATGGCTCAGCAAGCATCATCCTGCACGGTAGCAAGGAGCCAGGGCATAGTCATCTCTTCCCTGGCCTCCTGGAGAAGATCTGCGGAAAACAGGCTGGAGCTGCCATGTGAGGAATTTAAAGGAAAGCTTAGGCTTCTTGCCCTGCCTCTGGCAAGAGCACCGTGTGGGAAGGAGTGGTATAGCTCTGTGGGTTTTTGAGATCTCAGCCTTTTCCCCTGCCACTTGGGCATGCTGAGGGCCATGGTGGGTACTGGATCTATACCTGTTGGAGCTACCTGCTACAGACCTGCCTCCAGGGCACACTACCCACCCCTTCCTCCAACCAGGCTGCCCAGAGCCAGATTGGTACAAGGGCCTGAAGCTGCCCCGAGGAGGAAACACAATAGTTTGGAAACGGGCCAGCCAACCACAGCTTTCCCTGGAGTTCACAGAGGAACTTGCAGAAATAGGCCAAGGAGCCAAGGGTAAAAGGGGCAGAGACAAACCAAGGATGTCAGCAGATGTAGAGTCTGTGCTGATTTCAAGCTAGGCTGAGCTGGCTAGTGACAGTAGGGACAGTAAAGTCCACAAAGACAAAACTGGAGACCAGAGTTCCTGCATGTGGCTTTGTGATGGAGCTCACTCACCAGTCCCTACACAACTAGTCCACCCAGCACTGAGCCTAATTCCTCATTCAGAAAGGAGTTAAAAGTACCTCCTTTAGCCGGATGTGGTGAAGTATGCCTTTAATCCCAGCACTTGGGAGGCAGAAGCAGGTGGATCATTGAGTGCGAGGCCAGCCTGGTCTACAAAGAGTCCAGGACAGCCAAGGCTACACAGAGAAACCCTGTCTTAAAAAACAAGAAACACTTTAAATCTCAGGTTTTTTCTTTTTCCATTACATTTATTTGTGTGTGTGTGTGGGGGGGGGGAACACGTATAATGGTTAAAGGTCAAAAGACAATTTACAGAAGTAGTTTTTTTCTTAGACTAGCCTGGCCTAAAATTCAGAGATTGACCCCTTTGCTTTCCAAATGCTGAGATTAAAGGCATGTATCATCATCCATCTTTTTGGTTTGGTTTGGAGACAGGGTTTCCCTGTGTCCTGGAACTCACTCTGTAGACCTGGCTGGCCTCAAACTCAGAGAGTCGCTTGCCTCTGCCTCCCTAAGCGCTGGGAGTAAAGACAAGCACATTTATTTTTTACCTGCATATACGTATGTGCACACATGCACTGAATGCTCCCGGCATTAAAGTTAGAAGTGATTGTTACGGGCCTGATATGGGTGCTGGGACCAAACTTGTGTCCTCTGGAAGTTTTTTTTTTTTTTTTTCCTCCCGCAAGACAGTCTCTGTGTAGCCCTGGCTGTCCTGGAACTTGCTCTGTAGAGCAGGCTGGCCCCAAATTCACAGATCCACCGGCCTCTGCCTCCCAAGTGCTGGCAGGCGTAACAGGGCCTCCCTGTGCAACCCTGGAACTCACTACATAGATAAGGCTGGCCTCAGACTCAGAGAGAACCTCTGCCTGTGCCTCCCAAGTAGTGGGATTATAGGTGTGAGCATCCCAACACCCAATCAGTCTTAGGCTTTCTTTCCTCATCAGCACCTCGCCTGCTCTAAAGGGAGTCCACAAGCTCTGACTACTTTGGGGGGGGGGGTTGAGACAGGGTTTCTCTGTGTAGCCTTGACTGTCCTGGACTCGCTTTGTAGACCAGGTTGGCCTTGAACTCACAGTGATCTGCCTGCCTCGGCTTCCCAAGTGCTGGGATTAAAGGCATGCACCACCACTGGCTGGCTCTGACTCCTGCTTCTTTGGGGCCTTCCTGTGGTCCTCTGGCCTCCACAGGCTCGGGCTGGTGCTCCCTTTACACACATCTGTTTGAGCCTCATTCTAGGTGCTGTGAGGAACATTAGGGTCATCAGTGCTCAGTATGCTGTCCTCACAGGCCAGGCTGATATGAGAAAAGTCAAACACCCAGAAAGAATTAAGCCATTTAATTTTAAATCAGAGTTCAAGACAAGGTGCACACTGGTATGCACGCCTGCCAAGTGAACTCAGCAAGGAGTAACTGCATTCACAGTTCACAGGAGGGAGGGTGGGAGCGAGGGCAGGGACTAGGAGGGGCACTATTTGAGCTGAATCTAAAACAAAAAACAAAAACAGGCAGGATTAGAGGAGGAAAGCAGGGCGTGTGGATCAGCCCGAGCCTGGAGAGCAGGTGTGTGGCACGGTAAGGGGAAATGACAAGTGGCAGAAAAGGACGGGTAGGGCCCTCACTGAAAGCAGAGGTGGCAACATCAGTGCTTTCTGTGTCTCTTGGGACTGGAGGGTCCCCTCAATGGCATCCACGCAGCCCCCAGCCTGGTCTATGTCTCTTTCTGCTGTTACTACCTGGGAGGCAGCAGCACTAATGTGGGAGAGCTTCGCGCCTGCTCAATGGGTTCCACTCACACAGCCCCTCCCCACTGCTCAGTGCTGGCGCTGGACTCTCAGAATCCCATCTAAAGGCTTAAAACAGCACCAGTGATAACCACACGGTTATCTGGACATGTATGCCCTGACAGTGGGAAGATGAAGATGAGAGAAAAAACAAAAATGACGAAAAATATTTCAGGGTGACCCAGGACTGACAGGCAAATGGATCTTATGGATTCAGTTTCCTTGAAGCTGGCTCCTCCTCCTCCTCTGGGCACTTGGATGATCAGGGTTAGGGGACACAGGACACCACGGCCCCTGTGCCAGTGCTGAAGCATCAGACTGAACAATCTGGGGGTGATCAGGGTGTTCAGGACAGCAGGTGTCCATACTGCAGTGGGAACAGCTGCTTGGAGGTCCAAAGCCCCATGGTCTACCGACTGCTTGTCCCAAAGCTGGAATCACACTGTCCACCTCTCACTTCGGGCCTCTACAGCCTGTACCAGGCCTTCCCCCAACACAGCAAAGTCCTCCAAGATTGCTTCTATGTTGGGTACCATCATAAGCTCCCCGCCTCGAGACACCACCATGCGTCCCTTTACGCTGGAGGCCTGAAGAATCAGAGAAGTTAGTTAGACTTGAAGTGTCACAAAGGCACACCTGAGACGCAGGCTGGGGGCGGCACAGACAGATAGGAGTCCCTACATGCACTTGACCCAGGGCCACACGGAAACGCATACCCACACAGAGAATCACGTGTACCTTGAAGGGCTGGGGCTGGAAGCTACTGGGCTTCCACAGGACGCCAATCACCGTTCCACCATGCTGGTCATAGAAGAAAAGCGCCAGATCGTCAAAGGCCTCCTAGAAAGGACAAACACAAGCAAGGTTACAGCAGGCACCTGAGGGCTCCTCCACCGCCCAGCCCTTCCTTAGGAACTTACCCTGAGTTGTGCCAGATAGAGCTGAGGGGGGTCATAGCTGAGGACGGGCATCAGAGATGAAGGCCCTGGCTCAGTGAGCAGACCACGGCAGAAGGAAGAGGCCGGAAGGTCCACAGCTTGGCGGTGCCGGGGAATGTGGCGTGGCGTCAGGTGGATCAGTACATCATACAGGTCAAAAGGTGGCCGGAACACTGTCTAAGGAAGCCGTAAAGTTACCCATCCGAGTACCTCATTCCCACGCACCCATCCCGTTATGGGCTCCTGTGGCCCGTGAAGGCAAGACCAGCGAACCCCACAGAGAGCAGCCAGGGCCACCGTGAGTCCAGAAACAGAAGGTAAAAGGACACCCAGGATCCCACCAGGCTCCAGTACTGCCAGGCACCACGGCACTTTCAAAGCCCTCTCTGTGTCCAGTCTCACCAAACAGCCACTGGGCACCCTGAGAAGGCCCCTTCAGCTACAGGCTTTGGACCCTAGGAGCTACTGAGTCAGATTCTTACCCTAATGTCCCCAGGCCCCCGGGGATCCATGAGCTGCTTCTCCAGGATAGGGAGGGCCTCAGCCGCCAGGCTCACGAGCTGCTGAAGGATCTGGGACACAGAAAAGCCACATGGAGATTGACCGTGCTTCTCTCAGTTTAGGCTGGGCCTACTTTCTTCTTACGGTAAAATAATAATAATAATAATAATAATAATAATAATAATAATAATAATAATAATAATAATAATAATAAAAAAATTTAGGAACATGGTTGGGATTGAACCTGGGCAGAGGGTCTGTCCTGGGTCCACACAGAGCTTCTGCGGTCCTGGGGAGTAACGATGGCCATGACTGGGAATTGTGTCCGAGCTGCCAGGAAACTGCTTCGAGTCTCTACCTGGTCCTCAGCTGGGAATGACAGGGGTGAGAAGCCAGCCTCCTCAAGACCTCCAGCAGTGTCCCCAGCAATTGTGCATGACAGGGGCTCCCAACACCCCTCTCCCGAAGGACAAAGGTTATAAAAGGGACACCACATGCGCCTTAACAGGGTGGGGTGTTAATCTCCTTGCTTCAGAGTTTTCCACTGCTTGTCACCCCCAGACTAGTCTCTGGCCTGCACAAGCTAAGGCCTGCCCAGGGCCCCCCTAATCCTGGGCTCTCACACACCTGGAGAATTAGGAACCCGACACCCTGCCCTTTGCTGAGGCCCAGAGCTCCTAGGATTACAATGGGAAATCAACAGTGCCACCCCCAAGCTGTGGGCACCTTCCTGCTCCCACTCATGACCTCGCACCTAGCACTCAAGCTTTCCTTCGCTGTCCCCTTGCTCCACAGACCCCTGGGTGGCATGTTGTCACGGACCACACGGCAAAGCTCTCAGCCAGGCTTGATACGGGCCTCTTCCACCTGACAACTCTCTTCCCCAAGACAGACTGCGACTGCTAAGCTTAGACATCTGGGATGCGGGAGGCCTCCGTGACAGGCTTACCCTGTCACCTCCATGGGGGACTCAGTCCTCTCACTTACCAGTCAGCTCACTGTTGAGGTTGACAATGAGAGGGTTGTTCTTCCAATCGAAGGTAGACACCAGGTAAAGGAACCGAAGAAAGCCAACCTGGGGGGAGCTGAGTGGATGGAATGAGAAAGAATCTTCCCATAATCCCTGAGCGTAGGTTGTGGGAGGTCTGGGTGTCTGAAAACCATTCTCAGCCGCCCTCCCCCATTTAGAATAAGGATTGCATGATAAAAGGCGACTTCCTGGGTAAGGGAAGTATACAAGTAATTACCTGGGAGGGGTGAAGGGCTCAGAGTGCAGGAAGAGGGCAGCAGCCACCAGATCCAAGCTCTCGTCAGTGAACCCCTCACCTAGCAGCTGGGCACGCACCCACCGCTTGGCCAGGCGGGCCACACCTGAGAAGGCTGGGTGCTGCTGCTGGAGTCTGGAGGGAGAGGGAATAGCACTGAGACTGGGGAACTCAGGGCCCCCAACAGTGTGTCAGCCCAACACTGGCCTCTGTGCAGCTGTGTTACATATGCTACTCCGTGTTCTTCTAGCAAACACCTTGGAGACTATTACTAGTGCAGTTCCTACCTTTTTTACAAACGAGATCACGCTATCTGGCCTCCCCGACAGCCAGGAGAGCGGACTGGGGGCAGGAGAAAGCCGACATCCCAGAAGAGCCTATGCGTGTAGCCTTACCCATGCAGAGCACTGGTAAGCAGGGGCAACTGCCTGGTGTCTCTCTCAAGGCGGAGCGAGGCAGGTGTGTCTCTCATAGAAATCATCCCCTCAGGGCTCCGTACCTCCCTCAGGATCTGTGGTTCCCGCTGATAGGCCACTCGAATTCTAAACACAAACCCATCCTGTGGGAAGATGTGGCCAAGGCAGTGAGTGCTCTGCTGCCTGCATCCCTGGTTCCCCAGCACACTACCCGTGGCATCTTCCCCGGAGCCTGTTCTTTGCTGATTTCCCACCCCGCACCAGCCTGACCTTGAGGACATCAGTGTGTGTGGCTGTGGCACGGCACTGTAGCCTGTGCTGCTGTGTCAACACCTCTGCCAGGCGCAGCTGGAAGGCAGCTCGGACCCGTTGGATAGCCTCTGCGTCCTGCGGCCACTGCCCACTGCCCTCCAGGTGACAAATCACTGATGGATAAAAGGGGTGAGAGATTTAAGAGTACGGCCGCTGCTCCCCCACTCCCTCCCGGGGATCCTCTTACCAGTCATAGGCTCCACATAGGCTGGGCAGGGCTTATCCAGCCGGGGCAACAGTGAGGCCCGCTCCTGGTGACGGTTATAGAAGGAAAAGGCAGGCCGCACTGGAGCTGGAGGGAACACCTACAGGAGAAGAAATGAGGACAGTGACTTTGGCAGGGAGGGAAAATACAGAGACATGAGGTAAAAGGGAGAAAAACTAAGTGATGGGGACACATGGAGGGGCAACCAGAGAGGACTCCCTGCCCCCACACCTGACCTCTGTATAGCGCAGCACTGGGTGAGCTCCCTGAACAGCAGACACAGTGAGTGGGAGACCCTCCAGCCCCCACAGCAGGCGGCTGAGGTCATCATAGCAACGCACGGCCAAAGCCAGGGCCTCCTCTCCTGTGCTGGAGGGCTGGTGAAGAGAAGACACTCAGGAGGAAGCCCGGGTCTTACAAAACCCCAGCACCATCTAGGCTCCTGCAGTGGCTCAGGCTGCAGCAGGACCAGTGCACCCCCTGCTGGACACCAGGAGGTGCAGCCGGCTGAGGGAGAAAGGGCTCTTTCCTGTCTTGCCACAAGCCTGATGCCACAATCAATCCCTTAGACTCAGGCTCTTACCTCTTTGGGGCCTTGGATCAACGCATCGAGGAAGCCACCCACATAGTGGACACAGGTATCTGGGATATCAGCATGGCTGAAGGACACAGACACAATGAGGGCATCAGGGGCTATGCCAGCTAATGTGGCTGCCCTAACCACAGTAGCCTCCTGGCATAAAGACGCTAACACTCACAGTGCCAAGAGATGGGTGACCACTTGGTGAGGAATAAGGCGCTTCTCAGACACAGAGGCCGCCTCCCACACCACAGCTTCCCGGATGGCCCCGTCCTGGAATCGTCTCAGTTCTGAGCGGGACCCCCAGAACTGACAGAAGTCAGCAGCCTGGGAGGAGAGATTGAGGAAGGACGTCTGAGTTGGGGTGTAGTCTGGTGGTAGAAGACTTGCCTAGAACCATGCCAAAGGCCCAAGCTCAATTCCCAGCACTGAAGAAACGGGCTGACTCAGAAACCTCTAGCATGACAGGCTTCTGAGTAGCACAGCAACCATCCGCCCACCCCTCCCCGCGGGAAGGCTGGGGCTCCACACCTCAGGCTGGTCAGCCTCTGGACCGAGCTCGAGCACACTGGTCAGTCCCTCAGGCCAGAGGAGCAGCCCCAGGGTCAGCATCCCAGAGTCCTTGTGCTTTGGCGGGTCTTGGTTGATATCCCACTGGAGGATGTGAAAAGGCGGAGTTCAAGCCAAAAGCTCCCCAGCCTGGTCTGGGAACTAACCAGCTGGGCAGCATGGCTTTTGTGTCCCTTTGGGATCCTGGATCCAGCCCTTTTGGGGGCCCCACAAACTCCCCAGTCTACGTGGTCTCACCTCTGGGACTGGGGGCCGGGAATGAGCCAGCAGCTGCAGCCGGGACCCCAGACCCTGCTCCAAAATGGTGGTTAGTGGACCCAAAGCAGCTGAAACATAGTCCCCACCATTGTCCTGAAGCTCCGGCCAAAGCTTGAGCCGGTGACATGCTGCCTGCAGGCGACTCAGCGGACGGAGACTGGAGGGCACAGAAGGACAAAGAGGCCCAATCAGGACCCACTCATCCCTAAGGACCCATAGTCTATGTCATCCCTAAACTCACTGGACAAGGTGGTCAAAAGCCCGGCTCATGGGTTTGGGAGTCATCAACAGCAGTTGAAATCCGTCCTCAGCTTTGCTGTCCAGCAACGCCATAGACAGCTGCGCCTCATGCTGCACCTGGGCAGCGGGGTAATGGGGGAAGCACAACTGTCAAAGTTCCCCAGCCGGGTCCGGAAGGGTCACACCTGACTTCTTGAAACAGTAGCTTGGGGCTCAGGCACTGACAAAGGAACAGAGTCTGAGCTGGGAGGACACGGGAGCAGGAGCCCATTGGTACCTGCTTGTAAGTAGAAGCTGTGACATCAGCGCACAGGTTGAGGCGGCCTGAAGAGTCCAGGAACACGACTGGGAAAACCTGGTGGAAGTCAGCCAGGGCTGGCTGGGAGGCAAAGAGAAGGCAATCAGGGCTGAGCTTTATCTTCAGGCCTTTTGGCGCGGCGCACACCTGCCCTCCCCTAACTCACCAAGGAGGGATCTGAGCTGAGCGACAAGCTGATGCCACTGACTGTCAGATCTGTAGTAGCTAGAGTGAACCAGAGGAGGGAGGTGTGTTAGAAGGTTCTTTTGGGACCCAACTGTGGTGATACCCACTTCCCTCCCTCCCTCCCTTCCTCAGCCTGGGTGGCTACAACTGTCTGTCTCAGCTTGGGTTTTCTCATCTGTCTGGAGATGGAAGGACCGAATCCCTGGCCTTTCCAGTCTAGCTGCCTTACCCAGAAACTGCAAGACACTTCTTAGGACCTGGTAGCCACTCATAGTGATATGGATTTTGCGTTTAGACACGAGGAAGGAGACCAGCATGGACATAAGGAATCCGTTGAATCCACCCAGGCCCTGAGAGAGAGAGACAGAGACAGGACAAAACGGAGCTCAGAAGTAAGCCGTCACAGGAAGAGGCCAGGAGACCAGACTAACCCCAACTCACCTTGTCCAGCTCCCGCTGCCTCAGCCAAACCTTCAGAAGTGTCACGCCGTCCTTCAGGCCCTGGGCGGAGCCCAACACAGTTGACAGCAGGCGCATGTGAGCCTGGAGAGCTGTGTCCTGCAGGATCCACGTGTTATAGTGGGGGGTAGGCGGCTCTGAGCTGGCTGGACAGGGGAGAAAAGAAAAATTGAGGCCATGAGAAAAGAAGCCTCCACAAACTCCTCCTGTCCGCTGACATCTTCCAACAGCAGGGCCTGCTCACCACTCTCTGGAGCACTCTGCCCTCGGTACCAGGCGGAGCGCACATTGTTCTTAGTTGGCAGCAGGCGGCAAGGGCGGAAGAAGTCCGAAGGAGGGCATGGATGCAGCCGTACAGTAACCAGGTGCTCATCCTTCCCTGGGTAGAGGCGAGGAACGTTGTGATTCTATAGCTCTGGAAACCGGAGGGATCCCCTTACCGGCCCCTCATACTTGGAGACCCACGACATCGCACCTTAGAACGAGACCACTGCCTCTCAGCTGCCCTTGAGGCTATTTCTGCTCCCTTAGACCTTGAGGACCTTGCGCCCCGCTCCAGAGTTACCACCCCACACCGTGTGCTAAGCCCAGTGTGTGACTCTCACCATGTGGCCGCAGCAGCAGCGAGGGTTTCAGGTGGCAGCCACTGGGGTAGGAGAAGCGGACACTGCCGAAGAGGGGATCTCGGGCCAGGTGGTAGGCTAAGTGAGCCAGGTAAAGGGCTCGCTTGCGGAAGTAGCGCTGGTTCAGCCCATCTTTGTCTTGTAGGATTTCCTGAAGGGGTCAGGGGAGAAGAGGGTGGTCAGACACATCAGTGCTCATGCAGCTGGGGACTAGGTCTAAGCTAGGCTTCCGTTCCCGTGCTCATGGACTCAGGAGTGCCTGAACCAACAGGATCGATAAACTCAGTTCTCAGACAAAGAGCACAAAGCCCCAAAAGTAACCAAACCAAGGGCCCATCTAGGCTAAACCCTTAAGAGTGGTGGGCCTCTATACCCCACACCCGAAACCATGGGCCTTACCCTGGGCATGGTCAGTGCCACATCCACATTGATATCTGGTCGGATACAAGTGCCCAGGAGGTAGCTGCCCACGACAGTGATCTGGGACGGAGGCAGGAAGCGGAAGGAGCCCTTCACGCCATAGGGCACTTGGTGGAGGGGCATGCGAACCCCAGCTGGAAGCCACGACTGGTCAGTGAGCTGTAATGACAGACAGGAAATATGTATCCAACTGCCTTCCTCACAAACCAATCAACATATACCAGTACGTTAAAAGCTAAACCCTCAGTCTTCCATAATAAATGTCTTTTCCGTGAGGACGTGACTGATGAAAAAAAAAAAAAAAAAAACATTGAAACCACCATGACTTATTTCTACTGTTAGCCATTTTCAGGCTAAGAACGGTGGCGCACACCTGTCATCCCAGCATTTGAGAAAGGCAGGAAGGGTCAGGAATTCAAGGTCCCCCTTGGCTATGGAAGCTCAAGGCCAGCCTGGATTGTAAGAGGCTGTGTCCCAATAAATAGATGCATAAAACAGAATATCCATTTTCAGTTGGAAGAAAAGGTTCACAACTGCCAATCCCAGCACGCAGGAGGCTGAAGTAGGACTGCCACCTGTTTGAGGAGGACTGCCACCTGTTTGAGGACAACATGGCCTACAGAGTTAAGACCCTGTGTTTAAAAAACAAAAACAAAAACAAAAAAACAAACAAACAAACAAACAAAACAAAACAAAATAAAAAAACAACTCAGGCCTTCAATCTGAATCCTTCACAGCTGTGGCAGGACTGACTTAGGAGCTCAAGGGCAGCCAGAGTTACATAAGACCTCGTTCAAACAAACAAAAAACACCTACAAAATTTGTGCAAAGCATGCGTGTTCGTTTAATGATGGACATATGAGTGAGCAGCTGGAGTCCCGGCTGAGTTTTCCTGCAGTCTGACTGAGTTCCCCAGCACCCCAACCTCTCTTGGGAGGACACCAAAGTGTGGCAGACGACTCGCTGTTCCCGAGGGCACCCGTCTTACCTCAGTCTCGGGGACCTCGGGCACTCTCTGGATCCGCTGGTTGACCTCGTTCAGAAAAGCATCAATCTTGTCCTTCTTCCTCTGTGACAGTCTCACTTCCTTTAGCAGCTCCTCCACCTGTGAGAGAGGGAAAGGGGGGATCTCTGAGCCTCGGGGTCCCAAGGGAACCCAAGGGGACCCTTTCCAACCTCTGCCCTGGCCACCCAAGTACTTGTAAACGAAGCAGGCTGGAGTGGAACAAGATCTCAGTCTCCCTGAGGCGGGTCAGTTCCTCGTTCGTAGGCTCCTTGTACAGCTCTGCCCGACTGGGCTTCACTGGCTGCAGGAAGCCTTCTGCGGGCGGCTCAGCTTTGGCTCGCTTCCTCGAGGGTGCCTTCTCCTTGCCCACGCCTTCTAGGACAAGCTCCATCACCTATGACGGGAGAGAGCAAAGGCAAGATGAAATGGTGGGTATCGGCGCACGCCTGTAATCCCAGCACTCTTGGGAGGCAGAGGCAGAGGCAGGCGGAGCTCTTGTGAGTTCGAGGCCAGCCTGGTCTACAAAGCGAGTCCAGGACAGCCAAGGCTGCACAGAGAAACGCTGTCTCGGAAAAAAAGAAAAAGAGATTGTTGGTATCTTTATCGGCGGCCTACAGTTGGTGGGCAATGGCTCATCTACTGTAGTTTTTCCCTTTCAGTGGGATTTTCTAAAACTTGGGATAGCCATCGCTGGGAGGCCTCTGACAGCGCAAGCGCAATCCTGCGTAGACCTGGCTGAGTTAGTTTACTGGTTGCTGCCGTAAGCAGTGTCCAAAAGCCCTCGTGTTTCCAGATCCCACAAATCTTTTGCTGTCTCAGCAAACATCACCTCTACTCCTGCTCTACGCAGATCTGGCCAGGGCTAGCCTAAAATCTTGGAAAAAAAAAATAAGTGTGAACACGAATGCTCCGGAGTGGGCCGCCCTGAAGTCCCTGACAGACTAGCTGTCAGGCCTGACCATCTCAGGTTAGGCAGCCGAGAAAGCACATTTTGAGCAACCAACCTCTGGCTCCCCGGCTGCCCCGCGCAGCTGCTCTCCGGTGGGGGCCGGCCCCATTTTCACAGCCGCTCACTCTCCCGCACTTGGGATTCAAGTGGGACACACCGCGTAGCTCCCCACGTGGGCCGGAACACCAACTCCAGGCTTCAACCCCTTGCCCCGGGCTCCGCCCACTGCAGACCCATTGGGCTAGTGCGTGATATCTCGCTCAGTATTGGTCAGTTGTGCGCAGGGGCCCGCCCACTGTGGGGGGGGCCAAAGGCGGGTCTCAGACTCCGCGACTCCAGACCGGAAGCGCGTGTGACTCCAGCGGGTCGCTTTCTTTTCCTCACTTCCCACTCTCGGAAGGGAAGGGTGGGGCTTGCCTTGACTTCCGGTGTTTGGTTTTTTGTTGTTATCGTTGATTTTGGGGATTTTTTTAATTTTGGCTTTGTTTGGGGTTTTTTTTTGGGGGGGGTTGTTTTGTTGTCTGTTTTCATTAGTGGTTCATCGCACTTATAGTGTCTATGAGCAAGTCATGTGATTTCTACCTCCAAAATAGATTTTGAAAAATTTTTTTCTCCCCCCCCCCCCTGTTTTTACAGCCAGGTTAAGTTCAAGTATCTAGAATTCTAACAGCTTCTCTCCAGCTTTTACTTCTTAAAATGTTATATAACTTATTTAACCACTAAAACTTTAAACACAGAAACATCGTAATAGTGAACTTCTAAATTTATCCCGTATTAATATTTTACCTTTATTTATATATTATTTTACAAAACTACTTGGAGCCAGGCATGGTGGTGCACGCCCTTTAATCCCAGCACTCGGGAGGCAGAGGCAGGCAGAGTTCAAGGCCAGCCTGGTCTGCAAAGTGAGTCCAGGACAGCCAAGGCTACACAGAGAAACCCTATCTCAAAAAACATAAACAAACACAAACAACTGCTTGGACCTGGGCACAAAGGCTCATCCCAGTAACCTCATTCAAGAGGTTGAGCCTGAATTATGAGGGACACTCTCAAAAACAACACCTTGGCGTTTACCTTTTCAGACCTCTCTTCCCTAGACCAGGTATGGTGGTTATTACATCTTTAATCCTAGCACTTACAAAGCAGAGGCAGGCAGAAGCAAGCAGATCTGTCTCTTATAGCTCAAGGCCAGCCTAGTCTTCACCGGGAGTTCCAAACTAGCCAGGGCTATCTAATGATACCTTGGCTCAATAACTAAAATAAATTAAACATGATGATACAGCTCTTTAATCCAAGCACTCCAGTGGAGTAATAGATACACTTAGCGGGCAGAAGCAGGCAGATCTCTAAGTTCAAGACTAGCCTAGTCTACACAGGAAGTTTCAGACCAGGGGAGGGGAGTAGGAAGAAGAGGAGTTCAGGAGTTGGCAGCTCATACAACTCAACTATAATATAAGGTTTAGTTCTAATACTTTGGAAGTGCTATTGCAGGCTACTTAGGATCATTAGAAGCACAAGCTAACTGTTAGTTGTTCAAATCACGGTCATGTCAATTACTAGTCTACTTTTATCACAAGAATATACATTCTAGGTGTAACAGATATGATTCTATAGATAGATAAGGTAAAATAGTAAGGTCTTCAAAAACCTCAGAGAACTACAGAATATGGCTTTTAAAGATACATTTACAACGAGACAGGTTAATTCCTGGCAACACTCAGCCTACTTCAAAGAGGATGATGAGCATCAATGAACCTCCTTATGGATGGCTTCAAATGTGGCAAACCAGCTGCTGGACAAAATGTCCTCATTTCTGCCACACACAGAATTCTGTTTAAAAATGGGCAAGCTTGGATGCAGGCAGCGTTGACAGCCAAACTCTGCCAAGACAGGGTAAGCAAGTCCTCAATAGTACCTGCTCACAAATATGTCTGTCAGATATATTGGGCTAGAAGGCTGAAGATGATGCTCCAATAAAGAGTTTGGGGTGACTGTTCAGGCAGCAAACTGTCTCTGTCATCTTCTCATTTTGTTTTTAGCTGCTAATTTGCACTTCCTGTCTACTCAGTTTTATTCCTTCTCAAATCTCTGATGTGGTTGAAGACTAGATAGTTTAGTTTTACAATTAAGCTTAGTTGTTTAGGGGTTAAGATGTTTTTAGGTCAGGGCCTGGAGAGATGACTTAGAGATTAAGAGCAGTGGCTGCTCTTTCAAAGGTCCTGAGTTCAATTCCCAGCAACCACATGGTGGCTCACAGCCATCTATAATGTGATCTAATGCCCTCTTCTGGCCTGCAGGTGTATGTGCAGCCAGGGCATTGCATACATTTTATATATATATATATATATATATATATATATATATATATATATATATATATATATATATATTTTTTTTTTTTTTTTTTTTTTTTTGAGACAGAGACAGAGTTTCTCTGTGTAGCCTGGGCTGTCCTGGACTCACTTTATAGACCAGGCTGGCCTCGAACTCACAGCGATCCACCTGCCTCTGCCTCCCGAGTGCTGGAATTAAAGGCGTGCGCCACCACACCCAGCCCATTATATATATTTTAAAAAGATGTTTTTAGGTCTAGATAAGATGTTTTTAGTTGATAAAAATGAGATATGGTAGATATGATTTAGATTCAGAATTTTAGACTCATCAAGATAGGAAAGATGTTTTCTTCAAGGTTGCCAAATACAAATAGCCAAAACACTATGAATGTAACATTTATATAGTTCCTAATTGTTTTGTGGTTCTTCTTGCTGTACACAGTTTATTGTACATATGTGTAATAATACAAATGTATATATTAAAAAAATAATATAAAAAAGACAACAGCAACAACAAAAAGTGAGTTGGCCGCTTAGGACATACAAGACCACTCAATGGGTAAAAGCATCTGCCACTCAGGCCTGGGACCTGCATGATAGAAAGGAAGAAGTGATTTCTGCAAGTTATCCTCTGTCCTCCACATTCATTCATGTGATACTTGTGTGCCTTTACACACACAGAAAAGAAAAATGTAATTATGGGGGGAAAGGGAACTTTGGAAAACAAATATCAAAAAAAATACAATTCCACCCCTAGAGACATGGCTGAGAGGTTAAAAGCACTTTTGTTGTTCCTGCAGAGGCCAGGGTTTGGGGCCCAGCACCCACACAGCACTGAGGCTCACCTCAGTGCCTACAACCCCAGTTCTCAGAAACTGGAAGCCCTCCTTGGGCACCATGAACCCCTACAGTACACATACCCACATGCATATAATTTTTTTCCTCATATGAATGACTGTGTACCCCTGGCTGTCCTGGAACTCACAGAGATCCATCTGCCTCTGCCTCCTGCCTGCTGAGATTAGAGACATGGACCAGGCAAGTAATGTTAATTATTTTATTTTATGTGAATTGGTGCATGCATACTCCTCCATGTATATCTGTGCAGCGCTGGTGGAGGCCAGATGAATACTGGCTCTCCTGGAACTGGAGTCACAGATGGTTGTGAGCCAACATGTAGGTGGTGGGAATTGAACCAGGTCACCCGGAAGAGCAGCCAGCACTTAGTTTCTGAGACATCTTTCCAGTGTTGAAAGTAAATCTTTTTTTCCGGGAGCCAGGGGGTGGCATTATTTTGTTTTGTTTTTCTTTCCTTTCTTTTTTATTTTATTTTATTTTATTTTTATTTTTTATTTTTTTGAGCCAGGATTTCTCTGTGTTGTCCTGGCTGTCCTGAAACTCACTATGTAGACCAGGCTGGCCTTGAACTCAGAGATCCTCCTGCCTCTATCTCCTGAGTACTAGGACTAAAGGTGTGTGCCACCCCCCCAACACACACACACACACACACACACACACACACACACACTCACACACACACTGCCCTGGCTTTGTTTCTTTTTTTGTTTTCTTCTTTTTTTTTTTTCCGAGACAGAGTTTATCTGTGCAGCCTTGGTTATCCTACACTCACTTTGTAGACCAGGATGGCCTCAAACTCACATCAATTCACCTGCCTCTGTCTCCCGAGTGCTGGGATTAAAGGGGTGCGCTACCACCACCTGGCCTCGTTTATTTTTTTTATTTATTTATTTTTCTTTAAAATTTAATTCAAGCCGGACGTGGTGGTGCACGCCTTTAATCCCAGCACTTGGGAGGCAGAGGCAGGCGGATCGCTGTGATCTGAGGCCAGCCTGGTCTACAAAGTGAGTCCAGGATGGCCAAGGCTACACAGAGAAACCCTGTCTCAAAAAAACCAAAAAAAAAAAAAAAAAAAAAAATTAATTCAACACAGCACAGTCTTCAACTTCACTGAGGTGGCTGACCAAAGCCGCCTCTAAACTGGAATTCCACTGCTGGGCCAACCCCAGCCTCAGCTTTCTTGTCAGCACCAGGGGCCACAGCACACCTGTAAGTGTCTCTGTCTACCCTGCCCCTCTTGTGAATCTTGCAGGTCGCTCACCCTCTGGACCTTTGGGCTGAGGCCTGCCAGGGTGGCGGGGGGAAGTAATCTCGGAGATAGTGGACGCCCTCATTCATAAGGTACCAATACAAATGTCAGCAGGAAAATTGCTCCTTCAAGTAGCCTCCAGACTTGAGAGACTGCATGACCTTCCTTACCGGAAGGCAGGGCACATTCTGCTAGCTCTGGGTGTTTGGGCATATGGATATCTTTCTTGGAAACCATCACTCTTTCCATAAAAAGGAGTTTACCGGGCTGGGCGGTGGTGGTGCACGCCTTTAATCCCAGAACTCTGGAGGCAGAGGCAGGCAGATCTCTGAGTTCGAGGCCAGCCTGCTCTACAAAGCGAGTCTAGGACAGCCAGAGAGCTATCACACTGGCAAACCATGTCTCAAAAAACCAAAGGGAGGAAGAAATGGGAGGGAGGGAAGAATGGGAGGAAACAGGGGAAGGGCTAACAATCGAGATGTAATATGAATAAATTAATTAAAAAAAGAAAAACCAAAGGGGGAAAAAAAAAGTTTGTTAGACGGCAATCTGGTTCTTCTTAGGCATCAGTGTCACAGCAGCTGCAGAATCCAAGAGGGGGGCTGGAAAGGAAGCTACACTATTTTTTTTTTTTTTTGAGACAGGGTCTCTCTGTGTAGCCTTGGCTGTCCTAGACCCACTTTATAGACCAGGCTGGCCTCGAACTCACAGCGACCCATTTGCCTCTGCCTCCCGCATGCTGAGATTAAAGGTGTGCGCCACCATGCCCAGCCTCGAAGGTATATTATTTTTAAAGCGTGGCTGCAGTTACTTGCCAAGGCCAGAGGTTTCAGATTCCTTGAAGCTGTAGCCACAGGCAACCGAGCAGCCTGATGGGGGTGATGGGAGCTGGACTCAACTCCTCGGCAAAACTAGTAGCTGCTCTTAACCACTGACCCAGCTCCCCAGCCCCTGTGCATACATATTTTTTGATACAGAATCTCATGTATACCAAATCCTTCATTTCTTTCTTTCTTTTTTCTCTTGGTTTTTCAAGACAGGGTTGTCCTGGACTCACTTTGTAGGCCAGGCTGGCCTCAAACTCACAGAAATCTGCCTGCCTCTGCCTCCCTGAATACTGGGATTAGAGGTGTTGACACCATGCCTGTTGCTACCTGTTTTTGTTTTTTGTTGTTGTTGTTGTTTGTTTTTAAGACGTATTTATTATGTATACAATGTTCTGCGTGCATGTACACCTGCATACCAGAAGAGGGCACCAGATTTTATTATACATGGTTGTGAGCTACCATGTGGGTGCTGGGAATTGAACGCAGGACCTTTGGAAGAGCAGCCAGTGCTCTTAACCTCTGAGCCATCTCTCCAGCCCTCTGTCTTAAAATTTTTTTTCTTTTTTTCTTTTTTCTTTTTTCATTTTATTTATTTATTTATTTATTTATTTATTTTTGTCTTAAAATTTTTAAGCTTCCTAAATGAAATACTTCTTCCTTTGTTTAGATTATGTCTTTTCTCATTTGAAATAAAGTTAATAGACTCTACAGGAGTTCCCGGCTTGGCCCATTCCAAGTGATAATGCCTTGGACTAGGAGTATTTGTTTTCTTGACCACTAGAGGACACCAGTCAATCAAGTCGGTCTCTTCCTGCCTTTAGGAAACAGTAGAGATTGCTGTAGTTTCTGCCAGTCATTTCTCTGTGGTGGTTGTGTTTTGCAGTACCAGGCCTTGAACCTAGGACCTTACATGTTGCACAAGTGCTCTACCACTGAGCTATATAATCCTAGACTTTTCATTTTGAGATAGGGCCTACCTTACCCAGACTGATCCTGAAGTGACTCTGTAGCTGCCTTTAAACTTGGAACTCTTCATCTCCCTACATTTCTAGGTCTGTCAGTTTTTATTTCAGAAGTTAATATGTGACAAATGTTAGCGGAAAATATAAGTATGAATTTTGTTGTTTTGAATGCCCACTATGTGCTAGAGACAGCTTAGCCACGAGTGAAAGGTGGGGTTCAGTGTGTTCATTTGTGATACTGATTATCTTCTTCTTGGTGCACGCTCTCTCTCTCTCTCCTCTTTCTCTCTCTCTCCTCTTTCTCTCTTTCTTTCCTCTCTCTCTCCTTCCTTTCTTTTCTCTCCCTTTCCTCTCTCCTTTCTCTCTCCCTCCCTCTCTCCTCTTTCCCTCCCTCTCTCCTCTCTCTCTCTCCCTATCCTCTTCTCTCCCCCTCCCTCTCCTCTCTCTCTCCCTCTTTCTCCCTCTCTCTCCCTCTCCTCTCTCTCTCTCTCTCTCTCTCTCTGTCCTCTCTCTTCCCTCCCCCCCTCCCGTGTGTGTAGACAGAATCTTACTGTGGAGCCCTGGTTGACCTGATACTCACCAGGTAGCTCACACCTGAGGTAGTGGGTTTTCCTGCTGCCTTAGCCACCCGAGTGCTTGACCTCGGCTTCAGCCTTGCCATTCAGCCTATGCTAAAATGACAGACTATGCCACCAAGCCTTGTCGGCTTTGAAAACAAATACTTAAGTGGCCTGAGTTACAAGAGAAGACCCTGCCTCAAAAGACAAACAAACAACAGGGGCTGGCAAAATGGCTAAAGAGGAAAGGCCCTTGCTCCCAGACCTCATGACTGGAGTTCTATCAGAGAAGAGACACACAGGAAGTGCGAGCAAGTCTCTGAACTCCCCTCCACACAAAATAAATAAGTGTAGCAACAACAAAGCAACAAAATATCCAAATACCCAAGTGTCTACTTTGTATCCGATGTCATGCTTTTGTTGAGATACAGAGGCGAATAAGAAACAGTTGCAGTTTACTGAAAGATAATGTCTTGACTGGCTAGAATAAGGCAGTAGCTAGCATGGCAGGGCTGCAGTTCTGTACTGACAGCGGAGAGAATTGAGTATAAAACCCTTTAAGACAGGAGGATGCCAGCTTTCCAGCGGATGAGTTTGTGAATTGACATGAGCCCAGGAATGCAGGTGCATGTTTGCATGGGTTAGTCTAGGGATCTATAATCGTATAGGTCAGGGTGGGGCTATCGTGACTGCATGTGGGTGAAATGCTTTGAAGGTGATCATTCTGCCTATTTGTCTACTCACAGCTGTGCTATTAAAGGTGTCAACATCATCCGCCAGGTTTCTAGGTCAGCAATCTTCTTGTCCTTAAATTGAACAGTGGAGGAAAGGAAGTTAGAACTCGGCATATGTCATCATCTTGGGAGGAGAGGATGCTTTAATTAGACTATGCTCCTTCCTTGAGGGGAGTTCTGATTCCAGTGGTTGAACTTGGTCTCGTGACCTAGACAGAGTTGGGAGCCCATCAATTATCCTTTAAGAAAATGGTTTGAGATAGAGTCTTAGGTTGCCCTGGCTGATGCTAACTATATAGCTAAAGGTGACCTTGGGATAAAAGGATGATTTAAAGTACTGAGGTCTCAGCTATGGGTGAAAAAAAGTTAGACTTGGCGTGGTGGTGGCACATGCCAGTAATCCCAGATTTCAGCAGGCAGAGACAGGAGGCTCATGAGTTTTAGGACAATGGGGTTACATATTGAATTATAAGCCTGCCTGGGCTATTCAGCAAGAACATAGCCTGTCTATAAATAAATAAATGGCTCATTAAGTGGATTTTTGTACAGTGACTCCTTGTCAAACAACACAGTAAAGAAGGGTGGGGAAGCAGAGTGACTTTACAGTGGAGAGACTGGACAGACTACCTCAGCCAGGTGACCAAGGTCAACATCAACAAAGCTAATTGAAGCCGGGCGCGTGGGGGCACACGCCTTTAATCCCAGCACTCCGAAGGCAGAGGCAGGTGGATCGCTATGAGTTCAAAGGCCAGCCTGGTCTACAAAGTGAGTCCAGGACAGCCAAGGCTACACAGAGAGACCCTGTCTTGAAAAACAAAAATGAACAAAATGATGAACTGTAACCTGGGGTCGAGAGCCAAATAAACTCTTTCCTCCCTAAAAAAAAAAAAAAAAAGGAAAAAAGAAAAACAAAAATGAAAACAATAGCAACAATAAAACAAAACAAAACAAAGCCAATTGAGTTCTATTATATGCCTTGGTATGATGTGATGCAAATGGTATTTACCTCTGTGACCATCCCCTTTAGCAAAACAACAAAACCAGTCTTTTTTTTTTTTTTTTTTTTTTCCAGACAGGGTTTTCTCTGTGTAGCTTTGGCTGTCCTGGACTCACTTTGTAGACCAGGCTGGCCTTGAACTCACAGTGATCCACCTGTCTCTGCCTCCTGAGTGCTGGGAACAAAACCTGTCTTAGTTATGAGAAAAACATCACAAATCCCAGTTCAGAGGGTTTGTCTACTAAATACTTGATCTGGCTAAGTGTTGTGCTCTACCCCATAATCAAACACTGAGGCCACCAAGTTGCTAGTTGAAGCCAGCCTGGGCTACATAGTAAAATCCTGTTCCCCACCCCCAAAAGTAAAAAAGAGGGCCTGTAAGAGATAGCTCAACAGGTAAAGGCACTTGGGCCAGCCTGAGGCCTGAGCTTCATGATCCCCAGGACTCACATGGTGGAGGGAGAGAACACACTCCAGGAAGTTACCTCTGACCTCCACATGTAGGACACTACACGCAGAGTAAAATAATAATAAGTGAATAAAGAGGGAATCTTGTTTGGGGGCGGGGATTTGAAAAAGAAGCAGCACAATGCAAGCTGGCTGCAGGCTATGGCTCAGATCTCAAAGTGCTTCCTTAGCTTGGAGGCTGTCCTACTACTGCTGTGACGAAACTTCATGACCAAAGCTCATCATCAAAAGCAGTGAGGGTAGGAACTCAAGCAGGGCAGGAACCTGGAGGCTGCGCAGGGGCCACGGAGGGGTGCTGCTTACTGCCTCGTTCAGGCTGGATTACTCAGCTTGCTCTCTTACAGAATTTAGGACCACCAGCTCAAGGATGGCATCACCCACAATGGGCTCGGCACTTCCTAATCAGTCACCAACTAAGAGAGTGCCAGCCAGCGGGCCTTTAATCCCAGGACTCGGGAGGCAGAGGCAGGTGGATCTCTGTGAGTTTGAGGCCAGCCTGGTCTACAAAGAGAGTTCCAGGACAGCCAGGATTATTACAGAGAAACCCTGTCTCAAAAAACCAAAACAAGCTAACCAAACAAACCCTTTTACAGCCAGGTGATGTGCTGCATGCCTTTAATCTCAGCACTCAGGGTGCTGACAAGCAAAGCACTGAGTTCAAGGCCAGCGTGGTCCACAGAGCAAGTTCCAGGATGGCCAGGGTTACACATAGAAATCCTATCTCAAAACAAAAATCAAAATAAAATCTTTGTATTTAGTGTATATGGGTGTTTCACCTGTATGTATGTCTGGGCAGCATGTGTATACAGTGCCCATGGAGGTGAGAAAACGGGGTTGGGTCCCCTTGTTAGTGGAGTTACAGGTGGTTTTGAGTTGGGAGCAAGTGCTCTTTTTTCTTTCTTTCTTTCTTTCTTTCTTTCTTTCTTTCTTTCTTTCTTTCTTTTTTCCTTTCTTTCTTCTTCTTCTTCTTTATTTTTTGGTTTCTGGAGACAGGGTTTCTCTGCATAGCCTTGGCTGTCCTGGACTTGCTTTGTAGACCAGGCTGGCCTTGAACTCACAGCGATCCACCTGCCTCTGCCTCCCGAGTGCTGGGATTAAAGGAGTGTGCCACTATGCCCAGGCAACTTTACTGTTTCTAGAAATCTAAAACTTTTGTAAAAATAAAGTCTTGTTAGCTGTAGATTTAATTTAACCATTAAAATTCCTTGTGTTAGGTTTAATCTTCTTTTTTTTTTTTTTTTTTTTTTTTTTTTTTTTTTTTTTTTTGGTTTTTCGAGACAGGGTCTCTCTGTGTAGCCTTGGCCATCCTGGACTCACTTTGTAGACCAGACTGGCCTCGAACTCACAGCGATTCGCCTGCCTCTGCCTCCCGAGTGCTGGGATTAAAGGCGTGCGCCACCACGCCCGGCTAGGTTTAATCTTCTTTTACAGAAGCTGATCAAGTAAGGAGTTAGGGAAGTTTTCTGAACCCAAAGTGGTGTGTTTGTAATTTGTCTCAGGTTTCTGGCTTCTCTTTACCTTTCGTTTCTTACTTTATTATAAACACACACGCACACGCGCGTGCGCACACACACACACATACATATATTTATTTATTTTTTAAGTTTTTAAAAAGTTTTTTTGAGACAGGGTTTCTGTGTTTCCCTAGCTGTCCTGGACTCGCTTTGTAGACCAGGCTGCATTCGAACTCACAATTCTGCCTATCAAGTGCTGGAATCAAAGGCGTGCTCCACCGTGCTCTAAGTTTCCGTAGCAAACAATTCTTGAGTATTCTAACCTAGGGTCTGAAGACTGTGTCTCCCCATCTCTCTTCAGTTACGCCATGTCCAGGTAAAGTAGAACTCATCCACAGAAAATGAAAGTTCAACCATGGCCTTTTGTTTTTTTTGATAGAGTCTCGCTATACAGCACTGACTGGCACAGAACAACTTAAATAACCAGGCTGGCCTCCCACACGGATCCTTCTGTTTTTGTGCCCTTTCCAAGGCTACACCAGTATTTTGCAAACGGATTTAAACCAAAGTATAGCCTGCACTCTTGCCCTCATCTCATGGAGGACCTGTAATCTGGCTCAACGTGAGTTTTCTATTCTTTCCCATACAATCTTCTCTCCTTTGGGAGAGACTGCCTTCCCTGAAGTGGGGGCGACTTTCCTAGGGGCTCGCTCGGTCAGCGAGAGACGCAAGCCTATTCAAGCACCTATCTATTGAGTGCAAGGACCACGGACTGGGGATAGACGAGAGGAGCCCGCAGAGGACCAGGGAGGCCAGGGGACATCCAGGGCGGGCGAGGGCGCCGAGAGCCTTTTAGGAGCCGAGGTTCCTTCCGGGGCACGCCTCTGGAACCGCTGCGTCCACGCCGCACAACCGTCACTTAGGGCCCAGAGCCATCCCCGGCGACCCGCCCTTGATCCTCGACCGCCGCTTGGCGCTTTAAGGGTGGGGGACACGCGCAAGCGTCACAAAGCGCCGCCACCGTGGGGCCTGTCCGGGGAGGGGGTGGGGGGGGAGGAGGAGAGGCAAGCAGGCAGGAGCCGAGTGGGGCAGAGCCAGGAGGGCGGGGGAGGGAGGGAGGGAGGGGAGGGGGAAAGGAGGGAGGGGCGCGCGCACGCGCACCGGGCCGCCGCCGCCCCGAGCTGCCCCCCTCCCGGCGCGCGCCCCTCCTCCTCTCCCTCCCTCCCTCCCTCCTTCTCTGCTCTGTAGCTCCCGCGGCGCGAGGCGCTTGCTCTCCTCCTCCTCCTCCGCCCCTCCCCTCCCCCCGCGCCGCCGCCGCCGCCGTCCCGAGACCCTAAGCGCACGGCGCGCCCTCCTCCCTCGTGCGCCCCTCCGGCCCCCCGGTGGAGAACGAGAGGGCGAGCGAGCACGGCGCTCCCCGGCCGACCTGGCCCTCCTCCCTCCACCCCCCCCAGCTTGTCTTCACCATCGTTTGCCCTCCGCCGCCTTCCTTCGCTTCCACCTCCACTCTCCCCCCCCACAACAACCCCCCCAACTAGAAGCCCCTTGGGGGGGGGGAGAGGCCCGGGGCCCGGAGCGGATTCCCCCCCCACCTCCGCTAGGCCCGCCCCCTTGCCCGGCCCGCGTCGTGAGTGAGGAAGGACCCCGGGCGGGCCCGCGGGCCGTCTGGGGCCTGGTCCGGCCCCCGCCAGGCGTGTGAGGAGGAGGACAGGGGACCCGGCCCGGCCCGAGGGCGAGCGCAGGGGAGGGGCCTGGTCCGGCCCGGCCGGTGCGCGAGGACCGGGCCCGCGGCCCCGCACGGCCGCCGCCGCCGCCGCGATGGCCCAGCAGCAGATGACCAGCTCGCAGAAAGCCCTGATGCTCGAGCTGAAATCCCTGCAGGAGGAGCCGGTGGAGGGCTTCCGGATCACCCTGGTGGATGAGTCCGACCTCTACAACTGGGAGGTGGCCATCTTCGGACCCCCTAACACCCTCTACGAAGGCGGCTACTTCAAGGTACCGTCGTCCCCGTGTCCCCCATCCCCCCTCACCCAACCCTCCACCCCGGCCCAGCTTCCCGGGGGTCTCCGCTGTCCGCCGCCGCGGCCCTGGAGCGTGAGCTCTGGGGAGCCGAGGGGGGGGTTGGAGGTGGGGGGGCTCCTCGCCTCGCAGCCCCCTCCCCCATCCGTGGAGGCAGGAAGGCCTTGCTTGCTCACCAAGTGCCTTTTCTTTGTCATGGGGCGGGGGCGGGAGGCCAGACTCTGCACCGGGAAATAGGAAAGCCTCTGCGGCTTGGGGTAGTGGCTACCGGGAAGGAGGGCTGCCTTTGTTTTGTTTCTCCAGCTGAGGGGTGTGTGTGTGTGTGTGTGTGTAGAAATGGAGGTGGTCTGTCTTTCTCTTTCTAGACCCATCCGAGCCTTCTCTGCGCAGGCTGGAACTGCCCCAGAGGGCAGGGTGACCTGCACTTATTGGATTGGACTTTTCTCTTTTTTTGGGTGTGTGTTGGGGGGAGGGTGGGGTGGGGAAGGAAGGAACATTAGCCTGTCTTTCCCGATGTTGCTCGTGTCCTGACATTTGGAAGATTTGTTGGTTTGGGGTAGCGGTAGTCCAACTTTTGATTCCCGTAGGTAAGGAAGAGGACCCTAGTGGGTGGCCAAAAAGGGAGGGTGGTGTGGTTGGTGTTGTCTTGCAGCCATTTGTTTGAGGGGACTTTAATTTAGCCCTCTTTTCTGCCCTCATTTTTCATTTACTTTATAGTCTCCGCTGCTTTCAGTGCCCTTTGTCCTCTTCTACGGAGTTTATTTGCAACCCCCCACCCCGTGTACAAACATCCAAAGAGGGTGGAATCTGTCAGGCACAGTGATAGTTTCCCACTTCAGGAAGGCAGAATTAAAGGCTTTTGCTTAGGTGGTTAGCTCCAGAGCAAATGGGGTCTTACTACAGACGAGATGCCTCTGAGGTGAGAGGGTTTCCCGTGGTGCAGTGGCTGCCACTCTATGTACATTGTTTCTATTGTTTTCCACGAATTATTCCTCAGTTCTGTACTTGGAGAGACTTGGAGTGTTTTTTTGTCTTATTTGACTTAAGCGGTTTGTTTGTTTGTTTGGAGGGCAGAATCCCTGAGTGAAGATAGAGTGGGGGTAGAGACTGGGGAAATGAGTGTTTAGGAATCCATTTATTTTTTTATTTCCAAAATTAAGTAAAATAGGCCAATGACTCAATTTTAGTTTGTTTTGAAGGGAGGGGTTATCTTGGCACAAGTTTTAAACGAATATCTTAGTCATGTAGTTGTGATGTGTATTTTTAGGACTACCCAATTACTTAACTCTTATTTTCTAACGTTCAAAAGCCTCAATTTCAGGCTTTAAACTGGGTCAACTTTGTTGAAAATAGGATTGATAGGGAATGCTTAACATTCATGCATGTGATAGTTGCTGAATGCTTAGTAAAAGGACATTTTTAGAATATTATGTAAGAATGTGGTATCCTTACCAACTGTTTGCTTCATCTTTTGTGGTCAACATACACTATTTTTTAGGTGCAGGTGCTTAAAATTACTAAGCAAAGGTTTAGGTTTCTTAGTGATAGATTGGGAAGGGTATTATTGTCTCCGTGTTGAGGTGTGCTCTATGCACTGTCAAAAATAAACATTCATTCGTAGATATTGGAAGTACTGCACAAAGTGGAGTTTATATGATAAGTTTCCTAGAAAACACTTTTTAAAGCAAACTGCAGGTTAATTTTAAAGGATAGGGTTGTTTTTGGTTTTTTGAGACAGGGTTTCTCTATGTAGCCCTGCCTGTCCTAGAATTCGATCTGTAGACCAGCTGGCCTCGAACTCAGAGGTCAGCCAGCCTCTGCTTCCACCTCCAAGAGTTCTGGGGTTAAAAGGACACCACCCTTGTTTTAAGGTTTAAGGATACAATTTAAGGCCAGGCCCGGTGGCGTGCGCCTTTAATCCCAGCACTGGGAGAGGCAGAGGCCAGCCTGGTCTACAAAGCCAGTCCAGGACAGCCAGGACTGTAAGAGAAACCCTGTCTTGAAACTGCCCCCTCCCCCCCACCCCCTCACCCCAAAAGGATACCATTTAATTTCCAAAAAGTATTATTATTGCAACATTTCATAGTTAAGGCAAACGGGTTGTAGTTAATTTTTCTCTATTAGAATTTAAAAAAAAACCTATGAAAGAAAGCAATACTTTTGCTTACTATTAGGGAATCAAGTATGGCACTCTTGATTTGGAATTGATAATATGGAAATATTCTTGGTAGCATATACTATTTAAAATAAAGCAGTAGTAGTGCACACCTTTAATACCTGGAACTCAGGAGGCAGAGGTAGGCAGATGAATCTTTGAGTTCGAGTCCAGCTTGATTTACAGAGCCAGTTAGTTCTAGGACAACCAGGGCTACTCAGGAAAAAAAAAAACAAACCTGTCTCAAAAAATAAAATAAAATAAAGACTTTGAACTGGGATTGTAGCTGAGTGGGGAGAGTATTTGCCTAGCCTGCATGAAGCCCTGATTGTTTGTTTGTTTGGTCGGTTGGTTGGTTTTTGGGACACAGTTTTTCTGTGTAGCCCTGGCTGTCCTGGAACTCACTCTGTAGACTAGGCTGGCCTTAAATTCATAGAGATCGGCCTGCCTCAGTCTCCCAAGCACTGGATCAGAGGTGTACACCACCAACACCCCCCCCCCCCCCCCCAGCTGAAGCCCTGATTTAAACTCCAGCAAAATAAACATTACAGCTTCAGTCCTTTTGAAAACGGTGACTTTGGGGAGCAGGGTCATACCTCAGTTGCAGAGGGCTTGTGTAGCTTGGCTAAAGCCCTGTCCATCTCCGGTAGTACCCAAGTTTAGAGATGTCCTGAAATCCTAGCAGTCAGGAAGCAAAGGCAGGAGGAGTTGTACAACTCTGAGGCCAGCCTAGTCTATATAATCAGTTCTAGGCCAACCAGGGGCTGCAGTGAAAGGGGGAAAAAAGAGAAACAGAAGGCTTTATTTCCAATTTGTTAAAGTTTTTGTTGTTGTTTTTCTTTTTTTGGTTTTTCTAATCAAATCTTACTATTTATTCCTGGCTCACTGGTCTGGAACTCACAAAGATAAATTTAGTTTTGGATCAATGGCACAGATGTGCCCCTGGCTTTATTTAGTTTAAATTCCTTTTCTTTTTCTTTTTTTGATTTTTTTTTTTTTTTTTTTTTTTTGAGACAGGGTCTCTCTGTGTATCCTTGGCTGTCCTGGACTCACTTTGTAGACCAGGCTGGCCTTGAACTCACAGCGATCCACCTGCCTCTGCCTCCTGAGTGCTGGGATTAAAGACGTGCGCCACCACCGCCCAGCTTAAATTCCTTTTCAAGAAAAAATATTTTTTAAAACTATAATTTCATTCCCTATTTCCTTCCTTTAATTTCCCCTCCATATTCTTATCTCATTCACATCCGTGTCCCCTCCTAAAGATTTGTTTTCTGTGTATGAATGTTTTGCTTTCATTCATGTGTGTGTGCCACATGTGTACTTGCTTGGCGTCTTTGGAGCTCAGAGGACCGAAGCAGGAGTTACAGATGGTCGTCATCTATCATGTGGGTGCTGGGTGCTGGGAACTTGGGCCCTCTGCAAGAGCAGCAAGTGCAGACTCTTTGGTCACTGTCTAAATGTCTTTCTTTTTTTCTTGTATGTCTGTTGGTGTCTCATCTGCATGTATGTCTGTGTGAGGATGTCAGATAGGGAGTCATAGAAAGTGTTGTGAGCTGCCCTGTGGGTGTGGGGAATTGAGCCTGGGTCTTCTGGAAGAGCTCTTGGTGTGCTCAACTGCTGAGCCTTCTCTCCAGCCACCTTTTCTTTATTGTCTTGGTTTTTCAAGACAGGATTTCTCTGTGTAGCCCTGGTTGTCCTGGAACTCTCTTTGTAGACCAGGCTGGCCTCAAGCTCACAGCTATCCACCTGCCTCTGCCTCCCAGGTGCTGGGATTAAAGGCATGCGACACTATGCATTATTTTGTTTCTGTTTTTTTTTTAATAATTTACTTTTATGGGCATTGGTGTTTTGCCTACATGTATGCCTGTGGGAGAGTGTCCAATCTTGGAGTTACAGACAGTTATGAGCTGCCATGTGGGTGCTGGGAATTCAACTTGGAATTCCTCTGGAAGAGCAGCCAGCACTCTTAACCACTGAGCCATCTCTCCAGCACCCCCCCCCCCTTTTTTTTTTAAAGACAGGGTTTCTCTGTAGCTGTGGCTGTCCTAGAACCCTGTAGACCAGACTGGCTTGGAATTAGGAGATTTTTCTGCCTCTGCTTCCTTAGTTGCTGGGATTAAAGGCATATGCCACCCTGCCTGACTTAAATTTTAACTTTTAGGATATGTTTGCCTTATTTATTTATTTATTTTTTGGTCCCAATTTGGGGCAGATATATATATTTAGTGTGTGTGTGTGTGTGTGTGTGAGAGAGAGAGAGAGAGAGAGATGTGTGTGTATGTGTGTGTGTGTGTGTGTGGGTATGTGAATATGGGAAAATGTAAGCCATAGCTTGTTGTCAGGTCAGAGATCAGTTTTTGGGTGTAGGTTTTTCCTTCCATCTTTGTGTAGGTTCTAGGGATTAAACTCAGATTTGCAGGCTCGTATGGTGAGAGCTTTGCCTGTTGATTCATCTTTTCTGCCCTGTACTAATTTTTTGGTGCTGGGGATTGAACCCAGGGCTTCCCAGAGTTTGCCTCTGAAGTTATGCCCTCAGCATTTTTACCTATAGCTCTGTTCAATAAAAAATGATATCTGCCAAGTGGTGGTGGTGCACGCCTTTAATCCCAGCACTCAGGAGGCAGAGGCAGGCAGATCGCTGTGAGTTCGAGGCCAGCCTGGTCTACAAAGTGAGTCCAGGACAGCCAAGGCTACACAGAGAAACCCTGTCTCTAAAAACAACAACAAAAATGATACCCATTCCCTGCCCCTATCCAAGTCCCCTTATTCCCATGGTACATATTTATAGTCCCACTGCCAGCCTGTCTCAAAGGATGAGGTCCTGTCTCAAAAAAATACATGTATGTATGTATGTTTGGAGAGGATCTGGTTATGTAGCTCATGAAGACCTGAGACACTCTTATGTGCTGACTTCCGGCTCACCAACCCTCTTCTCAGGCCTCCTAGAGTCAGGATTATAGGTCTGTGCCATCCTGTTTTGGCAAAGTATGAAAATACTTTTTTTTTTTTAGGCCGGGCGTGGTGGCGCACGCCTTTAATCCCGGCACTCGGGAGGCAGGCGGATTGCTGTGAGTTCGAGGCCAGCCTGGTCTGCAGAGTGAGTCCAGGATGGCCAAGGCTACACAGAGAAACCCTGTCTCGAAAAACCAAAAAAAAAAAGAAAAGAAAATACTTTTTTTTCCTTTTTGTGACATGCCTCATATAACCTAGGTTGGCCTTGTACTAGCTTTCTTCTTCTTCTTCTTTTTTTTTTTTCCTCTAGCTTTCTTCTTTTTTTTTTTTTTTTTCCTCGAGACAGGGTTTCTCTAGCCTTGGCTGTCCTGGACTCGCTTTGTAGACCAGGCTGGCCTCAAACTCACAGTGATCCACCTGCCTTTCTCTCCCGACTGCTGGGATTAAAGGTGTGCGCCACCATGCCTGGCCTTTCTTTCTTTTTTTTTTTTTTTCCTCCTCCTCCTCCTCCTCCTTCTTTTCTCTCTCTCTCTCCCTCCCTCCCTCCCTCCCCCTCTCTCCCGGAACTCACTCTGTAGACTAGGCTGGCCTTGAATTCAGAGATCTACCCCTCTCTGCCTCCTGAGTGCTGAGATTACAGGTGAGCATCTTCACTGCCCAGCCTTGAACTACATAGGCAGCCATGACCTTACACTTCTGATCTTCCCGCCTCCCACCTCCCAATTGCTGGCGTTACAACCTTGTCACCATGCCAAGTATATGCCTGGCTGGAGATTGATCCCAGGGCATGGTTTGTGCCAGACAAGCACTCAGCCAATTGAGTTACATCCTCAACCTCAAAAATGAAAAATCTGGCCAGGTGTAGTGGCGCTCGCCTTTAATCCCAGCACTTTGGAGGCAAAGGCAGGCAGATCACTGTGAGTTCGAGGCTAGACTGGTCTACAAAGTGAGTCCAGGATAGCCAAGGATACACAGAGACACCCTGTCTCAAAAAACAAAAACAAAAAAATGTTATGTGTATGTGTGAATGCTTGTATGACTGTATGTGTAACATGTGGCCTGCCTGGTGTCTGAGGAGGCAGGAAGAGGCCATTGCATCTCCTGAAACTAGAGTCACAGGCTGTTGTCATGAGTGCTAGGAACTGAGTCTGGTTCCTCTTTATGAGCTCTTAAAGCTGAGCCGTCTCTCCAGCCCATGTTGTGCTTTTTCTTTTTCCTCAGACAAAAATGCTTGGCTTGTATGTATGTCTGTGTACCCGACATATGCCTGATAAGTGAAGAGCTCTGAAGATGTCATCCTGTGAGCCACCACATGGGCAGTTGGACTCAGACCTGGGTCTTCTGCAAGAACAAGTGCTTTTTATCACTGCGCCATCTCTCTAGCCCTGAATCTTTTAGTGTGTTTTCATGCTTGTGGTCCATGGTGCACATGTGGAGGTCAGAGGGACGAACTGTGGGGCTTAGTTCTCGGCTTTTGCACTGTGGGCACCAGAGATTGAACTCAGGTCATCAGGGTTGGCAACAAATTCTTTTTTTACCTCTTGAACCAGCTCTTTGGCCAAGTATGAAAATTCTTAACAGGTTGTTTAAGTCTTTGTGAAATAATTGTTCAGTGGCATTTTTCTGCTTTTATTTATTTATTTATTTTTCCTTATGTTACCTTCCTTGGAAAAGGCCAATTTATGGTCTTTCTGTTTTGTTGGTTTTGTTTTTTGTTTTTTTCAGTATTTTTGTCTTAAAACAAGGCTTTTAGTGTGTTCCTTTACAGCTGCAGTTAAAAGTTGGCACAATGGCTGACAAGATGGCTCAGCTGGTAAGAGCGCCAGCTGCCAAGACTGGTGACTTATGTATTATAGACAAAGTACTCTGCTACTGAGTTACAACTCCAGCTGAAGTTACTCTTGGTGAATTGTGGCATAAGTTAACAAGATCACTTTAAAAACATAGTAAGTAGCCAGACTTGGGGTGCAGGCCTTTAGTCCAAGACCTAGGAAGGGGGCAGGCAGATCTCTGTAAGTTCGAGACCAATCTGGTCTACGAAGTGAGCCCAGGACAGCAAGGCTACACAGAGAAATCCTGTCTCAAAAACCAAAAAACAAACAAACCAAAAGAAAAAAGTGGTAAACTGGAAAGGAAGTTATGTGAACACTGCAAAATTCTAATATAAGGGAATCGTCTTTTGTTTTTCGAGACAGGGTTTCTCTATTTAGCCCACCTGCTTCTGCCTCCCTAGTGCTGTGGTGTGGGCCACTGTCCCCAACTCTGGGCTTTTTTATGCTATAGTTTTGTTTTCTATTTCATTTTTTTATTTTAATTTAATTTAATTTTTTTTGTTTTGTTTTGTTTTTCGAGACAGGGTCTCTCTGTGTAGTCTTGACTGACCTGGACTCACTTTGTAGTCCAGGCTGGCCTCGAACCCACAGCGATCCGCCTGCCTCTGCCTCCCGAGTGCTGGGATTAAAGGCGTGTGCCGCCGCCACCACCACCCGGCTATGCTGCAGTTTTTAAACTTGCTATTTAACATACATGATTTTTTTTTTTTGTTTGTTTTTTTTTTGTTTTTCGAGACAGGGTTTCTCTGTGTAGCCTTGGCCATCATGGACTCGCTTTGTAGACCAGGCTGGCCTCGAACTCACAGCGATCCGCCTGCCTCTGCCTCCCGAGTGCTGAGATTAAAGGCGTGCGCCACCACGCCCGGCTACATGATATAATTTTGTACTGCCAACATTTTCGCTTTTGCCCTTATAATATTTTTCAAGGAATTTTATTCCATACAACCTAAGAATGTATCTCTTTTTTTTTTGGTTTTTCGAGACAAGATTTCTCTGTATTAGCCTTGGCTGTCCTGGACTCGCTTTGTAGACCAGGCTGGCCTCGAACTCACAGTGATCCACCTACCTCTGCCTCCTGAGCGCTGGGATTAAAGGCATGTGCCACCACGCCCAGCTAAGAATGTATCTCTTGCAATGAGATATTGTAGATCTTAGAAATATAGCCCAATACAGAGGTGCATCCATTAAGATGCTGGAGGATTGAGGAGATGGAATCAGAGTTCAGGAGGTCTGTCTAATCTAGGCAGTATATACAGAGCCCCTCTCAAAAGGACACTAGACAGCATAAATGAGGGCCCTTAGAGCCGCCGTTGTGCCTTGGTCCAAATACTTCAAATGTTATTTGGTTTTAGCTTTAACATAAATTAATAGAAATTTTATAGGCCAATAATGTTTAAGTCTGGAGATTTTGGTAGTAAATTTAATGATTTTACAAAAATAAAATTAAATCCTGTCGTGTTGGTGTACACCTGTAATCCCAGCACTCAGAGAGGCAGAGACAGGTGGATCTATGTGAGTTCCAGGATAGCCAGAGCTATTACACAGAGAAACCCTGTCTTGAAAGACAAAAGCAAAATACCAAAATATTCTGTACCCTGTCTTATAATGAAACACATACATTTGTGAAGTCTTCAGTTTTTATTTATTTTATGTATATGAGTGCTCTGTCTGCATGTATACCAAATGCTAGAAGAGACTATCCGATCACATCATAGAGGGTTGTGAGCCACCCTGTGGTCGCTGGGAATTGAACTCAGGACCCCTGGAAGAGCAGACAGTGCTCTTAACCACGGAGCCATCTCTCTAGCCCCTAATTCAGTTTGTTGTTGTTTTTTTACTTTGGAAATTCTTTTAAAACTAGTTTGAGTACACTGTAAGGGAACAGCAGACTGGGTAGTAAGTGAAGCCTTTAGTCTCAGTTTGGAATTTTTATGCTAATAGCCTTCATAATTTATTCCAAGGAAAATGTAGCCCTGGCAGCCCTAGAACTTGCTGTGTAGATCAGGCTAGCCTGGGAGTGACAGGTTCACCGGCCTCTGCACTAACCTCCCTGACTTTTGAGACAAGGTTTCACTATCTCAGGCTGGTCTGGAATGTGTGGTCCTGTCTCAGATAGAAGGTGGAAAGTAAAAGCTGTTTTTCTGTGGTAAAGGTTTATGGTCAGTTTTTGATAATGCAAGAAATATTTATTTTTAGATGTGTAAGTGTTTGCCTGAATGTGTGTGTGACACAGGTGCTACATCTGTGTGCCTGGTGCTTGTGGAGGTCAGAAGAGACTGGGGTCTCCTGGAACTGGGGTTGGAAATGACTGTGGACCACGATGCGCATGCTGGGAACCAAACCTGTGTCCTGTGCTAGGGCAACAAGTGCTCTTCACTGATAAGACATCTCTCCAGCGCAGTATGTGTGGGTTTTTTAAATTTTTAAATTTTTTTTTTTATGTACGTTGGTGTTTTGCCTGCATGTGTGTTTGTGTGAGGGAGTCAGATCTTGGAGTCACAGACAGTTGTGAGTGGCTATGTGGGTGCTGGGAATTGAACCTGGGTCCTTTGGGAGAGCAGTTAGTGCTCTTAACCACTGAGACATCTCTCTAGCCGAGTGTGTGTGTATGTGTGTGTTCGTTTGAATTGAGCAATTTAGGAGACTTATTTTTGACCAAGAATAGGAGCAATAGTAAGAAAGAAACTAGGGCACGAGTTCGGTACTGTGGCGAGCGCCCTTAACCCCAGCACTCAGGGGGCAGAGGCAGGTGGATCTCTGCGTTTGAGGCCAGCCTGGAGGACAACCAGGAGTACACAGAGACACTCTGCCTCCAAAACCAAAACCAAACCAAACCAAACCGAAAAACCCCACCCAAAAGAACAAACAAAAAACCCAGGCATGGATGGTGCTACATGCCTTTAGTCCAGCACCAGAAAGCTGACGCAGGAGAATTTCTTTAAGTCTGAGACATTTCTGGGCTACATAGTAAGTTCTAGGCTGGCCTGGGTTTTCAGAGCAATAGGGGTGAAAGGAGAAGAAACTGAATGACTCTCAAATCTAGTTCTTTTTCCTTTTAAAAAAAGGATTGGCCAAGGGGTAGCTGCCCGTGCCTTAAATCAGCACTCAGGAGGCAGAGGCAGGCGGGTCTCTGTGAGGCAAGGCCAGCCTGGTCTACAGAGCTAGTTCTAGGACAGCCAGTGTTACAAAGAGAAACCCTGTCTCGAAAAGTCTTAGTCTGTGTTCTGTGACTGTGAAGAGACACCATGACCCTGGCAGCTCTTACAAAGTAAGGGCCACATTCCATTGGGCTGGCTTCCAGTTTCAGAGGCTCAGTCTGCTGTCATTATGGTGGGACCAGTGCAGACTTGGTGCTGAGAAGTAGATGAGAGTTCTACACCCTGGTCAGCAGGCATCAGGAAGAGAGACTGGTCTGGCTTGAACATTTGAACAGTGTCAATGCCCATGAAGGCCAAGAGCTGGAGCTGCAGTGACCATGAGCCACCTGGAGTTGGTGCTGCCACCTAGAGTTGGTGCTGGGAACTGCAAGAGCAGTAGAGCTTTTAACTGTTAAGCCGGCGTCTCTCCAGCCTCCTCTCCTTAACTTTTTTCACCCTTTCCTTCTTTTCCTTCCTCCCTCTCCCCCTCTCTTTCTTCCTTTCCTTGTAAAAGGAATTTTTTATTAGTCTGTTTCAATTGTCTCAGGCTTACTGCCTCCGTCTCCTAACCTAGGCCTAGTCCTGGAAGCTTCCAGCCTCTATACAACCTAACTTAGGCCTCTGAGACTTATTGCTTAATAAGCGCACCCTTTCTTGTTTTTTCTGAGCTCTGGGCTGGTTAGTTCAACTCAGCTGTTTTGGCTCAAACTCTTCTCCCGGCTGGCTTATTTAATCTGGCTTCTCTCTCAGCCTGGAATTGCTCTGGGAGGCAGAGGCTCTAATCTTCTGGCTCTTTCTGTTTTCACCTGAATGTGCCTTGTTCTCTGTCTGTAACCTGCCTCTTCATTCCTGTCCCAGTAGAACGGCTTCTTCTCTCCACACTGTGACTTAAGTAGCTTCCCTTTCCTATGTCTTCTCCTGAGAGTTGGCCGTATCCTAGTCTGTCAGATCTTTCTCTGATTCGTCACTTTTCTGCCACTCAATTAAACATCACTTTCAGACATGGTGCTTCCTTCTTTTTTTTAAAGATTTATTTATTATGTATAGAGTGTTCTGCCTGTATTTACACCTGCAGGCCAGAAGAGGATGCCAGATCACATTAAAGATGGTTAGGAGCCACCATGTAGTTGCTGGGGATTGAACTCAGGACTTCTGGAAGAACAGTCAGTGCTCTTAACCTCTGAGCCATCTCTCCAGCCTGGTGCTTCCTTCTACAAACTAACTTTCCTTCATTGTTTGGGATTAAAGGAATGTACCACCACACCTGGACCTAAGCTTTTCTTTACCTGAACCTTTCTATACTAAGCTGGCCTTGAACTCTGATCTACTTGCCCCTGTCTCCTGGAGTAAATGTATTCCAGCAGGACCACACAGATCTAGGAGTTTTTTGGCTGTGATCTCTTGCCAGAGCAGCCATGCTCTGAATTACAATCCCTCTACATTTCCTCTCTTCCCTTTTCTTTTCTTTTTTATTTTTTTCTTTCTTTTGTTTTGTTTTTCCGTTTGGCCTTGGCTGTCCTGGACTCCCTTTGTAGACTAGGCTGGCCTTGAACTCACAGAGATCCACCTGCCTCTGCCTCCCAAGTGCTGGGATTAAAGGTGTGTGCCACCACGTCCGGCTCAAAACTACTTTTTTATACTGGCAAGATGGTTCAGTAGGTAAAAGTATCATCAAGCCTAAGGATCTGAATTTGAACACTGAAACCCAAACTTTAAGAGGAGAGAACTGCCAGGCAGTGGTGGAGCACAGCTTTAATCCCAGCACTCAGGAGGCAGAGGCAGGTGGTCTCTGAGTTTGAGGCCAGCCTGGTTTACAGAGCAAGTTCCAGGACAACCAGGACTACACAGAGAAACCCTGTCTCAAAAAACAGAAACAGAACAAAACAAAAGTCCCCCAAAAGATGAGCGACTGTGTTCAGTTTGTCCTTTTCCATCTACACACTATGCTAACACTGCATGTATATATGTGGAGGTCACAGGACAACTGGTAGGAATTGGTTTTCTCTTCCTATTTAATGGGTCTTGAGGATAGAACTCAGGTTGTCATGGAGTACAGGGATCAAAGCCGGCGGTTCCTGCATTTAGACAGGCATTCCACCTTAGTCTTGGGGGTTTGTTTGTTTGTTTGTTTGTTTTTCATGACAGGGTTCCTCCATACAGCCCTGGCTGTCCTGGAACCAGGCTGACTTCAAACTCACAGAGATTTGCCTGCCTCTGCCTCCCGAGTGCAGGGATCACAAGCATGTGCCACCAAGCCCAGCAAAATAAATTTTTAAAAAGCAAATTAAAAAGTGGAAGGATGTCCCATGAAAGCCAGGAAACTGGGACAGAGGGGAGGACATCCTATTGGGACTCTAAACGAGAGAAGCATGGGAGAATAGCAAAGTAGAAGGATCCAGAGGGTCCTAGAAACCTACAAGTAGAACATTATGATAGGCAGATTTGGGCCCAGGGGTCCCGCTCAAACTAAGGCACCAGCCAAGGACAATACAGGAGGTAAACTTTAAACCCCTACCCAGATCTAGCCAATGGTCAGAACATTCTCCACAGTTGAGTGGAGAGTGGGATATGACTTTCTCACATACTCTGGTGCCTCACAATTGACCATGTCCCCTGGAGGGGGAGACCTGGTGGCACTCAGAGGAAGGACAGCAGGTTACCAAGAAGAGACTTGATACCCTATGAGCATATACAGGGGGAGGTAATCCCCCTCAGGAACAGTCATAGGGGAGGGGAATAACGGGAAATGGGAGGGAGGGAAGAATGGGAGGACACAAGGGATGGGATAACCATTGAGATGTAACAAGAATAAATTAATAAAAAAAATTTTTTTTAAATAATAAAATAAAATAAAAAGTGGAAGGAGAGCCAAGCATGGTGGCACACACCTTTAATCCCAGCACTCGGAGGAAGAGACAGGTGGATCTCTGTGAGTTCAAGGCCAGCCTAGTCTACAAAGTGAGCTTGAGGCCAGCCTGGTCTACAAAGAGAGTTCTAGGATAGCCAAGGCTACACAGAGAAACTCTATCTCCAAAAAGGGAGAAAAAAAAAAAAGGTTTTGTTTTGTTTTTCAAGACAAGGATTGTCTGTGTACGCCCTGGCTGCCCTGAAACTTACTCTGTAGATCAGGCAGGCGGTCCTCAACCTCAGAGATCCACCCTGCCTCTGCCTCCTGAGTGCAGGGAATAAAGGGATGCATCACCACTGCCTGCCAGAAACTGTTTTCTTTCTTTCTTTTCGATTTTTCAAGACAGGGTCTCTCTGTGTAGCCCTGGCTGTCCTGGACTCACTTTGTAGACCAGGCTGGCCTCAAACTCATGGTGATCTGCCTGCCTCTGCCTCAAGGCGTGCACCACCATGGCCAGCTTTGGTTTCTTGAAACAGGGTCTGTGTAGCCCTGGCTGTCCTGGATTCTGTAGACCAGGCTGACTTCAAACTCAGATCTGCCTGCCTCTGCCTCCCTAGTGCTGGGATTAAAGGCGTGCGCCACCACACCTGGCTTCACTATTTCTTATTACCAGCATTACAGGAAGTAACTGTTGTGAGTCCCCTGTATCTATAATTATGGCAGTTTTACTGGGAGAATAGAGTAATACACATGCTCACTCAAGCACAAGCCTGTGTGTATGATAAAGCTAATGTACTCAGAGAAGAGAAGGGAAAAGGTGGAAGGCAGATTTTAGGGCAGTTAAGAGCACAGATTGCTCTTCCAAAAGTCCTGAGTTCAAGTCCCAGCAGCCACATGGTTGTGGGAAAGATTAAGCTTTGTCACAGGTGGAAGCAGTCTTGGTGGGCTTTTCCCTTGGGGCACCCCATGAATACCTTATGACAGACTAAGTGGAGCCATCCTGGGGCTGGAATTGAGGAAGCAGACCTGGGAACCCGACCTGGGCTATTGTTTTCCTAATTGACCCTCAAGGGGAGAAGGAGACCGCCCTTCCCATGTGACTCAGGCAGGTGGAAGGAGAGAACAACAGGTTCAGCCTGGGCTTGGGCGCGGGTGGAGCAGCGAACAGGCTGGACCAGCACGTGGGCCAGAGAGACACCTAAGGACCTGTCGTGGAACAGATACCGGAAGGTTCACTCTTTTGTCCCTTTAACCTTTTTTCCTTCTTGTGTAAGCTAGTTGGGTTGTATAATAAAGTTTAATTATTAAGAAACAGAGCCAACACATGGTGGCTGACAACCATCTATAATGAGATCTGGTATCTTCTTCTGGCCTGAAGGGGGGTACAAGCAGGCAGAACACTATATACATAATAAGTAAATAAATCTTTAAAAAATAAAATAAATCTTATTTCCTACCACAGACAACTGTAGATGAAGTTTAAAACCAGGGTAAGCAGACTCAGAGGGTATTGTCACCAATCCTGACGACATGAGTTCAAACCCCCCAGAAACCACAAAATGGAAAGAATCAACTCCTGTAAATTATTTCCTGACCTCCACATACATGCTGTGGCCTATATACAACCAATGTCCCAAACAGACAGAGCAATGTAAAATTTAGATAAGTAAGAAACCAAGTGGTAGTGGCGTACTTAAGTACGAGGAGATTTGGGAGCTGAGCATGGTGATGCACGCTGTTAATTCCAGCACTGGGATTTTATAGCGCTCAGAACACCAGCCCTGCTCAGCAAATCTTTAAACAAAACAAAGCTTCCTCTCTACCTAAGTGTGAGATTAAAGGCATGTGCAACCACTGCCTGGCATATATACCCTTCTTTATTTGCCCTTTTTGTTTGTTTGGTTGGTTTTTTTCAGACAGGGTCTCTTTGTAGACCAGGTTGGCCTCGAACTCACAGTAATCCGTCTGCTTCTGCCTCCCAGGTGCTGGGATTAAAGGCGTGCAGTGCACCACCACTGCCCAGCCTCTTTATTTGTCTTTATAGACACACTTTGGTATGGATTTTCTCAGCCTTCAGAATAGAAAAAAGAACTACCTAGTTTCTGGTATTTTTTGTTACATCAACTCAAAAAGACTTAAGACAGTTTACTTCCTTCCTTTTTCTTCGTGTGTGTGTGTGTGTGTGTGTGTGTGTGTGTGTGTGTGTGTGTGTGTGTTTGTGTGTGTGTGTGTGTGGGTGTGTGTTTTGGAGACAGGGTTTCTCTGTGTAGTCTTGACTATCCTGGGCTCACTTTGTAGACTAGGCTGACTTCAAACTCATAGGAGACCCAGAATGCTGGGATTACAGGTGTGTACCACTGTGCCCACCAATTAAAGTCATTTTTTCATTTATAATATTTGTATTGTAAAATAAACAGAGATAGAAGCAGATCATTCACACTGAAGCAAAGGAAAAAAAGCAGTTTCAGGCAGAATAGACTGTTAAAATATATAATCTACAGTAAACAGGTAAAGGAAGGGAAAGAGGGAGGCGGGAATGTATGTGTCAGGTCTTGAGTTTGCACCACAGACTTATACTACAGCAAAATAAAAGATAGTTTTATTTTTCATTAATGTCTGTGCCGTGTGTGTGAGGGTGCATGGGGAGGCCAGTGGTGCATGTCTTCTGGAGCTGGGGTCACAGGCAGTTGTGAGTTGTCATAGGAACTAGCAACCAAGCTCAGGCCCTCTGGAAGAGCGACATTCTCTTAACCACTCAGCTCCAATGAACATATTTTCCAAGAAGATAAGGAACTTGCTTGAAGACCAGGCTGGAGATCCGCCTGCCTGTGCCTCCCAAGTCCTGCCATTAAAGGTGTGCACACCACCGTCAGGTTTAAAGTTATGGCAAGTTTTGTTATCAGGCCTAAACTATTGGAATAATTATATACACTAAATATTAAAACTTAAAATATACTTTTTTAGACTAAAGAAGAATGTCTCATTTCAAAAGTATTACAGTTGGAAGGAATAGTTAGTGGAGCAGAGTGATCAAGTGTTCTTGAGACATGAGCATTATATGAAATTTAAGTTTTAGTGCCCATAAAATTTTTGCTAGAACTCTGCATTGAGTAGTTTCTACAGGAGGAACAAAGTGGTCTCAGCAGTCATGGTGCCACGTGGTGTACTACAAATCCCAGGGATGGACTCAACTAATAATAGCTCACACCTCTCAGGTGAGTATCTTTGAGGCAGAGGCAGGAGGATGGCCGCAAGTTTGAGGCCAGCCTGGTCTATGTTATGAGTTTTAGGCCCACAAAGGGCTATGCAGTGAGACCCATGACTCAAAACAAAACAAAACAAAATGACATTGATGCAGTTGTGCTTATGGTATTGACTGGCAGTTTGCTGTACTTAGGCATTTTAACTTTTTTGTGTATTATAACTTTATAACCTCTAAGCTCATGCATATAATCTTAACACTCAGGAAGTTGAAGGAGAATTGCCACAACTGTGAAGCCTGCCCAGCTAGAGTAATATCTTCTCTTAAACCAAAATAAAGAGAAAAACGAAAAGACAGAAGGCACGGTGGAGAATTCTGTCATCAAATCAAGTTAGGTGGCAAAGCATGCCACCACAGTGTAACTATGTGAGAAAATAGTAAAAACCAACCAATGAAACAAACCCTAGAAAATTAAAATGATTATCTCATAAAAATTTGTTCATGAAATTAAACATGAGAATGAAGGGTGGGAGGCAGGCCTCGGGGATCAAGAGCACTGGCTGCTCTTCCGAAGGATCCGGGCTCTGTCTGCAGCATGTGTGGCCACTCACAGCAACTGCCCGTAACTCCTGTGCCAGGGCACCTGGCACCCTCACACAGATACAGATTCACCAAAACAGCAATGCCATAGAAATAAATGTTTAAAAAAACAAAAATGAAACTCTATCCATTTGGACAGCCGTTTTGCAGTGGTGAGGTAGTTCATGTTTAATTCCAACACCAGGAAACACTGAAAACATAAACTTTTAGGATGCTGAGGACAGTTGCTGAGCAAGTTGAGGGTATTGACAGCATCAGTAGTCAGCTGAGAAATACAAGTGATTTCAAGTAGTTTTCCTTGGCCTCAGATGACTTGGCAAATGTTCTGTGGCACTGCTCAGCTGCTGTCTATTTGACAGTTGGATAAAGAGTTTGAAGCTCCTGAAGACTTATTTAGTTTGTATGTAGCTCAGTTGGTTAGAATGTTTGTCTACCATGCACAAAGCCCTGGGTTTTCTGCCCAGCGCTGAATGAAATAACCAGGCATGATGGCATGCCTGTGATCCCATACTCCTGAGGTAGAAGGAGGATCCCCAGTGTGAGGCCAGATAGCAAAACTGCAACCAAAACAAAAGATTTTATATGAATGCCTGTTTGGAAGAACCTTGTTCAGAGATTCAGTGCACACAAAAATAGAATCTGCTAAGACCCATTGTAACTAACGATGGTAAAAAGGCATGTGGGACAGAGAAAGTGACAAATGGTGAGCCTGTGGAACGGAGCGGAAGTCTCAAGCTTCAGATTATTGTTCATTAGCAGGTACCCCCAGAGCTGAATCAGTTATATATAATGGACCAGGAGTGATGGGAGGGGAGTTCCGCTCACTTCTGTGCATATCCCAAAGAACGTTCTGATGTCCCTGTACGTAGCATTGAGAGAGGTGACAGCGGTTGACACTGCATGGCCCAGATGGTCCTGAAATGCATGGTAACCCATTTGCCTTAACTGTCCAGTTGCTGGATTACAGGGTGAACCACAATACCTTTTTTATTGTGATTTTGGTTCTTAAAGCCAAACCAGTTTTCTGAAGGAGAATTATAAAACCTAAATGACTTTGAAAAACAATTTTAAAAAGATTTGTTTATTGGGGCCGGGTGGTGATGGCTCACGCCTTTAATCTCAGTACTTGGGAGGCAGAGGCAGGTCGATCTCCGTGAGTTCGTGGCCAGCCTGGTCTACAGAGCGAGTTCCAGGACAGCTAGAGCTGTTAAACAGAGAAACTCTCTCGAAAAACAAAAAAAAAAAAAAAATTGTTATGTATATAATATTCTGCCTGCATGCCAGAAAAGGGCATTAGATCAGTATAGATGGCTGTGGTTGCTGGGAATTGAACTCAGGACCTTTAGAAGACTAACTAGTTCTCTTAACCTCTGTGCCATCTCTCCAGCCTGAAAACTGACCTGTTTTTGGTTTTGGTTTTTGTTTTGTTTGAGACAGGATTTCTCTGTGTAGCCTTGGTTGTCCTGGACTCCTTTGTAGACCAGGCTCAGAGGTTAAAAGCACTGCCTTTTCTTCCAAAGTTCCTGAGTTCAATTCCCAGCGACTACATGGTAGATCACAGCCATCTATAATGAGATCTGGTGTCCTCTTCCGGCACGTGGGCAGAATACTATATAAATAATAAATAAATCTTTAAAAAAAATTCTGGACCTACAAATGAAAAAATCATCTAATTAAGCTATCTTTAAAGAAAAAAAGTATTTTGTGTGAGAGCCGAGTGTGTCCATGCTGAACAGGAAGTTGCATGTGTGTGCCATGGTGGGCATGTGGGATTCAAAGGACAGATTTCTGGGGTTCGTACGTTGTTGTCAGGGTCTGTATATAGTTGCTTCTGCTCTGTATGTAGTTAATAGAGCATGTGGCAGCCCGAGGAAGTCTTTTTTTTGTTTATTTGTTTTTTGTTTGTTTGTTTTTTTGAGACAGGGTTTCTCTGTGTAGCCTTGGCTGTCCTGGACTCGCTTTGTAGACCAGGCTGGCCTCGAACTCACAGCGATCCGCCTGCCTCTGCCTCCCAAGTGCTGGGATTTAAGGTGTGCGCCACCGTGCCCAGCCCCGAGGAAGTCTTTAGTCTGGTCTAGATAGTGAATTCCACAGTAGCCGGGCTGCATGATAAACAAAGTATAAAAGGGATAATACAGTAAGTTGACAAAACTATAAAGGGAAGGAGAACCACTTTTTTAAAACCTGGAGAGTAGTTTTTTTTGTTTGTTTGTTTTGTTTTTGGTTTGGTTTGGTTTTCGTTTTTCAAGACAGGGTTTCTCTTTACTTTACCCACCGAGCTATCGCCCTGTTCTGACTGAACCCTCATATCGTTTGGACAGCAACTTGATAAGATCTCACTAACATAGTTATGTAAATGAGAGTGAGGAGGAGAATCCGGGCTTGTAGGGAGGTTTTTGTTGTGGAGGTGGTGATTTTTTCTCCCCCTGACACAGGGTTTCTCTGTAACCTTGGCTGTCCTGGACTCACTTTGTGGACCAGGCTGGCCTCGAACTCACAGCAATCCATGTGCCTCTGCCTCCTGAGTGCTGGGATTGAAGGTGTGCGCCATTGTAGGGAGTTTTAAGAGACTTGCAAAAAAAGCACAAAGAGACAGACAGACAGACAGACAGACTGACTGACTGACTGACTGACTCGCCCAGGGTTCTGTAGCTTAAGTTTTATGCCTTAACTATATTTTGCCCTACTCAAAGCACAGCTGTGGAGATCTGTTAGCCAGTTGTGTGGTAACGGATCCATGAAGATCTTTGCTGTTGGGGCTGGAGAGGTTGCCCAGCAGTTAAGAGCACTGACTGCTCTTCTGCAGGACCCGGGTTCAATTCTCAGCACCCGCATGGCAGCTCACAACTGTCTATAACTCCAAGATTTAACTCTCACAAAGATCTACATGCAAGCAAAACAATGCACATTAAAAAAAAAAAAAAGATCTTTATTGCTGGGTTGTAATTTGAGGGACAGAATATAGCCCTCAGGAAGTATACTGGTCATAACTAACAGAAGCTAAATAACTAATAAAAGTTTTGGAGGGTGCCGGGCGTGGTGGCGCAGCACTCGGGAGGCAGAGGCAGGCGGATCGCTGTGAGTTCGAGGCCAGCCTGGTCTACAAAGTGAGTCCAGGATGGCCAAGGCTACACAGAGAAACCCTGTCTCGAAAAACAAAAAAAAAAAAAAAAAAAAGTTTTGGAGGGCTCGTAGACTAGATTTTAAGTTGAGGGCCTTGTTGCTTAGAAGAAAAATCAAAGTTGGCACATTCTAGTATCTGTTCTTGTGGAATGAGGCTAGAATGTAGTAATTAGGCTGTTGAAGATTATAACAAAGCTGAGGATCTGGACTGTTAAAATGAAATCAGAAATGCCTGTCAAAATTAGTACACCAATGTAGATCTGTTTAAAGTGGCAGTAGGGCAAGGAATGAGTTGCTGCAGAGGTTGATAACAAAAGTGTTAGCTGTAACCGTCTGGAGATGAAGCCAGCCGAACCACTGGACTCCTGGCTTCTGTGTGCTTTGCAATACTAAGTGTCAGTTCTGTCCTGGTGGCTGATGACCTAACTGACCTGCTTGTCTGGATTTCTTAATTCTAGCTTTATCTTAACCTCTCTTTTTTTTTTTTTTTTTTTTTTTGAGACAGGGTTTCTCTGTGTAGCCGTGACTGTCCTGGACTCACTTTGTAGACCAGGCTGGCCTCAAACTCACAGCAATCTGCCTCCCAAGTGCTGGGATTAAAGGCGTGCGCCACCATGCCCGGCTATCTTAACCTCTTACAATTTGACCTCCCCTTCAAATCCTGCCAATCCAGATTGCTCACTGTCTTCACATAAGAAACACCTGCTGACCAGTAGCAACATTAAAAAAAAGATTTATTATTTATACAGTATTCTGCCTGCACGCCAGAAGAGGGCACCAGATCTCATTATAGATGGCCGTGAGCCACCATGTGGTTGCTGGGAATTGAACTCATGACCTCTAGAAGAACAGACAGTGCTCTGAACTGCTGAACCATCTCTCCAGTCCCAGTAGCAACATCTTAAGAGTCTTGATTACTGCCAATGCAAATCCACACTTGAAGGGGCTGGCTCTAGCCCTAGAGTCAGCCATGCTTTAGTACTTAAAGTAATTTTTAAAAACTATTGTTTCTAGCATTGAAAGCATAATCATACTTTTCAGTTCATGGTTTCCCCACTCTACTTCTGAGATCTAGAGAAGGAACCAAGGCTGTGAACTAGATCTCAAGGCTCACGTGATGGTTCATTGTTATTTTGGCTGTTCTAGGCCTTTGTTGGTCCCGTGTATTCATTTTACTTCTTTTTCTCCTGCTACTCCTTGGGCAACAATTCTAATTATGCATATATAATATAATATATGTCTATAATATATATTTGTAAATAATTTTTTGTCCCCCCCCCCCCCCCCAGGCAAGGTTTCTCTGTCACAGCTCTGGCTGTCCTGGACTCACTTTGTAGACCAGGCTGGCCTCGAACTCACAGATCCGCCTGCCTCTGCCTCCCCAAGTGCTGGGATTACAGGCGTGTGCCGCCATGCCTGGCTATATATTATATTCTTTATTAGATACTATACTCTTTTTGTAAAAATATTTAATGTATGAATGTGCATATATTCCTGCAGCCAGAAGAGGGCATCAGATCACATTATAGATGGTTGTGAGCCACCATGTGGTTGACTGGGAATTGAACTCAGGACCTTTAGAAGAACAGCCAGTGCTCTTAACTACTGAGCCATTGCTCCAGCCCTGATACTTTAATTCTTAATTAACTAAACACTTAAGATAAAAGTTCCAAGAACTTTTGGGAACTTTTGAAGGTATCTGATTTTAGTTTATACCCTACAAACAAGGCTATACTCCACATCAGAAGAATTAGCAGCAATCAAGAGACTAAAGTGAAGCTGGCTATGACAGTCCACACATGCTTGGGAAGCTGAGGCAGCTGAGTTTGGGGTTAGCTTGGGCTACAAAGCAAGCCTCTATTCTTCCTCCTCTCCAAAAGAGAAGTTAAGGCTGAAACAAACACTATTTAGTCCTCAGATTCCATTAAAATTTTCCAGTTACCTTAAAGTAATGGTAGCAGAAGGTCCTCTTGGGTCTTTTTCTGCTTCTGGCTGGCCTGTCTGTAGACCTTTCAGCATGTTAGAATTCCTAGTCTTGTCCTAAACTTTCATGACCTTGATGTTTGGTCTTAACAGTTCACTTATTTGGTGGGCTGTCTTTCAGTTAGTTTGTGGAATTACCGCCCATCCTTAGATCCTTTCAGGAGCCCACCATTTCACATGTCGCTTTAATGGTAATATCTACATACTTTGGTCATTGAGGTTGTCTGCCAGGCTTCTTCACTGTAGTTAGTTTTCTGTGTAATTCATAGTGTATAAACTTCTCCTTACTCATCTTCCCTGTTCACACTCCCTCTCTCTGCCCGCCGCTTTTGAGGTTGGGCTTCATGTAGCCCAGGCTAACCTCAAACTTGTACTTTATGCTGCCACCTAACAAATGCTGGACTTCTTCGCATGAACCCACCACATACCCTACTCAGCTTTCTATTCTTTAGCTGTTTTTTTTTGTTTTGTTTTTTTGAGACAGGGTCTCTCTGTGTAGCCCTGGCTGTCCTGGAACTTGCTCTGTAGTCCAGGCTGGCGCAAACTCACAGCGATCCACCTGCCTCTGCTTCCCAAGTGCTGGGATTAAAGGCGTGCGCCACCACCACGTGGCCTATTTCAATGTTTGTGATGGGTCTCACTTTATGGCTGCGGAAATTGCTCTGTGGACCAGTCTGGCCTTGAACTTGCCTCAGTCTTCTTCTAAGTGTTTAACTTTTTATTTATGTATTCATTTCTCTAGAACTTCATAACCTATATTTTAAACTATTATTTTTATTTTATGTGCATTGATGTTTTGCCTGCATGTTTGTCTCTGTGAGAGTATCAGATCTTGGAGTCACAGATAGTTGTAAGCTGCCATGTGGGTGCTGGGAGTTGAACCTGTGTCCTCTGGAGGAGCAGTCAGTGCTCTTAGCCACTGAGCCATCTCTCCAGCCCCCTCATTTTCTATATTTAAAAACCCTCTTTTATGTATGAGTGTTTTGCTGCGTGTCTGTACCACATGAGTTGCTTGGTGTCTCCAGAGGCTAGACGGTGTTGTGTCCCTGGAACTGGAGTTAAAGGCAGTTTGTAAGCTACCATGTGTAGGTGCTAGGAGCCAAACCTAGGTCCTTCGGAGGAACACTAAGTATTCTCGCTCAGTTTTCATTGCCTATTTTTCATGTAGGTAAGTGAGTTTTTGGAAACAGGATCTTATTATGTTGCCCAGGCTAGCTAGCCTTAACCTCACTGCCTTAGCATCTCACTTATTAGTAGGATTATATAGATTTATCATATTCAGTGAATAGTATTGATTGATAAGCTTGTGTTTTTGTTTGTTTAACAGTGCTAGAGATTGTGCCAGGGTTCTGCCACAAGTGCCTCGTCTGTCTTGACTTCCTCTCTAGGACTCCTGTACCTGCCCCAGATACGGTCTCCCTGTAGTATGTGGTAGCTTTGGGCTGTTTTTCCATCTCAGCTTCTGACTGCTATGATTACAAGAATGTATTCATGTAGTTTTATTGCATGTATATTAAATTGCCATAAATGATCTTGTTTAGTTTATATATAGCAGTATAAAAGTAGTAGCATATGGCTTAAGTCCAGATTTTTTTTTTTTTTTTTTGAGACAGAGTTTCTCTGTGTAGCCTTGGCTGTCCCAGACTTGCTTTGTAGACCAGGCTGGCCTTGAATTTACAGCGATCCACCTGCCTCTGCCTCCGGAGTGCTGGGATTAAAGGTGTGTACCACCAGGTCCAGCTCAGAATGTCATGTTCTAGAATGATGGTTATATGATTGATATGTAAGTTCCACCTTACTGGAGTAAGTGGAGTTAAACAATTTACACAGAATGTAAGATATTATTTCTGTCTCGGAGTTTCAGGAAATCCTTGTGCACTAAATCTGGTCTGATTTTGAAGACAGTCTGCCACCACCTGGTGGCAGTAGTCTACCTCAGAATAAAAATGTAGCTGGCTAAGACTTGTAGGCATTGGCAGCAGTTTTATGTGAGGTTTGTTGATGCCAGGTTCTTTGTCACAATCCTGGAGAATTGGGCCAGGAGACTATGAGGATGCAAAGGCCTTTCTTTACCTCTTGCTTTCGAAGACAGATTTTGTTTCCAGGCCTTTGACTTTGTGAGGATTAGAGTGAAGGTGGGTAGATGTGTTACCTATTTAGCCAGCAAGTTTTACTTTTTATTTAAAAGTTGGGAGGCTGGGAGCTGGAGAGATGGCTCACTGGTTAAGAGTACTGTCTGCTTTTTCAGAGGTCCTGAGTTCAATTCCCAGCAACTACATAGTGGCTCACAACCATCTATAATACAATCTGGTGTCCTCTTCTGCTGTGCATAAAGACAGTATATTCATATACATAAAATAAATAAATCTTTAAAAAAAAGTTGGGAGGCCGGGGCCCTGGACAGATGCTCAGTGGTTAGGAGCACTTGGCTCTTGCGGAGGACCTGGGTTCAATTCTCAGCAGCCACGTGGAGGCTGACAACTATTGTAAGGCCACAGAAGAGCTCAGGGTAGCAGCAGTTCCAAGGATTTGATGCCCTCTTTTGGCTTCTATACACACTAGGCATCAGACTTGCATGTGATGCATATACATGTGCATTCAGGGAGAATGTTTATATATATTAAATAAGATAGATTTTTTTTTTTTTAATCTTTAAAAAAAAGGGCCGGGTGTGGTAGCGCACACTTTTAATCGCAGCGCTCAGGAGGCAGAAGCAGGAGGATCACTGTGAGTTCGAGGCCAGCCTGGTCTACAAAGTGAGTCTAGGACAGCCAAGGCCACACAGAGAGACCCTGTCTCAAAAAAACACAACAGAAAAAAAAATAAATAAAAATTAGACATCTTGGGCTGGAGAGATGGTTCATAGGTCAAGAGCTCTGCCTGTTCTTCCAGAGGTCCTGAGTTCAATTCCCAGCAACCACATGGTGGCTCACAACCACCATCAATACAGGTATCTGATGCCCTCTTCTGGCGTGCAACTTGGTCTAGAGTCCAGGACAACCAAGGCTACACAGAGAAAGAAACCCTGTCTCGAAAAACCAAAAAACAACAAAACAGCAACAACAACAAACCCCAGACAACTCCTAAAGGTTCTTATTTTGGATCCCGCCCCCCAGACAAGGGTCTCTGTGTAGCCTTGGCCTTGAACTCACAGTGATCCGCCTGCCTCTGCCTCTGGAGTGCTGGGATTACAGGGGTGTGCCTTCACGCCCAGCTATTTTGGATTTGTAAAAAATATTTGTTTTATGTGTATGAGTGTTTTGCCTGTATGTATGTCTGTGTACAACTTACATGCAGGGAGGAAGTCAGAGGAGAGCCAAATCCCCTGGGATTGAAGTTACAGACAGTTGTGAGCCACCATGTGCATGCTGGGAACTGAATCTAGGTCTTCTGCAAAGCAGTTAGTGTTCTTAACCAGTAAGCAATCTCTCCAGCCCCTTATTTTATATTTCTTTATATTCTATAAATATGAGAGCTTTCCAGGAACATATATTGTAAAGAATTTATTATATCAAAAGAGCAAGGACTAACCTAACCTGTCACATGGCAAGAAAACCATATGAGCATATGTGGGGTGCATACTCACAAATCCTAGTCAGTATATGGGCAGACAGGAGGACTACAAGTTTGAAGCTAGCTTTGGCCACAGAGCTACAGCCTGTGTTCAAAAAAAGGTTCACTTATATCTGTATATAATCAAATATTATGCTAATACTTAATGCTATTATTAATATGTATTATAATAACATGAATAACCATACTTAGAAAATATTTATGTTATAAAAACACAGGCTGCTTCAGGAGCTGGGCATCTTTCTTGGGTAGGGGCCACGTTAATCTCTGTACCATTCCAATTTTAACATGTGTTGTCAAAAACAAGTACTTACGGGCTGGAGAGACGGCTCAGCGGTTAAGAGCACGGTCTGCTCTTCCAGAGGTCCTGAGTTCAATTCCCAGAAACCACATGGTGGCTCACAACCATCTATAATGTGATATAATCCCCTTTTCTGGCCTGCAGGTGTACATGCAGGCAGAGCACTCATATATGATAAATAATTAAATTAAATCTTTTAAAAACAAAACAAGTACTTACATTTCTGGTGGTGTCTAATGTAGCATCAGGCTGGCTTCAAACTTACTATGCAGCTGAAACTGAGCTTGAACACTAGGTCTCCTGCCTCTGTCTCCTGTGGCTGGAATTACAGGGGCCCCACTCTGGCTAGTTTTTTGTGTTTTTGAGACAATCTTAAGAGGCTCAGGCTGGCCCACCATAAGAATATTTTATAATTAAAAAAAATGTTCATGGTATGATATGAGCAAAAGCATTCCGTTTGTTTACATTTTGGAGTGTTAAAATTTCCTTTCTGAATCTTTTTGGTTAACATAAATGTATTTTATTTTGACATTTTCATGTGCATACATTATAAAATCTTGTTTATTTTTACCCCATCTACTACCCCCATGTCAATTTTTTCTTTTTTTGTCAGAACTTAGGGACTCATACATGCTAGGGAAGTGTACCACTGAGCTACTACATTCCTAGCCTGCTATTTAAAAAAAAAAAAAAGTGTGCCTGCTGACTTGGCTCAGTGGTTAAAAGCACTTGTTGCTCTTGCGGAGGATCCAGGCTTAACTCCCAGTTCCCGCGAGGTGGCTCACAACCATCCATAACCCCAGTTTCAGGGGATCACACTCCCTCTTAGGACTTCCACAGTTACCAGGTGCACATACAGTATACATACATGCATGCTCACAAAACATTCAGTGCAAATAAAATAAATAATTTAAAAATAAGATTTAGGGCTGGAGAGATGGCTCAGCGGTTAAGAGCACTGACTGTTCTTCCAGAGGTCCTGAGTTCAATTCCCAGCAACCACATGGTGGCTCACAACCATGTATAATGAGATCTGGTGCACACTGTATACATAATAAATAAATCTTAAAAAAAAAAAAAAAAGATTTAAAAACTTTGTTTAGTGTTGGGAAATGTGTGAGAGTTGGCCCTGTGAGACTTGGGAATTAAGCTCAAGTCATGAGACTTGGTGGCAAGCGCCTTGTTTTTGTGTGGCTGTCCTGGACTCTTTGTAGACCAGGCTGGCCTCAAACTCACAGCAGTTAGCCCACCTCTGCTACCTAAGGGCTGGGATTAAAGGCGTGCGCCACCACGCTCAGCTGGCAAGTGCCTTGTTAAGAGTGTATGTGTGTGTGTGTGTGTGGAGAGGGGGAGCCTTGTATATGGAAAAGAACCACTGAAAAGAAACCATATCAAAATGTCAGCATTATTGTTTCTGAGTGAGGAGAATGATTGCATGATGTCAATAAAAAGAAAAACTGTATTTGTTCTGTAGTCTTTACTAGAAAACCATATTAATTGTTTTGTTTGCCATAAAACAATGGTAGCCTAGCATGAGAACTGGCTGAGCAGCAGGGTGCACACCTGTGTGTAATGGCCTTGGGCCTGTTCTTTGCATGGGAACAGCAGCCTCAGTATTGGGCACATCTTACCTTTCGTTCTCTTGAGTTGAATTTTTACTCATAAAAATGATAGTATCTGTTAATTTTTATAATTTAACAAAGACATCAATATTTGATGAGATGCTAAAAAACATGCTAATAAACCTGATACTATATGTAACTTATTCTCAGTAGCATGCTTTTAGAAAGGAACTTTGTTTGTTTGGGATATAATATGGTAAATTATTAGGCAAGTGAATAACTTGTCTCATTTATTAGTGTATCTTTTTTTTCTTTCCAGGCACATATTAAATTTCCTATTGACTATCCATATTCACCACCTACCTTCAGATTCTTGACCAAAATGTGGCACCCCAACATTTATGAGGTAAGAGACATTTGTCATAATATTCTCTGTGGTTTTTATTTTTCAGATTATTTCTTTAAATAGAGACTAGAGTTTTAACAATCAGGCCCTGAGTTTGATTATCAGCAACACACGCGCACACTAATTGGGGCTGTACGGTGCAGTAGCTTAGTGGTAGGAGCATTTGCTTATGGTGCACAGGCCCTGATGGAGTCACGACACCCCACCCTAACCACCTCTAAAATAGACTGCGTCTCTCACTCAGTAAATTGTGTTTTTCAGTAACTATAGAGAAATATTCATGATTTTGTGCTTTATTTTATAGTCTCTGGCTTACTTATTTAAAACCAAGGGTAGTTTTATAATGTGTGTATTTATATTCCAGTACAGAGGGAGTGGGAACCCTTTGCAGTGCATTGCTAAGACTGTAAGCACGCGTGTTAACATTTGCGCTTGAAGAGTTTAGTGGCGTCACATGGATTTATTTGTGTGCCTATCTAGCTCCACAGCAAGGGCCACCTGTTGCTGTGGTCAGAGACTCAGCTTTTTGGGGGGATTTATCCTACTACATTTGGACTGGCCTCCTTTCAGGAGTTACTGCTGAGCATTTGAGAGCCTCTTTTGGAATAAATCCAAGGTGACGTTCTTCTGTTGGACAAGTCAGTGTGCCTAAGGCATTTCTAGAACTGTTGGTCGAAACATGAAATATACTTAGCTTTGGGCTAAATCATGACAATGCTGTATTAGCCTAGTAGAGCATTCTTTTATTTTCCACACTCTGCCTTTCCTGTGAGGCATCTTCATGCCCCTGCCTTCCACTCAGTCCTCATGGTGTACATCTCATCTCAGGCTGCCTTCCAACTTCTAGTCCTCGGAGCCTCCCAGGTGAGGTTCTAGACATGCACAGTTTTTGGTTTTTTCCCAGATAGAAAAAAATGATGAAAACGTGATATGGGTTTCCTCTGTAGCAACAGCCTCCTGAAATGTTTTAAGTGTTTAACATAATCATGTAGGGAACAGCAGTGGGGCTGCCACCAAGCCTAAAGGCCTGAGTTTAATTATTTCCAGAACCTACATGGTGGAATGAGAGAACTGACTCTTCAGCGTTGTCCTCTGATCTCTACACATACCATTGGCACCTTCAACTACCCACCCCCAATAAACTATACATAGATGTCAAAAAACAAACAAACTAAACCGCCAGAAGACAGAGTCTGCGTTGTGGCGCGTGCTTTTGATCCTTCCCTCTCCTTTGTCCCACCTGCTTACTTTGCCAGAGTCGCCAGTGTTGGGTCTGAGCATTCTCCTACTGGCAGGGTGTGGCGTGTCACTGTGCCAGCCCTGGCTGTGTTGTTATTTGGGTAACAAGGTCGTTGATAGGTAGTGAAATCAACAGCAGCATAGTTCAGAAAGTGAAACAAATGAAAGCACATTTCTACTTCTCTTTTTTTGATTGTTTACATTTATTTTATTGGTTGGACTAAACTGAGTCATTTTCTTCTGCATAGTAGATAGAATTATCTACTATCTTGAAGGACTTCTAGTTTCTCTAAATACTAAGTTTAATAATTTATCCTAATTAGAAATCAACTGACGAAACTGAAGATAATATATTAGGATTTATTATAAAGATTATATTATTGCAGTCTTTATTTTAAAGTTTTGTTTATTTAATATGTATATAGTGCTCTGTCTGCATGTACACCTGTAGGCTAGAAGAGGACATTAGATCACATTATAGATGGTTATGAGCCAATATATGGTTGCTGGGAATTGAACCCAGCAGTCAGTGCTCTTAACTCTGAGCCATCTCTCCAGCCCCATTAGTCTTATGATCTTTCAAACTAGAGATTATTTAGTATCTAATTGTTATTAAACTCATGAAAAATTTAAATAACAAAATTTTTTAAATTTAAGGTTAACTTTGTTTTTATTGCCTAAATGTTTTAGGCACATTAAAAACTATTTAGATAGCCGGGCGTGGTGGCGCATGCCTTTAATCCCAGCACTCAGCAGGCAGAAGCAGGTGGATCACTGTGAGTTTGAGGCCAGCCTGGTCTACACAGCGAGTCCAGGACAGCCAAGGCTACACAGAGAAACCCTGTCTTGAAAAACCAAAAACCAACCAACTAAACAAACAACAACAACAAAAAAAACCCAAAACTATTTAGATAAACTTTTAAAAGTAATTTTTTGGCCTGGCAAGGTGGTGCATACCTGTAATCCTAGCACTCAGGAGGCAGAGGCAAGTGGATCTTTGTGAGTTTGAGACCAGCCTGATCTACAAAGTGAGTCAAGGCCAAGGCCACACAGAGAAACCCTGTCTTGAAAAACCAATAAAATAAAATATAATAATAATAATTTTTATAGCAACCTCAGACTTTCAAAAAGTCCCATGGGGCTAGAGAGGTAATTCAGCAGTTACGCGCACTTGCTGCTCTTGCAGAGGATCCAGGTTCAGTTCCCAGCACCACATGGATGGTGGCTACAGCCGGCCACAGTTCTAGTTCCGGGAACCTCTTCTGACGTCTCTGGACACCAGGCAAATATGTGGTGCACACACATATCAGAAGGTAAAACACTCCTTGACATGAAGTCAAATTTAAAGGCTAAAGAACGGTGGGTTACACAAACAGTTCTTACTTTGGCTATTTTGAGTCAGGATTTCATTCCTGGGTGGCACCAGACTCTTGATTCTCCTGCTTAGTCTTTCTCCGTGGTGGGATTTAAAGGTACCTACCACCATTCCTAACTCCCAGGTATCCCTTTTGTTTGGTTGTGTTGCTTTGGGGAAAATGGGAGTGACATAGGTTCTCAGTAGTCCAGATTGGCCTGAACTCATTAGAACCCTGTAGCTTCTGCTTTCCACATCCGCAGGATGAATAGGGGAGAGCTATTGTGTTCAGCTTTGGTTCTTTGTCTTTTTTTTTTTTTTTTTTTTTTTTAAATGTTTTATTTTATGTTTATGGGCGTCTGCCTACCACATATGGTGGCCAGAAAAAAGGGTGTGAGATCCCTTGGAACTGGACTTAGGTGTTTTTGCAAGCTCCCTTGTGTGTGTTGGTAATTGAGTTGGAGTACACTCTATAAGAGCAGCCAAGGTTTGGTTGCTGAGCCATGTCTGCAGTCCCCAGGTCTTTCTTTTTTGAGACTGGCTGTTAAAGGAACTCACTATAGAAACCTCAATGCTGCTTTCAAAGTTACTATATTGTCTTAACCTGTACATTTTCGTGTACATGCATGCATGCATGCATACATATGTACATATATATACATAAAACGTAGTCAGTGTAGCTCTGCTTCAGAGGCCCCAGCAGTTGGGTTATACCTGTGCACCAAATTCCTACCCGCTTTTTAAGTTTTTTTAGAGACAGGTTTCTCTATGTAGCCCTTGGCTGTCCTGGACTCACTTTGTAGACCAGGCTGACCTTGAACTCACAGCGATCCACCTGCCTCTGCCTCCCAGAGTGCTGGGATTTAAAGGCATGCACCACCATTGCCCGGCCCTACCCTCATTTTCTTGCATTTATGTGTTTGTTTGTTTTGAGACAGGTTTTTTTCCATATAGCCCTGGCCGTCCTAGAATTGGCTCTGTAACCAGGCTGGCCTCTATCTCAGAGATCTACCTACCTCTGCCTGCAGAGTCCTGGGATTAAAGGCCTGCACCACCACCACCATCACCACCACCAACAACAACAACAACCATCATTACCACCACCACCACCACCACCACCACCACCACCAGCATCACCACCACCACCACCACCACCTGTGGTGGGTGGCCTCATTTTAAATCACTGGAAACAATGTACTTCAGCTTTGTATCTTTATCTTAGGTAAAAGTGCTGAGTGCTGTGTTAAGGTTTTGTTATCGGTGTTAATAGTGTTCAATTTCCTTCCTTCCTTTTCTTTTCTTTTCTTTCTTTCTTTCTTTCTTTTTTTTTTTTTTTTTTTTGTAAATGGTTTTTTTCAAGACAGGTTTTTTTTCTCTGTGTGGCCCTGGCTGTCCTGTAACTCACTCTGTAGACCAGGCTGGACTTGGACTCAGAGCTCCCCAGCCTCTGCTTCCTGAGATGAAAGGTGAGCGCCACCACTGGCCTGTTCGTCTTTCTTTGAGAGGTTCTGGAGCTCAACTCTAGGGCTTTGAGCAAACGAGATAAGTACAAGCACTCTACTACATGAACTGTAAACAGTGCTCTTTTTGTTTTCTTTTGTTTTTTGTTTTTTGAAAATGTTTCTCTGTGTAGCCTTGGCTGTCCTGGACTCACTTTGTATATCAGGCTGGCCTTGAGCTCACAGCGATCCACTTGCCTCTGCTTCCCAGAGTGCTGGGATTACAAGTGTGTGCTACCACACCTAGCTTGTTGTGAGCCTAGCCTTTTAATGGCAGAGCCATCTCTCCAGGCCCCTCCTTTAAAAAAAAATATTTATTTATTATGTATACAGTGTTTTGCTTGTTTGAACCCCTGCAGGCCAGAAGAGGGCACCAGATCACATTACAGATGGTTGTGAGTCACCATGTAGTTGGCTCGGAATTGAACTCAGGACCTTTGGAAGAGCAACCAGTGCTTTTAACCTTTGAGCCATCTCTCCTGCCCCTCCAGCCTTTTTTTAAAAAACTGTATTTCATGGTCATTCTTGCTTTTTGTTTGTATGATTTTTGGGGTTTTCAAGACAGGGTTTTGCTGTGTAGCCCTGGCTGTCCTGGAACTCACTCTGTACACCAGGCTGGCCTCAACTCCTAGAGATCTTAGAGATCTTAGTGCTGAGATTAAAGGTGTGTGACACACCCCACCTCACCTCACCCCCACCTCACTCTGCTTTTTTTTTTTTTTTTAATCAGAGTAGCAATGTCCATATTTAGGGTAGATCTTCTCAAATTAGATACTTTCTCACAGATATGCTCAGAAAAATTGTTCCCATTGACATCCTAATCGAATTCCATCTAATTGACAAGTAGCATTAATCCTCACACCAATCATAGTTTTTTAATTTTTTAAATATAGTTGTGCATGTGAGTTAGTAAAGCCATTATAAAAATCAACATGGAGGTTCCTCAAAAAAAAAAAAAAAAAAAAAAAAAGGAACTATCATGTGACTCAGTTGTGTTATTCCTTGCTATATACTCAGGGGAATCAAAGTTAGAAATAGTGGGGATTCCTGCCTGCCTGCATTTACCTTGACACTGTTCACAACAATCAAGTTAATCAATTAAATGCTCATTAATTGCCAACACCACATAAACTGGACACACTATTCCTATTATTACAACACGTAGGGGGATGAAATCAGGAGGATTTCTGTAAGTGTGAGGGTGTACTGGGCTTAGCAAGTACCCGGCCAGATAGGGCTCCTGCCATTCCCTAGCACTTGGGAAGCAGAGGCAAGCAGGTCAGTGCCAGGGAAACCAGGTGTGGTGCTGCTCTGGGGACACAAGCAGGTATATCTCTGAGTAGAGGCCACCTGAGGCCTGTGGATAGCCAGGACTATGCAATAAAACCCTATTCTAAAACAAACAACAACACGTGGGGGAAAAGAAAATGTAGTGTATACTCACCACAGAATTTTATCCAGCCAAAAAGAATAAAGTCCTGTCATTTGTAGGAAAATGAGCAGAAAGAGCAATTAGTAGGTTAAACAAAATAAGCCAGATTCAGAAAGACAGGTATTATGGGGTTTTTGTTTTTTGTTTTTTTCTCTTTCGAACTTAAAAATAGGAATGAGAGAGAGAGAGACAGACAGAGAGACATAGAAGGAGAATGGGACTACTGGAAGGAGGAGGCAGGTGCCATCAGGAGAGGAAAGAAAGAAGAGAGCATGCGGAGTGTGTGTGAGTGTGATCTAAATGTGCTATCTCTGTATATGAAAACATTAGACCAAACCCCAGTATTTTGTACATTTATATGTGCTAATAAAAGCAATTGTTTTGGGTGTCCCTGTGTGTGCACACATGGAAAACCAGGAGAGAACCTCATTGCCAAACTAGTTAAGGGTGGCCCCAGGTATACACCTTTGCTTGCTTTCTTCCCTCCCCTCCCCTCCCCTCCCTTTCCCTTCCCTTTCCTTCCTATATTATTATTATTTTATTATGTCTTACATGTCACTTAGCTGTTTTATTTTGTTTGTTCAAGACGGTTTCTTTGTGTAGACCTGGCTGTCCTGGAACTCTTTGTAGATCAGGCTGGCTTTGAACTCATAGTTATCTATCTGCCTCTGCCTTCCTTCCAGGTGCTGGGGTTAAAGGTGTGCATCATCAACACCCGGCAGCACTCAGCTTTTTATGTGCTTACTGGGATTGAATTTAAATTTTCATGGTTGTGCAGCAATTGCTTTACCAACTAAAGATAGTATTTGGCAGTCTGTCCCATAAACAATCCCCATATCAAAATCTTTGTCTCTGCTTTTGCAGACAGTGGCAAGATGACTATAAAATTTATAAGGAAGTAAGAGACCTAGAAGGCCAAAACAACATCACAAAAGAACTACAACATAGTATGAATCTATTATTACCAAGAGAATTTTGTGCCACCATAATGAAGAATTGAAATCATCTATAGTTACCTGAGTTTTTGTTCTTTTTTTTTTTTTTTTTTTTGGTTTTTCGAGACAGGGTCTCTCTGTGTAGCCTTGGCTGTCCTGGACTCACTTTGTAGACCAGGCTGGCCTCGAACTCACAGTGATCCGCCTGCCTCTGCCTCCCGAGTGCTGGGATTAAAGGCGTGCGCCACCACGCCCGGCTGAGTTTTTGTTCTTGATACGTGATCTTGCTCTGCAGTCTAGACTAGCCTCCAACACACGGTCTTCTTTCCTCATCTTCTCAAGTATTGGGCTCCTAGGTAGGAACTACGATGTCCAGTTAGAATCAATAGGTTTAACAAATAACACCAAGTATATTGAGTGTTGTCCTGGCTATGGTTTCTGTTGTGATAAAACCTGACAACTTCAGAGGAAAAGGGTTGTTTGGTTGCATATTCTGCATCACTGTCCATCGAGGAAAGCCAAGGTAGGAACTGACACAGAGGCCGTTGAGAATGCCTGCTTTTGCTGGGTGGTGGGGGCGCACACCTTTAATCCCAGCATTTGGGAGGCAGAGGCAGGTGGATCTCCATGAGTTCAAGGCTAGCCTGGTCTACAGAGTGAGTTCCAGGATAGCCAGAGCTGTTACACAGAGAAACCCTGTTTCAAAAAACAAAACAACATCATCAAAAAAATAAATAAATAAATAAATAAAATAAAGTCTGCTTTCTGTCTTGCTCTTGCCTGCTTTCTTATACAACTCAGGACCGCCTGCCCAGGGGTGACACTCCACCCCCACACCACATCAGTCAGCAGTCAAGAAAATGCCCCAAAGACTTGTCCACAGAGAATTTGGTAGAGGCATTTCTTCAGTTAAGGTTGCCTCTTTCCAGATGTTCTAGTCTAGGTTAAGTTGACATAAAAATTAGCACAAGAGGAAAGGAACAGTTTCATTTATAGTTGGGATTTCCACAAACAAAAAATCATAATATTGTTCAAAAACTTCTCAGAAATATTCTCAAGAGGGAGAGGCGAGGGGATTCCTGTGTTTGAAGCCAAGCTCAGTCTGTAAAGTTCTTTTAAGACTTTAAAAAATTGAGTAATAAGATTTACCTAATTGGCCGGGCGTGGTGGCGCATGCCTTTAATCCCAGCACTCGGGAGGCAGAAGCAGGCGGATCGCTGTGAGTTCGAGGCCAGCCTGGTCTACAAAGTGAGTCCAGGACGGCCAAGGCTACACAGAGAAACCCTGTCTCGAAAAACCAAAAAAAAAAAAAAAAAAAAAAAAAAAAAAAAAAAAGATTTACCTAATTGAAAAATAACCAAAGTTTGCCACAAGTGTGTATACAGGAGACTGAGGCAGGATTACCAGAGCCCAGGAGTTTTAGGCCAGACTGGCCAACAACAGGCTGGAGATTATAAGAACGCGACAATCAATGAACTGAAAAACACATCAAGCCACAGTGAGGCTTTATTTCACACCAAGATAAGATAGCTGCACTGAGTGACAGAGAGCAAGTGGTGAGGCTGTGAGGAAGCTGCGTGCCACACACTGCTGCTGACTCACAGGATGGCACACATGCTTTAGAAAAACTCTCTTGACAGTTAAACACAGCGCTCAGAACTAACCTCACAGTTCCAGTCTGAGGGAAAAGAAGCAAGTACTCAACGGAGGGCAAGCACACAAGTGTAGGAAGCAGCACTGTTCAGACAGCAGGAAATACAGCATAAGCTCACTGCACCTGCTACAAAGTAAAGACAACTCTGGAACATTCCACTAAATGAAAAAAGCCAGAGGAAGGGTTGCACATTGCTTAATTACATTTATAGTAAATGTCCAGAATATATAAGGCATTAAAACAAAAAAAGTTGGTAGTGACTAAAGACTAGGGAAATGAATGAAGGAAAGCCACTAAGTGGTTTGACAGAACTGGTGTGACAGAACTTGACAGCTACTAGAAACATCAGTTACACACTACTGTGAATGTGCTAAGAACCGCTGGATTGTGGCTCTGTGGTGTTGGGAGTGCTAATACTGAGTTCTACTGTAGCCCAGCATCTCCCCACCCTTTTTATTTGCTTGTTTGAGTTTATTTTATTTTATTTTTTGAGACAGGGTTTCTCTGTGTAGCCTTGACTATACTGGACTTGCTTTGTAGACCAGGCTGGCTTCGAACTCAGAGCGATCCGCCTGCCTCTGCCTCCCAAGTGCTGGGATTAAAGGTGTGCGCCACCACCCCGCGGCTGTTTGAGTTTATTTGAAACAGTTTTCCTCTGTAGTTATGGCAGACAGATCTGTATCTCACTGTGTAAACTAGGCTAGCACAAACTAGAGCCGTCCCTCTGCCCCTGCCTTTCAAGTGTTGGGACTACAGATGTGTCCCATGCCAGTTATTCATATTACAGTTTGATCTAGCCAGCCATGGTGACAGAGGCCTTTTAGTTCCACACTCGGCAGGTAGAGATGGGTGGATTCAGTGAGTTCATGGCCAGCCTAGTGCAGATAGAGCTCCAGGCTAGCCAAGGCTACATCACAAGACCCTGTCTCAAAAAACAACAAAACAGTTTAAAGGGATAAGTTTTTGCTTCTAGAAAAGTAGATCTGTGAGTCTGAGGGCAAACACCCTGTCTCAAAACAAAAAACAAAAAAAGAAAAAAAATCCCAACAAAACCAGAAAGTATTTACTGACTATAAATAATGGGCTTCACTATGACATTTATGACATTATGAATATAATTTTGATTGTATTCTCTCTTATTAATCCCTCTTGTCCCACTTCTGTTCTTACTAATTCTTTTTCTCTTCCCATCTAGTCCTCCTTCTACCCTGTTCACTTTTCTTTTGTAAAGACTTGCTGAGTGTTGGTGCTGCACACTACTAGTAGCGCCAATACTTTAGCAGCCATTAACTGTGTGAATCCTCCAGGAAGGGTGGATCCTCACCAGCTCCTTCCCTTTCCGCGGCAGGATGATGTCGTGCAGGGCTTAGGAAGGCAGGCATAGCTCCTGTGAGTTCAAGAGAGCGCCAGCAGTGTTGCCATGTCCAGAAGCGAGCAGGCCACAGTCTCCTGACTTCACAGCCTTTCTGTGATGTCCCTGAGTGTGCAGAGGGTGATAGAGATGGTCTGTGACTGAGCTGTCACTTCTCACCTGTTCTCTGCACTTTGACTAGTTATGAGTCTTTGCAAGTTAATCATTGTCTAGAGCAAAAAGAAGCTTTTCTGACCAGAGGTGACAGCGGCACCAGTCTGTGGTGTAGCTGGAGATATCTGGGGCAGCCTGATAGGTTAATGTCCACTTAACAAGGCAGCATGGTAGCTTTCTTACGAGAACTTAGAACTGCCTCAGCCACAGATTTTTGACCAGTTAAAGCAGGTGGTTTATTATTCATTTATTCTGGGGCTGGAGAGATGCTCACAAGTTAAGAGCTTGCATTGCTCTTCCAGAGGACCTGAGTTCAGTTCCCAGCACCCACATGGCGGCTCAGAGCCACCTCTGTGTAACTCCTACACCCTTAAAGCCTCTGTGGGAAGCACACACACGTGCTGTACATAAATACATGAAGGCAGAACACATAAATAGAAAACTGGAATCTTTAAAAAATATGTTTTGTGTTTGTGTGTATACATGTGTGTGTCTGCAGAAGACAAAAAAGATGTAAGATCCCCTGGAGCTGGAGCTACAAGTGGTTGTGAGCTGCCTAATACAGGTGCTATTATTTTTTCAAAAGATTTGATTGGTGGACGTGGTGGTTCATACCTTTAGTCCCAGTACTTGGTAGGCAGAGGTAGGCAGATATACGTGAGTTTGAGGCCAGCCTATTCTGTATAACAAGTTCTAGTCCACCTTGGTCTACATAGTAATACCCTGTTTTCCTCCATCACCACCACCACCCAAAATTAGCTGTGTTATAAACCTTTAAAAGTGTATGTGTGAGATTATAACATAGTTAAGCATTTTCTCCTTGCCTTTCCTCTCTCCACACTCCCCTCATTTACCTATCCCTCCTTATTCTCTTTCAACTTCATGGTCTCTTTTTTTTTTTAAATTATTGTTATATATGTATATGTGTATACTCCACGTATATTCCTAAATACATAATAGAACCCACTCAGTCTATATAGTGTTACTTATATGTATGTTTTTAGGGATGACAATTTGGTTTGGGATAATCAATTGGTGTGACTATTTCTCTTGTTCTCAGCATTCCTTTTCTTTTGGGGGCGTTGGTTTTTGGTTTTGGTTTTTCAAGACAGGGTCTCTCTGTATAGCCTTGGCTGTCCTAGACTTGCTTTGTAGACCAGGCTGGCCTCAAACTCAAGAGTATCAATTTGCCTCTGCCTCCCGAGTGCTAGGATTAAAGACATGTAACACCATTGTCACTGCCCAACACACAGACATTTTTGGAAGCTCTACTTTATAATTCTGTAAATATCTATTTTTCTTATTTCTTTTTTAAAAAAAGATTTACTTGTTATTTTCTATACAGTGATCTGCCTGCATGTACACCTTCAGGCCAGAAGAGGGCATCAATCACATCATAGATGGTTGTGAGCCACCAAGTGGTTGCTGGGGATTGAATTCCAGACCTCTGGAAGAGCAGCCAGTGCTCTTAACTTCTGAGCCATCTCTCCAGCCCATCTATTTCTTTTAAATTTGAGTTACATATAATAACTTTGTGTTACACTCTTACCTCTTACTTCACCTCCTAGCTTTGATGAAAAAAAAAAAAAAAAAGACTTGCTGAGTATTGGCGGTGCACACTCAGGAGTCAGAGACAGGTAGATCTTTTGAGTTTGAGGCTAGCCTGGTCTACAGAGTTTCAGGATAGACTGGGCTACACAGGGAAACCCTGTCTTGATTTTTTTTCCACGACAGGGTTTCTCTTTGTAGCCTTGCCTGTCCTGGACTCACTTTGTAGACCAGTGAGTCTGGCCTACAACTCACAGGGATCTGTCTGCCTCTTCCTCCTGAGTGCTGGGATTAAAGGCGTGCGCCACCACGCCCGGCAAAACCCTGTCTTCAAAAAACAACAGGAAAAAGGAAGGTGAGGGAAGAGGAGGACCAAATGACTATATTTTACTTAACCTATACTTTTCTATTGAATATACATTTGTATACCTCTGTGGCATATGTGCTTGAAGGACCCTGAAGCACTTGTTAGATTAGATCTCACAATGTGTATGTGCAGCAAGCCATCATAACCACAGCAGTTAGTTTTTAACCATGTGTTCAGGACTTCCCATGTTTGGTTTTTCATGTTTGTTTCAGAAGGATGGTGCTGGCAGGTAGGAGAGAGTCCTAGATGTTCTGTGTTGTTTGAGTAGGGCACTACTTCTCTATAGCCCTGTGTGGCCTGGACTTGACAGCAGATCATACTGCCCCAAACTTAAGAGAGGCTGTCCTGTCTCTTGTCTCTTTGAGTGCTGGGATTATAGGTATCTGCCACCATGCCTGGTTCAAATAAAATTTTATAATATTTAATCTTCTTCAACTTTGAATTTGAATATGGAGAATTGTTTGTCCCATAGTAAAAAGGAATGAGGAATTTTTTTTTTTTATCAAAAAACGATGTGCAGATTCATGACATTTTTTTTTTTCTTTTTTCTTTATAAAGACAGGTTCTTACTATGTAGCCCTAACTGGTTTAGAATTTCATGTGCAGAACAAGCTAGCCTCAAACTCATTTATATATCTGCCTGCCTCTGCCTACAAAGTTATGAGATTAAAGGCATGTGCCATCATTCCTAGCTTTTATCACTGTGTGTGTGTGTGTGTGTATGTGTTTTGGGACCAGGTATGACTATATAGTGAGCCCGGGCTGGCCTCATACTTGAACGTTTTGCCTACACTTGTGTACTGGGGTTACAGGCATGTGTCATCACACATTGCTTATATCAGGTTTTCTTTTCTTTCTTTCTATCTTTTTTTTTTTTTTTACATATTTACTGAATGTCGTTTTGTTGTCTTGTAGAATGGAGATGTATGTATTTCAATTCTTCACCCGCCTGTAGATGACCCGCAGAGTGGAGAGCTGCCCTCTGAAAGGTGGAACCCTACTCAGAATGTGAGGTAAGGGGCTACATACGGAGTGACACTTACTGTACTCTGTTCTGCTTTTACCTGTCTATTTGTTGGTGGTTGGTTTTTGTTTGTTTGTTTGTCTTGGTTTTTTGAGATAGGGTTTCTCTGTGTAGCCTTGGCAGTCCTGGAACTCTTTTTGTAGACCAGGTTGGCCTCGAACTCACAGAGATCCACCTGCCTCTGCCTCCAAGTGCTGGGATTAAAGGCGTGCGCCACCATGCTGGCTGAGATTCATTTATTTATTATTATGAATACAGTGCTCTGCCTACATGTGCACCCACATGCCAGAAGAAGGCACCAGATATCATTATACACGGTTGTGAGCCACCAAGTGGTTGCTGGGAATTGAACTCAGGACTTTTGGAAGAATAGACAGTGCTCTTAACCTCTGAGTCATGTCTCTAGCCCTATTTTAAACATTTTATTAAAATGCTTTCCATTTAGAGCTGGGCGGTGGTGGCGCATGCCTTTAATCTCAGCGCTTGGGAGGCAGGCGGATCGTTGTGAGTTCGAGGCCAGCCTGGTCTACAAAGCAAGTCCAGGATGGCCAAGGCTACACAGAGAAACCCTGTCTCAAAAAACAAACAAACAAAACAACAACAACAAATGCTTTCCATTTAGCTGTTTTGAGAAGCACCCTGAGTAGCAAGTGCTGTGTATAGGAGCTGTATTTACAGACGGCTCTTTTTTATTTTTGGTTTTTCAAGACAAGGTTTCTCTGTGTAGTTTTGGCTGGCCAGGAACTCACAATAATCCACCTGCCTCTGCCTCCGCCTCCCAAGTACTGGAGTTAAAGGTATGTGCCACGACGCCCGGCCTTGCAGACTCTTAAGTACTGAAAGTTGTAGGTTTTATTTATTTTACTTTAAGTTCATTCAAGTGTTTAGGAGGCTGCTTGAGAGATTGCCATGCTCTGCTTTCAAAATTAATATGAGAATATAATTAAATAGTGTATTTTGCTTTCTATAATTTTAGTTACCCGTGGTCAACTTTGGTCTGAAAGTATTGAGAAATTCTATAAAGAAGAATAAGTTTGAAATTGCACCTCCTTCCTTGTGTTCTGACTGTGTGTGCCATATCCATTAGTCACTTAATGGCTGTCTTCTTCACCAGTGTGGTATCACTATATTGTGTTAAAGGAACTTTATTTTTCTTGGCTCCTGACACACAGGTACTTGTGTTTTAATTTGTTTATATATTTTGTGTATTTGGACGTTAGATCTGTATGTGCATCTGCACACCAGGAGAAGGCATCAGATGCCGTGAGACGTCAGGCCCTGCAGTGGTTGGGCACCACCATGTAGGTGTTTGTAATTGAACTCAGGATCTCTGGAAGAGCAACCGGTGCTTTTAACCACTGAGCCATTTCTGCAGAGTTGCACACTGGTACTTGTAGACGACACGGCTTAAAGGAAGCACTGGAGGAACCAGGCTGTGGAGCAACTAGCCTACTTTCCTCAGAGGAAGGGAGAACGGTGCCTCGTCTCTCGGAGCGCTGCAGAGAGAGTAATCAAACAACTTGGTGACCCTTTGCTTTGCTGTTAGGAGCCAGCCTCCACCTGAGTCCCCCAAGTCCTGAGAATTGTTGAGGCTATAACCCTGGGCTTTGCCTTCAGTGAACAGAGCTCAGGAAGGAGGCCGTGCAGTTTGCATCCGCCATCAGTAGAGTCCGTCTTTATGCTTTACTACAAATTCCTCTTTTTCTAGGCCCTGCCTGGCCCTGAGCACTGTTTCCAAGTCAGTTGAACTCATTCTTATAATAAAGGTCCCAGGTACTTCGCTGTAATGGGGTATTTTGCAACAGGTAGTGATGCTGTAGACCGGATGGCCTTGACCTCAGACCTGCCTTTGCCCCTCCGTGCTGGCATTAAAGTCCTGTGCCACCACACCACACCCAGCATCTTTTTTTTTTTTTTTTTTTTTTTTAAAGAGGGTCTCATGTGGTCCAGGATGGCTTTGAACTCTTTGAACTTGCTATTAGCTGAGGTTCTTTTTGAACTTCTGATCCTTTCGTCTCAGCATCGCATGTGCTGGGATTACAGGAACGCAGCGCCGTGCCTGATTCCCTGTACCTAGTGTATGGGATAAACATCATAGATCTGTGTTGTTTGCAGTTTGCTGCTCTCTGGAGTGAGGTATCCCCTGAGGTCTTGGAAGCTGCTCCCAGGTGTAAGAAGAAGTGCTCTAAAGGTTTAGAGGATTGACTTGTTTATTTCATCACACACACACACACACACACACACACACACACACACACACACACACTTCCGCCCGGTTGTCCCTTGAAGCATGAGTGTGTGTTTATTTCTCAGGGCTAGTGGACACCCTGGGCCTTGAGTGGTCACTAGGTCCTGGTGGTACCTCTTTTTAGGCTGAGTACTGAGTCACTGTCTCCATGTCTCTGCTGTGAGAGAAGGAGCCTCCTCTGCCTGGAGAGACTTTTCATCACAACGCTCTTTCCTGGATAGTGTATTCCCAGTATTTACCAGGAATTCAAAATATTTTTCCTGGGGATGGTTGTGGTGCACATAGCTTTAATCCAAACTCTCAGGTAGAGGCTGCTAGATCTCTGAGTTCTAGGCCAGCTTGGTCTACATAATGAGTTACAGGCTGTACACAGTAAGAGCCTGGCTGAAGAGAGGGGAGAGAAAGGAGAGCTGCTTCTCCTAACACAGCTTTGCTTTGTTGTGGAGGCTCTGAAGTCACCCCCGAGGCCCTTGCGCACAAGCTCAGTCTCTGACATTTGCTTTGGAACTGGCTGCTTTCTTGGACCTCGAGTGTCTCTCTATGCTCTTGTTGGCTGTCACTTCAGCACCAGCTCCTTTCAGTTTTTCAGTCTCTAAGGGTCATGCAGGAACTGTACCTCATCTGCCTGGCATCGCCTGGCCATCTTTGAAGGTCATTAGGAAAGGACCACCTCATGACTTGAACAATAGTGAATATTTTTCCCGTCCCTTTTGTTTATGTTACTTGTATTTGTTTGTTTGGTTTTGGTTTTTCGAGACAGGGTTTCTCTGTGTAACAGCCCTGGCTGTCCTGGACTCACTTTGTAGACCAAGCTGACCTCGAACTCAAAATGATCCACCTGCCTCTGCCTCCTGAGTGCTGGGATTAAAGGCGTGCGCCACCACCGCCTGGCCTTTGTTTTGTTTTTTTAACAAGGTGTTACCATGTAGCCCAGCTGGCCTCAAACTCACAAGTCTTCCTGCTTCATCTCCTGAGAGCTGGGGTTCAGGCGTGCACCAGCACATCCAGCTTGTTAAGGAGGTTCTAAAGATGGTAAATACTAGGCTTGAGGGCCACTCGTGACACTGCCATGTCCCACGGTGGAGCTCTGGCTGGCCTGGAACTTTTTTGGCAGACCCTGTGTTTGCTGCCGTCTGCCTCAGCACAGCTGATGACACTACTGAGGCAAGCAGGCTGTGCGCTCAGGGAGAGTCTTCTTTCTCTCACACCACTTTGCTGTTAAATTGTCAGGGTTCAGCAGTTTGTCTGACTAAGGGGATTGGACTCTGAGTCATCAGTGACAGCTGCTGCATGGCACTGGCATGGTGTTCTGGAGCTCAGGTCTGTGACTGTTGAGTGTGCTAGTGGGCGTGTTCATGAGATACAGTTGTGTAAGGGCTTCTGAGTGTGCTAGTGGGCGTGTTCATGAGGTACAGTTGTGTAAGGGCTTCTGAGTGTGCTAGGGGGTGTTCATGAGGTACAGTTGTGTAAGGGCTTCTGAGTGTGCTAGTGAACGTGTTCATGAGGTACAGTGTGTGTAAGGACTTCTGTGACCTAAAGAGTATAAAACCTGTAAGAGCTGCAGTCTACACAGTTGTAAGAATTGACTAAAGCAATAAGCAAGGAAAAAAAATCCACTAAAGTTTAATGGCTTTGCCATTTCTGAAGGGTTGGCTGCCTCATTTCTAGAGGAAATCCAGATACCCTGTGAGGACAATGTGGCAAGTGGTCTTTGTCTCCTGCCCTCGCTCTTGTTCTGCCATAGCCACGCTGAGGCCTTCAGGGAGCTTGCTGGACTCTCTTCTCAGTCCACAGCTGCTCTGAAGTCAGCCTTCAGGGCTGTGTCACTTCCTCTTCCTGCAGGGTAGGAAAGTGGTCCTGGCGGGGCCAAACGCATGGACCCAAGCCAGCAGCCACAGGCCAGACGGAGTTTATTCTGTCTAGTTGTTCACACCCACTGAAGGCAGCCAGGGTCCCCTACAGCATCTGCTACAGAACAGGCAGAGCTAAGGGGGTGAGGGGGGCACGCTGTAATAATCACCCTGTTCTAGGATGCTCTTGAACTCCTCTTGTGGCCAGGGAGACTTTATTTGTTCCTTTAATTTTTTTTTCTTTTTAATATATTGAATACAAGTGACCATTACCATTAGTTCAGCCTGGCTAGGAACTTGCTATGTAGCTCAGGCTAGCTTTTAACTTAGAACTCCTTACCATACTGCCTTTTCCTTCCAGCCGCTATGTGCCACCATGCTTAGCTCAGCGAGTAAAGGCACTGCCTTGTAAGTGCGGCCGTCGTAAGTTCCGTCCCCAGAGCCTACAGGAAGGTGGAAGAAGAGGACTGACTCCATAGAGCTGTTTGCGCATGTGTGAATGCACACACACCACGCACACATACATACACAGTGCAGGCATACATTTTCTTAAATGACTTTTTTGCTTATCTGTCTTATGTAAAGCCAAGTTTGACCCTCAGAGGCATGCCGCCTCTCCCTCCAGTCTTACTCAGGTAAGGTTTTGTTGTTGATGAGGCTGTTGTTTCTGAGACAGGATTTTTCTCCATAACTAGCCTAGAACTTTGGCTAGCCTAGAACTTACTATGTAGATCAGGCTGGCCTTTCAGTCTGTTTTTAAACTTTGTGCTTTTGTGTCTTTAACTTGGAAATCTTTGTTCTTGCATTGTGTCTTAGGACTACATCATTGACAGTCCCAACATTGCTCAGTGGGAACTGTTAAAATATCTTAGTTGATTTAGCAGCATAAATAAAAACTGCTTGTAATATGCGAACCAGTTAAACCTCTACCTTCTGCCATGTGTTGCCTGTTTCCCTAGTTAGAGCTGTGTTCTCTGTGCTGACATCCTCTTTAAACATGTTGAAACCTAATGAGGATAGAGTTTCTGTTGTTTGTTTGGTTTTTTTGGTTGGTTGGTTGTTTTGTTTCTGTTTTTCGCCTAAGACAGGGTCTCTCTGTGTAGCCTTGGTTGTCCTGGACTCACTTTGTAGACCAGGCTGGCTTTGAACTCACAGCGATCCACTCGCCTCTGCCTCCCGAGTGTGCCACTATGCCCAGCTGTTTTTTGTTTTCAAACCTGGGTTTTCTTCTCGTATTACTACCTACCTTGTCAAAGAATCCTTCTGGTCAGGAGTCAGGGTAGAATATTGAAGCTGATTGATGCAAGTGGTAGCAGCAGTGTGTGGAGTTTACTTCTGGCAAAAGAACCAGATACTACTAAGCCTAGAAATCTCATCTACAAATCTCTGTGTTAGGCTTAGGTTTTTAAGAATGAGTTGTTGTTTGTTTGTGTGTTTTGCTTTCCAAATGCTGTTTGGGGATATGTGTAGATTGGGGAGGGATACAAGAAGGCTAGGCTGTCTGTCTGTCTGTCTGATTTGTAGTCAGGGTCTCACCCAGGGTAGCCTTGGGTGGCTTAGAACTTGCTGTGTAGACCAGGCTGGCCTTGAACTCACAATCACCCATCTGCCTTGGCCTGAAAGTCTCCGCTCCACACTCGGGTTCTGAAACCTATAAACCGTTACAACTGGCTAGTTGACTTTTTGCATGCATGGGTGCATGGGTGTGTTTTCTGTAATATGTGATTTTCCTACTCTTATTTTATTCTGTGATTTTTCTACCCATATCCTTCTTTTACTTCTAGGATAATATGTGGGCCCATTTTCCATAGTTTACATGATGAATTTCTTTGAAGAAGTCAAAACTTTTAGAGAAAGGCCCAAGAAATTATCTTTAATCTAGTAGAAAAGGAGTGCTCTGTGTTGGGTGGGGGTGGGGTAGGGAAGGGAGAGAGATTTTTAATTGGTAAGAGTTGTTGTTGTTGTTGTTTTAAATGGCTTTGTGTGACTCAGAGCATGACAAAAGCTGTCTACCCTGTTAGGAAAAAATTTCATCAAATCAAACACCTCAGTCCAATGCCCCACTCCTGTAACTTAGCTGGTTAGTTGCTTGAGACCACTCAGTGGTGCTGAAACTACACACTTGCACCACCCTGCCCCGTTCAGGGCCCTGTTCGTAGCCTGCTTACCCCTGAAAAACAAATATTTTAAAAAGATTGCTTTTGTTTTTAATTGTGCATTTGTGTATCTGTTGATGAGTATGTGTGTGTGGCCAAAAGAGGCCAGAGGAGCTGGAGTTAACCAGTGTGGTGAGCGGCCTGCTGTGGGCGGTGGCGCTAGGTACTGACTCTGCTCCTCTGGAAGAACAGTGTACTCTCAACTGAACCATCTCGCCATCCCCAAAACAAATTTAAGATTTTTTTGTTAAAATGTATTTATTCTCTCATAATATTTCTCAATCACAGCTTCTCCCTTCACTCCTCCCACTTCCTCCTACCTTCCTTTTTCCCAGGATGTGCGCACACACACACACACACACACAGGCTTCCTAGGGACATCAACCGGACAAGGTATATAACAAGATACAATAAGACTAGGCACAAACCCTCATATCAAACCTGTTGGAGGAAGTTGGTCCCGAGAGCAGGCAGAAAGACCAGAGACACCCCACTCCTGCTGTCAGGAGCTCCACAGCAACAGCAGGCTTCTACAACCCTATCGGGTATGCAGCCGTCCTAGCACAGACCCATGCAGGCTTCGTAATTGTCACTTTAGTCTCCTGTTCTCCTGGTGTCCTCAACTCCTCTAGCTCCCAGTTTCTTCTCCTCCACTTCCATGGCGTTTCTGGGGCGGGCGGGGGGGAGCCTAATGGAGTCCTCCAGCCTGGGCTTTCTGTATCCGCCTAGTGTCTGTCTGTGAGTCTCTGCATCCATCCCATTAGCTGACAGAGGGAAGCCTCTCTGATGACAATTAGGCACTGGTCTATGAGTGTATAAGGACATCATTAACAATCATTTAATGTTTTGTTTTCTTCTACCATAGGTCTCTGGGCTACCTAAGCAGCGTCAGGCGTAGGCTCCCTCTTGTGAGGTGAACCTCAGATTAGACTAGTCATTGACTGGTCACTCCCACAAGTTCTACACCATCATTGTCCCATCTTACAGGCAGGACAAATTGTAGGTTGATGGTTTTATGGCTGGGTTGGTGTCCCAGTCCTACCCATGGAAGCCTCGCCTGGTTACAGAAGATGCCAGCTCAGGTTCCACATCCCCCATCACTAGGAGTCCTTGGTAGATGCCAAGGTGTTCCCACTGCACTAGGATTCACATTGCCCCCAGATGCCCTGAAGTTCTGGTACTCTCCCCCACACACACACCTGATCCATTTCCCTCCACAAAATCTCTTCTATTTCTCCTTCCCAGGAGGATCCATTTGTGGTCCCCAGGAGCCCTCCTTGTTCCTTAGCCTTGTGTCTGTGGACTATAGACACAAGACTTCACAGCTAATATCCACTTAGAATTGAGTACATGCCATGTTTGTCTTTTTGGGTATGTGTTGCCTCACTCGGGATTTTTTTTTTCCCTAGTTCCATTCATTTGTCTGCAAATTTCATGATGTAATTTTTTTTTTTTTTTTTTTTTTTTTTTAAATTATTTATTACTTATACAGTAGTCTGCATGCATGTAGGCCAGAAGAGGGCACCAGATCTCATCATAGATGGTTGTGAGCCACGATGTGGTTGCTGGGAATCAAACTCAGGATCCCTGGAAGAACAACCAGTGCTCTTAACTGCTGAGCCATCTCTCCAGCCTTCATGATGTAATTTTTAAAAAAAGATTTATTATGAATACAGTATCCTGCGTGTACATGTGCAGACCAGAAGAGGGCACCAGATCTCACTATAAATGGTTGTGAGCCACCGTGTGGTTGCTGGGAACTGAACTCAGGACCTCGGGAAGAGCAGCCGGTGCTCTTAACCGCTGAACTATCTCTCTAGCCCTTACGCTGTAAATTTTAACAGCTGAGCAATGGTTAATTGTGTAAAAATACCACATTTTCTTAATTAATTAATTAATTTTTTTGTCAAGGGTCATCCATGTTTCTAGTTTTTGTCTTATGAATAAGACAAACATGGGTGAACAAGTGTCCTTGTGGTTGGATGGAGCTTCTTTTATACATGTGCTCCATTGATATTGCTGGGTCTTGAGGTAGATTGAGTCGCAATATTCTGAGAAATCGCCATATTGATACCTAGAATTCTATACACATTTGTACTCCAACAGCAGTGGAGGAGTGGTCCTCTTGCTCCACATCCTCACCAGCATGAGCTGCCACTTGTGTTTTTGACCTTAGAATTATGAGAGGTGTAAGATGGAATCTCAGAGTCATTTTGATTTGCATTTCACTGGGATTCCTCTACTGAGAATTCTGTTAGTGGATATTAGCCCTCTGTCAGGTGTGGAGTTGGTGAAGATCTTCTCCCAGTCTGAGGGCTGTGGTTTTGTCCTGTTACAGTGTCCTTTGCCTTACAGAAAGAAGCCTTTTAGTTTCATAAGGTCCCATTGGTCAAGTGTTGATCTTTGCCCCTGTGTTATCAGTGCTCTCTGTTCAGAGGCAACTTGCCTCTTCTGTCGTGTTCAGTGTTCAGTGTTTTTGGTTTTATGTTGAGGTGTTTCATCCACTTGGACGTGAGTTTTGTGCAGGGTGGTAAATAAGGATCTGTTTGCATTCTTCTACATGCAGGCATCCAGTTAGACCAGCATGTTGGATTTCTGAGTTTGTCTTTGCTGGGTGGGTTTTTGTTTCTCGGTCTCTGCTTCTCTCTTGTCTTCTAGTCGCCGTGGCCTGTGCTTGAGCAGAGGGTCTCCACCAGAGTTGGGGGCTGGAGTTCTGGCAGCCTGAGCTGGCCTAGGACATGGTAATGAGGAAAGGAGCGGATGTTGGGGATAGTGGGGAGGGGCAGGTGGCCTCCTGGAGTTATTGCACTTGAAGTGGTTTCTGGTCCTAAGATTTTGTTTTGTTGTGTTGTGTTTGTTTAATTGCATTTACTCTGTGTGTGTAAACAGAAGTACAAGGGCATCTTGTGAGGAGCTGGTTCTCCTCCTCCTCTGTCTTGTTCATCTTGGGCAATCAAACTCAGGTCATTGGGCTGGTGGCACCTTTACCTGGGCCTTCATCGCACCAGCCCCTGAAAACATAAGCTGTCAAATATGTATCAGAAATATTTTAAGTAAAAAAAAAAAAAAGTTTAAAACTGATTGTGATTAAAAAAACAAACAAACAAAACCCTGTACTTCTAGACATAGATTTTCACAGTGTACTCCTCTGCTTTTCAGGACGATCCTGTTAAGTGTAATCTCACTGCTTAATGAGCCCAACACCTTCTCTCCAGCCAATGTGGACGCTTCGGTCATGTTCAGGAAGTGGAGGGACAGCAAGGGAAAGGACAAGGAGTACGCTGAGATCATTAGGTAAGGCTTTCTGGAACTCAGGGGTTACATCCAAGTTCAGTATCCTGTTTACTCTAAAACAATTTCTAAATTAGATTTATGGAGTAGTTACCTAATGAATTTAGCTTTTGAAAAACAACCCACAACAGAAACAAAAAGACAATTAAAAAAATGAAGAGAATTCACTAGAAAGCAGTGGAAAGCTTGCAGTGATTTGATTTTTTTTTTTGGGGGGGGGGGTTGGCTGGTTGTCTTGTGTGTGGGAGGGTTAAGGGGACAGTTTAGCCAGGCTGGCTTTGAACACAGAGATCCAGCCTCTGCCTCCAAGTACTGGGATTGCAGTGTACATCACTGTGCCTTGTTTAAAATGATCAGCCACTGGGGTGAATGAGTCATAGCAACAATTGAAGGTAATTTAAAGACTTATAGAAGCTACAGGAAGTGTGCAAGGCTTGGCAACAAACTGAAGCTTCAGAAAGTGGTGTCCTTACACTGTCAGTTTCTCCAGTAGCCACACCTGCCCACCAACCTTGATGATGGCTCCATTTTTGTGTGCTTTTGGAAAGAAACTATTTTACATTAAACAAGTAACATTTTCCGCACACCTGTTGTCTGCCAAGCCCTCACTGGGTAATGGAAAAGACTAAGAAAGACAGGGCATCTGCTCCAATGACAGGAGCCAAGCAGTCAGGGGAGGCCATAAAAGGGGGCTGCCCAGTAGATCTGAGTAGGGTTATGTAAAGGTGACTGTTAGAAGCTCTTGCCGAGCACGCGGGCCACTGCTGCCCTGTGGCTCAGTTGTGGAATGTTTGCTACCTGCCCTGGGTTTAATTCCCAGTACCCTTTACAAGCCTGAACCCACATGTAAAGCCCGCAGTGCATATGCGTCTGTGAGTCCCCAACCCTTAGCAGATGGGGAAGTGGGGGAGACAATGACAGGAGAATTTCAGATGGCTGTGGGTTAGCTAACCTGATCCTTGCAGCAGTGAAGTCTGCTGAGGTTACCTCTGGGAGGTTTTCTCTCAAACAAGGCAGACATGTTAACCTCCATGATGGTACCTGATGGCAGAGAGCCTTGCTGTGGTGCAAGGTGTCCGTTGGGTCTGGAGTGTGGAATGGGAGTGGCAGGGAATCTTGATGGTCAGTTATCAAAACAGCTTTCTAAGCCGAGTGTGATGGCTTCTCTCATAATCCCAGCACTGCGGAAACTAAAGCGGAGGGTTAGAGTGAAAACCCTCTCAAATCAAGACAGAAACGGAGCTCCACTGACATTCTGGTGTTACTCTGCCCAGGAAACAGGTCTCGGCCACTAAGGCTGAAGCGGAGAAGGACGGCGTGAAGGTCCCCACGACCCTGGCCGAGTACTGCATCAAAACTAAAGTGCCTTCCACTGACAACAGCTCAGATTTGCTTTACGACGACTTGTATGACGACGACATCGATGATGAAGATGAGGAGGAGGAAGATGCCGACTGTTACGATGACGATGATTCTGGGAACGAGGAGTCGTGACTGCTCCTTCAGTGCCCTGTACTGCCGTGGCGTCTCAGGCCAAAGGGAGGGGAGCAAGTGGGGACCTATGGTGGCCCCTCAGCAAGGACTTACTCATGGGGGGAGGGGAGCCAACGCGGCTCCTGCTGCCCCCGCAGATCTCAGTTTGCTCCTCCGTATGGACCTTTAATGGAGAGAAAGTCCCTCCACAGAGTCGGATTCTTGCATTCTTTACCCTTCCATCACTGTATTGATTCTTTTTTTTTTTTTAAACAGCCACCACCCCTCGAACTCCCACCTCACTTCATCTCTGCACAGTGTTCACAGCAAAACACGTGTGTCTGTTTTTAGATTCTTGAAGAATTAGTCTGTTTAAGACATGGTGTTGAAAGCTGGGAACCCACTGGGAGTCCACAAGTGCTGCATATATTGGGTAGCAAAATAAAATGGGGGGAAAAAAACAAAACCAAAAAAAAAAGAAAAAAAAGAAAAAAAAAAAAAAGGAAAAAAAAAGCCAATTTGCCAAGGTTTAGCTGCTCCTTACATTAGTGCGTGTGCATTTGTCCAGCCCCGTGGTGGTGAGTTCTGTTCTTTCCCTTCCTAAGGCTGGGACGCGGTGGGCATCAGGGACTTACTCTCGCTAAGTCTGATGAAATGTGCTGCCTCTATGAGATTGCCCCAACATGGAGGCTGCAGCTACTCTAAGGAGAGAAATCAGATTTTGTTTTTTGGAATCGATTGGGATCTAAAGCCTGAAATAAATATTCATACTTTACATAGAACTGAGCACTTGGTTGCTATTTATTTTAAAGGTAGGGTAACTTTTTTCCACCAGAGTGGGGCAAGTGGGGGGAAGTGGAGATCTAGTGTATGGATTTTTAGTTATGAAAACAAAAAATTATACCAGTTTTGGGTGACACTGCTGAGGGGGAAGAGTGGAAACTGCTGGTGGCCACTGTTGGGAGAGGAAACATCTCAGATACTCTCACATGAGTTTTTTTTTCTTTAAGTAGCCACTTTTAATTACTCAGTATTAATCTAGGTGCATGTGTTCAGATTTTGGTTTAATTGAGCTGCTTATATTGATAGTGATAATTGTGGATGTGTGCAACTTGAGACTGGCTGGATACGATCTGGACTTTCTCCTTTACTTCGGCCATGGCGTGCAAGCCGCAGTATTGAAGGAGCGAGCTTTCCCTGGGCTTTTCTTGCTTTGCCGGCCCAGTTGACTGCAGGCAGTTTCCAGTCTCTGCGTCGCGGTTGCTGCACTTGTTTCCCGGGTATCATCACAAGCTGCTCCATCGGGACTGAGCTCCAGCAGCCCCACTCTCCAGCTGCTTCAGGTTTGAAGCAGAGGTCTGTTCCTGGTTTTGCGGACTGGTCTAAGTAAAACCAGACTTGAGGGGGATAGGGTGTTAGGATGCTTGTGCGCCAGGGTCAGCCCTTATCTCAGATCACAGCTCAGAAAGAACCAAAGGGCATCGGGGACTGGGAAGGGCGCATCCCCCCCTTCCTTTCTGATCTCAGGGTTTTCATTCACTCTTGAAACTCTCCTGAATGAATGCTGTTTCTCGGCAGCTTTCTGGCCTCTAGAGTTTAATCTGGTCCTGAAATATCTATGAACTTGATCTCCACAGGGCCAGGCCTGTACCAAGCCTAGTGGGTTGGGGAACACAGCTGTTGTGAAAAGTAGAAACTCCAGAAGGACCGAGCTTGTGGCTCCCCTCAGTGCTCCCTGGAGCCAACCCCTCTCACAGCGCTTATCTTCCTCCCCCAGAAGTTTACAGCCAGTAGTTTGGTCTTAACTCTCTTGGTACCCTAAAACTAAGCCTTTCAGTGCTAAAGCGCCCCTGGGCACTGTGGGCGGTGCCCTGCTGGCCTGTGTTGCATGTTGACTCAGGGAGCCAGAGAGTGGAAGTGGACCTCTCAGCCTTTGATGGGGTGTGGTTATGCCAAGGCTCTGTGGCTTTGCTGCCAGGCGGAAGCTGTAATCTAGACTGACATAACATGCTGGCCCATACTTAGATCCCAAGAACGTGTCCTGTGGGAAACCACTGGAGTGTGTTGTTTCTTTTTAGGGAGAAGATGGAGCTCTTGGGTGCAAGTAGAACCTTTTGAGCACAGCTGTGCTGCTTGCCTGGATCGTTTTATCAAGGCCTCACTGAAGGCTCATCACTTGCATGTAGCCTGCGGCTGGGTGGGGCAAGTATGTCAGGATTCTGTTTGTTGCTTCTCAGTCTCAGCCTCTTACCATTCCAGAATTCTGTTAGCCCTCCTGTGGTTCCCAGACATCATTTGCTGGCTCCCTTATGTTTGATCCTGTCCATTGGAAGGGAAATTGCCCCCCCCACCCCCATCAATGAGGTTTACATTTACAGCTGAAAAGATTCAGATGCAATTTCAACTGAAACCAGCGGACACACCTGACTTTAATAGTTTTCTTAGCTAAAAATGTAGATGGTTTTTCAGTTTAACTTATGAGAAGTTTGTCCCAATGCATTTTGTGTTGACTTCCCCTTTAGTGATTTATTTTGTCTTTTTTCTGCCCATCTGTCTACTAATAAAAATGTGATATAAAAAAAAAAAAAAACCTGTATTGCTACTTCCCCATGGGTTGACCCCACTCCCATGTTAAAAAAAATTATCTCATTGTCACCTTAACAATCACCAGCTCTCAGCTAACACCACTATTTGGGCTCCACTGACCTTTTCACTGCCCTCAATCTTAAGGAATATTAAAAGGCAAAGCCACTTGTTTAACTTGTGCAAAGGCAAACATTTTGTGTTCACTGTTAATAGGAATCAAGCAAGCAAGAGAGCATGGCACTATGCTCAGTCCCCAAATTCAGGTGACAGGAATGTTGACAAAGTTCCTGTTTCAGTTAACGACACTTGCCTTTTCTTCTGGTCAGGATCCTAAGCTACAAGTGTCCCCTGGCCTGACCACTATGATTGTGATCCCCAAGTCTTTCCCCCCAAGCTTGAGACCATTAGTTAAACTGCTGGAAAAAAAAAGGGGGGGGAGCAGCAATCTCAGTGACCTTTACAGGGGCCCACAGGAAGCATTTAGTCCTGGGCTGAAACAGTGATGTGGCTTCAGGGCCCAAACTGGCCTGGCCCTACCCGGACTCGGTTACATTCTGTGCAGGAACCATCACAGACAGCTCTCCGGCTCTAGTGGAAGTTGGGGTTGGACAGCACTAGCCTGGCACTCTCGTTGACTGACCATATGAATGTGGCTCCTGGTCCTGAGTCTTACTAAGAAGTGGCCAGAAAAGGCACATTAACTTTCCTAAGCACAGTCTAGGCCCTGAAGAAGGAAGGAGACAGCAAGTTCAAGTGGCCATCCGTGTGAGGTGCCTCCCAAGCCATCCCTTAGTCACAGCACACAGAAACCCAGCATGCTCTCAGAACTTTATTAGGCGGAGTTTGGGCGAGAGAAAACCCTGAAACAGTTGTCCACCTGACTCAGGACAACTAGTTGAGGAGCCTTTGTTTGGAGACAGGCTGTCATTGAGATGGAAGCAGATCTTTGATTTCTTTACCAGGGAGCTGACTGGCTGATTATCTCTGAGACCCAGTTCATATATTCTTTAAGTGGTTGATAAGAAAAGGCAAGTTCCTAGGGCAAGACCAGACCACAAGCAGAAGCCCTGCTCTGTGTGCCGGCAGACAGGCACCAGGTTTATGTTGGACAGGGGGCATCTCTGCTCTTCCCAGATCAAGATTTGCTGAAACGGGGACCGTGACAAAAGACAAAAGGATCAGTTTCTCAAAACAAGTATGAAGTAATTACAGAAGGAAAAAACCATAATGGTCACACGGGAGTGAGTGAGACAAGTCATGATTCTTCATTGGAATCTGACCCCATCCCCAGGCCACTAGTCCTTTAGGGGCACCCAAGCGCCCCACTGAGCTGGGGCCACATAGAAGGCCTGAAGGCAGAAGGGTGGGGATGGGGCCTGCTTGGCTACAGTGAGGTTGTCCAGACTGGTAGAGCACACTTGTATGCTGCCCATGGCCACAGCCCAGCTCCTCCAGGCTTCTGTCACATTTACAAATACATACATAAATACACTACATACAATAGTGGGTCTGGGAGGCAGGCATCCCACAGAGGCTCAGCTGACACAGTTATTTCTCAGAATTCTAGGACGGGCACCGGGCTCCCAGACGTGTGCTCCACGTGTTCTCTCCTGCCCAAGAGCCCACCATCTCCTTTTCAGGGTCTAGTTTGTCCAGTATGGAGAGTTGCCATAGGTGGGCTTGGAGGCTTGAGACTTGGGCTGCAGGGAGCTGGGCTGGCTGCGCTGACCAGAGCCACTCTGAGGAAGAAGAGAAAAGGCTATCAAGGCTGGAACAGAACCCCAGGCCCAAGGTGAGGAGGCTGCCTCCATCACTGCGCTCACCGGGGCATCCTGCGGTAGGTGGTGGTGCAGCAGCTGGGAGTGGGGCTGCTGGTGCGCCGGCATGATATGCAGGAATGGCGCAGGTGCGTAGCCAGGGCCTGCTCCAGGGGCCAGAGGTCCAGTGGAACCCAAGGCAGAGGGCAGGCTGAAAGGTGGTGGAGTCCCTGCATGAAACCCTTGCTTGTCAAAAGTCTACAGAACAAAGATAACAGTGAGAAGATGAGATTCAACTGTGCTTTTTCTCTGATCTACCTGCGCAACCTTTGTACACTCACCTGGTTCTTATTGTAGACAGAACCGGTCACATCAGGTAAGCCAGTGGTGCCTGAAGACACGGATACTCCTAGCAAGAAAAGTAGTTGTTCCCATAGCATTCAGTCCCAGAGAGCCTGGGGTAGCCCTGCCTCAGAGTCAGACGGGAAACCACTATTCCAGGGGACAGTCCTGGAGAGGAGTGACACTACCTTTGCCAGGCCCAGAACCAGCTGACTTGTTCGGTGCCTGTGATGATCCACCGTAGCCAGCCTTGGTGTAGTCTCCTGCCGCTGTCCCCTGGGTCAGATCATCATAACCTATCACCCAGGGCACAAGAGGCAATGTGTGGGCTAAACAAGTCTGCCTGAGCCTGCTCCCCTCAGTGCTGGGGTACCCCTTACCTGTGCTGTAAGCGTGCTGCCCATAGCCACCGGCCTGCTGGAAAGGGGTGGGAGGCGTGCCAAGAGCCACGCTGTGCTGCTTCGCTGAGGCCGGAGGGACCTGGTAGGACAGGCAGGCGAGGTACAGAGATCAGTGCTGGCCTAGGCCTTGGCAAGACTAAGGCACACCAGAGACCCAGTACTTTCCTCAGTGTGACCCCCGATGGGTCTAAAGGCAGGTGGGAAAGGAACCCTTATCCCCCTTGATAGACGTTCATCCACTGCTGACAGACGCAAGGAAACATTTGTAGAAATACTCACAAACATAGGAGGCCCATACTGGAAGGCACTGGGCACGCCTGTGTAGTAGGGGAGGCCGGTGGTATAGCTGTAGCCAGGCGGCAGAGCGGGGTTCAAAAAGGGCTGCTGGGCCGTGTGGTGGGTCTGAGATTGGCTCTGCTGCGCCTGAGCTGGTGTCGCTGGAGGTGCAGGGGATGCAGAGTCTCCTCTGCCAAACTTTGTGACATCACCTAAAAGAGCACTGACCTTAGTATCACCAGGGGAAAGGCCGGCTGGCTGTTAGCAACAGGTCTAAGTGGCAGCTCAAGCACTCACACCGTCAACGACCCCTCAGCCCCTCTGCACTGCAGCCACCTCTGGCCTCCTATGTCTTAGTGACAGGCCAGCCCAGCCCCTCCCAGTGAGCAAACTGACCTGAATATGGATTATTAGCTAGACTCCCATCTCGGCTGGCAAGGGCGGTAGGCGCTGCAAAGGGGATTCCATAGTAATCCTAGAAAGACCAAGGAAGACTCACTGAGCAAATGGTCTCACCCTGGAGAGCAGATCCAGCTGACAGAACAGGCATGGACATTCCGGTGATGCCACACTCCAAAGCAGCCCCAGAGAGCGGCAATATGGCAGCGCCTTTGCTGTGTGCAGACTGCAAATCCTAATGCCGATAGCAGAGACAATCTCACACCTATTTTTACACCACACATGGAGATCTGGTGAAATGCTACAGGCCAAGTCAACTTTACTGGTCTTTAACAAACAGCTATTGGAAAGGTAGAAGAGGCAAAGCCTAGCACTGCTAGGTAAGCACAGGCCCTGGGTCTTGGCCCTGACCAGGCTCGCCTCTCCGAACTCATTGAGCCCTAGCAACCGTGACAGTGCGCCAGCCATGCATGTGAATGCAAGTGCAACAGTGCAAAGAAAAAGGCTAAAAAGGCTGTGCTCTGGGGATGAAGAAGTCTAACCCTGGCCTTTAACCACTCAGCGCTCTGGGCTGCCCTAGTCCTTATCTGACAAAGCAATGATCAAACCAAGCACATCACAGCTTCTCAAAGGTGCTGCGGGGGAGTTCGTTTCAACTGCCAAGGTCCTCACTCACCATCGGCAGCCGCGACTGCAGCATCTGGAGTTCATCATAACCGTAGATCTGCAGAGGAGTTAGTGGATACATTAGGGAACACACATCAAAGCCACCAGGGGGCCAAAATTGGCACTCAAGAATGTGACTTGGGTAAGGTGCTATTGGAAAATATTCTGCCTAAGAAGAGTCTAGAGGGAGCGACACATGAGATATGAGATGGGTGGAGACAGGGAGATGGGGAGCTGCCTCAGGTGTGCAGCCCTGGTGTCACTCACATCCCCCTCACTCGTGCCAGTCCCCAACCAACCAGGACTGAGTCCTACTGTGTGCTCACCGGGTAAGCAGGAAGCAGCCCTCCAGGGCCCACGAGGTACTGATTGTGTAGCAGGGGAGGCACCCCTTGAGGAAGGTTTGGGGGTGCTTTGCCTATAAAGAAGAAAAATCAAACACAATGACCCACCCACTTTACAGTGAGGATCCTCTGTGGCTTGAGGTGGAGGCACAGGCCTGGAAGGTGAGCGCTGAGGGAGCAGGTCAGGAACTGAGGCACATACCTGAGGTCACCAAGGCTGTGGCCCTTGTACTGCTGCTGGGGACGCTCACAGTGGCCCCACCCAGGCACAGGCTGCTCCCAGGTAGGACAGCTCCTGAGGGCGGGGCACTTGGGGCAGAGGTTGCTGCTGTTGAGAAGGCAGCTGAGGACGAGGTGCTCTCCACACTGGCATGCTGGCAAAATAAAAGCTAGGATGTGGGTTTAAGGGCAAGAAAGAGCTGGAGCAGCCAGGACTCCAGCTCTATGGCTGAACAGGCAGTGAGTGATGCCGGTCCTTGGTGACTATAAGGTGAGGGAGCCACTGTGGCCAGATTCGGCCTCCAGGACTGAAGGTGAGCATGAAGCTTTCTAAGCCGGGGCTGGAAGGCATCAGAGTAGCACCTTTACTCTCAGCACTTCACAGACAGGGCAGGTGGGTCTCTGACAAGTCCAGGCTTGCTTGGTCTACAGAGTGAGTTTCAGACCAGTCCGAAGTACAAAGTGAGACTGCCTCAAACCAACCAACCAACCAACCAACCAACCAACCAACCAACCAACCAATGGTTAAGAGTACACACTGCTTTTCTAGAGGGGGAGTGTCTCTGGCCTCACCCCAGTGCCACAAGAACAGCAAACCACACACATAACTAGCCTCAAGGAAAGGACAGCAAGCTCTCAAAGGAAAATCCCTCTGAGACAGAGAGAAAGAGATGCATCTGAACACATTTAAAACAACCACCAACTACTTATAGGGTGCTGGAGAGATAGCTAATGGTTCAGAATTTATACAGCTCTTACATAGGAGCCAAGTTTTATTCCAAACAACGGCATTAGATGGCTCACAACCAAGTAAAATTGCAATGCTAGGGGATCCAATACCCTTTTGTAGACGCTGTGGGGACCTGCAGTCACACAGAGACACAAACAGATGCACACATGTAAATAAAGTTTTTTAAAGTTTTTAAAAAGGGCACTGTACAGATGGTACAGTGATTAAAAGTACCTCCTGCTGAAGACCTAGATTTGGTCCCTAGCAAACACCTGATGTCTCATAATTCTCTGTAGCTCTAAATTCAGGGCATCTGATACCCTCTTCCTGACCGCCATGGGTTAACAGCCACATACAAGGCACACATACAGAAACTGGGCAAACACTCATAAACTTAAAAGAGATATACATGCTTTACATGTTTGTTAGAAATAGACTAAGGGCATTCCCTTGCTGACACCTCCACTGGATTATTTCTTCTTCTTCCCACCCCCAATTTTTTTGAGACAGGGTTTCTCTGTGTAGCCTCAGAGTGTAGCCTACAAAGTGTAGCTACAAAGTGTAGCCTACAAAATGGACTCACTTTGTAGACCAGGCTGGCCTCGAACACACAGAGGTCCACCTGCTTCTGCCTCCCGAGTGCTAGGATTACAGGCGTGTGCCACGCCTGGCTGAAAACTTTCCTCAAGCTACCTATCTCTAAGCAGGGGAAGACGGTATGAAGGCGGATTAAAATTGCCCACTGCCAATAGCAAAGCCCCATGATATTAACACAGAATTAACAAGAATGCAACTTAATTTATATCTTTAGGCTAAAAGGTTGGACAATGAGTGAGATCTGCAGACAGCAATTAGAAACAAACCTATTCTTTGCAAAAAATGTCAAATAAAAAAGCCTATGAAACAAAGCTGTCCCTGCTAACGAGAGGTGCCCTGCCAGGAAAAGAGGAAAGCACAGGGCTTAAGGCAGTGAGTGAGGCATGAGACTCTAGAGCATCCAGATCAAAGCAAACCACTTTCCTGGGTGACCGTGGGCAGGTCTGGGTGGGCACTTACAGTGTGTGGCGTGCTTGTGGGGCGTGCTGCATGTGTGGAGGACAAGCTGTTCTGGTGGCTGGAGAGGGAACTAGAAGATAAAATAGACACCACATGGTCAACAAATGAGTTTTTTCCACAGAAGCAAGACATACCTGGTTTGACAGGCTATAATTAAACTCAATCAATCCTATCCCTGAGGGCACTGGACATCAGACTTCATACCCTTAAAATCCTATGGCTAACGTCCTTCAGCTGGTCAGATATAACACATCTGACTTCAGCACATTATAACCTTTTTGTGGTTATAAAGAGCCCAGAACACTGCAAGCCAAGGGAGGTTCTGTGTGGCTTGGCCCAAACCTAAGAGTGGAGCTTGAATTCCCATCAGATCCTGAGTTCAAACACTTTTGCTCTGAACTAAATGGATCAAGATCTCTACAAAGGAGTGGGTAACAAGCTGACTCCTTTTCCTGCACCCTATCCTAGTAATTTATCTCTGGAATCAGGAAAAACTCAAGTCAAATACCAATCCATCACCCTGACTCTACAGTACAGTGGCCTGGGTCAACAGCGGGGGACAGGACAGCAGTGTGTGCGTGCAGTTCCACTGTTTCCCCCGATCCTGCCAGCAGGAATACTGGAAGCCGTCAAGGTTCTCACCCCAGTGACTCTCTGGGGTATGACCACCAGGCCACACTGTGAGCCATATATTCAAGTCACGTCTATGTGACAACCTGTCAGAGACAACAAGTGGCTTTTCTTCAAGGCATCCATCAGCTTGGATGGAGCCTACAAGTCCCCAATCCTTTCTTTTCTCACCATCACCCACATACACACCTGCTAAGTTGAGAAAGGGGGCTGCTGGACAGGTCACCAGACTGGGACAAGGAGGGCAAAGTGGCAGTGTGCTGGGATGAAGAGGGCGGAAGTGCAGTGCAGGCGGTGGTGCTGGGCAGCGAGCCCACAGAAGGGAGGGCAGTAGGGTCTGTTGTCTTTGGAGCTGGAACCGATGAAGTAGCTGCAAGAAACACGTCTCTTTAGCTCTAGAAGCAAGAACTGCGGCACGCGGTATCAAGTCACATTCAGGCATGGAGACAGCATGCTAGAGTGTCTAGGATAGCTCAGCATGTCACCAGACAGCTCCACTTCCTGCAGACAGGACTATTAAGGACATGTGAGGGGTTGGGACAAAGAACAGACAACAACACCTTTAATCACCCTGATGTGGACTATTCTTCCCATTTCCAGAACCCTGACACAAGCACCCAGAAGAGAGAAGGTGGGCAAATCTGCTGTGTATACAGTCAGACAAATTTCCCTTCAGAGCACGGCACGAGGGAATGAAGAGCAATCAGGCAAGGCCTCCTCAGAGTGCTCCCACCACAGGGCTCCAGAGCAGGCACCTGAGGGCACATGTGGAAAGGTCTCATCTCAATGCTGCACAAGAATTCACACCAACATCTACTTCTAAATGCACAGTGGGAACTTATCTGGAATATGATTCAAAAGATTAATTACAGGGTACAGAGAAGGGTTTCTGTGTTTCAGAGATGACATGGAAACAACTGGTGACCATCGGAAAAGACTCAGCTTTACTGTCATCCACACATATAAGTCAGATATGTGCTTGGAAACACATCATTGCCTTTTCCAGGTGGCAAAGAGAAGCCGCTGTCCCTCTTGGGGAACCCTCTGTGACAAAGCCCTCCAACAAAAAGGGAGAGTTCTAAGTGGCTGGGAGCAGGCTGGCCAAATCCCTTTTTTCCGAGACAAGAGTCTCATGCAGCACAGGCTGACCTGGAACTCTATGTAACCAAGGATGACTTTCAACTCCTGATCTTCTGCCTCCGTCTCTGGAATGCTGGAATTACACCGTGCACCACCACACTCCTTTTGTCTCTTTGTCTTTTTCATGGGGAGAAGGTTGTTAGGTTTCATTCTGTTTTGTTTCCTTAGACACAGGGGCTCATCTTACTAGATAGTTAATAATGACCACGAGCTTCTCATCTCTTGCCTGCCGAATGCTCCCGTGACGGGCTTGCAAGAGCTCACTGCAGAGCTACATGTACGCCGGGGAGGCACTCTAGTGACTGAGCCAGTATTCAATGTTTTAATGCTGTTGGTTGCTAGTAAGACCATTAGTTGGGCAGCACTAACTCAGTAGGGCTATTACAGCCATAGGTGTTGCTATAATGTTGCAATGATAACTCAGTTGGTAAAAGTCATATTAGAGAAAAGAGGCCTCCAAGTGACAACTGGATTGTAGAGGCTGTAAGTAGCATAATAGGTATATTTTACTTCTTATCTGTGAAAGGGAAGTAATCGATGTAAATGAGTAAAAGGAAAGCAGTCAACAGCGGAGTTGTAGGGAGGCTACAGCGTATTAAGTTACAGAGTGCGACAGTTGGGTTGTAAGGAAGAGGAGCAATGATTCGACCCAGAGTAAGCAACAGGAGTGGGCTCTAATTTTTTTGCAATTAGGTTTGGCCAAGGCCGTTTCAGCCTCCAGTTAGATCCCCATAGGATAGAGGAGAAATTAATACATTAAAGCTGATTAACTCATAACTCTAGAATAGAACTGGTAATGTGGTAGTTTTTAATTTTTAATGTGGTTGTAAGAAGGATCACTAGTTAGCCAGGAGGGGGTGGTGCAGGCCTTTAATCTCAGCACCCAGGAGGAAGAAGCAGGCGAATCTGAGTTCGAGACTAACCTGGTCTACAGAGTGAGTTCCAGGACAGCCAGGGCTATCCAGAGAAACCGTGTCTTAGAGAAACAAAAAACAACATATGATTTGCATATGATTCTGAAAATGAAACTGGTTGTAAAAGAAACTGAGTGAAGACACTATGAACCATCTCACCCCAGACATGACCCATAGGTGACTTTATAAAAGATGCACAGAGATATAGTCTCCTGCAGGAACAGGAAGGGAGCATGACCAGGGCCAGAGAAGAGAGCCTGTTAACTGCACACTAGGATTCCCAGGTGAGTCTGAAGCCAGCCTTTGACAGAGGGAATACAGCTACCTGTGCTGTGGTAGTGTGCACCCTTAACCCTGGCACTTAGGAGGCAGCCGCAAGCACAGCCAGAGCTAAGAGTGAGACCATCTCAGAAACAAACAGTGCTTTCCAGGGGAAATGGACAAACTAACTTGGGGGAATTAACCACTGATCAGTTGGTGTTTTCCAGGAGTGTTAGCCACATTTCTCTGTTTGGAAGCTGCTAACCCTTCTCAAGTCTCTGATGTGGTTGGTTGGTTAGGGGTTAAGATGTTTTCAGATCAAGATACGTGTTTTAAGTTAATAGAGATGAGATATGATAGATACTGGTTTTCATCCAGAAATTTAGACTGATAAGATAGGAAAATGTTTTGTTCAAGTCTGACAAATACAAACAGCCAAATCACTATGAATGTAACATTTTTATAACTTCTGATTGTCTCATGGTTCCTCCCACTGTGTGTAGTTTATTTTATTCAGTGTGTAATAATATAAATGTATATGTTAAAAAGAATCATAATAAAAAAAAGTTTAAAAAAAAGGAAAGGGAGGAGATAAAGGAAGATCATGAAGCTATATCTTAATTAAAAATTAAAATATGTAAATCTGAAAGAAAAAAAAGAACTTATACTTACTGTCTACTGTGTGCTGACTTCGGCTACCACCATGTCCATTCTACAAAGAACAGAGAGAAAGAGTTAAACACATGGACATGTGCAGACAATCACCAGGGTGAACTCTCAACTGGGACAGCAACAACCATAAGCATAGTAGGTCAACCACATGTATTACTATATTAGTTAGCAAAGGAGCAATTATCTCTTTTCAAAGAGCTCTCTCTTTACTTCCGTGTGTGTGTGTGTGTGTGTGTGTGTGTGTGTGTGTGTGTGTGTGTGTGTGTGTGTGTGTGTGTGTGTGTGTGTCTGAGTGCACCTCACTTCGGCAAGTCCAGGGTAGCTAAGACTATGCAGAAAAACCCTGTCTCGAAAAACCAAAAAAAGCCTGTTATGAGGACAACAGCACTTCTGACTGGATCTGACAACTGTACCACAGGAAACAGTTCACATCTGGCACTGTAGACCTCGTCAAAGCCAGTGGCTGGGGAGGTAGGTGCTGTTGTTACTCTGATGGATGACACGATGTACCCATCAGTGTTTCCTAAACTACCCCGTTAGGCCAGCAAGATAGCTCTGTAAGCAAAGGGACCAGCTGCCAAGGCTCATGCCCTGAGTTAGATAGATACCTGGGACACACAAGCTAAGGAGACACCAACTCTTACAAGTTGCCCTACTGACTTCCACATGCATAGATGCACACACAAATACACACACACCAATAAATAAAACGAAAAGCATGTGTTGCCAAACTGCCCACTAACTTTCAAGGAGTATGTCCTAAGAGAAGAAAAGAACTCAAGAGAGCCACTTACTGCAACAGATCCTGGAGCTGGAGCTGGTGGGCTCGCAGAGCTTTGGTACGCAAGTCTGGGATGCACAGAACTCTGGTCATAAGAGGAAGACGTTGTTACTGGGCTAGTGGAGCTCAGGGAGGAGCTGGTCAGACTGGAGGAGGTGATGGCTGCAGTTGTGTAGGTGGAGTTCTGTACAGCGCTGGTCATTGGTAAAGAGGCATTCAAAGGGTCACTGCAAAGAGCACATGGTGTTAGACAAACACTGGTGCCGTCTGTCGCCAGTTAGTTCAGCATCCTCGTTGCACCACAGTTTTTAAATTATCAGGTTGCATCTCTAGACAGAGAAAAACCAATTGACAAAAACCTCAAATCTTTTATTTGCAAAATATTTCACTGAAGCAAAATTAAGTGTTGGAAAGCTGTGGAGAAGTGGGTCTCTCCTTGATGACTAGGGGAGTGTAAAGTGCTGTTGCCACTGTGCGAAGTCTGCCGCTCTCCAAGTGTATCACAGGACTCAGTAACTCAGCTGCTAGGAGCACTGTGCAGAGCACTGTGATTCACTGCAAGCAAAACGAGAAAAGAGCACAAGTGTCCACCAACTAGGGATGTGCCCCATCTGCTCAGTGAAATGGTTGGCAATAGAAACCCACACGCTGTATGGATGACCTTTGACCTTCGCAAATGCTAAGTGAAAGCTAAGCGGCCCAAAAGCCACATTTTATATCAGTCTAGTCACACACACAAAACACCCAGATCAGACAAGTTCTGACATATTCCCTGTCAAAGGGAGGCAAGGAGCAGGAGGAGAAAGGGAGAGCCCGTGCGACAGCAAACTCATCACTGCTGAGGGCCGCACAAACCAGTATGATACTGTCTTCTCCAAGTTCTTGACTCTGTGCTGTCTTACTTGCAAAGAAAGGAATATGATCAGTCACACCAAGAAAAGAGGTTTGTACCTTAAAGACTTCGGATACAAGCTGATAGGGATCTGACTGCTGTTCTCAGTGCCTGGAGCTGCTGATCCAAACTCAGACAGAGATGGCTCTGACCCAAATTCCAGCGCCCCAAACTGAACATTTAATCCCGTGACATCGGCAGAACCAGGCATTTCCACCGCTGATGCAGGAACCTAGGAAAGCAAAGCTCATCAGGAACAGAGGGGAGGGGCTCCAGGCCTCAAAGGCTTACAAAGACTCAAGCAAGTAGCTTCCTTGGGCTACACTGGCAAAAACAAACAAGAAAAAGGAAAGGAAGAGAAAGAGAACGTTTTAAACAATGAGTGAAATGAGCAAACAACTTAACAGGTCTCAGGGGAACGCTCCACGTTAATACTATAAATGGCTTTAGGGTTGTTGGGGGTGTGTCATGGCAGGTGGTTACGAGGACAGTCTGCTGTTTTCAGGGACATACCAGTGATGAAAACATTAACTGGTCAGGTAATCACAGATCTTCCAACCATGAGATACCACCACGCAAAAACCCAAAAGTGCTTTGAATCAGGCCCTCAGGTCTGCACTTGAACTAGGGAGGCTCTGACTCCAAGCACGGATTCACTCTAATAACGACTCCAGTGCCTGAGAAATGACCAAACTGCGCCGAAGCACTGAGCTACGCTTGAAGCCATTTGAAGCAGTGACGGAAGGCACTGCAGCACAGTGTCTAATGCTTAGTTCTCCAATACACGAGCTAGTGTGGAATAACCACCTTAGGACCAAACTCAGGGTGGAATGCATACCTTGGCAGCTGGAGGGATCCGGCGCTTCGGGAGTTTCATGTGTTTGGGCTGCGGTTGGTGGGCAGATACCATATTTTCGACAGCCATGCTAGGAAGCTGCAGAAGTCTGTTCACAGTAGAAGGACCATCTCCAGGGGCTGACTCTCGGTGTTTTGCCTGGGAAGGAAAGGACTGCAAACCAGGAGGAGGAACACTGACTGCTGGGGTCTGGTGCTGCTGCCGTTGGCTCAACTGGCTAAGAACTGGGGACGGTTCCGGCTGCGATTTGAAGTCTATGACATGTGGAAAGAATAAAGCAGCAGCAATGAGTAATTCTGCAGCACATGTTAGGAGGCTTCTATTAAATTAACTATTTGAAAAGAGCAAGACAAATATAAATGTATAATTGGTTATTGGAAAGGTGTCCAATGATTTGTCCCTTATTTCCCATGCAGGGAAGACACGAAGTAGAGTTGTCCGAGGAAGTGCTGCACACACCTGCCCATTAGCTGAGATTTATATACAGATTATTTTACCAATTCTGCTGCATTCTCGTGTGCATGTGCAGCACTGGCAGTCAGCACTACCAGAGTGGCTCTCCACCTTATTTTGTTAAGACAAGGTCTCTCACTGGACTTAGAGGAACTCACTGTTCAGCTAAGCTGGCTGGCCAGCGAGCTCTAGGGAGCTGCATGCTAGGATTAGATGTCTCTGTACCCAGCCTTACCATGGGTGCTGAGACACCAAACACAAATGTTCCTCTGTACACAGCAGCCACTTTGCAAACTGAGCCATCTCTCCGGCCACCAATTTGGTAAATACTTTTAAAATGCTGTTTTGATTACTATATAGTTTGTGTAATGTTACAAAACTATCAAGAGCACATATGGCAATCTCAGCCCTTCCCTCTGCTGTCCTCGTGCTTGCTCCAGAGAAGCAGCTCTGTGAGCAGGCTCCTGATGACAGGGACTATCTAAATTTCACACAGGTCAGTACTTTTTGGAGGTTGCTCTGTTTTATTGGGCAGAGAGTGTCCTTCCTCATCCTTAGGACACTGAACTCAGTATGCACAGTCTTTATTTCAGACTGATATTACATGGATGAGCTATGAAAAGCAAAGTGGTAATGAATAAACATACAGCCCTTGTCTCAATACCACAAAATCAATTGCTAGAACATGTCGATTACAATTCTAAAAGACAGAACAGTCTTTTCTGGTTGTACTGAATCCAATTAATGTAAAAGAAATGCAAACTGGGTGTTAGGGTACACGCTGAAATCCTACAACGCTAGAACTGCTCCAGGGAGCAAGGGGGGAAACCAGCCAAGGCATGGAAATCCTACTTGAAAAAATAAAAGCAGCACATCCCATATTATATTAATAAGGTCATTCCAACTTAGAGACACATGCCAAAAAGGTTCATCAGAGCATGGAGACAACCTGCTTCTATCTATAGACCTCCCTTGTTATTAACTATGTGGGAAAGCTAACAGCAGAGGCTTATAGCTACTATCTGAATATTGTGTTTGGATGTGACTGGATCCAGCATGTTTGTATGCAGTAGACTTACTGTGCCTAGGTTTGGGCCTAACATCTGCCTTCCTTCCACAAATCTATAATTATGCTATCTGTCAGGCAGAGGGTGGCTATAAATCCAGCTTCCACTAGAGCTGAAGAGGAGTCTCTCTCACAAGCATTACTTTGAGCATGGCAAGTCATTTCATGAAGCACAAAAGCAACCATGTAATCAATTGAAGTAACCCCCACTGTCTCTCACACTATCTTTCACACTAGTACATCTGACAAATGGTAACTTTGTGTTAAAAGGGGACTTCGGTGGGAGTTTTATTTAGAAAACATCAAGTTTACACATGTTCCCTTTATAATAGAAAGTAATTCTTGGGTGAGGTGGTGGCAGTGCACACCTTTAAAACCAGCACTTGGGAGGTGGAGGCAAATAAATCTCTGTGAGGCCAGCCTGGTCTATAGAGCAAGTTCTAGGACAACCAGAGCTACACAGAGAAACTTAGTCTCCAAAATCCAAAAAGAAAAAGAAAGTAAGCTTTGGTAAAGTCATGATGGCCACTACAAAATGACAGATAAGGATGTGTCACAGCTCTTGTGGGCTTTCTTATCCTTTGTGGTGCAGCACTAGAGGCCAGGGCCTCACACATAGCAACCAAGCACCTCTGAGGTGCATCCCTAGACCCTTCTAATAAAAACCCACAAGTACTACCCACATCTGCTCCAGGTATCATACACTTGCTTGCCTACTTGCTCTTTCAAGTAGTTATTTTTTTGTGTATAGCTATTTCACTACGTATCATATTTGTGGGTGTGGCCATGAAGGCCAGAAAAGGGCACTGGATTACCTGAAACTGGAGCTATAAACAGTTGTAAGCATCGCCATGTGGATGCTAGGATTCAAACCGGGGTCCTCTGGAGGACCAACCAGGACTCTTAACTGCTAAATTCACCTCTCTAGCCCCAACTGCTTGGGTTTGTTTGTTTTTGTTTTTGTTTTTTGTTTTTTTGCAGGGTCTCACTATATAGTCCTGGCTGGCCTGGAACTCAATATGTATACTCAAACTGAAGGAGATAATTTTGCCTCCCAAGTGCTGAGAAGTGCATGTGACAAGCTCGCCCACACTGGCTTTTGCTTGGCCTCTGAGACAGGGTCTCACACTATACCCTAGGCTGGTAATTCTCCTGCCTCCACCTCCTCAGTGTTGGGATCACAAGAATGAGCCATCACACGGCATTCTTGCTCTTCTCTTCCAGCCAGGCATCTATCTACTCCTGTTATTATATGTAGCACTATACAATAAGCCCACTGACCGAACTTTCCAAAGCTGCGTGCATTCTAAGAGACTCTGAACAAACTGCTCCATACTGTGCACATACAACAGGCTCTGCTGATGATTCAATATAATAAACCAGCTCAGAAAATATATACTTACCAAAATGATTGAGGACTGAGGCCTGGGGCGCTGAGGGCTTGAGGTCCCAGGAAGCAGTAGTGGCTGGAGGGCTGGCACTGCTCTGCTGTGCATTTGAAGTGGCAGGAAATGGGCTCAAACCTGGTGCTTTCAACTTGTCCAAAATCTGAGAGCTAGAGATAGTCACCATTTTTGATGGTGCCAGTTCTCCAAATCCTGAGCCAAGGACGGATGACTTTAGAGATATAAAGAGAACAAGCCCTTAGTGTTTACTCCAGGCATGCAAACACAAGTGTCTTTAGAATCATGTGAATGGGTGAGCTTTCATGTACTTGGTTTAGAAACAGTATATGAAAACAGTATATGACTAGGTGGGCATGGTAGTGCAGGCCTTTAATCCCAGCACTTGGGAGGCAGAGGCAGGTAGATTGCTGTGAGTTCGAGGCCAGCCTGGTCTACAAAGTGAGTCTAGGACAGCCAAGGCTACACAGAGAAACCCTGTCTTGAAAAAACAAACAAACAAACAAACAAAACAAACAAACAAAAAAAGAAAATTGACTATGCCTCAGCAATCAGCTAAATAAAGATGCATTCTCCCTAATACTGATGTGAGGTTAAGACAACAGAAACATTTATTACCAACTTGGGGGAAATTTTTATTATTTATTAGTACTTATTTACTATTTTTAATTCATAGGTGCTGGGAACCAAACTTGGATCCTCTGCAAGAGTAGTAAGCACTTTTATCTTTTGGGCACTTGCTCCAACCCAAAATAAACTTAAAACAAACAAACAAACAAAACAAAACAAAAACAAGTAAAGGACAAAAATATGTGCTGACAGACCAAAACACAAACCTTCTATAACCAGCAAACAGTGATGGCCTGTAATGACAGGAAGAGCAGGGGTCAGTCCAGAGTGCTCCTTGCTCACACAGATACAAGGAGGCTGGGAAACGCCAGCAGTGCTGTGCCAGCTGACTAAGGACAACAGCCACTCCACAAGTAAGCAGAGCAATAGCAAAAACAAGGGTTCCTCTTTTGCTTTATTTATCTTTGTTTTCTCAGACACGGTCTCTCAGTGTGTTGCCCTGGCTGTCCTGGAACTCATTCTGGAGACAGAGTCTCTCTAGCCCTGGCTATCCTAGACTTCCCAAATGACTGGGAAGATAATCAAGTGGGCTACCAAGATGGCCACAAAGTAGAGGTGACAACAACTCTCTTCAAGTGGGCCATCACGTGCACATGTGCACACACACAAGCACAGCCACAGTAAAGACGTGGAAAGATTCCATTAATAAAAGGGTGCCTTCGTCCCAGGCACCATTCACTGACAAGAACTCAACAAGAAGGTTTTCTCTCAGCCCAGGAAACTCAGTAGCTAAATTCCACACGGACTCATCAGATATGTGCTTGGAAATCACAGCATCATTGTTTCCGGGATGCAGATCTGTGGCCAGCATTATAGTACTTACGAGGAAATAAACAAGATGTGAGCCATAAATGCTTAGTGACAGCTGCTAATGGCTGGATTCCTCAAGACCCCAACTTGAAATTAAAGTGAATTACCAAACTTTGAGGAGAATAGGCGTTGGCAGATGTGGAGTTGCCAGTCCCTGATGCCAACTGATTGTTGTGTTGAGAGTTTGTGAACACAAGGGCTTGGCCAAAGCCTTGCTGCTGGGACGTTTCAAAGGAGTTGACTTCCGTAGCTTGAGTGGGAGGAACAGGCTTCTGGAGCAAGGCCACCAGATCAATGCTAAGCAGATGAAAGACAAACAGCAATCAGCTGTCATGAGCAAGTTGCACCAGCCAGTGAACTAGAGAGCAAATCAATATGAAGAAAATTTAAGCTAGAGATTGAATAAGCAAAACCACTGGAAAATGGAGTTTCAGAGAGATCAAGACAGAAGCTCAGAGTGACCAGTAACAGGTTACATAACCAGCTTAAACTCCAACTTAGGACGTGCATCTTCACTGAGGATCCAGTGATACAAAGAGAAAGACTGCAACATCTTACACACATTGTGACTTTATCTCGTTTCTTCTTTTCCCCTTTGAACTTCTTGATTTTTGTTTGCTTTGAGACAAGCGTCACTGTGCACACCAGGCTAGCCCCTAACTAAAGAGCTGCCCTTGCCTCCACCTTCTCAGTGCTAGGATTTAAAGTGTGCGCCACCACCCCAAGCATCAGTTTTCTTGAAACAGTGATTTAATATTCTTAAAGCATCAAGAGACTCAGCTATGGTACAAGTTTAAGTCTTAAATTTATTTTAAATATCCATATAAATTTTGTATTCTGTCTCATAACTTATTTAAGCATGTAATTGTCTCTTTAAAATATTTAAGAATGAAAGAATTACAAATTAGCAACGACTCTAACAACAACGTTATCCTAATGGCCCCAGCACTCTGCACAAAGGACCACCTAATATTCCAATGTGAGCCCGTGGCCTCAAGAAGACTGAAGTTCAGGACAGACACTGCCTGCCACACCAACCGCCCCCCCCCCCCCCAGAGTGGGGCCTGAAAGAGGATTCTCTAGGACGCTGGTCCCAAAGTCCCTGCAGAAGCTTCCCCTAACAGCTGACTGAAACTCACCAGTCAGTGAGACAGGTTCTCAGTAGTTAAACCATGCAGGCTTTACTGCTCACACTGGGCAAGCTTCTAGCCAGAGGTCCTTTCCTTTTACCCAATCATCTTTACTCTCCTGAAACCAATCTCAATTCTGAGGCTCATAATCCAAAACCTAAGTTAGTGCTCTAATCATGATATCCCAATTCCAGCGACACACATAAGTTCTGTGTGTGTGTGTGTGTGTGTGTATATACACAATATATATATTGACCATAAAACTTGCAACACTACCAGAATCAGAGCAAGTTCTCCTCCAAAAGGTTAGGTAGAAAGGCCCAAGTGAGAAGCAGTATTGCTGGGTCTCCAGTAGAGGCACTACAGCTGGGCATGGTGGCCCAGATTTTTTATCCCAGCACTTAGGAGGCACAGGCAGGCAAATTTTTGGTCTATATAGTGACTTCCACGACACTCAGAGCTATATTGAGACCCTGTCTCAAAAATAAATAAGAGAACTATCAAAAAAACAAAGAAAAAGAAGAAGCAGCACAAAACAGCACCACCACCACCACCACCAACAACAACAACAACAAAAAAAAACAAAAACAAAACCAACCCAGGGTTTGGACCGGCGGGTGGCTTGCAGAAGCTTAGAGAATAATAGCACCTGCCACCCAAGCCTGACAACATGGTTCAATCCAAGGGACACACATGGTGAAGGAGAGACCCAACCGTCACAAACTGTCCTCTGACCTCTGCACACATATGGACCATACACCAAAATAAAAAGTAAAATGCACACACACAATAAATAAGAAAGAGTTTAAAAAATCATTAATAAGAAGGAACATTCTGGGCTGGAGAGATGGCTCAGAGGTTAAGAGCACTGACTGCTCTTCCAGAGGTCCTGAGTTCCAATTCCTAGCAACCCCAAGAACATTCCAGTTACTGACTGTTGACAAGCAAAGAAGATTTTATCTCAACCCAGGAAACTCAGTAGCTAAATTCCACATGGAATCATCAGATATGTGCTTGGAAATCACAGCATCATTGTTTCCGGGATGCAGATCTGTGGCCAGCATTTTAGCACTTACAAGGAAATAAACAAGATGTGAGTCATAAATGCTTAGTGACAGCTGCTAATAGCTGGATTCCTCAAGACACCATACTGAATGAAATAAACCACGCATGGTGGCCCACGCCTTTAATCCCAGCAATTGGGAGGCTGATGTGCATGTGTGTCTCTGGATTCAAGGCCAGCCTTAGTCTATACAGATTGCAGGAGACCCTATCTCAAGCAAGCAAACAACAAAGAAGCAAATGCACATCATACTGAAATGAAAGTGAACTGCCAAACTCTAATAACAGTCACTGGCCGCATCTAGACTACACATCAAAATTATGAAGGGGAAATAAAGTAACTCAGCTATGTATACATTCATTTTTGTTCAGTTTCACTATAAATAACCAATTCTCTTTAAACCCACGATCCTTCTGCCTCAGCCTCTGGAATGCTAGGATTACAGGTGAGCCCTAACTACCAAGCCTTACTGTCCAATAGTTTAAAAGTGTTACTATCCTCAGGACTGCACATAGTTCAGTCAGTAAAGAGATTTCTTTACAAGTGCAAGAATATAAATTTGAGCCGGGCAGTAATGGCACACGCCTTTAATCCCAGCATTTGGGAGGCAGAGGCAGAGACCAGGCCAGCCTGCTCTACAAAGCGAGTCCAGGACAGCCAAAGCTACACAGAGAAACCCTGTCTCCAAAAGAGAGAGAGAGAGAGAGAATATAAGCTTGATCACCAAATGCAGGGCATGGTGGACACAAGTGGGTTCTTAGGCATGCTGGCCAGGCCAGCGTAGACTACCTAATAGTTCCCAGCTGGGCACAGACAGGTGTTTTCCCTGGGCCTTCAGATGTCCTGGGGAAGGTAGCAAGCACAAGGCGCTGATACTAGCCAGGCATGCCTGCCTCCCTTACCCCCAAAGGACGCACTGTCCACGTACTTTATGCCGCTAAGCTGGGACAAGGCGGGGTGGCTGCTGCCCCGGTGAGGGAGCTGATGGGTCCCTGCAGTCTGCAGCAGAGAGAGGCCAGGTTCTCACCCTCCTCTTTGGAGAGGAGCTTCCACTGCCGCCGCAGTGAAGGAAGGCCCTGAACTTTCTTGCCAGAATAAGACAGCCAGGAGACAAAGAACTAGGTTTTAATCCATGCACTAAGTTTCATACATTCCGACTAGAGAAAAGATTAAGCTAAAGATAAAAGAAAAGGGGGGAAGGAAAAAGCCAGGAAAACGGAGTAAAAGACAAAAACCAGGGAACCCCAGGGGTTTTAAGGCCCTGGGTTGTAAAAAGGGGTGGGCAGATTGAGGATATGCTTTTTGTTTATAGTAAATACCCCTGAGAGCCTGTCTCTGGGGCCTGGCCTCTTGTTATATCCTATCTGAAGGGAACCAGGAGTGCTGTTCTGGAGAGGAGGGGACTCAAGACCCCTGTCCAGCAAATCTCCACACCCAGCCGAGGAAAACTTATCGCCCCCCACCCCCAAATATGGGCCAGGGGTCTGCGAGATGGTTCACTGGGAGAGTAGGTTCTGCCAAACTGGACAGCCTGAGTTTGATCTATGGAAGCCAAATGACGGAGAAAACGGAAGCGTACAAGGTGACCTCTGACCTCTGACTTCTTCCACAGAAGCAAGGTGGCACATGGGCAGGAGGCACATGGGCAGGAGGCACATGTGTGCAGGGACAAGCACACAAAACAAACAATGTAAAAAGATGTTTTTCAGGATGGACAGGCTTCCTGAAGAACAACACAGGCTGTCTGTCCCCTAGCCTCCTGCATCCTCACACAGGCACACACAAAAAGATGCTAACCTCAAAGTCCCCTCTTTTTCTGGAATTTAAGCACATTAAAACTATATACCTATTTAAAATGGTGTTTAAATTAGGTTAGGGACCATCTAAACAAATGCACGAAGAAAAGCCAAAAAAACTAATGTAGAAAATATTTTTTGTTCATTTTGTTTTTCAGGAAAAAGTCTCTCCCTGTAGCCCTGGCTGTCCAGGAACTCCCTCAGTAGATCAGGCTGGCCTTGAACTTACAGAGTGTGAGCCACTACAACCCGGCTTATTCTGTAAATAAGTCAGTAATTATGAATTGTAAGTACGTTTAGGATAAGCTCTGCACCGACGCTGACAAATCACAAGAACAGCTGCCATTCACTCAGCACTAGACACAACAGTAAGAAGTGAGTGAACTACGGAATAGAGGCACGTGAAAAAGAAACTGGAAGATTAGAGTGAAAACCGTGAACAGTCGTCCTAAAGCCAAGTTTTGATTATGCCTCGCGTGAGAACAAGGCAAAGTAAACGCAGCGGGAGCCTTCACCTCTGCCCAGCTGTGGCGTGCTTCTCCGCTGGGGCAGACGAAGCCGTGAAGACTTTAGTTTCCGTAAGCTGTGGGAAGAGGAAAAAAAACTTTACTCTTGGTCTGTACAAAACCAAAGCATACGGTCACCTAGAAGGTGTCTAAAGGAAACTAAACACACACAAGCCAGCAGGTAAGCCTGCCCAGAAAAGGAAACTAATGCAGTGTGCCTGCAGCCTTCTTGTCCTAGCCTGAGTGCCCCATGTGAGCTCACACCACAGAGCAGCAGAGTGCCGAGAAGCAGGGAACTTGGAAAAGCTTGATTTTTTTTCCTCTAAAGATAGAGTCTTTTCTATTTCATTGTAATTTTTATTTCATTTTAAAGTCATAGGCTTGTGATTTTTAGATTTTTTTTTTTTAATATTATGTGACCGTATGCTTGTACATGTGTGCCTGAGGCATCAATTCCGAAGTTGGTCCTTGGCCTACACTTGAAGGCACAGCTCTTCCCCCACCAATAAATAATTTTTTAAAATGTTTAAATTTTGAATATCTTCAGCATTTTTCAGAGTTCATTGATACTCTGATTTTATTATTGTCAATGGTGTAATGACCTGACCTAAAACTACAGTACAAAATGGTAGATGTTTAAGAATATTTTACAAATTGTTGGAAATTCTGTTGTAATCCTAAACCAAAATTCACAATTTTTTATGAAACTTAAGCTAGCAACTCAAAGAACAACTTTGGAAATCTGACCCAGTATAATCAAGAGTTAGGTGCTAATTTAAGATTTTCATGCTGAGAATGATGGGAGGAAACCATGATGTTTTATTATACATACAATGTTCTGTCTGCATGTGTGCACGCCTGCAGGCCAGAAGAGAGCGTATCTCATTATAGATGGTTGTGAGCCATCGCATGGTTGCTGAGAATTGAACTCGGGACCTTGAAAGAGCAGACAGCGTTTTGGTGTGTTTGTTTGTTTGTTTGTTTGTTTAGCTGGTTTTTGAGACAGGGTTTCTCTGTGTAGCCTTGGCTGTCCTGGACTCACTTTGTAGACCAGGCTGGCCTCGAACTCACAGCGATCCGCCTGCCTCTGCCTCATGAGTGATGGGATTAAAGGTGTGTGCCACCATGCCCGGCTCAGACAGTGTTCTTAACCACAGAACTGTCTTTGCAGCCACGTGATGCCTGTATTTTCGTGGTAAAGCTTTAGTTTCTGTAACAACAAAACACTGTATGCACAGTCCCTAGCCTAAGCCAGCATCTATCTGTGTTCTGTGTCAGAACTAAAGTGACACAGAAGACACACAATGCTCAGCCACAGACCTGAGTTTAGTTGGAGAACCTCCACATTTAGATATGCAACCACTTAACAGGTCCCACTAACCCACAGTTTAAGGGGCTCAGGTTTAAGATCCATTTTCTAATTATTCCTAGCCCCCACACAGTTGCTCACACTCATCTCTAACTGCAGCTCCAAGATATCTAATGTCTTCTTCTGGCCTTTACTGGCACCATGCTCTGGCCCACCCCTTTAATCCCAGCACTCAGGAGACACAGGCAGGTGGATCTCTGTGAGTTTGAGGCCAGCCTGGTCTATGGTGTGAGTTCCAGGACAAGCAAAGCTACACAGAGAAACTCTCTCAAAAACCAGCAAAAAAACAAGACAAGAATAAAGAAACCACTGGACGTGGTGGAATGTCCCTTTAACCCAGCACTTGGGAGGCAGAACCAGGAGGATCTGAGTTTAACCAGTCTGGTTTAGAGTTCCAGGACAGCCAAGGCCACTTATAGACACAGTGTCTCAACAAACAAAAATCTTTTTACTTAGACCCATGTGCTAAAGAAGCCAACTCTTTGGGAAGCATGGACAGATGAAAAACAAACAAACAAACAAACAAACAAAAAAAAAAAGAAGCTAAGCAGCACCGGGCTCTTCTCTGAAGCAGAGAGGCTATGACACACACCAAGAGGAAGTCTGAACAGAGGGCACACTCACATCCTCACTCCAGTCTTCTGCTGTCCACTCTTCCACAGAGTTCTTCCAGGCACCTGACAGAGGACAGTCAAAGTCAGTCAGCAACTACTAAGTCTGTGAGTCATATAAGATAACAACTCACCTCATTAGGGACTTCTTTAAGTCTCTTCTTGATAAAAACAAAAATGGTTCTATATTCAGGTACAGTAGCACAGCATTTGGGAGGCAGAGGCAGGCAGATCTCTGTTCAATGCCACCCTGGACTACAAAGCAAGCCCAGGACAGCCAAGGCTACGGAGAAATTTGTTTCCCAACACCGCCCCCAACCCCCGAAAAAACAAACAAACAAACAAACAAACAAAAAAACAAACCCAAACTCAAACCAACCAAACAAACATAAAAACAAAACAAGTTTCTATAAAATACCCAGAGCTATATGCTTAAATCAAATTAATGTCTCAAACTGTAATAAGAAATATTTTTAGCAATTCTGCTATTAAGAAAATACAAACATGCCAAAAACAACAAACAACAAAACCCCCACAATCACCAATAAATTTATTTCTTATGATATACATTTGATTAATATAAAATTGAGTCCTAGGATATGGTGGGACACACCTTCCTCCCAGCAGAATCAAGAGCTATCTCTAGGAGTTCAAGGGCACAAGGGCACTATGGCAGATATAGTTCCATCATAGTTAGGACTAAGGAGTGAGGCCCTGCCTATCTCAAAAAAACAATATAAAACAAACACACACAAACAAACAATCTGGATTACCAGGGCAGCATACAGCCTAACATTAGAGTGCTTGTTTTGAAACCTCAAAAAACTCAATAGTAACATATAAATATGTAAAGTGCTGAAGAGTTCGCTCAGTCAGTCAAGTGCGTACTGTAGAAGTGGGAGCACTTGAAGTCAATTCTCAGTATCCATGCGGCAGGGCTGGGGACACAGAGGGGCTGGGGACACAGAGAGGCTGGGGACACAGAGGGGCTAGGGAAATGCTAGAGGGTGACAGAGAGTTTGCTGTGTGAGCATGGAGAACGGAGTTACATTAACAGTAACTCATGCAGAAGCTGAGCACAGCCAGCCCAGTGTTGGGGAACAGAGGTATGTACATGCAAGCAGAGCACTGTATACATAATAATAGATAAGTCTTTTTTTTTTTTTAAGGGAGTTTCTTTTTTAATGAAATGATTTTTTAAAATATTTGTTTAGTCCTTTATACAGTATTCTGCCTGCATGTACCCCTTGCAGGCCAGAAGAGGGCACCAGATCTCATTATAAATGGCTGTGAGCCACCATGTAGTTGCTGGGAATTGAACTCAGGACCTTTGGAAGAACATACAGTGCTCTTAACCTCTGAACCATCTCTCCAGCCCCCTGAGTTGGTTTCTAAGCAGAAAGACATAATGCATAGTGATAGCTGTAGCACTATGAATTGCTCTGTCTGGGAAAACCTGCCATATACCCTGCAGGGTAAGACCACCACTCACTGGCTATGGAAGGAGTTGAACTTGGATTCTTAACAATTCTACAACATTCAAACTTTTCAGTAAGAATTTCATGAGAATGACAGAATTTCAGATCTATTGTCCTATAACCCAAAATATATGGGATAATTTGATGACATCATTTTCAGCTTCAGTGTGTTTAAGGTGAGTTAGCTGGAATGAGTGAATTGGTAACATATACATTACAAGGGACAATGCAGGCAAAGCTCACTCCCAGCAGGATAGGCACGCACGAAGCCATGGGGCAGAGCAGTGTAACACAGCTGCTCAATGAAGACAGCACAATCTCCTTCCGGCCCCTAGCCCCCCACCATCTCTTTCTTCTTCTCTTTTGGTTTTTGAGACAGGGTCTCAGCATTCAGTTTGGCTATCCTAAAAACTCCCTAAAACTCCCAGGACAGCCTTGAACTTAAGAGACCCACCTACCTGCCTGCAGAGTGCTGCATTAAAGGTGTGCAGCACTAAACTCGGCCTGAACATCACATGTTGTATAGGAACCGAACAACTTTAAAAATTTAAGAAACCTGTTAGTTTTAATTATTTTGTGGTGGGAGTGGGGTGGGTTGCAGGTGTCACAGCATGAATGAGGAGGTCAGAGGACAACTTTTTTTTTTTCCCCAGAGGACAACTTTTAAGGGTCTGTTGTCTTCATCTTATGCGTTCCCAAGATCAAACTCATCAGGATTTGGGGACATGTGCCTTTACCATTTCCAGAAAGGTTTATTCCTTCTCTTTTGAGACTGGCTTCAAGTTCAGTCCAATCTGTACCCAGCAACATGCCTAGTTTACGTAGCACTGGAGTCACACCTAGGTGAACACTTTGGCCATGAATGACATACTCACTTCGGGTTTTTTGTTTTGTTTTGCTCTTTTTGGTTTTTAGAGAAAGGGTTTTTCTATGTGGCCATCCTGGACTTGCTTTATAGACCAGGCTGGCCTGGAACACACAGAGATCTGCCTTCCTCTTAACTCCCTAGTGCTGGGATTATAGGTGTGCACCACCAAGGCAGGCTTTCTGTGTGATTTTTTTTTTTTTTAAGTTTTATTTTTATGTATATGACTGTTCTATCTGTACATCCACCTGAATGTCAGAAGAGGGCATCAGACCCCAGTATAGATGGTTGCTGGGAATTGCTGGGGTCCTCTGTAAGAGCAGACAGTGCTCTTAACCACTGAGCCATCTCTCCAGCCCTTCTGATTCTTAACTACGCAAAATTTCAAAACAAAAGCATACCTTTGAGTCCATAAGAACTTTTACTTGGAAGCTCCTGACATATACTGTGAGGCTTTGTCATCCCTTCTGTGGATCGAAGTAAAAAGGAAAGCTGGTCAACAGGTAAAATAAAGTTAATGTATTACAACAGTCCTCCCCACGGAGTGACCAAGTCCCAAGCGTATTAAATGGAAAATTCTAGAAACAAAGCATCAACCACATTCATACAATACTTTTGACGGTTTTTACTTCACTTAATTAGCTCTAATTGCTAATGTCTTATTATGCCTAACTGACCCATTAAAGCATTGGGTCCAGAAGATAGGTAAGTGAGTGAAGGTGCTTCCTGACAGGTCTGATGTCCTGAGTCCATTCCTGGAACTCACTGGTGGAAAGTCTTCAGACCTCAGAGCATATGTGTGTGTATACTCACACTCCCTCACAAAAAAAGAAAAAACATCAAAGATAGAGAAGAGTAAAGAGAAGACACATGCTGCCAAGTTCTGGTTTCTGCGGGTATACACACGGGCACAAGAATCCATACCTATGTGCATACAGACAAATTCTTTTTGTTATTTTTGGTTTTTTTGAGACAGGGTTTCTCTATGTAGACCTAGTTATCCTGGACTCGCTTTTATAGACCAGGTTGGCCTTGAACTCACAGCAACCCACCTGCCTCTGCCTCCCTGAGTGCTGGGATTAAGGGCATGAGCCACTACATCCATTTTACAAACACATTTTTTAAAAGAATTATTTATTATTATACATACAGTGTCCTGCCTGCATGTACGCCTGCAGGCCAGAACAGGGCACCAGATCATACTACAGATGTCTGTGAGCCACCATGTGGTTGCTGGGAATTGAACTCAAGACCTCTGGAAGGTCTTTACTACTGTTTTATGATAAACGCTCATTTTGGCTCTGACATGTAATTACCAACAACTATCCGCTATTTTAAAGTATACAACTGGGTAGATTATAGCATACTGACAATTTATTTAACTATCAAATTACTTTAAGAAAAAAAAAACCTGCACTGCAGATTAGAGCTGCTCTCAACCTTGGCCAGAAGCTCCTCTGTGCTATGGCTACAGTTAATGTAATAAGGCATCTCTGGTAAAATAGAGTCTACGTGACTAATGAGAGCTCAGCTTTAAAGGGGACACCTGGAGTAAGGCTCAGACACATCATGGATGAGGCGGCGGAAAGAAGATGGGGAGGCTCTTGTGAAATGCTGTCTTCTAGGCGTGACATGGTCGTCGTAACAGAGAGTTTTGTTGTAGTACATGGCACGAGGTGGCGTCATGAATGCAGGTGGAGCAGGAAACCATGGAGCACTGCACAACTAGCCCAGTGTTACTGGGAGGGTGGAAAGCCTTGCAACTTCCCTTCCAGGTGTGGAGGTGTTTGGATAAAAGGCTGCTGGGACCAGGAACCCAGGGCCACAGAGTCCTTTTTATTTTTATTTATTTTTTTTATTAATTTATTCTTGTTACATTTCAATGGTTATCCCATCCCTTGTATCCTCCCATTCTTCTCTCCCTCCCATTTTCCCATTATTCCCCTCCCCTATGACTGTTCCTAAGGGGGATTGCCTCCCCCTGTATATCCTCATAGGGTATCAAGTCTCTTCTTGGTGACCTGCTATCCTTCCTCTGAGTGCCACCAGGTCTCCCCCTCCAGGGGACGTGGTCAAATGTGAGGCACCAGAGTACGTGAGAAAGTCATATCCCACTGCACAGAGTCCTCTTTATGCCTACAATTCCACTGGTGGGCATTCCTTATTCTGCTCACTGACACATCATTTCATGGACACTTGTTCCTATTTGGGGTAATTGTAAAATTATGCTATGAAACTTTTGAGCCTGTGAGTTATTCTTCTGTGTACATGTCTAAGAGTTAACCAATTATAATTCTGAAAATATTTTACATGTATGAATATCTTCCTGCATGTATGAATGTACACCATGTGCCTGGTGCCCAAGGAAGAGAACATGAGATCCCTGCAGCCGACTGGTTGTGGACTGCCATGTGGGTGCTAGGACCCTAACTCAGGTTTTCTCTGTAAGAGCAGCAAGTGTGCTAAACAACTGAGCCATCTCTCCAACCTCACTTTTGTTTTGTGCTTTAAAGATAGGGTCTTCTATGTAAGCCAAGGCTGTCCTAACTTCAATCCTCAGTCTCCCAAATCTCTGGGAATAGCAATATGTTCCATAAGACTGGGCTCTGTTCTTAAACTCCGTGTGTGTGTGTGTGTGTGTGTGTGTGTGTGTGTGTGTCTGTCTGTCTGTCTGTCTGCAAGCACACTTTTTTTTTTTATGTGTGTGTGCCTGAATTTAAAAATTACAGGGAGGATGGATGAGCTGCCTGATTTGTGGGTGCTGACACTAAAACCAGGGTCCTCTGGAGGAGCAATTCAATGCTCTTAACAGCCGAGCCATCTCTTTAGCCTGTCTCTTTTGTCAGTGGTGATGCCAGGGATTGAATCCAGTGCTGTGTGTATGGTGAGCAAACCCACTCACTACTACTACGGTATACAGAATTTAAAAGTTAATATAAATTTATATTTCATTCATAAAAAGTGTTGGACATCACACCTGTAGCCAGAGCTACAAGCCCAAGGCATGAAACTATTTCTGGTATTCTCTATGATGTATGAAACAAGTTATTTCCCTTGACGAGTCTAGTCAAGCAACGTCAATTTTGCTGGTAATTTGAGAGGCTTTAGAGCTCCTCAGATGGCCATGGTTGTACATGACACGACCCCTAAAGACTCACTGTAGAAAAGGGGTTGGCCCCAGGTGGGTCAATATGCTGGGATATTCTAGAAACCACAGGAAATTAAACTTCACTGGGAGTGGGTCCCTAAGGTCAGTGTGACCTTGGGAGCTATAAATTCTCCAGGCCACTGCTTTCTACATCCGGGCTATCATGCGGTGACCAATCTTATTCCCCTATGCCCAGCGTATCATGATGTTAATGCCTCATCACGGACTTAACAGCAAAGAGAGTGATAATCCCAGCACTTGAGTGTCTGAGGTAAGTGAATCTGTAAGTTCAAGGCCGGCCTCAAAGAGATTAAAAAAAAAAAAAAAAAGCTTAATCGCAGCACTCAGGAGGCAGAGGCAGGCAGATCTCTGTGAGTTCTGGGATAGTCTGGTATACAAAGTGAGTCCAGGACAGGCAAGAATACAAAAGAAACCTTGTCTTGAAAAAACAAAACAAAAAAACACCAATAACCATAAAAATAAATCATCTTAACTTCTCCTCCTGGCTGGAAGTGCTGGCACACACCTATCACTTTAGCACTCCTGCGGCTGAGATAAAATTAGTAGCTCAAAGCTAGCCTAAGACATAAGCAGGGCTGGCCTTCATCACATTGTTGAAGAGGAAAGACAGGGCTGCAGAGATGGCTCAGAGGTTAAACATGCACACTGATCTTACAGAGGACATGAATTTGGTTTCCAACATCCAGATTAGGTAGTTGTCAAGCACCTGTAATTTCAGCTCCCCATGGCACAGACCAACATACACACATATACATGCATACACAGATTTTAAAATAATAAAAGTACACCAAGCATAATGACTCATGCCTTTAACCCCAGCACTTGGGAAGCAGAGGCAGGCTGATCTCTTTGAGTTTGAGCCAAGCCCAGCCTGATCTACCAAGCCGGAGCTATTACAAAGAAACTCTGTCCTGAAAAACCTAAATAAGTAATAATGAATTGTAAATAAATAATAGCAAGAACAAACAAACAGGAAAAGCACTGGCAAGACTTGACAGTAACTTTGATGCCAAGCCTAAAGACCTCACACTTTGATCCCAGGAGCCTCTAGGAAGCAGACAACTGACTCTGGACGGTTGTCTCCTGCCCCCACATACCTGCCATAGTATGTGCTTACCTACACATACAGATATGCATATATATACACACAAATAAATTATCTTGGTTCACAGCACCTCAGAGTGTGGTTGTGCACAGTACAGACAGAATTAAACACTTCTAACACAAAATTAAAGACTTCTAACACAAACAAAACACTCACCAGGTCCCTCATCTGTACCATTCTGAGCAGCTTCCCAAACCACCAACTTTGTTCCGCAGCCTTCTGTGGACGTGCACTCTGAATAGTCTGCAGGATTGAATGTCCTGGGATTTGAAGTAAAGAAGCAACTAAAGCAAGCATCAAAAGCACAAAATAAACTGTATAAAAACATGCCAAATTTGGCCAGCACTGAGAAGGCAGAGGCAGACAGATCTCTGTAAGTCAAGACCAGCCTGGTCTATATAGCAAACGTCAGGACAGCCAAAGCTACACCGAGAGACCCTGTCTCGAACAACAAAACATAAAAATAAAATATTCCAAACGAATTCAGCTCCAGTTCCTTCAACAGGCTGCTGTAAAAGGCCTCTCTCCCTTTGTACTTAATGGCAGCTAAGTAAGTTTTAAGCTATTGTGATGGAGTTGTTTTTTTAACTGTTTACTTTGATCTATGCACCACATACTTGAAGTACCCTCAGAGGCCACAAGATGGCACTGAGTTTCCCTCAACTGGAGTTACAGATGCTTGTGAGCAAGGTGCTTGGAACCAAACCCCAATCTGTCTGGAGAAGCAGCCAGTGCTTTTAACCTAAACTGAGCAGTCTCTCCAGCCCCTGTAATGACGATCTTGTTTGTTTGGGTCTTTTTGGTTTGGTTTGGCTTTAGACAGGGTCTTTCAATGGAGCCGTGGCTGCCCTGGAACTGAGTATGTAAACCAACTGTGGCCTTAAGCTTACAGAGATTTGCCTGCCCCCCAAATGCTTAGATTAAAGGCTTGTGCTACCACAACCAGCCTGATACAGATTTTCTTTTCTTTTTTTTTTTTAATGTGTGGGAGACTGGCATGTGCTCCATGGAGACCAGAGAACAGCTTTCAGGAGAATGTTCTCTTCTTCTACTGTAAGGATCCCAGGGACAGAAATCTTAGGTCACAAGTCTTGGTCAGAAGCATCTTTAATAACCACTAGGCCCAATAATTAAAAAGTTTTGTTTTTTGTTTTGAGACAGCGTTTCACTATGTGGTGTAGGCAAGCCTTGACCTCACAGAAATACACCTGCCTCTGCCTCCCAAGTGCTAGGATGGAGGCACGAGGCTCCGACTCTTTTTTTCATTTTGAAGACATAGTCATCTCATGTATAAACTCACTATGTAGCTGAAGATGACCTTAAAGTTCTGACACTCTAACAGACCCCAGAACACAGCACATGGGCAGCAACACTCGCCAATCCTCCAAATCTACACTTCTGGGAAAGCCTCTAGATGCCTTAGATATACTAACCTTTCTCTTTGGCTTCTGTAGTTCAACTTCTGGCTAACTGTTCTCACTGAAGTGTGTCAACCCAGAATGTGGTTTTGTGCCCATTCTGAGAACGGCTCGGGGCTGCAATTGCCCAGAGCAGTTGCTAATAAGGCCTTTGCATTGGCTTGAAGCCATGTCCAAGTCGTTGTGTCTGGTGGATAACTCATAACAAACTTCCTGGGATTACAAGTTTGTACCACCATGTCCAGTTTTCTAATGTGCTTGGGACTGACCACAGGGCTGACTTTGCCTATGCTAGGGAGGCGCTCTACCAACTACACCTCCAGCCAAGTCTGCTTCAGGACCATCTATCTACGTGCATAAAGGGCCTGCAAGTTTCTATGATATGGTCTTTGAAGACCTGGAAGCCTTTCCCGCCACGAAAGAACACCAGTAAAAACTCCCACTGGGGGCTGAAGAAAAGGGTCAGGTGGCCCAGAGTACTTGCTGCTCTTGCAGCACTTGGTTCCAGACACAGCACCACACGACACCTCAAAATGGTTCACAACTTCAGTACCTAGGAAACCTCTTCTGGTCTCATGGGAACCTTCATGTACGTGGTACACAACCATACACTCAGGCTCACATGTGAAACATTAAAATTACATCTTTTTAAAAATTCCAATGACAAGTAACATATCAAGAATTAATGTCTCAGGCTGGAGAGAAGGCTCAGTGGTTAACAGTACTGCTTGCTCTTCCAAAGGACCCGGGTTCAATTCCCAGCACCCACATGGCAGCTCACAACTGTCTGTAACTTCAAGATCTGACACCCTTACACCAAGGCACATAAATTTAAATAAAATATTTTAATTTTTAAAAATTAACATGTCTCTTTTCCCCTGTGTCAAAATCCATGTCAGGCTTTTTTCAGGGGAGGTCAATTTTTTCATAAAGGAATATCAATTTAACACTGGCTGTCACGGAACTTTCTACGTGGACTAAGGTAGCCTTGAACTTACAGAGATCTGCCAGCCTCTTGCCTTGCAGTGTAGGGATTAAAGAAGTGTCTGTGTCATCACAGTCAATGTTTTTAAATTATTTTTATTTTCTGTGTATGAGTGTTTTCCCTATATGTACACATACGCACCATGTGTATGCCACCTGCCCAGAGGCCAGAAAAGTGCAATGGATATTAGCTATTGAACTGTTTCTCTAGCCCCTCAACCTTGATTTGAATGGAATTATATTCTTCTTTATACATGAATATAGGTAGGGAAATGTCTTGTTCAGCACTTCTCTGTGTTTTCATTAAATCATTTCATTAACTGAAGGGCTACTGAGATGGTTCAGCATACAAGCACACTGGGCTGCTGAGACTGAGAGGCTACACTCAGTTTTACACTAGACACAGAAGTAACTAACAAACAGCTGGGGATTGATATTTTGAGTTATCCTGCCACATGCAAAAAATAAAGAAAACAAAAAAACCAGCCGGGCGTGGTGGCGCATGCCTTTAATCCCAGGACTCGGGAGGCAGAGGCAGGTGGATCGCTGTGAGTTCGAGGCCAGCCTGGTCTACAAAGTGAGTCCAGGATGGTCAAGGCTACACAGAGAAACCCTGTCCCGGAAAAAAAAAAAAAAAAAAAAACCACCTAGAAGTAATGGAAGCTAGTTATAGCACCTACCTAGAACCCTCAGTCTTTACTACTATCACGCAGGACCACGGATCACTTACGTAACCATTTCCTGTGCAATAGCTGGGCCCAGCAGCACTTGTGCTGTGGCCTTCAACTAGCCAACTGAGGATATCAGGCACCTATGCCCACTTCTCCATAGGGAACAACTGGTGTCTGCAGGTTTTAATGACTCCACAGAGAGCAGGGGTGCTATCCGAGTGAGGAAGGGGATGCTAAACACCAAGGGCAACACATCCCTTACCCTGGTGAAGCACTATCAAAGCAAAGCGTGGCTCGGAGGTTAGCATGCACAGGCTAGGATTTAGTATCCACTGCAACAATGACGCAATTTTTACTACTGTTAGAAGTACAGAAAACCACTAGTTGGGCACAAATGTAGACAAGGTGAGGGAGAGAAACTAGAGTAACTAGGATACCATGACTTACCCCATGCTTTGAGCAGAGAACCTTCCTGCCCCTCTGCCTCTGCCACGTCCAAATCCTTTAAAAGACACAATTGTGGAATATAGTGGTATTTTTGTGTATATATTGTTGAATGATTAAATCATGCAGAGATTCAGGCCATTCTGGGGTAGGGTGACTTTTAGCTAACATAGACTGTAAGATGAGAATCTTTTTCAAATAAATAAAGGAATGAGTGAGTAAGATCCCTGGAGAGATAGCCCTGTGCTTAGGAGCACTCACTGGTCTCTCTACCAGCACCCACATGGCAGCTCACACCCATCTGCATACCAGTTCCACAGGCATCCAGTGCCCTCTTCTGGCCTCCACAGGCACTGCATACACATGCCCTAGCCGTGGCGGCGCACACCTTTAACCCCAGCACTCTGGAGGCAGAGGCAGGTGAATCTGAGCTGGATGCTAGCCCGATCTACAGAGCAAGTTCCAGGACAGACAGATCTATAGAGAAACCCTGTTTCAAAATAAAACAAAACAAACACCCCACAAAATCCAAAATAAATAAGCTATTCTTACTTTGCTGACAATCTACCTATGCATAGTAGAACTGCCCGTGCCTCTGCTTCAACTCCTAAATACTGGGATTACATCTGTACCCAACTATACCTGACTGTAAAAGTGGTTTTCACAATTCATCTGAAAATAACAGTCTGGGCAGTAGCTCAGTGGTGGAATTCATTCTTACTAAGGACACACACTGGGTTCAATCTTCAGCAACAAAAATAACAAAACCAAAGCTAAATGTAAAAACAAAAAAACCCTGGAATAATCTAAATGCTTCCTTCACAGACATCATCAGTATGTAGATCAAAACATTTCAGAGAACATTCTTTCTCTCATAATGCATTTCCCACATTATCAAAACCTGGAAAAGCAGCAGCAGCCTGCCCGCCCCTGTTGGCCAGCACTCCCTCTGGCTCCTCCCCTTACCTCGACCTCGGGCCCGCCTGCCATCTGCTCCTGCTCGGTTGCAGTCAATGCCATTCTCTTCGCCTTTGACTAAAGAGGAGAATCAGACATTCGGCTTTTCATTTTCAAACCTTTTTTACCGAACTTATTGGACATGTTCAAAACCAAGTATAAAATGAACAAAAAGAGTAGAAACATGCCAGGCATGGCTGTACTTCCAATCCCACAAGTTCAAGGCCAGCATGGTCTAAGATCCAACCTGGGCTACTGATGAAGAGACCTTGTCTCAAAAGCCAAAACAAGTCAAAAAACAGGTTAAAACATAAGCAACATTTAGAAACCAGGAAAAATAAAAAGTAGCATAGCACTGGAAGGATGCAATCTAATACTTGTCTATCACTAGGACAAGTGAAACCAAAAAATTTTGAGGTCAAGGCCAGTCGAACAGCACAATGAGACAAGTGTCAAAAAAAGGAAAGCAAAATATAAATAAATAAATAAGCGAGGGCAGTTGGACACGAGGACACGGTGCTGGGTGTGGCACCACACATCTTTAATCCCAATACTAAGGACACAGAGGTAAGATCTCTGTGAGGCCAGCCTGGTCTACATATCAAGCTCCAAAACAATCAATCTACAATAAGAAACCTTGTCTTTAAAAAATACGGTAATTTTACTTTCTCTGTCTAGATGTGACCTCATCTAAAATTGAAAAAACACATTGGGGGGGGGGGGGGGGTTTTCGTTTGGTTTTTGGGACAGGGTCTCTCTGTGTAGCCTTGGCTGTCCTGGATTCACTTTGTAGACGAGGCTGGCCTTGAACTCACAGTGATGCGCCTGCCTCTGCCTCCCAAGTGCTGAGATTACAGATGTGCACCACCACAACCGACAACTTTTTTTTTTAACTTATGCTTTTGTTTTGTTTTTTTAATGCAGGAGTACTCTGTCTGTAAGAACACTTGAATGCCAGAAGAGGGCCTCAAATCTTTAAGTTGTGAGCCACCATTTGGTTGCTGACAACTGAACTCAGGACCTCTGGAAGAGTAGCCAGTGTTCTTAACTTCTGAGCCATCTCTAAATGCTTTAGGTCGAATTAGTTCTGTGTGTTTGTTTGTTTGTTTTTAGGGTTTCTCCGTGTAGCCTTAGGATGTCCTGGACTCACCGGCCTGGCTCCAAACTCAGAGATCTGCCTGCCTCTGCCTCCCGATTGCTAGGATTAAAGGCCTGTGCCACCACACCCAGCTTACATCTCATTCTTAACGCTATCACCCAATTAGCCTTCACTTAATGATTAGGCTGCAGGGTGGCTCAGTAGGTCAGGGCTCGCCAAGCCTCAGGACCTGAGTCCGATCCCAGGACCCCAATGGCTGGCGGAGAGAAAGGGAGACCTGACGTTGTTCTCCAACGTCCACCTGTATGCCACAGCATGTGTATCCACACACGAGCAATAAACAGCCAGCTCAAGATAGCTATTGAAAATCCAGTTAGTTTTATGAGGTTAGGGGGAAAACATGGGATGGGGCTTTGGTTTTTTTGTTTGTTTGGTTTTTGTTGTTGTTGTTTTGTTTCTTGTTTTTCAAGACAGTTTTTATGTGTGGTCTTGATTGTCCTGGACTTGCTTGATTGTCCTGGCCAGCCTCGAACTCACAGAGATACACATCTGCCTCTGCTGAGTGTTTTTTGTTTTTAAACCTACAGATGTATTTATTTTTTGTATCTGAGTGCTCTATCTGCATGTATACCTGCATCACAAAAGAGGACAGGGTATAGGTGGATGTGGTTGCCAGGAATTGAACTCTGGACCTTTGGAAGAGCAGACACTGCTTTTTTGAGACAGGATTTAACTATGTAGTTCAGGCTGGCTCTGAGCTCACAATTTTCCTACTAAGTTCTCAAAATCTAGGATTATAAACATCACCTGGCTATCAACTTTTTAAAAAAATCTGTCTTCCCCATCACTATAGGTCACCATTAGTACTCCCTATGTAGCAAGTAGCTGATAAATATGAATGGAATTTATGAGAAAATGGTGTCAAAACATGGATATAAAGGAAACTGCTCAAAAAACTCTGCCTACTAAACTTATCTCCTTTAATTTTTATTTATTTATTTTTTGGGGACAGTGAGACGTAGGTCAGACAGGGTCTCACGATATAACCCTGGCTGACCTAGGACTCAAGGTGTAAATCAGGACAGCCTCAAACTCACCGAGATCTACACTCCTCTACCTGGGAGCAAAGGCACAGAGATATCTCTTATTAAATTAATCCACGTCTATACAGGAGTATCTATAACTGAGAAAGAAAAAAACATGGCTTCATCTATCAGTGAATGAACCTATACCCACCCCTGCCCCAGTTCACCTGATTTCTAACCAGTCTTAAGAGGACGCAAAATGAACTACCTGCAGCCCAGGTTGGTACTGATCGGAAACCGCATTACAGGACCTTACAGGCTACACAGTCGTGACACGGTGCCAGTGGCAGTGATGAGATGAGTAGTCTACGGGTGTTCTCTGGCCGCTCTTTCAGCAGGCACAAAGTGGGAAGAACGTTAAGCAGAGGAGCCACACTCACACTCTCGGCCGCGGCTGCCACCTCTTCCTTTGCGGCTGCTGTTTCCCCGTCCACGAATCGCTTCTCTCTCCAGTCTCTTCTCTCTGTTTTCTTTGTTTTCTGAGCTGTCTTTCCCAAAATTCTTCTTCTTCCCTCCTACAGTCTCCCATGAAGTCTATCAGGAAGTAAAGTTCTACAATCATTGAGTGCTCACACAGCTTTCCTATTTAGTTCAACTTTTGGGGGGGCGGGGCTGAAGAGATGGCTCAATCCCAGCACTCACACATCAGGTAACTCACAATTACCTGCAACTTCAGCTACGAGGAAATCTGACAACTCAGGCCTCTGCAGGTGCACGAGCGCACCTAACTCTAACCCTACCCCCCCACCACCCCTCCTCACATTACATCTAACAGAGGACAACAAGCCTTGTTAAGTGCTTATGGCTATGCAGTACATCAGTAATTATAGACAACTTACCCCACACACCAAACCCTTCCCAACACACATACAGGAATAAAGTTAATCATACTCCCTGAACTGCCTTGTCTATATCCTCTATCTACATCAAGGCAGGGTTTCTCTGTGTAGTTTTGGCTGGCCTGGACTCACTTTATAGACCAGGCTGGCCTCGAACTCAGAGATCCGCCTGCCTCTGCTGGGATTAATGGTGTGCGCCACCACGCCCAGATGTATCCCCAGGTTTTAATCATACTAACACACAGATCCACTCAAAGAGCTCAGTTACTTGAAATGATATTCCATCTTTCAAGATAACTATTTTAATTATCTGAATAATCTTCTATTCATGCTTTAATATTGCTAGAGAGGTGACTCAGTAATTTAGAGCACTTGCAAGGTTCCAACATGAGAACCAAGCCGGGCAACGACACATGCAGAGGCAGAGGTCTCTGAACTCCAGTAACGGGGATATGAAGGCAGGGTTCCTAACAGACAGGCTAGCCTATCAGCAAGCTCCAGACTCAGTAAAAAAAAAAAAATATCTCTGCCTCCTCTTACTCCCTTCCTTTCTCTCTCTCTCTCTCTCTCTCTCTCTCTCTCTCTCTCTCTGGGGACCCTTTCTCCCTTGCCTTCCCCACCATGATCATTTATTTATTTTTTTTATAATTTTATTTATTTTTATTTTATGTGCATTGATATTTTGTCTGCATGCATGTCTGTGTGAGGGTGTCAGATCTTGGAGTTACAGACAGTTGTGAGGTGCCATGTGGGTGTTGGGAATTGAACCCGGGTCCTTTGGAAGAGCAGCCAGTGCTCTTAACCGCTGAGCCATCTCTCCAGTCCCCCCACCATGATCATTTAATACACCTCATATAATATCAAAAACAAAAACACCCTCTGTCTCCACACAGACACACACAGAAAGTGGCCACTGACTTACACAAAGCATTACATCAGCCAATAGCAGAGAAAAAAATCACACTGCAGCTCAACAGGAGGCTGCATATACATACACACCCTAAAGGAAATGTAAATCAAAACTTATCTTCCATTGGAGGTATTTAACTTCATTTCATTTTCACAACTTTCTGTGTTCCCCCCCCCCTTTTTTTTTTTAATTAGAGAATATAAAAATTAATTGTTGTTCTACAAGGTGCCGCTCCAGCTGAAGACCTGGGTTCAGTTCCCAGCTGACAACTGCCTATACCCACAACACTTCTAATCTCCTCGGGTACTGTCTCAGACTCTCATGCACACGCTTGTTTGCACACAGCATATTTGAGATAAATAAAATGATATATTTCTGAGTTAACGTAGGTGTTTTGTGTGTGTGTGTGTGTGTGTGTGTGTGTGGTTTTTTTTTTGGGGGGGGGGGGATTGGGCAGGAGGATATCTTTACAGAACCTGACCAAAGGTGGATTCACCATAATGGAGCCAGAATCCCATGCAAAGCATTTAAGAGAGAAACATTATCCCTTATCACCAGCAAAACATATGCCAACATTAAGCAAGCCACGGCTTGTAAACAGTACATAGACTGACAAAACTCATTTGTGAGGAAAAGAAACCCTTTTTTGTTTTTGTTTTTTGAGACAGGGTTTCTCTGTGTAGCCTTGGCTGTCCTGGACTCGCATAGTAGACCAGGCTGCCCTCTAATTCACAGGGATCCACCTGCCTCTGCCTCCCAAGTCCTGGGATTAAAGGCGTGTGCCACCATGCCTGGCAAGGAAAAGAATCCTTTAAGGCAGCAGTTTGTCTTACATTGTTATAAATACTAAGAGATGACATGTACAACAGTACTCAAGTCTATGTACAGGCTTTTTTTTTTTTTTTTAAAGTAAAAAAAGCAATTATACAGATTTCCAAAGCAACTTATGGCAACAGTTTTATTTTGCTACTTGTAAGATATATCTGAAGAAATTATTTTTGCCTTGTTTTTTTTTTTTTTTTTTGCCTTGTTTTTTTATGTCCAGACTTTCTTAACACTAAAGGGAAAAATAAATCTCTGTGAGTTCAAGACCAGCCAAGGCTACACAGAGAGACCCTGTCTCAAAAAAAAAAAAAAAAAAAAAGGACACCACTGTTGAGTTTTTACAAAACCCAAAAAATGCACCCCAAAATGACCATTAAAAAGCAGGTACTTTGGGGAGACAGGGTTTCTTGTAGGTCAGGCATGTCTCAAACAACATGGAGTCAAAGACAAACCTACCTTCCTGGTCTTTCTGCTGCTTCCATGCCTAGGACTATGGAGACCAGCAGGAAAACCAAAAGGCAGGCTCTCCGCCAGCTGAGCTACATCCCAACTTACTATTAGGGAAAAAAAAATTTAAGGATTTATTTATTTATTATGTATCCTGTGCTCTACCTCCATGATGGAAGAGGGCATCAGATCACATTATAGATGGTTGTGAGCCACCATGTGGGTTCTGGGAATTGAACTCAGGACCTCTGGAAGAGCAGTCAGTGCTCTTAGTCTCTGAGCCATCTCTCCAGTTCCCTTTTGGAAATTTTAATTCATCATTCAACAAGCATTTTCCCCATAAATTCCTATCTGTGGTGTACTAGTGACGGGGAGTGAGTGGGACTCTCCTACACAGGACCTGGGGCAGCGGCCTTGCACTCACTCAAACAGTGAACTTCCTTTCAAACTGTATGAGTTTTATGCAAACAAAATTCTTCTTGTTGTTGTTCTGCTGTGTTGTTGTTGTTGTTGTTGTTGTTGTTGGGACAAAGGTCTCTCGGTGTAAACCTGGCTGGCACTGAACTCACAGAGATTTATTTCCTTCTTTAAGATGAAAAGTATGTGCCTGAGTTGGGCACTCTTGGAAGCAGAGACAGGCAGATCTGTGGGTTCAAGGCCAGCCTGGTCTACATAGTAAGACCCTGTCTGAGAAAAAGAAAGCAAACCCTGGATGGTTTTCCAGAGCGAGGATCCAGGTTTGACACTCAATACCCACAAGATGGTTCACAACCACCCATAACTCCAGTTCCAGGGAAGGAACCTGGTGCTTCCTCTGGCCCCACAGGCACCACACGCACAACTCTAGTCCCAGGGGATGTAACACCTTCTTATGACCTCCTCGGGAACCAGGCACTTGCTTGGTATGTGTATACATGTACGTACACACACCAAGCAGAAATGATTTTGTTCTTTTATAAGTCAGGAGAGTGCTTGCCTGGCTTTCACAAAGCCCTGGGTTTAACCCCCACCCCTGCATAAATCAAGTATGGTGATGCAGCCTGTAATCTTAGCACAAAGGAAGAGAAGACAGGCAGATCAGAAGTTTAATGTCAACCTCAAAACAAGTTTGAGACTGGTCTGGGTTAAGGCAGAGAAAGACACCAGAAAGGGGGGGGGGGGGGGGGGGGGGGGTGCACGAAGTGGCAACTAAGATGAACAGCGGTGAGCAGCCTGGTGGTGGTAATGCCCACACGCCTGGACACTTTTACGCACTGAGGCTGGAGGAAATGCCCAGTTACTGTTGTTGTTGGAACTTTTCTTTAGTGCTTGTCTTGAGTGGGAATGGCCCCACTTTGCTTCCTAGAGCGCTCCCTCCAAACACAGCATGCCCCACCCCCTTCACCACAGCTCCCATCAAGGTGAACAGAATGGAACTGGGGACAAAGCAGCGGTACTCACCGTGTCCGAGTTCCCCTCCAGCAGTGTGTTGATAGCCTTGTTCACGTCTGCATTACAGTCATGGAGAGCCACTATACATTCGTCCTGGTTTTTCCCCGTCACTTCCATAAGCTATTCAAAGTATCCGAAAGTGGTTAAAGGAAACGAAAAGGCATTCCAGGTCTATTCAAATACAGCGTCCCCGCTGTCCTTCCACAGGATAGCCTTTTCTAGACTCCAGTAATTTTTGGCGCTAAGATCAGGCTGACTTTCCTGTGCTCCTTGTGTCCCCAACTAACTCTAGTAGACTCACCAGCAATCAGCTTCCTCAAAGACAAGTCACCTTTTTTTTTTTAATTAGGAAGCTGTGGCTGGCCTGAAACAACTTGTTATATAGACCATGCCAGCCTCAAATTCATAGTGAACAGCCTCCCAGGTGCAAGGATTAAAGGAGTTCATCAAACCCCCAGCACAACATATGCACAAACCAACAAGCTCAGAACTCCTAGATCATGCTTAAACTTAGGTCAGAAGCTCAGAGCTTCCAAAAGTTTGATTCCTAAAACATTAACTGGGACTTTGTTTGCACATAGCATCCAGTCACTGACTGCATTAGAGCATCCCACTAAAAACTTACAGCCTGAAGCCGCGCGGTGGTGGCGCACGACTTTAATCCCAGCACTTGGGAGGCAGAGGCAGGCAGATCGCTATGAGTTCGTGCCATCCTGGTCTATAAAGTGAGTCCAGGACAGTCAAGGCTACACAGAGAAACCCTGTCTCAAAAAACAAACAAACAAATAGAAAAAAACAAAAACAACAACAACAAAAAACTTACAGCCTGAACCGGGCATGGTGGTGCTCGCCTTTAATCCCGACACTCAGAAGGCAGAGGCAGACGGATCTCTGAGTTCGAGGCCAGTCTGGTCTACAAATAGAGTCCAGGACAGCCAGGACTGTTACACAGAGAAACCCTGTCTCGAAAAACAAAACAAACAGACAAAAAACCCTTATACCTTAAAGTCTTACAAGTAGAACTCAATAGCTGTCACAAGCTACTTTCCTAAACAGTCTCAGCCGAAGAAACTATTTAGCATCTTCCTCAGTAAAACAATCCATATACTAAATATAACCGACGTTCCTAAAGTACCAGTGAGCAGATCTGTGACATAAGTATCGTGCTTTAATTAAATGTAATTATTTTATTATGTGCTGTTCACGTCAGTGTTTTGTGAGACTCGTGCCTGTGGTGCTAAGGAACACCTATCTAGAACACAAATCTTGTGGCTGCACCTGCAGTTCAGTGTAAGAATGCTTGCCGAAGATGGGTGAGGCTTGATCCCCAGCACTGCAAGAGTAAACTAATAAACTGAAGTGCAGAGAGTAGGCCTCTTGGTCTACCACCCACAGGTGCATTCTCTGCCCCCGAGCGCTGGGCCTCCCGCTCTCGCTGCTCTGCAGCTCCCGCTGATTCCTGTTCAGATGGCTTTTCTTCACTGTGACCGTGACCTGAGGCAAGTACTCTACAGCGAGGCAACTCTCAACACTGTCTCACTAATTGTCCAAGCTACCTCAGCCCTTCAAGCAGATGCACTCACACACCTGCACCACACTTGCCAAGTGTTCAGCTGTTGGTATGAAGAGTCTCTGTGCACTGTCTGCCACTCACAATTATTAAGACATACACTAGGGATCAGACATTGCCTACTGACTGGGTGAGTAAGAGACAGAACTAACAGAACTTCACTCTGAGCTCTTAAGGCAGGTGCAGTCTTCGCAAATCCGTTCTACTACTCAGATAACTGGCACTATAATATGCAGGAGTATTTCCCAAGTTGTACGTAGGTACCTATTAGAAATAAAGAAAAAGTTTGTGGTGCGTGCCTTTAATCCCAGCACTCCGCGCAAAGGCAGGTAGATCTCTGTGAGCTCAATAGTTCAAGGCCAGCCTGGTCTACAAAAAAAAGGAAAGAAAAAAAATTCTATCCACTTACTTTTTTCTTTTAGGAGGAAGACAAGGCACGGCTATGCCCCACAGGCTGTTCTCAAGCTTCTGGGCTCAAACAATACTTTGGGTTCTGTCTTCCAAGTAGCCAGGGCTACAGAGGGCACAACCACTTAAGTTCTGTTTTCTTTTTTCTTCAGATAGGGTTTCTCTGTGTAGCCTTGGCTGTCCTGGACTCACCATGTCCTGGACCAAGCTGGCCTCCAACTTACAAAGAGCCACCTGCCTCTGCCTCTTATGTGCTGGGATTACAAATGTGCACCGCCACTCCCGGCAAAAATAAAGTACAAAGTTACAGTATCCTTTGCTAGAAACATACCTGCTTAACTTTAGCTTCAAAATCTGAATCATTCTTATCAAAGATCACTTGAGCAAGCCGCATCTGTTCAGCAGTGGCCTAGGAAGCAAAAAAGTGGTAGATTTTACCAACTAAACTATTTTTAAGATAGATGCTAGAATGTAAGTCACACGAACTCTCAAATACTAAGCACCACTCTGAGACCCACTGATTAACCTGGTGTGGTAACTGCACGTTCATAATCCCAGCACCTGAGCGGCGGCATCACTCATCTTCGACTACATCCCTGCGCTGTGTTTATGTTGAGTTCCTATCTCAGAAAGGATGGTAGGAAAATACTTAATTTAGGACTCAGGACTATATATAATCTGCTCCCATAAGAAAATTGAAATAATTAAATAGCAAAAAGGATTCATTCCCTTGACCAAACGGCCTTCATCGTCACTGAGGAGGTGGGTAAGAAGCACCGCAGGGTGCCGTGGTGGTGGGCGTGCCTGTGGCTCAGTACTCAGGAGCATGCTTCTGCTCAACCAAACCAGCAAGCAGCCACCAAGACACTGTAAACGACGCCCAACTGGCTCTGATTGGTTCTGAAGGGAATAGGCTGCATTTAGCTGAAGAGAATAATTTAAATTAATTCTCTCTTAAACTACAACCTTGCAAATTTATAAGGGAGGGGGGTGTCAGCTTCATAGAAAATATGATTCTTATTCTAAAGTCTGTTCCTTAAAAAAACAGACTTCTGAATGTTTAAGGTTTCTTTCTTCATAGTGTTTAGCTATTAAATACTAGCAGCACTGCACAGTGACACAACTATAAAATGCTCACTTGGGGTTTGTGGTGGTAGCTGATGGTTTGCTTTTTGTTTTGTTTTGTTTTGTTTTGTTTTTATACTAACACATTGAATCTGGGGACTCCTACATGCTAGACATGCACTGTACCAGTAAGAAGTGTGTGTGTGTGTGTGTGCACGCGCGCGCGCGCGCGCCCAAACTGTTTTACATTTTTGTTGTTGTATGCTATTGTTGAGATAAAATCTCTCTGAATTGCCCATGTTGAAGCAAGACCTGGTGGCACATGCCTTTCCCATAAGCACTACAAAGGCAGAAGCAAGCGGATCTGTGAATTAGATGTCAGAAGTCTATATAAGGAATTCCAGGACAGGCAGGGCTACATGATAGAGATTTTGTCTCAAAGATTGAAAGGTAGGTAGGTAGATGGGTACATAGGTGGGTAAATGGATGGATGGGCGGACAGACAGACAGACAGACATATTGCCTACGCTGACTGTGAATTCAGTCTATAATCCAGACAGGCCTTGAACTCCTACTATAGTACCTGGGATTACAGGATTCTAACACCAAGCCTGAGTCTTGCCCAGGGTGGTCTTGAACTCTTTCTCCAGCCTCAATATACAAAGCCTTGAGATTACAGGTATATGGACCACTATGCTTGGCTCCTATACAGTATCTTAATTTTTTAAAAATACCAGAATTAGGCCAACAATAGGTAAAAGATATAAACTTTCCCCCATATCACTGTACAAATTTTTAGTAAACCTAACATTACTTCCAAAGTTTATTTCTTCAGTTACTTTTCTTTTTAAAAGCCATGTTATTTGTTTACTCACTTTACCACTGTTACTTGGGCACGGCTGGATGTGTGGTGTGAGCAAGCCAGAAGGAGTTAGTCCTCCCCAACCTTGGGGCCCATGTTTCTTTGACCAGATGGAACCCAGAAAACAACAGAGTTTCTGCCTCTGACTCCTCAGAGCTGAGGTCACCAGCATGCCTGGAAACCCCAGCTTGTCACATGGGTGTAGGAACCAAACTCCAGTTGTCAAGAATGTACAGCAAGCACTCTTAGCTGCTGAGCTATCTACCCAGGTCCAGGTTACTGTTTGGAGGGGGAAGTTTTGTTGCTATTGTCTGAGTTGCTGTCGTCACAGTTGACTTTGGGACAAGGGACAAAGTCTCCCCCCCGCCTTTTAAATCTTTATTTTTTGGTTTTTTGAGGCAGGGTTTCTCTGTGTAACAGCCCTGGCTGTCCTGGACTCGATTTGTAGACCAGGCTGGCCTTGAACTCAAGAGATCTGCCTGTCTCTGCTGGGATTACAGGCAAGCGCCACCACGCCTGGCTGGGACAAAGTCTTATTATGTATCCCAGCCTGAAATCGAAGTCACTATGTAACCTAGACTGGCCTCAGATTCTTGGTAATTGTCATGCCTCACCCTTCAGAATGCCAGAACTATTGGTGTGAAGCACCATGCCCAACTAAACTCTTTAATTGTATACGCACTTACACGTTTGTTTCTTTAGTGGAGCTCAGCAGACAGCTTTAGAGAGGTTTCCCTCCTACCATGTGAGTCAGGTCAGGCTTAATCACAGGCACCATTACATGTCAAGCCAACCCACTGGCCCTAAACTACCATTCTTTGTTTTGTTTTCTAGAAAGGGTCTCACTGCAGACCTGGATGGCCTGGACCTCACCGTACAGACCAGGCTGGCCTTGGAACACACAGAGATCCCTGTGCCCCTGCTTCCCCAGCACTAGGATTCAGGTTGTGCACTACCATGCCTGGCTAAATTAAAGTCAGCATTAACCCCTGAACATACACTTAAAAATGTAAATACCTGACCAAGAATAACAGGTACATGCACACGACTGAGGACGAAGAAGCAAGAGGATGACAAACTCAGGAGCCAGCTGAGTGACAGAGTAAGACACAGCCTCAGTCAAAGCATCATCAAAGCTTTTCTTCTCAGGTTTGTTTTGTTAAGAAAGACTCTCACGTAGAAGAAGCTGGACTCTAACTCACTACACAACAAAACTCTTAAACTTCTAACCTTTCTATTTCCGCCGCCCAAGTGCGCAGAGTGCCACCACACCCAGTTTATGTGAGGCTGGGGACTGGACCAGGGTCTTGTGCATGCTAGCCAAACACCGTGGCAAGCGAAGCACAGCCCAGGCCCATTTGTCTTTTATTATATATTTCACTCATTTCAAGGAACCTTAAGATGCAGAGGAGTACCAGCAGTTTCTGCATCATTAAACACCTTTCACACAGCCTATCCATTTCACGAAGGCGGGTGATTAAGACAAATTCTATCAGCTGTGGCCTATTATAGCCATTCTAACCCACTCCTGCCATCCCAATCTATTCATGCTGCTACCTCAGCTTAACTGCTGACTACTAGCGCACCACCCCAGAAAGACACCAGTCCAAAAATTCAATTTCCCAGTGAGCACAAAACCTTAAATACACTGTCACTATTCCTACTGCATACTAGAAAGCCATTCCCTGGACCACCGCCTGAGCTGTCCCCGTGTCGTAGACGGAAAGCCCCACAGCATGATCCATGAACAAGGAGAGAACTACAACCCCTGAAGTGGGGTGCTTGTGTTACCCTTGGAGTCCACATGGGAGGCACTGCCGAGTGGGCGTGGGCGCAAACCGTGATTGCTCCTGGTGCTAAAAGCCCATCAAAGCAGTTTGTGCCATCTTCATTAATACAGTGCCTTTCACTGCTTTTCATAGCACCTCTAAATGTTGTCTATCCCTTTTCAATTTAAAATGTCTGGGGGGCAGGGTGGGAGAGGGGAACTAAAGAGATGACTCAGAAATTAAAAACGCTGACTGTTCTTACAGAAAATCCAGGCTCAGTTCCTAGCCCCCACAAGGCAACTAACAACTCCCTGTAACTCCAGTTTCAAGAGATCCAACACCCTCTCTCTTCTGGCCTCTACAGGCACCAGGCACACACAGTGCACACATATAAATGCAGACAAAACATTCATACATATAAAACAAAAACAAATTTTAAAATCAACAACAACAACAAAAAGATGAACACAACACAGATTTATAATCTTCCCAGTGAGGAGGCAGAGGCAGGCAGATCTTTGTGAGAACAGCATTAGCCAGGGCTACACAAAGTGAATCTCTGTCTCAAACAAAACAACGGAAAAGCCACCAAGGTGAATGGGCAGGCAATCTGGCTCAGCAGGTAAAGGCATGGTTACATGAGCCTGCTGATCTAAGCTCAATCCTCAGAATTCACATCAAAGTGACAAGCTAGTAACAACTCTACAAAGTTGTCCTCCAAGGTACGGTCAAATAAAATACATACTGGCAGTGAGCTGTGACAGCAGTGCTCATCTATAACGCCAACACTCAAGAACCAGACAGGGGCCGGGCATGGTGGCACACGCCTTTAATCCCAACACTAGGGAGGCAGAGGCAGGCAGATCGCTGTGAGTTCCAGGCCAGCCTAGTCTACAAAGTGAATCCAGGACAGCCAGGTCTACACAGAGAAACCTTGTCTCAAAAATGATGATGATGATAAAAAAAGAAGAAGAACAAGAAGAACAAGAACAAGAAGAGCCAACATGGTGGCAAACTCCTTTAATCCCAGCACTTGGGAGGCAGAGGTAAGTGGATCGCTCTGAGTCCATAAAAGCCAAGCTACACAAAGAAACCCTGTGGAGGTGGGAGGATGGTGTTTAATGGCAGTCAAAATCAGGATCAAGACAGTTTGAGGTCAGGCTTGTCTATGAAGTAAATACCAGGACAGGCAGGACTAGAGAGAAGCTGTTGTGTCGTCCCCCCCCAAAAAAGGAAAGAGTAAGAAAAACAAACCAAGGAGATCTTTCCTAAAACTAACAAAGAGGCAAGGCAACAGACAAGAAAACTAAACAACTCAACATAATCTAATTCTATGGTTAAAAATTAAAATTTGTGTTTGACCTGGGCAGTGGTTAATTTCAGCACTCCAGAGGCAGAGGCAGGCGAATCTCTGTGAGTTCCAGGCCAGCCTGGTCTACAAAATGAGTCCAGGACAGCTAGGACTACAAGAAAAACCCTGTCTCAAAAAGAAAGAAATATAAAAAAGAAATAAATGTTCAATGTCCTTAGTCATCAGGGAAATGCAAATCAAACATGGACTCTGAGATTGCATCTTATACCCATCAGAATGGCTAAGATCAAAAACTCAAGTGATAGCACATGCTGGTGAGGATGTGGAGAAAGGTAAACACTTCCCCACTGCTGGTCAGAGTGCAAACTTGGTACAACCGCTTTGGAAATCGGTCTGGCATTTTCTCAGAAAATTGGGAATAGCTGTCCCTCAAGGTCCAAGCTATTCCACTCCTCGACATATACCTGAAAGATGCTCTACCATCCAATAAGGAGATTTGCTTAACTATGTTCATAGTGGCTTTAACCGTAATAGCCATAATCTGTTAACAACCGAGATGCCCCTTGGAGGATAGAGAAACTGTAGTACATTACATAATGTACCACTACTCGGATATCAAAAACAAAGAAATCATGAAATTTTGAAGCAAATGGATGGAACTAGAAAAAAATCTTCCTGAGTGAGCTAACTCAGACTCAAAAAGACACACATGGTATGTACTCACTTATACACAGATTTTAGCCATATAGTACAGGATAGACATACTACAATGCAGACCCAAAGAAGTTAAGTAAAGAGCTGGAGAGATGGCTCAGGGGTTAGGAGAACTGTCTATGCTTCCAGGGGTCCTGAGTTCAATTCCCAGCAACCACATGGTGGCTCACAACCATCTATAATGTGATCTGATGCCCTCTTCTGGCCTGCAGGTGTACATGCAAATAGAATGCTCAAATACATAAAATAAATACTTAAAATACTTTTAAAAAATAAAAATAACAAGGAGGACTCAAGGCCAGATGCTTAAATCTCACTCAGAAGAGGGAAAAAAGAATAGACAGTAGTAGTGGTTGAAAAGAGGGAACACGGTAGGAGAGAGCACGCGGAGAGAAGTGAGGGTTGCGATCAGATCTGGGGAGAGCAGCAGTGGGAGAACAGAGGCCTGCAGAGAAGAGAAACTGTGGGTGGGGGCATTTCTGTGACAAGCCTGAGTCCTAAGTCAGGGTAGGCTTCTGGGAGGATATAAGGGTGACTCTAGCTGAGACTCTTTGTAGCAAGGCTCATGGAGACTGAAGAGGACGCCCTCTAAATAGACAGGACTCCTAGTGGAGGGAGGGGGGACACCAACCCACCCACCAAGACCTTGGCCAGAAATTTGCCCTATAAAGATAGAACACATACAGCAGAAATTGAGGGAATGTCCAACCAATGCCTGTCCCAACCCAAGACCAACCCCTGACACTGTTGAGGACACTATGCTATGCTTGCAGACAAGAGCCTGAGATAGCTGTCCTCCCAGCAGCAGATCAAACAGATGCTGATACAGCCAGGCATTGATTGAATGACGTGAGGGGAGTCTGGAGATGGGGGGCTGGAGGTAGGACGCCGAAGGGACAGGAGCTCCACAAGAGTGCCTACAGGGCCAGCTGACCAGGGCCCAGAGAGGCTTGAAGGCTGAAGCACCAACCAGGGACCCCGCATGGACTAGCCCTAGCCCCCTACACAGATGGAGCCAATAGGCAGGCTCAGTGTTCACGTAGGTCCTCTAGTAAGAGGAGTGGGGGCTGCCTCTGACACGGACTCCATCGCCTGCTTTTTGGTCACTTCTCCCTCTCATGATGGCATTGTCAGGAGACCACAAGGCTCAATCCTGATGCAACATGCTAACCTGGGGTGGGTGGGGAGGGGAGGCTCCCCTTTTCTAAAGGGTGGGGGAGGGGATGAAGGAAGAGGGAAGAGGTAGGACTAGGAAGAGGCTATGATCAGGATGTAAGGTGAATAAGTAAATAATAAAAATAAACAAATAATAATTTGGTAAGCAGTTATTTTAGAAATTACAAAATCACAACAGAACTTCTATTTCACTGCTAGATGGATCCTGTAACTCAACTCAAATCTGCCCTACTGTGCCCAACCCAACTGACACAGTCCTACACTATTTGCTAATGGCTCAGATCTTCAAGTGCATAGTAGAAAATGTGCTAATCATGCTCCCTGCCAAGCACTGAGTGAGCAAATTTAGCATGTCACAATGTAGCAGTGGAAAGCTGGACTAGGACAGCAGCTCTGCTATGACAGCAAGGTAAGGAGCTGTGCTCTTCCACTGACTGGTCACTGGGGGAAGGGGGGGGGGGTGTCTGCATCATAATCCCACAACCCACACGTAGAATTAAGAGGACAACTTGTGAGATTCTAGTCTCTTCTCCATTACTCAGGCTAATGATAATAAAATTCAGGTCCTCAGCCAAGGGCATGCCTTTAATCCCACCACTTGGGAGTCCAACAGTTGAGTTTAAGGCTAGCCTGGTCTACAGAGTGAGTGGCAGGACAACCAGGGCTACACAGAGAAACCCAGTCTCGAAAAACAAAATCAGTTTCTGAGGGTTGACGTCAAGTGGCTCTGCCTGCTGAGCCATCTCACTGACCTGAACTACTTCTGTTACTTGACACTCAAAACTGGGTAAAATGACTGTACAGTGCAAAGCCTGGGATCCAAACACAGCACAATCCACACTAAGGACATGCAAACACACATGATTATGAAGTGAAAAGGAAAACACAAAAACGGGAATGACATCAGCTAGGATATTAACAGGGTAGGGGCTGGGGAGATGGTTACATCAGCAACGTGCCTGTTATACAAGCAGGAAGACCCGCTGGGCGTGGTGGCACGTGCTTTTAATCCCAGTACTCGGGAGGCAGAGGCAGGGGGATCTCTGTGAGTTCCAGGCCAGCCTTGCCTACAAAATAAGTTCCAGAACAGCCAAGGCTACACAGAGAAGCCTGACTTGAAAAATCCAAAAAAGAAAAAAGAAAAAGAAAAGGGGACAAACTGGTGTTAAATAGTAACTAAAAAAGATAAGCCCTGGGAGTAAAGAGAAATGAAAGCAGAAACAGCACAATGTGTAAGACCTTGGATCACCTGTCTCTCCTCCCTGGCCTCATGATGAATATTATTACAAGAACACACCTGGTGCAGGAGGGCACTGAGTTAGAGGACACCATGACAAAAAAATAAGTAACAGCAGCCAGAATGGTGGCGCACATCTTTGATCCCAGCACTCAGGAGGCAGAGGCAGGTGGATCTCTTTGAGTTTGAGGCCAGCCTGGTCTACAGAGCGAGTCCAGGACAGCCAAGGCTACACAGAGAGACCCTGTCTGGGGTGGAGGTGGGGGTGGTAGCCGACACACTAAATAAACAAGGGACTGGGAACGTGGCTCACTGGACCACTTTATCTAACACACAAAGCCCTGCGTTGGATCCCCACACAAAACCAGAAATGAGTATGCTGGTACATGCCTGTAATCCAAATGAAGAAGGGCTGAGGGGACAGGAGCTCAAGGCCAGCCTCTGCAACACAGAGAGTTCAAGACCAGCCTAGAGTGCATCATAAGACACTGCCTCAAAATAAAAATGAATGTATGCATGCATTGGTGAATGGATACATTTTGAAGAGGCTGAAGCGAATACTCAGTGATTAAGAACACTTGTTTACTCTTGCAAAAAAAAAAAAAAAAAAAAAAAAAAAAAAAACCTCAAAAGTCAGAGTTTGAGCGGGGGTGGGGAAGGGGAGAAACAAACTCAGCTCAGCTTGGTAGACTCTAACACGCCCCTAATCCTGGCTCTTGCAAGGCAGAGGCAGGTGGCTCTCTGTGAGGTCAGGCCTGGCCTACCCAGGCAGTTCCAAGGCCGCCAGAGCTGCATGGTGAAACCCTGACTCAAAAAAGTGGGGTGAAGGTGCTTTGGTTTGAGGGTCTTCAGAGCGAATACTTCATGAGGCAATGTCACAATACAAAGGGGCTGCAGATGCCCAGAAGGTAAAGAGCACTTGCTGTTCATCCTTTCTCCCCTGTCTCCCACCTTCCCTTCTCTTCCTCCCCTCCCTCCCCACCCCCCTTCTCTCTAGGTTTTTCAAGACAAGATTTCTCTGTAAGCCAGCCAGGGCTGTCCCAGACTCTGTAGACCAGGCTGTCCTGGACCTCACAGAGATCCACCTGCCTTTGCCTCTACATCCCCTCCTCCCCCAAATCCTGGAATTACAGGCTACACTTGCTGTTCTTTCAGAGGATCAGAGTTCAGTTCTCAGCAACACATCTGACAGCTCACAAGGACTAGACATCCTCTGAGGTTGCCTGCCCACACCAACATGCACATGCCCACACACGGACAGACACAGCCTGCCCACACCAACATGCACAGGCCCACACACACACAGACACAGGCAGGCACACACACCACCTTAGTTAATTAGTTGGTTTTTCAATACAGGGTTTCTATGTCCTGGAGCTCACTTACAAACCAAGCTGTCCTCGAACTTATAGAGATCTGCTTGCCTCTGTCTTCCAGGTACTGGGATTAAAGGTGTCCGCCAACACTCAGCACCCTATCTTATTTTAAAATGATAAATCTTTTTTTAGAAAATCCCAGAGTCCAAGAATACAAAGAACTAACAAAGCCAGGAACTGTGGGGCATTATCTTTCTGAAAAGGGATATGAAAAACTAACAGTTGCCACAAGGGCAACCAACGCTGGCTCTGTAAAGAATACTATTTCTGTTTTGCGGTGCTAAGGATTGAACCAAGGACTAGGCAGATACCCAACCACTGACCAACACGTCCAACGCCAATGCAGCAACATTTAAGCTTAAAACTCCTTGAGAAATGTCCACTATCTATAATTACACACACCTTAAAGACATTTTATTCCTTGACCCAATAAAAATACCATATGAACTATTAATTTAAAAAAACATTTGCATCAACAAACATGAAAATTTTCAGCACAATAGTTACTGATGGCCTCGTCTCTCAGTCCCTAGGTGCGTCTGCTTTCACCGTGGTAGTTTCACTCACACATGCCTGACTATAAAGGCACCGATCCTTGTCTTACTCGCAAATGCCAACTACTGCTCCATAGACTTAGCCCTTCTAGGTTAAGTACTATGACTTTTTACAAACATTCTCGACGTTTCTGTGAAATCATCTCTTTTAATTCCAAATAGAGTACAGACTAGACAACTTCTGAAAGCACAGCTGATGCACTTAGCAGGGGCTGGTAAGCACAGTGTTGCAACAGTAATGCTACATACATCAACAAGCCTGTCAAAATGTTAAAGTTTGTTCTTTATAAAATACTCTACAAACCATAATTTAGGAAGATTACTCTACTCAATAAACAATTCAACTATTCCATAAGCAGAGCACCAAACCTAAGAGTATAATAGGGAAGTTGCCAGGCTGAGCTCAAGAAGTGTCAAGAGGTCTGTACAGCTTAGGGAAAAAAAGAGGAAAAAGCAGGGTCAACTAATAATTCCAATTTAAACAACGTTAGTGCACCCTCCCCAACAGTTTTTCCAGTAATTCCAGTTTCCAGGGACACAGAAGCCCTCTTCTGCCCTCTGCAAGGGCACCAGGCACACAAGTGGTGTGCATGTACATGTGTGTATGTATTGTACGCATACATATATATGCAGGTAAAACAACCACATACATGTATAATTTTTAATTTCTAAGAAAACTGTGCTGAAAGGTTCCCTAGTGAGCCTATCTTTTTATTGGACTTGTTTTCTAGAAATCTTTTAATAATTTATTGAAGTAGGGCTATCTTTTTGGTTTAGGTTCCTTTTTTTCGAGACAGGGTCTCTGTGTATCCTTGACTGCCCTGGACTCGCTTTGTAGACCAGGCTGACCTCGAACTCACAGCGATCCACCTGCCTCTGCCTCCCAAGTGCTGGGATTAAAGGAGTGCGCCACCGCCACCACCACCCAGCTAGGTTTCATATTTGTTTTGTCTGGGGGCAGGGGTTAAGGCGAGGTCTTTTCTATCCAGGCAGCCAGAACCTCAGTATGTTGACTGGCCTGGAACTAACAGCAATCCCCATACATCAGCCTAGCACTACAATAAAAGGCAATCACACCTAGTTAGCCTACTTTATTATTTTTAACATTTTAAAAATTGCTGTTATAGCTGGACGTGGTGGCACACGCCTATCATCCCAGTACTCCGGAGGCAGAGGCAGGTGGATCGCTGTGAGTTCGAGGCCAGCCTCGTCTACAGAGTTCAGGACAGCCAAGGCTACACAGAGAAACCCAGTCTTGGGGGGTTGGGGGGGTTATATATTTATTCTTTGCATCTGTGTATGTACACATTTGCACGGGTACATACATGTGCATATGCAGAAGTTAGAGGACAGACTGCTAGAGTCAGCTCTCTCCATCCATCACATGGATCCTAAAAACACAATTCAGGTCATTAGACTGAGCAGCAAAGCCTTTATCCACTGAACCTCTGTTGTTTTGTTTTGTTTTGTTTTTTTAAACCATCCTTATAAACATGCATGGTGACTCATGCCAGTAACATTAGTACTCAAAGCCAGGCATGAAAAGGTGCACGCTTTTAACCCCAGCACTCAGGAGGCAGAGGCAGGCGGATCTCTGTGAGTTTTTTCTAAACAGTTGACACTGTCTCAAAACAGTAGCAGAAACAAAACAAATCTGTAGGCACAATATTATTTTTCATATTTTCCTAAACAGAAGACACATTTTCTACAATATTTGATGTAATTTTTTCTTTTTTGTTTGTTTTGTTTTTAAGATTGCATCTCTTATGTAGCCCTGGAAGACCTGGAACTATGTAGACTAGGCTGACCTTGAACTTGGAAAGATCTGCTTCCCTCTGCCTCCTGTGTGCTGGGATTAAAGGCATGCATCATCACAGCTGCCATCTTGTGTTTTTAATTAACTTACTTATTGTGCACATGTGAGTGTGCACCCCCCCCCCCCACAGCACCCATGTGAAGAGCAGAGAATAGCCCTCAGGAGTGGATGGACGCCTTCCCCATCATGTGAGGGCAGCAAGGGCCTTTCCCAGCAGAACTTTGTCCTGGAGCTCTCTCTGTACAGCAGCAGCCTCTGCCTCTCCAGTGCTGGGATCAAAGCCGTGCTCCAACACCACCTGGCTACACCTCCACTTTTAGATATTAGTTTTAGGGTCCTGGAGAGATGGCTCAGCGGTTAAGAGCACCATCTGCTCTTCCAGAGGTCCTGAGTTCAATTCCCGGCAACCACATGGTGGCTCACAACCATCTATCGTGAGATCTGGTGCCCTCTTCTGGTGTGCAAGTGTACATGCAGGCAGAGCACTGTATATGTAATAAATAAATCTTAAAAAATAAATAAATAAATAAAATAAATATTAGTTTTATAATTTATGTGAAAGACTGCTCCTTGTGGATAGCAACTGTATATAATTTCTAACTCCTTACAATCATTCTGCAAAGATTACACTCCATTTTGTGTTGTAAAACAAACTTAGGGGCTGGAAAGATGGCTTAGCAATTAAGACACCACCTGCTCTTCCAGAGGTCCTGAGTCAATTCCCAGCAACCACAAGGTGGCTCACAACCATCTATAATGAGATCTGGTGCTCTCTCATGGCCCACAGGTGTACATGCAGATAAAGCACACATATACATTAAATAAATAAAATCTTAAAAAAAAAACAAATAAACAATCTCAGACCCTATTATATTATGTCATAACACGGTAAGTTAAAAACAAACGGCATCCAGTTGAGGCTCTAGTTCAGTAGCAGAATATTTGCCTAACATACCTAAAATCCTGAGCTTCATGCCTAGTACTAAAAGGGGCAAATAATAGATCACATTTACTTTATATCAAAAATGTGTTTTTTTTAAATTGTAATAATTCTAATAGTAAAGAAATATCATTAAGGGGCTGGAGAAATAGCTCAGCGGTTAAAAGCACTGACTGCTATTCCAAAGGACCTAGGTTCAGTTCCCAGCAACTCACAACTGTCTGTAACCCCAAGATCTTACAACTTCACACAGACATACATGCAGGCAAAACACCAATGCACAATAATAAAAATTATTTTTTTTTTAAATTATCATTCGGGCCAGACATGGTGACACACGCCTTCAATCCCAGCATTCAGGAGGCAGAGGCAGGCGGAATGCTGTGAGTTTGAGGCCAGCCTGGTCTACAAAGCAAGTCCAGGACAGTCAAGGCTAACAGAGAGAAGCCCTCTCTTGAGGAAAAAAAAAAAGTATCATTCAAACCCAGACCAGAAGCAATGTAGAATATAATTGTCCCATACTCGTCAAACATGTTAACAGAAAGAAAGTGAAGTACAGGCGTTCCTATGACACAGACATGACATTCACACAAGCATGTCGTGTCGTGACGTGTCTTCACAGCAATGAAACCCTACGGCAGTCTCCCATGTTGGTCTATTCTGGCTGGCCTGAATTCCCTATGTAGATCAGGCTGGCCTCAAACTCAAGAGATCTGTCTGTCTGTGCCTCAGAGTTCAGGATTAAAGGACACAGCGCTCAGCATGGTCCTCAGACTAATGCAGTGCCACACGCCTGTAATACCAACACTCAGGGAAGCCGAGGCAGACGGATCTGGGAGTTTGAGGCCAGCCTGGTCTACAAGGTGAGTCCAGGACAGCCAAGGCTATACAGAGACAGAGAACCCCTGTCTCGAAAAACAAACAAAAACGGAAATCAAAAAAAAAAAAAAAAAACCTCATGAACAAAGCCCTGTGTTCCAACCCCAATACCAACAATAAAATACAAGTATCATCAAAATCAGGCCGAGTAGCAAACACCTAGAACCCCGCACCCGGGAGCTGAAGCAGAGGACAGTGCGCTCAGGGCCTGGTCAGCACACCTTCTGAGACCCAGTCTCACAACACATAAAGAGCAATAAATACATCAAGCCATGGATCCAAGACTGAAACGGCCCACCTAAGATTCAAAGATACTGCGTCTAAGGGCCAGCAAGGTGGTTCAGTAGGGGAGGGTCCTCACGGCCAACACTGACCTCACAGTGGGAAGGAGAGAACCAGCTCTCTCAAACTGCTGTCTGACTTCAAAAAAAAAAAAAAAAGATCCATGTGCATGTGTACATGCACAAATGCCCACACATACACAGCTAATCAATGTAAGAATAACAAATAATAAAACATATGAAAAAGACACTGCTTCTGTTAAGACGCTTATGAACTTAATCAATACGGTACCAGACACTGTGCTCAATGCTGCACTTCAGAGAGTAACAAAAGCACACAGTGGTGGAGTGCTTGTCTGGAACACAAAGGGCTCTGCGTTCGATTCCCACTGCTACTGACCGGACCGTGACAAAGAGAAAGAAGCAGGGGAGGGAAAGGAAATGAGTAGAAAAATAAAGGAGGAAGGAGATGCTGCAGCCAAGACAGTGACGACTGCCTGACGATTAAGCAGGTGGTGCCCTGGAGCACATCAGGCAGCCACATCGCCTCCTCCCTACAACTCACTGTTTACTCTATAGAACAAGGCTAACTCTGAGCTTCCTAACAGGGGACATCCCAGCATTCCTTCTCCCTGAGAGTTCTTACTTCTGAAGGAGACAGAAGCTGCCCGGCTCACCTGCACCACTTGGTTCTGTGACTGTGCTGCGTGTGTCGTGGGCATCTGTGGTTTTTCCCGAGCACCTCGGCAGCGATCGTTGCTCACAGAAGTCATCATATACAGAATATACAGAACAATGTATGTACAAAATACAAAACCTGCAAGAAAGAAGACACTGTAAGTAAAACTTCCAAATCATGGTAAAAAAAAAAAACAACCAAGCCTCTAATTCAGGGAGGGAAAATACACACAAAATAAAACATAAAAATACTTTAGAATATTTTTTCAAAAAGAGCTGAATACGGCAGCACACTTTTTTAATTCCAGCACTTGGGAGGCAAAGGCAGGCAAATCTGAGTTGAGGCCAACCTGGTCTACATAGCAAGTTCCAGGCCAGCCAAGGTTACATAGAGTCTATCGCAATTAAAAAAAAAAAAAAAAAAAACAGAAATAGAAGTAAATAACACCCCCCCCCCCCAGCCAGCCCAGTGCATTCTAAATTACATTTGTATCATTTGGGGGGTGGGAGAGGGCTGAACACAGGACCTCATGAATACTAAACGAATATTCTACAACATAGCTACATCATCAGCGACTTGTGAATCTTAAGTTAATTTTGCTCATTAATCCAGAGATGCTATGGTTGGGACCAACAGAGTACCACAGTGGGTAAAGGAACGCGCCACCAGGTCTGACAATCTGAATTCAATTCCCAGGATTCGTATAGTAGAAAAGAACCAACTTTCATAGGCTGTCTTCTGACCTCTATTCACACAGCTTGACACTCAATACCCACAAATATACACAAAAAACAGACACAGAGTAAGAAAGAAAATGCAGACAGGCAGTGCTGGCCGGTGCCTATAATTCTAGCACTTGGGAGGCAGAGGAAGGAGGATCTCCTGTGAGTTCAAGGACAGCCAGGGTTACAGAGAAACCCTGCCTCAAGACAAACAAGCCGAAGAAACCAAATGTAAATAAGTGTTCATGTTAATGTGGGCACAATGGCACCTGCTTGGGACACTGGGGCACAGAGATGGCTAGACAGTTAAGACCATGTGCTATGCCATCATTAAGGGCTGGGTTCTATACCCCAGAACTACAGGCATACCTTTAACCCAAGTTCTGGTCAAAACAGCCTTAAACCCAGCATACCAGCCAGGCATGATGGCGCACCCTTTTAATCCCAGCACTCGGGAGGCAGAGGCAGGTGGATCTCTGTGAGTTCAAGGCCAGCCTGGTCTACAAAATAAGTCCAGGACAACCAAGCCTACAGAGAAACCCTGTCTGGGGGGTGGGGGGTGGAAGCATACCTTAAAACCAACCCTAGAGCCATGTAAATGCAGGTATAGTAGCGCATAAAGCCTGAAGACAGATCAGAAGTTCAAGGTTTTAGCCTCAAACCGCCTGCCTCTGCCTCCTGAGCAACGGGATTAGAGGAGTGCACTACCACACCCAGTCCCTTTTAAGATTTATGTAATGTATGCATATAGGTACTTTGTCTGCATGTACATCTGCACATCAGAAGAGGGCACCAAACAGCTGTGATCTGCCATGTGGCTTCTGGGAATTGAACTCAGGACCTTCAGAAGAGCAGTGGGTGCTATAACCATTGAGCCATCTCTCCAGTCCCTACTTTTTTTTTTTTTTTTTTTTTTTTTTTAAGATATTCTACAGTTTGCTGGGCAGTGGTGGCACATGCCTTTAATCCAAGTACTGTCTTGAAAAAAAGCAAATTCAGCTTGGGAATCCTGGGCTATATGAAACCCTACCTCAAATAAATTAAATGTAAATTTCTGGATAATTTTAATTTTTTTGGATTAACCACCCCAAGCATTAAGGGGAATAAATCAAATAGGCCACATCAAATTGATGAGCTAAGTTTCTAGCCAAGTTATTTATTAAAAATAGCCAAAAGACCTGGGTGCAGTGGTACATGCCTGTAATCGCAGCACTCGGGAGGCAGAGGCAGGTGGATTTCTGAAATTTGAGGCCAGCCTGGTCTACAAAGAGTCAGGTCAGCCAAGGCTACACAGAGAAACCCTGTCTCGAAAACCAAAAAAACAAACAAACGAGAATGGTGCCCAAGTAGTGGAAGTCTTTGGGAAGGATTAGGAAGTGCAGGGCGTGGTCATGCACACCTTCAATCTCTGACTTTGAGCTCAGCCTGGTCTACAGAGTGAGTTCCAGGACAGCCAAGGCTACACAGAGCAACCCTGTCTTGAAACGCTTCCCTCTAAAAAAAAGAAGTGCAGTCTTGTTGGAAGAGGTGTGTGCTGGGGGTGGGTTTTGAAGGCCTGGTGTGTGTGTGTGTGTGTGTGTGTATGTGTGTATGTGTGTGGTGTGTGTGTGTGTCTGTGTGTCTCTGTGTGTGTGTGTGTGTGTGTGTCTCTCTCTCTCTCTCTCTCTCTCTCTCTCTCTCTCTCTCTCTCTCTCTCTCCCCTGAAATGTGAGCTCCCAGCTCCCTCTCCAGCACCATGCCTGCTGCCTGCCTTCATGCTTGCAGCCGTGAAGATAGTGGACTAAACCTCTGAAACTATAACCAAGCCCCAACAAAATGCTTTCTTTTAATAAGAGTTGCCTTGGCCGTGGTGTCACTTCACAGCAACAGAACAGTGACTAAGACACTAAGCACACGTCATTATGCTACCTCAGACACTACAAATAAGTATCTTTCAAATATGTGAGTTATAGCCAATGCAGTGGCGCACGCCTTTAATCCCAGCACTCAGGGCAGAGGCAGGCGGATCGCTGTGAGTTCGAAGCCAGCCTGATCTACAAAGCAAGTCCAGAACAGCCAGGGCCACAGAGAAACAACAACCAATAATAATAATGATAATAATAATATAAATAAATTTAAGCACCAACGGCTGGTAAGGTGGCTCAGCAAGTAATAGCACTTATCACCTAGTCTGAGTTCAGTTCCCAGAATTCCTATAGTAAGTATAAAAGACTAAAACCAAGATGGGTGTGACCTCAGAAGGCAGAGGCGGGCGGATCTCTGAGAGTTCACGGCCAGCCTGATCTACATAAGTACAAGACAGCCAGGGCTCCATTACACTTCACATCTCTGATTGAGACAGACAGACAGACAGACAGACAGACAGACAGACACACACACACACACACACACACACACACACACACGCACACGGAAGGAGACAGGGAGGGAGGGAGGGAGGGAAGGAGGGAGGGAAAGAGGAAGGGAGGGAGGGAGGAACTTCCCAAAATAATCATCAAAAACCCTTAAAAAGTTTTGCCACTTGGGCTGGAGAGATGGCTCAGAGGTTAAGAGCACTAGCTGTTCTTCCAGAGGTCCTGAGTTCAATTCCCAGCAACCACATGGTGGCTCATAACCACCTATAACGAGATCTGATGCCCTCTTCTGATCTGCAGGTGTACATGCAGGCAAAACATTGTATACATAATGGCATGGAAACCAGAATAAGAAATACCTTCAGCAGGGCGTGGTGGCGCACGCCTTTAATCCCAGCACTCGGGAGGCAGAGGCAGGCGGATCGCTGTGAGTTCGAAGCCAGCCTGGTCTACAAAGTGAGTCCAGGATGGCCAAGGCTACACGGAGAAACCCTGTCTCGAAAAACCAAAAAAAAAAAGAAAAAGAAAAAGAAATACCTTCAAGGGTGGGTGGGTAGAAGAGGGAAGGGTCTGTGATCAGGATGTAAAATGAATAAATAAAATTAAAAAGAATACCTTCAACTAGCACACCAAAGCAATGCACAGGGAAACTGCCTTCTTTTGGAAACAGAATCTGGTATAGTAAATAGATCTGTGTCCACAGCAGGAGCCCAGCTGCTGGAGCCCAGGAACTGCGTTTACACGTGTTTTCCATCAGCTCTACTACTCTGGAACAGGTTCCAAGAGAATTCTTAGAATAGAAACAGACAAGAGCAAGGGACTTCTAAAAATAATCTGTCAGAAACTCTTCCATTCCTCAGGTTCTTGAGCTACAGAAAGCATGAGGTTACCCTGATCTGTCAAGTGAAATTTCAAAATACAAAATCAAACAAAGTTTCTAATATTCAAAGTAAACTAAAGGTATGATTCAGTGGTAGATTTTAACTTAGAATTACTGACAAAAAAAATTCAGAAATTTCCCCCATTATTTAAGGTACAAAATGATCTGTATTTGTGATATAAGGGGAGTGCTCGGGCACACATGTGGCGGCGGTCAGGTCAACCTTAGAGAAGGGGCTCTCTCCTCTGCCATTAGGTTCAAAACTCAGGTAATCAAGTTTAAAACAAGTGCTTTTACCTGCTGAACCACATCACTGGTCCTAGAAAACACTTAGACTTTACACGCAAAGTACTTCAGCCAAACAAATGTTTTCAAGAGACTCCGGGAGGAGCATCGAGCTCAGTAATAGATTGCTTGCCCAGCATGCCTAAAGCGCTGGCTCTAATCCCTGCCTCTGCACAGTGGCAGGTTCAGGGGTGGGTGTGGAAAGGGGAAGAGAGGAGATATGATGTCTCTGTTTAGAAATTATTAAAAATCTTTAACAGCCACCTGTATCTCTTAAGTTTATACAGTGGGACACAAATTCATCATGAAGACTCTAAATTTTAGGCAAAAATACCTTAAGCTTGTAATATAGCAATTACAGACCCTGTAACAGTAGTTCTGAGCCTGTGGCGTCCACGCACACTACGAACAAGGATACCCACAGAGATAGTACTGACTCAGCTCTGAGAGTCTGTCTTTGGTAAAGATGATCCTAGGTGTGTGCACTCGTTGCCACAATCCTAAACCCAGCAAGCAGTAACACCAGCAAACGTATCATTTTACTATGTGCCAGGTATTTTAGGATCTCAACCTGCTCCTTGCTATGCAGCATGGTGCTGGCTATGTAACCGCCCAGGTTACCCTCAAACTTTTGACTGTCCTTCATTCTCAGCCTCTAAAGTGCTAAGATTATGACATGTGCCGTCAAGCTTGACCTTTGGGGCTTTAGGGTATAAATCATAAACTTTCCAGGCTCTGGAGTACATATTACCCCCATCTTATAGGCACTGTCCATTAAGTAACAAAGGGAAGGATGCAAACCCATCTGGCTCCCTAGTCTGTGCTTTTAAACACTAGACCATATTCAAATATCCAATTAAGGAAGTAAACAGTCCCCAATTTGGCCTCCCTTCATGAGGCAGCCACTGTTGTCACCTCAATACCTCATCTCTAATCCAGCAGCGCTAGTCTGGGCCAGAATCGCACCAAGCTCCCTAGACTTTCCAATACCCAGCAATTACTCCCATTAGGTCTCTAACATTACTGTGCTCTTGTGACCAGTTGTCTTTTATTACTTTCATTTATTTTCCAATCTGCGTTCTTACTTTCTATCAGAACCCATTCTTCTCAACCTTTTTTTTTTTTTTTAAAGCAGGAAATCAATTTACCAAAGAATCTCTACTGGTCCATTAGGAAGTAAGAAGACATCAACAGCACTGCCAGTCTGCAAGACATTAAGGCAATGAGGTGCCAAACATGGCTGTGAGGCCGAGTTCCATGCAGCTCAACTGCAGTGTTCACATGCCAGGAGCTGACCAAGCTGATACTTTTATTCTCCACAGCTGCAGAGGGCAGGGTCAGGCCCCCAACAGCTGGTGGACAAGGCTGAACTCCCTACACCCACACAATGTTATCAGCTGGGCTATGTTTATAACCTGCCCATGGAAAAAGATGAGTGCTGGCCAACTCTTAAACATTAGAAGACATTAGATTTTATTTGGTACAATCACATTTCTCTCCAGCTACCTACAGTCACAAGAAGTTTCATTGCCTGTGGCTTCTTCCATACATGTCTCACTCCCCCCCAGCTCTCTCAGCTCTTCACCTCATCTTTTTTTCTTATTACTTTATTGCTCTAGTCTTTCATGGTGCCAGAAATCAAATCCAAGACTTCATATTTGCCAGGCAGCCATTCTCCCACTGAGCTACATGGCCCAGCCTTTAACCCCTCTAACCTAGCAGAGCTACCAAGGATTCTCTGACCTCCAATTCCCCTAAGAAGTTGCTCACAAGCCAGGTGATGGTTGCACACACCTTTAAGTCTAAGCACTCAGGAGGCAAAGGCAGGCAGATCGCTGTGAGTTCGAGGCCAGCCTGGTCTACAGAGGGAGTCCAGAACAGCCAAGGCTACACAGTGAAACCCTGTTTCAGAAAAAAAGAAAAAAGTTGCTCACTATTCTTAGTTAATCTTTACCCATATTCTTTTTTCTTTTTCTTTTCTTTTTTTTTTTAAAGACAGGGTTTCTCTGTATAGCTTTGGCTGTCCTGGACCCCCTCTGTAGACCGGACTGGCCTCAAATTCAGAGATCCTCCTGCCTCTGCCTCTCTGAGTGTTGGGACTACAGGTATGTGCCACCGCACCCTGCATAGCCTTATTTCTAACAGACCTGTCTCAAACAAACAAAAAAAGCCCATATTACACACAGCAGTCACAAGCCCTATCAAGTTAAAGATTACAGTGTTCCTCCAGCACGCATGAAGGACTTCGAAGCCTGCCTTCAAGCCACCGCATGCACACACCCACACCCAAAATCTCCCTTTGTACTTTATATTCACTCAAACAAGCACTTCTCAAATATTCAGATGGTATTGTCATTAGAATATTATAATATGGCCAGGTGTGGTGTCCCACACCTGTAATCCCAGCACTCAGGAGGCAGAGGCAGGACTGCTGTGCCTAAAATCACATCCTCCCTTGGGAAAATAAACTACAGTGTTTGCCAAAAATATGGTTGCATTAATCCCAGTATGGGGTGGGGGAACACCAGAGCTGAACCAGACAGATCTCTTGTAAGCTCAAGGCCAGCTTGGTCTACAAAAAAAAAAAAAAAAAAAAAAAAAAAAAAAAATCCCTGGACAGCCAGGGCTGTTACACAGAGAAACAAGAGTATGAAGTCAGTCTGAGCTACAGTTAAGTTCCAGGCCAGCTTGGCTTCAGACTCTATCTTTAAAAAACAAATAAGCCAGGTGATTCCTGCCTGTAACCTCATGCCTGTGAGTCTTGGGACCTTGAGACAGAAGGATCACAAGTTTGAGGACAACTTGGCATATGTAGGTCAATCAGGGCTACGAAGAAATTCTGTCTCAGAACAAATAAAAGCTTAGTGAATAAACAGCCAAAGCTTTTTGCATTATAGTGACAGCTACACATAAGTAAACTAAAATATAAAAGAAGAGCAGCATTGGAATTATAGCATACAGAGACTGGAGAATTGACTCCGTGGTTAGAAGCACTTATTACTCTTCTATAGGACACAGCCAGTCCCCAGCACATAAAAACTGCCAACATCCACCTGCGTCCCCTGCCCTGCTGACCTCCCCAGGCATCAACATACAAAAACAAATCTTAAAATGTATAGCACATCCCTTACTCTGTCCAGATGAGTAATCAGTATGATGACTATGAAAGCAAACACCAAAGGACCCCAGCGCTCCCGTGCGGAAGCAGGAGCTCCCCGGGAGCTACACACTCGACCTACCTCAGTAAGGAGCAGGCCAGTGAGATGGCTCAACTGCCAAGGCACCTGCAGCAAGCCTGACGTCCTCAGCTCAGCCACTGGGACACACACGGGTCTGACTTCCACATGTGTGACACACAAACATACACTCATAGACACAATGCACCACACACCCACACTAAATAAATGGATAAATAAGTAAACTAAATGCTCTTGTCTAGTTATGCAACCTTGGCTGGCTTGGAACTACCTATGGAAACCAGAATGACATTTAACTCAAGAGATCCACCTCCCTTTGCTTCCCAAGTAGTGTGAATTAAAGGCCTGTGCCACCACCATGCTGGGCTTTTTGGAGACAGGGTTTCTCTTTGTAGACTTGGCTGTCTTGGACACACTCTGCAGACCAATATGATCCATCTGCCTCTGCCTAGGGCCCAAAATTTTTGATCCTATCCTTTTTCTTTTTCCTGGTGTGTGTGTGTGTGTGTGTGTGTGTGTGTGTGTGTGTGTGTGTGTGTGTGTGTGTTTTGAGACAGGGTTTGTCTGTGTAACAGCTCCTGGCTGTCCTAGACTCGCTTTGTAGACCAGGCTGGCCTCGAACTCATAGTGATCCACCTGCCTTTGCCTCCCTAGTGCTGGGATTTAAGGCATGCACCACCATGCCTGGCTCAGATTTATTTATTTATTATTAAGAATACAGTGCTCTGCCTGCATGTGCACCCACATGCCAGCAGGGGGCATCAGATCTCATTAGATGCTTGTGACCCACCATGTCATTGCTGAGAATTGAACTCTGGACCTCTGGAAGAGCAGCCAGTGCTCTTAATCTCTGAGCCATCTCTCCAGGCCCTCCTATCCTTTTTCAATATAAATTCTTTCTAAAATGCAGTATTGCTGAGCACATGACACCTTCAATCCCAGTCTAAAGAGGCAGAGGCAGGCAGAGCTCTGAGTTCAATGCCAGCCGGTTCTACAGAGTGAGTTCCAGGACAGCGAAGGCTACACAGAGAAATCCTATTTTGAAAAAAAGAAAAAGAAAAACCAAATAAACACATTCTCTGTTTCATCAATTATTATAACTATGTAATAAGTAATAAAGGATAGAACTCCAAGTCTATTTGAAGGAATATCTTAGAACTTGCTTTCTTAATATAAATTCATCACATCTTGTTTTCTGGTCCTCGGCTGATTTCTCAAAGTGGCAGAACTACCCCGCACAGTGGTGCATGCCTGTAATCCCAGCACTCCAGAGGCAGAGGCAAACTGTGACGACTTCAAGGACAGCCTAGTCTGCAAAGCAAGCCCAAGACAGCCAATGCTACACAGAGAAATCCTGTCTCAAAAAACAAAAACAAAGAAAAATAAAGTGGGAGAACTTAAGTATATACAACTTCTGGCCAGCATAAAATAGCTACTTTCCAAAACCAAAATTCCAAGCCCAGGAGGATAATGCAAATCTTCAAATGGTTTTCCTGCCATCTTTTTTTTTTTTTTTTGGTTTTTGGTTTTTCAAGACAGGGTTTCTCTATGTCACCCTGGCTGTCCTGGGCTTGCTTTGTAGACCAGGCTGGCCTCAAACTCAGAGATCTGCCTACCTCTGCCTCCCAAAAGCTGGGATTACATCTTTACTATTTTAAATCACTGACTCACAGACCTTTTTTAAAGTAGGGTGGGAAGCTGGGCGGTGGTGGTGCATGCCTTTAATCCCAGCACTCGGGAGGCAAGGCCAGCCTGGTCTATAAAGCAAGTCCAGGACAGCCAAGGGTACACAGATAAATCCTGTCTCGAAAAACCAAAAATAAAATAAATAAAAATAAATTAATTAATTAAAATGAAGTAGGGAGGGTATTTGTAACCCTATCATTACAGAGCAAGCCTTCACGCAAAAGACCTTTGAGTTTCACTAAGTTGCAGATTAAATTCCCTGCAAACTTGGATAATTAAGAAGCTATTTTCCAGCCAGGAGTGATGGCATACATCTGTAATCCCAGGACTCAGGGAGGCAAAGGCTGGCGGATCTCTGTGAGTTCCGCCTTGTCTATGAAGGAAATCAAGAACAGCAAGGGCTACACAGAAAAACCCTGTCTTGAAAAAAAGAGAAAAGAAAAAGAAGCATCAGCTTTCTTCTTGTCCACAAGCACACACTATCTCACACCCCTAAACTACAACAGTGTAAGATAAAGGAAGCACAGTGCCCGTCTGAGTCATTAGAACAGTGCCTGTCCTGCCAGGCACTGTGGTGTACACCTTTAATCCCACTAATTTTAAGATGGGCACGGTGGAGAGAGACAGGAGGATATCTGTGAGTCTGCGGCCAGCCTGCTCTACATAGTTGAGTTCTAGGAGAGTCAGGGCTACAAGGGACTGAGGTAATGGTCTGGTTACTAAAAATATGATCCATATTTGATCCTCAGAACCCATTTACAAAGAACAGGACCCGGATATCCTAGCACTATAGAGGTAGAGACAGGGAAATCCATATGACTTGCTAGTCTAACTGAATATGGCAGCCCACACCTTTGATCCCAGCAGAGACAGGCAGATCTCAGAGTTCCAGGACAGCCAGGGATATACAGTGAAACACTGTCTCAAAACATCACAGAAAGGGGGCTGGAGAGATGGCTCAGCATTTAAGAGCACTGACTGCTCTTCCAGAAGTCCTGAGTTCAATTCCCAGCAACCACATGGTGGCTCACAACCATCTATAATGAGATCTGGTGCCTTCTGGCATGTGGGTGTACATGTAGGCAGAGCACATTATTCATAATAAATAAATCTTAGCCAGGTGTGGTGGCGCACGCCTTTAATCCCAGCACTTGGGGAGGCGGAGGCAGGCGGATCACTGCAAGTTCGAGGCCAGCCTGGTCTACAAAGCGAGTCCAGGACAGCAAAGGCTCCACACAAAAACCCTGGGGGGGCGGGGCATGGGCCACCATCAGGCCATCAAAAAATTTTTTACTGTCAGTTACCTAAAGAATGTACCAATTAAGTCAAGTGATCCATTCAAACACACCTGGCACTTATGTGCCACCAGTGCCAGCTCTTACTAAACACCAAAACACAAGATCTTTTAATAAGAAAATCTCCTGCTACGCTACTGAAAAGTATTCCTTACCCATTTCACTGATGAAAACCTGTTAAACTGTTTTGTGCAAAAACTTCAACTACTCCTGGAAACTGAATGCTGCTGTTGTAAGCAGTGACTATCCAAGCTCTTTCCCTAAGGAGCACACTGTCACACTCACTGTCCCCACTCTTCTCTCAACACCTGCTTAATCTCCACCTAGTTTCTGTCACCTTATCACTCCAACAGAGGAGTCGCTGCCCCAGGTCACACAACTGTCCCTCCTGCTCTCCTGCGTCTGTCCCTGCAGTTTAACAGTCTCGGACAGCCTTCCCTTGCCTTTCAGGAAATGAAAACACCATCCATGTTTACAATTAGCTCTCTTATTCCTGAACTAAGTCAACCCTGAGTGTATCCCCCTTGCCACAAAGCTCTGTGCTCCACCACAGTTCCCCGGGGAGTGTGGCAGCTCAGGGTACAGCGAGTGCCTAGCATGGGCTACAGCACCAGCATTTAAAAAAGAGGGAAGGCTGGGGGCATAACTCATCTGAGAAAACAAAAATGCCCCTCAATGTATGTGCTTGACCATTACAGAGGACACATATTCATGCTGATTTCAATAACTACCAAAATCAGAATGAAAAAAATTAAAGGCGTTTGCACGAGGTCAAGGCCTACAAAGCAAGTCCAGAACAGCCGAGGCTAACAGAGAAACCCTGTCTTGAAAAAAACCAAAAAAGGAAAAGAAAGAAAAAAAAAATTAAACGAAAAGTAGCCCATTGTATTGAATCTCAGAACTCAGGTTCAACCAATTCTAAATGCCTTCTATAGAATAATAAAATAGCAAGACAAATGTGAAGTCTAGTGGAGCAGCACACAGCTGCAAGAACCCACCTCTTTACCCCATCCTACCCCTTATCTAGGATCAAGATGCAGCCTTCCAGCCACAGAGGAGTTAGGGTTCCTTTCCTCTGCCAGCTTTGATTGATCAGCCAGCACCTGGCTGTACTCCCAGACAGCGGTACTCCAGCCGGGCAAAGCAGGAAAGTAGCATGATTAAGAAGTCACACAGACCTGGAATCTGTAATTCTGAGATTAGATAACCTTGGTCAAATACTGTCTCCCAAGCCTGTGGGCACCTAAAAGAGACATAGACTTGTGACAAGCCTGGGCTCCCACACGGTAATAACTACAAGAAGAAAGATGCTGCTTGAGTTTTTTATCTGTTCAATTTGCTTATCTCACACTACTCAAAAAAACTTGAATAATTTTACTGGGGTTTAGTCAAAACATAAAATCCACTTAAGCATGTAATTAAATGACTTCTAGTTTATTTGCTAAGCATTGCAACCGTCACCACAATCTAACAAATAAAATAAAGCCTGTCATCTCCTCACCTCACTCCCCACAGATTATGAGAGTCAGGGACAGCTCGTGCTGCCTCCATCACATCACCATCTTCTATGGTCATAAAACAGTGAGCGGCCATTTAACTGACAAGGCTGTGGCTCTGGCTATCCTACCCTGTGCAGGGGTATTTTCCAATCACTACCATTTGGAAGAGAGGAGCAGTACTAGGAACCAAATCTAAGACAGTCTAGGCGAACACCCTGCTGCTGAGCTGTATCCCCTCCAACCTTCTGTTTCTTTTTTTTTTTTTTTTTTTTTTTTTTTTTTTTTTGGAGTCAAGGTCCTGGAACTCCCTATGTAGTTCGGGCTAACCTCAAACTCTCAGTGATCTCATGCCTCCACTGCCTTTCAAAATGAGATTAGGATGCATTTGAAAATAAAAAAAGATGGGCATGGTGGTGCAGGTCTTTAATCCCGACACAGTTTGGCAGAGGTAGATGGACCTCTGTGAGTTCCAGACCAGCCTGGTCTACAAAACAAGTCCAGGACAGCCAAGGATACACAGAGAAACTCTCTCAACTCCCACCAAAACAAACAAACAACAAAAACCCACATCTTTGTATATAATAGGTATGGTGGGGCAAGCCTTTTACCTCAGCACTTCAGAAGAGGTCACTGGTGGATCTCTGTAAATTCAAGGCCAGTCTGGTATACAAGATTTATAAATCAGCTAGGGATGCGGTGAGATTATCTTTTAAGAAAAAAAAAAGGAGGGGGCCTAGAGAGATGGCTCAGCAGCTAAAGAGTGTGTGCTGCAGTTTACGGCACCCACATTGGGTAGCTCACAACTGCCTGTAACTCCAACTGGCTTAGGGGCAAAAATGAGCAAAAGAGTAAGCCCACACTTAGAACAAGTACACACACATAGCATGTATTTATACAGGATATACACATAAATTTAAAAGAACTTTTTTTAAACGTGAAAACAGATACAAGTATTACTGAATTGTGTATATGCAGCAGAACTTTTTAATCTGGGAAGGTTCTAAAGACAGTTAATAAATAAGACTAACAGGAAACAAAGTTTCAGCAAAAAGTCTAGAGCAGTGATTCTCAACCTCCCTAATGCTGTGGCCCACATGCTGTGGGGACCCCCAATCATAAAAGTATTTCTGTTGCTGTTATGAATAGTAATAATTATCTTTGTTCCCCATGGTCTTAGATGACACCTAGTGAAAGGGTCTTTTGACAACCTCCCAAAGGGGACATGACCCTCCTGTGAACAACAATGCTGGAGCCGGGCGTGGTGGGCACTCAGGAGGCAGAGGGAGGTGGATCTCTGAAGTCAAGGACAACCTAGTCTAGAGTGAGTTCCTGGACAAATCCCCCCCCCCCCCAAAAAGGAAGAAAGGCCGTCGTGGTGACGCACGCCTTTAATCCCAGCACTTGGGAGGCAGAGGCAAGGGGATCACCACTGTGAGTTGGAGGCCAGCCTGCTTCTACAAAGTGAGTCCAGGACAGGCAAGGCTGTCCCTGTCCCAAAAAAACCAAAAGAAATAAAGAAAAGAAAAAGAAAAAAATGCTGCTCTAAATCCAAATGAAATTTACTTCTCATAGATTCTGGAGCACTCCTGTGCACTTGGGAAACAAGCAGGGTAAGAGGAATGCCACAAGTGGCACACCTGAACCTCCTGCCTTCACCTCTTACAGTACAGAGACAGTTCAGAGACATCCATCCTTGGCAGTTATCTGGGGATGGGGAAAAGGCCCCAACATGGTGGCCCAGGAATATACCACAAATATTTACAAAGCAGAGGTAGACGGAACACAGAAACTTTAAGGTCAGCCTAGAGCAAATTCCAAGCCAGCCAGAGTTATATACTAAGATCTTGCCTCAAAAATAAATGAATGAAAGAAAGAAAGAAAGAAAGAAAGCCAGGCCTGATGGCACACACCTTTGACCCCAGCCAGCACTCAGGAGGCAGAGGCAGGGCATCTCAGAGTTCAAGGCCAGCCTGGTCTACAGATCAAGATCTAAGACAGAAGGGACTACATAGAGAAACTGTCTCAACAATACAAAACACAAGGGTTAGGGACACAGCTCAGCAGTTAAGAAGGGATAAGCTTCTTGCAGAGAACCAAAGTTCAGTTCCCAGCACCCCTTCCAGGCAGCTCACACCTGCTTACAACTCCAGTTCCACAGAACACTAGGCGGCCTTCTGGAAGGTGGGCACGCACGCGCACTAGCGCACACACACACTCACAACCCACATAGATACACATAAATAAGCACAGTTAAGAAACAACTGGGGGCCGGGTCTTGGTGGCACACACCATTAGTTCCAGGTCTCGGGAGGCGGAGGCAGAGGCAGGTAGATCGCTGTGAGTTCGAGGCCAGCCTGGTCTACAAAGTGAGTCCAGAACAGTCTCCAAAAGCAAAAAAAAAAAAAAACAAAAGAAAAAAAAAAAAAAAAAAAAAAAAAAAAGCCAGGCATGGTGGTGCATGCCTTTAATCCCAGTATTTGGGAGGCTAGAAGCAGGTGGATCGCTATCCAGAGAGACCATGGAGAGAGAGAGACAGAGAGAGAGAGAGAGAGAGAGGGAGGTGGAGGCAGGAAAAGCTTATCCTTGGCTGCTATCAGGTTGTAGGGCAGATTGGCCTACAAGACCCTGAATTTAAAAAAAAAAAAAAAAGACAACATTTTAACACATTTTCTTTCATTAAAAAGTACAAGGAGGCTGGGGGCTAGAGAAATGGCTCAGAGATTAAGGACTGCTCTTCCAGAGGACCTGAGATCAATTCCCAGCAACCACATGGTGGCTCACAACCATCTGTAATGTGATCTGATGTCCTCTCCCCGTATGCAGGTGTAAATGCAGATAGAGCACTCATACATAAAATAAGTAAAGAAATCTCTTAAAAAAAAAAAAAAAAAAAAAGGAGGCTGGGCAGTGGTGGTGCATGCCTTTAATCCCAGCACTTGAGGAGGCAGAGGCAGGTGGATCTCTATTGAGCTGAGGCTAGTCTGGGCTACAAAGCAAATCCAGGACAGATAAGGCTACATAAAGAAACCTTGTTTCAAAATAAAAACAACCATCAAGTTAAGGCTATAGCTCAGTTGCAGAGTACATTCTCAGCCCTGGTTCATTCACCAGCACCCCCTACCCCAAAGAAATAAGAAAAAAAGGAAAGGTAACTTTGGAAGAAACACTGCCTAAAAGACAAAAATTACTTAAAAAAAAAAAAAAAAAAGGCAAAAACAACATAAAGCCTTACACATTCTGATTGTGGGAAGTGGGAACTGATAAATTTGATTGGCTGAAAAGAGAAAGATGAATTTCTTAGTAAAACTTGTAAAACTCTAGCACAGGCTTTCGGTGATATTTCTCCACAGATCTTGTCTGTCAAGCTCCCCTCCACTGCCCAGTTATACACAGGACAGAACAGCTGCACGGCTGACGCACTCCCTGAGGAGTTGAGCCCGAGACCCAGGCCTGTAGTGCGGCACTCGGGAGGCTATACCGCAGGACTGCAACAAGTCTGCCACTACATGGCGCATTTGAAACCAACCTGGATGCAGAGTAAGCTCTGTCTCAAACACACACACCTCAAGGCTGCACTACTGCCAGGCAAAGACAGGCAAACCTCAGATTTCCAGGTCAGCCAGGGCTACATAGTGAGACCCTATTTCAAAGAAAAACAATGTCAAGACCAACACAAGAAGGTAAAATCACGTCAGACCATGTATCTATACTGCAGGACAGGACAGGCTTATACTTTGTTTTGCTTTTCGAGACACAGGGTTTCTCTTGTAGTCCAGGCTGTCCTGGACTCACTTTACAGACCAGGCTGGCCTCGAACTCCCAAGGCCTACCTCTGCCTCCGGAGTGCAGGATTTTAACCTAGAATGAGACCAGAATGGTATGCCTCATGCCTTTAATCCCAGCCCTCAAGAGTATGGAGCAGGCAGATTTTCTTTTTGTGGCCAGCTTGGCTAGACATCTTGGCTAAAATTCCATCTCAAAAAGAAAAAGAAAGAAGGAAAGGAAATGTGCCTTAATTGAAATACCTCACTCACCATGTTCTTCCACCATTTCTCCAAAAACAATAAAAGTCACTCACACTAATCCTAAGAAAGCCTCCTCTGAGCACTTCAGTCACCAGGAAAGAGAAGGAAAGTAGTTCTAAAGGAAGCTTCAGGGCCATGGCTGGCCCAATCCACTCGTAGAGAGCAGAGGAAACCAGAGCAGCAGGAAACAGGCCGGAGAAGCAATTACCACAAGCCTTCCTCATGGCACATTCTCTGCCATGCTACTTCCACCATATTTCAAACAAAACAACCTGCCTTTCTCTGAAAGGTTTAGATTTGAAGGTCAGAGGCGGCAAGGAAACAATTGGGGAAGAGGGATCAGGAATGTGGGAAACACTCGGGTCACCAGTGGGGTGGGTTGGGGTGGGGTGGGCCTCTCACAGAAGGACGTGAATGAGCCCGAAGGGACAAAGTCAGCAAGAACCCGGCAGCCATGGCCCAAAAGGAGAAATCTTCAGAGCAGCTGAAGACGGTCCTAGCCAAGAGGCCCTGAAGGCAGGCAAGATCCATCTCATCACTTCACAAGAGTGAAATTTATTCTTTGCTAAAATAGGTGGAGACCATACTGAAGAACCAGCACAATGTCTAAGCTACGCTGGGGGAGAACTTAGATGTGAGATTCCCCTTCCCTCTGCTTTTATTTAAAATCCAACACTAAGGGCCGGACGTGGTGGCACACACCTTTAATCCCGGCACTCGGGAGGCAGAGACAGGTGGATTGCTGTGAGTTCGAGGCCAGCTTGGTCTACAAAGCGAGTCCAGACGGCAAACATAGAGAAACTCTGTCTCAAAAACAAAAACTAAAAAAAGAAATAAAATCCAACACTAAAAAGAACAGGCACCCAGCCAGGCAGTGGTGGTGCACACCTTTAATGTCAGCACTTGGGGGGCAGAGGCAGGCGGATCTCTGTTTTTTCCAGGCCGGCCGGGTCTACAAAGCAAGTCCAGGATAGTCAGGGCTACACAGAGAAACTTTGTCTCAAAAAAGGACAGAACAGGCATCATGCAGTGGTGGCTCAGGCCTTTAAGCCCAGCACTCAGGAGACAGTGGCAAGCTATCTCTGTGAGTTCAAGGCCAGCACGTTCTACGGAGAAAGTTCTAGGACAATCAGGGCTACAAAAAGAAACATTGTCTAGAAAAACCTAAAGGGGAAAAAAAAGAAACAAGAAAATTTGAAGGAGTACTGGCATACTCATGCCTCCCACCCTGCCAATGGAAAAGATACCTATAAACACTATTCACTAAAAAAAAAAAAAAAAAGGGGGGGGGCCCAGCGTGGTAGCCCACATCTTTCTTTAACCCAGCACTTGTGAGGCAGAAGCAGGTGGATCTCTGTTGAGTTTGAGGCCAGCCAAGTCTAGGAAACAGCCAGAGCTACACAGAGAAACATACCTCAAAAAACAAAACCAAAAAAAAATCCCAGCATTTGGGAGGCAAAGGCAGGTCTATCTCTGAGTTCGAAACCAGGCTGGTCTAAGAGCTCCAGGGCAGCCAGAGCTATACAAACAAACCAAAAAGATGAAAGCCAACCTTGGCTAGGTAGTGCAATCCTCTCTCAGAAACGACCAAAAAGGAAAAAAGGTATGCTCTCTAAATAAAAGATGATCTCTAAATTGTTACTGTATACAATTGCTACAGAAAAGTAAAAATGTAGGCAGAATGCCCACCCTGGAAATAAAGTAGAAAAGTGTGGAAATGGTAGTAAAGCACAGGAAACAGCAGAGAGGACGCTAAATAAAACCAACCCCCAATAGAAAACAGGAGTCCTGAGTGGTGACAGTTGCCGTGCCTGGCAACTAAAACTGAAAATTCAGGGTGAAAGGTGTGAAAGACAAATAGTGATGTGATAAGGAAACCCGAGTTGGAATGCACCAGGTTAAATAATTAGCATGTGAATTTCTAAGAGCACGCTTTACAGCGCACCAGCACTCTTAACTTACGTTAAAGAAAAGAATAAACTGTGGCACAGCCAGTCTACAACAACAGGGGCAGGAGGAAGGGAAACTTGAGTTCCAACTAACACCAAAGACCTCCGGAATAAGAAAGTAAGTATTTGTAAAACTGAACTATGCCTTCAGGTTAAGCAGGGGGGGAAAAAAAAAAACTAGAGCGCACAAGTTGGGCTCCGAGTCCAGTCCCAGGACCGGCGTTGGACGCGAAGGCGGAAAGGTGGTCAGGGAGCCGGCGACAGCGTGGCGGGGGGAGCTCCAGCCAAGCACGCCGGGACCGAGGTGGGAGAGAAAACCACACCCTCCAGGATAGAAACCCGGAGGGGTGGGGGGAGGGGAAGGCGCCCCCTGGGGCTGGGTGGGGCCCGGCCGACGTGGGGGGGACGGAAGAGGAGGGGGGAGGGAGCCCAGGGCAACCGGAGCGGGAGAGGAAGGAGGGTGCCCAGGCCTGGACACAACTAAGGAAACATGAAGCCGGAGAGGGAAGCTCGGCCCGGTCCACCCGGGCGGACGCTGGGGCATCCCAAAGGGGGCTGGGAGTTCAGAAGATCTAAGTCCAGGACGAGGAAACGTACACCGCAGTGTTCAGGGCACAGGAAAAGCAATCGAAGGGGACGGTGTAGCAATTACCGCTGCTGCCTTCGCTGGACTCGGGACACACCGCCGCCGCCGCCGCCGCCGCCGCCTCTGCTGCTGCTGCTGCCGCCGCCGCCGCCGCCGCTCGTTACCTGCCAATGTGCCTCTTACAAAGCGGCGGCGGCGGCAGAGGCGGCCCTGCCCGTCACGTGGTGACTGCGTCACGGGAGGGGGCGGAGCCAGTGGGCAAGGCTCGAGCTCCGTTCCCCGGTTGGCTACTACGGCTCTGGCAGCCGGGCGAAGGGGAACCGTGTCGGGGCGGTGGGTATGCCGGCATTGCTCGTGGTCGGAGCTTCAGGGGTCGTATTATCCGCCGCCTACAGGGGAACCCACGGCCAGAGCGTGCCGTCGCACTGTGATGACCTCAGAGATACTGCAAGTTGCTTGCACGCGGACGCCTCCGTCTGTCACGTGACATAGCCCAACCATTCAAAGCAAGCCTGGACTCTAAACGTTGCCGGAGCGGACTACAACTCCCAGAGTGCTGCGCGGGGAGGAAAAAAAAAAAAACACCATCTACGGCCGCCTCTTCCCGTCGAGTTTGTAAACGCAATCCCAGACTCTGGCTCCTGCAAGCAGCACCGTAGGGCTAACTTCCGGGCTAGTACCACTGGGCGCCACCCGCCCAGCGAACCAGCGTGGTTCCTGCTGGGAGGTGTAGTCCAGGCTGAGAGTGGATCCAGCTACCACGTTGCGGGACTGGCGCTCCGCCCTGCCCTCTGCGCGGGAAAACGCCAACGGCCAGACCGAGTAGACACCCGGAACGTCCTCCCTCTGAAGGGTCTTGCTTTCTGCGTTCCCAGCATTTTACTTTAGGAGATGAGTTAACATTTTTGAAATGCCCGCCTGATGTTAGAGTTCTAAACAATCCTGTTCTAGCCCAAGAGGCGCTAAAAGCATTGGGCCTGGTTATGGACTGCGGAAAAGGGAGCGTTGATGTCTGCCGGAACAGACCCGAATCAGGTTTTGCCTGTTGCGAAATTACCTGAGCCACCTCTTAGTAAAGATGTTAACCACACCTACACCTGTAGTCCCAACACACTGGAGGCAGAGGCAGGCTCCGAGTTCGAGGCCAGCCTGGTCTATAAAGCGAGTCCAGGACAGCCAAGGCTACAACGAAGAAAAAAATCAAGAAACAACAACAAGAAGATGTTAACCTCAAGGGATTGAGCACAAATAATGGGGTTTTTGTTGTGGTTTTTTTGTTTGTTTGGGGAGTTGGTTGTTTTTGTTTTTTGAGACAATTTCACTTTGTAACCCTGGCTGGCCTAGAACTTTGTAAACCAGGCTGTTCTCAAATTTAGAGAGATCGGCCTGCCTCTTACCTCCAGAGTGCTGGGATTAAAGGTGTGTGCCTTATAACTGTAGCATAGCTTAATTCATTTTGCTTTTTTCGAGACAGGGTTTCTCTGTGTTAACCTACTCGATTTGTAGACCAGGCTGGCCTCGAACTCACAGCGATCCGCCTGCCTCTGCCTCCCGAGTGCTGGGATTAAAAGGCGTGTCCCACCACTGTCCAGCAAGCTGTAGCATATCTTTAAAAAAAAAAAGGAGGGCCTGGAGAGATGGCTCAATGATTATAGCACCTACTACTCTTCTGAAGGTCCTGAATTCAATTCCCAGCAGCCACATGGCAGATCACTGCTGTCTGATGCCATCTTATGATGTGCAGATGCGCATGCAGACAAAGTACCCACATACATAAATTACAAAGATCCACCTGCCTCTGCCTCCTAAGTGCTGGAATTAAAGGGGCACACCACTACAGGCCCAAAGACACTTTTGTGTTATATTAATTCTAAAGACATTCAGTTGTTTATTTACAATGTTACTACTTGTAACATTAATTCTAAAGACATTCAGTTGTTTATTTACAATGTTACTATTTGGTTATTATGCTCTATCTTCACTTTTATTGTTTATTTATTTATTTATTTTGAGACAGGATGCCTCTGTGTAACAGCCCTGACTGACCTAGACTCATTTGGTATACCAGGCTGGCCTTGAACTCACAGAGATCCACTTGCCTCTGCCTCCCAAGTGCTGAGACTAAAGGCATAAGCCACCTCTTCACTTTCTTTCTTTCTTTTTTGTTTGTTTGGTTTGGTTTGGTTTTTCAAGACAGGGTCTCCAGCTGGCAGTGGTGGCCCCAGCACTTGGGAGGCAGAGGCAGGCGGATCACTGTGAGTTCAAGGCCAGCCTGGTCTACAAAAGGAGTCCAAGATGAGCCTAGCCTCATCATGCAGGACACGGTGGCCTCTTATTCAAAGCAGTTCGTTCATGTGTTGGTCTTCCACATGCTGGAATTGCAGTTGAGCCACCCACCATGCCTGGTTAATATGATAAATTGTGTGTGCGTTTAATGTATATGAGTGAATGTTTTACCTGTATGCATATATGCACTGTGTGCATACATGATCAGAAAATGGGATTGGATCCCCTGAAACTGAAGTTAGAGACGGTCTTCTGGGGGCTGAAAATCAAACCAACGTCCTATGAAAGGACAAGTGCTCTGAACAGCCCAGTCATTTCTACAGCCCCAACAAGTACTTCTGATGTACTGGGCTGTTGATGCCTGGGCTGAGAATATAGTTCACTGGTACTGTGCACGGTGAGCAAGCACAAAGTCAGGGATGTAATGTCTAGCATTGAAAATGATATTTCGATGGGGAAATAGAAGGACCCAGAGGGTCCTAGAAACCTACAAGAAGAACATTGTGACTGGTGGATCAGGGCCCGGGGGGGCTGGGGGGGGGGGTGTCTGCTCAAACTATTGCACTACCCAAGGACAATACAATAGTAAACACTGAACCCCTACTCTGATCTACCCAGTGGATAGGACATTCTCCACAGTTATGTGGAGAGCGGGGACTGACTTTGACATGAACTCTGGTGTTCCATATTTGACCACCTCCCCTTGGTGGGGAGGCCTGCTGGCACTCAAAGAAAGAATAAGCAAGCTACCAAGATGAGACTTGCTAGCCTATGACCATATAGTGGGGGAATAGGTCCCCCTCGGTCTTAGACCTAGGGGAGGGCAATAGGGTGAAAGTGGGAGGGAGGAATGGGAGGATACAAGTGATGAGATAACAATTGAGTTGTAATCTGAATAAATTAATAAAATTTTAAAAATAAAATATAAATAAAATAAAAAAAAAAAAAAAAAGAGGGCTGGAGAAATGGCTCAGCAGTTAGGAGCACTGATTGCTCTTCCAGAGGTCCTGAGTTCAATTCCCAGCAACTACATGGTGGCTCACAACCATCTATAATGTGATCTGATGTCCTCTTCTGGCCTGCAGGAGTACAAGCAAGCAGAGCAATGTATACATAATAAATAAATAAATAATCTTGAAAGAAAGAAAGAAAAATTATATTTAAGCTGGGTGTGGTGGTGCATGCCTTTAATCCCAGCACTTGAGAGACAGAGGCAGGCAGATTGCTGTGAGTTTGGGGCCAGCCTGGTCTACAAAGCAAGTCTAGGACAGCCAAGGCTACACAGAGAGACCGTGTCTCAAAAAAAAAAAAAAAAAAGAAAAGAAAAAATATATTTAAGTATAATACAATGTGAATATATCTGTGCATAGTTTATTAGGATAGATATAGCCACAATTTTGGAATCCAGCAAACATTACCTCAATCTGAGTGTTCCTGAATTGTGAAACTTAAGAAAAAAGGATTATATAAAGTATCTGCTTGGTGTTAACTTTCAAACCCAGGACAAGCAGCTGAACTAGCCCCCAAGTTCTCCCAGCATCCCCCAGTCCCTACCTGTTACCGGATAAAGCTGGCTTACCCTGCCCTCTACCCTGAACTTTTCAGCCCAGGGGCTTGGCTGCCTGTCCCCCAGAGGCTCTTTCCTATACAATCCAGAGACTAGTCACCTCCACCCCTCACCTCCTGACTGATGTACTCGGTTCTCCCTTCCCCTCCCTCTCTCCCCTACATGGCTCAGAGTCACATCCACTCCGGGCTCTCCCGGATGTGTCTGCCTGTGGTTATGTCTCATTCGTGTCTATAATAAACTCCTCACCATACCTAGGAGAAGTCGTATCCTTTCTTTTCCTTTTCTTTTTTTTTTTGGTCCACTTGGCACACAATAAGCCCTCAATAAACAGAATTATGTTCACCTTCTGTTCCTACCCACAAGGCTCAACTGGTCTAAGCAAATGGAAAGGAAATTAGTTTATACTGATGAGGATACAGTACTAATTACTAACTTTTAGTTACTAACAGACTTTTTCTTTTTCTTTTTCTTTTTTTTTTTTTTGTTTTGTTTTGTTTTTCAAGACAGGGTTTCTTTGTGTAGCCTTGGCTGTCCTGGACTCACTTTGTAGACCAGGCTGGCCTTGAACTCACAGCGATCCACCTGCCTCTGCCTCCTGAATGCTGGGATTAAAGGCATGCAGACATTTTCTATTTAAAGGGAAGCCTTTGTTTTTCTGCCTGCATTGATCAAAGAGTGCTCAGGCTCTAACAAAAAGAACCTATTACCGTAGTTATTCCTATGTAGATGTGCCTTATCTCTCTTGGCTGGTGAGCTAACATTGTGTCTGGTCAGTTCAGACTTAGAAGCCAGCCTGGTTTACAAAGGGAGACCAGGACAGCTAGGACTACAGAGAAACTGTCTCAAAAAATAAAATAAGCCAGTTGGTGGGGCTACAAAGTGAGTCCCGGCAGCCAGGGATATTACACAGAGAAACCCTGTTTCTCAAAAAACAAAACGAATCCCAGCACTCGGGAGGCAGAGGCAGGTGGATCACTGTGAGTTCGAGGCCAGCCTGGTCTACAAAGTGAGTCCGGGATAGCTACACAGAGAAACCCTGTTTCAAACAAAACAAAACAGAAAAACAAAAAAAACAGAAAAGGTTTTGTACAAACAAAAACAAACAGAAAATCCCTAAAATTCCCATTATCTTCAGTCCTGCTTCTGCCCCCCTGAGTGCTAGAATTAAAGATGTGTGTCACCACGTCCATCTCATCCACTCCTCTTACATTCAAGGAAACTGAGGTCCATGTGTCTTGGCACCCGTGTGACCTTGGCTAGCTTTGGGTTTTGTTTTTGGTGGGTTTTGTTTTTGTTTTTGGTTGTTCGAGACAGGGTTTCTCTGTGTAGCCTTGACTGTCCTGGACTCACTTTGTAGACCAGGCTGGCCTCGAACTCACAGCAATCTGCCTGCTTCTGTCTCACAGGGTGCTGGGATTAAAGGCCTGTGCCAAGTCCAACTTTGTATTGTTTTGAGACAGTCTTTCTGAGTAGGCTAAGATGGCCTGGAACTGTGAGCAGTCCTCTAGCCTTGGTCTCAAAAATGCTGAGATTACATGTGTGAAGCACTTACTGTGCCATCCTGACCTGACACTTCAGTATGTTACCAAGAATGACCTTGAATTTCTGATCTCACTGTTTCTACGGCTCAAATGCTGGGATTATGGGGCTGTAGTACTACACCCTTTTGGTTTTTTGTTTTGTTTTGCTTTGCTTTGCTTTTTTGAAACAGAGTTTCTCTATGTAGCCCTGGCTGAGCTGCCCTGGCCTCATTTTGTACACCAAGTTGGCCTCAAACTTACAAAGATCCACCTACCTCTGCCTCCTAAGTGCTGGAATTAAAGGGGCACACCACTACAGGCCCAAAGACACTTTTGTGTTATATTAATTCTAAAGACATTCAGTTGTTTATTTACAATGTTACTACTTGGTTATTATGCTCTATCTTCACTTTTATTGTTTGTTTATTTATTTATTTATTTATTTATTTATTGAGACAGGATGCCTCTGTGTAACAGCCCTGACTGACCTAGACTCATTTTGTAGACCAGGCTGGCCTTGAACTCACAGAGATCCACCTGCCTCTGCCTCCCAAGTGCTGAGACTAAAGGCATGAGCCACCACGTCCATCCTTCTTCTATCTTCACTTTCTTTTTTTGTTGTTGTTTTGTTTTTCAAGACAGGGTCTCCAGCCCAGCAGTGGTGGCACATGCCTTTAATCCCAGTACTCCGGAGGCAGAGGCAGGCGAATTGCTCTGAGTTCAAGGCCAGCCTGGTCTACAAAACGAGTCCAGGACAGCCAAGGCTACACAGAGAGACCCTGTCTCAAAAAAAAAGAAAAAAGAAAAGCTATGTTTTACAAACACAAAACAGAACATTAGAGGCAGGCGGATCGCTGTGAGTTCGAGGCCAGCCTGGTCTACAAAGTGAGTCCAGGATGGCCAAGGCTACACAGAGAAACCCTGTCTCGAAAAACCAAAAAAAAAAAAAAAAAAAAACAGAACATTATGATCTCTAATTATGCCACATTCTGCAGATAAGTGTCACATATATATATGGCCTTGGTTTTGTAGTGCTTTTAGCCTATAATATAGCTATAGACTATTTATAAACTAAGTCATACAGGAAACTATTATGCTCTATAGTAGTATATCATAAAAAGACCAAAAATATTCCCAGTCTCTTCATCAACTACGTCTTTGGATTTAAAAGCTTTATTTTTTTTTTAAGATATTCATTTGTTATGTATACAGATTTCATTATAGATGGTTGTGAGCCAACGTGTGGTTGCTAGGAATTGAACTCATGACCTTTGGAAGAGTAGTCAGTGCTCTTACCCTCTGAGCCATCTCTCCAGCCCCCTAAAAGCTTTATTTTGATACTAGAAGAGCTCCAGTCCCAAAAGGCTCTAAACCTAACAGTGATGAAACCTGAGTCCTAGTCTTCAATGGTTAAGAAGTGCAAGTTAATAGTCAGCACCTTATAAATGATCAAATCCTTCGATGTATCCAGAAATATATTCATAGTCATGCTAAGAACTGATGTAACTAATTACAAGATTAAGCTTTATTTAGCCTCTTGTACATGTTTTCAAAGTAAGACAGAAATTAATTAAAAACCAGTGAAGTTTGTCTATTTAGATCTACTTGAGATAGACATGGTCCTCAGACACTTATCTGCAGAATGTGGCATATTTAGAGATCATAACGTTCTGTTTTGTGTTTGTAAAACATAGCTTAGAACAGATAACTAAAGACAAAGATTACTTAATACAAATATGCTAACCCTCAAGCCTATCAGAGACCTGATAAATATGGCATTTAATATGCTTAAACCTATTATGACAGCAGAGACTCCAAAATCCTAGCAATAATTTTCTAGGTCTCTGAGAAGATTTGGGCACAACGACAGATGACTTCAACCCTGGATTGTGGTGCACTAACCACTGGGCAGACTTCCCCAGTGCCTCACCGATGCTAGGGCCCAGCATGGACTCTGGGACAAAGTAGACATGCAGAGAATTATTGTCTCATGTTGCTGAAGAAGAAGTGAGGTCAATCTCTCTCTCCCATGTTCTTTCTCCACAGAAAAAGCCTCTCATCTTCTGCGCCTGATGGCCAGACTGCCTCTGCCCTTTCGTCATGGGGACCCGGGGAACCTGGGACGACTGTCTAGGTAGTGGACTATGAACTATAGACTAGTTTCTGTCATTTTGATTGATACATAAATTTCTTTAGGTTACAATTTATCCTTCTCAGGTCTCTGATCACATTCACGCTAACCTAGCTTGACAGCTAGAGAACAGGCAATTTGCTCCTTACCCCAAGGGAATCTACCATGTTAGTTTATTAGTCAATTCATTAGCTAGTTAAAGCTACCAACTAATAGATCTCTTATTTAAAAAGGCAAAAAGGGGCCGGGCGTGGTGGCGCACGCCTTTAATCCCAGCACTCGGGAGGCAGAGGCAGACAGATCGCTGTGAGTTTGAGGCCAGCCTGGTCTACAAAGTGAGTCCCAGATGGCCCGGCTACGTTTTACTATTTCTTTAGCTAAAAGACAGTGACTGTTCCCAGCAGTCTCACCTGTATCTCACGATAAATAATTGAAGAAGGTGTAAAGTTTAAGTAATGCCCAAGGATACAGAAGCTCAAATTGTGAGGGTCTAAAAAGGTGTTTTTTTGTCTTTTTTATTTTATTTTATTTTATTTTTTGAGACAGGGTTTTTTTTGTTTTGTTTTGTTTTGTTTTTTCCGAGATAGGGTTTCTCTGTGTAGCCTTGGCTGTCCTGGACTGGCTTTGTACACCAGGCTGGCCTCAAACTCACAGCGATCCACCTGCCTCTGCCTCCCGAGTGCTGGGATTACAGGCATGCGCCACCACACCTGGCCCATGCCCAGCTTAAAAAAGTTTCTTTACAAGAAGCCTCGGGAAATCCACTCAGATCCTCCTCTCAGGTCAAATGGACTCCAGATAAGTACTGTCAACCAACAACAGCCTAAGTTTCCCACCTGTTTCCTATTTCAGAGGGTGAGATTCTTCCCCTTTCCCTGGTTTGGGGACTCTGCTCCCCACAACTACCAAAACATGGGTCCAAAAGTAGTTTGAAATATACACCTAAGGCAGGCAGCGGTGTATATGAAGGGACCTGACCCCAGGGACCCCAAACCTCCCAAAGACCCCCAGTTGCTTGACTAGACCAACTCCATGACAGCCTTCAGGTTTTCTCTCTGCCTAACTAGGCCAAAGTTCTAACAACTCCTGGAAAAACCACAAGTTATGGACAGCTAGTCAGCTTATAGAACAAAATGACTAGATACCATGTTTTTGTTACTTCTTGGCCTTGGTAAAGAACACAGCTGGCGCCGGGTGGTGGTGGCACACGCCTTTAATCCCAGCACTCGGGAGGCAGAGGCAGGTGGATCACTGTGAGTTCAAGGCCAGCCTGGTCTACAAAGCAAGTCCAGGACATCCAAGGCTACACAGAGAGACCCTGTCTCGAAAAACCAAAAAAAAAAAAAAAAGAACACAGCTGGCCCCATCCAGTCATATTAAAGGCCAATTCCGGAGTAAGAGCCAAAATGTCAGTGACTCAAAAGTCCCCAATAAACAAACAAACAACCAGTCCTGAATCCCTTCATACACTCTGACTCAATTCTGTCGTCACAGATCCCTCCAACTGTCTATAAATTGAGCTTGTGTGTTCATTTTGGGGTCGCCCTCTAGAGAGAGGTGATCCTAGCATGCTAGAATAAAAACACTCTGATATTGCATACTGCCTGGGAGTCTTTCTTCAGTAGATCACCTGGACCCTAGGACCTGACAGGGTACTGAGATATATGTGTGTGTGTGTGTGTGTGTGTGTGTGTAAAATATGTATGTATGTATGATATACATGTGTATATATCATATATATATATGTTACAGTAGCCTGTCAAGTCCAGGTGTTTCCTATATCCAAGACAGCACCAAACCAGCTACCCACAGGCGCTCCAGTGTACCCTCACAGATTGTGTCAATTAGGCCTGCATTTTCCTTCTTAGCCAAAAAATGTTCTCACAGATCCTGGTCAGCAAGTAGGACAGGCTGTTCTTCCCAGAGATGGCCAACATCCCCCCTACCAGCCCCCAATATGGACACCCCGCCCCCCATGTCAGAAGGAAGTAGCTAAAGATGATAAACATGATTACTTAGCCCCTTATCCTTTTTGTTTGTTTGTTTGTTTGTTTTTTGTTTTGTTTTTGGTTTGTCGAGACAGGGTTTCTCTGTATAGCCTGGACTCACTTTGTAGACTAGGCTGGCCTGGAACTCACAGAGATCCACCTGCCTCTGCCTCCCGAGTGCCGGGATTAAAGGCCTGCACCACCACACCCGGCTCTCTTATCTATTTATTATCAACTATAGGCTGGGATATTGTGCGTCACACCAGGGAAAAGCAGCTCCTCATTCTCCCAGCATCCCCCATCCCTACCTGTTACAGGGCATGGCTGGCATACCCCATCCTCTGTTCTGAAAATTTCCAGTCCAGGAGCAGGGGCTTACCCTCAGCCTTCACTATGTAAGCCAGGCATTCCGATGCCCTTTCTTGATGTCCCCACCCCCACATGGCAGCGAAGAGCGGCTTCCAACGAACCTGCAGCCATGTACTCTAACTTGTCTTGCATGAGAAGCACACAGCATCCTCACTCCTGCCTCACCACCCCTGCCCAGTGTGTTGGGGCTTGAGGAACAGTAGATTGTTTGCCTAGAATGAACAGCCACGACCAAGATTGGATCCTCAGTACCAAGAGAACCAACTAGACAGAGTTAGAGAGATGGCTCAGAGGCTAAGAGCACTTGCTGCTTCTGCAGAGGACCTGGGTTCAATTCCCAGCACCCACTATCCACTCCCCATCACGAGGAGCTCCAGCCCCAGAGCATATAGTCAGTCCCTCCTTCTGACCTTGGTGCACACAACACACATACATGCAGGCAAAATGTAAACACATAACTGAATACATTTTAAAAACAGATCTAGACTGGAACCAAACCTTTTTTTTTTTTTAACTGTTCTTTCTTATGCAGTTAGATTTATTCTCGACAACATATTACATTTAAATGTGTCAGCAGCACAAGGCAAAAAGCAAAAGGTCAGAAGGGGAAAATGTCCTTTCAGGAGATAGCAACTGCTGTGGCTGAAAGGAACTGCTCTCACTGAAGGTAGGAAGACCAAGACCCCCCTCTCCTCAGAGTAGTTTCATAGTAAACAATCTTAAGCGCACTTTAACTCCAGTTAAAGACATTGTATCCTACTCTTCGCTTTTTTTTTTTTTTAAGTACTTTCCGGAAATCACAGGTATCTGACACCTGGGTCCCTCAGGAGACAGCCAGTGGATTCTATCCAAAGTGGATTCAGTCCAAAGAACAAAGTTAAATTGTCAGGCTTGGCCCCACTCAGTCTGGGGAAACTTCTCTGGGGCCAAAACTGCCCTGGTGGGATTCTTTTCTGTTGAGTGACAGCCCCAGGTGCTGGTCAGCCTGACTGCTTAGTTTAGAAGCAGGCCAAAGGGTGGTGATCACGGACTTCTCTCAAGCTGAGTGGGGCGCCAGGAGAGACGGATGTCTTTTTCTTTGCTTTACTTTGTTTGGTTTTAACGGAGAGAAACAGAAAAAGAAAGCAGAATTACAGAGAGAGGTAGAGGTGTGACTCATAGAAATCAGTAGCAGAGGCCAGGCGGGGGAGGCGCACACCTTTAATCCCAGCACTTGGGAGGCAGAGGCAGGTAGATCGCTGTAAATTCAAGGCCAACCTGGTCTACAAGGTGATTCCAGGACAGCCAAGGCTACACAGAGAAACCCTGTCTTGAAAAACAAAAAACAACAAAAAAAAAGAAAGAACAGACAAAACAAGCTTCCTGACATTTTTCTAACAGAAAAAGACAAATGCAGCCAGGCATCGAGGCATGGTGGTACACATCTTTTTTCCTCCCTTTGTTTTTGTTTTTTGTTTTTTCCCAGACAGGGTTTCTCTGTGTAACAGCTCTAGCTGTCCTGGAACTCTCTCTATAGACCTGGCTGGCCTCTATAACTTACAGGGATCCTCCTGCCTCTGCCTCCCAAGTGCTTTTTTTTTCCCCTTGAGACAAGGTTTCTCTGTGCTATCTCTGTGCTTTGTAGACCAGGCTGGCCTCAAACTCACAGAGATCTTGCTGCCTCTGCTTCCGGAGGGCTGGAATTAAAGGCTTTCTTGACTAAGTCTGGTGGTGCACTCCTTTAATCCCAGCCCTTGGGAGGCAGAGGCAGCAAGATCTCTGTGAGTTCGAGGCCAGCCTGGTCTACAAAACTATTCCAGGACAGCCAAGACAGCACAGAGAAACTCTGCTCCTTGTTCACGTTACCCATGCCATGGCTTACAAGATTTATTTATTTATTTATTTTGGGTTTTTTTTTTTTTTTTTTTTTTTTTTTTTTGAGACAGGGTTTCTCTGTGTAGTCTTGGCTGTCCTGAACTCACTTTGTAGACCAGGCTGGCCTCAAATTCAAAGTGATCCACCTGCCTCTGCTTCCCAAATGCTGGGATTAAAGGCGTCCTCCACCAAGCCGGGAACCATGAGTTACAAGATTTGTCCCAGTACCTTGAGGCCATTTTTCAAAGAAGAGACTAGATCACTACTGGGCCAGAGGGGACAGCCCAGAAGGAGCAGAGAACAGTTGGACAGGGCCACCTGTCACGTCAGCGCAGACTCTTAGTAAGGTGGGACATGCACTGTAGAGACTCACAGATCCTTCTCTCTCCCTCCCCTCTGCATCTGGCCCCGCCTCCACCTCAGCTGGTCCCGCCTCCACCTCAGATGGCCCCGCCTCCACATTCCCAGGCTTGTCCACCCCTCTACATTTGCTGAATTTCAACCATCGTTGTTTACAATCTTTTTTTTTTTTTTTTTTTTTTTTTTTTTGGTTTTTCGAGACAGGGTTTCTCTGTGTAGCCTTGGCTGTCCTGGACTCACTTTGTAGACCAGGCTGGCCTCGAACTCACAGCGATCCGCCTGCATCTGCCTCCCGAGTGCTGGGATTAAAGGCGTGCGCCACCACGCCCGGCTGTTGTTTACAATCTTAATTTGGCCTTAAAGTGTGTAACACAGTAAACTTCTGGGAAACTAAGATACGGTAAAAATTTAGAAAATTGGAGGGTAAGGGAGCCATGCCTTCGAGTATTAACAAAAACAAAGACTGCGACCAGCAGGACAGAAGACATCATAGCAGATTGAAGACCTGAGGCAAAAGTGTTGCTGTGAGTTCTAGACTAGTAGGAGCCACACGCGGGCGTGGTGGCGCACGCCTTTAATCCCAGCACTCGGGAGGCAGAGGCAGGCGGATCGCTGTGAGTTCGGGGCCAGCCTGGTCTACAAAGCGAGTCTAGGACGGCCAAAGCTACACAGAGAAACCCTGTCTCGAAAAACCATTAAAAAAAAAAAAAAAAAGAGCCACACCGGGAACCACTATTAAATAAGTAAACAAAATAAGGAGGCTGGCAGGATGGAAGGTTTTTTTTTTTTTTTTTTTTTGAAACAGGGTTTCACTGTTGTAGCCTTGGCTGTCCTGGACTCACTTTGTAGACCAGGATGGCCTCGAACTCACAGTAATCTGCTAGCCTCGTGCCTCCAGAGTGCTGGGATTAAAGGCGTGCACCACCACACCCGGCGGCTGAGAATGGAAGTTTTGAGGAGCTGTTTTGCTCTACGGCCCAGTGCCGATTCCACACAGACTTGACATTTGGACAACAGCACAGACCCTGCCTTCAATAACTCTAAATTGAGCCAGGCTTTGGTGACACACACCTTTAATTACAGCAGTAGAGAGACAGAGACAGGCAGATCTTTGAGTTCGAGGCCAGCCTGGTCTACAGAGCAAGTTCCAGGACAAGTAGGACTACAGAGAGGAACCCTGCCTTGAACCCCACCCCACCCCACCCCAAAAAAAGAAAGAAAAGAACGCTGCATCTACAGTAGATGAACCCTGGCAGTCTGCGGCTGCTCAAGTCTTTCCTGGAACATTGCTGCTCATGGTTAGAGGAAACAGAGGCCTCCAGGAGACAGTTTTGGGGAATTAAAATGGCCCTGCTGCCGGGCGTGGTGGCACACGTCTTTAATCCCAGCACTTGGGAGGCAGAGGCAGGCGGATCGCTGTGAGTTCGAGGCCAGCCTGGTCTACAAAGTGAGTCCAGGACAGCCATGGCTACACAGAGAAACCCTGTCTAGAAAAACCAAAATAAACCAAACCAAACCAACCAAACAAACAAACAAGCAAAAACATAAACAAAAACGGGCATGGTGGCACATGCCTATAATCCCAGCACTCAGGAATCAGGGAGGCAGAAACAGGGAGATCACAGGCAGATAGATCTCTGTGAGTTCGAGGCCAGCCTGGTCTACAAAGCAATTCCAGGACAGGCAAGACAGTGGGATAATAAAAGAACAATCGGGCTATCAGTGGTGGCACCTGTCTTTGATCCCAGCATGCAGGCAGCAAGATCTCTCTGTGAGTTTGAGGCCAGCCTGGTCTACAGGGTGAGATCCAGGACAGCCAGAGATGTTACACAGAGAAACCCCATCTTGAAAAACCTAAACAAACAACCAACAACAAAAGCCATGGGAACTAGAAACAGAGACGTGACCTGAGACCTGACTTGAAAATCACTTCTCCAGAGACTTCAGATTTGGCACTATCCAGTCTTGACCCCAAACCCCTCCACTTCCTTTCTCTGAGGCCTAAGGAGTCTGAGGTGGAGTCAAGACTCTCTCAGGAGCAAGTTAAACCAGTTTCTGCAGGCCTGGACCTGCCCTGCTAGAGAAAAGCTCTACTGCAGGATTTCTCCTTTCAACCTCAGCCACAGCCAGCTGCCGAAGCTCGGGAGCCCTAGGCGGGGAAGAGATAAGGAACACACACACTAGCTCCTATCTCTACAGACAGGTGGAGGCCAGCTCAATCTTTACTGCTGTGGTCCCCGTGGGCAAAACTGATGCTCAGAGTGCCTCTTAGCTGTCTGTGTTCTGTGCGGTGAGAGCTGGGTGCCTCCTGTGAGGCTCCCAGTGCTTCGCTCCTATTGGACAGCTCCAGTCAGTGCTTCGCTCCTATTGGACAGCTCCAGTCAGTGCTTCGCTCCTATTGGACAGCTCCATTCTCAGGGAACCTGGTTTTCAGTTTCTCCAGGTTGCTCGGGTTCTCTGAGTCCTTTGGAAAGGCCTCATGTTTTCCTTCGGGGGCTGGCCTCTTGCCTAACTCTGGCTACCCAGGGTAGACTACAGCCAGAAGGAATTGTGAGGCTCCGGGTTAGAGTTTGGATAAGGGCCTGGCCGGAGCCTTGAGGGCTTCAGGCTGTGTGTTAAGAGTTACCTCTAATCAATCCATCTGTTCCTTGTTGCTCATGGTTATTCTGGCTGATTAAAATGAAAGAGATCCATGCCGGGCGTGGTGGCGCACGCCTTTAATCCCAGCACTCGGGAGGCAGAGGCAGGCGGATCGCTGTGAGTTCGAGGCCAGCCTGGTCTACAAAGTGAGTCCAGGATGGCCAAGGCTACACAGAGAAACCCTGTCTCGAAAAACCAAAAAAAAAAAAAAAAAAAAAAAAAAGAAAGAAAGAAAGAGATCTACCGTCTCCCCAGGACTGCAAAACCCACTCCAAAATCTTTGCAAATGCCTCAGTAGTTTAAAGCCTGAAGAATGCCTTGTGAAAGCAACTCCATGCCCTGATCAGAGAAGGTGACATCTGTCCAGAGAGATTTAATGAAGTACTTACTTATAGTCAAACAGTTGCCTAGAACCGGACACAGTAGACTAGGGAGACTGAGGCAAGAGATTTGCACCTTCAAGGCCAGTTTGTAGCACAACTGTACAGACATTTTAACCCAGCAACATGGCTACTCTGGCAAGGGATCACATCCAAAGACCTAGGTCTGTGTGTTCTGGCTGGAATACAGGCACACCCTTAGCACACACCTTCAGTCCCTCTGGCTAGAATTTAGTACACAGATTTAATCCCAAACAGTGACGTCTAATTGAGGGGCAGACAAAGTGACAAAGCAGAGAGCGATTTGACAGAGGGAGGTAGAGAGAGGGTACATGCAACTCTCACGGGAACAGGCAGAACTAGAAATTGGGAGTGCAGTGCAGTTTGGTGCAGTTCAGTTCCTAGACCTCAGAGACAGTATTTCCAAGCAGAGCAATTCAGTGAGAAGTGGAGAAAAGCCAGTTTGAATGAGACAGCTGGGAGAGGTGTTTTGAGTCAGAACAGCTGCGTTCAGCCAACCAGAGTTCAGAAAGAACTAGAAAAGGTGAGCTTCTTCAGCAGTAAGTCTCAGAGGCTGAAAGCATTCTAGGCCTGGCTTAGCAGAGGAGGCTTGGAAGCTGAATTCCTTCAAGGTCCAGTCTTAAATTGGGCATGGTGGTGCACCCCTTTAATCCCAGCACTTGGGAGGCAGAGGCAGGCAGATTCTGTGAGTTCGAGGTCAGCCTGGTCTACAAACTGAGTCCAGGACAACCAAGGCTACACAGACGGACCCTGTCTCAAAAAAAACCAAAAAAAAAAACAAAAACAAAAAACAAAACAAAGAAAGAGTAGATTGCATGGAGCCTAGACACTTCTGGGCCTAGGCCAGTTAGATAGAAACATTCAACCAGGCATGGTGGCACACACTTTTAATCCAAGCACTCAGGAGGCAGAGGCAGGGGGATCTTTATGACTTTCAGGCCAGTCTGGTCTACAAAGCAGGTCCAGGACAGCCAGATCTACACAGAGAAACCCTGTCTCAAAAAAACAAAGCAAATGAGAGCTGGAGAGATGGCTCAGAGGTTAAGAGCACTGTCTGTTCTTCCAAAGGTCCTGAGTTCAATTCCCAGGAACCACATGGGGGCTCACAATAGTCTATAATGTGATCTGGTGCCCTCTTCTGGCTTGAAGGCACACATGCGGGCAGAATGCTGTATAATGAATAAATAAATCTTTTTTAAAAATAGGAAAGAAGCCGGGCGTGGTGGCGCACGCCTTTAATCCCAGCACTCGGGAGGCAGAGGCAGGCGGATCGCTGTGAGTTCGAGGCCAGCCTGGTCTACAAAGTGAGTCCAGGATGGCCAAGGCTACACAGAGAAACCCTGTCTCGAAAAACCAAAAATAAAAAAATAAAAAAAAAATAAATAAAAAAATAAAAATAAAAATAGGAAAGAAAAAGCCGGGCAGTGGTGGCGCACGCCTTTAATCCCAGCACTTGGGAGGCAGAGGCACGCAGATTCTGTGAGTTGGAGGCCAGCCTGGTCTACAAACTGAGTCCAGGACAACCAAGGCTATACAGAGAGACCCTGTCTTGAAAAACAAAAAACAAAAAACAAAAAAAGAAAGAAAGAAAACAAACACTCTGGGCTCAGCCCAAGCCATGTGTTCATAAAGCTTGAGTATGGCTCTCATCTCATCCCATCATCTGAGGAAATAAAAACATTTACATGCAACCTTATTTCAAAAAAGCTGAACCAAAGCCAGGCATAGTGTCACGTCACAAACTTTTACTCTCAGCACTTGGGAAAAGCAGAGGAGGAGCTTTGTCAGTTAGGGCCAGGCTGCTCAACATAGTGAGTTCAGGGCAGACAAGACCACACAGTGGGACCCTGTCTCAAAAACAACAACAAAAAAGCTGGCTCAGCAGGTGCCAACTGCCCAGCGTAACCACCTTAGTTTGTTCCCTGGGACCTACAGGACAGAAGGAGGGACCTGGTTCCCATAGCTTCTCCTCTGACCTCCATGTGTGCATTGAGGCACCATCCCCCTAATAAATAAATGTAGTTAACTAAATAAATTAAAAGGTTATACTTTACAAACAATCAAAATAACCAAGAACTGTAGGCATCAGGTTATTGTGAAGTTTAAATTCTGATTGTATAAACTTCTACTCCCCAATTGTGCCCCCAATATGTCAACAAAGCAGCTTACAGCCAGAGAATGGGCTGGACTTCCTGCTGTCCAGGGGAGGAGGAAGTAGGGGATTCAGCCATGGGTTGAGGTTCAAGGAAGATCAGGAGGAAGGAGCTGGAGCTGAAGAAAGCTACAACGTGCAAATATCACTGGGATGTTTGCTGGGAGTGAGACAGAATAGCGTACATGGTTAATAACAGACTTAACGCCGGGTGTGGTGTCACATGCCTCTATACAAATAACTTCAACACAACTCAAAGAAACAATACAAGCACATCACCCCAAACCCCAACTACTAGGAGAATTAACCTCAGATGCAGTGCTCTTTCTCCAAAATGCTGCCATCCTAACTCAGCATTCTGCTTCGGTCTGCCTACCTGTGATGTCATTGCTTACCTGCCCAGGACTCTATAAAAGGACAAACCCTCCTCGTGGTCTCTCTCTACCCCCTCCGCCCATCCCTCCTTACGCTCTTTTCCCTCTTTCTCATTCTCTGTCCCTATGCTTTTCTCTCTCTCTCTCTCTGGGGCACTCCTCCCCCTTTCCTTCTCTTCCCCAGGCTTGTTTAATAAACTCCTCTATAACATAACATCTGGCATCTGGTATCTTATTGCCTTATTATCTTACTGCTTTATATATTAATTATAAAAGTAACTCCTGAAAAATTCTATTTACCGGGGGGGAGGAATGAGAGGATACAAGGGATGGGATAAACATTGAGATGTAACAAGAATAAATTAATAAAAAAAAAATTCTATTCACCAGAAGTGGGTAATATCCTATTTCTTTCTTTCTTTCTTCTTCTTTTTTTTTGCTTTTTATTTTTATTTATTTATTTTTTGGCTTTTTGAGACAGGGTGTCTGTGTAGCCTTGGCTGTCCTAACCTCACTTTGTGCTATTTTTTGGTTTTCTTTTTTTTTTTTTTTTCTTTTCTTTTTCTTTTTTGAGACAGGGTCTCTCTGTGTTAGCCTTGGCTGTCCTGGACTCACTTTGTAGACCAGGCTGGCCTCGAACTTTCAGTGATCCGCCTGCCTCTGCCTTCCGAGTGCTGGGATTAAAGGCATGCGCCACCACGCCTGGCCCTTGTTTTTTGGTTTTTTAAAACAAGATTTATTTATTTATTTATTAGCCAGGCATAATGACACAGGCCTTTAATCCCAGCACTAGGGTGGCAGAGGCAGGTGGATCACTGTGAGTTTGACACCAACCTGGTCTACAAAGCGAGTCCAGGACAGTCAAGGTTACACAAAGAAACCCTGTCTCAAAAACAACAAAACAGCCGGGTGTGGTGGCGCACGCCTTTAATCCCAGCACTCGGGAGGCAGATGCAGGCGGATCGCTGTGAGTTCGAGGCCAGCCTGGTCTACAAAGCGAGTCCAGGACAGGCAAGACTACACAGAGAAACCCTGTCTCAAAAGAAAAAAAAAAAAAAAAAAAAAAAAAACAACCCAACAACAACAACAACAGAAAAAGATCTTATTTATTATTAATGTACACTGTGCTCTGCCTGCATATACACCTGCACACCAGAAGAGGACATCAGATCACATTATAGATGGTTATAGATGCTTGTGAGCCTCATGTGCTTACTGGGCATTGATTGAACTCAGTCAGTACCCTTAACCTCTGAGCCATCTCTCCAGGTAAATTTTTATTTTTATTTTATTTTTACAAGACAGGGTTTCTCTGTGTAGCCCTGTCTGTCCTGGACCCTCTTTGTAGACCAGGCAGGCTTCAAAATCACAGAGATTCGCCTGCCTCTGCCTCCCAAGTGCTAGAATTAAAGGCATGCGCCACCATGCCTGGCCCCATTTCTTGTTTTATTTATTTTTTGGTGTGTGTGTGTTTGTTTGTTTGTTTCCCCAAGACAGGGTTTCTCTGTCCTAGCCTTGGCTGTCCTGGACTTGCTTTGTAGACCAGGCTGGCATCAAATTCACAGTGATCAGGGAGGCTGATTCTGGGTGTTTTTACACTAGCCCCTGGTGTGTGTTTGTGATTAATATCACAGACTGGTTTTAAGCCCTTGGTGATTCTCCCCTTTCAGGCTCCGGTGTGCTGAGATTACAAGCATATGTCACCATACCTGGCTCCCCATATGGCTCTAAACAATACACCGCTTTGGGAAGTTGTAGGCATGCCCTGTACATCAATCTACACAGAAATCATAATGAGGATTTGCTTAGGGATTACTGCTCTGAGAACTTCATTATTGTACAAATCACCCCCTCAATAACTGGTACTACAGCTCTGCTTGCCCTGTCTTTCCTCCAAATCCTAAAAATAGGCTTTGTGGGATTGGGAAGGTAGTTCAGGTGCACCTTGAAACAAAGAGTTGTATAATGCATATTTTATGGGGTGGCTGTTTATGGGGTACCTGTTTATGGGGTGGCTGTTTATGAGGTGGCACTCTGTTAAGTGTTGATTCAGGAGAGATGCTTCCACAGTTTGGCTGAGTTCTGGCTCCCCCTACTGGGAATGTGATGGATTCCTCGGTCTGATAAAGCTAAACAGACAATCTAGCTCCCCAAGGAGAGGTTTGAAGCACAGAAAACGCTTTTTCTTTCCCTCTTTTTTAAATTTTTAAATATTTTTATGTTTTTTAAATTTTTTTGGTTTTTCGAGACAGGGTTTCTCTGTGTAGCCTTTGCTGTCCTAGACTCATTTTGTAGACCAGGCTGGCCTCGAACTCACAGCGATCTGCCTGCCTCTGCCTCCCAAGTGCTGGGATTAAAGGTGTGCGCCACCACCACCCGGCTTCTTTCCCTCTCTTTACTCCTCCTTTTTCTACAGTAATGGGTGTAACTCTGGTTGGTCTGAACCTGGCTATGTATAGTCTACACTGACCGTAAGTGCATGACAACCTTCCTGTCTCTTCCAAATACTGGGATTCCAGGCATGTGTCACCACACCAAACTGAAGGTTGCCAAAAGTTATCTGTGCTGCCCAGAGACCAACTATTGACAAATCTAGTGATGATATTTCAGATCTCTGCTATGTATACAGGTATGTATGATGCTACAGAGAGTGCAGTGTTGGAGGATGCTGTGTATCTTTATGAAAGATCAGAATAAAGCAGACTTAGGTAAGGAGATGACTGCTGAAGTAGATCAGCCTATAGATGTCTTAATCTCAGAACACAGGAAATGTGTTGCATTGGTGAAGAGATTTTGCCTTTGTTTAACAAGAGAAGAAAAGCTATGGATTCCATCAAAATTAAGATTAGATTTGACCAAGGGAGACCTCCTGAAAATCTTGACAGCAGACATGAAGAAAACAACGAATGAACTGGACAGTGGTGGTGCACACCTCTAATCACAGCACTTGGGAGGCAGAGGCAGGCAGATCTCTGTAAATTTGAGACTATCCTGGTCTACAAAGTGAGTCCAGGACAGCCAGGCCTACACAAAGAAACCCTGTCTCAAAAAACAAACAAACAAAACAATTAAAAAAATAGAAAGAAGCCGGGCGTGGTGGCGCACGCCTTTAATCCCAGTACTCAGGAGGCAGAGGTAGGCGGATCACTGTGAGTTCGAGGCCAGCCTGGTCTACAAAGTGAGTCCAGGATGGCCAAGGCTACACAGAGAAACCCTGTCTTGAAAAACAAAAAAAAAAAAAAAAAAAAAAAATATATATATATATATATATATATAGAAAGAAAAGAAAGAAACCAAGAAGAACAACAAAACAGGTGACATGAACTGCTAATCCTTCTATTTGGAAACAGCTCTGAGAGTGCCTGAGACATGAGAGCATGTCTCTATATAGCCAATAAGTCTTGTGGGCTCAGGAGTCCTCAGGACTGATCATGCCATCTTCTCATGTGGCATGGATAAAGATTTATATTACAGTTAGGCTATACAGTCCAAACTGACTTATAAAGAAAGACAAACGCTTTTGAATTGCTTGAACGCAGGGCAGAGAATCATCTTTAGCTGAATTGTGCACATTCTACATTCCATACATGTGTTAATGCAGAAAGGTACAATACCTTTAAAAATGTATATGTTGCTGGGCATGGTGGTGCTCACCTTTAATCCCAGCACTTGGGAGGCAGAGGCAGGTGGATCTCTGGGACTTCAAGGCCAGCCTGGTCTACAAAGCAAGTCTAGGACAGTTAAGGCTACACAGAGAGACCCTTCACACACAACAGTCACTTAAGAGACTCTGAAGCCAAGAGTGATAGCATATGCCTGTAATCCAAGCACCTGGAAAGGTTTAGGCAACAGGAGACTCAGGAGACTCAGCTCAGTCAGAACTGCAGGAGACTTTGCCCCTCCCCCACCCATCCCACCCCCACCAGAGGGGGAAAAAAAAAACCCATGGGGTGCGCACCTCTAATCCAGGGCTCAAAAGTCCACTGAGGCAGAAGATTGGACTGAGTGTCTTATTACATAAGGTGAAAAGACACAACTCAGTGCCAGACTTCTGACATGAAGCCCAGGCCTCCAACATACACCCACCTATGTGCAAGGGCACCTGCACACATGTACACTCACACATTACACTAGAGCACATACACACATCCGCCACCCACCCCCCTCCTCCCAATCAGCCATCCCGTGAAGGGACTCATTTTGAGTACAGGGCCCTAAGCAGCTGGACAGCTGGACTCCACCCACCCCTTCTCTCTTATCTGTAATCATAATCACTGTTGGCAGATGGGAGCTAGGGGTGGGTGTCGTTTCTCAGAGATCTATGGTGTTAGCACCTTAAATACACTCTAAATGGGTGCTGCTGATGGCACAGGACTTTAACTCAGGAGGTACACTCAGGAGGCAGAAGCAAGGGGATCTCTGAGTTTGAGCTCCAGGACAGCCAGGGCTACACAGAGAAAACCTGTCTTATAAAACAACCAACCAATCAACTGGAAAACAAAGAAAAAGGACCAAGCCAGGCACACACACTTAGTACTTGGATTTTGGAGGCAGGAGGAGTTAGTGTAAGGCTTTTGAGACCTTATCTTTAAAAAAAAAAAAAAAAAAAAAAAAAAGCAGGTTGTGGAGGCACACATCTGTACTCTCAGCACTTGGGAGGCAGAGAAAGGTGAATCTCTGAGGACAGCCTGGTCTACAAAGTGAGTCCAGGATAGCCAGGTCTACACAGAGATACAGAAACTGTCTCAACAAACAAAATCCAGTGGTGGGACTCTAAAAAATTATTATAGTAATAATTTTGTATTCTTAGTGTAACAGACTAAGGTAGAAAGGTATGTCATGAATATTTCCTTGGTAATACACCAAGGACCCAAACCTACCCCATACCTCATGCCAAGGTAATCAGTTCTGCTATAGGCAAATGCTTGAACCATTCACCAGATCTGATGCCTTTTGTTTGGTTGATTTAGACAAGATCTCACTATGTAGTCAGGATGGCCTCCAACTCAGAGACGCACCTAGACTGATTCTATAGCGGAGACTTTCCTTCAGTTCCTTCCTTCTGCTCCCATCTCTCTCTCTAATATTTATTATGTATACCCTACTCTGCCTGCATGTACACCTGCAGGCCAGAAGAGCACATCAGATCACATTATAGATGGTTGTGAGCCACCATGTGGTTGCTGAGAATTGAACTCAGGACCTCTGGAAGAGCAGTTAGTACTTTTAACCTCTAAGCCATCTCTCCAGCCCGTGCTTCCATCTTTCAAACATTATGGTCACACCAAGCCTAGCTATTTATTTATTTTCATTTTCTTCCTTGAGGTTTTAGGGTTTTATTTTTTTGTTGTTGTTTTGTTTGTTTTTCGAGACAGGGTTTCTCTGTATAGCCTTGACTATCCTGGACTCCCTTTGTAGACCAGGCTGGCTTCTGAATTCAGTGATCCACCTGCCTCTGCCTCCCCAGTGCTGGGATTAAAGGCGTGCGCCACCACCGCCCAGTGCATCTTTTCTCTTGAAGTTGTGCTGTCAGCAGCTGTCTCTATCTTTTTAGGGCTGTGGTAAAGCTGCACATCATACCTGGGACTGTGTGGTGGAGAAAAACAGCTAGAGATCTGAGAGTCAGAGAAAGGGAGAGAGCGGTTCCTGTCTCCAGGCCCACAGCCTAGCCATTTAGTTCCCTTCCATCTCCTTTCTCCTCCCAGAGGACTCTAGAACATACCATAGCCGGGCGGATCCAGCAAGCGGATCGCTGTGAGTTTGAGGCCAGCCTGGTTTACAAAGTGAGTCCAGGACAGCCAAGGCAACACAGAGAGACCCTGTCTTGAAAAAAACAAAACAAGGGAACATACCATCAGCAGGGGACCCAGCCTTTACTTACTGAACAGGGAGGGGCAGGGCACTTAGGATCTAAATCCTAACACTCAAGAGAACAAGGATGCTTCATTATTTCCAGTCCTTTGCCTGGGTTGTTACTAAGTAGTCACCAAGTGAGGGGCGTTCATAGAAGGACAGTCTGTCTTCCTCCTGGCCAAGCACTAGCATGTTAATTACAGACCTAGATACACTTAATAAGCAGCACAGTAAACACGTGCTGAGCGCAGATAATGAGTATTATGATCCTTTACAATTTTTTTTTTTTTTAATTTTGTTGGGTTTTTGGGACAGGGTTTCTCTGTGTGTATTCCTAGCTGTCCTGGACTCGCTTTGTAGACCAGGCTGGCCTCGAACTCAACAGCAATCCACCTGCCTCTGCCTCCCGAGTACTGGGATTAAAGGCGTGCGCCATCATGCTCGGCTCCCTTTACAATTTCTTAACTTTGGTCAGGCATGGTGGCTCATGCCTGTAAGCCCAGCTCTGAGGTGGCTAAAGGCAGACTCAAGGCCTGCCTGGGCTCTTCGTTGGATACTAGGCCTGATAGGCCTCAATCCCCCCTAAAGTGGAACAGGCACATTCATGAGCCTTGAAGGACTAGGAATTCTCTTCAGCAAAAGGACCCGAGGGATGACAGGAACCAGCAGCTCATTTGGAATGAGACAGCACATGGCTTGAAAATGAACAAGGACATTCTTTCATGGCCTGGCAGGAGGGACTGCTGGCAGGACGAGGACACCATAAAGCCCACAAAGCCCTTCTGTGGTATTTTGCTGCAAAGTCTGACTGGAACATGGGGGTAGGGCCAAGATTCCATGGAGGCCAGAGGTCCAGGGCAAGCCCACTGCACATCTGCTAAACCACCTTTCTCTGAGCAAGAAGCTGAGAACCCAGTCCTACAGTGACTTACACAGCAGCCTGGTGTAGCGGCACGCCCTGGGGATCCCAGCACTTAGGAGGCAGAGGCAGGAAATCAGACCTCAGGGTCACCCTCGGCTGGATAGAGAGCTCAATGACAAGCCCATCTCACAGAAAGTGATTTTTAAAAAATCTTTTTAGCAAGCTGGTCGTGGTAGCGCACGCCTTTAATCCCAGCACTCAGGAGGCGGCAGAGGCAGGTGGATACCTGAGTTCGAGGCGAGCCTGGTCTACGAAGTGAGTCCAGGACAGCCAAGGCTACACAGAGAAACCCTGTCATGTAAAACATCTTTTTAGCGGGCTGGAGAAATGGCTCAGTGGCTAAGAGCACTGGCTGCTCTTCCAAAGGTCCAGAATTCAATTCCCAGCAACCACATGGTGGCTCACAACCATCTGTACCAAAATCTGATGCCCTTTTCTATCCGATGCTCTCTTCTGTCATGCAGGCATACATGCAATCGAGTGCTTATATACACAATTTTTTTTAAATCTTTTTTTTATTAAAAATTTTTTTTTTAGCATTTTACAATTTTTTTCCCCCCTGAGCCAGGGTTTCTCTGTAGCCTTAGCTGTCCTGGACTCGCTTTGTAGACCAGGCTGGCCTTGAACTTATAGAGATCTATCTGTCTCTGCCTCCTGAGGGCTGCCTCCCCAGTAGTTATGCACCACCACCGCCCGGCTGCATTTTACAGTATTTATGTGTATGGGCATTTTGCCTGTATGTATATTTATGCACTGTATGTTGCAATGCACAGCAGGGTCCAGAAGGCGGCATCGGCTTCCCCTGGGACTGTAGACACAGTTGTGAATTGTCATGTGGGTTCTCAGACTTGAACCCTGGTCCTTTGGAAGAGCAGCCAGGTGCTCTTAACTGTTCAGCCATCTCTCCAGCCCATCAGTGGTCATTTTTAAAAAAAATATTTTATTCAAATTTCAATTTATGTGCATTGGTGTGAGGGTGTCAGATCTTGAAGTTACAGACAGTTGTGAGCTGCCATGTGGGTGCTGGGAATTGAACCCGGGTCCTTTGGAAGAGCAGCCAGGTGCTCTTAACTGTTCAGCCATCTCCCAGCCCATCAGTGGCCATTTTTAAAAGGTGATTAAAAGTTTTGTTATTTCCGAGACAGAGTTTTTGTGTAGTCTTAGCTGTCCTGGACTTAAAAAAAATTTTTAAAGGTTTTTTTTTTAATGTTTATGAGTGTATTACTTGCATTTATGTGTATGTAACATATGAACGTCTGCTGCTCTCATGTGAGTGCCAGATCCCCTGGAACCAAAGCTACAGATGGCTGTGAGCCACCATGGGAATGCTGGGAATCAAATTCAGGTCCTCTGCGAGAGCAACTAATGTTCTTAACTGCAGAGCCATCTTTTCCAACCTTGATGCTCTATTCATTCCCTTAACACAATGGAACATTACGCAAACACCCATGGTGGTCCGATCTTGTGCTCCAACTTGTTTTAGGAAAGGCTAGCTCCAAAGCCCTGTCCAAATGTCACTCTTTTCTAGGACGTGTTCTCAAATTGCTTTAACTAGTCCTCCTACCCTCTTCTTGCTTGAAGTCTTTGTTTTTTGTTTTTTGTTTTTTTTGGTTTTTTGAGACAGGGTTTCTCTGTGTAGCCTTGGCCATCTTGGACCCACTTTGTAGACCAGGCTGGCCTCTAACTCACAGCGATCCGCCTGCCTCTGCCTCCCGAGTGCTGGGATTAAAGGCGAGCGCCACCACGCCCGGCTCTTTGCTTGAAGTCTTTGATCATCGAGGTTCCAAGGTGAGTCTGGTCTGAACTAGTCTATAATGCAAGTGGCAAAACCCAGCTTTAGCTTGCGTGCCCTGGAAAGCAGTTGAGTGCTTTGTGGCAGGGGACTAGTTGCTGCTTTTGCTCAGTGAATGTCCTAGCAATGCTGGGCCTTTCAGAGTTAGCTGCATGAAGATGGTGTGACTTCCCGGTCTTTGGAAAAACCATCTTTTACTGTGGCCACTGTGTCTACCTTATAAAGAACAGTGAAGATCCACGGCTCTAACTGCGACAAGGCTACATGCAGCCACCTTGTCATTCCCCATCACTGACCCTGGCTTATGGTGGAGCTACTCAGCTCAGCCACCCCTGCAAGCCTAAGCTAGTGTTTTGTTTCGTTCAGTCACTACACTACTTCCTCTGGGCTGTACCCCAGAGCCCAGCCAAAGCCGGGGAGCAGGAGCAAGCCAGGTGGGTACTCCCACCTTGACAAATCCGAGCATGCCCTCAACCAATGCTCTGGGTTTCTTCCCTGCCAGACGTATTCACTCAGACAGCTCTGCACTAGGATAGTATTTATTTTTCCTTGGCAAAAAGGTCAAATGCTACATTTTTAAAAATCAGAAAATCTCAAGACAATCAAAAGCATCACAGGAGGCAGTCTGGCGACAGCACGAAACATCCCACTCAAGAGTTTCCTTCGTAAACGCACAGGTCAGTTTACAAGGACAGAAGTTCTGTGAGAACTAAGACATCTACAGCCTGTAGTTTAGTAACAGAAAAAATTAAGACAAGATTCATAGCATCCAGCATTTTGCTTAATTTCCTGTTCATAGCACCTATTTCTCTAGGTTACAGGATGCATGTTCTAAAGCCTGCAGCACACACTGTGTCCTACCAGGGGCTTGCTGCTTCCCTCCCCAGCGGTCCCTGCCATATGAGGATCCTCTTTGACACAAAGAGAAAAGTGGGAAGACCTGGGGAGCAGCTGAGGAGTGGGCACAGGACTATGGCTCCTTTGTCAGGAGTGGGGTGGGGAAAGGTTCCTTTCGACATGATGTGTGAAAGAACAACTGGCTTGACAGTCAGTTGCCTGCAAGTTAAAAAAAACCAAAAACCAAAACTCACACTAAATAGATCAAGAGAGGAACAAGCAAAGTACAATGACATCGAGCTGTCACATGCAGTGATGCCAGCATAGCCACCTGTGGCTACCCCAGGTATGAGCCCGAGAGGAGGGTGATCTCCGTCACTGAGCGCCACTGCATGAAAAAGCAGACACCACACAGCATCACCATAAACCACTCCTTCCTGGACAGAACCCAAGTAGAAAACACCACAACTGGAAAAGTTCCTCCTAGGAGTCCTAGCAGGGTATGAATGGTAACCACACTGAGCTTGAGACTCCCTGCTCTTGGCCAGATCAGACACTGACAGAGGTAGGGACCAGGGAGAGAATTCTCTTTACCTAGACCACAAAGTGCCCTGCAGTCCCCAGAAATGCACCCAACGTTTTAGCCGAGTGGCCCGGGCTGAGCAGACAGGCAGTTAGGAAGTGGAACACGTCCTGGTGGGCAGGGCAGGTCCAGCTGGCTCACATGAGTCCTGGCATGAAGCCTCTACTCCCACCCAAGCCTGCTAGCCTAACTCAAGGGTTTTCCTGGTGTGTTTGTTCCTCTAAGTTTTCACTTCCTACAATGTCAGACTTTAAAAAAACATACAGGCTAGCCCCAAGGCTGGACTCTGAGTAAAGTTGTTTCTTTTATAAATACTTTAATTACAGATAACCCTCACTCCAAGTAGTACCAGTGACGCAGTACGATCAGGCACACAAGCACCCACTCTAGTGTGTGTACGTACACACACACACACACACACACACACACACACACACACACACACACACACACACACACACACGGCTCCCAAACTTTCACAGAAAGTCTGACAGCTACCACATAATTATAAGGGGCCCTACTTCTCAAGTGAAGTCAGGGTAAGAATGACCTTGTCATTCCAATGTAAAGAAGCCAGAGAAAGGAGAATGTGTGTCACTTAAGGAAAAAATAAAATTAGGAAATCTGTATCAATGTTTGGTTGAGAAAGCAGAATAGGGGGAAGAGTAAAATTCTGACTACTGAAAAGTGAAAACAAACAAAAAAAAAGAGCTACTCAAACAGACAAAACAAACAAAAACAAAACAAAAAATACACCCCTAAATCAACAAATCACCAACCAACCAAAAAAAAAAAAGAAGGAAGAAGTCCCCCCTTTGGCTTTCTGCATAGAGCCTCTTCTTAGACATTGCCTGCACCGTGGGCAACCGCATCTGCAGTCCACAGGAAGAGTCCAAAAGACCAAACAAGGAAACTGAGGGTGGAAGTTAGTGTAAATCTGCATTTTGGGAGAAAGTTAGTTGTCATTAACTCCACAGTCCAGCATAGTTTCCATGGAGACCAGAAGGGAGGGGACCTCCTGCCACAAAGAGTTTCGTTCCCGACGAGTCATAGCAGTGGGTGTAAACAGCATTGGGGAAGAAATCAATGTCCGAAAAGTAATTCCTCCAGGTTTCATCATGATTCTGTGGAAGAGGAGGAGACCGTCAGGAGCTCTAGGAAGAGCAGGGAGGGACAGGAATGTCTCAGGGTTCTGTACCATTACCTGTGCTCACACAATACAGTTTCAAGGACACTGGCCTCATTTTCCCAACTAAACAAGATAAAAAATTGGTGCGCTGAAAGCAAGTCTTTAGCAGATAGCTCTGCAGACTCAAACGTGTTAACAAAGACTCGGCTGGCAGCAAGGGCAGCAGGTTCCTCAGCTTTCTTGCTCTGTAGTCTCTTGGAGGAAATCTGAAGGCACCAGCAAATTTTACTGGGCCTTTCATTTGTTTTGCGGTCCTCCTCCTCCAGTTTAGAGTGCTGAGATCACAAGCACTTGCCACCGCTGCCCTACTTAGCCATTTCCCCCCAGAGCCAATAAGCAGACACAATACAAAGGCCAAGTCAGGGAAGATGCTTTTCTCTGCTCTAAGGCACATCAATAAGGAGGGGAACTTGTCAATCCAGTGAGGAACAAGGCGACAGGGCAGATACCCCCTCCACCTCAGGCTTGGCTTACTCACCAGCCAGCCCTTGCCAGTGGTTAGTTTCAGGTTCTCCCCTGCGAGTCTGGGCTTGGACCCATAACAAGCTGAGAGCTTCTCTTCCAAAAATCTCTGAGCCCGGATATCATAGAACAGTAGGGAGCCCTGCCCTGTGCCCACAGTGATGATGTGTTCGTAGAAGCTCACTGACCGGATCCCTGAGGGAGAAACACAGAGTGATCAGAGGGAGCACACCCCAAATCCCAGATGGCCCTGTGCCAATGGTAAACAGAAGTCATGGTGACAAACAGTACCCTCTGTTAATAGGACAAATTACTGGGGAGACCCACACTGTTTTTTGCCAAAATATGTACATGTGACTGAAGTTCTTTGTGCTCCACACCCTGGAGAAGCCCTGGAGTCGTCTTTCGTAACTGCTAGCTTTTCTCTACCCTGTTATTCATACTATTTTTGTTTGTTTGTTGTTGTTTTTTCTAGACAGGGTCTCTCTGTGTAGCCTTGGCTGTCCTGGACTCGCTTTGTAGACCAGGCTAGCCTCGAACTCATAGCAATCCACCTGCCTCTGCCTCTCGAGTGCTGAAATCTCTGAGTTCGAGGCCAGCCTGGTCTACAAAGCGAGTCCAGGACAGCTAAGGCTACACAGAGAAACCCTGTTTCAGAAGGGGGGGAGGGGAGGAAAAACCAAAGCCCCCAAAGCTAAACCCCCTTTTCACTGTACACCATTCCAGCTTTCATTCTATCCACTGTTCTCCAGTCTAAAATGTACACACTGTAACTACCTAAACATAAGTCCTAGGGCGGGCAAGAAGGCTCAGCAGTAAGGGCGCTTGCTGCCAAGACTGACCACCTCAGTTTGATTCCTATGACTCCCACTGACGGAGAAAACCAACTCCCTCAAAGTGTTTTTTGAGACAGGTCTCTCCGTGTAGCCTTGGCTGTTCTGGACTTGCTTTGTATACCAGGCTGGCCTCGAACTCAGGGATCTGCCTGCCTCTGCCTCCCCAACTGTGCCTGGCTTGCTTCTAAACATTTGAATTCCTATGCGTACTGTGTGTAAGTGCAGATGGCCATGGAGGCCAGAAGCAGGTGACGGATCCCCTGGAGCTGGAGTTATAGGAAGTTGCGAGCTACTTAATGTGGGTGCTGGAGCCTGCTCAGGTCCTCTGAAAGCAGAGTAAGTCATTCTAAGCACTGACTTTTCTGATGTGCTTTCCACAGGATTCTTAGTGGGAGGACACGAGTCATCAGAAAAACATTTTCTGAAACCTTAAAGACAAGTCTACTCACTGAAGACAGTGAGTGGCGGCTCTCAGGATATGCTATTTGGGTAGAGGCTAGGGCTGTGGGCACAGCTAAGAGGCAGAACATTTGCGAGCAAGTGCAGAGGCCTGGGTTGAATCTCAGCGACCACTGATGAGAACTGAAGCAAGTGCTTTCCTCGGCTTCTTCAGGAATAACTGTCATACTTTACACTGTGCATCTGTGTCACCCACAGTGATCTCACGGTCCCCTCGCTCCTCCCCCACAATGCCACTCAGTACATAAGAACTTTAGCTCAGGTAGGGCTCCAGCGGTTTGTACCAGAGCCTGAAAACTCTAGTCCACAAACAGGGAACTCAGTTCTTCTCTTCTGCCGCCAAATACTTCTACATGCTCCACACTGTTACTGTTTGGAAGTCAGAGAAGAAACAGAAGGTGAGAACCCATTTCCAGTGCAGCTGTAAGTCTGAAGGACACGGGGACTCACCACTGCCTCGCTCCCTGGAGCAGACGGACTTGACGTTGTATGACGGCTGCCGCGGATCCAAGAAGGAGACATGTGCTTGAGAGCCCACGGCGTACACTGCCCACTCACTACCATAGGCCAGACACACATTCTCTCGACAATACGGCAATTTGGTGGAAAGGAGCTGAGTAGAGAAGATACATCCGTCAGAACATAAAATGGGCATGGCTCTGCGCTCCTCCCTGCGGGCTTCTTTGCACAAACTGTCTGTGTCAGGGCAGTAAAGGAGTCACTTCTGGGCCAGGGGAGGGAAAACTGAATTAAATCAGTCTCCATCTGCCATCCTTGTGGACTGGCCTCCATAGGAATTCAAACATTTAGAAGCAAGCCAGACGCAGTGGCGCATGCCTATAATCCCAGCACTTGGGGAGGCAGAGGCAGGCAGATCTCTGAGTTTGAGGCCAGCCTGGTCTACAAAGCAAGTCCAGGACAGCCAAGGATACACGGAGACCCTGTCTCCGCCCGATGTATGTAATAACTATGCAAGGCCAGTGGAGCGCAACACTGCGGTGACGAAGGGAACGGTCAACCCTGAGCCTTGCTTCCTCTTTAGAAAGAGCTCAGCACAGACAGTACAAGCAGCATGGAAGACATGGACAAATGACCCACACACACTTCACTGCACAGAAAAGCGAGGTTTTCTTGTCGTTCTCCCTGCTCCCCAAGACAGAGTTTCTCTGTGTTATTTTGGCTGTCCTGGACTCACTTTGTAGACCAGGCTAGCCTGGAACTCACAGCCATCCACCTGCCTCTGCCTCCCAAGTGCTGAGATTAAAGGTGGGCGCACTACCAACCAGCTTCTATTTGCTTCTTAATCATGTTGTTGCAATCTCAGGTCTTGTTAAAAAGACTTTCCTGTAATCCTGGTACTGGGAGGCTGAGGGAGGATCCTGAATTTGAGACAAGGCAGGGCTACCTAGTGCCAATCTTTTTGTTTGTTTATTTTTGCTTTGTTTTGATTTGGTTTTTGAAACAGGGTTTCTCTGTGTAGCCTTGACTGCTCTAGACTCGCTTTGTAGACTAGGCTGTCTTTGAACTCACAGAGAAGCCCCTATCCTGAAAATCCAAACAAAACCAAAAATTCATTCCATTTTCTCATCATGTTAGAAGATTTTTAAGAGACATTTTATCTTAGTTTGACTGCTTTTCAGTTGTTAGGAACACCTAACATGTAGTTTTCACCTTGACAACCGTGTCAGATAGTCAATCTGTAACCAGTGCTTACATTGCCCTGTGGCCTAGAGGACTTAAAGAACCTTCTTTACTAAGTGCCCTGCAGGCTGAGGCCTCTGTGAAGGCATCACTGCTGGTGTAGCGGGAGGTGGACTCTCTAGGATTAGCATGGTGGTGGCTGCCAGTACTCGGCTTTGAGAGGTATTTTAGAAGCGGAAGATCCCAAGTTTAAGGCCAGACTGGAATAAATTAAGAAGACAGATACACAACCGGGTGGTGGCAGCGCAGGCCTTTAATCCCAGCACTCGGGAGGCAGAGGCAGGAGGATCGCTGTGAGTTAGAGGCCAGCCTGGTCTACAAAGTGAGTCCAGGACAGTCAAGGCTACACAGAGAAACCTTGACTTGGGAAGAAAAAGGGGCGGGGGGGGGGGGGGGGGATACACAAACAGACTTTGTACCCAGGGAAGTATGCCAGACTCTCAACTTCATGTACTGTGCTGTTCCACTCCTGGACCCTGGGAGAGAAGGTGTTTTGGGCAGGAAGCCTGGGAGAATGACAGTGTTCTAACCCTAGGGTAAATTATCATATAAAACCACCAAGTCATGCTCGCACCTTAGACAGTGTATTTTCAGCCTTCCAGAGATGAAAGTAGCCATCCAGTGACACTGCTCCCAACTCCTACAAGAGCAATGAAAAGAAGTTGTAATACCATCTGTAGCGAACGCAAGAATCTGAGAGCTGGGTTTGCCTGTCCCCCACTCCTGTCCCTAGGCAATCAGATTAAGGATGCCAGCAATTATCAGCTCCACTTTGCCCCACGGACTGTAACTAGATAGTATATTCAGTTCCACAAAGCAAGCGTAGTCTGACAATCACACAAACACACATCTGTGCACGCAAACGTCCTTCCCATGGCTTTGAGTCCCAGCTTCCTCCAGACTATTAGAGCAGAGCTCAGTGAAAGGCTGCTTCTCTCAATGTGGGAGCTGTAGGTGCAGAGGGAAATCCACTGCCAGTCAACCACCTTTCAGGTCAGAGCCTCATGCTGTGCTGCTCACACCATGCACACGTGCAGGCTAAACACTCACACAAGTTTTAAAAATGACTGAAAGCTGGCAGTGGTGGCTGTGCACACCGTTAATCCCAGCACTTGGGAGGCAGAGGCAGGCACAACTCTTTAAGCTCAAGGCTCAAGGCCAGCCTGGTGCACAGAGCCAGTTCCAGGACTGCTAGGGCTAGAGGAAAACCTGTCAGTCGAGGGCTAGAGGAAAACCTGTCAGTCGATAGATAGATAGATAGATAGAAAGAAAGAATCAAACGGGGCCTTTTCCAGATCTTACAGCAGCCTGTCTCCTTCCTGGGCTCTGGGTCTAGCCTTAGGTTCTACTCACAACCTCACTGTCAGGAGATCTGACACACTGATGTAAGTGAAACTCACTGCAAGTGTGAGATAAAGGAAGCGGTCAAAAATGAGAAGCTTAAAAGCAGGTGATTGCCTTTAGAGGTAAGCATGAAAATCAACTCCAAAATAGAAGACCTAGAAAGGAACATGCAAACGAGGCAGTGTCGGATTAGCGTGGTCCCAGGGAAACCATGAACCCGACCACAAAACGGTGCAGCAGAGACACACACGGCCTGGCGTCACGGCCCTCAGATGTCACTTCCCACCAGCATCCCAAAGCCTCCTCTAAAGACGTGGTCCGAGAGTTAAAGGCCACATTGTGCAGCAAGCCCTGCCTTGGAGGGGAAGGACAGTCAGAAAGGACAGGCTCCTGAGGGCCTCTGGTGAACTCATACCTTGTTCTTGCTGTTGAAGGCTAACGCCCGCACCTTGCAGTTGTCTGGGTTTGTGTCCTCCTTGGGGATATCCTTTAAGGCCTTGTGAGTGATGTGAGCATAGACAGGGACTGGTGACACATTATGTCTTGCATCGCTTTTAGTCAATACATCATCTGTCACCTCCCAGAGTCCCATAGAGCCATCCCGGGAGCCTGCAGTGTTGGAGAGTCACAGATGTCAGATGTACTTAACCCTCCATGAGAAAACCCCACAGAAGACACATGGGTCTTTCAACATCCTGCCTGGCACTGAAACTGGGCTACACAGTCCACCCCAAACATTCAGTGTGCTTTGCTTTAAAAAAGATTTTATGGGGCTGGAGAGATGGCTCAGGGGTTAAGAGCACTGACTGCTCCTCCCGAGGTCCTGAGCTCAATTCCTAGCAACCACATGGTGGCTCACAACCATCTATTCTGGGATCTGATTCTGGCCTGCAGGTGTACATGCAGATAGAGCATTCATACTAAATAAATAAGTACTTCCTTTAAAAAAAAAGAAGAAGAAGAACAAGAAGGATTTTACTCTGTAATCTAGGTTGGCCTCAAACTTACAACACTCCTCCTGCCTCAGCTGGGATTACAAGTGTGAGCCATCACATTCAGTCCAGATCTCTTCATCTAGACTTCTTCTCCAGAAACATCTCTCTCTATTCAATTTTAGGGAGCCAATTTAAAGAGCCCTGCCTGCCTCTGCCAGGGTGTGGGATTAAGGCATGCAACAGCACACGTGGACAACAATGAACTCTCAGTGCTGGGGATATAACTTGACAGAGGACTTGTCTAGCATGCACACAAGTCCTGGGCTCAACCCCCTGCATCCTGTAAAGCCCTTGGGATGTGCTGGATGGCATTCTTAGCTCCAGTGAGTTTGTGGTAAACATGAGCTATATGAGACCATCATCTCAGGTTTAAAAATAAATGTGGCTGTTTTTGTGCTAGGAATATAACTCAGATATAAAATAGTTGCCTAAGAACAAGGATTTGATATTTGTTAGTTTGTTCCTTTGTTCATTCATTCATTCAAAGACATTAAAGACATCCTAGCTATCCTGGACTTCTTTGTGTAGAACAGGCTAGCTTCAAACACAGAGACCCGCCTGCTTCTGTCCCAGGAATGCTGAGATTAGAGGTGTGCCCCACATGCTTGGCTCCTGAGTTCAACTTTATAGACCAGGCTGCCCTCAAACTCTCAGCAATCTGCCTCTGCCTCCCGAGTGCTGGGATTAAAGGTGTGCGCCGCTGCCGCCACCACCTGGCAAGTGTTCTTTTCTTTACCCCATGCCCAGCACTGAGTTCATTCCCAGATTCTCACAAATTCAAAGGGGAAAAAAAAACCCACTTTTTAAAAAAAACTTATCTCTGAATGTACTACAAAATAAAATGATGTCACCTACAGCAAAACATTTATGTTCCCATTAGGAACAATTCACAGCATAAGGCTCATACACAAAGATATTTATTTACTGTTTGTGTCCTCCCACTTTTCTCCTCCATCCTATTTAATTTTTTGAGACAGGATTTCAGTGTAGCCCACGCTGGCCCATGGATTCCCGATCTTCCTGCTTTCACCTCCCAAGAGATGGAGAGGAAGACAGAACTAATACCAAGAGTTGGCTCTGATCTCCACATGTGTGTCAAGGCACGAGCATCCCCCACATGCAAAATAGTCAATCAATCAATTAAATAAAGAAGGTGGGCTGGGTGTGGAGGCAGAGGCAGGCGGATCACTGTGAGTTCAAGCCCAGCCTGGTCTACAAAGTGAGCACAGGACAGTCAAGGCTACACAGAGAGACCCTGTCTCAACAAAACAAAACAAAACAAAACAAAGTGGAATGACTGAAGAAAATACAAAATCTCCCAGGCTGGGCATAATGGTCATACCTATAGTATCAGCACTTACGAGGCTTAGGCAAAGCCAGACAATGGTAGCGCACATCTTTACTCTCAGCGCTCAGGAGGCAGAAGCAGGCGGATCTCTGAGTTTGAGATCAGACTGATCTACAGAGGGAGTTCCAGGATAGCCATGGCTATTCAAAGAAACCCTGCCTCAAAAAACAAAAAAGGTCTGTGTAGAGAAATTGCTGCAAGTTCAACACCAGTATGGAGCACATAAGAATTCTAGACCAGCCTTGGCTACAAGGTGAGACTTTGTCTCTCTGAAAAAAAGAAGTGGTGTGGAGAGTGAGGTGGGGGAGTCTGGGAAACGTAACTGCTTTTAGTAGCTATACTCTAGCACACCCTAATTTTAACTGTCCTCTCTGCCACATCACCTCTTCCTAACAGAGGGCAACTTTACCAGACACTGCCATAGTATCGTTGATCCATGCAATAGAAAAGATCCAGTCCTTGTGTCCATCCTTAGAGGGGCAAGTGACATGTACAGAGAGGAAAAAAAACAAGAACAACAAGATTAGTAAAGTAAGGACTGCGATGAATACTTCTGAAAATGTACAGGTCTGACTGAAAATAGCTTGTAGAAACAGTAAGTACGAGCTGGGCGTGGTAGCACATGCCTTTTTTTGTCTGTTTGTTTGGTTGGTTATTTTGTTTTGTTTTGTTTTTTGAGACAGGGTTTCTCTGTATAACAGCCCTGGTTGTTTTGGACTCTTGTAGACCAGGCTGGCCTCGAACTCCCAGAGATTCGCCTGCCTCTTGGAGCATGCCTTTAGTCTCGGCACTTAGGAGGTAGAGGGGGATCCAGGACAACCAGTGAGGTTACACAAAGAAACGCTGTTCCCCCCCTCCCCTAAAAAAAAAACCAAAGCAAAACAAAAACTCTAAGTACAAAAGGGCATGGTTGTCCAGGCCTGTGATTCAGGAAGCTGAGGCAGAGGATTCCAGCTCCAGGGCAGCATGGGCCACAAATGGAGACCACAAAACAAAACAGGGCAGCAAGACAGCTCAGCAAGGAAAGGTGCTTGCTGCCACGACAGATGGCCAGAGTTTGATCCCAAATGCCACAACGTAGGAGAGGACTGACTTTCCCAATGTCCTCTGACCTCCACATGTGTACCCACAATGTGCACCCACACAAATCAATGAGTGTGAGACAACAAGCAGACAAAAGCCTGGCCTCTGATGACCTTAACCTGCAGGGTAAAAGCACATATCAGGGGAGAATCAAAGCCAGACTTGAACCAGAACCTGCAGACAATGAGAACGCCCAAAACGGGCGCCCGCCTTTCATCCCACACCTGGGAGGCAGGAGGAGCTCGGTAAGTTCAAGGTCAGGCTGGTCTACATAGAGAGCTCCAGCATAGCCAGGGCTACATAGAAAGAGACCCTGCCTCAAAAGAAAAAACAAACAACCCACCCCCTCAAAACCAAACCAAAATGCAAAAATAAGCAAATAAAAACACCAAAAGCAACAACAACAGCAAAACAGCTGTGAACACACAGCTTCCATCTTTCTACCCCAGTGTCTTGTCTTTGCCTGGAACATGTCTCCCTGGTCACCTGTCTCTGTCTTCTAAGACAGCATCCCCTCTCCCTCTCCACCCGTTAGCCTGCGGGTCCTCCTCCTTTGTGGCTACGCTGGCACGCTGCTGATGGCTACTGACTTCTATGTCTACATGTCACTCTCAGCACTATAAAGGCTTTAGTAGTTTCATTCATGCTATGCTTCTGGAGCCAAAAACAACACCTGACCACAAACGAATTGGTAAGTTCACTTTCAACAGGGAAATGGGAGATACGTGGACTCAGTGAACTGAAAACAGCCTACTGGGGCTGGAGAGATGGTTCAGCGGTTAAGAGCACTAGCTGCTCCTCCAGAGGTCCTGAGTTCAATTCCCAGCAACCACATGGTGGCTCACAACCATCTATAATGAGATCTGGTGCCCTCTTCTGGCACGCAGGTGTACATACAGGCAGAATACCGTATACATAATAAAAAAATGTTCCGCCCCCCCCCCAAAAAAGGCCTACTGTTGCCACAGAGGTGTGTCATTTGTCCCTTCTAGCAAAGGCATGGCATGTCCCAGGATCCCAATCTTCATCCTGCTCTCTCTTCTACGCCTCACCCCATGCCAGGAGAAATCTAGAAAAAAAATCACCCCTTTCTAGGTTAGGAGACAAGGCTACTTCTAACTACAACCAATGGGGAAACTTACATCACCCACACACACAGGATCTAATGTAGGCAGACGATAGATGGCAAGACTGTTGGGGTTGTCTCCTCCAGTGGCTAGGAGTGTTCTAGAAGGATTCAGCTCAATTGCATGGATGCCACAGCCCTGCTGAGTCACACCTCCAGGCTCCCGGTCTTTCAGAATGGGAATCTTGGTGATCTGGCCTGTCTGGACATCCACTACGAAGAGCTGCAAGGGAGAAGGGGCACACAGAGTAGTGTCTACTTAACGCAGTCAATGCTGTTCAATTCTCTGTGGAGCGCTCAGTTGGGGTCTACTGTACAGCACAGCCTGGGAGTTTTCTTTGTTGTTTTCGGTTCTGAAACAGGGTCTCACTGTGCAGCCTTAGCAAGGCAGGAACTCGCTATGTAGACCAGGTTGGCCTTTAGCAAACAGAGATCTGTCTACCTCTGTCTCCCAAGCACATAAACACCACGTCCAGCATTTATTTTGGAGACAGGGTCTCACTGTGTAGCCCTGACTGGCCTGGAAGTCTCTATGTAGACTAATGTGGCTTTGAGACTCACAGAGATCCACCTGCCTCTGCTGGGTGCCTCAGATTAAAGGTGTGTACTGCCAAACTCTGAACAACTCTCAATTATTAATGGTATGGCTAAGGCTACTAGTCAAGTAAAACATGAAAATAACGTAAAATAACTTAAGGTTAGAGTTAAGTTTAACATTCTACCCCGACAGATTAGAAAGTATTAAATGCTGTCTGTGGTCACACCACCAGAGCAGATCTCATCTGATCTCACAAGCTAAGCAGGGCTGGGCCTGGTTAGTACTTGGATGGGAGACTACCTGGGAATGCCAGGTGCTATAGACTTAATAAATAAAATTAAAAAACCAAACTACTATATTCTGCCCAGGCATAACACAAGGTTATTTACTCTTTCCTTCTACTCTGCGGTCCGAGGACTGACAAACACCTTCACTTACTCAAACCTCCCACTGGCTCTTTTTTCTTACTGATACACAACCGTAGTGGCATACACCTCGAATCCCAGCACTCCAGCGGCAGAGGCAGGTGGATCACTTCGAGTTCGAGGCCAACCTGGTCTTACAAAGTGAGTCCAGGACAGTCAAGGCTACACAGCACAGAGACACCCCTGTCTCGGACTGGTCCCCCCATGCAGAAGGATCAGAATTTTGGAGTCGGCTGGGTCACATGAGACTGCTGCAGAAACTGAAGCACAGAGGGCCAAAGAGGGCCACAGAGGGCCAGCGTCAGGACAGGCGCTGCTCCTGCAGAGGCCGACATCTGGGTCCCAGCACCAACACAAGGTGGCTTATAACTGCCTGTAACCACAACTCCAGGGGGATCTAATTCCTCTGGCCCACGTAGGCATATTCATTAACATGCTCACACGTATACACACACAGGACTAAGAAAAAGAAACCTTAAAATAGTAATATACAATTACTTTATTAGTTTTGCAGGGTATTAGGAAAGGCTTAAAAACTGATGTGACTTGGAATGTAGAGGGTTCAGGTGATCAAAATCAAACCCTCACTCTCGTACTTACAGAGGAGTGCCAAGCACCTTGGGCAGGGCAGAATGTATTGCCTCCTCACTGGGGGCACTCAGATATGGGGAACTGGCACAGAATTGCTTCCCACACCGATGAGAGTGAGGCTTCGATGCAGATATCTATCACACACTCAGAATGGGGCTGCTCACACTAACCTACTGGGATGAGAGCTAGAAACTGGCAGCACAGCGAGGGACGCCTCAGGCTCTGGCTCCCTAAATCTTCCCTTCTAGGATGGGGGAAAAGCCAAGCAAAGCTGTTGCTGAGAAAGATGTAAGATTAGTAAGCAGGGCTGGAGAGATGGCTCAGTGGTTAAGAGCACTGCCTGCTCTTCCAAAGGACCCAGGTTCAATTCCCAGCACTCACATGGGCAGCTCACATGATCTGTAACTCCAAGATCTGACACCCTCACACCAACACACATAAATTAAAATTAAATAAAATATTTATTAAAAAAAAAAAAGATTAGTAAGCAATGTATGTAGGTGGGGGTGTGAAGACACACATGAATGCTCCCACAGACAATGGCTCTCAAGAGGAAAGGAACCTTACAAAGTTACTGAAAATATAGAATGGACCCCAATATAGAAAGGAGAGCTAATATAGGCTGGTTTCCCAGAGTAAGATAAGCTGCCCTGGGCCATCAAGACTGTGTGTAGATACCTACTGCCAAGATCCCTGAGACTCACAATAAAGGAGAGAGTCTATTCCCTCTAGTGTAAAGAGAGAACTTGATACTGATATTAAAGAAAAAAGGGGGCTGGAGAGATGGCTCAGTGGTTAAGAGCACTGTCTGCTCTTCTGAAGGACCCAGGTTCAATTCCCAGCACCCACATGGCAGCTCACAACTGTCTGTAATTCCAATTCCAAGGGACCTGACACCCCACACCAAGGCACATAAAATAAAGTTAAATAAATTTAAAAAAAAAAAAAAAAAAAAAAAAAAGAAAAAAGAAAAAAGAAAAAAAGAAACGTGGCACACACCTTTAATCCCACCACTCGGGAGGCACGCAGACCACTGTGAGTTCAAGGCCAGCCTGGTCTACAAAGCGAGTCCAGACCAGCCAGGTCTACACAAGAGAAAACCTGTCTCGAAAAACCAAAGAAAGAGTGCCATATGCCACCACCGCCCAGCCAGGCTCAAGCTTCTTTTTATTCTATCCAGAACCCTAGCTCACGGAGTGGCGCTGCTCACAATTAAGGTAGTCTCTCCACCTCCATTAACCTAACCGAGATCCCCCTAAGTTCAAACATTGTGTATTTATTTGTGTGCACAAGTGTATAGCATGGCTTATGTATGGAGGTCAGATGACAACCTACAGAGTTCTCTCTTCTTTTACTATTGAGTCCCAGGGATTAAACTCAAGTTAAACTTGATACCAAGCACCTTCACCCATTGGACCGTACTGCTGCCTCACTTTACTTTTGTGTATGTGTGTACAGGGCTGAACCAGGACTTCACAGTGTTTCTATAGACTTTCTTTGGTGGGTGGTATTCTCAGACAAACATTGTCCAGGCTGGCCTTCATCTTACTCTATATACTCCAAGCTAGTTTCGATTTTGTCTTTTTTGTTTTTAAAGATTTATTATGTACACCATGTTTTACCTGCATGTACACCTACAGGTCAGAAGAGGTGTTTATAGATGGCTGTGAGCCACCATGTGGTTGCTTAGGAATTGAACTCAGGACCTTTAGAAGTGCTCTTAACCTCTGAGCCATCTCTCCAGCCCTTTGTTTGTTTGTTTGTTTGTTTGAAAACAGAGTCTCACTGTGTAGCCCAGGCTGGCCTGGAGCTCATACAGCTCTGCCTGCCTCCAGCTGGGATTACAAGCCTGTGCTAGCAGATGCTGTTCTACATTACGTACTGTTTGTCTCAGGTAGCCTCTTACCTTCAAACTTGCCACACAATAGATGCCCTTGAGCTTCTGATCCTCCCAAGTGCTAGACACATAGGTGCATGCCACAATAGACACACAGGTGCATGCCACAATAGACACACAGGTGCATGCCACAATAGACACACAGGTGCATGCCTCAATAGACACACAGGTGCATGCCACAATAGACACACAGGTGCATGCCACAATAGACACACAGGTGCATGCCACAATAGACACACAGGTGCATGCCACAATAGACACACAGGTGCATGCCTCAATAGACACACAGGTGCATGCCACAATAGACACACAGGTGCATGCCACAATAGACACACAGGTGCATGCCACAATAGACACACAGGTGCATGCCTCAATAGACACACAGGTGCATGCCACAATAGACACACAGGTGCATGCCTCAATAGACACACAGGTGCATGCCACAATAGACACACAGGTGCATGCCTCAATAGACACACAGGTGCATGCCACAATAGACACACAGGTGCATGCCACAATAGACACACAGGTGCATGCCTCAATAGACACACAGGTGCATGCCACAATAGACACACAGGTGCATGCCACAATAGACACACAGGTGCATGCCACCACACTCAGCTTTCTACATGGTTTCTCATAGCTACAAAGTACTTTATCACATAGATATACTAACATTTAATGAATACATTCCCTATTCTTCAACATATATGCTGTGCCCAATTTTTCCATAATATAAATGATCAAAAGTTGGGCACAGTGGCATGTATGTTTGGTGTTTTGGTTGGACAAGAAACCAGTACCTCATCTTCTGGGAGCACTTATTTAATCAGTACTTGATAGAAGATTTTCATACTCCAACACAGTATTTGTCCTCAGGTACTTTCTTGACCTGCATTTTCAGAATGGTGCACGCACGCACGCACGCACGCACGCACGCACGCACGCACGCACGCACGCATGCGAACAAAATAGATTTTTTTTTTTGGTTTTCAAGATAATGTTTCACTGTATAGCCTTGGCTGTCCTGGACTCTATGACAAGGCGGGCCTCAAATAATCATTTTTAGTGTATATATATTTATAGATAGCATAGCTTTAAAAAAAAAAACGTTGCTGGGCGGTGGTGTTAAGAAACCTTGTCTCCAAAAAAACAAAAAGATAAAATAAATGAAGAAAAACAAAACAAAAACCGAAGTTGAAAAGAGTTTCACTCCAACCCAGGTTAACTTAGCCCCATCATGCAGTCCACGGTGGCCTCTTACAGCAGTCACCCTGCCTTGGTCTCCCAAATGCTGGGGTTAAAAGGTGTGCTCAGCCACTGCCGGCCAGGACTGTGCAGACACTGACTGAGTGGTCTAAGGGCATTCACTGACAAGGTCTGAGAAGTATAGTTTAAATACAGAGAATCAGGGGCCACACTTTGGGTCAGCTTCTCTTATCTTTTAGAACAGGAAAATATAGTCCTGTGCTTAAGGTTCAGTCAGGGAAGGAATACTCCTGAATGTCACCAGGACACCCTTAACTTGTCTTAACCTCCCATTCATCTCCCCACCCCCCTACCCCCATTTTTTATTTTTGGTTTTTTGAGACAGAGTTTCTCCGTGTAGCCTTAACTGTCCTGGACTCACTTTGTAGACCAGGCTGGCCTCGAACTCACAGAGATCTGCCTGCCTCTGCCTCCCAGGTGCTGGGATTAAAGGTATGTGCCACCACCACCCGGCATAACCCCATTTTTTGAGACAGGATTTGTGTAGCCTTGGCTGTCTGGGAATTACCTCTATAGACCAGGCTGGCCTTGAACACACCTCCCAAGTGCTGGGATCAAAGGTATGCACCACCACTGCCTGGCTTCTTTTCATTTCTGGTGTTGGTGTCACCATTGGTAAGCACGTACTTGTCCACCAAGCTGTACCTGGCCCCCTAACTTCTCACCAACCATACCCAGGGACTGATATTTTAACAGGAAAAAGTCCAGTCGCCACGGTGGCACACATCAGTAATCCTAACAAAGATCCAGCTAGGATAAAAGGGCACGAGCACCAACAGGTCCACACGTTCCTTCTCTGTTCATTAGCCAGCAGCCCAATTCTCAAATAAACTACTCCTGCAAAGACCGGCTCAGATCACATCTAATTATGCAGATGTTAGCAACCAGAAGTACACATGTTCAAAAGGGCATGATGGTGCATCTTTGAGTTCACACGTATCTGCTCATTGTGGTGACTGGAGATGTGGAGAAGGAAGCTGACATTTCTGTCCACCCGAGAAGAGGTCAGATCTAAGGTCTCCTACAATGGGGCACAGTCTTGGACAGACAAGATGTCACCAGGATCCTCAGGGGATCGCTTCACTGAGTAACACTGTGTCCCCTTCCTCGTGCTCCTCACGCCAGGCAGGGCGCTGCTGGGTGGTACAAGAATATCATTATTTTCCTTGCAGATGGATGGTGGCCTAAAAAGGACAAAGTACACACTATACACTAAACAGGTCCAAAGCTGTGCTCTGCCTTCCAAAAGACAAGAGGTAGTAAAATAAAACATCACACAGAGGCATAAACTTTTTTTTTCTTCTTTTTTTGACAGGGTCTCTCTGTGTGTAGCTTTGGCTATCCTGGACTCAGTTTGTAGACCAGGCTGGCCTCAAGTTCAGAGATCCACCTGCCTCTGCCTCCCGAGTACTGGGATTACAGGTGTGCACCACCACTGCCCAGCTGGTGATGTGGTATTAAGGTTTTAACCAGAGCACTGCACTACCCAAGCACTTTATGCTGTGTACCCAGCCAACCCTCTCAGAGACATTCCAACAAGTGGTACTGCACTCACTGCTCACTCTCCACAGCCACTCCCTCTCTCCTGCTGGGGGACTGAACTCAGGCCTTGTATTTTACTATCTAGCCAAATTGCCAGATCTCTTTTTATATGGTATGTGTGTGTGTGTGTGTGTTTGTGTAGCACACACATGCCATGGCTGCACATGTAGAGGTCAGAAGACAACATCAGAAGTTGTTTTATCTTCTACCTCGCTGAGGCAAGATCTCACTAGTTTCTCTTTGCACAGGACGTATTCTGTTCACTCAGACATCTCAATGCCCTTCCGTTGTATTTTGAGACAGGGACTCACTAACTTGCCTGGGTTAGCCAGAACTCATTCAATAGCCCAGGCTAATATTGACTTTTCTCTTTCTTTTCTTTTCTTTTCTTTTTTTTTTTTTTTGAGACAGGGTTTCCCTGGACTCGCTTTGTAGACCAGGCTGGACTTGAACTCACAGCGATCCACCTGCCTCTGCCTCCCGAGTGCTAGGATTAAGGGCATGTGCCACCACGCCCAGCTTAATATTGCTTTTTTTTAAAATTAATTTTGGGGAGGGGGGCATTTGAGACAGGGTTTCTCTGAGTAGCCTTGGCTGTCCTGGACTCATTTGTAGATTAATCTGCCCGCCTAGTGCTGGGATTAAAGACTTGTGCTACCATGCCCGGCTCTTTCTTTTTTTGTTTTTTTAAAACAGGGTTCAGGGTTTCTCTGTGTAGTCTTGACTGTCTTGGGACTCAAATTTATCCCTCCTATGTGTCAACAAATTACAGCAACTACTTTGTATACTTCATACTGACTAAGCAGCCTCTGTGACTGCAGCAGCACATCTATGACCAGCACTAGGAAGATAAGAAAACACAGCCTGAACACCAGGTAGCCCAGTCCTCTGGGGAGGCCTGGTGTTCTAGAACGTCAGCATCTCAACATGCCGTTCTCTGGTCACCTCTGGGCAGAGATCAAACAAGACCACTGTCAAAGCCACAGCAGTTAACCTGTCAGTGGGAGAGGCTGCTTCATCGCTGCCACGTCAGCTCTGCTGTCCCTCTAGACTGGGCACAGAGTCACCCTTTCCTTCCCCAACAGTGCCCCATCCAGACAGAGCTACTTCCTTAGGGCTTCTCCCAGCCAAGAAGGTGGCAGACACCTTTAATCCCAGCACCTGAGAGGCAGAGACAGGTCGATCTCTGTTGAGTTCAATGCCAGCCTGGTCTACAGACTGAGTTCCAGGACAGCTAAGGCTACACAGAGACATCGAAATAGTCTTAAAAAAACCAAATCACAACAGACAGAGAAACAAAAGAACCTTCTCCAGGCCCTCTTACAGGGAGGCCCCTCCCTCCCTAGGTAGCTAATCCCTATTTAGGGTGGGTAAGTGATTTTACTTCACTTGTTCTATTACATAGTTCCCTGGTAGTTTTTGGCTAAAGGGCAGCATAATGAGAAATGAATTCTCAAATTTAAATATTTTTGGCAGGTATGGTTTCTTACTCAGGTTCTCAGCAGAGGCAGGAGAAGCAAGGAAGAGTTAGAAGCTAACCTCGTCTACACAATGAGTTCCAGGCCAGCAAGGGCTACACTGGAAAATCCCATCTCAAAAAACCTAGCTAGCACATGAGGTGGTTCATGACCATAACCCAGTATTCAGAAGCTAGACAGCCAGGAGACAACCCTAACACCAGGAGCTCAAGGCCATGCTAGATTATATGAGATCCTGTCTCAAAATCCTAAGAAACAAAAAGCCAACAACGACAAAAACTTCCTAAATAAATAAACGCCTCTAACAGCATGTATCAGACCCTGCCAGCCCCTTCTTGACTTTTTTGTACTCTCCTTGCTTCCTCCAGGAACCCTGCTTGCTCTGTAGTCGTTCCGCCTTGTATATATAGGTGTTCCCCAAGGATATGCATGTAACTCCTCTTTTAAGATCAAAGGCCCTTAACCATTTTGGCTCGATACTACTCACCTTTGAAAAAAACACAAGAAAACTAAGAACTGCCTCTCATCCTACCCCAAAAATACACATACAAAGTAAGTTCCCATTTTCTCTCATAGTAAAGAACCATGGCAGTTCCTCCTGGATTTTTTTTCTTCCAGAGCAGTAGTCTAATCATATTGTCCCCACGTTTCTCCATAACCCTACAAAGTAGTCTTAGACTGTCAGGCTTCCACAGTCCAACCCACTCCAACTCTCCTCTAGATGCCTGAAGCTTGTTGTATTGAAATCTCAATAAAACACACACACACACACACACACACACACACACACCCACCATGGCTTCAGTACATAGCTACGGTTGGCCTTGAACTCAACAGATACACCTTGCCTCAGCCTCCCAGCTAGTTTCCAACCTTGAACTGACGCACCAGACAACAACCCAGGAGGACCCTCTGCCTCAGCCTCAAGGGCTGCGGTCTCACACAGCTAGTTTCCAGAGGCCTGGCATACCTGCTATTACTGTTTTACAGAAACAAAACCAATGCCAGTCGGAACGTAGAGGCAAGAGGATCAGGAGCTCAGGGCAGCCCTTGGCTACCTGAGATTAATCAGGCTGCAACTCTACCCACAACAAAGCTGAAGGCCAAAGGTAAAGAGAAGAATCTGCTAAATGTCACAAAGCCACGGTGGGGAGAGGGGACCCTACTGTTCCCTGCTTTGATTCTAAAAGCTGAGCAAAGATAAGCACCGCTATACTTTAAAAGGAAAACAGTGCCTGGCATGGCAATGCACAACTTTAATCTCTGACTTAGGAGGCAGAGGCAGACAGATCTACAGACAAGTTCCACAACAGCCAGGGACACAGGAAACTGCATCTCAAACAAAATAGTAACAAAAATATAGCTTGGATCTGTGGGGTTTGTCTCTGACTTTCTTGCCTGCTCTACGGACCCTTTTCCTCCTACTGGGTTGCCTCGCCCAGCTCTTGACAGGAGGGTTTGTGCCAAGTCTGACTGTAACTTGTTATGCTGCGTTCAGTTGATGCCACTAGGAGGCCTGCTCTTCTCTCAAGGGAAATGAAGGAGCAGGGGATCTGGGAGAGAGGGTGTGCGTGTGTAAGAGAGAAAGTGTGTGTGTGTGAGAGAGAGAGAGAGAGAGTGTGTGTGTGTGTGTGAGAGAGAGAGGGTGAGGGTGTATGTATGTGCATGTGTGTGTATGATCTAGGAGGAATATGTAGAGAAAACTGAGGTCTGAATGTAATGTAAAAGAGAATTAAAAACCATCAAACAACAATAAAACAGCTGGGGCTGGAGCACTGGCTGCTGTCCCAGAGGGCCTAGGTTTGATTCCCAGCATCCACATGACGTCTAACAATTGTCTGTAACTACTGTAACCACTTCTGGCCTCCTCAGGTTCTCTGCGCACATGGTGCACATACATACACACAGGAAAAGCACCCATACATATCAAGATGAAAAAAATAAAACAGCCAATTGTCAGAGTTCCTGTCTATAATGCCAGCTGTTATGAGGCAAGGACTAGGGGACTGGGATTTTCAAGACCATCTTTGGGTAGACAGTAAGGTGGAGGCCAACCTGAACTTCATAACAAGACAGCCTCCACTATTGTCAAGCATTGTAAGTCATGGAGATAGAGGAAGACAGAGACAGGCACAGCAGTTAGGGGACAGAAGTACTTACACACGACTTTGATCCTAGGATTGGGGAAACAGAAACAGGCAGATCTCTGCGACTTCAGTGCCAGCCTGGTCTACACAGAGCTCCAGAGCAGCCAGGGCAGAGGCAGAGAAGAGACAGCAGGCAAAGACAGGTAAGTTAGGAGGGGACTGAGCTCAGTGGGTAAAGCAGATTGGCACCAAGACTGAGGACCCGAGTTCTATTCCGAGCCCACACGGTGGAAGGAGAGATTAGCTCAACTGCCCTGACAACGCTGTAGCAAATGCAGCACCCACTAACACACATGAAATTTAAAACACAACTATAAAATAGGCTTTTAAGTTAGGAAGACAGAAGTGGGTGCTAAGAGTAAATCTGTAAAGAACGCATTTCCTCTGTTCTGCGTTCGGGTGTTTTGTCTCTGTGTCTATGCAGCACATGTCTTCTACTCCTAGAGGCCAGAAGATGGCACCAGAGCTACTGAGGCGAGTGCAGCGGGTTGAGAGCCCCTATGTGGGGCTGGGAGTTAAAGGCAGTGAGTGCTCTTCACTGCTGGGCCATCTCTTCAGTCCCAAGTTTAAAAAAAGCATTGACAGTAAATTCAATTAGTTAAAATATTGTCACTGGATTAAAGAAACAGGAGACACTTTTCCTACTCCACGTATCAAGGATGATAGTTTACTAAACCACCAAGGCAAGACTGAAACCAGAAAAAGGAAGTTTTGTGCAGGCTTGCTACTAGCACCTAGTTTTGAAAGCGTTGTGTAAGAAAAACGCTTAGCAGAAGTAGTGAGAATTTGGCCCCAGCCACCGTAGTATCATTTCCTTCCTTAAAACTAATTAAAAATTTGCCTAAGACCTTTATAAAGACACTTCTGGTTTTTGTTTTGACATCTTATTTATATTTGGTGTGGACTTACATGCCACGGCAGGCGGGTGCAGTTCAGCTGTGGTAGTTTGTTCTCTTTCCATTACATGGATTTTGAGGGTCAAACACAGGTTGCCAAGCTTGGCAACTTTTGCCCACTGTGCATCCAAGATTTTTTTCCTTTTAAAATGCATGATGATGATGATGATGAGTGCTGTATACCTCTGAAAGTGGGCCATGCCAGGCACGTGGAGGGCAGAGAAACCAGCTATGCACTCCTTCTCTTCGTCCACCTCTATGTGGGTTCTGGGATCAGACTCAGGTTGCCAGGCTTGGGTGGCAAGCTTCACCCAACAATTTCACAGGCCCATGATTTTCTTGATGTAGAGTAACCTCTCTTTTAGTAACCCCAGATGTGTTTTGGTCCAGAATCAATTTACTCGCCAATATAACATTACCTGTCTATTCACACTAGGTCAGTTAAACAAGGAGCAAGGACCAGACAGCATCATTTACTCAGCTCTAGTCCTGTCTCTTCTAGCAGCTATGACTTCTGTAAGGTGTTGCTGTTTGTACCCTTATTTCAAACACATACCCCCCCCCTTTTTTTTTTTTTTTTTTTTTTTTTTTTTTTTTTTTTTTTTTTTTTTTGGTTTTTCGAGACAGGGTTTCTCTGTGTAGCCTTGACTGTCCTGGACTCACTTTGTAGACCAGGCTGGCCTCGAACTCACAGCGATCCGCCTGCCTCTGCCTCCCGAGTGCTGGGATTAAAGGCGTGCGCCACCACGCCCGGCTCTCCCCCCTTTTTTTTTAAGGTGGAACAGGTCACAGGCTTGTGGGTCTTCCTTATGCAGGTGTCATGCTAATCTTCTCTGTAGAGTCCCAGCCTAAGTACATACACCGCTGAAGCAAGCACCACATCTACTCTTCCAACTCTATTCCTGCCTGTAACCATATTGGTTACAAAGCTTAAATAAAACTTCCTCTCTGGCCGGGCATGGTGGTGCACATGCCTTTAATCTCAGTACTTAAAGAGGCAGAGGCAGGCGGATCTCTGTGAGTTCAAGACCAGCCTGGTTTACAGAGTGAGACCAGAGATTTGTACAGAGATTTGTAAGGGAGAGAGGAAAATTAAATGTGACATTGAGTGTAGAGGAGCAGTTTTAAAGAAGAACAGTTATTAAGTAATTAGAGAGGATTTTTTTTTAGACAGGTTTTGTTTGGATATTACGTGAAAAATAATTATTTGCCTTATTTCTACCTCCTCCCAAGTGCTAAATACTTCTGTATCAAAGGCTGATACACAGCAATTCAGCAGTCACTATCATGTATCCTAAATGATGCAGACATCCACTTCTGTCCTTTGAGGCATCTTATTTAGAAGATGAGGCTAAAACCTTAGCAGCAGCAGCAGCAGCAGCAGCACACACACACAGTCAGGGGCCTGAAGCCGCCATCACCTGAAGCCATCAGAAGATGCAGAGGAGAGAGGACTGCAGAGTCGGGGGACAGGAGCACCTCTCCCTCAAGTCCTCAGACCCACACGTGGGCCCCACCTTCCCTGGAGGACCTCCTTGTCCTAACACCTCTACTTAAAATATCTCAATAAATTTCAACTCTGCTCCCCCCTCGCCCCCGCCCTCCCAAAAATATGTAAGCAGGGAAGATTAACAGTGAAAAGGCTCTAGAGTGAAGTCATTCATCTCAGGAAAAAGGGCCCTCCTGATACTCACCGTGTTGCATTTTGTGCCACACACCACTTGCCTATGATTCAACCACTGAGAAGCAAACACTTTATTAAGGGTCCCAAGGTGAAATTCTCGCTCCTTTAGGAGACTGGGAAGTTGTTGCGCTGCGTAAGCGTGTAACACCCGAGAGTAGTTGGTTTCACTCTGTAGCCTGACTTCCCGGCTCTTCAGGTAGTACACTAAGGACCTCTTCACTGGGGGTAGTCTTTTTCTTTTGTGCAGCGAGTGATCCCAGCCAAACTGTGGAAACCAACATGAGAAATCAGCCGTCGGGCCACTTCTCTTTAAGACAAGAAACCTTACTGTATCATAGAAACACAGCCAAGCTTTCGTCCTCCAGAATTTACAGTCAAAATTTTAACAGCCGATTCGCAACCCACAAAATGCAGCCTACCTCGTCTAGCACCAAAACTCTGAGGGAAGTGAGGACTCAGAAACACTCTATACCCAAGTGCCCTTGGCAGGGAAGAAAATGAGGTTTGTATTACCGAACCCACCTGGGCTGCATTTCTAACTAGCCCCCTTCCCCCTCTCCGCCTGTGTTCCCCGTAGAGCATAAAGGGTTTATAGCTCAACGAGCCAGACTGGGGTCTCGGATCTTCCAAGGGGGGGGGGGGGGGGGGGGGGGGAGGAGGATGTACAGTCAATGGCCGCTCATCTGACACCGCGCGACTCGCGCTTCGGGCAGTTTTAGAATTCGGGGGGGGGGGGATCAAATACCAACGGGGTGAAGGGCACGAGTAACCAGTGTCGGAATCCTAAATCGGAGAGGCCTTTCTCTCCAAAGGGGGCAGTGTTGGGATGACACCTGGTGTTTCTTCCAGGTGTCTAAAGAGCCGGAAGGACCAGCACTCTATCGAGAGATGATCTCCTTGATAAGAGACAATCGGCCCATATTCCCGGTGTCACTTCGGAAGGCCGGCAGTCTTCCGACTTCCCTTGACTTCAGTTTCTCCTTCCTCCAGGGCCAAGGAGGGCCTCCTGGAGCTCTGTTCCTAGCAGCAGACTTCCAGCGGAAGGCGTCATGTTGGAGTTCCGGCCCGCCTGCACGCCAGCACACTGCAGAAGGACTGGCCACCGGGACCGCGGTTCTAGTCCCGCCCTGGGCCCTCGTTCCTGTCCCCACCAGCTGGAACTCCCTAAGGCCCCTGCTGGGGTCCTGGCATCACCACCCAGGCCTGTGAGCCCTCACCTGCGGGCCCTGGGCGTCGCTCCCAGCTCCTGGCGAGGCAGGCGCTTTCCGCTTCCTGCTAACTGCTTTCCGGGCCATAGTGGGCAGCGCCGCCGTGGCCCCGCAGCCACATGGGGCGGAGGACGCAAGGGGCGGCAGGGCGGCGGGTCATATACCGGGCCCCGGGGCCGCGCGCTTTCGAGCGCCCGGCCCGGAAAGCGGCCCGGATTCCGGGCGGCAGCCGATCAAAGAGAGGCGCGTGAAATGGAAGGAGGCGGGGTGGGGTGGGGGGTAATAATCCGGGTAGGGAAAGGGAGGAAAGGACGGGAAAGGGAAAAGGAACAACTGCAGCTTTCCGACAGCCAGGTCTGGGAAAGGACGGCGAGCGGCGAGAACCAAAACACCCCCGCCCTTCCCCCTCCAACCCCCCCCCCGCCGCGCACGCGCGTGCGCCCCGTCACTCCTGCGCAGCCGCACATCGCAGCGCGTCGCCACCGAGACACCGCCCAGACCCGAGAGGCGGGGTTTATGGGCCGCAAAGGGAACTGGTGTCCTAGAACTTCCGCTTGCCTCCTGCGGTTGGCGGTTTAGCTGAGTGGCCAGGCTTCTGGCGTGCGGAAGTAAGCGTGAGCTGCGTCGCGGGCGGGGGCGGGAAGAGGGATAATCCCTTCCAATCTCGGGCCTCTAGCCTGGCAGGATTAAGGTATTCTAGAGAACCTTTTATTCCCTGGGAGTCTCATGCTGGAGAAGGAAAAGACAAGGACACAGCTGCAAGCCAACCGAGGAACTTGACTCCAGGAAAGAGCTTTCACAGTTCAGAAAACTTGCCAGATTACTTTATGGGAGAAACTGGAGATGAAACGGGACGGTGAAGACAAGGACTGCTTAAGGATGCATACCTCTTGCCTTCTATTTAAGCCTTAAACGAAACCACGTCAGAACCCTGAAGATGTACCTGGAGAAGAGAGTTGTCGCTAGACACCTTTGTTCTTTCCAATATGGCCAAACTAAAAATCTCCTTTTTACAGGGCGTGGTGGCACGCCTGTAATCCCAGCACTCCGGAGGCAGAGGCAGGTGGATCACTGTGAGTTCGAGGCCAGCCTGGTCTACAAAGTGAGTCCAGGACAGCCAAGGCTACAACAGTGAAACCCTGTCTCAAAAAACCAAAACAAAACTCCTTTAAAAAAAATTTTCACTTCTACTTTGCCTTTTTGGTTGGCCTGTTGAGAAGGAGTTTGCTAAGGCTGCTAGAGCCCACAGCGCTGAAAGCATTTCTTACTCTTGCCTCACATTTAGCACGTTTCCCCAAATCTCCAGCAAACCAACTGAGCATGTAAGATTGGGCACCGAGGGAGGCAGAGAATCCTACTTTACGATCTTTCAGGATGGATTCGGGATAGGAAGACAGACACAGCAGCACGATGGTCTCACATCAGAGCACCTTGCCAGAGCTAACCCAGGAAGACACACACATACCTGTGACAGCTTTCCCCACACCTGGGGAGTCCTCCGAGTCCACTATCTACTTCTCCCTTACTCTGCAGCCTGCTTTCCATCCTGACTCCTGTCTAAACCTTGTTGCTTTCCAGCCCCAGAGATCCATCTGCTTCTGCTTCCCCAGTGGGGGGGGGGGAGGGGATTAAAGGTGTGCCTCTACCAAGACTTTTTTTTTTTTTTTTTTTTTTTTTTTTTTTTTTTTTTTTTTTTTTTTTTTTTTTTTTGGTTTTTCGAGACAAGGTCTCTCCGTGTTAGCCTTGGCTGTCCTGGAGTCACTTTGTAGACCAGACTGGCCTCGAACTCACAGCGATCCACCTGCCTCTGCCTTCCAAGGGCTGGGATGACAGGCATGCGCCACCATGCCCGGCTCAAATCACTTTTCTTTCCATGCAATGTCTTCCTCTCTAGGTCCCCAGGATCTGCTGTCAAAGTCACCCTGCACTACCCTTGTGGTTCAGGAAATGGGCCCAATGCGATAATCCATGTCATCACCTGCCTCTCTTTCAGAGCTCAGACTCAGTCTCCGTTAAGGAGTTGAATCAATTTGTTGGCATGTCAGTCCAGTTTGGACTAGCACTGGTCACCAAACAAAGGGGGATGGCATGAGGACCACCCTTGCCTCCATTTTCTGAAGGTCTGGAGGAATATGAGGAGTGCTTCTACTTTCCTCAGGCCAAGAAACCCTTGGAGGAAGCAGGGTGCTCTTGCTTGAGGCTGACTGGCCCCAGGCTGTGGTGCCCAGTTACCTGGCCCCGTCAGGCTACAAGCCTCATACCTCCAGGGAACTGTGTTGGCCCATCTGCAGTTTCTGCCTACAAGAAGATTTGATTTGTTTTCCAGACTGAAATGATGTGCCACCATCCCAAATCAGGACTGCAACTAACCCCTACTATACCACCTTGGGAAAGGCAGTCCCATGTTTCTTGATTAGGCTTGTCCCTTCAGAGATAAACACATTATGAACGGGCAGGCTGTGGCAGCTTCCTTTTTTGAGTCTGTAGTTCTAGTTCTGTCTTGCCTCACAATGCTCTGGAAGACGCAGGAGTCCACTGGGCAAGAGTCTGGAATCCTTTGAGGATCTCCAGGCTCCGGCTGAGTGGGCCTGGCATCTTGGTGTCTTGAGTCCATGTGGGGGACACAGTGGACATGGATGCAGGTTCGTTCTGTGAGTTGTCCTGCACACCAACGTCCCAGGCTTACCCCTTAGATCTACATCACACCTCATCTTCTCTGTGGAAATGGAGTACAGCTGCTCTTGGAAGACCGAATGTTCGCCATCGCTTATTTTTGGGCTGAGGGCTCAAACTCAAGGCCTTTCTTATGCTAAGCAAGCTTCTTACCACTCAGCTATGACCTCAGCCTTATGATTTTATTTTTTCATTGCTATGATCAAACCTGAGTCTCTCTCTCTCTCTTTGTTTGTTTGTTTTTCGAGACAGGGTTTCTCTGTGTTAGCTTTGGCTGTCCTAGACTTACTTTGTAGACCAGACTGGCCTCGAACTCATAGTGATCCGCCTGCCTCTGCCTCCCGAGTGCTGGGATTAAAGGCCTGTGCCACCACGCCCAGCATAAACCTGAGCCTCTTGCATGGAAAACACTACCACTGAGCTACAACCACAGCTCATGTTTTTTTTTTTTTTTTTTTTTAACATTTCCTTTTTCTTCCCCATCCTTCTTTTTTTTTTTTTTTTTTTTTTTTTTTTTTTTCTTTTCTCCTTTTCTGCCCCAACACCAGTTCTTTAGGCCAGAGTAGACTCAAATTCCCTATGTATCCAAGGGTGACTTTGGATCCTCCTATCTGTGTGTCTTGCTGTGGTTGAAGACATAGCTGAGCCCAGTTAGTGCTGTGCTGAGGATCAGATCTAGGGCTCTCCTTGTGCTAGAGAACTCTCTGCCAACTGAGTTAAAATTCCCTTTCCTAAAAAAAAAAAAAAAAAAAAAAAAAAAATCCCTTTCCTATTTTGTCTCATTTTTTTTTCAAGTACATAATTCATGAGATCTTCAGTATATGTGAGTAAGGCAGATTTTTAAAAAGATTTATTTACTTGTATACAGAGCTCGTCATAGATGGTTGTGAGCCACCATGTGGTTGCTGAGAGTTGAACCCATGACCTTTGGAAGAACAGTCAGTACTCTTAACCTCTGAGCCATCTCTCCAGCCCTTGTCTCATTTTTTTTAGACAGGCTCGTACTGTGGCCAAGTTGGCCCTGAATTGCTGCCACTCCCCTGGCCTCAGTCTCCTGTGAGCTAGGATTACATATGTGAACCACCATGCTTGGCTTTTCTTCCTTAAGAAGTACTGTTTTTGTTTCCCAACTGCCCTTAAACTTCCTGTCCTTCTGTTTGAGCATTCCAAGTATGTGCCACAATGCCTGGCTCCTTACAATATGGATGTATATAAGTATGTATATATTACATGTGGGTTTCTTTTGTGTGTGTGTGTGTTTTAAAGTATGTGGATACAGTGTAGGAGTTTATGGGGTGTGAACATTGTAGTGGTTTGAGTGAGAATGGTCTCCATAGGCTCAAATATGTGACTGTTTGGTCCCTAGTGGGTGGGAAGGATTAGGAGGTGTGGCTTGCTGGGAGAAGGTATGTCACTATGGTAGCCCAAGCCTGGTCCTGTCTTGCTCTCAGCTACTGCTCAGTGCCATCTCTACATATTTGATGCCTTGCATCCCGCCATGATGGTCGTCAACTCACCTTCTAAAGCTGTAAGCAAGCCCCCAGTTAAATGCTGTTTAAAAATAACTTTCCTTGGTCATGTGTCTCTTCAGAGAGACGTACCTGCATATGGAGACCCCTTGGTCGAGTGTCTCTTCAGAGAGATGTACCTGCATATGAAGGCCCCTTGGTCACGTGTCTCTTCAGAGAGATGTACCTGCATATGAAGTCCCCTTGGTCACGTGTCTCTTCAGAGAGATGTACCTGCATATGAAGGCCCCTTGGTCACCTGTCTCTTCAGAGAGATGTACCTGCATATGAAGGCCCCTTGGTCATGTGTCTCTTCAGAGAGATGTACCTGCATATGAAGGCCCCCAGTTGATGCTGGAAATCGTCCTCCATCTCTCTTCCACCACATTCTGCAAGGCAGGGTCTCCATCAAACCCAGGGTTGCTGATGTGTCTAGTCTCGCTAGCCAGCTTGGTCTATATGAAAATAAGATTTTTCTGGGGATGAAGAGTTGGCTCAGTGGTTAAGGGCACTGGCTGTTCTTCCAGAGGACCCAGGTTCAAATCCCAGCATCCATATGGCAGCTCACAACTGTCTGTAACTCAAAAGACCTGACACCCTCACACAGACATATGTGCTGGCAAAACACTAGTGCACATAAAATAAAGGTAAATATAAACAAAGGGCTGGAGAGATGGCTCAGAGGTTAAGAGCACTGACTGTTCTGCTGTTTTTTCAAAGGTCCTGAGTTCAATTCCCAGCAACCACATAGTGGCTCACAACCATCTATAATGTGATCTAATACCCCCTTCTGGCCTTCAAGCACTGTATACATAATAAACAAATACAATCTTTAAACAAACAAACAACTCTTAAGAAAATAAGGTTTTCTTTGAAAACACATTTTTGGTATGGCAGGTGTGGAAGTTTGAGTGAAAATGGCCCCCATAGGCCCAGAGTGTGGCAGCTATTAGGAGGTCTGGCCTTGTTGGATTAGGTTTGGTTTTGTTAGGGGAAATGTGTCACAGGGGATGGCTTTGAGGTTTGAGATGCTCAAACCAGGCCCAATGCCTCACTTTCCTCCTGCTGCCTGTCAATCAGGTGTAGAGCTCTCAGCTACCCCTCCAGTGCATGCTGCCATGTTTCCCACCATGATGACAATGGACTAAACCTCTGAACTGTAAGTCAGGCCCAATTAAGTGTATTCCACACTCCAAGGCTTATAAGTAGTTGGCCAATATAACAACAGATTCCATGTTAGTTTTGTTGTTGTTTCTTTGATGTGTGTGTGTACATAAATGTGTGTGTGTGCGCGCGCGCGTGGGTGTGTGAGTGTGCACACGTGTGCATGCTTTTGTTTTTGAGACAAAGTTTCTCTGTGTAGCCTTGGCCATCCTGGACTCACCAAGCTGGCCTGGAAATCACAAAGATCTGCCTGCCTCTACCTCCCAGAATGCTAGGGTTACAGGCATGTGTCACAGTACCCGGCTGAGAAATGCATTTTCTAAAAATGGGTATGTAAAGGCTTGGGCAAGATAGCACTGTGAGTAAAGGTATTTGTCACCAAGGCTGATGGCGTGCATTCCATCTCTAAGTGCCATATGGTAGAAGGGGAGAAGCGACTCAAATTATCCTAGGATGTCCACAAAGAGATAAAACTATTTAAAAGGTAGGAGTGTAAAACTGAGGGTGGTGGTGAACACTTAGTGGAAGCAGGAGCATCAAGAGATTGAGGCCAGCCTGGGCTACATAAGACTTTGTCTCAAAAAAGACAAAGACCAAAAAAAAAAAAGGGGGGGGGGTTATGTATCCAGGAAAACTAGCAAACACCTGGAATCCCAGTCGGAGAGAGGCATAGGCAGGAGAATTAGCAGTTCAGGAGTTGAATGCTAGCCTCTTACATACAGAGTTATAGGCCAGGCTGGGCTATGTTAGATCACAGATAGATAGATAGATACATACATACATACATACATACGTACGTACATAGGTAGATACATACGTACATATGTACATAGGTAGGTAGATAGATAGATACATACATACATACGTACATAGGTAGAGAGATAGATAGGTAGATAGATAGACAGATAGATAAATGTGAGTGTGTCCAGTTGAGTTTGAGTCTGTTCTCTCTCCTGTCTTTAAGCCAGTGATGGTACTCATTTATAACATTTTCCTGCATTGATTGGAGCTGTCCAACCACGGCACCAAATTCTGCATCAGAGCTGAAGGACAGCATGAGTCTCTGTTCTGTCTTCCGTTACTAAGCCACATGCTCTGGGGAGGGCGAGTGGATCCAGTGTGGCCCAGTAGTCACATGCTGCTTTGCTTGCCCTGCCTCCAGTACATTACTCTAAGGAGCCTTTACCCACAAGGCACCCAACAGTCTGTAAAAGGCCTGTGCTTACCTGTGAGAGTCAGAGCTGGGCCCCACCACAGGCCCAGCCTGCTTGAATCTATGTTTATCTGGGGAAATTAATACCACAACCAAAAAAAAATTTTCTCTATTGTTGGCTTTTGAATGATCAGTCCCACCCCCACCTTTGCCCTACACACACTAACTCACTTCCAACCCTAGGAATGCCCTCTTTCCCCCTTAATTAACTGCTTCAATTTCTATCATTAAAAACAAGTTTTCAAATCCCAGCACTGAGGTGGCAGAGGCAGGAGAATCTCTGTGAGTTCAAGGCCAGCCTGGTCTACAAAGTGAGTCCAGGGCAGTCAGGGCTACACAGAGAAACCACATCTCTGAAAAAAAGGAAAAGAAAGGAAAAAACAAGAACAACAACAACAAAACCCCCCAAGTTTTCAGCCAGGCTGTGGTGGTGCACACCTTTAATCCCAGCACTTGGGATGTGGAGGCAGGTGGAGCTCTGAGTTTGAAGCCAGCCTGGTCTACAGAGTTCCTGGAAAGCCAGGGCCATACAGAGAACCCCTGTCTCCAAAAAAAACCCCTCCCTGCCAAAAAAAATCCCCAAAAGGTTTTCAGCCAGGCATGTTGGTGCACACCCTTAATCCCAGCACTCAGGGAGGCAGAGACAAGTGGGTCACTGTGAGTTCAAGGCTAGGGTAGTCTACAAAAAAACAAAAAACAAAACAAAAAAAAAAAAACAAAAACAAAATAAAAAAACGATTCCAGGATAGCCATGGCTACAAAGAGAAACCCTATCTCAAAAACCAACCTATCAAACAAACAAACAAGCAAACAAGCAAAAACAGGGGTCTTTCAACTAATGCAAGCTGGTCAGATTAATGGGGACTAGATGGCTTTGCCTGAGGCAGTTGGCCTGGCCTTGCCTGAGGTAGCTGGCCTTCAGGGATGAATTTGGGAGGTAGTGGTTTTCCTGGTAAACAGAAACTCGCCTTGTTTGTCCACATCCCTGAGCAATGCTGAGCTTAGGCTTCTGTTTACCCAATAACTCTTCTGTTTACCTGGTCAAAGTCCTTCTGTTTAGGACATTGTCACCTGCACTGCCATTTTGAGGGCTTTGGACCTAAGAGGAGTAAAACTCAGTTCTTTTAATCACTGAACCATTTCTCTAGCTCCCTTATGTCTATAGTTATATCATCCATCCATCTACCTACCTGTCTGTCTGTCTGTCTATCTATCATCTGTCTGTCTGTTCGTCCGTCCATCCATTCATCCATCTATCCATCCACCCTTCTTTCTTCCATCTGTCTGTCTGTCTGTCTATCTATCCGTCTGTATTCTAGACATAGTCATGCTGTCACTGTGCAGAAGCACGATTTCTCCTTGGTCATCAGGATCAGTCCCTCCTACTTGTGCAGTGACTCCCTTATTTTCCTCTTGATTCAGTGGAGGTCTTAACTTCCAGTTCAATGGAATCATTGTTGTGTTCCTTGTAGAAACCCTGTCTCTGGACAAGCCAAGCAGCAGGTCATAAGAACAGAAAGGAAAAACTTTTTCTGGTGCATGACTAATGGATCACTGTCATTTCTACCCCTTGATTCCTAGACTTTGGCAGATGCTGGTTTAAAGCATGTAAGGCCTCCTAGAAAAAGACTCTGTACAAATTTCCAGTGTTTTAAGACACTTTTCCAGAAGAATACTACTGTCAGAAGCACTTCACCTGGGCCTGCAGATGCCCAATGGGTAACTAAGAGCAGGACTGAAGCTGGTAGTCCACCTCTATTTTGTATCTGTCTTTTTTGCCAGGTTTAAACTTTGGGTCAGACTCTCTCTTATCCGTTTTTTTACTTATTTAAGAAGTGTTCCATAGGCTCAGGGAGAGGAGGTGGAAGACAGCAAGAGCCTGAGGTGATGGAAGACTAAGGAAATTGTTTTCTAGACACAATGGGGTTGATACATATTGGGACTCACAGAGACTGACAGTGTGCACAAGACCCGCACAACCCCAGACACAATCCCAGCCAAAGCAGTCCAAGTGGACAGACATGACCATGAAACTATTTGCAGTTGATTGCTGCTAGATGCAGAAAAATCAGTTTTCTTTCCGAATTGACACTAGGTGTATTAACCACACTCCAGGGCTTGTGAGTAGTTGGCCAACGTACAACAGATTCCATGTTGCTTTGTTTTGTTTCTTTGGTGGATGTCTGTGTGTGTGCTTTTGTTTTGTTTTGAGACATGGTTTCTCTGTGTTAGCCTTGACTGTCCTGGAACTCTCTCTAGACCAGGCTGGCCTTGAACTCACAGTGATCTACCTGCCTCTGCCTCTTGAGTGCTGGGATTAGAGACATGTCTACTGATCACACTATATTGTATAAACAGTTTTTTTTTTTTTAACATTTTACTTAATTTTAATTTATGTGCATTGGTGTGAGGGTGTCAGATCTTGGAGTTACAGACAGTTATGAGCTGCCATGTGGTTGCTGGGAATTGAACCTCGGGTCCTCTGGAAGAGTAGTCAGTGCTCTTAACCACTGAGCCATCTCTCCAGCCCCAATATAAACAGTTTGTTTGTTTTTGTTTTGTTTTTCAAGATAGGGCTTCCCTGCGTAGGCTTGGCTGTCCCGGACTTGCTCTGTAGACCAGACTGGCCTCAAACTCACAGCAATCCACCTGCTTCTGCCTCCTGACTGTTGTGATTAAATGCATGTGCCACCACCGCCCGGCTCTAAACAGTTTTTTAAATTAAAAAATAATGCATGGTCAGGATGGTGGGGACAACAAAAGATGGTGGAACAGAGGCAGAGAGAATGCTGAGTAGGCCCCAGCCCTCAGTCACTGGAAGGCTCAGGCCACCACCCTGCCACCTGCAGGCCCAGAGCTGCACAACAGACCCGATCTCAATAAACAAACAAACAAACAAACAGTAGCTAAGCACAGTGACCCATCCCTTCAATCCCAGCACTAGAGACAGTAGCAGGTAGAGCTCTATGTATCTGAGGCCAGCCTGGTCTACATGTCAGGTTCCAGGCCAACCAGGGCTACCTAGTGAGACCCTGCCTCAAAGATGACAACAACAGCAACAACAGGAAATTAGTAATAAAAGGAGGCCGGGTGAGGTGGCGCACGCCTGTAATCCCAGTACTCGGGAGGCAGAGGCAGGCGGATCACTGTGAGTTCAAGGCCAGCCTGGTCTACAAAGTGAGTCCAGGACAACCAAGGCTACACAGAGAGACCCTGTCTCGAAAAGCCAAAATAAATAAATGAGCAAATAGTAATAAAAGGAGTCCTTATGTGGGATGATGAATAGGTGACTGTTGTTTTAAAGAAAGAAAATCCCAGCTGTTTAATTTTACGAATGAAGACTCAGGAGCTAGATGCTGGGGTGAAAACCTACTAGATCAGAAATGCAGAGAAAGCCCCCAGCTGACCTTCCTGCTCAGCCAACATCCCAGGAGGAAACAGCTTCCTTCTCCATCTCCACGCTGTGTTAAATACCTTTCTCCTCTAAGTCCCTCCTTTCTGTTTACTCCCTGTCAAGTGGTTGCTTGCTCTACCCCTCAACCTAGGGTTGACTTTGTTTAATCCTGTTTACAGAAAGCTCTTGGATTAAAGGTGTGTGCTAGGGTTGAGCCACACCACAAGTACTTGTTTACAGTAAACAGAAAGCTCTAGGATTGAAGGCTGAGCCACACCATGATTAGAAACAGGTTTTTACAGCTCACAATCTCGGGGTTCACACTGGGATCAAATACCCTTCAACACATGCCCTCCTTGCCTGCTTCAGGTGGTCCTCTTTCTCTGTTACCTTTGCTCTTAACCATGCTGTCTTTGTCTTTGTTCTCACAGTGATGCAAACATACCATGCTTGGTTATGGCAGAGTTGTGCCAGTCTAGGACCATAGTCCCAGTACTAAGCCAATGGCCTTTAATCCTAGAACTTGGGAGGCAGAGGCAGGCAGATCTCTTGAGTTTGAGGCCAGCCTGATGATCTACAGAGTGAGGTCCAGGACAGCCAAGGCTACACAGAAAAACTCTGTATCTTGAAAAAAGATTGATTTTGCCTATTGTTTTCCAGAAAGAGTGTATCAGAGTTGACTCCTCATTTGTTTAAGGATTTTTATGTGTATGAATGTTTTGACATTTAATTTTTTCGAGACAAGGTTTCTCTGTGTAGCCTTGGCTGTCCTGGACTAACTTTGTAGACCAGGCTGGCCTCAAACTTACAGCGATTCATCTGCCTCTGTCTCCTGAGTGCTGGGATTAAAGGCGTGTGCCGCCACCGCCCGGCATATATGAATGTTTTACATATTTGTGTGTGTGTGTGTGTGTGTGTGTGTGTGTGTGTGTGTGTGTGCAATATGTGTATGCCTGGTGCTTATGGAGTCCAGAGAGGGTATCAGATCCCTTGGTAGTGAAGTTCCCGAAAGCCGTGAGCTACTATTTGTGTGCTGGGATTCGAACCTGGGTCCTCTGAGAGCAGCAATGCTCTTAAGTAAGCCATTTTTCCAGCCCCTGTTTGTCTTTTGAGATAGGGTCTGAAGGTCACTCTCTGTTGTACAGGAGTTCAAGGCCAGCCTAGGCTAGAAGAGAGTAAATGGTTTTATTTTTTCAGATGAGAGCATGAGATGAGAGGCTTACCTAAGCTTTGCCAATACATGGTTTGGGCTGAGCCCAGAGTGTTTCTATCTAACCCTCCCTAGGGCTAGGCCTGGAAGCTTCCAGCCTCCATACAATCTAATCTTATGCAAATCTGCACCTTGAAGGCTTCAGTTTCCAGCCTCTGTCTGCTAATGTAGGCCTAGAGTGGTTTCAGTCTTTGCGACTTTCTGGTGAATAAATTCACCCTTTTTAGTTTTTTCTGAACTCTGGCTGGCTGGTTCAACTCAGCTGTTCTGGCTCAAATCTCCTCTCCAGGCTGACTGACTCAAGCTGGATTCTCTGCTTCTCACTGAATTGCTCTGCTTGGAAAAACTGCCTCTCAACTGCACAAACTCAACTACACTCAGTTGAACTGCACCCAACTCAACTGTACCCCATGATTTGCTCACCCTGATTTCTGATGCCACCCAGGACTATCTACCTAGAGGTGACATTTTTTTTTCTAGACAGGGTTTCTCTGTGTAGCCCTGACTGTCCTAGACTTGCTTCATAGACCAGGCTGGCCTCAAACTCACAGTGATCCACCCGCCTCTGAAGTGCTGGGATTAAAGGCATGTGTTACCACGCCTGACTGAGGTGACACTTGTTCTCTCCTTAAAAATTTTAATTGTTACTTATCCCTTCAGTGGTGGTGCGAGCCTTTCCACCCCGCACTGGGGAGGCAAAGGCAGGCAGATCTCTGAGTTTGAGGCCAGCCTGAACAGAGGGGGTGGGGGGTAAAGGGATATCAAAGCACTTGGAGCTTGAGTGAAAGGCAGTTGTGAGCTGCCTGATGTGGGTCTTGGGACTTGAACCCCAGTCCTTTGGAAGAGCACACAGTGCTTTTAACCACTGAGCCGTCTCTCCAGCCTCAAGCCCTCTCATGTCAATCATTAATAAAAAAAAAAAAGCTTGCCTACAGGCCTGTCTGATGGAAAGTATTTCTTCAACTGAGGTTCCTTTTTCTCAGATGACTCAAGTCTGTGTCATGTTGACCAAACAAGAACAAAAACTAACCAGTACACCAGGGAAGATTGAGGACTTGAACTCAGTCCCTGGAACCCACAGCAGAAGATGATTGACTCCTGAAAGTTGTTCTCTGAACACCACATGAGTGCAGCAGCACAGGTCGATTGATAACTCAGCATCTCAGGTGGGTCAGTTGGCCAGAGGCCTTTATCAAGTATTGTGCAACAAAAACGTCTGCTTCTTCCCTTAGGGCTCTACTGCTGTGAGGAGCCACCATGACCACGGCAACTGTTTTGTTGTGGTTTGTTCTGTTTGTTTTTGTTTTCTGAGACAGGGTCTCTCTTTATAGTTCTGGCTGTCTTGGAACTTACTCTGTATAGGCTGGCTTCAAACTCACAGAGATCTGCCTGCCTCTGCCTCCCAACTGCTGGGACAAAAAGTATTCACCACCATGCCCAGGTTTTTAGAAAGTATATTTTAGTTTTTCTTTCTTTCTTTCTTTCTTTTTTTTTTTTTTTTTTTTTTTTTTTTGGTTTTTTGAGACAGGGTTTCTCTGTGTAGCCTTGGCCATCCTGGACTCGCTTTGTAGACCAGGCTGGCCTCGAACTCACAGCGATCCACCTGCCTCTGCCTCCCGAGTGCTGGGATTAAATGCGTGCGCCACCACGCCCGGCTTCTTTCTATTTTTTATTTTATTTTATTTATTTATTTTGGTTTTTTGAGACAAGGTTTCTCTGTGTAGCCTTGGCTGCCCTGGACTCACTTTGTAGACCAGGCTGGCCTCGAACTCACAGTGATCCACCTGCCTCTGCCTCCCTGAGTGCTGGGTGTTTTGCCTGCATGAATGTCTGTGGGTGTCAGATCTTGGAGTTACAGACAGTTGTGAGCCACCATGTGGTTGCTGGGAAATGAACCTGGATCCTCTGGAAGAGCATCAGTGCTCTTAACCTCTGAGCCATCTCTCCAGCCCCCTATATTTTGGTTTTTCAAGAAAGTGTCTCTCTCTGTAGCCTCCAGCTCAGACATCTGTCTGTCTCTGCCCACTGAGTGCTGAGATTAAAGGCATGCACCACCACACCCAGTTTTTAAAATTACTAATGAGAACTCATTTGAAGTAATTAGAAAGAATCCATAAGAGAAAATTTCTTTCTGTCCTGGAACTCATTCTGTAGTCCAGGCTGGCCTCAAACTCACAGCAATCCATCTGTCTCTGCCTCCTGAGTGCTGGGATTAATGGTGTTCGCCACCACTCCCAGCAAGAAACTTTCTATTTTATCATGGTTGTGAACACCTATAATCCCAGCACTTGGGAGGCTGAGGCAAGAAGATTACAGAGTTCCAGGCCACCCAAAGCTGTATAGCAAGGCACTGTCTCATGTACACTAAAGTCACACAAACTTGTACACAAACTTGTTTGTACACACACACACACACACACAGAGGGGGAGAGAGAGAGAGAGAGAGAGAGAGAGAGAGAGAGAGAGAGAGAATTTATTTTTCAATCAATAATCCTTAACATATGGCCCTGCTTAGAGAGTGGAGAAAGACAGAAAAATGAAACTAACTCAGATAATTGTTAAAAAAAAAAAAAAAAAGGCAATGGACACTACAGGATTTCTGGGGAAGTATATTAAGTTGCAGAACATATCCAAGCAAAACAGACTTAATGGTTCAAATCTCCTGTTTTTCTCCCTCCCTCTCTTCCTTCTTCCCTTTCCTCCAAGTTTCTTTCCTTTTTCTCCCTCCACTCCTAGTATGAGGATTAGATTGTGTGGATTTAATTATTTCTCTAATTACTTAGAAAACCATCTGCAGCCTGCTTTAAGGCACGAGGCCCTGCTCGGTCCAGGGAACCACGTGCTGACCCACCATGCCTTCCTTCTTCCATTCTTCGGCTAGTCCTGCCCCACACCACCTGGCTGTGGGCTCACTTTCCTCAGAGAGAGTGGCATGGGGAGATGGGGCTCTAGACAGAACCCTCCCACTTGCTGTGGTGCCTGTCATCCTCGGGGGACTGGCAACCATCAGAGGACCACTTGACACCAGCTATCGTTGGCTAGCAACCAACATCCAAGAGTTGTGTCTGGGTGGACCGCTACCACGGCTGATATGAGGTAATTTCCTCCCGAGGGCACTAGTGCCGTTTTATCTCCTCTCCTCAGACCTGACTTAGGCTGAGTCATTAGGGTGGGCCAGTGCATGTTTTTGTTATGTTTAAGTAAACGCTATGAATGAACTGATAGACTGTGTTGATCCAACAAAAATGCGTTCTCTAGGATGAGAAAGTTCTCAGCTTCTATTAGCTAGATTGTGATAGACTAGAGACTGTTAGGAAGGATAAGACAGTGGACTTAAATTATGTTATTTTTTTTCTTGTCCTTGAGCAGAAATTTCCTTTCAGTTTCCTCTGCTCTTTCCCATCCTCTTTAGAATATGAGAAAGAAGCAGAGCTAGAGAGGAGGGCAGGAGACCAGGGAGCCGGTTATGTGAAAGGACGCCCTGTTTTTCTCATCAGCCGCTTCAGTGCAGACTTGCAGGCTAACTCTCCTCCCCCACAGAGTGCACCATGTACATCTCAGTTCAAAGCTCAGAGCTGGCTGGGTGCAAAGATCAGGAGGTGTGGTTTGAACTTGGGTCCTCAAGCATGCTGGGCAAGCTCTCTACCACAGAGCTATATTCCCAGGCCACTGTTGCTCTTTTGTTTAACACAGACCTCAGCTCTGGGCCTTTCACACAGAAATCAGAGGTAGAGGGACTTCCAGAGACAAGTGAATCTAACACTTAAATTTATAGGCAAGGTCACCAAACTGCTTCTTGCAAGATGGCTGCCCTTTCACCCCAGTGACAAAGGGTAGGGCAGTTCTAGATGAACGTAGTGGGGTGTCACTGATGAGGCTTTAGTTCGGGTTCAGATTGGGTTAGAAAGCCAGTGATGTTGGCCAGGTGTAGCGGCACATGCTCATATCCCAGGACTTGGCAGGTGGAGATGGGAGGTTTCTTATAAATCCAGTTCAAGGTCAGCCTGTGCTACAGGAAAAATGAAAACAATGAGCAATGGCTGCATTCTCTGAAGCCGTTTCTGTTATTTAAAGTGTGGATAATAACACTGTCTACCTCCTGAGTTACTAAGGGACTTGCTAAGGCTGGTGAAATGCTTCAGTGGACAAGGACACTTGCAGCTGACCCTGACCTGACTCAATGCCTGGAACCCAAGTGGTGAGAGGAGACAAGTGACTTCAACAAGTTGTCCTCTGATCATGTCCACACACACATAAAATAATGTGTAAAAGGGTACTGTAGGGGCTGGAGAGATGGCTCAGAGGTTAAGAGCACTGGTTGCTCTTCCAAAGGTCCTGAGTTCAATTCCCAGCAACCACATGGTGGCTCACAACCATCTATAATGTGATCTAATGCCCTCTTCTGTTGTGTATATCCAGGCAGAACATGATAAATATTTTAAAATGTAATGTAAACATTAAAACATAGCACATAACATTTAGATATGCATATATTCGCATAATATTTTTGTGTTATGCATATATTATATATAAATAAATGTATTTACAAAAATTACCTATTTAAGCCAGGTGTGGTGGCACACGCCTTTAATCCCAGCACTCAGGAGGCAGAGGCAAGTGGATTGCTGTGAGTTCGAGGCCAGCCTGGCCTACAAAGTGAGTCCAGGACAGTCACAGCTACACAGAGAAACTCTGTCTCAAAAAACAAAAAAACAACAACCCCAGAAAATTTATAAAATATGTTTTGTTTTCATCCCAAGTGTGAGGCTGTGGGGCTGCCTTGGCCTCTGTGAAGAGCTGACCCTGATTTGTCTCATGATCTAGCAGAGGCGTGGTGTTTGGCAGCTGCTGATAGCTTCTGGGAAACTGGTACTACTTGGAGTGAGGGTTAACTGTAATTAAAGTATTTATAAAAGAAACAACTTTACTCAGAGTCCAGCTTTGGGGCTAGCCTGTATGTTTTTTTTTAAGGTCTGACATTGTAGGAAGTGAAAACTTAGAGGAACAAACACACCAGGAAAACCTTTGAGTTAGACTAGCAGGCTTGGGTGGGAGTAGAGGCTTCATGCCAGGACTCGTGAGCCAGCTGGACCTGGCCTGCCCACCAGGACGTGTTCCACTTCCTAACTGCCTGTCTGCTCAGCCCAGGCCACTCGGCTAAAACGTTGGGTGCATTTCTGGGGACTGCAGGGCACTTTGTGGTCTAGGTAAAGAAAATCCTCTCCCTGGTCCCTGCCTCTGTCGGGGTCTAATCTTGTGAACTTTTCAGAAGGTATATGAATGCTAGAGCCCCGTCCCCCACAGATTGGTGGTTGTTGGTTGTTCAAAGAGGTTGGTTGTGGTTGGTTAGTAGTCCTGCTCAAATGAGAAACAAGAAGAAATCAAATTCAAGGACCTCTCTCTCCTCTGTCCGTCTCTCTCTCCCATCCAGTGATGGGGGTGAAACCAGGGGGATAAAGGGTGGGGAAAGACGAACCCGTGAAGAAGTACAGACTGGCTACATGAGCTCCCAACTCTGGTGGCTTTTTATGTGGCCCAGGCGGGATTCCAACTTCTAAGCTCAAACAATCTTTTACTCCTTAGCCTCCCAAATAGCTGGTGTTTCAGGTGCGATATCTTACCAGGCAAAATAAAAAATTTGTTTTTTGTTGTTTTTGTTTTCCAAGATAGTATCTCTCTGTGTAGCCTTGGCTGTGCTGGACTTGCTTTGTAGACCAGACTGGCCTGGAACTCACAGTGATCCACTTGCCTCTTACTCCTGAGTGCTGGAATTAAAGGTGTGCGCCACAATGCCCGGTATAAAATTGTTAATATTATATGTTTTTTTTTTTCTTTTCTTCCTGGTCAATGACAAAGAAGAAAAGAAAAGAAAAAGTCATAGGAAGCTACTTACTTCTAGTGGTGTCTTGGAACCACAGTACTCTGCCATGCTAAGTTCTGTCTACAGATCTGGAAACTGAGCAACAGTTCAGTCTTCTACCCTATGTAACTAGCATGTTAAAGAGATACATACATACGCTCCTCTTTTTAGGATGAGGTTACACCAGATAAATCCACCATAGGTTGAAAATACAGGATCAAAAGGGAATTCAAAGCTAATCCCAAGTGTGGGATGGGGAACAGACTTGTGAGAGAGCAGGACGTTTTTCCACTTAGAAGTCGAACCACTTCATGGGGCAGCTTGGATGTTGCCAGTTGAAAACATCCTAGTTGAGACTCTGAGAGGATATATGAGCCCAATACAAGAGGAGGAGAGAGAGGACTTGGGATTGTTTTGGCTGTTCATCAACACTTCAAAAGCTCTCCTAGAGAGAACTGCTCCAGGGAAAGCTTCAAGGCTTTGGGTTCCAGCTGCTGTTCCAGGTTCCAGCAGCAACTTTGGCTGGGGTTGCTGGTTTGCTGAGGTCCTGCTGACTGTGCCAGGAGAATCATTCCTCAGAACTAATATCCTTAAGGTTTTGTTATTGTGTTCTTTAATCTCCTTTTCCTATTGTTTGGGTTAGTCGGGTTGTAAGGGAGGTAGGTTTGTTTCCTAAGTTCATAATAAAATATAGTTAAGAAAATTGAGCCTACAGTGGCACATGCCTTTAATCCCAGCACTCAGGAGACAGAGGCAGGTGGATCTTCATGAGTTCCAGGGCCAGCCTGGTCTACAGATTGAGTTTCAGGATGGCCAGGGCTACACAGAGAAACCTTGCCTCAAACAACAACAACAACAAAACGAAAAACCAAAAACCAAAACCAAAAACCAAAAAAAACCCCACAAAAGCAAACCAAACCAACCAACCAACCCACCCCACTAAACCCCCCCAAAAGTGCATTTAATAATCTCAATATTGGCCTGGGGTACCCATGGCTCATATCTAGTGTTTGGAGGTAGGAGCAGGAGGCTCAAGGGTGTCATGTCAGGTCCAGGGTGCTGGCCCAGTAGTTAAAAGCACTTGTTGCTCTTGGAGCCTAGCCAGGTTTGATTCCTAGAATCCAGACGGCAGCTGACAGCCTGTGCAACCTCAGTGTCAGGGGACCCAACGCCCTCTTCTTATCTCCCTGGCCACCAGGGACTCATACGGTGGCACACATTACATGAAAGCAAAACATTCATGCTTCCAAAAATCATCAAATAAGTCTAAAAGGAACTGTAGAAAGTGTCCCTTTAAAAAAAATTACAAGTCATGATCTGGTATATATCAGATTTGAAGCCAGCCTGTGCTATATGAGACTGTATCAAAGCAGGCTGGCGAGACAGCAGGGAAAGGCTCTTTTCCTCAGATGAACTGAAGAAGATTCTCGGGACCCAGAGAAGGGATGAAGAAGACTGTCCCAGGCTGTAGTCTGGCCTACACCCACACCCACACCAAGCTATCATCGGAGCTCTCAGAAGGCTGAAGCAGGAGGTGGTTCTCCAGTTTGAAGGCTTCCTGGGCTACCCAGTGAGACCGTCTTAAAGCCAGCAAGACCAAGGCCACCGGCCTTCAATCCCAACTATCAGATACTCAAGGTAGAGGCAGGTAGATCTCTGTGTGTTCCTGCCAGCCTGGTCTACACAGTTAGTTCCAGGCCACCAGTGGATAGCCAGTAAGACCCTGTCTAAAAAAATATAATAAAGAAAAAAAACCTAAGAAGAAAAGGAAAACAAAAGCGCACCTGATACCCATAAGCTGCAGAACATCTTAGCTCTGCCACGCTGCACACTGTATCAGTTGTTCACCTCCTGCCCATGTGGCTGGGAACTGCAGCCCCCTCCTCTGTGAGAACTACAGCAGAGGATTGTAGCCAGTATCACGAGCTCAGCAAAAGATCCAATTTGAAGTAATCCCCCTCTTCCTCCCTTTTCCCATCTCTACCTCCTTCCCTTCCTTTTTCTTCCTTTTGTAGTTAAAAAAAAAAAAAAAAAAAAGAATTGGATGTGGGCGTTAGGTGTATGGATGCACACTGTGTGAGTTACAGAAGGTTGTGAGCCTCCATGTTAGCTCTTGGGAATTGAACCCTGCTGCCCTGTAAGAGCAACAACCATTCTTTTTAGTTTTTCAAGACAGGGTCTCTCTGTGTAGCCTTGGCTAGCCTGGACTGGCTTTGTAGACCAGGTTGGCCCTGAATTCAACGATGATCTGCCTGCCTCTGTTTCCCGAGTGCTGGGATTAAAGGCGTGCGCCACCATGCCTGGCTTTATATTTTATTTTTATTTATGCATATGTGTGCTTTTTTGTGTGTGGGTGCCTTTGCATAAAATTCATAGACTATTAATTATTTTATTTTATTTTTTGTTTTTCGAGACAGGGTTTCTCTGTGTAGCCTTGGCTGTCCTGGACTCACTTTTGTAGACCAGGCTGGCCTCGAACTCACATCCATCTGCCTGCCTCTGCCTCCTGAGTGCCGGGATTAAAGGCGTGTGCCACCACACTTGGCCCAGTGGATAGCTTCTTAGGCAAGGTTATAAATTTTGTAAATTTTGGGATACATTAGGGTCTGCTTGTAAAAGACAGCAAGCAGACCTCGGAGAGCAAAATAATTAATGATCAAATACAAAGCAGTAGACCATGTGGTTACAGATGCCGACACAGGTAAGAGGGAGTCGACCCCTTGCAATTGGAGTTTTAGGCTGCAGAGTGGGTGTGCTGGGAGCCAGTCGGATTCTCTCAACTGCTGAGCCTTCTGTCCAGCTCCAGAACACTTGAGATGGTTGGGTTTCAGGCACAGAACTCTACTTCTTGTTTAATGAGGCAACTATTAGTGGCTGAGCTCTGACCCCAGAAAGACAAAGCCACGGTAACATGCATGACAAAGCCTCCTTTAGCTGCAAGGGTCTGTGCTGGAGAGCTGTTGGGTTAGTGAACACAAGGTGCCTGTGCTGAGGCCCCTCCAGAACTTTCCCTGTGCGTCTTTGCTTCTGGCTGTTCATCTGTACCCTTCATTATATCCTTTCTAAAAATGTGTATGTGCATTTGTGTAGTTTGTGCATGTGCATGTGCGCGTGTGTATGTGCGTGCGTGTATTGTGTGAGCATGTGTGTGTGTGCATTTGTGTAGGTTGTATGCATGCATGTGTATGTGTGTGCATTTGTGTAGGTTGTGTGTGTGCATATGTGTGTATGTGTGTGTGCATGTGCATGTGTGTGTGTGTGCATGCGTGTATATGTGTGAGCATGAGTGTATGTGTGTGCGCATGCATAACTCTGAGTTGCCAGTCCTCAGGAACACATCATACCTCCTTTGAGAGGGTCTCTCATTGACCTGGAGCTCACCATTTAGTTTAGACTTGCTGGTCAATGAGCCCCAGTGATTCCCCTGTGTCTGTTTCCACAGTACAGGGGTTACAGGCGTCCACCATGGTGCCGGGTATGCCTCCATGGGTCAGGTCCTCACAGGGGTTACAGGCGTCCACCATGGTGCCGGGCATGCGTCCATGGGTCAGGTCCTCACAGGGGTTACAGGCGTCCACCATGGTGCCGGGCGTGCGTCCATGGGTCAGGTCCTCACAGGGGTTACAGGCGTCCACCATGGTGCCGGGCGTGCGTCCATGGGTCAGGTCCTCACAGGGGTTACAGGCGTCCACCATGGTGCCGGGCGTGCGTCCATGGGTCAGGTCCTCACAGGGGTTACAGGCGGTCCACCATGGTGCCGGGCGTGCGTCCATGGGTCAGGTCCTCACAGGGGTTACAGGCGTCCACCATGGTGCCGGGCGTGCGTCCATGGGTCAGGTCCTCACAGGGGTTACAGGCGTCCACCATGGTGCCGGGCGTACGTTCATGGGTCAGGTCCTCATAGGGGTTACAGGCGTCCACCATGGTGTTGGGCATGCCTCCATGGTCAGGTCCTCCGGGTAGTGAGGCAGACACTTTACTGACTGTCCTATTCCGTAGCCCCACTCTCATAATATTCTTTACAATAAGCTGATATATGTAAACATGCTGCTTCCCTGAGTTCCGTGAGCTACTTTAGCAAACTATTCAAACCTAGGGAGGCAGAGGCAGGTGGATCGCTGTGAGTTCAAGGCCAGCCTGGTCTACAAAGCGAATTCAAGACAGCCAAGGTTACACAGAGAAGCCCTGTCTCAGAAAACCAAAAAAAAAAAAAAAAAAAAGTTATTTATTCTATGTATACATGAGTGCTCTATCTGCATACACACCTATGTGTCAGAAGAGGGCGTCAGATCATAGTATAGACGGTTGAGGTAATACCAATCTCTGCAATCGCTGCCAACAGCAGATGCAGCAAGCAGTCCCCTCTGAGCTGCTGTACTGAACCAGTTCTCTTCACCTGCCACATTGTCCATCTCTGGTCTCACATACCTCATGGCACCACTGCATGCCACACTTTCTCTCTCTGTGCTCTCCTGTTTATCCTTCTCAGAGTCCTTGACCACACCCCTCTCCATGCCACACAAGGCAGGCCATTACCAGCTGGCAAAGGCCACGCCTTGCAGGAGACAATTAGCTGTGGCCAAACTAAAGCCCAAACTAAAATCCCACGCCTGGGATTAAAACAAAAACATATTTATGAGCCGGGCGTGGTGGCACATGCCTTTAATCCCAGCACTCGGGAGGCAGAGGCAGGCGGATCGCTGTGAGTTCAAGGCCAGCCTGGTCTACAAAGTGAGTCCAGGATGGCCAAGGCTACACAGAGAAACCCTGTCTCGAGAAAAAAAAAAATTTATGTAATACAGTTGAGTTCACAAAGAACCCAACACTTCCATTACATGTCATGTCTGTGCACCACGTGCGTGCCTGGTACCCACGGAGGTCAAAAGTGGGTGGTGCATGCCCTGGAACTGGAGTTAAGCAGTTGTGAGCCACCATGTGGGCACTAGGAACCAAACCTGGTCACTCTGGAAGTGTACCAGTGCGCTCAACTACTGAGCTGTTTGTCCAGCACCCTTCACTATGTAGCTTTTTTTTTTTCAAGACAGGGTTTCTCTGTGTAGCCTTGGCTGTCCTGGACTCGCTTTGTAGACCAGGCTGGCCTCGAACTCACAGCGATCCGCCTGCCTCTGCCTCCTGAGTGCTGGGATTAACGGTGTGCGCCACCACCGCCCAGCCCACTATGTAACTCTGAGCTCACTTTGTGGCCCAGATTGGTATTGAACTCATTATCTCTGCATCCCAGGTTGGCCTCGAACTCACCAGTACTGCATCCCAGGCTGGCCTCGAACTCACCAGTACTGCATCCCAGGCTGGCCTCGAACTCACCAGTACTGCATCCCAGGCTGGCCTCGAACTCACCAGTACTGGGATTCCTGGCGTGCGTTGGCACATCCAGCTCCCTTTAGGAACACTAATTATGGGAATGTCAGTCAAGCTGCCCTGTTACTCACCTAGGAGTGCCAAAGCTGCCCTGGTTATTGTATGTTATAAGCCTGTTAGGCCAGTCACACATTTGATTTTTGTAATCCTAAGCCTCTTCAGAGTGAAATAGTGATAGAAAATGGTTGGAATTCATTGATCTCAAGTATCAGCCCCAAGAGTTCTTGTTTTCTGTAATTTTTTTTTTTTTTTTTTTAGACAGAATCTTGTAGCTCTGGCTGGAACTACTCAGCCTGGAACTCACAGAGGTCTGCCTGCCTCTGCCTCCCTGAGTGCTGGGATTAAAGTTGTATACCACCACACCCGACTGCCAATGCCATTTTCATCAGGTCATCCCTAAGATTTATTTTGTAAAAAAAATATTGTATTGTTTTTTGTGTGTACAGGCATTCTGCCTGCATTTATGTCTGGGTACTCCTTGCATGCTTGTACTCAAGGAGGCCAGAGGAGGGCATCTGAAGTTACACATTGCTGGGTGTTAGCCTCCATGTGGGTGCTGGGAATTGAGAGCCTGTCAAACAAGGGGCAAATAAACCAACCAAACCAACCAACTGCACACACACACACACACACACACACACACACACACACACACACACACCAAAGCTTAGAAAGTTAAGAATGGTTATACTGGGGTAACTGGGTTCTCTTGAAGAACAGGGTTTTTACCCCTGAGCCAACTTTCCAGAACTCCTAACTCTCTTAAGCTTTGGTGTGTGCCTGCACTGTTTTTTTTGTTGGTCTGGTCTGTTTTTTTTTTTTTTTTTAATAATTTATTTTTATTTTATATGCATTGGTGTTTTGCCTGCATGTATATCTGTGGGTGTCAGATTTTGTAGTTACAAACAGTTGTGAGCTGCCATGTGGGTGCTGGGAATTGAACTCAGGACCTCTGGAAGAGCAGTCCATGCTCCTAGCTGCTGGGCCATCTCTACAACCCCTGGTCTAGTTTTTTTTTTTTTCTTGCTTGTTTTGAGGCAGGATCTCACTATGTAGCTATGGCTGACCTGGAAATCACTATCTAGGCCAAGCTGGCCTTGAGTTCACAGATCCACAGGCCTCTGTCACCCGAGGACTGCTGAGACTAAAGGTAGAGGGATGTGCCAGGAGGGATGCGCCCCACAAGCCCTAGGAAGCCCCTTTTTCTTTTGTTGTTGTTGTTTTGTTTTGTTTTTTTTTTCAGACAGGGTCTCTCTGTGTAGCCCTGGCTGTCCTGGACTCACTCTGTAGGCCAGGCTGGCCTCGAACTCACTGAGATCCGCCTGCCTCTGCCTCCTGAGTGCTGGGACTAAAGGTATCACCTGCCCATGATGTCCAAAAAAGAGAGGTGGGGGAAGGGAGGGAGGGAGAGAGAGAGGAAAGAAAAGAGAGAAGGAAGGGAGGGAGGAAGACAAAGAGGGAGAAAAAGAAGGGAGGGAGGGAGAGGGAAGGATGGTAAGACTAGAACACCAACTCTTAAGTTTGGGCCCATAAAGTGGCAAATGGAACTCTGATGTCCCATCTTAGGATTCACTCACCTGTGTATTTGCACTATCTTTGGGCAAGTTGTACATTTCGCTATCTTTTGTTAAGGAAGCCTTTTAGAACTAATAATGCCATCTTGGAAAGCAGAAGGAAACATCTGGCACCCAATTCTGATAGGAGCAAAGCTGTAAACGCCATCTGTCAATTGTTTTCTCCCCAAAGGAGCTTTTTTCCTTTTCTTTCTTCGTCAGTGCCTTGTCTTAGACACTAAGGATCTGGTGGGCACCAGAGACAGATGAAATCATTGAGGTCTCTTGATGACCTGGGCTTTGGAGAGGAGGCTTTCAGTGGTTCTTGTCACCCCAGTCTTCCTAAATTGCTTCCATCTTCCCCTCAGAGACATCTCAGTGTGCAGCTGAGAATACCCTGATGAGGAGAGCTGCCTTGGCATAGATTATAGATGTTTCCACTCTCTTGTGTTCCAGGCAATTTTTTTTTTTTTTTTTTTGGTTTTTTGAGACAGGTTTCTCTGTGTAGCCTTGGTTGTCCTGGACTCACTTTGTAAACCAGGCTGGCCTCGAACTCACAGAGATCCGCCTGCCTCTGCCTCCCGAGTGCTGGGACTAAAGGTGTGCGCCACCATGCCCGGCCAGGCAATTCTTGTTTCCGTTAACAAGAGATCTCTAAGAGCCTACATTAAGCAAGGGGTGGTTGAGCAACCCTTTGATCCCACCACTTTGGAGGCAGAGGCAGGCGGAGCGCTGTGATTGAGAGCCAGGACTAAGCATTACAAGTTTGAGGCCAGCTCAGATTGCACAAACGAGAGATGGAGACGCAGAGAGCGGGAAAATACGACCATTTCCTTCCTGTATTGCAGAACTTAAGTGATGATCTCTCTCTCCTAAGGTGGCCAAGCTCACATCCTTGTCTCCATCACCTACTGCGCTCACTTTAGTTGTGTTGTACTCAATGCAGAAGTCCACTGTGTGAGCCATCTACTTACTGCTGCCACTTTCCCTCTCAAGAGGGGGTCTGCTCTGGCCTTTCCACACATCTATCTGCTAAACACACAAATAACCCAAAACTGATAGTGTGATGCCCTTTGCTCCCCTTGGCCTCCTCCCCCCCGGAATGTTGCGCCCAGAGTTAGAGCTTCATCATCTTCCAAAGTTCAAATGTCGTCTTGCCTGCTACTTAAGTCCTGGAGACACAACAAAGCTGGGAAAGCAGACGTGGCAGTGTACATATACAGTGTACATACTCAGCGGTTAATTCTTTTCTCCAAAGCCAGCTAAGGATGCTTGCTTAGGAGGCCCTGGCTTTGATCTCTAAGCACCCGCACACCACCATTACTCTGACTTTTACTACAGTTAACTCTTTATGATCTTATTTCTTCCATTGATTATAATTTCTCCACGCGGCTATTCCAGAAGATAACAAATACAGAGAAGCAGTGAAGGCTTGGATTGCATTTCTGGCTTGAATGTACTGGATGTTAAAATTGAAGAGACACTGGAGTTGTTGTTTAACCGGTTTATTTATAAACGTGAGTCTAGGACTATACGGAGCCTGGTCTGAAAAAACAACAAACCCCTTCAAATAAACAGAGAAAGTGAGACCTAGTTGGGGTGAGACTGGTCCTCGCGTCTTAGAGGTTTTCTAATTCCCAAAGCGGATTAACGGCCAAGGCTTTGAGTGCGCCCTCGCGACTCAAGTCTCTAGGTGTCTCTAACCCTGAGTCTTACCCTCCGGGTCTTCTTTCGCTTTTGGTAGGCTGTTCGGCGATTTCAGCATCCGAAGCTCCAGCTTGCAAGGAACCGTTCAAGCGCTAGAAGAGCGACTTGGTTACGTCACTGTCGGCTCCTCCCATTGGTCCGGGCGGGTGGGGCGCAACGCCGTTACGTCAGACGCCAAAAGGGGGCGGAGCGCCGAAGGGAAAGGAGGTGGGAAGTAGGCCTTCAACATGGCGGCTGTGGTACTGGCGGCGGCTACGGTGATAGTCCGGCCCGGGGCGGGTAGAGTTGGAAGAGGTGGTGTTCGCTCTCCCTAGGGGCATCGGGGAGCCCAGCGGAGACCGAGCCCGGAAGGCCGGGCGGCGCCAGCAGCTTTCAGCGTCCCGGACGACCGCGGCATTCAGGTGAGGGGGCCTGTCTCGGGGGGAGGGGGAGCGAGGGGCGGAGTTGGGGGAAGGGGCCGGGACGGGGCGACCGGGGAGGAGGGAAGCTGGGGACCCGGTGCCTGTGGTGGGGTGGGGTGAGGTGGGGGAGGCCGCAGGGATGAAGGCCTGGAGTAGTGGGGCGGGATGGAGACAGCCAGGCGACGGCCCGACGACCTGGGGCGGATTCTCGGCAAAGGGTCAGTGACGGGACCCGAGTTGAAGGGGCGGAGGGCGGACGCGGTGCGGACGGATGAGCACGGATTAAGGGGACTGAGTCTCCTGTGGACGACCGGCTGGGCGGCCAGTCGCTCCGGCTGAAGTGGGGGCTCGGAGGAGGAGAGGAACCCAGGCTTAGTACAGAAGGTACAGAAGAGTGCTTGCTGGGGAGTTGAGGGCGAGCTTGGCATGTGAGGTTTAGTTATTTGGGAGATGAAGAGATGAGGGGGTGAGGGCTTTTAGGGGATAGCTTTGGCGTTGTCTAGCTATAGCTTCTCTAGATTTTCCCTTTTATTTTTTTATTTTTGGTTTGTCTTCTGGGTGGAGAATACCTGGACTATGTACCTGGGTCTCAGAAACAAGCCCAAGTTTTTCTTTAGGAGCGGAGCAATTTGTTCTTTACCAGTGATCCCTGACCTTTGTGTAATTGCTTTCGGACTTGAGAGTTATAAATATGATTATTTAAACATTGTGTGTGTGTGTGTTGAACTGGAGTAAGACTTTTGATACTTTGTCGACATCATAGAGTGCTCAAAACCCTAATTGATCGTGTGTTGCATATTCCTGTTCTGGTTTTATCTGTGTGTTTTCAGTTCTTCTAATGGTTAATATTTGGGAATTTGAATAAATATGGTGGGCGTTTCCCTCTTTTTTTTTTTTCAGATTAGATGATAAAACAAGCCATTTCGTTTTCACTGATTAATAGCTATCCTGGGACTCGGTCTGTAGACCAGGCTGGCCTCAAACTCAGAGTTCTGCCTCCCTCTCCTTCCTCAGTGCTGGGATTAAAGGCGTGCCCCAGCTTCTAACTAACATGCTTGCCTCACAGTGAAAAAAGTATTAATTTCTAGTATCAAAAAGTATTAAAGTGCTAAAGATTGTGAATATAAAACTTTCTGAATTTTTACTTTTTAAACTTTTTAATACTTAAAAAGAAATACTCTACTTCACCATGGCTTTTTGTGTGTGTGTGTCCGTCCCAAGAGACAGGGTTTCTCTTTGTGGCCTTGGCTGTCCTAAACTGAGTGATCCTCCTGCCTTTGCTTCCCGGTGTTGGGATTAAAGCCCGCCTGGCACCTCGCCCAGGTCATTTTATGTGTCTTTGTTTCCTTCTTTCATTTTATTTATCTGTATGTGTGTGAGTGTCTTGCATGCATGTATGTCTGTGGATAGAAGAGGGTGTCTTGGAACTGGAGTTGCACAGTGTAAGCTACTGTGTGGGTGCTGGGACTTGAACTTGGGACTTTGGAAGAAGAGATAGTGCTATTAACCCCTGAGCTATCTGTCCAGCACCCCTCAACCTTTTTTTTTTTTTTTTTTTTTGAGATAGCATCCCAGTGTGTGTAGTTCTGGCTGACCAGACTGGCTGCACACTCAGATCCTCTTGTCTCTGCCACACCTGGCTGATTTTGAGAAGACATTAGCAGCGCCCTAATGAGATACATTACTTAGGTGTCATCAGTGGCTATCAGTGCACACTTTTCTGACAGATGTCACTTCGTGTGTGTGTAACCTACTTTTAATTTTTAAACTGAGAGGGCTCGTGTGTGAAGGTCAAAACAGCCTACTGGAGTTGGTTCTGCCCTCCACCATGTGGGTGCCAGGGTCAGAGGGGAGTTGTAGGCTTGTGCTCCTCTTCCCACTGGTGTCTAAAGTCTGTCAGGAGTGGCATCACATTGCTGTAGTCTCAGCACCTCTGAGGCTGAAGCAGGAGAATTGTAAGCACAGGACCCATTTGGACTACATAGAGAGGCTTTATCTCCCCTACTGTCCAAGAGAGCTGAGGGTTCCTGAAATTTAATTGGTGATAAAAAGTTTTGAACATTTTCAGCATTATTAATATATTATAACCAGGACAGCCAGAGCTGTTACAGAGAAACCCTCTCTCAACCCTCCCCCCCAAATTATTGTTTCTGTGCATAGACACCAAAATTTTCCCCATTATATTATTGAATATATAAAGTTTCTCTTTGTAGTACTGGCTATCCTGGAACTCGATCTGTAGACCAGACTGGCATGGAACAATGAGATGTCTCTGCCTCCTGAGAGCTGGGCTTAAAGGTGGGTGGGCACCATCACCGCTCAGTGATGGGTTTTAAGTGCAGCCTGCCAGAAGGCTCAGGCTATGAGATACTAACCTCTCAAGCATGAGAACCTGAACTTTGGATGCCCATGTTAAAAAGCCAGGCTTGCAGCTGGCACACACCTTTAATCTTGGTCTACAAAGACTCAAAAAAAAAAAAAAAAAAAAAAAAAAAAAAGGCTAGGTGTTGCAGGGGTGTGCCCTTAGAATCTCAGCACTGGGGAGTGCAGACAGGAGGGTATCTAGGGCTCAGATAATCCAGCCAAATCCTTGAGCCCTGGTTCAGTGAGAGACTCTTTTATTTTTTTTTAAGATTTATTTATTATTATGAATACAGTGCTCTGTCTGCATGTACACCTACAGACCAGAAGAGGGCATCAGATCCATTGTAGATGGTTGTGAGCCACCATGTAGTGGCTGGGAATTGAACTCAGGACCTTTGGAAGAGTAGTCAGTGCTCTTAACCGCTGAGCCGTCTCTCCAGCCTGAGATTGTGTAGCCTTGGCTGTCTTGGCCTTGATTTGTAGACCAGGCTGGCCTCAAACTCCCAGTGATCCTCCTGCCTCTGCCTCTTGAGAGACCTTGGCTTAAATGCAGTTCCCTTTAAGACAAACTTTTTTCCTTCAGATTGTTTCAGAAGAAAACAATCGTTTGTTTATCATTAATCAGGTGGATTTCTTTTTATTTTTTGAGACAAGGTTTCTCTGTGTAACAGCTGTGGTTGTCCTGGAACTTGCTCTGTAAACCAGGCTGACCTCAAACTCACAGAGATTCACCTGCTTCTGCCTCCCAAGTGCTGGGATTAAAGGTGCTTGCCACCACCACCCGGCTCAGGTGGTTTTCTTTAGATAGCATTTCTTTAAATGTTTATTACATTTATTTATTTGCTTATTTAGTATGAACTGGGAGTGTGTGTGGAGGTCAGCGGGCAGCTTGCTGGAGTTTGCTCTTTCCTTCAAGGCTTTGGGGGGATTGTGCTTGGCTTGGCAGCAAGTGCCTATACCTGCTGAGCCATTGGTAGCGCTCATGGTAGGCTTTTTTTTTTTTCTTTTTCTTTTCTCTTTTAAGATTATATGTAGGGGTGTGTGTGTGTGTGTGTGTGTGTGTGTGTGTGTGTGTGTGTGTGTCCATCCGTCCAAGGGACATGTACACATGAAGTAGAGCCTTCAGAAACTAGAAGCGTGTGTGTGTGTGTGTGTGTGTGTGTGTGTGTGTGTGTGTGTGTGTGTGTTTTCTCTGTCCGAGGGACATGCACAGGTGAAGCAGTGCCTTCAGAAGTCAGAAGGGTTGGATCTCTTGGGACTGGAGTTTGATAGTCTTTCTTTTCTTAAAGACTTATTTTGACCTTTGTTTGTATGTATTTGTGGGTGTTTTGCCTGTATGTAGTTCTGTGCATGCACCATGGGCTTGCCTGGTGCCTGGAGAAGCTGGTAAAGGGCATCAGATCTTCTGGAACAGACAGTTGTTCCCTTCTACAGGGGTGCAGGGAATCGAGCCTGGGTCTCCTGGAAAGGCAGCCAGTATTTTGTGTGGGAACTGCCGCTGTGCTGGTACTGACCATTACTTCTTTTTGTCTAAGATTGAAACATTGTGCTCCACTAGTTGCTTTCATTTCCTTGTTTTGAGTCTCATGACTTGACCCTTGGTTTGCTTCTTCTTGGAGACTTTCCACAGTGCTGTTCACTGTTTTTCCATTTCTGGTTCCTCCCCTATATAAGCAGCTCTGTTACTCCCAATAAACTGCATTCTCTTAGCACGAATGACCCATTTTTGTGTCGTCTTTTCAATCCGCAGACCCTCACTGTAGCCTAGACTAGTAGCGGGGGCACTGCAATTTTGTTTGCTTGTTTTGTTATTTAATATTTATTTATTTTATTTTATGTGCTTTGGTGGATTACCTGAATGTATGTGAAGGTGCAAGACTCTCTGGCATTGGAGCTACAGATACACAGACAGTGTGAGCTGCCATGTGGATGCTGGGAATTGAACCCAGGTCCTTGGGAAGAGCAAGCAGCCAGTGCTCTTAAACTGCTGAGCCATCTCTCCAGCTCTAGAGCAGCTAGTGTTTCAATTGCCATTAGTCCAAGGCTGCCCTAGTAGTTTTAAGAAACATATTTTTCTATTTCTCTACCAAATCCTTTCTTTCCTTTGTGTCCTTTTGCTTTTCAAAACAGGGTTTCTCTGTGTAGCTCCTGGCTGTCCTGGAACTTGCACTGTATGTAGATCAGGCTGTCCTTGAACTCAGAGATCTGCTTACCACTGTCTGGCTCCAAATGCTTGTTTAAAACATATAATAGATTTTATTTTACTTATATTTTTAAATTAAATTAAATTATTTGTGAGACTAGGTATTCAAGACTGGCCTTGAACTTTTTTTTTTTTTTTTTAAACCCAAGATAGCATTTCTCTGTGTAGCCCTGGCTGTTTTGGAACTCGCTTTGTAGACCAGGCTGGCCTGGAACTCAGATATCAGCCTGCCTCTGCCTCTCAAGTGCTAGGATTAAAGGTGTATGATGTCATACTCACTCAGATTACAGGTTTTTTTTTTTTTGGGTGTGTGTGGTTTCTTGAGGCAGGGTTTCTCTGTACAGTCCTGCCTGTCCTGGACTCGCTCTGTAGACCAGGCTGGCCTCGAACTCACAGCGATCCACCTCTGCCCCCCAAGTGCTGGGATTAAAGGCGTGCGCCACCACGCCCGGCCCAGATGACAGTTTTAAGTGGAGAACCCGAGTCTGAATTTGAATCTGTTCAGTGTGATGCTGTTTCTGTGTGTGAATCATTTTGTCCCTCTTAGGTAGTCACAGGACTGTATCACTTTCCATAAAGTTTAAGCACTAGTTTTAAAGTCATGCCGTGTAAAACTATTTGTTCACATTGAAATAGAGTAATGAATGAAAATAGTTTTCTTAGAATTCTAGTCAAGTATGATGCCATCAGTATGCTAAGAGGAAACGAACACCTGATTTTTGTACCACACCTCAAACCAAAACAGGATACACGGGATAAGCACTGAAAGTTTTCTTGCTTGTCTTGTTTTGTTAAATTGTACCCAAGGGCCAGCATTGGTATTTGGGAATAATTTGCATGTATTCTTGGAACTATACTGGTTATTATCAGTTTCTGTGTAGCCCTTGGCTGACCTGGGCTCCCTGTGTAGACCAGGTTCTGCTCAGACTTCCAGCTGTTCTGCCTCTGCTCTGGGTCACAGGGCTGTGTCATTGGACTTTGCTCATTATCAGTCACTTCCAGTGTTTGAGTCACTGCACTGGCTCATGGTAAAATCTTGTGATGGCTGAGTCAAGAGGCTACCAGTGTGTGTTTTGGTTGCTTCATTTTCCTCTTCAGCACTTGATATTGTGAGATTTCTAATTTCTACTTTGGAGAGTTTAAAATGCTGTCTGTTATATAATTCTTAAGTTGGCATTTCTTAGAGTTGAGCTTTGATTTCATGTATTTGTTGGCAGCTTGTGCTTCTGGGAGGTTTTTGAGGAGCAGTAAGTGCTCTTAATCTCTGAGCCATCTCTCCAGCCTGAGATTTGTATTTTTTATTTCTTGTTGTTGTTTTGGATTGTTTATCTTCCTTGTTGAGTAAGATTTCTTTATTCTGGTTATCTTTTGAGACTGGGTCTTGGTGTAGCCCAGGCTGGCCTTTAACTCTTGATCTGTCTGCCTCCACTTCCCAGGCACTGGGATCACAGCTGTAAACCACTACGTTTAGCTTAATTACTTTTTAACTTATGGCTTATGAACATCCTCCTGTGTTCTATGAGTTTATCATTTTTTCATCTGTTTATGCCTTTTGGTGAGACTATTATCTTTTTTTGTGTTGTTGATTTCTTAAAGATTACACAACAGAACACACATTTGGAGGTCAGCGGGCAAGTCATGGGAGTCAGTTGTCTTCCATGTGGATCCTGGGATGACTTCTGGTCATCAGGCTTGGTGACAGCCGCTGAGCCATCGAGATGGGGTGTGACTACATAGCTTTGGCCTGGGCTTTAGTCATTGTACTTTTCTCTGCCTCCCAAGTGCTGGGACTATAGGTGTATGCCATCACATCTTGTAAAAACTCACTTTAATGAAACTAGCCTTTCAGTCTTTTATAACCTTTTAAAAAGTTAAATTTAGTAAATTCTTTGTTGTCAGGCATGCTATTTTAAACTTTTTTTTTTTTTTTTTTTCTGAGACAGGGTTTCTCTGTGTAGCCTTGGCTATCCTGGACTACCTTTGTAGACTAGTCTGGCCTCGAGCTCACAGCCATCCGCCTGCCTCTGCCTCCTAAGTGCTGGGATTAAAGGCGTGTGTCATCACACTCGGCTGTTTGTTTTTATGCTAGCTTGGGTACTTTGTATTGTAGAGAATGACCTTGACTTTCTGATCTTGCATTCACCTGAGTCCTGGGATTGCAGGTGTGTGCTGCCTTGCCTGGTTTTATGAGGAGATGGGCTGGAGTTGAGGTCTTTGCACTTGGCTGTGTAAGTACCCTGCAGATTGAGCTGCACTCCTAACAAAAACCAGACAGTTTAAAAAACAGCTTAATTATGCCTTACACACATTATCCAAGACTGAGACACCAATAAAGTTATGAATGACATGTACATTTAAATGTTAATGTGAGTTGACAATCAGATTTTTCTTTATGGGCAGTATTTGACAACATTGAAAGTGAATTGCACCAGGCGGTGGTGGCGCACGCCTTTGATCCCAGCACTTGGGAGGCAGAGGCAGGTGGATCACTGTGAGTTCGAGGCCAGCCTGTTCTACAAAGCCAGTCCAGGCCAGTCAAGAATACACAAAGAGACCTTGTCTCGAAAAAAAGAGATTGAAAGTGAATTGTTCAGTGTAAACTGCTAGCCTGTCTACTTAAGACAGCTTGGATTCTCTGCAAATGGAATTACAGAAGTTTGTGAGCCACCATGTGGATGCTGGGAACTGAACCCAGGTACTTTACAAGAGCAACAAGTGCTCTTATTGGCTGCTCATTTGGCAGGTACTTGCTGTGCAGTCCTGCGGACTTAGTTTAAATGCCCAGTGTCTAGGGAAAAGGCTGGCATGGTGGTTTGCACTGGGTGGTGCACACTTGTAATCGTGGAAGCCTGAGACCCCTATAATGGTGAGGACAGGCAGATACCAGCAGTTGCTGCTCGTTCCTCCTAATTGGTGAACCCAGAGGCCTAATTAGAGACTTTGGCTCAAAAAGCAAGGAGGATGTCACCTAAGGAGTGCTAGTGGAGGTTGGCCTCTGGTCTTCCCAGGCACGTGCATCCTCCCATGCACACATGCAAGTGCTACCCCACCTCATCCCCAGTCTTTCTGTAATCCTGTGCTCAGTAGGCTGAGGCCTGAGTGTATGGTCCTGGCTCAGAAACAATCCCTCTCCCCACAAAGTTCCCAAGAAACAACCAATCCGTTTTCCCCCCCCAAAAGACTAGGGATTATTATTCTTGTATTAGTTAGCATCTCATGGCTGTGACAGCCACCTGACATAAACAGCAGGAAGGATGTTCTTAGGGATTTCGTCTATCAGGTGTAGAACTTATGATTGAACAGTTTATAGCTTGACAGGGAAAGCTTAGGGGGATTGATGCTTAATTAGGCTTTCTGCCCAACTTTAGGTTGGGTCTTTATAGACGCACCCTGTGTGCTTCTTCCGGGGTGCTGTGAAGATTAACCATCCTAGTTACTTTGAAACTAGGACTTGTTCTTCTGTTGAGTTGAATGCTTGGTCTTGGCGAGGATCGTTGTTTGTTACTGTTTTGGGGAAAGACACGAACTGGAAATACCTCCACCCAAGTCTGTGACCCACAGCTAATTTAGTTGAACCAGTGAGGCCTTGTTGGTTTTTGTTTTTTGAGACAGGGTTTCTCTGTGTAGCCCTTGCCTCTCCTGGAACCCAGAGATTTGCCTGCCTCTGTCTCCCTAGTGCTGGGTGGGATTAAAGGTGTGCTCCAGTACTGCTACACCTAAGTTTTTTATTTTTGTTTTGTTTTTTAAAAGTTGCTTACAGCTTAAAAGGCAGCTGTAGTCCTTCCCAGTTTGGGTGACAACTCAGAAAGCAGCATCCCTGGTACTTTGCAGGGACCCAGAGTCTCTTCCACCTAGTAGTTGTAATTGCTTATATAAGCTTGTGAGAGGCCTTGTGAATCTTGTGACTTTCTGAATCTCTTTTGAAGTTTCATGAGCTTCTGAGTCTTTTTGGTAGTGTGAGAGATTGAACCCAGGCCTGTGGGCTGTAGGCGAGCACTCGGCTAACTGAGCTACATCCTCATCCCAGTTTTTGAGATGTGGCTCAGTTGATAGAGTGCTTCTGTTGGGTACACACAGCCCTGGGTTTGATCTCCAGCATGGAATAAACTGGGCAGGGTGGTGCATACCTGTAATTGTAGCACTTGGGAAGTGGAGGCAGGACCAGACTTATATGTGGTTACATAGCTAGTCTGAGGCCAGAGTGGGCTTGTCTCCAAAGATTTGGGGTGGGGAGTGGAGAAGAAAGGGGGAAAAGCACTCAGGAGGCAGAGGCCGGTGGATCTCTGTGAGTTCATCCTCATCTGGATATCATTTAAGGTCAGCCAGGGCTACGTAGTGAGACCTGTCTCCAAGAAGAGATACAAAACCAAGAACAAAAATGAAGTCTGGTGGTGGATGCCCGGGACATGGGAGTGTTGCCCTTGGGAGGAATGAAATGCTTCTTTCCTGTGGAATGTCAGTTAGATCCTGAAAGAGTTTGTGATCATAAAGGGCTGGAGAGTTGGTTCATGGATTCCAGCCCTTGCAGCCCTTCCTGAAGGCCTGAGCTTGGTTCCCAGCACGGACATCAGGAGCCTCACAGTTTTGTGTGTCTGCAGCCCCTGGTGGTCTGCATCTGGTCTCAGTGGGCAACTGCGCTGTGTGTGCTTCCCATGCATAGGCACATACCTACAGATAATTAAAAAAAGAAAAAGTGGAGCTGGAGAGACGGCTCAGAGGTTAAGGGCACTGCCTGCTCTTCCAGAGGTCCTGAGTTCAATTCCCAGCAATCACATGGTGGCTCACAACCATCTATAATGAGATCTGATGCTCTTTCTGGCCTGCAGCTATACATGCAGGCAGAGCACTGTATACATAATAATAAATAACCTTTTGAGAGGAGGAAGAGGGGCAGTGTCCCCTCTTCATTCCGCTGCTTTCTTCTCTTACCATGTGATGCCCTCTGACAGTGAGGGCCTCCAAAAGGATAGTATACTGTTAGGACCTTTCAGCATAAATTTGAGCTGAATTTTACCTTCCTTTAAAAAAAAAAGTGTTTTGTTGTGTTGATTATGGTGTTGAACCCATGAGCTCAAATGCTTCTCTTAGCAATCCTAGGGGCTAGGACTGCAATGTTCATTTCCATGTCCAGCTTTTATGTATCACCCAGCCTCAGATTATAGCAGTAAAAAGCCAACCAAGAAAATGGTTAAAGCTGGGTGTTCCAGTTATCTGTGCTGTGATAAAACTGACCAAAAGCAATTTGGGAGGAAAGAGTTTATTTCAGTCTTAGAACTCCCAAGTCACAGTGCATAATGGAGGGAAGCCAGGGCAGCAACTTGAGGCAGGAACCGAAACAGAGCACAGAGGAGGAATGTTGCTTACTGCCTTACTCACAATGTCTACTTCAGCCTGCTTTCTTATATAACCCAAGTGGTACTGTCCTTTAGGCCATACCACATCAATAGCCATCAAGAAAATTATCAATAGATGTGCCAGCAGGCCCATCTGTCTGATGGAGCTAACTCCTCCAATGAGAGGCTCTTTTCCCAATTGACTAAAAACTAACCAGCACTCTGGGTGAGCTGACACAAGCCCACAGCACATGGAGGGAGAGTCAGGAGAATTACTGCAAACTCTACACAGCAAGTTCCCTGCCAGTCAGTGTAGTGAGTCTGGCTCAAAAGAAAGTGAAAGCGGGGGCTGGAGAGATGGCACAGCAGTGGGTGAGCACTGCTCCTTCAGAGGCCCCAAGTTCAGTTCTCAGCACCCACACTGGGCAGTTCACAACTGTCTATAACTTCAGCTCCATGGAATCCAACATGCACACATAAACTCACATACACAAAATTAAAACCAATTAAAAGTAAATTCTAAGGAAGGAAAGCAAGCAAGCAGAAGGGCTAGGTAAATAGCAGAGAGCAACTAAACTGCTGGTTACCTGAATGCTAATCTGAGTGTTCATCTACCTGGAACTCTTTGATGCTACTTTGGTGGGCTGACCTCATCCTCTCCTTAACATCCTGCTGGAATACACTCGCCACCTACATGGCTTTGCCTGTCTTTGTGGGACAACAGCATCTTAGTTACCCTAACCTTAATTTTTTTTTTTTGAGACCTGTTCTTGTTTATATGTATATATCCTGGCTGGCTTGTTACTTGATATGTGTGTAGTGTAGACTGATTTTTTTTTTTTTGAGAGAGGGTTTCTCTGTGTAGCTCTGGCTGCAGGCTGATCTTGAACAGCTCTCCTGCCTCAGTCCTTTTTTTTTTTTTTTTTTTTTTTTTTTTGGTTTTTTGAGACAGGGTTTCTCTGTGTAGCCTTGGCCATCCTGGGCTCACTTTGTAGACCAGGCTGGCCTCGAACTCACAGCGATCCGCCTGCCTCTGCCTCCCGAGTGCTGGGATTAAAGGCGTGGGCCACCACGCCCGGCTCTCCTGCCTCAGTCTTTAAAGTGCTATGTAAATGTATATATATTTATATATCCCCCAGACAGGGTTTCTCTTTGTAGCCCTGGCTGTCCTGCAACTCACTCTGTAGACCAAGCTGGCCTCAAACTCAGAGAAATCTGCCTTTCTTTGCCTTTCTTTGCCTCCTGAGTGCTGGGATTAAAGGTGTGGGCCAGCGCCACCAGGCTGTCTGAATATTTTATACTTTATATGATATATATTGCTTATTGATTCTTCTCTTTGGTGAAGTCTTCTGTTGAGGGTACTGCTTCTTTATTTCAGGTGTTGTGTTCTTTACCTTCAGAATGCTTGTTTTTTTGTTTTGTTTTGTTATGAGATGGGGTTTCTCTGTGTAGCTCTGGCTGTCCTAGACTCTAGACCAGGCTGGCCTAGAACTCACAGAGATCTGCCTGCGTCTGTCTCCTAAGTTCTGGGACTAAAGGTGTGTGCTATCATGCTTGGCCCAGATTTTTTTTTTTTAAAAAGATTTACTTTATTTTTAAATTATTTGTGTACAAGTGTTTGGCTGCTTGTATGTCCGTGTACCACGTGGGTGCAGTGCCCATGGAGGCCAAAAGAGGGTTTTGGATTCCTTGGAGCTTGAGTTACAGATGGTTCTGAGACACCGTGTGGATGCTGGGAATCAAATCCAGGTCCTCTTGCGAGAGCATAAAGAGCTGTTTAACTGCTGAGCCCCTGCTTCAGCCCCTTTACCATAAATGTATATGGTGGTTGTTTGTTTTGCTTTGTTTTTCGAGACAGGGTTTCTTTGTGTAGCTCTGGCTGTCCTGGAACTCACTCTGTAGACCAGGCTGGCCTTGAACTCAGAGAGTTCCGCCTGCCTCTGCCTCCTAAGTGCTGGGATTAAAGGTGTGCGCCACCACTGCTTGGCTATATACATATTTTTAAAGATTTATTTTATTTTATGTGCATGAGTATTTTGCCTGCATGTATCTATGTAGGTGCCTAGTACCCATGGAGTGAGCCACCCCACCAACCCCCTACTGGAGACAGGGTTTCAGTGTGTAGACCAGACTGTCTTCTAAAATCATAGGTAGCCTGCTTTTCCTCCTGAGTACTGGTTTTAAAGGCATGTGGCACCATACCTGGCTCTTACTTTTGTTTAATTGTGAGTTTATAAAGATATATACTGGGCATAGTGGTGCACGCCTTTAATCCCAGCCCTTGGGAGGCAGAGGCAGGTGGATCTCTGGGAGTTCAAGGACAGTCAGAGCTACATCATGAGACTGGTTTTGGGGAGGGGCACTTGTTGTATTATTTTAACTATTGTGTACGGGTGTGCCTGTGCTGTGGTGTAGGTTTGGAAGTTAGAGAACAGCTTCTGAGAGGCGATTCCTTCGTTGACCATGGGTTCTGGGGATGGCACTGAAGTCTTCTAGAGGGGTTTCTACATGTATTTATTTTTTATAGCTTGCTGCTGAGATTTGGTGGAAATGCTGTGTGTACTTTGAGACCAAGTAGAGCTTTTGGCTGGGCTCCGAGGTTGGTGGTCCCTTGCCTGGGCTTCAAGGTTAGGAGATGCTACTGGCTGAGTTGTGTGATTCGGGAGGACTGTGAGTGGGGCTCTGTAATGTTTGGGTAGACTGGGTGCAGGCTGAGTGTCATGGTTGAGCTGGCTGTAAACTGGGTTCCGCAATCATGTGAACTGGATGTTGTGCCCTATGCTTGGGTGGTGTCACTTGGCTGCAGTCCCTCTGGGTAGGGCTGTTGGCAGTGTTCCAGAGTTTGGTGGGGTTGCTGCCTCTCCTGGTCCAGTGTGTCTGAGCCTGGGCTTTGATTGGATGGGACTGCATAGCTACTTACCCACTGTGCCATCTCCCTAACTCTGACCCTGGGTTTCAAGAGACTGGTTAAAATCTTAGGTGTAGGTCCAGGTGGGGTGCTTGCCTAGCGTGTGCAAGGCCTTGGGTAAGATTCTAGGGATCCTCCTGACCCCTTCCTAAGAAAAAAAAGGAAAGCAAAGGACACATTCCTGTAGAAGCACTTTTTATTCCTGAAGTCTTGACTCTGCTACTTCTTTAGTCTTGCTAAGTTTACAAGACTGCCTCTGAACTTGATCATGTTTCCTCCACCTCCTGATAAACTCAGACCACAGCTTTGTGTAGATGCTAACTTCTGTGATACTTCTGTTTGGGGGAAATTTATTTCCTTTTCTTTGTTCAGTAGCGTTTACTCAGGTTTAAAAATTTTTATTTTATTTATTTTTTGAGACAGAGTTTCTCTGTGTAGCTTTGGCTGTCCTGGATTCACTTTGTAGACCAGGTTGGCTTTGAACTCACAGCGATCCACCTGCCTCTGCCAAACTGAGTGCTGGGATTACAGGTGTGCACCACCGGGCCCAGCTTACTTGAGTTTTGTAAAGTGTTGTTTTGAGTATTTCACTAGGCACCTGGGGGCTAGAGAGATGCCTCTGTGGTTCATTAAGAGCATATGTTGCGGGCTAGAGAGATGGCTCAGAGATTAAGAGCACTTGACTGCTCCTCCGGAGGTCCTGAGTTCAGGTGTACATGCAGACAGAGCACTATATACATAATAATAAACAAACAAAAAGCGAAGGGGGGGGGGCGGAGCGCGTGAGTGCTTGTGCATTTGTTGCTCTTCCAGAGGACCCAGGTCCAGTTCCCAGTATCCACAGCAGGTGGCTCTTGGATCTCCCAGTAACTCAAACTTCAGGGGATGCGACACACTCTCTTCAGGCCTCTGTGTGCATCTGTACATGTGTGGCGCATGCGCACACACACACACACACACAGACACACACACACACAGAGACACAGACATACAGATTTTAAAATAAAAACAAAAATGGTATTCTGATAGGGCGTGGCGTGGAGGTTTTCACCTCTTAACTAATTTATTTCATCACTTTGGAATCAGAGCATTTGAGCTAGCATGGAGTACTAGCACAAGCTAGCCAGAGAGACCTTACTTCAAAATCAAGAAAAAGCACCCAACAACAAAGGCTGGAGACATTCCTGTCTGTGGCAGTTCATGAGCGTGGGCAGCTCAAAGGTGAGCTATTCACGGGCTGTGCCCTGCAGAGTTCATAAGTACCTGTTACATCTCACCCCTGAGCCTGTGGGTGCTTTACTGGACCAGAAGTCACTGGGTTCTTCTTCATTCATTTTCCTTGCTCTGAAGTGAAACTCTTTGGTTACTTAGATATCACTGTGTTTCTTTTTAGTTTTTATGCATGGGTGAAATGATTGATACATGTAGAGATACACACTCAATACAGAAAACCTAGGAAACAATGGTACAAAACAAAGCCAAAAGCCTGAAGCATGGCCATAACCCAGCACCCGGTGTTAGAAGAATGTCTTGTCTTCTTTGTTTCCATAGCATATTGGTCTCTTCCAAAATGATGCTTAGGAAAGATCTCAACAGTCAGTATTCTGGATGAATTGAAAGAATAAAGTAATAAAGAGCTTGTGTGGCCACTAAAATGCTCCCCAGCATGAATCAGCGTACTGTGCTGACCTCGTTTGTTGGCTTTCCGTCTTCAGCCAGACATGCTGATGATGTGCACAGCCTTAAATAATGAGGCTTGGTTATTTATTTATTTTTATGTACACAGTGCTCTGCCTGCATGAACACCCGCAGGCCAGAAGAGGGCATCAGATCACATAGATAGTCGTGAGCCACCATGTGGTTTCTGGGAATTGAACTCAGGACCTCTGAGCCATCTCTCTAGCCCCAAGACCTAGTTTTTTTGTTTTTTAAATACAGAGCATGTGGACAGTGATAGATTATGGAAGTAGTGTCTGGCTAATTATTACACTTAAACAGACTAAAATCAAGCCCGATAAACTTAGTCTTCATAGACATGTTTTTAACTTAAAAAAAAAAATCAAGATTCTAATATTGTCACATTCAGCTAAAAATGTACAGTTTGTGGTAAAGGTAGACCAGTTTAGTGCTCAGGCAGAGTGCTTAAAGATGTTTTCTTTTGCAAATTAACTTCAGTTCAACTTTTTGTAAGATAAGATAATTGTTTAAGGTCTGGGGATGTGCCTTAGTTGGCAGAGTGCTTGCGTAGCAGACATGAAGCTCTAGCTTTGACCCCATCACCCCAGAAACTTGGCATGGTCACACATCTGTCACCCAGCACTGAAGTGGAGGCAGCAGGATCAGGGTTTCAGGGTCATCCTCAGCTGTGTAGTGTGTTTGAGGCCAGCCTGGTCTACAGAGTGACTCCAAGTCAGCCAAAGCTACATAGTGAGAACTGCCTCAAAAATAAAGTCTCATCTGAGCTGTGTGTTGTGTATGTGATAGAGGAAAATAACTTCTGTCTTCTGAGTTTCAGGGTTAGTGATATAAAAAAATAAGCAAGTGAACAAAATTACATTAGTCGTGGTTGTCAGCTTTTTTATTAGTAAAGGTTCCCTTTTTCTTTTCTTTTACCTCCGTCTCTCTTCTTTCTTTTTTTTTTTTTTTTTTTTTTTTGGTTTTTTCGAGACAGGGTTTCTCTGTGTAGCCTTGGCCATCCTGGACTCACTTTGTAGACCAGGCTGGCCTCGAACTCACAGCGATCCGCCTGCCTCTGCCTCCCGAGTGCTGGGATTAAAGGCGTGCGCCACCACGCCCGGCTTCTCTCTTCTTTCTTTTCCCCTCTTCTCTGTCTTTCTCTCTCTGATCATGTCAGGTAGTTCAGGTTGGCTTCTAAATTGTCCTCCTGCCTTGGCCCCAAAGTGACAGGGTTGCAGGCATTCCTCATCACCACAGCTGGCTTAGATGAAGACATTTCTCTGTAACTTGATAGGTGCAGACAGTGTCACGTACGGTGATCATGTAATTTTAACTTGGAAGTAACAATGTTTTTCCTTTGTCATCTCATTCACATGCTGTAAAAGGTCATAAGGTGTACATTCCTCATTCCAGAGATTTATATAAAGTCAAACGAATTTCTTACTTGGGGTTTAACATTTGCCATTGCTGTCAGGGGAATCAGATTATTAATTGTTCTCTTTTGTGACAAGCATATTCATGGCTGGTGCTGCCAGTGTGTCATTCTTCCAGTATTTCCTCAGAACCTGCAGATTCAGAGAACGCTTAAATTTCCTTTTAGAATTTTTTGTTTTTGAGATAGAGACTCTTCTTGTCTAAGTTAGCCTGAAACTCACTGTGTAGTCCAGGCTGGTCTTAAACTCTCTGTGGTTCTCTTGTCTCCCAAGTAAGTGCTAGCAATACATGTCTGAGCTATCCTGCCTAGCTTGATGTTCCCTTTTCAAAACCTGTTTTTGGGCCGGCTAGATGGCTTGCCAGATAGAGGCGTTTGCTGCCGAGGTTGACAGCCTGGGTTTGACCCCTAGCACCCACATGACGCAAGAGATGTTGTGCTCTGACCTCCAGATAAGATTGTAGGCCACACATGGGTATGCAACACACACAGTAATAAAATGTAATTTAAGAAATGACTTTCTCCTATATTGGGCCTTCTTTTGGAGGACTTTGGGAGTGAGACGTGAAGAAACATTTAGTATTCTATTTGGTGTGTTTTTTTCCCCCGTCTTCTCTCTATTGTTTATATTGTCTCAAGACATAGTGCCTAAGAAACCTTTCCTTCTTTTTTAGGTTCTAAATGGCTTCTAAGAAGTTGGGTACAGATTTTCATGGTAAGTGTTAAATGTTATGGTTTAACCTATGATTTGATCAAAAACTTGAGTTTAGTATTTTTGTTGTTGTTTCTTTATACCAAACAGCCTGAGTAAAACAAAGTGGTAGAAAACACAGCTTATGCATCTCAAGGACTTCAGGAACTTAAAAATATTTCTTCAAATGGCTAAACTGTGGTCTTTAGAGTCTTTCTGGGTTTGTGCCGAATTGCCAGAGCCACACATGGGCTTGCCTCTTGTTCTTCAGCACTTTTCTTTTTTTTGTAAAATAATTTCTCCATAGTTTTTTAAAGTGGTTGAACTGATGGATGGAGGAACTCATGAATACTGAGGGCTTTGGTTTTGAGTGTGTGTATGTGTGTGTGTTACAAATACTTGTATTAATCCCTAGAGAATTTTATGTAGTGTAGGATCATCATATTCATCCCCTGTTCTTTCCCATAGCTAATGGTGGAGTCCAGTTTGTGCTGTGGAATGTCCTTGATTTGCCAAGGAAGCACCCTTAAAGAAAACTGATTTTCCCTTCTCCAGAAGATATCGACTGTCCATAGCTTTTCTGCTGGAGGTGGGGGCTCACGAACTCTCCCCCTCTGCTAGAATGTTGACTGGCTTGTGTGTGTTTCTGAGAACAGCTGACTAAGTATTGTTCTGAGCTAGGCTTGGTGCGGGTCTGCAATCCCAGATCTCAGAGCAGAGGCAAGAGGCTCTCGGGTTAGAGGCCAGTCATTATGTAACAAAGACTCTGTCTCAAAAACAAACAAAAATTACCGTCATAGCTATTGAGGTATACAATATTTAGTATACAATACAATATTGTTAGCTCAAGTATTATGTTGTATGCAGAGTAGACATAAAGAATTTATCTTGTATAATAAAAGCTTTATACACTTTCTCATCTACTGTGATACTTCCTTCTTAGGGCAAGCTAGCTAATTTCTAGAGAGGTTCTTTGCTCTAAAGTTCTATTAAAAGACTTAAATACTCTTCCTGCTGAGTGACAGAACAGGCATTTTGTTCTGCTTGTGAGCTGTACTTGCTTTATAATTTACTGGGAAAGGTAGCTGCCGTTTGTAATTGTGGTTCTAGGGTATGTGATTTTTGTTTGTTTGTTTGTTTTGTTTTTTTGAGACAGGGTTTCTCTATGTAGCCTTGGCTGTCCTGGACTCTCTTTGTAGACCAGGCTGGCCTTGAACTCATAGCAATCCGCCTGCCTCTGCCTCCCGAGTGCTGAGATTAAAAGCGTGTGCCACCACGCCTGGCTGGATATGTGATTTTTTTTAATTGGCAAGCCAAAATGATGCTACCTTTTGGTGGTGGGGGGACACCTGGTATATTTCTGTAACTTTGTCCGGAATCTGAAAAACTTGCAGTCATCTTGTATGAATGCTCTGTTAAGAATATTTTGATAGTTGAGCATGGAAGTGCACACTTGTAACCCCAGAGCTAGTGAAATGGGTACTGGAGGCTTGTGAATTTATGGGTATCTTGAGTTGTACAACCCTTTCTGAGCCACTCCCCCAAAGAAAGTAGCAGGGTGTGGTGGTGCATGCCTGTAATCCCAGCTTTCAGAAAAGGCAGAAGGATCAGCAATTCAAGGCTTGTCTTTGCTACTTGAGAGCACTTCAGACCAGCCTGGGCTCCATGAGACCCTGCTGTAATAAAAGCGTGTTGGGTGGTTGAGATGGGCTGGAGAGATGGCTCAGCAGTTAAGAGCACCTGCTGCTCTAACAGAGGACCCACATAGCAGCCCACAACCGACTAGAACTCAAATTCCAGGTGAGCCAACGGTGTGTTGTAGTCTTTTTGGTCACTAGGCATGTAGTATACATATATAATAACACTCATATTCAACACTCATACGCATAAAACAGAACTTGTGTTGGAGATAGGGTCTCACTCTGTATCCTGGCTGTCCTGGAACTCACTGTGTATAGATCAGGCTGCCTTGAACTCAGAGATTTGCCTGACTCCTAAGTACTAGCTCAAAATTAATATTCTCATTCTCCTTCTCATTACCCTCTCTCCCTCTCACCCTCCCTCTCCCTCCTTTCCTCCCTCCCTCCCCTTCTTCTCTCTCTCTCCGCCACATATATACTCAACACACATTCTTTCTTTTGGTTTCTCAAGACAAGGTTTCTTGGGGCTGGAGAGATGGCTCAGAGGTTCAGAGCACTTGCTGCCTTTCCAGAGGGCCCAGGTTCAATTCCTAGTACCCACATGGCACCTTACAAGTTTTAACTCCAGTTCCAGGGATCCAATGCCCAGTTCTGACCTCAGTGGGCCCTGTATGCACTAAGTACACTGACATAACATGCAGGCAAAATATCCTTATCCATAAAATAATAAAATAAAAATAAATTGAAAAAGAAATAATATTCTTGAGACATGAAGCTCTCCTGAGATGAGAAAAGAAAGCTATAGCTACTGCACGACACAGGTGCGCACACACGCCCTTGAACCTGCTGTCTCTCTGTATAAGTGTGTCTGTTAGAGAGCTCTTCACTAACTGAGCACCTCTCACCCGGTGCCTGGGAGATTAGGGATGAACGGTTCCCCATTATTTAGGAATGCTCAAATTCTTGATCAGATTCTCAGTGGGGAAAATAAGGAAACAGTATTCAACAAAGCATAAGAGCAGAGTTGAACTGAATGTTTGAAGAGGGAGTTTATTATTTTGTTTGTGTGAACAGGCGTGTGTATGTGTGCATATGTGGTGAACATATGTGTACGTGCATGTGGACGTCGCAGGACAGCCTTTGGGTGTGTGTTGTTCCTTAGACTCTGTTCACCTTGTTATTTGAGACAAGGCCTCTCCCTGGCCTGGAACTCTCTTAAGTACAGTAGGCTGGCTGGTTAACCAGCCCCAGATGCCCATCTGTCTTTGCTTTGCCTCCCCAGTGCTTTGGTTACAAGTGTGCACACCACTCCTGGCTTTTTTACATTGGTTCTTATGATCAAATTCAGGTCCTTAAGCTTGCAGTGAAAACACTTCACTCACTGGAAATCTCCTCAGCCCCATTTTTTTGTTTTTGTTTTTCGAGACAGGGTTTCTCTGTGTAGCCTTGGCTGTCCTGGACTCTGTAGACCAGGATGGCCTTGAACTCACCGAGATCCATCTGCCTCTGCCTCCCGAGTGCTAGGATTAAAGGTGTGCACCACCACTGCCCAGCTTTATGTTTATTTTGAATTTTTTAAAAATTTGAGACAATCACACAGTTGCTCAGACGAGGCACTAACTTAAGATACTCTGACGTCAGCATTGGAGTATCTGGGATTACAGTTTCCATCTTGACATTCTAATTGTGTGTGTGTGTGTGTGTGTGTGTGTGTGTGTGTGATGTATGAATGGTATGTACATGTCTGCATGATGTATGTATGTGTGTATGTATGCTGTGTGTGTGTGTATGATACATGATGTATGTGTGTGTGTATGTATGCTGTATGTGTGTGTGTGTATGCTGTATGTGTGTGTGTGTATGCTGTGTGTGTGTGTGTGTATGCTGTATGTGTGTGTGTGTATGTATGCTGTATGTGTGTGTATGTATGCTGTATGTGTGTGTGTGTATGTATGCTGTATGCGTGTGTGTGTATGTATGCTGTATGTGTGTGTGTGTATGTATGCTGTATGTGTGTGTATGTATGCTGTATGTGTGTGTGTGTATGTATGCTGTATGCGTGTGTGTGTATGTATGCTGTATGTGTGTGTGTGTATGTATGCTGTATGCGTGTGTGTGTATGTATGCTGTATGTGTGTGTGTGTATGTATGCTGTATGCGTGTGTGTGTATGTATGCTGTATGTGTGTGTGTGTATGTATGCTGTGTGTGTGTGTGTGTATGCTGTGTGTGTGTGTGTATGTATGCTGTATGTGTGTGTGTGTGTATGCTGTGTGTGTGTGTATGTATGCTGTATGTGTGTGTGTGTATGTATGCTGTGTGTGTGTGTGTGTATGCTGTGTGTGTGTGTATGTATGCTGTATGTGTGTGTGTGTATGCTGTGTGTGTGTGTGTGTATGATACATGCTGTATGTGTTATGTATGTGTGTGGATATGTGTATGATGTACGTATGTATGTATTTTTAGTGTTTCTGAGAAAATGACAGTGCTTCTGTGTATAGCCCTGGACCAGGGCAGCCTGGAAATCTGCCTCTGGAGTCCTGGGATTAAAGGTGTGTGCCACCATCTCCACCCAGCAATTGTATTTGTTTTTAAAGGAGTATAGATATTACCTAAGTAAATAACTGTGGGGATGAAATGGGCATTGCCAGTTGAGAAAAAAGAACACATGGAAGTATATGACCACATTTAGGAAATTTTCTAGAATAATAATCATTGACCACAGTGTAGATTTAATTTCTACATGTTTGAGAAGTAGTTCAAACCTTTCCTGATGACGGGAAGGTGATGGGAGAGACTCCGTCTTCCAACAGTGGGAACAAGGATGGTCTTCTTCCCGGTGAAAGATTTATCTTATTTATGTGCGTGTATGTTTGCCTGCATGAGTTTGTTTGTGTGCAAGAACCATTGGAGGCCAGAAGAGTCATCAGATACCGTGTAACTGAAGATACAGATAGTTGAGAACCACCACGCGGGTGCTGGGAACTGAACTGGGAGCCATCTTTCCAGCCCCTGATAGAAAAATCTTTATCTTGGTAAGTCTTCAGAGAAAGAAAAAAGTGTGTATGGGATCCGTGTTCCTAAGTACCCAGGAAAATACGGCATTGTGAGGCCCACAAGTTAGTCTTATTTTACTGGGTACTAGCATTGAAAAAGTAAACTTTTATCAGTTATGTTTCATTGTCTGACAGTAAATTCTGCCAGTTCTACCAGTAAGTTAGTTCACTAGAATTGGTCCAAAAAGAAACAATGACCTGGGGGCTGGAGAGATGGCTCAGAGGTTAAGAGCACTGACTGCTCCTCCAGAGGTCCTGAGTTCAAATCCCAGCAACCACATGGTAGCTCACAACCATCTATAATGAGATCTGGTGCCCTCTTCTGGTGTGCATGAAGACAGTGTACTCATACATAGAACACATTTTTTTTTTTTTTTTTTGAGACAGGGTTTCTCTGTGTAGCCTTGACTGTCCTGTACTCACTTTGTACACCAGGCTAGCCTTGAACTCACAGAGATCCACCTACCTCTGTCTCCTGAGTGCTGGGATTAAAGGTGTGCACCACCACCGCCTGGCACATATAAATAAATCTTTAAAACAAGAAAACAACAACAACCAAAAGCCAGGTGGTGGTGCACACCTTTAATCCCAGCACTTGGGAGGCAGAGGCAGGTGGATCCCTGTGAGTTTAAGGCCAGCCTGGTCTGCAAAGAGAGTTCAAGACAGCCAAGGCTATACAGAGAAACCCTGTCTGGGGTTGGGGGAAGAAAAGAAAATAAACAAAGACCCAGCTGGAAGTGTGTAAGAGACACTGCCTTTCTGACCAGCAAATTGTCTATCATGTCTTGGGCCTTCTGTGCTGTGACAACAGGCAGAGCACCTTTGCCTTAAGCTGTACGTGGCCCATGTTGTCAGCTCTGACCAGATTTCCATGATCTTGTCTGATTGGCCTTATCACTGTTAAATGCTGCTACAAGTACTTTTCTTTTTTTTGGTGGGGTTTTCGAGACAGGGTTTCTCTGTGTAGCCTTGGGTGTCCTGGACTCCCTTTGTAGCCAGGCTGGCCTCGAACTCACAGCGATCCACCTGTCTCTGCCTCCTGGGTGCTGGGACTAAATGTGTGTGTCCAGCAAGTACTTTGGATTTTGCACTCAGTATGATTAAAAACAAACCCCAATAGTGAAGTGGACTGAGTAGGATTCTTCTTTAATGGTTCGGGTCGGGATCAGGTAAGCTGTTGGGAAGGGTAGCATAAACGAATGTGTGTCCACTAAGCCCAAGATTATAGCAAGTAAACATTAAGGTTATTTGCTGATGTTTTCTACTTTTTTATTATAGGGACTTTCAGTTACCTTGATGACGTCCCATTTAAGATAGGAGACAAGTTCAAAACACCAGCTAAAGTGGGTCTACCAATCGGCTTCTCCTTGCCTGACTGCTTACAGGTTGTGAGAGAGGTGCAGGTAAGTGGTGAGTTCTAGTTCATGTTCAGTGCATTAAAGACTTGATAAAGTTCTTCCTACATCTGTGAGTTTTATCCTGTCCTTCCTATTAACGCCAGCTTTACAGTGGCACCCACACCTCCATCTGCGTGTTTTACACATGCATAGGTTTTGCTTAACCTGTTTGATTACGTATTTCTAGGTTTCTGAGCCTTGCACAAAACAAATCCCTATTTTCCATCTTTCTTACTCACTTTTTCCTTTGTTAATGTCTGCATTGTCTTCTCAGTCAGTGATAATTACATGATATTTTTCTTTTCCTATGCCTCACATTGCATGCATTTCAGCCCTACCTTAGTTTTCACACAGGCTATTATAGTAGCTGCTGCTGCTGCTGCTTCTTATGATTATTATTATTAATTAATTTATTTTTATTTTATTATTTTTTATTTTTTGGTTTTTTGAGACACGGTTTCTCTGTATAGCCTTGGCTGTCCTGGACTCTCTTTGTAGTCCAGGCTGGCTTCGATATAGTAGCCTCTTTAATTGGCTCTGCTTGTAGTGTTTTCCACGCCATTTTTAGAATAATGAATTTTTTTTGGAGAGGTGGTGGTGATTTGAGGCATGGTTTCCCTGTGTAACAGCCCTGGCTGTCCTGGACTCTCTTTGTAGACCAGGCTAGCCTCGAACTCAGAGATCTGCCCTCCTTCCCCCCATGCTGGGATTAAAGGCCAATTGAAGAGAGGAATGGGGAGAAGACATGAATGGAATGAATGTATTTTTGGGCGCTTGGGGAAAATGCTGCCCCAGAGGCTGACAGCCGTACTGACTGCAGTGTGTGCTGCGCCCTGGTGCGGCTCAGCAGTATTTCAGCTCAGGCCTTGTGTTGAGAAGGAGGTTGCTGCTGGGCATACACAGCACGCCTCTCCTTCTGAGTGCCTCTTCTTCTTCTGACTCAGTATCTTTAGCAAAATATTCATCCCTGCTGAGAGAAAGAAAGAAAAGTTGCTGCTGCCTGGAATGGCAGTTTGAACCTTTGGAACAAGATGCTTATATATTAGATTTCTTGTTCCGGGATCCAAGTGAGTGTAAGAGAGAATGCTTCTGAAAAGGACCAGTTCACGTTTGCTTTGCTTTTAGTTACTTGTCATACCTACAGGCCCAAATGAAGAGTCAGTGCTTTTAATAAAACCAGCCTCTAAATCCCTGTTATATTTCGTTAGAATAGTGAGCAATTACTATGGGCCAAATAGTATTTCTCTTGTGTATTCATCAAAGGTAGACATTTTGGTACCTTCTACTCTCTTGACTTTTAGACCAGTATTGCTGCGAAGATTCATGTGAAAGCTTTCCCCATGGTTTTCAGTCTTTCAGGGGTATGTACAAAGGTAGAGTCACTGCGCCTTACATGGCTGCATTTAGAGGAACTAACTACCACATGATATTCCAAAGTGATGCGCAGTGTAATTTGTGTTCCCACTAGCACTGCAGGTTCACTCCAGTTTCTGTACATCCTGCCATCCTGTGGTATTAACTGTCCTTTTCATTATGTACTTCCTTGTACATAGTGAGAAGTTATGTCTTGTGGCTTTGCTTTGCATATTCCTAATGATGCTAAGCATCTTAAATAGTTTTGAATACTAGATTGATACTCTTTTTTTTTTTTTTTTAAAGTGGAGACTTTATTGGGCTAGAAGGTAGATTTTTACCTTATATACTTTCCTTGCTCCATTAAAAAATAAGAGATTGGGCTGAGCGTGGTGGCACACAGCACTCGGGAAGCAGAGGCAGGTGGATTGCTCTGAGTTCGAGGCCAGCCTGGTCTACAAAAGGAGTCTACACAGAGCTACACAGAGAAGCTCTGTCTCAAAAAAACAAGAAAAACAAAACAACAACAACAAAAAGATTTATTTATTATTTATACACAGTGTTGTGCCTGCATGTACACCTGCACACCAGAAGGGGGCATCAGATCTCACAGATGGTTGTGAGCCACCATGTGGTTGCTGGGAATTGAACTCAGGACCTCTGGAAAAGCAGCCAGTGCTCTTAACCTCTGAGCCACCTCTCCAATGCCCCCCCCCCTTTGTTGTTTTGTTTTAATTTTTGTTTCTTGCTATGGTTGGCCTGGAATTCATTATGTAGAAGAGGCTGGTCTCAAACCTACAGAGATCTGTCTACCTCTTTCTCTCCCTTCTGACTGCTATTTTGGACTTTTTGAGACAGTATCTCATGCATCTGATTCTGTTCTCAAATTCAGTTTTGCTGAGGGAGATCAGGAGAGCTGCCTGCCACTGCTGCAATCACAGGTGCTGAGATGACAGTGCTGAGCCATTAAGTCCTGCTTTAAATGTTTTGCTTTCAAATTACTAACTAACCAGTAGGCCTTTAATCCCAGCCCTCAGGAGGCAGAGGCAGGTGGATCTCTGTGAGTTCAAGACTAGTCTGGTTTAGATAGTGAGTTCCAGGACAGCCAGGGCTACATAATAAAGAGACAAAATTCCCTCAGTGAGAGTCAGTACACATACATAGCATCTAGGGTCCAGGAAGCTTTACTTGGATGTTGTGGCCATGGTCGTGTGGGGTAGTTTTTAGTATCTGTGGTTCTAATAGACTCTATTTTGGTTCTTACACAGGCAGACATACAATAGCCATAGAGATGTTTAAGTTTCCAAGGCTCCAGTTCTGCAACTGTAAAATGGGGATAATTGATTTTTGAGGTTGTTACAAAGATCAAATAAAGTACTTACTGCCTTAATTTGTGTCTCTTTTTATTTAACAAAACAGACAAAGCTGTGTGCTTCACACAGAAAGGAGTTTCATTGTGCTCACAGTTTTGGAGGTTGAACACCTCAGACTGGGTAGTGCCATGATCAGAACACGTCCTCGTGGAGAAGTGAGAAGGAACACGCGTGCCGGCAAGGAGAGAGCACATGCTAAAGCAGGGGACAGTGACTTTGGAATAGGTTCAGCTCCTTTCCCCGCACCCCTCTTCTGAGACAGGGTTTCTCTGTGTAGCCTTGGCTGTCCTGGACTCGCTCTGTAGACCAGTCTGGCCTCGAACTCACAGAGATCCACCTGCCTCTGCCTCCTGAGTGCTGGGATTAAAGATGTGCACTACCACACCCAGCCTGATTTTACTTCCTTAATCGTTTCTCTGGAAATTCTGAAAGATTGAGAAATGCTTGTTACAGGAGATGCGCTACTGATTCCCTTCCAGTAGGCTTACTTCTTAGCATCCTCCTGCCTCAACACTGTCACATTGGGGATCAGTAATCCTAGGGACCCGACCACACCCAACCCATAGCACCCCCCCTCCCCCAATTATCTGTGGGATGTGTTCTACAGCCTCTAGAGGGTGCCTATCAAGCTCCATATATAAGCATGGTGGTGCTGCAGCAGTTGCGCTAACTGCTGGGTGTCACACACAGTGTGGATATGCTGAGTATTTCTGGCAGGACTCAGTATGAGTAGATGCCAGGTTTTTATCACACTATTCAGAATGTCATAGAATCTTAATGATGTTTTTTTTCCCTTTTAGATTATTTTTATACACGCACACATATACACACATGTATATATATATTTGGTTGCATGTTTATGTCACATATATGCTTGTTACAGAGGTCAGAAGAGGGTGCCAGATCTCTTAGAACTAGAGTTAAGGATAGTTTCTGGGTTTGGTGGCGCACGCCTTTAATCTCAGCATCCAGGAGGCAGAGGCAGGCAGTTCCCTGAGTTTGAGGCCACCCTGGTCTACACAGTGAGTTCCAGGACAGCCAGGGATGCACAGAAACCTATTCTTTTTTTTTTTTTTTTTTTTTTTTTTTGGTTTTCGAGACAGGGTTTCTCTGTGTAGCCTTGGCCATCCTGGACTCACTTTGTAGACAGGCTGGCCTCGAACTCACAGCGATCCGCCTGCCTCTGCCTCCCGAGTGCTGGGATTAAAGGCGTGCGCCATTACGCCCGGCTCCAGAAACCTATTCTTAAAGAACCCCAAAAAAAAAAAAAAAAAAAAAGGATATTTGTGAGCCACCATGTGGTGCTGAGAGCAGAGTTTTGGTCCTCTGCAAGAGCAACAAAAGCCGTCTTCTAGCCCCAAATTAAAATTTGTAGATGAAACTGTGAGTTGGCCGTGCTTGCCCAGCTGCTGCAGGTTGTGCCTTGTGTCTGCCCTCTTTGTTTGAGACAAGGTCTCCACCCCAGACTGTCCTCCAGCTTCCCGTGTAGCAGAGGCTGACGTGGAATTTCTGTTCCTGCCTCCACCATCCAGCGCTGGGATTACAGGCATGCACCCCCATGACTGGATTATGTAATGCTGGGGATCAGATCTAGTGCCTAGTTTGTGAAAGGGAACCTCGTACCCTGACCTGCAGCAGCAGTATTTCACTCTCAAAATTAAAAAAAAACTTTTCTCTATTTTCCACGTATTCTACATTACTTTGATAACAAAAAACAAAAAAAACAAAACAAAAAACCCCCAAAACAAACAACCAACCCAGCATTTGGCTCAGTTGTAGAGTGTTTGCCTAGTGTTTGTGATGCCTTAGGTTTGGCCATATGAACTGGGTGTGACGGCACACACCGTAATCTCAGAACTGGGGAGATGAAGGCAGGAGGGTCTTGCTGATTTTTTGTGAGGTTGAGCCTAGCCCCCAAATCAAACCAAACCAACAAAACCCCTAGAATTTTAGTAAGTGTGTCCTGGGAATGGAAGATATTTCTAATTCTTAGAGGGAAATTTGAGAGGCTTGTGTTTGTAGGCAGAGGAAAGTTGGCTATTAGAGGTTGGTTTTCCTCAGTGAGTGAGGTGCACACCTGTAGTCTCAACACTGAGAAGGTGAGGCTGAGACTGAGCTGCATAGTGAGTTCTCATAGGCTACTCAGTGGGCTTTATGTGTGACTTGTCATTAGTAATCGTCACAGGCCCTAGAATCACTGAAGAGACGTGTCTGTGAGGGATTCTTAAGTTAACTGAAGGGGGAAGATCTGCCTGGATGTGTGAGTAGTACCCCGTGTGCTGGGTCCTGGGTGTGTGAGCAGTACCCTGGGTGTGTGAGCAGTACCCTGGATGTGTGGGCAGTACCCCATGTGCTGGGTCCTGGGTGTGTGGGCAGTACCCTGGATGTGTGGGCAGTACCCCATGTGCTGGGTCCTGGGTGTGTGAGCAGTACCCTGGATGTGTGGGCAGTACCCCATGTGCTGGGTCCTGGGTGTGTGGGCAGTACCCTGGATGTGTGGGCAGTACCCCATGTGCTGGGTCCTGGACTGAATAGAAAAGGTACAGTTAGCAGAGTGCTGGTGTTGGTCTCTGTCTGGTCACTGCAGGTGCAGTGAGACCAGCTGCCGGAAGCTCCTGCCATTGTGTCCTCAAGCTGTGAGCTCAAACTAACTTCTCTCCTTAAGTAGCCTCTGTCGGGTATTTGTACAGCAATGAGAAAAGAATGTTACTCCATCAAAAAATTACAAGACAACAATTGGGTTTCTGCAGTTAAAAGCTCTGTGGAGCCTTTGCCAATGGGTGTTTCCTTTTTGTTCATGGTAAGCAGAGCACAGAGTGCCTCCCCCAGCTCCCACTCTTACCTCTGCAGATGCATAGCCACTGGAGCAGGGACACGAAGTCTTAGTGGCTGTGTGTTTTGGTTTTGTTTTCTCGCTTTCTATTCTAGAATGATCTCTCAGACTTCTCCCTGTCTTTACCTTGCCTCCATCTTGAACACTCACGCATGCACTGTTACGCTCTGGTGCATTGGGGTGAATGCCAGTGACTTTGCCTTCTTCTTTGCTATGGGAGTTTTGCTGTATAATGCTTTAGGTGTGCCAGTGAGAGTTTTGTACGTTGGGTACATTTTCAGGTCTATTGGGGGCTATGAGGTTTATTTCAGGGAGGGTTTCATAGAGCTCATTCATTGCCCTTGAACTCTTGACCCTCCTGCTTCTGTTTACTAAATGCTGGGCTACTGTTGATAAAGTCTTAGACTGCAGAGAGCCACCTCCCCTGGGCCTTCATCTCCTAACCCTAACCCTCACCCCAGCCTCATACCGAGGTTTCCTTCCCTTAATGTCTGGTAGTCGAGTCTGGTCTAAACTGTGGTCTTCCTGCCTCTGCCGTCCACATGGGCCATCATGTTTGGCTTCTGCCTCCCTACCTTCCCCCCCAGCCCCTTTTCCGTTTTGGAAGCAGAGGAAGGAGACTTACTGAGTATACCTCGGAAGGAGGAACAGAAGCAGACAAAAAGGCTCATCTGGAAAGTACAAACTGCTTCCTGGGTTAGTGGATACTCCTTGTGCAGGGCCATGCTCACCTTGTTCCAAGTTTAGCATGTGTACTGCTAAACTAAGCACCAGGTTGATTAAGTCCCCTTGCACCTTGACTGCAGTATATTCATCAGAGTCTAATAGTGGATTAAGAGCATAGAATCTGGCCAGACTGCCTGGCTTCAGATCCAGGTCCAGTACTTCCTGGCCTTATGACTGGGCAATTTACTAAGGGGTTTTAGCTAATCTAGAGAGTTAACCATGAAAGGTGCTTAAGGGCTCATGGTAGAGCACTTACTGTCCATGTGCAAGGCCCTGGGTTTGGGACCCCAGTTCTGCTAACAAAGCAAACCAGTGAGTTTTTTCATGGTCCCTCCAAGCTCATACCGTAGTGTTAGATGCTGCCATTATTGAGCACAGGATCTCTGTAAGATACTGTGCTATGTAATAGAGACCCAAAGATGGCCGGTGGGGTTGCTGCCAATAGGAGGAAGTACATGTCCTTACATGTATGCATGCAACAGTAGACGACTGATAGAGGTGAGTGTCGTACAGTTTTAGAAAATAGATGAGTGGGCCATCAGGACAGTTCCTGGCTTACCCTTCCCCTAACCAAGTGGAATTAGGGGAAGAGAAGCAAAGGGTGTGGTGAGTTCCCTTTGGTCTGGTGTGCAGGGTTGGTCTATAGCTGTCATCTGGGAGCACGGTGTGGACACTGGAAGCCTTGGTGCTCCTCAGTGAGGCGCAGCCATGTGCTCGAGTGCTGCCTGCTGTTCTTCACTGCACAGGACTGAGTTGGGTAGGGGAGAGCAGCCCCTGGGCTCACACCTCCTCTCTCTGCTGTATCTCTGCAGTATGACTTCTCCTTGGAAAAGAAAACCATTGAGTGGGCCGAAGATATTAAGCTAATCCAAGAAGCTCAGCGAGAAGCAGAGCGGAAGGCTGAGGACGCGGAAGCTAAAGTGAATTCTAAGAGTGGTCCAGAGGGTGACAGCAAAATGAGCTTCTCCAAGACTCACAGCACAGCCACAATGCCACCTCCTATTAACCCCATCCTGGCCAGCTTACAGCACAACAGCATCCTCACTCCAACTCGGGTCAGCAGCAGTGCCACAAAGCAGAAAGTTCTCAGCCCACCCCACACAAAGGCAGATTTCAACCCTGCTGACTTTGAGTGTGAAGAAGACCCATTTGATAATCTGGAGTTAAAAACCATTGATGAGAAGGAAGAGCTGAGAAACATTCTGGTAGGAAGCACTGGACCCATAATGGCTCAGCTGCTGGACAGTAACTCACCCCGAGGAAGCTCGGGGTCTGTGTTACAGGATGAGGAGGTCTTGGCTTCCTTGGAGCAGGCAACCTTAGACTTCAAGCCTCTTCATAAACCTAATGGCTTTATAACCTTACCACAGTTGGGCAACTGTGAAAAGATGTCGCTGTCTTCCAAAGTGCCCCTTCCCCCCATCCCTACCGTAAGCAATATCAAATCACTGTCCTTCCCCAAACTTGACTCTGATGACAGCAATCAGAAGACAGTCAAACTTGCGAGCACTTTCCACAGCACATCCTGCCTCCGAAGTGGTGTTTCCCGGAATTTCCTCAAGCCTTCCACCCAAAGCAGTGCCAGTGAGCTCAATGGGGACCATGCTCTTGGGCTCTCAGCTTTGAACTTGAACAGTGGCACAGAGGAGCCACACCTGACATCCTCCCAGAGGCCTTCCCTGTCTAGCTTGTCTGCGTGTACAGAAGAGTCATCACCTCCAAATACATGTCCCACAGTAAGTGTCCAGTCCTGACTTACATTCCAGAGGTTCTCAGTGATACCTTTTAGCAGTAGCCTCTCCTCCCACAAGGCTTAGTGTTTGTGGGGCACTGGAGAGTGGCTTGGTTACCTGATGGATGACCTTTGCGTCGTAGCCAAGCACTGTGCCCCTGCACCACATCCCCAGCCAAACTTTGGTTAATAATGTTTATCTCTCTGTATATATAGGGATAACACAACCCTTGTGAATGGTATTTCTCTGTCAAATCTTGGTTCTTTTTAGTGCTATTATGTCAGAATAGGCTTTTTGTCTTGGTGGTGTGGCTTAGATCTCCTACCTCCACCTCTTGAGTGCTGGAGTTACAGGTGTGCACCCCTGTGCTTGGCTGTTCTGCAGTCTCTCTAGCACCTACTTTCTTTCTAAGCTTGCAGGTGCTCGTTGTCACCCCTTCCCTTTCCTAGCTTCCCCATTCTTTTTTTTTTTTCTTTTTTTTGAGACAGGGTTTCTCTCTGTAGCCCTGACTGTCCTGGACTCGCTTTGTAGACCAGGCTGGCCTCGAACTCATAGCAATCCGCCTGCCTCTGCCTCCCGAGTGCTGGGATTAAAGGTGTGCGCCATCATGCCTGACTCTCATTTTACCCTGCTTTGTTTGATCATAATATGGATATTTTGGATTTACATTTCTTCAGACCACATGGTTCCTAGTAAGTGGTAGAAAGCTGTTAAAGTTTAGATTGTAATTGTGTGATTGTTTTTTAGTATGCATTGGCAGTCTTAAAAAGGTCAAGGGAAGGCTGTATTGAGAAGTCACAGTGTATTAGGATTGATTGATAAAAAGATTACAGCTCTCTTTATCCTAAAGAAAATCAAGTGTTGCTACACAAAATGTTGGTAAAACATGGCAGCATCTTTGTCACATAGTATAAACTTGGTTCCTGGTATGGTGTTGCAGCCCCAGAAAACATATTTTTGCATCTGGAGGTTCTTGCTAGATGGTTTTAAATGACAGCGCATGAAGAGACTGTGAAGAGCCAGGAAGGAATGTAGTTGTATTGATAGAAGAGGACAGCAAGCGTTGTTAGCCAGCAGAAAGACAACCCTGTCTGCCTTATTGGCGCACCATCGTGGCAGCAGCGCTGTGGTGAGTGACTTCACTGTCCCAAGCGCGCTCCTGGCCTGTAAACATGCAGGGCCCAGGTAACCTGACAGACTGCTGACCGTCATCTTCTCCTTGGAGTGGGCTGCATCTCAGTGCTTCTGGTCAGTTGTTGGCTCCGGTCAGCACTGCGCTCCCTTTCTTACCAGTGCTTCAGGTAAATGAAAAGCACCCTGGAAAGATGGGGGTTGCTCGGCCAGGGCCTAGCCTCATTTAGATGGACTTCTAGACACCAAAACCAGAGAAATAACTGGCTGAGCTCTTCCTCAACCAGACCATTGCTTATCCAGCCTAAGTATGCTGTCATCTCAGGGCCAGAAGAGGTCTGTGTGTTGGTGAACTCACTGCTTTCACCTCACGGCTATGAACAGCTGGAGTTCTGGTGTCCTTTAAGGAAGTCATGATCCTCTTCCTTGGGAACAAAGCCTGGTTCGCATCTAGGCCTTCATAGTACGAGGCTTGGGAGCCCTCAGTGAGAAAAGCACTTCTCTCCAGGGTCATAGTGCCCAAGGTGGGGAACAGTGCGCCCTCTCAAGTGGGGGTGTCAGTGAGCCTGCAGTCAGGCTCTTACTCTCTTTAGATGGCCTTTTTACATTTTATTTTTTGTTTCTTTATTTTTAGAAGATTATTTATTATGTATAGTCTTTTGCCTGCAGGCCAGAAGAGGGCACCAGATCTTATAGGTGGTTATGAGTCACCATGTGGTTGCTGGGAATTGAACTCAGGACCTTTGGAAGAACAGACAGTGCTCTTAACCTCTGAGCCATCTTTCCAGTCACCTTTTTTGTTTTATTTTGAGACAGGATTTCTCTGTCTTTCTCTCTCTCTCTCTTTTGATTTTTTTTTTTTTTTTTTTTAAAGACAAGGTGGTTTCTCTGTGTAGCCTTGGCTGTCTTGGAACTCACTCTGTAGACTAGGCTGGGCTGGACCTCACACTGGGATAGGTGGCTGTTGAGTCTTATTATTCAGGCTTTGATGTCACGGTTTACTGCTTATATTAACTAACATTAGAAGTTGAGGATCTCATGGGCCCTTTTTCCTAGGCTAGTGTGGAACTGCCTCTCAGTCCTTCAGGGCCTCTCCTCCCTGAGTGCTGGGCTTAAAAGGTGTGCACCACCAGGCCTGGCTTTTCCTTCCTTCCTTCCTTTTTTTTTCCCCCTCTGCATAGCCCTGACTTTCCTGAAACTTGTTTTGTAGACCAGGCTAGCCTAGAACTCAACAGAAATCTGCCTGCTTCTGCTTTCTGAGTGCTGGGATTAAAAGTGTGCCACCACTGCCTGGCTTCTTTTTTTCTTTTTAAAGACAGAGATTTATATGTAGTACTGGCTGGCTTAAAACTCACAAGTAGATCAGGCTGGCCTAGATTTCACTTAGACCTATCTGCTGCTGCCTTCCCAGTGCTAGGATTGAAAGTGTGTGCTACCAAACTGTGAGCCCATGAGTGTGAGATCAGTGTGGGCAAAATGTCAAGGAGCCATTCTGTCTCTTAAAGAATTAAAACCACCCTACTAACCAAAGGTTTATGTTACAAAAAAGCTCTTTCCCTCTCCTTGTTCTCCAGCTTGGTTTCCATTAGTCGGGTGTTTTGAACTCTTTAAGTGCTCTCTCTCTCCTCCCGTCATTCCTTCCCATGGGATGAAGGAGAAGCTGGTTTCACTGTGCTGCCAGTGTTCCCCTTGGATTCCAGTTCTTTCCATGCCTTCACTTCCCCAGTCAATGGACTGTGGGTATCTATACCATTTTGTCTGTCTGCTTCTTTAATAAACCACTACTGCTGGCATTTCTCTCTATTCTCTATAGCTGGTGTGTGTGTGTGTGTGTGTGTGTGTGTGTGTGTGTGTGTGTGTTAGGGCTTCATTGTGTAGCTTAGTCTACTCACTGTAGCTCAGACTGTCTACCCTTTATCTTTGCATGTGTACATGAGCTTTCGTGGAGGACAGTTGGTGTTGGTTATCATCTTCAGTCACTGTGTACTGTATCTGAAGGTTGCTGAGGGGGATAGGCACTGGCCAGCAAGCCAAGAGACCCTCCTGTCCGTGCCTCTCCAGCCCTGGAACTGCAGCCATGCAGCGCCGTGGATGTAAGGAAGCCCTTTAGCAGTTTTGCCGTCTCTGCAGCCCTGTCCTTGATCTGCCTCAGCTCCGAGTGCTGGGATTACAGAACTTCTGGGGATCCAGCCCAGGGTTCTCTGCATGATAAGGACTTTGCTAACTTAGCTACAACCATAACCTTGTATAATTTCTTGTATTTTTAAACATTAAAAAAAATCAATCACATTTATTTTGTGTGTGTGGCTATAGCACACAGGTAGTGGTCAGAAGACAACTTGTGGGAGCTGGTTCTGTCCTTCCACAGTATAGTTTCTGGGGTCAAAGGTGGTCAGGCTTTGTGGCCAATACCCAAGTCTGAGCTATCTCCAGACCCCCTTCTTTTTAAAAGATGCTTTCCTTTTCTTCTCTCTCTTTTTTTGGTATTTCAAGACAGAGTCTCTCTGTGTAGCCCTGGCTGTCCTGGACTCACTTTGTAGATCAGTCAGGTTGAAACTCAGCAGCGATCTGCCTGCCTCTGCCTCCCAAGTGCTGGCCTTAAAGGCATGTGACATTGTTCCCGGCTCAAGAGTGCTTTATTTTTATGAGTGTGTCTGTGTCTGTATGCCATGTGCTTGCCTGGTGCCTAAGGAAGTCAAGAGTATGTTGGATTCCAAGGAACCAGAGTTACAGATTGTTGTGAACTGCCATGTGGGTGCTGGGAAGCAAACTTGGATCCCCTTAGCTGCTGAGCTGTCCACAGCCTCTTAAGTCCCACTGACTAGCATTACAGAGGCTCACCTGCACGCCTACCTGTAGAAGCTTTTGCAGCTCTCCATTGGAGTTTACTAGTCATATGTCTTATTGTTTTGGCCCCTTGGGTCTCTACAAACTAAGGGTTAACCCAGTTTTTAGTCATTGAATATAAGAATTCCATTTTATGATTGTAAATAACTACATTTTATCTTTTTGTTGAAAAAATTCCTAATGACATAGGACTGACAGAATGCAATAATTGTGTTGTATCTGGGTCAGGATGTAGCACACGTGCATGCGCGTGCACACACATACACACACACACACAACTATATTAATCATAATCATGGATTATAACCTCAATGAATGACTCTATTCGTTCTATTGTTAGTAATTTTTTTTTTTTTCGAGACAGGGTTTCTCTGTGTAGCCTTGGCTATCCTGAACTCACTTTGTAGACCAGGCTAGCCTCGAACTCCCAGTGATCTGCCTGCCTCTGCCTCCTGAGTGCTGGGATTTATTATTAGTAATTTTGACAAGGGATCCTTTTTCATTTTTTTGGAGATAGTCTTGCCATGTAGCCCAGGTTGTCTCTAACTTAAGGATCCTCCTCTTCCCTAAGCCCCAGTAATAAGACATGCTTTTAAATACTGTCCATTTGGGGCCTCCTTAATTAACGATGCCTGTTTAATACAGCATTATATGAAGGAGTCATTCATTTGTCTCTGCTTAAGCGAAGTACTCTTGTTAATAACATTTAAAAAGAAAAGGATAATTTGCTCAGCTGTATTATTTAAAATCCTATGCATTGAGTTGGAGAGAGGTTCCAGTGGTTAAGAGAGCTTGCTGCTCTTACAGAGGACCCAGGTTTGGTTCCTTGCCCCTGCATAATGGCTAATAACCATATGTGACTCCAGTTCCTAAGCTCATGACCTTTTCTGGGCTCTGCAGTCGCCAGGCATGCACGTGGTATACCTAGATAGATTCGGGCAAACATACACATAAAAATAAACCTAAATATCTTCTGGGCTGAGGTGGTATACGCCTTTAAACTAAGCATACTGGAAGCAGAGGTAGGCAAGTCTGAGTTTGAAACCAGATTGGTCTACGTAGAGAATTCTAGGCCTACATAGTGAGAACCCTGTCTTTAAAATAAAAACTACCTACTAGTCATAAGACTTTTATTATTATAATACCCTGTTGTTGCTAATGTTTATTACAAATGGTGTTGAAATGAATGTTTTATACACACACACACACACACACACACACACGCGCGCGCGCGCGCGCACACACACATACATGTATGTATACACAAGCCTTTTAATAGATGTATTTTATGTATATGAGTGGTTTGGCTACATACATATTTGTATACCACATGCCTGCCTGAAATCTGTGGAGTTCTGAAGTTGTTAGACTCCCTGGGTCTGGAGTGACGGTTAGTTGTGAACTATCATGTGGATGCTGAGAACTGAACTCAGGTCTTTTGCAAGAGCAACTAGTGCTCCTAACTGCTGAGCCTTCTCTCCAGCCTCTAGGTTTGCATTTTAGTCCCTAGATCAAAGAATTTTATCAGGCTTTCCATGCAGTCACACTTACCTGAAGGGCACAGAGAACATTCCCAATAGCCCAGCTGTTAGAGGACTGCACATCAGGGGCCTTCTTAAAGGGACAGGCACACACAGTGGAAGAATAGACCTGGCTTCTTGGCTGGGCTCACGTGAGAGCTGCTGTTACTTTTTCAGAAGCTGCTGTGTCCACACAGAGCCTACTCCTGAGTAGTAGTATAATCCTGAGTCTAGAAAGTGGCAGAGATGGCTTTGTGAGGGGCTCTCCTGTGGCTGTGTAGCCTGCTGAAGCCCCTGGGGATGGACTGCTTAGAGTATGCTGTAGGTGATAGTTGAGTGTGGAAGCTGCCAGTCTACAGGCCTGTTGTCTTTTTTGCTTTCCTCAGCCAAGTTTGAGAACATCTAGTTTTAGCAGAACTTGTTAAAAAGACACAGGACTGCCTACTCCTTACTGCCTTACTTTACCCAATAGAAAAAGAAAACAAAGAAAGATACAAAATGCTTGCTTTGGTTCTTGGGAGCTGAGCCACTTTGAGCAGCTTGTGGTTTTGTTCTCGTGGTGACTGGGTCCTTTGTCCTGGGAATGCTTTTGTGTCTTAGGTTTCATTAACCAGTAAGATGAGAACTAGGGAGGTCTAGTGTCCGCGGAGCAAGCGACTTGTAGCCTGTGCAGTAGACTGGCCAAGAGTCCAGCTTAGTGTGGCTGACACTCATTCTGTCTTGGCTGAAGAGAACAGCAACTTTAGCAGGGAATGAAACAGGGTATGTGGTGTGGGCCAAAGATAAGCACTCTCAAAATCCTGAGGCCCTGAGCTAGCCATGCCTGGGAAGCCCAGACCAGTGAGAGGCAGGAATGAAACTAGGTCAGTCAGTTCTAGAGTGATAAAGTCCGAAGTGAATGAATCCAGGACTCTGAGTTAATGAGAGGGCCAGTGGGATGCACAGCCTGCATCATTAGTCCTGCAGGTGGAGTCACACTTGGAACTGATTTTTCCATCATGGGGATCAGGAGATGGAGCAGTAGGTGCTGCCTGAGAATGCAAGGACTGGGTGAGGGTCCAAGGGTGGCAGGTATTTCCCAGTTTCCCCTGGGTTGGTGCTTGGCACCTCTCTTCTCTTCTCCCCACATTGCATGGCCAGCAACCTGGACCTAACTCATCTTGCTTTGGTTTTGTTTTTCTATTGCCAGGTAACCCCTCTAAATTTCTCAGTGTCACAAGTGCCCAACATGCCTAGCTGTCCCCAGGCCTATTTGGAACTGCAGGCACTGTCTCCAAGTGAGCGGCAATGTGTAGAGACAGTAGTCAACATGGGCTACTCATATGACTGTGTCCTGAGAGCCATGAAGAAGAAAGGAGAGAACATTGAGCAGGTGAGGTGCTAGTCTGTAAGGTGTGGGTGGAGGAGCATGGTGGCCTCAAGTCGGTTGTGTTCTGCCAGCCCTAGAGTGCTACAACTCCAGCCTATTTCCCTGTGGGATTGTGGGGACTTGGTGTATTACTGGGGAAGCTAGAAGTTCAGCTGTAGTAGTCTTTGAGGTGGGGGTGGGGTGATAATAGAGCTGTTCTGCCATCAGCCAACCCTTTGTACCTCCAGAGAGGACAAAACTGAGCACATGGTTAATATCTCAATCTAGGCTTCTTTGATAGGGTCTTGCATAGCTTAGGCTGCATGCAAGTGAGATAGCTGAGATTGGCACCGGACTCATGATCCTTCTGAGCCCTAGCAGTACAGGTGTAATCTAGTACTCCTGGCTTACCTCCAGAAATGTTTATCATGGCTCTTCAGGAAGTTCTGAATAGCATACTGTCGTCTTCTGCATCGGGGATGTTTTCTGACATGCGCTGTATTTTTATTTTTTTATTTTTATTTTTTAAGAGAGCTATCATCCTGCCCTGGCTGTTGTATTGATGTTCTAAGAGTTGAGTCAGCTGTGACAGCACCTTCTTTGTAAAGTGGCTGTTTATTTCTAGAAGGACGTGCCAGTCTGTTTACCAAGTAATTACTCAGATTATGCTCTGCTAGACACATTCAAGGCAGAGTCTAGGCCTGTCCAAGATCTGATGACTGGGGAGGGTCAGTAGGAGCTGAAACCATGTTTCTTTTCTTAGATTCTCGACTATCTGTTTGCACATGGACAGCTTTGTGAGAAGGGCTTTGACCCTCTTTTAGTGGAAGAGGCTCTGGAAATGCACCAGTGTTCAGAAGAAAAGGTAGGAACCTTTATGCATTCACAGGAGCAGAATTGTCTGGCCTGGTGTTCTCCCCAGGCCATGTACCGCCTCCTCCTTCCCGTAACCAATGACTGCAGGCAGAGGCAGTCAAAGACAGAGGCTCCCATGTCCAGATGAGTCCTGTATTTGTATAAATCAAGTATGGAGTTGAATCCCATTGATAGGAAGGGGGAATTGAGTTGGGCTAAAAGCCAGGTTTTTGGATGGTTGGGTCATCAAGTGAGTTGGGGCTAGGCTTCACAGCCCACCTCCACTTGCTAGGGAACCTTAGAGACCCATGAGACTCTGGTTGAAGGATACGATCCTCCCCTGAAGTAGACATTCAGCTGGTCTGTGTGCGCGGACACTTGTTTTTAAATTTTGTTCTCCTTTATCCCATAGATGTTGGAGTTTCTTCAGTTAATGAGCAAATTTAAGGAAATGGGCTTTGAACTAAAAGACATTAAGGAAGTTTTGCTCTTACACAACAACGACCAGGACAGTGCTCTGGAAGACCTCATGGCCCGGGCTGGAGCCAGCTGAGACCAGGCCCCGCCACGGCCCTGCCAGGGCCCTGCCATCCCCTGGAGGCCCTGCACAGCTCACGTGTGGGGAAGAAGGGACATGCTTCCAGACTGTCTTTGGGGGTTAGACGGTCAGGTGTGGAGATGACACTTGTAGTTTCTGTGAGCCGGGCTCGAGCTGTGGGGAAGGGGGCAGATTTGGGCAGGCAAATGCCCTATTGGCTCCTTCAATATTAAACATACCTGTATTTTGACAAGTGCCCTTCCCACCTTGGCCATCCAGAAAGAATGCTTGGATCTTTCTGGGGTCGCTTGTGACCTGGCTTCCAAGAGGAATGGGAAGAAGAGGGACTGACTGCTGCTGCTTTGGGGCTGGATGCTTTCCTCTCTGCTGCACCACCGGCAGCCTGGGTCTAACCCAAGTGGAATGCAAGTGAGGCTCTTCTGGGGCTGCTCCCCGCAGCCCTTAGTGTTACACTGGTTCTGGAGTGTCTCTGCGGTACAAAAGATGCACTTTTCCTTACAGGGCAAAGTCTGCCTCTTCTGCCAGGCAGATCCCGTGTGCCCCTGTTCAGACTGTTTTGGCTTAGACCATAATCCTCTGCTGCCCAGGGCATCGGAGCCCCTGTGCTAGGAAGCTGTTGTTAGTTTGAGGGATCATTGCCCCTTCCCAGCACACTGGTGAGGAAACAGGCCACGACTGGTCACTCAGCACTAGCCCCCAGTTAGTGAACAGCCTCCTCCAGCCCTACTTTAGGATGACACAATGAGTAACACCTAGGATAGAAACTAGACTCTTCAGTTTGTTTGTATTATGTTCTACACCATTAAAGATCTAAATACAAAGGATATAATACAGTCCTGAATCTAAAGTAATTTGCTAACTATTTTGATTCCTCAGAGAACTACTAATAAAAACCTAAACGGCATGTCGTGCTGCTTTAACCTCTTTTATTTTAAAGGTGGCTAACGGTGGCTTGGCTCAGGGCAGGGGGAGGTAGCACAGTCACTCCTGGCCTAGAAGAGAACCTAGTCTTCCCCTGCATTAAGTACTCTTCCCACTGGAGGCCTGTGGGACCTGGAAGCTGGTGGTGCTGTCTTCTGTCTCTTTAACCCTGATCTAGGGCAGGCTGTCTGCATTCTCTTACCAAAGTGGGGAGGCTTCAAGGTGTCCTCTAAAGATGAAAAGCCCCTATGCATGAGTGCCACCATGGCTGCAGTCACAGGCAAGGCTAGAGCATTCCCTCAGCTCTCAGTGCTGCTGCTATAGCTGACAACTCACTCTAAAGATTCTAGTCCCCGTCCCCCCCCCCCCCCCCCCCGGCAGAATCCCACACCGTCCTTTTGGTGCTCTTGGCTGGGTATGTTCTCTTGTTTTTAGTGGCCAAGCGGGAGATGCTATGCAGCCTTAAGCTAGGAACAGGCTGCCCTCTGCCGGCTAGTTCAAGCACTGCCTGTAGAGCCTTTCAGTCCTTTTGAATTAGCCTCTGGCCTTTTAAGTAGAGCATCTTACTACAGCCCAGGTTATCTCTGAATCCATCTTCCTCTGCATCCCTAATGCTGGGATTACATGCCAAACCTGGCTTATGTTGGCCTTTTGGACATACGTCATAAAACCATAGAAAGTTCTTGAATTCATGTGGTAATGGCTTCAGGGCCCAGACTGTGACACAGGAAATCTCAGGTTAGCGCAGGGAGACCTACAGAACCAATGGACTCTTAGAGGCTCTTTTGTTTCCCTTGGGGGTCTTTCTGCTAAAAAGGTGACACAGGAGACAGGAGGATGGTTCAGTCATTGAAGTACTTTGTGGAGGACTGAGGTTGCATCTCTAGCACCAGTGCAGAAAGCTAGAGCCGGCCGAACGAAGTTTGTGAGTAGGGGGAAGTAGAGATACTTATTTCAAAAATGATTAAGGGTACCGTAAAACACCCGACCTACACAGTCATACAGCAAGAACTCATTTTAAGCGTTGTGTGTTTATTGCTGTGTTAGAAGGTTCAGACTGTTGACTATAGACTCAGTGAGTGTCGCTGGCCAGTGTGCCCTGGAAGATTGAAGCCTAGGTAAAGGACTTGCCTGAGCTGTCGTCAGCCTGCCTGGTGATTCAGAGGCACTGGGAGTGAGGAGTCACAGACAGGCGTAGGATCGGCCACAAGAACTGTGAGGGCACTGTCCATAGGCCTGCTGTTTTAGCAAAAAGTAAATAAAAATGTGCTGCCATCACCCTCACCAAGCTGGACTGCAGAGAGGGAACTGGAAGCATAAAGCCTACCTCATGCCCCAGTTACTCTTAAGATGTCAAGAGTATTTTCCAAAACTACATCTCCATTCTGCTGGGGAGGAGCTCACCTGAAGAAAAAGGCACAGATGTCAGCTATAAGTCTGGTGGTTCAGCATGTGGCCCCTTATCTCTGATCTCCAGCTTACCCCCATTTCACCCTCACACTTAGACACCAGATATGTTCCTACAGACACAATAAAAGAGGAGCTGACAGTCTTTAGCCCGGTCCTTTCACATGTGACCTGTCAGCCCTGAGATAAGGTGAGGTCTATCCCTGATCAGTGGAACCATCCAAGGCCATGGATGGCTAGGGGCATGACAGGGAGTGGTGGTGTACAGGAAGGCCCTGGCAGACCTCTTCAGCCCTAGAGAGCATGGCAGTGTCCACCCAGGTGAGCCCTTCCTCTAAGATACCACGGTTTTCTCGGGGGCTGCAGCTGGCCTCTGGCAGGTGAGATAGAGCTGTAACTTGCTTCTTAGACTCTGGATGCACTTGGACTTCAAAGCCATGATTTCATCCAGCTGGGTCACAAAATCTTCAAAATCCTGAGAAGAAACAAGACAACTGAAGTGGTTTATTTGTTTGTTTGTTGTTTTTTTCTCTTGATGACCCTCTGCCAGATCTTCTTTTCTAGCCTTTTTTTCAAGTTTATTTTTTAAAATATCTATTTATTTTGTATACAGTGCTCTGCTTGCATGTAATGCCTGCAGGCCAGAAGAGAGCACTAGATCTCATTATAGATGGCCACGAGCCATCGTGTGGCTGCTGGGAACTGAACTCAGGACCTCTGGAACAGCAGACTGTGCTCTTAACTTTTGAGCCATCTCTTCATCCCTTTTTGGCTTTTGTTTCATTTTAATGTATTTGAATGTTTTGCCTATGTACCACTTGTGTGCCTGGTGCTACCCATGGAATTTGGAAGAGACTATCAGATTTCCTGAGGTTCTAGATGGTTGACGCCATGTGGTGCTAGGAACCAAACCTGGGTCCTCTATAAGAGCAACAAGTACTTTCAACTACTGAGCCTTCTCCCACCCCCTAGTCCACCCTGGGGGAACATTTCAGAATCCAAGTCCCTCTTCCCAGGGGAAACACTCAGACCTGTTTCTATGGCTTTGGGTAGGGCCCCTTTTTCTGCATTTGACACACTTCATATGGGGAGGCTGTATTCTGAAAAGGGGTGGTTACAAGCAATGCTTTGGCAAGATGGTCACTGCTACAGTAATCATATGGAGGGGCCCAACAAACCTTTAGGAAGGTAGACAGCCTAAGGACAGGCTGGAAACCGTTTAGTTTGGGAGTGAGCAGTGCAGTGCCATCTCCCAGCTCTACCCAGACCTCCTGAGGGCTCCAAGGCCTCAGAATTAGTGCATAACAGCAGAACGTTATGCTATACACATACCATAGCCAACAGATGACCACCCAGCAACCACGATAATTGTTGCTAGCCCACATGTTAGTCCAGTGCTACTTACATTAGAATCCATCTGGGTCATTAAGGTCTCCTCCTTGAAGTCCAGTTCAGCCATTTCATCCAGCTGTTCCTGGTGTGCACAGATGATCACCTGCCTGGGAACATGTGGAACAAAGTGACTCTTCTGGTTCCCACACACAGGGACAGCATTTGCAATCTCTCCTACTAGGAGCTGCTGCTTCCCAGTGTGTGAGGCCAGCTGGCTATTCCTTGCTCTCTCCTCTGTTGTGTTCTCAGAGCTAGTCAGGGTTAGGGAGTATCCACAGGTCCCAGGCAGGCAGACAGACTTCTCAGGCTATCCCTGCCTCCCCAGCGGCTTCACAGGGGCTGTTTCCCACGGCTTCCTTGAGAAAGGGTGTAAAGCAGTGACAACTGGCATATTTGGTACAAGGTCTGCTCTTCTACTTGACCAAAGCAGGTCAGGGCAAAAAGCTAAAAGAATTCTGGTCAGACTCTACTGATTATTAGAGAACCCAACACGGAGCAGCCAAGTGCCCACTGGTGAGGCAAGCTCCTTTCTGTTATGTATTAAAATGGAAAGGGCATGGGGTGTTGAAGGGGCTCGAGTCTTTGTTTTTGTTTTTGATTTTTCTGAGACAGGGTTTCTTGGTGTAACAGCTCTAGCTGTCCTGGAACTCGCTCTGTAGACCAGGCTGGCCTCGAACTCACAGAGATCTGCCTGCCTCTGCCTCCCTGGTGCTGGGATTAAAGGTATGTGCCGCCACCACCCGGCTGGGGGTCAAATATTAAGATCAAAGTTAAACTTACTGTGCCTGCTCTGGTGTAAGTGGACAGAGTAACCCCGAGGTCTTGAGAGAGCAGCTGGGGACTACAGGAGAGTCTGAGTCTCTCACCTTGAGATTGGCCTACGTGTGAGCCATGAGATGTCCTCACTGTAACAGGGTTTGATGGGGTCTGTGGAGGAAACAAGGTCTGGCCAGCTAATTCCTGTAGGACATTTTCTCTCTTGGGCCCAGGGATGGTCAACTCCATCACTACTTCCTGTACATGAGGTGAGCACAGGTGTAGCATGGGGACGCCCAGCGTGTAGGATGGAGAAGGGCTTTCTTGGGAATGCCAAGGAGCCTCCCAGCTCAGTCTCTTCAGCATCGTCGTCATAGGGCTCATTGCCCACATGATTCTGGGGCAGAAGTGCAGGCCTTCTGTTCGGGCAGGCCTCCCTACTGGGTACTTTGTCAGGGGGATGCTGATGGATGGGTGATGGAGACAGAGGTGGAAGATCACCACTAGGCCGACGGTCAGGTGGAGATGAGGATAGCCATAGGCATGCAGTTGTTGAGGACACGGGCAAGGCGGCCTCTTGATCAAAGGATGATACTGTGTGTCCCACTGCTGGCCCTCCTATGACCTCAGCCATGAGACCAGGGCTAGCTGTATCCTGTGCAGTGTGCTCCACGTCAGAAGGGTCCTCATGACTGGGGGTCTCCAGGAGGGACATAGTGAGAGGAGCCATGAGTCCAGAAGCATTTGCAGAGCAGGTCAGTAACTGCTCACTAGCGTCTTCTTGGAAAAGAGCACTGCTGTTTACTGTTCCTGGAGTCTGAGTCACTCTGTCTTCACTGACATCTCTTGATGGCATAGAGACTCTGTCTCTTTGGTCTGGAGAACCAGAAACTGCCATGTGGGATAGTGGGAAAGACAGCCTGTTTTGTGGAGAGGGAAGGCTGCCCTCAGCCTGAGCAGGAACCTCGCTTCTGAAGGCCTCCAGTCTGATGGCAAACGTTTGAGCTCCATTGGTTTCTAGGTGATGTACAAAATCTACCTGCGCAGAGGAAGGTTTCTGGGCCCACCTGTCCTTGGGAGAAGGCCCTGTGGAGGCGCAGTCTGAGCACACCATACTTGGGCTATGGCTTTGGCTGAGTGCTCCTCTTCTGTGGTTGATGATGGGATCCCTGGAACACACCGAGCTGTCAGCTGGCCTCTTCTTATCACCATCTGTCTCAGAGCGGAAAAGTAGACGTTGCTGCCTTTCTGCCGTCTGTTCCTCAGGGCTGCGCTTCCTGTCTTGATGGAGGAAGAAGGAGCTTCCGCTCTCCACGTTGCTTCTCTGCTTTGTGGTTGGCTGACTGGAGACATGTGAGAAAGAATCCTCACTGAAATCACTGTCGTCGGGATCCTCAGCCTGGGCTCCATTATGGCTTTCAGGGTTAGAGTGGAGGGGAGAAACAGTTTCATTTTGGAGCCTACCTTCTGAGGGTCTCTGCTGGCATAAAAGCCTCTCTAGTGGTTGGTATTTTAGCTTTTGCTTGAGGAGGGGTGGCTGCTGGAACTGCTGGTGGTAAAATCGCAAATGTTCCTCCCTTTCCTTCTGCTGGGGAAGGGGGTCTGTCCAAGCCTCAGGGGCAGTAGTGCCCACCTTGCTGTCCTGACTGGCTTCTAAGTGGCAGCTGTTGCCAAGGAGCCAAGCTCGGGGCAGCAGCTGCTTCTGCACTGGCTGCACCTTCTTCCCTTTGGCAGGCAGCCTGGCGCGCAGCAGGCCTTCTCTTGGACCTGAGGCCCTGCCCTCCCACGCAACAGCAGTCTTGCTGCCAATCTGACTTTTCTCAGAGCACGATGGTGTTGACTCTGCTCCCTTTTTGATCGAATGGCCAGATCTCATGGTTCCTTTGCAAGGGCTAGCCTGCCCGTCCAGGTCTAGGGCAAGACTTCCTTGGGAGCTAGTCCTTTTCCCAGGGGTTTTAGGCCCAGAGGCAAAGGGGATGTTGGGAGCATGGCTGCTCAAAGGGTGGGCTTTAACTCTTGTGGGGCCTGGGGCCACAGCAAGTGACTGCTGAAGCCCCAGTTTAACTTTTTTTGGGGAACACTTGTCCCCTGGCAGGGTGACAGGGGAGCTCTGAATTCGTTTTGGAGAGGAGTTTCCAGATGTCTGATTCTGACTGGCAGCTGAAGCACAACACTTAATGCCTTTCTTTAGTTCCTTCACCCTGCAAAAACCATTTGGCGTTAAGTATATATCCGTCTGTATCTGTGACTCCTTTCCTATAGCTTCCAGGGGACTAAACAACAACAAACAAGGAAAGTATGACAAGGACTTCATTCTTACTCTGGTATAGAACAAAAAGGAAAGAAAGTCATGTTCTCCTTTAACACAAGTACTACAGCTGAGCGTGAACTAAAAGAGCGTCTCCTAAGATACACGCATGCACACAACAACACACGACTGAAGAGTCTGCAAATCACGACAGGTGCACTTAAGGGATAAGCTAGGAGTCAAACCTTGCTACGACCATGCCGAGCCTGCATGACTCCTGAAGATGGGTCAACTCAGGAATTCACCACTCTTCACCCACAGTCCACTACTGTCCTACTGTCCTGCACACAACACCCGGCCAGGTTCTCTGGGAAAGTGAATTCTTCTACATCTTCTGGGCAGTTCAGAAAGCAAAACAAAAAAGGAGCAGACTGTGCTGGTCCCACTGAGGGAAAGATGTGTTTCTACCACTCCCTGACTTAGTACTACTGACATTCTGTACTGGGTGAAATTCTTTATTATAGAGGCTCTGTGTATTGGAGATGTTTAGTAACATCTGTGGTTTTTACCCACTAGGTGCCAGTAGCACCTTTCCCCAGTCATGGCAATAAAAAATGCTTGTTCTTTTGGGGGCCGGAGAGATGGCTCACAGGTTAAGAGCACTGGCTGCTTTTGCAGAAGACCCACCAGAACCCACATTGTGGCTCACAGCCCTCTGTAACTTGTTTCAGGGAATTTGATGCCTTCTGACTCTTGGCACCAGGCACACATGGGGAGCACACACATGTGCATACTGGCCAAACACATACATAAGATAATCTAAAACATTTTTTGAATGTCATCACTTCTGTAAGAGACTAACTGTAAGTAGAAATGGGAGTGATGCTGACACATACCAAAGTCTCTTCAGAGAGTAGATTGACCAAGCAATTAATGGGCACTAGTTTTAAGACCAGCGAGATGGCTCAGTGGGTAACGGCACTTGCTGGCCGAGTGTGACGATCTGAGTTTGACCCCAGATTCATATGGTGGAGGGTACTGACTACCAGAAGATGTCCTCTGACATCCACATATCCCCACAACCAATGCCCCTGAGATTTTTCTTAAAGAGATGCTATCTCTGCCACCAACTTTTAATAAGCCGTTGGAAAGTTCCTACTCTTTGGGCCTTTACCTTTTTTGACATGTCCAGATTGGTCCTTTCTGGACCTACATGCTCCTATAAACAATGCTGAGGTCAGCAGAAAGATACGCTTTCTGAGCCTGACACACATTTCGTAGTAGACATGAAAAGCTACTGATGGAGATCAGTTCTTGAATAGGGACACGTGGCATCTGTCTTTTGGCACACACACAAAAGGAGGGTTCATTAGGCCATACTTTTCAAAATGCTAGGACAGTATCTCCAAGAAGGGTGTGGAGTTCAATGTCAGATCACTAAGTATCTGAGAGGGATGTGCACAAACACATGTGACCTATACACACAACCTAACATCTTTATTTACTTATTTGTTTGTAGAACAGGCTGGCCTTGAACTCAGAGATCCGTCTGCTTCTGCCATCACTGCCTAAGCACAACCTGATGTCCTAGAACCAACTTACCGGTCAGCATAGCGCAAGGTATTCAGTGTGTGCTCTGTGGCTATGTGGCTTGGTGAGATGTTGGCGATCATACAAGTTTTGGCATTGCCAATGAAAGAGTCCTTCAGGACCTGTCCAAAGCAGGAGACAGGGCAATGAACAGTGAACTACTTATGTGTAAAGATGCTTGCCATTGCTTGCTCTATTCACAAAAGACATTTTAAAAAAGAAGAAATACATTAGACTGAAAAGATGGCTCAGTGGTTAAGAGCACTGGCTGCTCTTCCATAGGTCCTGAGTTCAATTCCCACTTGTAACCATTTATAATGAGATCTGGTGCCCTCTTCTGGCCTGCAGGAGTTACATGTAGGCAGAGCACTGTATACATAATAAGTAAGGGGGGGGGCGGAGGAGGGAGAGAGAGAGAGAGAGAGAGAGAGAGAGAGAGAGAGAGAGAGAGAGAGAGAGAGAGAGAGAGTGACAGAGTGACAGATCAGGATACCCGAGGTCTTCTGGCCTCTGTGTGAACACGAGTGAATATACTCATGAGCACAACTCATGCTCATATACAATCCCTGCACACAAATAAATATTAAGTAAAAATAGACTTAAAAAGAGGGCATTTTTGTATGTAAGATTAAGGAAGTCTAGTGAAGCTTTGCCCAGGTGAAGGTCCAGAAGTGGGAGCTTCTCTACACTACTGTGACTATAACTTCCATTGTCAATTGATTAGGTGTGAGGGCACACTTTACCCTCTACTGCACTTTTTTCTAGGTGGAGATAAGGTTTCACTATGTAGCTCTGGCTTGCCTGAAACTCACTACTAGGCTGGCCTCAGACTCACAGAAGTCTGTTTGCCTCTGCCTCCCAAGTACTTGGATTAAAGGCGTGTGCTACCATGTCTGGCTCTACTTTATATGTAGTGTTGAAATTATTCTTTTTAAAAGTAGAAGCATATTTTCTGGAGATGAGAACTTATTTTAAAACAAAATTTCAGTGGCAGAGTCAGGACTAGTGCCCTGTGTCTCTGGCTGAAATCATGTTTGAGCAGGAACACTCAGGGGTTGGAAAGATGGCTCAGTGATTAAGAGTGCTTCTGGCTCTTCCAAAGGATGCAAGTTCAGTTCCCAGCACACATAGTAAGTGGTTCATAACTTGGTAACTCCAGTGACGAGGATCAGACACCCTCTTCTAGACTCTGTGGGTACCTGAACTCACTCTAGTACATTCCCGTGTGTACATGTACATATACACGTAACTGAACAGAAGTTACATTTACTCCAGAGATTACTGATTGTGACTAAGGTGGGGCTACAGGTTCCATCTACGTTGTTCCTCCTGGCCTCCTGAGTCCCAGTCTACCTTCCACTGTGTACACGCCCAGTACTGAAAGGAGCTCAAGACAATACAACTACCTTCACATCTCTTTCTTCCTAGGCAAATCTCTCATAGAACTTATTTATAATCATATTTCAGACAACAGAAAGCAAAAGGTTCCTATATTTCTATTACTCAGAATAAACACGACAGCCTGGTAGTACAGGCTAGATGCTCAAAAGACTGAGGCAGGAAGATCCCAAGTTCAAGACTTGTCTGCATTACAAAGTGAGTTAGTTCAAGGCCAAGTTGTACAACTCAAGGAGACGTGTATCTCAAAACAAAAATGTAAACTGGGGCTATGGCTCAGTAGTATGGCACGTGCCTAGAATGTGAGGGCTCAGTCCTTAGTCCCTGCCCCCAGGACAATCACAGCTAGTACCTGTGCTATTTTTCTAGGTGGTGTTTTGCTGTTGTTGAGGTGGGTGGGGTCCTGATATATTGTCCAGGTTGAACTCAAACCCCTGGCTCAAGCAGTCCTCCTGTCTTACTCTCCTGAGTAGCCAGGCTGACAGACATACACAACCATGTCAACTTCCTCCCCACACTCTACATGGTATAGTTTTAAAACTACAAAAATAGTAAATGATTAACTCATATATATTCTCATAATGTAGAAAGTTAATTCATTGTTGTTGTTGTATTCACAGTTATTCATAGTTGTATATAATAATTACCTTTTTTTTTTTCCTTCGAGACAGGGTTTCTCTGTGTAGCCTTGGCTGTCCTGGACTCACTTTGCAGACCAGGCTGGCCTTGAACTCACAGCGCTCCACCTGCCTCTGCCTCCCGAGTGCTGAGATTAAAGGCGTGAGCCACCACGCCAGGCTAGCCTCAGTCTTGTTAGTAGTGGATGCTTGACTAAATTAACAAAGTAACGGAGGAAGAATGAATGAACCAAAACAAAGGCAAGGCTCCTGTTTAACTGTACCTGAGTCAGTTTGCTCTGCCTGAAAGGTGTGTGGGTGTGTTCCTGGTCCAGTGCTCGGATACATTCTTTCAGCTGTAAAGTGGGAGAGTAAAAGGCCCGTCAATAGGACACTAAATGAGGTACAGTCAGATGTTACGTCCATAACAAGTTTCTTTAAAGTTTATTTTTCTTCGTTGTATGTAAGTGTTTTGCCTACATGTATGCTGGTGTGGGGCCAGTCCAGAGCAAGACGTGTCCAAACCCGTGAGATTGGCAAGCGTAGGGTAGCTTTCTTCCTCCTCTGGGCCTCTGTCCCAGTGCACATCCCCCACCTCTGCCACCCTTGAGGTAGGCAGGTTTCAGGTTAAACTTCCTCTCTCCTTATAAGGGTATGTCCAGCAAGCACTTGGAGTTCCTCTCCATGCAAACGAAGCATTCCCAGCAGCTCAGCCCCAGCCAGGGACGTACACTCATCCGAAAATCCTACCCACTCCCCAAGGTTTATATAGCCCCTATGCACCTTCAATACAGAGAGCTGTTTCATTGAGAACCATCTCCAGAGAAGACTGTTTCTCCCTCACTCAAAGCCGACTGAGATCCTGTCTAACCTACCCACCCCAGCTAAGCTTCATTCCTTCCAGTTCAGCCTGGTGCACAAGGATGCCTGGACACTGTGAGGGGAGAAACAGGCCTGGGGCAGCATGCTGGTGCATTGGATCCCCTGGGACTGGAGGTATAGATGGCCACGATGGTATATATGAGCCACCATGTGGGTGCTGGGAATTGAACCCAGGTTCTCTGCAAGAGCAGCCAGTGCTCTTAACCTCTGAGCCATCTCTCCAGGCCTAGAAGCTTAGTTTTCTTAAATAAAGCAGAGTCAGCAGTTAGGAGTGGTGGCTGCTTTTCCAGAGGGCAGGGTTGGTTCCTAGCACTCACACTGGGCAGTTCACAACAACTTGTGAGCACCATCGAGCTCCAGGAGATCTAACACGCAAACATATGTGTCATACACACATCACACATACAGATAAATAAAAAAATAAAAACAAACCTCAAGACTCTGTAAAGGCAAACAGACAAATCACACTCAGGCAAGAATGGATAAACACCATCCTGCACTATCTTGTTAAGGACCCCAAACTCCAAGGCTGCAATGCTAGACTAACTCTGACTCCACAGTGAGGCTGAGGAACCCAGGAAGCCACCTCCAGCCCTGAGGCCAAGCTTAGGCAGTGGTAATCCTGGCTTAGCTGTTCTTTGTCTCTTCACAACTATGGCTGTGCTCAGGGAGAGAACACACCTAAGTTACTTCCCTCTCCCCCTCATCCATGTACACCTATAAGTATAAATTCAAGATTTGGATATGAACTGACTGGGGAAGGAGAAATTGGAGCATCAGAGGAAGAAAAGTACTATCCTGTTAGGCTTTGTCAACTTAACATAAGCTAGACTCTAGCTCTAGCTGCTACAGCTATTTGGGAAGAGGAACCTCAACTGAGAAAATTATTCCAACAGATTGGCCTAGAGACAAGCTTTAGGGCACTTTCTTGATTAATGACTGCCGTGAGAGGGCCCAGAGCACAGTGGCTGGTGCCACTTCAGGCTAGCAGGCCTGGGCTGTGGAAGGAAGAATGAGAAAACCACGGGGAGCAAGCCTCTGGTTATGGTGTCAGCAACAGAAACCTATGACAAGTACTGAACAATTACTTCATACTACCATCTCCTTTCCCTTTTAATACTATTATTGTTAGTGTATATGCACATACATACATGCTTGTCACATGGTATTTATGTGTGGTGCACATGTGAAGGCCAGAGAACAACTTTGTGCAGTCAGTTCTTGCACATGCTGTCAGGCTTTTGTGGCAAGTGTGGGCCATCTCAATAGCCCTTACCGTGGCCTTTTAAGGAGGAGGGACTGTAGCGAGGGAGCGTTATCTGACCGTGGTGGACTATACTTGACGGTTATCTGAGTCACACACTTTTGGTTAGTGGCTGTGGCCACTTGACCAGTTCATTCAACCTGTCTGCACCGGCACCCTCATCTGGACAGTGAGGGTCTGAGTACTTGCTAAACTTGCCATGCGGAGCTGAGAAAGCCAAACTGACTGGCAATACAGGACCACTAAAAGTACACTCCATGGCTGGTGGAATAAATGATAATTACATCTTTATTTAACTATTTTCTTTAAAGTACAACTTCGGGATATAATAAATATATTACTGAGATATTTTATATATTTTTTTATAACAAAATTTCAAAATCCTGTATTTTACTTTAGAGACATCTTAAGTAAGACTAGCTACACTGGGGGCTGGAGAGATAGCTGAGCTGTTAAGAGCACTGGCGGGTGGTTATAGGTGTGCACAACCGTGCTTGGCAAGATCCTTCGTCATGATACATCAGTCCCAGATGATATTCTGTGTGCTTTGTTTGGATAACAATGATCCAGGGTAGCTCACAACTATCTGTAGCTCCAGTCCTAGGGGACACAATGCATTCTGGCCTCCGCCTGCACACACTGTACACACACATGGTACACGTAGGCAAAACACCCGTATACAACCAGTTACACCTAGACATATGGAACAGCACATCTTAACCACTTTTTAGGAAATCTAGATAATAGACTAACACATTAAACATCAAACGGGCTGTAGTTATCCATGTCTAAGATGTGGGAGGACTTACAGGCGCGTGACCCCTCCCCTTAAAAAGTATGTGCTGATCCAGGAAAACAAAGCAGCTCAGGGGAAAGTGACAGAGGGTAGTGAAGTCTTCATCTTCAGTAAGTCAGTTGTGAAAAGACAGTTATGGGATAACAAGACTTAAAAATACTTATTAAGTAAGAGGTAACATTAAAAGTATATTTTATTATAGATACATTAAAAAAATAAAGAGTCCCTTTGAGATATATGGAGTATTTATAAAGTGGCTTGATGAATAGGGTTTCCTTTAATCCAACCAGGAGTTGGCAGGATGGCTCATTGGGCACAAGCTCCTGCCAACACAAGCCTGACCACCTCCCAAAAGCTGTCCACTGACCTGCACACAGTAATCACACAGTGATCCAGCTATGGGAAGGGCGGGGCTCCTTACAGTCTTAGGTTTTATGTTTGTTCTGGGTGTGCATGTGTGTGGTGGCATGTGTGTCGTGGTGCACGATGTGGACTCAGAGGACCTTTGTGTGAGTTGCTGTCTTTCCAGCATGTGGATCCTGGAGATTGGACCCTGGACGTCAGGCTAGGCAGCAAGTACCTTTACCTGCTAGGCCGCCTTCCTGGCCCTGGCTAAGTTTTTCAACTGCTGATAACCATTGAAACTGAGTGACAGGTATCTAAGAGATATACTACTTTCCACATTTATATCCTTGAAGTATAGTTTAAATTTTAGGGAATAGGAAAAGCTTTCTCAGCCATTTAGCAATTGCAGAAACATTTCTCTTTCTAACTGGCCCAGCATTGTGAAGAGGCCACCTGGACATGTAGTCCAGCTCAGGGCATCCAATGTCACTCAAGAGCGTGCATGCTGCCCCTCTGATTCTACCCAGCATTACCGACTGGTTTCATGTTAGGGCAAAATCTCTTTAAAAAGGGATTTTTAGATTCCGAGCCACTCACAGCCAGAAGACTCTGGTTTATTTCTGCGCCTTCCATCTTTGTCTGCCGGTCTGAGTCTCTGGCATCTGCTGCTCTCTCACTCCCAGCCAAATCAATGAAAGAGATCCTAGAAAAAAGGCACAGCAGAAACGACTTCTTTAGGGCTTTGGTTTATTTCCATATTAGCTGACATTTTGTAACCTCAGGAAGATGGAGCACAGCTCATCCTCAGGAAAGAAAAGACACTATTGTTAGCTTTCCAGCAACATCACAAGACCCTGATGTGTCAGCTGGAGCTGGCACTGTTTACTTAGACACTTCCATCGGCTTTACTCATTGGTGAGGAAGTATGACTGAAATTAATAAAGCATTTCCCCACAAGGCCTGGTGACCATAATGCAGATCACTTAGGTGACTACTTAGATAATTAAATAGAAAGTTTTATTGGCTGTTTTCTAACAAGAAAGGATGAAAAAGAAGAGGACAACTCATTACTCAGAGGTAGGACAGGCTCATCCATCAGCACGGCAGAGTTTGCTAAGATAGCACCAGGAAGCAATGAATGCATCCAATTGTCTTATGTCTTCTTTCAAGAAGAATGGATTCTCCCACCCCCATTTATGGCCTGCAAGCTCTCTGAGATGCATTCCTTGCTGTTTCTCTGCTGATACTGTGTTTCACGTTAGAAGCAATCAATGTCCCTTTTAATAACTTGGGGTTGGCCAACAATAGGCCATTACTTCATGATTAATCAACTGATGGCACTTTATACAATGATTTATTTCAGGGCTAACAACACTACTCTATATTCCTGCAGTAAGAACCAAGGTGGCAGGGTGTCCCGTGTTGAGCATGTATACCTCAAAGTCACATATGGAAAAACAGACAATGTAATTCTCCACATAGTTCCAGCTCACCTGCCAAATGTCCTCTTGGCTGCATCTTTGATCTGAATTTGGATGACAGCGTGGGAGCGGGAGGAGTCTGCATTGACACCAGTGGCCCCAGTGCTGCGTTCCTTGCTGCCCTTTGAGATCACCTGAAAATAAAATCCATAGAATGACCTCCCTGGGGGAAAGCAAAGTCCGCTGGCTCCAGAAAGTTGGCTAAGTAAGCAGCAGAGACCAGGCATGTAATTTTGTTAGCATACTGCAGTTTTTGATGTCCAGGTGGAAGGCTGCCCAGACACTAAATCATACAGAGTAAGTACTAACAGCAGCGAGAACAATGTAGAATACTAAGCTTGTGCGAGAACATTCGATGGCTCAAGAGCTAATTTATTTCTTCATCTTATGCACTCTCTTTAATATCTTTGATGGATCTAGCCTAACTAAGATCCCCAGGGCAAAACTTGGCTCCAAAGCAAGGTCTCAGCATTCATCTATCTTAGTGACTGAAGCAAAGGACAGAAATGACAGTCCCAGAATGACGCATCACATCCACCTGCTCTACCAGGGTGCAGCATGAAAAAGCCAAGCCTGATATTCAGGGCAGGGAAGGGGGTTATTTCATGTCCCTCTAACTCCTCTTGACTCCAGGACTCCTTTACCTCTGTCTGGGAGTCAAGACTAACTGGGATCTTTCGGCCACAAAGAAGTGGAGGAGGGGAGGAGGCGCCTCAGGCCCCAGGCTCCAAGCAATGAAAATATAGTTCTATATGAACATATCACCCCACAGTCTCCCAGATTTTAATTTATATATTGGACATAGTCAAGTTTTCCAAATTAAGAGTCCAAATACAGACCTTAACTCAACAACAAACTTCAAAATACCCTGTCAAGTAGGGGCAGGTGCTTTAATTGAAAAACAAAAACAAAAACCCAACTAATTAAAGATAAGTTCTGGCCAGGTGTGGTATTGCACGCCTTTAGTTCCAGCACTAGGAAGGCAGAGGCAGGTGGATCGCTGCTGTGAGTTCCAGGCCAGCCTGGTCTACAGAGAAAAGTCCAGGACAGCCAGGGCTACATGAAGAAACCTTATCTCAAAAAACCAAAAGAACAAAACAAAACAAAGCAAAACAGTCTGGGCTGGGAATATAGTTCAATTGGTAGGGTTGGTAGAATGCCTGCCCACATGTATAAAGTCCATGTTTTAGCCAGGGCGCAGTGGCGCACACCTGTAATCGCAGCACTCAGAAAGGCAGAGGCAGGCTGATCTCTGTGAGTTCCAGGATAGCCAAGACTATACAGAAAAATCCTGTCTCCTGAAAAAGAAAACAAACAACCCCCCAACAAAACAACAACAAACCCCAAACCACCGTGGTTTTGATCCCAACACCACACACACCTGTAGTCCTATCCTTAGGAGGTGAAAGTAGGAGGATCAGGAGTTTAAGGCCACATGGCAAGCTCAATCGAAACCAGCCTGGTATACTTGAGGCCCTGTCTCAGAAACAAAAACAGAAAGAATTTCTCACTCTTTGCAACCCCCCCCAAGACAGGGTTTCTCTGTATAAGAGCCCTGACTGTCCTGGAACTGTCTTTGTAGACCAGGCTGGCCTTGAACTCACAGCAATCCACCTGCCTCTGTTGGAATTAAAGAATACAGTGCTCTGCTTGATATACACCCGCAGGCCAGAAGAGGGCGTCAGATCACATTATAGATGGTTGTGAGCCACCATGTGGTTTCTGGGAATTGAACTCAGGACCTCTGGAAGAGCAGTCAGTGCTTTTAAGCTCTGAGCCATCTTTCCAGCCTGAATTTCTCACTATTAATACCAGCCAGCATTTGGAAGGCAAAGACAGGCAGATCACTGTGAATTCAAGGCCAGCCTGGTCTACATAGTGAGTGCCAGACTAGCCACAGCTACATAGTGAGACCCTGCCTTTAAAAAAAAAAAAAAAAAAAGCCGGGCGTGGTGGCGCACGCCTTTAATCCCAGCACTCGGGAGGCAGAGGCAGGCGGATCGCTGTGAGTTCGAGGCCAGCCTGGTCTACAAAGTGAGTCCAGGACAGGCAGGGCTACACAGAGAAACCCTGTCTTGAAAAAAAGAAAGGAAAAAAAGAAAGCACAGTATTCAGGCTGTAGCAGTTTTCAGCTAGATTTATAGTAACAATCAGGAACATGAAGCAGAGAAGGAGTTTAAAAACATGTATTCTGGCTGGACTAGAGGAGTGAGCTGAAAGCGATGAGTAAGGAGGGTGGGTTATTAAGCCGAGGGCTGGGAAGATGGCCCATTTGGTAAAGTATCTGTTGCCATGGAAGCTTGAGTCTGGGTCATAGAGCCTGTATTAGAAAGCCAGGTGTTTGCTGAGGAAAGGTGAGGAAAAGAGCAAAGCCAGCTTTTGGAAAAGGCCATGTGGAGCCTGTAATCCCAGCACTCAGGGAGGCTGAGACAGGTGGATCACTGTGAGTTCGAGGCCAGCCTGGTTTGTACAGTGAGTCCAGGACAGCCACAGACAAACCCTGTCTCGGAAAACAAAAACAACAAAACTGGGGGATCTAGGCCGTGCCTGCCTTTAATTCCAGCACAGAGAAACCCTGTGTTGAAAAAAAGGAGGGGGGATTTGGGGATCTACTGGAGAGATAAAATAAAAACATCTGTATTATGAAACAGCCATAGCCTTTGGAGCAGAATGTTATGATTTGAATAAGAGATATTCCCGATAAGCTCATGACCTGGACACTTAGTCCCCAGGTGGTAGAGTTATTTTGGGAACTTATGGAAACTTCAGGAGGTGGGGCCTGGCAAGAGGAAGCAGGTTACTGGGAGTGTGTCCTTTGAGTCTATTATTTCTGGCCACTTCCTGTCTCTACTTCTGGTTTCTGTCCTCAGTGGCATGAACCTGCTCTTTGCTGCACCTTCTGTTTTTTTCCCCAAGTTTATGGGGTAAGTAACCACAATCTGAACCCTATGAAACCTTGAGCTGAAAGATATTTTGTCACAGAAATGAGATAAATAACTAAGACAGTATTTAAATCACCCAGTTTATAAGATAGCTTGCTAAAATGTATGTTTCTATTTTTATTTCTTTAAGGTTTTGTGTGTGTGTTAGTGATATGCATGTAGAAGTGTGCTTGCCCATGCAAGTGTACATGGAAGTCGATATTGACATCAGAATGTCTTTCTTCACGTACTTTCCTATTTACTTATTAGTTATTTATTTGAGAAAGGTCTCACTGCGTACTCCTAGCTGACCTGGAAATTGTTTTGTAAACCAGCCTGGCCTTGAACTCACAAAGATCTGCCTGCCTTGCCTTATTGCTAGGATTAAAGGTGTGTGTCCCCATGACTGATCATCTGTTTTTGTTATCACTGTTTGTTTGTTTAAAGATCTTGCTATGGGAGGCTGGAGAGATGGCTTATTAAGAACTCTGTCTGCTCTTCCAGAGGACCAAGGTTCAATTCCCAGCCACCTACATGGCAGCTCACAACTGTCTATAACTCTATCCAGTTCCAGAGGATCCATGGACACTCTCACATGGACATACATACAGGCAAAACACCAATGAACATAAAATAAAAATTAAAAAGGGCAGGGGCTGGAGATATGGCTCAGCAGTTAAGAGCACTGTCTATTCTTGCAGAGGTCCTGAGTTCAATTCCCAGCAACCATGTAGTGGCCCACAACCATCTATAATGAAATTTGGTGCCCTCTTCTGGTGTGCAGGCATACATGTGGGCAGAATACTGTATAAATAATAAATAAATAAATAAATCTCAAAAAAAAAAAAAAAAAAAAAAGAGCTTGCTATGTAGCCCAGCGTCATCTAGAACCTGCCCAAGCTAACACCAAACTCATAAACTCATATTCCTTCTACCTCAGCACTACCACACTGCTACAAATTACATGAGAGTTGGACAGGGTGCTATTCATTATAGAACACTTGCTCAGCATGCACACGATCCTAGGTTCAGTCTCCAGTATTGGGAGTGGGGTAGCACCATGCATGGTGCCATATGCCTCTAATGCCAACACTGCAGAGGCATGGAGGAGGACTGCCAAGAGTAACAACCTGGTCAACATGTTGAATTCCCAATCAGCCAAGGCTATATAGTAAGACATTGTTTAAAACCAAGTTATGAGAACTAAAAAGATGTATATGTAGAGCACACAGTATGACCAGAACATAGTAAGATCACAATAGCAATTTTCCAAAGACAGAAAGACCTGACATCTGTATGTAAATTTCTAAAACAAACTGTTGTCTTCATCAGAATGTCATGGGAATATAGTTTTGTAAATCATCAGAGATGCCACAGGTTCCTCAGTACACATCTAAAAAGAAAAGAAGGAAACGGGGGAATGGGAAGGAGAGCCAGAACCTCCATCTTTATCTGGCCATGAGACATTAACCACCGAGCCTTCCTGAACAACTGCCAGAGCACTGCAAGCACTGTAATGGCCACGTTGTGAAGCCCCCGAAGACCACCAGGAATCAGCCAGATGTAAATTACCCAGTCAGTTCAGAGCCTGAGCCGACAGCATCCTGTGAGGACGGAAGATGGCAGCCCCTAGGGCTAGGGGAAGAGGGTTTTTAAAGGAAAAAGCTGCAGAGGGGTGTGTGTGGTGTGTGTGTGTGTGTATGTGTGTGTGTGTGTGTGTGTGTGTGTGTGTGTGTGTGTGTCTCCAAGCCTGCTGTTACATGATAGGTTAGAAGGGTACAGAAAAGCTTCCCTTTAAGTGGACTGGCTGGGGGACCAGGGCCAGACCTTGGCTCCAGGTTCAAGCTCCTAGGAATGGTTACTAGCTGTATGTTTGCGGTTCTCCCTGGGACAGCAGGGGTGGTCAGTGCTCAGGCCCTGAACACAAAATGGCGTTGGTTTGGTCTCTACAGCACTTGAGTGGCTAGTGCTGTGCATGCTGTCCTTGACCTGAGAAGCAGTGGCACGTGTACAGACAGTCCCCAAGAGGACATGATGCTCTTGAAGAGAAGCAAGTGTGGTTCCCAGCCACTAAACCATGGGTGAGGTGGGGCTTACAACCCCCTGTAACTTCAGCTCCAGGGTACCTGACACTGTCTGGGCTCTGTGGGCACCTGCACTGAGATGGCATTCATTCACACAAACACACATAAAAATAAAATTTAAAATTCTGTTGGAATGATTTAAATTAAGAAATCTCTGACTGACCGACCGACCAACCAACCAACCAACCAACCAAAACAAAACAAAAATAAAAACTTGAGGGGGCTGGAGAGATGGCCCAGTACTTGTTCCTCTTATATAGGATCCAGTCTCAGTTCCCATCACATATATACATGGAGGCAAAACACTTGCACATATAATTTTTAAAAAATCTTGAATCCAAATCTGAGCAATATGTTGAGGCAGTTAGTTCTTCACAAAGGCAGGTAGTCAGACAGTCCTAGGAGGACAAATTTCTATAAGAAAGGGAAATCCTGTTTGAAAAAAATGAAGCTGCAAGCTGGGCGTGGTGGTTCATGCTTTTAATCTCAACGCTTGGGAGGCAGAGGCAGGTAGATCGCTGTGAGTTTGAGGCCAGCCTGGCCTATGACAGCCAAAGCTATCACAGAGAAACCTTGTCTCGAAAAACAAAAAACAAAACTAACAAACAAACAAAGAAAAAATAGAAAGAAAAAGAAAATCAAAGCTGCCAGTTGTGCAGGCAACATCAGGTGGCCATGCTGGAGTGAGCCTGAGGGTTGTTTGAAGGTAACACTTGAAGATGACACTTTAACAAGCACATAGGTGATCCCTGAGTGGGCATGAACACCAACATCTGAGAAAGTGTAGGTGTGACATTTAAGTAAGCAAGTGCTGTTGTCTCAAGTCAGTAAATGTTTATGAGAGTAACCACATCAGGTATCCATTGTTTATATTAACTTTCCTCCTTGCTCTCTCGTGTCTTCCTGATTGTAGTTTGTAGACAATAACAAGCTAACAAGTGAAAACCTTCAAACTTTCTAAAGGAACAATGCTTTAGCATAAGACAATGCCATATACTTTCCCAAGAGAGGCTTATGTGACCCAGACTGCCCTTTAAGCAGTTGTGGGACTGGTGGTGTGGCTCAGTGGAGAGTGCTTGCTTAGCATGTGGGAGGCCCTGGTTTTGGTCCCCAGCACCACAAGAAGGAAGCAGCACAGTTGTGGCTCCAAGGAAAGGGATTTCCCCACAGTGTCTGTTCCTTTCCCATTTAAAAATCCCAAGGACTAGATCATCTCAAACTCCTAAACAACTCCTAAACAAATGAAGTAAGGCCTGGGGGAGGCAGGGGCAGGAAGTCTACAGTGAATACATGTGTGGGAAACATTTTCTTTTTGACCATAGCAGAGACTCTGGGCGGCTTGAGAATACTCAGAGCCCCCACCCTTTGTGTTTTGTCTTTGCCTTTGTAATCACTAGAAAAGGACTCTTAGGTGAACTGCTACAAAGGCCACATAGTTGCTCATTTCAGATTTTAGATCCCAAGACACTTGGCACACAAATATGTCATCTCAGCCCTCAAGGATAAGCCAAACCTACCTATCTATCTTGGGAAAAACAAACTCAGAAACTAAGATATTACTAGTTATTAGTCACTTTACCATTTCACACAATGTATTTTTAAGATTTATTTTTATTTTTAGTTATGTGTATCTGTGTGGGTATGTGCACTTGGGAACAGGTGCCCAGGGAGGCCAGAGGTGTGGGATCCACACAAACTGGAGCTACACATGGTTGTGGGCTGTCTAAATGGGTACTCTTAACTGTTGAACCATCTCTCCAGCTCCAATACAACCAAGTTTCCCCCTCAACTACCCTCTCCTTGTTTCACTATATAGCACAGATGGCCTGGCTTATGAACCTCCTGTCTCAGCTTCCCAAGTGCTATGTTTATAAGAATGAGCCACCATTACTGGCAATTCTTTTTTTTTTTTCAAGACTTATTTATTTATTATGTATACAGTGCTCTGCCTGCATGTGTTACTGCCCACCAGAAGAGAGCATCAGATCACATTATAGATGGCTGTGAGCCACCATGTGGTTGCTGGGAATTGAACTCAGGACCTCTGGAAGAGCAGACAAGTGCTCTTAACCTCTGAGCCATCTCTCCAGCCCCCTACTGGCAATTCTTAATACTTGTTTTGAGAAAGCAGTAACAAAATTAACCAAATACCCTATTATGTGAGTAAACACAGCTCTGTAAGTAGTCAATTTTAAGCAAACAATCCAGAAGATATACCATAAACATATTAATCCAGTGAGTGTTGTTTTTACTTTCTTAAGAAAAACTGATCCCTAACAATTTTGTACTTACTATAAATAGTAAAGTACAGTGAAAAGGGTGTTGCTGCAGAGTTGGTAACTCGGGGCTAGAAGCTGGCCCTTAGCTTTAGTTTGCTCATCTGGAAGATGAGCTTTATAATATGTATCTTACTTAAATCACAAGGTATTTGGAAAAAAAAAAACTCCAGCCAAATATTTGTTAGACAGCTAAGTATTCAGGAGACACTTGTAGTTAACATTGAAACATAACGAAAGCTGAGTGAGGCAGAACATACATTCAATGCCAACATTTAGCAGACAGAGGGAGGCAGAGAAGAGGTCAGCCTGATCTGCACAGTGAGCTCCAGGACAGCCAGGGATAACAACAGAGACCCTGCTTCAAAAAACCAAAATAAAACAAAGAATTATGTATGGTGGCTCCTTCATATATTGATTTCCCTTGAGGCGGAAGTGAGAAGTTCAAGGTCACCCTGAACAGTAGGTTGGAACATAAGTTGGAGGCCAGCCTGAACTATGCAAGACTTTATCTTGGGAAAAAAAAAAGTTAACCTACTTTTTTAAGTGAAGATAAGGGCCCATGACTGATCTAATATAAAGTCAGGGGTTGAGCTCAGCAGCAGAGTACTTGCTCAGTGTATATAAGCGAAGGGTCTGATCCCCAGCATCTTCCTCCCCAAGAAAGCCAGGTTAAGGATTACTAGAAGAAGGCTCACTAGAAAGATGTTTGTACATAAATCAATAAATGACTTCTGAACAAGCAAAGAACAACTACCAATCACAGAGTCAGTGTTTGTGTATGCTGCGGATAGTAAAAGGGCTCTTATTTTTTGTCTATATACTTCTGTAGTGCTTAACAGTGAGCAAATACTGCTTTTGTTATAACAAATGGATAGCTTTTCAAGAAAGAAGCAAACTTCAAAATTTCTTAGAAGCATACATAAAAACTAATAAAATTAGTTTCCTTGGGAAAGGGAATTTCCCATTTCTTTGGATTCAGAGAGCATGTGAAAGCATTGCTTAATAAACTTTTATTTAACGTAAGAGCCCTTGCCTTTAGCAGCTTTCTCCTGAACCTGCTGGCACAGAGAATATCATCAGAGTCTTCGAAGCTGGCCATGAGCATCTTTGTCATGCTTGCTTTTGTGCCACACGCCCTGCCTATCACTCTATGGCACTGTGGAGAAATAAGCTATCTTCATAAGGTGGCTCACACGTCACACCATCACACCTGCTAGGAAGCAAAATGGACTGTTTCCCCTGGGCTGAGGCTGCTCTGTGGGTGAGGATGGGGAGGAATTACCTGTAAGAGGAGCTCCACGCTGTCCACTTGCAGTTCTCGAAGGCCGGCTATCTGCACCACATGCTTGCTGTCTTCTCTAGCAAAGAGCCTGCAGATGCAAGACGGTAGTTGGCATGACGCTGGGCGTGTCCACCGCTCTCCCATCACATAGGGGTTCTGTCATTTGGACAGGGTGGCTCTGCTCCCCCCCCCCCCCCCAGCTTCAGACTACTGAGGTGATTCTGCCTCGTAAACAATTTAGTATCTTTGACTAAGACCAAAAGAATGAACGTAACATGTGAGCATATCCCAACCCCTGGATGGCAGAATCCTGGCTAATAACTAGTGCAGTGGTGGATACGGGATCTTTGCTAAACTTAAGTTGTGGGCTCCTTGTTAGATGCTGTCTTGAAGAGAAAGCATGAGGTCCAGGGAGCCACTGCCGCCATTTTGTACCTAAAAGGAACTAGCTTCAAGAAGAAGCTAACAAGTCACAGAGAGATGCAGAGTAGCCACATCGTTATCCCTGAGCGATGGAGCAGAATATCCACAAAGCCGTCCTAGCCTTCCAAGTTATCTGAGCCAATGGTTTCCCTAAACAAGGACAGTAGGAGTGGGGTTTTGTTTTTATAATTTGTAACAAAAGGAGTGCTGATACATATTTTTGTTTTGTTTGAGACAGGGTCTCACTATGTAATTCAAGTTGGCCTCCAACTTGTGATCCTCCTGCTTCAGCCTCCTAAGTCTCACTCCAGTAATTCTTCTAAGAAGGTAAGGGAGAGGATGCTGCATCTGAACACTCAGATCTGAAATAGGGTGACAAATGACTACAGACTGCCACCAACATTAAATCAGGTACAACAAAAGCAGGTGTTAAATCTGCTCAATATTTCAAAATTATTTTTACCCTTTAGTAAGATACTAAGGCTATGAATGAAATTCTATTCTGTATCATAGAGAGAGATATAGAAAAAGACTGAATTACTTTCTCAAAAAAAAGTGTGTGTGTGTGTGTGTGTGTGTGTGTGTGTGTGTATCTCTGTGAATTCAAGGCCTGCTTGGTCTACATAGTGTATTCTAGGCCCCCCAGAGATACATAATGAGACACTGTCTGAAAAACAAGACAAACAAAAAATATTTTTTCTCAATCAAAGCTTCATTCCAAGTTTCCAAACTTTATAGAATAGTAAGAGGAAAACCATCTTGCCCGTGCCCATGGCCTCTCAGAAAACATACCAAAATGCTCACACTTCTAAAACAAAAGACAAAACCAACCCCCTCATATTGCTCCTCAACATGCCACCTGGATTCAGACTCGGAGCTGTTCACCCCAGGAAGGTTCATAACAGACAGACAGCCTAGAACGCTCACACAGATACACATGCATCAAGATAATCTTTCTGGAGATGGCTCAGTGGTTAAGAGCACTTGCTGATCTTCCAGAGTTCCCGAGTTTGAATCTCAGAACCCATGTTGGGTGACTCACAACTACCTGTAACTTCAGTGCCAGAGGATCCAGCACCCTCTTCTACTCTCTGTGGGCTCCCCTTCACATCTCTCTCTCTCTCTCTCTCTCTCTCTCTCTCTCTCTCTCTCTCTCTCTCTCTCTCTCTCTCTCTCTCACACACACACACACACACACACACACACACACACACACACAAAAGAATTATATTTTTAGGTGGCATATACCTTTAATCCCAGTACTTGGGAGGCAGAAGCAGGTGGATCCTGTGAGTTCAAAGGCCAGCCTGGTTTACAAAGTGAGTTCAGGACAGCCAAGGCTACACAGAGAAACCCTGTCTTGGGGGAAAGGGGCAGGGGAAACCCATATATGTATGTGTTTGTGTGTCCCTTTTAAGGTAAATCTATGAAAACGACGTGTTTTCTGAATTTAGCAGAATTTACTTAACAACACTTAGACTTTATTTTCTAGTTTAAGAAGCAAATTAAAGCTGGGCCTAGTGGCACATGCCTTTAGTCCTAGCACTTGGGAGGCAGGGAGATCTCTAAGTTTGAGACTAACCTGGTCTACAAAATGAGTTCTAGGACAACCAGGACCACACAGAAAAACTGTCTGGAATCCCACCCTCCTAAATCAGCAGCAGCAATTTTAGCATATCAGGCTTAGAAGGCCCTGCTTCTATATCATGTGGACTGCAGGGATCAAATGCAGACTGTGAGGCTTGGTAGCGGGCACCTTCACCAACTAAGCCATCTCACTCATCTTTTTAGTTTAGGGGTTTTTTTTTTGTTGTTGTTTTAAAAAAATAAAAAAACCAAAGTCTTAGTCCACAGCCCAGTCAAGCTTGGAACTCACTATACAGACCAAGATAGCCTCAAACATGCAGTGGCCCTCATGCCTCTACTTTCCAAGTTTTGGGCAGAGAGGTACGTGCTGCTGTATCTGGCTTACAAAATATCTTATTTAAAAACATCAAAGGAGCTGGGTGCAGTGGCGTACACCTTTAGTCCTAGCACTCAGGGAGGCAGAGGCAGGCGGATCTCTGTGAGTTCGAGGCCAGTGTGGTTTACAAAGTGAGTCCAGGACAGTCAAGGCTAATACAGAGAAACCCCGTCTTGAAAAACACAATAAAACAAAACAAAACAAAACAACAACAACAAAAAGCTGAAGGTGGGTCAGTGGGCTGGTGATCAAGCCTGATGATCTGAGTTCCATCCCTTAGACCAGTGGTCCTCAACCGGTGGGGCTGCAACCCTTTTGCAGGTGTGTGTGTGTGTGTGTGTGTGTGTGTGTGTGTGTGTGTGTGTGTGTGTGTGAGAGAGAGAGAGAGAGAGAGAGAGAGAGAGAGGGGAGAGAGAGAGAGAGAGAAATCACCCTTTCACAGCAAAGGCCATGGGAAAACATAGATATTTACATTATGATTCATAACAGTGGCAAAATTACAGTTATAAAATAGCAACAAAAATAATTTTGTGGTTGGAGTCACCACATCCTGAGGAACTGCATTAAAGGGTTACAGCATCAGGAAGGTTGAGAACCACATGGTGGAAAAATGACTCCTACAAGTTGTCCTTTGACTTCCACATGCCCAGCATGGTGCATGCACACCTACACACACACACACACGCGCGCGCACGCAGCTAACAACTGTCTGTAACCCCAGCTCCAGGGATTCTGATGGCTGCTTCTGGCCTCCGTCGGCACCAGGCTTCACATACACAGACATACATGCAGGCAAAACACCCACATACACACAATAAAAATAAATGAATATTTTCATAAAGTTGGATGTGAAGAAAAAAGGCTTTTTTTTTTTGGCCAATTTTAGAAAACTGCCATTAAGTTAAAACTAACATTATTTAAAAGGAAAATATTTAAGTAAATGTTGATTTTTTTAAACTTTCTGAAATTATAATCTTTTTCACAGAAAAAAAGGGACGAGTCTTGATAGATACTAAGATAGAGTTTTGTTGTTCTTATATAGATTAGTGAGAACTGAAAATATGGATTTCCAGTGGCAGAATGACTGTAAAGCATGTATCAGGCTTTAGATTCAATCCTGCACTGCAAAGATATTCACGGATGGCCAATTTACAATTTCCTCTAGCTGAATGGACAGTTTAAACAATATGCATTCAAGCTAAGCACAGTGGCAAGGTCTTTAATTCTATCACTTGGGAAGCTGAGTCAGGATGATGACAAGTCTAGGCTGCCCAGGCAAAGCAGCAAGTTCTGTACCAGACAGGACTGGATGGCCAGATGGTCTCAAAACAGAAAAAGGAAGAGAAGGGAAGGGAACATTCCATGCAAGAGTCTGCCATTTCACAAAAGTGCCTCTCATTAAAGTTATGTGATCTGAATGACCCTGTGGCGCCCTGGTCAGCGATGTACAGTCCAACTGCTTCTCACTGATATCTAGTACCTTTTCCGTCTATTCAGGAGGTCATAAAGTTGTCCGCAGTAGATCTCATAGAAGCTGATCCACACAAAGAGGCTCTTTCTTGTCTGGGGCACTTTCAGTTGCCTGAAGATATCTCTGGCAGCCAGAGCATACAATCCTGGGTTTTGATGAGTTCCTATCATGGTATAGGTTTTCCCAGCACCTGTTTGTCCATATGCAAAGCAAGTAGCATTGCCTCTGGGGGAATAAATAGGATTATTTATAAATTTTAAAGAAAGGATAATTTATATAGAGATATTTAATGACAAGTCAGGAAGAAAAGGAATCTTTGAAGAAATTAAGCATATAATTCCTTAAGGAGAGGAAGGCTTTACATTATGAACACACAAAAAGTAAAGACATCCTCAAACAAGATATGTTTTCTTAAAGGAATTACTTTATAGAACTGATAATACTACACACACCAACTGTTGAACACTAGGAAATAAGGACTCTGAAGACCACTTGAGCTAGAGCTATAGCTCAGTTGGTAGAGTGTCTGTCTTGCACGCAGGAGGCAATGAGTTCGATTCCCAGCACACACACAGAGCAACAAGTCTCTATCCCACATAAGATGCTTACATGGATCTTAAGAGACTTTGTCCCTTCTGTCCTTTTGCACTCTGTGTTTTGCTTTTCTTGTTTTGCGACACCTCTCACTATAATCCCGGCTGCTCCATGTAGACCAGGCTGACCTTGAACTTGTGCCTATTTTCTCACCTCAGCCTCCTAAGTGCTTTGATAGTCCAAAGGTCAAGCCAAACACCCATTTACATCTTTTATTCCGAAGATACTGACAAAATTAAATTATTGAGAGCTTTTACTTTCCCAGAAAACAGAGAAACAGTATCTCCAGTGTAAAAAGAAATTCTGTTGCAAATTTCTCAATGTTTGGTAAATCCTATGAATCTAGAGGACTCTAATTAAGTTTATTAGGTTACAAAATAAATTCATATTTAATTCAAAAGAACTAAGATAGCATCCATGTATTAATAAAGGAACACAGCTCATGGAGAATAGAAACTAATAGTAAGAGAAACAAGCAGTCTGTCTCACCCGCTGAAAATATGCTGAATGAGAGGGTGAGCAGTCTTCAGGTATACATCTTGATTGCTGCATGCCTCACCAAAGACTTCATCAAAATAAAAAACATGCTGAAAAATAAACTTGATTTTTATAGAAACACATTTGCATTTTCACTACCACTGTTCTATTAGCACATGGAAAAAGCTAAACACATTTCTTTCTTTCTTTCTTTATTTTTATTTTGTGTGCATTGGTGTTTTGCCTGCATGTATGTGTGAGAGTGTCAGATCTTGGAGTTATAGACAGTTGTGAGCTGCCATGTGGGTGCTGGGAATTGAACCTGGGTCCTTTGGGAGGCAGAGGCAGGCAGATCTCTGTGAGTTTGAGGACAAACTGGTCTACAAAGCAAGTCCAGAACAGCCAAGGGTACACAGAGAAACTGTCTCGAAAAACCAAAAAGAAAAAAGAAAAAAAGATAGGATATTTAACTACATATATGAATTCTTTGTTTTACTCCCTGAGCAAGTTTTAAAATTAAACCTAAAGAACCAGGATCACTTTCGTTTAGCATCAAGTTCGATGCAGACTTTTTAAGGAGGGGCAAAGAGAAGGTAAGTCCTTCCACTATTTTTGTATCATACCGTTGTCAGGTAAGGACTCTGACCTATGAGAGCAGAGGTCCAAAGTTCAACAGAAAATGCCACAGAATCTATGGGTATTCAATAACTATTGATCAATGGCAATGACAAAGGAGTACGGTTATTGTGTTTGGGGATAATGGAAAAATACAAAAGATAATATGGTGCCTCTGCAGGGAATTACTGTGACTAAAGCATCATTAAGGAAGCCTTGGACAGATGGTGATTGGACAGAGCTATCACCAGGGCTATAGTACCCACGAAACTAACTAGCTTACTACTAATTGGTCATTTAGACTATCTTCAAAGTAAGTATCTCCCACTGAAACCTAATAGATTGTGCATTGATCAACAATCGATGGAGCTGTTAAAATGATTGGGTTGGCTGTACAGTGCCCTAGTAATTTATTGCCCATAGGAGGACTATTGGATTACTCTAAATGCCACTGTGAAACTCAATTTTTGGAAGAACAATGTAAGTTTGACTTCAGTGTGAAAGGATTTACTGAGATAGAATAATATCGCAGCTGACTAAGGTGACTTGCTAGCACAGCCCATTAATCACCACATTTTTCTTGTTACTAGTCATTGGATTTTGTAAGAGAACAAGAGAAAGAATGAATGTCCAATATGAATATTTATGAAGGCAGATTCTTTTAAGGCAGAATCAGAATAACAGAAACTCAGGGTTTCAAAATCTTTGCATGCATGTACACATGTATATACCTATGTATACACACGTGAAGGCAGATGCTGGGCATCTTTATCACTCTGAACCTCATTTTTTGAAACAGGATCTTTCACTAACCCTGAGGCTCAGCAATTGGCTAGACTGGCTAGAAAGCTTGTCTCTTATCTCTCTCTCCCAGTGCTGGGTCACAGTTATCTGCACAATGTGCAGCTTTATATGTGGTGCTGGGGGCTGAACTTGGCTCTTCCTGCTTCTGCAACCATCTCCTCAGCCCCAAAGATTCCAAAAAATCTCAACATATTATGGATTATATGACTTTCTCTCATTTGTGGAGTTTGTTGCTTCTTTTTGAGAACTGGTGCATGGGTACCTGCTAGTCTGGAATAAGTTCAGCACCAAACTTTTTCTTTCTTTTTTTTTTTCTTTTCTTTCTTCTTCTTCTTTTTTTTTTTTTTTTTTTTTTTTTTTTTTTCTCAAGACAGGGTTTCTCTGTGTAGCCTTGGCTGTCCAGGACTCACTTTGTAGACCAGGCTGGTCTTGAACTCACAGCGATCCACCTGCCTCTGCCTCCCGAGTCCTGGGATTAAAGGCGTGCGCCACTATGCCCGGCTTCATACTTTTTCCATAGACTGAAATTTTTTATGTGTCTGAGCAGTACTTTATTAAATCCTTATATGTTAAATATAAAAACATATCCCTAATGACATAAAAATATATTATCCATAACTAAATACAAGACTCATAATCAAGAGCTGGGCATAGTGGTATATGCTTGTAACCACACTTAGGATGCTCAATCAGAAAAGTCATGAGTGCAAGGCCAGCTTAAGGTATAGAAAAAGTTCCAAGCCATCTTGGGCTACAGAGTCATATCCTGCCGCAACAAAACTCACACTCAGAAGAATGATAAGCTGCCATTGCCTGCAGTGCATGGAAAGCACACGCCTGTAATCCCAGTACTCAGGAGACAGAGGCAGGGGGCAGCTATAAATTCAATCTAGCACGGGGTGCCTAGCAAATTCTAGGACAACCAGCTCCACACTGTGAGATTTTGTTTACAAAACAAACAAGAGCTTTGTTGGTACCCATCTTTAATTCCAGCACTCGAGAGAAAGAGGCTGGCAGATCTTTGTGAGTTAAGGCCAGCTTGGGCTACACAGTGATAGTCTGCTTCAAAAAACAAACAACAAAAAGAAATAAAAAAGCACCTGGGCAGTGGTGGTGCATACCTTTAATCCCAGCATTCAGGACTCAGTGGTAGAGGCAGAGGCAGGCAAATCTGTGAGTTCAAGGCCAGCCTGGTTTATAGAGTTCCAGGACAGCCAGGGCTACACAGAGAAACCCTATCTTGAAAACAACAACCACCACCAACAAAACCAAAAAGAAACCAAAAAGTTAAACAAATTAAAAAGAATTTTTGTTATCAAAATGAACAAAGGGTTCACACCGCATGTTGCAGGGGATAAAAGGTGACCAAGTATGTGAGCATTGCTCTCACAATTGGTCAATAACTACTTATTTAAACTTTTTACTCCCTCATCTGCACTCTTGATTTTGCTGTGTATAGTTAAATTCACACAAACATGCTAATGAGTACATGGGAGAGTCACTGCATAATGCAGGGACTATGGATTTCCAACTGTGTACACCATAATCCTGCTACATCTTTAATGAATGAAGCCCAAGGTATCTATCAATAACTTAGAATAAACACCACGAGCTGGGCACCGTGGCACATGCCATGAGTCGCAGCACTCAAGAAGCAGAGGCAGCTGGATCTCTTTGAGTGCTAGTCATGGTGAGATCCTATCTCTAAACAAACATATTTAAAAAACCACTACTTGAACCACAGGCTAGATTTAAAACTCGTTAAACATAAAGCAGAAAACCAACACACTTGATAACATTAGATTGAAACACAGTAAGTGAAAGATCCCACCTGAAGAATATATTGTGTGAGGTCAACTGCTTCTTTTTTCTCATGTACAAGTAGAGTTTCTTTATCTTCTACAGTAACAATGTTAACTTCTCCACGACGCACTTCCCTTACACCTAAAGGCCGTTTTCGAACACAAACTCTGATTTTCTCCATTTCAGTCCAAGGATTCTCTGAGGTGATCTGTCTGATAAATGTTTGCAAATAGACTTTTAATTTGTGTGTGTGTGTGTGTGTGTGTGTGTGTGTGTGTGTGTGTGTGAGTGTGTGTGTGTGTTTTGAGATAGGGTCTCTCTGTGTAACAGCTCTGGCTGTCCTGGAACTCTCTTTGTAGACCAGGCTGGCCTCGAACTCAGAGATCTGCCTGCCTCTGCCTCCCGAGTGCTGGGATTAAAGGTGAGCGCCACCACCGCCCGGCTCTAGACTTTAATTAAAAAAAAAAAAAGATTTATTTATTTATTGTAAATGAGTGTTTTATCTGCAGAAGAGGCATCAGATCACATTATAGATGGTTGTGAGCCACCATGTGGTTGCTGGGAATTGAACTCGGGACCTCTGGAAGAGAAAGTGGTGCTCTTAACCACTGAGCCATCTCTCCAGCCCTAGACTTTAATTTTTAATAAAAGGATTCGATTACTTAAATGGTCAAGGTCAGTACATTTTGATTGTTTAATATTCATCAAAATTTGTCCATATTCTGCTACTAAAGACTCCAAGGCCATTCCAAAACCCAAATCCATACCTCTTGTTCCATTTCAATCCAATTTTTGCACTCTTGAACATTTTTCTTGAGCATTAATCTAAATTCTCTCTCTCTCCTCTCTGTCTGTCTGTCTGTCTGTCTGTCTGTCTGTCTCTGTGTGTGTGTGTGTGTGTTTTCACTGAGTCTCTTGTACACTAGGCTGGGGTCACAGCACACGCATATGCCAGCAGACCCAGTTTATCTGGTGCTGGGGAGTAGACCCAAGGTTTTGTGCGCTCTACCAACTGAATCGCATCCCCAAACCCTATATCCCCCTCCCCACCCCTTTGCTAAGTGTCCTAAGTTAGGTGGTGGGTTTCAATGTACTTTACCTCCTATTCCTCGTAGTTATACTCAGCCCCTCCCTGAGTCCTGTTTGCTTTTCTTTCTTTTCTTGTGCATGGACGTATGTGGAGGCCAGGAGGCCACCTCAGGTGTGGCTTCTCGTTTCTGAGATAGACTTTCCACTGGGATTAGGCCAGCATCAGGGGCCCACTGGCTCTACTTCCTCAGTGCTGAGATTACAAGCATGGACCGCCACACTAGCTTCTTCACATATGCTGGGGACCGAACTCACTCCATGCTTTCAAGGCAAGCATTTTATCAACAGACTTGCCTCCTCAGCCCTGCTTACTTCTTTTTTGCTCTGCCCTCATATGAACCTATTCATTTGTTAGAATATAACCATGTATTTCTCCTCAGAACAATTTTATAACTAGTTCTGTCCACTACTAACTTAATCTCCTATTCAATGCATTCTTTCTTTCACTGGCCCAGCATCTGAAGTTAGGGATACAAAATTCACAAGGTTTATTTGCTGAGTCTCATGTGATATGTGTATCTAAGAGTCAATCACTTATATAGAAACATCTCTAAAACTAGGTTATAAAAAAAAAAAAAAAGATCCTTTTCCTTCTGAAAATAAGATTTTTGAAAGCAGGCTTACTTTTTAATAGGATTAATAGTTTGGGTCTATGTAAAAAATTGTTTTGGAATATTAGCAATAAATTGTCCCCTTCTTACAACTTTAAAATTTGACAGTCCCTTATAAAAACCTTAATAGATTTTATAAAAATCCAATACAAAGTTATATAGTAATATAATTGTTTCAAATAAGCCTTCCAACTGGCTGGAAAATAATAATGATGATGATGATGATGATAAGCCAGGGCCTAAATAGTTTTTAAACAAACCAACAAAATTTTTACTATTCAAAGTGCATGAATATTGTCTTTGGGTTTTTTTGTTTGTTTTGCTTGTTTTTTGTTTTTTTTAAGACATGGTTTCTCTGTGTAGCTCTGGCTATCCTGGAACTCTCTTTGTAGACCAGGCTGGCCTCGAACTCAGAGAGATCCGCCTGTCTCTGCCTCCTGAGTAATGGGATTACAGGTGTGTGCCACCAGATTTTAAGACATCTTAAAGGATGTTGTACTGTTTCAATTAAGTTATGAGACTAATGCATCATTTGGGGCATGGGATTTGATGATGAGCACATGGGGATTTGCTGTTCTTTTGCATATGAACTTTTCACAAGAAAAAGAGAATACTTTAACCCATTATTTTGGAACCAAGTTTACCTTTTGGTTTTATATTATTATCTGCTCCTTTATAAAATTTATTTATTTATATTTTTGTTTTATGATTTACTCTAAACCACTATTTTAACAAGGGCTTGGAGTCAAAATCTTTAAATGTTTAGCATTAATACCCTAATCGTAGGAATCATGGAGGACAGAAAATTCTTTGTCCTTCTTATTTTTATTTGTTAGGCTTTGAGTCAAGGTCTTTCCACAGTGCGAGCTAGGATTACACATGTGCTATGTCCAGCTAGTCATTGTTAGAGTTGTGCAGGGATTCCAGGGTGAGTTACATAGACAAAAGGCCTGTGGCTTGGACTCTTAAATTCAAAAGGCAAAGAGGAAAGTGCTCTTTTCCTAGTGGGTACTTCCTGGTTTGTTTGTTTGTTTGAGATAGGGTCTTTCCTGTGGGCAAGGCTAGCTTGAGCTCATCAGCCTCTTGCCTGAGATCTAGGTTTGCTGTACCACCATGCCTGGCACAAATGGTTAAGTTTGTCCGTCATCTCTTACCTTGCCCCTAACCTCTAAGAGCCTCCATGTATCTTACTTATCTTCATATCTAGAATAAGACTTCACAGCAATTACTTAATATTTGTAAAATAAATGCAATGGCAATATTTAAGTTAAAATACGCATCCTAAGTCATTGTCACCATGACTTAGATGGAGCAGTGAAAAGTAGTGGGTTTTTTTCTTTCTTTTTTTTGTCTGTTGTTTTTCTGTTTTTTTTGAGATAGGGTTTCTTTGTGTAGCCTTGGCTGTCCTGGACTTGCTTTGTAGACCTGACTGGAAAATTAGTATTCTTATAAATATTTTTATGTGTTGTTCAATAAAAAACTAAAATAGTAAAAAAAGAAATTTTGTTCCTTTACCTTTCATATTTACAATCTATGATTAAAAGAAGAAAAATAGTACTAAATCATCTGTGCTCTGCTAGAACAATACATTTCAAATTACTATAGGTACTTTCACCTACCCCAGAACTCAGGAGGCAGAGGCAGGTGGAACTCTGTGAGTTCAAGGCTAGCCTGGTCTACAAGTTGAGTTTCAGGACAGCCAAGGCTACACAGAGAAACCCTGTCTCAAAAGAAAAAAAAAAACAAAAGAATTTTATTTTCCCACAACTCAAATATATGATTTTCATAATAACAAGTAATACATTTTAAAAGAACACATTTTTTATTATATCATTATTAGTGTTGGGGATTGCTGAGTATTTCACCTCTCAGGGATGTTAGTTAATATTCTATCTTGAAGCACTGGGTGAAACCAGCTTACTGTTATTCTAACTCATGACCTCTAATTGCTATCAAAAGTCCTTACAATTTGTAATCACCAAAGTTCATCTGTTTTTCTAGGGTTGGATTTTTTAAAAAACGCAGTCAAAATCAGGATCCTGTTTCAATGTGTACAGATGACCTAACTACTCAAAGAGCTACCCAGTTTAACTACTTGCTCTTTGGCCGTAGGCTGCAAGTCATCCGGCTAGTATGAATTTGAATGCCCTAAAATAAATCCTGTGAACTATGTGATTTCCCCCACTGTAGCAGGCAGGCTAACTGCTTTGTGCCTGTGACTACAGTGGGCGTGTCATGTTACTCTAGAGGACTACAGCAGGCCCTGGGAAGCAGCAGCTGTCTGTCTGAGGTACATGAACAATGTACGTCAGCTGCTTGCCATCTGAAACATCCTAGTTTCTCATTAATCTGCTTCTATGTACTTACTGTGATTATTAATGTAAAACATACTAACCATCATTCATATGTTATAGTCATTTACTAAGAATTAAGAGTATTTACACTCCTTTGGTCATAAAGGAGAGATCTGTCTGCTTTACGCTGTCTTCCCCCACCGCTCCCAAAAAATGTAAAAATAAATTATTACCTGCCACAAGAATGAGGGATTCCATAGTTATACCCCGAAGCATGCGAGACTCTTTGAATAATGGGCATATCACAATTTCCTAGTTTTGGAGAAAAGTAACTAGATGGGGAGAGTGCAGTGTTAGTTTCTGTTGGCACGTAAGCATCAGCAGCTGAGGCACCCCAGGTTCTCACTCCATTCTGGCACTGGGAGTCATCTGGTAGCATGTGTTCCAGCCCTTTCAGGTGAGTGGACCTCTGCTCATCTGCAGAGAAGTCGGATGAGCTGCACACTGTGCTGCTGGCCATCCTGTCTTTGCTGTCAGCAGGAGAATCAAAATGCAGTTGTCTCCGGGGGCCTGATCTGACTTTCCGAGGCTTGGTGTATAGGCTGCTTGCCTGAAGAGGATGCTCTGGGCTACTGACAGCTTTATCTTCTTCCTGCATAATCTTAATGATTTTGATAAGTTGGAAAAGCCGTTTGCGGTCGTTCATGTCATGGACTCCTAAACTGGAGTAGTCCTCCATTGTAACCTTGGCTAAGTCATCTATTTTCTGAAGGCCAAGAGCAGTAAAATGAGGGTAATACTGTGCAAGCTCAGCTTCACAAAGACATTCATATAACCAGGATGCCATTATTTGTGACTAGGTTTATATGAGCTCTGATGAAAAAGAGAAATAGAAGTCATCCATATAGAATAAACAGATTATATGCCTTTACAAATTAAAACAGACAAATATGCAGAAAAGTGTTTATCATCTCAATCATCTTCTGAAATGATTAACTAAACAGCATAGTTTTTTATATAGCATTTGAACTAACAGTCGTAACAGTTGTTCATCTGTGAAATAAAAAGGTCCCCTAAGTATATAGGTAAGTAAATATATGAACACAGACATAACATAAACCACTTACTTATTGCTTGGGAGTTCCTTCTAATGTTGTAGTATCTGCTTAGCACATGAAACACACTGCTGTAACTTTTTTCCAACCAATGACTGTAGCAGGACTAAATTTAGACGTCCAGCTTAATGGCCAGGCATGTTGCACACCTGCTTCCTATGATTAATGAACAAAGGCTAAGAACTCTTTCAAAATAGAAAGCAGAATAAAGTAGCAGCCACAAGAACTACAAACTAATACAGCTCAAAGAAAATTGCTGTATATTGGTAAATAAGACAGAAGTATAAACAACCAATTCAGAATCGACTCACTCGATTTTTCAAATAATTCTAAAAGGCTCTACTTGAACAGAATATCAATCAAATAATTTACCTAGGAAATTAACGCTACAGTGACAAATTTTAAAGACTACATATTAAAACTTTAAAAAAAACAGGAATTTAATTACACACTAGCAGGTAATATGGTAAGAACACAAAATCTTTGTCTATTTTAAGTCAGAACTGGAAGTAGTTCTCCATTATTCCCGTTAACCAAGCTCAAGTCCCTAAGAATATTAAAAATAACTTTAAATTGCATTTTAAAATATTTCATCAGGCCAGGTGTGGTGATGCCTGCCTTTAATCCGAGTACATGGGAGGCAGAGGCAGGCAGATCTCTGAGTTTGAGGCCAGCCTGGTCTACAAAGTGAGTCCAGGACAGCCAGGGCTACACAGAGAAACCCTGTCTCGAAAAAACAACAAAACAAAGCAAACTAAAATATTTCATCAGTATTTTGAATGTGTGTCTGTGTGCATACGCGTACATGCCCCATAACTGCACTGCGCTCTGAGGCTAGAAAAGGGTGTTGGACCCCCTTGAGCTGGAGGGCTGAAACTTGAACACGAGAGCTCTGGAAAAATAGTATACACAGTTAACCACTGAGCTGTCTCCTCAGCCCTCTGCTTGTTCTTTGTATAACCTGTATAGCCTAGGCTGGTCTGGAATTACTTCTGCAGCCTAGGTTGGCCTTGAACTTGTGGTAATCTTACTGCCTTGACTCCCAGTCACTACTAGCATGAACCACCATGGCTAGCTTTTTTTAAAAATATACTTTAAATTATTATTTATTTATTTTATGTGTACGAGTTTCTGTCTGCATGTATGTCTGTACTGCACATGTGTGCCTAATGCCCACAGCGGCCAGAAGAAAGCAATGGATCCTTTCAGACTGAGGTTACAGGATGGCGTTGTGAGCTGCCCATGTGCTGGGATTAAAGATGTGCGCCACCATGCCTGCTGCAACCAGCTGTCTTAACACTGGACCATCTCTCCAGCCCCCTATATTTTCTTTTTCAAAATGGTTTGCTCCTTCAGAGTTTTCAAAACTCAATTATTTTTTAAAATGCTTTCAAAGTTTTGTCCTTTGTAAGAGGTGTGTGTGTGTGTGTGTGTGTGTGTGACAGGATAATGGGGACAACCAAGGAGCTTTGAATAACTAAGTTTGGAGGGAATATTTAAGCAAAACAAAAGACGCCAGGGTCTGAGTAACACATGCAAACTGGCGCTGGCATCTATTAGTGGTAGGCTTCCCCTCTGCAAAAGCAGCCACACAGTTTCCGCAGTCCTGCCCACTGCATATAGAATGGCCTTCAGACTTCCTTTGAGCAACAGAATATGGTGAAGTCGGCGGCCATGCCTAGGTCTAGAGAACCGTCATAGCTTCCCTGCTGTTGAGATCTTTCTTCTGCCATGTGAAGAAACTTAGTCAGCAGCCAGAGGGTCATACACTATCACTACACTTTGATATGCAAAAGAAGCCATCTTAGGATGACGATCCAATGGGAGTCACGCCACTAGATCAGTGGTTCTCAACCTTCCTACTGCCACGACCCTTTAATACAGTTCCTCATGCTGTGGTGACGAATCATAAATTATATTGCTACTCCATAACTATAATTTTGCTACTGTTATGAGTTGTAATGTAAATATCTGTGTTTTCTGATGGTCTTAGGTGACCCCTGTGAAAGGATCATTTACCCCCAAAGGGGTCACAGCCACAGGAATGACTACAGGTGAAATCCGGTAAAGAACTATTAACTAAGCTTGGCCCAAATCATTGACTTACAGGGCTTTAAGCAAGTAATAGGACAATTGTTTTGAGACACCAAATTTGGGGCTAGACTGTTATGTAACAGTAATTACAATTTCACTTCTGAAACTTTGCTCCCCGCCCCCGTAGCCTTGGCTGTCCTGGACTCGCTTTGTAGACCAGGCTGGCCTCGAACTCACAGCAATCTGCCTGCCTCTGCCTCCCAAGTGCTGGGAATAAAGGCCTGCACCATCATGCCTGGCCAAAACTTTGCCTTTTTTGTTAAGATAGTATATTGAAAATTTTGGAGCTATTGTAGGTTCACAGAAAAGCTGAGTAGAAGGCACAGAGATTTTCCGAATAGCCTGTTTTACACATGTACTCTTTTCCCCACTGAAGAACGTACACTGATAAATGATCATTACAAAGTCTAATGCTTACATTACAGTTCTTTTTTTTTTAAAGATTTGTTTATTTATTTATTATGAATACAGTGCTCTGCCTGCTTGCACCCCTGCAGGCCAGAAGAGGGCCTCAGATCACATTCTAGATGATTGTGAGCCACCATGTGGTTGCTGGGAATTGAACTCAGGACCTTCAGAAGAGCAGTCAGTGCTCTTAATCACTGAGCCATCTCTCCAGCCCACATTAGAGTTCTTATCTAGGGCTCTAGAACTTGTGGGTTTGGATAAACACTTCATGTACTCTCTATTTGAGTAAAACATGGAAAAGTTTGATTGCCCTAAAAGTCCTGTGCTCTGTCTACTTACCCTTCCTACCCATCTATCCAACCGTAACTGATGGTAGGATCACATTGTATAGCGCTGGCTGTCCGGGAACCCACTATTTTAAACCAGGCTGGCTTCCAACTCACAGAGCTCTGCCTACCACTGCCTCCCGAGTGCTGGGACTAGAGACATACACCAATGATCTTTTACTGCATACATGGTGCCTTCTCCAGAATGTCATACAGTTGGAAGCATGCAGCACGTCAGTTTTTAGACTGGATCTTTCATTTCATAATTTAAATTTCCTTGTTAGCTTGTTTTTTTTTTCTCTCACTATTGAAAGCCATTCCACATATGAATGTACCCCAGTTTATTTACTTTTCACCCAATAAAAGCCATCTTAAATGCTTACAGTTTGAGCTTTTATGAATAAAGCTTCTATAAATATCTATGTGGTTTTCATGTGGACATAGTTTTCAACTCCTTTATGTAAATATCAAGGTGCATAATTACTGGATTGTATAATAAGATATGTTTAGTTTTATTAAAAAAAACTGCCAAACTACCTCCTAAAGTGGCTGTACTATTTTCATTCCTACCAGCAATGAACAAGAATGCCAGCTGCGAGCTGGGCATGGTGGTGCATGCCTTGAATCCCAGCACTTGGGAGGCAGAAGCAGGCGGATCGCTGTGAGTTCGAGGCCAGCCTGGTCTACAAAGTGAGTCCAGGATGGCCAAGGCTACACAGAGAAACCCTGTCTCGAAAAACCAAAAAAAAAAAAAAACCAAAAAAAAAAAAAAAAAAAAAAAAAAAAAAAAAAAAAAAAAAAAAAAAAGAATGCCAGCTGCTTCTCATCACTTGTCATTATGTGTGCTATTCCCATCCTTTCAAGACAGCTCAAAAACTTTTTCTATTATTTTACTCCAAAACACCCTACACAGTAGCAAAACTAAAGCCACCACCCCTTTATGACTGTCTTTTCCCCTTACCTAGAATCCCTGTCTTTGTTCAAAGGACACTGTATTTTTTTTATCATGAAGGAGATGGGCCCTCTCAGGGAATGCATGGTACTCTGAGCTTCCAAAGCCGTAACAGCATCTAGTGTTTACTGAGCATTTAATACATACCAGACACTGTTCTGGGTATCATATTGGTTCATTGCCATACAATCCTATAAAGGAGGTAAACGGGTAACAAGTTACAATCACTTAATGTTTCAGAAACTCACTTTTTCCACAATTGTGAGTTAGGAATGCCACAGAAACTGGCCCTCTAAAATCCCAAGACTGAGGCAAGTTCAAGGCTATATGAGACCCTGTTTTTGTTTGTTTAAAAAGATATTTGAGACCTGGAGAGACAGCTCAGTCAGTAAAGTGCCTCTCTTGCATGCATGGTAGTATGTGACTGTAATGTCAGTGCTGGAGAGGTGCAAACAGGAGGCTCTCTGGAACTCACTGGCCAGCCAGACTCAACGAAAGATTCTGTGCCAGATTTAGTAAGAGCTCTATCTCAAATAAATAAATAAATAAATAAATAAATAAATAAATAAATAAATAGTTGGAGAGCAACAGGGGGAGACACTCATTATTGACTTCATGTGCATGTGCACCTCCCCCCACCCCTCAAGATATGTGAGTTGGTTTGGAAGTGTAGATCTGTAATCCAAGCACTCAGGAGGATGAGAGGACCGACTTGAGTTAGAGGTCAGCCCTGACAACAAGGCTATGTACAAAGGTTGAGGTCAGTTTGGACTATATAATGACACATTGCCTCAAAACACTTGTAAAGGTTTAGGGATGGAGTTCAGTTTATATATATCTATATAGATATCATGCTGACTTACATGTATAAAGCCCTAGGTTTGCTCCTAAGCACTACAAAACTCTAGGCATGTTAACATAGACCAATAATTCCAGCACTTGGGACGTAGAGGCAGGCAGATCAGAAGTTCAAGACACTGTTGGTTACAGAGCAGTCTGAAGCCTGCCTGAGTGACAGACAGACAAACCCAGCATAACAGCTCATTCAGTGTTCCATGTATAATAAGTGTTGGCAGTAATTACCATTGCTATGGCTATTTCTGTATTTCTCCTATCCTCACCACCTACCATTTAAGAATAGAATAGAACTTATTCTCCCCTCAGTGTTTCGGTTTAAGCAAATCTAAGCGTCTGCATTCTCTTGATCAGCTAAGCCATGGGAACAGACTGTAAGTGCTATGCACAGGCTGCACAAGATTCTGTATTTTGCACACTGAATCCCTTGGTGCCATACCAAACATTTCTCCGCTCAACTCTGATAATCACAAGCCTTCAATGCATTCCTAATAAGTAAATGAAACTAAAATATTGATTTTGGAACACTTGTATAACCTATAATGTCATGGGAAGAGAAAAATGTAATAATAATGATTTTAAATGGCAGTAATTTGAACATTCAGATTAAAGCAGCCATGAACATTCTTCTAACACAGCTGCAGCCAATCCCACTTTTCTGGGCACACAATTAGCCTATGCTACTTTGTTTTCAAATTCAACATGCTTCTCTGTAATCATATTCCATTTTACAAAGGTTCACCTGCTCCTTTAACTCCTGAAATAGCATCAGACTCACTACTGCAACCTCAAACAAACAAACAAAAAAACATCTGAACTCTACCACTGAGCCAAAAAGCAAAACAAAAAACAAACTTCTATTTGGGAGATATATGCATTGAAATTTCTACTCTGGTGGTAACTGTACCTCACTGATCTATCTCTGTCAGAAGACAATGCAAAGGCTGTGGAGGGATGTCAGCAATGGAGCGCATGCTCAACGTGAGCACGGCCCTGGGCTCTGGAGACGCTGCTCAGACGTTAAGAGTGCTTGCTGTTCAGGCAATGGAGTTCAGAGGCCAGCACCTAAGTAACACATGGGGCAACTTCTGAGGCACCTGATGTCTTCTTCTGGTCTCTGCTCACCACAGGTATATGCATACACACAAATATGTAGACATATCTTAAAATGTACACTATTACATAGCAATGTTGGTAGCTACTATCTTTCCTATTGTGATTTGTACATATCATTCACACAGATACATATATACATATACATTTTTATAAGTAAATTCACTACCCGGCAATTCTAGCTCTAGAAACATCCTACAGCTACTGTGCACAAATACAAAATGACAGAAGTACAAAGTCATTATATCACTATTGGTAATAGTAAAGGAATGGAGACTAGTTAAATTACAGTTGTCTTTCAAGTGGAATAATACTATGAAGCAATTACAAAACTTAACTAAACTCTCCAATATTTATTGAAGAAAAAGAAAGTTTTTCAATATATTGTTAAGTGCATAAAGCAAGGTACTCATTTGTTACAGAGGAAGTTAATTGATCCAAAATAGAGCTGTATCTTTGCTTGTTGGCCGTAAGGTATCCTAGGCAGGCTGCGTGAGTAATGACAGCAGTCTCCTGCAGGGAGGGGAGTAAGAGAAGTAGACTACTGCATGTAGTACATGTTGACAGTCGCTGTCTTTCCTACTGTGATCTGCATTTCACTGATGTCTCCATTGCCCAAGCGAGACCTAGAACAGTGTTGTGCTTGTGTTTAAATTTGGAACAATGTGACCACTAAAAAAATGTTATGTGTATCACTATTTTGCTTGTATGTATATCTGTGTATCATATGTGTGTTTGATGCGCTCAGGTCAAAAAAGGTCATTGGATCCCCAGAACTGGAGTTACAAACAGCTGTGAGCCACTGTGTTGGTGCCGGGAACTGAACCTGGGACTTCCCAAAAGCAGCAAGTGCTCTTTAATCACAGAGCTACCTCTTCAGCTCCATGACCCCATTAACAACAACAACAACAACAACAACAAACCTCAAACATATTTCAAGGCTGGTTAGATGGCTCAGTGGGTAAAGTGCTTGCCGTTACAAGCATGAAGACCAAAGTTGGGATCCACCCATAGAAAGACAGAACACGTCTAACCCCAGGGGGAGGAAGCATAGGAAGATCCTCAATGATTGCTGGCTGGCCAGTCTCAAAAAATATGGTGGAGAGCCAGCAACATGCTTTAGTGGTGAGAGGAGAGAATCAATTCTAGTAAGCTGTCCTCTGCCTTCCACATATACAATATGCAACACACGTCTTCACACAAAATAAATTAAAATTTAATAAAAATATATACTAAAAATGTAAATGCAGAGAGTAGTCTTATTTTAAAATGTCAAATAAGATAGATCATTTTAAATATCTGTCAGTAAACCAAAGAGTACTAACTAATACAGAGGCAAAAAACCAGCATCTGGTCCAGCTCTGCCAAGAACCCAAGACACAGGTTATTTAACAACTATGGATCTTAAGTTAGGTTTTGTTTTAGGGTTATCTGTAATGTTGGAGACCAAACCAGAACCTTATATGGTCTTACTAATGCTAGGCAGGCACTATCTTAATATTTTACACTTAAAACCAGACTAAAAGCTTCAACATATCATGAAGCTAGGTATGCTAATATATTCTACAAACATACTCAAATGTATCTGTGATAGATTCTGCACAGTACCTACTAAGCGCTTGGTATAAAACAGGCACAGTGAGCACTACAACAGTTTAAAATAATAAAAAACCCCCAGGAAGGCACTCCGTTTCCTTGAGAACCAGGAAGGATGCTGGTGTACAGGACACCAACTACACGAGTTCCAGTGTGTTGCCGAAACCTCAGATACAGGGTCTTCTGGCCAAGCTTCTGCGGGTTCATATTGTTGGCGCTATTTTTTATTTTTTGAGACAGGGGTTCTCTGTGTAGCCCTGGCTGTCGTGGACTTGCTTTGAAGACCAGGCTGGCCTCGAACTCACAGAGAGCTACCTGCTTCTGCCTCCCAAGTGCTGGGATTAAAGGCGTCAATTTTTTTGAATATGTACTTTTAAATGTCTTTAAAAATTTGTATTTACTATTTGTATGTATGTGTATATGTGTGTGAATGTGGGGGCACATGCCATGGTATGCATGTGAAGGTCAGATGACAAAGTCAGATGACAAAAGTCAGTTCTCTCCATCCATTTTTTAAAAAAGATTTTATTTATTAATTTTATGAGTGCTCTGTCTGCATGTACACCTGTACACCAGAAGAGGGCATCAGATCCTAGTGTAGATGGTTGTGAGCTATCATGTGGTTGCTGGGAATTGAACTCAGGACCTCAAGAAGAACAGGCAGTGCTCTCTCTTTTTTTCTTAAATTACTGAAGAATATTTATAATAGCATTTCTAGTTATTTTGACATTTATGGTATTACTGGGCCCAGGGGTCCTGCTCAAACTATGGCACCAGCCAAGGACAATACATGCAGTAAACTTCGAACCCCTACCCAGATCTAGCCAATGGACAGGACATTCTTCACAGTTGAGTGGAGAGTGGGGTCTGACTTTCACATGAACTCTGGTGCCCCATATTTGACCACGCCCCCTGGATGGGGAGGCCTGGTGGCACTCAGAGGAAGGATAGCAGGCAGTGCTCTTAACTAGGGAGCCATTTCTCTAAACTGCTCTCCACCCACTTTGAGCTCCAGGATTGAAACCAGGTAGCCAGACTTTTGTGGCAAATGTTTTTACTCAGCAAGCTATCTTGCTGACTCTAAAGTACCTTTTTACAAAAGTAAATTTTCTTGAAACCAGAATCTAAATGAGTTCCACACAATTGATTATTATGCTTAGGCCTTTTTCCTTGTATGCCCCCTTCCCCAACACAAACTTTACCCCCTTTTTCTTTCTGTTCCTCTGACTACTTCTAAAAAGAAAAAACTAGCTGAGCTGTGGTGGCACATGCCTTTAACCCTGGAACTCAGGAGGCAGAGGCAGGCAGATCTCTGTGAATTCGAGGCCAGCTTGATCTACAGAGAGAGTTCCAGGGCAGCCAGGGCTACACAGAGAAACCATATCTCAAAACAAACAAACAAACAAACCAAACCAACCAAAAAAGTATGTTCCGAAGCATGTCTCTCAGTACTAAAGAGATCATTCACTGACTGTTTGAAGTGCACAGCTCTACACTAGGAGCAGCACATACATTTCTAGCAAATGTCGCTGCTGTTATTGAGCACATGCTTCATGCACAGCACAGCAGAACACACACTAACGTCTGCGAGGACGGCAGCCTGATCCCCCTGCTGAGACTCTCTCTTCAAATTAATCCAGAGGTTTCATCATTGGTGATCAATACCTCCTCACTTATTTCTTTAGGAGCTGCAAACTGGTGATTTTCTGATCCTGTCTTTCTTTAAGGAATTCTCCTTAGAAAGCCTTTCTGGGGACTAGCGAGCTGGCTCAGCAATTCCACGCACTTTGCTATTGCAGAGAATCTGAGTTGAGTTCCTAGGCACCCACACTGTGGCTCACAAGTAACAATAGCTGCAGTCCCAGGGATCCAACACCCTCTCTGGCCTCCAACAATGCCAGGCACATATGTGGTGTACAGGCATTCATGCAGGCGCTCAAACATACTCATAAAACATTTAAAAAGAAAAACTTCCTGGCAACAACTAGGGCTATTTGGTTACTCAAATAGAATTTTTACATGAAGGCAAGTATAAATGGCTTATTTTTCCCTTTCAACTTTCAATTCATAAAGAATGCCCTACTTGTTTTAAATGATATCAGATGACTTATTTCAGGATTTTAATGAGGTTTTTTAAAATCAGACTCTATTAATTACATAGCTCACGTTTTTCATTCAATTGTTTTAAGTCTTTGATAGAGTTATCATGTCTATTTCGTGTCTAACCTGAAAATACACTTCCCTTCAATGAACACATGACTGCTTTAATTAGCAGCCCACAGCCCTAATTTCAGGTGAAGGTTATGCATTTCCAGTTAACTCATAAGCATAGATGGTTTGGAGACGAGGGAAAGGAAAGAGTAAAACCTGACCCTGCTCGTTCTTTGGAGACTTGTACAGCTCCAAACACCTAAAGCCGCCACAACTAACGTTATATTCTCAGCCATCTCTTTATCCCGTCAATGTTACCTATAAAAATATAGCTGTGACTTTTAGAAATTTTACGAAGGAGTTTAAACTACTAAGAAAATACAGAATGAGGCTGCGTGGTGATAGCACACGCCTTTAATCCCAGCACTCAGAAGAGACAGAGGCAGGTGGATCTCTGTGAGTTCCAGGATGGCCAAGGCTGTTACATGGAGAAACTCTGTCTCAAAACCAAAACCAAACAACAACAAAAGAACTTATCATTACGGGGGCTGAAGAGATAGCTCAATGGTTAAGAGCACTTACTGCTCTTGCAAAAGACCAGGGTTCAGTTCCCAGCCTCCACATGGTGGTCCATGACCAGAGGTACCTCTTACTCAGTACCTTCTCATGCCTCCAAAGGCACCTGCATGAACATGGTGCACATAAACGCACTAAGGCACACACATATACCCATAAACAATAGAAATAAATCATGTTCATATGTATTTTGAGGCTAGGTCTTTCTTTATAGTTCTAGTTATCCTGGAACTTGCTATGTAGACAAGGTTGGCCTTGAACCTACAGAGATCCTCTTGCCTAGGCCTTCTCTGCTGGGGTGGCCTAATTATTTTTTTCAAGTAATTTATCATGAAGGCTGTGGAAATGCAGCTCTCTTTCCCCATAAGCTTGATGAGCAGAGTTAAGATCCCCAGAACCCATTTCAAAGTTAGGCTGGTGTGTCCGCTGACTGCAATCCCTGTACCCTGACAGGCCTAGTGACTCTTAGCTGACCTCTAGTACACGGAGTAGCTCACAGCTGTCACTGCCAGAAAATGAACCGCAACTTAGTGAAAGCCAGGGTGTGGGGGAGGATGAAGGGCAGGTTTTTTACATACTAGCTGTTCTGGTATTCAATACCACAAATATGCAGTGCTCTCCTTTGTGTCAACCCTGGAAACTGCTAGCTCCCAGCTGTTGAGTTAACAATCAGAAATAGTCTCAGTTTGCCAACAGCAAATTATCATAAAAAGAAATCAAGCAATTTCATTTACTATAGCTACAAAAAGAGGAGGAGGAGGGAGGGAGGAAGGAAGGAAGGAAGGAAGGGAGAAAGAAAGAAGGAATTAAAGGGACAGAGGGAAAAATACCTATGGGAAAAAAAAATCAAAGATTTTGCTGGGCATGGTGGCACATGCCTTTGACTTCAACACTCTAGGGGCAGAGGCAGGAGGATCTGTGAGTTCCAGGCCAGTGCTTGGTCTACATATCAAGTTCCAGAACAGCCAAGGCTATATAGAGATCTTTCTTTCTTTCTTTCCTTCTTTCTGTTTTTTGAGACAGGGTTTCTCTGTGTAGCCTTGGCTGTCCTGGAACTCACTCTGTAGACCAGGCTGGCCTTGAACTCACAGATCCACCTGCCTCTGCCTCCTGAGTGCTGGGATTAAATGGGTGCGCCACCACACCCGATGTGGCACACGCCTTTAATCCCAGCACTCGGGAGGCAGAGGCAGTGGAATTGCTGTGAGTTCGAGGCCAGCCTGGTCTACAAAGCGAGTCCAGGACAGCCAAGGCTACACAGAGAGATCCTGCCTCAAAAAACTGAAAAAGAAAAACTTAAAAAAAAAAAAAAAAAAAAAAAGGTCTGCGCCACTAGTAAAAGCATACACCCGGTTGGAGACCTGTCCAAAAGAAAAAGAAGAAGAAGAAGGAAGGAAGGAAGGAAAGAAAAGCAAGAAAAAAGACAGGGAGGTAGGAAGGAAGGATCTCTACAATGAAAACTATTAAAATATTGATGAAAGATATTTGACGAGATCACTAAAAGCTGGAAAGCCTTTTCATGGACCTCTCAGAAGAATCAACACTGTTAAAAATGTCCATTAAAAAAAACCAAACAAACAACCCATGCCAAAATAAAGAAATACATCCCTCCAAAACAAAACAAACAAACAAAAAATAAAAACCTAGAGATATAGTTCAATTGGTACAGGGCTTACCTAGCAAACAGTAAGCCTCAGCTTTGGTCCCTAGCAATACATAAACCCCGCGTGCTGGTGCATGGCACATGGCAGGAGGGTGCAAGAGGATCGGAAGTTTAAGGTCATCCTTAGCTACACAGCAAGTTTGAGGCCAAACATGAGACCCTGATTTAAAAAAGAAAACTCGAGGCCAAGCATGGTCTACAGAGAGTGTCCAGGACAGCGAAATCTTGTCTTGAAAAACCAAAAACCCAAAAGGGAGGAAGAGTGCAGTGGAGGAAAAGAAAGAAAACCACTAATGACAGTTGGGCCCATAATCCCAGCCACTTGGGAGCTGAGGCAGGAAGATGGCAAGTTTCTGAGCAACTTAGACTGTTTCAAAATAAAGAGAAGAAAGGGGGCTGAGTAGCAAAGCACTTAGCATGAATGAGGTTCTAGGTTTGTTTTTTTTGTTTTTTGTTTGTTTGTTTGTTTTTATTTTTGAGACAAGGTTTCTCTGTGTAACAGCCCTGGCTGTCCTGGACTCACTTTGTAGGCCAGCCTGGCCTCGAACTCACAGAGATCTGCCTGCCTCTGCCTCCCAAGTGCTGGGATTAAAGGCATGCGTCACTACACCTGGTTCAAGACTATCTTTTAAAAACAAACAAAATTAATATGAAGAAAGAACACAGCCAAAGCCTGTTCTTCCAAAGTCCTGAGTTCAATTTCCAGCAACCACATACAATGATCTACAATGAGATCTGGTGCCCTCTTCTGGAATGCAGGTTTACATGTGGGCAGAACACGGTATAAATAATAAATAAGTCTTAAAACAAGCCGGGCGTGGTGGCGCACGCCTTTAATCCCAGCACTCGGGAGGCAGAGGCAGGCGGATCACTGTGAGTTCGAGGCCAGCCTGGTCTACAAAGTGAGTCCAGGACGGCCAAGGCTACACAGAGAAACCCTGTCTCGAAAAACAAAAACAAAAACAAAACAAAACAAACAACCATAGTCAAAGCTATCTTAAGCAAAAATAAGGCATGTATTCACATACAGACAACAAGACACACACATACACACATTAAATGAAAAATAAACAATCAAAAATAAAGGCTTAGGTGCACATACAGGCAAACAAGCACACACATATAAATAAAAATAAATATGCGTATTGTGGCTATCAGATTTTATTTTATACAAACTGCTAAAACAAAAAAAGAAGAAAAGAAAGAAACCCAATTCTAATGAGTGATGTAGGTCAGTGATTGCCTGGGGCCAGAATTGAGGACAGAATTGACTACTGAGGTATTGGGGGGCGGGATGGAGATGCATTAAACAAACAAACAAACAAACAAAACCCCCAAACCACAAGTGATATGGCCCAGTGGGTAAAGGTGCCCTGACACCAAGCATGACAAACTATGTTTGATCCAGGGGATCCATATTGATGAAAGAAAGAACCATTTTCACAAACTGTCCTCTCACTTCCACATGCATGTACTGGTGTGTGCATGCACACACACGCACACACACACACCATGAAAAATGTCATTATTGGTATTTTTTTTAATGTAAAGCAACATGATGACCCAGTAGGTAAAAGTACTTGTCCCCTAGGCCTGCTGATCTGAATTTCATCTGCAGAACCAACATGAAGAGCCAAGTGTGGTGGGCCTGGCTATAACCTAGCACTCCTACTACAAGACCTCAGGTGAAGACAGGAGAGTCACCTGGAAGTCAGAGGGTGCTTGCAGCATATGAAAAACAAGAGACAATGCTTCTACAACTTGGGAAGTGAGAACCAAGTCCAGACACTCACACACATGTATATACAGAAAAATGCAACCAAGACAGTCTTATAGAGCTCAGTCCTGGTGGGACTTGATGTGCTGAGGTGTATTTTGAGGAGCAGGGGAGGGAGGACAGGGGAAAGAAGGTGGGAGAGAGGGACCAGGAGGAGAGGGGGGAGGGGCTACAATCAGGATGTAAAGTGAATAAAGTAAAAATAAATTTAAAAATTAATAAAAAAGATAGTCCTATCAATCACTCCTTCTTCAGAGTTGTGCCTGGAATGCAGAGATCCACCTGCCTTGTCCACCCGCCACCCCATGTTCCTGGCACTTATTCCTGTAGAGTTCTGGGTTCAATTTTAAACACCCACCTGGTAGTCCACAACCATCTGTGACTCCAGTTGCAGGGGCTCCAGTGCCCTCTTCTGACCACCATGGGCGCCAAGCACACGTGTGGTACAATGCATGCATGCACGCAAACACTCATAGGTAAAATTAGTTACAAACGAACAAACAAACCCCAAGAACTTACTCTGCAGCCCAGAAAAGCCTCTAATTAGAAAACCTTCTACCTCCTGTTAGAAAGAAGTTTAGGGTTGCAAAGAAAGGCAATCAAAGGGTCTGAACAAAGCAAAAACTTTACACTCCATCATGAGGCTATGGCACTCCTAAAAGAAGAGCATGCACACCAGGGCAGGAAGTGCACTTGGTTTTTATTATAGCATAGGTGGTATTTTCCCCATTGGCTGGGACCTCACATCACAGTCTTTCTCAGTTTGTTAGCTAGAAAAGACCTGGCATGGGGCTGGAAAGACGGCTCAGTGGTTAAGATCCTCTGGTTCACTTCCCAGCACCCACATGGCAGCTCGTAACTGTAATTCCAAGAGCAGACACCTTTACACAGGCATACATGCAGGCTAAACACAAAGCACCTAAAATAAAAATGATTTTCTAGAAAAGAGAAAGGAAATGAAGGAAAAGGGAACGGAGAAGGCCACTTGAGTCACTGAAACTCCAAACCTGCAGCAGGGCCTTTTTGGAAACAAGGCTCAACTAACTGTGAGGAAGGATTTAAAACATTTGTATAACTTTTAAGAGATAGGGGATGCCGGGCGCGGTGGCGCACGCCTTTAATCCCAGCGCTCGGGAGGCAGAGGCAGGCGGATCAATGTGAGTTCGAGGCCAGCCTGGTTTACAAAGTGAGTCCAGGATGGCCAAGGCTACACAGAGAAACCCTATCTCGAAAAACCAAAAAAAAAAAAAAAAAAAAAAAAGAGAGATAGGGGAGATCAAAAGATTTGAGTTTACTATCCAACAAAATTCTACAGTGTTTAACAGAAAGACTAATATTTAATGTTTGTTATGCTCCCGAGTATATGTATGTGCCACCAGGTCTAGCCAGAGTCATTATTTTACAATTATATAACATGGAAACTAAACAGATATCTTCCATTTTGTGGAAACTTTACCTTTTCTTTCTTAGGACTTTGGAAACAAGTTTAAATGATCGTGCTGTTTTTCATATGTTTTTATACTGAACTTAAATAACAGCTGCTAGTAAAAAAAGACATTTCTGAGCTTTTGTATCAATAAAATGTATGAGAATCTTAAAAACAAAACAAAACAAAAAACCCAAAAACAACCAAGTTTGTGAAATAAATCAACATATACTTAATGACTCAGAAAATGTCATCTGTTCAAAGCCATCCCAGGAGCAGACAGAATGGATTTTGGATTTTTGCTAAGAGTTTTAACTGCTTTAAGATGGGAATAAATCAGTACCATGAACTCTAAAAGTATCAACATTTCTAGAGTGTAAATATCAGACTCTAATGTTGTCCTTGTATAGTTATCAAGACTATTTGTTGTTTCTTATAGACCTCTTTAACCACTATAAAGAAATGAAAAACTAAATCTAAGATCAATATAATATTCTTTGCCAGTCGAAAAAATGGGTGAAAATGGCCCAATTCTAAGGCATTCACATTTTCTTTAGTTTCTTTAATTCATGCAACATCCCAAATACTTCAGCTATCCAAGAAGAAATAAGGAAAAACAACCAACAAAGATCTCTAGGATATCATTAAAGCTTAACAATTTTTTTTCTGTGACAGGGTTTCTCTGTGTAGCCTTGGCCATCCTGGTCTAACTTTGTAGACCAGGCTGGCCTTGAACTCACAGCGATCCATCTGCCTCTGGCTCCTGAATGTTGGTACTACAGGCGTGCACCACCACATGCAGCTAACAATTTTATTGATATGGAATTCTCACACTATAAAACATCCATTTAGGGTGTGTAATTTACTAATTCTTACTATATTCAGAGGTATACAACCATCAATCACAACAATTCAATTTTACCACATTTTTAACACACACACACACACACACACACACACACACACACACCCTACTATTAAATTTTAAATGTATCTAAAAAGGAAGAGCTCTTATTTGGAGGTGGGGGGCAGTGTTTCAAGATAGGGTTTCTCTGTGTAGCCTTGCCTGTCCTAGACTCACTTTGTAGGCCAGGCTGGCCTCGAACTTACAGCGATCTGCCTGCATCTGCTTCCCGAGTACTGGGGTTAAAGGCGTGCGTCACCACGCCTGGCTCGGAAGAACTCTTTTAAAACATTCAATTTTATAAGTATTGAAAATAAAATTAGCCAGTCAGGTGTGGTGGCACACACCTTTAGTCTCAGCACTTGGGAGGCAGAGGCAGTTGGATCTCTGTAAGTTCGAGTCCAGCCTGGTCTACAAAGCGAGTCCAGGACAGCCAGGGCTACACTGAGAATCCCTGTCTCAAGAAAGAAAGAAAAGAAAGAAACAGAAGAAAAGAAACAAAAGAAAAGGAAAAAGAAAAAGAAAAAAGTAGCCAGGACAGAAAATTTAAGAAAGCATGAAAACATTTAGCATTTTTTACAGAAGTTTGAGCTGTGGTTAGAATAGTCAAGAATGCGTAGGCTAGGGAGAGATGGCTCAGCAGTTACGAGCCCTGGATACTTTTCCAGGGGACCCAGGTTATATTCCCAGCATCAATGTGTCAGCTCGCAACTGTCTGTGCTCCTGTCTCAGGGAATATGAAGCTATTTTAGAGACTCCACAAGTACCAGATATGCATGTGGTACACAGACACATGCAAGCAAAACACTAATGCATAAAAAGTAAATAAAAAATAATGTATATTAGATTTATGGTACAAAGCCTGACTTAAAATACATGTAGCTAGTGAGACCATGGTTTTGTTTTGTTTTTTTTTCTGTTAAGACAGGGTTTCTTTGCGGAGTTCTGGCTGCCCTAGAGCTACCTCTGTAGACCAGGCTAACCTGGAACTCACAGAGATCCATCTGCCTCTGCCTCCTGGTGTTAAGGTTAAAGGCTTGTGCCACCACTGCCCAGCTGAGGCCACAGATCTTAAAGGACTTAGTACCACCATTTTTAAAAAGTAGCATAACTGTTAAAAAGTAGCATAACTGGTCTCAAAGGAGCCCAGGGCAAATGGCTGAGGTGCCTACTACATACCTAAGTGGACAATGGCTGCCAAGCTCTTCCAGTACTGGCTACAGAGTTCTAGCTCCTCTGAGCACCTCTCACGCCCTCCTTCTCCCAAACCTCGCTAACCAGGTATGGGCTTCCCTTCCCTCGATTTCTCTTTCCTTTATAAGGTCAGCCAGTGGCTATGTGCTCTCTCTGGGCTTTGTTTTTGGTTCTCTGAATCTTCTCTCCGTCTCCCCAGCTCTCTGTGCTCACAGCCAGGTCTATTCTGCTGGCCTGACTCCCTCTGGCTCCTTCAGATGCCTCTGGCTGTTCTCAGTGAAAACCTTCTCAACCAGACCTAGGGTCATGTCTTCATTTTCACTCATAACTACACTCTAAAGTACATCTTTATGCCCATCGATAAGTGTAGATCTCATCAAAGAAGCTTCTTTTTGTAGCAGCAGGAGACTACTACAGAAAGCCACAACTTGAAGCCAGGCGTGGTGGCGAACGCCTTTAATGCCAGCACTTGGGAGGCAGAGGCTGACAGATCTCTGTGAGTTCGAGGCCAGCCTGGTCTACAGAGTGAGTCTAGGGCAGCCAAGGCTAAAATGGAGAAACCTTGTCTTGAAAAACCAAAAAATAAGGGCTGGAGAGATGGCTCAGCGGTTGAGCGCACTGGCTGCTCATCCAAAGGCCCTGAGTTCAATTCCCAGCAACCACATGGTGGCTCACAACCATCTATGATGTGACATGATGCCCTCTTCTGGCCTGCAGGTGTACATGCAGACAGAGCACTGTATACATAAATAAATAAATCTTTAAAAAATTATATGAGGGGGGAAAAGGAGGAAGACGACGCTTCCGGAAGTACACGAAACTATCCAAAGTTAAACTGAGGCGCTCTGAAGAGAGCCTTTCAAAGGCAAGAGGATTTTGGGGACTCAGGGAGGGGGCCCCAGGAATGGTGGTGTCCGCGGTAGCTGCAGAAGAAGCTGTAGACAAGGAGGTGAAACGTGAGCGAGCGGACAGGCCGCCGAAGTTGCTGGGCGGCAAACCCGGTTTCCGCGGGCGCCCTCTCCGGCGCAGGCGCAGGCGCGGGGTTTCGGTCCGAGCCCAAAGCTGCCGTTTCTCACCTCCGCGCCTTCCGGGCTCCTCTTCAGTCAGTCTTCCCGGTGGACAGAAGACCTAATGCCGTCTGGAGTAAAGCCCTCAGGCCGGGCCACCGGGACGTCCTGTCAACCGGCCTCGGGCGTCGGCCTGGCCACGTCCCCATGGCAACGCCGCCAAGCGCCGGTTCGAACGCGCGCGCCGACGCCCGCCCGCCCGCCCTCGCGCAGCGCCGACCAATGGCCGCCCAGGGATCCTGCCGCCGTTTGCCACCGCCTCCTCCAGAGGGCCAATCGGGGGAGCCAAAGGCGCCAGGGGGCGTGACCTCCAGGCCCACCTTTCCACCAATGGCTGCGTTCGGAAAAGATCTCGCGACGTTCCCAGCCAGGGACTCGCGCCTCGGGGGCGGGTCGAAGCGCCCAGCTGCCCAATCCTGAGGCTCGTCGGAAGTCCAGCCGGGCTCTTCTGATTGGCTGCAGCGCTGCGTCTCCGTGCAACGCCCGCCTCCTGCCTCGGTGTCCCCCGGTGAGTGCCGTGGGGCTGGGGGCGTGGGTTAAGGGAGGCGTCCTCTGCCTTGCTGCTGCGCGACCGAAGTCCGCGGCGAGGCTAAGCGAGGCTCCGTGATTCTGTTGTCCTCCTCCTCACCCTCTGAGTGGTGATGGCGTGGGTCGAAAGAATCCCAGAGCCAGAGAGGTTTGGGTTTAGGATTTAGCGGGCCAGTCAATCATTATTTTCTTCCGAGGCCTCAGTATTGGTTTGTTGTTATCGATTAAACCCTGCCTGCGTTCCAAGAGATCTTATGTATCTTTTAATTTTTATTTGAGTATATGTATGCGTGCGTGTGCCCTCTTGAGTTTATGTGCACCACGTGCGTGTAGGTGATCCCGGAGGTCAGGAGGCGTCGGATCCCAGGAGCTGGAGTTAAAGGCGGTTGTCACCTGGTACAGAGAGGTTCCTGGGCACCGAACCCCCAGTCCTTTGGAAGAGTGGCAGGTGCTCTTAACCACTAAGTCGTTTCTTCGGCCCTCAGAGATTTTATATTTCCTACTTCCGCTATTCGTTGAATGAATGCGGAGACAGTTATAATAAAGTCACAAGACTCCCACTTTTCAAAAAAAGGGGGGGGGCGAGGAAACGGCTTAAATCGAGAACAATCAAGTTGTCAAATGCAAAATGTTTAGTATCCAATGGAGATTAAGATTAGCCATGTTAGACGTTCAGAATGCCTTCGTTTGAATAGCTACCAGCCCCGGGGGATCCACCGCCCTCTTCCGGCCTCTCCAGGTACCCACGCACAGCTGGCAGACACGCTGACATAAAAATAAAATAATCAGTTAACGAATAAAGGTAACTCTTACTAGTAAAGACATAAATTCAATATTCAAAAGAGGAGAAAATTAGCAATACGGATATTAAAAGGAATTTATCTTGTTGATCTTTATAAATTCCTAATACTTAATGTGAACAGTGTTAATCAGTTGTTTTACAGAAAACATAAAAATGACTTGAATTGCCAGGCATGGTGGAGCGTGACTTTAGTTCCAGCACTTGGGAGGCTCTAGGACAAGCTGCGCGGTTACACAGGGGAACCCTGTAACCAATAACAACAGGCAAAAACATTTCTTGATTCAACTAGCAGTAAGGATTCATACGACCTATTATAATACAAGCTAGGCATGACTGGCGTGTATTCAGCACATCTAATTGTCCCTGTATACACATAACTTTATTTTAAACTCTAAACAATGAAAAATAGGTGTTAGGGTCTCTTTGCAAGTGATGAAATATCTTTCCTCAGGTAACAACTTGAGTTTAATAGGTAAGTCTCTTTCATAGCAGGGTCTGCCATACTTTGCTGTGTTGTGCTGTACGATTTTGAACTGAAAGAGGGTGGAACTACTTGGAACGCTAGATGGGAAAGGTGGTTAGGTAGGCAGACTTACCCAAATTCAAGGGGAGTGCTTGTCTGAGTCAGGGTTTCTGTTGCTGTGGCGAAACACCATGATCAAAGCCACTTGAGGAAGAAGAGATTCACTTGGCTAACCCTACCACAGCGCTGTTCATCACCACAGGAAGTCAGGACAGGAAGGCAAACAGGGCTGGAATCTGGAGGCAGGACCTGAAGTGGCAGCCAGGAAACAGTGCTGCTTACTAGTTGGCCCTCTGTGGCCTGCTCAGCCTGCTTTCCTAAGGAGCGCAGGACCACCCGTGCAGGGGATGGCCCCGCCCACGGTGGGTTGGGCATTTCCACCGCAGTAACTAAGTAAGAAAATGCCCTACAGGTTTGCATATACCTCAGTCTCATGGAAACATCTTCTCAAGTGAGGCTCCATCCTCTCCAGTGAGTATAGCTTGTGTCAGTTTGACATGAAACCAGTCAACACATGGGCTGTAGGATGAGAGATTACTACATTTTAGACCCAGTCTCCACATACCTTATGGGTAGTCTATAACACTTCAAATTCAACTTGATTCAAAAGGAAAGGGGTAGCTACTTCCTCTTCCATCCAGTTACCCAAATCAAACACCTCGTCCAGTTCCCTTGAACTTAGGAAATCTCTCATTTAGACATTGAAATATCAACTTTGTCAACATTGTTTGAGATATCTCATACGCAGCCCCCTCTCCTTTCTCAGGCTTTTATTCATCTACTTTCCTGTCACTTACAAGCAGTAGAAATAGACCTGGGGCTGGAGAGATGGTTCAGTGGTTAGGAGCACTGGCTGCTCTTCCAGAGGACCTGGGTTCAATTCCCAACACCACCTGGCAGCTCACAACTGTCTGTAACTCCAGTTCTAGGGGGATCTGACACCTTCCCACTAATGCATGCATGCACATATATATAGATATATAGATGAGACTAAGCTTGTGACCGTCTTCTTTTTCTTTCTTTCTTTATTATTTTTTCCGTCTTCTTTTCTACAGTCTTCTAATTTGTTTTCTACCTTGCTTGCTGTCAAAATGCTTTTGTAAGATGTCAATCGGACCAAAATACACTCCACCTAAAACCAGTTGTCTTTATTGCCTACAGGATGTATATTAAGCCAGACATGGTAGCACACCTTTAATCTCAGCATTCCAGAGTTTAAAGCCAGCTTGATTTACATAGTGAGTTCTGAGTCAGCAAGGGCTACATAGTGAGACCCTGTCTAAAGTAAAAATAAAATTAAACTAAACTGCTTACCAATGGAATGCCATTTTGTATATGTGATCTTTGCGCACACTCCTTCCTTGGCCTAGAGTGTCTGGCCTTCACTTTCATACTACCATCGTCAAAATCTTTATAATGGAGCTCCGGACTTGGCTCAGTTTAGACATAAAGTGTATGAGTCTGAGGATCTAAGTTTGACCCTAGCACCCAGGGGGGAAACACACATGGGCATGCATACATGCACATCCTTACAGGCTAGCCCTTTGACCTAAAGATCTACTTCCTGTCTTACACAAATCCTTACGGCTATGAAACAGCAGTTTGTAACATCTGTCTGAATGCCTTTCGTTTTCCCTAGGCTGTGAACCTTTTCAAAGAGATTTGTAGTGTTCAATTTCACATTTACCCTTCAGCTCTGCCATGCAGGGCATGCTCAGCAGACAACAGATGAATAAGGGAAACCCCTTTCTTTGTAGGCTCCAGTATGAAGTCACTTACATTTGCTTTCCATAGCTGAACAGCAGGTGGCACCACGAGGCCACATAATACAACTATCCTGAGAAATATTTTTGTCTCAACCTTGTCTGACTTTGGTCTGATCCTGAACACCAGCCAGTGTGTCATTACAGGTTTAAAAAAAAAAAAAAATTCCTGTCTTCTCGCTCAGCCAAATAGCAAAGATTGCAAAGGGGCTCAGCAGCGTGTCTCCCAGAGAAGGGAGTGCCATGCCAGTTGCCCAGAGAAAGATGTACTTGAGGGAGCACTTTCGGCTTTTCCTCTTGCTTCTTTTCTTTTATTACTGTTACCAAAAAACCTGTATCCTAGACGGAGGCCTTATTCTTCCTCCAAGAACAGAGCAGGGTGTCTGAGACACCATTGCCATGTGGGAACTGGGAGAGAGGGGGTAGTCACCTGGAGCTGCTTAAGAGCAAGCGGGCTTGGTCTTTCTTGTCACCGGCCTGTGCAAATTTTCTAGACACCAGGTTTAGACAAAACATGTGGTTTTAGGTTCCTCTGTCTCAGCAGCAGTAGAGTCTTGGACTTCGTTGTCAAATAGGCACTTTTAGGGGGCTGCGGCTGTACTTTGTCCACCTGAGTTGGCTTTGGCTACAAGACCACTGTCTCCCCCGCTTAAAACCTGTTCCATGGAAAAATTTCCAGCCAGACATCCTAAACAGTGTCCAGATGAGTACAGATTGAAGACTAAGGAGCTTTAAAGCCGGTGGTGATTTTATTAACCATGTGTGTTCTTAGAGCCACGTGTGCCTTCATGCTACTTAATGGTGAAGCAGAGCTGTTAAAGGTTGGAAAAGGTTACAAGCTTTGGTGTTAGATCTCTTTGGATTCAAATCCACATTATCTGCCGTCAAGGCCATTGAGCAAGTCTTTTCATCTTTCTTTATGTTTATCTTGTTTTTAATGAGACAGGATTTATGTGACCCTGGAAGACTTCAGATTTATATATCATGAAAGCTGGCCTTGATATCCTAATCCTCCTGCCTCTCTGCCTTCTAAGTACTGAGAGGACAGGTGAAGGTGCGTGCTACTGAGCCTGGCTTAACCCTTCTTAAGAGTTCAGCTTTGAGAAAGGCACATTAGTGAGGGCCTTTGTGTTCACTTGAAGGCAGAGGGAGGTAAATCTCTGAGTTCAAGACCAGCCTGGTCAATGTATCTCCTTCTGAGCTATACAGTGAGATCCTGTCTTAAAATCTCAGTTTCCTCAGAAACTCACACATCTTAAAGGATTGTCCTTTGAGCTCGTTTGCTTGTTTGTTTGAGAAAGGATCTTTAACACATGCTTCTCCTGTTTCAGGCTCCTGAATGCTGGGGTGATAGGCATTGCTGCCATGCCTGGCCTTAAAGGCTGGCCTTACAGCATTATAAACTTCAGTTGTCAGAAACTTTGCACAGTGTAGGTGACAACAGTATTGATACTTGACAGCATGGTGGCTTGAAACACGATGCTCTAAGGGACTTAGACCATCAGGAACGTGAGGAGGATTTGGGGAATCTGTTATGTAAAAGCTGAAAGTGTGGCTCCACTGGAGAGCACTTACCTTAGGTGTGTGAAGTTCAGTCTCGACCCCACAAAAATAAACAAGCAAATGAAAATATGTGTTTGAGAGAGCTTTTGGAGGCACTATGGCATTCTTGATTGATTTGTTGAATATGTAGAACCGTGGCAGCATAGCCATTGATCTGTAAATTCTCTTTTCTCCACATTGGTCCTGAATCTCCTAGGCTGTGAGGAAATTCTGTCTGTGGAGAAAGCCAAGAGCTTTCCCTTAGCTTCTGGAACCTTCTAATGACATTGAGGGCTTTTGGTTGGGGGGGGGCTTTCTCCCCCCCTTTCCTAACCACCTCAGGCACACTGCCACTTTTCTGAAGTGTGAATTGCCTGCTGTCAGCCTGGAGTTCTCACCTCCGCAATCCTGGCTGCAGGCATATTTGCATATTGGATGCTGTGTTCTTTAACCCCCTGAGGTTTGAATCCACTTGGAGAATGTATGAGAGCTGAATACTTTCAAGCCCCTGGATAGTTTCAGCTCCCTCTTCTCCAAAAAAACAGAAAACTAACAATAGCTCCATTGACTTTTATGCAAATGGCACTCTTCAAGGCCACGCTGGGCTGTTTCCCAGGGCCCCAGAACATACTTAAACATTTGTTTGAGTGGGAGGAGGGGGGAGAGTTCTGTTGAGTCAATGAACATCTGTTAAGAGCTGCTGAGCTGGGTCCCAAGGAAACAGACTATGAATCTGGATCTTTCCTGCCAGAGGTACCAAAAGGGACTTACCTTACAAGGGATGCATACTTACAAAGTGGCTTTGGACTGTGTCAGTTTAGTTTATACTGGAACTACATTTCCCAGAATTCCCTTTTTAAAAAGAATATTTTGTGTATTTGAATGTTTTGCTGAAATGTATGTCTGTGCAACACATGCAAGCCTGGTGCCCGAGGAACTGGGGAGCCTCCATGTGGATGTGGGGAATCCAACCTGGGTCCTTTCCAGGAACAAGAGCTCGTCAGCACTGAGCCAACTCAACAGCTCTGGAATTCCCTTCTTAATGGTCTTAGCTCAGTGCTGACCACTGTGAAGTTTTGCATGAGACCTGGAAAGCTGGAGTCATAGAGCAGCCAGTATGTTTTGCAGCGCAGAGCTGGCATGGCTGCAGTACGTAGACTTTAATTCCAGTCTGTTGGCGCACCTTGCTCATGAAGGACAGTGTCCAGGCCTGCAGACTCCTCCCCTTCTGCTCTTTCACATCCCAGGACAGATGGCATTCATCTGTAGAGGGCTCTGGTTTTACCTGCTGGTCACCCGTGTCACCAAGTCTAGAAACAATAAAAGGAAATCTACAGTTGTGGTTTATCTTCCTGAATTCCAGTTGTCCTCGCGGGTCTCAATTTGCTCTCATGCTTTTTTAGTTTTGTCCTTGCTCCCTTGCACCTCACATCCAACCCCACCCCCGGACTGCTAATATTAGACCCAACAACAGATGTGGGGTGACTGACTTGCATGGGCTTCTCTACCAGTTCCCAAAGTACACGAAATATAACCCTGAGCTGGACATAGTTTGTGCTGAGGTGGGAGGATCTCAGAGTTGAGGCCAGCTTGAACTACATAATGAGCTCAAGACCAAACATGACCTATATGTTAATATCCTGCCATGAAGAACCAAGGACTGGGAGTGTAGCTTAGTGGTAGAGTGCTTGCCTGGAATGCGCAGATTCCAGTGTTTCAGCCCCAGCAGCACACATACACTCCTTATGATAAATCCTTAAATTTCCGAGAGTCAAAGTTTTCTCAGATTGAGTCTTACTAGAGGCCATGGAGTTATTATGAGCCAGAAGACTTCATAGAAAAGGTGATACTTCAAAAGTTAAAAGTAGCCGGCCATGGTGGCGCACGCCTTTAATCCCAGCACTCCAGAGGCAGAGGCAGGTAGATTGCTGTGAGTTCGAGGCCAGCCTGGTCTACAAAGTGAGTCCAGGACAGCCAGGGTTACACAGAGAAACCCTGTCTCAACAAACAAACAAACAAACAAACAAACAACAACAACAAAAGTAGGGCTGGAGAAATGGCTCAGAGGTTAAGAGCACCAGCTGCTCTTCCAGAGGTCTTGAGTTCAATTCCCAGCAACCACATGATGGCTGACAACTATCTATAATGTGATCGGATAGCCTCTTCTGGCATACCCAGCATACATGCAGGCAAAACACTGTATACATAATAATGAAATAAATCTTTAAAAAAAAAAAAGTTAAAAGTAGGGGCCAGCAACATGCCTTAGCAGGTAAAGTGCTTGCTGTATACTTGACAGTGAGTCCAATCACTGGGGCATGTAAAGATGGAGAGAATTCCACACATGTGCCATGCCATAACTTTGTGTCACACAGTAATGATGACCGTAAATAAACAATCTGTGTTAGAGGGGTAAGTAGGGAGAGTTGTTTATATGAAGTTGGGGCTAGGCTTCTAGTTTACAGCTGACTTGAGCCACGCTACTGAGAGGGCGATGGGGAGCCCTCCCTTCTAGACGCCCTGTCTTCCCTGGGAGCATCCATAGGGTGAGCACCTGTTCTTGCCTGTTCTGCACGAACTGTAGGCCAGACTGCTGCTTCAGTGCAGCTTCTTTACATACTGCTGAAACGTACCTTTTCTGCTGGCCTAAGATTTTCTCCCCACTCCATTCCTCTTCAAAGGAAAATACTAACCTTTCTTCTTTTCTGTGGCCCTACATAGCCACCCAAGGCCTTCCGTTCTCATCCTTCACGTGGGAGGGCACCTTTCTTTTCTCACGTTCCATTTGTGGTGGTAGTGGTGAGGAGCAACATACTGGGGCTTGCGTCTGAGGAAGGCCAATGTCCTCTCTAGTCTTAGATTCCTAAGCTTACCTAGAGCTCCAGCATTCATGTGTATGGGCTCTTTGAGGGGCTGGAAAAAGGTGCCCTGTTTCTGTTACTTTCTAATCGTCCCTGTGGGAAGGACATAGGGACAATGACCTGTTTCTACATGAACTAAACCAATGACTAAAACCCTCGTTCAGTAACTTGCAGTGACAAGGTGTTTCCTTGCAGCTTCCAGAATGGGGGATGTTCTCAGCACAGAGGAGTCGGGAAAACAGAACATGGTGTTTTGGAAACGCCTATGAACTGTTACTTTCCATATGAATTTTTAACTCAAGAAAAGATCTCATTATACATATTCTGTACCATGCTTTCTTCAGTTAATATAGCCAAAAATATTTTCTTACAGCCAGAACATTTGGTTCTATCTTCCTCCCCCCCACCCCCCGCCCCAAGGCAGGGAGTCTCTGAGTAGTCTTGGCTGTCTTGGAACTTGCTCTGTAGACCAGATTGGTCTTGAACTCACAGAGATCCACCTGGCCCTGCCTCCTGAGTGCTGGCATTAAAGGTGTGCGCCACCATGCCCCATGTTTAACGGTGTATGTGTGTGTGCCACAGAGATGTAACTAATCATTCCCACACCGATGGGTATTATTTCTGCTTTAAAAAAAAAGTAGATTTATAGAAACCCTCTCTCAAAAATAAAAAAAAGAATCATTTTTTATTATTTTCAGTTGTGTGTGTCAATGAAGTGCCCACGGAGGCCAGAGGAAGGAATTCCTCTAAAAATCTGGAGTTACAGGTGTTTGTGAGCTGCCCAGTGTTGATGCTGGGAACCGAACTTGGGTCCTCTTAACTTCTGAGCCATCTGTTCATCCCTCTGTCTTTCTTTTTAATGTTACAAGGTGTTTTGTTGTTGTTGTTGTTGGTTTTGTGTGTGTGTGTGTGTGTATTTTATAGCATCAGTTAGCCCAAGTTGGGCCTTACTTCACTATGTAGCTGAGCATGACCTCATGACCCTCTTGCCCACACCTCCCAAGTACTGAGATTACAGGTGGGAGTCACCATGCCTAAGTTTCATGTGGGCCAGGTCTCACTGGCTAGCCTCGAACTCACAGAGCTCCAGAGTGATGAGATTAAATATGTGTAGCACCACACCCGCATACACAGACTGTTTCCTACAACACTGAGTTCATTTCTAGTCCTCAAGAACCTCCCACTCAGCAGTTTAGAATGATTTAGGCATCTAAGTTTGTAACTTGGTGATAAAACACTTGTCTAATATGCATGAGTGCTGCCTTCATTTTGATCCCAGCAGAGAGAGAGAGAGAGAGACAGAGAGAGAGACAGAGAGAGAGAGAGAGGTGCGTAAAAGAAGGAGAGGAGGGAGGGAAAGGTGGTTTATCCCTGAGAAGCTGGGTGGGCCTGACTTCTATGCCTTTGACAGCTGAAAGTGCCTCTTTCTGTTGGTTCATTCTTTTGTTTGAGACAAAGGTTTGCTCTGTAGCCCAGGCTGGCCTTAAATTCGCAGTAATCCCTCTGCTTCAGTCTCCCCAGTGTTGGGAGTCCAGGTGTGGCCATCATGCCTGGCAGCCATCTTGGGTGAACACCCACAAGGAAGCACAGCACAGAGCAGGTGGCTTTCTTTAGGTTCTGCCATCGCACTTTAGGACCTTTGCCCAGGGCGTTAGCCTCCACCCAAGCCACCTTCTCCCCTCCTTCCTTGTAGGCTCCCTCTGACTCTTGTTTCTCTGCTCCAACATCCCGCTTTCAGTAAGCCTGCTGTAATCCTTCAAACGAGATCAGGCTGTGGCTATCACATGCTTTTCCTTTGGGACCTGTACCTTATTAGCAGGTGTGTGTGTGTGTGTGTGTGTGTGTGTGTGTGTGTAGAGGTCAGAGAACAACTTTTCTGGTGTTGATTCTTTACCTGGGTTGTCAGGCTTGTGCAACAGGCACTTTACCCCCTGGGCTGTCTCAGTGGCCCCCTTCCCGATGGTACTCCCCGCATACAGAAATCTACTGATTTTTTTTTTTTTTTTTTTAGTATGTGCCAGGCACCGTTCTAGCACAGTACAGAATCAAATCACAGTTGGGCACACACTTTAAGAATTCTGAGCTGGGTGGTGGTGGCGCACGCCTTTAATCCCAGCCCTTGGGAGGCAGAGGCAGGTGGATCACTGTGAGTTCGAGGCCAGCCTGGTCTACAAAGCCAGTCCAGGACAGCCAAGACTATACCAAAACAAACAAACAAACAAAGAAACAAACAAAAGAATTCTGGAGACAGAGGCAGGTGGAGCTCTGTAGATTTGAGGTCAGCCTGGACTACGTTAGTGAGACCCCCCCCAACACAAGAAATATAGAGGGGGAGAGAAAGAAAGGAAGAAGACAAATGCAGTCCTCATAGCTGCCTCCTTCGGAGAAACTGTTTTCGTCCACTAGTGTCAGAGCTCAACCCAAATCTAGGCCCCAGGATCACGCTGAGAATGCTTGCGCTGGTTTGCCTGTGCTTCTCATTTGGACCACACGCACATATGACTTACAGACATAGGAGTCTGGAAATGAACCAAAATGCCTCAGTGTTCCAGACTACCTAAGCGACCCCACTAAGTCACAAGAAAACAGTGTTGCAGTCCCTGCTCTAAGGCCTCAGGAGCAGCGCTGGGGTGGGGGGATGGGATTGTGGGTTTGATTATAGCACTTGGGTTGCATTTCTCCCATTCTAGGATCTCTTCTGTTTCAGTGGATTTGTGTCTGAGTCTTTGTGGTCTCATAACAAATACACACAAGCCCCGCGTGCCACAGGGAGCGTGGGGCAGAGGCCTCCTGACACAAAGGTTTGTTCCCCGATTCCTGGATTCCCCTCTATATTGGTTAGGTTTCTATGGTTGTGATAAAATACCGTGATCAAAAACAACTTGAGGAGGAAAGGATTTCAGCTCACAGTACACAGTTCCTGCTGCAGGGAGTCAAGGTACAAACTGAAGCCGCCACCTACTGACTTTCTCCTCTGGTGTGTGTGTGTGTGTGTGTGTGTGTGTGTGTGTGTGTGTGTGTGTGTATGTGCGCTATAGCTGTCCAGAAACTGGCTCTGTAGACCAGATTGTCCTCAAACTCAGAGAGCCCCAGCTGCCTCTGCGTCTCCTCCTCCTGAGTTTTTAAGGATTAAAGGCATGCACTACCACACCTGGCTGTTCAGCCTGCTTTCTTATAGAACCCGGTTTCTCCTGCCTAGGGGTGACACCACCTCCAGTGGGCTGGGCCTTCCCACATCAACTGTGAATCAAGAAAATGCTCCTCAGGCTTGCCTACGCGACAGCCTCATGGAGGCATCTTCTCAACCGAGGCATCCTCTTCTCAGATGACTAGCTTGTGTCAAGTTAACAACAACAACTAACCTCCATTCCGTGGCGTGCTGTCTTTTTCTGTGGGTTGTGAGATCACTGTTAGCCAGTCCTTGCTATTCCCCAGCTACCCCCTGCCCCATGAGTGACTTTCCCTCTTGTGTATAGCTTCCCAGTGGTTCATGTCTTTTTTTTTAACTTCATAGCTAAGTCATGGCCCTGAGGGCATGTGGCTTGATTGTCTTCCGAAGACACCTCGTTCCCAAGGTGGACAACACTACAATCGAGTTCCTGCTGCTGCAGGCGTCAGATGGCATTCATCACTGGACTCCTCCCAAAGGTGCGGTGACAGTGACAGGGGTTGGCTTATGGGGAGATGCCAAGCTTGGCTCGGAAATCCACCCTGCCAGGATGTGCTCTCCAGCAACTGTGCAGCAGGAGGGGGTGGGAGAGGCAGGGGCACTTAGTCCTGTCTGTGTCTCAGGCCTCCACCCAGGCCAGGCCTAGCGCCTGTGTCTCTGGCTCACTCGCCTGTGCTCCAGCTCATGAAGGGCTAGGACAGGAGAAGAGCCACTGGGCTGGGAACTGGGGGTGTTGACGCTGAGTAATGGCTGGGCTTTGAGTGTCTCATCTGTCAGAGTAGAGGTTGACTTAAGAATCGCCAGCTTTCTTCCTGCTCCTTTTCTGATGTAATTTGATCAAGCTCCTTTGCTTCTTTGTTTAGTGTTCCCCTTACTAGGGTTTTCTTGTGTGGACCACATGTCTGGAGTTGTTAGACGCACAGAGGAGCTGGGTTTCCTAATCATAGGCCATCTGCGTATTCTGGCAGGAATGGAAGGATGAGAATGACAGGGTCCTTCTGAGCCCAAGTGGCTGTGAAGGTCACAGAGGCCTTGAGGTTGTAGCCTCAGCAGCCTCCTTTGCCCTGGCTTCTTCCCTGAGGACCCAGGATAGAGCTAGAAGGGTCTTCAGGAGGCAGCACAGTGAAGACCAGAGACCTAGAGCCTTAGACGTGACCAAGATGTGTTTGGAAGCAGGCTAGTTTTTAACCTACTAGCATTCTGGATGCCGTCATAAGGGTACAGAAGATTCCCTCAGCTGTTCCTAAAAGAGAAGGCAGTCAGCACAGGGAGCAGTAAACAGAGTGACTGTCCCTTGAGGAGTCTGAACCCATCTCAGCATGTGGTTTTTTTATTAACTCCCTTTGAAGCCCACACCTATGCAACTGGGTGTATCTTACTTTGTCTGAGTGTCTCTTTTTCTGTTAATCTTCATGCTGCCAGGCAGCATGGTGGTGCACACCTTTAGCCCCAGCACTCAGGAGGCAGAGGCAGGAGAATCTCTGAGTTCGAGGCCAGCCTGGTTTACAGAGCAAGTTCCAGGACAGCCAAGGTTACACAGAGAAACATTGACTTGAAAAACAAACAAACAAAACCAAAATCCTCTTGCTTAATATCTTTATTGAGTCCAACTCTGGGGGCTGGAGAGATGGCTCAGTGGTTAAGAGCACTGGCTGCTCTTCCAGAGGTCCTGAGTTCAATTCCCAGCAACCACATGGCAGCTGACAACTGTCTGTAACTCTAGTTCCAGCGGATCTGACACCCTCATACAGATATGCATGCAGACAAAGCACCAATGCACATAAAGTCAAAATATAAGAATAAATAAATCTTTTTTTAAAAATCCAACTCTGCTGCAGGTTGGGTGGGGTGGTGAAGCCACCCTTGACTGAGGCCATTGGGATGGTCCCAGTGAGCAGGAACAGATTGGCTGTGACAGCTGCTGGGATGAAGACCCAGGGTCAACAGCCACCAGACAGGTAAAAACAGTAGGATGGGGAGGCACAGGCAGATATCTGAGGTTGGGAGAAAACGAAGCAGAAATGTTTGCACATTTGCGTTGCACGGGAAGAAGGAGGTAAAAGAGAGGTGTCACAAATACTGTAAATAGGAATGTTCACACTTAGCTCCTGATCACACTGCTGGGCCTCTCACTAGATGTCAAAGGGCCTCTCCCAATCAGTTCCTTTTTGGCCTGGGATGAAATTACCCTGCTAGCATTAGTAGGCAGCAAACTGAATAAATGCTGCTGGGAGGGGTGTACTCAGATTCTCAGACAGCTGCAGGGAGTGGCACCCTGAATCAGCGTCTCCTGTCACCACCAGTTGTTAGGGTCAGAGGATTTGGGTAACAAGCCACTATGAAAACCAAGTTTGAGCCAACAAAAAGTATCTTTATTCAAAAACTGATATATCAGGGAGACAGCTGAGTTTGGGATCCAAACTGTGTTTTTAAAAGCAGAAAACCCACAAATGAGGTGGGGGTCGGGCATCTAATCAGGTACACACATATGTGGTGTGTTCCAACATATTTCATATCAGGCATCTTAAGGGGTATCTTAAGTGGATGTCTATGTCAAGTATCTCAGATGGCTTTCTTGGTAGCTTGGCCTAGGTCTAGGCCAGCCAATAGGAGCTCATTCAGCTGGTGCTAGGATTTGGTCCCCACTGTGTGATAACCAACAAAGCACAGGTGAGACATTGCTGTCTAAACGCATCGGGGACATTTGACTCTGAAGCTGAATCTGGGAATTGGAGCCATTCTGGGAATTTAGCTTAGTACAAGATGGAGACTGTTCACAAGATGGAGTCTGTAGCTAAGGAGGCCCTGACACAGTGTCCCTCCTGCTTCTCCTCAGTACATTATCAGCGTGTCTTTGTGCACACATAGATGTGTTTGCAGAAAAACTTGCCCCAGAAGTGAGAGCTAAATGCATTCCTTAAGTGCTAAGATCCTATTTTTCCATTCAGCAGCCCCTAGGCTGCTGTGCAGACCCCTGGGAGGTAGAATGCTTAGTGCACAGCTCCACTCCCAGGCCAAGAAGGGAACAGTTTTCACTTCCTGCTCCCCATGAGCACCTGAACCAGGAGGGGCCGCTCAGCAACTTTCCAGAGCCAGGAGTAGATAGGGGTTACCAGAACCCTGTCATTGCTTCTGGGACACTACGGCTTTGTGGGAAAGGCCTCGGGGTAGATCTGGGGCCACTGCAGTCTGCAGAGCCTCAAGCTCTGCTGCAACAGTTTCTTGGCAGCTGTCTGCTTGGATTTGGGTCTCGCCAACAAATTTTCTTAGAACTGGCTCTTGGCTTGTCCTTAGTCTTAAGTTCCCATCAGGACTTTCCCTGTGAATCTGAGATCTGGCCTTGCTCAGTTAGGAAGATGAAAACAATCTGAAAAGCCTTGATGGCTCCTTGGAAACAGCTGCTGGTGCAGCAGGGCCGGGTTTGCGCCTGTGAACTGTGGAGGGCTGCATCCTCACTGGATGGTTCAGCTAGCCCCCAACCTTGCCGAGAGACTCAAAAGAATAGGAAAGCAGAGATCTGAAGAAAGCCATCTCAACACCTGAAGGCAGCAACTATTCTGGGATGGGGATGTTGCTTAGGGGTGGGGCACCTACCTCCCAAGCACATGGCTCCATACTCAGCACAGCAGAGCCTGGAAGCAGCATCTGAGTCTGACTTGCCAGACACATTTGTTTCACTCTCTAAAAGATGGAGTAGGAAGGGGTTTCTCAGACCCTGAGAACCAGACGCCGCCTGCCCTGTAACTCTTCCTAAGCATGCTAGGATGGTGACCATCTCCACACTTCCTGTAGCCCAGGGACTCCTAGGAAAAGTCACTGCAGACCCTATCTTATCTTTATATCATCTGTCCTGGAAACACTCAGCTTTGCTTACTACTGAAGATTTCTTCTTTCTTTTCTCCTAACCAGGCCATGTGGACCCTGGAGAGAATGACTTAGAAACAGCCCTACGTGAGACTCGGGAGGAAACGGGCATAGAAGCAAGCCAGCTGACCATCATCGAGGGCTTCAGAAGGGAGCTCAATTATGTGGCCAGGAAGAAGCCTAAAACAGTCATTTACTGGCTGGCGGAGGTGAAAGACTCTGCTGTACAGATCCGCCTCTCCCAGGAGCATCAAGCGTACCGCTGGCTGGGCCTGGATGAGGCCTGCCAGTTGGCTCAGTTCGAGGAGATGAAGGCAACCCTCCAAGAAGGACACCAGTTTCTCTGCTCCACACCGGCCTGAGCTGACCAGAACAACTGCTTCCACTGCATCCTTAGGGTTTTTGGAGATAAGCCCACCCTCCCACCCAGGCAGGATGTGCTGGTCTTGTCACAACCAAGAGCAGATAGGTTGGTGAAATGAAAATTAACTTGGCACTCTCAGGTGAGATCAGGGAAGCCCTGGATTCAATCCCTAGCATAGAAGATAATTACTTTTAAAATAGGAGCAAGCAAGAATTTTAGCTAAGTTCAAAAGCAAAGGAGAGGTAAATATTTAAAGTGCCAGCCCCAGAAATTGTATCCTAAATACACTTCAAGCAGCTTACATGCCCTTTTAACCCGTGTCTGTTTTCTTGGATTCATGCCATGAGCTAGGGAAAAGAAAACCAAAGTTATTCAGAGCTCTATGGATTTAACCAGAGGGACTCCTGGCCATCCTGACTTGTGTAAACCAGGGGAGCCCTGTATCCAAACACTGTACTCCAGGAAGCCAAGGGCTCTGGGATGAGACTGGAGAAAGCCCAGTACATCTAGGGTAACCCCTCTGCGTCTGCAACTCCAGGTTCCTCCTCCCCCACAGACAGACCCACAGAGTTGGAATTTCCAAGCCAATAGAACTGGAGTGCAGAAACTGGATGTTTTTTTTTTTTCAGTTACTCTCTCCAGCACCCACATATTTTGTAGTTGCATAGGAAATATTTCAGATCCAAAACTTTGGGCTGCCTGGGCCAAAACAGAGCTGGGGCCGGGCGGTGGTGGCACAGGCCTTTAATCCCAGCGCTTGGGAGGCAGAGGCAGGCAGATCACTGTGAGTTCGAGGCCAGCCTGGTCTACAAAGGGAGTCCAGGACAGCCAAGGCTACACAGAAAGATCCTGTCTTGAAAAACCAAAACCAAAGCCAAACAAAACAGAGCTGGGAATAGGCAACCCGGAATCTCACATGGACCCTCACCTCTTACCCGGCCCATCTCCCAGAGTAATGAGCCTTGTCAGCATGATTGAGGTAGACAACGAGGCCAGCCCAGGCCCACAGGCTCTGCCCAGGCCATGTCATTATGCACATGCCTTTCACCCAGAACCACTTTCCCCACGTTCAGCAGACTTCTCGCTGCCGTTTTTTCCCCTGACCTCTGCTGCTCGCTGGCTTTCTCTGAAATGCCACTGTAAGACCCCCAAGGTGCAAGGGTTTGGTCTCAGCCTTCTTTTTGCCTTGCTACTGGGCTCAAGGAATGCTGAGGCAGGTGTTAGAGCCCTTCCAGAAGCTGCTAGCAGCTGGGTTCATGTGGATTTTATTAGAGGGCTGTTGCCCAACGACGTGCCGAAGATTGGAGGGGAAGGGGCATTGGCAAAGGTCAGCATGGATTACCAGAGTCAAGAACAGGCGCTCCAAAGTGGGGAGAGCAAAGCCACCCGGTCTCAAGCAGCCTTCCAGATGTTTCCAGTCACTGGTTCTCTGCAGACAGGGCAACACTAGTGAGCAGATCTTGGAGTAGAGCCAAGAACCTAAATGGTTTGTTCCTCGCCCCTCGGAGCAGCACTCTCCAAAGGAGGCCCTGCTGGAGGAAGTTTTTGGAGTTTAATGTTCTCTTCCAGGCCAGCAGGGACCACATCCCACTGATTTAATAAATGCCTGCTGGGCAGTGGTGCCAAACCACAGACAGGCTGCCTCCTAACAAGGACTGGCCAGCCTGCCTCGTGCTCTTAGGATGGGAGACTGGAACCTGGAAATTCTAAAAGCTCATACATCAAAGTTGGAAGGGACTGAAAATGACCCGAACTTGCTGCTTATTTTTTATTGCACGGGGAAATTTATGGTGCCTGGCATGGCGTGATGTGCCTGTAGAGGCTCAGCACTTTAAAGGCTGAGGCAGGAGGATTACCGGGAGTACAAGTCCAGCCTGAGTTATAAGAACAGGAGCTGGAGAGATGGCTCAGTGGTTCAGAGGACTGCCTGCTTTTCCAGAGGATATGAGTTTGAGTCCCAGTGCCCACTTGGTGGCTCACAACCATCTGTAACTTCCCTTGAGAAGGATCTGATGTCCTCTTCTGGTCATGGCATACTAAAACAGAAGCAGCAGTCACAGAGTGAGGAGAAAGTGGGGAGGAGGAACGTAATGGCCCTTGGTCCTGGAAACTGTCTGTATATGAGAAGCCTTGAGACTGAGCTTGCCACAGCAAAGGCTTGTTAGAATATAGAGGTGGCTGAGGTGGCTCAGTGGGTAAAAGTGCCAGCCTAGTCTACAAAGCAAGTACAGGACAGCCAAGGCTACACAGAGAGACCCTGTCTAGAAAAACCAATAAAACAAAACAAATAGCTCATTAAGCTCTGAACGCACAATGACTTTTCCAGCCTAAGGCTCCAGAATCTTCTACCTGGGTCAGAAGAGGGATGGACAGCCCTCCCTCATGTCTCCAGAGAGCTTGGTTCCGTTAAAGAGCGTCTAGGAGGATCACCCTCTCTCTGAGAATTCCTTTGTCATTTTTGTCCCATCTTGGGCTCCTAAAGTCTGCCTCCTTCAGAAGGTTCTCTAAGATGCTCGGAGATTGCTGGGTTCCGTTCCTCTTAAGCTTCTTTCTCAAACTCAGGGTGCCTACTAGGAAGTTGCTTCTTTCTTATCTCTGCCTTGTAATGATGTCCCACCATTAGCTCGGGACAACCCCAGACTTTTCTTCCAACATGGTCAATTCACTTAGCTTCCGGCCTCGGCCTTCTCCTCCCTCCTCCTCTCACATATCCTGTATCTGAGACATCATCGTGAGGCAGAGGCAGAGGGCCAAGAGGAGTGTGGCCCAGTGGTGTCTGGAGGGATACCTGCTGGTACCATGTTGGCATGCAATCTTTGGATGTCTCCGACTCTCCACATCATTTTCCTTGTGCAGTGTGGCAGGTGATGACAAGAACAGACGCTAGGCTGGGAGGCTGAAGGCAACAGGCTGTCTGTGAAACCAGATGCCCAATCTTTTTCTATTTTTATTTTATTTTATTTTTTTATTTTAAAACATTTTGTATATGAGTGCTATGCCTGCGTGTACACCCGCAAGCCAGAAGAGGTCATCAGATCTCACTATAGATGGTTGTGAGCCACCCTGTGGTCGCTGGGACCTCTGGAAGAGCAGCCAGTGCTCTTAACCGCTGAGCCATCTCTCCAGCCCCTCCTTTTTACTGATAAGGGACCCCAGCCCGTGGAATGTTGCTGCCTACATTCAGGGTAGGTCTTCCCTGCGTTAAACCTCTCTGGAATTGCCTTCACAAACGAGCCCAGAGGTGTGTTTCCCTGGTGACTCCAATCCAGTCAAGTAGACAAAAATGATTAATAGACATAGATATATACAGGTCGTAGACATAGTCCTTCAGCAGCTGTTGGCTGGGTGGGGGCGGGGTGGGTATACTGTATAGACTTTCAGCTTTTCAGTAGCCACACAGGGTTACAGACCCAGCTCATCAGAAGAGTGAGGCAGAAGGGCCACTTTAGCCCAGGAGGAGCTTGGGGGGATAAGTATGACTATGGCTCAGTAGTGGTGGCACAGCGGTTTAACCCCAGCACCCAGCAGGCAGATGTCTGTGAGTTCAAGGCCAGCCTGGTCTACAGAGCAAGTTTCATTGTATAATGATTAAACCTAGGTAATTACCAGATACCTCACCTTGTTGCCACTGTTCATTCTCTTTTTTGTTTTGTTTTGTTTTTGGCTTTTCGAGACAGGGTTTCTCTGTGTATCCCTGGCTGTTCTGGACTCACTTTGTAGACCAAGCTGGCCTCCAATTCACAGAGATCCGCCGCCTCTACCTCTCAAGTGCTGGGATTAAAGGGTGCACCACCACACCCGGCAAGAATTTTTAAAAATTAAACTTATGGTTTTTTTGTTTTGTTTTGTTTTTTCGTTTTTTGAGACAGGGTTTTTCTATGTAGCCTTGGCTGTCCTCGACTCGCTTTGTTGACCAGGCTGGCCTCGAACTCACAGCGATCTGCCTGCCTCTTCTTCCCGAGTGCTGGGATTAAAGGCATGCGCTACCACGCCCGGCTTAAACTTATGGTTTTTTTTCTTTTGTTTTTTGTTGTTGCTTTTTTGAGACAGGGTTTCTCTGTGTAGCCTTGGCTGTCCTGGACTGGCTTTTCTAGACCAGGCTGGCCTCGAACTCACAAAGATCCACCTGCCTCTGCCTCCTGAGTGCTGGGATTAAAGGCATGTGCCACCACGCCCAGAAAATTTATGTATTTTTATTGCATGTGTGTAAGTGTTTTGCCTGAACGTATGTGCATCATCTGTGTGCAGTGCCCAAGAAGGCCAGAAGTGGGTACTGGATCCTCTGGAAATGGAGTTGAGTTGTGAACTGTTTGTCGGTGCTAGGAATTGAAAATAGGTCCTCTGGAAGAGCTGCCAGTTCTCTTAACCACTGAGCACCTCTTCAGCCCCTGGTTTATTGTTTGTTTGTTTGTTTTTAAATTTATTTATTTTTGGTTTTTTGAGACAGATTCTTAAGTATGTAGCCCAAGTTGTCCTCAGACACACAGTCGTCCTCTCTGAGCATCCTGTGGACATACAGGCATGTAACACCGCACCTCAGCTTCCTGTGGACATACAGGCATGTAACACCGCACCTCAGCTTCCTGTGGACATACAGGCATGTAACACCGCACCTCAGCTTCCTGTGGACATACAGGCATGTAACACCGCACCTCAGCTTCCTGTGGACATACAGGCATGTAACACCGCACCTCAGCTTCCTGTGGACATACAGGCATGTAACCTCACATCCACCTTAAAAGCCATATTTTTGAAGAGAGATTTTTTAAAAATCTCTTTTGGTAAAAACAACAACAACAACAAAAACAAAACACAAAACTATTTTGGATGTAAAAAATATTCAAAGCCTGGTAAAACTATTTACAAGCAGGTGTAGTTTTTAATAGGTATGAAGTTTCCAAGGTCTGAAAAATAGGAAAAGAAGGACCAAAGACGATGGGAAATGTCTTTCCATTACTAAAGGACATTTAGCGGGGTAGTGGCGGCTCACACCACCTTTGATCCCAGCAGAGGCAGAGGCAGGTGGATCTCTATTAGTTGGAGACCAGCCTGGTCTACAAAGGAGTTCCAGGACAGCCAAGGCTGTTAATCAGAGAAACCCTGTCTCGAAAAACTTTCAAAAAAAAAGAAAGAAAGAAAGAAGAAAGGAAACAAACAAACAAATATCCAAGTCAGTTGTTCCTTCCTGAACATCAGATCAAGCTGCCTGCAGAAACAGGAGGTAAAATGTGTTGACTGTAATGGCGTAATAATAATGGGTAGAAAAGGCTAGGACCAGCTTTCGAGTTTCTGTTTATTCTAGAATAAGGATTCTCACTCTGTACTCAGGCTGACCTTGAATTCCAGCCTTGATATCCTGAGTGCTGGGACTCATGGCATGTACTACCACACCTGGATTGAAGGCTGATTTAAAAAAAAAAAAAAAAAAAACCAACTGAGACATAATTATAAATAACAAAGTACATCTTCTTTTTCCTCAGACAGACAGAGAAGGCCTCATTACAAAGCCTTGGCTGTCCTGGAACTCACTCTGTAGAGCAGGCTGGCCTTGGACTCAGAGATCCACATGCCTCCACCTTCCAAGTGCTGGGATTAAAGACCTGCACCACCACACTGAGCAGTACATCATTTTGAGAAGTATAATTCAGTAGTTTTCCTTTATTCACAAGGCTGTGTAATTATCACCACCACAACTTAATTTTAGATGATTCTCAACACCCAAAAAAGAAACTGCTGTATATCTCTTAACAATCTCTCTCTCTCTCTCTCTCTCTCTTTCTTCTTCTTCTTCTTTGCTACCATTTACGCTACTTTCTGTGAGTAGATTTCCCCGTTCTCTGCATTATATGTAACTGGAATCCTGCAAGCTGACATGGTGCTGCACACCTGTAACCCCAGCGCTTGGGAGGTACAGGCAGAAGGAACAGAGTTCAAGGTTATCCTCAGCCCCTAGAAAGTCCAAGGAGAGCCTGGGCTACTGGAGGTTTCATCTCAAGAAAACAGTAAGAACATAAGTGAATCCTACAGTTTATGGCTTTTTGAATCTTGCTTCTTTTGTTTAACATGTTTTCAAGGTTCACTCATGTATTGTTTCCTTATTCCACTTTTATGATTATTGCTTTGTTGAAATATAACAACTCTGTCTTGAAAAACCAAACCAAAAAAAAAAAAAAGAAAGAAAGAAAGAAAGAAAAGAAATACAATCTGTATGCCATATGAAACACCCACTTTAAAGTGTACACCTGAAGGGTTTTACTATATTAATGGAGTTATAGAATTACAATTTTAGGACATTTTAACCATCTCTCAAAAAATGAAAAACAAGCCGGGCATAGTGGCGCCATCTTTAATCTCAGCACTTGGGAGGCAGAGGCAGGCGGATCTCTGTGAGTTCAAGGCCAGCCTGGCCTACCAAGAGAGTCCAGGACAGCCAAGGCTACACAGAGAAACCCTGTCTCAAAAAACCAAAACACATAGCCACCAGCAATCACATTATTTCTCCAAGACCTTAGGCGGCCACCCCTCCACTTTCTCCCCTCTGCTTATAGATTTGCCTGTACAGGACATGCCATATAGTGGACTTATACAATATGTAGTCTTTTGTAACTATGGTTTTCAGGGGTAATCCATTTTGTAGCATGCATCTGTACTTCATTCTCCATAGTTTCGATATTCAATATTGAGTTGACCCAATTTGAGTTGTTCCTTTTTGTCTTTTTTTTTTTTTTTTTTTTTTAGCTATTATTAAAAATGCATCAAGTTCTGTGGATACATTTTTATTTCCTTGGATATAACTAAATGTAGAACTGCAATGTCAGATTGTAGCTATATGTCTAATCTCTGAGCTACTAGACTGTCTTGTTTGTTTTTTCGAGACAGGGTTTGTTTGTTTGTTTTTTTCGAGACAGGGTTTCTCTATGTGGCCTTGGCTGTCCTGGACTCACTTTGTAGACCAGGCTGGCCTTGAACTCACAGAGATCTGCCTGCCTCTGCTTTCTGAGTGCTGGGATTAAAGGCGTGCGCCACCATCGCCTGGCAACTAGACTGGTTTTAAAGTGGCTGTACTTCTTAATAGATCAACCAAGGAAGGCTGAGGGCTGGGAATGGACACAGCCTCTCCGGCATCTGTTGTTGCTGTCACTGTTGTTGTTATTGGCACCCCAGTGAGGATGAAGTGGTGTCTTAGTGCTTTTATTTTAATTGCTCTGGTGGGATATCATTTTTGAATAGCTTTTCATACCTTGATCAGTAATTATCAGGTCATCAGGCTTGGTGGCAAGTGCCTTTACCCATGAGCCATCTTGCCATTTTTTCTTTTGCTTTCTTGATGATGTTTGCTATAGCATGGAAGTGTTACAATTTAGTGAAGTTAAACTGGCATGTTTTTCCTTTCTTTCTTTTGTGGACTATATTTGTAGTATCCTACTTATGTGTGTGATCTAAGGTAATGGAGATTTACATATATGTTTTCTTTTTAGTACCAGGGATATACCCAGGGCCTCATGTGTGCTGGAAAATTCTCTGCTACTGAACTATACCCCCAGCCAACATCTTAATTTATGTTGGAGACAAGGTCTCGCTAAATCGCTCGGATTGACTGTGAACTCACTGTGACCCAGACAGGCCCTGCTGTGTGATCCTACTGCCTCCTCCTAGACCAACTCTTCTAGGGGCTTAGGGTTTTGGTTGTATTTAGGCCTGTGATACATTTTGAAAAAAGTTTTTTTATGTGATAAGAAGTAGAGGACCAAACACCAATCAGAAAATGATTCCTCTGTATCATTCCAATTTTAGTATCTGCGCTGCCAAGTCGAACACAAGAAGATGACTCCTGACCTTGCCAGGCAGGCGTGGTGGCACACCCTTTAATCCCAGCACTCGGGAGGCAGAGGCAGGTTGATCACTGAGAATTCAAGGCCAGCCTGGTCGATATAGCAAGTTCTAGGACAGCTGGAGCTACATAATAGAGAGATTCTTGTAGAAAGGAAGGAAGGAAGGAAGGAAGAAAGGAAGGAAGGAAGAAGGAAGATGATGATGATTCTTCATCAAAGAACAGAAGGATGGGGAAACTTCAATATCTTCTTCAATTTGGGGCCTTCGAGATTCCAGAGGGGAGCCTCCTGGAAGCTCTTCCCAGTAACCATCCATCCTGTACCCAAAGGTGCTCCTTTGGAATCCCCTGCTCCCATCACCTCCACCCAGGGCGAAGGAGCAGCTGACAGACTCAGCCCTACAGGGGAGGCAGGATAAATTCTCCTTTCTGAGGCAGCAGAGGCTCCCCATCACAATGTCCTCTAGCTCTTGGAAACAGTGACTTAAGCTGCCAGAGAAGGCATTTGTTTGCTGAATCGAAGACCTAAAGTAATGAGGTTATAATAGAAATCCCTACGCAGGTGTGGGAACCACGGTGCAGGCCTTCTGTGGTACAGGCTGGACTCTCTGGTCATCTTAGCCATTGGCCTGACCCAGCTCTCTCCTAGTTGAGGGCTGGAGGGTGGTCCCAGCTCCTTCCTCTGCCTCCTAGCAGAGGCCATGATATAAGCAGTCAGAACTCAGACTACTCTTACATAGCCCTCGCTCGACTCGTGATTGGAGTAGGAAAGCCACCTGGGGGTGGGGGGAAGCAGTCCAAAACCTGTAGAGCACCATGATCTAACTTTCCCCATCCTCTAGACTGGGGACGCCCAGGAACAGGGCCTCCTCCAGGGCCACTTAGGGCAAGCTCAGGGCTTGCCACCTGAAGCTGAATAGCTCCCCTCTTATCAAGCTGCTGGAAAGATCTTTGGGTTTGCTGAAGTAAATGATTAGTTTTAAGATTAAAGAAAAAAAGAAGGAAAACAGGTTGTGCTGTGGGAGCAGGGGTGTACCCTGTGGGGGTTGTTAGCAGAAACCCTTGGAGCCAAACAGTGGAAGGAAAGGCAACCACTCAGTTGCTACTGCACTTTCCTTCAAGGCTAAGTCTGAGCAGACCTCTCCTGGCAAGGGATAGTTGTACAGTTGTCCCCAGAACATTTCTTCAAATGCTTTTCAAAATAGGCTTAGATATATCTGAGTATACGGGCAAAACAGAGGGGCAAGAAGGAGCAGATCTTAGATGGCTGGAACACCAGAGCCAGGGTCCCCCACCCCACAAGGGACAGGACTGAACTTTGGACAGCTCTCCTTGATAGCTGTGTGGCTTGGACTTGAAGGTGTGCAAGTGGGATGTGACTGATAAGAGCGCTTCAGGCGTCTCAGAGTAGAGGCCAGACTCTAGGGAGCCTAATAAATCCGAGTCCAAAACAGAGAAAGAAAGAAAGAAAGAAAGAAAGGAAGGAAGAAAGAAAGAAAGACCCAAAAACAAAACAATAAACAGGAAAGGAACTGTCACTGGTGTAACTATACCAGGAAGGCAGGGGGACCAATGTCCTCAGCCCTGGCATCAGAGGGTCTCCTAGGAGCTCCCAGCTTACACAGGACGGGGACAGAAGCTGTGGCTCGTACTCATCAGCCTCAGCCCTGCTCAGATTGTGGTCTGGTTGATCATTATCTCAGGATTGGTCCTGCAGGCCTTGTTCAGTTGCCTGGGGACGGGGCAGTTTTGATCCTTGTCACAGCTGTTTATCCAGGGCCTCTGTTGTTCCTGGAATCCACCAGACTGTGAGAGAGTGACTTGCTGACTTGCTGCAAAGGAAACAGGTGCAACATGGAGGCATCCTACCAAGCTTTTGTTCTGCTTTTTAGTTAACCCATTTAGTCCCTGGAGGGCCAAGTGAAGGGTCCAACACCTTTAGCAAAGGCATCCTTTAAGTCTTTGTTCAACAGTGGGCAGAGGATGGAGAGGCCAGTGCTCACCCTGGATTTGGGGAAGGAGAAATGTCCTGAGTGCTTGTTGAGGGGAAGCAGCACAATGCTTTCCCTGGATCCAGAGCAAGAGTCAGAGATGCTTTATGCACAAGTCAGGGTATGATGGCCACATTCTCTTAGAAAACCTACTTGGCTAAAGATCAACCCATTCATAGCCCATCCCTAAGCTCCCTTCGGTGGCCACTCAGGGCCTCCCTCCTGATTGCTGTATGTCATGCCTGCCAACACACACACACACACACACACACACACACACACACACACACACCAGCCTAGGTGCAGGAGAGACCAGTGAACTGGGGCTACAGGCAGCTGGAGGCCCTTTGGAGCAATGCTAGGCCTCTAGGATCCAATATACAGGGAAAGAGAAAAAGTTGGACTACACAAGAGGTAATAGCAAGGATGGAGGGCAGGGCGAGGCCAGAAGGGGCTGGAGAGATGGTTCAGCAGTTAAGAGCATTTACTGCTCTTCCATAGAACCTGGGTTTGGTTCCTAGCATGCATATGGTGACTCATAACTCCATCTCCAGGGGATCTGATGCCCTAAGCACCAGGAGTGCATGTGGTACGTACATACAAGAAGGCAAATGTTGGGGGAGGCCTGCTTCTTTTGGGTAGCATAACTATAGATATTTTTATTTCAGGCCCACTTCCCCATCATCTCAGCTCATCGCTGATATAAAAGAATCTCTGTACGAGGCCAGGTTGACCATAAACTATGTTTAAGCTCAATATACCCCATGTCCTTATTCATCAGCAAAACCCAGCCGTAAGCCCAGCTGCCCCCAACTGCCAGGTACACTTTCTTTTTTCTCTTTCTGTTTTTTTGTTTTTTGAGACAGGGTTTCTCTGTGTAACCCTGGCTGTCCTGGACTCCCTTTGTAGACCAGGCTGGCCTCGAACTCACAGCGATCCTCCTGCCTCTGCCTCCTGAGTGCTGAGATTAAAGGCATGCGCCGCCACGCCCAGCTGCCAGGCACACTTTCAAGGTTAGCTACAACTTCTTGTTAGCAAAATAGTCAGAGCTGACACCCTGCTCCACCACCCGCCCCGCCCCGCATGAGCTAATTGTGGTGTTTGCCTTTAAATATGCAATACAACTTCTCCTCACGGATGAGCTTCCAATCCTGACCTGGCCGCCTCTCTGAGCTCAGAAAATAAAGTTTATTTTAAGCTTCTGTGTCTGAAGTGAGTTTTCTCAGCTTCCATCCCAAACCCAACAGCAAACACATAATATAATTCTTTTACTTTCGTCCTCTGCTCCTCCGGGGTTCTGGAGAGAGCTTGCTTGGTGAAACTAACCCTAACCCTGACTGAGAACCGGAAGAGCAGCTGTGGGGTCCTTGAGTTCTAGGCTTTCATGCAGCTTCCGCTCTAGGACAGACAGAATCTAGGTTCTCCTATCTCTCTGCGGGAAAGGGGAGTCCTGATAGCACAGTGGTCTGAAAAGTGCGAAGAGTGAGAGACAGCTTGTGAAGCCAGGAGCTAAACTTTATTGTGCATGCTAAGCCTCGTGCACTTGGTGTAAAAAGGGGGAGTCTAAGCTAAGACAAGAGTCAAAAAAAAAAAAAAAAAAAAAAAAAAGGCAGCGGGGGCGGGGGACCAAAAGGAGGAACAAAAAAGGTGACCCCTATTTGAATCTGGGTTTTATAAGCCCTTGGAGTTAAAAAGGGGGACCTGAGAGTTGTAAAAAAGAGATCTCAGAATCTGGCTTCTGTTTATAGTAAATATCTTGACAGCCTTATCTCAGAAGGGGGGGGGGACAGCCCCTGGAAATCCGAGGTCGCTGTGAAGTTTTTATCAGAGCAGGACCAGGTCTGTGACATCTCTTACCAGATGAGATTTTAGGGCCCTGCTAGGTTCACAAGGGAGTCACCCCCTTTTCCAAGTGTCTTAGAATGGCTAACTAGAAGAGACGATCTTTGACCTTGCCCAGCAGTGCCCCATACTTTAAAACCTGAAAGAGCTGGGCGTGGTGGCACATGCCTGTAATCCTAGCACTTGGGAGGCAGAGACAGGCAGATCTCTGTGAGTTCAAGGCCAGACTGGTCTACTAAGTGAGTCCAGGGTAGCCAGGGCTACACAGAGAAACTCTGTCTTGAAAAACAAAAACCCACCATAAATAAATAAATAAATAATAAATAAATTATAAAATACCCCAAAGAGGCCTTGATTTTAAGCAAGACAACAACAGATACCACTACAACAGCTATCTTTTATTGAGCACCTACTTTGTGCCAGGCACTTTCCATACATCTGTGCTTATTAATAAAATGACCTTAGAGGTAGGCACTATCATCGCTTTTACATAGAAAGAAACAAAACAAAACTGAGGCTCAGTGGGGGTTAAGCAGCATACTCAAGGTCACCCCTCTGGTTCGACAAATAAGCCCTGGGGATGTAGCTCACTGCGAAAGTGCTTGCTTAGTATGCTTAGGGCCCGAGGTTCTGTCTTCAACTTTGCCAACGAGAGGAAACAAAAGAATTGGCACCGGAGATGGAGATGGGTGTCCGCGGGAGCCCTGAAGCTTTCACCCGGAACCTTTCACCCAGAGAAAACGAAAGATCAGGGCACAGGCTCTGTTGTCAGAGCCGCTGAGGGAAACTGGCCACCACTCCTCCAGACATAGCCATGGAGTCGGGGTGGGGGTGGGGTGGGGGGGGCACTGTGGCTAGAGTTGATCTTACAGCAGGAGACTGGCTGAGATGAGAGACCTTACCCAGCATGTGTGTTAGCAGGTGTCAGTTGTCATTCACACTCCAAGCACTGCCACAGTAAGAACACAGCTCCCTCCTAGGCCACACCTGAGAGTGTGTGCAGAGTAAGGCAGCTGAGTGGTCTTAAAGGGCTGTTTGCTTCCTACAGGTCTCTCCTTATGCAACATGATTTAGGGATTGAGCTTGGGTGGCAGGCTTGCCAGCCAACAGTGCCTTCCCCTACTGAGTCAGCCCCTCAGCCTGGCTCTGGAGTTGTGAACTCTTTTTTTTTTTTTTTTCTTTTAAGATTTATTTATTATTTATACAGTATTCTGCCTGTGTATACGCCTGCCCCACCACAAGAAGGCACCAGATCTCATTACAGATGGTTGTGGGCCACCATGTGGTTGCTGGGAATTGAACTTGGGACCTTTGGAAGAGCAGATGGTGCTCTAAACCTCTGAGCCAGCTCTCCAGCCCGTGCTGAAACTCCCTGGGGAGGGGCTTAGCTCAACAATCAAAGCCTTGAGTGTGGCTTAATTAGCTTCAGGGATATTCCCTTCATTTTGTAGGTTCAGAGACTCATAGTGGGCACCTCACTGTCTGTCTGACACAAGTATGTACACACACACACACACACACACACACACACACACACGCACACACAAGACACAGGTTCGAATTAAGGCATTGAGCCCCGTCTTAGTGGCCCTGCAACTTTGTCCACCAGGCACATCTGGCCCAGGGCTGGGTCCATAGTTGAGTCCAGTATATACACAAATAGGTTAGTGCAGCGTTAGGAGTCTCTTCACAGATAGAGGCTATTAGTCCAGGCTGAGCCCCGCTCTCCTACTGTTTGGGGAGAGGCCTTTGGCTTCCTTGAGGACTGGCCAAGCCAAACATCTGTACAGATGGAGTGGGACCAGGTCAGTCACTGTTCAGGTGTGTGCTAGGAACTCAGGGCCTAGCTACTGTCACCAAGAAGGCACACTTTTCTTTTTGCTTTTCTTGAGAAAGGGTTTCTCCGTGTAGTCCTGGCTGTCTTGAAACTTGTTCTGTACACCAGGCTGGCCTCGAACTCACAGAGATCCCTCTGCCTCCTGATGCCGGGATTCAAGTCGTGCACCACCTCGGCCTGGTACACCCTCTAAACATGGTAGAAAACTACTTGGGAACTTTTAAAAGAAAATTGGTTCCTCATCTCAGTGGACAAAGGCAGCCACAAAGGCCAGAGGAGAGGATAGGTTTCTCTCTGTGCTTTTAAAACCAGACCCTGTGTAAGCAACCGAAGACCAGACCTTTGTCCTCGGAGATCTCTGGCCTCCGGCCCAGGGATGAGGGTTTCTGGGGACTGGAGTGATATGCAAAGAGAGGGGGCTCTTAGCATTGTGCACTGGTGCGGGAGGTTGTTTCAGCACCTCCCCTCCCGGGACTCCCAGCTCATGGCTGAAGAGTACTTTTGAGTCAGTGCCCACTTCCTAGGTGGTCTAGAGGTGGGGACTTCCTGAGGGCGTCATCCGGGAAGATTAAAAGTCTGTATGAGGGATGGGATTAGGGCTGTGGAGTTCCTAGGTTCTGAGCTGGGTCAGGACGCCCAGGTGAAATAGGCGACCTCATCCAGGTCGACCGGGTAATCCGTGAGCAGCACCGGCGTCTTGTCAAAAAGCTCACCCTTGTAGCTGCGCCACTTGCCGGCGGGCAGATAGACATCTCGTTCCTGCTTACCCGGCTCCAGCACCGGTGCCACCAACAGCGTGTCCCCGATAAGGAACTGTGAGTCAATGCGGTGAGCCGTTTCATCCCCGGGTGCGATCCACCATAGGGGGCGCACGATGGGGTCGCCAGTGTCGGTGACCTCGCCAGCAAGCTCGAGCAGCAGTGGCGCCACAAGCGAGGCGCGAAGGGCGGCGAACTTGTGTGCGATGGCTACCACTTCTGCATCGTACTGCCAGGGCGGGATTGAAAACTGCATGGCAGGCATGAAGGCGGCCACCTCCAACCAGCGCACGTAGAGCTCGCGCTCCGGTCCCGGTCCATCTTGGCGGCCGGCTGTGCGCTCTGGCACCGCGTTGCCACCTACCATATCGGGCAGGATGAACGGATAGCCGAGCATACTGACGGTGAGCACTGCAGGGATAAGAGAGCGCAGTCCCAGGTCGTAGCCCCATACCGAGTCGCGGTCCACTAGGCGGAAGAAGCAGGAAATGTTCTGGGACTGGTACCCGACGCGGACCTCGGCCAGCGAGAAGAAGGGCAGCGCCATCTCGGTGTACCGTCGGCTCCACACACTGGGGTCGGGCAGAGGCCTGTAGGTGCTGAAGTCCCGGGGCAGGTAGCTGACCTCACCCGCATCGAACTTAAAGGAGGCCACGTTGTAGCGTGAGCGCAGGCGCCGTAGGTGTCCTTGGAACCACTCCCGGGCCTCCGGGCGCGTGAAGTCCAGTACCGCACCAATGCCGTTCCACCAGCGCACCAGCGCGGGGAGCCGGCCGGTGGGCTCGCGCACGAACAGCTCGCGCTCCACGCCCTCGCCGAAGCGCGATGAGTTGTAGTTGACAAACGGATGCACCCAAAGTGTGACACGGAAGCCAGCGTCTCGCAGGCGGCGGAACATGTCGGTGGCGTTGGGGAACTTGCCCTCGTCGAAATCGAAGTCGCCATAGGCGGGCGTGTACATGTCATCGATTTCCAGGTGGCTGCTGTTGAAGCGGTGCTGGCGGATCTGCTGGGCGAATTGCAGCACCTTGTTCTGGTCCACAGCACGCCCATACAGCGCCCACGTGGACCAGATGGGGTCTCGGAAGGCCTCTGACGCTGGTACCCTGGATGGCTTGTTGAAGTAACGCCGAACCATGTACTTGTGGATGGAGGTGACATCAGAGCCCACGCACACGCGATAGCTGAGCTCCGGCGCCGCAATGCGGCCAGCTGGTGGCTTGTAAGATGTGTCGTGGTAGCGTGCCTGCAGTCGCATCGAACGCTCCGTGCTGTTCCAGCCCAGGTGGAAAGGCACTGAATCGTTGACTTTGATGGCGGCCGCGCGTGAAGATAGCCAGTAGCGCTCCAGGATGCCCCCGAATGCGGCGTCAGAAGAGTAGACGTCGCTCGTGACAAATGGCTGCGGCTCCTGCTGGCCATCCAGTCGGATGGGCCAGTGTTGCGTCCTCATCTCAGCGCCGCCATACCAGTGCGCCGCAGCATCTCCCAGAAACATCGCGTGCTCTACAGCACGCCCTGGCGCAGCTTCTTCCCAGCGCACGCGGTAGCACATGACAGTGTCCTTGGGTCGTACAGTCTGGATGAAGAAGTGCAACGGGCGCCCATCGGCCGCCCGGGAGCAGCCAAGCAGGGCACCCTCCCGGCTGCAGGAGTCAAGGTCCAGCGCACCCGAACGGAAGGCCAAGCGGAAGACTTGCTCACCCTTCTGGTTACGGATGGAAAAGCCTCCACGGTTCAGGTCCAGCAGCTCGGCGCGCAGGCGTTCCGCCTTGCGGAGCGAGGCGCTGTAGTAGCACCAGGCCACAGCAGCCGCCAGCACCAGCAGCAGTCCCAGGACTGCGGAGCCCAGCAGAGGCCTCAGCTCTTTGGTGGCCTTGGGTTTGGCAGGAGAAAAATTGTCAGGCAGGAAAGTGTACATAGTTGCTGCTGGGATAACTTTGAGGCTTTTGGGGCCCGCGTGGCTACCAGGTCGGTGTCGGGGGTAGGCCTGGGGCATCAGTTCCTAGCTAAGGACGGAACTGCCACACCAGATCCATCTGAATCTGCCCTGCTGGAGTCTGCAAAGGGGGAGAGAGAGAGGGAAAACTGAACTTTCTATTCCACAATATTTCCATTTCTGCAGCTTAATTGAGGGGCCCAAGAGCTTGACAAATGGCAAAGGCAAGGGCTCTTATCCAGGGCAGTTGGTGTCTTAGCCTCCCTTTTCTCCCTCAGGCCCCACTGTTTGCCAAACTGGTGAGAACCATGTGAACCGGAGCGCCAGAAAAGCAAGGCACTATTCCGGATCGCAGCATAAGCAGCCCGGCGCTGGAGAGGGCTGAGAAGAGGGCTCACTCCACTACGTGTAAGGCGGTGGTGATGGCCCAGCCAGTTCATGGAGACCTTTAATGAGAGGCTTTCCTGCCTCTTAGCCCCAAAGGAGAGGGAACAGCCCAGTCATGGGATTTGGTCTTAAGTCTAGCTACATGGATAGCTGGAAATTAAAGAAGATGCTCACAAAAAATTAATTAATTAATTAATAAAAAAAAAGACACAGCCACATTCAGTCACAGAGACTGGTTTAGAGGAAGGTAGGGCTGGGTCAGGAGCTTGGGGAATGACCTCGTTGTTATGATCTGTCCATCTTAGTGCTTAAACTCTACCTGGCTCTCAGCTGGCTACCACCAAGTCCATTTCTCTGCCCATGTTTCCCGCTCTGACCCCAGGAGAGAAGCCGGAAGCGTTTCGGTCAAGGCTCAAGGCTTCATATGGTTTCAGCATACTTTTCTATGCAGCCCACCCAGGGAAGTGGCCCTGAGTTTGTGATTCTTCTGCCTTAACATCTGGACAGCTGCGATGATGAGGACACAGCACATCTGAGCTCAGCTACCTTCTGATTCCTGATGCCATGTCCAACCAGAGCCCACTAAGCTCTACACACACACACACACACACACACACACACACACACACACACACACACACCAACCTAAATCCTCAAGTCACCTGCTTCTAGCTTGATAACCTCTCCTTTGCCTACCTGCTCTTCTGGCCACAGATGCCCACCACCACACATATAAACACACAAGGTGTGTGAAACATGGAGACACGACTGCAGGGAAACTTAAGACTTTTGGGGAAGGTTTGTCTCAACCTGCTGAAAAGGTCACTAACTCTTCCTATCTCAAACCCTCAGGGCAGAGTCCAACAAAGAAGCAGCACCTGCCAGGTGCACACACAGGCAGACACACTGCTGTCAGTGGGTTGCCTAACTCCCCAGCTGGGGGGAGGGGAGGGGGAGGGGGAAGGGAGGGGGAGGGGAGGGGGAGGCAGATGGCAATTAGTGGCTTCCCAGACGTCAGTGTCAGTCTGTCTCCAGTGACTTCCAAGGTGATTAACCGCTCAGATTCTCTCCCATGCAGAATCCATCACGAATGTCAGGTGCAGGGGCTGGAGAGATGGCTCAGCAGTCAAGAGCAATTAAGTTCCAATGGATCCAGGCTTCTAGTTCCAGCACCCACATGGCTGCTCACAACTGTCTGCAACTCCAGTCCCAAGAAATCTTTTCTGGCCTCTGCAGGCACCAGGCATACAAGCAGGCAAGCACCAATACCCATAAAATACAAATAAATGCATCTTAAAAAGCGAGTGTGTGTGTGTGTGGCTCGCTGGAGAGATGGCTCAGTGGTTAACAGCAGTGGCTGCTCTTCCAGGGGACTCAGGTTTAATTCCCAGCACCCATGCGGCAGCTCACAACTGTAACTCCAGTTCCAGGGGACCTGACACCCTCACACAGACATACATACAGGTAAAACACCAATGCATGCATGCAAAAAAAAAAAAATCCAAATAAACAAAACCCCCAAATAATTAATTAAAAAGAAAAGAACGTCAGGTGCAGATGCTAGAATAATGCACTTGGCACCATTCTTTAACCCTTGTCACAGCTCTCTAACCTCTCAGGTCACACCCGAGACCCAGTCTGGGACAGCCTCTCACTTCCTCTCTGATTGCACAATTTAGATTTCCCCTGGCCTCCTGTAGGGTCCCAAGCCTGACTTACTGTTCACTCAACACAGCCAAGGCTACACTGGGCGCTAAGGGGCTAAGAGGGGAGAGTTTGATTCTGACTAGGAAAGACTCCTCCAGCCTCAAACCTTACATGTTAGGTTGGCCTTATCTTATGACTCCTGGAGGCCTGAGAAAGTCACCTTGATGCCTGGAAAGCCCTTTCAGCACTCAGGTAGAACCCATTAGGTTCTTTGATGAAAGGAGGAGCCTGCAGACTTAAGCACCCACTCTGTTGGGACCTCCAAATAAACCCACAGCATCCAATACCAGCAAACTTCGCGCTGTTGTTCTCAGTGTCCATGTTACAGATGGGGAAACAGGGCTCACCAGAAGTCACCCGCACAGCACTAACTGGAATCCAAACATCCTGCCTCCACCTTCCAGCGAGAGAGATGGGTGTGGATGGGTGAGGCCTGTCTTTTCAAAGGCTGCTGCAGCTTCTGCTTGCCACAGGCAGATCAGGACGATTTTAGGGGTGTGAAAGGGGCAATTTAATGGCATCTGGTATTGCCGCTATGGGGGAGGGACTCTGTGGCTCCAGGCTTAGTGGCGTTCAAGACCCCTGTAATCTGTAGCGCCTACCATCTATCTGGCCAACCACAGGCTAACACTAGCAGGAGGGATCTGCCCCAAGCGGGCCTGTATAGGCTCAGCCAAAGAAGTGTCTTCCTGTTCCCTTCACTCTCAACCTCAGACTTGGCTGCCACCCCCTAGCCTGCAGTGTAAGGGCGAGGGACCAGCTCAGCTCAACTGAGCCACTTGAGGCAGAGTCCTTTGTTGGACACAGTTGGGAAGGGAGTGGAAATGTCAAAGGCAATTCGATCCTGTCCCATCTCCCTCCCCTGCTCAGGGACAGGATCTGCCAGGATCAAGTGACTGCGCTGACACAGCCTGGAATACTACACACACACACACACACACACACACACACACACACCCTCCCTCTCCCCTGTGGCGCCACACCCGACACGGTCCGAAGGGGCGGAGGAAGGTCAAGTGACCTGTCGCCCTGAGCAGGGGTTCAGGTGTCTAGGGTTGCTCTACCAACTAGAGAAAGTTCAGGAACGGTGCTCCGTAGGCAGCTCATCACCCCTCACTGGGCCTCAGAGGCCTCCCACTGGGCTCACTCACCGCAGTGACCACCACACGGAAGAAGGGAACAAGGAGGTCTTCCGGCAGATCCTTTCTCCACGAGAGCAGGAGTTGAGCAGCCACTGCCCTGCGGCTTGCTGCCTGGCTGGGCACCATGGAGCCCCTCCCGCGCCCCGCCCTCGGCCCCGCCCCGCCCTCCAATGTGGGTTCAGGCCTGGGACTCCAGCCCCACCCCTGGCGCCCCGCCCCTCCCCCACAGCCTCAGGAAGCTCTGCAAGCCTTGCCGGGACTTTCTTCCCACCGCCCAAGCCCTGCCCTTTGGGCACGCCTCTAGTTTGGTGCCTCTTAGTTCTACTCCCGCCTCAGGCGCCGCCCTTGCCAGGCTTTGGCTAGCTTGGCTCGTCCCCGGGCCTTATGGGAGAGGTAGTTCTGAAGGAAGAAGGCGAGCTGAATGTTGGGGTTCTTGCAACTCCAGGCTAGGTTTGCTATGTGTATGAGTGCTTCACGAGGTGAGGAGGCAGAGGGTAGCTGTGGTGGTTTAAGTAAGAATGGCTCCCATAGGCTAATATATTTGAATGCTTAGGCAGTGGACATGGTACTGTTTGAAAGGACCACAGGACTAGGAGGCATGGTCTTGTTGGAGTAAGTGTGACCTTGCTGGAGGAAGCGTGCCACTTGGGGTGGGCTTTGAGGTTTCAAAAGAAATGTTTCAGAATGTAGAATCTGTTTCTCCAACACCATGCCTGCCTGTTGCCATGCCCTTCACCATGAGCACGATGGACTAACCTCTAGAAGTGTAAGCAAGCCTCCAATTAAATGCTTTCTTTTATAAGAGATGCCGTGGCGGGGGGCTAGAGATGGCTCAGTGGTTAAGACCACTGGCTGCTCTTCCAAAGGACCCGGTTCAATTCCCAGCACCCACATGGCGGCGGCTCACAACTGTCTGTAACTCCAGTTCCTCTAATGGCCTCAACCAATGCAAATAAAGCAAAAATAAAATTTAAAAAGACAGTAGAGAGAGAGAGATGCCATGGTCAGTGTGTCTTCACAGCAACATAACAGTGACCAAGAAGCCTTTGGGACTCCACTCCCTCCAGGTTTGGGCAGCTGGGTACTTTTAAGAACCAACACAAGGCCAGAGATAAGGTAAGCAGATAAAGGCTCTTGCCACCAAGCTTGCTGACCCAAGCTCAACTCCTGGAACCCACAGGGTGGGAGAAGAGGGCAGACTCCCACAAGTTGGCCTCTCATCCCCACACATCGCACAGAAGTGTGAAAATAGGTGTCACAGTTCTGGGATGACCCCTGTGCTCCTGGTTGACACCCCAGTCAAGAGCTTGTAGACCCAAACAGCTCATGCTCCACGCTGTCAGTTTTCACAGGACCAGACCAGAAGCGTCCCGGTTTCTGCTTAGTATTTAGCAGTGCCCACTCCCTGCTCCTCCTGTTAGTGACAGCCTTCAGTTAGAAATGCCCATGGTGTGCCATACCCTTCCCCCTAAAGTGAGCGGTGGTGCACGCCCGGAGATTCCAGAACCTCCTCCGACCCCACCCTCCAGCGGTTCCCCTGTGGGACAGAGCTGATCCATTCAATTTGAGGTTTCTTGATCAGGAGTCCTTCCAAAATTATGGCCTGCAGCTCTTAGACTTGGGTGGGCGAGGGCAGCAAGGGTGTCTGAGCACAGAGAACATTTGGGAGGCTCTAATGGAAACCTGGGACCTGAGGTGTGAGAAGAATCTATGTGGGGCCCCTGAGGAACACGTCGGCCAGAGGGTCTTCAAGTAGATCTGCGTGGCCAGTGGGACTCAGTTGTCAGCGGTGATAGGGAGGACAGTGGCAGGACTAGTGCTATGTGGGTGGGGGGGCACTCAGGGATGTACCGATGACTTGGGGAAGAGGGTTTTCCATCTAGATCTTTCTGGGTAAGGACACAGGAAGCAGCCTTTACAGTGAAGAGTTTATTGCTCCGCCTCCTCCTCTTCTTCCTCCCTTATCCCCGGTCAAAGCTTCACCAGGAACCGTAGACAGGACAGGTCTCAGACACGAACTCAGGATGGACGACATAGTTGTTTCTCTGGGCACCACCGGTCTTCTTAAAGTGACTTGTGTCCCACCTGCAAGGAGAGATGAGGCTGACTCCCGTTCTCGATATTAACCTTACCTCAGCATTTTCTCTCTGACACTGGCCTCACGTTCTCCTGCTGGATGTCTGATACCCAAGTCATAACTTCCCAATCCTGACTTCTTACTCGCTGTATAAAGCCTCGATTGAACCCAATCGCCTTGAGTCTAGGTCTGTGGCTAACTCAGTCCCTTAAGGCGGCCCTCTGTGTGGGTTTTCTGGTCTCTAGGAACCGTTGACTGCCCATGACACTGGCGCCCCCTGGCTTTAATTTCCTGCCTGTGCACAGCAACCAGCATTCCCCCCCACCCCACCCCCTCCACCAGTCTCCTGGCCACCCTCCAGTATGCGCCAACCTTACCTAAGGTTGGGAAACGGGTAAAATGACGGCGGGGGAGTTGTAACAGCACATTGCATCCCGGGCCGGTGATCGTAGGGCAAGACACTCCTAGTGACAGAAAAAAATAGCAGGGAGGGGTCAGGTCTTTTTGATATCGTTGTATCCCAGACCAAGAACAGTATCCGTCCTGTTGTTCCTTCCTTGTCCGTCATAAGCCCCACCGCAGTGCAGCCTCTGAGAAGGCTCCAGGAAATCCCTTCCCCACCAAAGCCTGGCTTTTGCCACCAGGATTCTGGGGAGGATCAGACATAGTCTTTAGAATCCGGCATCTCCCCATGCCCGTTTCCGTAAGACAGTGACTTCTTCAACGCAAAGAAATAGGCAGCGAGAGTGTCTAGACCTTCTAAAAGGCACTTTTGCACACCCCCGCCCCTTCTGAGGGAAAAGATCCAATCTTTGACAGTAAATCAGCGTTGAGGAAGGGTAGAGGATCATCACAGGATTAGGGACAGGGTTCGAGACCCTTCTGCCCAGTTCTAAACAGTCACAGACTTGGAAGGTTCCCTGCAGGCTCCACCCGTATTGTCTGCTGTGGCTGGATGCAGGTTGGGTGCTGTGTTCCTTTGTAGCTTAGCTTTAACACCCAAAGAAGCCAAGGACCCTGTGAGAAAGCAGTACCGGCTTCCTTGCCCCCAGCAATCTTACTACCTCCTACTGACTGTACTCCGAGGCCCAGGCAAGAGAGAAGGAATATTCTGCAATCTAGAACCTCTGTCTCCAGACCCAGGTGTCTAGTATGGATGGGCCCAGGGCCCGAGAGCGTAAGGAAAGGGTGTGGCCGAGGAGAGGGGTTTTGAAATCCTTTTAAACTGTTCTGCAGGATCTCGGTCTCCAGAATACAAACACTTGTTATGTTGACCTTGAGCACGGTTGGAAAGGACAGGATTGAGGACTTGGGAGTAACCTTCGTGCTGGTTCCCCGCCTTAGCAGTTCGCTTGTGCCCTGGGGCCCTGCAAGCAGGCAGAAGCCAACGGGGCCTGGCATGGAAACAACGGGGCTGCAATGAGGCTGCAGGCAGAGGGCTCGCAGCCGAGCAGAGCAGAGCGGGACTTTAGGGGGCGCGGGGCTCGTTTGTGGGTAGAGCCCGGCTAAGGCGGGCGGTTCCCTGCGAACCTTACAGTCGGCTGGTCCGAGCACAAAGGCCGCAGGCGGCGTTCTGCGCTGGGCTCCCCCGTGGTGCAGTAGTCCATCCCGCGCAGACAGTAGTGGCGGCCCGAGCAAGCGCTTTCGTATCCTTGGAACGGCAGGCGGCCTGGTAGAGGGTCCACGCACCCGCAGCGGGGCGCAATCTGTGGCAGAGTCCGGTTCCGGGACAGCGAGTTCAGCATGTTCACCACAACCTCGCGCTCTGAACCCGGAGTTCAGGATACCCAAACACAGTGTCAGAGGGATGGGAGAAACAAAAGTTAGAGCCAGAGTCAAACAAACAAACAAACAAACAAACAAACAACAACAAACCGGGAACAGAGCCACAGTTGCACCCCGTGTCCCCCATCCTGCCCTCTGGCTTCCTCCCTTACACTCAGTAATCCTCTTCCACTCAATCCGTTTACCGTAGGCATTGAGGCGCTCCGGCTTAGGAGGGTACTGCAGCGGCATTCCTCGCACTACTGTCTCCATGCCGGCATCCTGGAAGTGACACACGTGCTACCTTAAGCTCTGACGCGAAACAGTTGCTCCCTCCGCCATGCGTGTGTGTTTAATGTCTTCCCAGAGTACCCACACTTTGTCCTCAGCAACTCCCCTACACTCCTGGATTGTTTGGAGTTGTTGCTGGGCAACGCACTTGCTCCGCCTACACTGCGAGGGCAAGGTAGGCATGAGGATGCTAGGACCCCCGGCAGCGGTCGGTGAGAGAGGTGGTTTAGCCTGACAACTCTGCTTCAGCATTTACCTATATGCCATTTGTGTCTGCGCCTCTCTAATGTGGGGAGGGGGCTATGGTTAATATTGCTTGTCCATCAGAATCCCTTGGGGGAACTTTTAGGGGAAAAATCCACTTCACGAAAAAACCCTATTTCACAGGGGTTCAGTCAGCTTTCAGCCTACATTTAAGATTTGAGTTTGCCTCACATTTCCCTGAAAAAGGCCTGGGCTTCTCTGGGATTCCCTATCTCAGTCTCTGGGACTCTGCATTCACCTTGCCACCCAGCGATTTCATTCTTCTCCTGGTCCTTGCTCCCATTACAAAGGAGTGGAAGGCGGGGCAGGGAGGAGGCAGCGCATTACTGACTCAAGGGCAGCACTGATGTCATAGTAGCCCGAGTAGGTGAGGCAGCAACTACTTGGCAAGTTTCAAAACAGTCAAGGAGTGCACACCAGCCATGTCCCCAGCAAGCTGGGTCAGAGACTGAGACCCACGGACCTGTCACAGTCCAGCTCCCGGCCTCCATTGTCAGCTAAAAATACAGAAAACCCTAGTTTACAGAGGGGCAAAGAGTCACTGCCGAGTGGAGATGGTGTGTGTGTGTGTGTGTATTCGTGTCCCAGATTTTAGACAGTTGTGGCAGACACAGTGTGGTACCTTAGGCAGTCGGGGAAGACAGGTGGTATACTTGTTCCAGTAGCTGTTGTACGGACTTGTCTTCCATGTGCTGCACCGGTCACTGTCCAGGTAGCTTGTACAGCATTTGTTCTCTTCATCATAGGAGTGGAGATTGTCAGCATTACTTCTTGGGCCACCCACAGCTTGGGACCGTCTAGAACTTTCTTCTCTGGTCTCTATCACAAGGCTGACCCTCCCTGATCCCAGGTTCCATGCCCGGGCTTGAGATGCCCTGCTATTTATTTACTCATTTTAGAGATGGGATCTTGCTATATAGCCTGATATTCTGTGTAGCCTGAGCTAGCCTCAGTCTATCATCCTGCCTCGACTTCCCTAGTGCTGGGATTATAGGCCTGAAACACCATGCCCTGTTCCCCCCACCCTCTTTTTTTTTTTTCCATTGAGTTACAGATCATGTCTCACCTAGGTAATGTCTTTGAGCAAGGTTAGGCTCCATTGGGCTATCAGATCGCACTCTGGCTGCACTCCCTTTTCAGTCAGCTGGCCTGGAAATGAGGTCCCCCCCCCCTCTACCATATCTAGGCCTCAAGGTCTGCCGGTTCAAAACTGCTTGACTTTCTCCCCTCTTCCTCTATGATCTCATCCTTGTGTCATGCTTAGCACACTGCGCCCTGCACTGCGCAGCCTGGCTTCAAATTCCAGCACTGCAGAGGAAACAAGTGCAGGGCTGTGGTGAGGCCTAAAAGAGGCACTCTGTACAAATGCTGAACACAGCAGCTCACACCTGCAATTCCAGCAGGCTGAGGCAGGAGAATTGCTTGGAGTTCAAGGCCCAGTCTGGACTATATTGTGATATCCTGATTAAAAACGCCAAAACAAACAAAAAGCCCTGGTAATTCCAGTCTCGAGGAGGCAAAGACAGGGGGATCGAAAGTTTAAGGTCTTCCTTAAGGCCAGCTCTGGGTTACATGAGAGACCCTGTAAAGAAGAGGCATGTGTGTGTGCATGCATGTGTGTGCGTGTGTGTGCATGCGTGTGCATGCATGTGTGTGCATGCACTCTGGGTTATATGAGAGACCCTGTAAAGAAGAGGTGTGTGTGTGCGTGTGCTCATGCACATGTGCATGTGTGTGTGTGTGTGTGTGTGTGTGTGTGTGTGTGTGTAGGAGCAAAAGGAGGAAAAGAATGCTTGGTACACAGGAAGCTATCCTGATTAGCCCACTGATCTCCTTGCTCCATCTTTGAGACCATACAATTTAGCATCAACATAGAAGCTATGACACTTTCCACAAGCGAAATTTAACTATGATACTATTCTAGTTCAACAATATTTCAACACTGCCCCATCTCTTAACCCTGTCTTACAAGACCCTTTGTGGTCCATTGCCCCAAAGTCTGAAAGACAGACAGGATGAAGGAGAACTCAGCCCTAACAGTACACTCTAGTAATCTCAGCATTTGTGGAGCTTAGGTTAAAGGGTCACAGAAAGGTCGAGACCAGACTGGGTGACACTGTGTAATTCTAAGCTAGCCTGGGTTACAAAAAGACCCTGTGGGTAAAGGCATTTGCTACCAAATCTGACAACTGGTGTTCAATCCCCGGGGCTCGTATAAAAGGAAGAGAGAACTCAGAGCCATCCCTAACCTCTGCCTATGGGCTGCAACATGGGCTTGCCTCCCCGTATACACACAACATTAGTAAAAGAATGTAATAGTATTTTAAAAGGCTGGGTATGGTGGCAGAGCTCCTATAGCACTCAGGAGGCAGGGGCAGGGACAGGGGCAGGGGCAGGTAGACCTCTATGGGTTCTAGGCCAGTTTGGTCTAGATACCTAGTTCTGTGCTGGCCAAGGGTATATAGCGAGACACTGTCTCAAAACAAAACAAGTGCAAAATCCTACAAAACCATAAAAGAAGTGCAAGAGAAATAGCTGTGGAAGGGAGGGGAGGAGTACAAACTGAGTTTGAGGTGTTTCAACATCCAGGTCAAAGAGCAAGAGAGTAGGATGCTAGTGAGAGGTCAACTTGTCCTGAAAGATTTGGGATTATAGTAATTAAAACCATGAGGCTGGAGAGATGGCTCAGCAGTTACAAGCACTGACTGCTCTTTCAGAAGACCTGGGTTCAATTCCCAGCACCCACATGGCAGCTCACAACGGTCTGTAACTCCAGCTCCAGGGGAGCTGACACTTTCATACAGGCAAACCTCCAATACACATGAAATAAAACTCCAGTTCCAGGGGACCTTACACCCCCCCACACACACAGACACCACATGCAGGCAAAACACCAACGCACAGGGAAATAAAAATAGACAAATAATTTTTTTCCGTTTTTTTTTTGTTTTTGAGACAGGGTTTCTCTGTGTACCCTTGGCTGTCATGGAATTGCTTTGTAGACCAGGCTGGCCTCGAACTCACAGAGATCCACCTGCCTCTGCCTCCTGAGTGCTGGGATTAAAAGCACTGACAAATAATTAAAAAAAAATAATTAGGCTAGATGTGGTGGCACATACTTTTAACCCCCCAGCACTAGGATGGCCAAGGCTAACACAGAGAAACCCTGATTAGAAAACACAAAACCAACTACCCAACCAAAATAATTAAAGCCATGGATGGGCTATGTAAAAATGGCTTTAGGAGAAGAGAAGAGAAGATGGCTCTGGATTGCACCCCGAGGAACCTCACATTCCCACAGTGAATGTACCAAGGACCCAGGGAAGCTGAGGGAGGAAGTTCTTTCTCAGAGTGAGTGGTCAGAAGAGTGAAAGGCAGGGCTTGTCCCTGAGGGTAAATGCTAAGGGTTCCCGTGGGTGCGACAGTCTCACGCACAACTGCAACCTCAGTGTTCTGGACCCCCAGCGTTAACTTGGAGTTATCACTTCATTCTGCAAATACTTATGAAGGTGTGTATGAAACCCCGTGATGGAGAGGAGACAACATTTTGAACTTAAATGGACCAGGGAGACAGGCCGTGAGCGTTTAGCCAGAGAGAGGCGATTTTTCACTAACTGAGCATAGACTATGTTTCTGAGAAAGAGAAGAAGGCAGCATTTTTAGGTAGAAGGAAAATGTCCCAGGCTATAGAGGGCTGAAAGACATGAAGATGGAGGAGACTGTTGGAAAAGGGTTGCTAAGAAGATAGGCTGTAAGAGGGGGTTGGTGAGGGAAAAATCCAAGTCGTGAGGGGAAGTTCAGGATGGAGAGAGGTTCAAGTTGAGGGCCACTGCTGGGGTCATTTCTAAGGTCAGAATTGGGAAGAGGCCAAGGACCCTACCTTCATCTTGAGAGAGCCAGTACTTCTCAGGCAAATAAGGGTGGCCTGAGACGGAACTCTTATAGGTATAGTCCTGTGCAGCACACTTAGCCATCTTCTGCAAGGCCTCCGGATCCACGTGGCGGTGCATAGTCTGAGTCAGACCCTGAGCGGAGAGGGAGGAGAGGGAAAGTGGCTAGCGGCAGGGAGGTCCCAAGCGTTGGGACCCTGCTGGAGCTGTTCTAGCCTTTCTTGGAAAGGTCGGCCTGGCTGGGTTCCCACCGATCCCCAATGCCCGAGGGATGGGTTCTCACGTCACACTGGACCTACTTTCTGTTTTCATTTTAATTTTTGGTTGGTTGAGTGTTGGTGTGCATCACACACATGCAGTGCCTTGGAGAGGCCAGAAGAGGGCATCAGAAGGCCGAGCATTGGAGTTACAGACATTGGCCAGGCGCCCTGCGGGTGGTGGGAACTGAACCTGTTCCCTCTGCAAGAGCAGCCAGTGCTCTTAACCACTGAGCCATTTCTCCAGCTCCCAGGCCTGCTTTTAAAATCATTTTTACTTCCCCTTTCTCTCCCTTGTCGTCTCATCTAAAGTTGACACTGGGATCAGCTAAGGTTGACTTCATTCTGTTGTTTCCTGTTTCCTGGTAAGAGATGTGTCTTCTCTTCTCTCTCCTGGACTGTGCACTCACTGGGAACAGGGCCCCGAGTCTCCTCTGTGGGGCCAGTGGACACAACCTAGGGCTTCAGGAGAGGCTGGCTCCCTGGGAGCTGACTGCCCTAAGGCAGATGTTAGGGCAGATAGAAAAAGGCACCTGGGACCTCGAAACAGGATGGGTTTGGTAGGATACCTGCCACTGGCGAGACCCCGATTCTGCTGTGTCTCTTTCTCTGACGCCAACATTATTGCCCTTAACCTCGAGGTCCACTTTGCTCTGGTCCTCATTCAGCCTTGATATTTTTCTTGTTCGTATTCTGGACTCTGGGCCCCTGCACTTATTGAAGTTCACCTCACTCCTTGTTTGAATAGATCTACGGAGACCCAAATGAAGACCTTCTTTTTCAGGGGTCCCCTTGTCTTCAGTTTGAGGGTTTCATGAATCTCTATAAACAGCCAGTCTAAAGAGCCGAGACCTGCTCGTACGTGACCCTATGATTTCAAGAATAAAGGGCTCTGTGTGTGTGTGTGTGTGTGTGTGTGTGTGTGTGTGTGTGTGTGTGTTGTCTGGTTGCTCTCAGAAAAGTCCTTAGCTCAGGACCTTCTGGGACAACGTGTGCCTAGCTAATGTTGTCCTGCCTTAGCTGGCACAGTGACATTCCCATGTTGGGTGGAAGGCAGCGTGGGCGCTGTATGTGCAAGGATGCCACGGTTCAGCACTTCCCTGAGCTGTACATACAGAGTCTAGCTACATTTAAACCTACACAGATGTGCACCCATATACACACTCACATTAAACACACACACACACACACACACACACACACACACACACACACACACAGAAATAGTCACTCAAGGCTGAATTAGTAACGTGTCTGCTAGGCGAGCGTAGAAACCTGAACTTGGCTCCTCAGCACCATTGTGAGAAAGCTGAGTACAGTAAAGCATGCTTCCAGTCTCTCCACCCTGGGAGCATGGAGCAGAAACAGGCAGATCCCTAGAGTTCACTGCCAGTAAGACCAGGGCGATCTGATCTCTGAGTTCAGTGCTCCCTTAAAGACCGTGTCACAGCAAGGTTGATGGAGGATGCTGGGAAGATGGCTCAGTAGTTAAGACCACTTGTTCTTGCAGAGGGCCTGGGCTGGCTTTCCAGCCCCCACATGGTGCCACAACAGTCTAGAAACTCCAGTCCCAGGGGTTCTGACGCCCTCTCCTGACTTCCATGGGCACCAGGCAAGTGCACGATAGGCAGACATACATGCAAACAGAACGTTAAAATAAGAGGGAGAGTTAGGGGCTGGAGAGATGGCTCAGTGGTTAAGAGCACTGACTGCTTTTCCAGAGTTCAATTCCCAGCAACCACATGATGGTTTATAACCATCTATAATGTGACCTAATGTGCACTATATACATAATAACTAACTAACTAACTAAATCTTTAAAAAAGAGAGAGAGAACAATTGAAAGAGACTCCCCCAAATCAACCTCAGGCCTCCACTGGTGTGTACCCCCATCCTGCCACCATGCACACACACACAGAGGAAGGGGAGGGGAGGGAGAAAGAGGGGGGATTTAGAAGCACTCACAGGCACCATCCTTTTTTGTGTTAGACACTTCCCTCAGATGTTTGTGATCTCTGCTCCTGTTTATAAACAGCAAACTAAAAAAGCTTGTATCCGAGGCCTTGAGCAATTTTGCCTACTACCAGCCCCCACTGCCAGCCCCCATTGCCAGCCCCCACTACCAGCCCGGGCTATTGCTTGCAGACTCTGCCACCAGTGTCCTCACACCTTTCCTCTTGTGGGGAGCTGACTCTTTGGAAAGACTCTTTGGCCTAGGAAATTGGCCCAGCTGCCATCCAAGAAAAGGGCCGCTAGGTGTTTCAACAGTCAGTATATGGATGCTCATCTGCTTTCAAGATTCTTGCCAAGGCCCTCCTGGAGGTAGGTGGTGGTGGAGGTGAGTGGGGTAGGGGTGAAAGTGGGTGGTGGTGGTGGTGGCGGTGTTGGAGGTGGGTGGTGGTGGTAGTGGTGGGTGGTGGTGGTGAGTGGGGTAGGGGTGAAAGTGGGTGGTGGGTGGTGGTGGTGGGTGGTGGGTGGTGGGTGGTGGGGGTGGTGGTGGTGGGTGGTGGTGGTGGTAGAGGTGTTGGAGGTGGGTGGGGGTTGTGGGAGAAGCCTTGTGACTTTTCAGAGACAAAGCCAGGTTAGTGGGTTTAAATGACTTTCAAATACTCCTATTTTAGTCTCGGTCCTGCTGTCTCACCTTCCGTTTCAGAGGACCAGAACTGCCAATCCCCGAGCCTTTTTGACTTCCACAGCCTTCAGCTGACCGGTGTCAGGCATCCCACTGCTGGCTTCCTTCCCACCCACACCTCAGATGTACTGGGCCAGTTACTGCTCCGTCAGTTTTTTTCTGGCCCCTTGTCACCATCCTTGTGACTCTGGATGGCAAGCATCCATTTGCTGCAGTTTCAGGCAGGGGTCAGCATGCATGTGTGTTCAATTTTAACCCGGAGGATTACCCTTCTTTATGTACTCTGTATACTAATCAGTTACATGTTGCAAATCTCTCAGCTTGTGGCTTTTTTTTTTCCTTTAATTTTCTTTATGGCGTCTTTGATGAACAGAAGGTCCTAATTTAAACTGGTTGAATTATTAATGTTTGATGGCTAATGCTTTTTATGAGTAAAGGAATCTCTCCATACTCCCAGATAATGGACCTAATGTCCTGTATTTTCTTCTGAAAGCTATATGGCATTACTTTCCAAATTTAATCTGCCAGGACTTTCATTTTGGGTGTGGTGGAAGTTAGGTATTAGTTGTATTTCTATCCATATGAATAACTAGTTTTTCTTACTAGGCACTCTACTTTTCCCCTATGGTTTGGCCATGCCACCCTAAGCCTGACGAATCTTTCCCGTAGCTTTACTGTCAACCATTTTTGCTGAATACCATGCTTATAATGTATGAGTCTGTTCTTGATAGATGCTATTTTGTTTATTTGTCTATGACTTTCTATAACTTTGTAATCAATATATGTAATTCATATCTGTTTTGGAAATTCCTTATCATCTGTGAGGGAGGGAGAGAGAGAGAGAGAGAGAGAGAGAGAGAGAGAGAGAGAGAGAGAGAGAGAGAGAGAGAGAGAGAGAGAGAGAGAGAGAGAGAGAGAGAGAGAACAACTGCACATGTCTGGACATTTGTGTGAAGGCTCAAGCCAGGTGCAGTAGGGCATGTCTGTAATCCCAGCACTTGGGAGGCAGAGGCAGGCGGATCTCTGTGAGTTTGAGGCCAGCCTCATCTACAAAGTGAGTCCAAGACAGCCAAGGCTACACAGAGAAACCCTGTCTCAAAACAACAACAACAACAAAAATCCCAAGGTCAGGTCAATGTCCAGTGTCTTTCTCTGTGATTCTCTGCCTTACTTTTGAGGCAGGACCTCTCACTGCACCCAGAGCTAACTGGTTCATCTAGCTTGCCTAGCTAGAAAGTCCCAGGGCTGCTGACTCTAGCTCTCCAAGCCGGGATTACAGAAATGCGTCACTGCGTCACTGCGCGTGGCTTTTTACACTGGGGGTTGGGAACCGACTTTACATCCTTGTACTTACACAGCAGGACTTCACAAATGGAGCCACCTCCTCAGTTCCATTTTAAAAGACTGGTTTTGAGACAGGGTCTAGCTATGCAGCCCTGGGTCTCTTGGAACTCTCTGTGTAGACCAGGCTAGCCTCAAACTCACCTGCCTTTGCCTTCCAAGTGCTGGGTGTGCACTGCCATACTGGCCTTAAGAAGTGTGTGTGTGTGTGTGTGTGTGTGTGTGTGTGTGTGTGTGTGTGTGTGTGAAGCACGGTAACAGCTTATACAAGTCTGTTCTCTCCACCATGTGGGTCCCTGAGATTAAACTCAGGTCGATCAGGTGCTTTTACCCACTGACCATTTGACAGGCTTTTAAATTAATTTTTTTTGGGGGTCTACAGAATACAAATAAAGTTTATTGTACAGATTTAAGACTTCATATTTCATAGCTCACTAAAGCTAAATAATAATTAGGTGGCCTAAATATCTTCCTCCCAGGCTGTCGCCTAGGCTGGTTTAAAATGAGCTCCTTCAGCCAGTCTCTCGAGTGGCTGAAATTGCAGACAAGCACTGCTCTCCCCGTTTTCCATTTGCTTTCAATTTTATTAAAGTTGCTCAGACCATTTGCTTTTATCTATTTTCTTCTAGATCTTCGGTTAGAAGTGGTTTTTATTCGTCTGTGTTTTGTCTTTCTCGAGAAAACTATAGATTTGTCTGAGTCTTATCAAAAGCCAATGTTTGACCTATATTCCTTGCCCTTTGAGTTAAAGTTTTAAAATTTTGTTAATTCCAGTATCCAAAATCCTCAGTGGTAAAGTCTTTTATTTCTGGTGATTCTGTAATATGATTTTTACTCTCTCTCTCTCCCTCCCTCCCTCCCCCCCCCCTTGAGCAGGAGCAGTGTTGGAGGTGTAATCTTAGGGCCTCATGTTTGCTAGGCAAGTGCTTTACCACCAAGAAATGCCACCAGCCTTGATTTGTTGCCTTATAGCTTAGCTATGTTGGTCTGGCCTCACTTTGGAAACCTGAAGACCTGCAGTGAGAATGTTTTCTCGCATAGAAGTTATACAGTGAGTGAATTCGTGCATGTGTGTGTAGGTGTGTGCGTGCATCTGTGTGTGTAAAGTGCCTTGTATTCCAGTGTGGAGCTCACAGATATGGCTCCTCTACTTTCAGCTAGTTTAAAATAAATGTCTCTCATAGTGTTGGCTAGCATTTTCTGGCAGTATATTTATCACTCATGATTGTTTAAAACAAAATTAAAATTAAGAAGTGACTTTATGTGAGATTTAGGGCTTTATTTTGAGACAGGTATCCATATACAGCCCAGTGTGCCCTTGAACCTGCCATCCTCCAAGCCCCGCTCCTCTTTGTTATAAAGCATACTTAGATAAAGATATTTTTTAAACATTCTATTCATAAATTCTTTTTGCTATTACCATAGGATCTAATTCCCCACATTCATTGTTTCTCTTCTATCCCTGAGGTGGACAGAGGGGAATGTGGTACCCATGCATAAAGACATGCCTTATGGACATTTCTGGCCTGTTCTACAGCTAGCCCCCAAACATTTGCACATCCCCATCGCTTGGAACTTTCAGCTGTTCTATCCTTTTGTTGTTGTTGTTTGTTTTTCGAGACAGGGTTTCTCTTTGTAGCATTGGCCGTCCTGGAACTCCCTCTGTAGACCAGGCTGGCCTTGAACCTACATAGAGCCTCCTGTCTCTGCCTCCCTGAGTGCTGGGACTACAGGTACGCACCACCACGCCTGGCTTTAGAACCTATTCTGATAAATGTAAAGCAGCCCCAGCCAACACTTGTGAGGCTGGTGTCGGAGGATTATGATAGCCAGTTTAGACTACACAGTGAGGCCTTGCCAATAAGCAAATAAACAAATACATAAATAACTATAAACACAAAGATAGCCGCATGCCAGCCATGCAGACACACATGACTATATACTCTATCCATACCACCCATGGCCTCTACTTACTGGGGTCACAAACTTGTTCGCTTCCCAGGCCCATAAAGGTGGGTCCTTATAGACCTCCTTGATGGAGGTAGGAGCCCTGTAGGAGTCACTGTAGGTGCTGATGGGGGTCTTGGTCTTCCGGGAGAAGAGGAACATGGTGTGGGGTCTCAGGGATGCTGTAGTGGGCGCCGCCTATCAAGGACTCCTGCTGGACATGAGTGACCACCCCTTCCCCTAGATAGCCCACGCCTCCAGCCTGGAAGGTGCCCCTAGCCGCTGTGACCCCCCTCCTTTGGAGGACCTCTCAGTGTCTTCCCCCTCAGCGTTCCTGCTCCCACCCCACCCAGCTTCCTTTCCAGGATGGGCAGTGCCCATTGTGATATCACCTGCCTTGCCCCATCCCTGCACAAAAGGCCTGGTTTCCTCCCTATGCCAGCCCCTTCCTGCCTTGAACTCCTCAAAATATCCAGTTCCCAAGAGTTCAGAAGGCCCAAGAGAGACTTCTCACTGTTGATGAGAGGTTCTGAGGGGTTGTGATTCACCTAGGGCCACTCATCAGGAACAAGTGCGAGAGGGGTGGGGTGGGGGTGGGGGTGGGGTATCAGTGTTTTCCCTTCCTCAGCCCCATTGCTGCGGCCCATACCCCAGGTAAGGAGCTGAGTCTGGCTTGTTTGATGCTTTTAATATCATTATTTGTGTTACACGATACACAACCAAGGATGATGGTCAATACTGCGATGGAAATGTTAAAAAAAATATTATACACGGCTCATGTCTTCCACACACCTTCTTGGAAATAAATTAGTGAGCTCGGAGAAACCTGGCTGGGTGGCAGCCACAGCCGAGGGTGGGGGAGTGTTAAGGCAGTATCTACAAGGGGTGGGGGAGCAGGGGCAAGCTAAGGCCCTGGCTCTTCCCCTTCAACTTCCAGACAGGGAAGGAGGAACTGTGTGCTCTCCTCGGACTCAGAAGCTACAGGCTGCCAGCTTCCTACCCCTACCCGCTGTGTATATACCACCTCAGTCTAAAGCCCTTGCCAGCTAGTGTCCTAGTGTGTCCATGCAGAGGGCGCTTTCCCATGGTGCTCAGGGCCACAGACACTAAGAATCCCCACAGGAAGTCAGCAGCAAAGGCAGCTGTCTGAAGAGAGGAGGCACCTGTGTTCTAGAAGGGTGAGTCAAAGAGCCCAGTGGGTGGGGTGGTAGGAGTTCTAGTTCTGGGGCCAGATGATGGGTGGTGGGGTGCTAACCAGGGCGGGCAAGGGGGCTCAGATGGGGACCACTATGGGCCTTGTGGCCCCTGCAGACACTTTCTGGCTTCCTTCGGTATTTTCCCATTATCTAGCAAGGATCTCTGCACTAGGGGAGGTAAGCTGGGCTGGAGGTGTGGGGACGGGAAAGTGTGCAGCCCTGGGTGTGCTGGAGGGAGAGGTGCTTCCGTTCCTAAGCCAACAGCTCTTCTCCTTCCCACCCGACCCCAGCTCCCAGCACTGGCCCCCGACACTGTGCCGATTTGAGGAGAAGCCATGAGAGAAACACCAGCATGTGTGGGGTCTCAGCAGAAGGCTCGGAGAAGCCACACTTTGGCCACACTGGCTCCATGAGAGGAGGGCACAGGCCTAGCAGACTGAGACTGTGTGTGCTTTCAGTTGTCTTTAGCCATGGGAGAACCTACCTCTTCAGTGAGCTGCATCCTCAGCCTTCCTCCCTCAGAACATCACACACACACACACACACAGACACACACAGACACAGACAAGCATACATTGACACACATACACACTGACACACACAGACACATACACACACACAGACAGACACACACATACACACACACAGACACCCACACACAGACACACATACACACGCACACAGACACACACACAGACACAGGCAGACACACACTGACACACACACCGACACCCACACACAGACACACATACACACACAGACACACACCGACACCCACACACAGACACACAGACACACACCGACACACAGACACACACACAGACACACACCGACACACACACACACACACCCTGGGTGCTTCCTATGTGAGTTCAAATACACACAGATCTCCTCATATTCACAGTCCTCTGCAGAAATTCCTGTAAAGAATTCCTTCAGGTATGAAAAGGCTTTGTCAGTAATGTCAGCTATTGTTTATTTTCCAGTTGAGAGGCCTGAAGCCCTGGAGAAGCCTGGCAATTGCTTAAGAGCTCAGGGAGCATGCCAGAGCTGGGACCAGAAGCCAGGCTTCTGATGGCCTGCCAGGCTATGTCCTTGGTCCACTGCATTCCCAGCAGCCTTTGACACAGTTAACGGACCACAGTCCTTTCCTCATCACAGACAGCCACCAGGTTGATCTGGACAGACAGGTTCAACACTCACACACACACACACCTTTCTGGAAGCCAGCCTCCTGGACCTTGGGCTAGGGTGAAATGGGGACGCCATATTGGAGGCCAGCCTTATCTCTTGCTTTCAGCCGGGAACCAATAGACAGAAGACTGAGGGGTAGGGATGAGGCAGAGGGACAGCCATTGTGGTTAGAGACCAGTGAGAACAGGCTTCTCTCTGAGGCCCATCTTACCCTCTCAACCCTCAGAAAGCAGGGAAGCAGGGGAACAGAGGGAGGGAAGAGGCCGTGGTCTAATGGGGGGCACAGCTTTGCCAGGCTCCCATCTGAAGAAGACGAGGGCAGAACACAAACAGGTCCATAGGCTGGCACGAGGGTGGGGAGAGGCGCTCTGAGTGTTGAGAACTGCCCGGTCAGTGGGGCCTTCACTTCTCCAAACCCCTCTTCTTCCTTTCCAGGCTGGGCTTGAGGGATTTATGGCTTCACTGGCGTGGGGCCAACCCCCCTTCCCCCAGGCCTTGTGATTTCTTCACCGGACTGCTTACAGCGGGCCTCTGGCCTCCAGTGCTGCCCCCTGACTACAGCGTTGGGAGGGGTGGCAGGGGGCTTGGGTGTAGTCCCCCCAAGTAACTGAACAGTGCCCGCTCCTCAGCCCCGGGGCTGGAGACAGACCCGGTTTCGGTTTCTCCGGCTCCATGAACACACAGAGGTACACGTCCTACCATAGGAGGAAGCAATGACTGTTACGAGGTTGGCGGCTGTAAGGGGCTCGGAGCTGGGGACTGGTGGACCAGCTGGGTAACGGGTTGCCCCCGCTGGCTGCGTTCCACCTGGCCCAGGTCAGCACTGCCCAGTGTGCCGCGGCGACCCCGCCCGCTACTGGATGTGGCAGGCGGTGGAGGAAGTGGCCTGGCAGCACATGCAGGTGGGGTTCACAGACTTGGGGGGGATGAGGTCTAGGTCCTCGTCGTCGGGGATCTCGTCTAACCGGTAGCCGTCCTTCAGCAGCTGGATGTTCAAATCTTGGTTGATCTGCTGTAGAAAAGGCTCGCGTCAGCTGGAAGCGCATCACTCTGGGCTGGGGCCTTCACTACCTCCCCAGGGCCACCAGGACAGCTCCCAACTCATCCCGGGTCTATTTCAAACTCCAGCTTGGCTGAGTCTCACTTCCTCCAGACAGGTCTTATTAAGGCCCTGCCCAGTGCAAGGTCAACTTCTCACCTCTGTTCCTGACTCTGTTCGGGGTTTGTCCAATTTGGACTTCAGGTTCGCTCCTGTAAGCTGTCGCCTTACTTCACACCTGTTCTATTTCAGAACTTCGCTTTAATAGCCTTGGCCTCACTGCAATTCAGGTTAGTGATTTCTTCCTAGACTCTCCCAGCCCAGGCCCCGCCCCACACTGCTGGTAGAGACAGCCCCCAGGCCCGCCCCGCCCTGGTCTGTGGAGGAAAGGGGTGGAGCCTCACCTCTGCAGAGGAGTAGCCAGAGGAAGAGTATCTGGACATGTCAAAGTCATCATCGCTGGCCCAGGAGAGAAGAGGAGAGAGAGGAAGTAATTCAGGGAAATTAAATAGAAAATTCTCTGCATCTTTGCCATACCCGCCCCCCTCCAACAGTGTGATTTAAATAACCTGTGCTTATTATGCAAATATATGTTTGCAAAGGCATGTTTCCTAGCTTGACTTTAAATGAAGTGGCTTCTTAAATCCCTTCTGGATAGAACTGCTTCCACCTTTTCTTTCTGCCTCATTCTCATGTTCTTGTTTTAATCTTTCTGCTCCTGGGTTCAACTCACCCTGGCTATTTGGATCTTCCCAAAGTCTGTGGCTAAGCGGATGCTGCCCTGGAACAGGGCTCTTCCCTGAGATGGGGGAGGCATTAGGCATCCCATTCTGCTGGCCAGAGACATCAGGGTCCATCATGGAGCAGGCATGCAGCAGCTGTCCCAGGACAGCAGTGACCATGCTGGCCCCTGCCCTCTCCCTGCCCACCCTAAAACCAACCAACCAACCACAAACCAACCAATTAACCAACCAACCACAAACCAACTCACCAACAAACCACAAACCAACCAACCAATCAACCACAAACCAACCAACCAACCACAAACCAACGAACCAACCAACCAACTACCCACAAACTAACCAACCAAACAACCACAAACCAACCAACCAACCACAAACAAACGAACCACAAACCAACCAACCAATCACAAACAAACCAATCATTCCCCTTGGAAAATTTCACCCATGGAGAGCTCCCAGCGGTAGAACACACCACTTCTGGCAATATGACAGGTGTGTCCTATACAGCCCATCTGTGCTCACGTAAAACCACGTGGCTTCCCAGCTTCCCCAGACGCCATACGCACCTGTCTGTGTCAAGAGCTACCAGTGGCTTCTCATCGGGGCTCTGGTCAAGCGAGGAGTAGCCTTTATTAGGGACGACCAGCCTGGGTAAAGAATTGGGGAGTTGGAGTGTTAGCTGGAGCATATACACAAGGCAGAGGACTGGGTGTCCCGCTCACCTCACTTTCCTCCCCTCCCCCTCGGCTCTCCCAAGGAGGGAGAGGCTGGACCAGTAATGGTAGGTATTGGCAGGTGGGGTCCCGCTGGGATGGAGAGGCTGCCTACCTTGTCCGGGCCATAACGTTGTTCTTCTTGGGTTGCTGGTTGACGGGGCTGCCCATGCTGCCGTTCTTCAGGGAGCCCTTCCGGGCCAGCTCCCTTTGCTTCTCTGCAGGAGGACACAGGGAAGAAGCTGTGTCCTGCTCCAGGGCCACCATGCCTTGCAGCGTGGGGCAGCCTGGCCTGGGGTAACTTCCCTACTTGGGAGAGCCCGTGGACCCCCAGGCACCTGATGCTTAGTGGGTGTGCACTTGGCTTTATGTAACTCGAGGCAGATAGTGCAGATGGAAAGCGGGGCTGACCCCTACTTTGTGAGAACCTCAGTTCCTATGCCAGGCAGCCAGTGTGTGCTTGATGTCAGGGGAAGGCTGGTGAAAAGGAGGGAACACAGAAGGCTGAAGCAGAGAGGCCTTTCTGGAGGGAGAAGGAAAATATGTACGGAAAACAGCCATGAAGTGAGCATAACTGTGGGTGGGATGGAGGGGAGGGGAGGGGAGGGGAGGGGAGGGGAAAAGTGATGTTGGGAAAGGAGCCGTCTACTCAGTTAATTATTCACCTAACAAACACCAGAATCACACTTCCGCATCAAGTGCTGTATCACAGGAATGGAATGCTCCCGGCGGCCACAAACTCAGAGCACACAGAGAGACCCCCTCAGAAACACACAATGACAACAACAAGCCCTCGGAGCATAAAAGCCTTGGCCACAGGACTGAAGCTCTTGGATTAGTGTGGATGGAAAAGGAGCCACTGAGGGTTTCAAAGTGGGAGAGACAGGGAGGGATCGTGGTCAGGGCAGGGGCAGGAGGCTGGGGAGCCTGCAGTCTGCAGGGGCTCAGCCTGTAGTGTGCTGTGGGGTTGGACATCTGGCGACCTGCTGCGTGGTTACTGCCTGTTACTACCAGGAGCTGCCTGGGTCTGGAAGGAGGCTCAACCACTCACGTCAATTAGAGCCAAGATGTAGGAAAAGGGCCTGTTCTATGACAGAACATGGAGGAAAGATGTCTCATAAAAGTTGTCTCTAGCATAAGAATGGGAGGAACCATTACAGCACCTGTGACTCACTTGAAAATGTTCTCTGATTTCCATGTCTTTGAAGCTCTCATTTCCTACTCTGTCTTTCTTGGCCTCTTACTCTAGTTGACTTTCCCAGCCCCTTTTTAGCAGGCAGTAACTGCCATTACCACATCAAGCCTCTAGGGGGTGCAATTTGCCTTAAAATTCTTGGTGATTTTCTTAACCGCCAAGTGAGACAAGTTGGGAATGTTTTTCAGCCTTAGTGGTAATACAAGGTGAAGGGAATAAAAAGGCTACTTTAAAGGCATGCTACGTTTGTTTGAAATCATGAAAAAAACCACAGACAATAAACTGACAGAGCTCAGACTGTGGACTACTATGCAGCCATTTAAAAGAATGACGTCATTCTCTATAGGGGCTTCCAAATATACGCAGGGGAGGGAACAAGGCTCACAAATGTGTACAGTGTGATGCCACTTGTGCTAAAGTACCAAATGAGGCTACAAGGACTTGGAGTTGTTACTTCTGGAGAAAGTAGAGAATTTATATGCATTTAAAATACTTTCATTGTTGCAGTAAACCATATGCTGTACTCTGAATAGAATGTCCTAGGAGGACAAACAATTCCATCGAGAGAACTGGTGCTGTTCTGTTTAGAAAACCAACCTGAGGGGCTGCCTGGATGTGGTCTAGAAGGACAGAAGCAAAGTCTGCTTTATTTTTTTGAATTGACTAAAAGAATAGGCTCTGTAGAAAGGAATCCTGGGCTGTTAGGAGATCAGGGAGGCTCAGTCTTAGCTGAGGAAGATAGCAGTTTTGGGGGGCTGAGGAAGATTGCAGTTTTGGGGGGCCGAGGAAGATTGCAGTTTTGGGGGGCTGCTAGAGCCTGACTTCTGAGGGAGATGGCTACAATGATGGAGGAGCTGAGGACAATGGCAACTGGTATTTGACTGTTCAGCTCCCTTGTGTGTGACATGTTAGAATTTTTCTTCAGGAAATCAACCTTTTGGTGGAAGTCTGCTGTCCATAGCAGCTTTGGACCAGCGGGCTCTCCCCTGAGCGAGAGGGAGAAGAACTGCAGTCACGGCTCTTTGGGCTGCTGTGGGAGTCAGGGGATTTCAGAGCAGAGAGTAGACATCAGAGCAGACATGGAACGCCCCCTAGGAGAAGGTGATGTCATATCTGGAGAGGGGTTCTGGGGTAGGACTGGACAGTCTCCCCAGACAGAAGTCACCCAGGGCCTGAGACCTATTCCTCAAGCACAGCAGCAGCTACCCTATCTTTGGGAGGCAGGTTCCCTTTGTCTGTCCTGGGGTTCGATGATTTACACTTGCGGCCACCCCTAGAATGCCTGGGCCCTCTGTAGCCTCAGGGATGTCCCTTAAAGCGTCAGGATCCTGCGGAGAACTGTCCGTGTCTGCTCTGTCCTGCAAAGACACAGGCGCCTGGGAGTGCCAGTGACTTACCTGGAGGAGGTTCAGTCTTGGAATCATCTAGCCTGAGCTACTTTAATTGCAGCACCTTGTAACCCAGCCCACGAGCAGCTTGTTCCCACATCTCCCGCACCCCCCAGACACACTCACCCAGCTTCACCTGGAGCGGGGATGGTTTGTAATTCATGACTACTGACTCACCCTCCCGGGCGTCACAGTCTCCATCTGAGATAGAGGCGGCAGCTGGGTCCTGTTGGGGAGAAGCAAAGCGACAGCGAAGTATTAGCATGGGACCCCAGAGGTTGCCCTGAACCCCGAAGCAAACCTTCTCATCTGCCCTCTGTGTGTCTGGGAGCATTTACTCTACCAGCAGGCCAGTGTTCAGGTAGGGAGAGGGCAGACTCATTTACTGTGACCCATGTGGAAGAGCCAAGATGGCATCCTACACACATCCAACAGGAGTCCTGTGTAATCCAGGCTGCTCCACAAAGCCCATGCAACTGCCTAAAACCCACAGCTTCCTCTATAAATTCTCATACGAGCTGTCTAGTTCTCAGGCTTTTATGAGTATTTCTTAAGAAAAGGGTCGGTCTAAGTCTCTTTCAGCGTACTGGTGGATTAAGGCCAGAGCAGGTGCTCCCTGTGAGCCCTCTGTCTGTTTCCTCTTTGCAGGATCCAGACCACTAGCCGGCCAATCCAAGCAAAACCTTGAGACTGTAGCCAAGGACTGAGAAGGGGGGAAATCAAATAAGGGCTTCTGAGGTTCCCGGATGAGGCCTAAGGAGAGCCTCCTGGGAGGCTGGCAGGAGTGGTGGCCGAGAAGACAAACCTGACAAGCCAGCAGGTCACCCTGAATGCACAACACGACGCTGGTAAGGTGGGGAGGCGCTCATTCTGGGTGTGCAACCTTTGCAGCCTTCCTTGCACTAGCTCTCACTCGCCTCCAGCTCTGGGCCAGCCCCTATGCTCCCCACAGTCCTTAGCTGGCTTTCCTATCTGTCCAAAACGCCTTCCCTGTATGAGACCCAGGGCCCTGGCCCACCCTGGCTCATGCCATCTGTACCCTGAGAAGGTAATCCAACTCCTGTTTTTGTTGGGGAGATTGAAGAGTTTATTCAGATTAAGCAGTATTTGCACCTAGATTTGAGATGTTACTGTTTTACAGTCCTTTCTCTATTATAGGCAACATATGAGTTTTGTTGTAATTCTTTTTCTGGAATAAAAGATGCTATCAATATTTTTCATAATTGTCAGATTCATAATTTTAGAGGAAGCTAAAAATGTGCTTCTCTTAGGATGACCAACTCTTATTTTTAAAATGTTTTTATCCTTAGGCCTGTAGAGTTGGCTCAGTGGTTAAGAGCACTTGTTCTTACAGAGGACCTGGGTTCTATTCCCAGCACCCACACATGTGGTGCACATATATACATGTAGACAAAAGACCCATAAAAGTAGGACAAAATAAATTTTAGAACATTTTTATTCTTTGAGAATCTCTTCAAGGTATTCTAATCATACTCCTCCCCTAACTCTTCCCAAGCCCACTTTTCCATTCTCCCTCCCTCAACTGTGTCCCTTTTCTTTTCTTTTCTTTTCTTAAAAAACAAAATAAAACAAAACAAAAAACCCAAGAGGCCGGGTGTGGTGGCGCACTCCTATAATCCCAGCACTCGGGAGGCCGAGGCAGGCGGATCTCTGTGAGTTCAAGGCCAGCCTGGGCTACAGAGTGAGTCCAGGACAGCCAAGGCTACACAGAGAAACCCTGTCATGAAAAACAACCCAGGAGTTCAGTTTGTGCTGATTATACACCTGGGTATGGCACCGCCCACTGGAGTATAGTTGACCCACCGGTAGGCACACTCTTAAAGAAAAAAATGGCTCTTCTCCCATCCCAGAAGCCATAAATTGCCTACAACTCCTCAGTCAGGGCCACAGGACCATGACTCCCTCTTCCCATCGGCTAGAACACTGATGACTTGATCTGTGGTGGGTGTGTGCAGGTAACTGCAGCTACTTCCAGTTCGTGGGTCCAGAGGACACTTTTGGGTCTGTCCTCCCTGACCCGAAGGACCCAAAAGAACCAGGACAGTCTCTAGCATCTCATCTTTCTGCCTCCTCTTCCTTAATGGTCCCTGGGCTGCATTTGTGGCTGGGCATTCCACCTTCTCTGCACTTGGACTGTGAGTTTCTGAATTAGGCACCAGGATGACCAGTACAATAAAGGTGCTGTCCCCTTTAACTGGGGACTACAGAGTATGCAGCCGGAGGTTTGAGGACTGCTGCTTGCTCTGTCCTTGAAGACATAGACAGACAAACAGACAGGCAGAGAGAATGCCCCAGGACTGACTCCAGGGTCAGGCCCAGGGGTCTGTGTTGCTTCTGGTGACCCGCTTAGAATGAAGCGAGGCACAGAGAAGTGGCACAGTGGCTAATGCACGAGGACCAGGGTTCAAATCCCCAGAGCTCAGGGAAAGCCACGAGCCTTGAGCATCTGTAACCCCAGTGTTCTATGGTGCGGGACAGAGGCCCAGTGGCTGGACTCTGACAGTACTCTCAGGCCACGGGGCGAGCTCCCCCTAAGACATCCAGGGGGAGGGATTTTTAAAAGGAAAGCCCTGTAGGCATGCTGGTGGCACCAGTGCCAGGAAGGATCTGGTCATTTCTAGGCTCCTCAGTCACACACAGTCCTTCATTCTTTCTGTAATCATCGTCAAGTGGGACACACGCACATTCGTCAGGAGCTGATCTTTTCTATATCTAGCCACAGGTCTTTGTCTCCTCAGCAGGGCCCCACCCTTCCGACTCCATTTTCTTCTTGAGGAAACTTGGTGCCTCCTGCAGTCTGGATTGACATTTTATACCGATGACTCCTACACTGTGGCCTGTTGGTTCTCTCCCTGCTCCCCGACCCTCTGCCTGCCTCACGAGTGTTTGCACTCACTCTTTTCCCTGAGGCTGACTGCAGAGATCACAAACCCCGGACAAGCAGGGCTATGACACTGTTGCAGCACAGGCAGGTGCATCAGTCTCTTCTCTGGGGTGGATGTGACATGTGATGCAGAAAACCCAGGAGGGACAGAAGCGGGGATGAGGACTGGGGAGCTGTTGAGCAGCTCAGGCCAGTGACCCCATTATAGTAGTTCTTGGTGGCATTTGATCCTGAGCGAAACCATAGGATCAAAGCCCTTGGCTGAGAGGTTCCACGCCAAACCCCCCTCCCCTCCCCTCCAGGAGCTTCTCCGTCAATGTCCATGGTAGAAGGCCATTTAAGCGGCAACTACAAAGGCCTCTGGCACAGTGCCACCAAACACTGTGGACTTCCTGAGTGTCTTCTCTGAAAACGCAGGCGGTGCACCATGACCGTAGTGTAGAGATTAAATGTAAAATATTCATGAACAGAAGTAGCAGAGAGGACTCAGGCAGAAGGAAGCGTCTGGCTTCAAGAATTAGAGAGAATTTAAAATGCCCCCAAAGGACTTCCAACAGGCATTAGCTAGATCCGGGAACCAGAGTGGGGATTAACAAGATTATTAATAAACACTCGGCAGAGACAGACCTTGAAATACATCTCTAACAGCAATCCATGCCTCTACAACCACCAGACAAATCCTCCAAAGGCTGTAGAGAAGATTGATAGCCCGGGCTACAGGCTAATGGCAGCACACCATCAACACAGGCAGCGGGGAAGCAAAGCACCAGAAGGAACGCCGTCCTGGGCTAACATGGTCCACAGCTCTCATTCAGTTGCACCTTGGGTGGGGGTGTTACAGGGTGCTGGTTCCCTTCAATCAAAGAAACCCATTGTTACTTCAAGTCTATATTAGCCTTTCTGCAACATTCTGGTTAGCAAAAGGCAAAAGGATTTGTTACTTAAGGAAAAAACCACTAAACACAGCCCGCTCGGCAGGTAAAGGTGCTTGCCACCGGCCTGTGACCCACGTGGTGGAAGATGAGAACCAACTCTGGCAAGCTGTTCTCTGACCTCCACATGTGGGCAACTTCCCACCCCTCACCAATACATCAATATGATAAAAATACAATGTTAAAAAGCAACTGATTTAATCCACTCGAGTCTTTTAAAATACTTTGTGGAAATTACAGAAAACAATGATAGTGAGATTCTGTGTTTGTGTGTGTGTGTCTCTGTGTGTGTATATCATATGTCTGTGTCTGTGTATATGTATGTGTGTATGTGTGTGTGTATATGTCATATGTCTGTGTCCGTGTGTGTATATCTATGTGTGTGTATGTGTATATGTATGTGTGTATATGTCTGTGTGTTGTATGTGTGTGTGTATGTGTGTAATATATGTCTGTGTGCATGTATATATGTGTATATGTGTGTGTATATGTGTGTGTATGTATGTGTGTATGTGTGTATATGAGTGTGTGTGTGTGTGTGTGTGTGTGTGTGTGGTGCACTCACTTGTGCTTGTGCATGTAGAGAGGCTGAAGGGTCTCTGCTGAGTTGCTGTTTCTGTTGCTTTCTCCCTGAATCCGGAGCTCTGCAGTTAGACTAGACTGGCTGGCAGGTGAGTCCCCAGTACTGGGCTTACAGACATGCACTGTCACACCAGCTTTACACCGGTGCTGGGAATCTGAACTCAGGTACATACTCTTGCACAGCAAACATTTTGTCCATGACCTGTCCCCTACTCTCTATCAATTCTTTATTAAAAAGAAAACTAAATACACATCACAGAATCATCAATACATTAAGCAATTAGCTGGAAACCACATAAAGAAAACAGTGTTGTTTTAAAGAGAGGAACACAAATGTCAACAGCTTTCATTGTGGGCTACAGAGGACAGGCAGGCAGATGGTTAGACTAATAGCTAAAAAAAAAAAAAAAAAATGTTCACAATACAATTAAAAACTCGGGTACAATGGCCTGTCAAAGTTCTTCTTTTGCTGTCTATTTGAATTCTCTCACAATAAAATGAAAAGAGGTTTTTCATAAAAATAAATAAATAAATAAAATAAGAAAAACTGAGCTGGGCATGGTGGCGCACACCTTTAATCCCAGCATTTGGCAGACAGAGGCAGGTGGATCTCTGAGTTGGAGACCAGGTAGCTTTTGGTCTACAGGGATAGTTCTAGGATAGACAGGGCTACACAGTGAAATCCCATCTCAGAAAAACAAAACAAAAACAAACAAACCAACAAACAGAAACCTCCTGCTGGGAAGGGAGATGGCTCAGCAGTTACCAGCACGTGAAGGAAAGCTGGGCCCTGGGAGGAACTGAGGAATGCAACGGCCTGGCTCAGAAGGAAGATGCTAAGGTGACACTAACACTTGGAGCAGAGATGGCCTCCGGGTGGCTCTTCCTGTGAGCCACACGTCAGCCTGCTTGTGCATCCCTTCCCTGGGGCTGATTTACCTCCTCCATGGTCCCAGCTGTCTGGCCTTGTCACTGCTGGCAGCTGGGGTAACAGGCAGATAGAAAGCTAAGCTGGGACCCTCTGGTGAGCTGGACAGACTGGGTGAGCAAAGAGTGGGTGACAGAACAGACTTAGTCCTCAGGAACCATCGGTCTTAGGAGAGACAGGCCTGGGAAGTGACAGGACAGAATGCCTGCCTGGCAACCATCCAGTCTGCTGCAGAACTCTGGATGGCAAAACCAAAGCACAAAAGAGACTGGTTTTGTGGTTTCTCATGTAGATCCATGAGCCTCTGAAACTCACAAGTGTGACTGCTTCCTGAATATTCACACTGCACCTCTCCTCCACTGGGAAAAGGCTTGAGTGGTGTGGCGCACGTCTCAGTGATAAAGGGGCGAGTCTCATAAAGGTTCAATGCTGATCGCGGCACCCCCCCCCCCCCCCCCCCCCCCCCCCCCCCCCCCCCCCCCCCCCCCCCCCCCCCCCCCCCCCCCCCCCCCCCCGTCTACTCTCTCCCGCTCTCTCTCGCGCGCGCGCTCTCTCTCTGGAGGCAAGTTCCTGGTCTCAGATCCCAGCCTCATCAATTACTAGTAGTGTGATCTGGTTTCCTCAACTATAAAGTGAGATGGATTCTAATGTGTACATCAAAGGCTTCTGTGAGGACTTACCGCTTACTATAGTGTATGCTGAACAGCACACCTGCGTTAGCTATAAAGGTGCTATTGTTAAGCTCAACATGCTGTGGGAGCCCACAGCTGAAGTTCTGGTACCATGTAGTTGAAATGTGGCTTTTATGTGGAGCTATCTCTGGGAAAGATTTTCTTTCCACAGGGTTAGGGAAGGGCCTGGCTAGGGGATGTTCTGTCTTCTTCTACCATGCTACAATATATCAACACTAGTCCAGGTATCATAGAGATAAATAGAAAATAGACCCAACTTCAAATAGTATCCAATAATTATCAATCAAAGTAAAATGAGCCATAAAAAGTAGGAGTTGGGTGTGGTGGCGCACCTTTAATCCCAGCACTTGGGAAGCAGAGGCAGACAGGTATCTATGAGTTCCAGGCCAGCCTCGTCTACAGAGCAAGTTCCAGGCCAGCCTCATCTACAGACTAGGTTCCAGGCCAGCCTGGTCTACAGAGAAAGTTCCAGGCCAGCCTTATCTACAGAGCAAGTTCTGGGCTAGCCTGGAGTACATAATGAGATCCTGCCTCAGAGTGACAGAAAAAAAAAAAAAAAAAAAAAAAAAAAAAGAACAAAGGAAGCAATGAGGTGACTTCAAAATAGCCAATCGGCAGTTCCTGGAAGAGCTTAGGGACATCTGCAGAAGTCCAACAGCCCGTGGCTGGGAAAGCACTTCCCAGCATTTTGCTTTGGCTGAAGCCCAGAAGGCAGAAGTGAATAAAGCTGGTAGGATCAGATCACAACGGGAAGTGGGTCCTGATTCTGAGTTTATTCACAGAAGATAGTGGGGAAACCAAACTTAAGCACAGGAGTGACGTGAACATACTTGAGATAAAGGGCTCTGTATAGCAGCCATGTGGGAGACATGTTGAGAGAATGACACCAGAGGTAGGTAATTCATGCCAATGAGACAGAAGGGACCTAAACCAAGCGGGAGCAGAAGACAGATGGACAGAAGGACACCCTGAAGACAAACGTGCATGAGAAAGTGTTGATATGCCTCTGGTTTTCTGTCTGGAGTATGTAGAAAAGAAATACTAATTACTCCAAATATGTAGGGGAGGATGACACTGCCAGGGAAAAGCAGGTCAATTTATTTGTGGGTATGTTGTGTTTGGTGGTGTGCTGTGTTTGTTGCTGTGTTGTGTTTGTGGGTATGCTGTGTTTGCTATGTTTGGTGGTGTGTTGTGTATGTGGGTCTGTTGTGTTTGTTGGTATGTTGTGTTTGTGGGTATGTTGTGTTTGGTGGTGTGTTGTGTTTGGTGGTGTGTTGTGTTTGTGGGTATGCTGTGTTTGTGGGTATGCTGTGTTTGTGGGTATGTTGTGTTTGGTGGTGTGCTGTGTTTGTTGCTGTGTTGTGTTTGTGGGTATGCTGTGTTTGCTATGTTTGGTGGGTGTGTTGTGTATGTGGGTCTGTTGTGTTTGTTGGTATGTTGTGTTTGTGGGTATGTTGTGTTTGGTGGTGTGTTGTGTTTGGTGGTGTGTTGTGTTTGTGGGTATGCTGTGTTTGTGGGTATGCTGTGTTTGTGGGTATGCTGTGTTTGTGGGTATGCTGTGTTTGTGGGTATGCTGTGTTTGTGGGTATGCTGTGTTTGTGGGTATGCTGTGTTTGTGGGTATGCTGTGTTTGTGGGTATGCTGTGTTTGGAGTGTCTTTTGGGAAGCAGATGGTATCACTAGTCAGTAGGATTCGAGGTTTGGGAACTTAGGAGAAAGGTGTGGGTTGGTCATGATGGAAGCTCAGCAGGATGAGTCTTCCTGGAGAGAATAGGCAGACTGGAAAACACAAGTGTCAAGGGTGGAACCTCAAGGAGCATGCAGTGTCAGTGAGCATGTGACATCAGTAAGCATGTGGAGGAGGCTGGGTCGCAGCAGCAGGATGAGATGCAGAAGTAGGAAGGTGTAGAGTCTCAAGTGCCCCAAAGAGGGGCCTGGTTCCCGAGAGAAAGATTAAATTTAAAAACAAGGCAGTCATAGGCAGCACTGGACACAGTTTTAGTTGAAGGATAGGAATGGAGATCAGGTTACAAGGGCTTTGGAGGGAATATGATATTGGAAAGTTGAGGTAGTGGGGGAAAGATGTGAGGGAAGAAGAGTGGACAACAGCTGGAGGAAACGTCAAGGTTGTAGGAGTTCTCTAATACTGGGGACACATGGCCACTGTCCCATGCTGAACGGGACGCTAGGCATCTAAGACTGTGATGCAGCATAGTGGGCAGTCTAGAGAGACGGGGCAGAGCTTGGACCAGGGGAGGGAAGCGCTTTTCAGAAAGGCCAGGGAGGTGCTGGTACAGGGAGATGCAGGTAATTTGGGGTCAGGGAGGTCAGTGGAAGCTTGAGGGAGTCCATTCCAAAGGCCTTGTCAGGGGAAGGAAGGGGGTGAGCACCAAGGAGTTGGACAAGAGAGGCTGCTTGACCTTTCAGCAGTGCAGCACAGCCGCGGGGAACGAAGGTGCTCTCCGCGGTGCTGAACAATGGAAGGGCTCATGTTTTGTGTACTGCGCATGCTTGGTTCAGGTAAAGGAAGTACTCAGTCTTAGTTTCCCACAGGGAACATAAAGTTTTCATTTCCAAGCGTCAACTCTCAAGAAAAAGGAGGCTGAGCTGGACTTCGAATGAAGTATGAAGCAAGATGCCCACAGCAACACCATCTGACCTTTCTTTACAGAGCATGCAGTGAATTTTTCTCCAATTTTAGAGGGAGCTGGAGAAGGAGGTTCGGAGTTGGGAATGCTTAATGGATGCTTCTGGAATAGTCATGTATTCCTGGGTGAAATCAGGAGGGAGAAAGACAGCATGCCAGGATGTTGGGGTCAGTGAAGATAATGACCCGGGGAGGCCCTGGTGCAGGCCACTCTGACAGGTAGGCATATTGATGAGGGATGACCAGCTCTGCCCTTGTCATGGTTTGTCCAGAAAGCAGTTCAGTAGTTACCTATGGATTTAGTACTTTTGTTTTTCCTGTAATAAAACACTCAATTTGCCAATGGCACAAACCTCTAATCCCAGCACTTGGGGAGGCAGAGGCAGGCGGATCTCTGTGAGTTCAAGGCCAGCCTGGTCTACAAAGCGAGTCCAGGACAGCCATGGCTACACAGAGAAACCCTGTCTCGAAAAACCAAAACCCAAACCAAATCAAAACACTCAATTCAAACAAAACCAACATGTTGACCACTCTGTCCAGTTCTGGGCTACAAGCTAATGGGAGAATGCAGAAGAAAGCACTCATACATACCACACTTGTCAGAGCACTTGAGGGTTAAAACATGCACAAGTGCACATATGTATGTGCCAAGGTAAGAGTTTGTGTGTGTGTGTGTGTGTGTGTGTGTGTGTGTGTGTGTGTGTGTGTTCTGGGTTTTTTTTTTTTTCTTTTTTGAGACAGGATCTCCTCCACAATCCTGGCTGTCCTGGAACTGGAACTTGCTATGTAGACTAGGATGGCATTTAACTCACAGAAGTCCATCTGCTTCTGCCTAGCTTTTTTTGTTATTATTATTATTATTATTATTATTATTATTATTATTATTATTATTATTATTATTTTATTTTTAGACAGGTTCTTGCCAGGTAGGGTCTTCTGACGGACTTGGCATTACCATATATTCCAGCCTGGCCTCAAATACTCAATAATCCTCTTGTCTCAGCCTTCCAAGTACTGAGACCACAGGCATGTGCTACTATGCTCACTATCTTTCAACTGCCCCATTTACTACCAAACACAAGCACCAGTAAATGCTGGTGTCTTAGAAAATACTTGTAAAAGATTATCTCTGTGTGTGTGTGTACATGGCAAAGGATGGTTTTCAGGAGTCAATTCTTTCCTCCACTGTATAGGTCTCAGGAATTAAACTCAGGAATTAAACAGCTCAGTAGCAAGTGCTTTACTAGCTGAGCCATCTTGCAGGCCCAGGCCTTAGTATTTATTATGATATCTGTCATTGAAGAACCAAAATGGAGGAGAGTGCTGCTGACCCCAAGCACAATGCACCCATAGCCCAGGCTGGCCTCAAACCCATGATCCTGTGGCTGTCTACAGCAGGCTAGGATTATTGGCATGTGCTGCCATATGTAGCCTATTCTGTATTTTCAACAGTCAGTATCAGGGGGCTAGAGAGACAGTCCCACAGGTGACATGCTTGCTGTGCAATGAGAGGATCTGAGACTGGGTCCCCGATGCCCACATGAGAAGCAAAGCATGGTGGCACATGCCTGTAGCTCGGCACTGGGAAGGGGAGATACGAGGGTTCTGGGGAATTATTGGTCAAACACTGAGCTCCAGGTTCAGAGATTACCCAGTCTCAAAAAATATGGTGAAGAGTGACAGAAAACACATGACACTAACCTCTAGCGTCCACATGCATGGTCATGCACACATGCATACATAGTGTACATACACACATGTAACATACACAAATTAGCACCGGGATGTATTTAGCTCTCCAGACTCTTAAACAGCGTGTGTAGCTATCAGTTTAATGGCAGCATAGATATCCACAGGGAGAGTACAATAATTTTGTAATCCTTCAGGTTGACATTCAGGATGTTTGCAATTTTTTACTATTGCAAATGATGCCACACTAAAATCCATTTGGAACCATTCCACAAATAAAGTAAAATTACAAAGTCAAAAGCATGAATATTTCTGAGGTTCTTGATATACATATTACAAACTGTCTTCCCAGAGGATTGTTCCAATTTTACAATGCTTCAGTCATGAGTGAGAGTATGGCTGGCTTTTAATATTTTATTTCACACTGCGTGCCAGGGAATTCCAGGCCATCAAACCTGTCCATCATCTTCCAAGAGAGCTCCAGCCCTCATTTTCCTGTCTCCCTCTGGGGAATCTTCTCTCAAAGAAGATAATTTCCCTTGGGGATCACCTGACAGACAAAATATTCTTGACTTGAAGTTATCAATGAGGAACAAAAGGAAAGACAGGTCTGTCACCCTGGAGTTCAGGGAGGCACTAAGCAGATTGGCAGAACGGCCTGGTGGCTGGCCACAACACTCAGCATTAGGCCCTTGCTCACCCAGCACACCAGCCCTGAGGACCATGACTGCAATGGCAGAGCCAGGAGGCAAACTTCACAAAGCAGTTCCTTTGCTTTCAGATTTAGGCCAAGAGAACTAAGCAAAATGTCCTAGAAAATATAGACGCTTGTGTGGCAATTCCCACATCAAAATTTAAACAAACACTATATTATGGTGTCTGTGTGTTTGTGAACGTACTATTGTATATGTGTGACATGTCAGTGCTCTATTATGCGTATGTGTGTGTGATGTGTGAGTGCACTATTGTGGGAGGAAGGTCTAACTGTGTTCTCATATGCTGATTTCAGTGCCTTGAGATCTGGTACCGCCCTGTTGTGGGCATTGTTATGAATGTTGAACCATCTCCTGTAACCATGTGATAACAAGGAATGTTCCCCAATTACCCCTGCTTGGCTAAATAAAGATGCTGAAGCCTATGCCTGGGTAGAAGAGAGGGAGGCAGAGTTTTAGGTTCCTGGGCCTGGGTGCAAGAGATGAGAGGAGCAAGGGGAAAGCAGAAGAGCAGCAGGAGGGGAGGAAGCCAGAGAGAGAGAGAGAGAGAGAGAGAGAGAGAGAGAGAGAGAGAGAGAGAGAGAGAGAGAGAGGGAGAGAGAGAAAGAGAGAGAGAGAGGAGCCGCCATAAGGTAAGAGGTGGTGAGCATGTGGCTGTAAGAGCAGACTGATGGAGCAGAAGCTGTCCATCCCCAGAGTTACCAGATTGATAAGTAATTGGTTTTTAGGTTGGTTTCAAATGTATTAGGATTGGAATAGCTCAGCATCTGGCCAGCATAGTGCTTACAGCTTAATAATAAATCATAGTCTCTCTGTGTCAGTCATTGGAGAAGTAGCTGGTTAAAGAAAACTGCTGCCATAATATTTTACTGCATTGATTAATATAGAAAGAATAATTCATCTTCCTATACACTATCGTGCATGTATGTATGTATGATGTGTGAACACACTAGTGTTTGTGTGTGTGTGTGTGTGTGCACACGCATGCGTGTGCACATGTAGAGGTCAGAAGACAAGTGTGTGGAATCGGTTCTCTCCTTTCCCCTTTCTTTGTGTTCTGAGGATTAGACTCAGGTCATGGGCTCATGTCACAAGCACTTTTACCCACTAAGCCATCTCACCTGCCATATTCTTTCTCTCTTTTTTCCTTAATTTTCCTTTTTTTTTAAATTAAAAAAATGTGAATGGGTATTTTGCCTGCATGTGTGTCTGTGTACCACATGAGTGCCTGGTGAGGCCAGAAGAGGGAAAAAGATCTCCTGGAACTAGAGTAACAGATGGTTGTGAGCATCTGTATGGCTACTAGGAATTGAACCTTGGACCTCTGGAAGAGCAGCCAGTGTTCTTACCTACTGAGCCATCTCTCTAGCCTCTTTCTTTCTTTTCTTCCTTCCTTTTTTTTTTTTTAAATGGGGGTCCTATGTAGTCCATGCTGGCCTCAAACTCACTGTGTAGCTAAAAATGACCTTGAATTTCTGATGCCCCTGCCTTCACCACCCAAGTGCTTAAATCACAGTCATCACCTCCATGCTCAGGCATTTTGCACATTAGTTCTCAGAAATAGCTATAGGGTGGATACTTGAAAGAAATGCAAAGTCTAGGGCCAGGGAGTTTATTGTTTACTTTTGTATGTGTTCATGCATGAATACATGTATGTGGGCACACATATGCATGTAGATGTGTGCACATACATGTGAAGGCTAGAAGTTGACATCAGATGATCACTTATACATCAAGGAAGGGTCCTTGGCTGAGCCACAGTTCGCTGACTTGGCTAGATGAGGAAGGGTCCTTGGCTGACCCACAGCTCACTGACTTGGCTAGATTAGGTCCTTGGCCTACCCACAGCTCACCGACTTGGCTAGATTAGTTTAGGTAGCCAGTTTTGCTGGAGTTCCTCATTTCCACCTCCCAAGTGGTGGCATCGCAAGCCTGCTAGTCCTGAATGTGGAGCTGGAGATGCAAACCCTGGATCTCATGTTTGGGTAGCACTTTACCTGCTGAGCCATCTGTAGTGAGGTTGTGTGTCTCCAGGTTGTTTGTCCTGTGGTCTCTGATAGAGGGTCTCCCCAGGCTCGTGGCAGATTGTAGCCTATCCCACCTCACCCACCACTCCATGGCTGCTGTTGTGTCACTGACTAAATAATTCAAGGGTATAATCTCATGCCCAAGGCATCCATAGGAAGGAACTATGAAAGAAAACCAACTTATGTGATCCCTAAGCCTTTGTGCAGTTAACTCATACCTCAGAGAATGCCTTTGCCCTGACCTCATTCCTCCACCACAGTCCCACTCCGCCATGCAGTTCACAGCCCTGGTCTCCTAGGCCACGTTATATATGACAAACTGCCTGGGCACTGTGAGGAGCAGCCTGACAGTGGCATCTGCAGCTCATCCCAGGTCCCAGGTGATGGCCATGTTAGGAACATGCTTTTGAATGGCAGGCCTTCCACACGTACACCATCCCCAGACAGTCTCACAAAGATTCCTGAAGCCTAGTCCTACCCTGGCTACATTCTTAGTGGTAAAAGGGGACAATCATTGACAAAGCAGAGGGAGGACAACTTAGGTGTGTGTTGGGGAGGCAGCTCGTCAAGTGTTCTGGCCAGGCCACTACAGAGCTGCTCAGAACAATCTGTGGCTCTTCTACAAGTCAATGTACCCTTAAGTCACTGTCACTATATTACTATAGGCTGCATCTATGGCCATGGCACTAGAGGCCTTATCTATCTCATTCATCTCTACCCCCCATCCTCCCTGAACCAAGTAAGTCCTACTATTCTCATCTTAAAGGAAAAAAAAAAAAAAAAAAAAAAAAAAAAAAAAACAACAAAAAAAACCAGGTTGTATAAAGTACTCACAGTCATACCTTGAAGGTGATTTGAACCCAATTTGTTCATTTTTCATAACTCCCAGTCCTTGCCTCAGGAGAAATCAGGTAAGATTACAAGATTAATGCCATGCCAGAACTTACAGGGCAGTGGGATTTGTCTTCCAAAGCAGTCGCTTGAAAGGCTGGCACCTAGTCTAGGCAGGTCTTTTATGCTCAACACACACTTGAAGGCCTTCTTTAGAAGATGACATTAGACGCTTTTTAACTTCTTGTTGAATGGATTCTCTACAGGAGGAAAATATTGTCACTCCTGAAGCAGCCAATAGCTGAAGACCACACACAGACACACAGATAGACACAGACACACAGATAGACACAGACACACACACACACACACACACACACACACACACACACACACACAGACACCCCACTCAGGGAATGGAGAAAGATGAGCAGCCCAGGGGAGGAAGCCAGAAGGCAGCACAGGATAAGGTGGTGGGAAAGATGACAAGGAGGTTGAAAGGGCTCTTCAGCCTCTGTCAGGCTGACCTGGGAAGAGTGCTGTGAGGGCGTGGTAAGGATGCTAGAGCTGGAGGCAGAGAGAAGAGAGAAGAGGCATTGGAAGAGGTGCAGGAGCTTGAGCAAGGGCAGACACAGGTTAAGAAAGAGGACAGAGGGAAAGCTGCTGGGCGCCATGGCTGCTGGGCTTGAGGAGGAGGGGTGAAGAGCCATGCAAGGAGACGCAGCTGGCTTGGGAGGCTAAGAGAATGCTAATGCCCCCATAAGACACAGATGGAAACAGCTCAGTTGTGCTGCCTCTATGCAGGAGGCGGTGCTTGTTCAGACATTGGAAGGGACAGAGGGAAAAAAAAGCCACCTGAAGTGCATCAACCACAAGGAATGGACAAAAGACCTGGGGCCACGGTGACATGAGTGGGGGACGACAGTGTCTGGGTTCTAAGAAGAGTCATGGAAGACAGGAGCCAGGACCAGAGTCCTGGGTGGGGGCGGTGGCTTTTGCCATATGACAGGAGAGGCGGGTCAGTTGTTTGAAGCTGCGCAGAGAGAAACTACAACACATAATTTTCACAATATCTTTATTTTCAGTAATTACAGATCTGATCCCTGTGAGGATGAAGGCTTCCCACAGAGGGATGCCCACCAGGAGCAAGTTCACTAGGGGCAGGTCGGCTCTTTTTTTACGAAGTGTGGCTAAGGCAAGGGAGGCTGAGCAGGCTGTGACCAATCTACAGGTGAGCACAAGTGGTGAAGGTGGTGACTTGACTACAGTCCCCTGACAGCCTTGGCCCATGCTCCCCAGCCTATAGGAAAAAAATGCAGGCAGCAACAGAACCCTGGAATTACATACAACCAGACGGAGGCTCAGCTTGGGAAACTATTCTCTGATCATGTTTTCTTACTTTTAAAGCTGGGAGTGATGGTGCATGCCTTTAAGGGAGGCAGAGGATCTCTGCGAGTTCGAGGCCAGTCTGGTCTACAGAGAAAGTCCAGGACAGCCAGGACTACATAGAGAAACCATGTCTCCAAACAAACAAACAAACCAAAAATAAAAAATAAGCCCTTCGAGCTGGGCATAGTGGCTCACACCTTTAATCCCAGCGCTTGGGGAGGCAGAGGCAGGCAGATTGCTGTGAGTTCAAGGCCAGCCTGGTCTACAAAGTGAGTCCAGGACAGTCAAGGCTACACAGAGAGACCCTGTCTCAAAAAAACAAACAAAAACAAAAACAAAAAAAGCCCTTCAACATCACCCTCCTGTAAGCACAAAACAACAAACAAACAGGTAACACCAATGCAGACGTTATCAATTTGTCTTTGGGTGTAGCGATAGAAGCTAAAGCTAGGGTAGAGATACATCTTTGTCCCTTCCATCTCTTCATCTGGACACCGAATCCATGCGTGAGGGGAAAGGCTAGGGTGAGGGAAGTCAGGCTTGGGCTACGGCAGAGGACTGGCAACCTCCCTGAGCCTGAATTTCTCCCAAAACCTTGACTTGGTGAACAAATGCATTTTGAAAAATAATCAGGTTTTGGACATGAGCAGCTTGTATTTGCTATTTATAAAAATTGGCCTGCGAATGCTTCCCAAGTTGAATGAATGTATTATGACATTTGATGCGTTTGAAATAACTCAATAATCTGAAGACTTTCTGCTATGAGAGGAATGCTTGTTCCGTAGAATTAAATCTTGGTTACAATTAGGAAGGAAACTGCTACAGTTACTATGTTCCCTGGCAGGGATATAATACTTTCTCTCAACTGTACAACCTCTTGTCAGTGAGAACTGTTGATGAGGCCTTCCCATCTGGGCTTCAAGGCAGCACAGAATATTTATTTCTAGGATTACTTTGGGTTTTAGACACACCAGTGTAAGTGTGGTACCTTGTACCTGGTACCCCAGCATTGGAAAGGCTGAGATGAGGATAGCAGCCTAGGCTACAGAGTGAGACCCTGCTTCAAAATAGCTACAAAAACAGGCCGGAGAGATTGCTCAGTGGTTAGAGCACTGGTGATTTCCCCTCTCCACCCCCCACCACACATAACCCCCACCCCCACCCCCCACGCGCTATGCCTGGACCTTAAATTAAATCTTTAAAAAAATCGTTTCAAAGACCTGAGAAGCCTGTCGCCTGCTGCTACCATGGTCCCCACTCTTCCCCTCTCCACCTTAGTCCCAGAGAAAACCTGTTGAGTGTGCAGTTATTAATGCTTTTGTGCAACTCTGTGTTTCAGAGCAATGTTCAGCTTCCTGTTACATCTAGGTGTGTTAAGACAGCTTCTCTCCTTACAGATAGGAATGATACTTTATGGAGGAGGACCCCCTAATCCTGGGTGCCTGCCTACAGTAGGCCCTGGGGTGCTCTGGATTCTGACAGTTTTGCATCCTCACGCTGACTACCTCTGGCCCAACTGCAGCCAGCTGCAAATTGTGTGGATCGAGCAAGCTGCTTTGACACGCTGATGTTATCAGCCTCACAGTGCCTGAAGCACACAGATAGGAGCTGGCAATGGCGCCGTCTCACCGGATGAACTAATGTAATTTAGTTTTGAAATTCAAGTATAAGTTTTTTTCAGTCCACCTCAGGAGGGGGTGGGCAGAGCATAGAATTCTCAGAGGAGCCATCTAAATTGCAAAATGGCTTCTGTTGTGTATTAATAAACAGTTCAAAATGATGGAAAAATATGCAGAGAGGATTTGCAGTAAAGTTAAGTGCCTGGTATGGAGGCCCACTCCACTTGAGTGCTACCCAGACTAGGGCTAGGACCTCTTCCTTCGCCTACTGTGCTTGCTAGCGACGATGGTGCAGACATGCGCTTGCCCCAGGGCCATGCATGGCAAGGAGTCTGGGTGGGTCTCAGCCCACCTCTCCTAGCGAAGGGAATACTCAGATAGCCTTAAGACTGGTGTCTGGCTAAAGAGCAATGCTGGCTTGCCCTCTGGCTGCCCAGCCTCTGTGCTCTGCGTCACTAGCCTCCCTCCCTCCCAACAGGACACCGTGACTGCCCCGCCTTATGCTCTTGTTAGATTGTAGTCATCCTCAGACCTCGACTGACTATTGTCTCTAAGAAGCTTCCTGTGGAGGCCAGGCTAGAGTAGGCATTTCTCTACTGTGCATTAACAGTTCCCTCCCTCCTCATTTCTTTCATGCACTAAATGCTTTTTTTTTTTTTTTTTTAATTTTAGTGTTTTTTTTGAGACAGGGTTTCTCTGTGAAGCCTTGACTATCCTGGACTCACCTTGTAGACCAGGCTGGCCTCAAACTCACAGCAATCTACCTGCCTCTGCCTCCCGAGTGCTGGGATTAACACTAAATGCTTTTTATTAAGTGATTATTTGTATAATTTTTTGTTTAGTAAATGTTCCTGAAGGGGAGGATTGTGTCTTTCTCCGTAGTGTCTTCCCAGTCTCTAAAACAGAATTGTGGGCTATAGTCTCTTAGCAGATAAACAGTGCAGGGCAGGGCAAGGGTCTATTTGTAGGACAGGTGGAAAAGGCTAATGGCCTGCCACCGTGCCAGGGCCTTGTCTAGTGGCATCCTAGACAAATGTTGCAACTATGTATCCTTTTAAGGCCTCTCTTATAGCTAAGAGCAGAAAAACTGCCTCCCAGGGATTTAATTTGGAAAGTGCCACAGCAGGGGTCCACACTTGCTGGTCTGGCGCTTGGCATAGTTAACCCTCCTCAGAAAGTGCTGGAAAGATGACTTGATGGCTATGAGTACTGACTGCTGTTCCAGAGGACCTGGGGTCAGTTCCCAGCACCCACATGGCGTCTTAGAACCATCTATTACAGCCGGGCATGGTGGTGCATGCCTTTAATCCCAAAAACCAACCCCCCCCCCAAAAAAAAAACAAAAAAACAAAAAAACAACCAGCTATTACTCCAGTGCAGGGGATCTGATACCTTCTTCTTGCCTTCTCAGATACCAGGCATGCATGTGGTGCCCTATATACATGCAGACAATCATCCATACACATAAAATAAAAATTAAAAAATCCTTGTAAGGTTCATGCCCAAGGTAGCAACTTAGCTTCAGGTCAACTTCTCATGGACGCCAAACACCAACAGACTTCTTTGTGGCTAAGGTGCAGGCTCAGCTATTTGTTTACTATGATTTGCCTTAAGGCTCCTTTTTGTTTGTTTGCTTGAGGCAGGCTTTCATGTAGCCCAGGCTGGCCTTCTGATCCTCCTGCCTCTACCTCCTAAGTGCTGAGATTACAGACTGCGCTGCCACACCTGGCTTAAGTCTCAGTTCCTGTTGAGTTTTAGAAGAGTAGACAACCAAGTTGAAATCAAAGCCACCAAAACCCTCGGAGGGAAACAGGTGGGCTGCCCTGCTCTGGCTGTTCAAGATGACATTCGACAACCCAGGGTTACAATCATACTCATCAGGCAGGCAGTGAACTCACTCAAGGCAGGGGGCCTCTTGGGAGTTCAGTAATAGGGCAGGACGGCTACGTAGAAAAATCCCAGAAGCCTCCAGGAACTCTGACCACCCTCTGGCTGTGGAGTCCAGTTTGCCTGTGAACAGTGCTGACTGGGAGTCTAGACTGGGCTCTTCACCCCCTGAGCTCAGGGCCTGCTTTGAAGAGTGTCCAGAGAAGACAGCAAATGAGTTGTCCCAGGTCAGTGCCAGACGGCAGCCTTGGGATTAGAATTCATGGGCTCTGTTTTTCCCCCCAGCCAGCTGTTCCCTCCCTTGAGACCTGTGCTGTTTCTTCTGAATGCTCAGGGTTATATTCAATTTAGTAAGGTTTGTGGTCACATAATCACAGCTCCTAAATAAAACAATAAGTACAGAGCATCCACCAGAAGTAATGAAAACACAGGGGAGCCTTTGCCCCTGAGAACAGACAGGGAGGGAGCGCTGGCTGAGGCTAGGACTGTTCTACTTGAACAAAATCCAATACAAACAAATCTCTAGGGACTAGGCAAAGTCCTCATCTGCTCTTGTTTCTTCTCGATGGATACTTGTTGAAAGAGCCTGTGCTTAGCCTTGTGGGAAGAGCCTCTTGGAAACTGGAATGTGCTGTTTCCAAAAGCAAGAGGGGCCAGGCTGAGGGACAGCCCAGGTCCGGGTCATTGAACATTCTTTTATTGTTTTTTCAATTAATCAGTTACTACATTGCAAGTGGCTCTATCTGCAGGAGCAGCAGCAGCAGCCACAGTCATTGGAGCCTGGACTCTGTCGGGTCCACTCACACCTCAGCAGACAGCAGATGCTCTTTCCCTGCCCTTCCTGCCCCTGTGGGCTGGTTGGTGCTGGGACAGCGAGCCAGCCTGCGTGTGTTTGGCTGTTGAGTGGGATATACTATTTCAATAGTTAAGGCAGTTTTTTTTAAAACCAGTATGTTTGTTGAGGTGTAAAAGAGGCAGTAACCATGGGGTGTAACAGATCCCTCACTAAAAAAATCCAGGAATCTATGCGTTCTCATTGCCAGGCTGAAATTAGGAGGTAGCCATGGAAGGCTCTTTTTTCAGGCTTTGAAACATTCTCAATGTCTCTCTTAGCATTCCACCCTCATACTCTGACCAAAGAGGAGAGTTTAAAGAGGAGAGTACCAGGGATTTTAAGAGACAAAGAGTCCTACAGCCTTGAAGGATTTGGGTAGCAGATTCTGGCCATGAAAAGCTCCGGAGTTTTATCTCTAAAACTGCTTTGAGAGCGATGGTGACCTCAAGAGAGTTCAGCCAGGCCAGATATGTGTTGCGGGTGGTAGGAAAGGTGCTGAGGCAGAGAGAACTTTTGTACTCACAGGAATAGTCTTGGAAAGAGAAGAGGCCCTTTGAAGTGAGTGCCATGTTGAGGAAGGCTATTCAAGCTTGAGTTAACACAGAGCCTGGATAATGTGGGTATCCGGGGTCTCCCCTCTTAGCCAGGACAGGGCCTCCATTAGGAGCTATCCAGCGTTCTGAATTACCTCCTCCAGAACATGTGGGAGGATCTGGTCAAGGCCTGCCTGCTGGTTAGCGGTGACCTTAAATGTCGCCAGTTCATCTTTGCCCGTGGCTGACACCAGCTGCCCGCTTGGTCCATGGCCTGGACGCCTGAAGTAGATCCAGCATGACTCCCGTCACTCTCATGGACACAGCCTGGCCTTCATGCCAGAAGGTTGGCTCTCTGGGAAGATTTTAATAAGGGGTAAGATTCAGAATCTTGGTATGTATGTGAAGAAATAATGTTCCTCAGTATATCTGGGAAGCTCAGGACCAAACAAACGTGGTGCAAGGACAAGGAAGCCATAGGGGAGATAATTCTTTGTGTGGTGCATCCTTAGATAACTCATTAGCTTCCCTCCTCACCCTCCCCTCCATGACTACTACATTCACACAAACACAGATGGACAGACAGACGGACGGACAGACACCACACACACACACACACACACACACACACACACACACAGAGAGAGAGAGAGAGAGAGAGAGAGAGAGAGAGAGAGAGAGAGAGAGAATTTTCCATTTTGTCACTGCAGAGAAGGTAGTCTCCACTTTCTGCACTTGGCTAATGGACCGGTTTTCTTCTCATCTTAGATATTACAGAAAGTTGGCAGAAGCACCAGAGCTTAAATAACAATATCTTTTCCTGAATTCAAAAGAAATAGTCACTTAAAAGGTCCAGATAAGGAGAAAAGAGAAGAGCATTACTTTTAATCCCACCATCTAGAGATATCACCGACAGTGTCCAGGCACATCTGGGTCTCTGTGTGTCAGGAGCAGGTAGTACAGCCACTTAGAACAAGTGGTGTGGCTTTGAATTAAGTCCTATTTCTGCTGTGTACTCATCTGTGTGGTTTCCTCCACAGATGAGGCTGAAGCCAGGCACGTTCTTTGCCACTGAGCAGCACCTCTCCAAGTTCCATTATGTGAACGTCACCAAGTTTCTAACCTCTATGGCTCTCCATTTTCACTCTTAATGTGAGGAATCTCATAGCACCTGTCTCAGAAGGTGGTGGAGAGGATTAAGTGAGGTGATATCATAATGCCTTTACCACAGTCTCTGCCATGTGGTAAGCATGTTAAGCATGTGTTTAATACACACACACACACACACACACACACACACACACACACACAAAACCACTCTGTAATGCTGTTTAAGGCCCATTTAAGACACAGATTACTCTCTCTTTCAAATACAAGCTGCATGGAGAATAGACAAGCCCTTCTATCTCATGTTCCATCCAGCCTGACTTTGCAGTCCACAGGGGATGACCTGGGACTTGGCTAATGGACTAGCCTCCTAGCTAAGGGATGAAAGAAGCAGTCCTTGATGCAAGGCCTCCAGCGTCTGGCCTGAGTCTGGCCACAGGCAGGAGGTGGGAGGGGTATCTTTTGATCAGCTCCTCTTCTTGAGCAAGTAGCTCAAGTCCCAGCAAGTAGCTCTGGACATTTCTTGCTTCTCTGTTTAGGAGTATCCATCCTCCTTCCCCTAGATTTTTTTTTTTTTTTTTTTTTGGACAATGTCTCTCCATATAGCTCTTGCTGTCCCAGAACTCACTGTTTAGATGAGGCTATCCTCAGTCTCACAGGGGGCCATCTGCTTCTGCTTCTTGAGTGCTGGGATGTGCACCATGGCTCACTCCCCAGGAGCTCCTTATAGAAGTCTATCTGGCTAGCTTGGGTGAGCCTGTTTCCTCACCCTGTGAGTCCTGGGGATTTGACTCCTTTATCTGTCTGCATGTGTGTACATGTGAGTACAGGTGCCTATGGAGGCTGGAGGCCAGAGGCATTGGATCTCCTTGGAGCTGTAGTTACAGGCAGTTGAGAGGTACCTAATATGGGTCCTCCATAAGCCCTAAGCCATCTCTCCAGCCCCTTGACTAACTCTGGGGGTCAGTGTCATGCTCCTAGTTAAAAGTCCAATGGCCAGCTGGGCATGGTGGCACACACCTTTAATCCCAGTACTTGGGAAGCAGAGGCAGGAGGATTGCTGTGAGTTCGAGGCCAGCCTGGTCTACAAAGCGAGTCCAGGACAGTCAAGGCTACACAGAGAAGCCCTGTCTTGAAAAACCAAAACCAAACCAAACAAACAAACAAACAAAAATCCAATGGCTCTTTCTTTTTATCCCCACTGGATGTGAGGTTTATTATTGAACATGACTTGGTAGGGCATAGGACAGTACACTGGAATCCCTCAGGTGTGCAGGACCTGCCACTTGTCCAGGGGACCACAGCTCTACAGTCATAGTGACCTGCTTCTCAGCTACCACGTCTCCAAGCTCCCTTGGATTAAATTTGAAGCAGGGCCCCAATCGCATGCTCCTTATGCTGCCGTTTGCTGAAGACAGACACCATCTGGCCACTGTGCCCTGGGTTTCCCCAGAGGCATCTCATACCCCTGCCTGAAGCCTACACTGGGGAAAGCACGGAAACCAGATGTATGACTGAGCAACAGGAAGTTGTTTCCCAGGTCCCTTAGGGCGCCCCATAGGCAACAGGTGCACGGACTACCGTGGAGGATGCTGTTCACAGGCACTGCAACCATGAGGCAAGGAACTGGTCCACTTAATTGGCTGCGGAACAATCACTTTCCCTAGTGATTGCCCCTCACTTCCAGTATCATTGGAAGGGCTGATTAGATTTTTTTTGGAAATTCTATCTTCTCTTCGGTTTTTCTTTACTTGTTTATAAACTGGGTAGCCCAGCTTGGCCTAGAGTCTTTATTTTTCCTTCTAGCTATCCTTATCTTGTTAATGGTAAGCTTCTTTTCCAGCCAAATTCACTAAAAATGATGGTGAGGATATTTTTTAGCCATTTTTATTTTGAAATAATTAAAGTTTTGTTACATTTACTTATTTATGGGGGTAGAGAGTGTGCAACAGTGCATATGTGTAGGTCAGAGGTCAAGAAAATGCCTGCTTAGGTATTTCCTAGAATGTCTTTTCAATTTGCCTAATGTATCTTTTAAAAATGTTTTATTCTATTTATTTGTGTCTGAGGAGGCCAGAAGAGGGTGTTGGACTCCCTTGAACTATAGTTATGGATGGTTGTGAGCTATCAGATGGGTACTGGGAATTGAACCTGGGTCCTCTGGTAGAGCAGCCAGTGCGCTTAACTGCTGAGCCATCTCTCCATCTCTGCCTAATATTTATTGTAACCAGTTCAGGTTACAGACTTTGGAGGAGAATACAATGGAGGTAATATCTCCTCATTATGGCACACTGGGAATACATGCCTGTTTACCAGTGAGATTAATAATTTATTTATGTATTAGACAAGGTTTCTCTGTGAAACAGAGTCACGGCTGTCCTGGAACTCACTCTATAGCCCAGTTGGCCTTGAACTCACAGAGAGCCACCTGCCTCTGCCTCCAGAATGCTGGGACTAAAGGTGTGCGCCACCATGGCCAGCCTGCTTTTTATTTTTCAGTGAGATTAATTTTTAATCACTTTGGGGTAGGGCTTGATAGATCTCTCTGCTGTACAATTACTATTTTGTCATATTGTTTTCTATTCATCAGAAACAAATGACTTAGTCCAGCCCATATTTAAGGGGAGAAGAATTAAATCCCATCTCCTAGAGAGAAGGGTATCATCAATGTGTTTAAAATTACCACAGTAATTAATATGTAAGAGTTTTGTATGACGATTCAAATATCTTGATTCCCCTTAAAGTCCCACCCTCTAGATTTACAGTCAGTGAATCTTGACAGCAGCCCTTGTTACTATGATGTTTCAGTGGTAATTTCTATTTCCCTCATTTTTCTACAAATATAAAACTTTAATGGAATATATGTGTATATATAAAATTAGAATTCTTCTGAAAGGAATATTTGTCCCTTCTCCTTTGTCTATTAACCCAGTTACCTGGGACTGGCGTTTATTTTACTTGGTGTGATAACCCAACCCATCACTATTTTCTTTTCTTTTTTTAAAAATCTTTTTTAAAAATTAATTTATTCAGATTAGAACTCAATTGTTCTCCCAGCACTTGTATCCTTCCATTCCTCCTACCCTCCCACCCCCACGCTATTACCCTCCCTTAGGTCCATGTCCGAGGAGGATCTTCTCCCCCACTTTATGGTCGCAGGCCAACAAATCTTATCTTGGTGTTCTGCCTGTTCTTTCTTTGAGTGCTACCAGGGCTCCCCACCAAGGGGAGGTCGTCAAATATGGGGCACTAGATCTAGCCAATGGACAGGACATCCACCTCAGTTATGTGGAGAGCAGGGACTAACTCTGACATCACTATTTTCTTACAGGTTGCTCCTGTCTCCCTTTGACCTGACAGGTCATCTTCACCGATCCTCTTTCCCCTAGCCCTCTGGCAAACCAACTGGGAATGCAATGTAGCACTTTCTTCAAAATAGCTATCTTCCTGTCAGGCCCAGGCTGGCCGCAAGCTCAAGCTCTTCCTGCCATGGCCTCTCAAGGCCACCACCATGCCTGATGTCTATATATACATTCTTGTCTTCCTTTTATCTTTCAAGTAATCTTATGTGTTATTATTTTTAAAGCATGTGTAAAATGGATAAAGCTTAAACTAAACTAAAATAAAATTTGTGTATGTGTATGTGTGAACACATGTGTCAAGGCATACTTGTGCAAGTCAGAAGACAGCCCCGTGGAGTCGGTCCTTTGTTTCCACCTTGACTTGGATTCACAGGATTGAAATCAGGTCACCAGGTTTGCAAGGCCTGAGCTATCTTGTCCATATTCATTATTCCGTTTCTATTTTATGTACATTGGTATTCTGCCTGCTTGTATGACTCCAGTTACATGAGGCACCATGTGGGTGCTGGGCATTGAACCTAGGTCCTTTGGAAGAGGAGTGAGTGCTCTTAACTGCTGAGCCATCTCTCCAGCCCCCTCCTCCACATTTGTCATTCTTAAAACACTATTCTAAGAATCAAAATTACTCTCTATAGTACTCCTTTGCCCAAGACCCTTCAAAGGCTCCCACCACTTGGAAATTCATTGACCTGACATTCAATAGTTTTAACAACACAGTCCCAATTTGCCAATCAAGCTGTTTCCCCAATTGCTTATCTTTCTAAATCCTTTGTTCTCTTTGCCCCAGCTGTCAGGCCTCTGTGTGGGTGACTTCCAATGACTATTTCTAGTTTGACTACATTATTTTAAGCCATTAGAAAATGGGTATTGGTTTCCTTAACTTAAGAAAGCAACCCATGTTCATTGGGGAAAGAAAACAACACACAGCAGATGAAGCAGAACCCGACTCTCCGTGCCCTGGGCTTTTACCGATGTTCTGACTGTGTGTTCATCTGTGCACCTCATACACGTCTGCTTGTCGTCACAGAACCTCAGAGGCTGTAGGATGCCCTGGAACTGGACTTAAAGCCCAGTGTAAGCTGCCGTGTGGGTGCTAGGGATTGAACCTGGGTCCTCTGGAAGAGAAGCCAGTGTTCTTAATCACTGAGCCAACTCTCCAGCCCTCTTAGGTTGTTTTTAAGAAGCGGTCTTTCAAGATTTATCAATGTGTCTTATATTCCTATTAAGTTGTTGTTCCATCATAAGCAGACGCAGAAGCATGCATATACACACAAGAGCATAACACATATCTGAAACATAGGCATTTATGTTTGTAGTGCAACTTATGCTTTCCAAGCGTTCCTCTTATTTTCTCATTTAATCTCTGACAATCATAAGTAGCATCTATTATTTATTCCACTTTTGCAGAGAAAAAAAATAAACTTTAGTAGTTGCCATGTAGTCTTCAAGCCAGTACTAGTTAAACATTTTTCTGTTCCTTTCCTACTTTGCCACATAAAAAGGCTGTACTGAAAACACTAACAGAAGGGGGAACATCCAAACATGTGTGATCACGGCTGGAGCTTGGGGGATGTGAGGACAAACTTGTCCTCACAGGCTGGAGACATGGCTCAGTGGCTAAGAGCATGTATTGCTCCTGGAGAGGACCTGAGTTCAATTCCCAGAACCCACATCAGGCAGCTTATAATTGTTTGTAACTCCAACTCCAGAGGATGCCCCCAACTTCAGGCACATGCACACATGTGGACAAAGACACATGTACATGTAAATAAGTAATTAACAGCACATGTACATGTAAATAAGTAATACTCACTATTAAAAACAAACAAGCAAACAAAAAACTCTTCCTCATTTCCATTGCTGGTGAAGCTGAAGTTGCAGGAAAGCTGCCAGCAGGGGGCTAAGAGGCGGGGTGTGTGTGTGTGTGTGTGTGTGTGTTATATCTGCTCAATGTGGAGCTCTTCATTTCCAAAGAAATGCCTTGTCTCCTCACAGCCAGAGGGCTCTGCAGGGTTAGAGAAGGAAGGACAGATGTGAACGGAGTGTGTGAGGTCAGGGCTGAGAGAGCCCAGCAGGAACAAGACAAGCAGGTGAGTAGCCCGTAGGTATGAGGTAATGTTGCCATCCTCAAATGCATCTAGCCAATATGTCCATAAAATACCTGGTTCCAAACATATGTGGATGATGGGACAATAATTCAACTGCCTGTGTAGGAATATGTCAGGGGAAAGATTATAATTTTTTAGCATTTGTTATACAAAATAGTAAAAGGAATAATAAAAAATAAGGTAAAGGGATGTATTATATGAGAGTCCAAAGCAAAAGCGACTAAGGAAGAGAGTGAGCATTCTTGTATGATCAGAACTGCGGCTGCTGTGCACTTTCAGGCTTTGAACACAGATAGAGTTAGACTGCGCACATTTCATACGCGTCTTATGATGGCCACTTTTATGTGAGATGCTTTTTATGCCAAGGAAAAATAGATTATAAACATCTTTTCATCTAAAAATTATTTATTATTAGTGTATGATGTGTGTGGACACACATGACACAGTGCATGTGTGGAGGCCAGAGGATGGCTTTGTAGAACCAGTTGTTGCAGGATATTCGATCCCACTGTGATCCCTGAGATTGTGAACTGTAAAATCTGTCTTTGATCTCACTGGGATCCCTGAGATTGAACTGTAAATCCCTGTCTTGTGGTTGAGCCCTAACACACTTTTAATCCAAGACCATTCTGTTTATTGTAAACAGGTGATTAAGTGTGGTTCACCCAACCTTACACACACCTATAATCCAAGAGCTTTCTGTACACAGGATTTAATAAAGTTAACCCTAGGTCAAGAGGCGGCGCAAGAAACCAGCTGACAGGGATTAAAGAGTAGGAGAGACTTTGAGTTGAGGGGTATTAAGACAGCATGTCAAAGTAGAAGGGGTCTTTGACGATTTTAGCTTTAGGTTTTACTTTTGGGATTTTAGCTCTTTGGTTTTTAGCTCTCTAGTTTTTGAGCTCCTCAGCTCCTTGGCCTTTGGCTTTTGGGGCCTTAAGATTGCAAGCCTTTGGCCTTGGGTTTTTTGGCCTTTTTTTTTTCCTGGCTTGTCAGCTAGGTAGTGAGCCTCTGGGCCTTCTCCATTGGGACATGAGCTGAGTAGGAAGGTCAACTGGGTGCTTTCTCTGCCTCTCTGAGCTAGCAGATTTTTCACCACAGCATCTGGCTCCTGAGTCTTTATTGGTAAAATAGACCGATCAGGGATTTTCACCTAAAACACCAACCAGTTCCCTCCTTCCTTCTTCATGTGGGCTCTGGGGATCAAACTACAGCCACCAGGATTCTGCAGTAAGTGCCTTCACCTGCTGAGTCAGCTCATCTAGCTGGTCTTAACATTTTTTTTTTTAAACAGCAGGGTCTCATGTATCCCATTCTGGTATTGAATTTGTTATGTACACATGCCTTGGCCTCCCACGTTCTATGGTGTGACCTGCCATGCCTGGCTAACCTCTCCATTTAGAAAAGACTGCCTATATATGTTATGAAAAGAATATTCTATATTTATGTCGCCACTACTGAAGGCTTTGCTTTTGTGTGTGTGTGTGTGTGTGTGTGTGTGTGTGTGTGTGTGTGTGTGTGAGTGATATCTCTCTGTGTATTCCTGGCAGTTCTGGTACACACTATGTAGACCAGACTGGCCTTGAACTCACAAAAACCCTCCTGCCTCTATATCCTGAGTGCTAGGATTAAAGGCATGCGCCACCACCTAGCCTCTTTGCTTTTTACATTCTTTTTTCTTTTCACTGTAATAATGTTGCAGCTACTGTAGCTTTATAATCTTTATTGGAACTAATTGTTTTGTTTTTTGGGAAAGGGTTTTTCTGTGTAGCCTTGGGTTTTCTGGACTCACTTTTAGACCAGGCTGCTAGAGTTCACAGTAGTTCACAGTGATCTACCTGCCTCTGCCTCCCAGAGTGCTAGGATTGTAGGGGTGTGTCACTGCACCTGGCTTATTGGCACTATTTTGAAAGTTACATACATATTTGTTTCCATGTTTAAGAGGCAGCGTCTTACCACATAGCTCACTCTGGCTTTGAACTTGTGATCCTCCAGCTTTAGTCTCCGGGATTATAGCACAGACCACCACACCTACATGTGTTTATTCAAGAGTAATTAAAGTGCCTAGTAAAAGGAAGTCTTTGTACATTTGCCTATTTCTCCAGTTTAACCAAATTCCCAGAACTAGGAACGATGCTCCATTGTCCATTGTCTATTGTCACCAATTCAGTTTGGGGGGATGCTCTGGTCTCAAAGTTAGGAAGACCAGATGTTGTATGACTTTTGGCAAGTTACTTTTATTAATGCCTCTTTCCTTTTATGGGTACCATATAACCTAGTTTGCAAGGCTGGTGTTAGAATGAAAGGGGATAATGAATGTAAAATGTTTTTACAGCATGCCTGGCATGGCCAACAAACGGGAGCTGGGTTATATATTTATGCCACTTTTTTTCTCATTTGCATGTCCCCATCCTGTCTAAAGTGTTTGCCAGTCCCAATTTCCCTGCCACCAGAGAAGCCTTGGCATGCTGGATAACTTGAGTTTTACTGTAATCAAGACCAAGAGGTATTGCCCTTTCATGCCTTAAAGCTACTTTCCAGAGTGCTGTCTTTAGTGACTAAATCACAGAGGCAAGCACTCCTTTCTCCCTCTCAATTATCTTTATTAGGATCTTAATCAGCTCATGTTTACTCCCGGGGACACTGCAGATCAGGCCATTTAAACAGCTGGTATTTCTTTTCTCAAAAACGAGATGCTATATTACAGCCTGGAGGTGGCAAAGGGTCCATGAAAAACATATGAGGCAACAGCCCCTGAAATGCATGGCCCAGGTCGAACTCCACAGCCAGCACTCAATTACACAGCTAAAAAAAGAACCAGGACCTGGTGGCAACTCTGTGACATACCAAAAGGGGGCAGTGTGGCACTACAGTTAGGAGGCCATAGGGCTGGTTTGATATGGCTCCGCCGCCTAGCTGTGTGACCTTAGGTCTAGGCTCACTCTCTGTAAGTTAAGCACATAGCACATCCACAGAGTGGCAAAGGTTAGGCGAACTGTTGCATGCCTGGTAATGCTCACCACCATCAGGGCACATGTGGAATATGATGGGATGACACAGATTATTCATTTGACAGGAAGTCTGGAAGAGTTTCTGCAGAAGTATAGTGTGAAAATAGAAATGCTCTCCACCTCCATAGAACTTAGACTTTATAAGGCCTGTCACAACAGAACCGCTATTCATAAAGTCCTCAAATTACACCTGTGAAAAGTACCATAAGGAGAGAACACCCTTGAGGCAAGCCCAGAAGAAGGACTGGAGTCAACCCAACAAGGTAGAAGGTACTGAACAAAACATCCCACGAGAGAACCACATGCAAAAGCTGACACAAAAGGGAGCAGACCTTGGAGAAAACCGAGAGAGGGCGGAGAATAGAGTCAGAGTGGAAGCAACAGGGTATGAAATGGGCTGTATGGAAGGCTGGAGGTAGACTCTCTAAAGCCTTACAGGTTGTTTGAAGCATTTGAGTTTTTTTCTTTTTCTTTCTTTTCAGGCAGAATTTCATGGAGCCCAGGCTGGCCTTGAACTTACTGTGTAGCTGACGTGACCGTGACGTCCTGATCCTCCTGCCTATGTCTTCAAGTGCTGAGATCACAGGTGCTTACTTCCATACCTGCTTGGGGAGTAGTAGTTGAAGTGTAAGGAATAAGAGACTTCCCTGGACTCAGCAACACAGTTTCCTCTATATCTCTGCTTGGGTGTATGTTTGTAAGGAAGTATGTGCACTGTGTGCTGGTATACAGGAGCGTATGTGCACTGTGTGCTGGTATGCAGGAGCGTATGTGCACTGTGTGCTGGTATGCAGGAGCGTATGTGCACTGTGTGCTGGTATGCAGGAGCGTATGTGCACTGTGTGCTGGTATACAGGAGCGTATGTGCACTGTGTGCTGGTATGCAGGAGCGTATGTGCACTGTGTGCTGGTATGCAGGAGCGTATGTGCACTGTGTGCTGGTATGCAGGAGCGTATGTGCACTGTGTGCTGGTATACAGGAGCGTATGTGCACTGTGTGCTGGTATACGGGAGCGTATGTGCACTGTGTGCTGACATACAGGAGCGTATGTGCACTGTGTGCTGACATACAGGAGTGTATGTGTTCTGTGTGCTGGTATGCAGGAGCGTATGTGCACTGTGTGCTGGTATACAGGAGTGTATGTGCACTGTGTGCTGACATACAGGAGTGTATGTGTTCTGTGTGCTGGTATGCAGGAGCGTATGTGCACTGTGTGCTGGTATGCAGGAGCGTATGTGCACTGTGTGCTGACATACAGGAGCGTATGTGCACTGTGTGCTGGTATACAGGAGTGTATGTGTTCTGTGTGCTGGTATGCAGGAGCGTATGTGCACTGTGTGCTGGTATACAGGAGCGTATGTGCACTGTGCGCTGGTATATGGGAGCGTATGTGCACTGTGTGCTGGTATGCAGGAGCGTATGTGCACTGTGTGCTGGTATACAGGAGCGTATGTGCACTGTGTGCTGGTATGCAGGAGCGTATGTGCACTGTGTGCTGGTATGCAGGAGCGTATGTGCACTGTGTGCTGGTATACAGGAGCGTATGTGCACTGTGTGCTGGTATACAGGAGCGTATGTGCACTGTGTGCTGACATACAGGAGCGTATGTGCACTGTGTGCTGGTATGCAGGAGCGTATGTGCACTGTGTGCTGGTATACAGGAGCGTATGTGCACTGTGTGCTGGTATACAGGAGCGTATGTGCACTGTGTGCTGGTATACAGGAGCGTATGTGCACTGTGTGCTGACATACAGGAGCATATGTGCACTGTGTGCTGGTATGCAGGAGCGTATGTGCACTGTGTGCTGACATACAGGAGCGTATGTGCACTGTGTGCTGGTATACAGGAGCGTATGTGCACTGTGTGCTGGTATACAGGAGCGTATGTGCACTGTGTGCTGACATACAGGAGCGTATGTGCACTGTGTGCTGGTATACAGGAGCGTATGTGCACTGTGTGCTGGTATACAGGAGCGTATGTGCACTGTGTGCTGGTATGCAGGAGCGTATGTGCACTGTGTGCTGACATACAGGAGCGTATGTGCACTGTGTGCTGGTATACAGGAGCGTATGTGCACTGTGTGCTGGTATACAGGAGCGTATGTGCACTGTGTGCTGGTATACAGGAGCGTATGTGCACTGTGTGCTGGTATACAGGAGCGTATGTGCACTGTGTGCTGACATACAGGAGCATATGTGCACTGTGTGCTGGTATACAGGAGCGTATGTGCACTGTGTGCTGACATACAGGAGCGTATGTGCACTGTGTGCTGGTATACAGGAGCGTATGTGCACTGTGTGCTGGTATACAGGAGCGTATGTGCACTGTGTGCTGGTATACAGGAGCGTATGTGCACTGTGTGCTGGTATACGGGAGCGTATGTGCACTGTGTGCTGACATACAGGAGTGTATGTGTTCTGTGTGCTGGTATGCAGGAGCGTATGTGCACTGTGTGCTGGTATGCAGGAGCGTATGTGCACTGTGTGCTGACATACAGGAGCGTATGTGCACTGTGTGCTGGTATGCAGGAGCGTATGTGCACTGTGTGCTGACATACAGGAGTGTATGTGTTCTGTGTGCTGGTATGCAGGAGCGTATGTGCACTGTGTGCTGGTATGCAGGAGCGTATGTGCACTGTGTGCTGGTATACGGGAGCGTATGTGCACTGTGTGCTGGTATGCAGGAGCGTATGTGCACTGTGTGCTGGTATACAGGAGCGTATGTGCACTGTGTGCTGACATACAGGAGCATATGTGCACTGTGTGCTGGTATGCAGGAGCGTATGTGCACTGTGTGCTGGTATACAGGAGCGTATGTGCACTGTGTGCTGACATACAGGAGCGTATGTGCACTGTGTGCTGGTATGCAGGAGCGTATGTGCACTGTGTGCTGGTATACAGGAGCGTATGTGCACTGTGTGCTGACATACAGGAGCGTATGTGCACTGTGTGCTGGTATGCAGGAGCGTATGTGCACTGTGTGCTGACATACAGGAGCATATGTGCACTGTGTGCTGACATACAGGAGCGTATGTACACTGTGTGCTGACATAGAGGAGCGTATGTGCACTATGTGCTGACATACAGGAGTGTATGTGCACTGTTTGCTATCTTAAGGTTTTTGTTTTTGTGTTTTGTGTGTGTTTGTTTTTCTTTGAGATAGTGTCTGCCTATGTTGTTCAGGCCAGTACTGAAATTATATACTCAAACAATCCCCCTGCCTCAGCCTCCCAGTTTATGAAGCTCCAGGCACAAGCCATCATGCTTCGATATCAAGTGAGAGGCTTGAATAATCACGGGTTGGCAGAGTAGAGGCACTGGTCCTAAAGCCCATCCCTCACAGATGCTGAGAAGCCACTGCACCGAGCAATGGCCACTACTGTAGCACACCTGATGTTTTCTGGCTTGTGTGGCTAGTCCCTGGCCAGTCTGCACCTCTCAGGCTTCCTGCTCCATCTGAAGCTCTGGACACAGTGACCAAAGAAGTAACAGGTGGCTGGTAGAGGGGCAGGAATCATATAGGCAGGGTCAAGGTCTGGTGGATACTGTAAGAAGCAGCTCCCAGCTCTGGGCTCTCTAGTTAGCTGACCCACTGCAAAATCATTGCATGAGCTTTATTTGTCTCGAACACATGAACACACAGAGCACAGAGTCCACAGTGTCTCCTCTGAGAAGAACCAAACTGGATCAGTGATCATGTGGGGCACAGGAATGCTCAAGTGCCAGACGGTGGTAATTGTTCTGCTCTCAGAGGTACTTAAATTTGGTAGGAGAGAGAAAAGGACATGAGTGCTGGCATTGTCCTTCCCATGCCTCCCTCCCCTCTCCCAGCCCATAAACAGGAAGCCAGGTTTGGGTCCCTGCCAGGACCCAGGCTGGGGCAGGAAGCTTAGGAAATAAGTGTGGAAGGCTCTTGTCAGTTCAGAAGACCGCTCCTGAGAAGTCCCTGGGAAGGGGAAATGATGCCAGCTCCCACCCTGCCAGTAGACCTCTCCAGAGGAGGAACAGCCTGAGCTTCAGGCACTCCTCGTGTGGGTCAGGCATGGCCCTAGCAGGATTCAGAGAGCTGCCTAAGTGAGAACAGATCCAAGTCAGGGCCCTCCCCTTGGGGAAGCAGAATGCAGTCCATGAGGCTTGAAGACCTGTTAGGGCCACTCGGGTTGACGAGGAAGGAAATGATGGGATGGGATATGAATGGTGTGGGGAAGATGCAAAAGAGAGAGGGGTGACCAGGGACAGTAATGTGCATGAGGAACTCCTAATGAAATAAAGGGCTGCTGAGAACATTAGGCAACCAGATGCTGAGGAACCTTGGTAATAGGCTGTAATCAGGCTAACTATTCCATCAATCCGTCTGAACACCACAAAAATAGGCCAACTGTGCACTGAGGATGGTGTACTCAGCCACACCTCAGTGGAGGGCAGGGGAATGCACAGCACTGCTACCAGCACTTGTCACAGAAAGTTGAGTCTGCATCTCACCAAACTTGAGAACTAACCACTAGATTACAGAACCGTAGGTGAGAAGAATAGGATTAGAAATACCACAAAGAGCCAGGTGTGGCGGCGCACGCCTTTAATCCCAGCACTCAGGAGGCAGAGGCAGGAGGATTGCTGTAACTTCAAGGCCAGTCTGGTCTACAAAGGGAGTCCAGAACAGTTCAGGATACACAGAGAAATCCTGTCTCGAAAAACTAAACAACAACAACAATACACACACACAAACACAAAAAGAAATACCACAAGGATGTGATCAACAAAAGTCCAGACTGTGGGAAACGGCAACAAAAAGGCTTTCAAACAGATAAATTGCAAGAAAGGAGAAGGTAGAAGGAGGGCTACAGACTAAAGAAATGTCGACTCAGACTATGCAGAAGTCCATGCTGTACAAGCTCGACCACCTGGGTCTGATCCCTGGAACCTGAGTAAAGTCATTCTCTGATTGATACACACATACATACACACACACACACACACACCAAAATTTAAAAAAGAAAGGTCACCAAGTGCAATGTATGGACTAGTTTCCAATGAATAGAGTAAAAGTTTTATGATGTGAAGGAATTATATTTGGATGTGATAATATTATGGCCTTTTAAACATAAATTTTAAAAGAGAAACACATGAAGATGCCAAATGTGAAAGAATTGTTTAGAATTACCTAGTGGTGGGGGCAGAGGGGAAATGTTGGTCTTCTGTTGATAATTGTTGAAGTTGCTTGATGAATAAATGAGGGTTCATTTTATTTCCTAGTATACATATGCTTGAAAGTTACTCTGACAAAATGTTGACAAGACCTCAAAGTCAGCAGACTGGGGCTGCCTCTTTCTCTAGCCTACTGACACAGGGGAGGGGCTTTTCAAGTGTCTTCTGAGCACTGACCTTTGTTACCTGTGCTAGCAGGACAAGGCTCTCCAGGAAGGACCCACTGTGATAACAGGACTCACAGACGTGGCCCCGGGGAAGGGACAGGCTCTCAGCTACCCTTCATAGCTCCCCTTGCTCCTGCCCTCTCACGGGATCCCCTATGAGAAGAGAGACGGTTTGTCTCTGGGCTGGTCTTACCACAGCCATCTATCAAAGAGGCAGAGGAGGGGAAGTTTCTCATTGGGTGAAGAGAAAAGGCATCTCCTCATCCTCGCCCACAAAGGTCCCCTGGGAACCACTGATAGGAAAAGGAGATCTCTGATCCCTTCATCAACACCAATCCTGGACCAGAAATGATAGAGCATTTGCAGTTCATCTGTATGTGCATGATCTTACTCGTTTCATAAGTAGTCTAAAAGGAGGCTAGCCAAAGGTCATACCAAGGACAGAGCTAGGATGCACCCATTGGACTCCCTGGCAATGCTGGCCATACCTCCTGCTCCAAGGCCAGTGCCACTGGCTAGCTCCATAGGGTCTCTCTATAATGAAAGATATTCAAATCAGTTTCTCCTGAGGGAGCTTCCTTTGACGGTCTCTTTGTTGTGTCTCACAACCTCCAATCCACACGAGGTCCTCTCTGAAGATGACGGAGAGGTTGACAAGTGGCCCAGTCTGGCACCCATGTTTCCTCTCACTTATCTCCCTGCCATCACATAAGTCTTCCTCCTCTTCCCTAAACCAGCAGCTACAGATCATGATCCCTGCTTGGCCTTCCAGAGATTGTGATCTCTTCTATGCCAGGGCTGTGAGCAGCAGGCCAGCTGAGAGCAGAGAAGGCTCTCTGGAAGCTAGCGTCTTCAGGGGACTGCTTTGGGGTCCACAGGAAGCTCAGTGGAGGCTCCCCTCAGCAGCTCTGCAGTCTGCATGCCAGCAGCTGACTTTCCCATCAAGGGGCAGGCCTGCCCCAGACAGAATGACTGGCACGTTTAGCTTCTGTACTAATGAACCTGACATGCTATAGGCAGGCTGTCCAGACAGTATCCTTCCTTCCCTGCTCCCTCTGAGACCTTGGGTATCTTTCCCATCTCTAGGAGGATATATGAAAGCCACACAATGCTGGGGGACTCAGGTAAGAGCCCTTCATCAACAGAGCCTTTCTTCACTCATTAAATATTAACCACCACCACACTATTAATAGCTCTCCCAGACCCACAACAGAGCTGGCAGTGTGCTTAAAGGTTTCACTACAAATGGGAGTGGGGCTACGCTGGCCCTCCCATGTATCCACGTCTGACAACTTACTGGGTACTGCAAAGGGAGAAGATGGAGAAAGGCCAGTTTGGAAGGGACTCAGTGGGGTGTCCCTGAAGCAGTCACTTCCTGTCAAAAGCACCCCAGGGCCTCCTCAGCCTGTGGTCTGAGCTCAAACAGCACTTTCTCACAGCACCTTATCTGACACCCCCATCTCCCTGTTCTCATTCATGTCACCTTTCCTCGTGTTTCTGCCACTCGTCTCAGTTTATCACTGTGATTTTGGTTGTGTGCTTTATTTGTTTAGAATCTGCTTCTCCCACTGGGTTGCCATGTTTGCTTTCGAGACTATTCTATTCCCTACTTCTGGTGCAGTGTCTTGCATACAGCAGATGCTCAAAATGTTTCTTTGAATAATGAATGAATTCTTCAATCCATATAACCCCCCCCCCGAACACCCACAGTTTTTCAATATGTATGTTTCTGCTCCCCGGCTCCCACCTACTCATTCTTCAGAGTCCCCCAACTCCTGTCTGCTCTTACTCATCCTCAAACAAGCCAGCTGTCTTCTGTAATTCCATTTCACAAGACCAAGTCTCTTCTTTTCTGGGCTGTCAAGCCCTGGGAGTAGATGCTTCCTGCCAAGGAGATCAGGGAGGAGCTCACTGCAGTGACACCCTGGACCAGAGTGTTACATACAAAGGTAGGTACTAGACTAGATAAAGGTTAGAGTCTTGAGACTAGTTGACAGCACACAAGAATAGCCAGGAAAGGCTTCTTGGAGAAGCGGAGTTGTTCTGATTTTGAAGGATGAGTAAGAGTGAGTGAGTAGTCAGAGATGGAGAGGATTCTGAAGAGGAGGCTATTCTCCAGGTACCAGTAGGTGACAGGGTGAAGGGGTTGGCTGGTCCTGCAAGAAAGCTGGTAGAAATGAACAGCTTTGAGGGATGAAGTTGACTTACAGGCCTCAAAGGCCCATGAAGCTTGGTGTAGAAAACTGTACTTGTTTAGATGTTGTAGTACCCTGGGCCTGGGACCAGGACATTAGTTTTGACCTGACTAATGCTTATGCTCCTGGGTGACAAAAAGCCAAGCCTATTTCCCTAGGTGGGTCAGGTGTTTGTGAAATCTATTTCCTCTTTCTTAAAAATGAATATAGGATAGGCCTAAGACATTACACACTACATTTTACACAAACTCACACACAGGGGTGAAAGATGGCATGCTTATATATCCTGTCGAAAGAAAGGGAGGCCAGAGAAAGATGGTGTCTAGAGGACAGGCCTAGAAATACAGAAAAGATTAGCAAAAGCTTATCACAGAAACCAAGTGCTGCTCATAGTGTCTGAAACACGACTGCCTCGCCCAGCCACGTTTCTGCTCCAACACAATTCCTGGTGTCTATTTTGGAAAGAGCATGGCATTTTCCAAAGAACAGTGTGTCTTCAGGTGTCTTGGGCTCTGGCCAGCTGAAGAGCCACTACCTTGAGGAGGAGAGGGATAGGTACCCCTTCATGCTCCCATCCAATGGGGAAGGGGAGGAGGAGGCACCCCTTCAAGGTCCCATCCAATGGCCCAGCGTGGTCCCTGTGAAGTCACAGGTAGCTTGAAATCTAACTTCCTTTCCTGATGCCCATCCTTTAGGGCTCAGAAGCCTTAGTTAGTCATGTGCTCTCCTCTCTGAGACTGCTTATCCACAGGCTGAACAGCCGCAGTTTTTCCAACTCTTCTTACATGACATGATTTCGAGTCTTTTTGTTACTCTCTTGAATGATGACAGCAAAGAATTCAGGTTTCAAGCAGTGTGGACCAGTGCAGAAGAAGATGGAATAGGAACATCACCCCCTCAGCTCTGAATGCCATACTTCTATCAGTGTAACCCAATACTACATTAGCTTTCCTGGTGGCCAGCTCATCCTGTAGATATATTAAACTTCCTGTCCGTTGGGGTACTAGCTCTCTTTGAGGGCTGCCTCACCTACTTAATCACACAGCCTTACTTAGATTCTTATTTAAAATCCATCTTGGTGAATTCAGACAACTATTTTCTGAGAATAATGGTTATAAGACATATAGCTGTGCATGCTGGCACCTGCCTTCAATCTAACACTTAGGAGGCAGAGGCAGGGGAATTATATGAGTTTGAGGTCAGCCTGGGCTATGTAATGAGTTTCAGGTCATCGTGGGCTGCATAGCGAGAACCTGTTTCATAAAATCAAAATAACAACAGAAAGATTTACATCACATACACATGATGTTCTTGATTAGAGTGAGCTGCCATCCCATAGCCCCCGTGGCCCCTCACTAGCCCCTGTGGCCCCTCACCAGCTTGGCTTACATACAGTTCCAGCATTGCCTCTTGACTTTACACTGCTAACAAAAAGGCCATCATATTTCAAACATGCCCAAAGTTCAACATAACAACAGGCAGAGCTATTGAATATGACCCTGAAACAGAGGCAGTCACATGTGTGGGCAGGTGTGTGTAGAGGAAAACTTCTCTCTCCATCCACTCTAGTTGTGCACTCTTCTGTTCATCCACTCTAGTTGTGCACTCTTCTGTTCATCCACTCTAGTTGTATGTAGTTGTGTAGCTAGGACAGTGGGAGGTTAGGGAAAGCGTCAGAGAAATTACAGAAGGAGAAGCAGGGTCCCTTTATCCTGGAGTAAAGCAAGGATGACAACTGAGGCTAGAAGAGGTCATGGTTTCATTCTAGGCATGGCCAACCACTTCTGTGATAGTTAGGAAATCTTTGCCTTAGTCTACCTCCTTCAGCCTCTTTTCCGTTCGGCAGAGTGAAGGACCCACCTTCTCACCTAGCCCACCAATTTCCAAAGGACTATTAGCTTTGTATTTGTTCATTCTTCAAGACCCAACGCTGAAGATCTACTTAGGAAGACTAGGGTAGGAACGGTCAATTTTCAGTTCTTAAGTACTACGTCACAAGATTGCACCCCTCAGTGAGACAGAGTCTCCCTTTCCTGTGTTGTCTGCTCAGGATAATGATGATGGTTAAGAGGAGTCAGCACAGCAGGGCAGAGCACCAAAAGGCCATTCCTCCAGGGCAGACATGGAGTGCACAACTAGAGTGGATGAACAGAGAAGAGTGCACAACTAGAGTGGATGAACAGAGAAGAGTGCACAACCAGAGTGGATGAACAGAAGAGTGCACAACTAGAGTGGATGAACAGAAGAGTGCACAACTAGAGTGAATGAATAGAGAAGAGTGCACAACTAGAGTGAATGAACAGAAGAGTGCACAACTAGAGTGAATGAACAGAAGAGTGCACAACTGGAGTGAATGAATAGAGAAGAGTGCACAACTAGAGTGGATGAACAGAAGAGTGCACAACTAGAGTGGGCCAGAACATGACTCCTCTAAGCCAGGGACAAGGGACTATTTCATAAAGCACACTGGCTCTAGGATGTTAGTAGTGAACATTAGAAAGAATGTTCTGGGCTGGGTGTGGTGGTGTACTCCTGTAGTCCCAACATTTGAGCACAGAGGTAGATAAACGGATATAGGTTGTTGCTGTTTGTAGTGGTGGTGGTAGTTGTTTTTTGTGGGGGAAGGGGTCAAGGCTACTGTGATCTTGTTTCAAATAAAAAAATTCTATTAAAAAAAAAATCTTGGAAAGCATTGAGCTAACACAGTTGAAGATGCTGCTCCACGGCAGGATTCCTGGGAGCCTTTACATGACAGTAAGCACTGCAGCAGGGTGGAGTGGGTACTGTTTTCCCAAGGACTTTGGGTAGGAAGCATTTTTTATCCTAAGTATCCCAAAGGATCAATAGTCTTAACAAAACACTACAGGAGATGCAGGTCTAAGTCATTTTTGGCTGATGACTCACTAATTCCTTTATAGGGATACAATTAATATGGGAACCATAAATAACTTACAGCCTGATTGTAATTATACTAAAATTAACCACATAGTGAAATATACAGATTTTCACTTCTCAGTTTGTGTGTTTCTCGGCTTTTTGGTTTTTTCCACAGTGTCAGTATGTAGCCCACACTGGCCTGGAGTTTGCCGTGCATCCCAAGCTAGACTCAAGCTCAAGCAGCCTCTGCCTCTGCCTCCCCAGTGCTGGGATTACAGGTATGGACCTCATGACCAGAAATTCATTAAATCTTTTTTTAAATGAAAATTCTGACGATTCATTTTTTTTTTTAAAATACTTGTTTGTTGGGTCATCTGTGTATGTGTGTGTGCTACGTGTGCAAAGATGGCCACTGTGGCCAGAAGAGAATGCTGAACGTCCTGGAGCTGGAGTTACAGCGGCTTTGAGCTACCTGATGTGATGCTAGGAACTACACTTGGGTTCTCTGGAAAGGCAGCGAGTGCTCTTAACCAGACAGCCACCTCTCCAGCCCCCTGGGTATGTTTGTGTGGACTGTGCACATGTGCATGCCAGTGTGTACATACATGTGTGTGAGCTCATCTGGGGGCCAGACATCAAGGTTGGGTTTTTCCCTTATGACTTCCACTTTATTTTTTGAGGCAGGCTTTTTGTTTGTTTGTTTGTTTTTGTTTTGAGACAGGGTCTCTCTGTGTAGCCCTGGCTGTTCTGGACTCCCTTTGTAGACCAGGCTGGCCTCAAAGTCACAGTGATCCACCTGCCTCTGCCTCCTGAGTGCTGGGATCAAAGGCATGCGCCACCACGCCCAGCCTGAGGCAGGGTCATTTATTGAACCTGGAATTCACAGACTGCCTAGACTGGCTAGCCAGTAAGCTCCAGGGATCTAGCTGTTCCTGTCTTTCCAGGGCCAGGACTACAGGCCCATTCTACCAGTCTCCTTAGGAAACAGTGACTCCACACCTTTTCTTCCTTCAGCCAGAACCTCTGGTTAACCTCCTCAGCCTTATCTCCCTCTTCTTCCCTCTCATGGCACTCCTTGTACCAGTTCTCCCACAGTCAGCTGAAAGGCACAGTAGAGCTAAACCCAAGAGCCCTTTCCAGGCACAAGGGTTGTCTTAGGTTTCTATCGCTGTGATAAAACACCATGAACAGCTGGGCATTCAGGAGGCAGAGGCAGGCAGATTGATGTGAGTTCGAGGCCAGCCTGGTCTACAAAGTGAGTTTAGGATAGCCAAGGCTACACAGAGAAACCCTGTCTCAAAAAACAAAAACAAACAAAACCCCCCAAACAAACCACAACAGGTTTATTTCAGCTTACAATTCTCAGGTCACTATGGGTCCCTGAGGGAAGTCAGGGCAGCCATCTTGGAAGGCGCTGAAGTGGGTCCTGTTAGGAGTGCTGCTTACTGGCTTGCTTTGCATGGCTTGTTCAGCCCGCTTTCTAATACACCGCAGCACCATCTGCCCACAGGTGGGGCCACCCACAGTGGGCTTGGCTCTCCCATTTTTATCATTTATTAAGAAAATGCCCCACAGTCTTGCTTCAAAGCCAACTTTATGGCAGGGTGTGGTGGGGCACACCTTTAATCCCAGCACTCGGGAGGCAGACGAATCGCTATGAGTTTGAGGCCAGCCTGGTCTACAAAGTGAGTCCAGGACAGTCAAGGCTATACAGAGAAATCCTGTCTTGGAAAAACAAAAGACAAACAAACCAAAAACCAAAAGCCAACTTTATGGAAGCTTTTCTCACTCATGGTTTTCTCTTTTCTGATAACTCTAGTTTGTGTAAAGCTGATAAGACAAACAAACAACAACAAAAACCAGCAAAACCAACAAAAATTCATTTGTTCTCTCTCTCTCTGTGTGTGTGTGTGTGTGTGTGTGTGTGTGTGTGTGTGTGTGTGTGTGTGCCCATGGAAGCCAGAAGATGTAGGATGTCCTGGAACAGAAGTTACCCTTGGTTGTGAGAGGCATAACATGGTGCTGAGAACTGAATCCGGGTCCTATAAGAGCTGCAGACACTCTTAATCAGGGAGCTATCTATCCATCCCACTGTTCTCATGTGGCACAGGCTGGTCCCAAACTTGTCATGCAGTCAAGGATGACCTTGGATTTTAGATGCTTCTGCCTCCCTTTTCTAAGTGCTGGGATTACCAGTGAGCATTTCCACACCGAGTTTGTGCAGTGGTGAGGATAGAACCCAAGGTTTCCTGCTCAAGCACACACACTATCGACTGAGGTACATCCTAGGCTTCTGTCTACCCTTTCCTGAAAAGGTGCGGGGCCCAGAAACTAATCAAGTTCAAGCAAAAAATGTCTCTACTTTCAATTCCTGTTCACTCTGGGCTACCAGCAGTTAAAGGCAGTAGGTTGCTTGGGTCGGTGAATGACTCAGCCTGAATATCAGGTACCATGGGTCACCTGCCTGCAGAGCCACCATGGGGGCCTCTGGGAAGCCAAGCCACCTGTAAGAGAGGCCTGTGTCTGTGGCCCCCTTGTCTGTAATGAAGCAGCACTCAGGGTTCAACTCCAGGTACAGCTTGCAGGGTGTGTGCAGTGATCTCAGACAGAGGGGGTGTGTGTCCTTTCCTGGTGCGGCTCTTGCAGGTAATGTTGTAGCATGCACACATTCACTGTAGAATAAACCAATGTGACAGGGCCCAGAAATCAAACCGTAAGTTTGCCCAAACAGATGATGAGAAGTCAGGCCAGAAATGCATGTACGACATAGGGTTGCAGATTACACTGGAATCCCAGCACTTGGAAGGTGTGGGGAGGAGGAGCCAAAGCTCAAGTCATCTTTGGCTATGCTGTGACAGAGGCAGAGGCAGTAGGGATCAGGAGTTCAAGACATGAGACTCTGTCTGGAAAAAAAAAAATTAAAAACCCCATTACGGTTTCCTGCTGCCACCAACTCTCTTGTACTCAGCAAAGCAGGCTGCAAGGGAGAAATATTTTCAGGAACACATATGTCAGTGACCCTGTGAGGCTGAGCGGTCACTGTCATCCTCATGTTTGGTTTTCTAGAACTCTGGAGATCCCTATAATTCCAGAAGTTGAGCAAAGGAAAAGAGACACCTTCTCTGTTATATGGAGTCTTTAAAGCAGGGGCGTGGCTTCCACATTTCCTGAGATAGTTGGTGATGGTCCCTTCCTCCATTGAAATGTGCACATTGGAAACCTTGGCGTCTCCACCCCATCTCTAAAGAGGCTCCATATTCTGCCATTCCACCTTACTCACATCTGGCCCCGCCCTTCGCTCTGCATCTGTTTTAGGCCTCTCTAACATTTCACCCTCCAACCTCACCTTCTCCAACCTCTCATTCACCGCAGAGCAGTAACCGAAGCTCTAACTTGTTTCCTGTAATCATAGCCTTTAATTCACCCCAAATGTACTCTTGTTTTTTCCTCCACGTCCACTGCCTGGAATTCTTGCCTTTCCTTCACCATGGCAGACAGGTGGTTAGCAGTGTCGACTCTAGCCAGCTGTGGTGGCACATGCCTTTAATCCCAGCACTCGGGAGAAAGAGGCAGGCGGCTCGCTGTGAATTCAAGGCCAGCCTGGTCTACACTGGTCTACAGAGGGATTCCAGGACAGCCAAGGCTACACAGAGAGACCCTGTCTCGGGGGGGGGGGGGCGTGGGGAGGGGGAAGCAGTGTCTCTATGAAGCCCTCCCTTACCACTGGACCATCTTTGCATGCACTGAGCCCTTCTCAGTCCTCCTGTGGTACTTGTTACTCCATGGTGCCTCAATCAACCCTGCTCTGGACATGCTCCAGGGCCCAATACAGCATCTGGGTTCTTTCTTAGTAGTTTTTGGAGGAGGAGGAGCTGTGTAGGTAAAGATGACAGTCCTGACAAACCCAACCCCAGTTTTCCATAGAGGAAGACAGAAAGGGATGTCCTCTCCCCTGAAGCCACATGAACTCACTAGGAAGATCCACCCTGAAACTGGAAAGCCATCTGATTGCAAGGAACAACTTAAAGGTAGTTAGACCAGGGCATACATCCATGTTGCTTTGTGGTGCTCTCTCCCACTTTGAGAAGCTCCTGGGGCCCAGCCACTGTGTCAACACCCTGCCAACTCCCAGCCCTTAGTGTCAGCAGGCAACAGAAGTCGTCAACTCCTCTTTCAGCTCCAACAGTCAGAGGGTCATTCTCTCTCTCAGGATCACCATGCATCGCTGTTCATCCTGACATATCTCACTAAGCTTTCCTGTCCTCTTTCAGGCCCATCCTTCTTCTGGAGATCTGCAAACAGAGCCTTTACTTGTCTCTGTATCCTCCAAGTGCCAGGAACTGAGCAGACATGCAGCAAACACTCATGAACCAAACAAACGAGTTAATGGGTAATCTGGTTTCGGTGAGACTGGACTAGCATGCTCTCAAGCATGCAAGGACCACATGTGTTGCCAAGTGCCACTCTCTGACTGACAGGAGGCAGGATGTCACTTGATGAGACTAAGTACTCAAGAGGTCTATTTGCCTTTCTGGCAGCAAACTCTTCCAAGACGTAGACTGTGTGGCTGCACCAACCAGCTGAACAGACAACAGCCACAGGGCCTGTGCCTACCACTCATACCAACAACAGCCCAGATACTTCTCAGTTGCTCAACAGAGCCCTGGGCAGCAGGGATTTCCCTGGCTCAGTGAGGTGTATGGCACAGCTGGCACACAAGATGGCCTGATCCCAAAGTTTCTGAAAGACACAGCAGGAGCAGAGCCCAGGGAATAGGCCACCAAGAAGAGCTCTTATTTCTTTCTTAAGGAGACAAGAAGAGACCCTGGGGAGCTTAGAGACAGGCTGGGGCCTGGTTCAGCTGCTGAGATGCCACCAGGGCAATTAAACGATTGGCATGATAGGGAAGGAAGGGAAACCACTGCTTTCGGGCAAACTCCCACCCCAGACAGGAGGCTCCAGGCAGCTGTGGTAACAGCAGCAGCAACAATAGGGCAGGGATTTCTTCCTCTGCCTCCCACTAGCTGAGAGCTAATGCTTAAATTAGCACCTTGGAAACACCCAGATCTACTGGCTGCACCTTCTCTCTCAGCTGCTGCCACTCCCCCAAGCCTCGTTTTCAAGAGGAGTATCTCTCTCAAGTAAAAATGAAAATGATGCTTTTCCTACAGCTCATCTTTCCGAATGAGGAATAGCCTCCTTGTTTCCCTACTACTATGTGTAGGGAGGGTGAGTTGGTGATGGGGCTGGAAGACACAGGCCTCTGCCCCTACACCCAGGCCCTGAGAGGAGCGATGAGGCCAAATGCCAGAGCTGCTGTCTTTTCTTGGGGTCTAAGGAGGCAGACTCCACTCTGCTCTCAGGGAGCTCTCTCATAGAGTGAGCAACAGAAATAAGCTCTTATTGAACTGTGTGGCAGCAGGGGCAGGGCCCATCTTAACTTACATCGCTAACTACTGTGTCCCTAACACCTTGTGTAGGATCTGGGTAGAGTAGATGTTCAGTAAGGATTGGCAAATCAATTTTATGAGTCAATGAATCAGGCTCCATGACAGTCTTTGGAAGGGAGATCAAGGAACTATTTGTTTAAACATTAAGTGACTTGTTTGTCTTTATTTTGTAAATGGAAAAACAGCTCAAGGAGGAGAGAGACTTCCTAGAGGTCTCCATAAATAATAGCGAAAGGTGGAAGAAAGAGATCACAGGTGAATCTGAGCCCCAGGCACCCCTACAGAGCCATTCTGCCTTCTACCTCTGGGGTGTGTGCCTTGATTTCCTTATGACTCAAATGAAGGTCCCTGGGGAAATGCTACACACGACTCTGCTGTTCTCAACAGAATTAAGGGCACCTAAGGAGTTTGGGAGGTGTCTCTACACTCCAATAATGGGAAAAGCCAAGAAGCAGGATACTATCTCTGACCCCCAAGTGTGAGACTATATTGTTGCTTAAGACACCCTCAGCCTCAACCCAGCTTTCTCTTGCATACTACTTTAGCTTTCAAAAAAGGTTGTGGGCGGCAGCCCCTATTCTAGTCTAACAAGCGCCTCCTCACCGCAAACTTTTCTACTTTAGGGACACGCAAACCAAAACAGCCAGGAAACAAGAGTCACCAAGGACAACTGTGCAGTCCTGATGGCCTTAGTCTTTCTTCTCTTCCCTTGGATGGCTGTCATCCTGGGAGCCTCCTCTCCTGGACTTCCTAGCACCGTGGTTAGCGAAACCTATTGAGCAAGTTCCAACTCAGCCCAAGGCCTTTCTTTACACTCACAGAACGAGCTTCTCTCTGGAGATATTTTTCTGGTTCCCACATAATTCAGTAGCGGCATCAAGGTAGGGAAAGGTCCTGCAGCATCTCTCAGTTGGATATTGTACGCGTCTACAAAGCCCATCTGTTTCAGCTTCACAAAACGCAGAAGACACTGAGCTCCAGCTAGACTGTAACTAATTACCCAGCAAACTACCCTGCCACCGTGGCCCACCTCGGCTACTGTAATAGGCAGGTTACTTATCTAGGAAGCCACAAAGCATACTGTCAATTCGGCAGCAGCGGAAGGCCCAAGGGAAGAACCTACTCTGGGCCACCCCTAACACGGAGGGAAGAGATTTAGGGTGCCCTCGAGCTTCAGGAGTTGGGGAGCGCAGGTCAGTTCCAGCAAAGAGCAAGGCACCCAGCCATACCTTGTGGTTCCTGGCCTACCCTGCCTTTTAACTAGCACAAGCCCCAAGGTAGGTTAAGTGAATGAACACGGCCTCTACATTCGTCCCCTCTCCGTTCTCTCGGCCAGTTGGCTAGACTTCTGACTTTCCTACCCATTGCTGACGGCGATGACAGCCAGGTAGCTTCAGGGCAATGGCCAGCAGGCATCGTCTTCTTTAGGCCATGCCTCGGTATATTGGCATCACCCTCCTCCTTCCATCCCCCTCGGCGCCGGCATCGATGACATCATTCCTGCCTGACTCCAGGACCGCGGACCGGAGGCAGGATCCCCGCCCTTCAAAGACTCCAAGCACGTAGGCCTAAGATGACATGGGCTCTCCCCGATTTCGGAACCGGTCGGCCCAGCCCGCTCCAGCACAGCTCCGCCTCCTATCCTGGAGGTACCCGAGCGTTCTCTTGGACACCCTTGCTTCTCTATCGAGCTGCCGCACGCTCTTCCCCTTCCCGATGGACGCCCCCAGCTCCAACTGGGACTCCTTTCTCCGGAAGGGAATTCCCAGGTCCTACACCGAGCCTCTGGCCCCATCGGTGCCTGGTTCCTGATCAGCTTTGCAATCTTTATTGCAAAGGCGGGCAGGCCTCTCTTTTTTCTAAAAAGCCTATTTCCAATCCTCCTTAGACTGATCTCCTGGCCTCCTCCCTCGCCCTGAGCATCACAGGCCTCAAGGGCTAAACGCCTTTTTTTTTTCAACCACCTACTCCAACCCCGACCCCCTGGGCCTGCTGCCAAAGATCCCCCTGTGACGTGCCCCTCAATGGGCCTCCATTAGCGGTGTGCACTATCTTGCTTCCTTTGGTCCTATCCGACCTCGTCCTGCCTCCGCTAACCGTATCCTCCGCCCTTCCAGGTCCTTCGCTCGCACCGCAGGTAATCTCCTACGGTTTTCTCGCTCTGCAAGTCTCCCTCCCACCGCCCCCACCCCCGGCAAGGCGTTTTCAGGACTCCCTCTACCTTATCGGATGGCGCCCCCTCGCACAATCCCCAAGGCCTAGTTCCTTCCCTCCCCTCCGGCGTCGCCCCTCCCGGCCCTGGCCTGCCCGCCGCCCGCCCCCTCACCAGCGGCTGCATCTCCGAGTGCGCGGTGGGCACCTGGAACCGGTCGATCTCCTCCATCATGGTGCCGGCGGGCGGGCGGGCGAGCGGGCCCGGGGCCGGGCGCGGCCAGGGACGCCGAGGTGGTCGGACCGCGCGGGGTGGCGGCCCCAGAAGCCTGGCAGACGATGCAGACTAGGCCGCCCCCCAGACGAGTCGGGGCGGATGGGCGGGTGGAAGGATGGACGGGCGGCGAGGGGCTCGCGGGCTGGCTGAAGCCGGCGTAGCTCCGTGGGGTTGCCTAGAGCTGCCGCGGCAGTGGCCCCGCGGAGCCGCAGGTCTTGCCTCGCCTCCACCTCCTCCTCCTCCTCCTCCTCCTCCTCCTTCGCCGCCGCCGCCACCGCCGCCTCCTGTCAGCAGCTCAACCACTGCGGTGACTCTGCAACTCCACTTCCGGGTCCGGGACACCGCCCGGCTGCTGCATTATTCATGAAAGGCGGAGTCTGGGCGCCCTAGCCATGCCCACTGACGGGAGCTCCAAGACCGCGCGTCCGGGGCGGGGGCGGGGTTCAGCGCCCAAGCTCCGCCTTCTCCTGGTGTCGGGAGGGGGCACTAGGTGCGCCTGCGCCCTTGGTGCCTGTCGGTTGCTGGGTAACCGCGTCAGGGAGGAGCTAAGGCTGTTCTCCAAGGGCGCGGGGGACCCCACAACGACAGCTGTCCCTGAAGAGCCCTGGTGACTGGGAATTAAAGTGGAAAAGAGTCTGCATTTCCTGCGTGTGGTCAAGAAGGAGAAACTTCTCCCCAGGAGAGAGGGAGCGTTTTTGTAGGTTTTTCAGGGTTTGAGGTGCTTTCTATTTTTGCAGCCATGCCTCCGAAACAGACTCGTAAGCAGGTAATGTCATACTGCGGCCTGCTGTCTTCTGATGACCTCTGACCTTAACCGCCAATTATACCCTGTTGACCTCCTCCAACTTGTCTCTCTTGGGACTCCCGGCTTGTGTTTCCACTGACCTTATTCTCCTGTTTTCTCTCACAAATTTTTTACCCGAATTTACTGTGATTTCCCCCTAATCTGTAGTTTCTTATTTCCACTTTTTCACAGACCCATCCTGTCTCGCCCACTCCCTTAAGCCTCCCCCCACACCCTGGCTTCCTTCTGTCCTTTCCACATGGCTCTCTCATTCTTATCCCAAAGGATTTGTTGTTTGTTGTTGTTGCTCACCACAGCTGCACGGTCAGTGCTGAGCTAAGTGGGGACAAGAGGCCGTTGCCATGTGGGAGCTCAGAGAGGGGACACAGGAGAGCTGTACGGGAGAAGTGGAGTAGAATGGATTGTGTGCAAGACGTCAAACAGAAAGGAAGAAAAAGACCCTTTTCCTAAGCATGTTCCCTGTTCTCAAACACACATTTCCTCCCTATGAGCCACGTGACTCTTCCGTCTGTGCCACCTGACAAGATGTCATCCCTTCTCGTAAGAGATTCAGAATCACCCCCAGCATCACCATGGGTGACAAGGTGGTCTCAGGTTCTCAAGGAGCATTCTGGGATAGAAAAGAATGACCCGGTCTTTTAGAAATTGCTTTTAAAGCTTCTTGTGGAGTTTCTACTTGAAAAGAAAAGAAAAGAAAAGAAAAGAAAAGAAAAGAAAAGAAAACTTTTCTACACTTGAGTCTAGGTCTATTGAGGTGGGATAGCAAATCTGTAGCCATGATATTTATGACTTCACGTATTTTGGTATAGACCCTTGCATACTAACCTGTGCCCCCTGTTTCTCCCACACTAGGCACCCACAGCTGAAGAACCTATCAGTCTTTTTTAGCATTCTGTAGTTATCTGTTCTTGGACTGATCATGCCCTAATTTTAAGTTGAGACTGAGTTGTATTTTGAAAGTCCTGTACTATGCTTAAGGCAGCTGGCCCTTAATTTATAGCCAGTTTGTTTTGACCTGATATTACTGAGATCTAGCTAGTAATACGTAACAAAATAGATTCTTTTGCACGCTTCAGGTTTTGGTAGATCTGTACACTTTACTATATCCTCAATTACCAGAAATTCTCTGTGCTTTAGTCCAGTTCAGTTCTCCCGACGCTCTAACTGCTGGTCGGCTTTCTCTCACCAGAGTTGAAATATTTTTTTTCTAGCAACTTGTAGCTTGAACAAGATGAGTTCCTCCAGTCTCATTGGGGGTGGGGGAGGGATGACACATTAGTGACTAGTGACATTGAAAGAGGAAAGACGTGACAACAGATAGGAAGGAGACAAGCCTAGGCCCATGGATCCTGCACACAGCAGCGCTGTGTGCTGAGGGAAGGGGTATTGCAGTACGGTATAAACGCTGTGTGTTAGAAGGAAGGGCAAGGTCGCATCAGGCTGTGCTCATCATCGTCTTGCCTCACTGAGACTCAGTGTAGATCAGTACTAAGTACTAAGGTGTGAGGTAACCTGGAGATGCCCGGGACATGGCCTCTATCTCAGTGTAATGGAGAACGGAAGGATGAAGGGTTCTTGGGGCAGCAGGAGAGAAAGGCATGCAGGTTAGAGCAGTGGAGAGGCTTCAGGGGGGACAGTAGGACTTAGAAGCCCACAGAGGTAAGAAAAGATCAGAAGCGAGACAATTAGAGGACGGAGAGAAGCTCAAACTATTCGTTCACATCAAGCCTTTTAGTGCTTTCTTTTAAAGGCCTCTCTGTCTCTGTCTCTCTCTGTCTGTCTCTGTCTCTGTCTCTCTCTCTCTCGTGTGTGTGTGTGTGTGTGTGTGTGTGTGTGTGTGTGAGAGAGAGAGAGAGAGAGGAGAGAGAGAGAGAGAGAGAGAGAGAGGTTGTTGAGATCAGAGGCATCAGATACCCGTGGAGTTATAATTAGAGATGGTTCTTTTTTTTTTTTTTTTTTTTAGAGATGGTTCTTAGCCACCTAAAGTGGTCTCTAGGAATCAAACCCAAGTCTTCTGAAAGAGTGGTGTGTGCTCTTAATGGCCAGATCATCTTTCCAGCCCTGCTTTTTAGTATTTCCTATTGCTCTCAAAGTCTCAAAAGTCTGACTGGGTTCATAGGGCCCACGTCCCTGAAATGGGGTGGTCATCGCTACCCAGTCGACTTCGGACCTTACCGTTGATTTTGTGCAAACTCCTCCGTCAGTACGCTGACTGCTCTCTCCCTGCACAGTAATGTCCACACTACCCATCTTCTCTAGGCCTTTGAAACTGCTCTCGCTACGTGGCTGGTACAGCCTTTTCTGTCTACTGCCATCTGCTTCACCTTGCCCCGCCCTAAATTTCCTTTTACTTTCTTGTGTGTCAAGTCTTAACGCAGCATTCGTATTTTCCTCTAACAGACTAAGTCCACTTTCTGCAGACAGAGCAGTCTACCGCTGTGTAAACTGTGTGTTGTTCATTGTTGATCTCTGTATTTTGGATACAACCTTGCCTATGTTTAAGTCTGAAAAGAAATGGATTGAATATTAATCTGAAATGTATGAGCTCATCTTTGGAAGTTTTCACTTGAGTGTGTTTGATGTGTGGGAAGAAGTAAGCCTGGGGTGGGAGTAATAACAGGGATCTTAGTGGGGCCTGGTAACAATAAATGTGCTCTTCTGGGTTCTTGTGTGTGCGGCTGCTCTAGCAGCAGGGCTGTGAATGATCTGGACTTGAACTGCGTGCATCTGTGGCTTAGGAGACTAAGAGGTTCCAAAATCTTCATGAGGTAACCACGTCTTCTGACGCAGTGATTACAGACAGACTGCCTACTCTGTGCCAGGTACTGTCCTCGATATTGGGGACACAGAAAGAAATGGCACAAATAAAAACCCCTGCTCTCACGGAGCTTAGCTTCTAAGTGGAGGCAAACCCGTCACCAAGTATATAAGTAAAACACACGGCGTGTTAGATGGTAGTCCATTCCAAGAAGAAACACACATCAGGGTGATATAGCTGGACGTTCAGGGGTCCAGATGATTATAATTTAAATAAGGTACTCAGATATGGCCTCACAGAGGCAAGGACAGAGCAAGGACCTTCAGAAAAGGCAGAGGGGTGGGATCGCTGTGTTTGGGGTGGGGGTTGGGAGCCTTCCAGACGGTGGCATAGCAGGTGTGCAGCTCCTGAGCTGGGGCCCACTTCTCATATTCTGGATGGCAGGGAAGGGACACAAGCAGTGACAGATAAGGCCCTGGATGCCTCTTGCCTTTACCCTAGAGTTAATCAAATATTTCACACTCTATTAAATTGGTCATGATGACACTTCCACGAATCATCATCTGTAATTGAAATGCATGAATGTCAGGCACCGTAAGCCATGACCAGCTCCAAACACCACTGGTAATGCCCCAATAACAACGTGTCCTTCCTAAAAATGGTGAGCATGCCAAATAGCTGTGTGTGTTGTGTGCAGGGGCTCTGCAGCGTTGCCAAACATTGCCTGGCAGTCAGACTTCTTAGTAGAAAACCAAATTAGAGTCTTCTGTGAACTTCAGTTAAGAGCTAATTTTAGTTTATGACTAACAAATTTTAGTACCCTTTTATAACTCAGTTGGTTATCATTAAAAGGAAAAGGTCTGGAATTTTGCACTGTTTGCTTATAAAAGCCCAAGAAAAGGACTTACATTTAGACACCGTTGTGGTCTCACAAGAAACCCCCTGGGGCAACACTTTCAGAAATAGCAGTCTGGATGAACGGTGGCTAGGATAGGGTTAGGGACAGGGTTGGGTGTGAGACCAAGAGAGCATTAGATAACTGCGACATTTCTTCCTGGGCCTTTCACTTCCCTTCCTTCTAAATAACCGCTGCCACTCCCAGGCCCACTCTATACTCCTCTTCCTTCTGGAATGCTACACAAGCCTTGGAACTGCTCATTCCCAAACCTGCCTCTGCCCTTTTGAATCCACTTTCTACACTGCGCCAAACATGATTTTTTTTTTTCCCCACCAAGCATCAGCACACAACAAACCTTGCTTCAAAAAAACAAGTCTGGGCCAACGAGATGTCTCAGTGAGAAAGGAGCTTGCCGTGAAGGCTGAGGACCCACAGAGAGATGGGGGAAACCTCTGAGCTCCACGGGTATGATGTGGTACATGTATGTGCTCTCGTGTGTGCACTCACACACACATACACACAGGCACACGACAGGCATGATGTAGCACACATATGCACATGCAATGCACGTGCAAGCACACATGTACACAAGTAAGTAGATAAATACATAAATGGACTTTGAAGCAAACAGAACCCCAAATCTTTTCAAGCTGACAATAGGATGAGGCCGTTCCCCACTTCAGAATTCTTCAGTGACTCCCAGTGTTTTTTGAACAGAGTCCTGATATTCAGATAATCCTTCAGGGCCCTGAATGGACGAGGCTTGCTCATGTCTTAAAGTTTAATGTATACTGTTCTTCCCTCCTAATTACTGTACCACATTTTTATGTGGTGTCCCCTGTTTATGGTGTTTTGTTTTGTTTTTGGTTTTTTGAGACAGGGTCTCTCTATGTAGCCTTAGTTGTCCTGGACTCACTTTGTAGGCCAGGCTGGCCTCGAACACACAGCGATCCACCTGCCTCTGCCTCCCGAGTGCTGGGATTTGGTGTTTTGTTTTGACACAGAGCTTCTCCTCCTAGCCCATCTGAAGCAGCCTCCTGCCTCTGCCTCCCAAATACTGCAACCACAGGCATGCCTGCCCAAGTCTCCCACCCCCTGCTGCACATTTTAAAGTCTTCAAATCTTCACTCACACATGTAACCCCAAGATTTTTAACTCAGAGATCAATCCCCACAACCTGGTCTGATGTCTCCTGCCCTGTTGATGAAGGAGACAGGGCTAAGGTTCATCTTCATTCATATGTATATATTATATAATAACATATATGTGTTATTGTGATCTATATTCCTTTCTCTCATAGCATGCGTCACAGTGTGTAATTATTCACTTGTTTGTGTAACCATTTCATCGTTGTGTCTCATGAGATAGTGTGCTTATTGGAACAGGGCTTGTGGATACTTTTTCTTTACAACTGATTTCTCAGGCCCTTTTTGACAGTGGCCATCATGTCAGAACCTGTTCAGTGAATGACTGAGTGTTGAAAGAATGATTCTGAGCCGGGCCTGGTGGCGCATGCCTTTAATCCCAGCACTCGGGAGGCAGAGGCAGGCGGATCGCTGTGAGTTCGAGGCCAGTGTGGTCTACAAAGTGAGTCCAGGATGGCCAAGGCTACACAGAGAAACCCTGTCTCGGGAAAAAAAAGAAAGAAAGAAAGAAAGAAAGAAAGAAAGAAAGAAAGAATGATTCTGGGAGAAACAGGGAAGACTTTTCAGAGAAATACCAGCATCAAAGGAGTGAGCAGATACACACGAATCCAAAATGCAGAGTAAGAAATAACCAAAAGAAGTCGGATGATGGCAAGGTGGGGTAGCTCTTCAGAGGCTGAAGGAAGCAGTGGGCTGTCAGCTGTGCGGCCTGCTGCTGCAGTGTCGGTGGAGTAAGTGGTAAGACACAGCCTTCAGATGCAATGATTAAGAATTCATTAAGGACTTTGCAGAGAACAACATCAGAGGTAAAGGCAAGACCGTGAACTTGAAGGCACCGAATACCATATGGGCAAGGGTATAGTTTTTTTTTTAAAGATGAAAGTAAAACTTGACTATATTAAGCCCTGTGGCAAAGGATCCGGATGGAGAGAAGTTGAAGATAAAGGAGGGGAAAATTGAATTATGACTTGGTCCGAGTTTCTGAGAAGGTGGGACGGGAGTAGCGCGGACTGACGGAGGGATGCTTTGAACCAGGGGAGAAGAAAGGACGCATGCCGATGATGATGATTTGAGGTTTCGTGGCAGGAAGTTGTGAGGATTTTCTCTTCTCTTCCCCTAATAGTGTTACGGAACTCCTTCTGGAAGTGATAACTAGAAAACAAATTTTGCCAATGGCTGTTCCATTTTGTTATGATTACAGTCATGCTATTTTCAGAGTTATGGTCTGAGGTTTGTCATGCGCAATTATCAGATTACAAAACAGCTGTGAGCGTTTGAAGCCGGAACGCAGTCCCACCCCCCACGCCACTCGCTGTGGAGCCTAACACATTGCTAGTATGTGGGACATGCCAGGTACTCGGATAATAACAGCAGCGGGCTCTCGGGCTTATCTTTGGGCTTTGCAGCCTGCAAGCTGATGCTGAAGAGTAATGGTGGCTCCTTGGCTCCAGCTGCGAGCAAGCCACGTGAAATTGTTTCTGCCGGTTGGGAACGTGTACTGGGTGCTCAATCTTCCCAGTTGCCGAGCTCTGACAGGGTGCTGTGGGAGAAGCAAAGAGTGTGTAGCTGTGGGTCACACTGTTGTTCCACTTCCCTGAGTGTCCCTGCGCCTTGGTTCCGCTGGACTTGAATGCCCTTCATTTCTCTTGCCTCCCTGCCTTAAGAGCCCTTGGGGATGGGAGCCGGCTTAGCTTTGCTCTTTAGCTGACATCCCAGGTCCTGCATCCTGAATACTGGGCCGATGGCTAATGGCTGAGTGAATCAAAAGATGAGTGTGGCTACTTGGTGATGGGAAGGCATGTGTGGCGGGCGATAGTTTGAACACTAACTGCTTTCTGCCTGCAGAAGTTGTTTGTGCCAGAGGGGACTCTGACTGTGGTGTTCAGCTTAGGCTCTTCCTCTTATTACTTACCTCACATCCATTTTCTCACTTCTTGTTCTTTCCATGTACCATATGTTCAGGTCCAGCCCTGGGTACAAGTGGACCAGGTCACCTGTGGGTCCTTGAACAGACAGCCATCTATGTCTATGCTTCTTGCGGTTGTAATAATGACTTTATCCCTCTCTGTAGAATGCCTAAGCCATTTCTCTTACCATTATAGGCCTAGTAAGTTCTTAGGAATATGTACAGGTGGGTTCTTTTCTTCCAATAGGTTCACAACCATATGAACTCACTGCCAACTGAAAATATTGTGAGTCAAACGCATTTACTGCATATCACTTACCAAGCATTACCGTTTAGCCGCAGCACAGCGCATTGTAGAGTATGAGCTACTTACCCTAGCGATTACTTAGCTGACAGGGAGTTTGTCTCTCTGCTGCTGCCTGGCATTTCAAGGAAGTATGCACATCGCACTGGCATAGGGAGGGACCGAACTTCCAAGTATTGCCTGTACTCAATGCTTATCACTTCCACCCATCATAGGCTGAGAAAACGTAAGCCAGAGCATCCAAGGTCAGAGGCTGCCTTTATTGTAGGTGAACTCTTTGGGTTGTAAAGAACAGAGCCTCTCTCAAGTTAGCTCAAAAAAGGCAGGTGGGAGAGTGCAGTGTCTGTGTGGAGGGCTGTGTAGAGACCCATGGCTTCGTGTGTATCTCACAGCTTCTCTGCTTCTCCTAGGAACTCCTGCTGGCTCTCTTGGTAGCACTGCTCAGACTCTTAGGGAAGGGGTCTCACTGACTTTTGCTTCGTGACTTTAGTCCGCAGAGTGTGTGTTATCAGCATGAGCAAAATTCTAAGGCTCTGTCAAGAGCCAAATTGGGGAGCAAGGCAGTTTCCTTTAGAAAGAGCCATTCTTTTTTGCTTTTTGCTTTTTTTGTTTCTCTCAATGTAAAATATGACTTGGTTTACGCTAAAGTAGCTTTTGTGTTGTTTCTGGTAAATCTCTTCTTTCTCATGAATTGTGCAGGAAAGGGCCCAGGTTTCTTCTGGTTCACTGCCTTCATTCAGGGCTGGTATTTCCATTACAAAGGGTAAGTCCTTTACAAAAGCCTTTACTGTAGAACTTTAAAAAAAATAGCACATTTCTGCAACGAATTTTAAGATACCATAAACTTTCAACATAAGCCAAAGTTACTGTGAGGACTTACATTCTTGCTGTCACGAAGCAGTTAATTCCTGACTCGTGGATACAATGCTAAGACAGTCCTTTTAAGGCCCTGAGCCAGGAGCAGTATAGGACATTGATTCCTGTAGGAAAGAAACACCCAGCCTGAGTCACACTTTTTGCCCTTGCTCTCTGCCTTCTGACAGTTGCTTGATTAGGGCTTGGGGTGCAGAAGATGGATGCTAAGGCGGGGAGGGTGAGAGTGCTAGAGATAAGCTATGGGTAGTGCTGAGAGGGGGCAAAGGCTTTAAGGCAGTCTTTGAAAGCCTATTTACAGAACGGAAGATATTGCTGTCTTAATGGATGGACAGATGGGAAATCTCAGCAAAAACATAGAGACAATAGGAAAACGCACTATCAGAAACGAAATTTTCATTGGATGGCCTAAGAGCTATCACAGTGGACTGTGTTGCTAAGCAATGCATTTGGTATCTCAGGTGTATTAAATGCATTTTGACTTACAATGCTTTTAATTTACAATGGATTTATCTGATGTAACCCTGTTGGAAGTAGAGAAACATCTGCATACATACCTTCCAGTTTGCTAGGCCTATAGAGGTGCATTCTGGGTACATGAACAGAAACAATCCATGAAGGAAACAAGATTTTTTTTAAAAAGCAGAAGCATTGCTAATCTGTGACTATATGTCATGTGTATATTTGGAATATGTATGTTGTTGGAATAATAGAAGGAAAAATAAAAGAGGATAAAAAAATATAAAGAAATAGTATTCAGGTTCCCTAAACAATGGGAACCCTTTGGGACGAGTGAGAGTGAGCTCAACAGCGTCAGTTCCCTCGGGAACAGCTTGGAAAACCAAAGCTGAGGATGAAGCCGTTCACTCTGCCCTGCCCTGGCTCAGCAGCTTCCTGGGAACTGCGCTCAGCAGGAGGCAGGAGCATCTTGGAGTTGTGTGCTATGCAGAGAGAGCACTGCACCTCTAGTCCCGGGAGGGAGGTGGGCACTGTGGCCTTGGCTTGCTATTCCCTCAACCAGTTTCCCAGTTTGTTTCACCTTGAGTTGGAAACATGCCCTAGGGGAGCTGGTGTCCAAGGCCGCCCTGAAGGAGCCCGACCCTGCTCTGCCCCCCCCTCCCCCGGCACAGAGGGAGGCCAGTAACAGCTGCCTCAGCCTTTTCGCCTTCTTCCTTTTGCCTTAGTCCACACCTTTGCCACATCCCAGGAACCAGCTTCTAATCTGTTTTTCTCAGCAATCTTGTAGTTTCTTACAAATCTGGTTCAAATCCTAGTACAAGGGGGAAAAAAGAAAGAAGGAAAGAAAGAAAGAAATTAAAGTATCTGAGATGTGGGAGTGGGGAGAGAGGAAGACAGTGCTTACAGGGAACAGTGATATAAATTATATATCACTTCTAAATGTAGTCCAGACACAAAGCAATTATATATTTAAAGCACTGAAGGAAATTACTATTAACCCAGAATTCTACATCCAACACCTCTCAAGAAGAAAATAATAGGACCAGTGTAAAAGCACTCACTACGCAAACCTGACAGCCTGAGTTCAGTTCCCAGAGCCCATAGTGGAAACAGAGAACTGACTCCCAAAGCTTGTTCCCTGACCTCTACACACACACACACACACACACACACACACACACACACACACAATGATAAACAAAAATAATAAAAAGTGTCCCTCAAAAAAAGGATGAACTATATTTTCAAATAAACCAAAGCTAAGAAGATTTATTGTAATTATACATCAAGACCAAGATGTACTGGTAACAGGGAACATGTTGGCAAAAGCAAAATACTAGCTTCCCCACCCTTCTCTCTCTTTTTTTAAGGGGTATGTGACTATTTAATGGGAAGGTAATTATTATTATTATTATTGTCAGGTGGGGCCCATACTATATGTAGAAATTAAATATGTGATAACATAGAGCGAAGATAGTGGTGATAAATGGAATTATAATGTGGTAAAGTTATTGCAGGTGGGCTCAGTGATGCACTCCTACATTTGCGGGTTGAAGGTTAATGCCCTGAGACCCTGTCTACAAAACAAAGTGAAATCCAATATTATTGCGTTGTGAAGTGCTATGCTATTTATTTCTTAGTAGACAGTTATTGCACTGTGAAGTATAAAGGGGTCTGATGTTCTTCTCTGCTGTTGTGTGTTTTCTTGAGATGGTCTCATACAGGCAAGGCTCACCAGAAACTTGTTATGCACTCAAGGCCAGCCTTGAACTCTTGATCCCCTGTTCTCTACTTCCCAAGTGCTGGGATTACAGAAGTGCACTACCACGCCTGGCTTAGTATGTTACTGTCGGCAGATAGTGCATGTTGTAGACCTTCCAACAAACACAGACATATACACACTACAAAGAGGCACAGATGAGAAAATCAACCAAGAAAATGAAATAGAACACTAAAAAAAATTTCAATTAACACACACACAAAATTTAAAGAATAAATAAAAATCAAATGGTGAAAAAAACAAAACAAAACAAATAGCACTCAGGGAGGCAGAGGCAGGTGGATCTCTGTGAGTTCGAGGCCAGCCTGGTCTATAGAGCAAGTCCAAGACAGCCAAGGCTACACAAAGAGACCCTGTCTCAGAAAACCAAGCCAAACCAAACCAAAAAACAAAAGAAGCCAAAACCAAAAAGCATCTCTCTCTCTCTCTCTCTCTCTCTCTCTCTCACACACACACACACACACACACACACACACACACACACACACACACACACGAGGAACATAGTAAAGGTAGTCATACCAATTAATACCATGACCCAAGAGGTAGAGTTGATCAGGCTAGGGGAAAGAGCTCAATCCCAAGCCATGTTTTGCCTACATGAGATAGGGTTTAGATGGAGAGACATAAAGAGAATACCAAAGATGGGGGAAATTGCTGTGTAAGCCAGGCATGGTATACACTGGTAACCCTAGCTGTTCTGATGTAGAAGCGGGGAGACCAGGGGTTCAAACCCAGTCTTGTGGCCAGTTCAAGACCAGCCTGAGTTACACAGGTCCTGTCAATAATTAATAATACTAATAGCAACGACATGCAATGCATGTGACAAGTATAAGCAGCTTTCTTTATTAAACAAAATGAGTTTCAAGAAGTATTCCCATTGTTTAATGATTAAAGGTTAATTCCAGAAAGAGAAAAAAATCCCACTACAAATTGTATGCACCTACTGATAGAACCTTGAAATAATGAATTAAGAATTGACCTAAATAGAGAAATAAATACAGAGGCAACAATTTTTAGCACTCTTACTAAAAGAGAGAGAGAGAGAGAGAGAGAGAGAGAGAGAGAGAGAGAGAGAAGAAAAAGTCTAAGCAGTACTTTCAACCACCTTGACCCAATTAATATTTATAGATCATTACACTTAAGAACTGCAGGGTGTTCCCAGGGATCAACTGTACACTGGGATTGAAAATAAGCCTTAATATGTTCCTAAGGCTCCTACAGATTTTAATTTTATCAAAATTTATTATCTCCACAGAGAACAAAACATTTCAGCATAGTTTAGGCAGAATAGAGTTCAACTGTATGTTCAAAACCAAGTTAAATAATGTGTTCAAATTTTCTAAACATTAAAGAACCGACTTTTTAATAACTCATGAACCAAAACCAAAACCAAAACCCACAAGAGAAATTAGAAAATACCTTAACTGAAGGTATAAAAATATATAAAAAGTGTGGGGTGCTGTGGACTGGGGCTTTCCAGAAGCGAGAAAGGCTCACAGTCAGTCTTCTGAGCTCCCACATAGAGGAGGCTGTCGAGGGCTGCAGCCTGCCCCTCAGTGCACAGACGACCCAGGTCAGCCCCCCCGCACAGTGGCTCACAGCTGCGAAATCTCCAGCTCCAGGGGAGTTAAATGTACACTGCAACACACCAACACACATGTGCACATACATTTACACCAACACACAAGTGCACAGACACTCACACCAACACACATGTACACATAAATAAACATAAGATTAATCTTTAAGGAAAGAAAGAAAGAGGCCAGTGAGGCTGCTCAGTGGGCCAAGGCACTTGTCCAGTATGAGAAACGAGGTCCAGACCCTGGAGCCCACTCAGTGGCTTCTGTGAGTTGTCTTCTGATTGCCATGTGTGTGCTATGACAATAAGCAAATAAGTAGATGTAAAAATATTAAAGAACACAGAAAAAATATGCAACCCAGACCGAAAGTACTTGAGTCAGCATTTACATGACATCCTGTGTTTCTTTGACAAATCAATTTATTTTACTGTTTCTGAGAAACTTGGAAAGAAAAAAATTTAGTAGGGTCAGAAGTTGGTTCTTTGAAAAGAGTAATAAAATTGATTTTTATCACTTCCATTATTTTTGGCATTATAATATAATTACATCATCTCTCCCTTCCCTGTCCTCCCTCGAAGCTCTCCCACATAGCCCTCCTTGATCTTTTTCATTAATTGTTGGTACATATATATACATATATATTCCTAAATACAGCCTGCTCAGTCTGTATAATGTTACTTGTCTATATGCACACAGGGCTGACGATTTGGTATTGGATAACCAATCCATCTTCTTCCCTGGGAAGGCTGCTTTTCCACTCCCAGCATTCCTTGGTGTCTGTAGTTCTTTGGGTAGAGCTGAAGCCTGGTGGTCTTTCCACTGCCCACTTTCCTGTTCCACCAATGTCTCTTGTCGTCCTTGTTCAGCTCACGGTTAGGCTGTCGCGTTGGTGAGGTTGCTGAGGTTACTAGAGGCACAGTCTCACAGCAGACTCCCTGATCCCTGACGCTTGCTGTCTTTCCGCCCCCTCTTCCGCAATGTCCCCAGAGCCTGAGCTGCAGTTGTTTGGTAGATGTATCTGTTGAGATTGGGCTCTACAGTGTTGATTTAAAAATAAAAAAAGCTATCCAGGCTTGTCAAGATTTTCAAAAGATAGAGTAGCTGGTATCAGGTCCTATAGATAATAAATGGATAGCTGGAGAGTATTATTAATAAATTAAGGCAGTAAATTCATTAACATATATGAAATGGACAAACTTCTTGAAAAATACAGTTCACCTCAACTGACATGAGAGGAAATGGACAATACCCCTATCTACTAAAGAAACTGAATTCATGATTTAAAACCGCCCCCAAAAGCCGGGTAGTGGTGGTGCACGCCTATAATCCCAACACTCCAGAGACAGAGGCAGGTGGATTGCTGTGAGTTTGAAGCCATCCTGGTCTACAAAGTGAGTCCAGGACAGCCAAGGCTACACAGAGAAACCCTGTCTTGAAAAACAGAAAATAAACAAATAAACCCCCTCCAAAGAAACGTTAAGTGTAAATGACTAGGAACAAAGGACTTCAGACTTTCTAGGCTTGCTGGCATGAAGTACAGCCCCAGCTCCCCAGAAAGCCGAAGAGGGAGGAACGTAAGGTCAGGCCCAGCATGCGCGATGCGGAGAGAGCTTGTCTCAAATAAAAGAGTACTAAACAAAATGACAAAACCGCAGTCTTGCAGCGTCCTTTAGAAAACAGAATATTGATGTAGCATAAAGCTGATAGCAAAACCAAACTATTGCACAAGAACAAAGTTACAAACGGATCCTTCTGAAACATCAGTGCAAGAAAATCGACAAAATATTATTAAATCTGTTCCAGCAATATATCAAAAGCATAACATATTAGACCAAGTGTGGTTTGTCTCAAGAATGTTCAAGAACTCAAGTCAGCTCAACATTAAAAAAAAAAAAAAAAATCAAAGTCCTTCTTGACATTAATAGAATAAAGGAGAAAATTCATATGGTGGCATCTCTAGATGTGGGGGGAAAATCAAATACAGCATCCATCCACGAAAGATTGTTATAAGGGTCAAATGGAAGTGTTCACTCAAAAATGTGAGGCAGATTGAAAGATGCTATGTGATACAAATCGTTTTTCTTGCTGTGACAACCCTGAGATGACAGGCTTCTTTTTGACAAGTGCTGCTTGGATTCAGGACTGCACACTCTTCATCCTCGGCCTGCAGAGAGAGCCTGCTGCCGTGCACAGCAGACTGTGGTGTGAGAGAGCCTGCTGCCGTGCACAGCAGACTGTGGTATGTGAGAGAGCCTGCTGCCGTGCACAGCAGACTGTGGTGTGTGAGAGAGCCTGCTGCCGTGCACAGCAGACTGTGGTGTGAGAGAGCCTGCTGCCGTGCACAGCAGACTGTGGTGTGAGAGAGCCTGCTGCCGTGCACAGCAGACTGTGGTGTGTGAGAGAGCCTGCTGCCGTGCACAGCAGACTGTGGTGTGTGAGAGAGCCTGCTGCCGTGCACAGCAGACTGTGGTGTGAGAGAGCCTGCTGCCGTGCACAGCAGACTGTGGTGTGTGAGAGAGCCTGCTGCCGTGCACAGCAGACTGTGGTGTGAGAGAGCCTGCTGCCGTGCACAGCAGACTGTGGTGTGTGAGAGAGCCTGCTGCCGTGCACAGCAGACTGTGGTGTGTGAGAGAGCCTGCTGCCGTGCACAGCAGACTGTGGTGTGAGAGAGCCTGCTGCCGTGCACAGCAGACTGTGGTGTGTGAGAGAGCCTGCTGCCGTGCACAGCAGACTGTGGTATGTGAGAGAGCCTGCTGCCGTGCACAGCAGACTGTGGTGTGAGAGAGCCTGCTGCCGTGCACAGCAGACTGTGGTGTGAGAGAGCCTGCTGCCGTGCACAGCAGACTGTGGTATGTGAGAGAGCCTGCTGCCGTGCACAGCAGACTGTGGTGTGAGAGAGCCTGCTGCCGTGCACAGCAGACTGTGGTGTGTGAGAGAGCCTGCTGCCGTGCACAGCAGACTGTGGTATGTGAGAGAGCCTGCTGCCGTGCACAGCAGACTGTGGTGTGAGAGAGCCTGCTGCCGTGCACAGCAGACTGTGGTGTGAGAGAGCCTGCTGCCGTGCACAGCAGACTGTGGTATGTGAGAGAGCCTGCTGCCGTGCACAGCAGACTGTGGTATGTGAGAATATAGCTGCTGTAAAACCTATGTCACCACTGGTAGCTGAGGGCTTCCTGGTGCTGGGCTCAGATCGAGCATTTTTCGTGAACTGTCTTGCTCTCATGTCAGTTCTCTGAGGAGGGCACTAACGGTCTTCTCTCCTTCCAAGAGTGAGGACTGGAAAGCACCTTGCTCAGTGACCACACCCAGCTTGTGGCAGAGCCAGGAAGCCAGTATGGCTTGCTCTGCAGCTTTGTCTTCTTTTCATCCACTTCTTTTCTTCATTCACTCATTTGTTTTTTATTTATTGGGCATGAGTGAGTGCGCGTCCATGAGAAAGTCAGATGACATCTTGGGGAAGCAGTCTCTCCTCCCACCACGGAGATCCCAGGGTCCTTAGGCTTGTCCTCAAACGTCTGTCTCCTGTGCCATCACTCGGCCCCTGAGCTCTGATCTTTTAAACTAGAACCTGTTTCGTCTCCTGCATCCTTATCTGGGAAGAGGCTCATGTAATTGGCTTTTGCCCATATGGGTTTCCGGACAGTGCAGGCCTGGGCCTTTGTCTCTCTCATCCTCTGGGTTCTGGTGGCAGGTGCCTTTATCCTCGGAGCCATAGACACAAATTCTTGAAGTAAAAAGATAGACCTTAGTCCTGTAACTGTTTTTCTTTATTTTCTTCCTTACCTATTCTCTTTTTATTTCCTATGCTTAGGGCCAAGCTAAGCTTCACACTTAGCCGCTGTAACTTGCTTTTTGTTTGCTTAAGAATTATAGTTTCCAGAGAAACCCTGTCTCAGGAAAAAACAAAAAACAAAACAAAAAACCCCTGAAACCAACCAAAGAATTATAGTTTTATTTTATTTTTATATAAGTATTAGTTTACAAATAATTAGGTTTCATTATAGCATTTTTCAAACAAAATGTGTCTCTGTTGTTTCTCTCCACAGCCTTCTCCCTCCTTTCCCCTCCCTCCCTTCTGCCTTCACCTCCCCCCTTCCTCCTCTTCCCTCCCTTCCCCCCTCTGGTCTACTCTCATGCTACACATGACCTTTCAAGGGCCCTGGTCTACTTCATGCCACGAATGACCTTTGACCTTTCAAGGGCCCAGTCTACTTCATGCCACACATGACCTTTGACCTTTCAAAGCTCCCTTTTTCCAATAGTGCTTCTTCCCCTTAGCCTTCAATCTAGTTTCCTAGTCTATACCCATTTTTAATAAAAATTATTTTATTATTTATGTGTATGGGTGTTTTGCCTGCATATAAGTCATGAATGTGTCTGGTGCCATGGAGACCCGAAGAGGCCTTCTGTACACCTGCAGATAGAGTCAACAGTTTTGAGGCTTCATGTGGAAACTGGGAATTGAACCTGGCTCTCCTGTAAGAGCAGCTGTGCTCCTAGGGCCAGGTGTGGTGGTGCACGCCTTTAATCCCAGCACTCAGGAGGTGGAGGTAAGTGGATCTCTGAGTTCCAGGTCAGCCTGGTCTACAGAGCGAGTTCCAGGACAGCCAGTGCTATTACACAGAAAACAAAACGACAAATAAGTTGGGAAAACACACACATTATATCTCTGTATCTCTCTCTCCATCCACCTATCTATCTATCTATCTATCTATCTATCTATCTATCATCTATCTGTATATATGTGTTGGATGGTGGTGGTGTACACCTTTAATTCCAGCACTAGGGAGGCAAAGGCAGTTGAATCTCTGTGATTTTGAGGCAAGCCGAGGCTACCCAGAGAAACCCTCTCTTTAAAAAAAGAAAGAAAAGAACAAGCAGTACTTGTGACTGCTGAGCCATCTCCCCAGCCCCTGTATATAGTCTTTCTTGAATAATATACTTTAGAGAATTTCCCAAAATACATAAATATGTACATCTTTTATTTTTCAATAATCTGCTTATTAATAAGTTATGTGTACAATACATATTTTATTTATTTATTTATTTTGGGTTTTTGAGACAGGGTTTCTCTGTGTAGCCTTGGCTCTCCTGGACTCGCTTTGTAGACCAGGCTGGCCTTGAACTCACAGCAATCCACCTGTCTCTGCCTCCTGAAGGCTGGGATTAAAGGCGTGCACCACTATGCCTGACCATGTACAACATATTTTGAAGTATGCACATGTTTAGAAAAATTAAGTCGAACTGACTAGTGTACATTACCTCACAGTTTACCTTTAGTATGTGTACTAATAGTTAAAACTTGCTCTTTTAACAATTTTCAAGAACAGTAGTCAGATATGAGAAGGCACATCTTCCCCCTATCATCATCACCAAAAAATAAATTTTTAAATGCAATGCATTGTTGAAGCTGGAGAGATGCCTCTGCGGTTGAGAACACCTGCTGCTCTTGCAAAGGACCTGGGTTCAGTTCCCCCCACCCACGTGACAGCTTACAACCACCCATAACTCCAGTTCTGGGGGTCTAGCACCGTTTTCTGCCTCCACAAACAAAGACACACACACAGTGCACATACGCACATGGAGCCAGAGCACTCATATACATAGGTAAAAGTACATATGACTTTTGTGAGCTATCGTCAGCATGCTGTGTGACAGTCACTCTTTCCTAACATGCACAGTATTCTGCTGAATTGCTGTGCTTGCTGTGCGTATGCTTTGTAGGTGTGCATTCATGTGTGTGTGCATGCAGGTAGAAGCTAGCGGTCAACTTTGGGTGTTGTTCCTCGAGGTAGCCTTCTGCTTCATTTTGTTTGTTTTGTTTTTGTTTTTTTGAAATAGGTTTCTTCATGTATCCCTGGTCATCCTGGAACTCTCTTTGTAGACCAGGCTGGCCTTGGAAACAGAAATCTGCCTGCCTCTGCCTACTGAGTGACAGGATTACAGGCGTGGGCCATTGTGCTAGGCTTCTTTTTCTTTCTTTTTTCTTTTTGTTTTTGTTTTTGTTTTTGTTTCTCTTTCTCTCTCTCTCTCTTTCTTTCTCTCTCTCTCTCTCTCTCTCTCTCTCTCTGTGTGTGTGTGTGTGTGTGTGTGTGTGTGTGTGTGTGTGTGTGTGTAACTGGTGGCAAATGCCTGTAATCCCTGCAGGGAGTAGGCAGAGAGGAGGCATCTTATACTACATAGTGAACTGGAGCCAATATGGGTGATGAGAGACCATCTTTAAAAAAATTTTTTTTTATTTAATGTGCATTGGTGTTTGTCTGCAAGTGTGCCTGTGTGAGGGTGTCAGGTCCCATGGAACTTGAGCTACAGACAGTTGTGAGCTGCCATGTGGGTGCTGGGAACTGACCCTGGGTGCTTTGGAAGAGCAGACAGTGCTCTGAACCACATCCATCACTCTAGCCCCAAAAAACTGTCTTAAAATTCAAAACAAAAGCCCTTTGGGCTCAGTAACTTTGACTTTCCTATGGTGAACATTAGACTGGAAAGCTTGGTAGCTTCTAGAATCGTCTAGAACCAACAACATTGCTTGTTCTCTCAGTCAAGGACGCTGTATTGGAAATCAGAAAACCAAACTCCCTCTCAAAAAAAAAAAAAAAAAAAACTATCTGCCACCCTCTTTTGTTGTATTTTCTAGAGAGTCTTAGAAAGATATCCAGGCCTCAAACTCTTCATCTGTTTTGTCAGCCTCTGCAGAGCTGGGACTCCATCCTGCATCCTGCCATCCTAGATTTTCACAGAAGGCATTTTGCCCTCATGAGAACTTGGGCTGTGAGGAGTCACCAAACCTTAGCCCTCACTGGACCTGGCCTAAGCGGAGACTGACCTCCTGGGCCACTTCTGCTTTACAGCTCCCGTTTGGGACCCTGAGCTGTGAGGAAGCCCAGACTCTGAGGAGATGGTGGTCTCAGACCTGTGGGACCTGCCCTTGAGAGGCCATAAGCCACCCTGGCCTGGGGCTGCTCTTAGGCTCAACCCTACATACCTCCCTCCTTCATAGGCTCAGCAGTTCCGGAACCTGCTGTCACCTGTGCATGCTCTGCGGTCCAGGCAGGGGCTCTGGGGGAGCCTGCTGTCTCTACCTCCCTAGTAAAAGGTCACAAACACGCACAACCATGCCTTGTTTTTTATGTACATTCTGGGGATTGAATTTAGATCCACATTCTTGCTCAGCAAGCACCTTATGGGTTGAACTATAGCCGCAGCCCGACTCGTTTCCTTACTAGGTGCTTCTTGAATATTTAACAGTATTATGATAATGCTGCAAATACATTTGACTCACAAAGTATGAGGATTTCAAGAATCAAGAGGCATAAGATGTGTGTGTGTGTGTGTGAAGTTTCTATGAGAAAGACTCAGGTAGGGCTACTGAGGGGTGTGTGAGTTCTAAACATTTTACATTGAATTGTATGTGTATGGATGCTTTGTGGAGTGTATGTTTCCACAACTCTTGCACACCTGGTGCCTGTGCAGGCCAGAAGAGAGGGTAGGAGCCCTTGAAATGCAGTTACAGATGGATATGAGCTGCCATGTGGGTGCTGGGAATTAAACTCCAGTTCTCTGGAACAGTAGCCAGTGCTCTTAAGCACTGAGTCATCTTTCCAGCCCTGGGGTATATGCATTTTAAATTTCAGGATGCAATACCAAATTGCCCTCAGAACATTTGCATCAATTCATTCTCTCAGAACAGTGCGTGAGGGTGCTCGTTACCCAGCACACCGCTGTTCCAAAACTCAAGGCTTCTCATTAAACCCTAACTGTGCGCCTTCTGTGTGCACTCAGCTCAGGGATTTGAAATGCACTCCTTGTAGCTGGATGAAGATGTGCTGGTGAATTGCCGTTCCTTTGGGACTGAGAGCTTCTACTTTTCTAGAAACTGAAGCTGCAAGCTGGTGAGGTATTTAGTTTCAATTTAGCTTAATGGAAACCTGTTAGTGAGTTTTAAAATAAGGACCAAGGATGACTGAAATGGTAAACACCGTCTCTTGGGCCCCAGGAAAGAGACAACAGTGTCTGTGGGCTTGCACACTTCGGAGAGCCCCTCTTTCCAGGAACAATCATGTTGCAGCATTGAGTTCTTCAGTGACATGTAAACTACTGAGGACTAGCTGCTCTCAGAGTAGATCTTTCCTACCAGGGAGCAGCCCATCAGACCCTGCACGGCTCAGGGCAGAGCAGGGACGCACAGAGGAGTGTAATGCTGCCAGCCAGGCTCAGGGCAGAGAGTGGCCACACGGAGGAGTGTAATGCTGCCAGCACCGCACTACACACAGTCACTGATTGCCTGGGGGGGGGGGGGTGGCGGGGCGGAGGAAAGTGTTAGACAGACTTTGAGGTTTGGAGAAGACAAATGTTTGTCCTAGAGTCATGGAGTTAGCCTGCACCACAAAGCCCGCACACTCGTCCATGCCTCCATCTAATTGCACCCTTACTTGAAAAATGATAAGGAATGGCTTCCTTTTTTTTTTTGGTTTTTTGAGACAGGGTTTCTCCGTGTAGCCTTGGCCATCCTGGACTCACTTTGTAGACCAGGCTGGCCTCGAACTCACAGCAATCCACCTGCCTCTGCCTCCCAAGTGCTGGGATTAAAGGCGTGCGCCACCACACCCGGCTCTACTTTTTTTTTTTTAAAGTCAGGGTTTTACTGTATAATCCCGGCTAGCCTGAAACTTACTATATAGACCAGGCTGGCCTTGAACTCTTACAGATCTGGCTGCCTCTGCCTCCTAGGTGCTAAAATTAAAGCCATGTACTTCTATTCCATTTTTTAAAAAAACATTTATTTATTTATTTAACATTTTTTTACTAATTACCTTTCACTCCTGAAGATTTAAGGCTTTTTAACTTGCTGGGTGGGCAGTGGTGACACATGCGTTTAATCTCAGCACTTGGGGAACAGAGACGGGTGGATTTCTTGTCTACAGTGTGAGTTTCAGGATAACCAGGGCTACGCAGAGAAACCCAGTCTCAAAACAAAACAAAACAATTTAATTAACTTTTTTACCCTAAATTATGCTCAGAGACACCTAGGCTACTTCTACTGTATCAGAACAGCCAGAAAACAAATTAATTCTAAGTGCCGGTAAATGCGCAGTAGGTGGTGACTATAATCATGCACAATGACAGGGAAGCGTGCGTTCAGCGTGCTCTTGCATTGTGAGCACCGTGTAGGTGAGCTGTTCCCAAGAGCCTTGTCTTTAAAATGAGAACCATTTTACCTGCTTTGTAGGGAGCCTCATAGGAGCAAGTATAATGACTGCCTGGTGCCTCTGCAGAGCACTCGCTAGCCTGCAGCCAGGGCTGGTGATGTGGTCCGCTGGTTTCTACCCGCCTCTTCCCCACTCCTCTCCCGGTTTTGTTTGTTTGTTTTTCACTGTGCCAAGTGAACAGATCTTTTTACCTGCTGTAACAGGCTCTTCAGCTGTCTTCTTCTCCCTCAGCTCCCGTCCACTGCTCTGGGAACTGTTCTCTGCCCTCTGGCTTCCTTGAGAACCTAGGACACCTGGGGCTACACTGAAGGCTGATTATAAATGAAGGCAGTACTGGAAGCTAGGTGAAGCCAAGATATATATATTTTTTAAAGATGTAATTTATTGTCATATGTGTACTTGCATGTGAACGCAGGTGCCCACAGAGGCCAGAAGCGTTGGAGACCCCTGGGTCTGGAGTCACAGGCGGTTACAAGCTGCCTAATGTGGATGCTAGGAATTGAACTCAGGCCCTCTGGGAACGACCTTAATGTAAAGATCATGCCAAAGTGTGCTGAGCCATGCGGGTGATTCAATACCGTGCCTGAGGGAAGAGGTGGCTGTGCAAAGAGGCAGCATCTTTGTTGTTTGATTTTAGACAGGGTCTCTCTAACAAGCCCTGACTGGCCTGGAACACACTGTGTAGATCAAGATGGCCTTGAACTCACAGAGATGTGCCTGCCTCTGCCTCACAACTGCTAGGATTAAAGCTGTGCGCCACCATGCCCACTGAAAGGCAGCGTCTTTTGTTTTGTTTTTGAGACAGGGTTTCTCTGTGTAGCCCTGGCTATCCTAGACTCACTGTGTAGATGAGGCTGGCCTTGAACTCACACAGATTCACCTGCCTCTGCCTCCCTGAGTGCTGGGATTTTTTGGTTGCTTGTTTTTTGTATTCTGTTCTTGAAAGGCAGCATCTTGAGGAGGGGGCTGGCCTGACAGGAGACATCATGACTGGTGGTGTCCAGGTCAGGAAGAACGGTTCTTGGCATAGAACAGAAGAGCCAGGTGGCTCAGGAAATGGAGCAGAGAGCATGGAGGAAGACAGACTTTTTCTTTTTGCTGAAGTTAATTATTAAATGTATGACAGATTCCAAGACAACACTTCATTGTGGTCTTTGATGACAAAAGTGTTTATGTAGGAATGGAACGAAGGGTCACCGTTGTCTTAGCACGAGGGACACCTTACTGTTTGCAGGATTTCTTTGCTTCACCTGGAGCCAGGCCTGCTCTCCTTGACCTACCCGCCTTTTGGCCTGTCTCAAGGCCTTCATTTGCCCACCTTCACAGCTGGGCCTACCACCTGCCACTCCTCCAGGAAAGAAGTCATTTTATGTGGGCAGCCTCTCGTAGGTAAGCCACTGTCACCTAGCGAGGAAAGCTGCAGAGGTGACACCTTACCAACAGACACAAAAGTTCAGTATGTCTGACCATGAGACACACAGGCCCAGAATCCCTGCCTACATGGCTCTGTCTACTTACACTTGGAAAGTCCTCTAATGACTGAGTCTGACTATAAGAAGGAGAGGAATGCGGTCATGAAGGAGGCTTGGGTTTTCTCTCCTGAACAGTGGGGAATTCTTGGAGACTTTAAATCAAGACAGTACCATGATCAGATTTATATTTCAGGAAGACTATACTGATTAAAGTATGGTCTCAAATTGTGCTAAGTTGGGATCAGTTGCTCTAGCTCTCTAAATCTTCATTTCCTCATCTGTAAAGCAGGGATAATGACCCCATAGAGTGACTATAAATATTAAATATACACAGATCATTTAGTGAATGGCTATCTCAAAGCAAGTGCCCACCAGCTGAAAATGGTGTTAATGATAAAATCATAGAGAGAAGCTGGAAACAGGGCAGCCAAATGTAGTTAGGCAGTAAGAATCGGAGGGTGTTCAACTGTTAAGGCATAAGGCTGGGACACCTGACTTCTCACTAAGGACCAGAGCCATGTTGCTTGCCATAGTGTGCTGTCTCACTCTGCAGATAGCTTTAGTTGACCACTTAGAATAGCCTGCCCAAGAGAATACAGCCTTCTTTGATCAATAGTGTAAAAATGGCAAGCCTCTCGTGCTGGACTTTCTAAGCCATCTCCCCTATGTACTGTAGTATTGTGATTCTCCTCATGCTACTGTCCCCTTCTGTAAACCAAAAGAGACAATAGAGAGTCTAATTAAAGCTTAATAGAGTCCTTAATCCTACAACAGACGGTGCTTGTGTGCTAATCAAAAAGTAGAAGGGAGCCTGTTCAGAGTGAGGGAGGGAGAAGGGTCGTTCAGAGGAGTTGGATGGAGCAGAGGCCAGGTGAGTTGTGAGACCAGGTAGGGCAGAGGGGCTGATGATCCTGGCAGAAGAAACAGTGAAAGCAAGTGGAGGGGAGGGAAGTCCCAGGCCAGGCTCGGACAGGATGAAGCCTTGAGAGAGCATCTCCATGTCCTGCTGTAGGAGAGGCTGGAGTGGAGGCATGGGGCCACACAGATGCAGCTCTGAGGGCCCAGGGAAGGAGTGGGGGGCTTTCTTCTTCTGTGGTTTGATGGCTTCTGGGAGCAGCCATCAAAAGCCTTTCAGGAATTCAGGCTTGTCTATCTCAGGCGTCTCCTTCTGGAAGACCAAGAGCCCAGAGTGGCAGCTTGACATTCAATCTCCTTTGCCATGGTCGGGAAGTCAGGGCGGTAGCTGATTTCATTGGCCTGTTTTGCATTTATTATAGTGTGGCTTTTATAGTGTGTTAATTGAAATATTTCCAACTGCCAAAAACAATCACACTCAAAGTGCCTTGTCAGTTCTTTCGTTGCCAGATAAATGTTTTATAGACACTTACAGGGCAGTGGTAACTGACACATGCACAGGGCAGTGGTAACTGGGTCTCGTTTCTACTTACGGCTGGTGGCTTGGGTTGGCACTGGCCCTTCAGTGCTCTGTTGTGGTCCAGAAAGCTGTTGGATGTTGTGATGCTTTCATCTAGTTATCTTAGAGATCAGAGGCTCTTCAAAGGAAGGTTCACAGGACCTAGCCTCAGAGAAGGGTTCCCATCACTGGAAACCTTGGTAACCTAGCTGAAATCTGAATCCTGCCTCCTGCCTTCCCAGCCAGAGTCCCACTCTGCCTGAGATTTTTTTTCCTTCTTCTCCTACAACCCCTTCCCTCCTCCTCACTATTCAAGTCTTTCCCAAGGACCCTGTCCTGGTAAGAGCCGTGACAGCTGGTCTGCTCTACCCTTCTCATTCAAATGTTAGATTTTTGCTTAATGGAACATTTTACTGTCTGTGTCATTATTCTTTTCTTTTTCTTCTCTCTCTCTCTCTTTGTTTTTTGTTTGTTTGTTTGTTTGTTTTTGTTTTTTGATTTGTTTTGTTTTGTTGGTTTTTTGAGACAGGGTTTCTCTGTGTAGCCTTGGCTGTCCTGGACTCACTTTGTAGACCAGGCTGGCCTCAAACTCACATCAATCTGCCTGCCTCTGCCTCCCGAGTGCTGGGATCAAAGGTGTGCGCCACCACGGCCAGCTCTCTTTTCTTACCTGATGTTTTCTCCTTAAAACAAAACAAAACTCAGGCTGGAGAGATGGCTCTGTGGTTGAGAATCCCTGTCACTGCTCCAGAAGACATGAATTTGGTTCCATCACCCACATGGGTGACTCGCTGTTAACTCCAGCCCAGGCTGTCTTATGCTCTCTTCTGACTTCCACAGGTGCATGCACACACATACATACAGGCACGCAGACACGTATATACAGATAAATAAAAATAGATACTAAAACATCACCAAGACAACTTGTTCTGTTGACACCAAACTGATAAATGACCATGACAACAAAAAATGACATCTTAGCCGGGCGTGGTGGCGCACGCCTTTAATCCCAGCACTCGGGAGGCAGAGGCAGGCAGATCTCTTGTGAGTTCAAGGCCAACCTGGTCTACAAAGTGAGCCCAGGACAGCCAAGGCTACACAGAGAAACCTTGTCTCAAAAACCAACAAACAAAAGAGATCTTTGTTGTGTACCCTAGGCACAGAGCTGGCTTTCAAAAAAACCTATGCTAAGTGAGGGAGCAGGCATTGACACCACCTGTCCTCCATGGATGCTAGGTAAACTTGCAAAGTAACCTCATTTTGTTGTTGTTGTCATTGTCCCACTGCTTAGGCTAGAGCACAGCAAATAAATAAATTCTCCATAAATGTTTACCAAGTTGAATTGAGCACATTTCTTATACTAGACCGCTTCTGTTACTGTAACGGATACTGGGAGCAGTACCAGAGGAAAAGAGGTGTCATTTGTTTTGTTTTGTTCTAAGACAAGGCTTCTCTGTGTAGCCTTGGCTGTCTTGATACTTGCTCTGTAGACCAGGCTGGCCTCGAAGTCTGTCTCTGCCTCCTGAGTGCTGCTACTGCAGGTGTGCGCCACCACGGCCCTGGCCAGCTCACAGTCCTGGAGAGACTCAGCTTTGCTCCTTTGTCTTGTCTGCTGAGGTGAGGACCACATGGCAGAGCTTGCTCAGGAGGAAGGGCAACATCTTGAACCAGAACAAGGGCAGAAGGAGGTGCCAGGCGTCCTCCTCCTTTTGCAAACGCTCTGAGAACTACCAAGTTACAGGCTACAGCACTGCCTTAAAGGTGTGTCCCCAGGATCCCAAGGCCTTCCCTCCAGGGCCCGTTAAAGGTTCTGTTGCTTCCTAGTACCTGCCCCGTGGCCAGGCCTGCACTCATTTGGCAACATGACATTTAATTTTTAGAAAGTTTACTTGCTTGTGGGTATCTTGAGTGTGCCTGGTGCCCTCAGACATCAGATGGGGTGTTGGATCCCCTGAAACTGGAGTTACACATGGCTGTAAGTCTCCATAGTGGGTGCTGGCAATTAAACCCTGGTCCTCTCTGCTCTTGCCCACTGAGCCATCTCTCCATCCCCCGCTCCAGCCCCTGAACATGACGGTTTAACAACAGAACTGGAGATTGTCATGTTCCATCTGTACGTCTCACCGAGGAGAAGCCTGAAGCCCAGAGAGGAAACGCTTTTCCCAAGGCTAGCCCCACCAAGGAGGCTGATGGAATTCCCTAGTCTGAGCATTCCAGGTGATGGGCATCTCCTCAGGCCAGGTGGTGGTGGCACATGCCTGTGATATCAGCTCTTGGGAGGCAGAGGCAGGTGGAGCTCTGTAAGTTTGAGGCCAGCCTGGTCTACAGAGCAAGTTCCAAGACAGCCAGAGCTACACAGAGAAGCCTTGTCTCAAAAAAAAAAAAAAAAAAAAAATCCAAATGAATATCTGCTCATAGGAGTTTATATTTACCCCAAACAAGTGTTTATAAATGTAAGATGCCTTTGAAGTCCGCATATTGCCTAGTTCAGTGCTAAGAGTATACACGTATGCCACCACGCCTGTTTGTTTTGCATTTATTGATTAGTTTGATTTTTTTTTTTTTTTTTTTTTTTAACAGTCTCACTGCATAACCCTGGCTGTCCTGGAACTCACTATGTATACCAGGCTGGCCTCAAACTTACAAATATCTGTTTTTCTCTGTCTCCTGAGTGCTGGGATCAAGGGTGCTACTATACTCTTTGCAAGTGAGAGAGTGTGTGTGTGTGTGTGTGCACGCGCACACACACTCACTTATATGGAGGTCAGGGGACAATTTGTGGATACTCTTCTCTCCTTCTACCATGTGGGTTTCAGGGCTCAAACTCAGGTCACCAGGCTTATGAACAAGCATCTTGTTGGCCCACCAATCCTGGTTTTATGTGGTATTAGGAGGTGAGTCGAGGGTTTCATGCATAGCCTTCAGAATTCTACCAACAAAGCTACATCCTCAGGTCTTAGCATATACTTTAAAAATATTTGCTGAACTAGTTAATAAGTAAAATTCCCAGTGCTAAGTTTCCTGCGTTAGCTCTCCTCATAACTTAGCCGTGGCGATGCTAAGCCAGGGCTGCCGCAGACACAGGGCCTCCTTGTTCATCTAAGAAGCACCTGCTGCTCCTGGAAGAAGCCCCAACACGGTTTCTGAGCGTTGGGAGAGCTCAAAGCCCTTTGTGGCCAAGTTCTTGGGCGAAGCTTCCCTGGGACATATTTCACACTACTCCTGCGCAGTCCCTCTTATGACTTACCTTTTGTTTCATTCTCCCTCTAGAGTATCAGCATGACCAGAGGAGCCAGGAAAAGAGTAAGTGCTGAGCCCGTCAGCCTCTACTGAAAATACTATCTATCTATTTTTATAAAAGTTGAACAAGCTAGAAAAAACCTTAAAGTTATCCTTAAGCTACTACTTAGGATAACCTTTTATGTAACAAGTAATGTTATATCCTCCCAGATATTTTTATGTATATACAAAAGCACATATTCATTTTTAAATGTGAAAGAACAGCACTATTTTATGACTTGTTTTTCACATAAATGTTTAGGGAGCCTTCCATTGATAAAACACTTTTATTATATCATGAGAAATTTCTACATAATATTTAGCTATCTGTCCTTAAGGCTATACCATACTGTGTTTCACCATGCTCACTATAGAGGAAACACAATGACATTTCCTCTATTTTATTGTTATGACTGTCTAATGGGAAATCCCATACCTGTATCTCTGGGCATGGCTTTGGTAATTTTCTTTTTATAAATTTCTACATATAAGTATTTGAGTCAAAGACTATAAATAGTTATTAGGTTTGGGTAACTATTTCCACATTACTCTTTAGAAAGGTTGCTCCCATCCCTGGAAGCCCACCATCCACATTGAATGCTCTTTTTGTTGTTTTCCAGTTTTATTGTGGAAGAAAAATTATTGCTTGTTCTGAGTGTCTTTGACTGTTAGTAAAGATGAACACTTCAAATGCCCAAAAGCCTGTGGCTGCTGTGGTATTTAACTCTTTCAAGCAATGCAGAACTTCTAGCCTTGAGCTCTTTTGGCTTAAAGGAGTAAAGTACAAGACAGTATTTCTTTTAAGAGTCATTTTTATAAAGGTAATCTTGATGTGACAGATTGGAAAGTCATGTACAAGCTTGGATAGCATTGGTTGGCAAACAGCTTGGCCTCTCCCTGGCTAGCTAAGCACTTTACATAAAGCCCTGGGTAGGTGGTCAAGAACTTCAGCTTTTAGGCTTTGTGGCAGACAATAGGAAGAGCCGGCTCTTCTGATGCCCTGCTGGGGACAAAGGCCCACCGCAGTGTTTTGGGTGAGCACCGATTCCCTGGATAGAGGTAGCTATCATCTTCCAGGCAGTGAGGTCCTTGGCACCAGCAGTTTCTTTGGAGTCTCCCTTGAGTGGACTGCTGGACAGTTTCTATTCTGTGCACAGGAGATAGGTGGTACTTGGTGTCAGGCCGGACTTGTGAATAAAGGGTCCTGCAGCTGCTCTTGCTTGTCCGAGCAACTTGCGCACTCCTGAGCCTGATGGGGGTCTTTGTTTAGGATGAAGATTCCGGCACTGATGTGGGAGAAGGACCTGATGAATGGGCCCAATCCAAAGCCACAGTGCGACCCCCTGACCAGCTGGAGTTGACGGAAGCGGTGAGTCCTGCCTCAGAGACGGGGTCTTCCATAGTGCGAATTAGAAGCCTGCGCAGAGCTTACAGGTGCCCTGGGGCCCCTGAGTCTCAGGTGACAAAAGGGTGAGCATGCATGACCCTCTCGGTGTTTCTCTCCCTCAGGAGTTGAAGGAGGAGTTTACTCGGATCCTGACAGCCAACAACCCGCATGCACCCCAGAATATTGTCAGGTACAGCTTCAAAGTAAGTCATCCCCTCCTGGGCAAGGCTTGGTGTCTTCTGGAAACAACAGTGACTGAGAACATAGCAAAGGATCCTTGCCGGTTTACAGGTGATCACTTGTAAACTGAGGTCCCTGGCTAGAAATCTGGAGGTTTATAAGGATTGTTCCAGAGATACTTTAAAAAAAAATAATTTAAGGTCACATGTGGTGGCACACACCTTTAATCCTAGCACTTGAGAAGCAGAGGCAGGCAGATCTCTCTGAGTTCGTGGCCAGCCTGGTCTACAAAAGGAGTCCAGGACTCCTACAGAGAGAAACCCCGTCTTTAAAAAAGTTGTTTTAATTTTTTTGGTGTGAGTGCATAGGTGAAAGGAGAGAGAGAGAGAGAGAGAGAGAGAGAGAGAGAGAGAGAGAGAGAGAGAGAGAGAGAGAGAGAGAGAGGAGATGGGTTATAGTGTGTGTGGAGATCAGAGATCAGAGGTCAGAGGACAGTTTCCCAGAGTTGCTTCTTTTTCTGCCCTGTGGAGAGCTGGGGATTGAACTGAGGTTGCTAGGCTTGGTGACAGGTGCCCACATCTGCTAAGACCCTTGGAATCTCTTAATGAATAGCCCTAGAAGCCTTGCCAATTGCAAAGCCATCAGTACCCTGAGGGGGAGTTCTTTTCTTGTGCTGGGGACTGAATCCATTAAGCCTAGAGCTTTGCACACACTGACCAAGAGTTTTTCCACTGAGCTACATCCCCCCAGGTTTCAATATATTTTATTTTCAGGAATGCCTTTCTAATATATAGACACATTCTCCATCAACACAAGCTGTTGGATCTTTCGAAGCTTAACTTTTCCTCCGGTCAGACACCTGGGTAGAGTTGCCTCTGAAAGGGATGTTGGCCTCAGATCCACGCAGGATACCCCACCAGAGAGGAGTCCCGGAGGCTCTGGCACAGCCTTTTTATATGACAGGCAGGCAGGCGACTCCCAGGGCCATCGTTTAGTGACTATGTTTGTCAGGGACAACAGTGTTTCAGGCAACTGCAAGGTTAGCTCCTGTAAGGACTGAAGAGAATTCCAGAACACTTTTAAGCTAAAGCAGAAGTCGTGCCTCTGTTTTTTATTTCACTTTAGGGCGTTTTGGTCCCATTCCTACTGTGTGCCAGTGTCAGATTCCATGTGAAGTGTTTTCACATGGACCATCACACACAACCTTGGGTTTCTTTGATATAGAAACTATTATTATCTTCTTTTTTAGATTCTCTATTAAATTACATAGAGCAAATGGAAAAAGTCACACAACCTGTGTTGAAGGGAAGATGTGAACTAGTTTGTCTGATTCTTAAGCAGGGTCACATATTGCTTCTTTTAAGCAATTTTTTTTTAGGCCTGGTGGTCACACTTGTGATCCCAGCACTGGGAGACAGAAGCAGAAGATCACTGCAAGTGTGAGACCAGCCTAGGATATATCCATATGGCAGACCCTGCCTCGGCAAACAAGCAAACCAGAACAACACTTCACACACACACACACACACACACACACACACACACACACACACACACACACACACAGAAGTGGGGGAGAGTTTTGAGTATATAACAAAAACCCATAGTACAAATTTCAAAATATTAAAAAATGGTGGAAAGTAAACCTCCCTCTGCCCCATGTCCTTTTCCCAGGGAGGATACCCAGCTCTTTGTTTAATTTTTGAGGCAGAGTCTCCCCATTCGACCTGAGTGGACCTCACTTCTGTGGCCCTCAGAGTGTCGTGGCTTCTCCAGCCTGGTCTCGGGTGTGCGATGCCGTGTGTGACCTATTTGTTCTGGAGATGGGTTTGTTGGGTTCGGTTTACGTACCCATAATTCACTCATTTAAAATGTACAATGATGGCTCAGCGCTTATTCAAAGATTACGCAACCCTCAACACAATCACTTTCCAGACTCTTTGCCCTCATCTTGCTTCTTAGAGACAGAATCTCCGGTAATCCAAGCTGGCCTCGAGCTCGCTGGATAGCTGACCTTGAACTCCCGAGCCTCTGGTCTTTACTCCTGGTGCTAGGATTACAGGTGTGGACCTCCATGCCAGGCTTAGAGTATTTTTATTTTCCCCACAGGAGGTGCCATACCTCATGCTCTTACTGCTCAGCCCTCCATCTCCTCCAGCTCTGGGAAGCTCTAAATGATCTTACGTCTCTAGATTTGCCTAATCTGGGCATGCCTGGTGATGGGCCCTGTACTTTGTAGTCTTTGTGACTGGTTTCTTCTATTGAGCATGACATTTCGCTTCATCCATGTTATAGCATATACCAATGCCTCATGTCTTCTCATTGTAAATAATATTCATTCCATGAATGTGCTGTACTGTCTTTATCCACCCAGCGGTTGACGAACATTTGTATTATTCGTTCTTTGGGTAACTTTAAATAATGCTGCTGCTACGAACATCTGTGTGTGTCTTTGTGAAAAGTCTCGTGAATGTGCTGCTTGGTATTCAGATTGTGTGGTCAGCCCTTCCACAGAGCTGTGGAAGCCAATCCCGATGTGCTTCCCAAAGGGTGCTGACCAAGGGCTTTGCTAATGGCCTTCCTCAGGCAGCTCACAGAGCTTGGAGGGGAGCCTTCTACTCTCTGAAGTCATGCTAGGCCGTAGCATACCTTCCTGTCTGGACATTAGGAAGAGGGCCTCACCAGGACTCAGCGGGCTGGCTGTGGCGAGAGCACCGCAGGCCAGATGTCACCTTTAGGCTTGAAGGTCTTCTTCTTGCTCTTCCTTTGAGTGAACTACCAGCTGGCTCCCAGAAACCTCACCTTATTTATGCTTTCAGTATCCTTAGTCTGTCCAAGTTCTTCCACACAGCGTGTCTCCAGCTTGTTGGTCCTGAAAGGCCCAGTTTTAGGTTGCAAGGCTGATGCTTTCCACTGACCTGCTAAAGAATCTGGATTCCATCCCTAAATTGCAGAGGAAGTTCCCAGGCATCTGTGGGGGACAGAATGGAGGCATCTTCACTCATTCTCATGTGGTCCTCAGTCATCACGCTGTTACTGGTTTATTGAGGGTTGATACTGAGCATTATTATGTGTTAGGCGCTGTGTTAATGGATTGCTCTCTTCATTGCAATACTTACGCTGCAAATTGGGTATCATTATTTTATTTGGTAGAAAAAGAAACTAGGGCCTGGAGGTTTAAGACAAGGTCATGAAGATGTAAGGAGCAGACCAAGGATCTGAGCCCAGTTCTGCCACCAAAGATTATCCTCTTCAACTCCCACAGCTTCCCCTCCCCCTCCCCCTTGGTTAGTGACTTTCTGAGGTGGAGCTTCTCATCTACTGTGACAGTGAGCTTCCCTTCCCTTCCCGCCCCACCCCCCCCCCCCAGGCCAGGCACGGCTGCTATAGCTACAGCCTATGGGTTGTTTTCTTCTGGTATGATTTTTTAAAAAAATAATCTCAGGGTGCCATACAAATATAATTATCTTCCACATGATGTGAAATGGTTGAATAGAACTGTTTTAAAAGAAGGAAAGGGGCCTCTGGACTCCAGCTCCATTTTTGTGGTTGCTAGGAGGATGATCAACAAGGTGATGTCTGCAGGAACTCCAGACCATAGGCTCTGTAAAGGCAGGAACTGTGTCTGGTCCAGACCATAGGCTCTGTAAAGGCAGGAACTGTGTCTGGTCCAGACCATAGGCTCTGTAAAGGCAGGAACTGTGTCTGGTCCAGACCATAGGCTCTGTAAAGGAGGAACTGTGTCTGGTCCAGACCATAGGCTCTGTAAAGGCAGGAACTGTGTCTGGTCCAGACCATAGGCTCTGTAAAGGCAGGAACTGTGTCTGGTCCAGACCATAGGCTCTGTAAAGGCAGGAACTGTGTCTGGTCCAGACCATAGGCTCTGTAAAGGCAGGAACTGTGTCTGGTCCAGACCATAGGCTCTGTAAAGGCAGGAACTGTGTCTGGTCCAGACCATAGGCTCTGTAAAGGCAGGAACTGTGTCTGGTCCAGACCATAGGCTCTGTAAAGGCAGGAACTGTGTCTGGTCCAGACCATAGGCTCTGTAAAGGCAGGAACTGTGTCTGGTCCAGACCATAGGCTCTGTAAAGGCAGGAACTGTGTCTGGTCCAGACCATACGCTCTGTAAAGGAGGAACTGTGTCTGGTCCAGACCATAGGCTCTGTAAAGGCAGGAACTGTGTCTGGTCCAGACCATAGGCTCTGTAAAGGCAGGAACTGTGTCTGGTCCAGACCATAGGCTCTGTAAAGGCAGGAACTGTGTCTGGTCCAGACCATAGGCTCTGTAAAGGCAGGAACTGTGTCTGGTCCAGACCATAGGCTCTGTAAAGGCAGGAACTGTGTCTGGTCCAGACCATAGGCTCTGTAAAGGCAGGAACTGTGTCTGGTCCAGACCATAGGCTCTGTAAAGGCAGGAACTGTGTCTGGTCCAGACCATAGGCTCTGTAAAGGCAGGAACTGTGTCTGGTCCAGACCATAGGCTCTGTAAAGGCAGGAACTGTGTCTGGTCCAGACCATAGGCTCTGTAAAGGCAGGAACTGTGTCTGGTCCAGACCATAGGCTCTGTAAAGGCAGGAACTGTGTCTGGTCCAGACCATAGGCTCTGTAAAGGCAGGAACTGTGTCTGGTCCAGACCATACGCTCTGTAAAGGCAAGAACCGTGTCTGGTCTTGCTCAGCTTTAGGTCCTGGGCACCTAGAAAATACTTGGCACATTGTAGCTGCTCAAAAATTATTTGTAAAATGAACAAATTTCCTGGGCTTGAAGCCCAGTCCGGCTTCTTATCGGCTATGTGACGTGGACAAGTGCCAAGCGCAAACTTTCTCTGGACCTCTCTGGTCCTCTTGGATAGCAGGAGTGTTAGAGAGTTGGAGGTCTCTGATGCTCTCTTCTCTCTGACGTCCTCTACAGTGGTGTGGTGAGGCCTTTTCAGGTGTGTTGGACAATTGTGTCTGACCTGCCCAAGGTCTGTCATGAGGCAGGGGATCTGGGGTCCCTTGGCACAGAGGTAGGAAACAAGACGTCCGAACCAGTGATCGGTAAGCATGGGCTGCCGCAGGCTGGACGAGTCTCTGAGGCTGGGCGTGGCGGCTCACACCTTTAACCTCAGTGCCTGAGAAGCAGACAGCTCTTTGAGTCTGAGGCCAGCCTGGCCCACACAGGGAGTTCCAGACCAGTGCCTGCTACGCAGTGAGACCTGATCTCAAAAAAGTTTTGATTTGTTTAAAAAAAAAAAAAAAACTTAAAAAAAAAAACACACACACACACAACTAATTTTGTTTTTTTCTTCTTTAAGCAGAAATGCAGTGAAAAACCAGGCTAACCAAGAATTCGTAGTTATAGTTCTTTTAATAAAGGTAAAATGCTGGCTTTAGAGCAGCAGTTCTCAACCTGTGGGTCGCGACCCCCTGAGGTGGCGGGATTTTAGGGAGCACCTAAGACCATCGGAAAACACAGATAATTACATTACCGTTTGTAACAGTAGGAACATCACAGTTATGGAGTAGCAACAAGGATAATTTGGGGGTCAACTCAACGCAACATGAGGATCTGTGTGTGTTAAAGGGTCTTAGGAAGGTTGAGAAGCACTGGTTTAGAGAGCTGAGGTGGGTCACGTTCCGACACCAGCTCCTTGGGGACCCTGCTCTGATTTATTCCCTCCTTTTTCTCAGGAAGGCACATATAAGCTTATTGGTTTTGTGAACCAACTGGCTGTTCACTTCAGCCAGGTGGGGAACCTGATTCCCAAAGACTCAGATGAAGGACGTCGGCAGAACTTCCGTGATGAGCTGGCGGCAGGTATGACAGTGGGCCAGCCTAATGCTGCAGCCTCAAGCCCAGCTCTCCAAGGACTTGGTCCCTCCAGAGCTGTGGAGGGCCTCTTCTTCCGTGATGCCCAACAGTAAGCTGTCCAGGCCAGGTCAGGGAGAGCCCAGGGGACAAGCAGGGTCTGAAAGGCAGGAAGAAAATGACCCTCCCTGTCAGACAATGAGCAGGCTGAGACCATGAGCTCATCAGCGATATCTTGTCAAGGTTCACAGGAGTCTGCTAAGGTGGTGACTTCAGACACAGAAGTCATTGAAGAAGAGGAAGAACCCAAAGAAGGGGAAGGGGAAGCTGGGAGTCAGACAGATGTGCCTGCTGCAACTGAGGTGAGGGCAACTGAGGTGAGGGCAACTGAGGTGAGGGCAACTGAGGTGAGGGCAACTGAGGTGAGGGCAACTGAGGCGAGGGCAACTGAGGTGAGGGCAACTGAGGCGAGGGCAACTGAGGCGGGGGCAACTGAGGTGGGGGCAACTGAGGCGGGGGCAACTGAGGCGGGGGCAACTGAGGTTGGGGCAACTGAGGCGAGGGCAACTGAGGCGGGGGCAACTGAGGTGAGGGCAACTGAGGTGAGGGCAACTGAGGTTAGGGCAACTGAGGCGGGGGCAACTGAGGCGAGAGCAACTGAGGTGAGGGCAACTGAGGTGAGGGCAACTGAGGTTAGGGCAACTGAGGCGGGGGCAACTGAAGCGAGAGCAACTGAGGTGAGGGAACTGAGGTGAGGGTGCTGGTGCTCTTGTCCCTGCTGTTCCGGATGAGCTGTGGATGGAGGCCTTAGGGGTGACTTGGAGAGGAAGGGGGAGAGGAGGCTGCACGTGCCAGAGCTCCTGGCATCATCCTCTCGCCTGCCGCCACCCTCCCAGGCCAGGCCAGGGCTTCCTCTCCCTGACTCCTGACTGCACACATCTCCCTCTCAAAGCTAAGCGCTGGCCTCCTGGTCTTTATTTCCAGGCACCTGAAAAAGTGATCGAAGAAGAACTGATGGCCCCTGTGCAGCCCAAGGAACGAAAACTCACTAACCAGTTTAACTTCAGTGAGAGAGCATCACAGACCTTCAACAACCCGCTCCGGGTAGATTTCCCCCTTTACTCTGAAGCTCTGTGCTCTGCAGTGGCAAGGCAGGCACAGTCATGAGACCAGTTCTTACGTGGCTCAGCCGGGCAGGTGTAACAGGGCAGACCACAGTTTATCTCTTCGAGGAGAAGCGGAGCGTGTGTTCAAGTCCCTGTAAGCCATCTAGGCAGTTGGAGGGTGGCTAGAGCCTTCAGACTCCACTGAGAAGTGGAAACTTGGCTTAGACCTGGAAGGGGAAGTAGAAACCAGGACAGAAGTGTACCAGGGACATGGGGAGTCTTGGAACAATGTAACTGAGATTGATGGCCTCTGTGGCAGGTCAGCTTGGACAAGCTAGAACCAGGCTGAGAGAGCCTGGCAGGGTTTTAGTTGAGGCCTGCACACACGAGTGTTCTACAGTAGTGCATCTGTGATAGGGGGGAGGGGCAGCGCCTCATTGCCTGTGTGGTCCTTAGGCTGATGTTGGGGGATCAGGGTGATCCTTAAAGAGGAGAGGGCAGCCTACACTGCTGGAGGCAGAGGCCCAATTGTTAGGGAGAAGCTGTCTCCTGCCAGAGACCTTAGCCCCAGCTTGTGGGAGGCTGGCCTCTGTGGCCTGTCCCTGGAGTCTGGTGACAGGCTGTTGTCTTGCAAATCTGTCCGTCCATCACCTGGACCTTTTCTTGGTCACAAACAGGCGAGGGTGATCTTCACTGCCCTTGCTCTGCAGCATAGGCTACTGAAGGAGGCCAGGTGGAAACATACATGCGGGGTTTGAATAATTCAACCTCTCCCAGGCTCTTCTTTGCTTCCCTAACCCTGTTCCACCCTTCCTCAGCTCTAACCAAATTTGTCTAGAGAGAAACTGCTGTTAGGTTAGGTGAGAGGGAGGCGAGCAGCCTGTTGTCTCCTGTTGTCACTGTTCTCTAGGATCGAGAGTGTCAGATGGAGCCTCCACCAAGGACGAACTTTTCAGCCACAGCCAATCAGGTAAGATCCTGGGTCAGCCTGAGAATTGCTCCCACCCACACTCCCATGCATCCTAGGACATTGAGCAGCAGAAGTGACTGGTGTGGCTGTGGACTCCCGTGCTGGTCTGCCTTGATTATCCATCCATCTTCCTACACACTGTCCTGAGCTGTCAGCCTCTGAATATGGGGTACATGGCACAATAGCTCTGGACTGGCCACATGCCCTGGGGTCAAAGCTGTGCATGCTGGAGGCATGGCTTTTGGAGCTTCCCTCCAGAACATGGGAGAATGCTTGTTCCCAGGGATTTAGGGTTCTGTGGTACCCTATGACTGACTTTACAGTACCAAAGTACTTCCGCCTGCCTTCACAGCAGCCTCTGGCGTTCTTGCAGACCTCCCACCTTCCCTATTAAGCCTGACTGGCTGGCGGTGCTGACATGGACAGGATCTGGTGCTAGGAGACCTAAGCTCAGGCCCGAGCGCCGCTCTTTCTACTGTGAGATCCCGGGCACAGTGTGCGTCACTTCTTTCTTAATACTTCTGTTTCTTTGTTTGTCAATGATAAGTCGCCCCACAGGAGTGTTGGAGGGCTCTGAATGAGATAACAAATGCCAAAGTGCATTGCAGAGAGGCAAACTGGCCTGTGGGCAAATCTTTAAATGTAAGGTGCGCCTATCCAGCCTCCAGGTGGCAGTGACTGCCCAGTCTGAGGAGCACTCTGAGTTCTGCTGCATTTGCCCAGCCTCAGATCCCTGCTGCTGCTTCTGCTACAGTCTCTTGCCCGGGCTTTCCTTCAGGTCCAGTTGGCAGAATACCTATTTATTTCCTTCTAATCTTAAGATGTGGGCAGTGAAGTAGACAGCCAGCTTGAGCCAATATGTTTATCCTGTTCCCATGGAGGCAGGCATTTTTACCATTAATAGTGTGTGCGCACGCGCGCGCATGTGAATGTATGTGTGTATGTGCACGCGCGCGTGTGTCTGTGTGTGTGTCTGTGTTGTGTGTCTATGTCTGTGTGTGTGCATGTGTGTGTCTGTGTGTGTGCGTGTGTCTGTGTATCTGTGTGTGTGCACGCATGTGCAGAACAAAAGACAGCTTGTAGGAGTCAGTTTTCTTTCCACCATATGTGTCCCAGGGATTGAACCCAGGTAATCAAGCTTAATAGAAAGGGCCTTTATCTCCAAGCTACCTCACCAGCTTGAGGAAGAAATTTAAAAAAAAAAATTTTTTTTTCTTAATTCAGTTTTAGAGGTCTCCAGTGACTGTTAGTTACATCGTGGCAGCACATTTTCTCTGCTGGGTGCAGCTGACACCTGGAACAATAGTCACTGGTCTCCAGATTAAGATTCAGACCCTGTGCTTCAGGTTGGATAAGGCTAGCTCAGGGGACCCTGAAAACTCCTTCCTTCCTGTTCTAAGTGGGTGATTAGCAGGGAGACAGGCTTTGAACATGTAATTAAAATGAGCCAACCAGAGGGTGTATGGAGACACTTGGCAGGTGTGCTGACAAGCAGGCCTAGTGAAAGCTGTGCCCTGTGATAACTCTCTGCCTTGCTCTCACCTAGTGGGAAATCTATGATGCTTATGTAGATGAGCTCGAGAAACAAGAGAAGACCAAAGAGAAGGAGAAGACAAAGACTCCGGTGGCTAAGAAGACAGAGAAGATGGCCATGAGGAAACTGACATCCATGGAGTCCCAGGTTGGTGGGGTGTCTACAGCTCTGCCACAGAATGTCACAGTGGGGTGAACAGAAGCTTGGCTATATAGAAGGGTTCCACAGATACTCAAGAGGGGAGGCTGATATTGAAGTGTGGTGATTTCTTACCTTGGGCCTTGGACGAACATATGGTGGCAGCTAGAATCGTACCAGGCAGCCCACATCTTCTCCCTAACTCCTATTCTGAGGATTGGAAGGGTTTGGGAATCCCCAGGCTGGGACAGACTTTCTGGAAAAGTCTCTCTTATCTGTATTGCAGGAAAGTTAAGGGATCTGCTCACAGTCAGGGTGGATCTAAGGATGAGGCACACCCCTTGAGTTTAGGGTGAAGATGATAAAAAAAAGGTCTTTTGTTTATTTGTGTCTGGTAGAGTGAGAGTGATGGTTAGCTTTAGTTGTCAACGTGGAATGATCTAGGATCACCAGGAAGAAGGCTCAGTGAGGGATTATGTAGATCAGATCAGCTTTGCTCATGTCTGTGTGGACTGTCTGGATTACATTCACTGATGAGAGAAGGCCCAGTCCACTGTGGGTGGCTCTATTCCCTAGGTTTTCACTCTCATGCTGGGTTGCGTAAGGCTGGAGTGAGCTGAGTATTAGGCAAACACTCATCCTCTTTCCCTGGCCCCGAGGTCTGACTAGTTGTCTCAAGTCTCTGCTGCCTCTAATTGCCTGCTATGATGTACTGTAACCTGGAATTTTGAGCTAAAATAAACCATTATTCCCCTAAGTTGCTTTTGTCAGGGTATTTTTATCACAGCAACAGAAGTGAAACTAGGTCAGTGAGTCTTCAGGGCCATGAGCCAATCCAAAAATGATCGTAGGTGCCATCAACATCAGCTCAATGGCTATAGCCACCTTGAGTTGAATTGATCATAAGTGAGAGTTTTAGAAAGACTGCCCTTGGGGATGTTGAACAGTGCAGCCAGCAGGAGTTTGGGGACCAACATAGAGTAAAGTGATACAACCATAGGGTGATGGCATAGGGGAGATCGGAGAAATCAGCACAGGAGATGCCAGAGAACCTCATTTATTTCCGTAGCAGAGAGAGCGCTGGGTCAGGAGTGGGAGTCCCAGAGTGGAGATCCCATGGGTGTGACCTGCTTTGCAAGAGGGTCACAAGAAGCTAGGGGCTGGTTTCAGCACTTTGGAGAGCGCTCAGGGCGCCTCACGGGGAAGTGGCGCTGCCCCTCTCCACCCATACTAAATCCAGCTCTGTTAAAGTCCTGTGCTCTGTGTCTCAGGTGCACTCACTTCCTCTTAGTTCTGTTCCATGCCTCTGATGTCACATTTGAAGGAAGATTTGAGGGTGCCTTTTTATGGCTTAAGAGGCACTATCTTTCAGGATGTTTTGTTTTGTTGTTTTGGTTTTGGTTTTTCGAGACAGGGTTTCTCTGTGTAGCCTTGACTGTTCTAGACTCACTTTGTAGACCAGGCTTGGGCTCAAACTCACAGCAATCCATCTGCCTCTGCCTTTCAAGTGCTTGGATTAAAAGCATGTGCCACCATGTCCAACTTGTTTTATTTTGGAATCACAAAGGAAGCTGGGTAATTTTGGCCTTGCTCAGCACCGGTCCCAGGGAGCGATGGAGACCCTGCCTTGAGGGCTATGTGAGTACCCTTGGCTTCTTGGCACCATTCCTTGGAGCCTTGGAGGATGGGGTCTTCAGAGGAAGTTCTGGTCTGGGCTACGGTCAATGTGAAGCTCTGTCAGGGCTTTTGCTATTGGCTCTGCTGGAAGCCGTAATGGCAGAAACCCCAATTAGAACCATTAAGACTCAGAAACCAGGAGGAGACTCTGTGACTGAGACTGAAAACTGAGCCGAGGCCCAAGTCTGCTGAAGTTGGTGTGTAGCATTCCCTATCGCTCTGGCTTCTCCCAGCTTTGCTGACATGGAAAACAGGGACATTAGGCGGAGTCTGACCCTCCTTCCCCAGGAAGTACCTTGGTAAGAAACCTCTCCCCAAAGGAACTGAGTTCTAGCTGGGAAGGCTGGTGCTGAGGCAGGCTGTCTGTAGGATAGAAGGAAAGTGGCAGCAGCCTTCTCCTTTGCCCAGGTCTAGAGCTTGACCAGAGAGACACCATTTTCTCAAAGACCTCAGTCCATTCAGGTTGGTAAAAAACTCAGGTGTGGGCAGAGAGAAGATACCTGTGTTCGTGATACCTGTGGGAAGGTCCCCAGTAATGCGCTCAGGCCTCATGCACATCCCTGACTTGGCTGAACACATAAAATGAAGGCAACTTGTCTGCTCTGGAAGACTTGGCAGGCAGAAGGAAATGGGACCAGAAACCACAGTTTAGTCAGAGCCCTTAGGGAGATGTGGCTGTTCCAGTGTCACAGCATCTAGAACAGTGGAGGCCACAGCCCGCTGCACTCTCCTCTGAGCACACCTGGCTCTGCACCTCCAGGACAAGAACAGTGTAGTCACACGGAGTAGTCACTAGCTTCCCAAGGGACAAGAGCATGGGCTCTAAGGGCCACACACCAGTGCTGGAGCCTGGCTTTGCTAGTGTGAGATGGAGCTTTCTAAAGCCTCAGCTCCCATCTTAATGACATCACACTTTGCAAGGTTGTCGAACAAACCCACAATAATGTGCACACACTGCAGCAGCATTGGTACTGTTAGTAATATGCCACAGCAAGGCTGGTGGAGCTCGGAAGAGAAGAGCTGATGTGGGCAATGAGGTACAGTCATACCACAGCAGAGAGGTTACCTTTAGGTGTGTAGCTCCCTGTGACCAGAGAGAAGGATTCAGACTGGAGGTGGATGAGCCCAGGGAAGTGGGTCAGGTACTGGCTCTCTGCCTACAGCAAGCGCTGCCTCACATGGTGCTTGCCGGGAGCTATAAAAGGAGGGGATTGTGCTTTGGGTTGAGAACTGGGAGGAGCGTCTGGGGACGGATGGGCCTGAGCACTATACTTACAGACTCCAATGTCTGCCCTCCTTGCCCAGTTCTCTGAGATAAAGAGCGTCAGTCTGGAGTGTCTTGAAGGACCCTCAAAGCACCACTTCCCAGATGCCAATGTGTGAGCCTCCTCCTCTGACTGCATTGTCACCAGGAACTAGGCTAAACCAACGTGTGCGCCATGTGCTTCCTCCCCACAGTGACTCTGGGGCAGACACTGCACACTCGTCCTCACTTTGTCCCAAGGACTCTATGACTCTGAGGATCAAAGTGACTGGCTTGGAGTTGCAGCTGACTCTTTCCTACTCCATGGCCTAGGGAAGAAATACACACACATCTGTGTGGTCTGAACCTAGTTTCTTTTTAAGTTTTAAAATGAGATTTTTATTTATTTAAGGTGTTGGAGGAGTGTCTCACATGAGTCACAGCATGCATGGAAATCAACAGATAACTTGTGGGAGTCCTTTCTCTCCTCCTACCATGTGAACCCTGGGGGTGAACTCAGGTCTTTGGACTCTACCCACTGAGCAACCTTGCCAGCCCTAGAACCTAGTCTATTAAGCACAGCCCAACATGGCTTCCCAGGAGTGCTAGTCTTCAGGGATGACATGTGCCACCTGTGGTCACCCTCTGGATACCCACTTAGCTTGTTCCCTCAGCCACTTGCCCCAAACTCTTTGTGCTTTTCTAAGGTTTATTTTTTATTATTTCTAAGTGTGTGTGTGTGTGTGTGTGTGTGTGTGTGTGTGTGTGTGTGCGCGCGCGCGCGCACGTGCGTGTAGAGGGGGGGTTGCGTGCACATGAATAAGGTGCCTTGGGGTCCTGAGGTCACAAATTCCTCTGGCGCTGGAGTTACAGGCTGTTGTGAGCCACCCAGAACGTGTGCTGGGTGTGAGACTCCAGTCCTCCACTGAACCATCTCCCCTGCCCCTCTTGCCAACACCAAACTTCCTGCTTCTCCGCTAACCTGCCATGTGGTTTAATTTATTGGTTTATGGAAGCTGCTTCTTCATTCAGGGGTCATTTCCTGGGTAGAACGTGCTGCTTTGTCTAGGTTGGCAGGCTCAGGTCAGCCTTGCCCATGCAGCTCAGCTCTCCCCATCCGTGACTCCCTCAGCCTGACTCTACACAAGGAGTTTGGGCCCTGAGGGCCTGTGTGGGATCTGCCACTCCCTGGCCTGAGAAAGCCTCCAGCAGGTCCTTGGCTGCTCTGCCCTCCAATGCCCTTCAGTACCTTTTCTTGAGCTCAGAGAGATGCCTTTTCCAAAACAAATTTTAGTTGGAGGAGTGGGGAGCAGCTTTACCCAGCCACCTTTGTGCATGTGTGACGAAAGGGCTCCAGCATGTGGTGTGTTTGTATGGGGTAAACTTGGCTGGGAACCACTTCAGAACCATCTGGGCTCTGACTCAGGGCATATGACTTTGACAGGTGCTAACTGATACGGACCTGTGACTTCTGTACCCACAGAGTGATGACATCACCAAGGTGTCCCAGGCTGCTAAAATTGTGGAGCGAATGGTCAACCAAAACACCTATGATGATGTCGCTCAGGGTAAGACTTATGCAGCTAGTGGATCTCATTATTTTTTAGGTGTCTATGTGTGTACCTTCTTGCTTAAATATGCATGACATGTGTGCCATGCCCACAGCGGCCAGAAGAGGGAGCTCCTGGAGCTGATGTTACAGATGCAGTGCGCTGCCTTACGGGTGCTGGGAACCAAACCCAGATGCTTTGTAAGCGCTCCTAAGTGCTGAGCCAGCTTACCAGCCCTGCCAGTCACATGCAGTATTCTTCACAAAGGCTACTATTTGAGTGTGTCATGCTATGTCCTGTCATTTTGGGGTTTTGGTTCTGGTTTTGATTTTTCCAGACAGGGTTTCTCTGTGTGACAGCTCTAGCTGTCCTGGAACTCTTCTCTGTAGACCAGGCTGGCCTCGAACTCACAGAGATCCACTTGCCTCTACCTCCCAAGTGCTGGGATTAAAGACATGCGCCACCACGCCGGCTCCTAAATCCTACCATAAAGGGAAAAACAAAACAACCACCTCTCTTCCTCCTCTGGATGTCATTGAAGAAATAAGCCATATGCAAGTCCACCATGAATGATGGTGTGAAAAACATGGGTGCAGTGATCCGACCTGACACATAGCAAAAATGAGCTGCAGAATAGTAGTAATCTGATGTCACCTTTCCAGCAGTCCTGGGGAGCAGGCAGAGCAGGAGTGGCTACTCTGACTTCACATATGAGCCGCAGAGGCCAACGCTGCCTGACTAGTGAGTAGCAAAGAGAAGGCAGATTTGGGTCTTAAGCTGTGCCCTAGTTCTCCACCTGGTCGCCTTAGAGATGCTGACAGAGAATTCACGGGAGAGGAACTTCTCTGATATCCCCTAAAGAAGAGAAAAATAGCCAGGCAGTGGTGGTACACACCTTTAATCCTACAACTCAGGAGGCAGAAGCAGGCCAAGCTCTGTGTGCCAGCCTGATCTACGGACCACATTCTAGGACAGCCAAGGCTACAGAGAGAGACCCTGTCTCAAAAAAACAACAAAAGAAGAATAAGTACAGGAGGCATGGGAAATGTCAAGGGAGCCCTGGGTGAGGTGCAGGGATGGGCGGGGCCTGTGTGAGAGGATGTAGAGGGAGGCTGTTCTCAGTACAGTGTGTCACACCAGTGACTCGGTGGCAAAAATGAGTAGGAATTGACTCTGGGGGGGAAAGGAGTGGTCTCAAGGACCCAAACAGGAGCTGTTGGGAAAGAGAATTCAGACTGAGGAGGCAGCCAGGGTTGGGGGGTGGGTGAGAGGCACTGACACCTCCTAGGCACCAGGCAGAGCAAAGACCAGGGAGAGCAGAGCGGAGGAGGATGTGCCTGGGCAGAATTCAGGGCCAGAGGTGAAGGTATGGGGTGGGGCAGGCTGCTGCATACCCGGGCAGACTGTAGCGGTGGGGATGGGACAAAAGGAGAGCTGTAGCAGTGGGAAAGCAAGCACCAGGGCTCGCTGGGAAAGGCCTGAGTGGCGGGCATTGTGCTGTCCATGTGTCCATAGTATTTTATGTTTTCTACACAGCTCTGCTCTGACATGAATGGCATTGTTATCCCCGTTTTACAGATGAGAAAAACCAAGCTAATATGCTGCTGCTTAAACAAAGTCACAGCCGATAGGAGCTGTGAGCGGTGCATCCAGAACTGGCCATGGTAGAGCTGTTGACTAACTGCTTTACTGCTGGGCTGGAGGAGACATTTCTGTGAATACCCTCAATAGATCTACCCAGAGACTAGTTAGTGATGAGGAGAAGATAGAAACTGATGCAAAAATGCCTCAGTCCTGGGGGCCTGGGAAATTCTGGTGTCTCTGACAGTGCCAAGGAAATGGGATCCTTCCCGTGGTATGAGCAGTGCATTCCCAAGTGGCTTGTATTTCCCTAAGAGGTTGTGCATTTCTGTGGAGCAGCTGCCTCCCCGGAGCTGGCCATGCCATGCCATGTGCTGGCTGCTCTCCTCTGCTGACAGCCTAGGGCTCTTCTTGGTGACTTGATGCTTATTACTCACCCGTGGGACACAAAGACTAAGGCTGCCAAGACCAGCAGCCCAAACAAGCCCCCTCGTTATCGGTCAAGCTGGAAAATGACCTTGAGTGCTTTTCAAAGCTGTCAAAGTGCACAGCGGCTGTGAATGGATTTGTCACTCACACAGCTTCGCTTCCTGAGACCCAGCCTCTGCAAGTGGCCTACCACAAACAAGGCTGCAAACTTGATTACTATCCATGGAGAAATTGGCCTTGTGAAATGCTTTCATTTATAAGAACACGGTCACATAAAAATGCATTGAACTTTGATTTTTTTTAATTGCACAGCATTTTCCCTTTGGGAAAGTGTAATCATGAGAAAGAAATAAAAATAAAGAACTGTTACCAATTAATCCCCACACTGAAGTGAGGAATGTTTAAAGTTCCCCCCAAGCTCAGGAATCGTAATGTGATCAAGGCTCACATCTTTCTGACCACTCAAATCTTTTTTATTTTTTATTTTTTGGATGTAGTCTTGCAGCTTCAAGATATGGGGCATTGTGGGAGGGGTATGACCCACGGTTCTCTGTTGAATTAGAGAGCGCCTTCTAATGAGCCATCTCACCTGAAAGAAGACAGAACCATTTCCTCACTGTTGCTTTATTTCCTTGAATCCTTTGAAAGGACTTTGGGTCTCTGCTTTGTGGCTGTCCCCGCACCCTGTACTGTAGACACAAGGATGAATAGAACATATGTCCTGCTCTCCAGGAGCTGTGCTGCATGGGAGTCAGGCAGAAAGACTGACAGGTGTCTCAGGAGAGGAGAGGCGGGGCTGGAATAGAACAGAAATTACCCCTACTCAAAAGAGCCGGGTATGTGGCTATGGTGGCTCATACCTGAATTTGCCACATTCAGGTGGCTGAGACAGGAGGATTGCCATGAGTTCCAGGTAGTAGCAATGGGTTTTTTGGTTTGTTTGGTTTTGATGTAGTTGTTGTTGTTGTTGTTGTTTTAATGAATTTAGGGCCAAGAACGGTGGCACACGCCTTTAATCCCAGCACTCAGAGAGGCAGAGGCAGGTGGATCTCTGGGAGTTCAAGGCCACCCTGGTCTACAAAGTGAGTCCAGGACAGCCAGGGCTATACAGAGAAACTCTGCCTTGAACAACCAAAAACTAAAAAAACCAACCAAACAAACAAAATGGATTTAAAAAGACTGGAGGAAAATAGCCAAGGATTTCCGAGCTTTCTAGTTTAGGTAAATGGCAAGGCGAGGCTTCTGGCTACCGTAGAAGAAATATAAGACAGAGAAGGCTTTAAGGATGGAGCGTTGGGAGCCCATGGCTGGGTGTCCACACGGCTTCCTTGCAGCGAGGCTCAGCAGTGAGTATAAAGTGGGGCTGTGTTTACTCTGTGGCTCTAAGCAGCAGAGTGAACAGAACTTTTACCATTGGAATCGTGTCACGCTCACCTGAGCTTCCAAACACTGAGGGAGCTCACAAAGATGAATGAATCAGCACGGGGCTCTGTGCACACCTACGACTGCTTTACTGTGATTTCCCCCAACAACTAATATACAGAGAGAACTTATGTGTCTGGCATTTTTCTAGACACTTTGCATATATTAAATCCGATCTGTATTCTCACAACAGTCCTCCCGCGTAGGCACTGCTATTATTTCCAGCCCCAAACACAAAGCGGTTCGTCGTACTGTCCACAGAGGCACCGATTTGCTGCTAAGTGGCAGTCCCTGGCTGACTGTGTCTATTTGTGTTTAAGATTTTAAGTACTATGAGGATGCTGCCGATGAATACAGGGACCAGGAGGGTACGCTGCTGCCTCTCTGGAAGTTTCAAAATGACAAAGCCAAGCGCCTGGCCGTCACCGCCCTCTGCTGGTGAGTACAGATACTGCAGCAAATCTGGGGCCTCCAGAGCACCCACTGCGTGCACTTTGCATCTTGAGTGTGACACCAGACACAGTAAGGTAAATAGAGGCCCTGGATTCTTTTGGACTGCAGGATCATCTAATGTAATGAACGGCAAGAATCTAAGCCAGACAGTGGCCGGGTGCCTGCAGTGTGGTTGGTCACCAGTGCCCATGGGAGGGCCAGGTCTTCTTCCTGTGCCAATGAGTTCACATTTCCTTTGCAGGAATCCAAAGTACAAGGATCTTTTTGCAGTGGGACATGGTTCCTGTAAGTGATCTACTTATTCATTTACTTGCTCGTGTGAACGTCAGGCACTAGGTTCCTAGTCTGTTCAGAGCTTTTTACCAGCTGCAGAAAGACAAAAATGACCAGGATGTAATGGCTGGACCTCTGAGGGAGCTTATAGTCACGCAGTGCCTCTCCACGGTCACGCAGTGGCTCTCCACGGTCACGCAGTGGCTCTCCACGGTCACACAGTGCCTCTCCACAGTCACGCAGTGCCTCTCCACAGTCACGCAGTGCTTCTCTACCATCCCAATGCTCTGGTCCTTTAATACAGGGCCTCCTGTGTGGTGTGCTGACCCAACCATAAAGCTGCTTTCTTTCCTACTACATAACTGTAATTTTGCTAGTTATAAATTGTAATGTAAATATCGTGTCTACCAGTGGTCTTAGGTGACCCCTGTGAAAGGGTCATTTGACCCTCAAAGGAGTCACAACCCACAGGTTAAGAACCACTGGTCCAACGGGAAGACCCACTTTCATATGGGCAATAAGTGCTGGTCAAAAGAATGACACAGCTGACTGTGCCAACTGGCCCTCAAAGACCGGAGGGGAGAGCTTTGTAACAGAGGGACCAGTATAGGCCAAGTCTGCAGGCTGGAGGATACAGTAATCGTCCCTCAAAGGACATGGTAAGATATTTCAAGAAGGAAGTCACTGAAGGGATTCTAGACTGGCAGAGACAGGTCCAGTACAGGAAGGAATTGCAGGCCTGAGACTAGAGGCCAGGAGTCAAGTGCAGGTGAGCCAAGGAGAACTGGACCCACCTTAGCCACTCTAGAAAGTGGCACTGCAGCCCTCTCCCTGCCTCCTCACCTGGCCTTCCTGACCAGGTCTGAGGCAGGGTAGGCATGAGGCAAGTCAAGCACTTGAAGTTTCTTCTTCTGTCCCTGAGGCACCAGAGACGACCGTTATCTGTGCTCCTGGACCTGCCAGGAAGTGCCAAGAGACAGCACATGCTGGTAACTATGTCCAGGCAATTTGCCTTCCTTCATATTACTTGGGCCAAGCAGGAGCGCCCACCACTGAGCTGAACAGTCCCTGTTCCTACACGGCAAGCCAGGCACAGCTCCCTAACGCTAACAGCCTGTTCTCTGGTGGGGAGAACCCACTTCTGTGAACAGAAAAACCTTTCCATTCTCCAAGCTGCTGCTGGCTGGCAGGCATACAAGTTCCTGGTCACTGCCCCTCAGATCGCCCAGCCACACTTTACAAGCAGGGTAGGGAGCCAGGAGAGGGGGCTGGGGAGGAGTCGGTGTTTGTCATTCCTCTCAGGGAAGCTGCCTTTGAGGATGCCCTAAATGCCTGCTTTGTGTCCCTACTCCTGAGGGCTGGCTCCTGCCAAGTGGGAAGCGCCCTCCCCCTCTGGCAGGGAACTAGCACACTCCTCCCCCTCTGCCGCAGCTACTGGGCCTGGAACAGAGCCTGAGAGTTGGGTAGGCCCTCCCAGGAGTGGGTGTGGACCCCCCCCACACCGTGTGAGGCCCAGGCTCTCAGCTTGAGACTGAGGTAAAAGTAGGGGAGCCTTTGCAGAAGCCTCTCCATAAATCCCCACCCATCTTCTAGCTACCTTCTAGCAAGGTCATGTGGAGGCTGTCAGGAAAGGTTATACCTTCCAGGAGGGAATGGCCTCAGGTTGCCAGGCTCACTGGCCTCCACTAGGTGAGCACTCACCTAGGAAATGTGGTACCCACAGGCAGCTGGAGACCTCCCTCTGAGGATTATCACCTCTCAGTGCCTTTGTCTCCTCATTAGTGACCTGGCAAGACTGACAGCCAGTCAGGCCTCCATCTCAGAGCCATCAGGATGGCCGCCTGAGAGGAGAATATCCAGAGAGCTGCAGGAGCATTTACATATGCTTTCTCCTTCTCTCTCCTCACTGCCCTGCAGACCCCTGAGCACAGCTGCCTGGGGAATGAGGAATCTCTTCAGAAGCCAGTGGCAGAGGCAGTGTGGCTGGCTGCTGTCACTGGCACAAGAGCTACTGGCCAGCTTTCAGATGACCATCTCTTACAGTACCAGTCTCAGGCCTGGGCAGGGCCAGCTTTCAACATTAGCTCCTGATGTCACCTGGGGCATCCTGTGTGGAAGGAAAAGTGCAAGCTGAGGCAGCACCCCGGTTATGGACAGGGTCACTGTGAAGAGCAGCTGGTCTCACCAGCTTCCATCAGTCTTTGAAAATTTCCAAATACCAAACTCTCAGGGAGAAAAAAAAAAAAATGGCTGAAGACAAACACTGAATGAGAATTCAGGTTTATTGCTGAGTTTCTTTTTTTGTTGTTTGTTTTTTTGTTTTGTTTTGTTTTTGTTTTTTGAGACAGGGTTTCTCTGTGTAGCCTTGGCTGTCCTGGACTTGCTTTGTAGACCAGGCTGGCCTCAAACTCACAGTGATCCACTTGCCTCTGCCTCTGGAGTGCTGGGATTAAAGGCGTGAGCCACCATGCCTGGCTTCAGGCCAGATTTCTTTCTCTTTTTTTAATACTTATTTATTTATTATATATACAGGGTTTTGTACCAGAAGAGGGCACCAGATCTCATTATAGATGGTCATGAGCCACCATGTGGTTGCTGGGAATTGAACTCAGGACCTCTGGAAGAACAGTCAGTGCTCTTAAACCTCTGAGCCATCTTTCCAGCTCCCAGGCCAGATCTAAGTGTTCTCCCCCCACCCCTGAAATTCCTAGGTGTTTATTCTGGGACTCAGCCACAGAAAAATTAGGTAGTGTCTTAGTCACGGTCACTATTGCTGTGGGAACCAGGACCAAAGCGACTTGGGAAGAAAAGGTTTATTTGCCTTCTATTTCCCCATCACTTCCACATCAAAGGAAGTCAGGACAGGAACTCAAGTAGGGCAGGAACTTAGAGGCAGGAGCTGATGCAGAGGTCATGGAGGATGCTGCTGCCTAGCTCGCTCCCCATGGCTTGCCTCAGCCTGCTCTCTTATAGAACCCAGGCCCATCTGCCCAAGGGAGGCACCGCCCACAATGGGCTGGGCTCTCCTCCACCAATCACTAATTAGGGAAATGCCCTTCAGGCTTGTCTACAGCCTGATCTTATGAAGACTTGTTTAAATCAAGGCTCCCTTCTCTCCGGTGGCTTTAGCATGTGTCAAGTTGACATAAAACTGTGCAGCACAGGGAAGATGGCACACGTGTTCCAGGGCCTGGCACATCCTTAGGACACAGCTTTCTGGGTTAGTCAGAACAAGAAGAGAAAAGGAAGCCAGCTAGCAGTGGCACACACCTTTAATCCTAGAGACTAGGAAGCAGAGGCAGGCAGATCTCTGTGAATTCAGGCTCAGCCTTGTCTACAGAGTGAGTTCCAGGACAGCCATGGCTACACAGAGAAACCCTGTATGAAAAAGCCAAAAAGGAGAAAGAGGAGGAGTAGGGGGAGGAGGAGGGGGGAGGAAAAGGAGGGGGGAGGAGGGGGAGAAGGAGAGAAAAAGGAGCTATAAGCAAGAAGCCAGCCTCTGCCTCCCACTCCAGCTTCCGGTACCAGCCTGCTAAGATACTTAAAGCACGGAGACAGGGTGCCCCACACATAGGTCAGGCTCCATGTTCCCAGCCCAGGGGGGAAACAGGCTGCCAGCGAGTGGAAGAGGCCGAAGTATATTGGAAGACAAAGGGAATCAATTGAGGAAGAACAGAACAGCTGGGATATGACTGTGCCAGCCTGTGGTACAGAAAGGGTCCATTCCAGCCCATTAGCCAGCTCATGGCAGGGGAATGGAGACTCCTCATTGTCTTTCAGGGACAGCAGAGCAGATTCTAGAAAGTCTGTGTGCTCCCGAGGCTATCCCATAGGAGGTGGGGCAGGAAGGGCAAAGGAGCCTTTCCCTGAAGCAGCACCTCAAAAGAGGCCAACAGCAGTCCTAAATCCTGAGCACAAAGCTCACTCCAGCTCTGTCCCTTGAACTTGCCCAGTCCAGAGATACACTTGTAAGAATTTAAATCTTTCCTGGTCATTTATTTGTCAGCTTCACTAATTAAGCAGTGTTAATTTCATTTACCCAAAATGGAAATTCATCCACCTCATTTCTCCCTGTTCATCCTCCACACACAAAATCCATCACTCCTTAGCTGCAGGCTGCGTAAAATTTACAGGACTAATTATGTTGTCAGGTCTCTTTGTAAACCCAGTCCATAAAGGCCACTGTGCTTGCCGGGCTGCAGCGCAAGGGCATTCTGTTGTTAGTTTAATTACTGGTTAGTTATTTAGGCTCTCAAATGTTTGCCTCATTTTCCCTAAATCAAATTAAGTGTCCCACTTGATATATTCTGTCTCCAAGGCCTTGCTCTTATTTCCCACACTATTTAAATACAACTCCCAATCTGACAAGGGTGCCCGGGAAAACCCTACTGAGAGTCTGCGTACCAGCTTGGCTCTGGTGCCTTTGGCCATGCCTGGGGTTTGGAACTCTCCAGGAAGCCAGTGTTGGGTTGGTCCCCTGCCTATGGACATTGTGGAAATCCCAACACAAGGGGGCATTTCTCTTCCTGGAGTCGGAGGTGGCTGAGCCCCGGGGTAGGAGAAGGAGAAAGAAGAGCTGCGGGTCACTGCACCCCTCCCATGACTTCCAGAACTGCTTCTGTGACGCCCCAGGAGAAAAAGGGTCATTGCTCTGCCTCCTAAAATTAGAGTTTGGGCCGCCCTTCCCTGAGTGCCTCTCATATTTGGTCCCTGTTGCTGCAGCAGCAAGCGACCACAAACACAATGGCTTAAGCAACACAGTTCTGAGTTCTGGAGGGCAGAATCTCCAGATGGATTACACTGAGTTAAAATCAGGTGTCAGCAGGGCTGTGTTCCCTCGCGAGGCCCCCCAGGGAGCACCTGTTTCTCTTTCTGTTTCCAGCCTCTAGTGGCCGCCTGCATTCCGTGGCTTGTGGCCCTCTTCCAGCCCGCAACCGCATCATCCTGACACCGGCTTCTGCCGTCATGTCTGCTTCTCCTGACTCACTTGCCTCCTTCCTTCCCTTATAAGAACTCTTACGATTACATCAGATCCACCCGGGTGATCCAAGATAATCTCCCATCTCAAGGTCTTTAACTTAATCACATCTGCAAAGTCCCCTTTGCCATACAAAGTGACATATTTATAGGCTCTAGGGATTAGGATGTGGACATTGTGGGGGGGGGCACTATCCTGCCTACTCCACGCCCCCTCCAAGTGCCTCTTGCATGACTTAATAAGGGAGTCATCAAACAGCTGCTGCCTTGGAACCAGTCCTAGGCTGGCCTCGTTTCGGATGCCACAGTATGAGAAGCAGCCTGCCAGCTAAGGCTGGCACAGTACTCTTGTCTCTTTAGTTGGCATCTACGTCCTGCTGACCGCTGACCTGGCTCTAGCCTTGTGCCCCAACACGCCCTCCACCTGCCTGGCTCTCCGTCAGTCCCAAGTAGTCTTGCTGCAGCCAGAATGTTCTACAGTGCCCATACTTTATCATCTAGAACTGCCCAGACAAGGGCCGATAGTTGTGGGTCTGAGGCCCTTAGGATAGATCCAGTTAGGATGACACTGATCTTTCTTGCTCATTGGCTATGACTCTGCCAGAGCTTCGGTAGCAGAGGCTGAGGGCGGTCAGAGCTTTGGTCTATGGTAGAATTAAATCATGTACATGAAGCATATAATCTCAGCTCCTCAGGAGACTGAAGTGGGATTGCAAGTTCACGACCTGCCTGGGCTGCAGAATAAATAAGTTCAAGGCCAGCCAGGGCAATTTAGTGAGACCCTTGCTTCAAAAGAAAAAACAATCAGAAGGCCAGGCTCAGTGGTATAGTACTTGCCCAGATGTAGCCCCCAGGAAGAGTCTGCTCCCACCTCTCTCTGTCTCCCATCGTCCCCTCCCCTGTCAAGAGGAGCTGATTCTCCTCCCCAGACCTTGTGCATCACTGAGAGTCAAGAAGGCTGTGGTGACTGACTGTGTGGTACATAGAGTCAAGTTAGCAGGAAACAAACTCAGTTGCCAGAGAGAGGGGAGTTGTGCTACATAGTTGACTTTAACCTTCCTTCACTCTTTATACTGATGGTGGGGAACAGCACTTCCTCAGAAGATGGAGCCCTAGTACCGAATGTTCTAGAAGGATTCCCAGAGACTATCGAGACTAGTAGACTTTCTCACTCCTGGACCTCTTCCACTTCTGTTTCTCTGTTATACCCAGCCACATGTACTTCCTGAAATCCTATACTCTGGAGGACTCTGGAATTTCTTCACTGGCCCCCAACTAGAGTCTTATTATACAAAAATAAAGCTAGGAGGCTCCCAGGGACCAACATCCAATTGGTAACGGAGCCACTCTATGATCCTAATGTCATACTGGGATGACTGGTGACCTGGTTAGTGGTGTACTGGGAATGTTGGGTGGCTGAGCAATGGCATCAACAGGCTTCTGGTGCCCTGGCTGGTGATCTTATACTAGGATTTGTAGACAGTTAGGCAGTATGGCACTAAGGGATGATGTCACATGAGGACCATTGGTGGCAGGAGTAATAATGTTGTCATTTAAGCGTTTCTAGAAGATAAGATGATGGTGTCATGTGGGGTTGTTGGGAGTTGGGACTGGGATGTCACACTGGATGTCCTTGCAAGTAACAGAGACCACTAAAGCCAGTGGATGAAGTACAACCAAATCCAAGTATGCGTGTGACTGTCACACTAATGTACCTAGTTGTCCTCTGTGTGCCTTATTCATGACACCTGCTTCTCTCTGCACACCCATTCTCTTATCGCACGTGATCCCTGGAATCCAGACTAGAAGGAGAAAAATGACTCCTATCAATTGTCTGCAGATTCGCAGAGAAAGATAGTTTCAGCTACCAAAGGACACTAGGTATCCCTCTGAGACTCGGTTTCTCCCTCCACAGTTAGGAGGTCGTAATTCGGGCTTCTAGTACCAGTGGCTCAGCAAGCAGGTCAGAATTGTCCTCCGCTACTCCAAGTGACTCAGCAGCCTGGGGCTCTTACCCACCCACCCCCTTCCTGGCCTCACTGGGTTGCTTGTTTAGTAGCTCATCACTGCTGCCCATCAAGGGGCCAGGCCCACAGCATAGCACTCAGGCTCTTGCTCTCCCTCTTGTCTCTCCATCTCTTACCCTGACAGTCTTGCCTAGTGTAAAGGACAGAGTGGAACCAGAAGGCCCGGTGGCTCATCTCTGCCTGGTGGCCAGCTAGAGCACCCAGCGATGTATAGAGGGCCCAGCGATGTATAGAGCACCCAGTGATGTATAGAGCACCCAGCGATGTATAGAGGACCCAGAGATGTATAGAGGGCCCAGCGACGTATAAGGCACCCAGCGATGTATAGAGGACCCAGCGATGTATAAGGCACCCAGCGATGTATAGAGGGCCCAGCGATGTATAGAGCACCTAGCGATATATAGAGGGCCCATCAATGTATAGAGGACCCAGAGATGTATAGAGGGCCCAGCGATGTATAGAGCACCCAGCGATGTATAGAGCACCCAGCGATGTATAAGGCACCCAGCTATGTATAGAGCACCCAGCGATGTATAAGGCACCCAGCTATGTATAGAGCACCCAGCGATGTATAGAGGACCCAGCGATGTATAGAGGGCCCAGCGATGTATAGAGCACCCAGTGATATATAGAGGGCCCATCAATGTATAGAGGACCCAGAGATGTATAGAGGGCCCAGCGATGTATAAGGCACCCAGTGATGTATAGAGGACCCAGCGATGTATAAGGCACCCAGCAATGTATAGAGGACCCAGCGATGTATAAGGCATCCAGCAATGTATAGAGGACCCAGCGATGTATAGAGGGCCCAGCGATGTATAGAGGACCCAGCGATGTATAGAGGGCCCAGCGATGTATAGAGCACCCAGCGATGTATAGAGGGCCCAGCGATGTATAGAGCACCCAGCGATGTATAGAGGACCCAGCGATGTATAGAGGGCCCAGCGATGTATAGAGCACCCAGCGATGTATAGAGCACCCAGCGATGTATAGAGGACCCAGCGATGTATAGAGGGCCCAGCGATGTATAGAGCACCCAGCGATGTATAGAGCACCCAGCGATGTATAGAGGGCCCATCAATGTATAGAGCGCCCAGCGATGTATAGAGGACCCAGCGATGTATAGAGGGCCCAGCGATGTATAGAGGGCCCAGCGATGTATAGAGCACCCAGCGATGTATAGAGGGCCCAGCGATGTATAGAGCACCCAGCGATGTATAGAGGACCCAGCGATGTATAGAGGGCCCAGCGATGTATAGAGCACCCAGCGATGTATAGAGCACCCAGCGATGTATAGAGGACCCAGCGATGTATAGAGGGCCCAGCGATGTATAGAGCACCCAGCGATGTATAGAGGGCCCAGCGATGTATAGAGCACCCAGCGATGTATAGAGGGCCCATCAATGTATAGAGCACCCAGCGATGTATAGAGGGCCCAGCGATGTATAAGGCACCCAGCAATGTATAGAGCACCCAGTGATGTATAAGGCACCCAGCGATGTATAGAGGACCCAGCGATGTATAAGGCACCCAGCGATGTATAGAGCACCCAGCGATGTATAGAGGGCCCAGCGATGTATAGAGGACCCAGCGATGTATAGAGCACCCAGCGATGTATAGAGGGCCCAGCGATGTATAGAGGGCCCAGCGATGTATAAGAGGGTCAAGTGATGTATAGAGGGCCCAGCCATGTACTGTCTCTGGCCTTGCAGAGTAAAAGGGTAGGAGATGGAGGAGAGGCAGGTGAGGTCTCAGGGTCTGCATGAAGGACAGGAGGAGCTGGGGGACCACCAGGTCTAGTCCTTCCAGAGTGGCAATGGCCGTGGCAAGCTCTGTATCCCTTCCCTTGGAGAATTAGCCCGTGGGACCCCGTGGGACCCCGTGGGACCCTCCTAGGAGTCAGGAATGGAGGGTCGGCCAGGCCCTCCCATCTACCTCAGGGCACACTGTGGCTTTGGCTTCAGGGCGTGGTGGGGTATCCACCAGAGAAAACTGTTAGGACACAGATTTAAGCCAATAGGAAGTCTTTATTATGTGGTTAGGATCCCAGTGCAGCCCTGTGCCTTCTCAGTGTGAGCCGTTAAGCACAGAAACCGTGTTCTGACTTGACATATTTCAGTTGGCAAGAACAGAAGCAGAACCACAGAAGACAAAAAGTGAGGCTAGTGCATTTAGAGACTTTCCCAGAACTGTGCATTTTGATGGATTAGGCCTTTGTTTCCATTTTGGCTGCTGGTGCTGAGTTTTACAGCCTGAATGGTACTTCTGTCACGGATCAGGTGTACTAAGGCCTGGGGCTCTGTTACAAGGGGACCTTTTGAGGCTTCCGAGCTCGGTTCCTCTAGGATAGAAACACTTTTCTTACTAAACCACAATGTAGCTGGGCAGTAGTGGTGTACAACTTTAATCTCAGCACTTGAGAGGCAGAGGCAGAGGCAGGTGGATCTCTGAGTTTCAGGACAGCCTGGTCTACAGAGTGAGTTCCAAGACAGCCAGGATGCACAGAGAAACCCTGTCTTGAAAAATCAGTACCCGCCTCCTCTGTGCCTCAGGCTGGACCCTGGAAACCTTCACCATCCATCCAAACTCTCCTTGGACACAGTAAAGGAATCCAGAGCGGCCTCCTGAGCAGAGCCGTAGAACTGTGAGGGTTAGTCGCAGCACAGAAAGGTGGGCTTTTCCTTAGGCATGGTCTTCGTAGACTCTCTGGGTGGCAGCAACAGGGATGCACATGGTGATGGCTGAGGTCATGACAGGAGTCCAGGGACCACATGGGTCACCTGAGAAATAAGACGGAGAAATGACTCACCAACACCAGTCAAATTGCTTATGCCTCCTCCCTTCCCCACATCACTGCCCACCTCAGAACTGGCTGCTCTGCTGCACATCTCCAGGCTCTGCAGCCACCAGGCTGAAGGAGGAAACCCTGGAACAGGGAAGGTGGACAGGCCAAAGGCTGCTGGGACAGGATGCTGGGCAAGATGGAGGGCCACATTAGTCTGTCTGTCTGTCTTTCCACTCTGGCTCCTCTTAGCTTGGGAGGCTGGGAGGTCTGGACTGGATGTGAGGGCTGGGTCTATGTGCTGCTCAACGGCTGCATATCAGGATAGTCACTTTGAGTGCAGGAGATGACACGGGGCAGAGTGCTCCGTTGTTATCACTGAGATCTGGGTTTGGGCTGGGTGGGCCTGTGGAAGCCTGACCTATTTGGCTAGCGACTTCCAAGTACGGGAGGTCTGCTTAGAACCTGGGCGTGGCTGCTCTTGGGGTAACATTGGGGTAACATTATGAGGAGATGCTAAGCGGTGACTGCCGTGGCTGACAGACAGCAGCATGCCTTTGTGCTTTGTCCTGCTTGCTGTGCTGAAGGCTGAAGCCTGGGCTTTGTGTACTCCTCCTCCTCCTCCTCCCCTTCTAGCCCGCTCTCTCCTACCCTCCCCTTCCTCCCTCCTTTGTCCTCCTCTTCCTTCTCTTCTCTTCCTCCCTCTCCTCCGCTCTCTTCCTCTTCCCACCATCCTCTTTTCTCTTACATCTGCTTCCTCTTTCTACTTCTTCACTCTTGCTTCTCCTTTCTTCTTTCTTCTTTTTGAATTTCTGAGACAAGGCCTAAACTAAATTTCGCAGCCTGACCTTGAACCTGCAGCTCCCTTGCCTGCAGCTGGGATTTATAGCGACAGCACCAGGCCTGGTTAGACAATAGCTCACCAGTTCAAGCTTAGTTTCTGACCTTGGCTGAGGATTTGTGAGGAGCTTGGGTATCTAGGTATGTCCTGCTGTACAGCAGCCTGCCTCTACCCTAGGTATCCAAATGCCTGCCGAGAGTACTGCGCCTCCCCAGATCCACTCACATTCTTAAACTAGCAACTATCTGAGCTTGCACCCCCAGAGAAAACAGAGAGTGACTGTGGTTAGTCACCTTTACCAGGTTTTAGGAGGGTCAAATTCACACTTCCATTTCATGGTCAGAGGATAAAAGGCTAAAGAGGGGTCCCATGCTTTCTCACAGGCACAGCCAGGTGGGGATCACTCATATGCTGGGGCACAGGCAAGGGGGCTCCCCTGGCAGAGCAGAGAGCCCTCCAACTGCAGCCTGCTATCTTCCCTGGGTAGATGACTTCATGAAGCAGAGCCGGGGCATGCTGCTGCTCTACAGCATGAAGAACCCCAGCTATCCCGAGTACATCTTCAGCAGCGAGAGTGGCATCATGTGTCTGGACATGCACGTGGACCACCCCTACTTGGTGGTCGTGGGCTACTACGATGGCAACGTGGCCATTTACAACCTCAAGAAGCCACATTCACAGCCCTGCTTCCGCAGCACCTCCAAGTCTGGCAAGCACACGGACCCGGTCTGGCAGGTCAGCCTGGGGCATGTGGGTTCCGGAGCATGAAGGGGGGACCGTGGGGAGGAGGAAATCATACGCAAGGGGATGGGGAGGGCAGGTGCCCACCAAGAGGCCCAGGAGCTGGATCTGAGAAGAGCAAAGGAGACTTAGGAGTCAAGCGTTTCTTTAGAAGATGGAGCCTGCTGCCCATAAGCTCCATCAGGAAGACGGTAGCTGTCCGCCAAGGCTGAATTAACTGGCGCCAACGGTTAATTCAGTGGCCATGGCTGGATGCATCTGGAACCTCTGGTTTAGATCCTTACTTGTAAATTTCCTGGGCCCTACAGGGACCCTCCTCTGTCACCTGAGAAGGATTTGGGGATGTTCCCAGATAGCAATGGCACCTCTGGGTGTGGCTGGAGAGTCTGATGGGCAGTCTGCTCTTGCACCTCTTTGCTGTACCCATATTCTCTTGACAGGGTTAGCAAGGTAGGCAAGGCCCCAGCTACTCCCCAGTGCGACCCAGAGGTCCCCCACCCCCTTATGTGTACCACTCTCATGGGCGAGTCTGTGGGGGTCACCACAACATGAGGAACTGCATTAAATGGTTGCAGCACTAGGAAGATTGATCTGGATTATATTTTACTTTATTTTTTGAGACAGGGTCTCTCTCAGGCCTGGCTGTCCTGGAAGATCTGAAGAAAGGACAGATGCCTAGTTGTTAGTGCACTTAGCTTGGGCATTTCAGATCAATGGTTTCAAATGAAAGGTTAGTACAAAAAATATGAGAGTAGAGCCAGGAGTGGTGGCGCATGCCTTTAGTCCCAGCACTCGGGAGGCAGAGGCAGGTGGATCGCTGTGAATTTGAGGCCAGCCTGGTCTACAAAGCGAGTCCAGGACAGCCAAGGCTACACAGAGAAACCCTGACTCAAAAAACAAAACAAACAACAACAAAAAGATGAAAGTAGAGCTGTTGTGGTAAAACTAGGGCCTTGCTTACCTAAGTATCCCCTGTTGTCATTTCTGCTGCCTCCTGTGGCACCTTCCCAGGGTTCCTAAGACATCCTAGGAGTGTAATTTGAAAGTCACAGCCCAATCATCAGAGAATTTGAATCGAGGTATAAGTTACACTCTGGCTATAGCATGAGAATTTTCAAGGCTGAGAAAAGGCAGAGGCAAAAGAGATGGACATGTGGTGTGGACATAGGATGGATGGACATGTGGACATGGGATGGGTGGACATGTGGACATAGGGTGGGTGGACATGTGGACATAGGATGGATGGACATGTGGACATAGAATGGGTGGACATGTGGACATAGAATGGGTGGACATGTGGACATAGAATGGGTGGACATGTGGACATAGAATGGGTGGACATGTGGACATAGAATGGATGGACATGTGGACATGGAAAGCCGTGGGAGTTTGTGGAGCCAGGGCTTTATAAAAGAAGGCTCATGTCCTGCATAACACAGGCCCCTTCCCCAGGCAGCTTGCATGGTGCCTGAGCACTGATCAAATCTATAGTGGCGAAGCCTTAACCAGCCACGCTCCGTGCCAGAACAGCATGAGAAAGGGAACAGGAAGAAAGTGTGTGCATAGACTGGTCCAGGGCTGTGTCAAGCAGATAAGGCAGAAGAGGAGGAGTTAGTGCAGTGCCCCTCACCGATCCTCTTAGTAAACCTTCCCTCTCACCTTTACTCTCTAGGATCATGCGTGCTCGCATACATACACCACACACACACACACACACACACACACACACACACACACACTGGGCATGAGGCTGCTAAGTGGGGTGTGAAATACAATTTCCATGAGTGCTGGCGTCTGCTCATTAAACACTTCCCTTTGCAGCTCCCCTGCGCCTCTTACAGCCTGGCCTTTGACACCTTTGTCCCCTCCCCCCCTTTAAAGGGACCGTGTTTGCACAGAAGGGGAAGCGTCTCCAGGCTCATCCGTGTTGTGTCTTAGAGCCTCAACAGCATTCTGGCCTCCCGGGGAAAGCACAAAAGAACCCGCTACCCAGACAGGCCCAGGCAGGACTCAGCCTGGCCTCCTGCAGCGACTCCAATCTGATTCACCAGGCCTAGAGGCTGGAGAGAGACAACCCCTTCTCCCTCCCTCTCCCCCCCCCCCCCCTCAACAGCCATGGTGACAGCTGCGGTTACAGGCAACAGCAGTTACAGGCAACAGGCCTAGGTTGTTGGCCTCCCTCTCTGGACCTCAGCTTGTGACAGAGGGAGGGGACTGGACAGGGGTCCCAGCATGGGGGGTCTGGAGGGAGTCAGAGGATGGAAAGCTCTGGGCACTCGGCCCCACCCCAGCTTTCAGGGACTTGGCTTGGCCAAGCCTACACATCTGGCAACAGAAACTTGAGCCTCAAGCGTGTCATCTTCATAAGACAACAGCTCTGTCTCCAAAACACTTTCCCATATGTTTGCTTCCAGCCCTGAGAAGACGGGTGGGGCAGGATAATTAACCCGGATTTGCAGATGGAGAAATGCAGCTCAAATCTGGGATTTGGGAGCAGGAGCTAGTGTCGGTTTGAAGGTGGGAGCAAAGGAGGCTTTTAAGAAAAAGGCCGAGCCTAGAAGAGGGCTTGACTCCTTTCCGTTGCCCATCTCCCGTCAGGCAGGGAGCAGGCCCCACAGCTGCGCACAGCCCACCTCGCTGGGATGATGCTTATAATGACGGTGTTAGCTAGCGGGAGTTTGTTTTTGAGGCAAGGTCTTGCTGCTTAGCTGGGTCTTGAACTCACGACCCTCCTTTCTCAGTCTTCTGAATGCTATGAGTCATTTCTCACAGATGCCATCAAGCTGAAAGTGTTTGCCACCATACCTGCCCCCATTAGCTACCTGTTTGGAACATGTTTTATGTGCAATGTCCTGAAGGTTTCCCATGTGGCATAGCATGCACCTCTCACAACATGCTTACATTATCGTGACTTCCATGTGCGGCTCTGACCCCTCCAGGATGTGTGGGGAGATTGAACCCGGAACCAGAACTTCGTCCTCCAACTAAGGCTGTTAGAGCCCAACCCAGGGAGAAACTGGGTACCATTTCTGCCAAAACCACATCTTAGGGCAATGCTCTGACTGCTACTGTGGCCCCAGGTTTGAAACAGAGCTGGGTGAAAGAGGCAAGACCGTCTTAAACACGGAGTTCTGGGAACCGGGCTCCCAGAACTTCCACCCGAGCCCCACGGCTCCCTGGGGAGCCACGGGCACAGCCCTAACTCAGCACCCTAACAGAGTTCCGAAGCTTGTGGCTTGGGGTGTTTCAGGTCAAGTGGCAGAAGGACGACATGGACCACAACCTTAACTTCTTTTCTGTGTCATCAGATGGCAGGATCGTGTCATGGACCCTTGTAAAGGTGCCTGCTTCCCAGAAAGGGTCCTGGACCGGGTGAATGGGGAAGTGGGAGGGGCTAATGGCAAAAAGCTGCTGAGCCAATCCCCGCCTTCCTTCCGGCCCTCTGACTGCAGAGCGAGCTGGTGCATATAGATGTCATCAAGCTGAAGGAGGAAAGCAGCACCACCGAAGTCCCTGAGGGGCTGCAGTTGGACACTGTAGGTAGGAGGCCCAGTTCTCACACCCTGAGCCTGACAAACGCATTCAGCCCCAGCCCCCCAGGACCGGTGACAGTGGCAATTCTGTCACACCCCTGCCCTGCAGGTCCCATGGGCACACCCCTGTCCCACAGGTCCCGTGGGCACAGCACTGTCCCGCAGGTCCCATGGCACACCCCTGCTCTGCAGGTCCCTTCCCCTGTGCATACCCTGCTCTGGTTTATGCAGATGAGGTGCTGCTCAGCAGATCCGTCCCTGTTTATGCAGATCTAAGCCTTGTTTACCCAGATCCTGTCCCTGTTTACTCAATTCCTACCCTGTTTATGCAGACTCTATCCCTGTTTGCACAGACCATGTCCCTGTTTGCAGACCCCCACCCCTGTTTACCGTGACCCTGACCCTGTTTAACTCAATTCCTGCCTTGTTTACCCAGGCCTCCCATTCTTGTCTGCCGAGTCCTAACTGCCTAGGGCAAGCAAGTCTGAGGTCCAGTTTCTGTTTTCCTGGCCTGAGCCCAGCCCTCGCAGCGGCCTAGTTCTATTTGTCCAACACTGGGCTGGGTGGGAGGCTCCCTCTGAGAACCAGCTTACGTTTGTCCCCTTTTCTTCTAAGGCTGTGGCACCGCCTTCGACTTCCACAAAGAGATCGACTACTTGTTCCTGGTGGGCACAGAGGAGGGGAAAATCTACAAGGTGAGGCAGCACTGCCTGCCCTGGAAGCTCCTCCCGGGGTCACTTGGACCTAAGCACCTAGGGACAAATCTTGTTCTACACTCATGACGCAGCATGCATGTAGAGGTCAAAGGGCACCTTTGGAGAGTTTGTGGGGCTCTAACTTGGGTCTTCAGGCTTGGGACCTTTTAGCCACTGTGCCATCCTGCAAGCTCAGAAGAGAGGCTTCCTGGATACAAACACATACATACATACATACATACATACATACATACATACATACGTACACACACATACATACACACATATACATATACACATACATACATATATATGTATATATGTATTTTTAACATTTATTTACTGGTGGTGGTGGGGACACATGCATGGAGATCATAGATAGCTGGTAGGCATCTTCCAAGGGTTGAACTCAGGTCACCAGGCTCAGCAGCAGCACCTTTACGTGCCGAGCCATCTCACCAGGCCACGAAGGTATGCCTTGGTCTGCTTGGGTGTGAGAACGAGGGGCTACAATCAAAGAAGATGATGGAGAACGGAGAGAGTAACTTGAACCAGTCTCTTTCTCCCTTTCCTAAGAGGCAGACATGGGAGAAGGGTTTGGGGGAGCCAGGACATTCTGGGGCCCCTGGAGGAGATCTGAACTTGAGCTGGGCTTTCAAGGCCAGATATCAAGCGGACTGATCTCTGACTATGAGGCGCATGGCTGCCAGCAGGACACAGCCCTCACGGCCAGTTCTTTGCCATGTCTCAGTGTTAGTAGGTGAGCATCCCTCTGAACCTCCATCGTCCAGAAATAGCTTTGCTGTGAGCTGTTCTTAGGCTCAGAGGCTCACAATGTTAATTACAGACAGCCTCCCGGGAGCCCCAGAGGCCCAGCCAGAGTTGGTCTGAATGCAAAAGAGAGCCCCACCCCCTCTCTACCACTCCACCACTCTCAGTGGCAGAGAGAAAGAGAGAGAGAGAGAGAGAGAGAGAGAGAGAGAGAGAGAGAGAGAGAGAGAGATAGGGGGGAAGAAGGGGGGAGAGCAGGGGAAGGGAAGGCAGTCGCTTTGTCTCCTAGAGGGAGGGGAAGAGGCTTGCTGGCCAGGGCAAACACTGGGTGGGGAATCTGAAGATCTGAGCTGGCTCCTGGCTCTGCACCTGCCCTTACCTGTAGGAGGTGCTGCTGCTGACTGTGCTGTGGGTGATGTGTGAGCTGCAGAGAACCCATGGCTTTGGCATGGACAAAAGGTTAGGCTGCCCCATCCTTGGCCAAGGGCGTGAGACCCACCCTGCCTTGGAGACAGAAGCTTGAACCCCAGTCCTTCAGTGCTCCCTCTTCTTTCAGGAGTCGGGGGACATGGACAGGTGGGCTCAGGTGCTGATCCTCCAGAGTCCCCGGGGAAAGGTCACTGCTGACTTTTTTCTCACTGTGGAGCCCGGTCTTCCTGAACCATCCATCCTTTATCCTGCCACAGTGCTCCAAATCCTACTCCAGCCAGTTCTTGGATACCTATGATGCTCACAACATGGCCGTGGATGCTGTGCTATGGAACCCATTCCACACCAAGATTTTCATGTCCTGTAGCTCTGACTGGACGGTGAAGATTTGGGACCACACCGTCAAGTGAGGGGCCTGCCTCGGCCCTCCCCTCCCCTCCCCTCAGCTCTGCCCCGGGCCCTCCCATCCCCTCCTCTCCCTGCAGCTCTGGCACTGTGACCCTCTGTGTTATGGCTTGTCTCTTCTGCTACTGCAGGATGCCCATGTTCATCTACGATCTGAACTCAGCTGTGGGTGACGTGGCCTGGGCACCGTACTCTTCCACTGTGTTTGCAGCGGTCACCACGGATGGGAAGGTGAGTTTTTTTTTCTTACCCTGCTGAGACCCCCATGGAGACAGGGAGGCACCTCGGGGTCTTCTTCCTGGAGAGCCCACCACATGCTACCCTAGGTCAGCAGAGGATGATGGGCACAGGACTATGCAGGGAAGTGTGAAGGCATCCTTCATCACAGGGGGCCTCCAGGAAGGAGCAGCAATGTTCCCCTTGGGGAACAGGCCATCTGGGGACCTGAGGTGTCATCCAGAAGTTGTCCTCCCCGAGGTCCCTGGGGAGGGGCACAGAGGGGCCAATCACTGGTCTGGAAGGGTAGTGAGGCCATCGCCTCCATGTCACCCCATGTCAGCCAGCCAGCCATTCCCTGAACACATTGCTAAGAGGCATCCATGGCGCTCAGTTTCAGCCTAGGATCGATCTGCTGATTGTGGGACTCACGTTATAGTGGAGAAGAAAACAAAAACAGGCATCAAAATTCCCACCGTGTAGAGCAGAGAACTGCAAGAGGGTGGGGCGGATGCAGATGTGTATAGCATCATTATTCATAATCTCTAAATGGTGAAAGAAGCCAGTGTCTATCAAGTCATGAGGAGCAAACAGAATGCGGTGTACATGCAAAAGGCGCATACTCAGCAGACAAGGAACATATGACAACACAGATGGACACAGAATGCTCATGCTAAGTAAAATATGCAAGACATGAAAGAACAAATACATGGTAAGACTAAAATAAACTTGAGCAGCACGCCTTCATGTCAAGAGACGAGTCTATAGAGGTGGAGAGTAGGTTTGCCTTTGCTTTGGATACAAGGGTTGAGAAAAAATGGAGAGTACAAAGTTTGTCTTGTGGGTGAAGAAAACATCCTAAAATGTGCTGTGATAATGGTTTGATAAGTGAATATGCTTAAAAGCAAGAAGCATATACTTTCAGGATAGTAAATGAATGAGTCTTATAGTATGTGAATTATATCTCAATAAAACTTACATCAACGAGAGAAGCCAAGCTTGGCACTACATGCCTATGCCTATAGTCTCAGCATGCAGAGGGCAAACTAGAGGACCAGAAGTATGAGCCAGGTGTGGTGGCGCACGCCGTTAACCCCAGCACTTGGGAGGCAGAGGCGGGCGGATTGCTATGAGTTCGAGGCCAGCCTGGTCTACAAAGTGAGTCCAGGACAACCAGAGCTACACAGAAAAACCCTGTTTTGAAAAAAAGAAAAAAAAGAAAGAGAGAGAAAAAAAAGGGGGGGGGGAGTTTGAAGCTAGTCTGGACTGCACAGAAAGTGCCATTGGACCAGACTGAGCTATATAGTGAGACCCTGGGGTACCATGGATGGTGGGTAGTGGTGCGGCTTCTTAGAAAAGGCTTCTTTGAAGAGGTGAAACTCAAGCTGAAAGCTGAATGGTGAGCACCACCAGCCTTTGTTTTTATTTATTTATTTATTTAGACAGGGTCTTATCTATTATGTAACTTTGCCTGTTCTCTGACAGAAACCAGGCTGGGCTCTAACTCACAGATATCCATGTGCCCGCGCCTCATGCATGCTGGGGTTAAAGGTGTGCACCACCGCACTCTGCAGAACGGGCACTCTGCCGATGAGGTGGGGAAGCTGCCCACACTGAGGACAATGTTACGAGGTGGGAAGGAGCCCATGAGGCTTAGGGACTGAGCAACTACACCTGGGCCACAGCAAGTAAAGGGGAGAGGCCGTGAGATGAGGACATGGACAAGCATGGGATCTGACTCCAAGGAGACTGGGAGAGGTTGTTTTAAGGGGAGCCTGGGTCCTGCATGGAGGACAGAGTGCAGATGGGCAGAAGCAGGGACACTGGGTAGGAGGCTGTTGCCACAGAAGCTGATAGTGACCTCACTCCAGGCAAAGATAGTATCAAATATTTACTGGGCACTGAGGGATCAAACCCAGAGCACTCTGTATTTGTTAGCTGGGATGAACCCTTGGCTCTGCCACTTAAAGGCGAGTTAGCTTCCAATGGTTCCCAAGTCCTCATTTATAAAATAGGAACAGTAGTAGAACCGCAGTGTGGAGCGGTTGTAAGGGGTTTATAATTAGATGGTCCAGCCTTGTAACACTCCTGTCCAGAGCCTGGGACGTGGTAAGTATATTAGACTGGATAAATGGCAGCAGCCATTGTTGGTTCTTTTATAAAACATTGGGTTCCTTTGTGGTGTTTTCATATACACACATTTGCTCTTTTTTTGTTGTTTTATTTTTTGTTTTTTTATTTTTCGAGACAGGGCTTCTCTGTGTAACCTTGGCTATCCTAGACTCACTTTGTAGACCAGGCTGGCCTCGAACTCACAGCAATCCACTTGCCTCTGCCTCCTGAGTGCTGGGATTAAAGGCGTGTGCCACCACACCTGGCTCACACGTTTGCTCTCACCCATCTTCTTCCCATGCCTTTGAACCCTACTCCCGTTCCTTTGTCCCCTCAAATGGTCTTCCATCTAATAGCCTCCCCGCTGCTTAAGATTTCTAATCATTTTTATCCTCAGTCATGGGAAGAAAGCAAACCGACATGAAAGCGCCTCTGCCATCTCTCCGGCTTTGCTGTGTTGACCCTTAGCCTTCTGTAGGGGTCTCAGAAAGCCCGAATGGGAGACCAGGACAGTTTACCCAACTGTGACACTAACCTCTCCCTAGGCTCACGTGTTTGACTTGGCTGTCAACAAGTATGAGGCCATCTGCAACCAGCCTGTGGTGGCCAAGAAGAAGAACAAGATTACCCACGTGCAGTTCAATCCCATCCACCCCATCATAATCGTGGGTGATGACCGTGGGCACATCACCTGTCTCAAGCTCTCTCCCAACTTGCGAAAGATGCCAAAGGTACGAGGTCTATAAGTCCAGGCTACCATCAAGAGCTAAGGGGGGCAGACAGGGAGGAGCCAGGGGCCACCTCAAGTTTCTAGTGTGAAGGATTCCAGGTAAGGATGGTGTCACTGCCCGAATGAGGAGGCTAGGAAAACCAAGTCTGTGAGGTAACAAACAGATCGGTTTGACCTGTTGCATATGAGTTCCCTTAGGGTCCAGCGAGGAAGTTTCCAGGAGTAAGTGGCCTTGGGGCATGGAGGAGGCTTACTGGAGTTCAGGATGCTGTCAGTGTGACAGGACTCCAGGAGCATCATTGCTGGGCTTACAGATTCAGCTCCAATGGTCCCTAAACTCGGAGCTGTGGATCTACCCAGGGAAATGAGCCGTGAGCCGGGTAACTAGGTCAGCGGCCATGCAGGCCTCCTGAATTCTGGCTTCTGTTTCTCGGGTCTCTAATGGTGAGAAGACCCTTCCCAGAGCCCAAGGACCCCAACTGTATGACACAAAGCCCAGAGAAACCATCTTAAATCTATACCTGAGCCCAAATTCAAACTTAAGACTCAAGCCTCACAGCACAAGCCTTAGAGTCCAGAGCCCAACTTAAAACCACAGAACCCATTTGGACATAACAGTGGGTATGGCTGTTTGGCTCTCTACCCAGCTTTGGGCCAGGGTTGGCCAAGCTGCCCTGATCACTGACCCTCCAGGGTGATTTGAGGCATATTCTGCAGTTTAGGACAGGGTTTGGGGCTTGTCTTCTTCTGCCCCAAATGTCCTTACCCAGCCCAGACTGTGCACCGTTCTTTGGCTACTGGCATAGACCATTCCCCATCATGGCCAGGGAGGCACGGGCTGGAAGTACGGATGCCCTGTAATTGTAGCCAGCTGAGGGAGGGGGTGGACTCGGCTAGAAATAGTCAGAAGGCTGCTAAGCGCCTGCAGCTGTGGCCCACAGGCTGTGGTGGGCTTTGGGGGTTGGGGGAAGTCAGGCATGGCCTAAGTCTCTTTGCTGAGCCTGGCTCTTTGGCCTCAGTGGGGAGAACAGATAAAATCTGTTCTTAATTTAATGAGGAGCAGGCTTAGGAGGGCAGAGCTGGACAGCCCCCCTGGGAGGAGGATGGCGGACACGATGAGCACGGTAGATATGAAAGAGTCCTGCCCAGTGTGATGCTGGGAGGCAAGATTTATCACAGGTCCATCTCGTCACAAAGCAAGGGTCAGCTGTGGCTGAGGGAGCTGAACTCCGTGAATCTGCAAACCTAAATCACCAAGGATCCGAGCAAGGACAGTTTGGGGCGAGTGCTTGGGAGGATTAGAAGTTCCTGTGAGATGCCTTCTGACCCTGTCAGCAGTCAAGTGATTCATACAAAAGGAAGTCCTCAGGGCATCCCTGCAGCCCCTCCTCTGGGAGCTGCTGGTTTCCTACCCTTCCTGAGAGGACTTACCTCACAGGCCCAGACTTCTCTCCTCCCCCTCCCCTTCTCCCCAGGGATTTCCCTGAAGGCCAGGAGAGGTCAAGAGCCATCTTTCCCCGACTCCTGCACAGATGGGAAAGTGAGGCCTAGGAAGCCAGGGGACTGGTCCAGTCTTCTGGGGGCTAACCAAAGCAATGGGGCTAAAAATCAGGTCTCTAAAACACCACAGCGTAGGGTAAAGCTGAGAAACAGCTTAGTCACGGAGGGAGAACTGGGCCTGTGCTTCTCCTGAGTGGAGCAGTGAGCCGGGTAGTGGCAAAGGGGCTATGGGAACAGATGAGGGAACAAATGGAGGGGTCAAGGCCAGGGGGGAATCGGAGTGAGAATGGGGCCAGGAAGAAGCCAACTGGCTCTGCACACTCTCCTTGCTGTATACCTCAGCAGGTATGGCTGGGGCAGGTGCCAGCAAACAGTGGGCACAGGTGGCAGAGAACAGAGGGAGGGCAGGGAATCGCAGCTGCCCAGCCTGTCTCACCACAGTCCATATCCTAGTGTCTGGACAGTGGAGAGAATTTGACTGGTGTAGCCTGCTACAGAATTTTAAGGCCTGTGAGCCAAAGATACTCATGTCCAAAACTCCATTTTCTCAGGCCCAACTTACCACACTGAATGCTTTGCAGGTAGGAGCAAGGGTCATAAGCTCAGGATCTAAGAGACAATAACCCCCCTGGAGTGACGTGGGGAAGTGTCTGCTCTAATGGGTTTCCTGTGTACTTCCCCGATCCTGGGACCATGACACATCAAGTCTGGCTTCAAGTGGTACCCCTCCCCAACAGGTCTGAGGACACCTGTGGCCTAGTCCACACCCCCTCTCACCTGCCGCACACATCTGTCCCCTCTTTACAGGCCTGCACACATCTGTCCCCTCTTTACAGGCCTGCATGTAGCTGAGCCTAAGACTCAGCTCCTGCTGCTCCCCAGAGCCTCTGGCTGTCCCTGGCCTGAAGGGCGACCTCTGAGGGACTGGGAATAAACGTCTTTCCCGACTCCTGCCAGCACCGCGCCCTGGATTCTTTTTTTTTTTTTTTGGTTTTTTGTTTTTTGAGACAGGGTTCTCGGTGGTTAGCCTAGGCTGTCCTGGACTCACTTTGTAGACCAGGCTGGCCTCAAACTCACAGCGATCCGCCTGCCTCTACCTCCCGAATGCCCAGCCAAGCTTTGGAGCTAGAGTTGGATGCTCCTCAGCAAGGCCTCTCAGTCACCTTACCTGAGAGCTTAGGGACGGAACAGGAGTAGCAGGGACCCAGTGTTTACAGGGCAGGGGAAGGGCAGGGAACAGCTAGGGCATACTGGGAAGAGGAGCCAATTGTGGTGCCCAAAAAGAAGCAGCAGGCCTTTCACCATTCCCACGGATATTTCCCCTCTCCCCAGGAGAAGAAGGGCCAGGAAGTGCAGAAGGGTCCAGCTGTGGAGATTGCAAAATTGGACAAACTGCTAAACCTGGTGAGGGAAGTAAAAACCAAACCATGAGAGGCTGGCCCCGGGCCCCACGTTCTGAACCCAATGCTTACTGCCCTGTACCGGTATGCCATGCACCAGGGATGTACCTCACCCTGACCAAGTCCCAGGGTTTGCTTCTTTCATTCTGGTTCCTAAGGTCATGCCACCTCTCTCCACGATTTGACCCTCAGCATCCATCATACCCTCTTTGCACAATAAATCCGTTTGGAAGCTTATCTCAGACCTTTCATTTCTTCTCTACCACACAGACCCCAAGAAGAGGAGAAATCTCAGTGTAAGCCATAGTCCTGTTTATTATCTAACAAACAGTGGGAGGACCAGAGAAGGGGCCATGCCTGGACACCCTACCATTATTGCCACAGGTTCCAGTTTGCTTCCCCAACCTAGAGAGCCCAGAGGTGCTGAGCCTAGGGAAAGAAAGGGTAAACTCAGCCCTTGGCCCTTGGGATGGAGCAGAGTCTGGAATGGCCCTGGCCCTAGCACCAACTCCTAGCCCCCCTCTCCAGGCCTGTTCTCTCGGGCTCCTCAGGCCTCTCTCGGAGCCAGGCTGGCTACAATCTAGGCTGCTGGGTCCAGCTTCAAATAGACTGGACTCTAAATTCTGGACCCCAGGCTGACAGAATTCTGGGATCGGATTCCACGCTGTGACTCGGGTGTTCTCAGGTCCAGGCCTCCAGGGTAGGCCAGGGGCCTTCAGGGCTGCAGCAGGTAGCTGCCTTCATGGCTAGGCTTCTGGGGTGGTGGTGCCTTCTCAGGACAGGGGCCAGGGCTGGAGTTGGGACTGGATTCCGAGAGAGAATCGGCGTCAGCAGAGCGAGAGTGGCAGGCCCAGCAGAGAATGACCCAAAGTAGAAGCAGCAAGAAGCCCACAAGGCCGTTGCAGACGATGGCGATGAGAGCCCCCTGGGAGATGGCTGCCCCCATGACAGGCAGCACCCTCAGGCCAGCGCAGACGGCAGAGCTGCCTCAGTGGCAAGGCCCATGCCGAGGCACGACTCTGGAATGGCCGACTTTCCAGGGAGGCTGTCCCATCCACACACAATGACTCCTGGGCAGTGAAGATGCCCACCTCCAGTCCCGAGCCTGAGGAGGTACAGAGCAAAGTAGAGGGAGGTGAGGAGAAAAAGTGAACTGCAGCCTAGGGGGGGATGGCTCCCCTCTTCTGACTTTGGCCGCAGGCAGAGAGCATTGAGTCCTAGCAGGCTCATGTACCCCACAAAGCCAGCACCTCCATCGGGCCTAGCTCTGAGCACCTGGGTGCTGTGGTACAGGCAGAGTGGGGAAGCTGTAGTGGGCAGGCAGCTTCTATCTCACTCTCCTTGGAACTGGTGGGTATAGCCTAGCCCTCCCTGCCCACCAAGCTTCTAGCTTTCAGACATGCTGTTGGTGGGCGGGACTGAGGCAGTCCAAGGCCCAGGAGGAAAAGGATTATGACCAGCGGCTTGGGCAACCTCTCTTTTCTGAGGGCTGCAGTCAGCCAGTCCAGGAGACCTGCAGAGGTGCCAGCTCACACAGAGAGAACTTTGTGGAGGCCCTGGCAGGGACGGGTGGGCTCTGAGTATCCAAGGCTGTGCACCTAGGTGTACCTCTCTCTGGGGCTTTGCCTCTCTGGGCCAGGTGTGTGTCTGAAGGTACATACATCCCCCTTTCTGGATCTGCATTTGCCTCTGCAAACCCACCTCTGTGAAGGTGTGTGGCTGGCTGCCTGTCCCTACCTCTGAGCGAGCGTCTTGAGTGTTTCATGTGTGTGTCTCATTTCTCTGGCAGTCTGTCTGTGTATCTCTGTCTCTTTTCACGACTGCATGTCCCTCTACCCCCGAGGACACGTCTCTTTCTTTCTCCATGGGGTCCGTATAGGTGGTTCTGTGCGGCTTGCATTTGTCTCTGCCTTTGTGTCTATCCCCCAAGCTGTGTGTCTCTGTCTGTGTGGGTCACTATCTCTTCATCTCAGTTCAGGATCTCTCTATCTCTTCCCCCCCCCCCCTTGGGGAGCCCCCCTCCCCTTACCTGTGTTGAGCCCGTTGCGTGCCCGCGGGAGGGTCGGGGCAGCGGGATGCTCAGCTCCGACTCAGGCTCGAGAGCCTGCAGGCGGGGGGCGGACGGGAGGCGGGCAGGGGCGACGTCCACTCCCCGGGCCCTCCCCCTGGGCCGCGCAGCCTCCTCCGGCCGCTCCCGCCGGGGCACGACCGGGCTGGCCTCTGCCGCGGGCTGTCTGCGGAGAGCGGGCACCTCCTCCCCCTGGGGCGGCGCCTCCTCCGCGGCCGGGGCCGCTAGCTCGCTCGCTCGCTCGGCGGCGCTCGGGCGGCGACGGCTGGAACGTCGAGGAGTTCGGCTGGGCTCGGCTGCGTTCGGCTAGGCTCGGCCACGGCGGGAGGGAGTCGGCTGAGCTCGGCTGAGCTCGGCGGGCAGCAAAAAACAGCGTAGAGCCCCGCCTCGTGAGTGGCCAGCGGCCTGCGGCCCTTCGGGGGCGGAGCCATCTCTGTGCCGCTGCCGCCGTTCAATTGGCTGGCCCGGCCAAGTTCCCGCGCCATTGGTTGTGCTTTGGGGTGGGACACGACTGTCCTGGTGCAGGAGAGAAGGGAGGGGCTGGAGGAGGGGGAGAGGGGATGAGGGGGCCACTTTGTTTTGATTCATCCCTTGAGAGGGTGGAGGGCCAGGCCACCTCTTTGCAGCGATTTCTAGCACCTTCCACACCTGGAAGGCAGCCCCCGCCTCTAAGCGTCCATCCCTCCTTATCCGGGAGAAGTCTGTTATCTGGAAAAGTCCATGTGTCTCCACAGCTGACCCCCCTCACCTCTTATCTCTCTGCACATCCCTTTCCCAGCAGAATGGACACTCTGCATCCGGACCTTACAATACCTACAGATTGCCCCTGGTCCTAAGCACAGTGTGCTCTCCCGCAACATAAGAGCTTTGTGGCGGTTTATTGGTTTCTCACGCAGTGTTGGTCACAGGCTTTGTGCTTGGCTTGCTGGAGGGAGCCTGAGCCACCTGAAGAATGGCTCAGCTCAGCCCGAACTAGATCCAGGCCTGGAGGATGTCCCGCTCCCCATCCTCAGAGCTCTCCCAAGACCCAAGGCAGCTTGGACAGGAGCGGTCAAGTGGGCCTTCCTCTCTGCGACCGTCACGTGGCACGGCCGGTGGCTCTGAGCTCACACATGCGAAACAAGCGTGTTCTCTGCTACTGAGCTGCATTCCTAGCCCTCCAGAGGTTCTTGAGTGTTCTTGTGTGTGCCCTCTTACCTCACACGCTGGCCATGGACAATCAGCTCTCTCATGTGACTCCCATTGCTCCACCTCCAATCTTAACGGCTCTCTGAAATACTACACAGCAAAATGCCTCCTGGAGTCAGGGTGCGTTGGGCAAGTTTCTTGACTCTCTTAAACACAGCTTTCTTCTCTGTAAGATGGTTATAGTAATAGCTACCTGTCAGGGTTTTCCACTAATTCATTTATACCATACCAACTACATCTCAGCAAGTGCCAGAGGACATAAGCCAGGACCAGGGGCCTAAGGGTCAGGGCCCCTGCTTCCAAGAAGACCCCTAGAAACCTGGATACCATTTTGAAAATGAGAAACAGGAGCATAAAGTCATCTGAACAGCTGAATCATCTAAAGCTACTGTGTTAGCGACTGTCTAAAATAAGCCAGAGACCCTGTGGAGTTTGTCAGGATGGATTCATTTTAGTCCCTCCCTTCGTTACCCAGCAGGGTGGGGGCATTATGAGAAGGATCAGATCAGTTATAGGAAAGAGAGGAGACATATGGTCACACATCTGAGTGCAGTGTGAGGGAATTTGCGACCTAGCTGCAGGGGATCGGGTTTTATCCTGGAAACAGTGGGGAGTCACTGAAGAGTTTTGAGCAGCGGACGGATGTAATCATGGCAGAAATTAGAAGGATGATCTGGGCCGTTGGGTGGAAAGAAGTTTTGAAAGCATTTGAGAGTGAAAGATACGCTTTCTTTCCCATCAGCGAGGAGCTCCAAATGTCCTGAGCAGAGTGGAAGAGCACTGGGGGGGGGGGGGGGGGGGGCGCTCAGGTACACCAGTAGGCAGAACTTAGCAGACGGGTGAGAAGAGGAGGGCGTTCCGGGGTAACTGGTGAGTAGATGCAATCTGTGATGCAATGTCCAGTGATAAAGAACACAGAAGAGGGGCCAGCGGCGAGATGGCTCAACTGGTGGAAAGCGCTTGCCACCAAGCCTGATGACCTGAGTTCAGGCCCTGGGATCCACACAGTGGAAAGCAACAACTGACACCCCCACACACACACCCCGTGCTACTCCCTGGAGCGCACATGTGCCCCCACCAAATAAATATGATTTCAATGTGAGCTTCAGCAAAGGACTTAGGCAATAAGATTTGGAGATGTCAAATTTGAGGGCGAATGCTTTATGGAGCTGCTCAGTTAGGCATGGAAAAGGAGCTCCAAGGTTCAGGGAAGTTAAGTCAGAATCAGCTGAAACAGTCCCAGTAGACCCGTCACACGCCCTGGTAACCCCCACTCTCATGATCTCCCATGCTCACCTGGTCCACATGGTGACCCAACTGCACACCCTGTTCACCCCCACTCTCATGGCCTCCCATGCTCACCTGGTCCACATGGTGACCTGGCCACACACTCTGGTCACCCCACTCTCATGGTCTCCCCGCCACACACCCTGGTCACCCCCACTCTCATGGCCTCCCATGCTCACCTGGTCCACATGGTGAAAAGATTACTTCGAACAATTCCAGATATTAAAATCTTATTGTCTAGGACCTAGACTCGGTTGTCAAGGAGAGACCTGTGGATCAGCTGCTACTGTTGTCACTGCTTCTGTTAGAATGCAATTCCTCAGAAAGCACTCCGATTTGTTTAGCTTTGGACTAGTCATCAGTGCTCAAGAGATGGGCGTCAAATTGGGTAACATGACCCACGTGGCCCACATGATCCACATGACCCACATGACCCACGTGACCCACATGTCCCATGTAACCCACATGGCCCACCCTATAGAGTGGGATGCATGGCTCCCAGAAGACTGCTGGAGAAGAAACAGAATGGCAGATAGTATTGCCACCCATTGCTTGCTGGACATAGGCACATCATTTTCTCTGTATATGATTCCAAAACATCCTCACAAACTCCTAGACTGAACCTCAATGGCTTAGTCCCCAGATTGGCATTGTCGAGAGGTGGTAGAAACTTTAGGAGGTAGGGCCCAACCTATGCAGGGTGGCCCACGCCTTTATTCCCAGCACTCAGGAGGCAGAGGCAGGTGAATCTCTGTGAATTCGAGGCCAGCCTGGTCTATAAAGAGATTCCAGGGCAGTCAGGACTCTGTAATAGAAAAACCCCTGTTTAAAAAAATAAAAAAGAGGTAGGGCCCAGTGGGAAGTATTTGGTCATGGCAGGGGTGCTCTTGAAAGGGACTGTAGGACTCTGAACCTCTTTATCTATCTATCATCTATCTACCTTTCTTTCTTTCTTTTTTCTTCTTTTTTGGTTTTTTGAGACAGGGTTTCTCTGTGTAGCCTTGGCTGTCCTGGACTCCCTTTGTAGACCAGGCTGGCCTCGAACTCACAGTGATCCACCTGCCTCTGCCTCCCGAGTGCTGGGATTAAAGGCATGTGCCACCACCGCCCGGCTCTCTATCTTTCTTTTCTGGCCCAAGAAACAAGTAGCTTTGCTCTTTCTGCCCTAATGTTCTACCTTGCCACAAGCCCACAAGCAACTAAGCCATAAACACCTAGAAAACTGTGAGCTAAAACAAACCTTTTAACTTTGAATTTTTTATTACGTTTATGAACATATGTGCATATAATTTACTTATTAATGTGCGAATGCGCATGTGCAGGAGCCCCACAGGTGTGCCGGCCAGGCAGAGGACAACTTTCAAGAGTTAGGTCTCTCATTCCACAGGTGGGCTCTAGGGAGGAAACTCAGATTAGCAGACTTGGTGGCAAAAACATTTACCCATTGAGCCATCTTGCCAGGCCCTCTTTCTCTTTTCTATTTAAAAGTTGAGTATCAGTTGGGCGTGGTGGTGCACACCTTTAATCCTAGCACTTGGGAGGCAAAAGCAGGTGGATCTCTGTGAGTTTCAAGCCAACCTGGTCTACATAGTGAATTCCAGGACAGCCAGAGCTACATAACGATCCCCTGTAAAATAAATAAATAAATAAATAAATAAATAAATAAATAAATAAATAAGTATTGAGTATCTCAAGTGTTTGTTACAGCAGTGGAAAGCTCCTTGTCTTGGTTACTTTTGTTGAAGTGATAAAATACCCTGACAAAAGCAACCTAAAGCTACAATGTTTTTTTGTTGTTTTTTGAGACCGGGTTTCTCTGTGTTAGCCCTGGCTGTTGTAACTTGCTCTTGTAAACCAGGTTGGCCTCTAGCCCACAGAGATCTGCCTGCCTCTGCCTCCTGAGTGCTGGGATTAAAGATGTGCGCTGCCACTGCCCCTTAAATAAGAGTTTGCTTTGGCTCTCAGTTGAAGTTGTAGCTCATCACAATGTGGAATCCCAGCAGCATGTGCTGGAGGCAGCTAACCATATTGTATCCACAGTCAAGAAGCAAGGACTAATGCATGATTGTGCTCAGCTTACTTTGTTTTTTTGTTTGTTTGTTTGTTTGATTTTTTATACAGTCCAGAATCTTAGCCTAGGGCATGGTGTCACCCACAGAGGGCAAGTCTTCTGACCTCAACTAACCTAATTGAAGCCGCCGCCACCGCAGTTATTTCCAGGAGATTCTAGGTCTCACCAGATTGACCGTTGAGAGTGTGTTGTATATATGACAATAGAGTCACCTCCTTTCCAATGAAGGGCAACTTTGCTACTAGCTCTGGTGGTTATAGGACAAGTGTTGAAGTACAAACTCTCTGGGTAATGTCCCTTCCTGTTCTGCTTAGGTCTCCATGAGAAATGAATGCAGCTTCTAATAAGCTCAGTCAGTGCCTTCTGACTACCTTAAAAATAATGAACACCCGCCAGGCGGTGGCGGCGCACAACTTTAATCCCAGCACTCAGGAGGCAGAGGCAGGCAGATCGCTGTGAGTTCAAGGTCAGCCTGGTCTACAAAGTGAGTCTAGGACAGCCAAGGCTACACAGAGAAACCCTGTCTCAAAAAAAAAAAAAAAAAAAAAAAAAGAATGCCCAGTAAAAGTCCTAATATTTAGAGATGGAAAATAGAGGATAAAATGGAATAAAAACAAAACATTATGTGTTATATGTCACAGGGTCATTGTTGGCCCTCATGGTATCTGTTTGTTGACTCCTTTGGTTGTGACGTTCCTTGGTCAGCCTGTCTAGTTTTTATTCACAGTGATGGATGAGATGCTTCTTCAGTGTCCTGAGGAGGCTGCTGTGGAAGAGCTCCCTGTTCCAATGACATGACATGCCTCTTCTAGTGGCACTTTGGGGATCGTCCTGGATTGAGCAAGCATAGACTTCTGCACTTATGAGGATTAGGTGTGGACTTCCCTCTCCAGATGATGCAGTACAGGTGCAGTGTGCTAGCTTGGTGTGTGTGTGTGTGTGTGTGTGTGTGTGTGTGTGTATCTGTGAGTATATATGTGTGAGCGTGTATGTGTGTGAGTGGGTATGTACGTGTGTGAAGGCATGTGACTATATGTGAGTGTGTGAATGTGTGTGAGTGTGTGTACGTATGTGTGACTACGTATGTGTAAAAGAGTGTGAGTGTATGAGTGTGAGTGTGTGAATGTGTGAGTGAGTGTGTACATGTGAGTGGGTATGTGTGTAAGTATGAGTGGGTATGTGTGTATGTGTGTGAGTGTGAGTGTATGAGTATGAGTGGGTATAGGTGTATGTGTGTGAGCATGTATGTATGAGTGTGTGTATGAGTGTGTGTATGTATGAGTGTGTGTATGAGTGTGTGTATGTATGAGTGTGTGTATGTATGAGTGTGTGTATGAGTGTGTGTATGTATGAGTGTGTGTATGTATGAGTGTGTGTATGTATGAGTGTGTGTATGTATGAGTGTGTGTATGAGTGTGTGTATGTATGAGTGTGTGTATGAGTGTGTGTATGTATGAGTGTGTGTATGTATGAGTGTGTGTATGAGTGTGTGTATGAGTGTGTGTATGTATGAGTGTGTGTGTGTATGAGTGTGTGTATGAGTGTGTGTATGAGTGTGTGTATGTATGAGTGTGTGTATGAGTGTGTGTATGTATGAGTGTGTGTATGAGTGTGTGTATGAGTGTGTGTGTGTATGAGTGTGTGTATGTATGAGTGTATATATATGAATGTGTGTATGAGTGTGTGTGTGTGTGAGTGTGTGTATGAGTGTGTGTATGTATGAGTGTGTGTATGAGTGTGTGTATGTATGAGTGTGTGTATGAGTGTGTGTGTGTATGAGTGTGTGTGTGTATGAGTGTGTGTGTGTATGAGTGTGTGTATGTATGAGTGTATATATATGAATGTGTGTATGAGTGTGTGTGTGTGTGAGTGTGTGTATGAGTGTGTGTATGTATGAGTGTGTGTATGAGTGTGTGTATGTATGAGTGTGTGTATGAGTGTGTGTGTGTGTGAGTGTGTGTATGAGTGTGTGTATGTATGAGTGTGTGTGTGAGTGTGTGTATGTATGAGTGTGTGTATGTATGAGTGTGTGTATGAGTGTGTGTATGAGTGTGTGTATGTATGAGTGTATATATATGAATGTGTGTATGAGTGTGTGTGTGTGTGAGTGTGCCCCAGGAAAGGCATTTGAAAAGTCTAATGACCTGAACTGGACCCCTGCGACCCACGAAGGGACAGAGCCAGCTCCTTCAGGCAGTCCTCTAATCTCCACAGGCTCTGGAATGCTCATGAGCACGCCATGGCTCTCCCACCACCACCAACACCACCAACAATAACAATAAATGTAAAAGCTCAGTAAATTCAGCAACAATAAATGACTTAGCAACTTCATTGAGGGGCATCCCACTTGCTAAGGGCGGATTTCATTGACTCTAAGGGGCTTCGTTTCCCACCCAGCTTAAACAGCTTTGGAATCAGAAAGGGGTTTTCAAGTAATGGCATGTAATAGATTTTCAGGCCTTTTGTTCCCCTTAGAAATTCACAAAGAAACTTGCCTTTTGTAACGGATGGGATGTGAACTTTTGAAAGCATAGTAATTTTATCAGTCAGAGTTCCTTTGACAAACAATAGAATCTACACTGGATAGTTAGAGCAGAGAGGGGACTTGTCAGAAGAGATTATTTAGCCCAGACTTTTTTTCGGCCCCCAGGGGAAGTGGAAATGGTGTTGAGGCTCAGCTTGTAGGAACAACACCCAAGCCACACCGCACCGCACCACACCACACCACACCGCACCACACCACACCACACCACACCGCACCGCACCGCACAGCACCACACCGCACCGCACCGCACCGCACCGCACCGCACCGCACCGCACCGCACCACACCACACAGCACCGCACGCACCGCACCCACACCACACCACACCACACCGCACCACCACACGCACCACACCACCGCACCACACCACACCACACCGCACCGCACCACACCACACCACACCGCACCACACCACACCGCACCACACCACACCACACCACACCGCACCACACCACACCACACCGCACCGCACCGCACCACACCACACCGCACCACACCACACCGCACCGCACCGCACCACACCGCACCGCACCACACCACACCACACCACACCGCACCGCACCGCACCACACCACACCACACCACACCGCACCACACCACACCACACCACACCACACCACACCACACCACACCGCACCACACCACACCACACCACACCGCACCACACCACACCACACCGCACCGCACCGCACCACACCACACCACACCACACCACACCACACCGCACCACACCACACCACACCACACCGCACCGCACCGCACAGCACCACACCGCACCGCACCGCACCGCACCGCACCGCACCGCACCGCACCACACCACACAGCACCGCACCGCACCGCACCGCACCGCACCACACCACACCCACACCACACCGCACCACACCACACCGCACCACACCACACAGCACCACACCACACAGCACCGCACCGCACAGCACCACACCACACCACACCACACCACACAGCACCACACCACAGCACAGCACAGCACAGCACACAACACCACACCACACCACACCGCACCACACCACACCGCACCGCACCACACCACACCACACCACACCACACCGCACCGCACCACACCACACCGCACAGCACCACACCACACCACCACCACACCGCAACAGAACCACACCACACCCACACCGCACCGCACAGCACCACACCACACCACACCACACCGCACCACACCACACCACACCACACCACATGACACCACACCACACCACACCACACCACACCACACCACACCACACGACACAGCACCACACCACACCACACCACATGACACCACACCACACCACACCGCACCACACCACACCGCACCACACCACACCACACCACACCACATGACACCACACCACACCACACCACACCACACCACACCACACCACACCACACAGCACCACACCACACCACACCACACCACACCACACCACACCACACCACACCACACCACACCACACCACACCACACCACACCACACCACACCGCACCGCACCGCACCGCACCACACCACACCACACCACACCGCACCACACCGCACCACATGACACCACACCACACCACACCACACCACACCACACCACACCGCACCGCACCGCACCACACCACACCACACCACACCGCACCACATGACACCACACCACACCACACCACACCACACCACACCACACCGCACCGCACCGCACCACACCACACCACACCACACCACACCACACCGCACCACACCGCACCGCACCGCACAGCACCACACCACACCGCACCACACCACACCACACCACACCACACCACACCGCACCACACCACACCGCACCACACCACACAGCACCACACCACACAGCACCGCACCGCACAGCACCACACCACACCACACCTCACCACACCACACCACACCGCACCACACCACACCACACCACACCACACCACACCACACCGCACCACATGACACCACACCACACCACACCACACCACACCGCACCGCACCGCACCACACCACACCACACCACACCACACCACACCGCACCACATGACACCACACCACACCACACCACACCACACCACACCGCACCGCACCACACCACACCACACCACACCGCACCACATGACACCACACCACACCACACCACACCACACCACACCGCACCGCACCGCACCGCACCGCACCGCACCACACCACACCACACCGCACCGCACCGCACCACACCACACCACACCACACCACACCACACCGCACCACACCACACCACACCACACCACACCACACCACACCACACCACACCACACCACACCACACCACACCACACCGCACCACACCGCACCGCACCACACCACACCACATGACACCACACCACACCACACCACATGACACCACACCACACCACACCACACTGCACCGCACCACACCACACCACACCACACCGCACCACACCACACCACACAGCACGATGAGGAAGCCACAGCCATTGCCACTCCGAGCTCAATTGCCTGCTGAGTTTAAAGGCTCCATGGCACTCCTGTGGTGGAAACTCATTATTGCAGCCAGTGGGAAACCACAGGCTGCTGCCACTACCAGCCCCAACGCCAGACACTTGTGTTTCTACCAACAAGAGCAGAAACCAAAGCCCCCATGTCAGCCTGCTTCCTACCCATGTCGGCCAAGGCTAGCTAGGAGGCAGAATCATTATCAACAGCTCTTACATTTTACTGACTTCAAACAACACACATGCATTTCTTCCTCATACTGTAGTTCCAGCATGGGCCACAGTTGGACAGGGAAGTCCTGCTCAATGTGGCCATTAAAGGACCAGGCTGCAGGGAGTCCCACCACTTATCTATAGACAGGGTCTTACTCTGTAGCCCAAGCAGGCCTGGAACCTATGCTGAAATTCTCCTATCCCAGTCTCCCCAGGGCTAGGATTACAGGCGTGAACCAGCACACCCTGGATGCTGCCTTCCTAACAGGATGATGGGTTTGCTGCTGCTGGGCAAACAAGGAAAAGCATCCCCTGAGCCTTAATCCCAGCATTCCAGGAGGCAAAGGTGGGAGGATTAGGAGTCCAGGGCCAGCTTCAGCTACGGAAGCGGAAGCGAGTTTGAGGCCACTTGAGGCACTGTCTCGAACAAACAACAAAGCGAGCACACACTGGCTTTTGCATTGATCAAATCTCACAGCCATACCTAACATCAAAGGACACGGGAAATCAAGCTTCCCGGAGCTCTGAAGGAAAGGGAACCAGAAATATTAGTCAACTTTAGTTATTTTCAATTTATTTCTGTTGCTCTCCTCCACACAGAAGTCTTATATGGGTGAAGAGCCATGCTTGCAGACAAGCCTCCAGAGATGCTGCGAACAGAACACACACCATTCTGATTTTACCTCCCTATTCAGGTAGGATTTGTTTTTCTTTTCTTTCTTTTTTTTTTTTTTTTCTTTCTGAGACAGTCTTGACAGGTCTGGAACTTGGTGAGTGGACCAGTCTGACCTTGAACTTACAGAGATCCACCTGTCCCCCGCTCCATAGTTAGTGCACCAACATGCCTGACAAGATTTTGGGGAGATGGGCTATTTTTATTTCTAAAGGCAGGATTTAAAACTTGGGAAATTTCCAGACGGAAAAATTGTCTGAAAGAAGACATTCATGGACACAACATATTACCATTACTATACTCTACAGCAGCACAAGAAATTAGTGGAGCCACAGCCCTCCAAACACCAAAAGAGGCAGATGAGTGGGCGTTTTTTATACTGTCCTGGCATAATGTGCTTGCTTTATCCTGCTCTAGCCAATGACTTTACAACAGAGGTGCCATTCCATTTGCCCATCAGGCTAGGAACATCAAGTAAGGGCTCCCGATCTTCTGGTGGTTCAGCATACCCCAGTCCTGACTGCTGCTAACTCACAGTTCCTTAATTAGAGAGTGCCAAATAACAGTGTCTGAAACTCACCAAGGAAACGTAATTGTCTAACTCCCAGCAATCTGAGGTCACCACTAAAACAAATTCCCTTCTCTGAGCACAAGGCTCTCTGCTTCCCCTGGCTACTTGCAGACCACCCACCTGTACTGGATAGCTTGACTTCTTATCACTGTTTCTCCAGAGGCTTCAGCTTTAGCAGGCTGAGACCTCAGCAGAGAAGGCAACAGACTGCAGTGAAGTAATTGCATTGCTGTCACTTAAAAAGGACTCCCAGATTCTCATACTAGGGTTATTGTGTTTGTATGTATGTATGTGTGTGTATGTATGTGAGTGTATGTATGTGTGTATGTACATATGTATATGTGTACATATTGTGTGTGTGTGCGCACATGTACAGCTTGGGGGAGTGGGTTCTCTCCTTCAACCATGTGGGCTGTGGGCATCAAACTCAGCTCATCAGACTCCAGGGCAAGCATCTTTACCCACTGAGCCATCTCACTGGTCCTTCTCACTCTGGGATTAGGAGATGCCCACTGCTTCTCTGTCCACCATCTTAGTCAGCCCCTTATTCTCAGGTCTATTATTATTATTATTATTATTATTATTATTATTATTATTATTATTATTACTATTATTGAATATTTTAGTTCTGATCCTTGTTATCCTCCCCCACCCTGACAAGCAGTCAATAAGTGTGTGTGTGTGTGTGTGTGTGTGTGTGTGTGTATTTTTTTTTTTTTTTTTTGAGACAGGGTCTCTTTGTGTGAGCCATGGCTGACCTAGACTTACTTTGTAGACCAGGCCTTGGACTTACAGTGATCCACCTGCCTCTGCCTCCCGAGTGCTGGGATTAAAGGTGTGTGCCACCACATCCGGCTTCAGTAAGTATAATTTTTTAAAAAAGATTTATTTATTTATTATGCATAAACTGCTCTGCCTGCTTGTAACCCTGAAGGCTAGAAGAGGGTGTCAGATCTCATTATAGGTGGTTGTAAGCCACCATGTGGTTTCTGGGAATTGAACTCAGGACCTCTAGAAGAACAGTCAATGCTCTTAACCACTGAGCCATCTCTCCAGCCCCAGTAAGTATAATTTTTAAATGAAAAAAAATTAAAAAGTTTCTTATGTGCCTAAATACTGTTGGGAAGGAACCGGAAGAAAGGAAATAATTGACAGCTCCCTGACACTGTCATCCATCTCCCTTGGGTTGTGCAGGTCCAGGCAAGCAAGAAAGAGCGAGGACAGAAGCTGACACTGGAGCAGAAGAAAGAGCCGTTTCTACTTTCCCCAAGCTACAATAGAAAGTAGGGCAGGGAGAGGGGAGGTGCCGGGCCTCAGCCTTGGCTGACCCAAGCTGTGGTCCTGGGAGCACCGAGGGCCTGGGATCATACCCAGACAGAGAAGCTTTGTGTGCAGAACAGAGAGTCCCAGGGCGAGAGCAAGGCCTTCCAGGTAGGGGCAGGGTGCAACAGAGATGCTTCTTTCTGGGACAGGCAAACTTGTTGTGCGTTCTGCTTCCCCTTTTCCAAACCCTGCCTCTCACTGTCCCCCCTATTCACCTATTCACTGCTCATCAGCCCTGCTATGCTCTTACCCCCTTCCTCACCTTCACTCCCAGGCCCCTCCCCTTCCTGTGCCAACCCCTCTTCCCGCCCTCCCCTCACCCCCATCCCAGCCTCCTGCTCTCACCATCCCTGAGGCTGGCTCACCAAGGTCACTTTCATCTCCTTGTCAATCCCGATGAACACTTTAGCCCTTTAGCCGTTATCTCTGTTAGCTGTTTGGCAGCCCTGCAGCTGATTATGGCCTTTTGAAGCTGCACAGCCCTGTCTTGCAGGCAGGTGCTTTCTCCGAGGACGTTTATTCTTCCTGCTAAGACACCACTTGTTTATGAAGCACCTGTATTCTGTTGGCGAGTCTTGTCCCTTGTAGAGACTCTCCTCCCTGCAAGACAGGCAGAGGGAACAGACGGACCCAAGGCTCCAGGCAACCAAGGAATCGTCCAAAGGCCCCCATAGCAACAAGTGACAGGCTCTGAATTTGAACCTAAATCTGTTGCTCTACCCCTGCCTCTAGCTCACTGGCTTCCTGCCTCTTGGCTGGCTGCTCCTTAGCTCTTCGGGACTCTGCTCTTTGCACCCACCCCCTCCTCGTCCCTGACCCCTCTCCCACACCCCTTCTCCCATCTGCAGCATCTCCCATCTGTTTTAATGATGCTTTTCCACTAACCCAGCTCTCACTCCCTAAGTCCCAGGTGCTACTTACTGCTGCTGCTGTTGTCACTGCCGTTATTAAGAAATGAGATTTGCAGTGTTTCCATAGGAGTAAGTGTGGTGCCAAGTTTGTTGCGTGTTATCTTATTAAATCCCCACAACCACCGCAAGAGGCAGACACTGACTGTTGCACTATTTTCCCAAAGAGGCCTCCAGGTCAGCAGAAGCTGAGATTTTTTTTTTGCCTGACCTTAAAGTCATTGTTTGGAACACGATCTTGTTATGTAGCTCAGGCTAGAAGTACAAGCACCACCCCTGGCATAGCCACCAACTCACCTGCTGGATCGACTCTTCTATCGGGAGGTACCATCAGCACCCTCATATCTGAAACGGCTAAGTCTCAACCTGTCTGTCCCTCACCATAGCAAGTGACAGGATGTCCAAGCTGTAGCTATTGCCCAAATAGTGTCCTCTCATGATGGCTATTTTAATGGACAAGTGGACAAGACTCAACAAGACTCTTCCTCCCTTCTCCTTCCCAAATCCTGCTCACCATGGACTCCAGCAAGTGGCCTTTCACTGGCCAGCCCTAGTCCTTCTCCTGCCTGGACAAAGCAAGAAGCCAATGTTTTTGTTGCTGTGGTTGGATGGATGGGGAGGGAACGGTAGACCTATTGGAGTGTGTTGATCCTCGCTTCCACCTTGAGCAGGGTCTTTGTTGGTTTTATGTTGACTAGACCAGGCTAGCCCACAAGCTTGGGGATGGGTGACTAGACCAGGCTAACCCACAAGCTTGGGGTGGGTGACTAGACCAGGCTAGCCCACAAGCTTGGGGTGGGTGGGTGACTAGACCAGGCTAGCCCACAAGCTTTGGGGGTGAGTAGATCAGGCTAGCCCACACGCTTGGGGGTGGGTTTCTACCTCTGCTTCTGTCTTCCTGTAGGAGTTCTTGTATTTTATTGTGTCGAGCTTTTATGTAAGTTTTGGTGATTTGAACTTTGGTCCTCACGACTGCAAAGTAAGAGCTTTTGGGTTGTTTTGAGATGGGATACCTTGAAGTCCAGGCTGACTGCAAACTCACTGTGTAGCTGGGGCTGTCCCTGAACTTCTGGTCCTCTTTATCTTTGCTTCCTGAATACTGGGGTTACAGGCATAGGCTGCTGCACCCAGGGACCCAGGGCAAGCATTTCACTGACTGAGCTTACACCCCCAGGCAGAAGCTGCCACACACCGTTCAGTCAAAGCTTCTCCCAGGATTTCTCGGTGCTCCCAGGCACTGTGGGCTCCACAGTCTTTTCCTTGCCTGTGTTCCTATGCATGCTGAGCATGAAGCTGACCTATTCCCCCAGCCCCGAGCCCTCAGCAAAACCTTCAGAATTTCAGCCCGACTTTCACAACCTAGGGCATGTGGCCCCACCTCTGATGCAGCCGCAACTCCCACTCAGCTCACCACGAGGCACAGAAGACTCTGGCTTTTTCTGCCCATCTTTCTTCCTGCTGTGCCCTCAAGGGCAGGAGATATTTTCTGTGTCATCATAGTCCCAATCTTTTCCCTACTGGTAAGTGTTTTTCCACTAACACTGAGTCTAATACGTGTGCTCAGGCATACAAAATCAATAGTTTCTCTGTTTTATAAAAACTAAGTAGACAAGGCTGGTGCAGTGGCTCAGCAGGTAAGGGTGCTTGCTGCCAAGCAGGACAACCTGAGTTCAATCCCTGGGACTCAAATGTAGAAAAAGAGGACCCCCTCAAGTTGTCCTTTGACTACCACCCATGCACTGTGGAATGTGTGTTCCCCACCCCCAAGTAAATAAATAATGGTCAAAAAAACACTAAGTGGGGACTGACTGGAGATATGGCTCAGCAGTTAAGAGCGCTTGTTGCTCTTGAAGAGGACCTGGTGGTTTGCTGTTCCTGGGATCCGACACCCTGCTCTGACCTCCAAGGGCACAAGGCACACATGTGGTGCACATACACATATTCAGGCAAAACATCCACACACATAAAATAAATCTTAAAAAGCCCACTAAATGTATGCACACAAAAACACATGTTCATATAGAGATACACACGTTTAACATTCATTGCCCAGATACCACATAGGCAGGAAAACTGACTCAAAACAGTTCACAGGCAACCAGGAGTGGGCTAAATGCTGGCTGTGCTAGGTCTTCCTCCTCCCCCACCCCCCTCCCGGTCAACTTCACATAGGCCAGAGTTATTTGAGAAGTAACCTGGGTTGACAGCATGTTTTCCATCAGATCGGCCAGTAGGCAAGTCTAGGGGATGTTGCATGCATTTTCTTGGAGGGCCCAGTCTGCTGCGGTGGTGCCACCTCTGGCCTGACAGGCTGAGCAAGCAATGTAAAGTAAGCCAGTAAGCAACATTCCTCCACGGCTACGGCTTCCATTATTGCTTCCAGTTCCTACCCTGGCTTCCTTCAGGGTTAAACTGTAAGATGAGGTAAATCTTCTCCTCCCAGATTGCTTTTGGTCATGGTGTTTCTCACTGCAACTGAAAGCAAACTGGAACACCTGGAAACCCAGCACTTAAGAGGTTAAGAGGCTAACACCTTTGAGGCCAACCTAAGCTTCAAAATGAGACCACGTCTAAAAAGTTAAAGATAATAATAAATGAATAAATAGGTAGTTTATTATTTTTGTCATAATAGGCTGGGCATGGTAACACATACCTTTAATCTCAGCATTCAGAGCCAGGTGGTAGCGGCACACACCTTTAGTCCCAGCACTCGGGAGGCAGAGACAGGTGGATCTCTGTGAGTTCAAGGCCAGCCTGAAACCTTCTCAATAAAACCAAAAACCAATAAAACCAACCACCAAACAATCAACCAAGCAAAAAAAAAGTCAGGTGCAGGTGGATTTCTGTAAGTTTGAGATGAGCCTGCTCCACATAACAAGTTCCAGGCCAGTCAGGGCTACATAGTAAGATCTTGTCACAAACAAACAAACAACCCCCCCCCCACATGTTAAGATAAACAGACTCTGGAGGCACATGGCAAGTACTAGGCAGCATTTTTAATTAATGACAATGGCACTTTCTAGAATTCAGAAGCATTGTGTTCTAGGCAGGCTCTTAAGGGAGAAAACCAGGTAGCTGTAGAAAAGGGGGAGAGAGACCCACGAGCACCCGTGACAGTGGCCGTGACAAGCGACGGGCGCAACACGAGGTGGGAGGCAACAGAGGTGGCTGGACGAAACACATGGATGAGGAAGGTCAACTAGGGCCAGGAGACAGGCTTGTAGCAAAGCGTCAGTATTTGCCTCTCGTTGCTGTTGTAACAAGTCTGTATAAACTTAGCTGCTTTGAACAACACAGGTCTATTCTTACCGTCTGAAGTCGGGTTCACCGGGCTAAGGTGTTGGTGAGACTGGCCTCATCTGTGGGCTTTAAGAAAACAGTCTGTGCCAAGGGATGGCGGCGCACACCTTTAATCCCAGCAGTCGGGAGGCAGAGGCAGGCGGATCGCTGTGAGCCTGGTCTACAAAGTGAGTCCAGGACAGCCAAGGCTATACAGAGATACCCTGTATTGAAACACCGGAAGAAAAAGAAAACATTCTGTACCCTGGCCTTTCGGGCGGATGATGGCCGCTCGTGCCCTTGTGATGTGACTGCCGCTTGATCCTCAGAGCACGGCGCAGCAGCCTTTGCTCCCACCACCCCGCAACTCCTCCAAGCCCCTCCTCACGCTCCTCCCTCTTCTCAGTCAGAGACATTGCGATCCCCAGGCCCGTCTGGACAATCAAAACAATCTTCTCATCTCAAGACCCTACCCTTAGTTCTTTTAACTTATTGTTTTTATTTTACGTGCCTTGGTGTTCTGTCTGCATCATTTATGTCTGGCCAGGGTGTCGGATCCCCTGGAACAGGAATTAGAGGCAGTTGTGAGCTACCATGTGGGTGCTGGGAATTGAACCCAGGTCTTTTGGAAGAGCAGCCAGGGTTCTTAACCGCTGAGCCATCTCTCTAGCTCCATGATCCTTACCTTAATCAACCTTCAACGGCCTTTTCTCATATTAATTAAGTGATAGTCACAGGTTTTGGGAGTTTGGATTTGGACGGGTTGAGGACCGTTATTCAGCCTAACCACGGGAGAGCGGCATATTATCTCACAATCTTCAAGGTGCCCTCTGATGTGCATTTAGTTAGCCCGAAACTTAAGCCTAGGGCTCTAAGGTTCACAAAAGTTCTTTTCCATGTGTGTGTGCGTGCGTGTGCCTATGACAGGGTTTCGCTCTGTAGCACTAGATGGCCTGAATTTGGCTATGTAGACCAGGCTGGCCTTGAACTCACAGAAATCCATCTGCCTCTGCTCCCTTATTGCTCGGATTAAAGGCCTACAGCACCATGTCTGGCCTTAGGTAGACATTTTTAAAACATACCCCCAAAATTATTATTATTAATGTTGTAGATAATTTTTAAAAATTGCAAGTCAGTGTCCCCGCCCAGAAACAGTTGGTGTTATATTTAGCTAGCATGTACATATATAGAGAAAAGTAGCCTTGGGGGAGGCAGAGAGAGATCAGGGCAAAGCCAGCTCAGAACGGGACTGTTCTCTATCCTTCTGACTGCACATGCTAGAGTGGACTTTTTTAAAACCAGAAGTAGAAAGTGTACTTTTACTTGAACTTAACCAGGGAAGGAAACAAGTGGGGGAAAAAAATGCAATAAATGGAATTATTTCCTCACCTCAAAAAGCAGTCGTTCTTAAAAGACCTCTCTCGAGTTTAGAAAAATGCTTTCAATTAAGGAGTTGGAACAGGGTTTCTACCATCGTGTCTCGGCTTCATACACTGTTAACTGACTTTGCACTTGAAAGGAAACGTAATTAGTGCTGCTCTCCTGCCACCCTTCTCTCCTCTGCAGACAGTGTTGCCAATGTTGTTTTTATTTTATCAAGATTTATAATATTTACATTTTGCTCTGCAACTAATATATTTCTACAGTTTCATCTTAACCTGAATGGAATTAATGCCACTGCTGGTGTCCTTTACTACAGTCCTCCTTCCCTCAGTTGTGGTTTTGATTAATTTCTTGGCTGACGGGATTTTGTCTTTTAAAAACAAAAACAAAACCCACAAGGTTTTACGAATCCCGGGCTGGCCTCGAACTCACTATGTAGCTGAGCGTGGCCCTGACCTCCTGATCCTCCTCTGTGCTGGGATTACAGGCCTGGTTTAAGCAGTGCTGGGGAGTGAATCTAGGGCCCGCCCCCCTCACACTAGGCAAGCACTTAACCAGCTGAGCCACATCTCTAGCTTTGGGTTCTCAGGGTTTGTTTCTCTAGAGAGGGTCACCCAGGGTCATGATTAACGCTGTCGTTTATGGTTGTGTTCACCCTGAGGCCTCTCTGGATGCCACTTACCTTAATAAAGTGCTACCCCGGAGCAATGTGGGACCACCCTGTATGTCGATGAATTTCCAGTTCTTCATTGGGGATTCTCCCTCCCCTATATTTTAACACTGTAACATCTCCTAGCGGTCCGTGTATTTTAACACTGTAACATCCTCTTGCATTCCATGTATTTTAACACTGTAACATTCTCCTGCGTTCCCTTTTCAGAGCCTTGGCTTGTTTTAAGGATGCTCCAGGTAAGCCTGTGGTTTTGGGCCTCTTACCTGCATGGTCCTTTCCTGGCCCCATCTTATCCCACCAGCTGACTCCCTCCATATCCCTCTTCAGCCATGTCCTTTGTGCGTGCTGCTGGTCCAGGCTTATTTGCTGCATCTACAACGTCATTGTTTTGGTCCTCTATGATTTCTTTCTGTTCTCTGCTCCCTGTTCACCTCATCCTGTTTTATCATCTTGTCCTTGGGTACTTGTTCTTTGTCCTATCGATTTTATACTATTAATAAGGCCTACAACAGGAAGAACTTGTGGGAACTATGCTTTCACTCCCTTGGCTACATTTCCTTCTAGGTTGGAGTGTGTGTGTGTGTGTGTGTGTGTGTGTGTGTGTGTGTGTGTGTGTGTGTGTGTGTGTTCTGCTCCTGGTTCCCTCCCTCCTCTCCCTCTCCTCATCCTTCCCAGTCTCTTCTTTCCTTCCTTCCTGTGTTTGCCTGAGGTCGTTGTGCCCAAAGGCCATCTGCTTCCTTTTTCTCTTGCTGCTACCTGCCGTGGCTCTCGTGCTCCCAGGACAGACTCATCCTTTGCATTGTGGATGCCTGTGCTCTTTCACATCTCAACCCAGCCAATTTATCCTGCTGTTGGCCTGCTGCATCACCTTAAGGTGGCCTGGCTGGGGCCACCAGCCAAGCTTGCTAGTGCGTGGGACCCTGTCAGACACCTGCTCCAATTGAAGGGGGCTGCAAATGCCATTTGTACAGCTTTCGCTTAAGGCCCTGCGACATGGGGCTTCCTCTGCAGTCCCCTTGGCAGCGTGCACTGGCCTCCCCTGTGCCTGCGTCCTCTTCTGCACAGCCACAATTAATATGGACTCTTGCTTGTCAGCTCACCTCTTCTGAGTGCAGCTTTGGTGAAGGGGAAGGAGGCATGTCAGTCACTGCACTCAAACCTCATGCTGCTTTGGGGGGAGGGGGTTGTCATTATTTAAGGGATTCCTCTAAGTTCCTTCCGGTTGGCGGTGCTGTTTTGGGGTTTTGTTCATTTTCATAGTGGGGCTGGGGCCCAAGGATTCTGTAAGGATTCCTCTTGCCTCCTCCTGTCCTTGCTTCATCCACATCCCCTTCCCAAACTCCTTTCCTCTGGCAACTCTGGCAGTTCCTTTAAAAAGTGTCCTTATGCTCTCCTACTGTGCATGCTGTGCTGCTCTCCTACTGTGTGTGCTGTGCTGCTCTCCTACTGTGTGTGCTGTGCTGCTCTCCTACTATGTGTGCTGTGCTGCTCTCCTGCTGTGTATGCTGTGCTGTGCTGCTCTCCTACTGTGTGTGCTGTGCTGCTCTCCTACTGTGTGTGCTGTGCTGCTCTCCTACTGTGTGTGCTGTGCTGCTCTCCTACTGTGTGTGCTGTGCTGCTCTCCTACTGTGTGTGCTGTGCTGCTCTCCTGCTGTGTGTGCTGTGCTGCTCTCCTACTGTGTGTGCTGTGCTGCTCTCCTACTGTGTGCTGTGCTGCTCTCCTACTGTGTGCTGTGCTGCTCTCCTACTGTGTGTGCTGTGCTGCTCTCCTACTGTGTGTGCTGTGCTGCTCTCCTACTGTGTGTGCTGTGCTGCTCTCCTACTGTGTGTGCTGTGCTGCTCTCCTACTGTGTGTGCTGTGCTGCTCTCCTACTGTGTGTGCTGTGCTGCTCTCCTACTGTGTGTGCTGTGCTGCTCTCCTGCTGTGTGTGCTGTGCTGCTCTCCTACTGTGTGTGCTGTGCTGCTCTCCTGCTGTGTGTGCTGTGCTGCTGCTCTCCTACTGTGTGTGCTGTGCTGCTCTCCTACTGTGTGTGCTGTGCTGCTCTCCTACTGTGTGTGCTGTGCTGCTCTCCTACTGTGTGTGCTGTGCTGCTCTCCTGCTGTGTGTGCTGTGCTGCTCTCCTACTGTGTGTGCTGTGCTGCTCTCCTACTGTGTGTGCTGTGCTGCTCTCCTGCTGTGTGTGCTGTGCTGCTCTCCTACTGTGTGTGCTGTGCTGCTCTCCTACTGTGTGTGCTGTGCTGCTCTCCTGCTGTGTGTGCTGTGCTGCTCTCCTACTGTGTGTGCTGTGCTGCTCTCCTACTGTGTGTGCTGTGCTGCTCTCCTACTGTGTGTGCTGTGCTGCTCTCCTACTGTGTGTGCTGTGCTGCTCTCCTACTGTGTGTGCTGTGCTGCTCTCCTACTGTGTGTGCTGTGCTGCTCTCCTACTGTGTGTGCTGTGCTCTCCTACTGTGTGCTGCTGCTCTCCTGCTGTGTGTGCTGTGCTGCTGCTCTCCTGCTGTGTGTGCTGTGCTGCTCTCCTACTGTGTGTGCTGTGCTGCTCTCCTACTGTGTGTGCTGTGCTGCTCTCCTACTGTGTGTGCTGTGCTGCTCTCCTACTGTGTGTGCTGTGCTGCTCTCCTGCTGTGTGTGCTGTGCTGCTCTCCTGCTGTGTGTGTGCTGTGCTTCTGCTCAGGACACACTCCTGTAAAGAGATTCTTTGGTGGACAGGGGCAGGTGTGCATTGCAAAGCCTCATTTCATGTTTCTCTCTTCCATCACTGGCCCTTCCCAGGGAAGCAGCTCTGCTCTTACATTCACATACATTTCTATCCTATGAGGCCTGAGGTGTTCCTGTTGTCTGTCCACAGCCACAGCAAAGGTCTCCACTATGGCCACACGAGACAAGCTACAAACAAACCACACAGATGTACCCTGTTCGCTCAGTCAGTGGACACGGACACATAGCACTGCATGGTTGCACATCATCACCATAATTTGCATGCAACCCCACAGTAGCAATTCCTTTGCATAAAGCCCCAAATGGCCTGGCTTCCCCTGGGGTTATTGCCTGAGTCTCCTGAGGACCTGCCCTGCCCCCTGGTGGCCACTCCCCAAGCCACTGCCCAGGAGGTGCTTTGTCCACCTCCCTGGCCTGTTATTTAGTCAGAGACTCTGGCCTAGAACAGCCTTTCTCTGAGTAACCCATCAGGTTAGGACCCTTAAGTCCTCCAGACCAGTCATCCACTCAGCCGGGTGATGCCGTTGCCCAGTGGCCAGTTGTTCCACTTTGCCTAGAAAGGGTTTTCCAAGATTTGAGATCTTTAGTACTAAACCTGGGAAGGTCCAGGGCAAAGGAGGAGCAGTTGGAGATCTTGGTTCTTCAACACACAATGTCTTCAGACCCATCTCTTCAGCCGGGACCCATCAGACCTTCTTCTGGAACACATGTGCCAGCCTAGCCTCCCTTTGACTGGACCCTGTTACCCAGGCCCCTCACACTGTTCACCCTCAGGTTAGTTCTGCCTCCCCCCCCCCCACCTCCACCAGTGGCATTACCAGATACGGTGCCCCCTGCTGCTCTTCTCAGATCTCCCTTGTCACTTGAGAGAGAGAGAGAGAGAGAGAGAGAGAGAGAGAGAGAGAGAGAGAGAGAGAGAGAGAGAGATGTGCAAGTAGAGGGAATTACACGCCAATCCTTCCTGCCTGCAGGGCTCTGTCTAAATGTGGAGCTGTTTAAAGGTTAGGATCTCCTGGCTGTGGATACAGTGGGCATGCAGGCTTAGGACTCAAAGATACACAAGTGCAGAGTACAGCACTGGGACTGGGAGGGGACCGGGAGCCAACACTCAGTTCTCTCATAGTGACAATGAACCTTGACTCTCATCCTACAGAGGTAGTGGGTACCCTGCTGTTGGAAGCTCTCAGGCCCTAGGAGGAGTCTTACCTGATAGCTACCTCTGCCCTACAGAGCTGCTGGAAATGCAAACACAAGTTTTGTATGTTGATAGCCACTAACCTCAGAACAGAACAGAGGGCAGGCAGGTGGCCGAGAGGGGGCAGCAGAATCCAGGACAGACCCTGGCTTGGGGCAGAGAAGAGCAAAGGCCATATAGGCTAGGGTCTGGGTGTGGGGAGAACCCCGAAGGAAGAGGGACCAAGATTGACCTGGACATAGGGATGGAGATGCTCACAGAGAAAGGCACATATACACAGAGACAGGGATGGAGAGACAGAGACAGAGATACAGCAGAGTGAGAGAGAGAAAGCAGGAAGGAGTCAAAGAGTAAGAGACATAGAGGGAAGAGAACACTACAACACTATGAAGAGACAAAAGACAGAGGGGGAAAGAGACAGATATGAGACAGAGACATACAGAGATGCAAAGACTGGGACCAGTGGCTGGAGAGATGGCTCAGCAGATAAGTGTGCACTGTTCTTTCAGAGGAGCCGAGTTCATCTCCCAGCATCCACGCCAGGCACCTCACAACTGCCTGTGACTCCAGTTGCAGCGGTTCTGACTCCATGGACATCCCTCCACATATATACATGTAATTAAAATAAAACGAATCTTTAAAAAAAAAAAGAATAAAAAGACTGGGGCTGGGACAAAGACTTATTCAGAGACAGGGATAGGACAGAAAGAGACAAATATAGAGACAGGAATCAGGTCAGAGAGGAGAGGAGCAAAGGTCAGAGAGGAGAGGGGAAGAGGGCTTTAGAGCTCTGAGCATACAGCAGAGCCACCATGGGAGTGAGGAGAGATCCTGTGTCCAGGCTGCTGATAGATCAAGACATTGAGGGTACGGTATCCCCATTCCCAGGGCACCTCAGGGAGCAAACAGCACGAATGGACTGGAAGGCAGGTCCACTGGGCCGCTGCCACACAGGCTGGGGATCCGACCCTCTACTTCCCGGCCCCTTGGAAACGTCCCCGTTCTCTGGGTTCTGTGTTAGCCTCATGAACTGATGCCTATATCCATCTCAGGCTCCCCAGAACCACCCTTACAAAGGGCTGTGGAGAGACGGCACTCAAGGGAGGCGGCAGCCGCCAGCAGCTGAGACCCTCCAAAGTGACTGTTCAGTGAGGCCTTGCAAGAAGGGATGATCACCCCCAGAGTCCACGAGGCTGACCAGATGGGCTTGGGACAAGGCTGATCCCTTGGTGCTGGGGGCAGGGAGAGACCCGCTCCGGCAGGCCCCCTCTCTCCTCCTGCTCCCTCCTTCCCAGGGCCAACATAATTGCTTTCCCATGTTGTTAATGGAGGCCAGATTGCTGATGCCCAAGCCCTGGGTGGGCGGTGGGTGGGTCAGGGCTGACCAAGGCTCTCCAGTCAGGAAGGCAGCACAGGCCAGCCCACCCACCTTAAAGATAGACAAGGGGCAAGGTCGTAACACATCACAGGGATATGCTATTCTTGGCAAGAGAGTCGGCAACCCCTTGATCTCTCTATAACCAGGCTGGACCTAGAATGCAGGATGCAGCCTGAGCCACACCTCACCAAGCCCAAAGCAACAGGCAGAACTGTGCGTTCAGGACGGAGGTGCAGGTCTTGGGATATCCGCTCTGGGACTCTCTATCTGTGCCCAAGGGAGCCATGGGTTAGTCAGGCCTGGTGGCGCACACCTTGATTCCCATTACTTGGGAGGCAGAGGCAGGTGGATCGCTGTGAATTCGAGGCCAGCCTGGTCTACAGAGTGAGTTCCAGAGCAGCCAGAGCTGCATAGTGAGGCCCTGTCCCGAAACCAATCAATGAAACAAATGGACAGACTGAAAGGCAACAGGCTGAGCTGTGGGTGTAGGTGGGGTTTTCTCTCCACAGGACTATACCTGGAACATTCTCTCTCCTCTAGCCTGGGGGACAGGCAACCTCCTGTACTTCTCAGTCCCTCACCCAGTACTAACTCAGTCTTTGCCTGGTCTAGGTCTGATGCACCAGGTCTAGGTCTGATGCACCAACACTCTGGGTGTGATCTCCCTCCCAGGGCATGCTCCCATATGGGCCTGTCAAGGCTAGTGAAAAGTGCCTGGTCTGAGGAACAGGATGGCACTGTAGTGACATCAGTAGTATTCCTGGTGGTATCGGGAACCTGCCACAGGGAGTGTGGACTAGAGTAGACACACTGGTGTATGCGGCTTTGACTACACCTCCCTTTATTCCAAGCACACAGAGGAAGACCAAGCCTGGCTCCCAGGATAGGACACTGGCCTCTTCCCATCCTACCTCAGGAGTCTGTCAACCTGACTCGGGGTGTCTTCTGCGAGAGAGATTGGATCTTGGAATTTGGTCTCTCTACATATAGCCCTGGCTGTCCTGGAACTCACTCTGTAGACCAGGTTAGCCTCAAACTCAGAGATCTTCCTGCCTCTGCCTCCCGGGTGAAGAGATTAAGGAATGTGCCACCACGCTTGGCTGGAACTGGTCCTTGAACAGGTATTACTGGGCAGCCAGGAGAAGTCAGAAATGGGAAAAAAAAAAAAAAAAAAAGTATGGAGCTGGACCAAAGACTGGCTGGATGAAAGCCCAGACCCTCCAGCCCGAGTGCTATATATATAAAATCTAAATCTGAGACTTAACCTTGTAAAATTCCAGTTCTGAAGGACCAATCTCCATCCTCCGTGCTCTAAGGAGCCTCTGTCTTCAGGCCGCCGTCGCCCTTGGCCGGGCCCAGGGCCCCTGTGGTCTGAACCTCTGTGGCCTGGCTGGGTACTAGTGCTAACCTGCCGATCCTTCTAGACTTTGTCTCCTGCCTGGACACTCCTAGAAGGCAATTCTGGAGATGACTAAGAAACAGCTCCTGTGCAGCCAGAACCTACGAGCGCAGCCTCTTCAAACGACTGGGTACCTCCGTGTTGGCCCATGTGTCACTAGGACCCATTTCTCACAAGCTAGCGCTTGGCTGCATACCCCACCAGGGAAACCCAAGCCCTTAAGAAACAGAGTGTGTGACCCCCAGTGACCGTGGCCTGGAAGCGGAACCTCTTCCCGTGCTCCCCACCCTGGTCCTCTCTCCTCCCACCCCTGTAGGGCATGGGTCCTCGGAAGAGTAGTTCCCCCCAAAATGGTTCTGCTCCAAGGTCTCATGAAATGGTGACGTTTAATGAGAACCCCTCCCCTACCCCTCCCACCCTGTATATACATCTATAAAAAATTCAAATACAGCAAGTTACCATTGAGTCAGACTAGAAGGGACTGACAGGACATTAAATACTGGGGGGCAGGGAAAGGGTAAACGGAGGCTCATACAAAACAGGGGGCAGAGGTGGAGGGACTGAAAAGTGTGGGCACCGGGGGGAAGGGGATGGCTGGGCCTCCCCCCAATGTCAGGAGCTTATAATCTGATGGTGGCAACAGAGACCCTGGGACAGACAGGAGGCTGGGGCAGGAGGAGAAAACTGCGGATGTGAGGGAAGGGGGTCCCCTTCAGGTCCCCCAAGGGCTCCTGGGAGTCGCTGGCGTTGGAGGGTCCAGCCCGAGGGGGTAAAGATGAGAGGGGTCTTTGGTGGGTGGGTTAGCTGCATGGTCCTCCTCTCCGGATGGAGAGAAAGGCCGGCTTGGTATGATGGGGCTAGGGGGACGGCAGGCCCGGGCCTGCCGGGGTCTCTACAAATTGTGTCTGAAGAGAATGCAAAGGTCCTCCTGCCCGTGTGCAAAATAGAAACCGGGGTCTGCAGGCTCAGCTCCGGCCTCCTGCTCCTCTGCAGGTGCTCTGGCGTGGGATGCCCGGCTCTGGGGAGACAGGTTGGAGGCAGGCCCCGGTCAGAGATGGCTGAGGCTGGGATGCAGGTCCCTAAAGGCCCTCCCTCCTTCCCTCCCTCTTGCTGCCCAGCCTCACTCACCTACCAGATCAGGAGATTGTTGGCTGTGGCGGCAGCGGCAGCCAGGGCCAGGGTGACAGGGACACTGGTGAAGAAGGGTATGGAGGGTCCTCCGCTGCTGCCTAGCTCCCCGGTGTCACAGATCTTCGTGGTGGGCGGGGGTGCCAATGAGCTTGTGGTGCTGGTCGTGGTCTCTGGGGAGCACGGGGAGACTCAGGGCAGGGCCAAGGCTGGGTCCCCCCTCCCATCTTCTTCCTGAGGCTCACGGGTGACCACTGCACCCATAAATTCCTACCATGGACATCTAAAAAACAAGACCCCGGCACACACGCGTTGGACACGTGGGTGTGTGTGTGTGTGACAGCCAGAGAGGGTAAGCGGCCAAGGTTCCTGCCCCTGGAGTAGCAGCAGGTAGTATGCGCGGAGAACCAGGCAGGGGGGTGTTGAGCAGGCTCACCGGGGGCCTGGGCTTCGGTGGTGAGGTGTCGTGGTTCCTCGGTCCAGGGTGTGGCGTGAGCGGCCACACTCCAGTCACTCCACGTCCCAATCTCATTGTCCTTGGCTGCCACCTGGATGATGTACTCCTTTCCAGCATAGGCGTCCGTGATGGTGTGCGCCGTGCCGTCTGAAAGCTCCACCTGCCGGGGTAAGGGAATGAATCCAGGACCTCGCGCACATGCGCGGAGGAGGTGAGAATGGCCCCAGTGACCGCGATGCTGCTCCCTAAGATGCTGGGGTGCCAAGAGGAAGACGAATAGAGAGCAGTGTGATGGTAGGCTGCCTCCTCTCAGGGGGCTATGCCTAAGGTTAAGAGTTTGGCTCCATCTTGCTAACTTGGAGGCTGAGCTGCATGCATAGCCTCCAAGGGCTTGGTGCCCCACCTCTGTAAACTAGTGCTAACAACAGCAACTACGTCGGGGTTCTTATAAGGACTAAGTCCCGAGGAAAGTACCAACCAGACCTCAGCCAACACAACAGTCATTGTGGGTTGCAGCCTAGAGCCAGTGTACCCACCACCTAGCCCTAACGGGGCCTCTCCCAGAAAGATATCCACGTGTCATCGCTCTGCTTGACATAGGAAGGGGTGGGGACAGCTCCGGCATGACAGGACTGCTGCTCCATTTTCTCTTGGAGGTATGGCATCACCACACCACCCCCCACTCACTGGCCTCATTCTGCTGGTCTTCAAACTCACCGCCCCCCAACCCCCGCCACCCCACTCTCCAGGGCAGCCTGCCTGTCCGGCGCCCCTCCCAGGCCCAGGCTGGGCTCTGGTTCATCTCAGCGGCACCCGCTGCCTCATTAAGCCGCCTCGTAAACAGGGGCAGCCAGTGGGGGCGAAGGAGGGGGCTGTCCTGGGCCATGTCTGGCTTTAAGGCCTTTTTAGTTCCTGTTCCAACCTTCTCCCCAGAAAAATATGGCCTAGGCCACCTGACCCTGCTGGCCTGTTATACACGTGCATGCGTGTGTGCTGTCGGGACCACGAAGAGTGGAAAAGCTCTCATTCCTGCCAAGTCTGTGGTCTTGATGCTGGAGGTCAAGGTCAAGGTCATGCTGATATACACTGGAGCCCAGACCCTGGCTCAGTCAATCCTACTCCCAGCCCTGGAAGATGGACAGGCACCAAAAGCCCACCTTCTCATGGTGGTGGGACTCCAGTCTCCTCTGTCTATAAAGACTCCCGTTGGCTGGTTAGCTCCACCATTCTTGGCCTACAGATCTCCCCAAGTCCTTCTCAAAGGACAAAGGGGAGAGCCAAGTGGAAGAGATCAGACTGCCACCTCTCCGGTAGACTTGCGACACTACACATTTTTACCAGTAATCTCTGGGCAGTGACAATCCTAGGCCTGGACCCTCCTTGCCAGGTTGTCGCTGATCCTTAAGAGAAGGATCCTGGGTTGGAGAGACGGCTCAGTGGTTAAGAGCACTGGATGCTCTCCCAGAGGTCCTGAGTTCAATTCCCAGCAACCACATGGTGGCTCACAACCATCTAGAATGTAATTTGGCGCCCTCTTCTGGACTGCAGGTATATATGCAGACAGAGCATTCATATACATTAAATAAATAAATAAATCTTGAGAGAGAGAGAGAGAGAGAGAGAGAGAGAGAGAGAGAGAGAGAGAGAGAGAGAGAGAGAGAAGGATCCTTCAGTTAACAGGAGTTGTCACTGCCACCTACTGGCCTTCAAGCCCTCCGCTCAGTCAGCTGCAAGTGTCAGACAGACACCGCCCTCCAGCCTCCTGGCTGAGTTAGGACGCAGAGCAGGTGACAGAGGATACCCGTACTGGGTTCTGGCTCTTTCCTTATCCTTGTCCATGCCAAGACAGGTCTGTATTTCCCCCAAAGCTCCAAATGAGCTTTTTCTCTGCTCTCTCCTCTCGCAACCACACACCTGTTAGTGTCCAAGACCAAGGACAGGGAAGGTATTCTATACAAAATTCAAGTTGAAAAGAGCCACAGATCTAACCAGTTCAAATGCGCGTGAGACATGGAATAAGGCTATGGTGTGTACCGTAGAACATGCATCTTGTCAGTGTGGAGTTCTGCCACAGTGTGGTTCTTGATATGTTGGTCCCATGCATGTGTGCAGCATGGATCCTGCTGGGAGCCACGTGTGTGTGTGTGTGTGTGTGTGTGTGTGTGTATGTGTGTGTGTGTGTGTATGTGTGTGTGTGTATGTGTGTGCGCGCGCATGTTCCTGTGTGCGGTGGGCAGTGTGCCAGGTCCACTGCAAGGCGTGTGCGCTGCGACGCGCAGAGCTGCTGCCTGTAGCTCGTTAGTGGGGGAGGGGGCTTGTGAAACCAGACCCTGGTTATTAGCAATGCATTAGGCGCGGGCAGCTGGCCAGGCGGGAGGGACTCCGGACTCTGTCAGGGAACACATGAGAGTGCGAGTAGCCTTTGTGGGGGCCAGGCCTACAACCAGGACAGGCACCTAGGAATCAAATTACAGACTTTAAAGGCCAGACAGGGAGAAGGGCGTAAGGAGATGGCACTGGAGCCTGGTGGGGGTTCAAGCTGACCCCCAGGAGACAGACTGGCTTGCCTCATGGAACACTTCCAACTCTAGTCCTAGCCCAGAGCTCAAGGGCCACCCAGAGTGCCCACAGCTTGCTGGCCCTGAGCTCTTGATATGAGAACACCACAAGTCTTCATAGCCCTAGCTGCTTCCTGGAGCATTCCATCTTGTCTTGATCAATATCCAAACCCTAGCCTCTCCCCATCCTGACCCTTGTCCACTGTTTGGTTCCTAGCCCAGGCCACCACCTGACCTACGACCTTAAACTGACCTTAAAACCAGGCCTCACTCTGGGGCCCAAATAACCATCATGATCTAAACTTGCCCCCTAGATCAAACTCAATCCTAATATCTGGCCCTAACCTCTGGGCCCATCTGGAAACCCCTGAGGAGTGTGATTAGCCTGTTCTTTGGGTCCAGCACAGACCTCATGTAATGGAAGGTGCCTGGGCAGGGCTGACAGCTCTCCCCATCACCTCCCTCCCGGATCTCTTCACCACTACTCTGATATCCCTTTCTGCCCCAGGCGAAGCCTCTCGGACTTCCAATGAGTCCCCTATTGGTGCTGATGCTACCTGGGCTATAGTTCTCTCCACACTGTATTGTGAGCTCAGGCATCAGGATCTGGGCCGAGCAGGATACTCACGTGTTGCCATTGGTCCAGGATTAGAGGCCGGTAGCGCAGAAAGAACTTGAGAGGAAAGGATTCCGGGTCAGGCCAAGTTGAGGGTGTCTGCCACGTCACCTCCAGTCGACGAGGGTTGCTGGGCACTGGCCGGGCCACCACGTTTTCTGGAGGATCTGGCTTCACTGTTAGAGAGACATAGCTTTGTTAGTGTGCTAACCTCCAGGAAGAGCCCGGCACTGTCAGCTCCAGCCACTGATCAGCCATCTCTGCTGCCAACAGTTGAAGGCCACTGTGCCCCTTCCCTGTTGTCAGCTGTGGCAACTACCAAGATCAACCATCTGACGGCCACCTCTGACGCGCCCCCACCGTCACCACTGGCCGTCACTACAGCTCTCGGTAGCAACATCCAGGATCTCAACCAACTTCCACCATAACTCCATCCTCACGGTGTGTCCAACACCCCAAAGATGAAGCCTACATGATGCTCCCACCCCAATCACTGTCACCTCCATGGCCACCGAGATCAATCCATCTTTCACATCGCACATTGGCCCTGCCTGCTTTCCCTCGGTTTTTCCCCTCCCCCCCAGTTCTAAACTGAGACTGGACTCCCTCAGAAGAGGCTGGATTTGAAGGTGCGCTGCAGGTTAGTGGAAAGCTGGGGGGTCTGATGATGGCAGAGTCCAAGGGCCCAGTCATAGAAGAATAGTCTGAAGACCCAGCTGTGTGGCTTGAAGGAAAGACGGAAAGGGAAGGTGGAGTAGAGGGAGGCAAATCAGTGTCACAGACCTACAAAGGGGTTGTCTGGGATGGGCTGGGAGCAGGCAGATCCTGTCTGGACTAGGGCAAGTGCAGGCAGAGGGTCTGGATGGGATAAGAGGTGGGGAGAGGGCAGTGTCTGTCCTACTCCTGTCTCCTGTTCTGACACCTCATTCATCACAGGCCGTAAGGAAGCCATTAGCATGGGGGGGGGTGGCTGCAGCTGCGCAGGAGTCTGGCCCAGATCGCTGCCCCCCCCCTTCTCCCTGCCGCATGCTCTCTGAGCCAAAGAGACAATGAAATGAGCTGCTGGAGAAGTCTCTACCCTGCAGGTAAAGGATATCCGCTCCTACGGTCACGGCGTGTGCGAAGGCAGCATGCACGCCATGAGCATCCCCACCTGGGCTCACATACACCTCGGACACACTTCCGCACTCCCAGAGTACGCAGGGCTTCCCACTACCACCGCTGCCACTGCCACTATCACACGCACCGATGGTGAACTCGTCGAAGGTGATAGCCGTGGCATTGTGACCCAAGGCGTTGCTGACACTTATGGACACCTTGTACTTGACGGTGGAGAACAGGTGCAGGTAGCGAATGTGGCAGCGGTTCTTGAGGGTTGGGTCCTTCTCACAGACCATAATTTTGGAGCCATGCCTGAAAAGGAATGAGATCCAGGTATTCTTACCAACATCAAGGGGCAAGCTTGGGGCAGGCTAGGGGAAGGTCAAGCCCAAGGCTGGGCTTGGGTGGGGGTGGGGGTCCTTGGACTCAGGACATAATGAAGAGGGGGGGGGAGGTCAAAGGTCAGGGCTGGGACCGGAGGTCAAGAACGCAGATTACTCACAACACAGTCACGTTGAAGGTATTGGGGATATAGGTGGGGGTGGGCAGGTGCCAGCTGCAATAGAAGCCCTTGGGGTACGTGTTGGATCGGCAGCTGAGCACGGGTTCCCGCGGCGGCACTGGGAAGGTGATGACAGGGAACTCAGGGTCTTCCTGAAGCCTCCAGTCCCCTGTACTAGTGTGGGGACAGGTGGGCCCCAGAGCCCCAGCACTCCCCACCCCCCCAACCTATCATCAATGCCAAAGGTGGGGGGAGGGCTGTCAGCGAGGGTCTGAGGCTTCCCAGGCCACAGAGAGCCAGATGTTTAATTAAAGAAAAACAAGGCTGGGTGGAGGATTTGCCCCCCCCCCAACACCTGCTCAATGGAGACAGGAACTGTAGGGAGCAGGGTGGGGGTTGCGGGCCCCACCTCATCAATCACAGCACGGAGGTCATTTCTCAGGGAACTGTCTCCACCTATGTCTCCTGTCACGCTGTGTCCACTTCCAAAGGAATGCCAACGAGACAGAGGGGATCTCGGTGGCACGCTCTGCCTGCTAGGGGTGCCCTGTGCACGTTTTAGAGAAGAGACACTCCGCCTGTGGCTTCCCATGTGTGGACTGATAGAAGAACAGGCCTGGTAGCCACACAGGAGTACAAGACGGCTAGTTGTGAGCACATCCATGTGTGTACATACGCATCCATCAGTGTGTGTGACACACATGTCTCTGACATGAAGGAGTGATTGGTGACATCAACATATATGTCGCCTTTGGTCATGTCATCCATGCACGACCATATGTGAATATTTATGTGTATCAAGTGCCTGCCGGAAGAAAGAGGCTGTTCCCTTGGTGTGTTCCCTCAGCTCCCTGGCTCCGGCTGCCAAGTCTTCCACCTTAAGGAAGACTGTGACATGATCAGTGGCTGCCCTTCAATCTGGAATAAGCAGGCAGAGAGAGAGAGATACCATTTTTTGCTTGAGGTCACACAGTGACCCGGAGACAGAATTCATCTTAGAAAGGTATTATTCACCTACGTGACTACATCCGGGACATCTTTTCTGTTGTCTAACTGTGTTTTTTTGCTGCTGTGAGCACTCAGGCCAGCTGTTCCACCTTCGGGCATGGGGCAAGGCGTGAGGACAGGCAGCTCAAGTTCCTGGAAGGAGGCAGCTTCTGTGATCTGACCCAGGCGAGGAATGTCTGTGGCTCCAGGGACACGGACACCCCCCCTTCTGTACTGCTCCCCTCCCCACCCCCCTGCCTGACAGGTGGACAGGAAACGGGAGGGGGTAGCTCAGCAAGCCAGGGACAGTGAGGGAGAGTACATGTCTACAGTTGTGGAGTGGCTGTGGTGACCTTCAGGGGACTGAGGCTTCGACCCACAGCACACATGATCTGGGTGGCTTCACGCACACACCTAGGACGTATAGTCTGTGGGAAGACACAGAGGGGCCTGGGACACCAGCCCCAGAGCACACCCGGCTCTGCAGCGGGAGAGGAGGGCAGGAAGGCACCAGGAGAATGTCCCTGCCGCAGGTGGACTGTGGGCAGGGCAGCCCCCCCACCTCAGCTCGCAGGAAAGGGCACATGGGGGGTGAGGGGACACCACCTTGCGTTCTGCCCACCACTGTCTGCCTGCCCACCTTATGTTTGTCTGGTGCCATCCCGTGTGTCTGTCAAGTTCCTGCCCTATCTGCCTGTGTCTGCATGGGGGTGGGGTGGGGGTGGCCAAGGACACAGGAAGTGCCTTCTGGGGGCCTGGGGGCCAGGCCAGAGTTGGCAGCGCTCGAGGAGTAAAGGACATTCCGAGGTCGCTGAGAAACCTCCACTCCCTGCTCCTGCTGCTGCCCCCCCCTTACCCCCAGCTTCAAAGGAGAAGAGCACTGCTGGGGTGGGGTGCGGGGGGGGGGCGTCGGGGTGAACGCAGAGTCAGCTCTCTGCCGCCTGCCTGCCCTGACTGAGGAGGGCAGCGCAGGCCATGGCACTGGACTCAGCCCCCTTCCCTGGGACAAGCTCACATGTCTCCTCCCCTCGCCTTCTGTCCAGTTCCCCCTCTCTGAATGGGCAGGTCACAGGGGGGGTAGGGGCCAGGCAGGGGGTTAGTCTGTCATCTGGTTACTCCTGCCTGGCCCACGGCCCTGAGCAGAGAAGGGTTTGGTTTCCTGACAGGGACCAGGTTTCTCAGAGGGAAAAGGAGGAAAGAAAAACAAAGAAAAGGAAGAAAAGGAGTGACTTGCTGCAGCTGGAGCCCAGCTGAGGGGCCGGGTGGGCGGAGATGGGGGTGCTGTGAGAGCCCAAGTGTGAGATTGTGGGACAGGGTAGGATGGGGAGGCCCCTCTGTGAGTGTACTGCTAGCTCAGGGGGGTGGGGTGGGGGGAATGTGGGGGAGGGGGAGGCGGGGCACGGGGGGGGGGGGCGGCTTTTAAGTCACTGTGACTGCAAAGGTGGCTTCGTGCACAAGGTCGTATGAAGTGGTCAGGCTGGATGACTGGGTGACCTGGGGTGAGACTGTTTAGCCTGAGGTCGTCTATGAAGGCAAGGCTGTGTTTCTTATGTCCGCCAGTGAGCCACTGCACGCCGATGAACATGTGGCTATATGACAGAGCTCAAGTCTGAGTGCTCTTTTTTTTTATTTTTCTTCCTTGAGAAGACAGGGTCTCATTGCGTAGCCCTGACTGGCCTAGAATTCACTTTGTAGATCAGGCTAACCTTCAAGTTCAGAGATCCACTGGTCCCTGCCTTCCAAGGGCTGCGACTAAAGGCGTGTTCCACCACACCTGGCGTTCAGTGTGCTTTTCAAACCGTGGGTATAAGAAGATGCCCCGAATGCCCAACAGGCCCACTAACGGGCTGGACCTGGTATGAGCACACGTCAGGGGTGCCTGAGCAAACTCCTAGACATACGACTGTGTCAGATGCCCAGGCACCCTGAGCTCCCCTTGTGGAGGGTTCCTGAGAGGCCTAAGTGACCGTGTCAGTTGGGGCGGTATCTGAATCCCATACAGGGCCGTGTGCGTGTGTGCCTCTGCTGGCCTGAGGTTTGTTTGTTTTCCTCCTAATTGGCTTGTTTTTCCATGTCCAGCCCACCAAACCGCATGTTTTTCCTCTCATCTAGCCAGCCCGCCTGGGCCGGAGCCCCCAGCACGCATGAGGCCTGCCCGCTGGCCTACAGAGGAGGAGAGGTGTGGGCCAGGCCAGATCAGGCCAGGGTGGGGCGCGCTGACCCTTCTGCGGCAAAGCCTGCCCATGCCACACCCACACTCCTCCTGCTTGGCATTCAAGGTTCATGGCCTGTCTTAACCTTTGCTTGCTGGAATCCCTTGAGGTACCCCAAGTTCTAGGCTCTCAAACACCCCCTCCTGCCTCCCCCTCACTTCTTGACATCTCTAGCCACAGTCCTGTGGGCTAGTCTTTCCCTCCCAGGCAAACAGAGCCGGGGGCAGCAGAGCTGAACCAAAAGCTTCTGTCTTGGTGACCCTTAGAGGGAGGGGATGAACAGGAAACTGTCCATTTAAAAATTATTTTAATCTCTGGTTTGTTTTAGCTTAAGGTCGGAATGATAGGCACTGTCCAGTAAACAAACAAACAACAACAACAACAAAAAGAGATGCTACTAAAAGGAACATTGTGACCCCGTTTCCTAACTTGTTCAGTGGGAGCCGCCTTGCTGCTGTGTGAGGATTCACCTGAGAGCAAGAAGACGGAGCCAGAGGACTCAGTAAGGGGCTCCCCGGCTAAGGGGTCTTCTACCAAAACATCACCATGGCTAAGTTCCTTTGGGAACTTGGGAATAAAGCTTGTACAGGTTTGGGCTAAATATTAAATTATAATAAATAGTAATTCTTGGTCTAAAGGACCCACAAACTGCAGGCAAGGTCGCCGTGCCCTTGAGTGGCTGGCAGGAAGGATACTTTGATATTGATGCCGTCAAACCCAGTCTCTTGTTATTAACACAAAGGGCCGAGGCAACCGTAATTAATACTCTCTGTCCCTCTAACCGGTTCCTTAGACGGAAGTAAGGCCGTGAGAGCTAAGTACCTGTTACAGATGCTACCACGGCCAATGCATGGCCACCCTCCCCTGAGGGGCAAGGTCAAGGGAGTAAAGTGAGCTGTATCTAAGTGGTCTGGACCCTGGTCACAATCACAAGGCTGCAGCCATGTGGACATTTACCTCAAAACTCAAGCCCCCTCCAAAGACTGCAGCACCAGAAACTGGGTTAAGGGCAACCAGATACCGCCATCACCACCAGCCTTATTCGTTATTTTGGGAACCCAGCTGAGAAGTCAGGAGAACCGTGGAGAGATGGTTCTTCTGGTCAGCGGCCTCTTTACCGCATGAGGGCATGGAGCTAACTTCTGTTACCTGGTGCTAAACCCAGGAGGCTCTGGCCCTGCAATTCTACACAAGGACAACAGGGGTCACTCCATCCTTGGCTCACGGATAAAACATTTGGCCTGACCGCCATCTCTCCCTGATTTGAACACGGTTTGAAAATGCTTTTCCAGCCGGGCAGCGGTGGCACAAACCCTTAATTCCAGCCCTTGGGAGGCAGAAGATTCTCTGAGTTCGAGGCCAGCCAGGGCAACACAGAGAAACAATGTCTCAAAAGAGAGAAAAAGAAAAGGCTTTTCCATGGAAAGGATGTCTCCACTCCTGTATTTTCACACCCCATTCAGCCCCATTGGTGGGGGTTTTAGTGGGCGGTCCTGAGCAACTTTTCAGCCAGCATTGCACACGGTTGGTCACACTGGTCTCCGGACGAGGAGCAAGACTCCCAGATAACTTCCAGGGAATAAAAAGAACTATCTATCTTTTGGCTGTTGGGTAAATTAAATCCAAATGTGAAGAAGCCAAAGAAACAGGAATATTTGGCTCAGGAGAAAAGATGGGAGGATTTTCCAAGCGCTCACTCTGTCGGCCAAGAGCAGGGCACCTGCCCACTGGCGCCCGCATCCAGGGACCTCAGCACCCTACCTTCCCTTGACTCCTTTTAAAGATTACACTCCTCTGGGCTGGAGAGATGGCTCAGCGGTTAAGAGCACTGACTGTTCTTCCAAAGGGCCCAGGGTTCAACTCCCAGCACCCACATGGCAGCTCGCAACTGTCTGTAACTCTAAGATCTGATGCCCTCACACAGGCAAAACACCAATGCACATACAATAAAAATAAATAAATTATTTTTTAAAAAAGATTACACTCCTCGCTTCTACATTCTGTCCTGCTGCCTCCATCTTGCTATCAACCCATCACATACTGATGCTGTTCAGGGCGAAAGTTCTGAGTCTCCCTTTACAATCTCCCCTCTGTCCATCTCATCCCCTCCCAGCTGCAATAAATGACAATCCCTAAATTTCCACCCCCCATAGATGCCTGTCCTTGAACCTCAGACCCTTAGACCTACTGGCCTTCACTCTGGACCAATTGCAGGTCTGTCCCTCCCCACACCCGTTACCCCACCCCCCACCCCAGCCAGATGACCTCCACCTGACACCTATGGCAGATGTCTGCAGATCTCGCCCACACCAGTTATTTTCTGGAGAGACCTCTCTGGCCATCGAAACACTGGGCCAAAAGTGTGAGGTGATGAAAGAGCCCACAGGCACACTCCCCCAGGAGGGCCCTCCATCACTGATGGTAGGAAAGTGTCAAACACTCTAGTGCCCTTAGCCCTCAGGAGGACAGCTCGGACATGTCTTCTGCATCTCATACCCAGAGTCCCCTTACTGGTGGCTCTTGTCATCAAGAGACAACAAACACTCTGTAACTCTTTTTCTTTTTCTTTTCTTTTTTTTTTTTTTTTTTTTTTTTGAGAAAGATGTCCTGGATAGATCAGGCTAGCCTCAAACTTGCAATTTTCCTGCTTCTGCTTTCTGGGTATTGGGATTATAAGTATGCGCCATCGTGCCCACTAATACCTCCTCCTCCTCACATCGTTACATTTAGTGTGGGCTGTGCATTTGGCCTACAGCACACATGTGGAGATCAGAAGATAGCTTGCAGAAATTGGTTCTCTTCTTCTACCATGTGAGGCATAGGGTTTACCTGTGGAGCCATTTCGTCTTCCTGATAAATACTCATGTTTTTTATTAAATAACTTAACTTCCCTCTCTATTCCCTTTCCCACTTTTTTGTTTGTTTGTTTTTGTTTTGAGACAGGGTTTCTCTGTGTAGCCTCGGCTATCCTGGACTCACTCTGTAAACTAGGCTGGCCTTGAACTCACAGCGATCTGCCTGCCTCTGCCTCCCGAATGCTGGGATTAAAGGCATGCGCCACCACCTGCCAGCCTTCTTTCCCACTTTTTAAGATGTTTCCATCATGTGCAAAATAAACTGCTTGTCTTTAGAGCCTCATCTTGGACCTGGGTGTAGGGAGACCCGAGGCCAGCCACTGTCCCAACAGAGCCCACCTTTGCTTCTGTTTCTTCCTGTCTTGTGCCCAGGCCACCAGCCCTTTCTAGCCTTTCCCACCTCCTACTCATCACCAGTCCCTGGAGGCCCCCACATCCCTACTTCCTCAACTGCATTCTCTGGTCTCAGATCCTCACGATGTCTTCCGCACCTCCCGAGGCCACCTTCCTGCCCCTGCCTCGCTCCCTCCAACTTGCCTCTCTTCGCTGCCTGGACCCAGTTCTGACCATATCACTCACATCAATTTCCTGGATCATGAGCTGTACTCTGTCACTTCCCTAGGTTCCCTGTCTCCACTGTCATCAACCCAAGTGGCTCTGAGGCCTAGTCAGCTCTCTGTTAGAAATGGTGTTTCCAGCCAGGTGTGGTGGCGCACACCTTTCACCTCAGCGCTCGAGAGGCAGAGGCAGGTGGATCTCTGTGAGTTAGAGGCCAGTCTGATCTCTACTTTGCTAGTTCCAGGCCAGCCGGGTGGCATAGTGAGATCCTATCTCAAAAAAAAAAAACCACACACACACACACACACACACACACACACACACACACACACACATATATATATATATATATATATATATATATATATATATATACACACACACACACACATACATATACACACACACACACATTTTGTTTCCATATGTCTTCTGGATCCAAGTTCTCCAAGTATCTCCCACATAGGAAGCGTTCTTCCTTCCTTGAGTCCTCTCAGACTGCTCTTGAATATAATAATCTTATGCTCTATTTCCCTTCCTCAAGCACTCTCCTGTGGGAGTAGATGCGGTGAGGCCACTCCAGCAGCTCAGGACTGTGACCCTAGGGTGCCTTTCTAACCACACGCCTTGCCAGCCCTCCTCGGCCCACTGTGTCACAGGGATAAGAAGGACACGGGGAGGTAGAGCCCTCCACGGAGGTTGGATACACAAGCAAGGTGAGCAGGGCTTGAGCAAGATGAAACTCAAGGGGTCAGAGGAACAGGTTAGGGTAGGGTGGAAAAGTAAGTCAGGCTGCAGCTGTCTGTCTCTTCCCTCCCTTCCCAACAGGAAGAGCGTGTGGCCTGGTCCTCAAGGAAGGTAAGCCACCAGATAAGAGGTCAGGAATCAAAGGCAATACTTACAACCCACGTGTAGAAGGACTTGGTGGCGCAGGTGCCAGGAGTCTCGGTGGAAACAGGCGTACAGGCCACTGTGGCCCAGTTCCAGGCTCCGGAGTATCAGCTGAGAGCCATTGAGCAGGTCAGGGGCTAGGTCTGTCCCATTTACCCTCCATGTCACAGCTGCGTCCCAGCTCGCTGTCCCACACGGCAGCACCACATCTGCGCCCAGCCGCTCATACTGCACATGGGGTGCCTCTGGGGGGGGGGGGACAGGGAGGGCACAAGACAAAATTCACAGGTCACAGTCCTGCCTGGCACACCTCAGGCGAACGTGCCTGGGTGAGGCTGAAGGTGTGTGGGTGGAGAGGAACCGGGCCGGGCCTGTGCAGAATTTCTCTGTGGCTACACAAGTGTGCGAGGGGCTTCATTTCGGAACGCATGCCTATGTGCAGAGACCCTCTGTGGGGTGAGGGAAAGAGAGAGAGAGAGAAAGAGGGGGCCCATGAAGAGAGATTGTGTAGCATTTGCAAGAATCTATTCTCAGTGAAAATTCAGTTCCTCTTCAGAGTCTGGGACTTTTAGAAAGCTTCCTGACCGCTGTGATCCTAACTTCTTGCCATCAGCAAACCCCCATCCCTCCCCTGAATCACTGTTCTTTCGGCTGGAGCATCCACTCTGGTTGCTGCTTCTGCCATCCTCCCTGTGCCATGGTCTGTGTCTCCAGCTGACATTATAAAGGCAAGATGATGCTGAGCTGCACCCTCCCGGACTTCTCTCCCTTGTGCCTGTCTTTCCATCCTGTCTCCTTTCCTTATCTGCCCACCCTCCCCACGCTCCTGCCCCCACCTTAGCCATCCAGGACACGGGTAGCAGCAGCGGAAGGCTGGGAAGAAGCAAGCCCTGGGGAACTCCTGGCAGCTGTCAACTTTGTGAAGCAGAAACTGCTTGGGGTTGGGTGGGAGGGCTGGGGCTGAGGGAGTAATCTGCCAGTTCCTCTCTTGCCACCAGGAGGGGCCTATCAGAACTAAGGCCAAACCCCTGCCCTAGTCTGGCAGCCCGGGGCCAACCCGGGAGTGACAGACAGAAGGACAGAAGGAAGCACCTGCACAGAGGCAGCGCCAGGTTGAGAAGGCAGCAAGCAGGGTAAAGTCACAGAGGTAGATCCACAGGCACCGGCAGACACCCCCACCTCCTGCCCCCTGAGCCTGGAAGGGCGGATGCTTCCCTCATCCCAGGCAAAACTGTGGAGTGAGGGTGGGAGGGGAAAAGGGAGGAGGAAGGGGCAGCCGTGGCGGGGGGGGGGGGGGGGGGGGGGGGGGGGGGGGGGTTGCTGCGGGATCCCTCGTTAACACTTGTTCACATCTCCCCTCCAGAGAGCCACCCCGCTGAGTTGGGGGATTTTCAGAGGCAATTCCTGTTAACGAGCCAATTAAGTTGGGCCAGTGGCCTCTTAATTAGACTTGTTAACACCACCAGGACTTTGGGAGGGGGGGAATGATCCCTCAAGGGCCCCTCAGTCACCCCCCTCAACGCAGCCCCCTCCCCAGGACTGCCTTTCTCTGGGCTGGAACATCTGTCCAGTTTGCTGCCTCTGTCACCCTCCCTGGCCAGGGTCTCTGCGGCTGCTTCCATCACACTGCCTTGTCCCCGCCTTTGCCCCTCTTTGAGCCTCTCTGTCCCTGTCCAGAGGAGGGGGGAAGCAGGAAACAGAGCCAGCCCTGACCACTTGTCTATGGGGCTTTGGACCAGCCGAACAGAGGATGAGCAGGCGGAAGGGCGGTGGCTGGGGGCCTTGGAGGCCACAGCTGTGAGGCTGGACCAGCCTCCCCCTGACCAGAGGCCCAGTGTCCAAGAGTCAGGCCATCGAGCCCACCCCCCCCCCCTCAATCAAATAGCTCCGGCCACTGAGCCCCCTTCCAAAAACCTGGAGCTTCCAGGAAACATGCCAAGCCTCTCTTCCACACAACCTCCCCAACAGAGACGTCCCTGCATCCAGCTGCCTGAGGAGGAGGCTGAAAACTGACCGTTGGGGAGGGGGCGTGGCCATCAGGGTCTCAGGCGGCAACATATCAACACTGACCAAAAGCCACTCAGCACAAACATGGTCTCTGTATGGCCCCTTGGTACCGGGGCAGGGGGTGGCACAGCCACAGGTAAGATAAGAAGACATCTCCTGACAGCAAATACAATAGCAGTGGACTAAACACTTCCCCCATCACACATTGTCTGCCTTGGGGAAAAAAAAAAGTGGAGACACAATCTGATAGCAATGACAAAGGAAAGGCAGAAGAGACTTGCAACAACCACAGGTCTTAATGCAGAGGCAGGAGTAACAGGAAGTGACAACCGCACAGTGTCACCACAGTGACAATAACGCAACAATGGCAACCACTTCCGAGATGGCACACTGGTTTGATTGGGACAGCCCTGTAGGTGACCCTCCTGGTGTGTTGTCCATTTCAGAAATTAAACCAAGCCGCAGCAGCGGGGAGGATGGGGTTCTTGGCCCTGACGCGGTGACAAATGCTCCAACGGGATCAGCTGTGAAAAGGTTGTTAGAAGCCAGGAGGAGAGACAGAGACAGGATGAGGTCATGGACGTGGAGAACACAGGGACAGAGCTGACAGCTCCCTCACACCTGCACACACAGACTCACATGGGGACTACATGCCGGAAACAGTCCCCCCGGGTGTGCAAAGCAACTTCATTTTGCCACACATGCAGGAGGAGGATGCTTACACACAGAGCGTCAGCACACCAGCCACTTGTCACAAGGCTACAGGCATACATGGGTTCAATCCTACGGGGACACTATGCCCTATCTGGGATGGTAATGTGGGGGGGCAGGGGAAAGGAACCGTCACCTAGAGGCACAGTTACTCACAGGGACAGGGTTTCATGGACAGGGTGAGTTGTAACAAAGACAAAAACATACAAAGAAAAACAGATACTATCACACACAGGACAAAGTCTCAAATACAATGATACAGGCCAGGGAAGGGAGTTCACCCAGCTAATGCACAGCCTACAAAGAGGTAGACACACGGAGACACCCAAACACAGCCATGCTCTCACCTACACAAGAAAAGTCTCACACACTCTGAGTTGTGACTTTATGCCAGGGGCCCTGGCCATACACAGCCCTGACTTTAATGTACACAGAGACCTATATACACAACAGCAGAGGCACCTGGCAGGCCCTGCACTGATCCAGCCAGGAGCTCTGGGACTGGCCAGGCTCAATGTGGGCCTCAATTGCTAGTCTCATTCATAAGGAAGAGGCCACAGGCCACAGATGCCTTGACCCCGCTAGCTACCCTTTCAACCCACACACAGTCTGGAGGATGGTGGGAATCAGCCGTCAAGGCCTGCTAGACACCTGGGCGCTGGCGTTACTTTTTTTCATGGCCTCCCCAAGCCAAGGCAGAGGAGGCAGGACAGGATTCAACCAATGGGAAGCTTGCAGGAGACAACCTGCAAGTTCAGACTTCAATGTAGCTAAAGGGCTGACAGTCATGTTAAGAGGGGGTACATGTCCCCACCGGAAGCGGTGAAGTTCCTTGTCCTATAAGCTTATGGGGACCTCTCTAGACAACCGGTGGGGGATGGGCAGAGGTTACCATCACCCAGTCCCACCCCCCCAGCAGTCCCCCTCTCCTCTAGCCCGCTCCCATCTATCTCCATGAGGACCTACGTCTGTTTACCATCTTTGTCACTATTCTTCAAGGATAAAGGTGACATCAGAAAGAAACCAATAACAGTTTTGCCCAGTCTCTTAAATGCCCCTATACTCCTACGTATTTTATCTAAATACTTTACAGGGGCCCTATCCCCACCTCCACTCCCAGGCCCTATTCCTGTACCCTCTCCCTTCGCTTCAAAACAAATGATTCCGATCAGCATGTGTGTGTGACTGTGGAGGGCAGTACCTAGGAGACATCAATAGGTCACCCTGCTTATCGCTGCCGCACAACTACACGTCCCCTGGGTGATGCATGCATGACAGTGCTGTGGTGTACCAGCGTGACTCTCTGGGGGCATCTGTGTACAGCTGTGCCAGTGAGGACTCACGCACAGTTTTGGGAGGGAACTGGCAAGCCGCTCTCTCCCAAGCACTCACCCTGTGGACTACCATGCCTCTGGGTGTAGACCGTGGCAGCGGCAGCAGCAAGCACAGCACAGCAGGCCCATGGGACAGAAGCAGCCATCTGTTGGGAGAAACGGGTTGAGGAGGGGCAGCATGAGCCCAGGCAGGAAACCTCCTGGTGGGTTGGGGGTGTGCTGCTCTTCTGACCCCCAGGCCAGGGCACCTTGACCCCCAAACACTCTTCTTAATGGGGCTCGGAGTCCCCTATCCAGCAACGGAAACCAATATATCGGCACCTGGAGGAAGGGTTTGCTAAGATGCTACAGAACGACAACAGTGGTTTGTCATTCAGTGAGACTGCTGACTGCAGAACGTAGTCAACCGTGGATGAGTTACAGAGCCTCGGTAATGCCAAGGCCATTTTTCAAAATTAAAAAAAAAAAAAAAACAACCACCCACCCACATCTCTACCAGTGAGCTTAGCTAATTAGGTATACACACCACAAACTGAAAGGATGATGTTTTAACTTAATTGAGGGTCTATACGTCTCCAGATTGCCTTGAATATAAGGCCACCTGCTGTAGTCCTCCAGGGAGAAAGCTGAAACCTGTACGCTCAAGAGCCCCTTGGCTCTACACAGACTCCTACTGGACTCTGGGAAACTCGGGGCACCAAGACCCTGGAATGCATGCTAGGCAACTCAGATGTTGCTTCGGCTTTATTGTGTGTGTTTGTTTTTTCAGAAAGAAAATGAAGACTGTTCATACGGGAAGTCCCTATCAAGGATCCTAGACCATTCTTCACCTCAGATACATGCTTTTAGCAGCAGCCTGGGACGCCCAGCCCAGAGGAGTCAGTGTGTACATGTGTTCATGCAGGTACACAAAGTACATCCAGCACATGTCCCCAGAAGCCAGGAGGAATCTAGTGCGTGGGGGGGGGGGGGGAGGGGGGAGCTCTCTCCCCCCTACAATGTCCTGCCTCCCTGAATCCGACCAATTCCCCAACCCTGCCTGGCACATGCTCAGATCTGAGACAGGAAACCATTTTCTTGCAGGATGGGCCCTAAGTGTGACAACCTCCCTTTTCCTGTCTGAGGATAGAAACCGAGGGACTGTCAACCACAGAGAAGCAGAGCCCCAAAGATAGACACCATGGCTGCTGTCAGGCCCAGCCAGTCTCCCAGTAAACCTTGGCCAGAAATACTGCCCAAACAACCAGACACAGCCCCCAAACAATCGGCTCCACACGAGAACTGTCAGAGAGGGCATCAGACAAAGATGGACACACCCGGAGAAGCAGCCAGGAGTGATCAGAGCACAGCCAAGGCCAAAGCCAAGCCACGGCTAGCTGCTCGGCCAGACCCCAGGCGAGGAAAAGCAACAACTTAGGCAAAGAAACCAGCGGCAACACAGCCAGGGAGACTCTGACACACAAGCAGGGAAAGTGCTAGACACCAACAGGCGTACACTCAGACAAGAAGCTAGAGAAAGAACCAGAGCCTCAGCCGCCGGATGCTCAGTCAGGAAGTGTCCGCACCACCGAAGACACTGCCAGAGGAGACACTGTATCAGGGATACAGTCAGACGCTCTGCCAGGGACGCTGTCAGGGACACAGCCGGAGATAGCATCAGAAATACTGCCAGACACACAGCCAGAGGAACGGACACACTGCCAGGTACGCCTAGAGGAAGCGGAGAGGAAGGCGGGCATCGGCTGCTGCAACCAGGGTGGGAGTAAGCCTGACTTCCTGGGAGCTCCGCTATGGGAGAGGACTTTCCACTGCCTTCTGCTGCCCTCCGCCCACCCCAGATTGCCCACCTCCTCTGAGCCTGCTTGTCCTTATAGCCATAGGCACAGGCCCTTTCTGCTGCTGTGGTCTTGACCCCTTTCCACGTCAGTGACTCTAGGGCCTTGGTCGCCTTTTGGCCAGCTTCCATAGGACCCTCATCTTCAGGTACTCCTCAGGAGGTTAAGACAATGAGCCAGGACACGGAACCAGCAAGCTACAAAATGGGTCCCGAGTCGGCTGGAACACAGAGCTGGTTCTGGAGAAAAGGTGACAGGCTGCCACCCTGCCTGGTTCCCTCCATCCTTGCCTTGGAAGGCCTTTAGCTACCCCTCCCCCCAATCGCTGCCATCTGTCCATACTTTTCTCCTAGGTCCTATACCTCAGTGCCAGTCCACTGACCACCACCTGAGAACAAGAACCAGGACACATATGGGGCAGGGGCGGCGGGGTGGGGTGGGGTGGGGTGGTGAGGTGGGGTGGGCAGGCAGACAGGTAGACCAGCAAGCAGAGCGGACAGAGGTTAGACCCAGAGGGAGTGTCAGAGCAAGAGAGGAAGGAAGGCCTCTGCTCTCTGCTCCTTCTAGGTCCTCAGTGGGCTAGAGGGGTAGATAGCCAGGACAGGAACACAAGCATTCTCCCCAGCATGTATACACACACACACACACACACACACACACACCACACACTCACACACATACACACACCACACACACACACACCAACACACACACTCACATACACACACCACACACTCACACACATACACACACCACACACACACACACCAACACACACACCACACACTCACACACATACACTCACACACATACGCACACCACACACACACACACTCACATACACACACCACACACTCACACACACCAACACACACCACACACTCACACACACCACACACTCACACACATACACACACCACACACACACACCAACACACACACCACACACACACACACCAACACACACACCACACACTCACACACATACACTCACACACATACGCACACCACACACACACACACTCACATACACACACCACACACTCACACACAAACACACACCACACACTCACACACATACACACACCACACACTCACACACAAACACACACCACATACTCACACACATACACACACCACACACACACACCAACACACACACCACACACACACACACCAACACACACACCACACACTCACACACACCACATACTCACACACATACACACACCACACACTCACACACACCACACACTCACACACATACACACACCACATACTCACACATACTACACATCCCACACTCACACACACGCCACACACTCACACATATACCACACATCACAGACACTCACAGACACATACTCACACACACACACACCACACACATACCACACACCACACACTCACACACCACATACTCACACACACCACACACACATCACACACACACACACTCACACAGTCAGGCCCCCACAGGGGGAGGGGAGTCTTCTTCATCAAAGTCGCCTCCATCAGCCCGATGAGTTACTGTAAGGGCCGGGCCCTGGGCCAACAGGGCTGCAGCCACAGGAGACGGGTGCTGCTGAGAGCTAGTGAGCTTAGCTAGTGCTGCAGAGAGTGGGGGTGGGGTACCAAGACAGACACTGCAGGGTCTGGGCACACAGAAATGGGTAGGAGAAATTGGCATGGTGAGGCAGAGTGCTGAGTGGATGCTTAAAGGGACAAGGAACAGAGACAGAAGTAGAGGTAGAGACAGGAGGAGGAAAGCGGGCACACCGGGAACTGCAGATACTCCACAGCAAATGGAAAGACAGACACAAAGGCTCTCTCTCTGTGCCCACCCTCAACCGTCTCCAGGAGCCTGTGTGATGACTCTAGCTGGAAGTGGGCAGGCAGGCAGTGCAGCAACCGGGACTGATAAGGTGCAACAGCCAGCATGTTCTTCCTGAGCTTGGAAGGATCCTCACTGGGCGGGGATCTAAAAGCCCACTCTTTTTTTTTTTTTTTTAAGCCCACTCCTTAGGTGAAATAGAGCCTCACCCCTCTGTTTCTGCTGATGATAAAAGCCAACAAACAAGCAAGCAAACAAACAAAACCTCAGAGCAGTTTCACTCCCACATATCCTCAAAGTCCCAATGAGGCCCACTCCCCAAGTACGGAGAGCGAAGCTGGGGGCATCCAGAACAGAACACCACCTCCCTGGCCTCCACTCGTAACCAATTCCTATCTCGAGGCAAACAGCTCCTTTCTCAGGAATTGTTCCAAGTCCATACTCCAGGACTCTCAGGTAGATCTGGACGACAAATGGCATACAGCCCCAGAGAGGAGTGCACACTGGCCGAGGGTCCCTTATGGGTCACTCAAAGGAGTTATCACCAGGGAGCCCAGACGGCATGAAAAACAGCCCAGTGCCCTGCAGCACAAGGTTCCCAGCCACATGGAACACCAGTGTCATCATTATTTATGCATACAAGTCACATATAAGACAAATTTTAGGGCTCTAATTTAGTGTCACTGTCCCACTGTGACACTAAGACACACTATCACACGGTGATAAGTCAGAGAAAATGATACAATTGTACTGTTCACAGTGACACACGAGGATGCTGACAGTCATCACAGTAACAATGTTGTGGTAAGTGACAATCACAATGACACCAACAACGCAATGACACCAGTTGGGATGGATACAGTCACACAGAGTAGCACATGGTGACATAAAGATGTTGACAGACTCAGTGCCATACAGAATGATACCAGTTCACAGAAAGGCTATCACCCATGAAGGCTGACAGTCACCATTAGTAAACTGCCAGACACAGTGACAAGCTACAGACTTGGGGAATCTCAGTTATCCAGTTTTGGAGTCTGGTTTAGGATTCGGGACTCCAAGACCACTCTTACCAGCCCAGCAATGTCCCACTTGCCCTATGTCCCCACCTCATTTGCCTAGCTAAAGGCACGGTCTAGAGGTGCTCTTTGGAAAGTCCTTACTATACCACAGGCAGAAGTTTGGGGAATCCCTGTCTGACAACAGGTTGGGCTGGGGGTTGGGAGCACTGCTGACTGGGCCTCACCCCCAACTATGTGTGAGTGTTGATCTGTGATAGCCTGTCCTAAGCTTCGGGTGGAGGCTGGTGTGGGGGTTAGGAATGTGCATTCTGGCCTTGACAGTGAAGGAGAAGGGCAGCCTCCGGTGACCTCAAAGCAAGGTTGCCAATCCACCTCCAAACTGGGTAATTGAGACCCAGTGGTCACTGGCCAGGATTCCTTGCACTGCCTAGTGCAGGGCCGAAGTGACACTTTCACAGCTTCCAGTCCCCCCTTGACAATTCCGAACTCAAAAATCCCAATAGAGAGGGGCACCCTTTGCCCCCCGGGTCCTCACTTCTACCCCCACCTTCTCATAGCAGCCCTAAGGGCCCTATGTATGGGCATGAAGCAAACACTTGAGACACCGATTCAGATGCCTGGGATGTCAGCAAAGCCTCGGACCTGTGGAGAAGTTAGTCCTGGCCAAGGGGGAGCTTGGGAGAGACAGGGCAGGAAGCTCCAGGGAGGAGGAGGAGTCTAGGCTGGGAGGCCCCCAGATCCCACCAGGCCTGGACAGCCTGGACAGTGTGGGTGGCGAGGGCTGATGCAGAGGCCTGAATGGTTCACAGGCTGGATGGGGAGAGGACCAGGCCAAGAAGGGAGGCCTGGCTCCTGGCAGTTGGCCTGCAGGTCCCTTCACCACAAGGGGGAGGATGTGGGTAGGGGACCAGCTCCTGGGCTACAGGCTCCCACTCGACAGCAGTAGTGCCCTCCCATCTTGACTCTTGCCTGTAACCCCTTCCCTCCTTTGAATCTACACCTCCTCTCCCTCTCATCTCTTGGTGCCACCACCTCACGTGACATAGGACCAAGAAGTTGTGACTGAGGTTGGGATTCGAGGAGTCTCGTTCTCCTCCTGGGCTGCCATAGCCCCTCCTGCTATTGGGCAAGCCTCAGTACTCCCAGGGAAAGGACCCCCTGAACTAGTGCACATGCCCCCCCCCACCCCGCTCAGAAAGGGTAGGATAAACTGAGCACCAGTGGGAGGGGTGGCAGGAGGGAGGCAGGGGGAGCAATCTCCCAGCGCTAGCCGCTGGCTGAGGTTGTGGAAAAGGAGGCCGCCCAATGTGAGTGAGTTGGGGGGTGGGGGTGGGTATCTGCACCTGCTGTTGTGACCTCCAGAGCCGGAGATGGGGGGCCTGTGGCGGGGGACACACACAGATTCCGATGGATTTTGGCAGCAGCATGGACTCTAAGCGCTCACACTCCCCCCAACCCCCAGCCTCTCGTACCGTGGGGACCCTGAGTTCAGCATGTGCGTGCCCTGCTTGCTGCACGTGTGTACAGACGTGTTTGGGGAGCGGGAGGGGGGCCCCTCCTGTGATGGGCCTGGCTGAGCAGCTGGGGATGTGTCCTGGGAAGATGGGAATCTCCCCACCAGCCTGTGCCCACAGGTGGAGGTCCACTTGGAGCCCTGGAAGCTGTATTCAAGCAGCCCCCTAGATGTGGAAGGTCTGGGCTTTTTTCTTCGGAGGACTCCAGCCCTTGCCTCTTGCATGGAGACAGGTGACTTCACAGCCTCTCTTCAGGCACATGCTCTGGACAGCTTCACAGAATCTGAGGCAAAAGTGACAAACTCCCTATGCCCCAAGCCCAGTCTGCAGTTTTTAGAATTACCAGGGACGGGGCACTCCTCCACCCAGAAAAGCCCAACATACCAGTCAGGGGAAGGCCTGGGAGGGGCTGTGCGTTAAATGGGAGGGTTAGACAGCCCAGAATGCCATGCTCCCTGGGGGATGGACGAGGCAGTATGGGTGAAAGAGACTCTCTAGCTGGGGTAAGAGGTAGGAAAAGGTCTTCAACAAGTTTGGAAGCAGGAATGAGATGGCAGGGCAGTGTCTGTCCCCCACAGACACAGGATGGACAAAGTAGCTTTTCAGACTTGGGGCCCAGTTCAAAGGACTGTTTGCCTCAGCATTTCTACCATCCCCCAACCTTCACCTCTGCCAAATCACTGCTAAAGTACAACGCACTCTTGGCAGGGCGTGGTAGTCCACGCCTTTAGTCCCAGCACCGGGAAGGCAGAGGCAGGCAGATCTCCAAGGCCAGCCTGGCCTACATAGTGAGCTCCAGGACAGTCAGGGCTATGTAGAGAGAACCTGTTCAGAAGAAGAAGGAGGAGAAGAAGAAAAAGAAGGAGGAAGAGGAAGAGAAGAAGAAAAAGAAGACGACACACACACTCTAACACCAGCAGGACATGTGAAGCATGGGCTTGGAACAGGAAGAACTGAAGATGGTCTTTTTGGCAGAGCCAGCGCTGGTGTGTGGGGGGGGGGGGAGACGTCTCTTTCTCCTTATGGAACAATGTTCTGTTTTCTCTGCCCCCTTAACACGCACGTGTGCCATGCGTGCTGCTTCTGCGGAGCCTTCTGCTCTGCTGGGTGAGAGCAAGCCATCCTCCCTCCCCCCGCTCCCTGCTTTTCACAATCTGTTCCTGATGGTAAACACAGGCATAAGTACACACACACACACCCACATGTTCACACACACCCTCAATTCAGGGTGACACAGGACCCAGTGTTCACCTCAACCCAAGACAAAGCACACACTAGAGACTTTCACAGCCACCCAGAAGACCTTCCCAGGGCTCCGATCTTCACACACACACACACAGAGGCATCGCCCTGCAGACACACAGACTGTCTACAGTCATGGCCACATATGATCACTCCCCTGTGGACACTGCTGCCACATGCTTCATACATTGGTGTGTACACACACACACACACACACACACACATTAGTCACAGTTGCACACAGAGACTCCCTCACACAGACCACTTCACATATGGATGTCATCACACTCAAAGCCGGCAACCTTCCACACAGACACAGCTACCTCCAGAAAGCCAGGGCTCCCTAGTCCCTTTCAGCTCGCCATACTCGCAATGGGAAATACACAGTCGCCATGACACTGAGCTGGAACCTGGCTGCGCTTCAGGAGAGGAGGTGAAGCGAGTGTCTGAGGAGCAGCTTCGCGTCTTTAGAAGGTGAAGAATGACAGTTATTTCCCAGTCAGCTCTGCCTTCCTCCCATCCTGCTTTCAACAACATTATGGGATGGAGGGAGATCCAGGAAGGCTGCAGGGGTGAGCAAGGCCTGGGATGAGAGATGGTGGCGCTGGTAATAGCACATGCCAGAAAACAACAAACAAGTTGACCTGTACTCCACACCCTACTGCCTCCCCAATTTCTCCAGGCTAAGAAGCAACAGTTCTCGGCCTGTCTCCCCACTGACCGTCTGCGCTCTGTGCTCCTGACTTGTGCTGAAGTCATGCAGATGGCAGGCCTCCATGCAGCCCCGGCAGGAGAGAGGAAGGAAATGAACAATGCTTTACCTGAACAACCACACCCAAGCCTGTCATCACTGTCAGGAAAAAGAGAGGAAGAGACAGGTGCCCAGCAGTGGACAAAGTAGGTGCTCACCTAACTAAGTACTAAGGACAAGAGTCCTAGCGTGCCCTTGGCCACTGCAGTTCCACTCCCAGCCCCCATCACAGGATCTGATATTAGGTCCTAAGGTGCTATCCAGACACAAAGGAATCCAGGCTGAGCTGGCCAGTCCCCAAGCCTGGAACAACTCGATGCTGCTGACAATCTTAGTGCTTGCAGGCCACTCTAGTTGTAGCAGTGGCCCTGATACCTGCATCCCATGAAGAAGAGCCTGTTGCACACTCCCTGGACCAGGCATGACAGCAAACACCAGGCACAATACCTAAGGAAACTAAGCCTGGCATGGACAATCCCAGAAAAGCCAGGTGATCACCAATTGAGGAAAGCAGAAGAAATCAGGCTGTGGGAAATATGGGAGTCTAGGTGACAATGCCCCCCAAAGAAGGTAGTCACTGCAGGCAAATGAAGCCAGGTACTGGGGACTACAGTGAGCTTGGGAGGTTTGGACAAATAAGGCCAGGCACTGAGGACTACAGAGAGCTGAGAGGTGTGGACGAATGAAGCCAGGCTTCGGGGATCAGATAAAACTAGGCAAGAAGCCCACAGGATGTGAGAGAAGAGAGATATCAGGAACTCATCCCCCTGTCTAGATGTCACCCCCACACCCTAGGCCTCTCTCTCGGTAGCCCCCTCCCCCAGGCCAATGGACACAGCCAGAGCCCCCTCCCCTCTCAGAGGCCTGGTCCGCCGGCAGCCAATGGGCCCCGGCCCCATCCCTGAGACCTCAGGAAGTCCCAGTCCCTCCCACCCGCTGCTGAGGCAAGGGGGGCTGGGGAGAAAGCGCAGAGAAGAGAGACAGCTTGGCAGGGGGAGCGCCGAGCAGCCGCGGGGGGCGGGGGCCGAGGAAGGAGCGGGAAGCGCCGCGGCGGGCTGGCGGGCTGGCGCGGGGCGGGGGCGTCTCCGCCGCGGCAGGGCGGCGGGGTGACAAGTTCTCGGCCCCGCGGCCGCGCGCACTGACCTGGGTCCCCGCGCAGGCGCCCGGACGGTGCTCGGCGCTCCGTGGGTCCGCCCGGTAGCCTGTGGGCATCGGTCCCCGGGGCTTCCCCCCCCCCGAGGGGCCGGGCCGGAGCGCCACGGCCGCGCCGGAGCCAGCGGGCGAGTGAGAGGGCTAGAGGGCGAGCGGGGCAGCGAGCGGGCCAGGAGGGGGAGGCAGCGCGCCGGGAGCCGAGCGAGCGAGCGAGCCGAGGCAGCGAGTGAGGGACGGCATGCAGTGAGGTCATCCTTTGAATCTAATTGTCTGAGTCAGGAGGAGATGTGGCACTTGATGCTGGGGGAGGGGCGGGGAGGGGACCCTCGACAGAGCCGGGGGTGTTAGGCCCCGCTCCCCCCAACCCGCGGCTTGGATGCGGGACTCGGGGCTGACCTCTGCTGCCTGGGTACCAGCCAGCCAGCCAGCCAGGAGGCGCGCGACTCAGTCCCAGCTCTGGGCCACCTTCCTATTCTCTTGGGAGTGATGGGAACCTGCCTCAGCCCGGGTCATCTTTCCACATTTTTTTAAGGGAATGGCAAGACACCCACACACACACTCCCCGTCATATTCTGCCCTCGAGAAAGAAGAGGGGGGATGTCAACCCTCAGTTCTGCACTGTCTCTGTGCACTTCAGGAAAATGGGCCTGGGACTCTTCTCCCAAGTTAACTACCTGCACTGGGCATCTGGTGGAATCTAGAAACTGAGTTCTATTCAGTGCCTTGCTCACCGGGAAGGACGGTGTGCAAAAGCCACATGTCGTCTTCCATTTCAACAAACGCACATCCCCAACCCCCCCGACACACACACACACACACACACACACACACACACACACACACCTTGCTCTACTTGCCCAAGCCTCATTCAGGAGGGCCAAGAAGGGCTAGTCTCCAGAAGTACCAGCAGGAAGCTACCCAAACGACTCAGCTGCTCAGACAGCAGCGGGGCAAGTCAGCAAGTAGGCCTTGGGCTGATCAGGCTCACACACCCATGACTGTACACAGGAGCACATGCACACATTTGCACACGCGGGCGGGCTCGGGGGACGGACCAGGCGGCTGGGGATGCTCTCACTGAGGGGCCACATGCCCCTCCCCTCGCCCCCATGGGGGAGGGGTGATAAATATTTAAGGGGCTTTTAGCTCAGAAGGGGCTGAAGCCGAGTTGGGGGGGGGGAGGGAGGGGGATCCACGCTGCCTGATTAATGGGGTTACGGGCTTGGATCAATCTGTCCGCCTGCCGCTCCCTCCTTCCCTCCTCCTCCCTCCCTCTGCCTAATGCGCTTTATCAGGAGACGTTTTTCTGACTTGGCAGCGTCGGGCGTTTTAAATAGACCCATTTAGAGCTCGGGTTGGGGGAGAAGAAGGGGGAGGCAGAGGGAGACAGAGATTGAGACCGGCAGGGAGACAGAGACAAATAGAGAGAGAGAGAGAGACACGCCCGGAAGAGAGAGACAGGGGAAGTAGGGAGTGGGAGAGAGACAGAACTGAGAGGAGAGGCTGAGATGAGGGTAGGACTCCCATGGATGCTGAGATGAAAAGAGGTGAGATGGGAGGCCAAAGGAAAGGTGGGGGCTGCAGAGCAGAAACAAACACAAAAAGACAGAGAGAGGAAAGCAGGCACCAGCAGCCGGCGGGAACCCAGAGAGAGAGGCTGTCTGCAAGGGCTGAGTGCTAGCCTGAGAGACAGCAGATATCTTTTATTTCCAAAAACAGTTTTTCATCCACTTTGTTAAATTAAAAAGCTGTTTTTAAAGTGGTGCAGGAGGTGCTGCTGGGGAAGGGTGGGTGGAACTGCCAAGCCCTCCCTCCTCAGTCCTCAGCCCCACAGAAGCTGCCTCAGCCTGAGCCCCTGGGGTGTCTCCAGCTCCCCTGCTCTCTGCGATCCTCTGAGATCCCCGGGGACAGGGTCAGGGCATCTGAGCTACTGTTCACTGGCAGGAAGACCTTCCTGCTGTCTGGCCTCCGTCCCTCTTGCTGCAGGGAGTACATTCTTCCTCCTGAGCACCACCCTCTCTCCTCAAGCCTCTTTTCCTAGCTCCCTACAGTGCTCCCAATTTGGGGGTACCATTTTCCATACTCTTATGGCTGGCCTGTTTTCCTAGGCTATATCCCCAATGTATATCCTCAGGTATGCTCCAATAAATAGCATCTATTATCCTGTGAATCCATTTTGTAGCACCTCCCAATTTGAACCTCTAACCCAGACTCCCCACCCACCCACCCGCCCCATGCCCTTAGGCCCTCTGGGAAGAGCCGGGTTGGAAAACTAACTTACACTGCAGCCATCTTTTCCTCCTTCCTCTTCTGGACCCCTGACCCATCTAAGCTCCCCTTGAAGGCCATGTGCCAGCCTGAACTATCCCACCCCATCCTTAACAACACTCACTCCTACTTTTGAAGGGTCCCCCTCCTGGCCCCTCCTGGGGCCCTGCTGCCCTAAGCCGGGAAAATGGCCAGTCTGTTTGGGATTTGAGATGAAAAGCACAGCCGGCCTTTGTGGGCCTCTGGCCTTTGTGGGCCTTTGGCGGGTTTTGGACAATAGGCCCTTCCGTTCCGCTCCAGTGGCTCGATTCCTTGGATGCCCTCACCCTGGGGCTGCCAATCCAGGGGCCTTGCCTGCTTCAGTGAGAGGCAAAGGGAGTGAGATGCAGCCCCACAGCTGGCCCCAGAAGACTGTGGACCTGCCATTCCATCTCCTTCAAGCTCAGCTGCTTCCTTGATGGAGCCAGAGAGGTGTTTTAGGGCCAGAGATGGAAGCAAAAGACATGGAAACGGCAACAACAACAAGAAAAAAACCCACACATGCGTGCGCATGCACACACATGCACACACAGATAGGTGCACACACACACACACAGAAGGTATTGCCTTTCCTACATTACAGTGGATGAATCTCTTTCCTTTTCTGGGTCTAAAATAGGGGTGTGAAGAGCCTCAAGCCCATGGGCCTCAGGCCTGCAGAGACAGGACAGGGGAGCCGAAGGAGAGGATCTCAGGCCTTTCATTCATGCCCTCCCCAAGCCCTGGTGCACCTGTCTGGTGCCCCAAGACTGACCTGCTTTGTCTGGGCTCCCAGCACCTACCTTGTCACCAGCAGACGTACTCCAAGCACATCAATATTATCCTTTTCTCCAGACCAAAGTCTTCCCGGGACTTCTAAAACCAAAAGGGATGATGTGGCAAGGCTGGGTTCTAGAAGGGCAAAGGACATACATCAGGTCACAGAGAAGCCACAGGTCCCTCTCGGAGCCCATCCATCTTCACACGCCCACTGGGGAGACTGGCACCTCAGTGTTGCCGTCTGTGAAATGGAAACAGTGAACACTGTTTTAATGATGCAGCACTGGGTGGTGGGAGGTGATGGTCTGTGCACACAACTAGGCACGCATGCTTACCTAGCATGGGTTCCCCCAGCACTGTCCCCCCAAAAGATAGCTGCTATTATCATATCTCTGCAAGAAGCAGATATGCCTGGAAGAGGAAAAAGCAGAACAGTTTTCCTCTACCACTTCCTTGCTGACTTCAGTTATAAACCACAGGAACAAAAGGCACAAGATAGGCCTGACGCCACTCATACATACACACCACGGATTCAACACAAGCAGCGTTCGGACAGATGTCCAGGATAGACACACACATCACGGGCATCGGCATCAATGCCCACCATCCTCATGTCCCTCCCACTATGATTTGCAGAGCATCCATCCTGTCCCAGGAAATGTGTATGCAGCCTTATTTGCGCTATGCCCTCTCTTCTTGGTGATCTCTTCAAGAGACAGGTGCTAATGTTCTTGCCACTTGACGGCTAACAAGAAACAAAACAAAACAAAACAAAAACCTGGCATTCAAAGATATCAAATAACTTATACAAGACTGTAGGGCTGATGGCTCCTGGAGCCTAGAATGGAGTCAGTAACCCCCCCCCCCCCCAGGCTTTCTTTCCATACCAGTTTGCCTCTGTAGCTCTCACCCACTTACATGGTGCTTTTCCAGGGACAGGAACTGCTAGGGTTGTTTGTTTATTTTTGTAGTGCTGGGGACTGGACCCATGGTAGGTGAGCATTCATTCACTGAGCTAGATCTGCAGCCAGTCAGCCAGCAACTGCTCAGATCCTTGGCTCAGCAGACTTTACATTAAGTCCATAACTGACTTCTGACTGCCTCCCAACCCCCTGACCCACACACACTCACACACAGGCTCTCACCATGTAGAACAGACTAGTCTAAAACCCTCACAGGTCTTTAAAAGCTGTGCCACCACACCCAGCTTGACTTACATATATCCTTCCTTTATTTTTTTAGTTACTTATTTTACTATTTTATGTATACAAATGCTTTGCGTGCATGCGCGTGTGTGTGTGTGTGCGTGTGTGTGTTTTGCCTATACATCATGTGAGTGTGGTACCTTCAGAGGCTGGGGGTGGGTGGGTGGAGGTGTTGGATCTCCTGGAACTGGCGTTACATGAGTGGTCATGCGGGTCTTGGAAGTCAAACCTGGGTCTTCTTCGACAACAGCATGCTTTTATTAACCACTGAGTTGTCTCTCTAGCCCTAACTTACATTTAAAAACAAAATTTCAGGTCATGTGTGTGCATGTGCCGAAGTGCATGCAGCACACACATGCAGGAGGCTGCAGAAGTCAGCAAAAGTCTTGGATCCCCTTAGTTGAAGGTACAAGCTATGTGGGTTCTGGGGCCTGAACCTGGGTCCTCTGCAAGAGCTGAGTCATCTCTCCAGCCCCTTTAACTTGTATTTTTGTGCTGAGTCATCAAAGCAGCATTCTGAGGTAACCTTATTTCTATTCGGTAGTGAGAACACCCGAGACAGCAAAAGCAGCTCTGCCCAAATCACACAACTGGCTGCTGGCAAGGGCCCTGGGAATTCAGGGATATGGAGATGCCACCATGAAATCTAGCCACTCAATAGATCCCCTCACCTTCTACAAGCCCCCAAGAGACAGTCAGGGTTTAACTGCTTCCTCAACAGGTCCCGGGATAAATCTGCCAAAGGTATGATTAGGGCCCGAAATGCGCGCTCATGAGAAAGGAAAGGGACTCTGTCATGGAATCTTGCCCAGAAACCAGAAACATCGCTAACCAGAAAAGGCCAGTAACTAAAACAGTGTGTTAGAGAGACAGGCTGGCTGGCGGTGACAGATACCAACACACCAAGACACAGGCCCAGAGAGAGGGAGATAGAAGGAAGGCAGACACACATCACGCCAGAGCGTGGCAGGTAGCCTGACAAAGAGACAATAGCAGTGGAGAGGGGACAGGCTAACATGAAAACACAGACAGATACACGCTGATATGTGGACAAATAAACAAATACAGACCCAGCTGACCTTCCCAAGTTTAAAAAAAAAAAAAAAAAAAAAAAAGCAAGCTAGGCCCGAGCTGTGTGTGTGGCATGTATGTGCGTGTGTGTGTTGGGGGGAGCATACAGTATCGCTACGCACATTACACCAGCTGCTTCCAGCAATTTCATCTGATTAATAATAAATGCCCTGTAATTACAGCTGCTCCCCCAGCCCTTCTTCCTGTTTTTTGTCAGCTACCGCCAGGCCAGCTCCCCTCCCTCCCCACCACGGGGGGGGGGGGGTGTGTGGTGGGGGGATGCTTGACTGTCTTCTTTCTCACCTGCAGCTCTCTAGGAGACTGAGAGAATGTGCAGCTGACAGGGCCAGATCCCCGCTTGGCAGGGGGCTACCCTGCTCTCTAACTTGGATGGATGCCCCTTCAAGACGTCAGCTCACTTGGTTTCACTCACAACTCTCCCACCACCTGTGGGTAACCCTAGCCCTAATATGGGCTGAGGGGCCATCTGGGCCTGAGATATATGTAGGTGAACTCTCATCGCCTCTACCGTCACTCTCTTTCCATACACACCTTGGAAACCCAGAAGCCTCAATGGAAAAAGGCACCAACCAGTTCAACAGATAACTGTCCCCACCACCACCACCTTCTATCCCATCACACCAACTCCAAACATCCCAGTCTCTTACCATTCTTAGGCCCTCCGGCTTTGGATGCTGGGAGGCTCTGGTCCCCCACTCCTCAGTGCCACCCTGCGCTCTTCCCCCCCTGCTCCCCCCCTACTCCCCCACCCCTCACCCATGTGCCTCCCAGCCTATCTCCTTCCAAGCCTCCCCCCTCTCTATCAGAATCAGCTGCGGGTCTGTGCTGATCTGTTTCTAATCGCTGGGGCCTGGTTCACGCTTGGCCCCCCCCCCCCCCCCCCAATATTGATTCCATTATTTGGAGAGACATTGACGTCAGGGGCCTGGATGGGTGCCAAAACCGCCTTCTCTCCAGGCCTGGGCCGGGGCTCAGCACCCCCTCTCCACCCTCACCCCCCAACTCATCCCGCAATTTCATGGAAGGGCTTGGAAAGGTCAGCTCATGGGCCAAGGTCACGCGGCATCTGCCTTCTGATATTGGACTCTTCTTGCCTTTTTGGGGGACCACCACCACACAGTGTAGTTCCTCCTCCTCCTGTGGGGAGGGCCCACACAAAGGCCTGAGGTCAGAAGTGAGGTAGAACTCTGCAAAAGGTGGTCTTAGGCCCTTGCATGGAGGGGGTAGGGATGGGTACTGCTCAGAAGAGGGCACTTAGGAAAAAGGCTATGGACTTACCACACGCTTGCTCGGAACCTGAAAAGGTGCCAACTGACTGACCGCTTGGTTTTTAGTTCTGGAGCTGGGATGCCCTCAGCCTGCTAAGAAGGCAACTCCCTGGAGTATTTAAGATCACCAGGAGCCTTGAGTGCTACTCACCCACACAGCTGATTTTTTTTTTTTAAGCAAACCTTAGCTCTGTACAAATCAAAGGTTCTCTGTCTCTCCTGCATTTCCCACCCGAGCTTGCCTCAGTTTCCCCCTCTCACATTTGCTCCTAGCCTCTCCTTGGAGATGCTCACCATAATGTGGGCATGCGAGTCTCTCCTTTTCTCTCTCCAAGTAAGGCGCAGCCATGCTGCCCGGGCCTCCACCAGCCACTCCTGGGATCTGGCAGGGCTCAGCGTTTTTAGGGCCCAAATACTGTGTTCTCAGACAAACATTAATAACCGACACAGACAGTCCACCCTGCCTGAGGCGGCTCCTCGGCCTCGGAGCTGAGCTCTGGTGACTTGGATCTGCAGAGAGTGAGGGACACACTGGACACTAAAGGGGAACAGAGACTTGTCCATCTTCAGGAAAGTCACCAATGAGGGGAGAGGGCAGGGTGTCCCCCCATCATTGCCTCAGGACCAGTTACCCCTGCTTTGCTCACCCACACCTCTCTAAGGAAAAGTCTCTGACTTCCACCCTCATTCTCTGAGCGAAGGGAAGCTTTTCCTATTTCTAACTTGCAAATCACCCACAGACCCTTTGAACCAAAGTGGGGTGCAAAGAGGAGCTCTTGCTCCTCAAACCTTAAGCCCCAAAGGCTCTCCTCTCCAGACAACCATGCCTCAACGTTGAGAATTGACTTCCGGCCAAGCACTGGGACCGAAATCCTGCCCACAAGAAGCCACTTGTTTGATGGAAGAGAAAAAGCATGTTCTGCTACTATATGTCTTGTCTATGTCATAGGCAGGGTACAGTGGTGAGTGAGGCAGACCCAGAACCCATCTGAGTTCACAAGCAATGTGATCACCTTACTGAGCTATGCGAGGAAAGAACACCCAGGGGTATGATTGGACGCTGCTGCTGCCCTGAGTCTTCAGAACTCTGTCCCAAGTTCATAGACACTTCTGTATAGACAGGCCTTACTGGTTACCTCAGGCCTCAGGGCAGCGCCACTGCCTAACTTCAGTGGTTTCTGCTGTCGCCCTAGGCCCAGCTGCTGGGTCTACTGCTAACTGCCACATCTGTTCCAGTTCCTCTTTTCACCCTTTGGCTGCCAGAGCTCCTGCCTCTGGTGACACCCCCCCTCAACCCAGTGCAGTTGCATGCTTTGGGGGTTCCCTTTGCCTGTTGCAAATATAAGGGGGACAGCGACCCCCTTGCTCTCCACCCACAGTTCCTCCCCACCCCACAGGAAGCCAGAGCACAAGTGGGTGTGGTCACCCAGGGCCACAGGGGTCTCCGCAGTTCACCTTCACCCCCACACCCCATAGCAGCTCTGGAGGAGAGGGTCAGTTCATTTCACCCTTCTTGCTTTCTGGACCCCCTCCCCAAACCAAGCACACATGGTGCCGTTGCCCCCCCCCAAACCAATCTGCATTTCAAAGAAAACCCATTCCATATGTTTCCGATTCATTTACACTTCAACTCGTCATGGGGTGGGGGGGTGGGCGGCAGAGAGCAGGATGCTTTGCCTCCAAGCCCCCCTACTCCATGGGGGGGCTGGAGAGCATGTGTCCAAAGGGGCACATCTTTCAAGACTATGGAGCAGTTGACGCTCCCTCCCCCACACCGCCTCTGCCTGGTGTGCCCCCCTCCATGAACCAAGTCCCTACTGTGTAAGTGCCTATGGAGTGGGAAAAGGGGGTGTTATGCCTCAGGTGGCCCCACCCACTAATCTCCACTGTGGGCTGGTTTAGTCCAGGACCATTTCTCTGTAGCAGGTAGAGTCCTGGGGCAGTCTGCAGCCCACACTCCCTAGGAGTCTGCCCAGAAGCGGGGTAGGTGGGTAAACACTGGAGCCATGACGTAACATAGCCCCAGCCTAGGCAGAGGGGAATAGACACAGCCTCTTCCCCCTTAGACTCACACATGCACCTGGGAACTTTCCTGGAGCCCCACCCTAAGGCCCAAGGATGAGTGGGTAGAGGAAAGGCAAATGCCTCCTTTCCCCCAACCTTTTGACCAGGGAAGAGGTGGCCACAACTATTTAAGGAATATGTACGTAGCACATGGAGAAATCTGACGGTTCACTGACCCCTGCACCAACAAACCACTCAGACATTCCGCCAAGAGCCTAGCTGGCTTGTGGAAGGCTGGAAGGGAGGCCTGGGTGCTCAGCTTTCCCTACCACGCCGCTATCCACCAGACCACAGCCTGTGTGAAAGGCCAGCCGTAGCCAAGTGTATGGCCCACCTTCAAAGCGTGGCTATCCTTTGTTTGTTTGGTTCTCTGGCAGTGCTGGTGAGCCAAGTATGGGTGTGAGTGTGAACTAAGGTCCTGAGGTGTGCCTGGCTGGATGTCCCAAGGGGTCAGGAAGTGAGCTCAGGGACTGATGTGACTTTAGTCCTAGGAGCCCCAAATAACAAAACAGTATGAGTTCTTAGCTTTTGGGGTGTCCTGAGTAGGGGTTCAGGCTTCCCTTTTTGTGTGAAAGTCAACCCCACGGTGCCCCTGTAAAGCCAAGTGCGTCAGAATCCCAGTGTCATAATCTGACTGGGGGACAAAAGTAAGAATCCACAGTATGGACACTAGGGTTCTAATATGCGGCTAAGTAGGAACTCCCAGCCCCTCCTGTCAATCTGAGTATGGGGGCACAGAGTTTCACAGGAGTCTGAGAGAGTCACCCAGATCGTGGTATGAGTCTAAGGTTAGCCCCTTGAGTCTGACCCTTCAATTCCCCATGTGACTCTAAGTGTGAACCAAAGGTCCTTCCTTGCATGACTCTGAGCGTCGTTGAATCTGAATGTGAGCCCCGGTCTGTAGAGATGTAAGTCAGAGTGCACAGGCCACCCCGGGGCACGGGAGCCTGATTGGAACTACAGTGTCCCCAAAGAGTGGTAGAATTCACATGGGAGCCCTAGGCTCTTTAGGACTTTGAGTTTGGCAGGACACTCAGGCGGCAGAGGCTGGCGGATTGCTGTGAGTTCGAGGCTAGCCTGGTCTACAAAGAGAGTCCAGGACAGCCAAGGCTACACAGAGAGACTCTGTCTTGAGAAACCAAAAAAAAAAAAAAAAAAAAAAAAGAGTTTGAGTTTGAATGTGGGCCTCTAGTCTCTGAATGACAGGGTCTCTGAATGAAACTGCCGATGTGAAGGGCCTCCCCCCCACTCCACCCCTGTGGTCTTAGAAGAAGTGAGCTTCCATGGGCCAGTTCTAAGTCTCAACAATGTAAACCTATGAGCTAAAGGAGCCGGATGTGTAAGTGTGAGCCCTAAGTGAGGTATGTAAATCTGAATGTGAATCCCACCATCCTGGTGTAACTCTGAACACAAGCCCGTGAGTGTGAGCCCCCAACTCTCTGGAAAGAGTCCAAGTGTCCCAGTGTGAACCTGAGTGTGAATTCCAGAGCCCCAGGACGTCTTGAGTGTGAACTTTAAACTCTGAGTCTGTGGGTAGACTCCGAGTCCCAACTGTAGTATCAGTTCTGACAGAGTCTGAACCTTTAGCTCCATCTTAATCCTTCCTAGAGCCCCAGGAACAGACAGAAAAGATTGTGTGGGCTGTTAGGGTGGAGACACAATCTGAGGCTCCCTGTTCCCTTCACCTCCCCGATGCAAGCTCGCCCTGCATCTCTACAGAAGATTCAATTGGCCAAGCCCCAGTAACGACAGACACCCAGGGTTAGACATACAAAAATACACCCAGGGTTTCAGACCCCAGGACACACAACAGTTGACCGATGCACAGACACACTCAGGATTTCCAACTCTTAACACATCGGTGAATACGGAATACAAAATAGACCCTGTGACACAGACACAAATACATCACAGGCAAAACAACTTGTGTTAAAGACACACTGCCTACAAACCCACCCCCAAGTGCTGCCGGCAAGATAAGGTGCCAGACTCTGGTGCACACACACACACACACACGTATATACACATACATGCAGGAGTGAGGGGGATGAATTCTCAAAAAGAGAGACTAGACAGACAGAAAGAAAATCCTGAATTTTCAACAAGGCGTGAAATAGTCCTGCCCGCCTGAAGCTACTGCAGGGGGAGGGGGCCCAGGGAGCCAGCGAGCTTGACGCTGGAGAAGCTAGGCAGAGGAGAGGAATCAGAGCTGTCCGTCTGGTGACCTCCCCGCGGCCCAGCCCCCCACGCACCGGGAGATACACTTCTCTGTACAACCTGGGGACACCCAGCCGCACCAGAGGAGGCACACATAGGCAGACTCACAAAAGAGACACTTGGGGATATGCCACAGGCTTGGAATCTCACAACTACCAGAGAGGACTTAAAAAGAGACACACTAAACAGGACCCACTGCGTGGAGATGCATCCAGGCGGACTCATGAAAAAACCACAGGCAGGATCACACCAACACACACACAGACGCGCGTACGCGCGCGCGGATTCACACGGACACCCAGGCACTAGCAGAAGCGCAGCCATCCCTTTACACTCCCGGGGACTTTGAAGTCCAGATCCTCCCTCCCCCCGTCACGAGAAAAAAAGCAAGCTTTGGGTGCGTGGGGAGCCACAGTGGTCCCCCTAGCTCTGGAATTTTCCCAGACCCGGAGCGTGCTGCTCAGGGGTGGGAAGAACAGGGACACTAGGACTAACCGCCCTGGCCACCTCCCTCCCGCCGATCGCCCAGCCTCACCACCACTACCACCATCACCACCACCACGCCCAACCCCTGGCGCGCCCGGACGTGGGGGGCTGCTGCTCGTGCGCCCCCGCCCCCGAGTTTGCGGGCAAAGTTTCTCATGAACTTTCCTACCTCCCCCGACCGCGGGGCCCACGCGTGTCCCCTCACTCTCCCCGCACGCGCGAGGGCCGCGGGTCTGTCTGCCTGAGCGTTCGAGGGTCAAGCCTCGCGCAGACCGCCGCGGAACACTCACCGCGCCCTCGGGCCACCCGGGCTCCGCACCGCGCCCTTCGGCCGCTGCAGGCGTGAAGCGAGGCAGGAGCGCGGAGCGAGCACCGCGGCCGGATCACACTGCCGAACCCCGCGCCGCGCCGGCTGGAGCCGCCGCCTCCACTGCCGCCGCCGTCGCCGCCCGCTCTGCACCGGCTCCTCGGCTCTCCGCGGCTTTAACCCCCCCATCCTCCTCCCTCCCTCGCGCGCTCCCTCCCTCCTTCCCTCGCCCATGTGACCGCGGGCGCCCGCTCGGCCGCGCGCGCCCTTGCTCCCCTCCCCCTCTCGCCTTGTCTCCCCGCGCCTCCGCGGCCGCGCACCACGACCCCCCTCCTAGCCACGGCCCCTGCGCGCCTCCGCCTTGGCACGTTCCCGAGCCTGGCACGCGCGGCACACTTGCCCGCGCAGGCCTGTGAGCCCCCACTCCCACTCGCCCGGCGCAGGCAGGCGCCCTACCCCCCCGCCCCCGCTGGCACGCTCGGCGACACTGGCACGCGTGGTCCCCTCGCGTTCGCCCTTTTTCGGGCGCGTCCTCCTGGTGGCTATGGACCCGGTGCTTCACGCGCGCCCCGGCCGTGGGTCTCGCAAACGCGCGCGCACACACCCACACCCACTCCACCGGCTCTCCTAGGGCGGCCGAGCGCGCACTCACCCCCGAGATCGCTCATCACACTCTCAGCTTTGGCCAGGTCTCTCCTGCACACTCTTGTCCGTTCTGCCCCTCAGTGTCTCGCACCCGGGTGTCTGGCACACCCGGGACGAACTTTGGGGTCCTAGCATCCTCGAGAGGAGTACAAGGCAGAGCCCCCCTCCCCCAGTGCCCATTAAACCAGCTCTCTCACTCCTTCCCAGTTCCTACCGCCCCCATCAACGACCTCCCTCCCTCCTGGTCCCTCGTCCGGTGTTAACGGGACCAGGATGGATGCCCAGGCCCCTGCCCTTACCCCTACTCTCGTCCTGTCCCCGGGACCCCAGGCCTGGAGAGCAGCCTTCATGAGACGGGTAGGAAGGCTGAGACTTAACTGCCTGGTCGGACAGTTCCAATAGCAGGACATACCCCTTTGGGAGCTAAGCTTGGCTCTGGCATTTCTCCCCCTCCGCCCCCCCCCCCCCCGCCAGCCTGGGCCTTGGAGGTGGGGGCGGGGTGTTCACTTGACTGGACCTAGGCCTCTGTTCTGGCTACAATATGAGAGATTAAGGTTAGACAACCTGATCGACTTTTGAGGCCCTATGAAAGCGCAATAGAAAAGGGGACGCCAGAGGCAGGGAAGCAGAGGTCCACCCCCTTGGATTTTTCAACTGGCCTTTGACCCATAATCCCTGGGCCTTGCCCCTCCAGGGAACTGTTCCACGGCTGAGGGCTAGGGGAGGGAAATATCTCGCTGTTTCTTCACACTCTTCCCCAGCAGGCTGCCTACAGCGGCCCGGGCCCTTTCCCAACAAATGCCTCAGAGACTCGATTGCAGAGAGAGAGAAGCAGAAGAAGAAGAAGAAGAAGAAGAAGAAGAAGAAGAAGAAGAAGAAGAAGAAGAAGAAGAAGAAGAAGAAGAAGAAGAAGAAGAAGAAGAAGAAGAAGAAGAAACCTTCCCACCACTGTTAGAGTTTTTAGGCTTTCACTTCCACGGCTCCACCACACAACAGTTTGGAGTCATGCTAGGCTGAAGCTCAGACCAGAGTTTAAGGACACACAGCGACGATGTAGCTGAGCCCTGCTGAGATGGTCAGAGCACAACCACCACAGCAGATATACATGCTAACTGGCGGCTCTAGACCCACGTCAGGTCCCCAGGATACAGACCCTGATTAGTGGCCTGAGGGAAGGAATACAGGAGGTGCAAAGAAATACGGAGCGCGTTGGCGATGAGGACACACACTAGAGTTGTTTTTCTGTGCTGATAGTAGGTAGGCCTGGACCAGGTCAAATTCTGGAGAGGGGGCCGATGGCCGATGATGCTGACCGGCCCACGCGCTCACACAGGGCTGGGGACAGGCAGACAAACGGACACGGATATCGGCAGGTCTTGAGTAGGCCGATTTGACTTTTCAGGTGCTCTTTCTACAGGTTGAGGGCAGTCAGGAATCACGCCCCCGCCCCCCAAACGTCCCCAAACGACACCAGGGCACAGGGAGGTTGCCATCATCACTTCCGCAGCCAGCTGGTGTCGACCATTGTTCGCACCAGAAATCACAAGTCCAGGAATACGACTCAGTGTGGGGGAGGTTGAGGAGGGACGAGCGTGGAACCCCGGGTGGTGGCGGTGGGGAGGGGGTGGCTGTCTGTCGGACGGCAGCTCCTGGAGCGGAACCAGGGACGGCGCTCTCTTCCCCGGGGCCGCAGCGACACCTGGCGGGAAGAGTCGAGTGTGCGTTCTCGGCTGCACCTCCGGCTTGGCGCTGAGGCCTTTGAGGACCTACTGAACCAGGGAGGGTCTGTCCCCTTTTCATTCTGTGGTCACCTAGTTCAGAGCCTGCCTTCTTCCCACTGGTCTGGGGCAACAGTGTACTGGTGGCTTTTCACTCGTACTGTTTCGGGTGCCTAGCCTCTGTGCTTCCTCAGCCTTGTTAATGCCTGAGGGAGGGTCTACACTGCCTATGGGTAGAGCTAGGCTGCTTAGACAAGCCTTCACCCCTGGAGGCATCCCCTTTGCAGCTCTTCCGGAAAGCGAGCTGGCCGCCCCAACTCTGTGCCAGCCCCTTCTCTACACTGGTAAGGTAGACTGCACTCACAGACACCTTCACTCAAACCGTGCCTCAGCAGATGATTCCCTGTCGCCCCCGTTTTCACCATCTGCTTTACCTGTGACAGAACGGCAGGAAGTCATACCCCACACAGAGTAGAAGACTCACATTAATGGGGATCCCAGAATTAAGTAAGCTTGAGAGGTCTTGGGACACTGGAGATGTTTGTTTCCCATAACTTCAGGTGTCTTTGCGCCTTTGTTATTGCAGTGGTTGGATGGAACCCAGGAAGTGCCAGGCAAACACTCTATCACTGAGCAAAGACACATCGCTAACCCTCCTGGGGTTTTATCGCTGCTGTGAGAGGCAGCGCTCTGGCCAGGACTTCAGACTTCCATGTCCTGGCCCCTGGCCGGGGTGAACTAAGTTGACACCCACACCCACACTCCCACACCCCCAGAGTTAACCGTGCCATTGCAGGTCTTTAGGGCTGCAATGACATTTTCCCATTTACACTGATCTGTCACCAGGAAGGAAAGCTACGTAGGTGGTCTCATCTTTCCAAGTGCTCCTACAGAAAATAGTCCCATTTCTAAGCACCAGAAGGTTCAGGGCGGAGGCAGCCTCCTGGCTAATAGTTACACTTTCATACAGGCTGCCTTAAAAGCACTAAACCCAGGGTCACATAAAGTCACACACCCTGTCTCACAGGACAAAGTGCTATGCTCAGCCTCATGGGACAAGACGGGCCATAGGATCCTTGCTTAAGCCAGGAGCCTGGGGTCTGAATGGGACAGAATCTCCGAATCGCATATCCACAGCACACACACACACACACAAGGCACAGCAGTAGTATACCGTGTGTCACACAGGCACACACGCAGTCACACACGCTCTCAATCACACTGGGGTTGGCGGGTCGGGGCGGGCTCTGGGAGGCAGTTACGTAAACGCCCTCTCAGCCCCCCCTCACTCCCCCTCCCCCCCCTTCCCCTGCTTCCTTGCACAGTGCCAGCGCCCGGGGCGGCTTGGCCGGGGCCCGGGAACAGCTCGGCCTCGCGGAGGCTCCAGGCGCCGAGAAACCCGATCCCGACACAGCCCGGGGCCGAGCCAGGGAGGGGGGCCCAGAACCCCCCCCAAGTCAAGGACCAGCCCAGCCACCCCCATGGGCGACTCACATACACCACCACCACCCCCATCCTGAAACAGCTCCAGCACCATCTTGGGACAGCACCTGGGGCGCACTCACAACTACCCCTTCCTTCTGAAATCCGGTGGAGGAGACCACTGCCTCTCTGCCTCGACCCTCCCAATCCCTAGTACCAGAAAAGGGCATTCTCTGAAGGTGGAGGATGGGGAAAGGTGGCGCCTCAGTAGGGAGGCAAAGCATTCAAATTGAAATCCTCCAGGTTCCCCGGAACTCCTTTCCCACCCTACTAGGGTCCTTTAATCCAGAGAGAGAGAGAGAAAGAGAGAGAGAGAGAGAGAGAGAGAGAGAGAGAGAGAGAGAGAGAGAGAGAGAGAGAGAGAGAGAGAGAGAGAGAGAGAGGCCTCCAGTATTGCCTCAGGCTCACGTCAGACTATTTTGCCTATAAGATTACCAACTCCAGCATACCCTATCAAAATTCTAAGTCAGTCAACAGGCCCGAGGCCTCTTTCCCTCCTTTTCTTCCCTCCTTCAAGGAAGTGCTGACTGCAGTCTAATCACATCCCCCCCCCCCCCTGCTTTGCTAGGAAGGAATTCCGAGGACACACAGAAGCGGAAGCGCCGGGAATCAAACCCCTGGACGGACAGAGGAAGGATTAGGCTCAGGAAGCCCCTGGAAGTCGGAAATCCAAATGGAGGGCGCCGGCATCTCTTCACTCTAACCCTCACCCTACCCTGCAGCCTAAGGCCACATTTTCCCAACAGCTTTTGAGTGTCCGATTGGACTGCCCAGGCCCAAGAAGAAAGGGAATTTCCCCCCACGTTCTCTGCTAATGAACAAAACATTTCATGTCGAAATTCCTCCTCTACTCCCAATCCAGATTCTCTACCCCCCCACCCACCCAATATGTTGGAGTTGGGGGGACCACTAAGAAGGGCATCAGAATGAGAGAAAACGCATAACTTACATTGGGGACATCCCTTAAAAAAAAAAAAGTAATTAAAAATGGCTCCCACCCTCCCCTCTCAGCTTTTGGCTAAAGTCACCCACTTCTGTGGCTGCATCCCAGAAAGGGTGGCCAGAGCTGTCCTGTGGCCCAGGACATGCCCCCCCCCCCCCCCCCCCCCGGGCAAGGAGCCTTCCTGAAGTTGTTTTCCTGGTCTCTTCCTCTTGGATGTTTTTTTGATTATTAATCACATTTTCCATTCACAGACTCAGTCCAGACCCCTTCCCTCCCTTCCCCCCTCTCCCTCCCCACCCCCCCCCCAGCTTAGGGTCAGGGCTGGACAGGGAAGGGAAGAGAAGAGAATCGACTGGAGGAGGGGTGACAGGCAGTGACCCTGGCCTTGGCTGACCCGAAAGAGGCTGTAAGTGGAATGTCACAGATCACACCGTCTGCATGCTGGCACATAGTAGGTGCCACCCTTGAGCAACACAAGTGAGCTAAGTGAATGAACAGGTGGCTAGTCTTCACAGCACCCAGCTGGCACTGGGCGGCAGGGGCCTCGGTGTCTCGTGTTATGCTACAGATAGAGAAAGAGCCCGGAAGACAAGGAGGCTTTGCCAGAGCCACTCAGCAAGTTAATGCCGCGGCCAGAGCACCACAGCACAGTGATGGCACCGCCTGTTCCTAAGAGTGTGAGCGTACCCTACTGTGTGCCAGGCACTGCCTTCTGGAAAATGCAGAAGGACAGGAGTCCACACGTGCCTCATGTGTGTGCAACTTGGTAACTTGAAAAATGACAGGATGAGGGGGGGGGGCAGGGAGCTGGAGAGATGGCTCAGTGGTTAAGAGCTCCGCCTGCTCTTCCAGAGGTTCTGAGTTTGGTTCCCAGCAACCACATGGTAGCTCACAACCATCTATAAAGGGATCTGGTGCCCTCTTCTGGTGTGCAGGCACACATGTAGGCAGAACACTGTAGATATAACAAATAAATCTTAAAAAAAAAAAAAAGGAAAAAAAGAAAAATGACAGGATCCACCAAAGTAAATGTGACAGATCCTAGGACCTGGCAATTCTATCCCTAGACACAAACCTCAAAGAACGGATCAGATATGCTTTATCAATTCTATTCCAAATGGGGATCAACACAAATAGATAATAGTGATGGTGTCACCGCCGCTGCCATGGAAAAGAGCCAACTGCAGCCAGGCATGACAACAAAGTGCTGAGCAAAGGGGCGGGAAGGAGAAAAGGCTCGGGGAACATGCTGACTTACTTCACTCCTAGGAAACTTCAGAATGAGCAAGATAAAGTCGAACCTGTAATTTGAACTATATACCCTTAAATTGTGTGCACTTTACTGTTTACATTTGCTTCAAATTTGTTTTTATGTTCCCACCCTCATGGGACTCACATTCTCATCAAGAAAGATGAGTATTTTAAAAAGAAACTAGAGGGCTGGAGAGATGGCTCAGTGGTTAAGAGCACTGCCTACTCTTCCAAAGGACCCGGGTTCAATTCCCAGCACCCACATGGCAGCTCACAACTGGCTCTAACTCCAAGATCTGACACCCTCACACCAATGCACATAAATTAAAATTAAATTAAAATATTTTTTTAAAAAGAGAAAGAAACTAAAGATAATTGTACAGTTAGCCCATGTAAAATCCCCACGTTTAATTTCCCAGGCTCCTCAGCCAAGAAGTGATATCTAAATGTGTCCTAAGAGCAGCGTGGATTAAGCCCCTTTCTTCCCTTTCATGGTACCATGCTCCTTTGCCTAATATGGTTAGGGTGGTGTCTGGGTTAATGGCTAATGTGGTATCCATCAAATTGCCTAGTTAGCTGTGTTCTGTGGTCCTGCGGCCTCCATCTCAAGGTGTTGGGTCTGGCATGGAACAGGTGATTCTAACAGTTGAAATAGGTTTTGTATATGTATGTTATGCTGGAGAAGCTGTTTGCCACTGAGTTATACCCCCCAGCTCTCTCTTAATTTTGTTTGTTTGTTTGGTTGGTTGATTGGTTTTTCAACACAGGGTCTCTCTCTGTTAGCCTTGACTGTCCTGGACTCACTTTATAGACCAGGCTGGCCTCAAACTCACAGCCACCCACCTGCCTCTGCCTCCCAACTGCAGGGATTGAAGGTGTGCACCACCACTGCCTGGCCTTTTTTTTTTTTTTTTTTTTTAAGCTAAGGTTTCTCTGTGTAGCTGGGCTGTCCTGGAACTTGCTCCGTAGACCAGGCTGGCCTGGAACTCAGAGATCCTCTTGCCTCTGCTTCCTGAGGGCTGAGATTAAAAGTGTACACCACCACTTCTGGCTTCTTTTTAACGTTTAATTTTGAGACAGGATCTTACCAGATTGCTCAGACTAGCTCTGAACACACTCTTTAGCTCAGGCAAGCCTTGAACTTGGGAACTTCCTAGCCTTGCTTTGCAAGCAGCCAGGACCACCAACTTTCATCACCAGACCCAGATTTTCAATATTTAAACATATATCCATCCTTTAAAATACATCGGGTGGATGCGTGGTGTGCCGTAAGCGGGACAACCCTGACCTGTGAGACATACAGCTAAGCTTCGAGGCACAGGAAGAAAGCATTTGACTCACTAGCAATGAGAGGCAGGTTTAATAACGCCAATGAGGACCGAGCAGAGGCCTGGGAGGCATGCTGAGGCAGCAGTGGTTCAGAGACTCTGTCCTAAAATGCCTTTGGTGCCAAGGCCATGGTTGTCTGAAAGGCATAAAGTAGGTAGATCTTTCTAAAAATTAATTTATAGCCGGGCAGTGGTGGCACACGCCTTTAATCCCAGCATTTGGAAGTCAGAAGCAGGGGGATCGCTGTGAGTTCAAGGCCAGCCTGGTCTACAAAGTGAGTCCAGGACAGCCAAGGCTACACAGAGGAACCCTGTCTTGAAAAACAAACAAACAAACAAAATTTACTTACATGTATGTGTTTGAGGGCACATGCATTCACCACATGCACACAGGAGCCTGTGGGGGTCAGGAGAGGGAATCAGATCCCATGAGCCACCATGTGGGTGCTGAGGACTGACCCTGGGTCTCCTGCAAGGGCAGTCAGTGCTCCTAGTCACTAAGCCATCTCCCCAGCTCCTGTGAGTGAGCTGCTGCATAGAAGGTCAAATTTTCATCTTGACTCGGGGACAAGGCCCTGGGACTGGAAAGAAAAGACAGTGCCTTTTAGAGAAGGGCTGCTCAGATTCCTCTTTTTCATCTATGTCTCCCCCCCCCCCCCCCCGCCAGAGGACATCCATGTCACATATACACGGAGGACAGGCCCCTTGAGCACCTAATCCTGTGTCTGCTCTTTGAGGGTTGTTCCTCGTGGCACCCTGGGGTCTGGGTTAAGCTTGGAAGGAGAAGCTGGCGTGGAAGGAGAAGCTGGCGTGGAAGGAGAAGCTGGCGTAGATGGAAAAGAGGATGGAGAGGACAGGGAGGACAGGGACATTTGAGATCAAGGGACGTTGTGTTTCTTGAAGACAAAAACAGGGACACGACAGAGACTTGCAAAATCACAGATGCAATTTTTCATTTTGCAAAAATTTCGCATGAAACCAATTCACTCCTCAGAAGTCGCCTCCCCACCCCGTTGTTGGGCTCTGGCTTCTTCCCTCCTGTTCTTCACACTGGAGACATCTGTCCTCAAAGGACTGTCCCCTCTAGTGACTCCCTGCTGCTGATAATAAGGCCAATGCTTTCAAGATGGGCTGAGGGTCCCCAAGAAGGCTTCTCACCTTTCACTTCCATGGCTTCATTCCTGATGAGCCTGTGACTACTTGGGGTAGGAAATAGAGGGTACAGAGGCCCTGACTCCCCAACAATCCCAACCACCACAGTGATTAGGGAGACCAAGACAATTGAAAAACCCGGAGACTTACTGCTGGAGACACCAAGTGCTAGGGAATAGGCAGAGGCACAAGAGAAATTCCAAGAGAGAAAATTGAGTTAAATTCAGTTCAACAGACATTTATTAGCGCCTACTGTGTGCCAGGCCCAGAGGGAACATTGTGTACAAAAGCGCAGACGACTCCCAGGCCTTTGGCATGAGTGACTGGGAGGTGATGGTGCCATTCACAAAGCCTTGATGTGTTCAGCGGAGGGGTCTGTGGCGTGATGGGTAGGCTAGGGAGGGAGAGGATGTCCTCAAACATTGAGGGTGAGCTGGCTGGAGGTGTGCAACCCTGTGCAACAGTTCCCAGGGCCTTCTGTGCCGGCACATGGGAAGGCTTGGGTAGTCATCAAAGTCCCAGGCTGACCTGGGCATTGTGACAGTCCTGGAGGATGGCAAGATCTTTATAAGGGAGCAAGCTTGGACTGTGATGAGAGAGGGGAGAAAGGAGGGGAGGCGGAGGACTGAGAGAGAAACTGTGTGTGTGTGTGTGTGTGTGTGTGTGTGTGTGTGTGTGTGTGTGTGTGGTGAGCTCTGGTGAGTGCTGGATAGGCATAGTAGAATATACCTGCAATCTCAGCACTTGAAAGGTAAAGGAGGGAATATCATAAGTTCAAGGCAAGCCTTAGCTAGGCAGTGAGATCTTACCTGAAAAACAAAAGAACCAACCACTACCACCACAGAGAGAGAGAGAGAGAGAGAGAGAGAGAGAGAGAGAGAGAGAGAGAGAGAGAGAGAGAGAGAGAAAGGGAAAAAAGATGCAGGACTCTCAGAAAACAATTTTAAATTGTTATTACTTTTTTTTTAAAGGGAGGGTTGCTGGAGAGATGGCTTAGCGGTTAAGAGCACTGACTGCTCTTCCAGAGAACCCAGGTTCAAATCTCAGCACCCATATGACAGCTCACACCTATCTGTAACTCCATGATCTGACACCCTCACACACACATACATGCAGGCAAAACACCAATGCACATAAAATAAAAATAAATAAGAAAAAACATTTTAAAAAAAGTTGTAGCCGGGCATATGGCACGTGCTTTTAATGCCAGCACTCAGGAGGCAGAGGCAGGTGGATCTCTGAGTTTGAGGCCAGCCTGGTCTACAAAGTGAATCCAGGACAGCCAAAGATACACAGGGAAAACTGTCTTTTTTCTTTCCTTTCTTTTTTTTTTTTTTTTTCTTTTTCAGTTTTTCGAGACAAGTTTTTCGAGGCTGTCCTGGACTTGCTTTGTAGACTAGGCTGGCCTTGAACTTACAGTGATCCACCCTGCCTGCCTCTGCCTCCTGAGTGCTGGGATTAAAAGCGTGCACCACCATGCCCATCGAGAAACCCTGTCTTGAAAAACAAACAAACAAAACAAAACAAAATAAATTTTAAAAAGAGAGAGTTGTGGCTTCAGAACTTAAAAAAAAAAAAAAAAAAACTTAAATCTAGGAGCAGCGTTTGTTATGCGTCTTTATAAAGAGCTTGTTAAGACCATGCCCAGGCTCTCAGTGGCAGGAGTTGGGTGGAGGCAGCTGGACCACAATGGAGGTAAGGAACTGGTTGGACCCTGCCTTGGAGCTCATGAGCAGCATCCCATATGGCTCCTCCCCAGCTTTCCACCATTTCTGGGAGCCCTGTGTGGTCTGGGGGTGGGGGGCCTCACACAGCCATGTATAGGGGTAGAAGAGTGTGAGGAGGCTCCCTCAGGCCCTAGTCCTCTACCCCGAGCCCCTAGTCTCTTGGCCTTCCCAAGAGGCTCTGGAACCTTCTTCAAGCTCAGAAGCCTGCTTTGCAGTGGTGGGAGAACCCTTGGGACCTTGTGAGTAATTGAAACCAGGGCTAAGACATTAGGAACCATAACGCCAACTCCCGGACTCCCCCTGGATAGCTCCTGGTTTTCTTCTCACCACGACCCCCCCCTGTTGTTGACAGCCTGGCTCTCCTAGGCCCCCACCAGCTGGGCTGCTGACCCTCCTCTCCAAACTAACTAGAAGGGACCTCCAGCCAGAGATACCCAAGCCCAGACTTTGGGGGACCCCCTTCTCTGTGCTTTGAGAACCTCAGGGTGTGCTAGGCTAACCTCCTTATTTCAACGTGTTTCAGATTCTAGTCTTGATTGTTAGCTGCGGAGGCTAGACTAGGGAGTTAAAGACAGGCAAGAAGGGTTTTTCCACAGTGAAGGAGAAAGGGGGAAGGAGAGGTGGGTTGTGGTGCAACTAGCAGGTGCTCAGTAAACACACAGAGAAGAAAGAATTCTCAAAGCTGGGGACGAGAGGGGGGGGGGGGGGGGCAGGGGAGGGCAGTGGCCGTCACAGGGAGGGAGGCTTTGGCTGATCTGAAGCAGCTTGGGAGAAGGGTTGGGTAAAGAACTCCACGATGTGGGGGCCTCCCTCCCCCCATCCCCCCACCCCTCGAGCCTGATAGCACTCTTCTGTCTTCCTTTCCTTCCTCCATCGCTGACAAGAAGACCTAGGAAGTTCCTTTCCTTTTGTTTCCTTCCTGGGAAGGCCCTCCCCCCTCACAGCTGCCTGAAGATCCCTGGATTTTCAGATTACCCAAGAGGGGTTGGTTGGTATGGGAATCTGTCTGTCCCTACCTCTGTCTCGGTATCTGTCTCTCTCCCTGGCTCTCAGTCAAATTTGAAGGCTCTGAATACCTGCTCCCACGGAGGCTTTCTGGCTTTGAGGCCTCAGGCAAGTGACTTAATGTTTCTATTATTTTAGATGTAAAATGGGTCTCAATGACCCTAGCAGTGAAATGGGATCATAACAGTGCCATCTATTTCCTAAGACTGCTGGAGGGGTTAAGTTAAATGAGAGTCTCTTCTCGGGTCTCTAACTGTCAATCTTTTCTCTCACCATTATCTCTGCATCTCTTTCCCAGTCTTTTGCTTTTCCTGTGTCTGGCTCACTTCACCCACCCCACAATCCCCGTCTGAGTCTTCTTCTATTCCCCGCACAGCTAGGGTGGGCTGGGGCAAGGGGTGGGGCAACTTTTAAAACTTCAAACAGGATTCCTGGCAGCAGGGTCACGCCTGGGCCTGAACCGTGGGTGAATCACACTTGGTGGTGGGAATTCTCCAGGCTAAGGTCCTTCCCGGCTGAGTAGGAGAACTGGGGGCTTTGGCCCCACCACCTCTTGGAAGAGAAGGGACTTGTCCTGACTTCTTCAGCCGCCCCCACACCTGGGTCCAGGCCAGCTCCCCCACGACTAGTGCCTCCCTGGAGGTAAGGCAACTTGCCCAGAGTCAAAGACCAAAAGGGGAAGCCCTCTACTTCCATACTGAGGTACTCACCTGTGCTCCAAACATCCTGGCACCTCCCACGCCCCATTCCAAACACTGCAGGGAAGCATCCTTCCTAGATCTCTTCTGTCTCCAGCTTGCTCACACTTAAGCCCCGACTTCTGCACCTGTGTTAAGTTTGCATTCCCAAGCAGAGGCTGCCAGAAAGATGGGACCTTGAAGGGCTCTTCATCTGGCCAAAGACCTCCTTCTTAGTGTTGAGGCACAAAATCCCCAGGTTTCATTCCTATGTAATGTGAGGACCTGGAAAGGCAGGGGCAGAATAGGTGTTCGTCAAGTGGAAACCAGCCACAGGAGTGACACTCAGAGGGTCAGTCCCACATAAGGACTTGGATGACTGAGGCTATAGCAGGCAGGAACATGGGTAGACTGCAGAGCGGCTGCTGCTTAGCTTCGTGGCTCAGTAAGGAGTCTTTACTAGGGACCAGGATAGGTCTCAACTGGCCCCAGACACCCCCACACCTGGGCCCAAGCCAGACCCCTCACGTCAGCTTTTGGGCAGAGGGCCAGATGGGCAAATTAATTAAGACTCTTCTCTCATTTCCCCATTGTCAACACATCACTGCCTCAAGGTGCCACCAGTTTCAAGGAGAGCTGGGAAGATAAACTCAGAGAGGCAGGAATAGGAGGCACAGCCACACGGCAGGCAGAGGCTGGACAGAGGCCCAGCCAAGGCCTGACCTAGGAGTCTTGTGTCAATACTGTGACAGGGGCCAGATTCAAAACAGGATTTTGTGTGGGGAAAGTGCTTAGGAACCCTTGAACATGTGCGCAGCTGGGACAGGGGTGGTGTGTCCCATCAGAGATAAGTGTCCAACAAGAGGTTCAGAAAGACAGAACCAGAGCCACTGAGAAGAGACAGACCAAAAATGAAATTATCAGATGCATGCGCGCGCGCGCGCACACACACACACACACACACACCAAAAAACAAAACCCAAAGACATGGACAGAGATGTGAGGCAGGTGCAGCCACAGGAAGATACAGGAGGGAAAACCATGGAATGACAGACAGAGGCCGGAAGTCAGAGACAACAGCATAGAGAAATGCAGGCAAAAAACACTTGAGGAGAGAGATCAAAAGGGGTGGAGAGGTGGAAGGAAGCCAGGCCGAGAGACAGACAGAATGAAGCAAAGAAGTAGATCAAACCATCTTAACTGAGGAGAGCAGGTGGCCCAGCAAAGCCTCCTGGCCTCAGCCTCTCCACCCAAGTCTCCCCTGGGTGTGCCCCTCCGTGCTAGTCACTTGTTTCCATAGCAACAGCAAGGGCAGCGCCATATTTGCATACTCATTTACATCCTTCCTATCTGCATAATTCAACAGGTCTGTGCATATTCATGAGATGGAGTGAAGGTGACTCCTCGAGTCCTACTCAAAATCTGACTCTGGTGCCCCCTCCTGGCAGCACATGGTTATGGCTCTGGCAGGAACCTGTGAGACCTGGCAGACAACATGCCTCCCGAATGTGCCTTTTGTTGTTGTTTTGTTTTTTTGAGACAGGGTTTCTCTGTGTGGCATTGGCTGTCCTGGACTGCCTTTGTAGACCAGGCTGGCCTTGAACTCAGTGATCTGCCCGCCTATGTCTCAAGAGTGCTGGGATTAAAGGTGTGCGCCACCACACATGGTTGAAGAAATGCTATATGTAACGCAGGATGAGCTGAAAGGTGACAACAGATCTGCTAGCAGGGAGGAACCCAGAGGTCTCTCGATACAGAAGCTGACCAAGACCCTGGTTCTAGCCAAAATAAGCAAAGGAGCTAGGATGGTGCTCAAAAGAGCAGGCGGCACAGTAGCTCGTACAGTGAGGCAGGAGAGGTCTAGGCATTATAGTACTTTCAGACTCACAGGCATTGAGAGACGCTGCAGGCTGAAAGGACTTTCCAGGGCATACCCGGGTCGTAATGCTGGGTCTACCGATCTCTTCCTGGCTCCCTTGCTGTTGTTTCGGCCCCGTGGGCCCTCCACTCAGCAAGCTGTAGCATCCAGAGTCCTCACTCTAAAACAGCCTGACATGCCTTCCTCAGAGACTTCTGGAACCTCCAAAGATAAAAGTCCAGACTCCCTGGGCAGGTTCGCAGTGTGGCCCTAAGCCGTGCCCGAGACTCGTCCCTAAGAGGCCCTTCCTTGACTTTCACTCACTAGATTCTGGTTATACTTCTTTTTTTTTTTTTTTTAAGATGTATTTATTCATTACATATACAGTGTTCTGCTTGCATGTACACCTGCAGGCCTGAAGAGGGCACCAGATCTTATTATAGATGGTTGTGAGCCACCATGTGGTTGCTGGGAATTGAACTCAGGACCTCTGGAAGAGCAGTCAGTGCTCTTAACCGCTGAGCCATCTCTCCATCCTCTGTTTATACTTCTTGTCTCCTCCTGTGTGTCAGCTCAGGGTTTCCCTCCATGTGTGTCCTTCCCATGTCTCTCCCAGCTTATTGGTCTTCAAGCTTGTACACAGGCATTACACACAGACACACACACACACACACACTCTTAAAGTTTTTTTTTTTTTTTTGCCTGTCTCTAAGTGCTAAACTAGGGGCTCTTTTGTTTTGTTTTGGTTTTTTCAGACAGGGTTTCTCTGTGTAGCCTTGGCTGTCCTGGGCTCAATTGTAGACCAGGATGGCCTCGAACTCACAGCGATCTTGAGTGCTAGGATTAAAGGCGTGCATCCCCACGCCCTGGTTCTACACTAGAGGCTCTTATTTCTGCAGTGATGAACAACCTGAATCCATGGACCTGTTACTGTCACATTCCTGAAGGTCTAATAGCTCACGTGAGACTGGAGGTTCTAAGTGCAGTGACTAAATTTGTCATATAGTGGATTCTCCTTAGCTCTCTTTTGAACAGCTGAGATGTCACTCAGTGTATTAAGGACCAAATTGCAAGACTAGACTGCTTTGCTTCTATCTTGGAGCTTCTAGCAAAGTAGATACTAGAGGATGGACGGGTTATCCCTTTGTGAATGCTGCCACCTTGTGGCTACAGGTAGAAGTTCTCTGAGGCTAACACTAGTGTCTTTTGAACACGCAAGGGGTGGAGTAGGGGCGGGAGTGAGGGGGCAGGCTGTGTGTCAGACTGGTTTGGTAATCACCTATGTAGACAAAATGTCCTCAGATGGCAATCCTCCTGCTTCAGCTTTCCAAATGTTAGGATATGAACGTTCAGGTCTTGTTTTCAAATCGTCTTGAATTTGAAGAGACAAAGATCAGAGGAAGAAAATGTAATAATGCTTGGAAGAGGTTGGGCATCAGTGTGGTCAGAAGCCAGAGTACAAGAACCAAGCCAAAGGTGAGCAGTCAGGGGTGGCGGGAGGGCAAGGGGGTCCTGTGAATAAAGCTGGGTCCTGTCGTCTCCTCTAGGAATGGAGGGAGGACCAAGGGATCAGCGAATGATGGAGTCAGCTCTGGGTGTGTCCACACCCTTGGAGGGTCACACTCATTCCCTCACTGAATGATCGAATCATCGATGCGTTCTACTGTGTGCAACTCGTGTTCAAGAGTCTTTGGTTATTTTAGAAGCCGCACTCTCACCAGGAGGAAATAGACAAAAGTTGTATTTCATTTATACTTTAAGACATCTTGTGTGTTTGGATGTTTTGCTTGCATATGTGTGTGCTACATGCATGCCTGTGCCCAAGGAGGCCAGGAGAGGGTGTTGAATCCTTTAGGGCTGAAATTACAGATGTCTGTGAGCCACCATGTGGTTAGGAATCAAACCTGGGTGCTCTTACCCCCTGAGCCTCCTCTCCAGGTCCCCAAAATACTATTATTTTTTAAAAAGGGGTTTATTTATTTTATGTGTGAGTGCTCTATCTGCACATATACCTGCATGCCAGAAGAGGGATATACGCAAGCCAAACACTGTATACATAATAAATACATCTTTTTTTTTTAAGAAGCAAATTCTATTTAGAAGGTGAAAAATGCATGACAAAGGGGGTTGGGGCTGTGGTAAAAGCTCTTGCTGCCTCACTTGATGGAAGGAAATGACTCTTCCAAGTTGCCCTCTGACCTCCATATGTGAGCTGTGGCACATGCACTCCCAGGCACCCGGCAAGCTAATAAACATAATAAAATAGAAAAACACCTTTTGGACTCTAGAACTGTCTGCTGTTTGTGGCACTTTGTTCTGACGGCCCTATGAGAAACTAACATTGCTACACTTTCCTGTCGCTCTGTGGCACTTTACCTCATGCACCCTAAGGAGCTCACGAGGACTCCAGGCAATCTTGTAATTTTTCCTTCCAACTCAGTGTGGGCACCGCGGCCCTGCTCTCATTCCTCTTCAGTCTTTGTTTGTTCCTACCTGAGCCTCAGTGTGGGTACGGCTGGCGCCCACATTCTGGTAGTCATCAGCCACCACTGGGCTTCTAGCTTTGCTGTACTGGATCACGTCATCTCCCTCAGCTGCAGCAAGGATCTCAGGCTTCCTGACCCCGTTTCCTGAACCCCACGTTTCCTCCTGCTTTGGGAAGAAAGGATTTCTGAACTCTCATAGCTTACCTGCACCACCACACCATCTACACGCTGGCTAGACTTCAACTCTCCCCTCCTGTTATGAAAAGCCATCTTTGTGCATACTTTTCTTAAAAAGCCTTTTTAAAGTCCGTGTTTGTCTATGTGTGTGTGGAGGTCAGTGAACAACATGCAGGAATGCGTCTCCCTTTTCTGTGTGGGTTCAGGTTGGGCTCGGTGGCAAGAGTGTTGATCCTCTGAGCCATCTCACAGACCCCTGCTCCTATTTAAATTTTTTTAAAAAAACTGTTTTGCTACAGGTATGTCTGTGAACCACGTGTGCCAGGCGCCTGCAGAGGTCAGAAGAGGATGTCAGATGCCCTGGGAGTCATGAGCTGTTGAGTGGGTCCTAGGAATTGAACAACCACTTTTTAGTTGTGTTATTTGTGTATATGGGTGTTTTGTCTGCTTGTAGATCTGCACACCAGAAGACATCAGATCTCATGAGACTATAGCTAATGATGGTTGTAAACTGCCATGTACATGCTGGGAATTGAACCTGGGTCCTCTGGAAAACCAGAGCTCATAACTGCTGAGCCATCTCTCCAGCCCCAGAACCAGTGCTTTCAACGGCTGTGTCAATTCCCCTGCTTCTGCTGTTTGAAAGGGACCCCCCCCCACCCCCTGCCAATCTCTTCGCTTCTGTAAGGCACTGTGGGGGCAGAAGCCACACCACAGTGGGTTAAGGAGAAATGAGGAAGAATCACGTACCACGCTCAGGTTCTGAGGTTGAGCAGTAGTTCCCACTTCCAAGGCTTCACCTCTGCTTCCCCCAAGCATTCCTCCTGGCTATGTCAGAGCCCCGCAAGCTCCCCAGGGGCCGAAGGATAGGGAGAGTACCCCAGATCCTGTTCTCACAGGGGATTCTGACCACAGGTGCTTTTTTCCGGGGGTGGGTGGGGTTGAAGACAGGGTTTCTCTATGTAGCCATGGTTGTCCTGGACTCACTTTGTAGACCAAGTTGGCCTGGAACTCACATTGATCCACCTGCCTCTGCCTCCCGAGTGCTGGGACTACCACCACACCAGGTGGCAGCTGCTTCTTCTTCTTGTTCTTCCTCCTCCTCCTTCTTCCAAATCACTTTGTAGACCAGGCTGGCCTTGAACTCATAGCGATCTACCTGCCTCTCACAGGCATTTCCCTTCAGATCCCTCTCCAATCATTCTGGAAAACTCAGATGACTTCTAATTAAGCAGCACAATTGGGACTCGTCACTCCCACTCCCCTCCCCTCCAGCCCCCCCCCCTTTTCTGGAGCACACAAAGACACCCTGCTGAACCACCCTCCAGCATAAGCTATTGTGTTCAGTATAATGTGTGATTTCTCTAATCTGGCCAGAGCAAAATGATCAGGATGGGATGCCAGATCAAAAGTTACCAACAACTTACAAGGTAACGTGGCCCTAAGTTCTGGAAACTCCGTGACACTGAGAACTGCTGACAGCAAAATAGATATTCAGAAAAGGGCCTAGAGACACCCATGGGACAAAGCAGTGGGTGAAGCTGAGGAGCGGAGCCTTGATTCACCAGGAGGACGGAGGTCAGAACAGGCAGAACAGGCTAGGCAGTCTGATCGTCCTCGGCATGGGTGAGGTGCCCCAGGCCCGCTACTGGAGCTTCTTTTTCCTCATTACCTGCCTTTCCCAGAGAGCCCTTCCTGTCACTGAGGGCTGGCCTAGCTTAGAGAGCGAAGGAAGCAGTGTTTAAAGGTCAGGCCACAGCCTGATGGCCTGCGGTCACTCATCTGCAGCTCGTTCTCTCATCATCCCAATCCCTTCCTGCCTGGTCGGAGAGAAGCATTACTCAACACCTTCAACTTGCAGGTCCTGCTACCGCATAGACCCAGGAGAATCCCGACTTTATTTGCTCATATCTGGACATCCAGGTTACTAGACACATTGGAGAAAACCCTGACTCACAGGCAGTGGGGCCGATCCATGCCTGAGACGACTGCTGCTCACAGTCCCACACTACTGCCTGGAGCCACCTGACGACCGAGCCAACCATTCTACTCTCTCTCTTCCAGGTACCTGTGCAAATCTGAATCAAAGGCCAAAGTGAGACAGAAAAAAACAGCAATGGGGGAAAAAAGATAAGAATGCCACCTAGGGGCTGGAGAGATGGCGCAGAGGTTAAGAGCACTGGCTGCTCTTCCAAAGGTCCTGAGTTCAATTCCCAGCAACCACATGGTGGCTCACAGCCATCTATGAGATCTGGTGTCCTCTTCTGGCCTGCAGGCGTACACGCAGGCAGAATACTGTATACATAATAAATAAATCTTTAAAAAAAAAAAAAAAAGAATGCCACCTAAAGAAAGATGTGGGTCTACTTTCAAGATAAGAAAACAGCATGTTTGGGCTGGGCGTGGTGGTGTACGCCTTTAATCTCAGCACTTGAGAGACAGAGGCAGGCAGATCTCTGAGTTCAAGGCCAGCCTGGTCTACAAAGTGAGTACAGGACGGTCAAGGCTACATAGAGAAACCCTGTCAAAAAAAAAAAAAAAAAAAAAAAAAGAAAAGAAAAAGAAAGCAGCATGTTTGTAAACTGAGTTTGTTATAACAACGTGTTAAAGTCACCAGATGCTCAGGTGGGATCTGAGTGTCAGTGTGAATATCTCTTTATAATCATCACAACTCTAACGAGGTGAGCACCTTAAACCCCACTTTACAGAGGACAGCACTAAAACCCAAAGAAGTAACTTTATCCCAAACCACAAAGCAGTAACTTGGGAGTAGGAGAACCAGGATTAAAACCCTGACAGGCCAAGCCTGAGTTCATGATCCCGCTGTAGGAAAACAGATGCTACAGACGGGAGGCAAATGCCTGGACTGGCAGAGTCCCAAGCCAGCTTAAGGCAGGTGGCAAAAAGCCAGCCAGGTTACTGCTGGAACTTTTATTGATACCAGACCCATCCAGCACCAGCCTACCCCTACCCATCCTGCTTCCGCCCACGAGCTCCGGGGGGACGGGGGGCGGGGGGGGGGGGGACGGGACGGCAGTTTTTTGCCCCTCCTTCAGTCCCACTTACACGCAGCAGCAGGCCAGACAAAACGGACACGGCTTTTATTTCCTTTCCCGTCACGGGTGTCAACGTCTGATACAGTGGAGACAGAGGCAGCGCGGGCCGGCCTCAAGCAGTCTTCAGCTCAGGACTGACCCACACCTGCCAGTTCTCCATAGCAGTCCCACCCACATTCCAGCGAGGCCAGGGAACGGAACTTAGGTGGACTCGGAACTTAGGTGGACTCGAGCCTTGCTGGCACGTTGAGCAGTCACAAGCACCTTCTCAGAGAAAGCACAGATAGGCAGGTCTCAGGCACAGTCAGGCCCCACAGGTCTTCAGGAGCGGGTGTCCCGAGCCCTTCTCCTGGGTCTGGGACCACAGCTGCCACTAGGTACGGGGCCCAGGCCAGGGGGTGCTCCTGGAGGTTGGTAACCACATTCACTGGGGTCCAAGGGGTCCCGGCTGAGCAGTACCCACACAGCAGGCACATGGCGTCGAACTGTGAGGGGGTCTAGGCCTGTGTCTGGTGAGGTCGGGACCCAGCTGTCCTCAGTTTGCAGGAAACGGAGCTTGGTGAGTTGGTGTAGGCCCGGAACCCGCCGCTTGACAATCTCTGCGCAGCTGACAGCCTTTCCAGCAGCCCGGCCAGACCCCGAGAACACCACGTGTCTCGTGCTTCCCGCTTCCAAACGCCCCAGCGCCAGCCCTAGCAGGTTTCGGATCTTGCTCCCATCTCGGACTCGCATTTCCAGCGTGTCAGGAGGGAGCTGGGGCATGGGTGAGGAGGCTGGGAGCTCTACAGAGCCAGCCCTCCGGTAGTGCTCCATTCTGCGCGCACCGCCTTGGTGAATCTCACTGCGAGAAAGGGCCAGGTGAGTGCCAGGAAGATGAGCATTTTCCACCAATGCCTCGTCCACTTCCTCGCCACGGAAGGGGATTAAACTCCGAACCCACGCCCGCTTCTCAAGGCTGGGGGCCAAGAATTATCCCTTAGACCCGTTTCTCACCGTCAGAACTAAATCCGTGTCGTCCCCACCCTCACTTACTCCCCTTCTCTGGGATAGGGCCGTGCGCTTCGCCATCTCAAGCTCCTCAGGCCTAGGGCGCACACCCCTTTACCCACAAACTCGCTGAGGACAAGCGGGCTCTCCCCACTAGGCTTCTACGGACTGGGACTCCCCGGGGCACAGCCACGAGCCCTCACAAAGAACTCCCCAAAGAAAGAAAGAAGGAACCGACCCCGGCGGCGGGGCCCTAGGCCGGGCGGAGGGGACCTCAGCTGGAGCCGGGCCACTCGGGGATCCTCGAGCGAGGACTCGCGCGGAGAGCTGCCCCGCGCACTCGTGGGCTGCTGGCCCAAGCAGTAGGCAATCCCCTTTCCCCAGCTCTGCGTCCTCCGCCCCCTGGGATTTGGCTCCTACCACACTCGCCAGTCCACGCTCGACCCTTGTGGAGCAGCCAAGATGGCGCGCGGGCCGGGAGCGCGCGGGGACGCGCGCGCGCGGTTGGGGGGCGGGGCCTGGGCGCTGCTCCGCGGAGCTGGTTCCCGCCAACCAGCCGGCCCGGAGCAGCCGGTGCGGTGACGGCGGACCTCGGCGGGGTTCCTGCGGTGGGCTCAGCCTGGGACGGGGACGCCATCGGAGGAGTCCTGCACCTGAAGGATGAGGACCTGCGGCCTTGAAAGATTGATGGCGCGCGTCACCTGTTGACACGGCGCAGCAAGATGCAAGCCACTGATGGACGCGAGCAGGCGAGACCCTCCGTTACGGACTTCTGAGCTTTGCTCTCACCCTGGGCCACTGGACAGGCCTGGCGGTCTTCAGTAGGGACTGAGCCATAGTTTGTGTGTAACTTGTTGGCCGCAGAGGATTGGCGTACAGGCTGAGTGGATCCAGTGGTGTTGGGGTAACAGATAGCGGTGACCCTGGCAAAGGGCTGTACCCCATCATAGCACTTCGGCCACGGGGCGTGCCCACAGAGCCTAGTCCAGTATCCAGTGTAAAATAAGCTCTCCGATATTTGTCCAATGATATGTTAACCACTGAAACGGCTAGAACTGAGAAGAGATGGTAGAAACTCGTAAGAAGTTTTGGGGAAGAGCGGGCGGCTGTTCGGGTGGGATAGCTACTTTCAGGTCAGCTTGGACACGCTGCATTTTGGGTACCAGCAACACTACAAGTTGGGTACAAGGAGTTGAAGAAGCCCTGGAGCCACCCCTCCACCGCCCCCACCGACCACCAGAGGGCAGCATACACTTGGTGGAGCACGGTGCTTTCTCATCAAGGTCCCCTGCTCCACCTTCCCTCCTCCAGATCCCAAAATTTCCTACACCCAAACCTCTTGGGCTCCTCCTCGGACTGCTGGTGTTGGTTAGATACAAGGCTGTTTGCCTTTGCGCTAAAGTCCCTGCTTGCTCCCCCATGACCATCTGGGGACCTGCTGCTTTCCTGGTCTTCCCCAAACCCTATGCAGAGATCAGGTGACCCTACCTGTGTCCTCCTTACTTAACCCAGGACCTGATATTTAGAGGGTTAGTTGGCAAACATGGGATAAATAAACAATGCCCGGTGTATCAATCAGATGACGTGAGAGCTCTGTATTTCTCAGCAAGCCAGACCAGTACAGCTCCTGGTCCCCACCCGATGGGGTTGACAGCTCTTCTCTTCACACCCCTGCTCCTCACAGCCAAGCCCATCATAGATCAACACGCCAACACACTCCTTTAGTGGTCGCTCAGTTTATTGTCAGTGGACCAAATACACTGATGGGGACTGTAGATCACACCTCTAAGGTAAACCCAGTCTCTGACCTCAGAGCCCCCAGTAGAGCACATATAGGCAGTATTTAAATTCACTAACTACAACGCTGTCTCCGCCTTATGAAGGCAGGTTGGCACGGGCCCTGGAGCCTGCCTGCCGTTCCCTGGAGGCGAGCATGGTGAGCAGTTGTCACTCCTCGGCTGGCTTCACTTGCTTAGCAGCCTCCAGCTGGCACAGTAGGTCATCCCACTGCACAAACTGCTTGGAAAGGAGCATTATCTGGGGACGGGTCAAGGTGGCATGAGGACTCTGAATGGACAAGTGGGGCTTTGCATGTGCCCAAAGGGGTAAAGGTGGGGGAAGAGGATGGGATGAGCGCTCATTTGGGGTAGGAGAGGTGGGCTTTGGGAGAGTACCCACTAAGGATCATGAAGCACAAAAGATACAGTCTTGTTGTACTCCTCCAGGAGAGCCTTGGACTCCTCGGTGATCCCCGCACACTGGTCCTGTTGGCCAAAGTATACCCAGGAGATGAGTAAAGCCCCTGTCCCACTGAGCTTACTATTCCCTCCAAACCTAGAAAAGATGATGCTTAAGCAACCTATAGTAAAAGGAGCCAACCAAGCCAGGTGCCCTAAACAGCAGTGCAAACACTGACGGGAGGGGAGGTTCCTACACATTAACATCCCCTCCTCTTCTTCCCTATGTATTCTAAGGATTTATTTTTATTCTATGTGTATGCATTGTTTGCCTGTGTGCAGGTGCACCATGTATATGCAGTACTGAAAGAAGCCAGAGGAGGGCGTCAGATCCTCTGGGATTGGCGTTACAAAGGTTAGTTGTTAGTGGCCATGTGGGTGTTGGGGACTGAACCCAGCCCCTCAGCAAGAACAGCAAGTAACTTTAAGTGCCCAGCCACCTGTCCAGCCCCTCAGCTCCTACTTCTTTTGTTTTGTTTTGTTTTTTCGAGACAGGGTTTCTCTTGTAGTCCTGGAACTCCCGCTGTAGACCAGGCTGGCCTCGAACTCACAGAGTTCTGCTTGCCTCTGCCTTCCAAGTGCTGGGATTAAAGGCATATGTCACCATGCCTGACCTCAGTCTCTATTTCTATTTCTAAACAGTCTTTGAACTCGAGAAAAGACATTTCACCCACAGTCAAAAACAAATGCCCAGGGAGTATTGGGCACCTCTCAAATTCAACTTTCTAGTATCTCAGAAGAGCTCTATTCTGGAAGGCAAGAGACCTGGATGTGACCTAGTCAAGTCCTTTCCCCTTGGTGGCACGTTTGGAAATAGAGGGCAAACCTCCACATTTCCTCCACTGACAACCCAGTGGGCTAGGACGCTTCCCCAAGTGTCATCCCGTGTCAGCCTTCCCTCCCGGGCCTCTCTCCGTGCATACCTGCTGTTGGATGTGGATCTGGGCCAAGTGCTGCAGGCGGGCAGCGTGCTCAGGAACGGCTGTAAAACACAAGGCACCCCACACCCCGCCTGATGATGCCTGTGCCCTCCCCCGGGACTGCTCAATAGTCTATTAGGTCTTCGGCAGGATGAGAGTATTGAGCAGAGAAGCTAAACAAACGCCAGGCTTCATCGACCGCTGTAGCTGGAGGTGGTGGTGGGGCTCCCTGCCTACCCCAGCCTCACTGCAAGACCCCGGGGCGGGGGGGGGGAGAGGGAGAACAGGTGCCGGGAAGACAAAACCTTTAGGACCTCAGTATTGCTTGCTATGAGCAGGGCCAAGTAAAGAGAGTTTTACTTATCACACGCCCTGCCCCTTTGCTCTCAGCTCAGCGGGGCTGGCTTCCTGGCATAAGGGATAGGGAAGCTTAGGTGGGCTGGAAATGGAGACAGGTCCCTATACTGCCCTGTGGACGGACTCCCACAGCCTAGCACACCATGTTCTGCCGGCAGCAGCTTCAGGCTGTCAGATAGATAGTCTAGCGGGTAGCTGATCAGGGCAGGGAGGGGAGCTGAGAGAAATACCTCTAGAGACAGACAAGATGGATATCTGGATTCAATTAAAGCCACTGCCTGCTTGTCAAAGCCCAGGCCCAGGGGCTCTTTTACCAGTGTGGCAGGAAAGATTCACACACCTGGCCGGCGCTCTGACAATAGAACGTGGGCTCTGCAGCACCCTGAAGCGGAGACACTAGGGGCAGGGAGAAAGCAGAGGGAATCCCTGGCATTGGGACTGCTGGAGGTTAGCTCCTGGACCTAGGCTCTTACTTGGGAATTTTAGCCACAGTCAGGTAGTAGGTACCCACAGGGTGGGAGGATGCAGACAGCAGATGCAGCATTAGTACAGGGAGACCTCAGTCCAGGTTAGTACAGCATTAGTACAGGGAGGCCTCAGTCCACGTTAGTACAGCATTAGTACAGGGAGGCCTCGGTCCAGGTTAGTACAGCATTAGTACAGGGAGGCCTCGGTCCAGGTTAGTACAGCATTAGTACAGGGAGGCCTCGGTCCAGGTTAGTACAGCATTAGTACAGGGAGGCCTCAGTCCAGGTTAGTACAGCATTAGTACAGGGAGGCCTCGGTCCAGGTTAGTACAGCATTAGTACAGGTCCCACCAAGCATGTCCCTCAGCGTGAGAGCGGAGCTGCGACCCCGGGGTACCTTTGATAGAAGCGCTGTCCAGCATGGGCAGCAGGGCGCTCACTTGTTCCAAGAGGGCCACCTGGGAGAGGACGAACGGCTCCTCTGAAGCACAAAGACAAGATGACAGCAGTGAAGCTACCGTGGGCATCACTACGCCTGTGCATGGCAGGTAGCAGGCTGGGCCCCAGAGCTCTGAGCAGCTGCTATGCCACTGGTCCCTTCCCTGGGTGCACATCCCCATCCTGCCCAGCCTTCCCATCTTGAGCCCAAGGAGCAGCTCAGTCTCTACAAATCCTCATCCTCAAGTTCTGACTCCAGATCCTCCTCTTCTAGTCTCCTGTCAGTAACTCAGCAGGTGGTCCTAGCCCTCACAGGGGACAAACTACTTTAGGCTCTGCCACCCAGGCCCAGGGCCCAGGAAAGAGCTGACAGAGAAGTGTGGCAGACCGTCAGACAGGTTCTGCTCACTGGCTCTCCAAGGCACAGGTAATTTACAAAGGGACAGGGGCGCTGAGACAGAGTGGAAGAGGCCAGTGTGGACGAGTAGGGTCCTGGCTCTTCATGAACAAGGCGTCTGGTGCATTGAAATCCAGAGTGGAAGGTGATTGGAGCAAGGCTGTCTGTCGTGTGTGAACAGATGGAGGAAGGGATACTTGGCAGGCAGGAGAATTCACTGAGCTGGCTGGGAGGCTGAAGTGTTAGGACTTTATCCTAGCAAGCAGAAGACACTGGGGCTCCTGAGTAGCCAAGCGCTATGGTGGCAATGCTTGTGAAGATGCGACAACATGCACAAAGGAAGGCGACTCAGGCGACTACCCGACTGTGTGTAAGTGGATGCAAACTTCCGGAGGCCGAGCACAGGGGGTGGGGGTGGGGAGGCCGGACACGTCCTTGAACTTGGAGTCTGAGCCGTGGCCATGGACCCAGGAGCCCTTTGGGAACCTAGCGCCTCTCAGAAGGCACTGCCCCACCTCCCCAGTCCTCAGTGCTATACGGCCCCCTCATGCTCCCAGGTAGGTTTCAGGACAGCTACCTGACGTGTGTTCATGAGGACAAAGACTTTGGTTCACTGCTGTAATCTTGATCCCGGAATAAAGAAAGCCTGGTTCACAGTATATGATCAACAAATGTTTTGTTTTTCTTTTTGTTTTTCCTTTCCTTGTTCTTTTTTTGAGACAGGATCATGTTCTGTTGGCCCAAGCTAGCTTCTTGTCTCAGTCTCCCAAGAACTTAGGACTCTAGACACATGGCCACTGTGCCCAGCTTCACATCTTCTGGATGAGTGAATAGGTGCAGGTGCTCAGAAAACTACCTGCAGAATAACTGACTAGAATCTCTGCCCAAAATGCTGAAGCCCCAGAGATGTCTCCTAGAAAAGAAAGATGCTGAGCTTTCAGTGATAGTCCCTATCCTCCATAATTTGCCAAAATGACAAACAGAATGGGAAAGAGGAAAGGAAGCTGCCTCAGGCTCTCTAGATCTTTTAGGAAATCAGCAGTCGGGCTGAAGAGACGGCTCAGCGGCTAAGAGCATCCTGTTCTTCCAGAGACCAGAGTTCCATGTCTGGCACCCAGCTTGGGTAGCTCACCACTGCTTTAACTCCAGCTCCAGGGAGATATGGTGACTCTGAGCTCTGCGGGCACCTGAATCTATAAGGGGGATGTTGTAGACATCAAGGGAAAAGGTACTATCTAAAAAGGTAATACCTTGTGTCACTGTGGCAAAACAGGGAAACCACAGTGTCAGTCGGCATTGCTGGCATTGTTGTAGACAGTTAAGGAGTTAAGGGCAAAGTTCTTACCAAGAGAAATACTGTGTGACCTGCATATGAGGCATTCTTTTTTTTTTTTTTTTTTTTTTAAGACAGGGTTTCTCTGTGTAGCCTTGGCTGTCCTAGACTCACTTTGTAGACCAGGCTGACCTCAAACTCACAGCGATCCGCCTGCCTCTGCCTCCTGAGTGCTGGGATTAGAGGCGTGCGCCACCATGCCCGGCCCATTTGAGGCATTCTAAGAGCTGAGACAGCTTCCTGAAATGAGTGGAGGAAACTGATCAAAAAAGGGAAGTCAGGGCCGGAGAGATGGCTCAGAGGTTAAGAGCACTGACTGTTCCTCCAAAGGTCCTGAGTTCAATCCCCAGCAACCACATGGTGGCTGACAGCAATCTATAATGTGATCTAGTACCCTCTTCTGGCCTGCAGGTGTACATGCAGGCAGAGCACTGTATACATAATAATAAATAAATAAATCTTTTTTAAAAAGTGGGGGGGGAGTCAGAGAAAGGTACCAGTGTTTAACCAAAGCATCAGGCTGCCCCACCCAGAGAAGCTCACTTCCTGAGAATGCGAGGGAAGAAGTGAGCTGCTAACCACCCGCCACCTATGAATGCATTATGACTCAGTGCACACAAAGAAAAGAATCAGACTGAAAAAACAGAAGACAGAACCCATGCCACTATCCTCCCTTCTCCTGAAAAAAGACAGTCGCTGTGCCTGCTCTTCTGGGAAGATCCTCTACGCTGTGAGCATTGTGGAAGATTCTAAAGGAAAATCATAGGATGGGCCTTTGACAGAGTATTAAAGTAGTGTCCATATGCCTGGCACTGTGCTCTGCAGCTGGCGCAGAGGTATGTACTACACCCAGTGCGGACCACCAAACTCACAGGGTCACCTCGGGCCTCAGGCCAGAGGCCAAGAAGGTAGGTGACAGGTTGTATGTGTAACAGGTAAGAGAGGGAGGCCATTATTGTGCCCACCCCCTCCACAACTGACATCCTCAGAGCTCCTGCGCACCTAAGTCAAGCACCACCTGCTAAGATAAACTGCAACAAGAGCTCGTGTGCTTAGCCTAAGTCTGGCATTACCTGCTAAGATGAACTGCAGCTTTGAGGCCTCCGGGATGGCGATGCGATCGATATACTCAGGATCCAGGTATTTGATCAGGTCTTCAACTAGCAAAGGAGCAGGACAGGAAAAAACAAACAAACAATCCAGGTAGAAATGGAACCTTACTTTATACAGGAGGTTTGGAGGCTTGGCAAAATGGCTGAACAGGTAAAGGTGATCGCTGCCAAGTCCAAGGGCCTGAGTTTGATCCCTGGAACCTCCATGAAGAAAGGAGAACGGATACCCACAGGCTGTCCTCTAAACACACACACACACACACACACACACACACACACATGGAATACATGTTTAAAATGAAATGATGTTTCAGGAACGCCAACCAATCTCTAAGGAGATCCTGGAATTAAGAGCTGACCACACCATGCAGGGTGGGCAGCAGCTGCTGGTCCTGTACTCTGCCCCCCAGAGGGTAGCACGCTATCATCATCTGCTGGTTGATCTCAAGCTGTGCAGCCTGAAACACAAGTGCCGCCACCACTTGACCCCCAGCGACCTGTCCTCACCAAGGCAGAAGGCGCCTTTCTATTCAGTACCCCAAGACAAGCTAGGCTTTTGTCTAATTTCTACTGACTGAGAAAGTTGCCAGCTACAATAACGTAAAATGTTTGGCTAAACCAGCACTGGGGCTTCTTGCCTTCTCAACCTTGCCTGGAGGCACACCACACCCTGTCCCCCATCCCCCACCAGGGGAAGCTTTGAGGGAGAACTTTCAGCCCATGGCTCTGGACAATGGGCACAGGCTTGGGATTTATCCATAAGAAAGCATGCCCCAATTTACCGCATGAGCATAACATGGCTTCTATCCTCAAGGGGCTGTTATAGTGGCAAACTGGCTGAAGGGCAGGACAGGCTTCAGGGAGCGCAGGCATGGGAGGCAGTGCTGTCAGGCACCTGATCGGCATACTTACTCTTTTTGTAGAGAATCTTCACTCTCTCCCTCTTACTGGCAATGTTCCCTAAAGCCACTTGCACCTTTACCAGGCCATCAGCCACCTGCAAGGACGTGGAGGTTAATTCCGAGGTGTACCACTGGCCACGTGACTTAAGATGCTTTTAATCCTAGCACTCCGGAAGCAGATACAGCAGATTTTTGTGATTTTTGAGGCCCTTCCTGGTTTATATGAAAAGTTCCAGGATGGCCAAGACTACTTAATAAAGACCATCACCAAAAGAAGAAGAAAAAAGAAAAAAGGCCTGGAAGCATCCTCTTTTCTCTACGGACTTTCAAGCTGTTGAATTCCAATAGTCTAGGTTGGTCTCCCTCCTTTTATATTATAGAAGAGACAGCTTCACCTTCAGGAGCTCTTTAATGTGAAAGGAGAGGGGATGCAGATCATGCTCTCCTTAGTGGGATGAGGGTGGGAGTGTTCCTCAACTTGGGGAAGTAATGTGCTAGTTTAAGGTTTAATCAAACACCCTTACATACTATTTATTTCCTGGTTCCTAAGCCCTGGGTTTGGGCAGGAAATACGCAAATATCCTCACCCAGACCATCCTTAGCTCAAGGTGGGAGAATAGACTGGCTGGCCTACCTCAAGCTAGCCCCATACCCTCTACATCAAGTCTAGTACAGGAGACGAAAGACTCTAGAAATCCCAAAGACTGGCTGGGCAGTGGTAGCGCACGCCTTTAATCCCAGCACTTGGGAGGCAGAGGCAGGCGATTGCTGTGAGTTCGAGGCCAACCTGGTCTACAAAGTGAGTCCAGGACAGTCAAGGCTACACAGCGAGACCCTGTCTCGAAAGACAAAGGAAAAAAAAAAAAAAAAAGAGAGAGAGAGAGAGAGATCCCAAAGACAAAGACATGCAATCCCCATCTCAGAGAAGACAGAAGAAAATCAGTTTAGGGCAGAGGCAGAGGTTAAGGGTTTGGGCTTGAGAGGTCTGTGGACAGGACCAGCAGATAAGCATCAATCAGGCTCTCAGAATAGAAAATCTGGGACGGAGAAGCACTCTGGGACGGAGACATAACCACATGAAATGAGTACTGAAACTACAGGCGTGGATGAGCCTGCCTGGGGCTGAAGAGCAAATATTCCAACAGTCAGGGGTCAGCTAGAGGGTGAGGCTAAGGAAATGGGGGCGTTCACTCAAGGCTTTTGTTCTTGTCAAAGCTGAAGAATACTGCTATCCAAGGGATTAATGCCTCGGGAGAGGCACCCAACTAAGACTGACGTAGCAGTCAGTGATACAAGGAAAATCAGGAGGGTCAGAGATGCCAAAGGGGAGAGTGTCTTGATAAAAGTTGCTTCTCAAATCGGAACACAATCTGCTGGTGACAATTTTACAAAAAGTACACAGGCATCATTACCTCTGATGTGCTTAGGTCCAGCTTCCCCACACTACCGGAAGTTCTCCAGTAAATGGCTTCCACATCGTAAAAAGGGATTTGAGTGCACCTACGCTTCCTGTCAAAATTCAGACATTGTGTTCACCCACATCTGAATACCTAGGACTCAGTTTTCTAACATTCCTTATCCTGGGCCTGCTTAGGCCTCACCTCTCACCCCTTGGAGCCTTCTTTATCCACCTGTGCTCTGACTCCTCTAGGGCTCCCGTCCCGCGCAATTAATTTAGCAATTAACTTCGCAGGGCTCCAGATCGACACCCCACTGCGGACTTCAGCTCGTACTGAAACTCCCATTAATACGTTTTTTAATCGGATTCAAACTGCCTGGTCTCCTTAGCATGCCTGTGATCGCAAGGGTGGAGTTTTAGTAAAAAAGTTGTCGCCGCACCCATCTCAGGCAGGCTTAAGCATCCGCCCTCCCGTCCCGACGCCCTCGGGAGCGAACGCCGCGGGTCCGATTCGTTCCAGGAAGCCCTGGAACTGTTCTATTTCACAGGCTGGGCTGATGATGACCCTACAGAAGCGGTAGCATCCGTCCCGAGGGAGGGCAGGGCCAGCGGATCGCGTCTGTCCTGCCCCAGAAACGGATCAATGGACCGGACCCGCTCACCTTCCTGGAGCCTCGGGTCCCTCCCGGTCCGTACACCCAGCGCTCCAGCTCCTCCACTCGGGACTGTAGCCGTTGCACATCGGTCAGAGCCGCCATCGCTTCTGCAGCGACCCGAAACAGCCAGGGGTTGGGACTTCCGCCCAAATAAAAACACTGGCCAATCCGAGAGCGCCGTTGCGCCCCGTAGGAAGTGACGCCACCACCAGTGAGCCCGGGTGAGCAGACAGATGTCAAAGCAACCTGGTTACCTAGGTAACGTTCCAGGTCTTGGCCCCATCCTGGTTTCCAGGACCTGGTTGTCAAGACTTTTGGTGTTCTAATTCGGAGATACGTAGTCCTTCCCCCCCCCCCCCCCCATTCCCTGAGAGTGCACGAACAAATACGCCACTATTGCAATATGGACTCATACCTATAGGTCAGTAGGCAGCTTCCTGAGGGGGGCACCGTAAAGTTTTGGATTCTTTTAGGGTTCAAATGAATTGCACCCAAACCTCTTAACGTCAGGACTTACATCCAAACAGTATGGTTTGAGACCGTGCTCTGTGTGGTGGTACTAAGAGAGAAAAAGGACCGGAGGCTGATTGCAAGTTTGAGGACAGGCTGCCCTACACAGTGAGTTGAAGACCACTCAGGAAACAACATAGTGAAAGCTTGCTTCCCACCCACCCCCAGAAAGGTGCTCGCCTACTCTCACAGAGCACTGAGATTTGCTCTTCAGTCTTCCACTTGGACAGCTCAATGCAATCTGTGTACACCTCACCTCCCAGACCCAAGCAGAAGAGGAGGCACGGGAGATGGAGGAAGTACAGCTTTATTTTTCAGATGCAACCCAAGGGACATCCTCACATTCAAATCCGATCCTTCACCTGCATCCTGAAAAGGGGCAGAATGGACCCAGAGAGGTAGGGTACCAAAGATGACACTGACATGGCGGCGGGGGGCAGGGGAGTCACATGAAAGGATGATAGGGGTTATTGGGGGAGGAGCTCTTTGGCAGATGCTGCTGGAATAGGGAGGCAGTGCCCTCCTTTTACAATGAGGTAGATGGAGCATAATAGCAAATCCCTTTGGTGTGGAGGTGGTGACATGCTGGTGTCTCCCAGGACCAGATCCCAGAGTGGACATCATATCCTGAAAGAGTCAGGGCAGAAGGGTACCTTCTCTCCCCTCAGCTCAAAAGTAGCTGCTTTCAGGGCAAGGTGCTGGAAGGGGGCCCTGTAGAGGGTGGAGGATTGGTTGGACCCAAGGAAGCTGGCACAGGCTGACGTCGAGCAAAGAGGATACCTGATAAAGGGACGAAGAGATAGGAAAAAGTGCAAACCAGAGAATGTGAGACCCCCTCCAAAAAAAGTGAACAAAAGTGGATTCTTGGAGAACCCACACACACCCCTTGCCACACACTGCCGGTGGCAAGACCCTCTGGCCAGCGAGCAGCTCCTGTGGCAACGCTGATACCCTTAAGTGGGTGAACAATAAATACTAACAACTCACGGACCCACAGCAAAGCAGACATCCCGTGGCAACTGTGCCGCACAGACCATGCGGGGACCCCATGCCATGTAGACATTCTCATTAACCCATTTTAGTGTAACAATACTCTAACCCTCATGCAAGTTCAGATACCCATGAGCCTCATGCTAGTAGAGAAAAATCTAAAAAATCCCCCATGCCAGTCTACATCCCGACTTCACGCCAGTGTAGACAGCCTGTGGTATCCATACCAGTGTAGACCACCCCATTGATCTCCAGCGCCATGTTGATACTGCTGATGCCACTGCCTGCCAGATTGAGGGGCCCGTCCAAGCGCTCTTCTGTCCAGAAGAAGGCAGGGAAGTCACATTTTGGGGAATCAGGTTTCACACTTAGACTCCTCCCTTATTCCTACAGATAGCCCCCATTTTACTTAAACCCCATATTATAATTATGTGGGGGCACTGGAGAGATGGCTCAGCGGGCAAGAGCGCCCCCTGCTCTTCCAAAGATCCTGAGTTCAATTCCCAGCAACCACATGGTGGCTCATAACCATCTGTAATGTGATCTGGTGCCCTCTTCTGGCCTGCAGGTATATATGTAGGCAGAACACTATACATAATGATAAATAAATCTAAAAAAAAAAATTATTATGTGGCCATCTATAGAGGGATCTGTCTGTACCACAAGTCCGAAGCCCTTCACTAACAAGCCCTTCCTCACCCCTTAGGGGAGCCTTGCCACGGGGAAGGAAACTGGGGGGTGCCCCCAGCCGAGGTGGGTCCATGGGGCCCATCAGCACAGCCCTCTTCTCTGGAGGCTCTTCTGGTGCCAGCTTTTCTCGGGCAGCCTCCAAGGCCAAGCCCACAGGTAGTGCCAAACGTGGAGGTGGAAGTCCACTCTCTTCTGGAAAAAGAAAGAAAGAAAGAAAGAAAGAAAGAAAGAAAGAAAGAAGCAGGCCACTAGGCTTCTCTGGTCCTACCAGCCCGCGTTTGCATTTGACTCTCCCCTAGGCCTGGGACCAAAATAGGTTGATAAACCATGTTCAGTCTCTCCTCTCACCCAGAGACTCTGGCATAAAGCCTCCGGAGATGTGGATTAAAAAGGACCAGCATATAGGTCTAGAGTGGTTTAGGTGAGAGAATTACCATGCTCTTTGTTGTTAAATAAGTCACAGAAGTAGCAAACTACATTCAAAAGGGACTTCTACGCAGGCAGCAGTTGAATAAAGGTGCTATGGATGAAGGACCTTCTCCTGAACCTCAGACCCTACAGCTCTCGTGGCTTTCTTCACCTTAAAGCTCAGGGTCGCTTACTTAGAGATTTCAGACCCCCTGAGCCCCATCAGATCTTGCTGCTCTCATATCGCAATGCCTCCCATACCCGAGTCCCTGCGCAAAGATCTCAGAGACGCCATCCCCAAGCTCCGCCCTCTCCCCCTCGCACCTTTCTTTACAGGGTTCGGACTCAGCTGAGCGCAAGCGTGAGCTGGCAAGCCGGAAGCAGGACCCTGGGCAGAACCGGGACAGCTCGGAGTCGCGGCTGGGGCGGGGCCATGGCTCGAGACGGGGCCAGGAGCGCCCCGAGGTGTCGTCCCTGCTAAGCTGAAGAGCGGGACCGTGGTGTAAGCCTGGCGACGGCCCTCACGCCGATTGCTGTCTATGGCAGCCTGGAGCTCCCCTGGGGAACTGAGTGCCCGCGTCTCACACTCGTATGGGTACAGATACTTCATGTACCTAGGGGCAGACGGATGGCCAATGGAAGTGCGGATCTTCCCAACGCTGCCCCGCCCTTCACTGCGGTGCCCCTCCGGCTCTGCCCCCTGTGTCCCCCGCCCTCTGCTGTCCTCACTGGGTGCGTAACGTGAAGGCCGCAGAGGTGATGGTGGTGGGCAAACTGAGGCCGCGTGTGACTTCTCGCCACACTTTTCGGTTGATGACTTCCACCAGGCCGCCCTTGGCTGTCACCAAGCGAAACAATGCGTACAGGTCCAGCACCTGTTTGGCCATGATGGGCACCCGGTTCACTGGCGTCCCTGGTGAGAAGTGGGTAGGACACTTAGTCAGGACACTAACATTAGGCCTCGTCTGAGGTCAGCTCAGGGGAACTGAAGGGTATCTCCACCGGGCTTGAGTAAGGACAGGACCCACGAAAGGATTGGAGAGGAGGGGGCAGGATTACAGGCAGAGTCCCCCTCGCACCACCCCCCTCCCCGTCCCCTCCCCGGTACCGTCCTATAGCAGGAAGGACCGGAGACTAAGACAAGAAATCAGCTTAGTTTTCCTGTAAAGATCCGGAAGGTAAATATTTAGACTCTGTAGGCCAAAAAGTTACCTGTTACAAATACCCAACTCTGCAATCATATGCGAGAAACAGCCTTAGACAACATCTAAGAGGCTGGACGTGGCTGTGCCCCCACGAAACTTTATTCACAGACCCTGAGGTTAGAATCTCACAGGCTGCCCGGCGTGGTAGCGCAGGCCTTTAACGCCAGCACTTGGGAAGCAGAGGCAGGCGGATCGCTGTGAGTTCGAGGCCAGCCTGGTCTACAAAGTGAGTCCAGGACAGCCAAGGTCTCTAGGCGTGTTTCAACTCCATTTTCCAAATATGTTAAAACGAAAAGCTGTTCTAATCTACCAGATAGCCAGATTCGCCCAAAAGCTTTAGTTTGCTGACTGTAGGAAGGACTTCCCTGCATGCTGAAGAGCCATACTCCCCAAAGCGCCCACCTGCAAAGGCTGCAGGAAGCCAGGGCACAGCAGGCGCAAAAGGATCAGCTCCTGCCTAGGCCAGCCAATTCTTTAAGTCTAGCCACCCCCGCCAGCCAGTCCTGACAAAGGGACATGTCTGAGCTGAGCGATGGGCCCCAGTTAATTCCTTACCGATCCCGGGCCCTTCCACCGGCGCCTTTGGACCCGAACAATTAGCTGCGGCCTGATTAATGGGGGGAAATTATCGGCCCCGAGAGACCTCCTCCCCCTGCAGCTGAGCAGAGGGAGGCAGAGCTCGGGGTGTGGGCAGTGCTGTCAGCCCATGCCACCCCATTTCCAGGAAAGAGAGAAAAGGTCTTCAGGAAGGTGCATGGCAGGGACACTGGACTACCATGACCTAGTCTCCTTGGGGAGCAAAAAAGCCTGGGGTCCTCACCCAGGGCTCTTAGGAAGGAAGGGACCAGAAAAGGTTGCTGAGGATTGGGCTGGGGACTGGGGAGACTGGGCCAGACGCTGTACTGGGGGGGGGGGGCAGTGCAGCCAGTTAATTAGCAGCTTATCAGGCTACGCTCTGAGTGAGTTAATTAGCTTTGTAGAGAGAGATAATGAGTCAGTGTTCAGTCCCATGAATCTGGGGAGAAGCGGAAGTGATGGACTGCTGCCCATCCTCACCCGGCCTGGACCCCTTTCTGTATGCTTTCAACACTGAGATTTTTCTGGAGAGGAATTCTTTCCCCATTACCCATCCCCATGGCCCCAGCCCATCCTTCAGGAAGGCCTCCCTTCAGTCTAATCCTATTCCTTCCTGCTGCAGGACGGGTAGGGAGTGCCCTGAGCTAAAGCAAAAAGGAAAAGGAGGAAGGGCCGGGCTAGAGGAAGGGCACACTGTGCACGGATGGTCCTAAGTCCTGGGACCCTCCTATCTCAAGCCAGTCCTGACCAGTTCCCACTTCCACCCTCCCAATTGATCTTACACTCATTAACCTGCCTTGGGTTGGCCACTAATTAATCCCTGGTGGAGAAGGGGGGGCGCAGGGTCAGAGGTTAAAGATGTTATTGAGGGACCAAAGGACAAGGTGCCACCACCCTCAGATCTCAGCAGGGAGGACCTGAGGGGGACTACGCCCTGAGACCCTCCTTCCTCGGACCTAGCCGATGGGAGAATTTTCTGGGCACTTCCCCCGCGTCCCTGTACTCACCCCTCTTCTGCATGAAGCTAAACAGGTCGTCCAGAAATTCCTTTCTCTTGGGGTCCGCGTCGAGTTCATACAGCTGGGGAAGGACCAAGGTCATTCTCCAGCTCCACTGACCCCGCCCCCCAACCCCTGGAGCCCCAGTTCGAGCGGTACCCTGGACAAGAGTGTTTCATGAAAGGGTGAATGAAGTCTGGTGGGAATTCTCTAGCTCCAGACCCACCCGCAGGAGCAGGCAGGGTGCCTTCAATACATTCAAGAGACCTATCCCAGCTAGTAGTATCCTAGGCAGCTCAAGCCTTGCATCTGGCAAATATAGGGAGAGGGGAAGCAGGAAGTACTGTCTTAAGGATGGTCTTGAGCATCCTGGGGACCAAGCTTCAGAGTCCCAGGAGGGAAGTTAAGGTGAGGCTGTGCTGCACACTGAGAAAGAAGACTGATGGGTGTCTGAGGCACTTAGTCGCTCGCCTTAATCTGAATAAGGACTTCATGAAGTTCACACTCTTGCCGTCCAGAACGTGGACTAGGGTGAGTTCAGGCAGGAAGGATGCTGGGAAACTCCTTCCAGGGGCTATCTTGTCTGATCCCCTTCCAGAGGTGGTTTACAGTGCCCACTACAGAAGACACTACGCAAGCACTGGCCACACGGGAAACGCAGGACTTGACACGTCAGAATATGATGGGAGTCATCCCCACCTCCAACATAACTCCCCAAGTCTAAAACGAACAGTTTCAGAGTAATGGAGTCATCGACCCAGAGCAACAGTTTCTCAGCCTCAGCTTGCTGTGAGTCACATAAGTAACACTCCATCCCTCAATAATAACAACCTTGTAAAATCCTTCCATCAGTACCAAACCCCAGAGACCCAGCTTTGGAGACACCCATGCACACACACGTGCACATGCACGCACACACACATGCCCCAGAGCTCTAAGTCTCACCTGGGTACCTACAATGGTATCTACACTTTCTCAACCATAAGCCCAGAACAGTGCCCTGTAGAAACAGTCACTAGAGACTCTCCAGGCTGACAAGGCCCTGAGTGACACTCCTGGTCTTACATACACTAATGCTATAGAACACTAGCTACAGATTAGCACTCCTAGAAAAATACCCCAGACCAACACCCTCTGAGTGACATCACTAGAATGGCACAGCTGGAAATCACAGGCCTGAGTAACACCATGGTGACACCAATGGTGACAGCCTGGCTTTACTGTTCCTAGTATGGAAGGGTTCGGATTATGGTCATGCACATAAAGACTTGTGGGGGAGGGGGCCAGGGTGGTGGTGGGGGGCGGGCCTCAATCACAGTGCAGCTGAAGTGGCCAGCATAAGCTGGGAGCTGACACCCATGGAACTGAGGCCAGAGGAAGAAACCGAATGGTAGAGCAGTGTAGCGGGAAAGAGGGTGGGTATACCAGTCTGCGAAAGGAGCAACAAGCTCTATTCTCCTTCCAAAGACAGCAGACAGCCTGGGGCAGTCCCTTTGGTACTTGCGACTTGATAGGTCAGAGGGTAGGTGAGATAGTGTTGCCCTGGATTCCTCAGACTCCAGGCTCCCATCCCTCAAAGACCCTTAAACCCAATTCTTCCCCATCTTTCAAAGTCACCAATGCCCCCCCAATTGTTAGCTCCCACATTTCTGTGATCTCCTGTGCCTCTTAATGAATTCCTGTGTACGTTCTACCTATATGGGTGTCTCTCCTGATGCATCACTATCTATCTTCCGGTTTTCCTATCCTTCTAGGTCTCTGTTTTTACATCCTGCAGAGGGTGGTAGGGGTGTGTGGACTACTGTTGCCAGAGGGGAGCAAGGAGGGACAGCCTGGCCGTGGCAGGGAGGGGGCTCTTACCTGCTTGAACTGTTCCTCATAGGTCCACTCATGCGGTTGGATTCCAGGGGGTTGGCTGGAAGGTGAGTTGGGACATCGGGCTCCTGGATGGACCTCCTCAGCTGCCTCCTCTTCTGCTAAGGGCGCGTCTCCCTCCTCATCTTCTTCGGCAGTCTCCTCTTCTTCAGCCCCAACCATCCCCATAGCCCCCTCAGGAGCCTGTAGGGTCCGGGTGCCAAGCAGAGAAGGCTGTGGAAGCGGTAGGCGGGGAGGGGCCAAGGGCCCCACTCCTTGGGCCAGCCGTGCTGCCTGCTGCCTCTGCAGGGTCTCCATTACAGCTTCCAGGCGCAGTCCGCCTGCTGGGGGCGCTCCTGGTACCAGGCGGGGCCCTGAGGAAAGGGCCGTCTGTGGGGGAGGGAATTATGGGTGCTGGGCCTTGCTGCACTCACACCCTACAACGCAAGGGGAGATGTTCATGGATTCAGGGGGCATGCATGGGGTTATAAGAAAATGACAGACCAAGAAAACAGAGAAGGAGGGATAGAGAGAGCAAAAGAACCAGAGACCAGACATGGGCGGGGGGGGGGGGGGGAGGGTGTCAGAAACGGCCAGAGACTGAGGATAGGGGAAGGCCAAAGCAAATTGGAGGAAAGAGTAACAGAAACCAAGGAAGAGTGGTGCAGGGAGATGTGACATACACTCGTGTACACACAGAGACAATGACAGGGAGATATGGAGACAGATTGGAGGAGAGACAGGTGGGGAGACAGAGATGAAGGAGGTCCAAGATGAAGAGGGAGGGAGGGAAAGGAGAGAGAGAGAGAGAGAGAGAGAGAGAGAGAGAGAGAGAGAGAGAGAGAGAGAGAGAGAGAGAAATACCTAAATACCTAAGAGAGAGGGACAGGGACAGACCGACAGCTGAAAAGAGACAGCAAAATGGGTTGAGAGAGATGCGGGAAGACCGACGACGCAGCAGGAGAAAGAAAAGACAAGAAAGAGACAGAAAATAGAGAGCAGTGGTGGAAAAACGGTGTAGAAAGGTAAAAGACAAGAATCAAGAATCCAAGAGGCACTGCAGGAGGGCAGCAGTGTATATGGGTCTGGGACAGGGACTAGATTGGCATGAGGCGGCGAGTCACTGCGTTGGATGCTGGGCTCCCGGCGCCCTGCAGCTACACTCACCTGCCTGGCACCGCCCGAAGCCCCCGGTGTCTCCAGGGCGGTCCTTCTGCTCTACCGCCTTTCCGGCGGCTCCTATCTCAGCTGGTTTCCTTGAGCAGGGTCCCCGCTGTGCGCTCCTGCCGCCTTGCGCTCTTCTGACCACCGTGCGCTCACTGGCGGACACTCCGCTGCCGGCGGTCCCGGGGGGGCGGGACCCTAGGCCAGCAGGGCGGGCGCAGCGGGCGGGCGGGCAGGCAGGCGCAGTCGGAGAGGCCAGGGTGGGCTTGGCCCCTCTTAGTCCCCCAACAGGTGTCTCCCACCTTCCTTACAGCCGGACTGGAGGGAGGGGACGCCGGAGAGCTATGGGGAAAACCACGCGTGGGAGAAAGAGAGAGGAGAGTCCACAGCTAGTAAACTCCGGCCCATGGCCCCGTCCAGGCTCACAAGTCCTGTTCCCTAAACCCACACTCATGTTCACACATAAAAACACCTTGTCACAAGTTCTGGCCCAATCTTACACATTCTGGTTAAAGGTCACTAGAGGGGTCACGGGCCTGGGCAAGCTGTGATCACAGGGGAATCGCTCTGCAGGATGCTAGGGTGATTATGGAACACCTGGCCAGAGCAAAGCGTTGCCTCTTGCCCGGCACATGTGGCATCTCCGACTGCAAGTGTGTGGCAGTTTGGGCACAGGTATGCACACGCCAGTGGCCCCGTGTCTAGGCACTGACACATTCAGAGGTCTCTGTGCCACGTGCACACCCACATCGGGATATTCACACCGTATTAGAAATACAGGCACACTTCTTCTGACATGCTCCTAAGAATTTCCAGGTGCATATGGAAGAGCAAAGGGTGTGATGACTCGGCGTCTCACGGTCTGTTTGTTCTGGTCATCAGCAGTTTGCCCACCTTCATACACACTCCCCACCCACTTGCCCTTGACTTCCAAATCTGCATGTCCAGACTCCTTGAGCCAACAGGGCCTATCCTTACCCCACCAAGCCCCTGATGCCTTTTCCTGTTTTGGGAGTTCTGACTAGCAGGCCACAGTCTCTCCCCTGAGCACCCTGACCCGTATCCCTCTCAGGTACCCTCATCCATTCCGAGCTTTGTTTTGTGGTCAACCAGACCCACCTGTGGAAGGCACGAGGACCACAGTAAGCTGGGAGAGCAGCGGGGGTGGCATGTGCCTGGCTATGCAACTACGCCAAAGCCTTTAGTGCTGAGGCTGCCCTCTGACTTTACCCCGGGTAGGGCACATATGCCTCAGGACAAACATGCCCCCACACGGGCAGGAGTCTTCCCTCCCCCTCCTCTCATTTCTTAGCTCCTCCTAGTCTCAGCTGGCCCTGGCCCGGACCACACATTCCGGTCCAGCCCTGGTGCCCCGCCTCTACACCCCGCCCTACTCTGAAATCCGGCTCCTGCTGCTCTATGGACCCCTTGTTCTCTGTGGCTATGCCTGGCCATACTGGGGCTCGGTCCATTTAGTCCTTTGGCTACTCTCGGCCTTTCCCCTCCCATACCTGATCGCGTAGCCAGTCCTGGTCCCTTCCAACCCCTCCAGTCATCTTCTGTACTGAGACTCCCTCACCCCATGCTCACGGCTGTCTGAGTATATACATGCCCTCCTCACGCAGACCTCCCACACCCCACTATGCTAGGCCCACCATGAGGGGTGCACTAGTGGAATTAGCGCATGCACAGGGGCAGACAGTCATGGGATGTTGTGGATAATTGGAGGATAAAATAAAAATTAAACTGAAGTTTTACAAAAGAAAGAGCAGCAGATAGGAATGCTGGTGCTCAGCTTACTTTCTCCTTTTTTTTTTTATTCAGTCTGGAGCCCCAGTTCATGGCATAGCACCCACATTCAGGGCTGGTCTTCTATGGTCCGTTAAACCTTTCTGAGCCAGGCACAGTGGCACATGCCTGTGATCCCAGCACTCAGGGAGGCAGAGACCGGAGGGGCTCTATCAGTTCAAGGCCAGCCTAGTCTACAAACCCAGTCCAGGGGCTATTACACAGAGAAACCCTGTCTTGAAAAGCCAAAAACAAACAAACAAACAAAAACCAACAACAAAACCAACAAGAACAAAAAAAACAAAAAACAAGCCGAGCGGTGGTGGCACACGCCTTTAATTCCAGCACTCGGGAGGCAGAGGCAGGAGGATCACTGTGAGTTCAAGGCCAGCCTGGTCTACAAAGTGAGTCCAGGACAGCCAAGGCTACACAGAGAAACCCTGTCTCGAAAAACCAAAAAACAAACAAACAAACAAACAAAAAGAAAGAAAAGAAAAAGAAAAAAGGAAAACCACCCTCATTAACACACTGAGGGGTGTGTTTCCATGGTGATTCTTAGTTGCCCTGACTGCTGTGTGGGTGCTGGAAACCCATCATGGGTTCTCTGCAAGAACAGCAGGTGCTCTTAGCAGCTGAGTCATCTCTCTAGCCCTCACCTCTGCTTCTTCACTGAGGGGCACAGTGTGACCAGCTGCCCCCCACTCCTCCCTCCATAATTTCTCTGCTGTAATGGACCGTACCTGTTCTTGCTGGCCAGGTAATCCCTTCCCTTGAGTTGCTTTTGTCAGGTGTTTGTCACAGTAACCAAGAAAATAACTAACAAAAACTTCACAGGGTGAGCTGGAGGGATGGCTCAGAGGCTAAGAGCACTGGCTGCTCTTCCAAAGGACCTGAGTTCAATTTCCAGCAGCCACATGGTGGCTCCCAACCATCTATAATGTGATCTGATGCCCTCTTCTGGCAGGCAGAATAATGTGTTAAAAAAAAAATCTTAGCTGGGTGTGGTGGCACATGCCTTTAATCCCAGCACTTGGGAGGCAGAGGCTACACAGAGAAACCATGTCTCAAATATCAAGAAAACAAAACAAAACAACAACAAAAACCAAAACAAACAAACTTAAAGCAAAACGAAAACAAAACAACAACAAACCCTCACAAGATAACTGGAGAGGTGACTGGAAAATTAAGAGCACTGGTTACTCCTCCGGAGGACCCAGCACCCACGTGGAAGCTCTAGATGACCTGCAGCTGCAGTTCCGGGGGATCTGACGTCCTCCGCGCCCTCCTGCGTGTCTACGTATGCGTACTGCATTCATGCCTGGTACGCTCAGGCCCCGACTTGGGACCGGGGTAAACAACCTGGTGCTGAGAACAACTCGTGCCCTCTTCAAGAGCAGGAAGCACTCTTTGCCACAAAGCCAGCTCTCTCTCTAGCCCTTAGGCTTCAGCTCTTGAAGGAGGACGCGTCAAAAACTGCTCTCGGAGGGTAGGAAGCTGGGGAGGTAAAGTTAAAGGATAGAGCTTGTTGCGAAAGCACAAGGACCCGAGTTCAGTCCCCAGAGTCCAAACCAAAAAACCAGGAGTCGTGGCACAAGCCGGTAATCCCAGCCTGAGAGGCAGGGGGCAGGGTGGGGTGGGAGAGCACAGACAGGAGGATCCCTGGGTACACACACACACACACACACACACAGACACAGACACACGCATATATACAGACACACAGACATACACACACACAGACACACATACACACACACACATGTACTTGGAACCTACCACAGAAAGGATGTTGCATGTTGCTGTGTGTTAAAGGAAAGACTTTCTAGGAGAAACTGAGGGCAGGGGAGCTGTGTGGCCATCTAAGTAGGAGCGTTGACACTAGCTATCCCGAAGTGCAAAAGTGTTTGCCGGACTGAAAGACAATCAGGGGCCATGGGGTGGCTGAGGGTGAGTCACAGGTCACTTGGGCCTTGGAGCTGATTCATGAAAAGAAAGGACCAAATGACACAGAAAGTCAGTGAAAATATTTTAGAATGAGTGTCTGCTTCTGGTTTTTCTTTTAAGATTTATTTTATGGTGGCCGGAGAGATGGCTCAGGGCTTAGGAGCACTGGCTGCTCTTCTAGAGGACCTGGGTTCAATTCCCAGCACCCACATGGCAGCTCACAACTGTCTGTAACTCTAGTTCCAGTGGAGCTGACACCCTCACACAGACACAGACAGGCAGAACCCCAATGCTAAGAAAATAAAAATAAATTATATAAAAAGATGGCATATTTTAAAAAAGATTTATTTTTATGTATTTAAGGACTCTATCTGCATGTCCACCTGCAGGCCATAAGATTCCGGTATAGACAATCGTGAGCCACCATGTGGTTGCTGGGAATCGAACTCAGGACCTCTGGAAGAACAGACAGGGGGCTGGCGAGGTGGCTCAGAGGTTAAGAGCACTGGCTGCTCTTCTGAAGGTCCTGAGTTCAATTCCTAGCAACCACATGGTGGCTCACAACCATCTATTAATGAGATCTGGTGCCCTCTTCTGGCCTGCAGGTGTTACATGCAGGCAGAACTATGTATACATAATAATAAATAAATCTCTTAAAAAACAAAAAACAAACAAACAAACAAAAAACCAGACAGTGCTCTTAACCTCTGAGCCATCTCTCCAGGCCCCGCCTCTGGTTTTTGTGAGGCACCTCCTCTAAAGAGGCAAGTATGGTCAATAAATGCTGGTGTCCAGAACCAGACTGGTAACAACGGAGGTGGTAGGGAGTGGCGAGAATCTAGATGGTTTTAGTGTTGTTTCAAGACTAGGTTTTTCTATATAGCCCAGAATTCACTATGGGGGCCAGGCAGCTCCTGAACCCACAGTTCTCCGATTTTGTAGGCTGGGATTACAGGTTTCTGCATATGTACCATGTGCCACTACTCCCACCAGGTCTGGATATGTTTTTAATATAAGCCTGAGGATTTGTGGGTAGACTGTGAGCTGTGAGACCATCCAGCATATGAAGGTTTCAAAGTGTAGTCGAAGGCAGTGAAGACTGCACCATGGTGGGGTCGCATAAGATTGGGAAATAAAGCAGTTTCCTTTGGGCATCTGGAGACACCTATTAAAAACAACCAGGTGAGACGGGCGTGGTGGCGCACGCCTTTAATCCCAGCACTCGGGAGGCAGAGGCAGGCGGATCGCTGTGAGTTCGAGGCCAGCCTGGTCTACAAAGTGAGTCCAGGATGGCCAAGGCTACACAGAGAAACCCTGTCTCGAAAAAAGAAGAAAAAAAAAAAAACAAAAACAACCAGGTGGGGGCTGGAGAGATGACTCAGTGGTTAAGAGCGCCGCCTGCTCTTCCAAAGGTCCTGAGTTCAATTCCCAGCAACCACATGGTGGTTCACAACCATCTATAATGTAACCTGATGCCCTCTTCTGGCTTGCAGGTGTACAAGCAGACAACACTGTATATATAATAATAAATAGATCTTTATTTAAAAAACAACAACCAGGTGAGATATTGAATAAAGGGAGTAAGATGCCCAAAGCTGAAGCCCTGGGAAGAGACTGAGGTGGTTTGAACAGGAATGGCCCCCATGGATCCATGTATCTGAATGCTCGGCCATAGGGAGTGGCACTATTAGGAGGCGTGGCCTTGTTGGAGTAGGCGTGGCCTTGGAGTAGGTGTCCTTGGAGTATGTTAGTAGAAGTGGCCTTGTTGGAGGAAATGTGTCACTGTGGGGGTGGGCTTTGAGGTCTCCTATGCTCAGGCTCTGGCCAGTGTGGAATGCAGTTCCCTTTCCACTGCCTTCAAACCAAGATGTAGAGCTCTCAGCTCCCTCTCCAGCACCACATCTGCCTGCACAACGCCATGCTTCCTGCCATGATGATGGTGGACTAAACCTCTGAAACTGTAAGCAAGACCAAATGAAATGCTTTCCTTTGTAAGAGTTGCCTGGATCACATCTCTTCACAGCAATGGAAACCCTAAGACACACAGATAGAGGAGTCAAGATGTGTGGATGCAGCACAGAGAAAGATTGTACAAGCCAGAGAGGCCAAGGATACAGGAGAGCACAGCCCACAGAATCCACCGAGGAGGGCTCACAGAAACGGAAGTGACAAATCCTGGAGCCTGCATGTGTCTTCTACATTGGTCATGGTTATCAGCTTGGCGCTTCGGCAGACTCCTAACTGTGGAAGCAGGGGCTGTCTCTGACTCTGCTGCCTGCTCTCGGGACCCTTTTCCTCACCCGCCTGTAATATGAGGGTTTGTGCCTGGTCTTATTGTAACTTGTTATGCTGTATTTGGCTGATGTCCCTGGGAGGCCTGCTCTTTTCTGAAGGGAAACAGAGGAATGGATCTGGGGTCGAGGGGAAGTGAGGCAGGGACTGGGAGGAGTGGAAACTGTGGTCAGGATGTATTGTATGAGAGAATAAACAAACAAACATATGTAGCCAGGTGGCGGCGGCTCATTCCTTGAGAGGCAGAGGCAGGTGGATCTGAGTTTGAGGCCACCCTGGTCTACACCCCGGTCCAGGACAGCCAGGGCTACACAGTGAAGCCCTGTCTAAACTCACTCACACACACACACACACACACACACCAAAACCAAGATAAGCAGACAAAAAGATATGTAGCCGAGTGTGGTGGTGCACACCGTTTATTCCAGCACTCGGGAGGCAGAGGCAGGTGGATCCCTGTGAGTTGGAGGCCAGCCTGGTCTACAAAGGGAGTCCAGGACAGCCAAGGCTACACAGAGAAACCTTGTCTCAAAAAACAAAACAAAACAAACAATAAGATATGTAGATGTTACCTATTTTGGGTGTATCTGTGCTGAAGCCAGAGGACACAGGGGGCCCTACTCTAATTCTTTTCACCTTATTCCCTTGAGACCGGGTATCTCACTGAACCTGGAAGTAGTTTATGGACTGGCAAACCTCAGCAATACCCATGTGCATACCTTTCACATCACTGGGGTTATTGGCACGTGGCCATGCCCAGCTTTTTACATGGGTACAGCTAGGATCTGAATGCAGGACCTCATGCTTTGTAGCATGCACTTTTACTGACTGAGCTATATCCTTCAGCCGTGTAGACTGCATTTAAAGTTACAAGAAGAGGTGGCTGGAGAGATGGCTCAGAGGTTAAGAGCACTGTCCTGCTCTTCCAGAGGTCCTGAGTTCAACTCCCAGCAACCACATGGTGGCCCACAACCATCTCTAACATGATCTGATGCCCTCTTCTGCTATGCAGGTAAAACATTGTATATATAATAAACAAATCTTTAACAAATAATAAAGTTACAAGAAGATAAGGAGCTGTGAATAAAGAAAGAAAATGCTGAGTGTGGCAGTGCCACACACCTTTAATTCCAGCACTCAGGAAGGAAGAGGCAGGTGGATCTCGGTGAGTTCAAGGCCAGCCCGCTCAACAAAGCCAGTCCAGGACAGCTAAGACCACACAGTGAAACCCTGTCTCAAAAAAAAAAAAAAAAAAAAAAAAAGTATCAATAAATAAAACAAAAATTATCCTTGAAGCCAAATTTTTTTAAAGAGATATTATCTGCGTCAAAACAAAGTTGAGGGCCATTGGCACTAAGTGGTTGGACATGAACTTAGAGTGTCCAAGCTCTTAGATTTGAGCCTCAGGACCAACAACAAAAGTTAATAACTATGAGATGGGGCTGGGAGTGGTGGCGCACGCCTTTAGTCCCAGGAGAGATTTCACCAGGGAAATGGAGGTGGATTTCTGCAAATTCAATGCCAGCCTATGAGTGAGTTCCCAGACAGCCAGGGCTCTGTTACACAGAGAAACCCTGTTTCGAAAAACAAAAACAAAAACAAAACAAAGAACTATGAAATGACCAGTGGCTTTAACAACAGAGATGGGGGTGGGGAGGAGAGTCCTTTTTAAGATGGTGATGGGACATCCCTGATGTGCGTGCTTCTAGACTAGAGGCGGAGCTTGTCACAGCCAACATGGTGGTAATGTGGGTTTACAGGGAAAGTATGAAGGTGGCCAATTTGCCCGGGTTTTATATTCAGAGCTACACACTTAAAAGTTGTTGATGCTAGCCAGGCACTGTGGCACATGCCTATAATCCCAGCACTTAGGAGGCAGAGGCAGGTGGATGGCTGTGACTTTGAGGCCAGCCTAGTTTACATATTGAGCCCAGGACAGAAAACAAAACAAAAATTGTTGATGCTTCTTATTGTTTGAGGTAACAGTCTTATTCTGTAGTCCCAGCTGGTCTGTACCCACTGTGTACACCTGACTGGCATGGAGTTTGCAGATCCTCTTGCCTCTGCCTCACAAATGCTGTGATTACAGGCACGAGCCACTCACTCACTATGCCTGACTAGATTTTTGATGTCGTCAAATACGTTTATGTATATAGCCTTTTGTATTTGTGTTTTTTAGAATGTTTAACTTCTAATATTAACTTATCAAGTCCAAGAAATAGGAATGGTCTGGACCTTATTCAACCTAAATAAGACCAGGCTAAAGGTGATACAAATTTGTTGACTAAAAAAAGCTATGAACAAGGTCCTTGGGAGTGCGTGTGCTTTTGGCTCCATCTGCCTTGCGCTTGGTCCGTTTCTGCGCCAGGCAGGAGCTCCTGGAAAATGCTGGGTCAAAGGCAAACCAGAGCACATGAATTCTTGCTCCAAGTGTGGCTGTACCCCATACTCTGGGAGCCCACAAGAAAATCTAGCTGTTTCAGCTCCAAAGTGGGAGCACACTGCCACCCCATGGCCACTTAGGGTTAAACTCTCAGGACCCACCCCCCAGGGCTGATGTGAGAGGAGACAACACACAGGCCTCAGTTATCTCATATCCGAAAACTTACCTGGGACAGATACCACCCAGTCAGCCGGAGATGCGGGAGCCTTCTAGGGTTGTGGCTAATACAGCGCTTGCCCAGCACGCATAAGGCTCTGGCCTAAATTCTTAGGACACAGCAGCCTTCCCTGCTGTTCAGACACAGAAGGAAGTGGAACTGTTTAACAATGTTTTTATTAACAGAGACGGACAGGTAGACAGGGAATCCAACAGAAACGTCTGGAAAACTGATAGGGTGTGCACACACACTAAAGGCTTCTTTTGGAATGGGGGGCCTCCTTGGACCCAGGCTTTACCTCTCTAGGCCCTGGGCTTAAGCCAGCTTTCCCATTACCCCGGCTGCAGGGGTGTCCGAGATGGAGGACCGTCCTTTCCTTTGGCACTCTGAACATCCCTCTGCTTTCCCAGCTGCGCTGGTTGCTGGCTGCAGGGCATGGAGGACAAGCCACAGGGGCGCTTGCATAGCAGGGGGGTGGAATGGAAGATAAGGCATATGGTGAGGAGAGGGGAGATGAAGGGAAGGGCAGCCTAGCTGCATGTGAAAGGGGGGGGGCGGGTCTCCCAAGGGCAGCTCCTCTTCTCCTTCAACCGGAGATCACTACAGGACTGAGGTGTTAACATCTACCCCAGTCCTTAACCTCAGAGCCCTGAAAGCCAGCAGGAAGCTCTGAGTCAGTGAGTGAGTCAAACTTGTGATATGGGTTCAAACATGACCAGCCCCCCTACACCACCCCCCCCCGGAATATATGTGGGGGACTCTGGATGGACATGAGTGCATGACCTTACAGTACACACAAGTCTTAGCATCTCTTTGTGTCTCGTTTGCTCCCAAAAAGGTGTGTCTTGGATGCTGAAGTATGTATGTCCTTCCTCACACAACAGGGACTTAATTATCTGTGTGGTATATGCTGCCGTCTGTGCACATGAGTTCCAGCAAAGTCGATGAACATGGTCCTGCCTGCTCCTGTCCATCCGCAGGTCTCCCCCTCAGGCCTGGCTCCTCAGGGGTCTTGGCCGAAGAGGTAGGTGGTGAGCTCAAGCCGGAGGCCCCTGGCGTAGGAGCGAACAGTATAAAAGAAGGTGAGGAAGTCCTGGGTGCTGAAGACCGTGTCAGCTAGTGCAAAGGCCAGGGTAGACGGGATGACACCTCGGCCGTACTCCACCATCCATGTGTTTGGTCCCCACTCAACGGCCGTTGCCTCTCCAGGGCCATGCACTACGGTCTCTCCTGGGGGGGGGGGGTGACAGACAGAAAACAGCCTCAGGAGCCTAGCTCTGCCACTGCCTTCTACACTGCACCCCCCTGGCCTGTGGGCTATCACTGTAGAGGCGGGGAATGGAAAGACAGTTTCAAGAAAGAAAAAAAAAAAAACCTCTACCCCGCTGGCCTGGCTGTCCAGAGGGGAAAAGAGAGACTAGAAATGTCTAGTCCCAGATAGTCTATGGCATTTCCTGGCCCATGTCCTCTCTTGGGATACGACTACAGAAGGCCACCCCACCCCCATGGCTACAGGCTAATAAAACGGAAGTCAGGGGCATCTGTATTCCCAAGCCTAACTCATATCTAGTGGAAATGTTGTGAACTGTGAGCTGGGCTAATTTGACAGGGGGTGTGGTTACTAGGCTCCCTGAGAAGTGTAGCTGTTCCATCAAAATGCTTGATGCTTACAACCTTACACCGACTCTTCCAAAACTTCCCCCCCCCCCCCCTTTCTTCTTTTAAACAACAATGGCTCAGTAGTTAAGAGCACTCACTGGCTGCTCTCCCAGGGTCCCGGGTTCAATCCCAGCACCCACTTGATGGTTCGCGACAGTTTTGGTAACTTCAGTCTCAGGGATCTGATGCCCTCTTTTGAAGGCCTGACCTGGTGCTCAGACATAAACGTAGGCAAAACATCCAGACGCATAAAAACAAATAAAAATTTGAAAACAACAACAAAAGTACAAAACAAACACCCAAACCCCAAACTGCCTCACTAGTTTAAAAAGAAAGATGGGAAATGAATGTCTGTCTTAATGTTTGGGTATGAGTGTCCCCAAACAACTGCTTGGATAATGGCTGGGTCAAACAGGCCGATTTAAAAAAAAAAAAAAAAATCAGCCCTCTATGACTGGAAACTGCCATGTTCTGTTTCCTTTAACAGATGAAAGCGGCTGAGTTCCTCAGGTCTGCCCTAACCAAACACCTGTGGCTTACCAGGGAGGGAAGGAAGGAACCCATTGGGTAGGCTTCCTCATTACGCCCTTCTCCGGCTCGAGGGCGGGCACAACTTCCTCACTCACCTGGGTAGAAGACCTCACTTTTCGTGGTGCCCTCTCTCCACTGGTGGAAGGTGCCAGAGATGATGGTGTCGGAGATCTCAGCCCAGTATCTCCCTGAACAACAACAAACCAGACATCGACCATCAGGGTATCTCTGTCGACACACAAGCTCAGGATGGGAGGGCACCCAGCCTCCCCAACCCGGCCCACCGCCAACACTGACCCGAGTGTCCACGGGAGCCCAGAGCGGTGCCGAAGAGCAGCACGTACTCAGACAGCGAGGCGTGCAGGAGGCACATGGCGCCCATCCAGCCGCCCGCGTTCACGAACACCCACTGCAGCTCCTCATCCGGCAGCACGTGGCCTGGGTGCAGCCTCCGCAGCTCCACGATCAGCCGAGAGAAGGCCAGCTCATGGTCCAGCCCTGATGCAAAAAAGAAAAAAGAATTTAAAAAAAGGGGGGGGGGAGAGGCGTGGGGTGAGGCCATCCCGAGGGTCCGGGGCTTGGAGGGGGTTAGACGCGCTTCTCGGAGAAGCGCAGCTGCGCTCCGTGCCGGGGCCCTCCCCCCCTCCAACCCAGCTCACCCGCATACTGTCGAGCAAGCTGCGCTATCTCTTCTCTCTGGAAGACGAAGTTCTGCGTGCCCAGCCACAGCCAGACGGCCTGGGTCAGCACCGCGCCAACAGCCAGAAGCAAGGTGACCCATGCCCAGCGCCGGCCCACCGCCCACTGCATCCCAGCGGGCAGCCTGGAAACGCCAGCAGCGAGACTCAACAACCGGGGCGGCAGGTTGTGTACTCACAGCCTCCAAAAAGCCGCTGCCCACGGACGCGCCCCCCCTCCCCTCGACACCGTGGTACGGCTCGCCCGGACCAATCGCGACGCCCCGAATCACTTAGCACCGCCCTCTGGGTTGAACCATTTTCTAGCGAGGCGAGCATCGGGGTTGGGTGGCGCGGTAGGGGTGAGGGGGCGGGGCTCAAGTGTTCAGTCCTGGTGTTTCTCCGCCCCCTCCCTTCCCGCCCCCGTCCCCCGCCAAGCTCCAGGCTCATTTTTGGGGGGATGGGGTGGGGGTGGGCTGGCGGTGGAGGTGAACTGCGGGGAAGGTCTAGAATGGACTGACCCATCTGGGCCGGCGAGCCCAGAAGTAGAGCTTTCTAACTTTCGCTAGCACAGAAGCGAAGAGGAGATAGTGCCACTTGCAAAGTTAGGGATAGGCCTTCCTTAAGCGGTGGCTGTCCCTGAAAGAGGAGGGTGTTTGGGAACCACTCCAAGAGTCAAAGGGCAGAGGGGTGAGACAGCATATGCAAATATATGTATATACGTGTAATATTTTACACAGGCTCTCGCTATGTAGCCCTAGCTGGCCGGGAACTTGCTATGTAGACTAGGCTGGCCTCACCGGGATCCTCCTGCCTTTGCCTCCACCACGGTGTTGGCGGTAAAGGAGTGAACCGACATGCTTGTTTAGCATAGAGTTTTCTCTAAGTCTACAGTTCATTATAAATTCTGGAGCACAAAAATGCGAAAGGCTTTTTAAACCAAATAGACTTATCCACTGGGGAGCTATGGGACTAGATTTTGACGCAGATAGTTCTGGGCTACATAGAAGAGGGGAGCAAAAATTGGAATAAGGTTCAAGGAAGAGAGCACGTATGTCTTAGCATTTAAGAGTATGTATTGACAGCCGGGCGGTGGTGGCCCACGCCTTTAGTCCCAGCACTTGGGAAGCTGAGGCAGGCGGATCGCTGTAAGTTCGTGGTCACCCTGGTCTACAAAGCGAGTCCAGGACAGTCAAGGATACACAGAGAGACTCTGTCTCGAAAAACAAAACAAAACAAAAGTATGTATTGACAGCTTTATCTCTAACATAAAATAAATAAATAAAAGTATCTGCTTCATAGGCCATACCTTCATTATTATTATCGTTAAATGAATTAATATTTTCAAGTAATTAGTGCTCAGCACATAGTTAGGGCTATATGTGTTAGTTACAAAAAGACAACATAAGGCTTGAGAGTGGTGGCACACACTTGTTTTTCTAGAACTTGGGCAGGAAGGGCACGAGGATCTGTAGTTCAAGGTCATCCTTAGCTATGGAGTCAGCATAGGTCACAGGAGGCCACGTCAAAACATCGGCAGCAACAACAACAACAACAACAACAAGAACAGCAACCAAGCCCACGAAGGAGCTAGAAGAATCTAGCCTTATGCATAGGAGTGGTGGGCCGAAGGATCGATACAGTCAAATGTAGCCAAGGGATTCAAGACTTTTTCAGTAGAAGTATGTGGCAGAGTCACTTCCTTTTGCTCTTGAAGGATCAGAGTACATCCCACAATTATCCTCTGTAATCAGATAGGGACAGGTACTGTGTGATTTTATTCTGGACAATGAAATGGAAGCAGAAACACTGTATGGCATTTCTAGTTTCTGAAAACATGTGAAATCTTGGGGCTGGAGAGGCGCCTCAGTGGTTGAGAGCACTGGTTGCTCCTCTGGAGGACCTGGCTGGATTCCTAGTAGGAACATAGTACCTCTCAACCTTTTGTATTTCGGTCCCAGGGGATCTGACTCCTCCTGGCCTCCGTGGGAGCTGCACACACATGGCACACTGACATGTATGCAGGGCTCCTCTTTGTAGCCTTGGCTGTCCTGGAGCTCACTCTGTAGACCAGGCTGGCCGCAAACTCAGAGATCCGCCTGCCTCTGCCTCCCAAGTGCTGGGATTAAATGTGTGTGCCACCACTGCCAGGCAGTAAAGTTTAAAAAAAAAAAAAGTGAAATTCTATGCCTTTTTTTTTTTTTTCACCTTTGCAGTTACAGACAAGATGTTTCCTGGGGAGACCCACCACCACTAGATAGGGAACCCATGACAGTCCAGGGTACAAATACCACCAAAATCCAATTTGGTGGACCAATGAGTTGTATTGGGGTCGCTTCCAGGATCAGAGACGACTCAAAGAGAGCTGCACCACCAAAGCCCACTCCAACATGGTTGACAACTCACAAAAAAGCTGGGAAGCTGGAACATACTGCAGAGGCTGCAGACAGTTCCACAGGCCGGAAGGGGGTACCTTTCCACGTGGTTCAGTGGGTCTGAACCTCTTTCAGGCAGCTCAGCTGGTTTCTGCTTCTTCCAAGCAGCTGGTCTGGTCTCAAGAGCCTTCTTTGCAAAGGGAGACTAGGACAGCCAAGGCTACACAGAGAAACCCTGTCTCCAAAAAATAAGAGTCCTCTTTGCAGCTCAGCTTCATTTTGTCTGAGGACTCTCAGTGTTTGCTGTTCACTCTGGTAGGGAGGGGCCTCATGAATTTGGTCGGTTTCAGGGACTTGCTGATGCTGTTTGAATTGTTTACCTTCCTGCTAAAGGAGCTTCTTTATTTTATTTTATTTTATCCTTTTGGTTTTTTGAGACGGGGTTTATCTGTGTTAGCCTTAGCTGTCCTGGACTCACTTTGTAGACCAGGCTGGCCTCAAACTCACAGCGATCTGCCTGCCTCTGCCTCCCAAATGCTGGGATTAAAGGCGTGTGCCACCACTGCCCGGCTTCAAGGAGCTCCTTATAGGATGGGATGTTTTCATCCTAGGAGGAAACAGTTACACAACATCTATTGTGATGGCTAGTCTTTTTTTTTTTTTTTTTTAATGTTTATTTATTTATGTATGTGAATGTTCTATTGGCATGCATGACAGAAGAGGCATCAGACAGAAGAGGGCATCGGATCCCATGAGAGATGGTTGTGAGCCATTATGTGGTTGCTGGGATTTGAACTCAGGACCTCTGGAAGAACAGCCAGTGCTTTTAGCCACTGAACAATCTCCTCACCCTGTGATGGCTGTTCTTGGTTGTCAATTTAACCACATCTGGAATTTAAAAATCCAGAGGAGTGGGCACACCTGTGAGGGATTTTTTTTCCCCCTTAGTTAAGTCATTTGCAGTTGGAAGGCTTACTTCTAATCCAGATCTTTGAGGTGGGAAGATACACTGTTAATCTGGACCACACCTTCTGCTGTCAGCCTCTCCGTCTTGATGGCAAGTCCATCCCCTCACTGGCCTTAGAGCCTACTTCCTTGGGATTTCAGTGTGTACTGAAGACCAGCTGAGACATCCAGCCTCGTGGACTGAACAGTGGGTGTTTGTGAGATTCTTGAACCCTCACTGGTGAAGAGCCATTGTTGGACTAGCATGCGTGCGGCCTGTAAGCCATTCTAATAAATCATTTTCTCTGTTGCCCTTTCGTTTGCTTATGTTGCAATATATCGTACAGCAGAAAGTAAAGGCTGGAGAGACGGACTATGGCATCCTTGTTTTGTTTTGCGAAATCTAGGGGAGAGTGGCAGGTCGAGGAAACATGTTTTGAAGAGTCTCTAGCATCTTTGTCATTCCTTTTTCTTTTTCTTTTCTTTCTCCCACCCCCCCCCCACCCCCCAGACAGGGCTTCTCTGTGTAGCCTTTGTAGACCAGGCTGGCCTATAACTCACAGTGATCCACCTGCCTCTGCCTCCCGAGTGCTGGGATTAAAGGCGTGCGCCACCACCACCTGGCTATCTTTGTCATTCTTAAATTGATCCTTTTCTAAGACCATTTTTCTCAGACTCAACTACTAGCTGCACTATAGATAGAAATATGTCTCTTGTCTACATGAGTTACAGTAAGTAATCTTAGTTGCTGTAACAGCCCCAACCTCCACGCAGGCAATACCAGAGCAGGGTGTAGCAGGCTTCAGCCTTCATTCCGTGCAGAAACATTTTCTGAGACAATCAGGCCTACTACTTCCCTCTCTGGTCTTTCACAAACCCCTTCCAGCATGGTCCATTAAAAAAGAATAATAAATCCTGCCAGGCATGGTGGCTCATTCTTTTAGTCCCAGCACTCTGGAGGCAGAGGCAAAGGCAGGTGGATCTCCGAGTTCAAGGCCAGCCTGGTCTACAGAGTGAGTTCCAGGACAGTCAAGGGCTACACAGAAAAACCCTATCTTGGAAAAAAAAAAATCCTATGAGGCCAGGCATGGTGGCTCACCCCTTTAATCCCAGCACTTGGGAGGCAGAGGCAGGCGGATCTCTGTAAATTCAAGGCCAGTTTGATCTACGAAGCGAGTCCAGGGCAGGCAAGGCTACACAGAGAAACCCTGTCTCAAACAAAACAATGCAAAACACCAAATCCTATGGCTTTGAGTGACTCCAGGAGGGGACGAATAGGATGAGGATGACAGCCATCTTCTCCAAATGTCACAGCAGAGATCCTAAATAGAGGGAGAGGACCTATCTAGACTACTCTCCTGTCCCCCCTGCCACCCCCCCCGCCCCACTCACAAAAGGGATCTGGAAAGACACACACAGAGGAGGAAGTAGGAAGATGCCCCGGCCCTGCAGGGCATCAGGAGTTAGCTGGACCTAGAGAGTGACATGGGAGCATCAGTGTTCCTGAGTAAAAGTAGCGCCACAGTCTAGTCACTGAAGGAGTAGAGAGCATGTCCTCTTTTCCTGCCCTCATCCTGGTAAAACTCATAGTTCAGTCCCTGCTCTCTGCCCTCTAACTACTGGCTTGTTCAGATTCCAGACTGACGATTTCAGGGCAGATATCAATGACCAATGACCCAATTTTTGCAGCTCAGCTGCCAGTATACCTGGCTCGGCCTAGCCTGCATTCTTATAATGCTAGTAGTCAGGGGGTGGAAGCGGGAAAATGACAAGTTCAAAGTCATGCGTTTACGTAGAGAGTTCAAGGCCAGTCTAGGAGACATAAGACTATGTCTCAGAAAAGAAGGAAGACAATAACAAAGCAAAAAACCAAAACCAAAAACAAAAAAACAAAAAACAAACAAACAAGAAAAACCAAAACAAAACAAAACAACCCCCCCCCCAAAACCCCAAAACCAAAACCAAAAACTTCCTCTAAACAAAATCAAACTTTCTTAAGAGAATACCCTTGGGACCTACCTTGGGCATATGGCTCAGTGGTGAAGAACATTTGTTGTTCTTTCAGACGATCTGGGTTCGATTCTCAGAACCCACATGGTGGCTCACAGCCATCTGTAAGTCCAGTTCCAGGTTGCACAGACATAAATGCTAGAAGAACTCTCACATACATAAAAGAAAACAAATAAATCATAAAAAGAGAGAATGCATACGATGTTTTCCAGACAGAGGCTGAGGCATCTCCACAGTCTGGGGAGCCCCACATTTTCATGTTTATTTATTTTTCCCTTTTGTTTGAGACAGGGTCTCTCTCAAGTAGTTTTGGCACCTGTCCCTGCCCTTCCAAACACCAGTGTGTATCACCTTGCCTGGCCGTTGCTTGTTTTTGAGACTGGCTTCATCCTATTGGTCAGGATGGTCTAGAACAGGCAGGTTCAAATGATCCATTTTGGCTTCTAGAGTAGCTGCGACAATAGGCGAACACACCACTGCGTCTGGCTTCTGTCTGTCTGTCTGTCTGTCTGTCTGTCTTTCTTTCATCTTCTTTTTGTTTACTTTATTATTTATAGATCGGGTCTTGCTATGTAGAACTGTGCAGGCTGGTCTTGAACTTGCAAGCTCATATCTCTGTCTCTAGAGTGCTGGGCTCACAGGTGAACCCCGCCACACGCCGTTTCTCAGCTCTTCTTTCCGAAGCCCGTTTCTGCTGATGAGGATGGAGGTATCTTTATAGTGAGCTACTCACACCTCCAGGCCGGCCTGAAGGACCAGGCTTCAGGCTTCATCTATAGTGATCAAGGCCCCCTCCACCCCCCAACTTTTCTTTTGTTTTGAGACAGGGTTTCTCTGTGTAGTCTTAGCTGTCCTGGGCTTGCTCTGTAGACCAGGCTGGCTTCGGACTCACAGGGATCCACCTGCCTCTGCCTCTGCTGGGACTGAAGGCATCTGCCACCACGCTGCAACCTGTGCCCCAACTTGCTTCTTTGCTACAGTTGCTCCACAGGTGACCCGGGGCATTGTGAGTTCAGGATGTTGCTGTTCTTTGCACAGGGGACTATTGGCAGTTAAAAGATTGCTAGCAGGAGGGGTGTCCTCCAGTGGCGTAGCTGATAATATCACCCAAGTTCCAATAACTATTTTCCCTTATGTTCACGCAAGCACTCCCAGCAAATCTCAGTGGGTCACAAAAAGACAAAAATGAAAATAAGGGAGCTCACTGGGAAGAAAGGTGTCAAAGCTTGAGAAGAAAATAGTAACAGGGGAGGGTGACTATGACCAAAAGTCATTACATTACACCTATGAAAATTTCCCTCCCCTGCCCCTAGTAAATATTTGCTGAATCCGTGGCCAGACGAACGTGCACAGCAACTATTTATCACAGACGCACTTCAGAGAAGTGGCCCCTAATCCTGTGTGAAGTGGGTTATCAAGACCACCCGGCGAGAGGTGTGGCTGTCTTGAGCTCCGCCCTCAAGTGGCAGGCTGGCCAGTCACGTGTTGGCGGCTAGCCAATCATCCAGAGAGAGTCAAGGGGGACGGGGGCGGGGGCGGGGAGGAATAAAGGGAAAAAAAAAAAAAAAAAAAAAAGGAATGTTGAACTTAGGCCCGCGGGCGTTCCCGACTGACCTCAAGTCATTTCAGGTGGCCTTATGTCGCACAGCGGAGCCGACGCGGAGCAGCGCCAGGAAGCGTCAGGGGCGGACACCATGGCAGGGACCTTCCGGGCTTGCGGTAAATTGCTGGGCAGCCTGGACCCGCTGCGGCGGGGAGCCGAGCCTCCTCTCTCCCTAGGAAATTCTTGTCCCAGCGTCAGAGTCCGCACTCCAATCCCAGGAAGGGTGGAGGGCCCGAGGGAAGGAAGGAAAGGCTTGCAGGCCTGTGTGGCACGGCAGAGGTTTAACCCTTTAACTCCCCCGCGCCAGCCTGCGCCGACCGAACGCCCCTGAGCTTGGGCCTGCTAAGGGCATTCCGGCTGTTCGGGGCTGGGGGTGGGGTGGGAAGCCGTAGGGACTGGGAGCTTTTGCTGACTGATCCTGACCGACTGATCTCTCCAGAACACCAGCATGTTCGCTACAACCCGCTTCAGGACGAGTGGGTGTTAGTGTCAGCCCATCGCATGAAGCGGCCCTGGCAAGGACAAATGGAGCCCCAGCTGCTGAAGACGGTGCCCCGCCACGACCCACTCAACCCTCTGTGTCCCGGGGCTACGCGAGCCAACGGGGAGGTGAGCCCAAATACACACCACCTCGTGAACTACGAGGAAATAAGCTCGTCCTTGTTGCTGCCCTCCGCCCACAAGAGGGAGCAGTGGGTCTCCTTTTGGGTCATATCACATCAAGAAATTTTGATTTTTTTTTTTTTTTTTTTTTGGTGGTGGTTTTTTGTTTGTTTGTTTTGGTTTTTTTTGAGACATGGTTTCTCTGTGTATCCTTGGCTGTCCTGGACTCGTTTTGTAGACCAGGCTGGCCTCGAACTTACAGCGATCCGCCTGCTTCTGCCTCCTGAGTGCTGGGATTAAAGACGTGCGCCACCGTCGCCCTTCTGATCTTTAGGGTGTGGCCCTTCCTCGCCCTCCCCCTTGCAGCCTGTGTAGCCCTTGGAATCCCACCAGGTGGTAGTATTTCTAGCCTATTCCTGTCAGTAGGTGAATCCTCACTATAATGGCACCTTCGTGTTTGACAATGACTTCCCGGCTCTGCAGCCCGATGCTCCGGATCCTGGTACGCTCAGTCTAATCACTGTTGTGGGGGTGGGGTGGGGGTGGGGGAGAGACTGGATGTGTTGGGGGAACTTGTGCTGCAAATGGTAATGTCTATCTATCTTTCTTTCTTTCTTTCTTTCTTTCTTTCTTTCTTTCTTTCTTTCTTTCTATATCTCAGGGCCCAGTGACCATCCTCTCTTTCAAGCAGAGGCCGCCAGAGGAGTTTGGTAACTATGGGTTCCCTACAACCTCCAGCCCAGGGTTGAAGACCAAGACCTGGGCTTGGGCCCTGCCCCTAGCGCCCCCCCCCCTCCAGTCCCTGTCCCTCTGTCATCTCCTTTTCCTCACCACCAAGTAAGGTCATGTGTTTCCACCCCTGGTCGGATGTGACCCTGCCACTCATGTCAGTCCCCGAGATCCGAGCTGTCATCGATGCATGGGCCGCAGTCACAGAGGAGCTGGGTGCCCAGTACCCTTGGGTGCAGGTCTGTGAGGGGGGAGACGGAAGTTTGGTTTTTGGGGAGTTAGCGTCACTGCTTCCACAAGAGGTTGACAGGAAGGGGTTGACCTGGTGTCTCTTTGACGACTAAGTCTCTCTTCTCCTTACCCAACAGATCTTTGAAAACAAAGGAGCCATGATGGGCTGTTCCAACCCCCACCCCCACTGCCAGGTAGGTGTGTCGGGGGACTGTAACGGCTTTCTTGGCTGAGTCCGTGCCTGGCATTGTGGATAGGAGAACTAGATTAAGGGACAGGGCAGAAGAGATACACTGGTAGCGAGGGGGCCTTAGAGACAATGGGCTTGCCTGCTCTTCTTTGGGTTTTTTTTGCCCCTTGACAGGTTTGGGCCAGCAGCTTCCTGCCAGATATTGCCCAGCGCGAAGAGCGATCCCAGCAGAGCTATCACAGCCAGCATGGAGAGCCTTTACTATTGGAATATGGCCGCCAAGAGCTCCTCAGGAAGGTGGGAGGGAGCTGGCGGCCTTGTGTCCCCAAGGCGTCTCTGACCCCTTTTGCCATCACAGAGAGACGTGTGTGAAAGGCCAGGGCATTGACCGTCTTCTAAAGGATGACAACGAGGCCTTGGACCAGGGTGGTGGTAGAGTGGAAAGGCTCAATCTAATAGCTCTCTTCTGCCCTCCTGATACTTGTCCCCTCCCCTGCTCTCTCCCCACTCACACCTCGTTTCCATTCTGTGTGTCCAGGAACGGTTGGTCCTAACCAGCGAGCACTGGATAGTCCTGGTCCCCTTCTGGGCAGTGTGGCCTTTCCAGACACTGCTGCTGCCCCGGCGGCATGTGCGACGGCTACCTGAGCTGACCCCTGCTGAACGTGATGGTGAGCCTCCCGGGTAGGACCCTGGGACTGGCTGCTGAATAGAACGGCCAGGGTGGGTGGGGCCAGCATCCATCCCCCAGGCTGAAAATTAGGGCCTCTGGTTACAGATCTAGCTACCATCATGAAAAAGCTCTTGACCAAGTATGACAACCTGTTTGAGACGCCTTTCCCCTACTCTATGGGCTGGCACGGTAAGGCTTTCAGTGTTGGGGTGACCCTGGTACTATTTCTGGGCTGCTGCGTTCTCGCTCAGGGAGATAACAATCTCTACCAGGCCTTAAAACATTTGGTGGTCTTAAAACAAGTGACTAGAGCAGAGGGTGCTGGGACTGGGGTGGGGGCTGGGAGGCAGGGGGCGGAGCAATGTGGCCCCCTAATGCTTGAGCTCCCTGGTGGAAGATGCTGGGAGATGTAGTATTTAAGCACCTGGCCTGGTTTAGGGGAGGAGCTAGGCTGAAGCCTTGGCCAAGGGTCTTCCTGATCGCGTCTGCCTTCTTCCTGTCAGGGGCTCCCACAGGGTTAAAGGCCAGAGCCCACTGTGACCACTGGCAGCTGCATGCCCATTACTACCCTCCACTCCTGCGCTCCGCCACGGTCCGGAAATTCATGGTTGGCTATGAAATGCTTGCGCAGGCTCAACGGGACCTCACCCCCGAACAGGTCAGGGCTCGGAGCATCCCTGCTGTTCTTATCTTCTCTCCTCCCCTCAATTCCTCAAGGGATCTCCATAGTCGGGACGCTAAGGAGCCTCATAAACATGTAGGCGTTGCCGCTCAACTCCACCCCCTAGCTAATCCAGCTGTCCTTGTCACCCGTCTTCCAGTCCCACCTCAGTACTTCCTGGGCCCAGAACTCCATACCAATCTGGGTGACTCTCAACTCTCCCTGATTGCTCTGCATCCCCTTCTAGGCTGCAGAGAGATTGAGGGCACTTCCTGAGGTACATTATTGCCTGGCACACAAAGATGAGGAGACAGCAGCCGTCGACCGACCGTAATGACAGCAGGTCCTTGAATCTTTTGGCCTGACAGAACTGGGATATGGAATTTGGGCAGATGTGACATCAATAAAACTGCATCTCAAATTTTAACCGTATTTTCTGACACCAGAGGGGTGTGAACTGTTACATTCTGGGCTTTGGGTGATAGCTAAGTGTGACTCCAAACACTCTTGCCTAGAGCTTTTCAAACACTTGATGCAAGCATTCCCTTGCCAGCCAGACACAATGGTGCAACACCCGTAATTACGCATTGAAGGCTGAAGTAGGATTGTGAATTTGAGGCCAGTCTGGCTTACTTAGCAAGACTTAGTAGTCTCTGAAACCAAAGCAAGCTGGGCCTCAGGGTACGAATCTGTAATCCTGGCTACCCAGGAGGTTGAGACAGGAGGGTTGCAAATTCAAGGCTAGCCTGGGTAACTTAGTGAGACTGTCTAAAAATAAAAGGTACAGGGGCTGGAGAGGTGGATGGCTCAGCAGATAAGAGCACTGTCTGCTTTTCCAGAGGTCCAGAGTTCAATTCCCAGCCACCACATGGTAGCTCATGACCATCTATAATGTGACCTGGTGCTCTCTTCTGGCCTGCAGGTGTACATGCAAATAAAGCATTCATACATAAATAAAATCTTAAATAAAATAAAATAAGATAAAATAAAAGGTACAAAGGCCCTGTGAAGTATTTCAGTGATAGTGGTTTGCTGACATTCTCAGGCCCTAAGTATGGAGAAAAAAAAAAATTCCCACCTCCACTCTCTGAACAGTATTCGGTATTGTATCCAACCCTCTTACCTTGTGATATAAACGCCATTCTAATTTAGGAGACTATTTTAAAAATCTCGTGTTCTTAGCTTGGCAGAGTCTTCGGGAAAGGCCAGAGCCCTTTTGTGTCTATCATTGACCCTGTTGTTGGCTCACCAAGCCTGAGCCTCAAAGTTTGGTGGGGGAGAGGGTGAGCAAAGCCGTAGTCCCAGTGGTCATCCCAGACACTGGGCTGCTGGCCAGAACACTGGTTTTGTGAGCGGCCACAGCTACACTCTGCTCCAGACCACAGGGGCTAAAGGGGCGGGTTGGGAGTGTCCCTGCGGCTTTGTGTTCTTGGCTTCCTCCATTTCTCTGTGTGGCATACGTAGCCTCAGTACCTACCTGCGTTCCAATCAATGCACCGGCCAGAAAGCTGAACTAAGCACGGACAGGCAGCCATCTTGAGCCTACTCCTTTCTCTTTGGATGTGTTTTTCTCTGTGATAATGGAGGAACAACAGACCATTTGCTTTAGGCGACCCGATGTCACGTGGTCTACTCCAAATTCTAAAGCAAAAGTGAGAGAGTTATGAGTGACACAAGATGGCCAGGATGCCTTCCGACCTGTCCCATCTTTTCCAGGGGAAATGAGTCTTAGGGTTGAGGTGTCACACTAAACCTGGACCTGTAACCGGGCCTGACTTAGAAGTACCCTGGCTTTTCTCTTCCTGCCAACTAACCTGGGATCATTCTTCCTGCGATCTTGGAGTCGTTGTGGGTGCCTGGGATTGAGAGTGTTGCCTGGGTCTGGAAAAAATCAGACAAAGTAGGCGCCTTCCTTGTTCACTGGGTCAGTGGCTGGTTTCTTAGGACAGACGTAAATATACACACACACACCCTAACCTTGCCTCATGTTTGGAATCACCTGGGGAAGTTTTAAAACACAGTGCTGGGAGTCAGATGCAATGGGCAGAGATTGTGATTTTAACTGGCACGGGGTGGCGGGCCCTGGCTGTTCGAAAAGTATAATACTCAACCAAGTTTGAGAACTAGGACCAACCCTCCGGTCTCCCGATCTTATCTCGAGTCAGGGGGCACCTTCACTGAACGCAGTCAGCTGCCCAGTGGTACAGTAGGGGGCCTGAGGCTGTGTGGGCAAGGGCCTTAGCACTTTCAGGCCTGCTGTCCCTGAGGAGGACAGGCCAGGAGAGGTCAGAGGAATTGCACTTTGAGGTTTTGTCCTCGGGAATCACACTCGGCCACCTTCCTCCACTAAGCTCCAGACGGGACAGGAAGTGTCCGAAGGAGGTGGAAGTGATTGGCGGGTGGAGGCTCCAATGGGCCGAGAGCCCCCACCCCTGTTTCACCTCTCACGTTCTATTGGTGCCCAGAGGAGCCGCCCCGGTTGCCCGAGCCCAGCGCTAGAGGGGAGCAGAGGCCGGGGCGGAGGGTGAGGGCGGAGGGCGCTGGCGGCGGCTGCCGCGGAAGGTGAGGCCTGCGGGGACCGGGGTGCTGACTCCCGCGTCCTGCCAAGAGGGGGCGGGGCAGGATGGTGTGTGACCTGAAAGGCAGCCGGTGACTGATGGACGAGGAATGAGTTTGTGTGAGTTCGAGGCAGTGTCTGCGTGTGTGTGTGTGACGATGTCAGTGTGTGAGGCTCTGACATCTGTTGTCATCTGGTGTGTCTGACAGCTAATGGTGACTGCGTTCTGAGAAGCGTGATTCCAGTTTGGGTCGGCTTTGTGGCACAGCATTTATGGGCATGCGTCTGTTAGTGGGGCAGTTTTTGTCTTGTGTGTTTGTCTGCGAGAGGACCTGTTGACCACACCAGGGAGCGTGTTTTGGGAAGCTCGGGGTGTGTGTGTGGGGGGGGGGGGGGGCTTGGGGGCGGTTTAGAAGTGGGTGGCTAGGTTGTGTGTGTGTGTACCTGCACGCTAATGTGTGACTTCAAATGTAGAAGAGCAACAGGGAGACTTGTGACTGTGTCCTAGCATAGACTGTGTGAGAGAAGCTGTGTTCTTATATTCCAGAACTATTTCAGTTGTCAAGGGAGACTGACTTTTCTAAGGACCTGCAGCATAGACAGACCCAGCCCCCAAGGCACAGATCTGATGGGGGGCTGGGAATGCAGCTCAGAGAGAGAGTGAGTGCTTGTCTAGTGTGAAGCCAGGGCTTGAGAAAGTTAAGTCCCATCGCTGGTCCACAGCTCTTGTCTAAGGCAGGGCCACGTGTATCCTAAGCCTCTGGAGCACATGTTTTTATATGATGCTGAGCATCAAACCCAGAGCTTTATGCATGTTAGGCCAGCTCAGGACCTCTGGAGGAGCAGCAGACAGTGCTCTTAACCTCTGAGCCATCTCTCCAGCCCTAGGCCAGCTCTACCAATTGAGCTTTATCCCCCAGTCTACTGGTGTTTCTGTTTTCATGCCTGACTCAGTTTCTTCACATCACTTTCTCTGTCCCCACGATTATTTTCCTGGAGAGATCTTTTTTTGTTTTGTTTTGGTTTTTGGTTTTTCGAGACAAGGTGTTACCCTTGGCTGTCCTGGACTCACTTTGTAGACCTGGCTGGCCTCGAACTCACAGCGATCCACCTGCCTCTGCCTCCTGAGTGCTGGGATTACAGGCGTGCACCACCACGCCCGGCTGGAGAGATCTTTTATGTCCCTTCACAGCTTTTTTTCTCCCAGGTGTCTCTGTGTTTCTGCTTTTTTATTTTTTTATTTTTATTTTTTTGGTTTTTTGAGACAGGGTTTCTCTGTGTAGCCTTGGCCATCTTGGACTCACTTTGTAGACCAGGCTGGCCTCGAACTCACAGCGATCCGCCTGCCTCTGCCTCCCGAGTGCTGGGATTAAAGGCGTGCGCCACCACGCCCGGCGTTTCTGCTTTTTTAGTTCTGTCGCCAAGCTGTCTGTACCTCAGTGTCCCCTTGCTTACTCTTTGTTTCTGGCCACACAAGGACTGGTAACTTTGATATGATTTTGATCTGTCATTGCCAAGAGCTCCTATGAACACCTCATGGTAAGGGGGTTGCTTATAGGGAGGACTGGGACCCTGCACCCCCCCACCCCAACACAGTGTGTGTCTCCGTGTCTGTGGGACCACAAGTAGGCTGAGGTGTATTAGTGTGTCTGAGTGTGTGTACCTGTGTGTGACCGGGTCTGAGAACAGGAGCCTGAGGGTAACTGTGAGTCTTGTGTATCTGGCACTGAGGGATCAAAGGCATTTCCTGGTGCTGAGGCCCAGCGGGTAGAGGGGGAAAATAGAAATAACTGGGCCTTCCAGGGGGAGCGGGGGACCCGGACTCTGGCCTTTCCTTATATTCTCCAGTGTGAGGCCTGGTTTCCCTTGGAAGTACAGCCAGCTGTACCCCACGGCAACATTCGCTGGAGAGTGGAGAGGAAAGAAATGAGTGTGTGTGTGAGCGTTAATTTTTATTGTGTCCACATGTGTTCAAGTGAATATCTTTCTGCTAACTGTACCTAGTGACTCCCTGAGTAAATATGGCTTCGGTGGCTCTGTGAGAACACAGGAAATCTTCTAGCGACAGGGACACCAGCAGGAGCAACCCCCTTCTCTCTCCCTCTTGCTGGTCCTGGCTGGGTCTCTGGCTTCCTTTCCAGCTTGAAGGGGAGGGAGGCCTCTTTCCTTCCCAGGCCCTGAGGTGGGAGGGAATGAGAGAGGAGGGGAGAGGAAGGGAGTTGGGGGGGGAGGGGAGGAGGAGGGGGCCTGTGAAGCTCTAATGCCCCGAGGGGGCGGGGCAGAGCATGGGAGGGAGAGGATGGTTCTGGGGTCCCAGGACTCAGTGGAGCAGGAGACACTGCTGTAGCCTGTAGGAGGAAGTCTTGGAGGCCATGGACACTCAAACACTGTGATTACCGAGGTAGGGTGGGGGCTAAACAGGGCAAATGGGAGGCTGGGGACCCCGGTGCGTGTGCGTGGTGTATGTGTGTGTGTGTGTGTGTGTGTGTGTGTGTGTGTGTGTGTGTGAACAAGATAGTCGGATGACACAGCTGTCTGAAGGCCTCATTCTGTGCTACTCTGGAGGAGGTCTTCTGGCACTTTGTGTGAGGGCTTGCTGGCTGCCCCTTTCTTACTAAATTAAGCCACTGCCCCTCTCCAGCCCAGAGCCCTTTCTCTCAGCACCCCACTCCTGTGTGCACACTTCTCAGACTTTGAGTTCCTGCTGCCCCAGTCCAGAACTCTTGCCTTTTGTTCCCCAGTCCCGTTGCCTATTGGTCCTCAATACCTTTCTGTACCCCCACCCCACACTTGGTGCTATGGCCCTCACTCGCACCAGACTCCTGTTTCCTCAGGCTCCCAGTTCCTCCTCCCTTCTCAGCCACCCTGTCTCCATCTCCATCTGCTGGCTCCTCGCCGTCTCCCAGCCTCTGGCAGCAGTCAGGGCATCTGGATCCACTTGATACTGAAGCCCCAGCATGCACTGTCGCTCCATCAGGCCTCACAGGCTCGAAACCAACACGATTTCAAGCCAGGCTCATCTGAGTGGCCCAAGTGCTAGAGCAAGAAGCCAGGGCTAGCCTAGAGGCTTGGCAGGCAGAGCAGGGATAGGGCCTCATGTTGGGATTACAGGGTACATTTGGACCCATCATGCCAGCTCCCTATCTTAGGGTGGTCAAGTTTGCTGTAGATTGGCTAGATGCAATAATTAGCCTTGGTCAATTTGGGGGTGGGTGCCAGAATTCCCAGCAGCTGAATTTTATGGGTTAATGGGAGTGGCTGAGCTGCTGCCAGCCCTCGGTGCCAGGGGTGAGCGCCAAGGGTGGTGTGTATGTGTGTATGTGTGTGTGTGTGAGGGGGGAGGTGAATGCTGGCACGGACTGTTGCCTCTGGCTTTTGTTCTGGGCCTTAAGCCCAGGATTGGTGTGTGTGTGTGTGTGTGTGTGTGTGTGTGTGTGTGTGTGTGTGTGTGTGTATTCTTGCACATTCACACCTCACAAGAACAAATACGCACAGCACTGGGTGTACGGTGGGAAAGGGAAGGTCAGGTTAGATGCCTCAGTTATTTCCAGTAGCTCCATTTCTCTTGATGCCTCAATTTTGCTAAGGAAGCCCTAGCTTTGGAAAGGACAAGCCAGGCTTTAGCTCATGGATGGGCCAACTCCTAAGTGTCCCCTTTTCTCAACAGATGAACAGCAGCTGCTCGGGGCTGAGCAGGGTCCTGGTGGCTGTGGCTACAGCCCTGGTGTCTTCCTCCTCTCTCTGCCCCCAAGCCTGGGGTCCTCCAGGTAAGGAAATAACTCTGCATGCCTTGACACCATGACCGCACAGGGGGTGGAGGTGAGCTTGCTCCTCACCCTGTCATCCTCTTATGTGGAAACGGGGATAGAAGAGAAGATGCCTCATCTCAGATCCTCTTCACAGGTGTCCAGTATGCGCAGCCCGGCAGGCCAGCGATGCTGTGCTGCCCTGGAGTGAATAGTGGGTGAGTGTTTACCTACCCATTACTCTCATACTCACGGCCCTTTCTTGACCCTGCCCAGACCGCGTGTTCCCTCCTATGCTTGCTTCTTCTGGCTGTCAGCCTTTCCTGTCTGTCCTAACCCTCCAACTGTACTTACTCAGTAGAAAATACAGCCGGGGATTGGGGATGTAGCTTATCTGGCGCGTACAAGGCCTTGGGTTTGATACCTAGTACCAAAAAAAAATCATCAGTCTGTCAACTAGCTAGCATGTTTGAGTGTCTGCTAAGGTGCCTGGTCTACTGCATGAGATACAGCAAGATGCATGACTTCAAGAGCTTTCATCCTAGTGGGGCAGACAGACAGTGAGCACACAAGAATCTTACCAGGCCAAAAAGCAGCAGCCGCATGCAGGTTAGAGCAGACACGCTCCTGACAGAGGCGACTGCTTGTGAACATGCCCTGAGGTGGGGATGACCTCAGCACTAAGGAACAGAAAGAAGACAATGTGGCCTGTGGGGAAGGAAGGTTGAGATGAGAAAGGAAAAGAAGGCAAAAGCAGACCACAGAGGACTTTATAAAGAGAAGGGAATTCAGGCTTTGGTTTGGCTTCTTCTTTCTTGTTTTTATTTTATTGCTTTGTTTATTTTGGTACCCGGGAATGGCCTGGGACTTGCTATGTAGCTCAGATTGGCCTCAGACTTACAGGCCTCCCCATTCCAAGTTCAGCCTCCTGAGATGTGACTGTCATGCGCCACCACACCAGGCATGGAATCCTGTTTTTATTGCAAGTGTGCTTAGGAGCTCTCAGAGAACAGTTGAGTGGCCTCACTTAGTCTCTCTCTGTCTCCTCACCTCATCTCACCTCTAGGACGCCAGTGTCCTGGTTTCGGGATGGGGAATCAAGGCTGCTCCAGGGACCTGACTCTGGACTAGGACACAGACTGGTCTTGGCCCAGGTGGACAGTGCCGATGAGGGGGCTTATGTCTGCCAGACCCTGGATGGTGTATCTGGGGGCATGGTGACCCTGCAGCTGGGCTGTGAGTTAGGGAAGAGGGCGGTGAGGAGCCACGGAATTCCTATGGGGACCTGGGGCCTGAGCAAGTTCCCTGGGATAGCGAGGAGGTAAGGATGTGTCAGCCTGCAGCTGTGGTCTATGTCTCCAGCTCCCCCAGCTCGACCCAAGGTCTCCTGCCAAGCAGTGGACTATGAAAACTTCTCCTGTACTTGGAGTCCGGGCCAGGTCAGCGGTTTGCCTACCCGCTACCTCACTTCCTACAGGTATGTGTGGGTGTGTCTGGTATGTGTGCCTATGCCATTGGGGGTTTTGGCATGATTTTGGTATGGGAGGCAGGGAGGGAAGTTCTGACAAATTCACAGTGAAGGCGGGGGTGGGCTGGGGTGGGGGGCCTCTTTTCCTTCTGACCTCAGATGGCACCCTTTCTACCAGGAAGAAGACCCTGCCAGGAGCTGAGAGTCAGAGGTAGGACATGAGAGAAAGACTAGGGACTCTCATCTGTGTCCTATTTCCAAAATCTAAGACTTTCCATCCCTTCTAGGGAAAGCCCATCCACAGGGCCCTGGCCATGCCCACAGGACCCTCTGGAGGCTTCACGATGTGTGGTCCATGGGGCGGAGTTCTGGAGTGAGTACCGAATCAACGTGACTGAGGTGAACCCACTGGGGGCCAGCACCAGCCTACTGGATGTGAGATTACAGAGCATCTGTGAGTATCCCAGACCCCTGTGCCTCCTTCCCAGACCCACATCACAGAGACCCAGACAGACAGACAGACAGACAGACAGACACACACACACACACACACACACACACACACACACACACTTTTTTGTTTTGTTTGTTTTTCCGAGACAGGGCAGAGTTTCTCTGTGTAGACCTGGCTGGCCTGGACTCCCTTTGTAGACAAGGCTGGCCTCGAACTCAGAGAGATCCGCCTGCCTCTGCGTCCTTGAGAGCTGGGATTAACAGGCATAGGCCACCACATCCAGCTGACTCACACCCTCTTTGTTCCAACTTCCAACTGCTCTCCTTTTCATACGTAAAGAGTAGGTGGTCACAGGGTGAACGCTGCCACTCCCTGCACACCCTAACAGACTCCTACCTCTAGGCCCTATGCTGGAGGCAACCCAATCCCAAACTCCCCCTGTGCAGGGGAATTGGTTTGCTGGTCCCTTCTTCTTGACCTGAGTGTGGGAGGGGAGAAGGCAGTAAATTTAGGTTGAAATTTGGGCCAATGTGGATGGAAAGAAGAATCCCCTTTATTATTCAAACTTACCAAATTCTGCTCCCGGATTGCTGCTTGTTTTATAATAAGGATGACAGACAGATCCTGAGGCTAAACGAGTGATCAAATTTGGCATTTCCTCTTCTTCCTGGGTGGTGTCCGACTAAAGTACCTCTGCGCACACATTGTGGGAAGAGATGAGTACCTGTCGCTTACCCTGAATTTTTGCATCTGTCTATCCTTAGTGCGTCCTGATCCACCGCAGCGACTACAAGTGGAGTCAGTACCTGGCTACCCTCGGCGCCTGCTCGCCAGCTGGGCATACCCTGCCTCCTGGCCTCGTCAACCCTACTTCCTGCTCAAGTTCCGGTTGCAATACCGTCCAGTGCAGCATCCAGCCTGGTCCACGGTGAGGTCTGCAGTGTGTCTCAATTTTTTTTTTTTTTTTTGAGACAGGGTTTCTCTGTGTAGCCTTGGCTGTCCTTGAGTCACTTTGTAGACCAGTGATCCTCCTGCCTCTGCCTCCAAAGTGCTGGGATTACAGGTGTGCGCCACCATGCCTGGCTATGTCTCAGTTTTGATTTTTGGATTCTGTCTCTGTTTTTGAGACCTGGAATATTCTGCATAGTTTCCCAGCATTGGCAGGTCTCAGAAGACCTGACTTTCCCCTCTATGTAATGTTCCCAGGTGTTGAGCTGGGTGCTGGGAGTTACAGCTGGTAGGACTTCTGTCCTAGCTAACTAACTATAATGTAAGCCTGTCTGTGAAATATAGAAATGGCTTAAAAAAAAAAAAATCCCTCCTAGGGATTGGGAAAATGGCTCAGCGTGTAAAGCAATTGCTGTGTAAGTGCAAGGACCAAGTTTGAGTCCTCAGAACCCACGTAAAGCCAGGCGAGGCAGTGCAGTCTGTAACCTGAGAGCTCCAAAGCAAAAGGAAGAAAGACAGGACAATCCCCAGAAGTTCATGGGCCAGCTAGCCTGCTATGCAGCTGAGAGAAATGAAAAGCCTGTTTCAAACAGTGTAACAGGCAAAAAGACTTAGTCCTGAGTTTATCCTCTTGACTGCCATACGTATAGTGTCACACACACACACACACACACACACACACACACACACACACACACAGAGATAATAAATTCTAGGAAAGGGAATACCTTTTACTCAGAGGACCCCCCCCCCCACCCCCATATACACATTCCTATGTCTAGCTGAGAACAGTGACTGCCCGTTTCCAGAAATGTCAAAGACTGGTTGGTATCTATCCTGGGAAACAGCCCCTTTACCCCATAATCTGCACTCAGAGCTGCCTGCCTGCAGGGTACCATGCTACACACTACACATTTGACATGTGTTATCTCCGTTAGGTATAGTCACCCTTGTTTTACAAACGTTTTACAAACGAGGAAGCTGAGAATAGAGAGACAGACAATCCACTCAGCAAGTAGTTTAACAAAGTTTTGAACGCACACAGACTAGCACCACCGTAGACCCTCTAAGAAACCACTACATGCTTCCATTTTCCAAGCCCCAGATGTAGATTCTGTGCCATTAGCCACTCGACATGGGGCCTAGGCCCTCTCTACCAGGCTGGTGGAGATGGCAGTGCGAGAAAGGGGTGCTCTTTCTGGGCCTGGGGCTGGGCAGGTTCTTTACGTACAGCTTGGACCCTGCCCTGAGGAACCATCTTTGCCTCCAGGTTGAGACCATTGGCTTGGAAGAGGTGATAACAGACGCTGTGGCTGGGCTGCCCCACGTGGTACGAGTCAGTGCCAGGGACTTCCTGGACGCTGGCACCTGGAGTGCCTGGAGCCTGGAGGCCTGGGGTACTCCTAGCGCTGGTGAGAGACAAAGACAAAGAAATGGGCAGAGCCCTTGCCCAAAGCAACTATCAGCTAGACACTTTTAAAAAATTTTTATTTTATTTATCATATATGCACAGTGTTTTGCCTGCATGCACACCAGAAGAGGGCACCAGATCTCATTATAGATGGTTGTGAGCCACCATGTGGTTGACTGGGAATTGAACTCAAGACCTTTGGAAGAGCAGCCAGTGCTTTTAACCACTGAGCCATCTCTCCAGCCCCAGCTAGACACTTTTACACATCCCCTTGTTAGGGTCCTTCAGCACTTGCTATCGCTGTCCAATGCTACAGCTTTGGGGGCCTGAAGCCCTGCCCTGACTTTAGCCCCGAGTCTGCACCTTTGCACAGAGCATATATCTGCAAGCATACAAGCCAGATCCCCGGGAGCTGGCCCGTACCCCTTGAAACTGCCTCATAGCCCCCCCACCCCTTAAACTTAGGTTCTAGCCCTGCCCTTGCCTTACAAAAGCAAAAGCTTCTATGTATACCTCTCTTCAGGTCCCCTGCAGGATGACACACCCGATGGGAGACAGGCACACAAACAGCAGCAAGAGGCAGGAGCCCAGGAGGATGGTCCCACTTCTCCAAGGCCTTCCGTGCAACCAGACTCAAGACCGCTTGGTAAGCTTGGTGAATTCACAATGGTGTGTGGAGCACTTGGGAGGCAGAGGCAGGCGGATCGGTGTGAGTTCAAGGCCAGCCTGGTCTACAAGGCTGAGTCCAGGGCAGTCAAGGCTGCACAGAGAGAGACCCTGTCTCGGTGGGGGGGGACGGGGGGACACCCAAACAGACAACAGTGTGGAGGATGAAAGTCCTAGACAGAAGGTAGCACCAGGGGTGGCTAACAGGGCTCTTCCAGTGACAAGGAGCCTTCTCCCTCAGATCACAGGGACCCCACGGAGCAAGTGGCTGTGTTAGCATCTTTGGGGATCTTCTCCTTCCTGGGCTTGGCTGTTGGAGCTCTGGCACTGGGGCTCTGGTAAGTGAGCGCTACTGGTGCCTTAGCTGTAACCCCCAGAGCCCCGCTTGGATGCCCAGAGACCACTTCGTCCCACCGTCCCCACTACCTGCTGCCTGCCTGCTGGACCTGCCTGACTTTGGAACCACTTCTCCCCACCTGGCTGTCCTCTCCGTCATGATTTTCACTAACTTCTTCACCCCGTGCTAATAAATCCTCTTGGAGGAGACACAGAACTAGGGAGACAGCTGCCCTTTTGTGCTCCAGGCTGAGGCTGCGGCAGGACGGGAAGGACAGGCCTCAGAAACCCGCCTTCTTGGCACCAATGATCCCGGTGGACAAGCTTCCCGGTGAGCAGCACTTAGCAATCTGTGGCCCCACTTGAGTGTCTGGCCTAAGAACCTGAGGCCCTGCGAATCTGTGGCTCTTGGGCATGGCTGGATTTAGGCCTTTCATTCCGGAGTGCCTAGTCTCAGAAATGGGTCTCTTCCCTCTTGAAGTCTTGGGAATTCCAGGTAGCTCCCTTCAGTTTCAAGGTGTCAGAACTGGAAATTTCCACCACCGCCCCCCCCAGCCCCCTCATATGTCTTGGATCAATTCTTGCTCTTCTCCTCTGCTGGGTCAGAGGACAACTTTGTGGAGTTCCCCTTTTCTATCTTTACAGGGGTTCTGGGGACTGGCCTCAGGCCACAGGCTTGCTTGGCACACGCTCCACCGAGCTTTCTGCCACCTCTACCCCTAGGCCCAAAACTATGCCTACCTCCTTATCTTTAGGCTGTTAGGGCTCCCTCAAAAGTAGGTTCTTCTGGCCGGGCATGGTGGTGCACGCCTTTAATCCCAGCACTCGGGAGGCAGAGGCAGGCGGATCGCTGTGAGTTTGAGGCCAGCCTGGTCTACAAAGTAAGTCCAGGACAGCCAAGGGTACACAGAGAGACCCTATCTCGAAAAACTAAAAAACAAAACAAAACAAAACAAAAAACAGTAGGCTCTTCTGTTCCACCCCCAGAGTGTTTGGCTTGGGAATGTACCCCCCGCCCTTTTATTTTCAGGATGTCTGGACCCACGTCCTGCTGTCTCCTGATTTGCTCCCTGTTCTTTTAGGCATTCCAAACCTGCAGAGGACCCAGGAGAACTTCAGCTGATTTCCCCTGTAACCCGGTCAGACTTAGACCCGAGAGGTCAAATGGACAGGCAGAAAGACACAGGGCGGTGGATCGCTGTGGGTGGAGGTCTTAGCTGGAAGCCTGGAGCCCTTTCCTTTGAGACCCGATATTCCAAACTTGCTGCCAGCTGAATGCTCTGTGGACCTCTGATGTCATCCTTGAGGTGGAAGTCCACTCAAGGAATGTATGTATATGTGCATGTCTGTGTCCATGTGTGACTGTGTGTGTGTGTGTGTGTGTGTGTGTGTGTAGATGGTTGGAGTGTGTGTGCAGTCTTGGCCTTGACCCTTATCGGGACTGGCAAGAGTTGAAATAAAGAGACAGAAGAAAGTTCTGGAGATTATTGTTTAATGTTGTCTTATTAGTTTTGCTCTTGTGGGCTTGAGGACATTTTCTTTTGTAGTAGCAGGTTTAAGTTGGGTACAGTCCCCTGGAGCCTTTTCCCATGGTGCTCAAGCCACCGAGCCAGGCTGCGGTTCTGGGGATGAACACAAACACTGCGCCGAGCCAGGTGGAGCCTGGGAAGGGAAAAGTCCAAAGCTAAGCCCGTAGCTGAGGGGTGGTGGGGGGAGCTTAGGTCTAGGGTTCAGGAGTGAGGGGTAAGAGCCGGAGAAGACCTTGAGTAGGTGTTAGAGTTAGCATTGGGCTAGGGGTGGGATCAGCCTCGGCGGGCAAAGTTAGAGGTATCAAGGTTGGGGGCAGAACTCACACAACAGCCTGAAGGTGACAGTCCCCGTCGGCCTCCTGCAGCTCCACTCGGATGATCCTCCTCAGTACCCTGATCGGGAGTGGTTGTCTGTAGAGCTGAGTACAGCAGCTATTGCTGGAAGGCATTGGCAAGGCTGGAGAACAACAGGGCCATGTCTTTAGAAAGGTCCAGACCCACAGCTGCTCTATTAGACGGCTAGAGGTTGAGTTTTCTTGGCCCGTTCCATCTAGTTCATTTGCTCAACGTTCTATACCCCCGAGAACTTACCTGCTCCCGGGGCCGGGCTGAGAAGCAACATCAGCAGGAGGCTGCTGATGGGAAAGATCCCCTCCATGCTCTCAGCCTAGTAGATACTTCCTTCTCACTCATCCCCTCCACTCCCCTCCCTTTTATCTGGCTGTCTTTTGCCTCGGGGGTACCAGGTGAGTCAGAGACAGGTGGCAATGCCTTGCTTATCTTGTGATACTGAGCTCTAACTCTTGGCCTGCTGTCACTGAGCCCATCCCCTTCTCGGACTGCCAGTTCTCGTGGGCTTATAAGGCCTGGACAGAGAAGATGGGAGAGATGTATCGAATGATGTAGGGGCTGGTGTTACAGAAGCTTGGACAGCCAGGACCCACTGTAGCATCTGCTAATAGGCATTTACACTCATACCCGTAGCCGCGCATTCACAGTCATACGTTCGTCATGCTACCTCATACAGCCACGCCCATGAATGTACAGTCATAGACAAAACCCATACAGACCCAGCTATACCCAGAAGCCCCACCGTAATGCTGTTGCATTTCCACAATCATCCCTCTGTACCGTGCCAGTGTACACATATTCTGATGGAAGAGTTAGTGGGTGGGTAGGAACAGGAGGCAGGCCAGCGCTAACTTGCCTTCATCTTCTCCTCCTTACTCCCTGCCCTGGCCTGCATTTTTTTTTTTTTAATCACAAGAAACTGATGGGACTGGGCCCCTAACAGACTCTTCTTGGCCAACAGGGAAACTTTCACTATGAAGATAAGGAGGGAGACTGAGGTGGAAAAAGGAGGAGAAATAAAAGCTCTTTGATGCTGGGTTGCTGATGTTGAAACAGGTAAAAGGGGGGGTAGGGCAGAGTGGTGGCACATGTCTTTATTTCCAGCACGCGGGAGGCAGAGGCAGAGGCAGGTCCATCTCTGAGTTTGAGACTAGCCTGGTCCTCACAGTGAGTTCCAGGCTAGCCTGGGCTACACAGTGAGATCCTGCCTCAACAAGCAAGCCAAGCAACGGAACTCCCAGAAGACAACAAAGTCCCTCTCTCAAAGCTCACCTTCTTGTTTCGGCTTTGTCTTGTTCCACGGATGCCAGCTTGTCAGTGGGAGCCTGGGGGGTTCCAGACTTAGTCTCTGGCTTGTTGGAGACATCGGACTCAAGAGCAAAGTTAGGTCTCTTTGGATCTCAATTCTATTCTCTGTCCACGCTGGGCTTGAAGGAACATACCCCCTCCCAACCCAGGTTCAGAAATACCCATTTCCCCATCTTGCTATTCCTCTTCCTTCCTTGCAAAATCCCGACTCATCTTGAGTCAGTTCCTTCTGCAAAGCAGTAAACTGCATAAGGTGTGGTGGGTTTGTTGGGTTAATGGCCCAGACTCCTAATCTAGGGATTTTAATCCTCAAGTTCTGCTCTGGATTGGAAATACAAACTGAATCATAACCCCAACCATCCATCCCTTATCTGGATGATGCCTTTTCTCCTCTGAGGCCAGCCATCTTCTGCGGGGTGGAGCCCCCTGGGAGATGGCTTCCACTGGCCCTGAGCAGCTTGTTCATTACAGCTAGGCTGAAAACCCAAGCTTTGCTTCCTCCTGTCCAGGGTGAGACCCAAAGGCCCCTTCTGGACATTGACTCAGAGGTCTTGTGACAGCCTGGGAAGATGTGGGCCCAGGCCTAGGCAAAGCACTGGAAGGGGTCTTTGCTTTAGAGATCGTGAGGAAATGGCCAGAGGCTTGCATGCTGGAAGGCAACCACAACCCAGAGGCCACGCATCCTGCATTTCCGGTACCAGAGGCTTCAGGGCATCTCTCTTACTTCTAGTCTAGACCTTTGCCCCAGGGCTTGGGTGTAGCACCAAGAGAGGCATTCTAAGGAAATTCCCCTGTTCTCTCATCTTGTCACATGTGTTCTCTCTTAGCTGGTTGTCTGCCATTTGTGTGTGCTCTTGGACTTGCTAATTGGGATATCTTTGGAAGGCAGAAACACTTTCCTGGCTGTGTACCCATCTGTCCTTTCTGTCTTCTTCAAAGATACAGAGGCCAAGTTTTCTTTCCCATCAAAAGCTGCCATGGCAGGGACAGGGCCAGGCTACAAGTCAGCTTTGGGCTCAGCCAGACCCAGGCCGTCTCTACAACACAATCCTCAGGTGTCCTTCCTGGTGCTGGATGGAGTTAAGTGTCTGGGTGGAGGTGCAGGTCTGACTGTTGGCCACTGTAAGGGGTCATTGGTTCTAGAGTGACTTGGGCTGACAAGATTAAAATGGGGGTGGCAGGACCCTTTTAAGGAAGTAGCAGGAACTGCCTGTGCCTGCTGATGCCAAGTATTTTTAAAACTGCGAGCAAGGGCTGGCAAGATGGCCATGGTGGCAAGCCTGAGGACCTAGCTTCCATCCCTGAAACCCATAGAGTAGGGAAAAAAAAAAAAAAAAAAAAGAACTGATTCTCAGAAGCTGTCCTTTGGCCTCTGCATGCACATGCACTGTTGTGGGCATATGTACGCACACATGCAAATACGCACATATAATAAAATTAAAGACAAAAGACTGGGATCAGATGGGGGAGCCGGCTTGGGATTTTAACTATCGGAAACACCTTAGACCTTCAACCCTTGTCATTCTCCTGAGGTGGATAGCTGGAGGCAGCCTCTAGGGACTTGTCCTTCCTCTCACTGACAGCTGACTCTGTAACTTTGGCTGAAATGTTTTAGATCCACTCCCAGGAAAAGAGGCTTCAGACATTTGGCAAAGCGCCAGCTAGAGGAAAGTGGTAACAGCTGGAGTTGTGGGAACACTGATAAATGGGGGGGGGGGGGGGGAGTCGCTTTTGGGGAGGGTGTGGCAGGGAGCCTGTTACTGATAGTAATTGGAAGCCTGACAATGATGAAGGGACCCTTGAAAGCATGCAAGGGCATCCTACCAGGGAGGCATATGCCCTGTGGGTAAGGAAAACAGCAGGTGTGGAGTGGGATTCCCAGCACCAAAGGCGTCTGCGGCGGTAAAAGTCAGGAAGGCAGTGGGCGTGACTTTTAAATCTTTAATGCACCTGCTGTCTGTGCAGCGGTGGTAGGGGTGCGACAGAGGAGACCACGACCTGGGCGCTGGGGAGCAGGCCTCAGGCCGCTCGACAAACAGCTCATAAGGCCCCGCAGAGGCTCCAGCTTCTGCTCCCGGGGGTGCGCCGAGCTGTAGGGCGACCCGACAAGGACATGAGGCGGGGCAGGGGCGCCTGGGCTCCCCCCCGCATCCGTTCTCCAGACACTGAACTAGGCGTTCATGCCCGCCCCGTGAGATCGCAGCCCCCTCACCTCCGCTCCCTGCGCCACATTCGCAGCCAAGGGAAAAAGTAGAAGCAGCCCCAATAGATCCTGCAAAGAGAAAGCAGAGCCCGACCGAGAGGGGCGGGGCTGACCCACAGACCCCACCCCTGGAACCTAGCCCGCGAGAAAGCCCCGCCCCCCGGAATCTGACCCCGCCCCCAGGGGCTGGACAGCAGCAGCCCACGCCCCTCCAGGGCCCGCTCCGCCCGCCCCTGGACGCGAACCTTCCCCCCTCCTCCCCTTCCTCCCCACCCCCCTGGTCGCACATCCCTCCTCCGCACCTCCCGCCTCCACCCACTCACTCCTCCTCAGCTTCCAGCGCCACCTCGTATCGCCTCAATCGCGACATGTCCCGGGCTCCGAACGGTTCCTGGGGAACAGGACGACGGGAAGATTTATTCCCAGCCGCAAGACCCCTTCTCCACCATTCCCGGGACGAATGTGAATAATCCTCAGGTACTCTGAGGCAGGCGGCCCCCTGGCAGCCGACTGCCACATCGGGACAGGATGGGGTTGATGGTATGGAAGTCACTGGAAGTTAAGGCGTTAGGAGGACGGTTATCTGGGGACCGGGACGAGGAGTCGTCAGGAAGTCTGGCGGCAGTGGGGCTGGGACATTTAGGGCCCTGGATCAAGATTTTTTTTCAGGGGCTGAAGTCACCTGAAGGGGGGCCCAGGGGTCGGCACAGCCTAAACTCCCCGCCCTCCCTGGCTCCTCCCCGGAAACGGACCGTTAGCAATTACATCACAGGGATACCTTCGCACTCTAGGGGTGGGGCTTGCGTATCTCCCGGAAGGGGAGGGACCAGTCTACGCCCCCCCCTCCCCCGAAGATGTGAGATCACAATGTTACGTTGAGAAGTGGCATTGTGTTTTTGTGGTTTAAGGGGCGTAGTCGTTGTTTATTAAGAGGCCGAACACACAGAATCCTCTTATCTGGGATGCAGACAAATTTTAGAGTTTATCACACTGGTAGAACGTGACCTTGATTCTCTTCACAGTACTCTCCCCCTCCCCCGTCCCCCTCCCCGCCCCCACTTTCCTGACTTTTACCTTGTCAATTGTTTTTCTTGCTTGCCCAGCCTTTGAACGACCTCAGGCCAGAATAGGCCACCAAAGAACACAGCCTACACAGCAGGTGAGACTATGGAAATATTTCTTAGCTCAGTGGCCTTGGCCAAATCATCTAATGGATTTTTTTTTTTCACATTCAGTTAATCATGTGGTATCGAGTGTCTAGGAAATGGTATGCGCACTCCTCTTCCCCTTCGTCCTCTTCTTTTTCGTTTTTTTTTTTTTGAGACAGGGTTTTCTCTGTGTAGCCCTGGCTGTTCTGGACTCACTTTGTAGACCAGGCTGGCCTTGAACTCATAGTGATCCGCCTGCCTCTGCCTCCCGAGCGCTGGGATTAAAGGCGCGTGCCACCATGCCCAGCTGCTTTTAAACTTATTAGTAGCTGCATTAGTTTCTTACTCCTTGATTTCTGTTCCGACCATGACGGCAATCAGGAGTTTGGATGGGAGGTGGGAAAGATGGCTTAGCCTCTGGCAGAGGGCTGGAGCTTAGTTCCCAGCACAGGCGTTGCACGTATAGACAGTACCTGCAACTCCAGCGGTAGGAGAAACAGGTGCGTCTGGCCTCTAAGGGCACCAGCTCTCATGTGCACATACCCCCTCATAATTGAAAATAAATTTTTTTTAACAAAATGTAAAATGTGTATGTGTGTGTGTGTGTTGCATTGTTACCCCTAGGGAAAGGTTTACAGTATTGATCTCATGAGGTATTTGAGCTGCCGTTCTCAAGGGCAGGAGTCAGGGTGAAGAGTGAGCTCCTGTTGCCTTCACTTTCCTGCCAGGATGGACAGACCACCTCAAACTGTGAGCTAAAATAAACCCTTCCTCCTTTAAGTTACCTTTGTGGGAGTATCTTACGGCAGCAACAGAGAAGAAAGTAAGACTCCACCTCTTCCCTATAGCTTTGAGATATGTGGGGGCTGGAGGAGGGAGGGAGGGTGAGCTGGCCCCTCCCATTCTTGGAACACAGTCCCAGGAGCAGAGCAAGATCCTCCCAGAGCCACTGCAGGGCCTGTGTAGCCAACGCCTGAGCTCCACCCTGCCCGTGATGAGCAGGGCCAAAAAAAAAATAAAAATAAAAAGCTTTCATATTATATCCAATCTTTGTGCCTTGCGTTTCTGGTTACCAAGGTTTTACCCTCCTGGTCTGGCCGTTCCTGCCCCTCTCCTCTCTTGATCCATTTTTCTATGTTCCATAACTTTCAGGAATGTCCAGAGATGAAAATTGTTAATGGGCTGTTTTTCTTCCTGTAGGCCATTTTTATCTCTCTTTTCATTATTATTATTGTTTTATTATTATTATTTTATTTGAGACAGGGATAACTGTGTAATACTGGCTGTTCTGGAACTTGCTATGTAGACCAGGCTGGCCTTGAACTCACAGAAATCCGCCAGCCTCTGCCTCCCTGAGTGCTGAGATTACAGGCGTGCACCACCGCACCTCACCTGACTTATTATTTTTGAAACAAGGTTTTGCTACGTATTCCAGGCTGGCTTTGAACTTTTAGCAATCTTTATGCCCGAGTCTCTCTAGTGCTAGGATTATAGGAGTTTTCCACTTTATATGATAGTGGTGGTGGGGCTATCAACCACAGTGCTGTGATCCCCGTATGCCAATTCTTGAACACTGTGATAGATTATAAAGGCCTGAGCAGTCAATATGTGCACAGCTAATCAGAGCTTTTCATGAGGTTTGACGTTTGGATGCCGGAGGGCCACTGCTACAGATTGGTTACTAGACCAACAAAGCACCGAAAGAAAAGAGACTGAGTTGCAGATCTACAGGGGACATCACTGTCAACCCTTTTCCCCCAGCTGTGGCTCAGGAACATAGTAGGAAAGGAGTGGACAGGATGTAAGGGCCAGAGTATGGGGATCTGTGTACTGTGAAATGTAGCTTTCTGATCATGGGAGACATGGCTAGCCCACTCACGAACGCACAGAAAGTCACCTGCATAAGACCTCTATAAGACCAGCTAGCTGAAAATCTGTCAGAGACGGGCTAGATGATCTCCCGGCCCCACCCGGTGCTAGGAGCTATTGGCAGTTGAGAGTTTCTGCTGGGTGGAGGGAGAGAACCATTCTTTTTGAAGCCTGTGGCCCCTGGCAGGTTTCTCATGCTCCAGTGGATGCTCCACACCCGCGCACATACAGGCAGCGCTAACTTACTTAGTGGGTTGTCAAAAAAAAAAAAAAAGAAAGAAAGAAAGAAAGAAAAACGAAATTGGGAGGTGTAGCTATGATCGTATTTCATTCTATGCCTGTTTGGAAGTATCAAGAGTAAAGAGACATTTTTTAAAATGGGAGAGCTAGAGAGATGACTCCAGTGTACTGCTCTTGCAGAAGACCTGACTTTGGTTCCCAGCATCCATGTCTGATGGTGGCTCACAACTGCTTGCAGCAACAGCTCCAAGGGATTATCACCTCTGACCTCTGAGGGGATCAGAACATGTGTTCACAACCCACTGCACACACAGTTAAAAAATAATGCAAGTAGATCTGAAACAGCTCATCAGACCTCAGGTGTCTAGTGGCCGTGTTTGCTGCCCCTAGAAAAGCAGTAAGTGACAAGAGTGTCCTATGAGAAGACCCCATACACAGGGAAACTTAGGAGTGGAGGTCAGACTGCTTGAGTCCCCTTGTTACTGGTGATCAGGGCCTGGGTGGGGCCTGGGCGGGGCCTGGTCGGGACCTGGTCGGGACCTGGGTGGGGTCCTTGACTTCTTATCCAAAGAATTGAAAACAGGAGCTCAAGCTACCAGAACATGCCTCTGACAGAGAACCTCCTTCATCCTGCTCCAGAAGAGAAGAGGAAACACAGGAAAAAGCGCCTGGTGCAGAGACCCAGCTCCTACACTATGGATGGGAAATGCCCAGGATGCTATAAAATCACCACCGCCTTTAGCCACGCACCAATGGTCGTCTTGTGTGTTGGCTGCACCACTGTTCTCTGTCAGCCTACAGGCCAAAGAGCAAGGCTGACAGGAGGATGCTCCTCCAGGAGGAGGCAGCACTGAAAGTACCTGATTCAAGATTAGGGGGAACCACCCCAATGAACACATTTTAGATAAAAAATAAAATAAAATAAATAAAATTAGGAGCTCACGCAGATTTGTATAAATAGCAAAGAAACTATCCAGAGCCAAGCAGTAGAAAGGGTCCTAACTCACTGTAAGAGCAGCCAACCATGTGAATGAAGATCTGCAAGGGCCCCAATTTTCCAATTCTCTCATATATTACATTTGGAGTGCCGTTTGCCTTCTCTCCCTTCCTCTAGTCTCTCCCCTCTCCCCTCCCCTCCCCTCTCCTCCAAATTCACACCCCCCTCCACCTCCACTCAGAAAAGAGCAGACCTCCCAGGGACACCCACCAAACACAGCCTAACAAGCTGCAATGAGACCAAGCACATATCACATCAAGGCTGGATGAGGCAACCCAGTAGGAGGAAAAGGTCCCACGAGAAGGCAAGAGAGTCAGGGGCAGTCCCCGCTCCCACTGGAGTGAGTAGCCAGGTGTTCTTGAAGGAACCCAATTCTTGTTTGTGGCTTCTTTTTGTGAGCTTAAAGAGGAGGAGCTTGGTCACAAGGGGTCCCATGAGGGTGGTTCTCTGTTGGAATTGATAGGTTAGGGGTACCCTGAGGGTGGTTCTCTTTTGGCATTGGGGTACCGTGAGGGTGGTGGTTCTCTGTTGGTATTGATAGGTTAGGGGTACTGTGAGTGTGGTTCTCTGTTGGTATTGATAGGTTAGGGGTACTGTGAGGCTGGTTCTCTCTTGGTATTGATAGGTTAGGGGTAGCATGGGGTGGTTCTCTGTTGGTATTGATAGGTTAGGGGTACCGTGAGGGTGGTTCTCTGTTGGTATTGATAGGTTAGGGGTACTGTGAGGGTGGTTCTCTGTTGGTATTGATAGGTTAGGGGTACTGTGAGTGTGGTTCTCTGTTGGTATTGATAGGTTAGGGGTACCGTGAGGGTGGTTCTCTGTTGGTATTGATAGGTTAGGGGTACTGTGAGGGTGGTTCTCTGTTGGTATTGATAGGTTAGGGGTACTGTGAGGCTGGTTCTCTCTTGGTATTGATAGGTTAGGGGTACTGTGAGGGTGGTTCTCTGTTGGTATTGATAGGTTAGGGGTACTGTAAGGCTGGTTCTCTCTTGGTATTGATAGGTTAGGGGTACTGTGAGGGTGGTTCTCTGTTGGTATTGATAGGTTAGGGGTACTGTGAGGGTGGTTCTCTGTTGGTATTGATAGGTTAGGGGTACCGTGAGGGTGGTTCTCTGTTGGTATTGATAGGTTAGGGGTACTGTGAGGGTGGTTCTCTGTCGGTATTGATAGGTTAGGGGTACTGTAAGGGTGGTTCTCTGTTGGTATTGATAGGTTAGGGGTACTGTGAGGATGGTTCTCTGTTGGTATTGATAGGTTAGGGGTACTGTGAGTGTGGTTCTCTGTTGGTATTGATAGGTTAGGGGTACCGTGAGGGTGGTGGTTCTCTGTTGGTATTGATAGGTTAGGGATACTGTGAGGGTGGTTCTCTGTTGGTATTGATAGGTTAGGGGTACCGTGAGGGTGGTTCTCTGTTGGTATTGATAGGTTAGGGGTACTGTGAGGATGGTTCTCTGTTGGTATTGATAGGTTAGGGATACCACGAGGGTGGTTCTCTGTTGGTATTGATAGGTTAGGGGTACCGTGAGGGTGATTCTCTGTTGGTATTGATAGGTTAGGCTATATAATCATTTTCCTTCTACACAGGACCCTTTACATAATGCCCTGACCTTATTCCCATGCCCACCCAATTGCACACAGGAGAAAGATGGTAAATGGGTCACTCTCCCTCAGAGTTTACTTGAAGACAAGGTTTTGACTTCTTTCATGTACTCCCCAAACTAATTCAGACTGGATCAGCTTCCCCATCTTCAAATTGGACGCTCTGGGGACACCGTTGAATGAATAGGATTGTTGTCAGGAACCGAGGCATCCGTTCTGTTGTTCAGAGAGGGAGATGTCCAGGGGGAGCTCTGCGGGTGTTCTGAAGATGCTAAGTCTGTTGTCTGGAGAAGGGTGTGTATATAGGACATGCAGGTAAAGGAGCGAGGCTGCCAAGTGCATTGGTACACGTGGGGGAGGTGCTGTATAAGCAGATATATTCCCAGCTTATGACATCATTTCCTGTGCTTGCCTGGCTCACCTGGATTCAATCATGGGCAAAGGCCATCTTTATTTTTATTTATTTATTTATTTTTATTTTATTTTATTTTTTTGGTTTTTCGAGACAGGGTCTTTCTGTGTTAGCCTTGGCTGTCCTGGACTCCCTTTGTAGACCAGGCTGGCCTCGAACTCACAGCGATCCGCCTGCCTCTGCCTCCCAAGTGCTGGGATTAAAGGCGTGTGCCACCACGCCTGGCTCCCCATCTTTATTTAAAAAAAAAAAATTGGTGTGTATGTGCGTGTGTGTGCACATGTGTTTAAGTAACCCAGAGAGTATATTCGATCCCCTGGAGCTGTAGTTACAGGAGGCTGTGAGTTTCCTGAGCTGGATGCTGACATTGAACTCAGGTCCTCTGCAAGAGCAGCACGTGATCCTAACCACAGAGCCAGAGCCATCTCTCCAGGCCTGAGCACAATCTTTTAATCCTCCTGTCTCTGCTTCCTGAGGGATTGGAACTGTGCATCACTGTGCCCTTGACTCAAGTTTGTCATTTTAAATATTATTACCCCAGCGCTTGCCTAGCATGCATGGAGCCCTGGTTTTGATTCCTACCACCACATAAACTAGGCATGGTAGCTTGTAGTCCCAGAACTTGGGAGGTGGAGAAACAGGAAGATCAGGAGTTGAAGTTCATCCTCAACTACATACTGAGTTCTGGTCAGCCTGGCTTGTGTGAGACTGTGTCTCAGAAACCAATCAAACAATAAAGACAGGCAACAACAATAACCAAACCAAAAATACCAATTCTATTTTTAGAAAAGATTTATTTTAATTTGATGTGTATGAGTGTTAGTGTCATGTGCATAAGTGTACCGCATGCATTCAGTGTGCAAGGAGGCCAGAACCGAAGTGACAGATGGTTGTGAGCCACCATGTAGATGCTGGGACACAAATCTGGGTCCTCTGCAGAAGGAGTAAAATGCTTTTAACCTCTGAGACATCTATGCCAGTTAAAAAAAAAAAAAAGATTTATTTATTATGTATACAATGTTCTGCCTGCGTGTGTGCCTGAATGCCAGAAGAGGGCGCCAGATCTCATTATAGATGATTACAAGCCACCATGTGATTTCTGGGAATTCAACTCAGGACCTTTGGAAGAACAGACCGTGCTCTTAACCTCTGAGCCATCTCACCAGCCCCTATGTTAGTTTTTATCTGCGCTGTTCCAAGCCTAAACCAAGTTAGTTACCAAGCAAAACAAAGAGCTTTCCAGCCAAAGGCTCCATTAGGCCATTCCTTTTATTGACAGCACCACTGTGCTCTCCAAGTGGCTTCTCAAAATAGTTCTCCAAATATTTTTCTTAGGGAAAGAGAATTGACTTTGTGTGTGCAACTGTGTATGTGTCTGTTTAAGTCTGTATTGTGACTATACACTTAAGCATCTCTGCTATTCCCTTGATATGAATATACTTTCATATGTATATATACACATGCATACACACATATGTATGTACAGTTCCATCATGAATGTGTACCTATATATGTGTGTATGAAACATATGAAGCGTCCTTTGAAGGTGTCAACACTTGTATATTATGAGAGAGCTTGTTTTCTGTTTTCTGGAGGCTTTTCCTCTTTCCCTCCTCTTCTTTGTTTGGTTGGTTTTTTGAGACAGGGTTTCTCTGTGTAGCCTTGGTTGTTCTGGACTAGCTTTGTAGACCAGGCTGGCCTCGAACTCGTAGAGATTCACCTGCCTCTGTCTCCCGAGTGCTGGGATTAAAGGTGTGCGCCATCATGCCTGGCTCCCTCCTCTTCTTTGTATGTCTCTCTTTCCTCCCCCTCTCTCTCCTCACTCAGAATTTTGCTCACCTGGAATTCATTATGTGATCCTGGGCAGTTTCTAACTTTCCTGACTCTCTTGAGTTGGAAGCATCCTGCCTTACTCTGCCGAGTATGGCGGTTACAGGTGTGCACTCCCTCACTGGGCTTTTCTTTTCTATTTTTAATTCACTACAACTCAAATTAACATCACAGAGTTGGCTCTAACTAACTTTTCACGTGTGTATATATGCTGCGCACTGAGCGTGCTAGCCCCCTTCTCTGTGAGGTTATCTCCCACTCTCTGCTCTCCTCTTAGCACCCTTCCCAGTCCCTAAGAAACCTTAATTCCTTCCTATTCTCCTTACCTCCTCCCTAGTGTCTGCCTTTGCAAGAATTTTCCTTTTTCTTTTTCATTTTGTAGATGATGTCTCATTTTGTAGCCCAGGCTGGTCTGTAACTCACTATGTAGCCCAGGGTAGCCTCAAAGTTACAATTCTCCTGCCTCAGCTTCTAAGTGCTGGTATTATAGCTATGTGCCGCTTCTGTACGTCTACAAGATTGACCTACAGTTTTCACAACTGAGTGAGGGCAAGCAGTGTTTGTGTCTCCGTGCCTTGTTAGTGCCTCTTGAGAGAAGATTCTAAGGATGCTTTTTCAATTCGTTCTTTTGTGGGGTTCAGTGTCACAGGATTTGCAGGAGATGTTCTATGCCTGGGAAAAGGAGGACGTGGAGCTGGCTTGAGATCTCAACTTTGAGGCCTGCAGAGGGAGTCTAGAAAATAGGCTAAACAAGGTGTGAGGCTGCTTGGCCTGTGGAGCTGGGGCTCTGGATGAAAATACAAGGATGTGACATTCCAGAAAGAACGGAAAATGAGCAGGAAACCAAATGACTCAGCTTCTGAAAGTCCCCAGCCCTGGCGAGGGGTCCATTTCGTTTCCCATGCTTCTCCAAGTCTGATCATGTCCAGAGGGTCTTGGGTCGGAGCCAGGGGCAGAGCATGGCCCTGCAGCCCTGAGTGGGTGGAACATTACAAGAGTTCCAGGAGTGCTGGGAGACCAGGACGGGGGAGTCTTGAGCAACAGCACAGCATCCCCCCCCCCACTTCCCTCTCTCCAACCCTCTGGAGCTTGAAGCAATGTCACGGCCAGAGATTGTTTCTTTTTCTTTTTTTTTTTTTTTTTCAAGACAGGGTCTCTCTGTATAGCCTTGGCTGTCATGGACTCACTTTGTAGACCAGGCTGGCCTCGAACTCACAGCGATCCACCAGCCTCTGCCTCCCAAGTGCTGGTATTAAAGGCGTGCGCCACCACGCCTGGCCTCAGAGTTTGTTTCTTAAAACCTTCCTTCTTCCCCTTGTTATCTAAGCCACTTGGACTGAACCTTCTTGGGAGAAATTCAGGAAACCGGGGTCCCTGGAAGTAAAGCAAGTGACCCCCGAAGCTAGCGAGATGGAGTTTTGGAGGACTAGAGAGAGGCAGGAGAGGTGCGTGATGGAAGGAGCTTTGAGAGATAGAGGTTGTTCCAATGTAGGTGAGTGGTGGGAGGGTAGAGAGAAGCTGCAGGAGATGGGGCTGGGGAGCTATTTCTGGTCAGATTCCTGTGGGTGGAGCCAGGGGATGGCTAACCCAACTCCAAGGCACAGTCCTGGATGCTAAACCAGAAAGCAAGAGCCTAGGTGGGTTCAGTAGTGCAGCTGCCCTGGAGGGCCAGGGGTGGGGGTGGGGTGGGTGTGGGGTGGGTGGGGTGGGGTGGGTGGTAGGTGGGGTGGGGTGGAAGGGCTGACGGCAGGGATGGGCTTAGCACAGGGGCCTGAAGAAGCTGCTAGGACCCCTGAGACAAGCTAAGAGTAGAAACCTATGACTTCAGCCAACAGCAGAGGAAGAGACAGATGGGCGAGCCGGGAGAAATATAGACCTGCTTCTGGCTTCCAGGTTGTGGAACCAACTGCCTATTTGGGTTTTCTTCTTGGCATTCTGACAGACGTCTAATTCCAGAACCATCGTCTAGGTTCTCAACACTTCCCTCGCAGCTTGTTTCCTATCCCTGAGAATGTCCCCACCATCCTGCCGGTTGCTCAGGCCCGAAGTCTGCTGCCACCCTGGCTTTCCCCTTTGCTTTATGGTTCACAAACAGAACCTCTCCGCTCAGGCCGTTGCTCTGTTTCAGACGCATGCCTAGAACCCCTCCTCATCTCCAACTGTTTCCTCTAGGTTAGGCCAGGATCCGCTCCTTCCGGGCCATGACTTTGCCTTCTTCACTTGTTTCTATATTATCCACTTTCCAGGCCACCAAGAGGGTCTCTTAAAACTTTAAATGCCATCATGTTACTCCTTCGCTGAAATCTTTCACAAGACTGAAAATCCAATCTTCATCCCTTCCTGTTGCTTGAAAAGTCATGGATCATGTGACTCCGGCCTCTTAGCCTCACCTCTTTATACACCCTCCCCTCCTGGTCTACTGGGCTCCAGCCACTTCTCTTTCATGACTGGCTTTTCTTTTAGGTGTTCACTTAAAAAAAAAAATCTCCTCAAAGGGGGCTGGAGAGATGGCTCAGGTGTTAAGAGCACTGGCTGTTCTTCCAAAGGACCTGGGTTCAATTCCCAACACCCACATGGCATCTTACAACTGTCTGTAACTCCAGGTCCAAGGGATCTGACACTTTCACATATACAGCAAGCAGGTAGAATACCAATGTATATAAAATTTAAAAATAAATAGATCATTAAAGAAAAAAAAAAAAAAAAAAAAAAAAAAGGCTGGGCAGTGGTTGCACAAGCCTTTAATCCAACACCCGGAGGTGGATTTCTGTGACTTCCAGGCCAGCCTGGTCTACAGAGTGAGTTCCAGGACAGCCAGGGCTACACAGAGAAATCCTGTCTCACAAACAAACAAACAAACAACCTCCTCAAAGAGGGGTCCTGTAGGCATTTTATTTTAATGGTAATGGTGGAATTGGTAGCAGTGCCTGTCTTGGCCCTTGAACTCAACAGTGTATGAAGTGTCTATGGCCAATTGCCATGCAGTAAAAGGGTAATATAAGAGATAGGGGACGTGGCACACGCCTGTAATCTCAGTACTCAGGGAGGCAGAGGCAGGCAGATCAGAGTTCGAAGCCAGCCTGGCCTACAAAGGGAGTTCAGGATAGCCATGACTATACAGAGAGACCTTGTCTCGAAAAGAAAAAGTTACTCTAAGTAGAAAGTAACAAGCACCAACTAAGCCCTGGGACTGGTTTCAGAACTCCTGACTCTAGATAGCTTTTCTTTTTCAGAAGACAGGGTCTCACTGCAGTTCTGGCTGACTTGGAACTCCCTATGTAGATCAGTCTGCCCTTGAACTTTCAGCTACCTGCCTGCCTCTTCGTCTGGAGTGCTGGGATGAAAGGTCCCACCTGACTGTAGCTTTTTAATTCAGTTTCCCCCTGTCCGTGCTTGCTTAATGTCCCCATTCCTTTCATTCTCCTTTGTTCCATTCTTGAATGGAGCTTATTATGGCGGTGTTATCACTCACACCAACTTCTCTTGAAGTTAGGCATGGTCATATGACCCACTCCTGCTAACACACACACAAACAAAATGTGAGCAGAAGTGGCACGCATCACTTGTGATCAGAAACGTTGAGGAAAGTGTTCTCCTTTGCTGTCTGTCTCAACTGATCATGGCAGCATGTGTTGAGATGAAGAGGGGGTGCCTAAAGATCAAAGCAGCCTGGGATGCTTTGCCACCACATGGAGCGCAGCTGTGCTGAGGGCGTGCTCGCCTGGACCCAGAGTGGCTCCGTGTTTGTGTGGGAACGGAATTTTGTGGCTTCACAGTGCTCAGATTTGGGGTGTCATTTGTTAGTAACTCGATCTATCCTGCCAGTCAGAGATGAGTTGGTGGTGAAAGAACAGAGAGATAAGATTTCATGAAAGCAAGAGGAGGAAGGAGTGTCGCCCAAGCTCTTAGAGTCGGATAGTGCAGACTGAATCTTCATGCCCACCTGAATTCACACAATGGAGCCTTTTTTGCAGTGCAACCATATCTAAAGTCAGGATTTTAAAGCCAAAACCCTAAGAATGTAACATTTATATAATTCCTGATTGTGTCATGGTTCTTCTTGCTATAGGTGATCTATTGTATATGTGTGTAAGTTTGGGGTGAGTCTGGGCAAATTAGACCCTGACTCAAACAAAGAAGAAGAAGAAGAAGAGTTAAATGAAATTATGAAAATGGGAGCTCTAATACAATGAGAAAGTGGTCCCATAAGAAGATATTCTCTCTCTCTCTCTCTCTCTCTCTCTCTCTCTCTTTCTCCCCCCCCCCCCCCCGCAATCACACACATGAATGGAAAAATGCCAAGGTGGTCAGGAAAAGAGCCCTCACCAGAAACTGATCATATTGGTACCTTGGTATTGGATTTTCAGTCTCTAGCATTGTGAGAAAATAAATTTCTATTATTAAAAAAAAAAAGATTTATCTATTTATTACATATACAGTGTTTTGCCTGCATGTATGCCCGCACACCAGAAGAGGGCACCAGATCTCATTATAGATGATTATGAGCTACCATGTGGTTGCTGGGAATTGAACTCAGGACCTTTGGAGGAACAGTCTGAACCGCTGACCCATCTCTCCAGCCCTAAATTTCTATTTTTTAAAGCTGACCTGTCTATGGGGTATGTGTGTGTGTGTGTGTGTGTGTGTGTGTGTGTGTGTGTGTGTGTATGTGTGTATGTGTCTGTGTCTGCATGTGTTTTATTGATAACTGAGCTTACTGGGACAGGCATGCTGTTGCTAAGGTTCTGTCCGAGTTGTCTGTCTTTGGCAGGTGTTGGCTGTGCAAGCAAAGATGATACTATGTTCAGTGTTTAAGTCTAGGGATGAGGAAGACAGGGAGGATGGATACTGATGCTGGGTAGCCAGGCAGTTGAGACATTTCTCTGTCTCATTGCCCACACTTGACCCTTTTGATGTTTGAGGGATCGCCTGCTCCGTTAGCCTTAGTTCCTGCCACAACTTGCTTTGCACCGTAGAACCCAAAGTTATGCACTCATTTCTCCAGCTCCTTTTGCAGCTGAGACACATAGCACAGGCTTTGCCAATCAGAAAGACCTTTCCCAGGCCATGAATAGGAAGCTGGACCCAGTGAGAAGGGTCAAGGTTATCAGAGAATCTATTTGGGAGGTGTAGAAATGGTGACAGAAATAATGTCCTCCTTACAGGGCAATTGATGCTGTTATCACAGAGGTGACACATGTACAAGTAGAGGATCTGTCTGTCTGTCTGTCTATGTCTGTCTGTCTATCTATCTATCTATCTATCTATCTATCTATCTATCATCTGTATGATATATATAAAACTTGTCATTTCTCTATCTCTGGGGATAAGTTAAGAACATGTGCTACCACTGTGCCACTCTCCTTGTCTGTCTATTTAAAAACACCACACCAAACTAACAGAGTGACTTCCTATCTTGAAAAAATAAAAAAGTTAAAAAAAAAAAAAAAAGCCTTCAGAACAACTTGAAGGCCAAATTTGAGTTTGGAGTCCTTGGACCTTGGAGGTTCCACGTTGAAATGAGTTTTGGTTCACTTTCCGTTGCTAATAACACACTACCACACGCCAGCTAAGTCATGGAGAAAGGAGTGTTGTTTTGGTTTACAGCTCTAGTCCGGGGTTAAAGGTCCACGTCTGCTGGTGGCATTCTTACTGCCAGAGTCCTGCAGTGATACCAAGGGATCACATGACACCAGACGCAGACCTCTCTGGTCCCTCTACCTCTTACAATGTCACTAGAATTCAGTCATGGGACTTAACCTTGATGGCCTGAACCACAGGGCCTCACCTCTTACCACTGTAGCTTGACTCTTCCTGCCTTCATCTGTCAGCGAGGATTACGGTTCTGCATGAGTTTCATAGGAAACTCAGGCCATTGAGAGTGATGAGGGGAGGGCCAGTTCCCACTGGACACTTGTTCCTTTCCTCTTCCTACTTGACCTCCCATCTCAATCTGTTTAGTAGAGATCTCATAATCCTGAGGGCAAGCATTCCAGCCCTATACTTAAACATAAGGCTTACACATGGCTACCCTCTGCACATGGCTGACCCTCTGTTGTGTCATCAGTGGACGGTCCATCCTAGGAAGAGCAGAAGAGACCCACAATGGTACTGGAAGCTGCAGAGAATGCCCTGGATTTTGGTTTTTTTGAATGTTGATCAAAAAAGAGGAACATGGAATCTGAGTGGGCATGCCCTGTTGGCCCTGGAGACTTTTTATCCGGTGTGTAGAAATATGAGTGGAGTAAGGTCAAGGCGCCGTGCGGCCCCAGTGAGCTGTCTCCATTGGTCCTAGCTGGATTGCACGACTGGAGAATGATCCTCCTGGGTTCTCTCGTCTTGCCATTTCCTGCATCCTCCTGGGGCCTTCCCACCCCGGCTTCTGTTTAAATCCATCAGCGAGTGCCAGTGGCTTACAGGCAAGAGCCCTAATGATACATCTATTTTCCTTCTGAAAGCAGGAGGCCCTCCACAAAGCCTGAGGCCATACTCAATTAGCGTGTCGTTGGGTTATCAGTAATGAGAACAGAGCTTGACATGAGTATATCTTCTGGGCTGCAGCCAGTGGCAAAGCCGTACTTTAATGACAAGAGGTTTGAGAGAACCCTATATGCTGACAGCTTTGAGACCCCTGGAGGCGCTGCTCAACACAAAGAGCCAGCACTGCCATGGGGAGGTATCACGTATGTGGGCTGTAGAGAGCCCGGTGGCCCCGGAACCGAACAGTTTCTGTCCTTCCTCGTCAGGCTTGTGTGTTTTGGATGGTGATAGGAGTTCTGAGGGGAAGTGGTGGCCTGCCGATTATGGGGAGAGCTTGACGTTATGGTGGTCCTGCCACTGATGGGCACACAGTAGGTCCCAGGACTTCCTGTCGAGAGTAGATCTTCTTCTTCTTCTTCTTTTTTTTTTGGGGGGGGGGGGGTTTCAAGACAGGGTCTCTGTGCAGCCTTGGCTGTCCTGGACTCGCTTTGTAGTCCAGGCTGGCCTCGAACTCACAGCGATCCGCCTGCCTCTGAGAGTAGATCTTCTTAAGCTGCTGAGATCTTTACAGCATTGAGGTCCTGACAGGAAAGGCTGACTTCCTTTTGGGGAGGATCCTTGAAATGACTGCCTGATGGGCATGAGACTGTAGTGACTGGGGTGTTGATGGAGGTAAGCTCAGACTTCCAGGTATCATGTCGAGAGTCTGAGATCAGAGCCTGAGGGGGTCCAACTGACCCAGAATCTGGTGTTAAAGGTTTCCCACGAGGATGGCTCGTGTTTTCTTCTCATTGGAGCCAAAGGAAAGAGCCCAAGGTCCTAGGCACAGAAACAGTCAGGGTTCTCTGGTCCTCAGAGGCTTCTCCGGCATCCTGTCTTTTGCCTGTCTGCTTGAAGCTCTTCAGGAAATAGAAGTGGCCCTTGCAAATGTGTCATCGAGGAGACGTTAACACTCCACTGTCATCGCCAAATACTTTGTCCTTCGGGCTGGGTCCTGGCGGGTCAGCAGAGAGGCCTTCAGTCCTCAGTCCCATCAAAAGGCTGGCCCTGACAGACAGACAGACAGACAGACACACACACACACACACACAAACACACACACACACCAGTCCTCTGGATCCCAGTCTACTGCACCACCAGGAAAGCCAGTGTCTGAGCAGATCTCGGTTTGAAGCTCTGGAGAAGCTCCCTGCCCTTCAGCTGCAGACTGTCAAGAGGCTGGACACTCTCCAGGGGCCATTTCTATTCTTGAGTTCAAGCACTGTCTGGGCCTTCCGGCTTTACTTGTTGTTTTCTCCACTTCAGCTCTCCCCAGTAAGCCAAGCCTTCCTACTCTTACTAGACATTGCAGCCCTCAGGCCCCAGTTGAAGGACCACTGACCAGGCAAATGTGGGCTTTGTGGCTTTGAGAAGTCATAGTACTCTGTTCTGCAGTTTCCTTACATATAAGATGGCAGTAACAATACCTACCTTGTAGGCTGGGGATGCAATGAGGTAACGCAGACAAAGGCCTGGGCTTGGAGACTGGTACTTGGTCACCATGTGAAAGTAGTGCTAATACCTTCACATCTGGCCCCACTGTACTCTTCTCCATCTTTGCCTAGGGGGTGGGCCACTTCAGAAAGGTGGTTCATGTAGCAGCATTCTGGGAGCAAACTGCTCTGCTTGAACCCCACTCTGCCATTTTTTTCCCTAACTGTATAGCTTGGGTAAGACATCTTTCTTCTGTGCCTCAGTTTTGTCACCCACAGCATGAGTTTGTCATAGTGCCTACAGCGGCACCTGGCACCTAGAGAGCCCCCTGTGGTGAATTTGCCATCACCTCAGGACCATGTTCATCCACACAGACAAAGTCTGGGGGGTGGGGAGTGCATCTGGAATGCTTGGTGTCTAGAGAAATGCCTGTTCTTAGGGGAAACTCCTCAGTTGGGAATCTTGCTCTTTTGTGAGACCATTTCCAAGACTTTCTGCTGAGTCTAAATTTCCCGGAGGGAAGAAGGGGGTGGCATGGGGTGGGGGCTTGCCAAGAAGTTGAACATGAGATTATCAAAACCTTATGGAGTTGGCTCTGGCCAAACATTCAATGCCATGGTAGAGGCAGCTGCAACTGCCTTGAGAACTAACTAAATCTCTCTCTCTCTCTCTCTCTCTCTCTCTCTCTCTCTCTCTCTCTCTCTCTCTCTCTCTCTGTGTGTGTGTGTGTGTGTGTATACTATGCTATATTTAATTATTCTGCTAATCAAATACATATTGAGGCTTATTCTGGGCTAGCCGTGCAAAGCAATGTTGGCAGTGGAGACGGATAAGGCTCACTCTCTTCCCCTGGGAATTCTCAGCAGATGTCAATGGCAGGAAACATAATCTGACAAGGTTGGGGGTTCCCTGAGCAGGCATGTTAGGTACTTTAGGGAGATATTAGCTTCAGGGACCCTGGGCCTCCAGGGACCGTGAGTCTTGAGGGCAGTAGATACCAACCCGTGTCAGGCCCTGAGCCTGTAATAGGTGCCATGTGTCCAGGGAGGAAGTGTCTAGGTAGAGGTGTACAACCCGTCTCCCTATCCTGTTTGGGGAATCAGAAGTCTGTTTGCTACCTGTCAGAGTAGTAACGTCTTCGCCATTGTCAGAGACAGGCAAGCAGAACTTGGGGTAAATGAAGATGTACTCCTCGTTAGTGGACTCTGGAGACAGGTGGGGTGACTGTGCTGAGGACGTTTGGGCAGGAGAAGGCAAGCCGCTGGTCGCTAGAGAGATGATAGACTAATACCTAGTGCTAAGGGGCCGGGATGGCTTGTGCGTAGGAAACAAAAGAAGTTAGGGTGGGGGGCAATGGCTGGAAGAGTGGGGAAGGTCGTAAACCGGTTTCTAATGGGGTGTTTATTCCCTAAATTGTTATTATTATTATTTTGGTTTTCCAAACAGGGTTTCTCTGTGTAGCCTTGGCTGTCCTGGACTTGCTTTATAGACCAGGCTGGCCTTGAACTCACAGCAACCTACCTGCCTCTGCCTCCCACGTGCTGGAATTACAGGCATGTGCCACCATGCCCGGCTTATTCCCTAAATTCGTTCTTCTTCTTCTTCTTCTTCTTCTTCTTCTTCTTCTTCTTCTTCTTCTTCTTCTTCTTCTTCTTCTTCTTCTTCTTCTTCTTCCTCTTCTCCTCCTCCTCCACCTCTTCCTCCTTCTTCAAAAGATTTATATACTATTATGTATACAGTACTCTGCCTGCGTGTGTACTTGCTGGCCAGAAGAGGGCATCAGATCTCATTGTAGATGGCTGTGAGCCACCATGTGGGTGCTGGGAATTGAACCCAGGACCTTTGGAAGAGCAGCCAGTGCTCTTAACCTCTGAGCCATCTCTGCAGCCCCTATTCCCTACATTCTTAACTTCCCAGGCTTCCCTAGTCAGGCAGGGGACTGCGTGATGTAAGGCACACCACTAGCTCCTAGACTTTCTTTCTTCCTTAGCATCAGCCTCTGGCTATGTTGGCTGTTGGGGGGAGCCTGTACTGAGCTTAGCTTGAGATCTGAAGATACAAGAGTCAAGTCTTTGGAAGGACTCCAGAATTGGGCCTTTTTCTGTTTCAGACACGGCACTGAAACCCCAAGCTGGAGAGTGTTGAAGAAACTTTCCCAGAGTCCCTCAGTGATAGGGTAGAGACCAGGTTGTAAGACAAGCAGGGGGACCAGGGCTCCTAACCCTCCCACTGCCGTAGAGATATTGTCCAAGGGCCCCTGTCCTGGTAGCACCTTGGGCAGGGACCCCATGCTTGTCTCTTTTTTATATTTTTCTGAGGCCTGGGACACCAGAGGGAGGATTTATGTCTGCTTCCAAGGCAAGCTGACTTGTTGGTTCCCCTGGGACCTGAGCAAGATCTGAGGCAACATCTCCCATGCCTTATGTGTTTGTCTTTTGTCTGTGGGAGCCAGAGCACGTGTGTCAGGGGTGGGGATGGGGGTGGGGATGGATGGAGGTCAGCAGAGTAAGTGCAGGCATGGATGCATGTGGCTAACTTACCTTAGGCATTGGAAACAATTTTCTGGCTATAGAGACTATTCTGGAACTCTACCCCTACCAATCCCACCCTTTGTGACTCTGAGGTCTGAGATACTTGAGGTTTTGAACACCTGTCTGTAGGGGAAGTGGCTGCTCCTGCCACCTCTCCTCTGTGACACTCCATCTCTCAGACACCTGGCTGCTTGAACCTGTCTGGACCACCTAAGAGCTGGAGTGGAACTGAAGAGCGCAACCCTGTCACTACAACTTTCCTTTTAAGGCTTGCCCAGCCGGGTCTGGCTTGGCTACTGGCTAATGTATATCTGATATGAGGCCCTGGGAGTCACACCCAGGAAGCGTCCCAGACACGGAGCAGCCCTGGGAGCTGTCCTAAGAGCCGCAGGGCTTTTGTCCTCCAGACTGGAGACTCACTCCCTGAGACTCAGCGATGCCTGTAGTCCTGGAGCCCATGTGCACAGAAGGGCTGGCCACGAGGCTCCTCCATGCCGAATCTTGCAAGCATCCTTGGCTGCACTTCCTTTCACCCTGTGGGCCTGTCTTCTTATCCTGATCCCTGGCTCCCGGCCAGTGTCTTTGATTCATCTGGACCTAGGGTTGCTCTGGTACCCTGGACCCTGCTCAGACTCTCTGAGATGGGAGAGCTGGTCTGGAGGTCAGACTCAGAATGGAAGATGGGGCTGTCCTCCATGGTTGCTGACCGTTTCTCACGTATTTGTTCATTCCCTAAGCAAATATTTATTGACTTCCCTATCTTGTGCTAGGCGATCCGTTGGAAACCAGCATAGATAGGGCCCTTGTCCAGGAGAAGGACAAACTAGCAAAAATAGATTTCTGTAATGAATGCTGTGTGTGTGTGTGTGTGTGTGTGAGAGAGAGAGAGAGAGAGAGAGAGAGAGAGAGAGAGAGAGAGAGAGAGAGAGAGAGAGAGACAGTCTGAGACACACACACACAGAGACAGACAGACACACACACGCATAGAGAGAGAGAGAGAGAGAGAGAGAGAGAGAGAGAGAGAGAGAGAGACAGATAGACAGAGATAGACAGTCAGAGACAAACACAGACAGACAGACAGACACACAGAGACAGACAGAGAAAGAGAGAGAGAGAGACACAGAGACAGACAGACACACACACACACACACACACACACACAAAGACAGAGAAACAAGAGAGTCAGAGAGACAGACAATTTCCTGGAGGAGGAAATACCCAGACCCCAAAGGGAAGCCAGTATAGGGCAGAGGAGGAAGAAGAGGGTAGGCGCACATGGGATGGCGGCTCCTAGATAGTGGAGCCATGCCTCCTGCCCCTCCTCTTACCCTCACCGAAGCTTCTCAACCTCCCTCCCCCAGACACTTAGATGCTTAATGCTTAACCACCTGCCTGCATGGCAAAGACTTCAGAAAGGTCTGAGGCTTCTTGGGAACTTTGCAAACTGACTTAAGTTTTGTGCGGCTGAATACAGAGTGTTATGGACACCAGGAGACATGGGCTAGGTCCTTACTTGTGGGCCTGGTTCTGGGAGCATCAGGGTGCTAGGTGGAGGCTGGTGAACAGCTTGCTCAGAACTCGTGGGATGGAAATATATCCTGCCGCCACCCCACCTCCCGGTCCCTACTCGTGTCCCCCTGGGGAGAGAGGGAACAGGCAGCCAGCAGAAGCAGACAGATCCAGGGGTACCAAGCAGCTTTATTGGAAGCACTGCCATCTAGCCATGTAGCTATGGGGAGGTGGCGTGCTAGCCACACAAACTCTGCCGTGCACGTTCAGGGTCACACTGACTCTTCTTGGCACAGCCCTGGAAGGGTTAGGTCTGGGCGGCGCATCAGGAAGCCTGGTCCTCTCTTCCGGTCCTGGGTCCATTGACTCAAGACACAGGGCGCCTTTGGTGCTGTCATGCTTGGTTAACCAATGCTGCGTTTGTTCTAAGGGGAGGGAGGAGAGGCAGAGTCACAGGCTGGAATTTCAGACAAGGGTTTAGAGGGTGGAGGTGGCGGGACTGAGGAGCGTCGGGCTTGCCTTTAGTCTTCGGATGATGCGGTCCACCCAGGGCTGGTCTGGGGGTGCACAGAGCTGGTAGCCCCTTAGTGTGGTGAACCTGTAGTCAGAGGAGAGAGAGAGAGAGAGAGAGAGAGAGAGAGAGAGAGAGAGAGAGAGAGAGAGAGAGAGAGAGAGAGAAGCCCTTTGAACAGGTTTCCTAGAAGGTTCTAGAATGAGGAGCAGAGGCTTGGAGGTTGTGTATGGGGACCTGTTTCAGGGGCCCCCATGAAAGGTGGGCAAGGGCCCCCCCAGGGGAGATGGGCGGGGCTAGATGGTCTTCCCACAACTCACACGACAGCGGGCACCCTGCAGCCATCCTGGATAAGAAGGTAGCGGAAGGCTTTCACGATGTTCCCAGGGATGGGGCGCTGGGTCACAGACAGGCAGCAGTCTTCCGCATCATTTGCGCCCCCCAGAGCTGGGGCTGAGATCGGAGAAAGAAGGGGAGACGATGTGTAGACCACGAGGAAGGGAGGCCACAGCCTGAAGTGGCGTTAACTGTGTGTGCACGTGCGTTCGTGCGTATATGCCTGTGTGTGTGTATCTGTGTATGATATTCAGCCATATGTGCTACTGTGGCCCCATCGGCTGCTGAACGTAATGTAGTCTTCTAAGCCATTTAGTATGTAACCATTTCTCTGTGTCTCCCAAACACTGCTCTGGTCATGTACCCTCCCCCAGGTTTTCTCTGTCTTCACCGTGTTGTAGCAAATGGAGAGCTAAGGATTGGTAGTCACAGTGCTGGGACACAGCCAGCAGACTGCCGCGGCACCTGGAGTCCCAGCTATCAGGAAAGCTGAGACATGGGACCACTTGACAGCCAGGAGTTTGAGGCCAGCCTGGGCAACATCAACAGCACCTCTCTCAAAAACTAAACCAAATCAACAGACAAGGCCCCTAAGACTTGACAACAAAAAAGGAATAAATTGATAAGCATGTGTCCATTCCTGCTTCTCCCAAACTGAAGCAAATGCACAGCAAAGCTCTAACCCCCATAACTCCATCGGCAGGATTGAAAACAGGGCTTTGTGCAGGTGAGGCCGATGCTCCGCCCGCTTAGTTACAGCCTGAGGTCCCTCAACAAGATGTCCTGAGGCAGAGACGGGCCAGCTATAGGTCTCAGGAGATGCCACGAGTTGAATCATGTTGGAATTCAGGGATCCAGGCACACTCACACTGACAGGCACACATAGAAGGCACGGGAGCCCTTAGATCCAATGACTCTGAGTTAGCAGGGTCGTTCATGATGGCTGTTACAGTCTGAGATCTAGACATTACCCACACTGTCCCTCCCACCGGACTTACCACCTCAGCCTTACCCGGGAAGGTCCAGAGAAGCACCAGACTGAAGGCCAGTAGTGGGGCCACACAGGGTGCCATGGCAGATGATCCGAGGCAGGCAACTGATGGTGTGTGAGCCCGAGAGCTCTTGGGCGTGTGCAGGGCCTATGAGAGGCTAAAGGCTCTGACGGGTGCGCTGGGAAGGGGTCCAGGAGCGGCAGCGTGTGAGCACGCGTGAGCCTGTGTGAGCCCGAGTGAGCCTGTGTGAGGCTGCCACCCACTCCAATTTATGCTCCAAGCTTTCACTTTCTGCCCAAAAAATTTCCCCTCTATGGCCCATTTTGGGTCTTCCCCTTTACCCCCCTCTGCCCCCTTTTTTCTGGCAAAACATGACCTTGGCTTCCTTTTTCCCCTCACTCGGTGCCTTCCCCTCTGCTTTCTTTGGCTTTAGCTCTGAGAACTTCGACAGCTTGACTAAGAAGAAAACAAAAAAGAAAAAAAAAAAAAGCTGTGTCCTGTCAGCTCCAGGCAGGGCTTGCGCTGTCCTCTCGATGGTGGCATTTGCATCATCAACTGTAGGCCTGGGCTCCAGGCGATCTGGTTAGGGTGGCACGGGGCTAGGAGCAGAGTGGGTGTCTCTATGCCCCCGCTACTGTCTTCTTTCTGTTGAGGCCAGTTTTGAAGTCGGCCCCATGGTACCTTCAGAACAACTATGAGAGACTGGATGGCCTCTGCATCATCACGATGCCTTCCAAGCCACCATCTGGGGACCAGTCCTGCTCTTGGAATAGGCAGAGCTAGAAGCAAAGGTTCCTGAGGAGAGGGCAGGGCCAAGGACCCCTGTCCAATGTCTCGGGTCCCTGTGAGTCAACACCCTGGGTCTCCAAGAGTTGATCGTCAGTCATTCTCCATTTTCTCGAGTCCAATGCCTACGCCAGAGGGACAGCTGGAGGGAGCACGCACAGGCTGGAGCAGCCCTCTCCCTCCATCCTTCTCTCAACCCTGGGAACTGAGAGGGGATTTCTGAGGAGAGGGGCTGGCCAGCTCCTTCTGAGACAAAGCCCTAAATTTCAAGGAATTGGCAGATGAGGGGGAGATAAATGGCTTCCCACCCTTGTGAGAAAGGCCAGAAGAGAAGACCACAAAAGAACAACTAATATATGGGGTACCCACCCAGCCCTCTGTACCCGTGGTCTGGGTCCTCTGCACATGTGTGTTGTATAGAAATGTCTATGTTTGAGTTCATGCCGTCTAGAGACCGGAAGTTGCTATAGTGTGTCTTCTCTCATGATCTTAGTTTTGGAGACAGGGCCTTTCACTAAGCCTAGAACTCACTGACTTGTCAATACCAGCTGGTCAGCGAGCTGCAGGCTCCCTTTGTCCCTGCTTCCCCAAGCACAGAGATGACAGGTGCGTGCCACTTGTGTGCCTAGTTTTCAAGTCGGGTTCTGGGGATCTCGACTCATGTCCTCAGGCTCACACAGCAAGCACCTCACTGTTTCAGCCACCTCTTGAGCCACTGGATCCTCTTTTTAATGTGGGAAGGGGGACTGTGTTCTTACACTTCTGACTTTAACATATTTTGGAATTACGCTCATGTTTTGTATGCTGGGAGGGAACCTCAGTATAGGCTCAATTTTCTTAACAATTGTGTTTTATTATGAACTCACTAACAGAGTGCACTTCACTTACAACCTGACTAACCCAAACAACAGGAAAAGGAGATTAAAGAACACAGTAATGAAACCTTAAAGATATCAGTTCTGAGGAACGATTCTCCTGGAATAGTCAGCAGGCCCTCAGCAAACCCGCAATTCAACCAAGGTTGCTGCTGGAACCTGGAACAGCAGCTGAGGCCCAGAGCCTCAGCCGGAGCCCAAAGCCTTGAAGCCTTTCCTGGAGCAGTTCTCTCTAGGAGCGTCTCTCAGAGTGCAGGGATGAACAGACAAAACAATCCCAAGTCCTCCTCTCCAAAGCCTCCTGTGTTGGATATATATACACACACACATACACACACACACACATACACACACACACACACACACATATCCTTTCAGAGTCTGTGCTAGGATATTTTCAGCTGGCAACATCCAAGCTCCCCCATAAAGTGGTTCGACTTCTAAGGTGGAAAAACATCCTGCTCTCTTCTAAACAAAACCATGTTTATCTCTCCTTCTTCACCTCAGGGCCCAGAACCCGAGTGGAGCTCAGAACAACTCTGAGGCCGTTGGCTCTCTCCTGCCATGGTGGAGACCCCAGGAGTAAGGCCATCAGGCTTGATAGGAAGCCTCACATTTATTATTGCTCTCGCCCTGGAGATGGTCCAGCAAATCGTTTGACCACCTTCCAGATGCTTCTCATGCAAGATAAAATTTGCTCTAGAGTTGCAGGCTTTTTTTTTTTGGTCGGTATTTGAGACAGTGTCTGGGCGTGTAGTTCTGGCTGGTCTGGTGTTCATTTTGTGTAGCTCCGAGTGTCCTCAGAGTCACAGCCACTCTCCAGTTGTAGCCTCTGGAGTGTTAAGATTAGAGGCAAGTTCACCCTGCCCATCTCTAGCTGCAGCCCCTCACTCTCTGACCCTTCAGACTTCTGGGTGGTAGTGAGCCCACCGTAGTCAGGGCTGTCTCCCAGCGACAGGGTTTCCTTGGCTGTCCTGGACTTGCTTTGTAGACCAGGCTGGCCTCAAACTCACAGAGACTCGCCTGCCTCTGCCTCCCGAGTGATGGGATTAAAGGCGTGCGCCACCTCGCCCGGCTTCTCCCAGCATTCTTTAGTCTGGACTCCACCTCTCAAATGGATGTTTTATTAAAATCCTTTCTATTACTTTTTTTTTTTTTGAGAGAGTCCTTACTATCCTGCAACAGTGTATGTAGACCAGACTGGCCTTGAACTCAGTGCACACAACCACATGCAGCTTTTATAACCATCTTTCGAAATATAAACGTGGGACTGGAGAGGTTGCTCAGTGGTTCAGAGCATGTATTGTTCTTTTTTGTTTTTGAGACAGGGTTTCTCTGTGTAGCCTTGGCTGTCCTGGACTTGCTTTGTAGACCAGGCTGGCCTCAAACTCTCAGAGATCCGCCTACCTCTGTCTCCTGAATGCTGGGTTTAAAGGCGTGCGCCACCACCGTCCCATACATGTGTTGTTCTTGAAGAGGGCCTGGATTTGATTCCCAGCACCCACATCATGACAACCTGTAATCCCAGCTCCAGAAGATCTGACCCTCTCTGACCTCCACAGACATGTACACACAAGTAAATAGTAACAAAATGGCTTTAAGTATTGTCCTTTTTTGGTCCCCTCACCCCTGCCCTGGCCAAAAAGTTACTAAAACCCTTGAACTCTCTGTAGTAAAGAGAATCCTTTATGCTAATGAGAAGGGATATAAGGATTGGAAATTCCAGTCCCCTTCAGCTGAGATGATAAACCCATAGCCAGTAACGTCATCAATATGCCTACACAGTGAACCTTCAAAGGGACTGATTTAGGGAGGTTTCTGAAAATCTGAGGAAGTGGGGGGTTCCTCGAAGGACGCAGAAGCTCTGTGCTCCTTCTCACACACCTGTGAACGTCCATCTTTTTTCCTTTTTAAAGATTATTTATTTATTCCGTGTATAGTATTCTGTCTGCATGAAGACCTGCAGGCCACAGCCATCATTACAGATTGTTGGGAGCCACCGTGTGGCTGCTGGGAATTGAACTCAGCATCTTTGGAAGAGCAGTAAGTGTTTTTAACTTCTCTAGCCCCTGTGAACATCTCTTTCAAGACTTTCTCTGTAGCCTTTTGTGGTGGTTTGAATAAGAACCATCCCCACAGGTTCGTAGTTTTGAGTGCGAGGTCATCAGAGAGTGTCACTTCTTGAGAAGGATTAAGAGGCATGGCCTCTTGGGCTTGGAGGTTTCAAAAGCCATGCCAGGCCTGGTGTCATCATCTGTGTGCCTGGGTCAGGATGTAGCTCTCAGCTACGGCTTCAGCGCCCGCCTGTGTGCTGCCATGCTCTGCACCGTGACGGTTATGAACTAAGCCTCTGAAACTTTAAGCAAGCCCCCCAGTTAAACGCTGTCTTTTCTAAGAGTTGCCTCGGTCATGGCGTCTCTTCACAGCAACAGAACAGCAACCAAGACCTCTTTGTAATGTCCTTTATCACAAACAGCAAACGCAATTTCCCAAGTTCTGTGAGCTGTTCTAGCAAGGCAGTCAAGGCAAATGTGAGGCAGGATGGAAAGACAGAAAACAAAGGGGACGTAGCACAGGGAAAGAAGGTCTTTACCCCGGGTCTAGCTTGCCTGTTCTGCTGCCTGAGTGAAGAGACAGACCTCAGCCCAACTGATAAAGCAAAGACTGCCTGCGGAGATGATGTCTTTGCCGAATGACATCTCAAGAGAGGGAGGGGGACTGGAGAGATGGCTCAGCAGTTCAGAGCATTGTCTACTTTTCCAGAGGTTCTGAGTTCAATTCCCAGCAACCACATGGTAGCTCACAACCATCTACAATAAGATCTAGTGCCCTCTTCTGGTGTGCAGGTAGAACACTGTATACATAATAAAATAAAAATCTTAAAAAAAAAAAAAAAAAAAAAGAGGTGTGGGGAGGCTCCAAAGCAACAACTAAGCTTTGCTTACACATGGTCAGAATGTTTGTAACCCTGAGTTCTAATATCAGCATTCTTCTCCCACCCTAAGTCCAGAGATCTAAAGAGCACACCTGGGAGACCCACCTCAGAATTGCATCTACATAAGGAAAATTTTTTAGAAAACAAATCTACACATACAATTTTACTTAAATTTTAATCTTTGAACATTGTTGTAAGTCACGTCTTTTCAAGAGTGTAATTTAGGATCACACAGGATTACACACACACACACACACACACACACACACACACACACACACACACACTGGAGAGACATATAAGAGTGACTTTCAAAAGCCCAAGTCTCTTGGGAGGTGTTCTGTTCTTTTCTCTTAAGACTCTGATGATACCAAGAGTGAGACATTTGTCAGGAGACCCAGGGAATGAGTAACTTCAGCTTGTGAAGCCAGAAATGTCTTTAGTTCTATCAGGAGTTCTGTCTTGGCCAGGGGCCAGAAATGACAGACAGGTTTAGAGGCTCTGGTTTGTGTGCTGGCTTCCTACAATTTCTCTTTCCCCTTGACTGGAGTCTATTCATGGATCAGACACTTTGGTGGCTTTGAAGCTGTCTCCAAAACTCCAGTGCAGCCACGAGGATGCAGAGGTGCAAGGTCATCAACAACCAGTCCAGGTAGACCAGATGGACCAACCAACTCACCTCCCTATGCCCCAACTCAGTAGAGTCTTAGTAACCCTAGACCAAGACCCTCAGTGGCGACCTTCCTGGAGACCCTCCTGCTGCGTGGGAGCCCTGCTTGCTTGCTTTCCCTTAAGCTCTCTTCTATAACAACACTCCTTTCTAAAAACTCACCATTTGCTTCCTATATAATCTGTCCTTTGAGTTCTTGAGACAAAGGCCCTGGAAGCTTCGTGACTACTGATTGTCAGGGACTCTAGTCCCCCCTCATCGAGAAAATCTCTATCCCATGCAGAGAACTCTGCTTTCTCCACTTCAATCCTTCGTCTAAGTACTTAATAAGCTCTAATTCTGCTTCACTTAGCCATCCTGGAATTCCTTGCAGTCCGTTCAAACATCAGCTTTGCCGGCCTGGAGGCCCCTGTGGGGAAGGGAACTCTTCCGGCCACAAGGGGGCTGTGTTGAGCTGTGCCTTCCTGATGCTGCCCCCCTGAAGCCGCTCCCTGGGCTCTCTAGTTCTCTTCAGTCCAGACACTGTTGAGCTGAAGATTTGAGTCCTTCTGACACCCTTTGGGCTCAGCTCCCAGAAGGTTGCTTCCGGGTTAAGATGCCCAGCACAAGCACAGGTTGTGGGTTGTGTGTAACTGCAGGGGTATCCTGAGACTGAGCCAATGCTCCCACCAACAGCCTGGGGTGGGAAGAGTTCCCATATAAGGTAACCAGAGGTTGCCCAAGTCCTGTGTAGTGGGTAGAATGGGAAGTACTTGATCTTCCTCTATCCCTTACAGCATGCTACCTACTTTCTGTCAGCATCCCTGGGGATACTGTACACTTTACCAGAAGAGACTGCCCCAAATGGAATTCTGGGATTGTGTTGCCTGTACATACGGGTACGTGGATAATCTCTTTGCCTGGAGAAAGAGGACCCAGGAAATTGGGGGTGTCACAACGCTGAGAACATCACCAGGGAGACGCAGGATGGGACTTCTCGCTGGCATCGCAGTGTGAACCCTCCTTCTCTCCCCAGTCCTAGCACTCCCCTCAGGAAGGAAGTCCCGGGAGACACAGAGGAGTGTATAGACAGAGGGTAGAGCAGAGCAGGGTGGACACACAATGGGGAGACCAGATGGTGCCCAAAGAGACCTTTGCTTCTGTTTATGTTCTAGCAGGTCTCACATGATCTTCTGAAGTCTCTATAATAAACTGTCTTTGTGCTGTTCATGTGGCTGAAAGGCCTGAGTGTCCTTTAGCAGAAAGCCTCTGGCCATGTGAATTATTTCTTAAAAGACCTAGGGCTCCTAGACCCTGGTTTAGACATTTTTCCATTGACAATATTTTAGTCAGTTCAAGATGTCACATCTCTTCCCAGGACCAGAGACGCCACTTAAGTCTAGTGCCCCAGACTGACTGATAAAGTCCTGTTATCTCATTCCTTGGTTTCATCGATCTATGAAGGAGTGATCCAGCCCAAGTGGAGCTGCAGAGAGGGCTCCTTGGTTAAGAGTGCATGCTGCTGGTGCGGAGGATCCGTGTTTGATTCCCTGTACCCACATAGGAGGCTCAGGAACATGCCACACACCCTGCCCTGCCCCCATTCCTCCCATAACCTAAGCTCCAGGGCAGCGATGCCCTGATACCTTCTTCTGGCCTCTGAAGGCACCTGCATACACACACACACACACACACACACACACACATGTTTAAGCAAAAACAAAAAACAAACCAAAACCAAAACCAAACCAAACAAATCAAGCCAAACAAAACCAATTCTTTGTCTCAGGGTTCTGGGATGAAATTTAGGCTGCAGATCCCCAGTGACAATGTGAGCTAAGGGTGCCTCTGTGCTGTGGCACCACACCTGCCTGGATGTGCGTGCAGCATGCACATGTCCCGGGTCACACAGCTTCGTGGAGATGTTCTCTAGACTTGGTAAAGGCATGGTCCTTATTTTCAGATGGGTCTCTAAGATACACAGCCCCAGAAGGAAGCCGCTGCTGATGGCTTGTAGGGGTGGCCTACGAGGTGACGTAGGGGTGGCCTACAAGGTAACATGCGAAACCTTTTCAATGGGCAGCATTTCAGGCAGTGTGTTTAGCATCTGCACTGTCTAGCGGAGAAGGCCCACAATTTGAAGCTACGCTAATTTTTGTGCAGTGGTCGCCTGCCCTCACCTCTGTAAAGGACCTGGTCGTAGGCCCCTTCTTGGGAAGCTTTTCTGAGTATGTGTTTGCCTTTAGCCAAGGTCACACAATAGCACAGTGCAAAGCTGAAGTGGAGTTTCAGTTCCATCTGCCTTGAGTGCCGCCTGTTGAGACTGATCCCAAGAATCAGCAGGAAGGAGCTCAGCCAAAATAACAGTGTGCAGAGCATCTGTACCACATCCCACAGTGGGTATGCATGCTCAGCCATGAAATAGCAGTGTGCAGAGCATCTGTACCACTTCCCGCAGTGGGTGCGCATGCTGAGCCATGAAATAGCAGCGTGCAGAACATCTGTACCACATCCCGCAGTGGGTGTGCATGCTGAGCCATGAAATAGCAGTGTGCAGAGCATCTGTACCACATCCCGCAGTGGGTGTGCATGCTCAGCCTTGAAATAGCAGCGCGCAGAGCATCTGTACCACATCCCGCAGTGGGTGTGCATGCTCAGCCATGAAATAGCAGTGTGCAGAACATCTGTACCACATCCCGCAGTGGGTGTGCATGCTCAGCCTTGAAATAGCAGCGCGCAGAGCATCTGTACCACATCCCGCAGTGAGTGTGCATGCTCAGCCATGAAATAGCAGCGTGCAGAACATCTGTACCACATCCCGCAGTGAGTGTGCATGCTCAGCCATGAAATAGCAGTGTGCAGAGCATCTGTACCACATCCCGCAGTGAGTGTGCATGCTCAGCCATGAAATAGCAGCGTGCAGAACATCTGTACCACATCCCGCAGTGAGTGTGCATGCTCAGCCATGAAATAGCAGTGTGCAGAGCATCTGTACCACTTCCCGCAGTGGGTGTGCACGGAGCTCTCCTCTGGCAAGTCTACGCCTGTCCCCATCACCGGGAAACAGCAGCAAACAAAGCAGGGGCATTCCTGTGGTTGCAGAAGGAGATAGACAACAACAAACAACAAAACTCTATAGTCAGATGGTAACAGTTGCCAAGAATACAAACAGAGAAAGCAAGAGTGGGCGGCTCAGCGGGGCAGAGAACTTGCTGCTCTTCTAGAGAACCAGAGATCCGGTCCCAACACCCTCACCAAGCGGCTTACACCTGCCTGTAACTCCAGCTCCAGGGAATCCGACACCCTGTTCTGGTTTCTGTAGGCAGCTTCACATGCATGCATATGCAGGTGTGTAGACATACAAATAAAATTTAAATTATTAAAAGAAAAAAAGAGGGCAAGAGGCTGGGGGTAGTGGCATATGCCTTTGATCCCAACACTTCAATCCCAGTAAGAGCCAGGGCTACATGATGAGACTATGTCAAAAAAAAAAAAAAAAAAAAAAAAAAAAAAAAAAAAAAAAGTAACAAAGGTAGGGAGTGCAGGGGCCCACACAGAGATCTGGGGAAAATATTCTTGACAAAACAACAGATTCAAAGGTCGTGGCCAAAAGAAGAAAGCAGTAGGAGACAGATGATAAAGGATAAGGCTGCATAGCTGTCAGCCTCTGCGGGGTTCTACTTTGCTGAGTGACTCAAGGAGCCATTAGAGGGATGATCAGGGCCCCGACACAATCGGCTTCATGTTTAAAAGACCCTGAGTGGCTATTAAATGTAGGCTAGAGCAAAGACGGGTATGAATGGAAGCGAGGCATTGGGGCTAATGGCCGTGGCAGTAACTGAGGGGACAGAGGTGGGGTTTGGGGTTGGTGAGAAGTGCTCAGATTCTGGAAAGAACGTAGAACCAGGGCTCAGCAGAGAACATGAGAGAAAGCAGAGGCGAGGATGCCTCAGGCTGGAAGCCATCATTGAATGGACTAGCTATCAAGATGGGGATGGCGGCAGAGAATTGGGCTTGTCGGGAGGTGGGCAGGAACTTGTTTCTCACTGGCTGAGTTGAAGCTGAGCTCTGGATACAGAGATGGAAATGTTAAGTAGGTAGTTGGCTGCGTCTGGAGTTCAAGAGGTAGATGCTACCTGAAGATACACGCTTGGCAGCATGTGGGTGGGAGGTAAGGGCTGAAGACAATGACATCATCGAGAAAGGGAGTGTGGGTAGAAGAGGCCCCAAGTTCCGAGCCCCTCGAGGCTTGCCAACGCTAAACACCAGGGATGTGGGAAGCTGGGGAGGTGGTTCAGTTGGTAAAGTGCTTGCCATGCAGGCACGAAGACATATGTTTGCACCCCCAGCACCCCCACAAAAGCCAGGTACGGCGGTGCATATCTGTAGTCCCAGCATTGGGAAGGCCGAGACAGGGGAATTCTCTGAGCTTGCTAGCCAGCCCGTCTAGCTCCCTCTGTTGGTCTCAGGGTTAGTGGGAGACCCTGTTTCAGAAAGTAAGGTGGACAGGCTGGAGAGGCAGCTTAGTGGTTCATGAGTGTTTGCAGGGGCTGCAGAGGACGGATGGAGTTCAGGCACCGGCACTCATCTGGGTGGCTCACAAGTGCCTGCAACTCCAGATCTAAGGTATTTGACATCCTCTGCTAGCTTCCTCGGGCACTTACATGCACACTTGCATGTGCGCGTGCATGCACACACACACACACACACACACTCAGCGCATGCACACACGCGCACACTACACATGCACACACTATACATCACACGCACATGTGCACACGCACACACATGCATGCACACACATACCTCACACCACACATGCACACACACGTGCACACACACGCGCGTACACACCCACACTATAAAATAATAGAAGGTGGAGAGTGACTGAAGAAGATAACCATACTGACCTCTGGCTTCCACATACACATGTATAAGTTCTCACACACCCAAATGCACATGTGTAAATGCACACACACAATTGGAGAGGTGAGGAGGAATCAAGGAAGGAGGGGGCAAGCAGGGGTGCTAGGAAAGTGCCTTCTTGTAAGGCTAACAGGGAGAGGACACGGGGTTTGTGGTGGTTGATAGTGACCGGAACCAAACAGCTTTGAGATAAGCCTTGTGTAAACCTGCGAGAGATTTTCTCGGTCAGATTGATTGAACCAAGAGGACTCATTCTCACCGTGGGCAGGTCAGCTTCTTCTGTTGGTTGAGCCGGATCTGAGGTCCCTGGGAAAAAAGCTTTCGCTGTTTGCCTGCTTGCCTGTGCGACTTGCTGCTGAGTTCATCTAACTTGTCACTGCCCCCAGAGAGAACTCAGTTTCTACAGCCTTCCAATATGGGGCAAGGCTAGCAGCTCTTTAGGAATCCCAGCCCTTCATGGCCAGACAGAGACTGCAGAAGCATCTGGCCTGGTCTGCCGGGAAGCTAGCTAGCTCTCAGTCTCGACAGGGTTGGACTACTCAAGACGATTTTATGCAGGCCAATTATATATATATTCTCCCCCCGCCCCAAATTGGCTTTCAGTCATCCACACCCAGCCATTGGTTTAGATTTCATTGAGAGTAGGGGCGGGGCCAGGGATGGAGACTTGCGGATCACAGAGGTAGCTGTGAAATGTTTTCTTTTTTTGTTTTTTGAGGCAGGGTTTCTCTGTGTAGCCTTAGCTGTCCTGGACTCCCTTTGTAGACCAGGCTGGCCTTGAACTCACAGCGATCCTTCTGCCTCTGCCTCCCGAGTGCTGGGATTAAAGGCATGCGCCACCACGCCCGGCCGAAATGTTTTTTACTATATGCATGGAGCCTGCAGAGCTACCACCGCCCTCAGTTTAGCCTCTACTCAGCCACATTGCCTTTGTGAGGCTCCTGGTTCAGTGACAGGCCTGGGAAAGTTGTCCCGTTAGGATACATCGGGTGGGCTTAGCTCAGCTCGGTTTTGCATCCGCGAAGGAACCTGCCTGCATCGTCTTTATGCACCCTGACCAAATAAATCCTTGCGCCAGAGCTGGGAGAATTGGATGACAGGGCCTTTGTCATTCGGCTAAGAAACTCTCTTGTGTTGGTGTAGAAGGTGTCGGCTGATGTGGTCCCAAGTGTCTCCACTCCGGGGCCAGCAGGGGGCGCCCCGAGCCTGGAAAGGACGGCTTTAGTCTAGAGCAAGTCTTAGCATCCCGAATCGCCGAGTCTCCAATGTCTTTTGTCCCCTCCCAACTCCTCGCAAAGTGGACAGGGTGGGGGTGGCACAGGGCATGGGGCTAGCATTCCAGCGTGGGCTCCTGTCCCGAAAGTCCTAGCCCCAGACCTTGAGGTCTAAGGGTATTCAAGCCGGTGAGAGGGTGGCAGTGAATAGAAGACGCGTAAATAACGCTTGACATAAAGGCCGGAGAAAGTTCACATCACACCCAGCGCTTTCCTTCTCGACATAGGCTCCTAAACTACTTAGCAGCAGAACCCGCTCTAAGCAAAGGTCTCCTTATTTCCCGGAGGGTTTCTGAGAGACTAAATGCCGCTTTTGCGTCTGATGAAAAGCTTGAATCTGAAGAGCGGAAAAGAAATTCGTCCTGTTCGTAAATGGACACAGATAAACGATAAATCTCTGGCCCAACACGATACGCATCAAAAAGCAAAACAAAACAACAAACAAATTAAAAGAAAAAAAAGTTGCGCAAGGATGAAGCGCGCAAGCCGGGGTTGTTTTGTCTTTAGTCGACCTTGGACCGCGGCGATGCTGCTGCCCCCTGGTGGCAGAGCCTCTGTTCGTCCCTGCCTTCGCCGTCGGCCTGGAGTGTCCAGAACAGAAACTGACACACATTTGTAAGTGTGCCCGCCAAAAACCTGTCCAACTCCCCCCACACCCCACACTTAAGGGAAATGGGATGTCGTCTTCTTAAGGTTTCTTCTGGCTGACTTGGGATGAATACTGCCTTTGTAGGGGCCCAAATAAAATTGGGGGAGATGGTTAAGCAAGCTAAGAATAGCATTTGTGGTCCAGTTTCTGTTTGTTTGTTTGTTTCCCCAAGACAGCGTTTCTCTGTATAGCCTTGGCTGTCCTGGACTCACTTTGTAGACCAGGCTGGCCTCGAACTCACAACGATCTGCCTGCCTCTACCTCCCGAGTGCTGGGATTAAAGGCTTGCGGCACCACCGCCTGGCTGTGGTCCAGTTTCTAAATGTTGAGAAGTTCCAGGCGTAATTAGAGTCCTGCGCAGGACAGTCTGAAATGCTGGACAAATTGGGATCCGAAGCTTTCTTTGAAGCTGTTCTGTTCTGATGAGGGGCAGCAACTGAGGCATTTAAAGATTTTTTTTTTTTTTTTAATTTTAAAGATTCATTGTCAATGAGACAGGTTGACTCCTGGCAACACCCAGCCTACCTGGAAGAGGATGATGAGCATCATGGAACCTCCTTGTGGAGATGGCTTCAGTGGTGGCAAACCAGCCACTGGGCAAAAAGTCCTCATTTGTGCCACTAACAGAATTCTGTCTAAAAGTGGGCAAAGCTTGGATGCAGATGTGTGTGTGTGTGTGTGTGTGTGTGTGTGTGTGTGTGTCATTTTAAAAGGAAGAAAAAACTTACATGACTAGAAGAAAAGGCAGGGCAGTTTTGACATTCATAGAAATGATAATTCACTGATCAAGAACCATGGCAAAGAATAGAAACATTGATGATTTTAACAAATCAGTATCATCTTGTATCAAAATACAAGAAGAAAATATACCAGATAGATGGGGGAAAGAGAAAACTTCACAAAAGAGGCCAGTTGCTGCAGGAGACATGTCCCCACAGGCAAATGACTAAAGCCAGGAGGGAAACTATTTTGAACTTTCATAGACAACAAGCGACACACCCCACATTTCTGACCTTTACTGGGTCACAGACAGAAACGGATGCCGTAGGTATGGTGTGTGTGCTGTGCTGGGCCGGATTACCCCATCATAAAACAAATGATATTATAACTAATAATGGCTCTCAGTGGCCAGGAGACTGATGAGTAAAGGATGAAGTGGATTAGGGGTTGGGGCTAGAGAGATGGCTCAGCCAGTAAGAGCACTGGCTACACAAGCACAGGTGCCTGGGTTCAAGTCTCAGCACCCATGTAAAAAACTGGGCGTGGCCACACTTGGGCCTGTGACCCTAACACTATGGGGGACAGACGTAGGGTATCTGTTGGGGCTTGCTGGCCCCACTTGGCCCCACTCGGTAAGCAAACAAGCAAACTATAGACGTGTGAAGTTGCAGCCAGCTAGGTGTCGTGATTGGAGGGTTGTTAAGATACGGCTTCTTACCCTAAGGTTTGCTTTCAGGTATTTTGTTGACACTGTGAATGCCTCAGGGTTGGCTCTAAAGAGGCTAAAGGACTGACAAGGAGGAGTAAAGCAAGGGATGTGAGAAGTGCCAGACTCTGCAGCAGCTCTGAGAGAGAGCTGGTCCATAAGTGTGCATGCTCTTGTCATAGGAGAGAGAGTGATGAAACAGTTTAAACAAATGGGATTAGTAACTTCCTGAATGGCCCTGACCGGGACTTACTGTTGGAAGTGATAATTCAGTTAAAAAGGCCGTGACTCGCCAAGCATGGTGGTGCATGCCTTTAATCCCAATACTCAGGAGGCAGAGGCAGAGGCAGAGGCAGGTGGATTGCTGTGAGTTCGAGGCCATCCTGGTCTACAAAGTGAGTCCAGGATAGTCAAGGCTACACAGAGAGACCCTGTCTGAAGAAAAGAAGGGCATTTGATGTCCTGTTCTGATCTCAATGTGTGTGATGAGGCTCATGCACCAGCACACACACACACACACACACACACACACACACACACCTTAAAAATTGACAAAAAGCATTAGATGTCTTAAGTAGCCTGAGCTATATAGGAAAACCCCGTCTAAAAACAACAACAAATGGCCCAGCAGGATGGATCATTAGGTGAAGGTTCTACTGAAAAGATTGGTGACCTGAGTGGTTACTTTCCTAGCCAGCAGTTTAGTGTTACCTTAAAAAAAGACTTATTTTTCAATCTCTTTCTCTCTCCCTCCTCTCTCCCCTCCACCTCCATCTCTTCTCTCTCTCTCTCTCTCTCTCTCTCTTTCTCTCTCTCTCTCTCTCTCTGTGTGTGTGTATGAATCCTTGGGCATTGTATACATGTGCACAAAAGCACAAACATAGTTGAAAACAAATTTAAATCTTTGTTAAAAATATATTTATTTATTTATTATTTATTTATACAGTGTTCTGCCTGTATGTATGCCTACACAGCAGAAGAAGGCACCAGATCTCATTCTAGATGGTTGTGAACCACCATGTGGTTTCTGGGAATTGAACTCAGGACCTCTGGAAGAGCAGCCAGTGCTCTTAACCTCTGAGCCATCTCTCCAGCTCCCACAAATTTAAATCTTAAATAAAAGAAAAATAAGAATCTAGGAGTGGGTCCAGTAAAGTGTTGCACAGGGCACCCGCCTGGCATGCATGACGTCCTAGCTTCAATCTCCATTATGGCTTGAAAGGAAATAAAGAAGAGGAAATGGAGTAACAAAGAGAAGTAAGGAGCATGCGCACTTCACTCCTTGCTTTTCTTTGCATAATCATCATCATGTAAGTAGCTCGTGATAGCTGCCCGCAGAAGGTGCAGTGGCAGCAGAGTCGGAAAGAGAGCTACATCCTCACTCCCCACAGTAAGAAGTCTACCGGTGACACTCAACGGGAACCAGGAAAGAGTTCCGAGGATCTGGACATGTGGAGCCTACTCCCAGAAGAAATACCTTAAGAGTTAAAAGTCGTGGGGACTGATGGTTCAGAAGAAGATTCTGGCACTTCCTTGTTAGGAAAAAAAATTTAAAATGCTTTTAAAGCCATGAGTAGGTTTACATGATTAAAAAAATATATGGGATTAAGGAAGAACAGGACAGCATTGTCAAAGAGCAAGAAAGACATGGAAAGTGGTTCCTCATTCTCTTATGAAAAAATAATTGATTGCATGTTTATTGAGATCAGGGCTGGAGGCAAATGCCAGTCACATGGCCCAGCGAGTCATTTAGTGAGCTGTGAAATCTTTTCTTTCTTTCTTTCTTTTTTCTTTCTTTGGTACTGGATATTTGAGCCAAGGGTCTCTCACATTCTAATTCAACATTCACCTACTCAGTCACATCCTGGGCTATGTTTGTTTTTACTTAAAAGAAGTTTGTTTGTTTTTTTTAAGTTGAGACAGTGTTTCCTAGGCTAACCTTGGACTTATTTTCTAGCCAGGTAGGCTGCTAGTGTGTGATCTGCCTGCCTCAGCCTCCCAAGTAGCTGGGATTACAGCTCTTGTGCCAGCAGGCCTGGCTAAGTTTTGCTTCTGCCTGATTTCCCTCTCGCTTTAGAGAGGGTATGCATTTGGGTAGGGCTGAGAATAGAGGCTTCTAGATATGAAAGGCCCCCTTACCTTTGCTAAAAGCCGGGTTCTAATGTAAGCCCAGGAAGAGGTTAAACTCTGGAGGGTTGTGGGGGAGGGGATTTTCTAGACTGTCTTGCAGGTCCAGCTGCTATGGTCACTGGGCTCTAACTCCTGGCAGCTAGGGAAGTGACAGGCAGATGGCTTCAGGGGCATAGGGAGGCTCTCAGGTCAAAGTTCAGAGGCTCTAGTGTCAGAATTCCCATGGCTCAAATTTGGCCTAGTTCTGAAGAGGCATAACCTGTGCTGGGACCCGGGGCGTCAGAGTGTTCCCTGGCCACGTCCCAAGCTGGCAAGGCTGTGGGAACTGGTGGGTGCAGGCAGGACGCCTCACCTGGGACTCAGGTTTTGATAGAGGGGGTTCCCTATGAGAGAGAATCTGATTCCAAGGGGATCGGAATAGGAATGGCGTTGATTAAATAAATAGGCATTTTATAACGCAGTATGCTGTGCACATCTGAGTTTGCAGGCTAAGATCACCCCTGATTACACAGAGACTAACGGGGACCCTAGTCTTCACCAACCCTCAAGAGGACCAAGGGGCTGATTGCAGACGCTTTGACGACTGTAAGGATGTGCTGCGGCCTCAGTAGCTCCCTAGTCCCCCCGCCCGCCCCCGCCTCTCCCGCCTCCCGCCTTCCTCGTCCTCCCTCAGGATCTGTCCTCACATCATCCAGTGATTCTCTTGGCCCTGCATGGGGACAGGACGGTATCTGCTCTAAGGAGAGGCAGAGGGAAGCCTGGCTGGAGCCTCCGTGAAGGGAAGATAGATTTGCGTTTGAATCCTTGGCTTCCCAAGGCCTGTCCCAGGTGACTTTGTCCTTGCCTTCCAGAAACTAGAGGAGAGGGTTGAGGAGATGATGCAGTGGGCAAGGGCACCGGCCGCGAAGCCAAAGGGACCTGAGTTCAGATCCCCAAGCATCCATTAAAAGCCAAGCACGGCTGCACTAGGGTTACAGGGGAGGGACAAGTGGATCTGAGCAGCTCACGGGCTACCCAGCCTAGCGAAATGTGGTTCTCAGGTTCAAAGGAGAGAACACCTTAAAAAAATAAGGTTGAGAGCTGTTGAGGACGACAGCTCCTCTGGCCTCTTCGTGTTCCCCCACAAATGTGAATATAGCACACAACACGCATGCACACAGGCACGCATGCACCATGCACACACACCCACTAACAACAACGATAGAAGAGATTAGAGGCGCTTGAGGACTCTAGGACCTAGCTGCAGGAGAAGAGAAGAAAAAGGGAGGAAGTCAAGGCGGAGGCTTTCCTATCTGGAAGCCAGTCAAGGAGGCAGGGAGCGAGGATTAGGTTGGGAAGAAACCGCAACAGCTCTGTGAAACAAAAGAAGAGGCGGGACAGAGCCTCAGTCAGCAGGGAGGCCCTCTGGGTCTTAGGGATCAGGGCTGTGGGGGTCCAACAAACAGGCTGCTTTTCACTCCTGGAGGAAGGGGGCGGGGCTGGGCTCAAAGCCCTGCAGAGCCATGGGGTGTGTGTATGTGTGAGTACGTGTGCACATGTGTGTGTGTGCACATGTGTGTGCGTGCACGTGTGAATGTGTGTTGTGAATGTGTGTGTCTGTGAGTGTGTGTTATGAATGTGTGTGTGTTGTGAATATGTGTGAGTGTATGTGTCTATGTGTGTTGTGAATGTGTGTGTTTGTGAGTGTGTGTTGTAAATGTGTGTGAGTGAGTGTGTGTGTGTGTGTGAATGTGTGCGTCCCTACTCATGCCCTGGTTCTATGGTCTTTCCATTGACAGTTCCCTGGGAGCCCTTGCCTCACACTGATCCCGTTACCCTCCCTTCACCTGGAGACCAAGAAACTATTGGAGTAGGTATGCAAGCGGGACCCAGAGAATATGCCTTCACCCTGAAACTGCCCCCCTGAGAACACGAGTGCCCAGGAACAGAGGTATTTGGAATAGCGTTTTATTCAGGTGTAAATCGTATTTGCAAGGGAAAGGGCGGAGGGCCGCGCGGATAGCAAGGTCAGGTCTTGGCACCTGAGTGGCCTCCTAGAGGGGACAGTCCTGCTGTCTCCTTCTTCATCCCCGGGAAGACTCTCTTTCTTTGGACTCTCTGGGTCTGTCCCGGGGAAGGCAGCTCAGCCACAGAAGAGAGGGATGGCCTTGCGGATGGGATGGCTGAAGCCTGACAAAGGTGGCTGCTAGGGGAGGGGTGGTCCTGAGCCTTTCTGTTTTCTGACTCCCTCTTTGCAGGTGCATTGGAGCGCGAAGCGGTGGTGACGCTCACGGAGGATCTCCTGGGCTCCAGGCTGGCCATCGGCTACGGCCCTCTGGGAGTCTGCGACTGTCCAGTCCTGGGACCGGAGAAGAGAGGTTGTGAGAGGCCCATCTTGGAGGCTCCGCTTGGCTTCCCTTCCCAGCCTCACCTCTTGCAGCCTTTGGAGCCTTTTCCTTTCTTGCCAGATTTAGAGGTTCCTCGGTTCTTCCTGCAGCCCGGGCTCTGTTTCCGTGGGGCTGGAGGCTGGTCCAGCCGTTGCATGAGCTTCTGCACCCAGGGCTCTGCTGGGTTTGCGCAGAGCTCAGCCTGGGAGTGCTTCCGGGGCGAGAACCTGAGGGTTGGAGAGTAGCACACAGCTTTCTTAGTCTGCCCCCAGATACTCCCCCAACTCAACCACAGCCTGCACCCAACCCCTTCGGTGCGCTCACAGGATTGCTGGGATGGGGCAGCCCAAGCTTGGCTCTTGCTTCCTGTAGCCTCGGACAATGCCGTAGGGGATCTTCCTCTGGCTGTACTTGAGGCAGCAGTCCTGACCTCCCCCGTCACTGCCTGCAAGGTAGGTGCAGAGACGCAGGGGCGGCTTACAAGGTGTCCCTCTGGCCTCCTTCCCCAACTAGAGCCTCTCCTCCCTCCTTGGTACCTTGGGTCCAGGGGATGCAGAGAGCCAGGGCCAGGCTAAGGAGGCTCAGAGCCAGGGTCTGAGCCATGGCTGTGGCTGAGTTGAGGGTGAGACCAGAGCTGTAGGTGAGATGGGGTCTGTGTGTGGGCTGCCACTGGCTGGCTGCCTATTTATGCAGTCCGAGACTTTCGCTTCCCTCGCTCCCCCTCCCTCCCTTTTCCTGCCAGTTGGATCAGATGGATGGCGGATGGCGCTAGTGTGAGCTTCTCTACCATCAGCTCCTAACTGCCTGTCTCCTCATCTCTTCCTGGTCCTTCCAGCCGCTGTGCCCAAGGGCGATGGCTTCCTCACTGCCTTCCAGGCCCCACACACTTCCTCCCCTCCCAGCAGCTAATTGCCTAGTGACTGATATATCTATATCTATATATAGGCAGCAATTTAGATTCTTGGCGTGCAGATGTGTTCTCTGATTCTATGGGTCTCCTGTTGTTAGCGCACACAATATGAAAGTTTTGTGAAGTCCACCCCACCCCCACCCCCCACCAATTAGCTGTGGTGTTGATATCACAGCATCATAAGAATGGAAGTGGTGAGTGAGGGTGCAGCAGTTGAACTCTGGTCCTCTGCAAAAGCAGTGTCTCTTCTTGTCTTTTCTTTCTTTCTTTCGTTCTTTTTGTTTTTGTTTTTCCGAGACAGGGTTTCTCTATGTTGTCTTGGCTGTCCTGGACTCTCTCTGTAGACCAGGCTGGCCTCAAAGATCGGCCTGCCTCTGCCTCCCGAGTGCTGGGATTAAAGGCGTGCACCACCACGCCGGGCTGCAGTATCTGTTCTTAAGGACTGATCCATCTTTCTGGCCCTCCCTCATGTTTTGGTTTGTTGTTGCTTTTTAAAAAAATTTTCTTTGATGTTTTGAGATTACAATATAATTACACAATCTCCCCCTCCCTATTCTTCCTAGGGATTCTAGTAGAGATTGTACCTACCTGCGGACCTCTTAGGTTGGTGTTGTTATTTTAGGAATAGTGAATCTTCCAATCCACGAATAAGTGATTAAAAAATTTTGTTCAGTGCCTGCTTTAATTAGCAATATTTTGTATCTTTCAAAGTATAAGTCTTCTACCTACTTGATTAAGTTTGTCTATATGTATTTTGTTTGATGCAGCTATAAGCGTAATTGTTTTCTTGATTTCCTTTTAGGATTTTGTTGTTGTTACTTTTTTGAGATAGCTTCTCTGTGTAGGTGACCTGAGACTCACTCTGTAGACCAGGCTGACCTTGAACTCACAGAGCTCCACCAGCCTCTGCCTCCTGAGTGCTGGGACTATTAAGTGCTAATGCATAGGTGTCCAACTGATATTTTTTTGTGTTTTGGTTTGCATCTTCAAGCTTTGCTAAATTAATATACTAAACATTAAACATGTGTGTGTAGTTTCCTTAAGGTTTTCAACATACAAAGTCATGCCATATGTTAATAACGACAAATTTTATTTTTAATTAGGATCTCTCTCTCTCTTTCTCTCTCTCTGTAACTTGCACTGTTGGGTTGAGGTGAGTGTGGGCATCTTGTCTTGCTCCTGATCTGAAGAGAGTTAACATCTTCGCTCGTTGCCAGTGATGCTCACTGTGGGTTTCTCGTGTATCCATTGCTGTGTTGGGAGAAGTTTCTTTCCCTCTTCAGGGACCGAGTGTTACTTTCTTATCATGAAAGGGCACTGGATCTACCTTTTTAGTCATGTGGTGAGATCATAGAAGTTTCTCTTTCATGTTAATATGACTTTTTATTTTGAACTGTTGTACCCTGAGAGAAAATTCCATTTGGTCATTGTATATAATACTTTACTATGCTGCTGAGTTTGTTTTTCAAAAAATATTTTGTGGAGGACTTCTGTCTTTGTATTTTCACTTATAAGGGATGTAGGTCAGTTTACAGTTTATTTATTTATTTATTTTGCCTTTGGGTGGCTTTGCTGTTGTTTTGTTTTATTTTTGTATTTTGTTTTCAAGACAGAGTTTCTCTGTGCAACCTTGGCTGTCCTGGACTTACTTTGTAGTACCAGGCTGGCCTCGAACTCACAGAGATCAGCTTGCCTCTGGGGGGGCGGGCGGGACACAGGTGTGACCACCGCACCTGGCTTTCTAGCAGCATCTTTATCCAGCCTTGGTGTCAAGTGATGCTGACCTCGGAGAATGTGCTGGAGAAGATGCCAGCTCTTCAGATCTTGACAATGTTGGGCACAATCGATGAGCAAACTGTTCTAAATGCCCGACAGAAGTCACACGTGTGCCTTTAGACCTGGTATTTTCTCAGTTTGGTATTTTTAAAATGTTATTCCTTTTTCAGTCTCCTTACTTGATGCCGACCCATTCAGTTTGTATGTTTCTTCTTTAGCTGGTTTTGGTCGTTTTTGTGAGCTCTGAATTTGTCCATCTCACCTAGGTTGTCTAACTTGTTGCAACAGGGTTGTACATAGCACCCTCTTTTTTTGTTTTTGTTTTGAGGCAGGGTTTCCTAGCTTGTCCTGGAACTCACTTTGTAGACCAAACTCAAAGAGATCCTCCTGCCTCTGCCTACTGAGTGCTGGGATTAAAGGTATGCACCACCACGTCTGGTTTATTGGACCTTCTTACAACTCTTTTTATTTATGTCAAATTATAGTGATGTCCCATCCCTACTTTGATTTCTGACTTTAATGACTTGATTTTTAAAAACATTTTTTATTTTATTTCATGTGATGGGTGTTTTTGCCTATCCGTGTCTGTGCACATGTGTATGCAGCGCTCCTGGAGGTCAGAAGCAGATGTCAGATCCCCTGGAACTGGATCTGTTATAGGTGGTTGGGAGCCACCGAGTAGGCTTTGATAACTGAGCCTGAGTCCTGTGGAAGAGCAGCCAGTGCTCTTAACCACTGAGTTTTCTCTCCAGCTCTTGAAATTTTCTAAATTAATTTCTTTGAGACAGGTCACTTGATATAACCCTGGCTGTCCTGGAACAAATATGTAGATCAGGCTGGCTTTGGATTCAGAGATCTCTCCTCCTAAGTGCTACTATTAAAGGCACTGATTTTTTTTTCTTTATTGTCTTTCTATTCTTCTCCTCCTCCTCCTCCTTCTTCCTTGTTTTTGTTTTGTTTTGTTTGTTTGTTTTTCAAGACAGGGTTTCTCTTGTAGCTTTGGCTGTGCTAGACTCTCTTTGTAGACTAGGCTGGCCTCAAACTCACAGCGATCTGCCTGCTTCTGCCTTCTGAGTGCTGGGATTAAAGGTGTGCGCCATCGTGCCCATCTGTTTTTCTATTCTTCATTTCATTTATCTCCGCTTTAATCTGTATCATTTCCTTCTTTTTACATATTTGGATTTAGTTTGTTCCTCGTCTTTTGTCCTGTTAAGGACCTTACAGTCTGCGCTGACAGCTAAGACACATCTTTACACATTGGTGGTTGTCTTTTTTTTTTTTTTTTTAATGGTAAAGAGCAATTTTATTACTAGGAAAATAAAGATGACACACAACTCCAAATAATCAAAATTGCAGGAGGATGAGAGGTCTTTGGCATCGGATCTGTTCACACACACCTCCTGCTTTCCTCACGCCTGGGAAACACACAGACCACCTCAAGTCTTCCCTCACTGTGCACGGGGACTCATCCGGTGGCTGTCCGGTGGCTGTCCTTGAGCCGGTGTCTCCCTGCAGGGCTCAAGTCAACCTTGGCCTCGTCCTGGCTGGCGTCCAGGCTGCCTTTGAAGAACTCCTCATCCTGCTGCCGCCTCCTAAATGCTAGGTTAAGGCTGTGAAGCACAATTTCTGCCTGTCCTCTGCGTTTTCATGCACTGCTTCCTAAACTTCCTATTCCAAAGGTTGGATGGTTTTCCGTATTTCCTTTACTTCTTTACCCAGGGTTCCCTTCAGCCATCTGATGGTAGTTAAGTAACAACAGTGTAAACTTCTCACTTAGTGTGCCTGTGGTCTGGGTTTGCCCAGTGATTTTTTTTTTTTTCTCAGCAGTTTTTTTTTTTTTTTTAATTTCCTGTGAGTGTGCTATACTTTCCTGTTTCTTTGAATATTTGTAGCTTTTTTTTTTTTTTTTTTTTTTTTTTTTTTTTATGACTACTGGAGACTCAGACCACTATAGCGCTGGATCTTTGGACACTAATTCTTATGTTTCTCAGAGGTGGGTGACATGGCTAGCTTCCAACTTAGATATCCACCTGCCTCTGTCTCCTGAGTGCTGAGTGTGCCACCACGCCCTGATGGCCCTAGTTGAGGACTGTGCCTTCCACTTGTGACTTTTCCAAAGCAGTTTTCTTAAGTGTGCCATCTTTGCCGTACAGGGTACTATTTGAGTGTTCCTTTGAGGGAAGAGGGGACGCAGATCCCACAGGCTGCTTGCCTCAGCATCCCAGGCTGGCACTGGCAGCCTAGAGGGTTCCATGAGAGCCACTGATCTTCAGATTGGAAGGCAGTTACTTGAAGGGGTTACCTACACTTATGGTGTATCTGCCCAGTTAGTTAACACGCTCAGGAGAATCCTGGGGCTGGAGAAATGGCTCGGTGAGTAAAAACATTTGTCCTGAGTGCCCGGTGGCCTGAGTTCAGTCCCAGAACCCATGGAGTAAGATGGGAGGCAGACACAGGGAACTGTCCCAACAAGGGGGAAGGCAAAAACTGTCACCCAAGAGCTGTCCTTTGACCTTCGCGCTCGTGCGCACGCACAAACACATACACAATTAATTAAAAAAGAAAAAAAGGCTGGCCATGATGGCTCACACCTTTAATTCCAGCACTTGGGAGGCAGAGGCAGGAAGATTACTGTGAGTTTGAGGCCAGCCTGGTCTACAAAGAGAGTCCAACACAGCCCAGGCTACACAGAAAAACCCTGTCTCAAAAAACCAAAACCAAAACCAAAACCAAAACCAAATCAAATCAAACCAAACCAAACCAACCAACCAACCAAACAAAAAAAACCCAAAACACAAAAACACCAAAACAAAAACAAACCCCCCCAAAAAGCCTTCACAGGTACCCTTAGAGGCTGATCTTAATCTAGATATCCCCTCACAGGTGTGACCTGGAGGCTTATTTCTTAATTCCAGATCCCGGTGGGTTGACAACTAAGATTAACCATTCGAGAGCTCCGCATGGGTGCCCCCTGCTCTCTTAGAGTCCAGCTATCAGAAGGTCAGAGCGACAAAATGTTTTGCCTTTTGCCTGCTTGCCTCGAGTCTTGCTGGTGAGCTCACCTAGCCTGTTTGGGAGTTCATCTTCTCTGCTGCTGCTGCTATCAGAACCCAGAGCTTCCGGCCTAAAGCCCGGTGGCTCTCATGGACGCCTCTAGGCCGTCAGTGCCAGCCTGGGATGCTGAGGTAGTCAGCCCTATGGACGGCAGCTGCCTGGATGTCACCCTGTCCGGTGTGAAGCGGCCAGTGTGTGAAGCACCAGACGGTACCGCGTAAGCCAGACCAATAAATATCCTTTTTAATGTGTGCTCATTCTGTGTGTTTGGCTCCTCCAGAGAACCCTACTACCGTAACCCGTCTCTGAGGTTTCTAAACAGGAAGAGCATGGGCCTGGAGCAAGAAGGCTTGTAGACGACAGTCGTCTTGTGGTGGACTCTTTTCCAAACTGGCTGCGCCTCAGAATCACCTGGAGAGCTTGTTAAAAATGAAGAAGCATCAGCCATTACCCTAGGTCAGCTTAAGTAGAATCTCAGAACACTGCCAAGTAATCAGCTTTTTTTTTTTTAAACCCAGGTTGTCCGGGTAATTCCGAGCATTTGATGGGTGAGGCTAAAGGAGCGCCACCTGAGCCAGCTCTGCTCCCGTCCCACACTCCAGATGGGCAAAGAGCTTGGGGGCGGGAACAAAGGTGGTCTGAAAAACTAAAAACGACGCTCCCCATCCCCCGTCTCCCACGGGAGGTTACTTTCCAGCCTAGCACAGAAAAATAGAAGCGTGTGTGTGTGTGTGTGTGTGTGTGTGTGTGTGTGTGTGTGTGTGTGTGTGTGTGTGTGAGAAGAGTAAAAAGATCACTGTGTTGCTTCCACTCCTAAACTCTCTAGATGCGTCTCTCTCATCCGAGATCCTGCCGTGCCCCTGTCTTTGCTTGTGGCGCATGGTTCCCGCGCAGGTCCCGTCCCCTACGTTCCTGGACCCTGAAAGCTCTTCCTAGCTAGCACAGGCCAGGAGCCTATCCCCGTTGAGCTGGCATGGGTAGAATGGCCTGAAGGAGATGTTCCGTCCTGGTGTCGCACAGGGAGGGGGGCTTCCTGCTTGTGCCTGGGCTTAGTCTAAGGGAAGGAAGGGCCTGGGGACAAGTGAAGATGATGGGGGAAAAGCCAGGGGTAGAGGGGAAGAAACTTCCGCCTTCAAGACAAAGACAATGACAGGTTCCTATCCTGCCTGGTCTATGACTGGACCTGGGGGCCGAGAGAGGGACACTGTGGTGGCCTGGGAGGAAGTAAGGACAGCGAAGAGGTTACATAAGGAGGTAGAGTCACCGTTCCCCACGACTCTAGGGACCCATGCACAGTCCTCTGCCCTTAGCTGCTGGCCTGTCCTCCTCACGTTCCACAGCTTACATCCTAGAACCTCTTTGGGTCCTTGAGGCAGACTGCATGTAAACCGGGGGTGGGCTGGGGGGTGGTAAGGACATGAAGACCAATGGTTGCCAGTCAATCTGAGAGTCCACTCAAGTGTTCCAGTCCTTACTGTGAAGGTTTTGACTCCCTAGAAACCTGGTTACCGTTTGACAGCCCGTGGGGGACCAGGACCAGAGGATTCCTACATTGGTACCTGGGTGTGAAGGATGGGGCAGGTACCGTGGCTGATGTCCACACTAGTGATGAGGGCAGAACTAACACTCTGGCTTACCAGGCTGAGCCTCTGGAAAGTTGGAGAAGAACTGGGGGTGTTGCTGCCTCCCTCGGCCTCAGTTTCAGCTGGCTCACAGCCTCTCTGGGACAGGTACCTGGGGGCTGTTCTGGGATAGATGTCTTAAGTGTTGCAGGAGTCTGGAAATCCCCGTATTGGAACAGCTACATTCCTTTCGACTCTGGGCCTGCCTGCTGCTGTCTATTTGGGGGCTCCAGGGCAGCAGCTGCTCCCCCCCGCCCCAGCTTGGCAGACAAGAGCCAAGGGGAGGGCATGGCGGGAATTTCAGCTCAAGAGTTGGGCTAATCCTGGAAGAGGCTTTGGTGTGGTCCAGGACTCTTGGGCCTGCATATTGAACCAGAGTCAAAAGTCCTGGGCAACTTGATGCTCCTGGGTTTCCGGGAGAACACTGAGGCATCCAGGATGAAGGTGCCTTGTGGACAAAAAAGATGGTGGCTGTGCCAGTAGGAGTGGTTGAGTCCCTGAAGGTGTGAAAGTTGTGTGCCCAGCATAAAGGTGTATGTTACCCAGTGTGCAACTGTTCAGGGGTGGGGTTGGGATTAGGTGGATGCCTAGAATAAATAGCGTTGACACTGCGGGTACAGATCAGCATAGTGTAATGACCAGCCCAGTGACGTCAAACTGGGGTTTGGAATTGGGTTGTGATTGTTGCTGATAGAAGCTGGCATATCTTCGATTGGTCTTTTAAAGAGGGAGTGGTTTGTTCATTGAACTGAGGTTTGAGGTTAAGACTGGCCAAGGAGTTACCTTGTGTGCTGGAGGTTGGTTCTCAACTTCTAAGACATTCTAGGGAGAGACACACAGTTGTCCGCCATGTGGAAGCTGGTTGGCTGCTTTTTTGGTCTCTCTGTGTATGAAGTTCTGAGTCTCTCTAGAGCCATCCCACTCAGGCAGGTGGCCATCCAGGTCCCAAGTGAGAAAGAAGACCACAGCCTTCTATGACTGGCTCATTTGGCCATTCCAACGTCTTGTCAACATTTACTGCCCCACCTGTCTCTGGAACACCGGTCTCTCTCTGGGAATGAGGCTGGGGTTTGGGTTAGGGGTGGGGCGGTAAGGCTGGGATTGTAGCTAACATTAAGGGTTGACATAGATATATAAAAGGGATTGTGCTTTGTGTCTGGGAGCCTCCTTCCTGGGCACGTGGGACTTCGGTGGTTCCCTAAGGGTAGCCTGGATTTGACATGTCTGTCTGGTTTGTTATTCCCGTGTGCTTGCTGTGTCAGAGTTTGGGGGTGGGGTGAGGTCAGTAGTCCGCAGGCATGGTGCCCTGAGTAAACTGAAGCTTTTCACAGTGATACACAGGTGAGCCGTATGTGGACTTCTAAAGTGGGTGGTGGAACTGATACAGCACCTGGCTTTGGTAAAGTCTTTTTCTGAGACAGGGCTTCTTTCTCTGTGACTCATTTTGTGGACCTGGCTGGCCTCGGACTCACATCAATCCGCCTGCCTCTGCCTCCCTGAGCACTGGGATTAAAAGCGTGGGCCACCACGCCTGGCTGACTTTAGTAAGTCTTAGGGTCTTTTGATGGTTTCTAGTGTTTACCTCTCTTTGTCATCACCAGCAGTTTACCACTCTCAAGTGTTGGGGGACATTGTTGTTCTGAATCCCCGCCACCCCCATACTTGGTGTTGAACTGAGGGCCTTGCATATGTAAGGCAAGTGCTCTGTCACTGGGCTAGCCCCCCCCCTCCCCCTTTGGTGGTCATTTAAAACCTAACAGTCAAGTTGCATATATGTGAATGCAAAGCTATCCCGTTAAGGACAGGCAATAGGATAGAAATTCCAACCCAGTTTTAAAGGAAGGAGAATGGCCATCTTGGTGGTACGCCTTTAATCCCAGCACTCTGAGGTAGCGGCAGGTAGATCTCTGTGAGTTCAAGGTTAACTTGGTCAACAAAGTGAGTTCAAGGAGAGCCAGGGGCTGCATGGTGAGACCTGGTCTCAGGAGAAAAGAGGGAGGGGTCAGAAGAGATCTGGAGGCTTCCTTGGGGAGAGGGGCTTTTGTGTCTGTGGATCTGTGTGACGGGCTACCTAGTTATGTGTGTAAGCCCGTCTTTGTTTCTACATGACTTGTCTATGTCTGCTCCAGCGGATCTGACTTGGAGTGTTTATGAGTCTATGTAGGTAAATTTTCTAGACAAGATTTTTCACGGTCTGATTCAGTCTTTGAGTGGTGTAATTGACTCTGTCACATGAACCTGTGTGACTGGCTCTCTATCTTCATGTGAGTTGGCTTCAGCCTCTCCTTTTGACAACACCCCCCCCCCTTTTTCCCCTGACACATCCCAGCTGCCTGTGCTATTTACCGCAAATAATGGCTTCCCTTCCCACTGTCTGGATTCCCGTGGGTACGGCTGCCTGCCCAGGTCGCTGGCCCTGTGGCCTCTGAAGCAGCCTGACCTTGGGAATGCTACCCTCTGGAAATCCCCAGTTCTTCTTGCCTGGGTAGGGGCTGAGAGAAGAAATGTGGAGAGGGAGAAGGCAAGACAGGCAGCAGCTGGCAGCACCCACCCCCCTGGAAACAGCGTCTTTTCCTGACTCTTTCCCGGGCTGCTGCCTCTCCCTGTGCACTCTTCCTAGCCATGTGCCGAGTCTCTGGGTGTGAGAACAGACAGCCCGACCCGAGCCCCGTCCTGTTAGGTGCAGCTCTGCTCTGTGTCCCGGCACCCACAACCCGCGCTTTTTGTCATCCCTGTGTCGGCTGCAGTGAAGAGGCACAGAAATGAAGCAGACAGACTGACAGGCACACACAAACATACATACTGTGTCACACACATACGGTCACATGTACAACACATATGCACACACGTACACACATGCACACACACATATACACTCACACACAGGCATAGACACACACTCACACACACAATACCCACACGCATGCTCACATTCACACATGCACCCACCCTCACAATCACACACACATATACACACATGCACACACTCACACATGCACCCACACCCACACAATCATCACATATACACACACACACACACACATATACACTCACACACAGGCATAGACACACACACACACAGTCACAAACAAACACTCACACACAGTCACAAACACACCATACATGCATACACAATACCCACAGACATGTACACACTCATACATGCACCCACATACACACACTCACACACACTCACACATGTACCCACCCACACACAATCATCACACACACACACAGAGTCTCTCACACACTCAGTCACACACAGACACACACACTGTGACCCACTGCTTAACAAAGCTGGTGCAGTAGAGAGGGTCATCTCATGTCTACTTATTTTCAGTTGCTCAAATTTTTTTCTTCAGGAAATTCCGCTTTATTTTTTAAAATTTCTTTGTGTTCAAAACCATATTGGGAACTGAAACCAGGGCCTTCCATATGAGAGGCAGGTAACCATTAAAAGGCATTCTCTCCCAATAAGATATAGATCTTTCAAGATACATTTTAAAAAAAGATTTCTTTAGTACATATACAGTGCTCTGTCTGCATGTAGGCCTGCAGGCCAGAAGAGGGCATTAGATCTCATTATAGATGTTTGTGAGGCACCATGTGGTTGCTGGGAATTGAACTCAGGACCTCTGGAAAAGCAGACAATGCTCTTAACCTCTGAGTCATCTCTCCAGCCCTCAAGATACATTTTTTAAAAAATATATTTTTGCAAAATATGGTGGCACATGCCCTTAGTTCCAGCACTCAGGAGACAGAAACAGTCAGACCTCTGTGAGTTGGAGGCCAGCCTAGCCTACATAGTGAGTTCCAGGACAGCCAGGGCTGCACAGTGAGGCCTTGTGTATTGGTTAGGGTTACTATTGTTGTGATTAGAACCAGAAGCAAGTTGTGGAGGAAAGGGTTTATTTAACTTATCTACATCATAGCCAGTCACTGAGGGAAGTCAGGACAGGAACCTGGAGGCAGGAGCTAATGCAGAGGCCACGGAGGGGTGCGGCTGACTGGCTGGCTCCTCAAGGTGGCTTCAGGCTGCTTTGGTATGGAACAAAGGACCACCAGCCCAGAGATGGCACCACCCACAGTAGTCTGGGCCCTCCCCCATCAGTCACTAGTTAAGAAAATGCCCTAGAGGTTTGTCTACAGTCAGATCGTAGGGAGGCATTTTCTCAACTGAGTTTTCCTCTCTCAGATGATTTCAGTTTGTGTCAAGTCAACAAAACTAGCCAGCACACCTGGTATCTTTTCTTTTTTTTAACCAGGTGGTGGTGACACACACCTCTAATACCAGCACTTGGGAGACGGGGGCAGGCAGATCTCTGTGAGTTCTAGGCCAGCCTGGTCTACAGAGTAAGTTTCAGGACAGCCAAGGCTACACAGAGAAATCCTGTCTCAAACAAACAAACAAACAAACAAACAAACAAAAATACCCTTTAAGTTTTGGAGAATTTCATATACACAGTGCATTTTACTTTTAGTCAGCCCTCACTACTCCACCTAACTCCTTCAAGACCCACCCAAGATCTATACTCATCCCCACCCCTTACCAACTTCATGTCTTTTTTTTCCCCCACTTTTTGTTTTGTTTTGTTTTTTCTTTTCTATTTCGTTGGGTTTTTTTATTTTTTTCAAAACAGGATTTCTCTGCGTAGGCCGGGCTGTCCTGGAACTCTCTCTCTCTCTCTCTCTCTCTCTCTCTCTCTGTAGACCAGGCTGGCCTCGAACTCACAGAGACCCGCCTGCCTCTGCCTCCCGAGTGCTAGGATTAAAGGCGTGCGCCACCACGCCCGGCAGCTTTATGTCCTCTTTTAAAATTATTTTTTGTAGCCCACTGAGTCCAGTTGACCATAGAGTCACCCCCTGGAATTTAGTTGGCTTACCAAGGGCCACACCCTTAAATAAACCAGACTTTCCCCTTCCCAGAAGCCAACAACTATCAATCACTGTTCACCTTGGAGTGGGGCTTCAGGACTTCCGGGTTGTTCATGTTCTTCTTGTGGGGTCTGTCCCAGACCCACATCATGACAGGAAGTGCCTGGGTGATCTCACCTTCCTACTCAAGCACTGGCACATCCTTAGCACCTATCACTGTAGATTCTTGAATCTGTGCCTTCACGAGGCTTTTGCTTTTTCCGGTCTTCCCTCACTGAAGTCCGAGGAGAAGGGACGGGCGGGACTGCGCTAGGATTGTGGGAAGAGATGGGAAGGCTTCATCCTCCATCAGCGTCCTGCAGAGTCTTTGCTAGGAACTCAGGATCCCCAAAGTCTGTTTCGGTTCATCTCTCCAGCCCTTTGCTGTGTGTGAGTTTGGGGGGGGGGTTGGTCGGTAGCATGAGCCCAGGGTGGGTTATGACAGGCAGGGGCCTGTGGGGTGCTCCACCCTGAGCCAGGATGTGTGCACAGTAACCTGCCTTCCTACCTTAGGCCACCATGACATCTCTGAGTCAGTTCCCTTCATTACCCCTTGCCCCCAGACTCCTAGCTCTGTGGCTCTCTGCCCGGCTCCCACCAGGCAGAGGATGTGCCTGTCACAAGACCTCCTTTTCATCTTTGGGGTGCTCCAGGAAAGCACCTGGGGGAATGTCGGCTCAGCAGGCCTGGTCTTGTGTTTCTTTGCCCTCTGGATCAACTGGGGTCTGGGCTTGCTTCCTTTGTGTGCAGGATCGTCCGTCATTCAAAGTAGAAACAGAGCCATGTCTATGCCATCTGGTCTTTCTGCTGTGGACACTTTATACCAAACAATCGTGTTGTGCAGGATTAAGTAAGCCTTGCCTCTGCTTTTTACTGGTTTGATAAGTTGGTTACTAATGCTAGGTTTTCTAAAGACCAAAGGCATCCCCTTACCCCTAATATCGCATTGTAACTGAGCCCAGCATAGTTCTTGGCCTCTCTGTGTCATGTTGGGAGAAAGCGGCACATTCTGAGGGCTCTTTGGTGGCCATTAAGCATTAATGAGAATACTTTGTGGGCCCAAAGACAGAAGGTTTGTCCCTTAACTAATTTGAGTACAGTTGATGACCTTGAGGGGTCTTTACTTCCTGGGTTTCTCCTGAGAGCACCCCTCCCTGGTCCTCTGCTGAGCATCCAGGGGCTCCTCTTAGGTTCTAAGCACGCGGTACTTTCCCTGGACTCCCTTGCAGCGCTGATGCTCCACTGGCACCTGCCACAGATGCATGAGCTCTTCAACATCAACTAATTCTTCATGGGCATCTGGGCTCTCATGCTGCCACTTGTGCAATAGACACTTCCATGGTAAATTAAAGAGTGCCTTTCTTCCTTTGTCTTTTTCTTGTCTTGTCTCTCCTGAGAAGCCATGATCCCTCCCTAGATTCTCCATCAGCTGCAGAGTCCTCGTCCACACACTAATTGATTGATGGAGAAACTTGCTTCTTTTGGTCCAGGAAGGACTCTCACTAATTCTATGTTCTATTTGTGGAGGTAAAGTCTTTTCTCTCTCTCTCCCCTTCTCTCCTCTCTTTGCCCTCTCTCTCTTTTTTTTTTTTTTCAGAAAAGCTCCTGCTATTACGCCAGCTGGTCCTTGAACCCACCATCTTCCTTTCTCAGGCCCCTAATAGGCATAAAACTCCATGTGACTTCCACTAACCTCCCCTCCAAACCGTTCAGTCAGGTCTGCGTGTTTCACTCATGCAAAGCTGTTCTTCTCAAGGTCTTAAATAATCCTTTGGTAGCTAAATTGGATGCTCTGTGTCTCACGTGGCAGATTGGCATGTCCCATGCGATTTATCACTTTGTTCTTGGAAATCTGGCCCTTTTCACTTCCAGTGTGCCCCAGTCCTCTGTTGGTTTTGCTACCTGAGGGGCTACCTCGTTTTAATATCGTGTTTATTAGACTCTCCTCCATTTTCAGATTTATACCTCTACACCACTTCTAGGGACCATACACAAGGCCTGAGCTTAAGCAAGCGCTCTACTGCTGCCTGTACCCCCAATCCTCTAATAAAAAAATTAATTTAATTAAAAAATTTATTTAATTTTAAAAATATTTTGTTCAGACTATATCCCGATTATTATCCCCTCACTTGTATCTTCCTGTTCTTCCCTTCCTCTTTCAAGTCCTTCAGTTTTTTTAAAGTAAAAGCACCCCGAGGCCCAGTCTCCATTTTCACTCCCTCTCTGGAAGGCCTTTACCTCATTTCATTACTGAGATTGCAGCACACCTGCCTAGATGGCCTAGCTGAGTTTCTGCCTTACCCAGTCTTGTCTTTGAGGAACAAGGTAGGACATAACTGCGTTCCCCGTTGGAGGGTGACTTCTCCTGAATATGAAGCTACCAACCAGTGAAAGAACATTCTGGGGTGGGCGGGGCGTGTTTGGGGTGGGCGGGGGCAGGGCGTGGGTTTTTTGTTTGTTTTTGTTTTTGCTGCTGTGTCTGGTACTCTCCTGAGAAGATATGGACTGTGCACAGAGGGCACAACAAGAGGCAGAGTCTGCGTGCTGTTTTGGTGGTAGAGATAGTTGGATTTGAACTTAGATTAAAAAAAAAAAAAAAAAAAAAAAAAAAAAAAAAAGCATTGGCACCACTGCTTATGGCCAAACAACTGGGAAAATGAGGCTGTCATCAGACTTCAAGAAAACCTGACTGGAGTGGTTGATACAGGTGAGCAACAGTGTTTGTGTGTGTGTGTGCATGTGTTCATTTCTGCAGAATAATGAGATTCAAAGTGGATATGTTGAATGGGCAATTTGGGTATGTCAGGATGACTCCTGCAAGAATCCAGAAACTGTGTGACAAAGCCTGGGCCTTGTGTTTAGTCTATCGCTGACACAAAGTCAAGCACCTGGCCCATGGTTGACACACTTGTTGAGCACAAGGTCTTTCTCAAAGTCACACGTCTGGAGACCTCTTCATCATCTGAGAACTTCCTCCTGCGTCAGGACTCCATACTCTATGGTATCCATGACACTAATGTGGCACTGGATCCAGACTATGGCTACAATTCTCATTCTAGCAGCGGAAGCAGTAGCAGCTGCCATCCCGAGCTACAAATGAAGGCATCTCTGAAAAAAAAAAAATCCACAGCGCTGTTAGATACTAGCCAGGAGGACAGGGTTCTCAGGACAGGGGTTCATAGCCCCCAGCAGAAGCTGGGGCAGGTGACAGTTGGGGAATAGTCATCATCAGAACTAAGTACATTTTTATAAACTTTGTGGGAAAGAGTTGTGTCCCATGATGGCTGTGGTTGAGAGGGGCAGGGTCATGGGCAAAGGTGATGTTTTGGGAAAGGAAGAGGGAGGAGGAGGAAAATTCTGTGAATTTTCTCATGCCTGAGACAGGGTCCCACTGTGTAGCCCTGGCTGGTCTCGGACTCACTAGGTAGGCCAGGTGGGCCTGGAACTCTACTGAGATCAACCTGTGATTGCCTACCAAGTGCTGGAACTAAAGACATATGCCATTCTTCTGGGCTTCTACCTAGTTTCTCCCGGATTGGTTGGAGCTAACCATTTTGAATGTTCATGCACCAGGGCTCATGAGACAGAATTGGGGAGCTGGGCATGTCACATCCATAACCAGAAACAGGCTAGAAAATGCTTGTGTGCCTGCTAATGCTTAGCTCACTTTTCTATTCTCACCCTCTACCTCCGAGTACAGTTTTTTAAACTTACATTACATCTGGATTATAATCCCCTCACTCTTATCTCCCTGTTCCCACCCTCCCTCCCTCTTCTGCCCTACTCCCCCACCCCCCAATCTCTGAGCAGGCGGATTCACCTCCCCTGCCATCTGACCACAGTTTATCAGGTCTCATCTTGGTAGCCTGCTTCCCCTTCCTCTGTGTTCCCACAGGGCCTCTCTGCCAAGGGGCAGTGATCAAATCCCGGGCACCAGAATCCATGCCAGAGTCAGTCCCCTGCTCTCAAGCCTGCCCTGCATCTTTAATGTGTATTACACAAGAGATTTCCTTTCTTGCCGAGTCTTTTAATTCCTGTTCTAGGCTGACTTGTCCAAAATGTGAGTTTCAATCTCCTTCCCAAGATGAGGGCAGACAAGTGTCCTTCTTCATATCTTCCCTTAATAATGCACACAAAAGCTGGGCGTGGTGGCGCACACCTTTAATCCCAGCACTCGGGAGGCAGAGGCAGGCGGAGGTCTGTGAGTTTGAGGCCAGCCTGGTCTACAAAGTTAGTCCAGGACAGCCAAGGCTACACAGAGAAACCCTGTCTCGAAAAGCAAAAAACAAAAAAACAAAAACAAAACAAAACAAAAATGCACACAGAGACAAAGAAGACAGACAACTCATTTAGAGATATAGACTACATTTTGGGTAGTGCACCCCCCCTCTTGTTCACTAAAGAAAATGACAATAGTGCTCTTAAAGGGTTATAGAAGTTGGGGAGTCTAGAAACTGTCATCACATTGGGCGTTCTCCGTTAGCAGAACCACCTTTCTGAGGTGAACCCTGGCCCCTACCGTGGGTTTCTGTGTTGGGTGTTACCAGACAATTTAGGACAGTGCCGAGGGCAATGGCGGGGCTGGCCTGGTACTGAGGCAGAGCCAAGCTGTCGGGCACGCGGCGGTGGGAGCTTACTGTCTGGATTATGGGAAGCAGTTAAGGGTGTGATTGGCGACTTCTCTGAGGATGCAGGCTGGGCCTTGGGCCCTCTGGAGTTCTCTGTCTTAGTTTTCCTGGCAGGGCTTTTGGCCTGAGGCAGACCCTTTTCAGCATTTCCTTTACTGGGTTTGGCCACTTTCCCGGGTATGCAGGCTGTGGGTGACTGTGTGTGTGGTTTGCCTTTTATCGTGGGGTTGATAGACTGGAGAAAAGATTTCACCTTGTTTTTCAAGCCAGCCTCTGGAAGAAGGCTGGGCCTAGTGTGAGGAGACACTGGCATCACCTGCCCTGGTGAGCTGTGACCTTGCCAAGTCTGGCCCAGAAAAGGCTTTCCCTGAACTGGTGGGCGAGGCAAAGGAAGGTCGTGGGAGGCCTGGGAGAGCCTGAGCACCATCCTGGCAGGTTCCTGGGTGACACTCGCCTTACTTTGACCGACTTGCATGCCGCCGTGCTTAGATTTGGCCTCCATCAGAACTTCTGGAGGTGGATCTGGGAACCCAAGCTCAGGGGAGCCCCGGGGGCTGGGACGGTAGGTGTCCATCAGATGAGAGCTGTGGCCGTGTTGTGCAGAGGCTTGGGTCATCCTGTGCTTTTTCCGATCTCCATCCTGGTGTGTTTTCTCACTGCCTGGGAAAAGCCCAAGACCTGCGACCCCTTCTCCAAGGTTTCCCACTGCCTTGGGTTTCCTTGGCTCTTCCCTCTTTTCTGTCCGTGTGGGCACAAGGGCTGAGTACAGGCTCTTGCCAGGGCTTTGGAGCTCAGTGCTAAAGGGGTCCTTTGGGCTGGGCTTTTCCCCAGTGGTCCCCATCTGAACATTGGGCACTTGGGCTTTGATCATATTCCTGCTGAATTGTGAGGCCTTGGAGGCACCCTGGGCAGAACCATGGGGCGCGGCTTGGGGACTGGGTTGTTTTGGCTCCTTGTATGCAGCCTGCGCTGCAGCAGCCTGCTGTCTTTTAAGGTGGACACTGTTTGCCTGTGGGGCTGGAGGAGAGTCACACGCGATGGGCTGTTGTTGCAGCACCGGGCTTTCTGAGATGCTTAGACTCCCGAGAAATTCCTGTGTGGATTCACTCTCCTCTACGTTTAGCTCTTTGTACTCCGTTTCCTTTCCAGAAACTCCAAATTGCATTGCTAGGATCTTTTTTTTCAGGTAGAAATTCAGTTTTGCCATGGTCTGTGCCTTTAGCGAGCTGGGGCTCTCTGGGCGAGGCTGGCTCTCTGACTCTCCTTCCACCTGCGCTTCCCACTGCGGATGCGACTCTTCAGCAGTCTCCGCAGAAGCCTTGCTGTCACCTTGAGTGCAGGGCTCAAGCCCGCTTTTAAGTGCAGCAGTTTGAGTCGGAGCCTCTGGTGGTCGTTTGACAGGCCTGGACATCATTTCTGAGATTCGAGGTTGGGTAGTGACTGCTGGGGACGTGGGCCTAGAGAGAGCCACACAGTAAAGGGCAGGCAGGCCTGACAGGAAGGCCAGATACTTATGCCGTAGAGTTGTCTCCAGTTTCTTAATGGTTTCCTCAGGCAAGGCTTGGGGACGCTTACAGTGTTCAACGAGGGCGCCCGATAAGGCTCGCTTCTCCTGGATGTGGGCCGTTGGTTTCCAGGAAACAACTTTGCGCCGTAGGTCAGGGGTGTTTTCTGTCTGTGACTTCAGGCTTTGGCCTGGTGGAATGCAAGAGGAGGGAGCCATTGCTGGCAAACTCCCAGTAAGTTTGCCTTCCCAGGAGCTTTGGACACAGGCTGGGACCTTGCCCTTCAGGATTTGGTCACATTTGGAATCAATGTGGTGCTTCAGCACTGCCCTGGCCTGGGCAAACAAGTGCGGTGGGAGGATTGACCTGCTGCCCACTGTGGGTGAGAACGTGTCACCAGACCCATCAGCCTTCGGGTCCCCTGGGATGCTCACACTGGGCAGCGCCCTGCTGCTGCAGGACAGGGGCTGCTGCTCTGTAGAGGAGAGGAGCAAGTGGATGGAGCGCTGGATCTTCTGGGGCAGTCCCCAGCGAAGGTGAATCAGCTGCTTCTGGAGATGGAACTCCAGCAGCCTGCGCGCATGCTCAGGGAAGAAGAATTCCCTGCTGGGATGCGAGAAGGCCTTCCTTGGCCAGAAGGTTTTCACAGTCTTGGTTTTAACACACAGTTCGCACGGCAGGCGGCTCTGAGGGCACCGCTTTCTCGGGAAGACGGCTGGCACGCCCCAATGAAGCTTGGCCTGCTTCTCCAGGAGGTGGCATTCCAGTGCCTCACACTCGTCCAGAGTCAGAAGTGGGGCAGCGATCTGCGCCCCGTCGCGCTCAGTGGGAGAAGCTGAGGAAGAGGGCGGGGGTGACTTCCGTGGCGTTTCGGACAAGGAAGGGAGTGAGAGGCCCCTTGAGGGATGAGGATCTGTGGAGGGCTTGGATATGCTCTTGTCCTTGATATCCAGGGACTCACAGTGAAGAGATGGAAGGCCGCAGAACAGCTGGCTGTAATATTGACTCTGAAAACTGCTCCCTGAGTGGTTAGCTTGTGATTTGGGGCGTGGCCAGGAGTCGCTTCGGTGGTCAAGTTCATGAGAGGCCAGGTAGGCGTGGATTTGGTGCGAGTGCTTTCTTTGTCTCAGGTTTATAAAAGACCATTCGGAAACCCAGTAGGTCTCGGTGGGCTGGCCTGCCAAATATAAACCATTGGTCTGGCGGGACACGCCCCCAATTTTGTCCAAAGTGACCTTAGAATTAGTGCTCAGAACAGAGTAGAGTGGATTTTTTCTAGTTCGACAAAATAATGTCGGGTCTGGCATAAACTGCCTCAGGGACTCCTCCACACGTCTGGGAAGGCCCCACTTCTGGAAATGTATCCATTTTTTAACATGTAGTTCAAGAAGCCTATGGACTTTAGGACTGAGGAATGGCAGGTGGGAAGGCAGCACCGAGTCCATATGTGTCGAGTTAGCAATCTCTGGTTTCAGGGCTAGTAAAGAGGCAGAGGACGTCAAGTGGTGGTGGTCTTGGCTTTCCTGGTCAAGCTTTGTCTTGCTTTGCATTATTTTTTCCTCAATCATTAAAACCACAGGCTCCTCGAGCCTTGACGAAGCCATAGTCTTTGAGACTGCCTGGAAGTGATCAGCCCAGCATTGCTGGACTCCCCCTGCGTCTGCCGGCTGCATTGACTGTCCCGGCAGCCGCATTAGTGTTGGAGTCCTGGGCAGCAGTGGAAGCTGTCTGGAGCGCCCGGTGTAAGGCTCCAGAGTCTCTTCCGAAGACACAGTGGATGTGGGCAACAGCTCCGTGCAAGAAGAGCCCTGTGGCAGTCCCAGGAACACAGGGGGTGGCTGGCTTTTCTCACTCCCCAGCAAATGCTGGATCTCTAGGGTTGCAGCATCACAGACTTGGCAGCCAGGATCCACACACAGGAGCTGCCTCACATCTTCCTCCTTGGGGAGCCAGCTTTGGCTAGGAAGAGAGAAATGGCAGCCATTGGTGACGGGATGACATCTGCCTCCTCAGAGGAACGTGTCTGGGGATTGCTACGTCCTTTCCTCCAGTCCCACAAATTCTGAGCCTACACTGTGGGGAATGAGGTTCTCGTGGGACCCATTCAAAGCGTGGGGTGTCCCTGCCACTATACCCAGAAACCCTTGGGAATCACTCATGCTCTCTAGAAACTAAGTGGAGGGTAAGATGTTGGGGTGATGGTGTCCCAGCACCTGCTCCCAGGCCATGAGCACAGACAGGAGGTAACAGCAGCGGAGTTCAGCTAGTTAGTCCCAGGGCTCTGCCCTTGAAAGGGAGCAGCTGGAAGGAGGAATGACATGCGACTTCTTTGTGCTAAAGCCACTCTCTTGACAACTTGGTGTCTGGGTGCAACTCCAGCAATGCCCGTTCTGAGATGCAGAACTGCTGAGGCCCTAACACACAGAATGGCATTGGGTGTCTCTTCCCTGCTGAGGTCTGAGCCGTCTCTGCCCCGGCAACCCTCTCAGCCAGCGAAACTGCCCCCCACAGCATGGTTTCCGTTCCATCGGTTACCCCTCTCCTCACCCCTGGCCCAGACCAGGCCAAGAGTCATCAGAGCTTAGACCCCAAAGGTCAGGAGGTCACCTTTTCATGACAGAGAGCAGCTCCCATGGCTTCTCGGTTTCTTCTTGGCAAAGTCTCCTGGCTGAGGAATCAGGACACAGTGTTATGTGGCGTAGGAACATTTGGGGGAGTCTGAACAGTAAATCCTTAGCTCAGCAAGAGGACTCAGCCCCTAGACCTGGTGCTCTATGGCGTGTTTGTGTATACCATCGCAATTTAAAATGTGCTGTTAAGTTCATTTGATCTTCACTAGGATGTGAAGATCACCAGCATTTTGCAGATGGCTGAATAAGTTATATTTTACAGGGTCATAAAACTAGTTCTTCATCAGACTTTTCTCTTTCCTATGACAAAGTACCTAACTACAAGTAACTTAATGGCCAAGAGTTGGCGTGAAGGGCACGGTGCCTGGAGTGCCTGTACGTGAAGCTGTGACGGTGATGCCCATGTTATAACAAAGGCACTACGATGGCGGGCATGCCAGAGATGGGGACAGAAAGCTGAACAAGGAATGGCTGTCACTACTCAGTGTAGCCAGTCCTAGAGAAAGCCTAAATGTGTTGCAAGTGGCAGGGCCATAGGAATGGGTCTTCAAGGACTGCAGCCTTGCAGATGTGCCCTGATGTGAACAGGCCAAGCTGCAAACCACTCAGCCACTGCGCCTTCCCTTTCTTCTGCTGGCTTTGCCATGCCAGGAAGTAGTAAAGGTTAACCGCTAACCTTGCAGCACGGTGGCCGCCATCACTTCCTCTCCTGTTCCTTGTCAAGGAAATTGGGTTGAACACTTTGGGCCACTCCCATGCCCCCACGCCCACCCACAATAATCTTCTGCATAAACCACAAGGTGTAAAACCAGGAGCTTCAGTAGTTAGAACACCAGGATCTTGGCAGCGGGGCTCAGAGAGGGGCGGAGACAGTGGGAGCTGTCCCGGGGCGGGGGTGGGGTTGGGGGGGGCAGGGGACACTGGGACGTTACCTTTTGACGCTGCTTCTCTAGCCCTTTGCCTGACTTTTCGGTGACGCTTAAAAAAGAAAAATATTCCTGTATTTCACGCGCTCCTTCACATGGCCTCGCCCAGACTCTGCCTTTCTTTCCACCTGAGCATCTCCCTTCTCTGCTTATTTCGGATTCACTTAAGGCTCTCCAGGCCCCTCCCTCGTCTCTCTACTCTCAGAAGAACTTCTGCAGAGAGGACAGCACAAGGGGGAAAGCTGAACGGACTCAGAGATGTTTCCGACAGCCTGAGGGCCTCTCTGCTCACAAAGCCCTCCAAGTAGGGAGCCTCCCGCCCCGCCCCACCCCGCCCCGCCCCTGCCCCGCCCAGCCCCCGCCCCGCCCCTGCCCCTCGCGCCCCGCCCAGTTAGGTGGTCTTAGATCCAGTGCACTAGAATTTTTCTATTTTCTGATTCTCAGCTCAAAACATGCAGGGAGACTGTTGGCATTTGGATTGGAGTTCGTTGCAGGGAGGGCCTGGTAAGGAATTATTTATAGGCCCTTTGTAACCACTTCCTTTCTTTTCTAAGTCCGTTGGCACAAACTGGGAGCAATCTGGGAGAAGCACTTAAAATTTAAGTTACTCATAGGCTTAAAGTGGTTCAACTATAGGCGGTGGTTTCCTACCCGGCAGCAGCTCTTGTTAGGTTCCAACCTCAGTCCCTGGTAACTGCGTCTTATTTGCCAGGCAATTAGGAAAATGACGAAGATGGAGCTATAGGTACACAGAGGATAACTGATGTCCCACAGAGAACATGCGGAGATCAGCATGGCCTGAACCTCATTAGCGTGAGGAGACCAGTCGCCTCTGTATTGGACATTCAGGGGCCTAAGTGCCTAATGGCTCGAGGCACTGAGCACTGCTTTGGCTGCCTCACAGAGGACAGAACCGAGGCACCAGAATGCATCACAAAGCCCTGTGTTCCACAGAGGTTGTCCCAGGGGCGTTTCATTCCGTAGCTATGTGTGGTCATCTATAAAGGTTATGGAGTCTGAGTCTATAGGTGCTATCTGTCTATCTGTCTGTCTGTCTGTCTGTCTATCTATTATCTATCTATCATCTCTTATCTAATCATCTATATCTATCTAATCATCTATCTATCTATCTATCTATCTATCTATCTATCTGTCTACCATTATCCATCTATCTCCCACCTTTACCTCCTTTGTCTCCCATACCAACCTTTTTGTTCAGTTTCCTCTTCCACAGCTGTATGGTCACTTATCTCGAGTTCTTTGGCACACAGGGTACCTTGTCAGAAAGAGTGGCTGGCTGGGAGGGAGGGACCTCTGCTCACTCTACACCTGACCTGGAGACACACAGGAGTTTCGAGAGGGGCACAGCAGGGTCACAGCTTAGAGATGGAGAGCTTCGATGTTTCAAATTAAGGGTGACCAGAGATCAAAACTACAAGAAGGGATAGTTACAGTTGATGTGATAAAGCTATACACTCAACCGTTTAAGCAATAAGGCACTGGTGGCCATAGACAGAAATGGCCACTAAGCCCTCTCGTGAATATTCGTCACCCTGAGCATGCAGGAGGCTGTCATGTGGGTGGAAACTTGAGTCTTGAATAGAGTTCCATGAGTGTGTGACATCAGTGTGCCTTGAAGGAGCATGATGTTTACAGTTCATCTCCACCCACACACAGGGGCATTAGTTGGGTACCAACTCTTCAAATACATGAGCCTATGAGGGGCATTTGTTCGAACACTATGCATCTTTCAACAAAATATTATTATGTGGTAGTCATTCTGATTGGGTAATTTCAGCAGAGAGGATAAAATAAAAATTCTGGAAATAGAAAATATGCTAACATGGGCTGGATAGATGGCTCGGTGGTTAAGAGTACTGGCTGCTTTTCCAAAGGACCTGGGTTCAATTCCCAGCACCCACACGGCAGCTCACAACTGTCCATAATTCCAGTTCCAGAGGATTCAACAACCCTCACATAGACAGGCATACAGGCAAACCAAAAATAAAAAAATGCTAAAAGAGGTGGCCTTTGTCAGGTTTATCAGTAGTCTTGACAGTAGAGAGAGAGAGAGAGAAAAAAAAATCAGTAGCTTAAAGGCGATTCAATAGATGTTACCCAGGGTGAAATACAAATAAGAGACAAAACCAGCATCCAAGAGTCATGACATATATTGAAAAATCTGTTTTTTTGTTTTTTTGACACAGGATTTCTCTGTGTAGCCTTTGCTATCCTGGACTCACTTTGTAGGTTAGGCTGGCCTCGAACTCACAGTGATCCACCTGCTTCTGCCTCCCGAGTGCTGAGATTAAAGGCGTGTGCCACCACCACCTGGCTTGAAAAATCTTATATATACAACAGACATACTAGAAACAGGCAGGCAGGCAGGCAGGCAGACAGACAGACGGACGGACACACAAAGAAGGAGAGAGAGAGAGAGAGAGAGAGAGAGAGGAAACAGAGATAGTTCAGTGCATAGGAACTTGTGTGGTACAAGGAGAGAATCAGTTTCTCTCTCTCTCTCTCTCTCTCTCTCTCTCTCTCTCTCTCTCTCTCTCTCTCACACACACACACACACACACACACACACACAACATAATAAAGAGGAATAAAGAACAGATCTTGCCGAGATAAGGTAATATTATTTGGCCTCAGGACATTGCCAGCAGGTGGAGGGGCGATGTCTGCTATGACTGTGCAAGGCTTGTTTTTATCCGGATCCCTGACAAGCTCATTAATCACTCACTCCAGCAGCAGGCAGGTGTTCAATCTAGGGGCTTAGTTACAACTAGTCAGACAGGAACACCTTAGCACCCAAGCCGCCATTACTGCTGCCACGGGTGCTAACAGAGTACCAGGGTGTACTGAGCACACAGAAGTGGGGGAGGGATTACAGCAAAGCCCATCGAGCTGGAACACCACCCCCACAGCCCAGGAGGGGTCAGATGTGGGCTGAGTGTCTGGTTCTGAGCTGGGGGGGCGAGGGCTGCTGCTTCCGGTCATGCATCCACTTGCTGCTCCCCCATACCTGATTTCTTGCATGGGAAGCTTCATTTGCCAAGACTGTTAGCCACGCTAAGAGCAGCAGAGGGAGCAACTGTTTGGTCCTCTCATCTGTCACCTTTGCTGCACTGGTAACTGGCTTCACTGCCGTGAACAAAGCAGCTGCAGCTCTCATGGGAGAGAAGACAAAAAGACTTTCATGGCTTTTTGGAGAGACAATATTTATAGGAAGATGTAGCTAAGCATCCTGGATAGTTTATTATCAACTCGACACAAGCTAGAGTCATTTCAGAGACACTCTCAATTGGGAAAATGCCATGAGATTTGCACGCGCATAGCTAGGCCAGAGTTTCGCATCAGGTATCTTCCTCAACTGCTCTGTTTTTCAAGACAGGGTCTCTCAGTGAAGTCTGAACTCACCAGTTCTGCTAGGCTGGCTGACAGCTGGGCTCCAGGAGCCTGCCTGTCTGCACCCCCACTTCTCATCAGTGGGGGTACAGATGTGGAGCTCTGTGTGGGTGCTATGGATATGAATTCAGGTCTGCGTGTGTGTGTGACCAAGACTCCCCAGCTAAACCATTTCACCAGCCCTGTATATTTCTGCCTTTAATGAAAAGTCCTTTCCGTGTGGAGAGCGGTTCCCTTCCATCATCTGTCCTTTAACACATTACTCACCTCTGCCTTCCCTGGGACTGTTCTGGAGGAATGGCTGGCGGGGAGCATGGTGAGACACCAAGGAAAAATGCAACTTAATTCACTATCAAAATATTAAGATTAGGCTGGGCAGTTGTGGTGCATGCCTTCAATCCCAGCACTCGGGAGGCAGAGGCAGGCAGATTTCTTGAGTTCGAGGCCAGCCTGGTCTACAAAGTGGGTTCCAGGACAGTCAAGGCTACACAGAGAGACCTTGTCTCAGAAAATGAAATACACATACACATTAAAACTATTAACTCAATTTCTGTCTCCACTATAAGATGAAGGCTCCAAGAATCCTGAGGTCTCTTGGTCTGCTACTGTTTTACCACCAACATCTTCAGGGCCTCATATCCGATCAATAATTGTGGGAAACCACAAAAGAGATGAGAAAAGCAAGTGTCCTAAGCAGTTTGTTCTCCTGGCCCTGGGATTCTTTGAAGGATTTTGAGCTGAGGACTAACGGGACCAGGCATGGCCACTTCAAGTGTTTTCAAGCTGTCACAATCACGATAAGCAGCAGTCTGTATTATCCCAAGTGGCAACTGTTAAGGACCAAGTGACATATACAGGGAGAAGTCATTACTGTAAATAATAAAACTGAGAAGTCTCCTGCGAGGACATGAGAAAGATTTATGAGGTGCAAATTACCTCAGGCCCCTGGGACCACCACCCTCTGACCACTCCCCCCTTAACACTGGGCTCTGTAGTCAGCCAAAGCAGCTGCCACAGTTCATGCTGAGACTTAGATTCCCTGCCTGCTTTACTGTGGCATTTGCATTTCATACTAAATTTGTCTATAACATTATAAATTTCACACCCCTACATTTCTGTTATAACATCATCGTCATCATAAAAAATGTCATTTTCGTCTCCTCGTTTTGCAAGTGAAATGGGCATTTCCAAATATAAACGGAGGAGAGAACTTGCTGGTCATTTCCCTAGGTGGTTTTGGGGGGCTTGCCTCAAGGCTGAGGCGTAAGCGTGTGAGGGGACACATCTCTGTGGGTTGCCAGGGTTCTCATGACTTCTGTGCTCCCTGGTTGGTTTTTCTTTCACTGAACCTGAAGGAACCTGAGAGGAGAGGTGGTTTCTAGGCTGCCTTCTGCAGTGTGGTTTCCAGGCTGCCCTCTGCAGTGTGGTTTCCAGGCTGCCCTCTGCAGGTTTCCAGGCTGCCCTTTGCAGTGTTTACTGTTTAGCGTTCCTAACTACTCTCACAAGGCCTCTAACAGAGGGAAGCTGACTCACTCAAGAGTGTGTGTGTGTGTGTAGAGTCCCACAGGCCTAAGATACAGAATGAACCGAGCTGGGGAGAAGGGAGGTGGGGAGGGGCTTGTAGCTAGTGCTCCCCTCAGAGGGGAAAGGATGTGTGCAGAAAGGGTCACCAGGATCACACATTTCTCTGAAGACCAGGGTTTCTAGTAACCATATGAACTCCTACCCCAGGAAGCAGAATCTGTGAGCAAGACAAAGAAACTACTGGCCACATCTCAGACAGGGTGAAGGACTGGGAGAATTGGCCCTAAGCGAAATTAACATTTTCCTCAATGTTGTAATTCAATGATAGCCTTCTAAAAAGATTCATAAGCCTTGAGTCAATGTCTGAAAAGTGAGAGTGACACTGGGAACCCTCTTGCCAGTTGGAGAGGAATCTAGGCAAGAACCGAACCAGCGCCAGCCTTGTCAGTGGCTGGAAAAAAAAACCTTTTCTCTGTCTGGACAGTTCCAAGCCAGCGTGGTTGGCGGGTGTCTTGAAGGGACTGTGGCTTTGATAAAGCTAAAGGACAGGAAGATGGAGGAGTTTGTGTCAACAGGGTAACAGCAGTTATTTATAATTCTCAACTGTTCTGTTTCAGTCCTGGCTTCCCTCGGTTGTCATGAGCTGTCTTCCGTTGCACCTGTTTCTCTTTCCCCTCCCTCCCTCCCTCCCTCCCTCCCTCCCTCCCTCCCTCCCTTCCTCTCTCTCTCTTCCCCCTCCCTCTCTCTCCCCCTTGCTCTCATCCTCATCTCACGGCTCCCCTCTCATCTCTACTCCTCCCCTTCTCCTTCCAGTTCCTTCTGCGTATGCATGCTAAGGCTGATGCTGGCTAAGCTGGTCCTTGAACTCGCAGAGACCCACCTGCCTCTGTCGCCTGAGTGTTGGAAATTAAAGGCAACAAGCCACCATATCTGCTCTCTTTCTGCTGCTCGGTGATAGCTCCCTGTAGCTTTAATTAACCTTTAAACTCCATGTGTCCTCGCGGTACGTGTGAGGTTCACGTTTCAAAGCCAGGGAAGGATTGAGAGTCAGCAGGCTGAAGAAGCTGTGAGGAGCTGGAGACAGGCACGACATCCTTCAGCGGCCATCACGGGCCCGAGGCACATGCTGGGACACGCGGGCTGCACTCAGGAAGGCAAAGACACATGTAGACCAGGACCAAGGTGCACGAAGGCAAGCACACAGGCCTGCAGATGGGCACACAGACAGGCTGGTGAAGGCCCAGGCAAACGCCCTTGCCCTCAATGCCATATATATATATATATATATATATATATATAAAATTTTGTTTTGTTTTGTTTTGTTTTGTTTTAAGACAGGGTTTCTCTGTGTAGCCTTGGCCATCCTGGACTCACTTTGTAGACCATGCTGGCCTCGAACTCACAGCGATCCACCTGCCTCTGCCTCCCAAGTGCTGGGATTAAAGGCGTGCGCCACCACGCCCGGCTCTCAATGCCTCAATGCCATATTCTTATAAAACCCCTACGAATGTGGCATTTTGCCAAAAGTAGCTAAAGAACAGATTGCATCACTGTTTACTTTTTGGGTTCTCGGATCATCTCGTGCCTACTGTCATTGTGCTGACTCAGACCCCTGGAGAGTCACCGACCTCGGCCATCTGGGACCCTGCCAGGTACCTGTATCGTGCTTGTTGCTTAAGTATAAACTGGCCCATGCTTTGTTTTCTAACTTTACTGAGGATGTAAATAAAGTACCCAAGTGGTTTTTACTGCATTATATTATTGCTGTCTGCTTTTCTTTCTTCTCCCACCCCATCTTTCTATTAGTTCATTGTATGTGGGTCTTCCCTCATAAAACCTCACTCATACCCCATTCTCTTACCTGAAATCATCTAATGGAGTAAGTTAAAAATAACTAAAGAGCTGGGCGTAGTGGTATATTCCTTAAATCCTCGTACTTGGGAGGCAGAGGCAGGTGGATCCCTGTGAGTTTGAGGCCAGCCTGGTCTACACGGAGAGTTCCAGGAAAACCACGGCCACATAAAGAGACTCTGTCTCAAAAATAAATAAATAAAATAAAATAAAGGAAAAATGTAAACAAACATATAAAAAACAGTCCTGTTCTCCCAGGAGGAAGTATCCTCGCCACCTGTCTTCCTCCCTTTCAGATGGTGTTTTCAACAAGTAAAGGTCTTTGCCTGATGGCCTAAGTTTGATCTCTGAGACACACGTGGCAGAGGAGAGACACCACCTCTGCAGGTTGTCCACTGGCTTCCACGGGGCACTGTGGGATGTGTACTCCTGCAACCCCGCCCCCATAAGTAAATAAAACGTAATTTAAAAAATCTAAGTTCTAAAGAGGGGCAACTGTACCACTCTCCCTTAAAATTGTGGTGTTACCAAGGACGTGAAGGAGGGGCTTGAAGCTGATCGTGATTCGGTCCTACCCGCAGGCCTGCTCACTTCCGGTTAGCCACCCCACAGTACTGTTCTCAATACCCTGCTCACTTCCGGTTAGCCACCCCACAGCCCAGTTCCCAATAACCTGCTCACTTCCGGTTAGCCACCCCACAGCACCGGTCCCAATAGCCTGCTCACTTCCGGTTAGCCACCCACGGCACCGTTCCCAATAGCCAAGGTATGGACTCATCCTCAGGTGTCCTTTTACAGAGGAAAAGATGAAGACACTGTGATATATCCACACAATGAAGCTTTACTCAGCCACGAGGGAGACTTAGACACCATCCACAGGAAACGAATGGAACCGGAGACGACACAAAGGAGCGTGAGCCAGGCCCAGAAGACAAATAGTTAAAGGTTTGCTTTCCTACGTGCAACCTGCACGCACACACACACACACACACATAGGGTACGGAACTAGAAATGGAACCGTATTGGAAGAGGAAAGGAACTTTCAGGAAGCGGGTGGGAGAGACAGGGGAAGGTGATAAAGGAATGAATATGATCAATGTACTTGAACAGGAATGCCATTGTGAGGCATGCTATATGTGATGATACGTGCCAATAAATAAAGAACCTAATGTTATCTTTTAGTCTCCACAATGGCTACTTATATCAACCTATGTATTTAACCTAATAGCTTCCCAGCTTCTAGATAAGATTCTTGCAGTGTGCTGACACACTGTGCTAACTACAAACTAGGACTGTGCTAACAAGGGCTGGGGAGGTGGCTTGGTGGGTGAAGTGCTTGACCTGTAAGTGGGGACCTGAGTTTAGTCACCCAGAAGCTATGTAAGAAAAGCCCAGGATGGTGTGGGAGGTGGAGACAGGAGCGTCTCTGCTGCTCACTGAACAGACCGTCCAGCCGAGTCGGCGAGCTCCAAGTTCAGTGAGGGAACCATGTCTCAAACAAAACAAAACAAAAGCAAAAACAAAAATAAAAACAAACCTCAAAACGGGTGAAGAGTGCTTGAGGAAGACACACCTGAGACTGACCTCTGCGACTCCTATAAATTTACATATGTGTGCATATATGTGTTCTCTCTCTCTCAGACACACACACACACACACACACACACACACACACACACACACACACACAAAGTGAGGCATGGAAGCCTAGGAAACAGTTTAGTAAACTAAGACTTGACTTGGTTTGGGTGATACACAGACCTGCCCTTCTAGAACCTAACATGCTCTGCAGCCTAGGAGCCACACCCGCATGCACCGTGCACACACCCGAACACCTAGCAACACCGTAGCAACCAGACCCTCCCCACCTGCCTCAGGTTGCCCACACAAACTCCTCTCCAAACAATGGGATGATGTCTCTTCCCTTTAACAGCCGTCAAACAGACATTTTCTATCCGAATGCACTCCAGTTGTACCTGGGTACAAGGACGGGAGGACCAGTGTGGCCTGAACTAACTTTAGGTCCACGTGCAATAGGGCAAGCCATGCCCTCTGAGTGAAGAGGGGCAGGGTCTCCTGTTCACAATCTTATACCTATGCATGTTTGGGTTTCCATGTGATTGAAAACTCAGGTGCACCGTGGAAAGAGACATGTGCAAGAGGAGAAACGGTTATGTAATTCAAACCTGTCAATCAAAAAGAGAACCGTCCAGGTGTGCCTTTTAGTAACAGCTCCTTTGCTCTTTCTCGACCCCATGAAAGATGCCCCAGGTGTGAACCTGGGACCCTTGAGTGCTCTCTTACTCCTATAGCCTGCTGTCACTCTTATTAGCAGATTTCTGATCCATCCTATCATCTTGGGTTTGAGTACTTTTCTGTCTACTTTGCAGTCTCCAGGTGCTTGTTTCAGTTCTGAAGATGATGTCAAGAACCCAGAAATACCTGGCCAAGACACGGATCCCTGATAACACAACAGCACAATAATACACTGGGGCTGGAGGGATGGCTCAGCAGCAACAAGCACTTCCTGTTCTTCTGGAGGATCCAGGTTCAGTTTCCAGAGCCCATCACTGTGGTCTGCAAATCCATCTCTAGGGCCTCTAATACCGTTTCTCACCTCCATGAGCACCAGGCACCTGTGTGGTGAGTGCATAGACACAGATGCAGGCAAAACACTCAAACCCATAAGAAAAAACAAGCGTAATGAAAGAATAGACGTCCAAACCCTGCAGAAGAAATCACCATCTGAAGACCCCGCCTGTCAGTGGCCTTTTCTCTGTTACTACAGAGGTTCATATTGTTGGGTAGGATGGCATATGCATCTAATCCCAGCACTCGGGAGGTGGAGGCAAGTGTATCTCTGTGAGTTCAAGGCCAGCTCAGACTTCATAGCAATTTCCTGATGAGTTAGGGTTGCACAGTGAGATCCTGTCTGAAAAATTTAAAGGCTCACATAGCTTCTTCCATGGTGGAACACACCATCCAGTATATCTGTGTTCCTAGGCCAGGTCACTCATATTCTTGTCAATAATTAGGTATTTTATTACTTTATTAAAGCAGAGTTGTTTATGTTGGCATTTTTATTTTATTTTTATTTTTTGAGATGGGGTGTCTGTGTGTAGCCCTAGCTGTCCTGGGACTTGTAAAGACCAGACTGGCCTCCAAGTCACAGAGATCCTTCTGACTCCACATGCAGAGGTAACTAAAGGTGTGTGCCACCGTGCTCAGCAACAGTAGGGCTCTGTATGAGCCTTGTGTCTCGCAAATCCGATCCACAGACGGAAACTGAGCACGAGGCCTAGAGAGGTGCACAGATGTTTTACAGAGCCCAGCCCTCCCCACAAAGGAAGGGATTTTCCTTCTGCTCAGCTCTGGGAAGCTCAGTAACTGTGCTGATATAGATAAGAGCTCATACCCTGACTTGATTGTGGAGGGAAGCAAGTGGAAGGGAAGGGCCTACCTGTTGGTACTCTACAGGCCACAGGACACAGAGTATTCTACAGCCTTGAATGCATTTTATAATACCATCTCCAATTCTAGCATTACCCCTCAGGCATCACTTCTTGCTTGTGGGGCAACCAGTCCTGAGCCAACCACTGCGTCCTCCTTCCCTGACAATTTTCCCCGTCATATACAGTCTTGTCCCCTTTTATGTTGCCTTTGCTGGTTCAGTGTCGACACCTTCTTTTGTTAGGGTGTTTTTGTAGCAGGTTTAAGTGTTTAAGAAGGATGGGGATGGAATGGGTCACACGTGGTTAGGGTTAGCTGTTGACTCTGTTTCTTAGCAATTAAACTTTATTATGTAACCCAACTAGCTTATAGAAGAAGGAAAGAGGTTAAAGGGACAAAAGAGTGAACCTTCCGGTAGCCGTACCACGGGACAGATCCTTAGATGTCTCTCTGGCCGGCGTCCTGATCCAGCTTGTCCGCTGCCTCCGCACACTCTCCCTGCAGCCGACTTTGTTATTTTCTCTTTCCCAACTCCTTCAGTCACGTGGGAAGGACCGGCTCCTTCTCCCGGTGAGGGTCCATTAGAAAGACAATAGTCCAGGTGGGGTTCCCAGGTCTGCTTCCTGAATTCCAGACCCAGGATGGCTCCACTCAGTCTGTCACAAGGTATTCATGTGGTACCCCAAGGGTGAAGCCCGCCAAGAGTGCTCCCACCTGTGACAAAGCTTACTCCTTCCCACACATCCCCCTTCTCTTTAAAAAAATTAAGAACTATAAACACACATATACATATATACATAATCATCAGATATCAAGTACATAACCAAGTCCTTTTATACTTGTTAACCTGAGAAAAAATATTCCACTATCCTACCAAAGAGAGTCTTTCTTTTTTTATGAGAAATTGTAATTATCCATCTATAAATGTGTTTTTAATTCTTAAACTAAAGCTTTTAGTAACACCATGGCTATCTAGTCTTCAATCCCATCAGAGACCCAAGAAGGAAAATCTATCTAATAAAGACGTGCTGGCAGGCAACTTTTAAGTTGCATAGGACAGAGAGAGCAGACCACCTGGATAGTTACCGAAGTCTCTCCTTCATTGGGGCAATCAGTCTTCAGCCTTATCGGCCCAAAACATCCAACAAACTGCTTTTTGAAGCAGGAAATTCTGACGGTCTGGTCCATCTAGTCTCTTCAAAGCTGGACAGTCAACTTTCCAGTATCACTGTTGATCATTGCAGCCAGTCAGCCTGTCATCAGCAGTAGAGATAAGAGCATTTTTTCTGTTCAGTGATCATTTTGTCACCTGCTGTCTCTTGAAGCCTCCATCTTCAGTGATTGCAAATGGAGAAGCGGCCAGGAGTGGATGTCTCTCTCTGTCAGGAAGCCCTCATCCTTAAATGCCATATTCTCTGGATCTCTGAAGAGTTTGAAAACCAACTCTATCTATTCCTACAGTTAGCTACTATTCCTTTGGAGACATATACAAGAATTAAACAAACCTGTTCTATGACAAGTAAGTTAGTATCTAGTAGGATTTCTCGTAACTAAATATCAACTTTTATCCCCAATCTTTCTGAACAGTTTTTCCTAAGACATTAGTGGTACATAATAATACATTAAATAAACATTGAATAAATGAACTTAAGTTCTCTAACATACAATATATAATCTTTGTCAACATATAACATAACAAACGTAAGGCAAAAATAAATGACAATATACAATTTAAATTTTATAAATGAAGCAAAAGTTGAAGTCTTAAATTTCCATCAATCAAAAGTCTTAAGTTTTCTTTAATCTACAATACCAATGTAAGATTTTTGAAGTTAGTAGATTCAATAATCTACTTTAAGTCTACAATCATGTGTCCTCCCTTCCTTCCCCCCTTTCCCTTAATATTAAAAGGGATAGAAAGTAAGAGAGAAAGAAAGATAGAAGAAAGAAACTTCCAAATGAACGTTTATTAATTATAACTAACCCCGTTAGGCAAAGATGAGTATTAGTAACCCACCAAAAACACCTATTCCACCTATTGGGAATGGGGGCGTCGTGTTCTCAAAATTACTTTATGTTGTTTCGGAGAAAACTCTTTTTCGGGTACCCTAGAAAAATAATATATTGGCCAAGTGTTGGAAAAGCTAGGTGTTTTTGTCCAGTCCTTTTGGGATCGATCCTTTTGGCTAGCTGATTTATTGTTAATATACACGTAAATTTGGGAAGAAGCAGTAGTGCCAGTGGCAGAAGTTCGATCTTTATAATTGTCCTGTTTTTTGCTCTGAAAGTAAGCAGACTTTTGAAATCATTAATACGGATGTTAGTACATGTATAATTTTTCAAGGAAACATCAGTTGAGGCACCTTGCTCAAGATGCCAGAGGCATGCTTTTGAGGTTAAATCACCACACGCTGCCTGTTTTGTCTACAGCCTTGTCCTGTTTTTTGTAAATACAGGGCTCTACTTGCATATACACCAACAGGACAGAAGAGGGCATTAGTTCTCCAAGCTGTAAGAAACAATGTCAAGTTGTTAAGGACCAGGTAGCTCTTAAGACTCACTTGTTATACAGTCAGATCTAATCTTTATAAGTTTAGTTGGTAGCCATATTTTTTCATTTCCCGTGGAAACATACGCATACCCACGACCCCATTTCAAAACTACTGCAGGTTTTCATTTCATACTTGACAAGTCCTTGTTTATATTGGTTGTCCCTACTCTTTAGTTTTTTCTATCACCTAATGTCTCTCCGCAGCTGACGTCCCTTCATCATTCACATTAAGAAAATTTAGAGTCAACAAAGCATTATTTAATCGGTCCCGGGGTGTCTTTACCCTTCCCTTTTGTTTAATAAGCATTTTTTTAAGGTACGATTATCTCTTTCCACAACTGTTGTCCTGTGGGGTTGTGAGGTATACCAGTAACATGTTTTATATTTAATACATAAAGAAGTTTTCATCTTAAGGACACATATGCAGGAGCATTGTCAGTCTTAATTTGTGCAGGTATTTCCATAAATGCCATTATTTTCAGCAAATGAGTAATCACACAGTCAGCCCTTTCAGAACTTAAGGCAGTTGCCCACTGAAAACCTGAATATGTATCAATGGTATGATGCACATACCTCATTTTCCCAAATTCTGTAAAATGAAACACATCCATCTGTCAAATTTTGTTCCTTTTGTTACCTCTAGGGTTAATTCCCGCAGGTTAAGGTAGTTGACTATATAAGGAACATGTAGGACACTTATTAATTATTTTCTGGCTTGTTGCCAAGTGATAGAGAATCTTTTTTTTAACCCCTTACCATTGACATGATGTTTTTCATGAAATTTTGAGGCTTTGAATACATTACCTATTAATATTTGTCGATCTCTTTATTTCCTTGTGCAATGGGCCTGGTAAACCTGTATGGGATCGAATATGAGAAATATACAAGGGATAATTTTTGCTTCTCATGACCTATTGTAGTTCTATAAATAAGGTAGTCAATTTTGTGTTATCAGGAGTAAATTTAGCAGTTTCTATATGTAAAACAACTCTTTCAGCATATTGAGAGTCAGTAATTATTTTAAAAGATTCAGGAAAATCTAACAATACCATAAGGATTGCATATAATTCTGATTTTTGAACTGAGGTAAATGGGCTTTTAATCACCTTGGTCATTTTTTTCAGACTTATAACCAACCATACCTGATTATTTGCATCAGTGAAAAAGGTGGGTGCCCCTGAGATTGGTGACCTCTTTACAATACGTGGAAGGATCCAATTAGTTCTTTTTATAAACTGTATACGTTTGCTTTTTGGGTATCTATTGTTAATGTCTCCCAAATAGTTGCTACAAATTTTTTGCCAATCTTCATTAATTATCCATAAAGACATAATCTCAGAATCAGTAAGAGGCACTACAATTTTCGTCGGGTCCATCCCTGACAGTTGGCGCAATCTTATTCTTTCTTTTGTAATCAATTCAGAAATTTTCTCTATGTATGTTTTTAATTTTTTGTTCTGTTTATTTGCCAGAAATATCTATTTTATGATCTTGTCTTCTCTTTGTATAAAGAAGCCCAGTTGGAGAATGTTTCGAAGGCAAAAATAACCAGAATGCAACCAAGTTCAGGATCGATTCTATCACATATGCCTTTGGAAGTTTTTGCTCCACCAGAATTAACTCCTTTTCTGCCTCAGCAGTCAGACATCTAGGACTGTTTAAATCCGAATCCCTTGTAAAGTTTGGAACAAGTTACTTAGCTCATAGGTAGCTAACCCAATTGTAGGCCTTAACCAGTTAATATCTCCCAATAATCTTTGAAAGTCATTAAGAGTTTGTAATTGATCTATACGGATCTGTACCTTTTGTGGTCGAATTTTTTGTTCACTTATTTTATAGCCTAAATAGGTAATTGAATTTTTTCTTTGTATTTTTTCCACAGCAATCTGTAATCTCCAGCATGGTAGAATTTTTTGTGCTTTCTGAAACATTTTTTTTACAACACTAGGATCAGAATCAGCTAGCAGAATATCATCCATGTAATGGTATATGATAGATTGAGGAAACTGCTTACGAATTATTTCTAAAGGTTGTTGCACAAAATATTGGCATAAAGTTGGGCTATTTAACATTCCTGTGGAAGTACCTTCCAATGATATCTCTTCATTGGAGAATTACTGTTCAGAGTAGGTACTGAGAAAGCAAACCTTTCCTGTCTTTCTCATGTAAAGGTATGGTGAAAAAACAATCTTTTAAATCAATTGTAATTATATGCCAAGACCTAGGTAGCAAGGAAGGCAAAGGAATTTCAGGTTGAAGTGAACCCATGGGTTGAATCACCTTGTTTATGGCCCTCAAATCTGTTATCATTTTCCATCCACCTGATTTCTTTCTTACCACAAACACAGGGGAATTCCAGGGACTGCATGATTCTTCGATGTGTTGAGCCTCCAGCTGCTCTTTCACTAGACCTTGAAGCACCTGTAACTTTTCTTTTGTTAAGGGCCACTGCTCCTGCCATACAGGTCTGTTTGAAATCCATTTTAGGGGCAAGGTGTTTGGTATCTCAGCAGTGGCCCCTCTTAAAAAATTTGACACTCTAAACCTGAAGAGTTCTGAGGTTGGAAAATGGGCATAGCTTGTGGTCGTCCCTGATCACTTACATGAATCTCTTCCCCAGAAGCGTGTGCTAGTTCACCCATAGTTTCAACTTTGTTTATCTCGGTATTTGCAGGAATAGTAATCTGAGTACCCCATTGCTGTAAGAGGTCTCTTCCCCATAGATTTATGGGAATGTCAGCCACATAGGGTTTCAGCCTCCCTATCTGCCCGTCTGGTCCCACACACTCAAGCCACTGTACACTTTGTTTTATTTGAGATAGCTTACCAATTCCTACAATTTCTGTATAAACCTTTTTAAGTGGCCAATTTTAGTTCAAGACTTCTGGCAAATGATGGAGACATCGGCTCTGCTGTCTACCAAGCCTTTTATTTTAACACCATTTAATTGTACAATTAACTTAGGTCTCTGATCATTAATTACTGTTTACCAGAACACCCGGGTCCCTGTGCTTCTGAATGCACCAGTCCTTTCCACTGGAGCGGCTTTGCCCTTAATGTAAGGAAACAGTAGGAGTTGAGCAATTCTATCCCCGGCATTGATTTTCATCTCCTTTTTCACACATGCCATGATTTTTATTTCTTCTTTAGAATCTCTGTCTATAATACCGGGATGCACAATAAAACCATGAGAAGTCAGCCCACTTCTTCCAGAACCATTCCTACTGTGCCTGAAGGCAAAGGTCCGAAAACACCAGTATTTAATTTGTAACATTCAACCTGGGGAGATAGGGTAAGAGACATATTTGAAGCCAGATTCAAGGCTGCACTGCCTTCAGTAGCATGCATTAGATCACTAACACTCAGTTCCCGTTTTCCTGCGGGTTTGTCACTTCCTGACTGGCCAAAGGAATTTGGCTGGCATTGCTTATGGGGGCCCGAGCCGATGGCCCCCTCCTGCCGTTTCCCGTCGGCAAGATATTGCCTTGCACATCTCTCTTAGATTGACAATCCCGAGACCAATGTTTCCCTTTTCCACAGGGACTACAGTACCCTGGGAGTCTTGGCAACCTCATTACCATCATAACCAGAACTCCTTGTTTCTCTCCTATGAGTTACGTTTTCTCCTGGGTTATTGCGCCTTTATCTCTACAGTTTCTTTGCACATGACCAATTTTACCACAATTGAAGCACCTGAGTATTAGGATATCTGGGCTCTCTGGCTAAAGCTTGTCCCACAATATTATTTTGATACTCCTGAGAGTTGATATTAACTGTCTCCTTTACCCAGTCATCTAGTGGAGCGCCTCTTTCCTTTAATGGTCTAAGCACCCTCTTACAGTCAGTATTTGCATTCTCATAAGCCATGATAAGTTTTAATGCCTGTTTGTTGTCAGAATCTGGCATCACCTTATCCATAGCAGATCCTAACCTCTGTAAGAATTCTGTAAAGGGCTCCAAGGGTCCTTGGAACACTTTAGTAAAGGGAATAGTTGTTTTCCCAGGTTCCTCTACCAGCTCCCAAGCTCTCAAGGCTGCCTTACGACATTGTTCAATCACCCTATCTTCAGCTTGAATTTGTTTTCTAATGTTAGTATATTGTCCTTCACCAAGCAATTGATCTCTATTAATATTTATTTCCTGTGTCGTATTTTCCTGTTCTATTTTTATAGCCTCTGTTCGCCACCATGATAACCACTGTAATTGTTGTACTGTTTCCAATACCGCTGAAACTAAATTTTTCCAATCTTGGGGAACAAGTCTATTTTGTGTGGCCCAGCTATTTAACATTTGTTTAACGAATGTAGAGTGTATACCATATTTGACGACGGATTCCTTAAAATGTTTTAAATCTATCATGTCTACAGGACGCCAGGCTATTTCATCATAACCCTCAGCACCATTTTGCTCAGGCACATGTCTTACAGTGACTGGAAAAGCTGAAGGTGTCTGGGCTACTGTGGAGGTATCCTCCACTGGGACATTTACTTCCAAAGACCTTTTGGTCGGTTTGGCTTCCTTTGTCTCTGGTTTCTGACCTTCTCCATCCTTTTTAACCACAGGTGCCTTCTGCTTTTCCAGCCCTTCCAGTCTTTTAGGTATTTTGCCCGTTTGTTCAGTCAAATCAGTAATTCTTTCCAAAAGGATAGAGCTTATTGACTCTTCTGGTTTTTTTCTGGCTTTCCGGTCTATTTCCTGTCCTTCATCACGACCAATTACCAAAAATTCTTTCTGCTTTCCCATCCCTTCATTTTCTTTCCTCAGCCTTTCGATCTGTCCAGTCAAATCTGCAATCTTTTCCAAAAGGCTAGAACTTACTGCCCCTTCCGGCTTTTCTATGTCATTAGCCTTTCTTCTAATCCTTCTAAACATGAAATATTGTAATAAAAGGACAATGAAAAAAACAGAGAATTCCCTCTAAGTATAATGCAGGAAAAAGTTTTGCAACAGCAGTTGCAACTTTGTGATACCCTGAAACAGCATTTCTATACCTTCGAATACTGACTCTTCCTCCATACCCTTAGGGACTGTGGAACCCATCGGGCCCCACGTTGGGCACCAGATGTTGACTCTGTTTCTTAGCAATTAAACTTTATTATGCAACCCAACTAGCTTATACAAGAAGGAATATGGTTAAAGGGACAAAAGAGTGAACCTTCCGGTAGCTGTTCCATGGAACGGATCCTTAGGTGTCTCTCTGGCCGGCGTCCTGATCCAGCTTGTCCGCCGCCCCCGCACGCTCTCCCTGCAGCCGACTTTGTTATTCTCTCTTTCCCCAACTCCTTCAGTCACGTGGGAAGGACCGGCTCCTTCTCCCGGTGAGGGTCCATTAGAAAGACAATAGTCAAGTTGGGTTTCCCAGGTCTGCCTCCTGAATTCCAGACCCAGGATAGCTCCACTCAGTCTGTCACAAGGTATTCATGGGGTGCCCCAAGGGTAAAGCCCGCCAAGACTGCTCCCTCCTGTGACAAAGCTTACTCCTTGCCACAGTGATGGATGTTTTCAGTCAAATAACGGCACTGGCTCACTGGTGAAGGTGTACGGCTATTGGCCAGGAATAGGATCTCAGCTGGAAGTAATTCCCTGTGTGAAATGTCTAAGGACCCAGTGGCCCTCAACAGAGAAACCTTACAGACTCAAGAAACTATATGGGCTTATTTCATGTGTTGCTTGTTGTATTCGATACTTTCCTGTTGCTGAGATACAACACCATGACAAAAAGGAACTTGGAGAGCCAGGCAGTGGTGGCACATGTCTTAAACCCAGATATCCTACTGCTTCTGCTGAAATTAGAGGCCATCTTGGTCTACAGAGAGAGCTCCAGGACAGCCAGGGCTACACACAAAAACCATCTAACAACAAACAAAGAAACAAACAAAACCCTTGGGGAAGAGAGTTGTCAGGCAGTGGGTTCAGAAGGATAGGCTTCACAGTGGGAATGGCAAAGCGACAGCAGGGCAGCAGAAACAGGAAACTGGCTGACCACATCATCATCCACATACAAAAGGAAGGGAGGAGAAAAAGAGAAAGAGTGGAGACACAAGAGAGAGAGAGAGAGAGAGAGAGAGAGAGAGAGAGAGAGAGAGAGAGAGAACCGGAAGTGGAATTAGGGTGTAATAATCTCAACGCTGGCTCTCAGTGAAGTACTTCCTCTAGCCAGGAACCTTGGGAGGAAGGCTTCATAACTTTCCCCAACAGCACTGCCATCTTGGGTCCAAGTGTTTAAATCCACCAGCCTTAGGGGAACAGTCTCACTCAAACCCCACAATTGTGTTCAGGTGGTCCCACCTTATGGAAGCCAACGGAATGCTGAGAGAGGCACAGGGTGTCCCCAGTGGCAAAGAACCCCAACACAGTCTTAAGTACAACCTCGTTACTTCTTATAATGTATTTATTCCATACTATGCATATGAATGTCTTGTCTGTATGCACATGTGTGCCCGTGGAAGTCAGAAGGCAGCTTCTGATTCCCTGGAGCTAGAGTTACGAGGGCATGTCAGCCACCATGTGGGTTCCAGAGCTGAGCACTGGTCCTCTACAAGAGCAAGATCATCCAGGCCTCTTGGCTGAAGAGTCATCTCTCCAGCCTTCTCATTCGGTATTTACTGATGTCTCATCTAGTCTAACATTATCTCATGGTACAGGAAGAGCCTAAGAAGTGTCTGGAGTCTATGTGAGAACCACAGCGGTAAAGAGAGGTTGTTTCTTATGACAGAAACTGTGGTTAAAGAAGGCAAATAGCTGCCATAAGACAGTAAGTAGACACAAAAAACAGGCAGCCTTTGCTTCCCTTCTCTCTCTCTGTCTCTCTCTCTCTGTCTTCCTCCCTTCCTTTTCTCTTTCTTTTTTTCTTGAGGCAGGATCTCTCTACATAACCTTGGCTGTCTTGGAACTCACTCTGTAGACCAGGCTGGCCTCAAACTCACAGAGATCCACCTGCCTCTACCTTCTGAGTTCTGGTTCTAAAAGCATGTACCACTATACTTGGGTCTAGCATTTATTTTGAAGAGCTTGTATTTTTATTTAAGAAGAGCATAACATCCTTGTACAATCATATCCTTTGTTGTAATTCTAAAATCATGAAATCTACAGCTCTAAAAATCATTAAATATTTTTATTACAGTTATAGGAAGAGCAGATGTGCTCCAACACAATGTTTCTTGTGCAAAACAAAACAAAATTAAAAAAAAAATTTCAAGATCTAATTCTGCAGAGGAAGTGAAGCTTGTCCACTGGGGTCCTCGTAGCCTTTGGGACTTCCTTACATCGAGAGCCATTGCTGACTCTAGGGACCCACTTCCAACAGACCCAGAAACTATTTGTGCCTTTGCAGTGCAGATAATCCCTATCAGGAGGGGTCTCAGTTCAGAGCACAATACATTAAGCACATCCCTGCCAGCCTCCTTCGCTCACTGAAGCTGGACGCTGGAAGCATGAGCAGAGCACAGAAGAAAAAGACAGCCCGCAGGTCAGAGGGAAAGGCCAGAGCTAAAAGTACAACACCAGAGTTGGTTTTAGGATTTTTTTCCCCCTCTGACTTAAGTTTAACTCAGCCTGAAAGCGTGACCTAGACGTTAGCATAAGCAGAGAGTGTCTAGTAGAAGCCCCGTAATAACTCTCATTCAGAAATCTTCCATCACAATGGCCTGGCACTAATCAAGAAATTTCTATTTAGAGGAGCTGAGGTCCCTAGAGGATAGGGTGAACCCCCATAGCATCCCCCTGCTGTTGGGGGAAATCGTAGAATGGGATAAACAAAACACTGGCTTTCTCTTACTGTAGGACCAGGAAAGAAGAGTTGCCAAAGATAGACAGTGGGGCGATTTCAGCTCGAGAAGGAAATTTGGAAGTTGTTTATGTCCCTCCAGAGTGCACAACATGGGGCCAATGCTGCTCCCGTGGACTGGCTCTGCGAACCAGGTGGATCCGTGGTAGGGAGAACTGAGCAGGCGGTGAACGGCTGGTTAAGGGAAACCAACCGCTGATGAACAACTAGTTAGAGTAACTAGCTGTTAAGGAGAAGTTGAGGAACAGAGGAAAAAGAAATACTAGACCCAGGCAAATGCAGTACAAACTGAAGGTTTTAAAGCCAGGAGAACTTTATTTTCTGTCTCTCTGTCTCTGTCTTGCTTGCTGTCTGACTTCTTGCTGTTCTCTTTGGGCCAACCCCAATATTTCATTTAAAGTGAAGTTCAGTTTTTTCATTACAGATTACACCATGATTTTTCTCATATTTAATAATCAATAGGGCATTCAAAAATCAGCAAAGAGAACAATCTAACAAGGAAATACAAAAAGTTCTGTATATCCTACAAAAAGCATACAGCAAAAATCAATCAATTTCCAAGCAATGGTCAATATAACCTGATTATTATTTCTTAAACAATACTTGGGAAAGTTTTCATAAATTTCCCCAGCTAAAGCCATTGTGTTTACAAGATTGTCATAGCAACATAGTTTGAGCTAAATGTTCTCCAATAAGAAAAAAAAAATCTTGACTTACTCCCTGTTCCAAACCAACAGGTGTGCTTCCAAGCCTAGGCTAATTGCCAAGGGGTCCCCTATTGTAAAATATCTGTAAAGCATGACATTCCAAGCACACTCTAAAGAAACATTTCTACAGGTAACAGTATCTAGCCAGGTACTGTTATACCAAGGTCTTGACTTCCTTTCATGCAGTTTCTGCTTGGGTGCTCACAGTCAGAGCAAAAAAACTCTATCATTGTCTCAAGCCTTTGGCCAGATGCCCTCTTTCAACATTCTTTGTGGAAAAAAGTTTTCCTGGTATGAATTTCTTTAAGGTTGATAAATAAAGGGAAAAGACAGTTTTAGGAGAAAAGGAAGATTTTTAGACAAAATCACACCTGGACCATATATAATATTTAAGTGCAGTGGTGATCAGCCAGAGATCTTTGGAACTTTGTCAAGCAAAGCCGCTACAATTTGTCCTCATGTCTGTGACAGCCAACACTCAAGAGTGTACACAGTCTCTTTTCTGTGGAAACAGTGCTGTCCAAATCCCACACTGGACACTTGGTGGTGAATACGTGTGAAGGACTTGAATAGTGTTGCAAGGCTTTGAAAACTGACCTGACAACTCAATAAAGGTCATTTAGAACTTAGAGTCTGAATTCAACTCTATCTATTGTGTGCTACAGCTAAAACATCAACCTCATCAGTAAGACTTAAGTAAGACTTGAAGGCCCATAGGATAAAATTTGAGATGGCTGGGATCAAGTCAGCTTATGAAAAACAAGAAAAGTCTCTAGTAGAAAAACATAAATGACAAAAATGCCAAGATTAGCCAAATACTGAAATATTTAAGAGAAAGTTAAAGTAAATGAAACAAAAGGAAAAAATAAAGAAAATTCCTGTAAAGAACTAGGTTTAGCTGGGTATGGTGGCAGTACGTACCTTTAATCCACTGGGGAACCAGAGGCAGGTGATGCTGTGGGAGTTTGAGGCCAGCCTGGTCTACTTAGTGAGTTTGGGACAGACAGGGCTACATAGTGAATCTTGCCTCAAAACTTTTTTTGTTTTTTTCAAAACTTCCCAATTTGGAGAAAAATACAAACATACCAATTTAAGAATCCCCAAATACATGGGTCTGGAATAAATGCAAAGAGCTTTTTACCCAGACCCATAATGACCAAAGTGATGGAAAACAGAGAAGCAGGAAAAGTTTTGAAAGCAACCAGAACAAAAAGTAACATATTCATGAGGCAGAATAAAAGCTCAGTGATGATAGACTCTCATGAGAAACCATGGCAACCGGAAGACAACGGAACAGCGCTTTTCAAATGCTGAAATAATTACCAAGACCGAATTCTGTAATTACTGAAATATTCCTCAGAATGACGGTAAAAGGAAGACATCTGAGAAAAATGAAGGAAAATGAAGAATCTGTCATTGGAAGACCTTGTCTGTGAAAACTGCTTAAGAGAGAAATAGCACCAGGAGGACTTAGAGCACAATGCAGGGAAGAACAGGACGGACCGAGTTAGAAAGCAATAGTGTGTAAGTGCTAGTCCAGTCCTGTAGCCTCTAGCCGGAAGAGCGAAAAGGTTTGGCCCGGCAAGCCTTCTCTCAAGTGAAAGAAATTCTGGATTATAAATGTCTGACGTGGAGCTGGAGAGATGGCCTAGAGGTCAAGAGCACTGGCCGCTCTTGGTGAGGACCCAGGTTCAGTCCCCCGCACCCACATGGCAGCTCACAATCCTTGTAAATCCACTTCCAGGGACCCCATGCACTGCCCTCTTCTGGCCTCTGTGGGCACCTGTATGTACATGGTGCATGTACAGGCAAGCAAGTAAGCACACATATACAGAATTTTTTAAAAAAAAAATCTGATTTAATTGCAGGTTACATGATAAGGTAAATCTGGTTCAAAATCCATGAAAGGTGCTCAGGGAGTTAAGCCTCCCTTTAATGGACAAGGCTTCCCCAGCCCCTCTAGGCCCTTCTTTGATCTGGCTACCCAATACAGGCTGGTGCCTGCAGGTGGGTGAGTTCTGCTGGCTCTTTGCTGACTGGGACTAGAAATCCCCATTCACGAATAGCCCGACGACAAACCTCCTCTGATTAGACCTGTACCAGGCTTGGCTTCACAAGGAACAGCCAGCCACCTCCCCCCTCCCCCACCTCTCCAACCCCCTCAACCCCCCAACCCCGCCCCACACACATACATCCCAGCGTGCTGTCTTCAAACCACATCTCAGGGAACATGTGTGTCTCGTGCTCTAGCACCGAGATATCTAAAAAAAAAATATTTTTTTATTTTTGACTATAAATCATGGAAGAAAGGCACAGATGAATTTCCAGGCTACAAAAGAGGCCCCTGGGGAATTTTGGTGCAAGTTCAGCTTGTCAGTCAAGAGCTCTGTTTCAGGTGGTGACTGTGGGAAGGAGTAAGCTTTGTCACAGGTGGGAGCAGTTTTGGCAGGCTTTACCCTTGGGGCACCCCATGAATACCTTGTGACAGACTGAGTGGAGCCATCCTGGGTCTGGAATTCAGGAAGCAGACCTGGGAACCCCACCTGGACTATTGTCTTTCTAATGGACCCTCACCGGGAGAAGGAGCCGGTCCTTCCCACGTGACTGAGGGAGTTGGGGAAGAGAGAATAACAAAGTCGGCTGCAGGGAGAGCGTGCGGGGGCAGCGGACAAGCTGGATCAGCACGCAGGCCAGAGAGACACCTAAGGATCCGTCCCGTGGAACGGCTACCGGAAGGTTCACTCTTTTGTCCCTTTAACCTTTTTCCTTCTTGTATAAGCTAGTTGGGTTGCATAATAAAGTTTAATTGCTAAGAAACAGAGTCAGCAGGTGACAAGCGTTAGCGTCATTCAGGTAGGTGGCATTTAAAAACTTCCTGCCTTGGGGAAACTGGGAGCAGCCTTTGAAACATTCGAAACACTCCGGACAAATATCTTTTTAGTAGATCTGGAAGTCTCAAAACAAGCTTCTTTAGTGGGAAGTCATTAGTTTCTGAATTCTTAAAACAAAACAAAACAAGACACCCAACAACAACATAATGAAAGACCCCCACTCAATTAGGTGGTCTATCAGTGGAGACCCTCCCAGAGACCAGCGAGACCAGACGATCGGCTGCAACAGCAAGAGGCTTTATTGGATACACAGGTACCCGGGGCGTCCAAGTCAACGCAGGACTGGCACGCCCTCGAGCTGGGGAATTGGTCTTTTACAGGGTCAGGAGAGCAAAAAGCGTGCGAGAAGCATAGTTACAGGGTTCTGATTGGGTGATTCAAATGAGGCTAGATTCATCCGGGTTCAAGTCCTGGTCATGGCTGTTTTTCGGTACCAGGAAATTGGGAGGGGGAGTGGGTGGTTATCTTGGGACATCAGGGGCCTTAGGCAATACCAGGTGGCCGACCACCCACAGATATCCTGTTTGGCAAAACATCTTGTTTTTCTCCCCTGCCCTGTCTTGCTTCACTGCCCCGTTCCCTCCCTCTTGGGGGAGGGGGGTTGAACCCTGCACTTGGTTCAGCCTTGCAAAATGGTGTTACTGCTGCTAAACTATTAATGGTGGTTTGGGGTCTTTCATTCCCCCATTTTCTTTTGTACTCGAATGGAATCTTTCATTCGATTAGGTGTTCTTCAGCCTGTTTTAATTGCTGATACTGTTGTGTGAGGACCAACGCTTGCACCACGGATATCCTGTCTTTTACAAATTGGACCAATCGGTTTAATATGCAAGGCCCGAAGAGCAGTATTAGGATGATGACTATGAGGGGTCCCATAATGGTGGAGATCAGGGTAGTGAGCCAGGGGGAGGAGGGTCACCCAGTCTCTAGTGCCAGTTGCAAGCGTTAATTTGGTTAAAGTCTCCTTAATGGTTCTATTCATTCGCTCTACCTGACCTGAACTTTGGGGCCTGTAGGCACAATGAAGCTTCCAATTAATCCCCAATAATGTGGCCACCTGCTGACTTACCTGGGAGATGAAGGTGGGCCCATTATCGGACCCCACAACCTGGGGCATACCGTACCTGGGGAAGATTTCTTCTAGGTCACAATCTTGGCAGTTTCATGTTTAGTGGGGTAGGCCTCTACCCATCCCGAAAAGGTCCACGAAGACTAGTAGGTATTTATACCCATACATGCCAGGTTTTATTTCTGTGAAGTCTACCTCCCAATGAGTCCCTGGCCGGTGTCCTCTCGGCCGCACTCCGGGGTTAGCCGTTGATTTGCTGAGGTTGACCATGGCGCAAGCTCGGCAGGAAGCTGTAGCATCTTGGAGCGCCTGTTTCTTACCTAGCAGGAACAACCCAGTCTCCTCTCTCTCCAGCAAAGTTTTCATCTTCTTAAATGAGTCATTTTATGAAGAAAGTCAATCAAGTAAGCTGTTTCCTTGCAGGGCACTGCCACTTATCACCCACCAGCCATCGCTTGCCCACAGGGAAAGCCCCCATTTTCTTTAGCATTTCTAAGTCTTTTTCAGTGTACACCCAATCTTCGCCCTCTAATGGCTCTTTGGCAATGGCTCTTCAGGAACTGCATGTTCGGCCAGGACTTGAATACCAGAGATAGGGGGCGTCAGTCCCATCGCCGCTGACCGGGTGGTTTGGTCAGCCATTCTATTTCCCTTTGCCTCAGGGCTATCTTCTGTCTGGTGTCCGGGGCAATGCATGATGCTGAGCTGTTGTGGGAGGAACAAGGCTCGTAGGAGGGGGCTAATATTTCTCCCTTGTTCTTAATTTCTTTCCCCTCTGATGTGAGGAGACCCCTCCGACGATATATCTCCCCGTGAATGTGGGCGGTGGCAAAGGCGTAGCGGCTGTCGGTGTAAACATTTAGCTTTTTACCTTTTGCCAGTTGGAGCGCTTTGGTCAAGGCAATAAGCTCGGCTCTCTGGGCTGAGGTACCTGGTGGGAGGGCGGTGGCCCAGATGACGTCTGCCGTTGTAGTGACTGCAGCTCCTGCTCTCCGTTCTCCATTTAAGACGAAGCTGCTCCCGTCCGTATACCAGGTATGGTCTGCCCCTGGAATGGGCTGATCAGTCAGATCGGGCCTGGTCCCGTGGGCCTCTGCAAGAATCTGAAGACAGTCATGTCCTTCTGGCTTCCCCGGAAGGGGAAGCAGAGAGGCCGGGTTTAAAGTCACAATGGGGCCGAACTGAATTCGATCTGTGTCCAGTAGCAGAGCCTGGTAGTGGGTCATTCGGGCATTTGAGAGCCACCTGTCTGGGGGCTGCTTAACCAGGGCCTCTACCGCATGAGGTGCCAAGATCGTGATTGGCTGTCCCATCGTGAGTTTACCTGAGTCTTTGACAAGGACGGCAATGGCTGCCACCATTCGTAGGCAAGGTGGCCAGCCCGAAGCAACAGGGTCTAACTTTTTCGATAGGTAGGCTATCGGCCGTTTCCAAGGCCCAAGCCGCTGGGTCAGCACTCCTTTAGCGAACCCTTTCTTTTCATCTACAAACAGCTCGAAGGGTTTGGTCAAATCCGGTAACCCAAGTGCGGGGGCCGACAACAAAGCCTTCTTTATGGTATCAAAGGCTTGTTGCTGCTCTTCAGTCCAGGCAAACAAAACTCCCTGCTTTGTCAGAGGGTATAAAGGGGCAGCCATCTCAGCGAACCCTGGGATCCAGAGGCGACAGAAGCCTGCGGTGCCTAGGAACTCCCGAAGCTGTCTGGGACTCTTGGGTGCAGGAATCTGGAGAATAGTCTGTTTTCTAGCCTCTGTCAGCCACCTCTGTCCATCTTTAATCTGGTACCCCAGGTAAGTCACTTGTTGCTGACAGATTTGGGCCTTTTTGGCGGAGGCTCGGTAACCCCGCTCGCCAAGAGTCTCTAACAAGGCGGCTGTTCCTTTTTGACAGCCTTGCTCAGTCTCTGAGGCTAGTAGTAAATCATCTACATACTGCAAGAGGATTAGTTCAGGGTATTGTACCCTGAAATCGACCAGGTCCCGATGCAATGCCTCATCAAACAAGGTAGGGCTATTTTTAAACCCCTGAGGGAGCCTAGTCCAGGTCAGTTGTCCCGAAATTTCCAGGTCAGCATCCCTCCATTCAAAGGCGAATATCAGCTGGCTCTCTGGGTGCAACCTCAAGCAGAAGAATGCATCTTTCAAATCCAACACCGTATACCAGAGGTGAGTGGGTGATAACCCGGTCAACAAGTTATAAGGATTAGGGACAGTCGGGTGTATGTCTTCTACCCGTTTATTAACCTCACGCAAGTCCTGCACTGGGCGGTAATCTCCAGTGCCCGGCTTCTTAACCGGGAGAAGAGGAGTATTCCAGGGGGACTGGCAGGGCACCAATATTCCTTGATCTAGAAGTCTCTTTATATGGGGTCTAATTCCCTGGTAGGCTTCCTGTGACATGGGGTATTGTTTGACTGAGACCGGAGAGGCAGTGGCCTTAAGTTGAATCACCAGAGGGGTCTGGCGCAGCGCCAGACCCATTCCTCCTGTCTCCGCCCATGTCAATGGGAACCTTTGGAGCCACTCATCTGAGGCTGGGGTCTGTCTGTCATTTTCATGGAGCCGGTATTCCTCCTCGAGATTCAGGACTAACACATGGAGGGGCCTCCCCTGAGGTCCGGTTACTCGAGCCCTGGGGCCATCAAAATAAATCTGTGCTTTTAACTTAGTCAGAAGATCCCTTCCTAATAACGGATAGGGGCAATCAGGAACATGTAGAAAAGAATGAGTCACCTTACCGGATGCCAAATTTACTTGCCGCTCTATTGTCCATCGATACCTCTTTCCTCCAGTGGCTCCCTGTACCCAGGCGCATTTGTTCGAGAGCGGGCCCGGTTGGGTGGTCAGGACCGAGTGCTGAGCCCCGGTGTCCACCAAAAAGGTGACGGGCTGCCCCCCCACGGTGAGGGTTATCCTGGGTTCAGGGGGGGCTCCTGACCCTGACTACCCTAGTCATCATTCAGGTTTAACAGGGAGGTCCGAGGTTCTGCCTGTCTACTCTTCGGGTTCTTGGGGCACTCTCGGGCCCAATGTCCTTTTTCCTTGCAATAGGCACATTGGTCTTTATCCAGACGGGGCCCCCGGCGTCTTCCCTGGTCCTGTCTGTCCTGTCGCTGCCCTGTCACTACGGTGGCCAAAATCTTACTGATCTCCCTATTCCTCTTCCTGTCTCTAGCATTCTCCCTCTCCTCTGATTCCTTTCTGAGCCTCTCATCTCTTTCTTCTGGAGTCTCTCTCTTATTGAAAATCTTCTCGGCTTCTTTCAGCAGGTCTTGCAGAGAACTTTCACGTAATCCTTCTAACCTTTCTAATTTCTTTCTAATGTCTGGAGCCGACTGCCAAATAAAGGACATGGCCAGGTTAGTGGCCTGAGTGGGGTCTTCCGGGTCATATGGGGTATAAACCCGGAAAGCCTCTTTTAGTCTTTCTAAAAAAGGCAGAGGGAGTCTCTTCTGACTTTTGTGTGACTAACTTAACCTGTGCCAAATTAGTAGGGCGCCTTGCTGCCCCATGGAGACCCGCCATAAGCAACTGGCGATAGAGTCGTAGGTGGTTCTTACCCTCCTCCGTGGCGAAGTCCCAATCCGGTCTTTCTAGGGGAAAAGCACTATTAATCTCATTCGGCAGTTGTGTAGGCTGTCCGTTCGCCCCCAACACATTTTTGCGGGCCTCTAAAATCACCCGCTGTTTCTCCTCTGTGGTCAGGAGCACCTGGAGGAGTTGCTGGCAGTCATCCCAAGTGGGCTGATGGGTCACTAAAATAGACTCAATTAAGGCTGTTAATTTGGAGGGATCTTTAGAAAATGAGGGGTTATTGTTTTCCTGGAGGGAGTCATAGGAGGGGGCAAAGGAGGGACGGATGGGCCGCCCGAGACAAAGGGTTTGACCCAGGGAGGAGGGTCCCTGGCCAGCTCTTCCCAAGTAATGATATATGGGACCTGGTCTGGGTGACCGTGGGGTCCCGGATCCATCACTTTGGATTTAACCTGCAAAATAAGGGGAAGATGAAAAGAGCCGTCCCGCGGCCAACCCACACCGAAGGTGGGCCATTCAGATGAACAGAAGGTTTCCCACTTTCCCTTTCGGACTTCCACCGAAAGGTTGTGGGCGATCGTCCGTACGTCCTTCCAATGGTCCAGAGTCAAACTCAAAGGTGTCGTCACAGTCTGTCCCATTGTCTCAGTCACACAAAGAACAATTAGAACACAGAAAATGACGAGAACGAAACTAAGACACACAAGCCGCGCGGCCCGACTGCGGCGCCAAAGCGAAAGTAAGAAACCAAGCGGAGACCTTGAGGAGGGTCTGGATCCCTCGTCTCCCAAGTGGAGAACGCTCGGCTCCAAAGAGCCCCGTGTCTCCTTACAAATGGGTCCCGAGGGACCCTTCCAAATGCCCTAGAGACGTCTCCCTAGGGCTGTGGAAGAGAAGTCCGAGCCCGTCAGCTCCTTCTAGCTTCCACCAAATACAAATCGACTCAGCTGAATCGTACAAGACACAAAACACTCTGACAGAAACAAAGACACTACACAGACACGGCCGGCACTCACCTCCCGAAGTTGGGTCGGTGGTCCCTGGGCGGGGGTCTCCGATCCCGGGCGAGCCCCCAAATGAAAGACCCCCACTCAATTAGGTGGTCTATCAGTGGAGACCCTCCCAGAGACCAGCGAGACCAGACGATCGGCTGCAACAGCAAGAGGCTTTATTGGATACACAGGTACCCGGGGCGTCCAAGTCAACGCAGGACTGGCGCGCCCTCGAGCTGGGGAATTGGTCTTTTATAGGGTCAGGAGAGCAAAAAGCGCGCGAGAAGCATAGTTACAGGGTTCTGATTGGGTGATTCAAATGAGGCTAGATTCATCCGGGTTCAAGTCCTGGTCATGGCTGTTTTTCGGTACCAGGAAATTGGGAGGGGGAGTGGGTGGTTATCTTGGGACATCAGGGGCCTTAGGCAATACCAGGTGGCCGACCACCCACAGATATCCTGTTTGGCAAAACATCTTGTTTTTCTCTCCTGCCCTGTCTTGCTTCACTGCCCCGTTCCCTCCCTCTTGGGGGAGGGGGGTTGAACCCTGCACTTGGTTCAGCCTTGCAAAATGGTGTTACTGCTGCTAAACTATTAATGGTGGTTTGGGGTCTTTCAATAAAAGGTAGCAGTTCGCTGACATCTTGGGCTCAGTAGTATATTCTGATTCACTTAAAAGGTCAGGAAAGCTGAGGCAGGAGAATGCTTGTCTGAGAGCTCAAGGACAGCCTGAGCCATACAGTGAGACCCTGCCTCAAACAACAAACAAAACAACCACCTTGTGATTGTTGATCTTTGCTGGTAGCTGGGTGGGGTCTAGGATCAAAAGATGTGCCTCATTCTGCGTTGGAATTTCCTGTAAAGATGGACCACGCCTATGGGCATCTCGGTCTCCATAGGGGTCCCCTAGTAAGGGGAGCAGGGGCTGTCCCTGCCATGGACTCTGTTGCCTCTTAGTCTTTGATCACTCCCCGCTGGCGGGAGGTGGCCTTACTAGGTCACAGAAGAAGAGGATGCCGGCAGTCCTGGTGAGTCTTGGTAGGCTGGGGTCAGTTTATAGGGGAGAAGGGCTCCCCCCACCCCGTGAGGACTAGGGGAGGGGCATAGGGGGTAAGAGGGAGGGAGGGGGGGACTGGGACTGACCAAGCAGGGAAGACCCTTTCTCGGAGCGTGTAGAACCTTCCAACTGCAGTCCAGGAACAAAGTGGTCAGATGGAAAAAGAGTGGTGCTTTGCGCCTAGCTGCCTCTGTTCCTTGCTGGCAAGTGTATCCACCCTGGCGCTGCCGTTGCCACCCTTTGCTGACATGGAAACCTAGCCCTGTGGAGCCCCTGGCTCTCAACAGCTATGGGTGGACCACCAGCTGGTATTGTATAAAGCAATAGAATAGATTCTCTTTGTAATATCTACTCATTCTTTTGGTTCCGTTCCTCAAAAGAAGCCTGACTGATATACACTCCAAACCAAACCTAAGGGGCGGAGCTGGCTCAGAGAAAAGCAAAGGGGTGAGACGTAGCATGCGAAGGCCTGGCTGGAAGAAGGAGGCAGGACTGATTTCCTTTGAAATTCGGCCGTTGTGTGTGTATCCTGAAGCAGGACCGGCTTGCTGTTCTCCTAGGTGCATGGGACAAAGCTGGTAACTCCCTCAAATGGCCCAACACTGTAAGCGTCGTCCTAGAAATGTGCTAGCATGGGAGATGACCAGAGCGCCGTCTCCAACTGAGTCAGTCATATTCTTGGCTCAAGATCTAGCTCCGTGCAGTAGGCCCTTTTACATCCTAAAACAAGACGCATGCTTTAGGGTGAGTATTATAGAATAGTCTAAAGCAACGCTATCCATGCTAGTGTGAATTACTGTTATGTGATGCTCAGGATGATGTGCACAAGCATCCGTTCACTCCAGATACAGTACCGAGAGTAGCCTAAAGAAGTTGTCCCACCCACGCCTAGCTTGGTGAAGCAGCACATTTCATCAGGGTTACTTATAGGAACATGGACAGCTATGCCAAGAAAGGAAAGTCTCCTCCCCCAGCAACTGGGGGTGTATGCATGTGTCAAGATGGGGTCTCTCTATGAAGCTCTGGCTGTCTTGGAAGTTGATATGCAGGCCAAGTTGGCCTCAGATTTTCAGAGACACTCCTGTGCCTCCCCCCACCTCTGACTCCTAAGTGCTGGGATTAGAGATGTGCACTACCGCCATGCCAGGACGACCCCCCAACAGGTGTTAATGGGTCCCCAAGCCACTTCGTACTCCCTTCCTCCTTCCACAAGGGAGTCAGTGGAGCCAGTTCTGTGAGGGCCAGCCGTGGGCAAGCACAGCTGCTGTCTTTCTTAAGCTGGCAATGACCAGACCACGTCTAGGGGGCAGAGTGCCACAATGTTGCTAAAACTCCCTTACATTTGGAAAATACATAATTCACATAGCTTCTAGAAGAAATCCCTTAGGTTAAGAAAAAAAAAAGTTGTTTTTGTTTTGCTTTAGTTGGGCTGGGAGATGGCTCAGTGGGTAAGAGTGTCAACAACTCTTCCCAGAGAATTTGGGTTTGTTTCCCGGCACCCACACATCGGCTCACAACCATCTGTAATTCTAGTTCCAGGGGATCAAACACCCACAGGCAATGTATGCATGTGGCGCACAGACATACATGCAGGCAAAGCATCCTTACACATAAAATAAAAATAAATGAATACATACACAATGTGGGGTGTGTGTGTGTGTGTGTGTGTGTGTGTGTGTAGGAACACACAAAAATGCTTCAGCCCTTACGTAGAAGTCAGAGGACAACTTGTAGGAGTTGGCGCCTGGGGATGGAACTCAGCCTGTCTGGCTTGGTGGTAAGTACCTTTAAGCTAAGCCTTTTCAACACACACCCTTAAATTTAAAGACACAGCTTATAGGATATTATATAAGGGAGATTTCATAAACTAGAATTTCAGGTCTAGAGGTTTTGTTATTTTGGAACATACCTGACATTTCTTACGTACTTGACCCAGGCTCTGCACTCCTTAGTATGTTCTGTTTTATTAAACCACCATGTCAAAGGTGAAAAGACTGAGACTCAGATGCAGGCACTTTTCATGTTGCCAAGGAGACCTGGAGAACTGCCATAGCGTGGAAGTTAAATGTGCTCCAAAGGTCTGTGCAGCAGGCTTCAGTCCGAAGGACAGAGCAGTTTGGAAGCCCTTGGGGACCTTCCGGGTGTGACACGGGCTTTAGAGGAGGCCCTTAGAGCTCTGGAGACGTGCCGTCAAAAGGCATCGGGAGACCTTGTATCTTGCCTTTTGCTCCATGGTGAAGTCACTAGGTTTGCTCCATTGTGTGTGTGTGTATGTGTGTGTATGTGAGTGTGTGTGTATGGGTGTGTGTGTGTATGTGAGTGTGTGCATATGTGTGTGTGTGTGTGTATATGTTGTGTGTGTGCATGTGTGTGCATGCACATGTGTGTGTGCGTGCATGTGTGTCCCACCATGGTGAGCTGGCAAACCCAGCAGAAGACTGAAATCATGCCCATCAGCTGTAAACTCTACAGCCATCAAGCTTTGATGAATCATTTCTCACGGAGTTACCTGAGGTATTTTATTACAATGATAGCCCACTGACGAACACAGACTTTTCCCATGGATTTCTCTGATGTTAGAGCACACGCTTGCTTTTTGTTTTAAATATATATTTACCGAGTTAGTTGTGCTGTCACCCACCTGAAATCTGAGCACTTGAGAGGCCGAAGTAGGAAGATCATGAGATCAAGACAAACCTGAGCTGCTTAGTGAGTCATCGGGAGGCAGGCGGATCATTGCGAGTTCGAGGCCAGCCTGGGCTGCATAGCGAGTCTCTAGTGTTAAAAAAAAAAAGTGAGATGTAAATTACATACTTTAACATAAATTAAATTCACCAATTTATTCAATGAGACTACAGGTTAGAACATTTTCATCACCGTAGAGAAGAACTCCACATCGCTTAGCTGCTGTCGTCTTAGTGTTGCCTTGTGACTGTAACAAAATAGACTGAGAGTGAGTAATTTATACAGAATAGAAATGTATTTGGTTCATGAGCGATCAGGAAGTCTGAAAGGCCAGCTTCTACTGCCCTTTCTCCGAATGCCCTATTGCTACAGCATGACGTCATTGCACGGCCATCAGCATGTTTGTTTGGGTATCTCTTCTTTTTTTTTTTTTTTAAATTAAGACACATATGTCATTTGGTTCCTTACCTACAAGAGATTATCTCACCCTAATAATTATCTTCTAGAAGTCTTACTTCAAAACACTATTAAGATACAAGTTTGGAATTTTTTTGTTTCTAACTGCAACTTTTTAGAGAGCACATTATAATCAAAATACCCTTGTCATGATCTCCCCCACCCCCACCCCACCCCGAGTCCTTAGGCAACCGTGATCCATGTTCTCCACTGAGCTCACTTTTGTGAGCTAGCTGGCTGCCTCCCTCCCTTCCTCTTGTCCCCTCTCCTTCCTTTCCTCTCCCTGTTTCTCTTGTTTGGTTTTTGTTTGTTTGTTTGTTTTTGTTGTTGTTCTTATGTTTTGAGACAGGATCTTGCTATATAGTCTAAATTGGCCTCGAATTCACTATGTAGCCTAAGTGGCCATTGACCTGGAAATCCTCCTGCCTCTGCCTTCCTGCCCATTCCTGCTCCCTCTCTCCCCCCTTTCCCTCACCCACCCGTGTATGCTACTTCCTTCACAGAACATGGCAGCACTGAGCAGTGTCTGCCTGGCTGATCTGAGTTGCTGTTTAGGAATTCAAGGCCTTGGAGAGGCTCCAGAACCTCGGCCACAGCTCACAGGCTCCACAGAGTCAGACCGAAGGCCTCAGGGTGTCTATCCCTGGGACCTTCCTGTGGGGCGACTGCATCAGTCCAGAGCTCATGAGTGCTGCCAAGAAAATATTCAAGGCTGCCGATGTCCGGGTGTAATTGCAGGTGTACCCCTGAGCCAGGTGCAGAAGACCTCCTGAGGAACTGGAGCAGGTGCTGGGTTCCGTGAGGAACGAAGTCGCCGTCCCTGGAAAGATCTACACCCCAATGGAGTATGAAGGGGAGTGAGTGCTGTGCGATGTGCAGCTGTGGCATACGACGGCCTTGGTTGCCCACACAATCCATGTGAAGTCACTTCCTGGCTTCAGGACCCAGCTCAGCAATCTATACCCAGTCATCAGTTGTGAGCAGACAGACGGGGATCACCGCTCTCTGGAACACCAGAGCTGGAAGGGGGGCAGGTGTAGCCGAGTGGCTGAAGATTGTCTTCAGGACTAATCATGCTCAAGGGTTTGATTGCAAAGTTTAAGTGTGACTGTTCCTTCAAAAAGGGGCAGGACAAGGTCCCTAAGGCCCACTGTCCCTAAGGCCAACTCCATGAAACGTGGGCATGGGTTGTTCCCACAGTGACCCGAGGAAGCTGCCAAACTGTACACCTGCGGTGGGTATTCTTGGTTGTCAACTTGACTGCATCTGGAACCAACTGAAACCCAGCAGCTGGGCATACCTGTAAAGGATTTTTTTCTTTTCTTTCAAGACATGGTTTCTCTGTATAGTCCTGGCTGTGCTGGACTCATTCTGTAGACCAGGCTGGCCTCAAACTCACAGAGACCCACCTGTCTCTGCCTCTGCCTCCTGAGTGCTGAGATTACAAGCATGTGCCCAGATAGATTTTTTCCTTAATTAAATCACTTGAAGTAGGAAGACCCTTTTTTTTTTTTTTTTTTTTTTGGTTTTTCGAGACAGGGTTGCCCTGTGTATCCTTGACTGTCCTAGACTCACTTTGTAGACCAGGCTGGCCTTGAACTCACAGCGATCCGCCTGCCTCTGCCTCCCAAGTGCTGGGATTAAAGGCGTGTGCCACCACACCCGGCTCGGAAGACCCATTTTTAATGTGGATAGTTGAGGTGGAAGATCCACCTTTAATCTGAAGGCTTTCTCTGACAGTCTGTATAAAGGGCATGGGAGGAGCTTGATTTCTTTGTCTCGTGCTCTTACTTTCTATGGCAAGTTCACCCCTTCGCTGGCATTAGAGCCTACCTCTTTGGAATTCTGGCATAAACTGAAGACCAGCTGAGACACCCAGCCTCATGGACTGAATGACCACTGGATTCTTGGACCTTCTGTTGGTAGACAGCCATTGTAGGACCAGCTGAGCCACAGCCTGTGAGCCATTCTAATAAATCTATGAGTTCTATTCTCTACAGAATCCTGACTAATACAACACCTAAGTCAATCAGAGACAATTGCTGCGGGCAGCTGATGCCAGATCCTCATGACATTTAGTCTCTATGGGATCATTATTGACAATTTGGCATTGAAGTAGAGCGATGAACAGCCAAGCAATGCGAATCGGCAAAAAGGCAGTTGATCTTTGCTACTTGGATGTCCATATGGGTTGTTTCTGGACTGAAGATCATGCCCCCACATGAGGCAGTCCCCTTTCTAGTGGGCAGACATCCCATGCCATCACACAAGGCTGTCTCACATCCCACACTTGGGATCAAAATGAAAACATGTTTACGTTCACTACATATGACTCCAGTGCGTGCCTGCATGCCACCATGCTCCCTCCATGAGGATAATGGACTAAATCTCTAAAATTACAAACAAGTTGAGACTTGTTTTCTTTTGAGTTGCCTTGGTCATGGTGTCTTCTCACAGCACTAGAACACTGACTAAGATAGCCTCTATAGTCTATATGTTTGAATGCTTGGACCCCAGTTAATGGAACTATTTGGGAAAGGTTAGGAGATGTGGCCTTGTTGGAGGGAGTGTGTCAGTGAGTGTGGCTTTGAAGTTTAAAAAGCACAGGAAAGGCTGTCTGTCTGTCTGTCTGTCTCTGCCTGCTGCCTATGCATCAGGATTCAGAAACTTTTAGCTCCTACTCCGGAGCCGTGCCTGTCTACTTCCTGCCATGATAATTCTGTGCTAACCCTCTGAAACTAAGCAAGCCTCTAATTGAATGCTTCCTTTTTTTTTTTTTTTTTTTAAAGATTTACTTATTTTATTTATTGTATATGAGTGTTTTATCTGCAGAAGAGGGCATCAGATCACATTATGGATGGTTATGAGCCACCATGTGGTTGCTGGGGATTGAACTCAGGACCTCTGGAAGAAGAGGTGGTGCTCTTAACCGTTGAGCCATCTCTCCAGCCCAGAATGCTTCCTTTTATAAGAACTGTCTTGGTCATGTTCTTTTGTGACTGGACCACCACATGCTCCTCCTCCCAGGATAGCCTAGACCTTACTATATATTTCAACTGGCCTCACACTTGTAGTCACACTCCTGTTCAGCCTCCCATGTGCTGGGATTGCAGACATGAACCACCACCCTTAAGTCTGATAGCATCTTCCCTAGTGGCATGAGAAAGCCCAGTTCTACCTACTGAGTGAAGAAAGTCATTGTTAATCAAGAGAGCAGTTTTAGTTAATTGATTTTATTTTTAAACCAAATGACTCTTCTAGGAATTCTCCAGTGCTGGGAAATTTAACTAGTCCTTCTCCTACTCCTGCCTTAAGAACCATTTGTTTTTGCCCATCAGGTATCTATTCTGAGATAGGCATCTTGCCTTGGGCTCTTAGAATGCCTGAATGTTCTTATTGGATGTGCCAAGAAGGAAAAATTAGTTGTTTCCACCCTTTGTTTCTTAGTTACCTTTCTATTACTGTGATAAAATACCACTACCAAAAGCTGAAATAAACCCTTCCTTCCCAAGTTTGCTTTCTTATACACCCCAGAGCACCTGCAAAGGGATGCCCAGAGTGGGCTCGGCCCTCCTTTATCAATCATCAATCAAAATATCCATAGGCTTGTGTACAGGCCAGCCTGATGGAGGTAACTTCTTTATTTTATTTTAAGTGTGTGTGTGTGTGTGTGCGTGTGTGTGTGTGTGTGTGTGTGTGTGTGTGTGTGTGTGTGTGTGTGTAAATAAGATTAATGTGTACCTCAATTAAGCGTCAAAAGCTTAACTTATGGTCAAGGTGTGGTGCCACACATCTTTAATGCCAGTATTCTAAGAGGCAGAGGCAGGTGGATCTCTGTGAGTTTGAGGCCAGCCTGGTTTACACACTAAGCTCCAGGCCAGCCAGGGCTCTACAGAAAGACCCTGTCATTCCCATAGCTTGCTTTCAGAACTAAGTGTATCAGTTTATAAAAACAAATTGGTATATTAAAGTTCTCCAGAGAGATGGAACCAAAAGGACACATAAATATAGGAGAAGATTCAAGGGGGTGTCAGTCCGAGTGATCACGGAGGGAGGCTGAGAAGACCGACTATAATGTTTCTAAGCTGCAGACCCTGAGATGCTAGAAGCAGGGCACAGTTCACGCCTGAAGGACTCAGAACCAGGGAGGCTGGGGATGTTATTAGTCATTGGAGCTCAAAAGCCCGGGAGAACCTGGGGCTCTTAGCATCCAGGGCGAGGAAGGTTATCAGCCCCATGCTGATGAGCACACAATTCTCTCTCTTCCCGGTTGCTGTTGAGTTGTGTGTTTTAGGTTTTTCCTAGTCCTGTGCTGACTGGATGGTGCATGCTCACACGCAGGGCGGCTCTTCACCTTCACTAAGTAAAACTCATCCTCTTAATGCCCGGAAACATGAGCCACTCCTAGACACTGTTCCCTCTAAGACGACATGCCTCCCTTCCCACCCATTTCTGTGACCAGATGCCTGACAAGAAGCAGTTTAAAGGAGGAGGGTCTGACTCACAGATTCAGGGGAAGTGTGGCCATAGGAGTGGCTCATGGCCGTGGGGGCAGGGGCCTGAGGCTGCCTGCTCACAGCTGGGTTAGTCAGGGCCCAGAAGGAATGCTAGCATCCAACTAGTTTCCTCCTTTGTCTTCTTTTTTTTCAGCCCTTTCTTTTCTCTTCCTCCCTATTAGTCTCAGACCCCAGCCCTTGAGTACGGTGCAGCCCACTTTCAGGACAGCTTTTCCCTCCCTCCCTCCCTTGGCCTTCTCCAGAAAGGCCTCCAGATACCCTCCAGATAGGCATTTCTTAATCCAGTCAAGTTTACAGTCAACATTATAAGGCATCACAAATGTCTTACCAGTTTCTAGGCATTCCTTAATCTAGCTGAAGTGACACTTTCAGTTCATTATTCCACTGGGCTAACTATGCTGCTGAACAGAAACCCCAGGAAGGAGTTTCCATGTCTGCAGAGACTGAGGCAGCGAATGGAGTTTCAGTATTGTGGAGAGATGGAGAATGTGTAAGTTCTGAGACTAATTCCTTTATCTTGGGCTAGTTTTAGCCTTCTGAACAGCTGTTCCCTGTCCGTGATAGTAAGTAAAAACCTCTCAGAAGCTGTTAACTTAGAATTAACATCCTGTGATAATAAATAAAAATCACTTAGAGGCTGTTGACTTAACAGAGCACTAGCTTCTGCCAGCCCAAGAGTGACAGATGTCATCAGAGAGCAGCATCCTGGGCCTACAGAGTGGCCCCCTCACTTCACTGTGGCCATTCCTCTGATGTACTCGTCAACGTATTCCAAACTTGCCTTGACTTATGACTTCCCTTGCTGTGTAAAACTATAAAGCCCCGTGTGACTGCTTCCACATTTGGAATCTGGGGGCAACCAAAACCTGTGACCCAGGCCTTTGTCACTCATAATAGCTCCAAAGTAAACTGTCTCTTGTTCCCTTGAAGATGAGAGCTGGGGTTTTGTTTTGTTTTCTTGAACTAGAGCATTTATTCTATGACTGATTGAAAGCCTCAAGATGGGCGGGCTGCTGCAGCCGCTGCCCTCTTGGGTTTAGGTGGTGTTCCTTCACGGAACCCGTGTCTGAATCTGCGGTGTGTAGCCTTGTGGGTTTTGCCTTTATCAGCTTCTGACTAAGATGATTTGGTGCCGTCCTCTGGGAATCCTGGATACGGGCCTGGTCAGTGTACACCACCCTGGCCAGCATTTAATAAAGCTTGCTTCAAATTTGGTCCAAAAATTGTGGCAGGCCCTTCTTCTCCCCAGTGGAACCCACATGTGTTGGCATATACCTATAATCCAAGGTGAGACAGGAAGGTTGCAATTTTGAGGCCATCTTGTACTGTAGTGAGACCATACCTAACAAGCAAAAAACAAGCAAACAAACAAACAAAAAACCAAAACCCAAAAATGATCAATGTCACCCAAGTGCCTACCCTATGACCCCGTGACCAGGGTGCCACTATGATGAGTAAAATGTGATGAAGAGATGGGAAAGATGGAGTAAGTGGTGGAGAGATGGGAGAGGAAGTGAAGCTGAGCTGTTCACACACTGTGGAGAGAGGTAGAGCTAGATCTTGAGAGACAGCCTGGTGTGAGAAGCCTGTAAACGGCCTGAGGCCATGGTGATGTCTGGGCCTGGGCTGCAGGCAAGAGCCACATCTGGGTCCACAGCCGCACTGCAGTGGGGGTCTGTACTGGTGTCTGTGGCCCCTGTAGCCACCGAACGCCATCTGGTTGCCAGCGGTCTGAGCCATGTTGATGCCCGGAGGTTGTACTGACTGACACCAGAGGCCAAAGTCATCTGAGTGGCCTGTGCTGCTACGTTGGTGACTTCTTTGCCCGGAATGCCACTGAGAGCCAAGTCTGGGTCCATGGTCCCCTTCCTCCCACTTTCTCTTTTTCCTCTTCCTTCTCCAGCTGTGAATTGAACCTGGAGCCTGGCACACAGTCAGGTACCATTTAAGGTTTGTGTGCAGAACTTTTTTCAGTCAGGCATACGTGCATCTGTCCCTCTGTGCTTGACCTTTGGTTTCCAAAGACTCTTGGAAAAACCAGCATCAATAATAATCTGTTCATGTACCACTGTGGTTAAGGATGCTGTTTACACCTCACTTGTCACCCCTGTCCCTTAGGGAAGACCATCCATCCATCCATCCATCCATCCATCCATCCATCCATCTTTCTTTCTTTCTGTGTGTGTTGTTTGTTTGTTTGTTTTTGAGACAGGGACTCTCTACAGAGCCATAGCTGTCCTGAAACTCACTATGTAGACCAGGCTAGCCTCAGCTCTTGCCCAAGGACCAAGCAGCCAATCCGCACACATGTTCTGGGTCATGTTCTTGTAGACCAAGCTTGGAAAAGTTTCTAGGCTGCCTGCCCATTTTCTTTTCCTCTCTAAAGCCTAGTTCTGAATGTTTTTGTTTTAGTGTTTCTGAATTATGCTTGTTTGGGGCTGTGCCACAGAGTGTCCATTGACAGGGGCATTTAAGATGCCTCGGGTTTTAGTTATAATAAATTAAGCCTTTTACAAGAACTCACAGATGTTTACAAGAATGGTGCATCCATTTCTCTTAAGTAAATTGAGATTGACGAGTATATAATAAACGTTATTAAGTTTACAATAAACTTCAAGATTGTTTTCCAATGTGACTGTACCATGTTGGATTCTCAGTGGAAATGTAAGAATTCTAGCTGCTCTGCTTTTCCTGAAGTTGGCGCTATCACCCGTCTGTCTGTCTGTCTATCTATCTATCTATCTGTCTGTCTGTCTATCTTTCTCTCTGTCTTCCTTAATTCTTTTTTCCTTTTTTGTAAAAATGTTTTTATTATTATTTTATTTTCGGTGTGTGGGTGTTTGGCCTGCACGTCTGTCTGTCTCTGGTGCCTGCAGAGACTAGAACAGAGCGTTAGATCGCCTGAAACTTGAGCTCTGGACGTAAGCCTCCTCATGATTCTGGGAATTGAGCCCCCTGGGAATTGAGCTCCCTGGGAATTGAACCCTCAGAGGATCCTTGCGGGGGTCTCTCTAGCCTCACTGTTAATTTTAAAATGTAAGCCATTTACATAGGTGTGAAATGATACCTCATTGTGGATTTTAGCTGTATCGACTAATAATTACTTGCTTATCTTACATGTATCTTTTTATTTGTCTGCTCGTGCATGCGTGTGTGTGTGTGTGTGTGTGTGTGTGTGTATGCATGTATGTATGTGTGCGTTTGTGTTTGTATGTGTGTGTGTGCATGTGCGTGTGTGTGTGCATGTGCCTGCGCATGTACATGTGTGTGTAAGCATGTGCGTGCCCATGTGCATGTACATGTGTGTTTGCTTGTGTGTGTGCACGTGCATGCATGCGTGCGTGCGTGTGTGTGTGTGTGTGTGCGCGCGCGTGCATATATGTGGAGGTCAGACGACAACCTGTGACAGTCATTTCTCCCTGTCCACCATTTGAGTCAGCTTGTCAGACTTGGTGGCAAGCACCCTTGCTGGCTGCATCATCTGTCTGGCTCAACATCTTACTTTTCTGAGATAGGGTCTCTCACCGCTCTGGGCAACTTGGTTGGCTATCAGCTCCTGGCATCCAGTGCTGGGGCTGCAGGCAAGGTGGTGACGCCCAGCTCTTCATGGGGGAAGGACTTGAACACACCGCTTGCATCACAGCAGGTGGTCTGGCCCATGAAGCCACCATGCTAGCACACAGGTTTTTATGTGTTATGGACTTAAGTCGCATATCTGATGCATTGTTTGAAAATATCTCCCCAGTTCTTGGTTGTTTTATTTTCTCAAAAATACCTTTTAAAGATTAGAAATTCTTACTTTAATGAAAGCAGACATTACTGTTATCTTATGGATCATGTTTTTCACTTCATAGCTCAGAGGCTGTTGGTCTAATATTTAATTTCTGTATGTTTGAGGACTGGCAGATGCCTCCCTACCTTACTTTCTAACAGTTCTGTTACGCGTTGTAAGTGCACTGTCTGATTCCTAAACTCTAAAAACCAAACAATTTTATTTATTTACTTATATGGATGTTCTGTCTGCAGGTCCACGTGAGAGGTAGTAGAGGCCCCATTACAGATGACTGTGAGCCACCATGTGGTTGCCAGAAATTGTACTCAGGACCTCTGGGTTCTAAGAGCTGGTGCTCTTAACAACTGAGCCGTCTCTCCAGCTCCCTGATTCCTAAACTTTTATGAGTTGTCTTGCGGGTCAGCATGTGGTCTAGCATGGTGAATTTTTGGTGTGCCTATGGAAAGATACGTATCTTGCTGTTGATGGAAAAAGCAATCTATAAATAGCAATTATGTCAATTGTTGGATCTATGTTCAAATCTACAATCCAGTTCATTTTTCTAAATCTAATTCAGAACATTTTTACCTTAATTGTTGTGAGAGATATTTTAAAAATCTTCTGTTTTAATTAAACATCTGTTTATCTTGCCAGATTCTGCTTTGTGGACTTTGAAGCTGTGTTATTTAGATTGATTAACATTTATGGTTCTTGTGTCCTTTTGATGAATTGAGCCCGTTCTGAAATTGTCATTAATCCTGGGGGTGAATTTTGCTTTGTCATATACTTTAGTTAATAGTGCATGTCCATTGTAGCTTTCTCTAGGCTGATGTTATCACAGCATATATTTATCTAATCTTTTGATTTTTAACCTACTTTTGACTGTATGTTCAGATTAGGCTTGTTGAGGTGGGGTGCCATTGGGTCCTGCCGCTTCCTAAAATCCCATCTTAACCATCCCTGTGTCTTATTGGCACATTTAAGACATTTATATTTTATGTAATTATTATAACTGAGCCATCTTTGTATTTGATTTATCATTGGTATATACAAATAGGAAAACACCCAGCATGCATCCTAGGGTTTGGTACTATTCACAATCTGGGTCATCCACTGCGAATTCGGGGCATTTTATTGCTGTGTGAGTTCCTCACGTTTGCCGGGCTAGTGTGTTGGCTGGAAGGCAGTAACTAGGTCTGCAAGAGTCTCGCCTTTTCCTGCATGCCCACCGGTTTCTCTGGTTTCTGTGCTAAGTGCGCGTGTTTAACTCCATAATGAAGAGCCTTGATCTCAGTAGGGTGTTCATGCTGCCAAGACCAGCAGCCCATCCTTGTGGCCTAGCTTATGCTTTGGGGCTTTCGCTTGTTCTTGCTAGCTCTCACCTCACATTCATGATTTCCCCCCAGTTCTCTGCCTCATGCACTATAGTCTCTGGCATTGGAGGCAAAGACGTAACCGCAGAGGACTGCTTAACCAGCACTCACACTTGCCATTAGGTTATATGTCTGCCACAAGTCCAGACACACACACACACACACACACACACACACACACACACACACACACACACACATACATATGTACTCCAGCTTTTATTTATATAAAACAGCTGTTATTGTTTGCAAATGGAATGAGAACAATTCTCAGCTATTAGCATTATCTTGGGAGATTCTAGAAACTTTCTGGAGTTTCTATAGGACCAGTTGAGGGAAGTAGGCAGGTCATTTGGGGCATGCCTCTGAAAGCCATAGCTCCCAGCCCGTTCTTCACTCTCTGGCTCCACTGTCGTTCATTGCCACAGCCCCAGAACCAGAACAGCTGAGGACTAGGGACCGAAGGCCCGGAAACAAGGAGCCCAAATACATATTTAGCCTTAGACTGTTTCTGTCAGGATTTGTAACAGCAACTAGGAAAGTGACTAATACAAGCAAGACCAGAAAAGTGGGGGGAGGGGGCGGGTCCCTGCCACCCCTAAACCTGGCCATGTGCTTCGGAAGTCTTTAGGAAGGCTTATGGAAGGAGTCTGGAAACGCTAGAGAAAGAAGCCTTGCTACAGGCAGAAGGGACCGACAGCTGCCTGTGGGGCCTGTTAGCATACTAAAGTGCACGCTAGCCTCCAGGCTCCCTCAGTACCACGAGCATCTACTACACATTTCAGCATCCATGCTGGCATCCCGGCTCTTCTCAGGTTCTTCACCACCACAAGCCAACTTCCCCAGCTCATGGGGACCCCTCCCCAACAGCTACTCAGCCTCCTTCGTTGCCCTGCCATTTTGGCTGTGTGCTCTCCCATGTCTTCTTCTTTTCTTCTTTTTATCTTCTCTTGGTGTTACACTGTCTCCCTTCTCACTCCGCTCCCCCACCCCCCCCCTCCTCCACCCCTACCCCCCTGTGCTCTGCTCTGCTCTGCTTCCAGTCTCTCATGGTGAGGGTCATTCTGCTGGCCATGCTCAGCCTACTTCTCTTCTCTCTCTGCTCTAGGCTTTTCCAGATACCTCTGGCTGTTCTCTTCCTCATGTCTTCCCCATAGCCACGGCATGGAGCAGTTGGTTCAGACAGTAGGCATGCAGGGGGTCAGAACAGCAACAAGGATGTGGACAGTGAAGGCCAAAAGGCCCAGAAGGTTCTACCTGGGAGGAGATACTCTTGGGAATTAGACCATGGGCTGTTTACGTATAGCCTAGGAGAGAAATCATCTGCAGTTTCTTTGTGTCCTGAGCCTGTGAGGAAGGCTCAACTTAAAGGTGATAAACTAATTAACTTGGAGGAAATTTTGAAACAGCACAGCGGTCTTCAGGCTGTTTGTATGGTTCATGTAGAATGCTTTTAGCCAGTTTTATGGGAGAATTAGAACAAGTGGAAAGTTTTGAAGAGTATGCAATTTGGCTAGAAATTGCAATTGGTTTTTACAGTTTTCGGATAAGAAAAGTCTGACTATAAGAGATATTAGCGTCATTAAAAAGAAATAACCAGGAAAAATGTCGTATGTACATCTTAAGAATTGGTCAGACCCCACCTATCACAGGCTTAGACAGTAAAAAAAAAGTACAATCATTTGAAAGATCTTTTCAAGAAGAGACCTGATAGCAGTTGTGTCACTCAGATTTCTGTTACTGTAACAAGATACCTGAAACAATGACTTTAAAAAGACAAAAAGTGGGAAGAGATGGCTCAGCAGTTAAGAGCACTTACAGAGGACCTGAGTTCAATTCTAAGCACCCACAGGACACCTCATGACTGTCTGCAGCCTTGGTTTCTTCTCTTGGCTTCCTCAGGGATGGGTCACGCAAGTGGTACACAAGCGTACACACAGCCAAAACAGTCACGCGTAGGAAAAAAAAAAAAAAAAAAAAAAAAAAAAAAAAAAGGACCAAAGAGGGAACGCCTGTGTGGAGTCGTGCTTTCAGTGGATGTTAGCTTGACTTCTTGCTTTGGTCCCTGTGGCAAGGCTGCACAGAACGCTTGGGAGAGTGGGCTAGCCAGAGCTGGTTAACCATCTTGTGACAGCCAAGAAGCGAAAGAGAGATGTGGGGAGGGCACCACTACGTCCTTCAGGATCAGGATCCAACTGAAAAAAGCTACCCACAAGGACTATGTTGCTATTCAGTGCTAGAGCCTTGTTCGGCAAGCACAAGGCCCTCAGTCCCGTCTTCAGCCTCCACTTGCTTGGACCCTCTTGTTCAAGTGTTCACTATCTCTTAACGCACCCCCAACTGGGGACCAAGCTTTTAACCCAGCCATCTTTGAGGGGGGGCGACACTTCGGATCCAAGCTATAGCAGTAGTCAACAGTTTATGCATTCCCGCTTCAGCTCTTAGCCCCACCTACTCCAGCCTGCTGTGAGGTTCCAGGCCAGGAAAGGCTCCCTGTTTGGCAGGAAAGAGAGAGAGCCTGAAGGTCGAGAGCGAGAGCGGGAATATGAGTTCAGGGGCTGAGCTGGTCCTGGAAGAGCCTTTGGGGTGGGCCAAGCCGCCCTGGGCCTGTACATCCAACAAGGGTCAGACCCAGTTTGATCCTCTTAGGTTCTCAGAAGATTGTCGAACCCTCCAGAAACAGAACGTCCCAGGGACAGAGCAGCTGCTCGCAAAGACTATGTGCCCTTGAGGGTGTAAACGACACAACCCTTCTTGTGCGTGTGACGTTCCTGTGTCCAGCGTAGAGGCATGTGGTATGCAAGGCGTGGTTTCTGTGGGCTCTTGAGTCATGCTGTGGCTTGGCACACAGCATTGTCACAGTTGCAGATGGGAGTTGGGCAGCGGGAAGGCCAAAGGGATCCTGTTGGTGTTAGAGTGGGGTTTGGAGTTGAATTTGTGATCCTCATGGAAAAGGTCCAGCATATTTTATGCCGATGAGATGACTTAGCAGGCTGAAGGTGACTTGCCACTAAGCCATTGCTGGGGTCCTACATGGTAAAGACGAGAACTGACTCCCAAAAGTTGTCCCCTAATCTCCACACCCATATCGTGGCATGAGTGCTGTGCATAAGCACACCCTGTGGCCATGCGCACACACACACACACACACACACACACTGTGCAAGATAAATACATTCTTAATGTAATAAGACATTTAAAGACCTGGTGTATTTTATATTAAGATTTTATTAGGAATGGGACAGAAGACTGCTTACATTTAGCATTGGGATTGAAATGGCCAAGGAGATAAATGTATATGAAAGGTTAGTTTTAATTTTTCTTAAACTTTTTTTTATTTAAAAGAATCTTAATATTTATTTTTGTTTTTTTATTTATGTGTGCAGATGTGTGTGCTGGTATGAGCACATGCCACATATATGTGGTTGTCCTTGGAAGCCAGAAGAGGGTGTTAGATCCCCCGGAGCTAACACAGGCTGTTGTGAGCTGCCTGGTGTGAGTGCTGGGAATCGAACTCAGGTCCTTTGGAAGAAAGACACCAAGGGCTCTCAAATCTCAAGCCATCTCTCTAGGCCCATTTAACTTCAGAGACAGTCTGCTGGGCAGGCAAGAGGTGGGAAGAGTATGGTGAGAATTTGAGCTGAGACAGGCTTAGGCTTGCGTACTCTGTGCAGATTACTTTCTGGTTTAGGCAGGAAATTTTTGGCTGTTTTCTGGGCCCTTTATGGGTGATGATTATGAGGGTCTCAACAGTCATCCAAATGGGACAGGTATAGCCATTCAGCTGCCAAGGAGAGGGAGAACATTACAGGTTTTTTTTTTTTTTTTTTGTCAAAATCTGCTTGGCCACACAAACATTTTGTGAACACCAGCGTACAATATACTGGGGCTTTCGTGGTAAGGGCGCATAACTGAGTGACAAAGCTTCTGAAGAGCTGCCGCCTGGCTAGAGTCTCTAAGAGTAAACAACCAGGTTGTTGAGACCCAGGCTATGCACCCGAGTCTGAGGTTATCCTGTTAAAGTAAAAGCAATAAAATAAAAACCACAAGCCAGGTTTAGCAGAGGGAGGGAGAGGCCAGGTCAGAAGAGGTCCAGAGGTTTAGGGGAGGAGAGGGGCTTGGAGCACATTTGTATCCATGGGTCTCTGTTATACGGACATCGGCACTATGTGTACAAATGAATCATTGTGTCTTTGTGAATGTCTTTCCTGTGTCTGCTCCGGCATGCCTATGTGGGATGTGCATGTCCATGGGTCTGTATAGGTGTGTTTCCAAGACAAGATTTTGTGCTCCCTGGATTTGTCTCTGACTGGCATTGGTTACCTTTGACACACTTGTATGGCTGAGTGTCTGTTTTGCTGTGACTTGGCTTTGGCCCTTCCTTTTTGCCCTCCCTCTGTCCACCTGACACATCCCAGCTGCCTGCACTATTTACGGCAAATAATGGCTTCCCTTCCCGCTGCCTGGAGTCCCATGGGTACGGCTGCCTGCCCAGGTCCCTGGCCCTGTGGCCTCTGAAGCAGCAGGCCTGACCTTGGGAATGCTACCCTCTGGAAATCCCCAGTGTGGCTCCTCCTAGCTGAGGACTGAAGGAAGTTATGGAGAGAGAGAGAGAGAGAGAGAGAGAGACAGACAGACAGACAGACAGACAGACAGACAGACAGAGACAGAGAGACAGAGAGAGAGAGAGACAGAGAGAGGGGGGCGGGCAAAGTGGGGAAAGCTACAGTGGCAGCAGTGCCCAGCACCTCTGGACTGAGCCCTGGGTGGGTTATGACAGGCAGGAGCCTGTGGGTGCTCCACCCTGAGCCAGGATGTGTGCACAGTAACCTGCCTTCCTACCTTAGGCCACCATGACCCGTCCAGCCAGTTCCCTTCATCCAAGCCTTTTCTGGTCATAAGGCTCTGTGGCTCTCTGCCCGGCTCCCACCAGGCAGAGGATGTCCCTGTCACAAGACCTCCTGTTCATCTTTGGGTGGCCTTCTCCTTTTTGGGCACAGATGCCCTATTCAGAGAGGAGATGCATCCGTACCTCTTGGGCTCTCTGCTAGAAGTAGACAGGGTGCAATGCACTGTGGAGTCTTGTCCTATTAGCAAGTCCTCCGCTACTCCTTGGTTTGACCAGACTGGGTAGTATTTTCTTAGAAACCCAGAATAACCATGTTTCTCATACCACATCGTAAAGAAATTCAAGCACCCTTCAGCTCTTGCTATTCTAGGACAGACTGGAAGGGGGTCACAGAAGTGCCACTTTCTGAGAGACAGGAAGTGTGCAATTAGAGGTCCATGATCCCTGCTCGGGAATCCCTTGTCCTCCTGATTCTCAGTGATCGGTTCTCATCTACGCTGAATCGGTTGCTTTTCTCGTTGTTGTGACAAATTACCTCATAGAAGCAGGAGCTTAAGGGAGGCCATTGGCTTCAGCTCGTTTTCAGGGAGTTTCAGTTCATCAACACCCGAAAGGCATGTTAGGAGGAGCTTGTGGCTGGGAGGAGCTTGCAGGTGGGAGGAGCTTGCGAGTGGGAGGAGTCTGTGGGTGGGAAGCGCTTGTGGCTGGGAGGAGCTTGCGGGTAGGAGGAGCCTGTTGGTGGGAGGAGCCGGTGGGGGATTAATCCAGGCTAGGAAGCAAGAAGCTGGGCCACAACAAGAAGTGATTACCACCCTCTAAGTTCTGCTTGCAACCATCTACTTCTTCCAGCCAGCTTCACCTCCACAGGCAGTGGTTCTTCTGTTTGTTTTGGTTTTGTTTTTTTCGAGACAGGGTTTCTCTGTGTAGCTTTGGCTGTCCTGGAACTCACTCTGTAGATCAGGCTGTCCTCGAACTCACAGAGATCCTCCTACCTCCACCTCCCCGAGTGCTGGAATTAAAGACATGCACCACCAACACCGGCTAATGCAGTGGTTCTTAACTTGCGGATTGCAACCCCTTTGGGACATCAAACAACCTTCTTACAGGGGTCGCTTAGATGATCAGAAAACACAGATATTTATTTATTTATTATTAAATATTTTTAAATGTTTACATATACATTTCTATTATTACACACACACATATACAATAAACTACCTATAGCAAAAAGAACCATGACATAATCAGGAATTATATAAATGTTACATTCTTAGTGTTTTAGCTATTTGTATTTGATAGCCTTGAGGAAAATATCTTTCCTATCTTGTGCATCTAAAATTCTGAATGTAAATCAATCTCCATCATATCTTGTCATTATCAACTTAAGACATCTATCTAGTCCTAAAAACATCTTAACTCCTAAACAACTAAGCTTCTTTGTAAAACTAAGCTACCTGGTCTTCAATCCCATCAGAGACTTGAGAAGGAATAAACTTGATTACGTGAGTATGCCAGGAGTGCAGGTTAGTAGCTTCCCAAATGAGAAGATGACAGAGACAGTTTGCTGCCTGGATAGTCACCTAAAACTCTCTATAATGTTGGAGCTTCATCTTCAGCCTTCTGGCCCAATATATCTGACAGACATATTTGTGAGGCAGGAACTATTGAGGACTTGCTTACCCTGTCTTGTCAGAGTTTGGCTGTTGACTCTACCTGTGTCCAAGCTTGCCCATTTTTAGGCAGGATTCTGTCTGTGGTAGAATTGAGGATATTTTGCCCAGTGGCTTCTTTGCCACATTTGAAGCTATCTCCATAAGGGGGTTCTTTGATGCTCATCATCCTCTTCCAGGTAGGCTGGGTGTTGCCAGGAGTTAACCTGTATCATTGTCAGTGAATCTTTAAAGTAATAAAAACAATTTTAAATGTCATATTCTGTATGTCTCTGAGGTTTTTGAAGACCTTATTTAACTATTTTACCTTGTCTTTCTATAGAATCATATCTATGTTTCATCTAAGATGTATATTCTTGTGATAAAAACAGATTAGTAATTGATATGACCATGGTGTGATCAACTAGCAATTAACTTGTATAACTTATTTATCCTAAACAGCCTGCAATAGCACTTTCAAAGTATTGGAAGTAAACTTTGTATTATAATTGAGTCATATGGGTACAATAGCTCATATTAGAGTAGAAATATATATAGTGTGCATGAAGAATAATCTTACATTTGAATTCTATACCACTGTATCTAAAATTAAACTTATTTTGCATCTATATGCAAAATTCTATACCAGTGAATTAAAAATAACCTTGTGAGTGACAATTGAGGCATTAAGTTGAGGAGTAGATTCAATAATCTACTTTTTGTTCTATCTTCCCTATATATTTCTATATCCCCCCTTCTTTTTTTTTCAACCCCTATCTCTAAATCTAACAATGAAAGATAAAGGAAAAGAGAGATATCTTTGAGTCCAACTTTTTCTCTAAATAAGACCAATAATAAGTTGTAACCAACTCCCACTGATAATAACCCTCTATAGGCCAAGAAAGCAACCGAAAACCTACCTGACCCCCCTTAAAGGAAATGGGGTATCATTCTCTTAAGGTTTCTTCCAGCTGATTTGGGATGAATAATGCCTTTGTAGGGGCCCAAATAAAATTGGGAGCATTTGTGGTCCAGTTTCTAAATGTTGAGAAATTCTAGGCTTAGTTAGAGTCCTGTGAAATGCTGGACCAATTGGGATTGGAAGCTTTCTTTGAAACAGATATTTATATAATGACTCATCACAGTAGCAAAATTAAAGTTATGAAGTAGCAACAATCTTATGGTTGGGTATCACCACACAGAAGGAACTGTATTAAAGGGTGTCGGCATTAGGAAAGGCTGGGAACCACGGTCCTAATGGCTTTGGGGCCTTCAAAACTAGTGCCAGAAGCTGAGAACTAAGCATCCAGACAGGAGCTTGTGTGGGATACCCTGTACTCAAGGCACAAGACACTCCTGATCTATCCCCATCTCTTCCTAAGTGTTAGGTAGATGCCCCTTCTGTCTCTCAGGCTCCAACCACTCAGAGATTTCTCTGGGATCCGGTCCTGGGTACCAGGAACATCGGTTTCGTGTACATGATCAATGACCTCCACCACATTTTACGACCCCCCTGTGCTCTACTACTACTGCTCCCAACCTCTTATGTCCTGTCTGCTGTATTAGGGTTCTCTAGAGGATCAAAACTGATAGGATGTGTGTGTGTGTGTGTGTGTGTGTGTGTGTGTGTGTGTGTGTGTGTGTGTACATATATGTGTGTGTGTATGGATGTGTATGGATGTATGTACACACATGTGTATGGGGTTTATCATAGTGGCTCACCGCCTGTGTTCTGGCTAGTCCCACAATGGCTTCTCCCAATGGAAAGGCCAGGAACTCAGTAGCCGCTCAGTCCATGAGACTGGATGTCTCAGCCAGTCTTCAGTCTGTGTTGGAATCCTGAATAAGTAGGTTCTAACACCAGTGAAGGAGTTGCCTCGGCAACACGATACGTGAGCTTGGCAGTGAGGATGAGGCCAGCAGGCACAGAGCAAAAGCTTCCTTCTTCCATGTCCTTTCACGGGGGTGGGGGCACACAGAAGGTCTTCTGGCCTCAAAGGATCCAGATTTTAGGTGTGCTTTCCCACTGCAAATGACCCAACTAAGAAAAGTCCCTCACAGCTGTGCCCAGCTGCTTTGGGTTTTAATGGGTTCCAAATCAGCTACCACACCTGGTGGCTTCCAGAGTCTCTCCAGTTTCCAACTTTCATGGTTCCCTGCCATCATTCCTTCTGTGTCACTTATTTGTGAGAGAAACGTCCCTTCTTCATTGCTACTGTTTCTGCACCATCTCATTAGACACCTTTGCTAATTGTAAAGGAGGAAGGCTTTCCTTTGACTCACTCCTGCACATATGTCTGCTGAGCCATCGCTCCAGCCTCAACTTCAGAGACTTTAGTTCGTGATAAGTGAGCTTTTGCAGCTGTTGAGTGATGAGAGGCAGTTTACGGTAAAAACAAACAAACAAACAAACAAAACAAAAAAACAACAACAAAAAAACCCCCACTCATCTCAGAATGGCCAGCAACAAAGTGGAGATGAAGCAAGAAGGAGCCAGTCTCGCATGCAGGTGCACCCACCTCCTCCCCAGCAGCACCTCCCTGCCAGCGGCACTAGTCACATTAGGAGTCTCTGCTGTGTCAAGATGCCTGATGAAAACAGCTAAAGGAGGAAGAAGGGTTTATCTCGGGCTCACTGTTTGAAAGAATACTCCATCCTAGCAGAGAAGTCGCAGCGGCGGGAGCGGAGCTCGAGGCACCGGTCACATTGCATATGCAGTCAGAGAGCAGGCAGGCAGGTGGGAATGAGCATTTAGCTTGCTTTCTTCAGGTTTATCAAGTGTGGGGAACCCTAGGCCCTGAAACAGTACTGACCACATTTGGGGTGACTCTTCCCACCTCAGTTAACCTAATCTGAGCAATCCTTCCCAGAGAAACTCAGAGGTTTGGTTTTCACAGCAATGCTCAGTGTCGCCAAAATGACAGTCAAGGTTACTCATCACAGGACGTCAGGCTGGCAACTGTGCCTGGCGCCTGGTTCTTTCAAATACATTTTAGACCCAAAGCACAGTGTCACTCTTCCAGTGACGTCAATATTCCTCCTCCAAAGCAGCACTTTGCTTTGGGGTTCTCTCCTCCCTCGATGTTAATTTATTCCTCTCAATCAGAGCTTTCCTGCCTGATTTCCGCAGCTTGTGCCTCTCCAGCTTTGGTGCTTAATTAGCATGTGGGAGGCCCTGGATTTGATTCTCAGCATCACAGAAACAAACCTACCCTCTCTGGAGTCTCCATTTCTTCTTATGACTTTTCTATACCCTCTAAGGAACAAATTTCTTGAAAAAGTGATTACTATTGCAACTGCCAGCTACTCTCCCCAGCGCTCTCTCATTTCAGTCCCCTTCAGCTGATGCAGGGAAAACTTGAAGTAAGCAAAAACAAAAAAAGAAAGACAGAAAGAAAGTTGATGCTATAAATAAGCTTGCTGAGGAGATTAAGTTAAGTAGAATTTAACCGAAGGAGCTCTGCCTCCCACAGGACAGGAAGATAAGCAGCGTCCTAGCCGCCAGACTTGTTGGAAACTGTGAGGAAGAAATCCTATTCCATAATTGAGATTTGAGCTTACTGAGAAAATATCTGCTACCTTCCGCTCACCAGGACTGACCTCCAGTTAGGCTCTGTTCTTATAACAAGAGGAGACCACGTTATCTTACAACTAGCCATTGGGCCTGTCCCTGTATCAAAGAACCAGCCTCTAGGAGGCAGCTCAGGGGGGCAGCTCGGGCTCACAGCCAGCATTATGTCCTGACCTACCAGTAAGACCCCTGTGCTGTGGAAACAAACACTTCTGCCAGGTGGGCCAGATGACCTAGTAACAAGGGCCCAAGACCTTAGCACACCTGACTCCATGATGGAGATGCCATTCACCTGTAAAGCTCAGCGCGGAGACAGCACCACCTACCTGCCAGGGTGAAGAGAGAGACCGAATCCATTAATGTCCACAGTTCTGAGAAAGTCTCTAAATTGTACTAACCTTGCTTGTTGGCTTCTGTGGTGGTTCTTCTGGCTAACTGTTCTTTGCTAACTGAAGTATGTCAACCTTGACCATGGTTTTTGTGCTTAAGAGCTCACCCCAAGAGATGCTTAGTGAGACACTGGGATCTCCAAAGCAGGGAAGGCAAGAAAGACCTGTCTATTGGCTTTACCCTGTCTTCTCTGGTAGATACCCCGCCAAACAGCCCTGACTAACAACAAAGGAACACCGCTGGCCTACACAAGAAGCAATTCTGACAGCATCTTTGCTGCGTAAACCTCACATCTGCCCAAGTGCCCAGACTTGTAGTCCCCTGTCTTGTTTAAATCAAGCCTGGGGCTGGGCCCTGAAAAGGATTCGAGTATGAAGTGTACATGTCATGCAGAAGGCCGCAGTGTACGAGGTGAGGCCGGCTCCTCTTTGAGCGGGAGCCAGCGCAGGACCTGTTCTGTTACTAAAGAGCTTTGCCTTGATCAGTCCCTAAGCGTGTGGAGTGATTTCCCCCTGGAAAGGTGTCACACTTTTCCTTCCACACCCACCGGAGGCCTGTGCTTTTGAAAGCCATACATTTGCTCTCTGTTTGGGAAAGCTGACGGATTCCACCTTTCCCAGTCAGTTGGCACTTTTCATGCAGTTAGTTACTTCCTACTTTAAATGTTCTCTTGGCTTCTATTACACCACACAATCTTCTGGCTTTTCCTGCCACCTCGGTGGCTCCTGCTTTTCTTTCACTCCTGCTTATTGGTTATTCCTTTTCTAACTTTTTTTCTTAACCATATTCCCCACACATTTCTCTTTCCCCCCACACCACCCCATCCCCATTTTTCTTCCTTCTCTCCTGTGTTTTCAATTTCTTGGAGCATAGGTATGCCTAGGTCCAGTCCCTAGACTTCTCCTTTACCACGGTTAACTGTCAGCCTGTCTGTCAGTCTGTCAGTCTGTCTGTTGTAGGAAGCTATGACTCATCCTGAGGGTCTTCGTGTTTCTGTGTTAAGGACAGACTGTTGGTGATAGTGTTTCAGGACAAAACAGAGACTGATTACAATAGTACTACAGGAAGGAAGGCCACAGAGGGCGTGACGACTGCTCACAGTCGGGATGTAATTTCGAAGGAAAAGACAACAGGGTTTGCTGATCACATGGATGTGGTCTGTTAGAGGGGAAAAGCCAAAGATGGCACCTGGAGAAAAAAATGACCAAATTTAAGGGTTGATGTTGTCTGGCTTATCTGGAACTGTCCTTGGCAGGAGAAAGTACAGCAGTCATCCTCTGAAGGGAAATTACCATGCAAACCAGGGGTGCTTAGCTGACAGAGATCAGTGTCATTATCTGCTATGGAATTAAACTGCGTGGAGTGACGGCTCAGTGGTTAAGAGCACAAGCTGCTCTTCCAGAGCACCATAGTTTGACTCCCAGCACCTCCACCCCGACTCCCAGTTTCCTGTAATTCCAGCTCCAAAGGTTCTGTTAGGAACATAAGTGAAACCATTTTGTATAACTTGAAAACCAGTTTGTATGACTTAGAATAATCTGTCTGCAAGATGGGTTGAGCCACCAAGCTCCCAAAGGCCCTAACTGGAGCAAAGTCCCCAGTGGAACCTGCAGAAGGTGTCTGCTAGTTGCTCTTTATTTGGTGAGATGTCTGCTTAACTTCCATGAACATGGTATTGTAGGAATGCTTGTGTGGATAACCAGCATATTTGAAAGACAAATCTCGTGCGAGCATCCTAATTGCTGATCCCCACACAGCTCTCTGCAGGATCTGATACCCTTTTCTGGCCTCTGTGGTCCATGTACACATGTAGTGCACAGACAAACATGCAGGGAAAACATCCATATGCATAAAGTCAAGAGCTGGAGAGATGGCTCAGCTGTTAGGAGCACTGGATGCTCTTCCAGAGGTCCCGAGTTTAATTCCTAGCACCTACATAGCAGTTCACAACTGTCCATTAACTAGTCTCATGAATTCTGATGCCATCTTCTGGTGTGTAAATGTACTTGCAGACAAAACACCCATACACATAAATACATCTTTTAAAAATAAATTAAAATGACCATATATTGGGAAAGTAGTAGAGAGGGTACGGTAAAAAGAGGTGTGTGTGTGTGTGCCAGAGAGATGGGAGAGAGAGAGGAGAGAGAGAGAAGGGGGGCGTGGCAGTAAGGCGGGGCACAACCTATCTGTCTTTATGGGCTCAAATATGTTTACTTCTGGTTCTGTGGATCTTACACAAGAAACTTTCATGCCCTATTCACTCCTTTGTCATGCAAGCAGTGTGTAGTAGCCTCGCTCCTATCCCCGCAGCTGAGCCTTGGCCTAGCCTCCTGCTTAGGCTTGTTTTAGTGCCCGAGAGAACTGACCTTACAGCAGCTAGCTAGGTCCCTCTGTGCGCTCCCCCTCCTCTGGCGCCTCCTTCTGGAGGCACCTATGCCACATGGCTGACACACAAGAGCCAGGCATGGGGGCTTTACCCGGCGCCCAGATGAGCCCTCAGGAAGATATTCCCAACATCGACAGCGGGAACACGCGGATTCCACAACTCAGTTGTGATATTTGCCGCGCATGCTCTGTACATTTTCTTTTTAGCTGCTTGGTTTTGGTAACCAGAGAAGTATCCCTTGAAGAAAGGTGTGCTAATTGTACTTCTCTAAAACAAGCCGTAAAAATTAGAGGCTAAATTTCCTCTCCTGGATGGGGTAGACATCATCACTTCCTTCACACCGTCCCGTAATAATGAACAGCAGAGACAAGAAAAGACAGATAACTCTTTGCTTACAGGTACACAGTGTATTTTGGGTGGCTCTTTAATCCACCTGTTCACTAAAGAAAATGACGATAAAAGTGCTCTTTAAACGATAGGAGAAGGGGAGCCTAGAGGCTCACCCTGAGTGGTCTCCCTTAGCAGAACAACATTTCTGAGGTAATCCCTGGCACCTACCGTGGGTTTCTGTGTTGGGCATAACAAGACAGTTTAGGACAGTGCCGAGGGCAATGGCGGGGCTGGCCTGGTACTGAGGCAGAGCCAAGCTGTCGGGCACGCGGCGGTGGGAGCTTACTGTCTGGATTATGGGAAGCAGTTAAAAAGGATGCGATTACAGACTTCTCTGAGGATGCAGGTTGGGCCTTGGGCCCCCTGGAGTTCTCTGTCTTAGTTTTCCTGGCAGGGCTTTTGGCCTGAGGCAGACCCTTTTTAGCATTTCCTTTACTGGGTTTGGCCACTTTCCTGGGTGTGCAGGCTGTGGGTGACTGTGTGTGTGGTTTGCCTTTTATCATGGGGTTGATAGACTGGAGAAAAGATTTCACCTTGTTTTTCAAGCCAGCCTCTGGAAGAAGGCTGGGCCTAATGTGAGGAGACACTGGCATCACCTGCCCTGGTGAGCTGTGACCTTGCCAAGTCTGGCCCAGAAAAGGCTTTCCCTGAACTGGTGGGCGAGGCAAAGGAAGGTCGTGGGAGGCCTGGGAGAGCCTGAGCACCATCCTGGAAGGTTCCTGGGTGACACTCGCCTTGCTTTGACCGACTTGCATGCCATGCGCAGATTCGGCCTCCATAAGAACTTCTGGAGGTGGATCTGGGAACCCAAGCTCAGGGGAGCCCCAGGGGCTGGGACGGTAGGTGTCCATCAGATGAGAGCTGTGGCCGTGGTGTACAGAGGCTTGGGTCATCCTGTGCTTTTTCCGATCTCCATCCTGGTGTGTTTTCTCACTGGCTGGGAAAAGCCCAAGACCTGCGTCTCCTTCTCCAAGGTTCCCCACTGCCTTGGGTTTCCTTGGCTCTTCCCTCTTTTCTGTCCATGTGGGCACAAGGGCTGAGTACAGGCTCTTGCCAGGGCTTTGGAGCTCAGTGCTAAAGGGGTCCTTTGGGCTGGGCTTTTCCCCAGTGGTCTCCATCTGAACACAGTGTACTTGGACCTCAATCATATTCCTGCTGAATTGTGAGGCCTTGGAGGCACCCTGGGCAGAACCATGGGGTGCGGCTTGGGGACTGGGTTGTTTTGGCTCCTTGTATGCAGCCTGCGCTGCAGCAGCCTGCTGTCTTTTAAGGTGGACACTGTTTGCCTGTGGGGCTGGAGGAGAGTCACATGCGATGGGCTGTTGTTGCAGCACCGGGCTTTCTGGGATGCTTAGACTCCGGCGAGGCTCCTGTGTGGCACCGGCCTCTGGGGCCGCTGCAGTTAGCTCTTTGTACTCACTTACCATTAGAGGAATTCCCAACTTTATCTCTAGGAGTTTTTTTTTAAGGTGGAAACTCATTCTTTCCAAGATTACTGTGTTTAAAGAGCAGGGGCCCTTCGGGGGAGGCTGGGTCTCTGACCCTCCTTCCACCTGCACTTCGGGCTGCAGCTCTTTGGCAACGTCACTGTCACCTTGAGTGCAGGGCTTAAGCTCACTTGGACTTGGGTCTTCAAGTGGGGTCATCTGAGAGAGGGGTTCCCATGGGCTTTTGACAGGCCTGGGCACCGTCTCTGTGACTGCAGATTGGCCAGCAGTTGCTGAAGGCTCCGTTCTAGACGGGCCCACACAGTAACGGCCAGGCAGGCCTGACAGGAAGGCCAGATACTTATGCCGTAGAGTTTGTCTCCAGTTTCTTAATGGTTTCCTCAGGCAAGGCTTGGGGACGCTTACAGTGTTCAACGAGGGCGCCCGATAAGGCTCGCTTCTCCTCGTCAAGGTCCGTTGGCTTCCAGGGAACAAGTTTGTGATGTAGGTCAGGGTTGTTTTCTGTCTGTAGCTCCACGGGCGGGCCTTGTGCAATGTCTGGGAATGAAGTCCTTGCTGCCAAGCTCCCGGGAAGTTTGCCTTGCCAGGAGCTTTGGACACAGGCAGGGGCCTTGCCCTCAAGGATTTGGTCACATTTGGAATCAACATGGCGCTTCAGCACTGCCCTGGCCTGGGCAAACAAGTGCGGCGCTGGGATTGACCTGCTGCCCACTGTGGGTGAGAATGTGTCACCAGACCCGTCGGCCTTCGGGTCCCCTGGGATGCTCACGCTGGGCAGCACCCTGCTGCTGCAGGACAGGGGCTGCTGCTCTGTAGAGGAGAGGACCAAGTGGATGGAGCGCTGGATCTTCCGGGGCAGTCCCCAGCGAAGGTGAATCAGCTGCTTCTGGAGATGGAACTCCAGCAGCCTGCGCGCATGCTCAGGGAAGAAGAAAAGGTCTCTGGTGAGGACTGAGAAGGACTTTCGGGGCCAGGCGCCTTTTAAAGCCTTATGCGGTTTGGCTTTATTGCATGGCTTATACGGTACGGGGCTCCTCACGTACGGAGACAAGGGGTTGGCCGCTGGCAGGCCCCACTGAAGCTGAAGCTGTCTTCGTAGAAGGTGCCATTCCAAGGTTTTGCTCTCAGCCAGAGTTAGAAATGGGATCCCGAGCTGAGCCCCTTGCTGCTCATGCGAAGACGACTCGTTTGGAGATCTTGAAGGGAGCAGGGCAGCGTTACGTGGAGTGTGGGCCAGCGAGGGGAGGGACGGGGGCTCCCTCAAGACGTGAGGCTCTTGGTAGGAAGGTTGTACTGTGTCCTTGGAGAGACCTTGAGTGTCTAAGGAAGCATAAACTAAGGACTCGCTGTGCATGGAAGGGCTACCGCAGAATAACTGAGTGAATTTCTTTTGAAGATTGTGCCTGGGGTCGTTAGCCTGGCCCTCAGGCAGTAGACAGAGGGTACGTAGAACTTCATGGTCAGACATGGGTGAGAGCTTTTCCACACGGCTTGAGATTTGTTCAGAGTGCAGTCTTTGGTTTTGGTCCACATTAGGCCACTCAGAAACCCAAAAGGTCTGGGTAGGTTGCCTGCTCATATATGAGGACCAGGTCTGCTGGGAAATACTCCCAAACCTATGAACGTGTTCTTGATGAGTATTATTATTCAGGTTAAAAGAACCCGGTTGCTCATTTTCTGGCTGGAAATACATTGGTGGGTTTGGCATAAGTTGCCTTAGGGACTCCTCTACCCGTCTGGGGAGCCCCCATCTTTGGAAATGCATCAATTTTTTCACATGTAGTTCAAGAAGCCTGAACACACCAGGACTGTGGAATGGCTGGGGGATGGTGGTGACAATAGATAAGGCCGTAGGTTGTGTGACTTGAGTAATCTCTGGGTTCAGGGTTTGAAGAGGGATCTGTGAGTTCAAGGCCGGATCATGATCTTGGATCTCCTGGATAAAGTTTAGATCGCTGTGCATCATCTCTTCCTCAATCATTAAAACCACAGGCTCCTCGAGCCTTGACGGAGCCATAGTATTTGAGACCACAGGCACAGCGTCTGCCAGATAAAAGTCCTGGCCTGCCTGGAGGTGATCAGCCCAGCATTGCTGGACTTCCCCTGCGTCTGCCAGCTGCACTGACTGTCCCGGCAGCCGCATTAGTGTTGGAGTCCTGGGCAGCAGTGGGAAGCTGTCTGGAGCGCCCGGTGTAAGGCTCCAGAGTCTCTTCCGAAGACACAGTGGATGTGGGCAACAGCTCCGTGCAAGAAGAGCCCTGTGGCAGTCCCAGGAACACAGGGGGCGGCTGGCTTTTCTCACTCCCCAGCAAATGCTGGATCTCTAGGGTTGCAGCATCACAGACTTGGCAGCCAGGATCCACACACAGGAGCTGCCTCACATCTTCCTCCTTGGGAAGCCAGCTTTGGCTAGGAAGAGAGAAATGGCAGCCATTGGTGACGGGATGACATCTGCCTCCTCAGAGGAATGTGTCTGGGGATTGCTGCGTCTTTTCCTCCAGTCCCACAAATTCTGAGCCTGCACTGTGGGGAATGAGGTTCTCGTGGGACCCATTCAAAGTGTGGGATGTCCCTGCCACTATACCCAGAAACCCTTGGGAATCACTCATGCTCTCTAGAAACTAAATGGAGGGTAAGATGTTGGGGTGATGGTGTCCCAGCACCTGCTCCCAGGCCACGAGCACAGACAGGAGGTAACAGCAACGGGGTCCAGCTAGTTAGTCTCAGGGATCTGCCCTTGAAAGGGAGTAGCTGGAAGGAGGAATGACATGGCGACTTCTTTGTGCTAAAGCCACTCTCTTGGCAACTTGGTGTCTGGGTGCAACTCCAGCAATGCCCGTTCTGAGATGCAGAACTGCTGAGGCCCTAACACACAGACTGGTATTGGGTGTCTCTTCCCTGCTGAGGTCTGAGCCGTCTCAGGCAGCGAAACTGCCCCCCACAGTGTGGTTCCCCTTCCACCGGTTACCCCTCTCCTCACCCCTGGCCCAGACCAGGCCAAGAGTCATCAGAGTTTAGACCCCAAAGGTCAAGAGGTCACCTTTTCATGACAGAGAGCAGCTCCCATGGCTTCTCGGTTTCTTCTTGGCAAAGTCTCCTGGCTGAGGAATCAGGACACAGTGTTATGTGATAAACAGGCGTTTTGGGGGAGTCTGAATAGTAAATCCTTAGCTCAGCAAGAGGACTCTTAGCCCCTAGACTCGGTGCTCTATGGTGTGTTTACAATGCATTGTCCTCTGTAGGGATAACCAATGGTATGCTTATTTTACTGATAAGCCTCCAGGTGAAATGAATTCCGTAGGATCATTAACCTAGCAAATGACAGTTAAAGCGGAGACTCTTGGAACATTCTTAATTTCGGGTTTCCCATCCAGAGCAGTCCTTTGTAAATGTCACCGGGAAGTAGCTCTGGAGCCTCAGGAGTTACAACACTTGGCACACCAGACAGGGTCATAGAGAAAAGGAAGCTGGGGCAGGGGAAGTGGGGGTAGGGGGAGGGGACACTGGGACTTTACCTCTCCATGCTGCAGCTCTAGCCCTTTGCTTGACTTTTCGGTGACGCTTAAAGAGAAAAAAAAAAAAAATTAGAATGTGAAGCCAAAACTGTCCTCTTTTTTCCTGTCCACAGAGTGTGAGACACACCACGTTCCCTTCCCCTGTCATGATCTGTGCATCATTTTCACACTCTCCTCCATCACCTTTTGCTATACTCCACATGGCTTTCCTTTCTCTGCACCCCCAATTCCTCTCCAGCCACTGAGTGACGTTCTCCTGGAGGGTGGGGAGGCGGAAACAGTAGCAAGGATAGGACATGTTTTAGGATGTGTTCTAACGTAGAATGCCTTCCACGTATAACTGCCATTAACCAACTAAACTGGAAATTTCTCCTCTACTGGGAGATCCCGAGACAACAGCAATCTCCTACTCAAACCAGTGCGAAGGGTTTTTTGGTTTCATGCCTCACGGCCGTCCTGGTAGATAGCGATGTGTAGCCTCATGGAAGAAAGGTAAACACACTTGGAAGGATCAAATCAAAACCATCAGGTGGGGTGGTGAGGTCACAGGTGGAAGGCGGGCGGCAGGCACTAGACCGTGAGGCCTGTCGGTTAGCTCAGTCGCGGGGCACAGGGTCTCCCTACCCGACAGCAGCTCCTTTTGGGCTGGCACTTCAATCCGCAGTAACTCTGTTGCACTTGCCAGGTAATCAGGATGAGGATGAGGATGCAGAAACAGACATATAAGGAGTATTCACTATCCCACAGGAAGCACGGAGAGCTTAGCATGGTCTGAACCTCCTCAGCACGAGCAGACCAGCCATCTCTACTCCCAGGACATTCAGAGTCCTAACGCTCAATACCTCCCAGGGCCGAGCCTTGTCATGTCCGCCTCACAGAAAGTAGAATATGGCCACCGGACTGCATCACAAAGGCCTTCATTCCACAAAAGAAGCTTATGGGGTAATTCAGTCTATAGAAGAGGTCGTGGAGGCCCTCTTTAAGGGTTATGTACCCTGGGTCTGAATATGTCACATTCACAAGCTCTGCCTGGTCCCCATTTTCACTTCATACTCGCCCCCACCATACCAGCCTGCTGGCTTAGCTCTTTTTCTGGATAACTGTGTGGTTGTCACCGGTGGTCAGAGTCTGGGCTTGGCGCTCCCCGGTTCTTGACATCTAATTCAAGGCACTGAAGTGAGCACACACAGATTTCCAAAGTAGGAAGTGTTATTCAAAGCAAAGTGATGTTATAAATCAGAAAAAAGAATGCTGTTAAAATAGTGGCCCTGGACCACACAACTAAAGGTACACATAGTTCCCAACTGCTGTTGGGCGCGTCCTGTCATGGAATGTAAAAAAGGAAAAGTTTGGTTGCCAAAGGTTGCATATGTGTTGTTGTTGTTGTTGTTTTTATCTTGACTGACAATGGTATCTAACCCCTTCCTACTATGTGTGTTCCCTCCCATTAATGCATCGCATTTTAAACATATGTATGCCCAATTATGCACAGGCATCATTGGGCTTTACTTCCTAAAAGTTCACTGAGAGTACAGACTTTCATCTTGTTACACATGCACCCAAAGTTAATTAGGCCACATTGATCTTTCTGCCCTCTTAGAGGATGCATTTGAAGCATCTTTGAATAGACGCTGTCCACGTCTGATGGTTGTCAAGTGTGAGGAAATTTATTCCATTCCTTAGGGATGGCTGTGCGCACAGGTTGGGACAAGTGAGTGTCCTAGGTTGCTAACAGGCTGCTAGGCATACTGTTTGGAGAGGCGTGTGTGTGTGTGTGTGTGTGTGTGTGTGTGTGTGTATAGCCCAGGCCAAGTGGAGTCCTAGCATGCTGAGCCATTCTTATGTTTGTTACTTACAAGTTACTCATCCCCAGAAACCAGGCACGCTGTCAGGAAAAGTGACGGGGATGAAAGAACCTCCATGAGACTCTCCTTCCTCACCTGGAAGTGTGTCTGAGGAGAAGCACACCTGGAAGTGTGTCTGAGGAGAAGCACACCTGGAAGTGTGTCTGAGGAGAAGCACACAGGAGCTCAGGTAGAGACCATATTTAAGGACCGGAAATGAAGAGCTTTCATGTCCCACCTAAGGCACAATCAGACATCAGAAATACAAGAAGAGCTCACGTGGCAGGAAAAGCCAAAGGTGGCCATAATTTTTTAAATTAAGCATGCTTTTTATTGAAACTTGCATTGTGGTACAGAGATGTATTTCAACTGATTAGAGTACAGCTTAAAAAAAAATTCATGACACCAAATCCCCACCCCACCCCAAATAATCACACAGAAATGACTACCCAATCTGCGTTTTTTTTTTTTTTTTTTTCAATTTTTCCTTCTTGGCTTTGCTCCACACAAATTTGTACAAATTTTCAACATTTTAAGGTTTTTTGTTTATTTGTTTGTTTTTCGAGACAGGGTTTCTCTGTGTAGCCTTGGCTGTCCTGGACCCACTTTGTATACCAGGCTGGCCTCGAACTCACAGTGATCCACCTGCGTCTGCCTCCCGAGTGCTGGGATTATAGGCGTGCACCACCACGCTTGGCTATATTTTAAATTTTTAATTCTACTGGAGGGAAAGGAGCAAGAATCAGACATCAAGCCAACACTGTGTCATCTGATCTACTAGGTTCAAGCAGTAAATCTACTACTGTTCAAGAACAAACTCCAGCGGGAGTGCTGGGTGTCCAGACAAGTTGGGCAGTAACCGCTGCGCTCATTACAGAATCAGACCACTGGAAAGCTCCCTCAGTGAAACATTTGATCAAACGTGTGCTTAAACTAAAAGTCCAGACAATGCTCCAACCACAAAGGCAGCACAATCTTTAAATGGTACAAGCCTTGGACATATGTGGCTCACCACTAGTGTGGCTCACCACTAACGTGGCTCACTAATGTGGCTCACCACTAACGTGGCTCACTAATGTGGCTCACCACTAATGTGGCTAACTAATGTGGAGCTCTGTCCAAGGCGTTGAGTATCTGGAGGTCTTTCTATCCATGTTATAGCCTCTTGCCTGCTCAGGGCAGCTGATGTCCACACAGAAGGTTAGGTGGACACTTCCAGCCTAAATCCTAAAACAGCTGCTAGATGTGGCTGGATATTCTCGGGGGAGTTTTATTTGATGTGCATTTTAAAAATCTAAGAAATGGGGCAAGTGTTTTGCAAGTCATTTCTAGGACCAATCACACTTGTGCTCTTCCCATTAATGTGTGCGTTTGTGTCGCCTGCTTGACCCCATGGATATTATAATGTTTCTGTAAACGTTCAGGATTTTGGAAAAGTCTTTAGACTATCTTGCCCGGGAAAAATGGCCTCATAAAAATCTTTGTATCCCAAATCTGTGAAGAATCTATTTCCTCCTTCCCTCAGCATCCAGTCTTCCACCCTACTGGTGTGATGAGCTCACCCCCACTTTGAGTAGTTTCCGGGTGCATTTGCATCTTTCCATCCTTGTGACAAAGCGCTTGAGCCTGAAGCAGGACTGCTCCCTCTGGATGCACGGCTGCAGGCACTGCAGTATCATTCACTCAGCCCCATAGATCAGGGTCCAGGATGGAAACTAGTAGTAAGAAGAGCTCCACTCACCCACGAAAGCCAGAAAGCAAAAGAGTGAGAGAGCAGAAAGAGCCAGGGACAAGCCATGCCCCCAAACACATCCCAAGGAACCATTCCCTGTAGCTAGATTCCACCTTTTAAGTTAAACAGTCTTTATGCATTTATTTGCATATGCATGTGTGCACATGCATCCTAGCACACATATGGAGATCAGAGAAAATCTTTCAGGAGTTGGTCCTCTCCTTCTACTGTGTGGCCTCGGGGATGGAACACAGGTCACAGGGCTTGGTGGCAGGTGCCTGCCCCTCCCAACCACCCCCTACCTATTAAGTTTTCACCACCTCTCAATACCCCATTAAACTATGAACCCATCAATGGAATAATCCATACTAGGGAATAATCATAATTCAATCACCTCACCAAAGCCTGCCTCTGACCATGGCTACAGTGAAGACTGAGTCTTCTCAGATCCAAACCACAGCACAAGTGTTTACATAGTAGAAATATACTTGAGCAATACTATCTTCCTGCTCTCAAGACAATTGACAATCTAGTTTTAAAGGTGAACTCGTGAATCAATGATTATTTCAAATCATTTTATCTGCTCACATTAAGAGTTTTAGGACTCAAAAATAACTTTGCTAGGAGTGGGCAAGGTGACCACTAGGTAAAACCATTTGCTGTACAACCCTGAAAACCTGAATTTGATTCCGAGACTCACATACAAAAACTATATGTGGTAGTTTGGGTCTGTGATCCCAGCCCCAGCACTCCTAATGCAAGGGAGGAGCACAAGACAGGGGGACCAGCAGCAAGGGGGGAGAACAAGACAGGAGGACCACCAGCAAGGGGGGAGGATGAGACAGGAGGACCAGCTGCAAGGGGGGAGGACGAGACAGGAGGATCACCAGCAAGGAGGGAGGACAAGAAAGGAGGACCACCAGCAAGGGGGGAGGAGGAGACAGGAGGACCAGCAGCAAGGGGGGAGGACGAGACAGGAGGATCACCAGCAAGGAGGGAGGACAAGAAAGGAGGACCACCAGCAAGGGGGGAGGAGGAGACAGGAGGACCAGCAGCAAGGGGGGAGCACAAGACAAGAAGACCAGCAGCAAGGGGGGAGGACGAGGCAGGAGGACCAGCAGCAAGGGGGGAGGGAGGACGAGGCAGGAGCATCAGCTGTACACAGAAGGCTTGGGCTCACAGCTCCTGGCAGAAAGAACAAGAGGGAGACACTCTTTAAAACCAAGGTGAAAGAGCTGAGCAGTGAAGAGCACTGGCTGCTCTTATAGAGAATCTAAATTCTATCATCAACACCCACAGGGCAGCGCACAGCCATCTCCAACAGTTCTGGAGATCTGGACTCTCTCTGGCCATCTCGGTCACCAAGGATGCACCTAGTGCATTTACATGCAGGCAAAATGCTCTCCTCTGACCTCATTATGTATGTCATGGTATATGTGTACACTTATACACTCCAAAACAACTTTAACTTTAAATATATCTTGATTATATCTCCCCCACAAACCCTTCTAGATCCTCTGTCCCTCTCTACCCACCCAACTTGAAGCTCTTTCTCAACAAACAAAACCTTCCCAAACCAAGAAAACAAAATAAAGCACAGAAAAAGAAAAAAGAAAACACACACACACACACACACACACACACACACACACACACACACACACACACAAAACAAAAACAAAAACAAGCAAAATAAAAAACACCTCATCAAACTGTAACAAAGATACAGCACACTATGGAGTTCATTACATGGTGGTCCATGAGTCCTGAACACGTGGCCTGCACTAGAGTGGTTGATACACCCAGTGTCACTCTATTGAAGAAAACTAATTTTTCCTATCCCAGAGGGGATAAGTGATTGTCCTTTAGCCTAGTGGTTATATCTTCTTTCATTCATTCATTCATTCATTCATTCTTCATTCATTAAAAAAAAGTAAAAAATAAAATATATAATATATAAAATAAGTGTCACATTGAAGTCAGACAAAACAAACCCACAGAAGGAAAAGAGCTCAAGAGAAGGCACAAGAGTCAAAGACCCATCTTCAGAAATCCCACAAAAACACACTGAACTGGAAGCCATAATATGTACCCAGAGGACGTGGTGCAGGCCCAGTGCACGCTGCTGCAGTCTCTGTGCGTTCGCAGTAGCTTTGCTCATGCCAACTGGAAGGACATGGTCTTCCTCATGTCCTGTCCTCCATCCCTCTGACTCCTACACTCGTTCTTCTTTCTTTTCTTTTTCTGAGGTTCCCTGAGCCCCAGGGGAAGCATTTGATGGAGACCTCCCATTTAGGGCTAAGTGCTCCTAGGTCTCCCACTCTCTGTGCAACGTCTCACAGCCAGTCTCTGTATTTGTTTCTGTCTCTCATGACGGATTAACAAGGCATTAGTCATGAGTACAGCAGAATATCATTAAGAGTCATTTTACTAATACATTTCTTTTCTTTCTTTCTTTTTTTCTTTCTTCCTTCCTTTCTTTCTTTTTTTTTAGGAAGGAGCCTCAGTTGAGGAAATGCCTCCATGAGATCCAGCTGTATGGCATTTTCTCAGCTAATGATCAATAGGGGAGGGCTGAGCCCACTGTAGTGCCATCCCTGGGCTGGTGGTCCCGAGTTCAATAAGAAACCAGGCTGAGCAAGCTGGGGGGAGCAAGCCAGTAAGCAGCACCCGTCCATAGCATCTGCATCCGCTCCTGCCTCCGTGTTCCTGCCCTGCTTGAGTTTCTGTCCTGACTTCCTTTGGTCGTGAAGAGCAACGTGGAAGTATGAACCGAATAAAGATTTTCCTCCCAAACTCCTTTTTTTTGGTCATAATGTTTCATCGCAATAGAAACCCTAAGCTAACTAAGACCAGTTTTATTTAGTTTGACCGTAGGTCCCTGGGATAACTAGTCTCAGGTCCTTGGTCATCTATGCAGTGTTGGATGTGGCTTCCATCTTGCGGAATGGGCCTTAAATAAAATCAGATTTGGTTACTCCCACAAGTTTTGTGCCACCGTTGCCCTAGCATATTGTGTGGATAAAGGGTGTGTGGCTGACTTGGCATTTACGTTTCTCTTTTGATACAGTGCAGAGCACAAAGATGCTGGAACATCAGGCCCTATGCAGGCACCAGCTTGACACCTGCCTATTTATTGAGTTATGTAGGTGTTGTCTTCAGCAATGGGGCTTTGCTGTCCAATTGTGGAAAGCAAGAACCTGGGTTGTTTGGGGGGTTTTCACGGGGGGGGGGTCCTTTTGGCCACCAACTCAATTAGATGTAACCCAATGTGGTACTGGAAGTTTCTTTGACGACAAGAGTTGGCCATGTGTGATTCTGTCTCTCCCAATATTTGGCAATTTCATTTAGATCACTTCATATATGTATATATGTTAGGGAGTCTCTACTGTATAGGCTTCCATACTACCCCTCACATGCTCCTTAATTTTAGCTGATTCTCCCCATAGTCCCTCCCACAGCCCTCTCTCCTTTCCCGTCCCTGTGTGATTCTCCCACTCCAGCCCCCCCTCATTTATACCTATCTATTCTATTTCTATTTCCTAATGAGATATACCTCTTATCTCTGCTTCTATACATACCCTCAGTGGTTTTTATGGATTATAGTTTGGTTATTATTGACATAACAGCTGATCGCCACATATGTGAATACACACTGTATTTGTCTTTTTGTGTCTAGCATATCTCACTCAGGATAATTTTTCTAGTTCCATCCATTTGCCTGCAATTTTCATAATGCCATGCTTTTTAATGGCTGAGCAACACTGCACTGTGTAAATGTGCCACAGTTTCTTAATCTATTCTTCTGCTGAGGGACATTCAGGTTGTTTCCAGTCTCTGGCTGTTAGAAACAGAGCAGCGATGAACATGGTTGCACAAGTGTCTTTGTGGCAGGAAGCATCCTTTGGGTAGATGCTCAAGAGTGGTCCAGCTGGATCTCGAGGTACATCAATTCCCATCTTCCTGAGGAACCACCATGCTGACTTCACGGTGGCTGTACAAGTTTGCCCTCCCATCAGCAACGGGCGAGTGGCCCTCTTACTGCACATCCTCACCATCATCGCTTTGTTGACCTGAAATCTCAAAATAATTTTGACTGCATTTCCCTGATGGCTAAGGATGGTGAACCTTTCTTTAGTGTTTCTTAGTCATTTGAGTTTGCTCTACTTAGAATTCTGCTTCAATCTGTATCCTAGTTTTCAACTGGGTTGTTTGTTTTCTTGATATCTAGGGGGGATTGTTTTGTTTGCGGGGTTGTTTGTTTGATCGATTTTTAGCTCTTTATATATTTTGGATATTCACCCTCTACCGGATGTGTAGTTTGTAAAAACAAAAAAACTTTTCCCATTGTTGCTTTGTCCAAATGAAGCTTACAGACGCTTCTCAATTTCTTGAGGTGCCTGATCTAACAGTGTTCTGTTCAGAAAGTCTTTTCATATCCAGTGGGCTCAGGACTACACATATGCACAGTAAAATTAAAACAAACAAACACACAAACTAACTAACTAACTTCAGGGAATGTTCCAATGGGATGGGTTAGGGTCAGACAAGATTCCTGGGATGCAGGATTGGAGTTTAGTCTGAAACTATAGCCTTTAGGACAAGAACTGTCCCGAATCTCTAACAAGTCCAGGACAGCCAGGAATGGGCCCCAGTGTTCATTTGACAGGGAGAAATCCTGGTTCTCTGCACCAGAGGAAGGCCAGAGATGCGAACGCAAATGCTGAGAGGGGTTAAGGGAGGGCCATAGCGCCCCCTGCTGGAGGACCTCTGCATTTGCTTTATTTCAGTATCTAGTCATGAGGGGACAGGGTCTCACTCTACTGTCCTGGCTGGCCTGAAATTCTCCATGTAGACCTGGCTAGCTTTTCCACCACAGAGATTTGTCTCCTCTGCCTCTGAAGTGCTGGAGTTAAAGATGTGTGTCTGATTAAAGGTGTCCAGACTGTTGTTGGTTAAAAAACAACAACAACAACAACAGAAAAGTTGGCACGCATGTGCGTAATAAAAAATGCAAATGGCAAAGGAAGATAAAATTCACTCTGTGTGCCATTCTTCACGCTCCTCTCACACTTTCATTTTGTCGTGTGTGCTAGTTTATTTGTGTGTGTATTTCCAACTATCCCAGGACACTTTGTAAGGGGAAAGATTCTGTCTCTAGGGAATTTTATTATTTTTTTTCCAACATGGTATTTTTATTGGGAATTATACATCACTCACCCTGATTGGGCTCACTTCCCAGTTCTCCCATATCCACTCCCCCTTTTTTGTGACATCCCCAAAAAAGGAAAAAAAAAAAAAAAAGAAGAAGGAAAGAAAAACAAATTCCCATTGTATTGTCCATATACTTACTGGAGCATGGTCAAATTCCCAGTGGCCAGCCCCCTAAGAAAAGTTGAGTCCTTCTCCACCTGCACCCACCCCCCACCCCCAGAAGCTATCAATTGCAGAGAGCTACACTTTAGCATCCTTATCACAATTTTAAGAGTTCTCTTTGCTGGGTGTGGTGGCGCACGCCTTTAATCCCAGCACTAGGGAGGCAGAGGCAGGCGGATCGCTGTGAGTTCGAGACCAGCCTGGTCTACAAAGTGAGTCCAGGACAGCCAAGGCTACACAGAGAAACAAAAACAAAAACAAAAACAAAAACAAACAAACAAACAAACAGTTTTCTTCAAGGCCCCCCTTTTAGGCTGTTACTTCTTTGGGAGGGCAGGGTTGGAAATAGGGCTTGTCACAGAAGCCTTCTCTCTCTCTCTCTCTCCCCCACCAACGCCCCCAGCAGTGCATCTGCAGTCACAGATACCACTGCAAGAGTGGCTTCCTTGCCCTTCGCAATCATCGGGAGCATGGATCCTGGGCTTCTACATGGTTTCCCCCCAAAGCCAGGAGCACGAACATCTGCATGGTCTTCCGCGGCAGTACAGCCTGTGGACATCAACACGACCCTCTGCTGAAGTGTGGACCCTGGACCAGCATCACCTCCAGGAGGAGTACAGACCATGGAGGTCTTTTAAGGAGATCCAATCCAGCAAATGGACCATTCTTTATCTCCATCCTCTCACTGCTAGGAGCCAGGATGACTGTGCAGCTGGGCAGCTTGTTTTGGGGGCTGAGTCTTCACAAACTCCAGGCTGCTGCACGCCATCCTGCAGAGCATACTAAGTAATGACCTGTTCCTCCACCGACTGCAGTCTTCTCTCACACACCATCACAACTGCTCATCTCCTGCTCTGCTAAACACACAGTGCTGTGCTCCTCCGTCTTTCCCCACCTCTCCATCACATGTTTGTTTGTCATGGTGACACTGGAAGCTCACTGTGTCCCACAGTATGCCCTTTCGCTCAAACACCTTCACATGCAAATGTTCATCGCAATGAGTCCTTGGCCTGGTTCGAGGCCTCTGGCCCCTGCTACACCATCAATCCTGGATCCTCACTGGGGCTCCTCTCGGATATCCTGTTGTCCTGTGTCATGGAGACCCTGCAGCTTTGGTTCTGCAGGCCGGCCCCTTCATGTGATCCAGCAGCTCATGGATGAAGAAGACGTTGGGGTGGGACAACTCAAAGCCCTGGGGTAGCTGAGTTGGCCCACACTGCCAAAGCCCCAAATTCTGTTTTTAATTTGGAGAAACTATTTATGATTTCCTTTATAATCTCTCCATTCTGTTCCATTGATCTGTTAACTTTTTTTTCTGAATTCTGTGTTTAGAATAACATGGTAAGTCTAAACTCAAATTACTAAAATCACCACCCAACACACACACACACACACACACACACACACACACACACACACACACACTATTTTGGTGAGTCTAGTCTCTTTGCCTTTCCATAAAACTTTAGGGATACTTTGTTCAGTTGTTGGGGCACTGGAAGGCAGTGTTGAGCAGGATGTAGCTTACAAGGGCCAAGCTCAAGTGGTTTCAAAGGAAAAGAATATTAGTAAGTTGCCTAGAGATGATTCTTAGGACTATCACAAGATGGGGCTGTTTTTTGCTCCTTTCCTAAAAAAAAAAAAAAAAAATATGCCAGAGAATAAATTGAAGAGCTTTAGAGACGTGAGACCCCATCTCGTGCCTGCCTCCCCTAAAAAAGAATAGCTGGGAATTTCCCCCACATCTTCCATTTTTCTAGAAAGGTTTGTGTTATTGGTGTCTCCTGGGTACTTAGCAGGAGCCACCAGTGAGACCACCTGAGTTAGTGTTCTTATGAAAAAGTCACTAAGATCAACTTTAATTTCCTTTTTCTTTCTTTTTTTGTTATAAATTATTCAGATTACATTGCAATTGTTATCCCTTCACTTGTATCTTCCATTCTCCGCTCCTTCCCTCCCTCTTTTGCCCTATTCTCCCTCGGACCTCTGACAGAAGAGGATCCCCCCCCCCCACACCATAGCCAGTAAGGTCTCATGTGGCTAGCCTGCTTGCCCTTCCTCTGTGTGCTACCAGGCCTCCCCTCCAAGGGGAAGTGGTCAAATTGGGGAAACCAGAGTTCATGTCAGAGGCATTCCCCGCTCCCCCACAACTGTGGGGAATGAGCTGTCCATAGGCTAGATCCGAACAGGGGGTCCAGCCAAGCATACTCAGGTTATCAGGGAGAGAAGGAGTTGTGTTAACTACAGCCTGAATCACTTGCCTCCTGCATCTAAGTTCCTCAGTACAACCTGCACTCTCTCTGTTCCTGTAGCGACTGTGGCACTGTCTTCCCCTTCGTTCCTCAGACTGGCAAATTTCATTCCCTCAGTCAATATAATTAGAATTTTATTGTTTCAAGAAACCAGATTTTTCAATGACTTTTTGTTTGTTTGTTTGTTTGTTTGTTTTTTTCTTTCAGTTTGGTTGACTCTTGGTTATTTCTTTTCATCTGCTTGCTTTGTGGAAAATTTAACTCTTTCTAATTTTTGTGATAGAGATTATTGTTTTCAAATATTTTCTAATATGGATATTTAACACCAGAAATGTGTGTGTATGTGTGTGTATGTGTGTGTGTGTATGTGTATGTGTGTGTATGTGTGTGTATGTGTGTGTGTATGTGTGTGTATGTGTGTGTGTATGTGTGTGTGTATGTGTGTGTATGTGTGTGTGTATGTGTGTGTGTGTGTGTGTGTGTGTACACAGGGTGTGTGCAAATGCATGTGGAGACCAGAGGCCAACATCAGATTCTTTTTTGAGACAGCAGCTCATTGCTGGTTTGGAGACTGACAATTAAGCTAGGCTGATGGAGTAGTGTGCCTCAGGGATTGACCTGTCTCTACCTCTCCAGTACTGGGAATACAAACGTGTGCCAAACTTTAAAAATATTTTTATTTTTGAGAATGTAGTACATACACACAAATGGGTATCTACCTCTTTTTAACCCCTCCAACAAGCTCCGTTCCTAACTTACTATATATTTTTTTAACTTTTTATAGATTTTTTGTGAATTTCACATCATGTACCCCAATCCCACTCATCTTCCCATCCCTTCATACCTGCTCTCTGCCCTTGAAATCCCCCCACCCCCGCCCCGCTAAAATAGAAAATAAAGATAAGGAATAAAAAAACCTAAAAAACCAAAACAACAACAACAACAACAACAACAACAAAAACTCCCCATGGAAGCTGCAGTGTGTCACAGCATGCCACACAGTAGACCCTTTTGTTCACATATCGTTCCTTGCAAATCAGTCACTGGTCTGGTCCGAGGCCTCTGATTTCTGCTACACTATCAATGTGGATCCTCGCCGCGTCTCCTCTAGGATAGCCTGCTGCAGCCCTGTGTCATGGAGAACCTGCCGCTTCGCAGCATCATAGATGGGGTAGATGTTGGGGGGACAGGCCAGCTCAAAGCCCTGGGTCTAGGTTTGGGTGTTTGCCGAGCTGGTCAGCCCTCCAGCTCTCACGCACTCACCCCACCAGGTGAGCTCTTTTGCGAGATTTCTGGACAAGGATTGGACTTGCCTCTAGGAACCCGACCACGCTAATCAGCAGGAAGAAGTCCAAAGAGATCTACGGCCCCTTTTCCTCTAAGCGCTTTCTTGCCTACCTAGTGTTGGGAAGTTGGAAGGCACTGGGGTGGAGAACGGAGGGCGTGCATGTGGGCGATCCATCCGAGCATGGAAGTCCTCTCCGCGCCAGCGCCTGTTGACCACTAAGGGCTGCTGAGTAAGGGGTGGGGCTGGAGACCTCCTCCATCTACACCAGGATTCTGGCTGGCTTGGTCTTGCACAGGTCTTGTACAAGCCGCCCCAGCAGCTGTGGGTTTGTAAGTGTGACGGGCACACTGTGCTCAGCAGACGGTGTTTCACAGCTCGCCTCCCTGTCTCGCATCCCTTCCAGCTCCCGAGCCTTGGCGGTGGCGGCCCGGGTCGGGGGAGAGGCGGGGAGGGAATTAATACCGATATTCCGTTTAGGCTAGAGCGCGCAGTCTCATCCCTAGCAGTTGCATCAGTTATACATCTCAGCGTTGACTCATTTCCACTGTAAACAGAAGCTTCTCTGACCAAGGTTAAGAACAGCCCACATCTATGGGTATAAACATTAATATTTAGAAGACAATTTGACAGCTTGTGCTTGCAGCAAAATAGCACTAGCAGGTTCCACCCTAGGGCCTATTACCTCCATAGCCATGGCTTTGGACTAGGATGACAGTAGCCGGCACAAAATTCCCTCATTAAAAAAGCTGGGCATGGTGACCTTTAATCCCAGCACTCGGGAGGCAGAGGCAGGAGGATAGCTGTGAGTTTGAGGCCAGCCTGGTCTACAAAGTGAGTCCAGGACAGCCAAGGCTACACAGAGAAACCGGGTCTCAAGCCCCCCCAACCCCCCCAAAACCCAAACCAAACCAAACCAATATATATGTGTGTGTGTGTGTGTGTGTGTGTGTGTGTGTGTGTGTGTGTGTGTGTGCGCGCGCGCATGAAATTCTCAGAGAAGCAATTCAAAATATAACTATTTAAAATGGTTTGCTACGGACACTGTTAAGATGGGCGCGGTGGCACATGCCTGTAATCCTAGTCTGAGGCCGAAGGATAATGAGTTCGAGGCCAGCCTGAGCCACACAGAGAGACCCCGTCTCAAGAAAACAAAGGCAGACACACGGTGGGGCTCACAACCACTCATAACTCTAGGTTGGGGGGACCCAACACTCTCTTCTGGCTTCTGTACACCAGACACATATAAGGTCCCAGGCACACATGCAGCCAAAACACACATACACATAAAAAATAAATGAAGTTTTAAAAAATTTAGAAGCCCACCGCTAGGGAGGCATAGGTACTAGGGTAGACCATGCTGTTGTTATTTTGAAAGAATGGTCAATGTTGTGGCTTGAAATGCCGCTCCCCCCTTCCCCACACCCCTGGTCCCCCAAGTGTATCTGAGCACTGTTGCCCAGCTGGTGTCCTCCTGTCTGAGAACAAATGGAGCCTTGCTGGAGGATACGGGTCACCTGGGGTGGCCTTTGCCTCCTGCTCTTTCCCTAGGTTTTCTGTGTGACTCCTGACTGCCAGGCTCACCTCATGCTCCTGCTGCTGCCCTGACTTTCCTGAACGCCCTCTGGAAACATAAGCCAAAATTCAGTTTTGTCCCGAAATGGCTTCTTTTTGGGGTATTTTTATCACAGCAACAGAAAAGTCACCAGTACAGTCATGTTTGTCAAATTGCATCCAAAAGACTCTGTGCCTCTCTTGACCCTGGTAAAAGCAGCGGGTTTTTTTCTTTTTCTTTTTCTTTTTCTTTTTCTTTCTTTCTTTCTTTTTTTTTTTTTTTTTTGGTTTTTTGTTTTGTTTTTTTTTTGCGAAGAATGTCAGTCATAGTAGAGGTGCACAGCTGGTCAGGGCGCTGAAAACAGGAGACTGAATGCTGACCCGTAAAATGGGACATCTGTGTTCACTCCCTTAGCACCAGGGCTCAGGAACACTGCAGAAGAGGAGATGGGAGCAATGTACACACTCTGCTAAGTAGGTGTGATTTTTAAAGTCCGTTTAATTCAGGCTATCGTAGTATTGCATGCCTGTAGCTCTAGCACATGGGAAGCAGAGGCAAGAGGCTTGCTGTAAGCGGGAGGCCTTGGACTACATAGTCAAGAGCTTGTCTAGAAATAAAATAAGTAAACAAATAATCATCCACTCCAATATGAAAGAATATGATCAAGTGCTTGGGCCATTATGTGAGTTCATATATGGAAAGTATTTCCAAATTCTGGGCGTGTGGATAGAGCTTGGGTTTTGAAGAGGTCGCTACACACACACACACACACACACACACACACACACACACACACACACACACACATTTTTCTCTTAAAAGACACTCCATAGAGCTGGTAAAATTGCTCAGCAGATAAAGCCACTGGCTGCCAAGCCAAGCCTGGTGACCTGAATTCCGTCCCTGAAACCATGTAGTCAAGTGGGGAAACTAACTCCCACATGGTTATGCTCTGATAACCATGTGAATTTTTAAAAATTGGGGCTGGAGAGGGCTCAGAGGTTAAAAGCACTGGGTGGGGAGGGGCAGGGAGGAGTGCTGTCTCAAGGTCATGAACTCACGGCAGCTGTGGCTACCCATACAAGACCAAAGCAGCCAAAATCCTGCCATGGATGGGGTGGACGATCTCCAGGTCCCGCCCCCCACAAAAGAGCTGTTGTCAGTTGATAGCTGCGGTGTGGGGGGATGTGGGGTAAACGGGAGGGAAGAGCGTTAGTGTTTGAGGCGGGGCCATTGTTGGGTTCCCACGCTCTACTGGACGGGCCTCACACCCACACACATATATGTAGCACTAAGTAGACTTAGTGGGCTACCAAAAAAAAGACACGAAGTTGAAAGAGGGCGTAATTGGGCAGGAGGAAGGGTAAGGGGGGAGTTGGAGGGGGAAATTGAAGGTGGGTATGATCGCATTTCATGTTCCATGTGTGACATCCTCAAGAATGAAGAACGGTTATGACAAAAAGCTTAGAGATTAAAAAAAAACAAAAACAAAAACAAAAAACAGAAAGAAGAGCACAACGTGTATAACACACATAGGAACCTCTTGTCAGTGAGAGTGGCCCGAGGTAGGCCGCGTTAATAATATGTGAGCCACAGAAGCCATTCAGCCCAGTCAGGGGAGTCAGCCAGCCCAGGCAGGGGAGTCAGGGATCTTAGGAGGGAGAGGATGGCCAGGATGGCCTGGGCCATCATAGTACTGCTATGTCTGTCCTTGGCAGTGCTGTGCCCTCTCTCCCTAACACTCCTGCAGTGAGTCTCCAGAGGCTGCAGACCAGCAGGGCTTCTCCGTCCTCCACACAGGAAAAGCTTGCTAGTGTCCCACTCACCTCCAACCACTCCGAGGTCTGCGGAGTCCTCTCTTTGTCATCATTTCAACCGCTTGGGAAATCTCACTCTGGAGGATCCCTGTGTCTCCTCCCCAGTTCCAGGGTGACTCTTACCGGATTTCCCAGGTGAATTCCTGCCCCTTCCCCTCCCCTCCTCCCTCCACCTTCCCCTTTGGTATGATTTACTCCTTATTTTGACAAAATATTCACTGTCCTTGTAAAGATGTTTATATCAGTAGTCAGTGACCTTAAGAAAATAAATATAAAAATAAATGAATTTTAATGTACAAGGTGGACTTTAGTAAAGTCATTAACAGTGGTTCCTTGACTGTAAGAAAGATGTCACACGAACAAAGATGCAATAAAAAGAGACTTCCAGAGCCAGGAAAGGGTTAGTGAGAACATCATATTTCCCCAGTGTTATTCTGAAAATTGTAAACTGCTTTTTTTTTTTAAGTTAAGACATATATGGGTATTTTTCACAAACTGCCATCATTCATTTTAGCATCTTTCCAGGGACTCAGGTTGCTCAGGCAGAGGCAAGATGGCAAGGGAAAGAGGTCTGTTAAAGGACAAAGTGTCTCGGAGGCCACGAGAACTTAGGAGCCAGATGTTTCGCACAAAGTACATGGAGAATTTGAGGGGTGAGTGGAATAGGGGCCCTAGAGTCAGAGATTTTCCCACAAGCTGAGATTTTGAATAGGGACAGGGAACTTCTGCCCCCCCCATCCCCCACCGCCCAAGCCTCAGGCCAGGGACCCACTCACTTGCTGGGGGCATGACCTGTCACAAGTCCACTCCTGTGCTCGGCATATCTCATGACCTCCCTTCTAGGATGGGGGTCAGCCGGGGGCGGGGGTCTGCAAAGGTTAGGAATCTGTGGGGAAGGCACTGCTTCCTTGCAGTTGTCCACTGCCCCTGGCTCCTTCTGCCTCCAGTTCCACACGGATCCCTGAGGCTCGAGGGACAGGTTTTTAATAAAGACATCCTCAAGACGGAATGCTCCAAAGACGCCCGCTCGCTCCACATTGTCCAGTTTGGGTCCCTTTGTTAATTACCGTCCACTGCAGGAAGAACCTCTGAGGACGGGTTGAGTGGTGTCCTAGTTTATGAGTGCTGTAAATTCATAGATAGCAATATATGGGTAGAGAGGATCTGGAGGAAAAGGATGATCAAAATATATTTCATGGAAAATTTAACAGCACTTGGGGAGGCAGAGGCAGGCAGATCGCTGTGGGTTCGAGGACAGCCTGGTCTACAAAGCAAGTCCTGGACAGCCAACGCTACACAGAGAAACCCTGTCTTGAAAAACAAACAAACAAAAATTTAAGTAAAATTAAAAAAAGAATTCACGGGGATCAATTGCCCAATTTTGCCATGAAGCTGAAGCCAGAGAACAGCCTGGTGGAGGCCACAGGAAGAGCCCACTTCATCTCACCCCATGAAGTGTTCACGTTAACTCGGTTTCCCACCTGAGCCCGTCAGCTCCCTCATTCGCCTCCCTCTAGTCTCCTAGCTCTGTGGCTTTCTGCCCTAGCGAGAGAGGAAGCCTGTCAGAAGACCTCCTTGATCTCTGGGATTGCTTCAGGAAAACACCTGGAGAGTGTTGGCTCAGCGAGCCTGGGCCTGGTGCTTCTCCCCGCTTCAAGGATCAGCTAAAGGCTGCCTTTCCTTCCTTTAGAAACAGAAATCACTATTGAGGGCCAGGATGACACACACACATCAATACTTTCTCACATCCGGGTTTTCTGCATCCTGCTATCAGCGAACACGTTTTGCTAAACCAGCGGGGGGTCCTATGAGAGGAAGCAACTCCCATCACCACTTCCTTTTGACCTGATGGGATGGTGACAGATCCTGGATTTCCTTATCAGCCAAAGTCATCCACCCCTCCCTCACAACACATCACAAGGAAGCCCAGTGCTTCCTGCCCTTGCTTCAGCTCTCCTCCAAGGTAGGCTAGCAAGACACTTGGGTGGCCAACAGCAATCCATCCCATGTACTCGAGTCATTTCTTTTCCTTCCTGCTTCCTAAATTTTCAACTCCTGGTTCATTTCCACATCCTCCCTGGTCCAGTGCTGAGGGTAGGATGACCCACCCTGTTTCTCTGTCTCTGGCCCCAACTCTTTTTCCAGCTCCACAGTCTCAGAGCTTTCTCTGAGATCTCTGAGAAGCTGCTCCCAGTTTTAAGAGTACCTGCCCCCCATCTGGGGTCAGCAGCTGCCTCACACCTGGGGTCAGCAGCTGCCTCACACCTGGAGTCAGCAGCTGCCTCACACCTGGGGTCAGCAGCTGCCTCACACCTGGGGTCAGTAGCTGCCTCACACCTGGGGTCAGCAGCTACCTCACACCTGGGGTTAGCAGCTCCAGCGTTTCTACCCACCTGGGGTCCTAATTGCCTCCAACTCCTTAGTTACAGGTAAAAACTTGTCATGGTACCCTCCAGAAACCACCATCCCTGGCTTTCCAGCTTCAATTCTCCAGCCACCCTTACCCCCTTAAGTCCAAGGCTCTCTCCTCACCCACTCCTCCCTCTTGGTCTATATGCACACTTACTTGTGTATGGAAGAAACTTTCCTTCCCCCACACTTCATTCACCACCACCAGCCAAACTCGGTTCCAACTGCTCTTCAGTGTTCTGTTTATTCGCTCTCCTCCTAGAAGTTCTTCACTCACTCAAATCACTCGTTTATCTCTCTTGACTATCTTTGCCACCCACTGCAAATGAACTGTTTTCTATCTTTATTTTTACCACTGCCCCTTGCACTGTACTCAATAACCCACTTTCTTCAAACAAAACAAAGAAGCCTTCCCTTGTGGGTCCCATGCCCCTACCTTTAATTGCATTTTAATGTAACAAAAGTCCTCGAAGGAGTTAATTATATTTATTTTGATTTTTCTGTGTAGCCCTGGCTGTCCTGGAGCTCATTCTGTAGGCCTCTGTGGCCTTGAACTCCGAGACCCGCCTGCCTCTGTGCTGGGATTAAAGGCGTGCGCCGCCACAACCTGGCTTGCAAGTCTCATCTGTTCCTTAACACTGTTCTCATGGCCGTGAAGGATCTCTGTATCGCTCAGTCTGACAATCGGCACCAGCTCCTCGCCTCACCTGCCGACTGCACTGCTCAGCTTGCTGATAATTGTCTGCGTTGAACTGGCTGGTGCTTCCTAGAGGCTCTCTGCTCTTCAGGATTTTTTTTTTTCCCCTTTCTCCTGACTTCCTGTCTTTTCTTTGCTTCCTCCAGTCCTTCTTTCCTTTCCTTCTAACTTCCAAAATAAGTGTGGTTGAGTTTCTGAAGTACACAAAGTGTTCTTTTGGGTGGAGCCAACAGAATAAGTAAATTGCAAATGGAAGAAATGGACACCGGGACAGATCCGAGCATTTTTAAAGGAAAAGATATGAAGCTAATTTCTTTAGGGGGATTCAAGTGTGATCTACACTTTCAGGGCACTTAAAACAAGCTGTCTTTCTTTCCACACAAGTCTCTTTACCCAAGGGGTATTATCTATATCTAAATCTCTATATCTCTACCTCTCTATATCCCATAGCTACATATACGATATCTATATATCTGTCTACTCTATCTGTATCTATATCTACATCTATATTTATATCTATATTTGCTATATCTATATGATATATGCTGACCGTTCTAAAGGAAAGGCCGACTTAAGCACCCACATAGAGAGCATTTCCTACTGTACCACATACAGCAATGAAAATAAAAACACAGGTGGCTCTTGGCTTTACAGGTAGAGAGTATATTTGGAGAGTAACATGGCATACGTGCATGGGAGTGGGAATGATGGTTGACAGCCTTTGTTGGGGAGAGTGCAGCACTTTGGGAACCTACGGACTCTTTGCGTGGGATGCGTATGCTCTCTGTGTAAGCCAATGCCTTCTGCCGAGTTGAGAGGAGATGGGATGTTGGTTTCCTGGGTAGCAGGAGTCAGCCGTGGACACATTCTGAAACAGCTGTGGAGTCGCCATGGGGGCCAGGGCTGCTTAGGTGGAAGGGACATGGCCGGAGTTGTGCAGGCACTACAGGCACCAAGGAAAGGTCAGATGTTGTTCTTAGCACAGAGAGGCTTGGCTTCTGGGTCCCTTGTGGTCTTCTTCATGCCAGCTCCCTCTGCACGGTCTTGGGGAGGAGCATGACAGTTCTTAGGCTCTTCCTTCTTGGGTTTGGCCTCTGCTTCAGACTTAGAGGGGACGATGGGTTCCTCCTGCCTTTCGCATTTCACCTCAGGGTTGACCCAGTGTGAGAAGAACGTCATCTTGTTTTCCCCTTCAGCTTCTGAGGGTGCTGGAAAGGTGAAACTCTAGTGATTATCATCTCCCCTACCAGACCCTCCAACTCTCGGCCTTCCAAGTTCACCCTCTACCACATGGCCTGGAAGAATTCCGCCTTAGCGGGGGAAAAAAATGGAACCCCTTCTAATACTGGACTTGCCAATTTTGGCCCAAGAGTTGACGGGCCAGTAAGTGGACACTGCTAAGGTCTGACCTTGAAAGAGCTGGGCAATCCTCAGGAGCCTTTGGATGAGATCATTGCTCTAGTCTAATGGCTGTGCAGCTCATTTTTACTTGGTTATTTGCCCTCAAGTCATCCTGAAAGGGACCAGTAAAGAAGCTGGTGAAAGTGCTGGCATGGAACTGAACACAGAGGGGACAGAGATGGTAGCCTTGCCGGTGAAAGTCTCACCGGTCCCTGATCCCAGAAGGCAACTAAGAGTGCTGAAACCAAAATTCTACCCGAGAAAGATTCTAAAGAGCCAATGGGAAGTGGAGGGGCCCTGGGCTTCCACCTAGAACCTCAGCAAAGTGTGTATTTGTGCTCTGTGGTTCTTGGCTGGGTTGAATTACACTAGGTCCTCTGTCTTCAATGCTCAGGTAAGATCTGAGCTTCATCCTGGTCTAAAGGGATCCAGGAATTCTCTAGTTGGATTATTCACTTTGACCCCCCTTTGACTCCCAGAACCTGTGTCCCTATTGTGTCCTGACTGGGTTGGGATCTGTCAGAAACTCCGTGAAGGACCTTAGGGTGCAGCATTCACTCTAGGCTGCCCTTGGCTCTGTTCTACTGTCTTTAGCTCAGCTGAAGACTTTTCTTTCAAGATCGTTCAAGATCTGAGGGGCACGGGGTCTCTGGTGGGATAGGAGTCCTGGGGCAACGCTTTCCTTCACCTGTTTAGATCTCCAAAGGTCTCCCGTGTGGAGATATTCTTTGGCCAAAAAGTGTTCCCTATCCTCCTCTCTGAGTGAGGCTTCTCCAAAAGTAACTCTAGGAATCTCCTTTTCGGGTTGAAATTTAGTTTAGGAAAAGATAAATGCTTTGAGGGATCGCGGAAATGCTGGGAGTGTGTCCTCGGTTGTGATTCGGCCTGCATACAGTCTCTGCATGAGGTAAACAGGCACTCCGAACACATGGCCAGGACTCAGTATGGCACTCTTAAGGCAAGACTGAATCAGAGCTGGCAGTGGGCTCAGGCCCCATCTCTGCAATTGTGTATTAGCTAAGACTGTCAGGGCCATGGTCCAGAGAGATCCCCAAAACACAGGCAACCCTGGTAGGAGCGCAATCTTGTTTCCAGTTTCTCAACGGCCCCCTGAGACAAAGCTTAGGCAGTTAAGGGTCATTGCTAACAATATCTGGCGATTCTGTAGCTGCTGGTTAAGGCCCGTCAGCGGTCAGCAAATCTGGTCTAAGCAAGGGCCTGATTGCTATATATATGTCTCAGACCTGTTTTCCAGGGAGGAACAGAACCAAGCTGCTGTCAGAGTTCCTGAAAACATGGCAGACAGTGACTTTCAGTCTCAGAAAATATAGATGGAGGCAAAGATGGTACTCTGACCGATCTCCCTATACGTCATCTGTGGGCCTTGCCACAGTGCTTTGGTCTAATCTGTCGACTATACACTGCCCCTGTTGTTGCTGCACTAGATCAGTGTAGGTCATCCTCCTCAAGGGGTGCTAGGGCCCAGACTGAATAAAACTGGGGGCTGTGCTCCTTCAGGGACAGGGGCTGTTGCTCAGCAGGGCACAGAAACGGCTGGATCTTTAGGGAACAGTTGCAGCAATAATAAAGTAGCATGCCCTTTCAACCGCTTCTGGAGGTAGAACCAGTGCGGGCACACTCCAGGACAAGGCTGCTAGGCTTCTTGAGGTTTGGAGTGGCTTCTAATCCAGAAGATGCCTGGCTCTGGGGAGGCAGGCTGTGACACACCTCAGCATTTTCATTGTGAGGTTATCCTCATCTACGGAGCTCTCTGGATGAGCAGCAAGCCCCACCTAGGCTTCGGCTCCCATATTCACAGGTGCCACACCAAGACTTTGCACTTGGCCAGAATTGGGCCGTTAATCTGAGTTTGCCCAGCACCGGTTGCAGTGTCTTAGGTCATGCAGAGATATAAACCAGATAAGGAAGTCCCACAGCCTTTGGAAAGATCTCTCAGGGCAGACTCAAAACCCACTGTGCAGAAGATAAACTACAGAGAGAGAACTAGACAGCACACTGGTGTGACCTCCCCTGCACCACCACCACCACCACAACCACACCACCACAACCATCACCACAACCACCACCACAACCACCACCACCACAACCACTACCACCACAACCACCACCACCACCACCACCCCTACATTCCTTCAAGGCAATGTATAAAAGTTACTAAAATAAAAGCTAAATAAAAGCAGCGGGGGGAGGAGAGTGGAACCTAAGCAATGGAACTCCTCCACAGATCAAGGGCACCTTGGGGGCTTTTGGACCTAGCAACGGCAGGGCAAGGAAATGTGAGGAATTCGGGTGTTGTTTTAGGTTCAGGCAGCTCTGGGTCCTGGGAAAGGGAAGGACCCTCAAGGGCTGCAGACCTTTGCTTTTCAAGACGAGTCTCTTGTCTTTCTTCTTCCTCTTCTGCTGGCTTGCAGGAATCCCAGGCTCTTCCATGCTTGACGATGACAGAGAGCCTGCATCCTGGGACACGTTTGACCCTTGAGGTTCCTGCTTTTGCTGATGACCAGGACAGTAATGCTGGGAGTTGGCATCACCAGTTGACGGGGCAGCTGACTGAGTAGACGACTTATGATCTGTTGATTGCGACTGTGTGAAACTGGACGCCCATGAAGCGGTCCCGGAGTGCTGGGAGCAGAACTCCAAGCTCTTGTCAAACACTGCCTTGGATGGAGCCAACGACTGCAGGCTAGGGAAGCTCTTTGACTGCCTCAGCGAAGCATGAGAGGGCTGTTTGTTCCCACCCCTGAGCAGCTGCTGGATTTCCAGGGCCATTGCATTGCAGACTGGGCAGGAGGGATCTGAGCACAGGAGCCTCCGGACACTTCCTTCCTGGGGAAGCCAGCCCTGGCTAGGAAGGCAAAGGGCAGCCATTAATGACAGCAGCTCTTTTGGCACCCGCCTCCTCAGAAGTGGGTGAAGATTGCTTTCCTTCCCTCGCCCCCCAAATCCTGGGGCTAACGCCTTCTGATGTCTACCGCTTTTTCTTCCTAGGAAAATTCTGGTTGATAAACTGTGTGGGTTGGGCTGAGAGTCTGGGGAGAGGTCTCAGACAACCTGTCAGAGAGAGGGTATGGCACTCAAGAGAGATCTGGGAACTTGGGTCAGTTTCTGCCAACCTTATTGATAGAGAAGCTGAACTAGAAGAGAGGTGGTGGCACACAGATGCCAGGTGACCAGCTGATGGGGTACCACCGAGGACACCACCGCGGAAGGCCTAAATCGGTTTCATTTGGGGGCTTAGAAACCTGGTGCCTGGTAAACAGTGTACGTGAGACATGAGGTCCCCATTGTACGAGCCGTGGGTGGCCCTGCTGCCATCCCCAGAGTCTCTTAGGAGCCAATCCCATGCTCTAGAAATCCCAGTAGAAATATGAGTCGGCTGATGGAGGGTGTCCCAGGAACGGGCCTTATGGAAGAGAAACTTGAGGAGAGGTGTGTGTCAGCTGAATTCAGCCAGACCCGTGCTCCACCCTTGAAAGGGTGTGTCTGGAAAGAGCTAGGACAGCAATGACTTCTTTATGCCAAGCCTGTTCTCTTGACTGACACGCGCAATGCCAGGACTAGCTAATCCTGAAATGCAGAAAGACTGGGCCCTAGAGTAAAATGCAGGGGTGGGGGGGGGGTGGGGGAGCTCTTCCCTCCTCTTTGCTCTGGCAAGCTTCTCAGCTTGGACCAATATGCTCCACAGCGCCACACTCTCTCTTTAGTCAACATCCCACCCTCTTCCTTTGCCCAGGCCAGGCTAAGACATCGTCACATCCAGTCCAGGAGTGAGAAGACCACAGAGAGGGAGAGGTCACCTTTTCATGGTCGCGAGCAGCTTCTGCAGTTTCTCTGTTTCTTCCTTGGACGTCCTACTAGCTGCAGGAAGAGGACACAGAGTCAGGCAGAGTGGAAGGTTGAGGGGATGAACTGTAAGCAACTGAAGGCTTTTGAAGGACAGGTGCTCTGAGTACAACTTAGCTATCTGCTGGCTGCCCTATAGCTAACGTCTCTTGGTCTTCACCGCTCTGCTAGTGGCCATTTTGTGGAGAAGACAGAAAAGGCGTGACTTGTATGGGGCTTTTGAAACTCACAAATGACCGAACTGGCACTGTCTCTACACCCTTGTACGCCATCTCAGGAAGGCCAGACAGTAGACGCCTGATAGTCTTGACCTCCTTCCCACCCACGTGAGTCTTTGTTAGTTGCCACTGGTTTGTGGTATAGTCCTCAAGGGTTGTAAACACCAGCTCCTGGTGCCGGTTACCACAGAGGGTCAGGACGTGTAGGAACCTCACCCACAGAGGGGTGGGGGGCACGGGTCAGAGATGTTGGCATTTACCTCTTGATGTTCTATCTCTAGACTTTTGCTTGATTCTCTGGTGACACTTGAAAGACAAAAGCATTAGAATATGAAAGAGAATACCAATTTTTTTCCTGTTTAAAGCGATATGAAATTCAGAGCTATCCCTTAATCGTCTTCTGCCACCCCCACCCCCACCTTCCCTTCCCGTTTCTTCAGCCCAGTTTGCCAGTCTTTTCTTATTTCTGACTCACTTTAAAGTTCTTCTAGACTCTGTACCTTCCACCCCATTTCGTGTACAAGTTCTGTGGGAAACTTGGGGAGTAGAGGGGAAGACGGGACAAGACCAAAGGACTTCAGAGGTCCCAAGTGTCCACCAACCAAGATAAAGACCCCAATCAGAGCTGATCTGGGATCCAGTGAAGAAATCCTTATTTAAAAAACAAACCCAAGGGTTAAGATAATCAAGAGATAGCTGGGCGTGGTAGCACACGCCTTTAATCCCAGCACTCGGGAGGCAGAGGCAGGTGGATTGATGTGAGTTCGAGGCCAGCCTGGTCTACAAAAGCGAGTCCAGGACAGCCAAGGCTGCACAGAGAAACCCCGTGTCAAAAAACAAAAACAAAAGCAAAAAGATAATCAAAAGATGACGAGGCGATAAACTCCATACAAATGGCACGATACTGGTTGCAGTATTGCCCTACCTTGTAACAACTCTTGTTCGGTCCAAACCTCAGTCTTTGGCGGCTCCTTTTCACATGCCAAATAACTAATGCAATAATGAAGATAGACCCATAAGTGTATAACGAGCAACCCACATCCCACAGAACAAAAGTAGGGCTCAGCATCATTCAAGTTCCCCAGTCATCCCTCTCCTCGGCTTCTGGGGTGTTAGAAGGCAATGCCTCTGAATTCTAGAACCTGGCTCTCTGCCTCACAGAAGACGCATCCAGGCCACCTGATGACATCACAAAGCCGTCCTCTTCCATGGAGCAGGGACAAAGTCACAGACCTGTCTCATCTTGAGTAAACTCATGGATACTTCAGTGTTCAGATAAGGGTGTCTGTTGTCTGTATAGGCTGCAAAGCCTGTGATAAAAGATGCTACAGTCACAGGTGGCGTATATACACACCTTCACGCTTTCCCACTCATGCACTGAGTTTTTCTGCACACTACATACGCTCCAAACAAGATGGAGGCCGAGACAGAGGAATCCATGAACTACAGACACATAACATGGTTGGGCAGGCATTGCATTGTTAAATCTTAAAAATATGATTTTAGTGTCACAGGCAATGACTGATAGCCGCTATTGAAAAGTGTAGGATGGGGGTCATGTAAAATAGGCCAAGGGGGAAAGGAAAAAAAACTTTCTGGCTTTCTATTTATAATTTTTTGTTTGTTTGTTTGTTTGTTTGTTTGTTTTGGTTTTCAAGACAGGGTTTCTCTGTGTAGACAGGCTGGCCTCGAACTCATAGAGATCTGCCTGCCTCTGCTTTCTGAGTGCTGGCATTAAAGGTGTGCACTACCACGCCCCAGCTGTGTAGTCAGGGATATTATAAACACATCCACAGAAACGCATGAATGAACGAGACTAAATTTGAAGGTTCTACCCATGGCTTCTGTACAATTGTCTCTGCAGATCTTGTGGCACCCAGCCTAGTCCTTGAGGTAGGCAAGACTTTTGATTACAGGCTGCAAATCTGTGCATCTTTGGTTGAACCTACTCTGATTACAATATTTGACTGAAAAGGTGTTTTTATGAAAATCTGAATGCCCTTAGGCATAGCAAAAATTTCCTCCATTTAACCCCAATATCAATCCTCGCTATGCCCACTGATTCACACATTAATGTCAGCATCATAGCCCCTTAGTGACAGGACAGTACATCTCTGACAATTTCCTTGAGAAAGTCTTGTTCTGACTGAGACTATCTTGGATCAAAGTCTCCAAAAAACGCCATTTGGTCCAGCTCTCCTGAAACAGACACGGTAAGGTTTTGATATGTGCTCTCCCTGAGCTGGACAGTAGATAGAAAGATAGAAAGGCAGGTAGAAAGGTAGGCAGATAAATGAGAATTGCATCGCCTGCTTGTTCACAGGACGCTTAAAAAGTATAGTTTCAAAGGCAGGAGTAAGTTGTCTGAAGCAAGAGTCATCGTCTCCAGGCACCAGGAAAGTGTGTCTTAGTGCTTAGCAGCAACACTTTCTGCTCTAAAAATCACTGTACAATGTTTAATGTTTGAGTGCCTTGAACTCTACAGTTGGAAATGATTATGGATGGGCATGGAGCTCAGCGAGAGGACCTTTGCCCAGCAAGTGTAAGGCTTTGCCTTAGTCCCCAGCACCAAAATAATATAATAAATAAATAAATGCCAAGAAAAATTATTAAAATGGTAATTTTACTTTATGCTAAGCACATCGTAGCAAAAATTTTAAAACCGTGGTTCTGAGTACATTTTTTTCACTATAAGGAAGAATATTATGGAGATTATTTGATAAATGAATGCACCAATAAATGTTTTTCTTAAATATCTCTTATCTACAAAATCAATTTTTAGATTAAAGATGACTTAGGAAAAGTCACATGTGAATACGAGACGGACTTGAGCCGTTTCAACATCTTTCATGAGCTTGCAAATATCAAAATGCAGGAATGAGCGTATTTCTTCAAACCAAGAGCACCAAGTGGCAGGTAGGCCAAAGCCAAAAGAGAAGCACTGCGTGGGCTTGAATCTGGAACACCCCGGTAGGTTTTGACTCTGGGAGGCTCTGCAGACCTCGGGAGGGGGCCTGGCTGGCGGAAGTGGCTCGCTGGGGCCAGCCTTTGCTGCCTGTAGATCTGGGTCAGAACCCTTTTCTGTACTTTCTGGCCCAGCACCACGGGAACAGCCACAGCCTCCTACTGCCACAGGCTGAGGCACTCTGCCCCGCTTCTCTGCTCTGAGAACTAAAGCTATAAATAAGCCAGGAAAAATCACCCTCCCGACCCTCAGAAACTTTGTTCCCAGTGACACAAAAGCGACGTGTACAATCAGCAGGTGTTGGCGGCCTGTTAGTAGCAGGTCCACTTGCCTGCAAAGTAGCAGATTTCTTTTTACTGAGGAAGGACCTTAAGCTGAAACTCAAAATGTTCCACCATTTGAATTAAAAAAAAAAAAAAAAAAAAAAAAATCTAGCATGACACCACACATGGAAAATTCCGTGCCTAATTTCACATGACAGATCATAGACAAAGCACAGGTGCATTAAACAACCTTGAGTCCATATCTGTAAGGTACCAACGAAGCCTAAGTGAACTTCAGGGTAGACTTGAATATGTACAAATATGTTTAGAAATCTACAGCGCTTCTGGCTGCGAATTTTTCAGATAATCTGTATAACCTGTTTTGGGGGTTTTGTTTTGTTGTTGTTTTTTTTTGTTTGTTTGTTTCTGAGGTAGGGTCTAACTATCCAAGCCAGCCTTGAACTCCAGGACTGCAGACAAGGCTCTCTCAGCACGTCTCATGTGTTTCATTGCTTCCAGGCTCTGGCTTCCAGCAGCTTCCGCTGCCCTCTAGGCTTCTGTGGCAGCAGGCGTTGGACTTTATTTTCCTGACTTCTTACCTGAGGGTGGGGTTGGGGGTGGAGCAAAACCCCCAAAACAACGAAGCTTGCAGCTGCTTCTATTAGTGAACCCAGCACTACAGAAGCGACCCCCAGCCTCTGTGAGCCTCGCTGTGCCACTAAGACCTGCTACACATTTGTCTCCATTGGCTTCCCAGGCGCTGCACCCCTGTCTCAGGGCTGAGGAACTGGAACCACGTGCTGAGTGTTTGCAGGGAGCCCTGGAGCATACTGGGTTTATTTGCTAGCTTGGCAATCGTCGGTAGAAGGCGCCTGCGCAGACCGCACTGTGGCGTCGCAGCTCCTGAACAAAGGCGGGGTTCCTACAGTGGACACGGTTAGGCCGTGTGTGTATGGATAATCACGTCTGCTCTTCAAACGTGTCTGAAGAGTAAAAAAGGGAGATGAGGCTCATTCGTTTGTTTCTGGGAAACGTGCGTAAGGCAGACCCTGCTTCCACTGCCGCGCTGTAGTGCCACAATCATTGTCATCGCCTTTCCCCGGGAAGCTGTTCACGGCTTGTCAGTTCGTAAGTGCTGCGGGCCACAGCCCTGCAAAGAAAAATCTGGACAGACACACCGTTAAGTGCCAGTGTTGTCTCTCCAGGAAAGCCTTCGGGAGGATTTCACTAGGTCTCACACTCAGAAGCCGTTAGCGGCATCTGAGATGTTCTAAGGTTCTGGGGAACAGATATACTTGACCACTTTCACACTTGAGCAGCGTTGCGCACAGTCCAGTACCCACATCACTAGGTGCCTTAAAAATGAACGAACCTCCACAGAGGCACTAGAGGGCAGCACAACCCCGCCTAATGGTCCTAGTCCCGGGCAGCAAGGCCCTGAAGAACCTTCACAAGGTCATCCACTCTATGGCTATCAGTCCTCGTCCACTGGCAAATCCCAGGGAGGCTGTACAAATATTTTTATCCAGTCCTTACCTCAGACTTAATGAGTCAGGATCTCTAGGGGCAGGATCCAGCAATATGATAATATTAAATCAATATTAAGATTAAAACCTTATGCAATAGGGTACCAGATTCTTTATACACACCTGCCATCAACTGATCTCCAAAAGGGGAAAATGAAATTACGTCTTTATCTTTTTGTTTGTTTGTTTGTTTTGAGACAAGGTCTCTTTATGTAGCCCTGGCTTTTCTGGAATTCACTGTATAGACCAGGCTGGCCTCAAACTCATAGAGACCTGCCTCCCGGGTATGAGCCACCACACCCGTTTTATTTCCTTATCTACACTTTCAATTTATGAGTTAACGTCAGGGGTGTGGATTTATTTGTGGACGTCCTAGGAAACACATAAAATGTGGTTAAGAAACTTTAGTATGATTCACACCGGGCCAAAGATCACAGCTAGGACACGGGACCCTTATTAAGGCTAGAATCCTTCATAGTCTAACAAGTTATAGGCAACCGAAGGGGAAGAGCGATGGCACAGGCTACCAATACTAGGAGTGAAAGGGGTGGCTAATGCCAAATTCCAAAGCTATTAAAGGGATAACAGATTTTTAATATGAATGTTTCAGTGTCTATAAGTTGACAGCTTAGATGATATGGAATATCATGCCTTCAATGTATTTTCTCAAAGTTTGCATATCAGAGCGTTAACCAACAAAACAACAGGGTTAGGAAGATATGTTGCTCTCAAGGCGGTTGTGGAAGCACCTCCTCCTCTCTCCTGCTCTTTTGCTACTGGGGGCACAGTTTCTCTCTATCCCTTTTCCCCTTACAGCTGGGGCACAGTCTCCATCCCTTTGTCCTCACAGCTGGGGCACAGTCTCCATCCCTTTGCCCTCACAGCTGGGGCACAGTTTCCATCCCTTTGCCCTCACAGCTGGGGCACAGTCTCCATCCCTTTGCCCTCACAGCTGGAACATGGTAATCAGCCCTTTTCCCATGTTTTTGTCCTCACTGCTGGAATGGTCTTTACTCCGTTGCCCTCCTGATTTCCACCAAGTGAGGACACAGCTGGAAAGTTTTCATCAGCTTGGACCTCCCAGCTTACAACTGAGAGAGAACACATTCCAGTTCTTTGTAATCTACCCTGTTTATGGCAATTCTGTTACAGCTGCACAAAAATCAGTTAAGAGATTAACAATTTATTTATTTTTTCATACACATTTATTTTTATTATGTATGCATAAAACAAACTACATACAGTAGAGGAGAAGCATGTGACAATCATGAGTTCTATAAATGTTAGATACACAGTGATTTGGCTATTTGTACTTGTCAAACTTGAAATAAACATCTTTCCTGTCTCGTTGGGTCTAAATTTCTGAATGAAATTCAATATCTATCATATCTCGTCTCTATTAACTTAACTCCTTTATCTTGATCTAAAAAGATCTTATCATAACAAACTAAACTTGATTGTAAAACTAAACTATCTGGTCTTCAACACCCCTCAGAGACTTGAGAAGAAATAAAACTTATATTCCTGAGTGAACCGGCAGTGCAGGTGGGCAGCTTCCAAAATGAACAAAATGACTGAAGCAGTTTACAGCCTCAGTCACCTGGCGCTCTCTATAATGTTGGAGCATCATCCTGGTCCTTCTGGCCCAATATATCTCACACTTATTCGCAAGGCAGAAACTATTGAGGACTTGCTTACTCGGTCTTGGCAGAGTTCAGCCGTTGACTCTGCTTGCATCTAAGTTGCCCATTTTTAGGCAGATTCTGTTTGTGGCAGGAACGAGGACATTTTGCCCAGTGGCTGGTTTGCCACATTTGAAGCCAACTCCATAAGGAGGTTCTTTGATTCTCATCATCTTCTTTGAGGTCAGCTGGGTGTTGCCAGGAGTTAATTTGTCTTATTGTCAAAGAAACTTTAGAATAAAAAAAGATCTTTAAATGTCATATTCTGTAGGTCTCGGAGGCCTTGAAAACCTTATTCATCTATTTTCCCTCATATATCTATAGAGTTGTATCTATCTGTTAGACTTAGGATATATATTCTTGTGCTAACAATTTATTTTTTGAACAGAGATAGATAACCTGAGCAGCCATTGTAAAGAAAGCATCTAATCTACCTTAACATCTATGTGTTTACTTAAACTCTCAGCGCAAAAAGTTACTGCTGCAAAGAAAATTTCGCGCATGTATTTGTTCATTGATGAATCCTACCAAATATTTAAGGAAGAAATAATATTAGCTACACAAATTCTCTCGAATGAACACACACATACACACACACACACACACACACACACACACACCTGAATCTAGATTCCATTTATGAGAGAAGACTCATAGCATGTCTCTCTCTGAGTCTGACTTATTTCTTTTAACATGGTTTCTACTTTCATTTCATTGGAATTTTACCTTGTTTATGGATGAAAATGTACCATTTTCTTTAACCATTTCTCTGTTAATGGACATTGTGAGGAGGCTGCGGTGGCCGGCCGTCTTGGTGGATACCCACAAGTTCGGGCCACCGATAGTGTCAGATAAATGATCTGCGGGACTCCTGAGAATTACACCCCACGGAACTGATACCCAGAAGGTTTCACTCTTGTTCTCCTTAATCTCCTTTCCCTCCTTTTTAAGGTAGTCAGGTTGTAAGGGAGGTATATGTCTTTAGTGAATCCCTAATAAAGTGGAATCATTAAGGATTGGAGCCAACAGGACATCTAAACTATTTCCTTTTTTTTTTTTTTTTTTTTTTTTTTTTTTTTGCTATTGTAAAAATACCGCAATAAACATGGATATGCAAGTATCTCTGTGATAGGACTTAGAATCCTTTGGGTATATTCCCAGGGTTGTATAGCTGGATCATATCGTAGACCAAATGTTAGTTTTTCAACAATTCTTTTCAGTGTTGCTCCAGAGGCTCTGATCGGTTCAACCAGCTAGAGAAGAAACAGAAGGCAAGTATCAGAAAGGAAGAAACAAAACTGCCCTTTTGTGCAAATAGATGTGTAGACAGTGAATGGACCAGGCTGGAGAGATGGCTCAGTAGTTAAGGACACTGTCTGCTCTTCCAGAGGTCCTGAGTTCAATTCCTAACATCCACATGGTGGCTCACAGCCATCTATAATGAGATCTGATGCCCTCTTCTGGCCTGCAGGCCAAATGCAGGCAGAGCACTGTATACATAATAAATAAATAAATCTTGAAAGAAAAAAACCAAAAAACCAAAAACCCAAACCTACCAGGACTAATAGGTTATAAGCTTTAAAAAGTTGAAGGATACAAGATCACTGTACTAAATCAGCCAGATATTCATGTGTTGGGGGAGGGGCGGGGGCTGTTAGGCTGATGCTGTGTTTTTAGATGCTAAATTCCAGGCCCCAAGATCTGGTTGCAGTCCACGTCGAGTGCATTCTCAAGTATACCAAATTATGTTGTGTAAACTTTGATCCCCAATTAAGTCTGATTGGCGAAGTTTAAAAGGCTGGACAGCCTATAACTAAACAGAGGAGAGGTAGGCGGGGCTTCAGTTTCCAGGCTTGGGGTCTCAGGTGGGGAAGGAAGAGGAGGAGAAGATGGAGAGAAAGGACGCAGCCCAGATGGAGCAGTGAAGACGCAGCAAGAACGACCCCTCCCCCACAGGACCGATATTGGCAAGTAACTCTGCGCATGTGGCTGAGAAGTAGCCAGAGTGGTTTAAAAAGTCGGTATAAATTGTACCTGCCCAGTAATTGTACTTAAGTGTGTTAAATAAATCAATAGGGCTAGTTGGGTCAGAAAAACCTGCCAATTAATGAATTTTATACAATATGTATGTACTTGAAATAATCAGAAATTGATTTTTTTGTTGTTTGTTTTGTTTTTTGAAACAGGGTTTCTCTGTGTAGCTCTGGCTATCCTGAACTCACTTTGTAGACCAGGCTGGCCTGGAACTCACAGTGATCCACCTGCCTCTGCCTCCCAAGTGCTGGGATTAAAGGTGTGCACCACCACTGCACGGCAGAAATTGAAAAAAATTTAATGTTGTTTATATTTGCACCAAAATCAAGATAGAGTTAAATATAACCAAAAAAAGTGTAAAAGTATTGTTTTTTTTTTTTTTTTAATTATCTATATTACCTGTAGGCCCGGCTAGCAATCAATCAAGACACAGACACTTGTTGTATTTTAAAATAGCCTTAATTAACCTGGGGGAGGGCAGATATCAATCCTCTAAAGTACTTTCCACAGTAGGGCCTCAGGCACAGGATCCCTGTCTCAATCCCATGCCATCTGCTTCTAATAACTTCTATCAAGCTACCTCCCATCCATAATCCCAAATACTTGTTCATTTTCTTCATCTGGGCTGGATTCCCCATCCACACTGGCCATGTGCTTCTCCTCCAGCTAACCCATGGCGGCCTTCCTCTCTTCACTTCAGGTCTCTCTCCTTCTCCTCCTGGCAGTCTTTCTTCTTCCCAGAATTCCTTTCTCTTAGCCCCACCTATCTCCTCTGCCCTGTCCAGGTGGGATGGCTTTTTATTAAGCAAAAGGTTGGGTCATAGACAGCAAGCAGTGTTGCTCACTTATCTGGTCAGCTTGGAGTAGTTGCCCAAAAAGGTTTCTCCACATAGTCTTTTCCTGCCTTTTTAATCTTCACCATGGGTAGAGCGGGCTGAGCTGGCCACATAGAGGTGGCGGCCTCAGGAGTGTGCAAGGAATGTGGAGACTGAAAAAGTAGCAGAAAGAAAGCAGAAAGAGACCAGAAGGTCTTCCCCAGTTGGGTTTCATGCAACACATGGATTATACTCAAGCACTTGCAGTGAGAACCTGCGGGAGAGACAGGCAGTGTGCACCTGCGGGAGAGACAGGCAATGTGCACCTGTGGGAGAGACAGGCAGTGTGCACCTGCGGGAGAGACAGGCAGTGTGCACCTGTGGGAGAGACAGGCAGTGTGCACCTGCAAGAAGGTCAGGCAGTGTGCACCTGCGGGAGAGACAGACAGTGTGCACCTGCGGGAGAGACAGGCAGTGTGCACCTGCGGGAGAGACAGGCATTGTGCACCTGTGGGAGAGACAGGCAATGTGCACCTGTGGGAGAGACAGGCAGTGTGCACCTGCAAGAAGGTCAGGCAGTGTGCACCTGCGGGAGAGACAGACAGTGTGCACCTGTGGGAGAGACAGGCAGTGTGCACCTGCAGGAGAGACAGGCAGTGTGCACCCACAAGAAGGTCAGGCAGTGTGCACCCACAAGAAGGTCAGGCAGTGTGCACCTGTGGGAGAGGCAGGCAGTGTGCACCTGTGGGAGAGGCAGGCAGTGTGCACCTGTGGGAGAGACAGGGAGTGTGCACCTCAGGAGAGACAGGCAGTGCGCACCTGCAAGAAGGTCAGGCAGTGTGCACCTGCAGGAGAGACAGGGAGTATGCACCTGACTAATACAGGGTCATGCAATTCATAGCCCAGCGCTTTCAGAAGGCACGTTATCCCTCAACTCAGTAGACAACTCCTCTTCTCGTGTATGCTTCTCCTTTCTTAATAAACCCGCCTCTATTTAGATTGAAAACTATGAGTCATAGGACATGGGAATGTGTATACAGCCTCAAGCCCATGCCTGTAACGGCAGAGACAAAAAGTGCCAGGGGAGTTCCAGAGAGTGACCTGGGAGACAGACTACAAATAACTGCGAAATCATCGGAGAAAGCTGTGAGTAGCTCACAGAGAGTTCCAGGGAGCTACAAATCCTTGGGGCCAAAGGGGTCTAGACACCTAAGTTCTAAGAAGTACAACGCTAGTCTTGTAAGTGTGAAGACTCAAGAACTGTGATACCAACCGCAGCTAAGAGTCACCCCAGTGCTGAGCTAAGAGGATTACATTAGCTGCCAAGTGCCAAGCCCTGGGCAATCAAAGCCATAGACTCAGCCTGAGCACCTGCATCTGTAAGGCTTTGGCCTCGAGAGCCTGCATCTGTAATCCCCTAGCTTTCAGGTGCTGATGTAATAAGCAAGCCAGCCCAGCCAGAAAGCCTTTAGCTCACAAGGGCCTACCCCAGACAACACTGGAAGAGCTAGTCCTGGCAAACTCATGATTTTTATCTGAGTAAAACAAAAGGGCCTGAGCCAGCCGCGTGCAAACAGAACAAAACAGAAAACCCATAAGTGGAGGCACACATAACAGACAAATGATTTTTGACAATAAATGCCAAAGCAATTCAGTGGCAAAAGGAGAGTCTTTTCAGTAAATGGTTTTGGAACGACTGATATCAGAATATAAGAGCAATTTGTTTTTAGTTGATTCCTCGCACCATATAAAATATGTCTGCAGAATAAACCAGGAATACAACAATATAAATGTACTTCATGCCATTGAGCTAGACAGTTAAAATGATTAAGATGGTGAATTTTATTTGATACCTATTTTATCATAATAAAAATTTTGGTAGACATTTGATGTGGGACAAACATATTTGTGGCTATTTTTATGGTTCCTATAAAATACAGAAGAAAAAAGTCAGTATTTACAGTTCATTCACACATATTCTTGTCTTTTGTTTCTACATAGTTTGTCCTTAGGAAGTATAGAATGTTTTTTTAACCAGCATTAAATATTTAAATAGAGAAATCTTTACAAATGTCATTTAAGAGTAAAACATGTAATCTCAACCTTTTGTGGAATTATTCACTTAATGCCATCCATATTTAGTTATATCATGACTTTATATTACTAATAGATTAGAAAATGTAACATTTGTCAGTGTAAAAATGGTTTTAAGCTGGGTATGGTGGCACACACCTTTAATCCCAGCACTTGGGGAGTCAGAGGCAGGTGGATCTCTGTGAGTTCAAGGCCAGTTTGGTCTACAATACAAGTCCAGGACATCCAGGACTACAAGAAAAATCCTGTCTTGAAAAATAAAGAAAAAATTTTAATTGGTGCAGTGCTCCTAATAAATGTACAAACTTCTTAAGAATTAAAGAACTGAATATATAACCTAAAAAGAAAAATTTCTGGAGAAAACCTTCGTGATCTTTGAGTATGCAAAACTTTGTCAAATTTTTACACCAGAAGTATGACCCATAGAATAACAAATTGACAGGTTTTGTTTCATCAAAACTAAAATGTGGTCAGGTGTGGTGATGAGCACCTGTACTACCAGGTTGAGGCATGTACATCATGAGTTCAAGGTCAGCTTGGCGTACAGAGTGACTTCTAAGCCAACCCGAGTGTCCAAATTAGCGTTACTATTGCTGTGATAAAACACCACGATCAAAAGCGAGTCGGAGAGGAAAGGGTTTATTTGGCTCACACTTCCACACTATAGGAGACCACTGGAGGGAGCCAGGACAGAAACTCAAACTCCAGGGCAGGACCCTGGAGGCAGGATCTGATGCAGAGGCCATGGAGGAGTGCTGCTGACTGGCTTGCTCAGCCTGCTTTCCCATAGAACCCAGGACAGCAGCTCAGAGATGGAACCACTCACAATAGTCTGGTCCCTCCCCCATCAACCACAAATTAGGAAAATGCCCTACAGACATAGTTTTCTCAGTGGAAGTTCTTTCCTTCCAGATGGCTCTAGCTTGTGTCAAGTGGACATAAAACTAGCTGGCACACTAAGCTGTATAAATAGTGAGACCTTGTCTCTAAAAAGGAACAACAAACAAGAAACCCTAAAGAGAGGGGGGGGGGGGAAGTAAAAGCTTTCAACATCAGACTGTACATTATGCTGAATTAATGGAAATACTCATTAATAAGCGAACATCACTAAGAGATTGTATTCATATAAAATATACACTCAGGTATTATGCATATGCTGAAGAAAATGTTTAATGCCACTTACCGAGTGTTATTGCTAAGAAGAATTTAACTTAAATCTCTTCAAGTCCTTGGATCTAATTACCATTTGAAGGTGTGGGGAGTAGAGGGAAATGGAGATGCCCAAACCGTAGGGATGCAAGTAGTAAAACCAATCTGTAGCCAAATGACCTAGTTCACTTAACAACAAGAGTATGGGGGTGGGGGGTGGGGGGTGGGGTATGAGATCAGTGGAGCAGAATCTGTGTATTAACAAGTATTTACAGGGGGTGGGTGGGGGGGTGCTAAGCAAAATGAAGAATACCTGAAGGGGCCATATTGGATCCCTGTTTTGTAAACTAATTTTAAAACACACTTTTTCAGAGAAAGCGTTTGAAGGGAAAGAGAGGAACCATGCACAGGTAGACAGCACAGCTCCCAGAAGCCGTAAGTTATTAAACAGAGAACCCAGTGTCAGGTGTGGTCACCTCCTTTCAAGTGGCCAGCGAAGCCTCAGAAGCACCCCTTGCCCCCCAAAAAACATTTATAGGGTATGGCCATTGCTCTTGGTTGCCCACCAGAAGTAGACAGTAAGAGCCAATTACTGAAGACACCACGTGCCTTAGTAGCAGAACCGAGACGCTGGAACTTTGGATGATTTCTCTTTGCTGACTAGCTTTTGTGGTGCCGGGAAGTGCTACTGTACAGGCTGCTGGGAGAGAAAAGTCATCCACAGTTGGCTGTGAACCCTGTGAGCTGAAACCTCAGATTGTCAGGCAAGATGGGCCCACTATTGCACTAGTGCCCTAACTGCTATAGAGGTAAACAACCACCTTCTGACTGGATTTCGGTCAGGTCCACAGGAGGAGTTCGCAACCCTTTTGTTTGTTTGGTTGGTTGGCTGGCTGACTGGTTAGCTGACTGGATTCCTCTGTGTAGCCTTGGCTGTCCTGAACTCACTTTGTAGACCAGGCTGGCCTCGAACTCATAGAGATGCACCTGCCTCTGCCTCCCTGAGTGCTGGGATTATAGGTGTGCGCTACCACACTCAGCTCACAGAAGGAATTCATACTACACCCCTGGTCAAAAGCCCTTGACTGGGGAGGCGATAGGCCTTATAGGGGAGTCTGCTATCGTCCTGAAAAATGTACAAGGACATCAAACTGCCTTCTAAATATGTATGTTTATATCCAAATATTAGTGCTTTACCAGAGAAACTTCTGTTTGCAGTGGCCAAAATGCTGAGAATAAGTGGCTGTTAAGTGCTCATCTTTACAATCTCTGAGGCTCAGGGGAACAACTCAGAAGAAGCAGCAGCAAAAAGAATGTAAAAGCCAGAGGACTGGAAGGAGTGATATGAAACGCTGCCTTCTAGACGTGCCACGACCACACAGCAGCAGTGGCGGCCTGCACAAAACCTTCACAAGACTAGGTAGGCCCACCTATATGCCGTCGTGGATGTGGGAGAGGCTCATGGAAGCCCAAAGCTCCCTGAGGAGCCATAGGCAGGAAATGGCTACAGGAAATGGAAGAGCAGCTGTATTCCTCCGTGGTGTAGGCATTAATGACTTGCTCTTGCCCACGGAAACAATCTGCCACACACGCTCATGCAGAAAATGCTTATAAAGTCATGCACACACACACACACATGCACAAATGCACACACACACACACATGCACAAATGCACACACACACACAGACACACACACACACACAAGAAAGTATGAGGGGATACATTGGTTTTAAAAGAGGGGAGGGGACCTGGAGAGATGATTCCTTGGTTAAGAGCACTGTCTGCTCTTCCAGAAGTCCTGAGTTCAGTTTCCAGTGACCACATGGTGGCTCACAACATCTGTAATGGGGTCCGATGTCCTCAACTAATTTTCAGATGTATATGCAGACAGGCATTCATATAAATAAATATATCTTAAAAAAAAAAAAAAGAAGGCGCCAGACGCAGTGGCTCACACCCATAATCCCAGTGCTTTGGGAGGCAGAGGTCAGTGGATTTCTGTGAGTTCGAGGCCAGCCTGGTCTACAGAGCAATGCCAGGACAGCCAAGGCTACACAGAGAAACCTTGTCTTGAAAAACAAAAAGAAAAAGGTTTGATGGAAGACGAACAGAAATAAGAGAGTACAATATGGGGATGGAACATGATCAAATCACATTGTATGTATATGTATATATGTAGGTCTATGAATTATGAAACAATAAATAAGCCAAGTAGGGTTTTAGACACCTCTGGTATTTGATATAAGCCAAGCGTGCTGCTGTGTTTTAATCCTAGTACTTGGGAGGTGGAAGTTGGGAAGGGAGACATTCAAAGGCATCCTCACCTATATAGTAAAAGTCCAAGGCCAGTCTGGGCTACATTAGAGCCTGCCTCAAAAAATGAAAAGAAGCCTCCCAGGATTGAATCATGGCAGCTTAGTCACTTTAAGGCTGTATGTAGCCTGGCCAGGCAGAGCCATGAATGCTTTCCTGGTACTTGGGACACAGGGCATCCTTGTTCACGCCTTGTTTGGGCAGCTGTGAGGTGGCTTCTCTGACACTTCTAGGAGCTACAATCGCACCTCAAACATCCTGCTCCTCTGTCTCTTTCAATCTGTCTGCTCTCTCTTCTTCTATGAGCCTGAGCCTTGGGTGCAGGAGCCGTGTTGTAAGCGGACTAGTTGGGACCAGGTGCCACGTGCTCACCTTTTCTCTGCACTTTGATCAGTTATGGTTTTCTGTAATGATCTCTTGTCTATTGCAAGAAGAGATTTCTTTGATGAGAGGTGAGACCTATAGTTATCTGTAAACATTTGGATAAATATTTATAATGGAAGTTAAAATTATGCTGGTGTTAATAGAGTTCCTGATCCCTAAGGAAATAAACCATAGACTCAATCCAATTATAATTAAATGATTTATTGATTATTGTTAGCAAGACAGCCATCTCTGAGCCAAACCTGAGATTGTTGTGACAGAGGGGGTGAGGGAAGGATTTTTTTTTTTTTTTGTGGTTGTGGTTTATTTGTTTGTTTTTTTGTATGTATGTATGTTTGTTTGTTTGAGACAGGGTTGCTCTGAGTAGCCTTGACTGTCCTGGAACTCACTCTGTAGACCAGACTGGCCTCAAATTCAGAGACTCATCTGCCTCTGCATCTTGAGTACTGAGACGTAAAGGCTTGCACCACCATACCCAGAAAGGGAAAGATTTTTTAAAGGCAAAATCCACAAGGAGACCTTGAGAATCTGCACAAGCAAGCTAAGAGCTGGTTTTCTCTACCAGGATTAGGTAGTCAAGGTGACCTAAATGTCTGCGTAAGCAGCTAACAGAAGGCTAAAAGCAGTTTGTCATAACATAACAAGTAGATGGTCATGGTTGAACACTTCTGGATTTGGGGATCAGGGGTGTCACTGACCAAGTTACGGGGACTTATCTTCCAGGGACTAGAGTCAGAGATGAAGGAATAGTGGGTACCAAGATGGATGCTTAGCATAAAATGCAGGGGTTTAACCACAGTGCTGGTTTATTATAGTGGTAGTTGTAGGTTCTTCTCAAAAACTTCAGTAGCTCCTGGTAGTTGGCTGGATTCCCAGTAGCAGGCATTATTTCTCTTTTGGTGAGATGGTTGTAAATCTAACTAAAGCAGGTCTTAAATCCAATTAGGTAGCTGTTGGTTATTGCCAAGTTATACATGCCACTACTGCACCCTTAGGAATATTAGAGAGAGAGAGAGAGAGAGAGAGAGAGAGAGAGAGAGAGAGAGAGAGAGAGAGAGAGAGAGAGAGAGAGAGAATGAGAGGGGGGACCATCTTAATAGAATCTAAAAATGAGAAAAAAAAAAAAACAAGCAAACAAGCAAACAAACAACAACAAAAAAGAACAAGGAGAAAGAGGCTGGTCCCAAAGACCTAAAGCATCCTACAGCAGCAGACCTGGATGTTCCGACTAAGCGTTCTCCTCAGGCGCTAACAGAGGCACCGAGCTGTCCAGCCCAGTAGATTCATGCTTCTGACTCGATTGCAAGGTCACCAATCACTTTCTGTAAGTAGACCTACAAGAAGAGAGTGCCCCGATCTCCAGGGTGGCAGCGTGCCAGGTCCCTGGAAGTGGAGCTTGTTTCCTATGTAAACTAGGACAGTGGCGTTCTGGTGCCCTCTTCTGTCTCACCTCAGGCTAATTTCGATGGCTCCATCCCAAAGAAACCAAACTTTCTGGCTCAATACTTCTCAATAACATCAGAGCCTTGTGGCTGCAAAAGCAGAGGGGTGCTGGCACCTGATTGTCTCAATTGTCACCTGCTGGCCAGATGCAGAGGCAGGGAGACAATTCTGAGCACCGACCACAACCCCCAACTCTAACAAAAGCAGTGTGAGTGTGCCATTTCTCCTGTAAACTGCTCTCTTCTTTGTTTCCTCCCTCTGAGATGAACATGTTGCCCACCAAAGCTTATTGACTTCAGTATTGTGGAGAATGTATGTTAAATCCATCTTGCTAACTCTAAAAATTGCACGTGGGCTACGGTGGCACACACCTTCAATGCCAGCATTTGGGCATTCATTCAAGTCAGCCCGGTCTAGTAGCAAACTCCAGTCCAAGGCTACACAGTGAGACCCTGTCTCAAAAAATAAGTAAATAAACAAAAGTCACATATTTTGAAGCTGAGGAGACAGCTCAGTCAGTCCTTGCCTTGCTAGCATGAGGATCTAAATTTGGTCTTAAGAACTGATGTTTAAAAAAAAAAAATCAGCTGTGATGGTGTGCCCCTGAAGTCCCAACACTGGGAAGATAGAGTCAGGAGGATTCCTACAACTTACCAATCCACCAATCCAGCCAGCCTAGCACACTTGGCAAGTTCAAGACCAGAGAGAGACTTAAAAAAAAAAAAAAAAGAATGACACCCGAGGTTCCCTTTAACCTCCATAGGCGTGGACACACATGTATGTGCAAGTGTGCCAGCACCTGTGCCCACACACAGAGTCCCATGTTTTCTGAATGGCAGGAGTTGTCAGGTATCCACCTATACAATAGTAATCTAAGTACCTGAGGTGTGTGCCTGGTGGGTGAGCTGCTACACAGATCTCCTGCAAGAGAGAGAGATGGTTTGGGCTGAAGGGGTCTGGGAAAGCCTCCCGGTAGATGAGGGTGGATAAGCTGGTGGTTGGGCCAGAGAGGTTGGTTTTATGGTTGTTGGTTTTTTTTCCCCCTCCCCATGAGTGATTTGAATGTAGGAATCTGTGTGTGTAGCCTGCTGAAATCTCTTTAAGGCTATGTAGGTTCCGAAGCTTTGAGTGTGTTTTGTTCTGCACATAGCTAATATGAATTCAGCGAATTTGGGGCTTTCGCTTTGTCTGTGTGTGGAAAACGAGGTTGCGGAAGTCTCCCCGTGGGCATATATTTTCTTCTTCTGCATCACATGAACAGGATCTGTGGAGACGGGTCTCCTGAGCCTGACCATATGTGTTTCTAGGTATAGGCATCTGTGTGGGTGCACTTCTCCACAGAATTTTTGGTCTTTGTGGGTGTGTGCACATGCAGTCCTAAGGGGAGGAGAAGAAAAGAAAAAAGGGGCCAGAGGGAGTGAGGGAGGGAGGGAGGGAGGGACTGAGGGTGTGTGGAAAGGAGCCCCTGCTCAGAAGTCCGTGGCCTTAACACCTTATATTTCATATAATCAGTAACTGAAAAAAAGTCTGCCATGGTGACCTGGCTTTGAAACCCTGGCTGACTGGCAAGTTCTTGGCCAGTGAGAGGCCCTTTCTCAAGTGAAAGAAATCAAAATTTTAAAAAGGCAGAGAGCACCTGAGTGAGGGATCCAGGTTTGTCCTCTGACCATCACACATACAAACATACATGTGCATCCCGCACCATGGACGTGAGCCAGTAGTGCTCCCACCAAGTGAACACGTAGCCAGCCTGCATTAGCTAGCCTTTAGGTCTATGTGTTTTAGAACATGTTTACACGATAAACACATTGTCAATCCAAATAATAAACGTTTGAAGTCTAAAGCGGGAGAAATCGTTATCGGACCGTGCTTCTCCTTGTGAACGCTAAGCATATAGTGGTCTCTACACTACAGTCATGTGCTAAGAAGAAGCAGACTGAGTTCAAAGCCAAAGTGAGAAGCCTGGGTACCATTCCGAGCCTCTAAAGATGTGGAGACGTACAAAAAGTAACGACACATTTTGGCTTTTACAAGTAAATAATTTCCCATGACCCAAAGTCCCTAATTTTTCCAAGTTAGTTGTCTGAACTAAGTAAATTATTCCTTCTTCCATAGCAGCCTCTAAATTCAAAACAATCCCTGCATATGTATCAGTCTAAACACAATGACAGCTATGGGCGTCTTTTTGAAGGGGTATGATTTTATGAAATTGTTATAGCTAGAAATCATAAGCATATATGTTTTTAAAATTGTGATTTTTTTTTTCATCCTGGGCCACAGCTCGCTGGCAGACTCTTGCCAAGCATGTAGAATCTGGGTTTTGTTCTACAGCCCTACAAGAAAACTAAACTAAAACAGTGGTCATTTCCAGACCTTTAACTAAGCGTAAGAATTGAAATAAATTCTAGATAAGCTGTGGATGCATGGAGTCTCCCAAGAAGCATACAAAATAATACTCGCTAAAGATGGTTTTGATTTATCCCTTCTTATCTTAGAATAGAAATACATGGGCAAATGTATTAATGGGTTAACTGCTATCGCAAATCTGTTAGCGTGATGTGCCACGCTCATAATACAAACTGGCTAATTAGCTTGTGGCTTTCTGTCTTCTGGTTTCTCTTTGTCCTCCCTAGAAAAAAAAAAAAAAAAAAGAAAAGTTGCTTATTTTAGTTAAAGATGATGATATAATTGATTGGCTATATAAGATGTAATCGTAGAGGAATATGAAGGTAAAACAATGGGTAGTTGCTATGATTTTTTTTTCCACCTTCTCCCGCGCAAAAATATCCCTTCGTGAGGAGTTTAATCTGCATTGTGAGATATTAATCAGTGGACTTGAAGTTGAGATTAATAGACATTTTCCAGTCCTGGGTAAAATGATGACTAGAGGCCGTCTCTGTGTGAGCCAGTGAAGGGGAGAGTTGAAATGAGGGGAAAAAAAGGACTTTGTCCCAAATAGTGAAGTAGAAATTGAGGGGGAAAATACAGGAGAACTGCGTCCTAGCCATGGGGGCGTGGTGTCTGGCTTGTTTTCCTATCTCCAAAACACATAATTCACTCTTAAAGAATATTGTGGCAGCGGGAGCAAGGAGAGGCGCCCTCTTCCCCAACTCTAGTGTGAGCATGGGAAAGCCTGTCCTGACTCTCTCTGCTGTGTGGTGGAGGGAGAGCCGCCTCCCCCTCCCTCGGCCCTTGCACCTACAGCCAGCAGGAGAGCTGGGCCCTCGGGTCATGAGAATGGGAAATATCCTTCACTGTCTGCACCTCTTGGCTGGGCAGTAAGGTAGAGCTGGCCCTGGCTGGGAGTTGAGGGAGAGGTTGAGGTGTGGAGGTTGTAGGTGAGCTGGTCCTGAGGGCATGAGAGCAGCAAGCTGGAGGGCTGACCAGCTTAGATATCTCTCAGGCCCAGACCCAAAGCTTTGAATTGGCCCACCCTGACGTCTGTCCCATCGATGAACTGCTAGAGTGCACGGAAGCACTGTAGACCCGTAACTATGGGGTCTCCCAGACACAGGGCAACAGCAGGGTATCCGAGAGGAGTTCCAGTGCTGATAGAAGCCAGAGGCCTCGAACAGACCAACGAGTCATTGCAATGAACATTTGCAGGCAAAGAAGTGTGGACAGAAGTGTGGGACACACTGTGACACACTACAGCTTTCACAAGGAGATTTTTTTTCCCAATCTGTTGGGGTGGAGGTTGCAAGCTGGAGGGTAGGTACAAGGATCGGGGAGATGGGTGGGATTGAGGTGCATGATGTGAAATTCACAAGGATCCAAAAAATGCCGGTCGTGGTGGTGCACGTCTTCAATCCCAGCACTTGGGAGGCAAAGGCAGGCGGATCACTGTGAGTTCGAGGCCAACCTGGTCTACAAAGCGAGTCCAGGACAGCCAAGGCTACATAGAGAAACCTTGTCTCGAAAAAAAAATCATATATATATATATATATAATTAATACTACTGTAAAGGGACTGGATCCATGGCTGCTTGTCCAGAGGACCCTGGTTTGGTTCCCAGCCCCTGGCTGGCAGCCCACAACCATCTATAACTCCAGTTCCAGGGGACCTGAGGGCCTCTTCAGGATCTGCATATGCATGTGGTGCAGAGACAAGCAAGCAAGCAAGCAAGCAAGCAAAACATCCACACGCATAAAACAAAACTTGGAGAAAAAAAAGGAAAGAATTTTGAGAAATTCTCTCTCCCCATGATTCTATCACCCTCATTATCCAGGAAATGTTAGAAATATTAATAGAATCTTAAAATTAAACTTTGCATACTTTTAGGTTTCAGAAATGCTTGGAATTTTATGGCTTGACACAGCGGTCAGAAAGCTTTGCTGTGAAGAAATTGATAATAAATAATGTAGGCTTTGTAGCTAGTGCTCTAGGAAAGGGCCAGGCTGTAAAATATTTAGGCTTTGCAAATCTTGTTCTGGGAAACCCTCCTCCAATCTCCTTCCCAGAAGGCAGTGCGGCAAGGGTGCTGTCCCTGAGTTCTCAGTGCTCTCCCCTGGCCTGCTCCTGGGTTTGGGGGGGCCAGGCTCTCTTTACCAGTTTCTCCAGCACAAACCTTTTAAATGTTGCCATCTTTGGGAAGGGGATACTGCAAGTGTGTGAGGTGTGGGAGAGGAGATTTGGGGGTCTGTCTTCCGATTTTCAGCACACTATCCGTCGTCCCCACTTTCTGAGGTAGCTGCCTGAACCCTAGGCCCCTTCTAGAAATGGTCTTCTCCTTACATCGCTCTTCACAGCATTTAGCCTTCTCTTCCTCTGGGCTACCATTCCCGTCACCAGCAGTCCGTCTGGTTTTCACCTCTCCAATTTTTGAAAATCTTTATCAGCTTCCATCTCACTCTTCCTCCATCTGCTCCATTAAAAAAAATTTTTTGTGTCTATTTATTATTTATACAGGGTTCTGCCTGCATGTGAGCCAGCAGACCAGAAGAGGGCACCAGCTCTCCTTCTACGTGGTTGTGAGCCACCATGTGGTTGCTGGGAATTGAACTCAGGACCTCAGGAAGAGCAGACAAGTGCTCTTAACCTCTGAGCCATCTCTCCAGCCCCTTCTGCTCCATTTTTCTCCTTTATTTTTTTTTAGATTATGAGTTCATTCCTTTTAGTAAGCACCCCTCCCCCCATGTGTCTGTGTGTGTGTGTGCATAACGGGGAAGGAAAAGAGGTAAATGAAAATGATTAAAACTTGACTACAAACCCAAGTCCCACTAGGGTATAGATAAGTACCCAACCACCCGCTCTTTGTTAGCAGGAAATACCGAGGCCTTTCGGCACACACTTTGAGCTTTTTCCCCCCACTCAGTAAAGCTTTCCCTTCTTTCTCCTGGAGACATTACTTCTGTTCCCACCCCAGAATAAGCCTCTGACTTCTACTTTTGGTTCCATGCCTTGTTTTACAACTGCAATGCAGGTTTTGTTTTGAAGGCCTAAAGGTGGTTCAAAAGTTCAGTCTACACGTTAGGAATCTCTTTTTTTAAATGTTACTGTTTTATGTGCATAAGTGTTTTACCTACAAGTGTTTCTGAGCATCGTGTGTGTGCTTGGTGGTCATGGAAGTCAAAGAGCGTGTCGGATCATCCAGTCCAGCCCTGGGACTGGAATTACAGACAGTGAGCTGTGAGCCGCCATGTAGGTGCAAAGAATGGAACCCCAATCTTCTGCAAGAGCTGCAGTGCTCCTGATCACCGAACCATCTCTCCTGACCCAGGAATCATGGCTTCTTTTCAATTCCAGCTGAGCTTCTTATGTAATATTTGTTTTATTACAATGTAGTCTTTCTTAGCTAACACCCTTTTCCAGTCATCCGATGCTCCTGCATCTGACTGAAAATCGAAGAGAGGGAAGAATGGGAGGATACAAGGGATGGGATAACCATTGAGATGTAACAAGAATAAATTAATAAAAAATTAAAAAAAAAAAAAGAAAGAAAAGAAAACACTAGCTCAGAAGCCGTGTGTGCCTCAGCTTTTAGTGTTGTGTGCGCCTTCCCAAGTCTTCAGTTCTCCTTACAACATGGATTCACAAAGGTCCATAGTGGGTTGCCTTTCTTTAAAATTTACCATTGAATAAAAAAAAAATGGTTTATTCTGAACAACAATCAAAATATTAAATCCAAAGACTAGGTAAAACCAAAACCAGCCACATAAAGATGGGAAGACAGAATCGATTACACAGAAGTGGTCCTCTTACCGACACACATGACACACAAACACACACACATCACACAACACAATAAATAAACACTTAAGATATTTCTTTAAGCCGGGTGGTGGTGGCACACACCTTTAATCCCAGCACTCAGGAGGCAGAGGCAGGCAGATCTCTGTGAGTTCGAGGCCAAGGAGAGCTCCTCCTAGGCTGGCACTCTGCCACCAGGCTGCCGTTCTGACGGAGACCAGCTCCGCGAACGTCTTGAAACAGGCGGACTACTGCTCAGGTGGCGAGTAGCCTTAAGAAATGGGCGGACTATTGCTCTGGTGGCAAATAGCAACGGTTTATTTCTTAAGCACAACTTTTATACATTTCTAAAGTAGCATATTTCTGGCTTGGCGCATAACATTAGTGTTCATTAATATTACCAATAACAAACTTGGTTCCCATGCCTATTAGACTAAACACGTTCTGGGAATCAGTCAAGGGAGAAAATTTCACAGACAAGAAAGAAGATAACTATAAGCCTTCCCTCACCTTGAACCAATAACTGTTTAACTTTATCAAGGAGTTCACAAGGAATTACTGCCAAGACCTCTGGGAGCAGAGCCAGAGCTACCCAACCATTTCAGGAGGGGAAGCCCCTGAGCTTCTTCCCTGGAATCCTTAGTTAACCCTTTCAGGCCAATACTAAGTAGCAGTTCTCACCGTTCCCCATCTCCGTTGGTCTTTGCCTTCTCCTGGTGTCACAGTCCTACACTCAGTGGCAACTGCTCCTCCTATCCACCTCTCTGCTGAGAGAAGTTTCTCTTTTATCCTGTGCCCCCGCCCCCTGTTTAAAACAGGAGCCATGTTTGCAGAGAAGATGCCATAGGTAGGTAGGATTAGAGTGTCAATAAATGATTTTGGCTGTGCTGACATCAAAGCATCCACATTGGCTTATTGTCCAGACATGACTCCCTCTAAGTCTGTTGTTTATCGAGTGTTTATTGTTACCTATGCCACAAGATGCAAGTCTCTGGTGGGCAAGACTCCCTTGTCCTGTCTCTTTACCGCTGTGTCTCCTACATATAGGATGAGGGCTGTAACCAAGAAACGTGTCCAGAGAGAACGGAGGAATGAGAGAGAAAAACAGGAAACCGGAGGACGTTCTTTATTTTCCTGCCACTGAGGCTCTAAGCAAAGGCCTAAAGTGATTGGACTTGCAGGTGGTTAAGTGTCTTCACACTATGATAATCATCAGAGGCAGCAGCCTGCACCGTCCCCACCCAAGTAAGAGCCGTTAAATTGGGTCTCAATTGCATGTCACACAATAGGGAGATTTCACCACTGTAAATATTCAAATCTGTAACATGGCCTCCTGAGAAGAGCTGAGCAGACATCACCAACCTACACCAGCCAGCCAGCCAGCCAGCCTGCCTCTCCCTGTATCCTCTCTTGTTGCACCATCTTGCCTCCCCCCCACCCCCCCAAACTGGGGCTGTTTATTTGATCTAACAACACCATGTAACTCTGAGAATCTCTGCTCTGCTCTGGCTAACTGCATCGCCTGTCGGTGATGCTACAAACCCAGTCTTGCTACATTGCTATGAAGTAACCACAGGATGCTGCTATCTTAGAACGTCACTTTCCTATGTGAAATTAGCAATTTCCTTGTAAAATGGGGAAGGAAAAAAAATGGCGGTAATCTTTCTGAAATCTCCGGGACTTAGCCAAGCCTGGAGTTTTAAGCCTCCTGTGTCAGGACGCGGTCTCCTGCTTGCACAGTTTCTCATAGGCTTAAACTTCCATTTTCTCCGCAGGGCCTGACCCAGCCAACTTGTCCCCTGTCAGAAGGAATCTGACGTCTGACACACCCTTTTGGGAATTGTCACGCAAAATGTTTAACAGCTCTTGTTTCTCTTTACTAAAAATCGTTCCCAGAATCCTACAGGTCTGGTGGCCAAAATAAAAAAGTGCTGGGGGTGTTGTAGCTAGTCCCCACTTTTGGAGCAAATCAGAAGACAAGCCAGAAAAGGTATTAAAAGGAAGCAGAGGAGGCCAGGTGCAGTTGCATGAAAATCAGGGACATTCTGCTCCCAGTATTTTTTAATATCCAGAGTAACTGTGTTGCTGCCATCTTGTAGATATGACCATCAGGGAACTGTCAGTTTAAGCTGTACAGGAAAGGGACACGGAGAATTGAGGTAGATGACCTTTTTGGAGTATTTTTCAAGCTAACAACTCTAGCCCTAACATTAACAGTGGCTCTAAAGGTACTCCAGCGTCAAGGGTGCGGATTAGATTGACAGACCGTATTGCAGCTGGAAACATATCTAGGAGCGAACCCAGCCTGGGACAAGTTGACAGAAGCCGAAAGAGACAAAAAACTGGACAGCCAGCCTGAAAGACTCAGAGCCGACTTGCTTCCAGGTGAGTGTTGAGGGGACTCGGAGCCTCATTCAATGCCATAAGCCAATACTCAGGGAACAAACAAACAAAACCCAAACAAACAAACAACAACAACAAACAAAACCCTGTCATGTAGAGGCAGCCCTGTCCCTAGAAAGTGCCTGAGGCAAGACGACAACAGTGGAGGCACCTGGCATGTCCCAAGTCTTAACCCGTCTTTGGTCTGTACCCCTGTTGTTCTGTGGAGCCCCCCTCTCTCCTCCAAACATAACTGTGGCCTGAGAAGGCTCTGCTGTGCTTATGTGATACTGACCCCTACTGTCCCCATCTCTCTAAGCCCCATCTGCCATCCAAGCCAATCCCAGTTGGGAAATGAACCCAAGTTTGCCTACATGATAGCAGCAAGAGCTCCATGAATGTTAAAAGTTCAAGCATGGAGAACAGGTCGGGCTTCCAAGCCTGAGAATCTGTAGAGAGCAAATGGGCAGACTTCCAGTAGCTGTAGCTTTCCATTCTTTTAATATTTTATTTTTTATTATGTATACAGTGTTCTGCCTATCTGTACCTCTGCAGGCCATAAGAGGGCCTGCAGATCACATTATAGATGGTTGTGAGCCACCATGTGGTTGTTGGAAATTGAACTCAGGACCTCTGGAACAGTAGTCAGTGCTCTTAACCTCTGAGCCATCTCTCCAGCACTGCTGTAGTTTTCTAAGAAACCAGGAAAATGGGTTTCATAATTTCCTTTAAGTTAATCTTACCCTTTTTAGCTGTATCCTAAGCTAACCAGTGCTTACTTTCACATAGACCAGAGGCCACACACCCACACACCCACACAAGATGCTTAATATGTTCCAAATACACTATACAATTGAAAAGAAAATAATAGTAATGAAATATTGGATGATTTTTCTAGATTTATAAATGTCACTATAGTAGTTGCATTCCTCAGTTTTCTGTTTCTGTTACTGTAACGGATGGCTGAAATGGTCAACTCATAAAGAGGAAAGGGTTACTTTGACTCACAGTTTCACAGGATACAGTTTATGCTCAATTATCCATGTTACTTTTGGGTCTGTGTCAAGATGGCACATCATAATGGGAGAGGATTGGGTGGCAGAACCCAAGCACGCATCTCATCACACAGAAACAAAAGGGACCAGGATCCACAGTCCCTATAAAGGGCATATCCCCAGTAATTTAAAGATTTCCTGCTTGGGCCCACATCCTAAAGGTTTCCACTGCCTTCAAGCAGTACCCAGAGGAGACCAGGTGTTTAAGACTGGGGCCTTCTAGGGAAATTCCAGACTCAAGCAGGAGTAGAGGGAAGGCAATGGCACTTACATAATAAGAAGTCATTTCCTTCAAATGTTTTATAATTCATGGATATGTTTGTCTTAGTTGCTTTTTTATTGCCATGACAAAAATATCATGATTGAAGAAACTTATAAAAGACAACATTTAATTTTGGGCTCACGGATTCGCAGGGTTAGAGTCCGTGAGCACCATTGCAGAGGACGTGGTCGCAGCATGTTGGTGGAGCAGTAGCTGAGAGCTCACATCCTTATCTGTGAAGTAGAAGGCAGAGAGAGCCAGCTGGGGATGGCATGGGCTTTTGAGACCTCAAGACCCTCCCTCATTGACATGCCTCTTCTGACAAGGCCACGCCTCTTCCAACAAGGCCACGCCTCTTAATCCTTCCTGAACAGTTCCAGCAACTGGGGACCAAGTATGCAAATGTAGAACTCTATACCTAGGAGCCATTGTAATTCAAACCACCATAATATGTTTAAAATCAAATACGGAAGTGTAGTTAAATTTTTCATTTGAAGTATCAACAGCTTGTCAATAGTAGACTATCTCTATAACAAAACAGCTGCTATTCGATATATTCTAGAAAAGTTTCATTGTGTGTTTTCTAACTATGTACTTACCACTGCTTTATAGCCAAGGCTAGCCCCCTCTAAAATGTGAGACCTTCCACTATGATAATATAGGCCACCATTCTCACCCCAGAAGACAAGCCATGACAGCAGGGATTCTGGGGCCTTCGTTGCTAGCTCCAAGAACGACGTTTGGTAAATGCCAGTCACTCAGTATTGCAGAATAAGTGGATGACACTCTGTATAGCTCTCTTTTAGTACTTTTAGTTATGTGTGTGTGTGTGTGTGTGTGTGTGTGTGTGTGTGTGTGTAAGTATGTGCACGTGAGTCCCAGTACCCTCAGAGGCCAAGTTGGAGGCCCTAAAGCTGGGGTTACAGGCAGTTGTGTTTACAGACAGTTGTATAAGCCGCCCAATGTGGGTGCTGAGAATAGAATCCAGGTTCTTAACCACTGAGCCATTGCTCTAGCCCCAAATCTACACAACTCTTTATCCAAAGTCAAGTATACCAACACAGTTAAGTGGAGGCTAGGAGAATAAACTTATTACGCCTACTTTCTCAAGAAAAATTTTAAAATGTATTTGTTTATTTTATGTGTAGGGGTGTTCTGCCTGCCTGTATGTCTGTGTGCTACATTACTGCCTGCTGCCTGCAGAGGCCAGGAAAGGGTGTGAAATCCCTTGGGACTAGGGTTACAGGTGGTTGTAAACTGCCATGTAGGTGCTGGGAATCGAACATGGGTCCTCTGGAAGATCAGCCAGAGCTCTTGAATGATCAGCCATGTCTTCCAGGCCTCTTGCAGAATTTATAACGGCAAGCACTCATTTAAGTAGCTACGTTAGGCTCTATACTAAGCCCCTGACTTATAAAAATCTTATTATATAGATTCTATAATTGGCTTTATTTCTAAAAACCTGAGATAGCAGAATCCCAGGGAGTTTAGCAGTACTGTCAGCTTGCTATGCATGATTTCTTTTTTGATAGTGAAACCTCAGTCAACATCATGAGTTGTATGTACTTCATGCTCTACATCTCAAAAGGCAACAAGGAGAGTCCCTGTTATTTGGATTCTTAAAATACACAGTGAGCAGAAGGGCTGCTGTGAATTCTTAGAGTCCTTGATCCTGGTATGCACCACAGCGGCTCCAATTCCTCCCAGATGACAAATACAAGCTCGTAGTCAGGCTGCTGTGTCACAAGGCTATGGCAAGGGGGCATTAATAAGTGATTACAAAATTCTTTGTAAATACAGGGTACCATAGAAATGCAAAACGTCTAACAACAACAACAGTAATTAGCTCTAACTACCACCTCCATTCTGTGTGTGCAGCTGTCTCTCAAAATCCAACTTGGAGAGTTTAATCATCCAGTCACCTCCCTCTCTCCCAGGCCTGACTGACAAGCTGTCTTGTTTCCCTCCACTCCCCACTGCCCAGCCCCCTCTGTGTTTCCTTTTCACGCTCCCAGGTGGTTAGCAAAGGCTAAATACTAATATTAATGTGGGGTGGTCTGCCTGGGCCTCGAGCCTTTCAAATCGCTCGCTTTCAAACAGAATTGGGCAAGGCAGCCTGGAGAAGCATACAGATCTTTGAAACCAACACCCACTGCCCCCTCCTATGCAGGGAAAGAAAATGTCCCCTTCCAAAGCTCTAATCATGCTGATCACGCTCACACAAAACTATAGTTTGGATTTTTCCTCCCAGAGTCTCACAATGTAGCCCTGGCTTTCCTGGAGCTCGCTAGGTAGGCCAGAGCTCTTGAACTCACACAGACCTGCCTGTTTCTGCCTCCCAAGTGTTGGGATTAAAAGTGTGCGCGCCATCCCTGACTTAGAGTTTAGATGTTGACTGTCCCCCAAAGGCACCTGTGTCAATGGCTTGGATTTTGGTCTATGGCACTACTGGACCGTGGTGAAACGTTCCAGAGGTGGTGGCTACTGGGCAGTCACTGGAGGCGCTATTGGGACACTTGCCTTCGCCCGTGTCTTCGTTTCCTGGACATCACAGAGTGAACAGTAGTTACTCCACACGCTCCTACCATGGGACCCCGTGGGTCCAAAGCAGCAGAGCCAAACGTATTGAAATCTCTCAAAACCATAAGTCAACATCAACCTTCCTTTCTTCTGAGACTCTCTCAGGCATTTTGTCACAGTGACGGGAAGCTGACTTATAGTAACTATAGTGAAACACTGGGCAAATTATTACCTATTTAACAACATAAGGCACTGAGTAAATGTAGCAGTCCTGACCATGATAATTTCAACATCCAACATTCATGTAGGCACTGGCTACAGCTTCTTGAATGAAAAGTAAAAATGTTTATTCTCTGGTCCTTTACAGAAGCATTTTTTTTTTTTTGACAACTCCTGATAGAATGTAGATACAGAGAGAGGAATGCTTGCACCCTGAGTCAATATTTGGAAACAGGAATAGGTCATGATATAGGCAGAAAATCTGGAGAATGTCCTGTCCCTAAAGACAGTGGAGATTGTTCTTTGGATGGGAGTGTTCCTGGAGGTGCTGGAGGCATAGCCTGAGCCCTGGAGGCTCAGCCCTCAGCCCTCAGTTGACCAGTTACACAGGCCGGTGGTCACAGAGAACAGAAAAGGGGCTCCTGCAATGTGGCCACATTGGGAAAGGGAACAAAAAGGTCCAGTGACCTCCTAGATCCTTCTTTGGGGTTCTGACATAAAGTTTAGTTTTAAATAAGAGGCAAAGAGGCATAAGCAGCCCTGGTCAAGGCCTGCCCGTCATCATTATCTTGGCTCCAAGCCCTCCAGCAACGACTGACAAATTATCAAAACTGTGAAATCTCTTTCCCTGAGTCACCAGGCTTTAGCCTTTTCCTTCCCCCAGCTGGAGATTCCACGGGGGAGTCTAGTTTCTCTGGGTCTGTCATTGCAATAGTCTGTAGTCTGACAGCTACAGAAAAGGACATAAGTGTCTCCTTAGAACATGTTCGTTCTTGGCGCATGCGCATGAGAGAGAGAGAGACAGAGACAGAGAGAGAGAGAGACAGAGACAGAGAGAGAGACAGACAGACAGAGAGAGAGACAGAGACAGAGACGGGGGGGGGGGCAGGGGAGGGAGGGAGATGGAGATCAACTGTAATAACAGTGGTTAGAGGGGAAATTGCATGGAGAAACAAATGCTGGTTTCATAACCTGAAGTCTGGCAAAGACCGTCCCAAGAGTGAAACTTAGCTAGGCAGGGAGCCAAGAAGAGCTAAGGGAAAGTGATTTGTTTAGTGTGGTGTGTGTGTATGTGTGTGTGTGTGGTGTGCTTTGTGGTGTGGTGTGTTTGTGTGTGTGTGGTGTGCTTTGTGGTGTGGTGTGTATGTGTGTGTGTGTGTATTTTGTTTTGTTTTTGGCACAGAGGTATCTTGTGACATCTTTTGTGCTGATAATATGAAAATGATCCAAGAGAGACAAGAATAACAGAACGGCACACACACACTCACCCTGAGCTCACACACACTCGCCCTGAGCTCACACACACTCGCCCTGAGCTCACACACACTCGCCCTGAGCTCACACACATTCACCCTGAGCTCACACACACTCACCCTGAGCTCACACACACTCGCCCTGAGCTCACACACACTCGCCCTGAGCTCACACACACTTGCCCTGAGCTCACACATGCTCACCCTGAGCCGCACTGGTAAAGGACAGCAGTCTAGCTGTGAGAGGGAGACAATTCCCAATTCTTGCGTCAAACACACAAACGCTTCTTGAAGACCAGAAATGGAAACCAGAATAATTAATGCAGAAGCACAGGAGCTTTTAACACCGTATTAAAGGTTCACACTAGTACCCATCGCTGGCAGGCTGGAGAACGGCCGCTACGCTGTCCTGCTCTCCTCCATCACAGGCTGGAAGCAGACTTGAGAGCATGTATGGCTATTTACTCAGCAGCAGCAGTAGCCAGGGCTTCGGGGACCATCACTGTGATCCCCACCCTGGGGTTTAAGATAAGCTCCATCATACTGAACATTTCCGGCACCACAGGGTAGGCTTCAGACATTCTCTGTGGCCACCCAGGGATGGGCTATTGCCTCTCTGCCATCTTGATGGGACAGGAGGACAGGTCCATTAGAAAGCGTTCTACTTGGCCTTGCTCTAATATCTTTTACCCCAGGGGCCACAAACCCAGTGTGAGAGTTATGCTAGCATTTGAGTGCATCAGTGCAGTCAGGAACAGAGGACGTGGCCACAGAGGACATCTGCAAACCCAGCAGGCCCCCACCGGCCCAGGACTTAGGATGAGGCTCCTGTGGGTCCTCAGTGTAGTGTAACTATGATAACGCTTTTCCCTTCCCAGGCCCCTTTGAGGGAAGAGTTGAGGAGTCTTCACCAGGGTTGGGCCTTAGTTTCCATTTCTTTGGTCTTCCCACCTCTTCTAGGATAGCTAGGCATTTCTTTTTCCCTCAACACTGGCCATCATGTCCTTCAAAACTCTAAAAAACACTCTGTCCTCCTGGGCTCTTAGTGGAGTATTAAGTCCTGTGTCAACATGCACACACATGCACACATGCACACACAAAACTACCCACAAGTGAATTCTTCTTTATCCAATCTTATATGGCCTTATGAAGACACCTGCAGGAGCTACAGAGATGGCTCAGTGGTTAAAAGCATTTGTTTGCTCCTTTGGAGGGCCCAGGTTCAGTTTCTAGGGCCCATGTAAACAACTCACAGCCTTCTGTAACTCCAGTCTAAGGGGATCTGATGCCTTCTCCTGACTCTGACACACACACACACACACACACACACACACACACACCATATCTAAAAGGAAAGCACCCTCAAAACACAGTCTTGGAGACACCGTCTTGCTTCCATCAATATGTGACAGTTACTTTTTAGATCCAAAAATACAGTGTCTCTTCTCCCTTACCAGACACAGCCCTTCCCTTCAAGGCTGTGCTGATGTTTAGCCCCTGCATTGGTGGCCTAGCAGGAGGAGAGGTGGGGGGGGGCACCTGCTGCCCTGTGGGGCTTACTAAAGAAAAGCAGGCCGCATATGCAAAGCCTTAGCATTAGGGAGGGCCTGAGAGTCCCCAGAGCATCCATCCAGATGTCTCCTCCCATATGTCAGGGTCCAAGTTTTCTCCAAACAGGACCCTGAACTTAGCATGACAGATTTCGCTTTGACTGATTATTTAGGTCTCTGGAGCGCTGCCACGCTAAGTCTCAGATGATCTCTGGGCTGCTTTCCTGTGTCCTCTTTTGATTGCAGTGTTTCAGGGCTCTGCTGCTTGGGTCCCCACTCTTTGTTAGCAGCCTTCAGGTGCTCACTGTCTGTCTGCACAGCCTTGGTCGGTTTAGCAGTAACTAAGAAGCCTTTGTACGCTTTGCTGCCACCATACTGCAAACAAATGGATGGCTGCGCCAGCAAAGTCAATCCTTTAAGTCGACCTTCAGACAAGGTGCCACCACTGTGTGCCAGGGACTAGCCACCCAAGAGGGAGCAGCCTTTGCCCACTGGGCAATGGTGAACCGTAGCCAGAGTGTGTTCACGGGATGTATTTCTCGGACCACGTAGACCACGAAGATATCAAAATGAAATAAGACACACAGATTTGTGGTGGAGTCAGGATGAGTTTCCTGAGAGGTAAGAGGGGGAGAGTCTGAGAGAGAAGCTGAGAGAGGTTTGACCTCAGAGAGAGAGAGACAGACAGAGAGAGACAGAGACAGAGAGAGACAGAGACAGAGAGAGATATGGAGAGAAACATAGAGAAAGCAAGGCTAAATATGAGGCTGTGTTCAGTTCTAAGAAGAGTCCATGGGAATCTCTGGAGACAAGGTGGCTGTCAAACCCAGGTGAGGGAAGGGAATAGTCCTGCCCAGTGTCTCCTCTGGAATCCCTCTCTGTTGGAGAACAGGTGTAGAAGGTGTGGCCTTACCAAGTCCAAGCTGTCAATCATACGGTGCAAAATGACGTATTTTTTTCCTTGGCTCCCACAGTACTTCACAGAGCTATTTTGAACGTGAAACAACACATGCAAGAATGCTTGATTTTATCTAGCATGTAGCAAGTACCCAATAACACACAAGGATTGTGCTTGTTGGTGGAAGCATAATGTTTATTAATGGCCGGCGCCTGTTCCAGTGAGAAGGCAATATTTCATGGTCCCAACCATATAGATGCTACGCCATAACATCCTGATGCCTTCATGTTCAAGACTGCTATAAACAGATTGTTTCTATGCTGTCCACCAAGAATTTTAACCCCCCTCACTCCCCTCTCTTTTTCTCTCTCCCCGCCCCACTACCCTCTTCTTCTCTCTTCTCTCTCTCTTATTTTGGTTTGTTGTGGGTTTGTCTTTGTTTTGTTTTGTTTGAGACAGGGGTCTCATTTTGTAGAACTGACTGGTCTGGAACTCACTATGTAGACCAGGCTAACCTTGAACTCAGACATCTGCTTGCCTCTGCCTCCTGGCAGCAGGGATTAAAGGCGTGAGCCATCATGCCCTGCTGGCTTACTCTATAAATCACAATATTTGTCTAGTAAGAATCTATAATCTGGGGCTGGAGAGATGGCTCAGTGGTTAAGAGCACTGCCTGCTCTTCTATAGGACTGAGGTTCAATTCCCAGCACCCACATGGCAGCTCAAAACTGTCTGTAACTCCAAAATTTGACACCCACACACCAGCGCACATAAATTAAAATTAAATAAAAAATATTAAAAAAAAAGAATCTATAATCTAATTTCCATACCCATTAGAAGATACTCATTTGCTGTTTTACTGTTTTATATTAATCTAACAAAAACCAGTATACTGCATGCCAGAAAAAAATTATACTTTTTTTTTTTAAGTTTTTCAAGACAGAGTTTCTCTGTGTAGCCTTGGCTGGCTGTCCTGGACTCACTTTGTGGACCAGGCTGGCCTCAAACTCACAGTGATCCACCTGCCTCTGCCTCCTGAATGCTGGGATTAAAGGTGTGCGCCACCACGCCTGGCAAAAATTTATACTTCTAAGTGGACCATTTCTGATGACTCATGAAAGCACCTTTAAAAGCATATCAAAGTTCAATAAATGCTGACAGTGCCACTTTACAGTAACGGCAACAAAGTCTGTGCTGTAAGAAGTGGCCTTTAGAAAGCCAGGCACAGTGACTCATGCTGTGTGAGGGGCTGAGGTAGAAAGATTGGTGCACTCAAGGCCAGCCTGGGCTACATAAGGAAGTTCCGAGCCAGTGTAGGCTACAGTGCGGAACCCTGTGTAACGCAAACAACTGTATTTTCATATGGAATCCCTGAAGATTGGTGCCACAGAGGCAGGGGGAGGAGGGTGACATGGAGCTTATTGTCACAAGCAGGTGTGAGGCCACGAGGAGTCACACCAGAGGGAAGATCGCACTCGCAATGGAAACAAAGGCAGTAAGAAACTTCCAGAAGATTGTGTAGTTCTTAAAATACAACTTTGTGTTGTACTTTGAAATAAATGATGCTTTTTTTCAAAACAAACAAACAAACAAAACAAAAAACAAAAAAAGTCAGTCACTAATTTGCTCTAGTGGGCAAGGGGGAAAAAAGTAAACAAAACTAAAAACTCCCAGGTGCCAAGAAAGAAAATGGGCCAAGTGAAACCTTAAAAAGAGACGTGCGGGTCTCTGCATCTGTCTCCATCAGCTGATGGATGGAGCCTCTCAACTCTACCTTCAACAAATGTTTTTTTAGGTGTGCGTCTGTGTGTGGGCATGTGGTGTGTGCGCTCACAGAGGCCAAAGGCATCGGATCCCTCCAGAAGCTGGAGTTGCAGGCAGCGGTGAGCCGCCCAGTTGAGGTGCTAAGGACAGGGTTTGGGCCCTCTGTAAGAGCAGCACACACTCTTAACATGGAGCCATCCCTCCGCCCTTTAATATCCCAATTACACGGACCCTCACTTCAGCATATTTCCCTTTACTTAGATTTGCTTGAATTGCATTTCTTTTATTTGAAAGCGAAGGTCAGACAGGTCAAGAGTGAACCGATTTGACGGACAAATGTCAAGTTAGTGGGAATATTGAAAAGAAGACGAAGACAGGACAAAGGAGTGGACATTTACCAACTAGCAGGTGTTTGGTTTTTGTGTTTTGTTTCGTTTTACTTTTTAAAAACTTTTTAATGATTCTTCGTGAATTTCACATCATGCCCACCCCAATCCCACTCATCTCCCCATTCCTCCATATCTGCCCTCAGCCTTTGCACCCTCCCCCTCAAAAGAAAAATAAAATAAAATAAGAAAAACAAAATCTCGCCGTGGAAGCTGTAGTATTGTCACAGTGTGTCACACAACACACCCCTTTTACCCACACAGCGTCACGTGCAAGTGTTCACTGCAATGAATCACTGGTCTGGTTTGAGGCCTCTGGTTTCTACACTATCAATACTGGAGGAGCCTCGCCAGGACTCCTCTGGTTAGCCTGTTGTTGCCCTCTGTCATGGAGACCCCGCAGCTTTGGATCTGTAGGACTGGTCCCTTCACGCGCTCCAGCAGTTCATTGATGAGGGTGTCCAGCGCAAAGCCCTGCATCAGGTGACCTTAAATAACGCAGGAAACTATACACTGTCTTAATATTCGTGCGGCTATAAGCTTAGAGAGAGCACTGTGTAAAGGCCATGGTGCTCTTTGTAAAGTTTGGATCCCAGCACTGAGCAACTTCGTCATCGTGCACAATGTAATAACTGGCATTTCCCAGCACATACTTTATGTCACTCACGACGCCAAGAACTTTAAGTGCGCGACTTTATCAGCTCACACTTGAGGCGGCAGGACGGGGACTATTAAGAACTTGCCTTACGGCGTGTGTCTACAAAGTGCAGCTCTGCGGCTGGAGCACAGGCCTCTCTCACTCCAGGCTCTTTGCACCCGTGATGCACAGCCTCTCTTGTGGTCAATTTGTATCTATTACATGAGTCTAAAAAATGCTTTCAGGATCCACAGATACCACCTTCCTACCATTCACGATTCCTCTGCTCATTGGAGTTTCAGATGATAATTTTAAAAATGCTACTTTCATTCTGTGCCTCTGAGAGCTACAATAGGGGGCTTTAACTCCATCTTAACTTGAATGCTGACTTCTTTATAAAGGCAGGACAAGCTGGCTTGTCGGAAACAGTGAATCTTGTGTAGAGGTACAAGGAACAGAAAGGTCTTTTGTTTGTTTTGTTTTGTTTTGTTTTTTCGGGACAGGGTTTCTCTGTGTGGCTTTGACTGTCCTGGACTCGCTTTGTAGACCAGGCTGGCCTTGAACTCACAGCGATCCCCCTGCCTCTGCCTCCCAAGTGCTGGGATTAAAGGCGTGTGCTACCGCACCCGGCTCAGAAAGGTCTTGAATTGTTCTTTCTCACTCATAGAATTCCCACAGTGACGGCTGGAAAGTTCCAAGTTCCCTCTTTTCTACTCTTCATGGTCCTTTGTCCAGGCTACAGAAGGAAAACTTAGGGACACGATCAAACACTCAGTGGACAGAATAAGTCCTCACTCTCATTTATGACGTCAGTGAGGACATTTTCCTCCCAATGTCCATCAGGTGTGTGGAAACCTTCGTTGGTTATGTGTGACACGTGCTCACCCAGCCCCTCTAATGCAGACACTTATCCCGACAGAGACATTGGCAAGACCCATCTTAAAGTTCCCCATTATATCCCATAACCTGTCCAATCTGGTTCCTGCCACCAAGCTCTTCACTGAAATTGCTTTTGAGACATTCCCAGCAACACCCGCATTGTCTAATGCGGCCAGTATGCAATATGTGCCATTAAAATATGTCATTAAAACGTTTTAAGTTGACTGAGCCCAGTGGCAAACACCTTGCAACCACAGCAATCTGGAGGCAGAGCCTAGAGGATCACAAGACAGACCGCGTGGTAAGTTTAAGCCAGCAGTAGGCTACTTAGCAAGACTGTCTCAGAAAACCACAGAAAGCGAAGGGGTGTGGCTTCCTGCGTAGTTCAGTGGTAAACACTTGTTTTGTATGCATAAGGCTCCAGCTTCCATTTCCATTGCAGCCCCCTACCTGTGCACTCCCCCAAAACAAGACTGTTGCTGACAGTCAGCAAGTGCTCAGCTTGGTTGCCCCTTGCTGTTTCTGCCGGCTCTGTCTGGTTTCTTCTTGCTGCTTCTGGTCACTTTCAGGCTCCATGTCCTTCCCAGGCAGTTGCTCCTCAGTCTCCGGCCACGCCTTTGCAGCTTCCCCTAGTTCCTTAGAGGAATGTGTCCTTGCTTCCATCTGCTTCTGTCTACACTGCCACGGTAATCACACAGGTACTGCCACGGCCTCAAGAACGACACTGACACTCCCTAAATGTGTTTCTTAACCACTGGCCTTTCCTGTGAGCTCCCTGTCCACATACCTTCTGTCTCCACCCGGTGCCCAGTCGGTCTCTCAGATTTGAACGTTATCTCCGTGAGTTCCTGCACCTTCTGTCTCAGGTCACAGCTCCAATACTGACTACATGGTCCACAGTCTCCGGTGTTTAGGCCTTGAACAGCCAGAACTCTTCCAAGCTCTCCCCCGCCGCACCAGAACTTCCCTCGTCCGGCTTTTATTCACCTCACTTCAGCTTTACACACCCTGGCCTGCGAAAAAATGGTTCACTATTCACTTGGCCCAGAAAAGCCTACAAAATCACGCAAATCAAGAGGTTCAAATCTTCCTGTTCACTTTAAGAACACCCAGGAAACTGCCCAGGACATCAAGGGTGTGCATTCCGGAAAAGCCACCAAGTATCTGAAAGACGTTGCCTTAAAGAAGCAACATGTGAAATTCTGGCGGTGTAATGGTGGAGTCAGGGGGTGTGCCCAGGCCAAACAGTGGGCCTGGCCTCAGGGGTGGTGGCCAAAAAAAGAGCACTGAATTTTTTTTTCTGCACGTGCTGAAAAATGCAGAGTAGAGCTGAGCTTAAGGGTTTAGATGTGGATTCTCCAGTCATTGAACACATCCAGGTAAACAAGGCACCTAAGAATGCGCTATGAATTTACAGAGTCCATGGCCGGATTAACCTGCACGTGAGCTCCCCCTGCCACATTGAGATGATCCTCACTGAAAAGGAGCAGAGTGGTCCAAAGCCAGAGGTGGCACAGAAGAAAAAAGTATCCCAGAAGAAACCGAAGAGACAACAAAACTGATGGCGTGGGAATAAATTCAGCATAAAATAAATTAGGCATAAAATAAATGCAGATAAAAGTAAAAAAAAATCCAACCTTAAATTTCCCCTCTCTTAGCACTTACCACAATATTAGCTTACTTGTCTATACCTTTGATAGGCTTCAAGCAGCAGCCTTATTTATATACTTTAATAGTTGTTCATTTTATTTATGTGTATGTGTGTATACCTATATGAGGTGCCTGTGGGAGGCCAGAGGGCATCAGATTCCCTGGAACTAGAGCTACAGGCGGTTGTGACATGTATGGGTGCTGAGAACTCAGTCTGGGTCCTCTGCAAGAGCAGCACGTGCTCTTAGTGACCTAACCTTAGTAGCTAACACAAAGCCTGCAACATAACAGGTACCTCAAATGAATCCCGCAGCGTGCCTGCTGTGCCTCTTCTGTTCTTCAAATAACTTGCAGGCATTCCTTGGCTGCTGCCTTACTTCCGGAACTCAAATGCTCCTGACTGAAAGACTTGAGTGGGGGTAGCTAGAGCCTGCAGGGCAGTTCAAAGCCAGAGCACCTGGGGTCTTTGCTCTCTGTCATGCTGTCCACCACCAGCGATGCAGCAGTTGGAGAGCGTGTCACTGGTCCCCTCACACACACTCCAACTGGTTCAACGAAATGTCTAACGACTACCTGATGGATGTCGGGGGTGGGGGGTGGGGGTGGGGGTGAGGGGTCAGGGGGGGGGAGGAGGGGTACCCTAGAGAGAGACAGAGAGACAGAGAGACAGAGACAGAGGAAGAGAGGGGAAGAGAGAGAGAGAGAGAAGAGAGAGAGGAAGAGAAGAGAGAGAGAGAGAGAGAGAGAGAGTAGCAAGAGAGAGCCATGAAGAGGATCTGTTCTTTTATACGGTCCTGGGCAGGGCCACGCCCCTGTGTCAGGTAGGCAACGACATCACAGGTAGACAGACTGAAGCAGAATCCTCACACCCACCCCCACCCTGCCTCACATGCCACCGTGAGCAGGAGCTCTTTGTTCCGCGGTTCTGCAGAACTGTACGGGTCCCTTCAGGACGCTTTCTCACAACACAATTGTTACTTGTAATTGTTGATCACATTGGTCTAAGTTTTATGACACTGAAGTTCATGCAGTTTGGTTATGTCCTGAAAGGCAGGGGGCTTCTTTGAGGAAAAATATTCTCATATTTCTAAGCCTGTCTCAGGGTCTCGGAAAGAGACTGTACACGTCACTTCATGGTAAACCCCCAACTTGGGTGGAGCATGGTGGCACACACCTGTAATCCCAGCACTCGGGAGGCAGAGGCAGGTGGATCGCTGTGAGTTCGAGGCCAACCTGGTCTATAAAGTGAGTCCAGGACAGCCGAGGCTACACAGAGAAAAACAAAAGACAAGCAAACAACCCCCCCCCAACTTGGTACCTTATCTCCACTGAATATGACCTCCAACTTAAGCTGTATTTCACACCAGCTCAGTCCTTCTCAGATCTTGATCTCTGTGTATACCTGAGCATAGAGACACTACAGGGCTGGAGTGTGGTCCCAGGATCTGCCTGCATTTGTTTTCTGGGGTGACAATACCCTACAGCTTGCTTGTGGCCTGGAGGATGCTCATTCTAACACTCCCCCCAGTTCTCCCAGCTTCTATTAGAAGTAGGGATCTGGGGCTGACATGGTGACGTGGCAGCTAAGAGCATTTGCTGCTCTAGCAGAGGACCTAAGTTTGGGTCCCAGAACCCACATCAGGTGGATCACAGCTGCCTATATCTCCAGCTCCAAGGGGTCTGAAACCCTCTTCCAGCCTCTTCTCTCTCTCTCTCTCTCTCTCTCTCTCTCTCTCTCTCTCTCTCTCTCTCTCTCTCTCTCTCATAAAAATCTTCAAAAAACCACTCACTGGTTCTAGCAGTTTCAGGACACTTCAGTTGTCCTCTCTAGCCCATACGGCACACAGCCCATCAAAGCTGATTAAGAACGCGTACAAAAGTGTTCCCTGCCCACCAAAGGATTTCAGAGCTGAGTATAATTTGGACTGCTGGATGTACAAAGGACCTACATAGAATCTAGACTTATAAAACTTCCCTCTGGCTTCCTCCCTAAGTCCTCATAAGCCTCTCGCGCAAACTAAATCTATAGTTTTCTTGGTCTAAAACAATTTTGTCTGGATTCTATGCATCTATTATATGCGTTGCCTAAGCTGTCCAAAATCAAAGGATCAAATCACTTCAGGATAAAAAGAGCTACCTGGGCCCGTGGGTGTCATAAGAGTGAAGTGTGAGGCTGCAAAGGAAGGGATCTACTTCTCAAAGGGATTGGGAAGGTCTGGATCCTTGTATGAGCACTTTTTTTTAACCTCTATTATGATCTTTCCTTCACCGCAGGAGCCATTAACAATCCCCAGGCTTGTCAGAGAAAAACAGAGATCATGTGACAAAATGGTGTCATTATCCTCTCTTCTCTAAATGTAGCGAACAGACTCAGGGAAAACTGCCCCTTTAATACCCTTTCTTTGCCTCTTGGTATATTAAAGCAAGGCAACATATTCTGGAATCGGCTAAATCTCATTAACTAGAAAATGAGCAAACTCAATGCCATTCTAAGCTACATAGCAATGTCTTGCTTAAGAAAACCCAAACAAGCTGGCAAAATGGCTCAGTGGGTAGACACACTTGCTGCTCAAATTTGGTGAGCTGAGTTTGATCCCAGAAACCCATGGTATAGGAAGAAAAAGTTGTTCCCTGGCCACCACACTTGGGCTATTCTGTGTGCACACTTACACAGAGGGGGGGAGGGAAGGAGGGAGGGAGGGGGGAGGGAGGGAGGGAGGGAGAGAGGGAGGGAGAGAGAGAGAGAGAGAGAGAGAGAGAGAGAGAGAGAGAGAGAGAGAGAGATCAAATAAACAAACAGGGGCCTGGAAAGATGGCTCAGCAGTTAAAAGCACTTGCTGCTCTTGCAGAGGATGAGGGTTGGGGCCCAGCACCCACATGACAATTTACAGCCATTTGTAGCTCTAGTTCCAAGGGATCTGGTTTCCTCTTACAGCCTCCCCAGGTAAGATTAACATAGTATACATACATACATGCAGGCAAAACACTCACACACATAAAATTTTTAAACGAATATTTTAAAATAAATAAACACACCCAAATAAACAAAATCCCCCCCCAAACCCCCATATAGGCAAAACAGCTTATGTTGGAAAAGACTGGTTCCAAGTCAATAACCGAAGGCTTCCTAATTTAAGAACTTAGGAAAACGTGAGCAAGCAAAGTAGTTGAAAAATCAAGTAGAAGTAAGAAAACAAAGAACTGAGTAGGATCATTGGAATACAATACAGAAAATAACTAGTCAAAGCATTAAAAGCTGTAGCTATTTTGTTAGCTTTTGGTTTTTCGAGACAGGGTTTCTCTGTGTAGCCTTGGCTGCCCTGAACTCACTTTGTAGACCAAGCTGGCCTCAAACTCACCAAGATCTGCCTGCCTGTGCCTCCCAAATCCTGGGGTTACAGGTGTGCACCACCGCACCCAGCTGCCAAAGTTATTAAAGATAACAAAATAGGCAAACTTTTGGCTAGACTCACCAAGAAACAAACAAACAAGCAAACAAAAAATACTGAACTAAGGGCTGGGAAGATGGCCTGGTAGATATGTTGTTGTCTCAAAAAGTATAAGGAATAGAGTTTGGATTCCCAGAACCCACACAAATGAAGGCCCATCTGCAATTCCAGCTCTCAGAAGGCAAAGACAAGATCCCCCAGGGCATGCTGGCTAGCTAGACAAGTCATCACACTATGTTCAGCGGGGAGATTCTGCCTTAAAAGAATAACGTGTGGAGATCAAAGAAGAATCTGGATGTCTTTGGCCTCCACATGCATGTGTATACACACACACACACACACACACACACACAGTGCACGCACATACACATATACTAGCCCACGTGCCAAGACGCACACTCAGGTAGCACACAGCACACATAGACACATGTTTTTAAAAGTTACTGAGCAGAAATAAAAGGAAGATTTAACTGCCAACTCTAGTGAAATTAAAAGTATTATAGAGGGGCTGGAGAGATGATGACTCAGAGGTTAAGAGCACTGTCTGTTCTTCCGGAGGTCCTGAGTTCAATTCCCAGCAACCACATGGTGGCTCACAACCATCTTTAATGTGATATGATGCCCTTATCTGGGATATAGGTGTACATGCAGGCAGAGCATTGTATACATAATAATAAATAAATCTTTAAAATATATTATAGATCATTGCTGGTTCTTTTGTGGCTGAGTCCAAAGGACAGCTCGAGCTCTAAAGTATCCTGGGCAGCATAGCAATTCCTTGTCTTAAAAACAAAGCACAAATAATAAAAGAAGAGTATGGATATGAAAAATTAAGACTTTACCCTAAAGGAAGAAATAGAGAGAAAGCTTTGGAAATCCATGAAGTAACCCAAAGATCCTGCAGAAGAAAGGGTAGGGCAAAAGATTCCTGACACTGGCAAGGAGGCTGGAAACTGCCTGGATCCACAGATCCCCGGCCAAGGAAGGGCAACAGAAATTGCTCCAAGAAGCTAGCTGCATGAAAAGGGATAGCCCCGCCCTCAAGACACGCCCACAGTGCTCCCGAGCCTCAGATCCACCATGGGTTTAAGTGCAACAGTGGTTTCTCCAGTAAATAGCAGAAGAAAAAAAAAAAATCTCATTTAGTGCCACAGTACGACTGATGCCCGGTAGCTGGGAGTCATGTTTTAGAGAGAATCTGTTGTTGAAAACTGAACTACCCTAGTCCGGGTCTTGCGATGGTGCCCAGAACGGGTTATATCTCCTGGAGTCAAGCTGTCCTTCAGACGCAGACTCAGGAGCAGCTGGAACTCCTCAGGAGTAGCTGGAACCGCTTACAATGCTTTTAATCTCTCTAGAGTTGATGGTTAAATCTCCCTTTTATTATCTAGTCACTGACTTCTACGGTTTAGCGCAGGTATGTGTTTGCGGTGCTTGCACATGTGTAGATGTCCAAAGTTGACGTCAGACGCCTTTCTTGATCGCTCTCCACTTTGTTTTTTGAGGCACAGTCTCTCAGTTGAGTCCAGAGCTTGTCCGTATATGCTAAGTCCCCCTGCCTTTGTATTCTGAGAGCTGGAACCAGAGGAGGGCCTCCACACTCTCCCAGCGTTTATGTGGGTGCTAAACTCTGGTCTGTGCTTGCTTGACAACAGCATATTCAGCCCCTACTTTAATAATGTTATCTTTTTGCTTAGTTTCTTGGTGAGCCTAGCCAAAAGTTTGTCAGTGTTGTTTTCTTTAAAGACATAATTCTGGGGTTTTTTTGTTTTGTTTTGGTTTGGTTTTTTACTTGCTTAGTTGTTTTCCGTATTGCATTTTAATGGTTTATTTTTTAATTTTACAAACTTTATTATTTAAAAACTTGCAAATAACTAAAAATATCATACAGCAAAATGAACCAGATCACAAGTATGTACAATTTAATGGACCTCTATATAGCTAGATGTGGCATTCCAAACAGAAATTGAACATCACATTAAATTGTACACTGTCAATATTGAATATAAGCTCTGCACTTATCAGCGATTTCTACTCAATTCTTTGTTATTTTCCTCTGTTTGCTTTGGGTTATCTGATAATGTTTCTCTAATTTTTTAACTTTAAATCTTATGTTATTGATTTGGAATCATTCTTTTCCAATATAGGTATTTACCTGCATGGGTGTGTGTGTGTGTGTGTGTGTGTGTGTGTGTGTGTGTGTGTGTGTGTGTGTATGCCCTTGTTTGGGTGTTTGTTTGTGAGTATTTAGTGTGTGTGTATGTGTCTGTGTGAAGATGTACACACATACACAGGCCATAGCACTCATGTGGAGGTCAGGCTATAGATAAATCAAGCTAAACTTGATCTAGAAGCATCCTCCCTGCTAGCTAGCTTTCTTTCCCAAATAGACTATAATAAGATCTCTTATAAGCAGGATGGGAGTTTACAAAGTCACAGAATACAAAGGCTAAGTACAAAATCAATCTTATGGACTACAGATGTGGTTTCACTTGTAAAAAGCTTATGCTTGGTGTGCAGAGGCCTTGGGTTCACTCTCCATCATATTTATTTTCTATCAGTGAACAACTAGAAACTGAAATCATACAGAAGATATGAAATACTGCCAGGTGTGGTGGTGCACACCTGTAATCCCAGCACTCTGGGAAGCAGTGGCAGACAGGATTGATGCGAGTTCAAGGCCAGCCTGGTCTATAAAGCAAGTCCAGGGCAGCCAAGGCTACACAGAGAAACCCTGTCTCAAAACAACAACAAAAATAGAACAAACAAAAAGGAGGTACGGAATATTTATCTGTAAATACAACAGCACGTATGAAAGATCTATATATTAAAGACTTTAAAATAATGGAAGAAATCAGAGGAGACTTAAATAAGTGAAGAAAGATGCCCTTTTGGTTTTGGTTTTGGTTTTGGTTTTATGAGACAGAGTTTCTCTGTGTAGCCTTGGCTGTCCTGGACTCACTTTGTAGACCGGGCTGGCCTAGAACTCACAGAGATCCACCTGCCTCTAACTTCCAAGTGCTGGGATTAAAGGTGTGCGCCACCACTGCCCGGCTGAAAGATGTCCTTTTTGAGGGCTGAAAGGATCAATCTTGGGATAAAAACTTTCTCCAGGTTAATCTAAAGATTTAATATAATTCCAATTAAAATATCAACAGAATTTTTATGCAACAAATAAGCCTGTTCTAAAATTGGCATAGAAAGATTAAAAGAATTATAATACCCAAAAGGCATAGCTAAAAAAAACCAAAGAGGATTCACACTCCTAAGTTTTAGGACAATAAGAAAACTTTCCTTAAAAGAAAAAGAAAGAAAAAAAACTTGCCTTGTAAAGATGGCAGCCCAAGCAGAGTGAAGAAGCAAGGTGTTAACAGCAAACAGAGTAGGATCCATGTGCTGGGAAAAACAGAATGTCTCTCCTTCCTCTGTGCTCACACCACCATCTAAATATCTGTGACGTCAGATGTGTGTGACTTCTCTCTGCTAGCAAGCAAGCAAGCAAGCAAGCATCTTTTCATCAACAGGACACCCACTAATCTGCTTGCTTCTGACACTGTCATGCAGGATCTGGCTCAGTGCACTGGCAAGGTCCTGGGTTCAAACCCTGGCACCGCAGTAAAAAACATGAAGAAAGGTGGAAGAAGGAATGGCGAGTCAGAGGGACGGACAAATGGAAGAAGGGAGTGAGGAAAAACAATGTCTGCCTGGCTGACCTCCTGACCCCAAGGCTGTCCCATTCAGACCTAGCTGTGGGTCTACGCCTCCAGAACCTCCCGGCCCACCAGCCACTGAGTGCAGTTCTCATGAGGTCCTCCTCAGATTAGATTTGTTCACCATGGTGACCCACGAGGCACTCAGACAGGCACAATCCTTACAGGTAGCCATGGAGGACTTCTTAAATACAGATAACCACCCAGATAAAGAGATGCATGGGTCTTTGGCCTGAAAGGATCTCAAAGATGGGAGTCTCTGTCCTCCCAGCATGCACGCGGTCAATGATCAATCATCTTCCTGCTACTCTCCACAGTTCGGCTTCTAAAAGCATCCCAAATGCCGTCCTTTCGGGTGGTTGTGTGGGATTTATTGAGTGTGAGTTCTAATAGGTGGGGCAGGGAACCCCAAGAAGTCCTGTCTGTTCAGACTCATTCTCCTAGCTCGACTGTTGTCTGGGAGGCTTACTGCCTATGACTGCTAACCTAGGCCTAGAAGCTTCTAGCCTCTGTGCAATCTATTCTAGGCCTGGAATGTTTTCAGCCTGTGAGACTTATTGCTTAATAAGCTCACCCTTTCTTGTTCTTTCTGAGCTCTGGGCTGGCTGGTTCAACTCAGCTGTTCTGGCTCAAACTCCTCCCCAAACTGATTTATTCATACTGGCTTTTCTCTCAGCCTCTGACTCGCTCTGCTTGGCCTCAAACTCCAGCGACCTTTTCTAATCTTCTGGCTCCTTCTTATTCTCTGGCTCATTCCATCTTCACCTGAGTTCTAACTCTGCAACCTGTCTCTCTATTACTGTCTGTAAAACTCCCTCCTCTCTCTCATTCTCTGTGTTGCTCCCTTAAGTAGCTTCCCTTTCCTCTCTGTTTGGTCAGAGTTGGGCATAGCCTATTCAGCCAAGTCTTTCTCTGATTCGTCACTTTTTCTGCCACTCAATTCAACTTTCAAACATGGGTGCTTCCTTCTTACAAACTAATTTTACCTTCACTGTTTGGGATTAAATGTGTGTACCACCACTCCTGGACCTAAGCTTTCCTTTACCTGAAACTTGCTCTATTCCAGGCTGGCCTTGAACTCAGATCTGCTTGCCTCTGTCTCCTGGATTAAAGGCACATTTGTATTTTGACCAGATCACACAGACCAAAGTAGCCATGTTCTGAATTAACATTCCTCTACAATAACCCACATCTGTAGCAGGAGTTATATGCCAGAAACCATGGCCAAAACCAGAAATACAGCTCGGTGGGAGCGTGCTTTGTCTGTTATGTGTACAGCCCTAAATTCAATGCTTAGTGAGTGCACACACATGCCCACCCTCACATACATATTTCAGAAAAAGCCCCACCCAAAAGTAAGCAAATTATTTTTAAAGATTTATTTATTATTATGTACACAGTGCTCTGGTGCCTGCCAGAAGAGGGCACCAGATCTCATTCTAGATGGTTATGAGCCACCATGTGGTTGCTGGGAATCGAACTCAGGACCTCTAGAAGAGCACTCAGCACTCTTAACCACTGAGCCATCTCTCCAGCCTGAGCAAATGATTTTTAACAGCTTTATTGATGTATAGTTGATATTATAGGAACTACATACATTTCATTTGTGCAACTTGATGAGCTTGGAAACGACCTGGGTAATATCGTCACACACTTCTTGCTGCTGCAACAATACAAACAAGTTTACAAACAAACACACACACAAAACCTTATTTGGCTCACAGTTGTGAAGGCTGGGGTGCCTGAGAGTGTGGTGAGAGTATCTGGTAAGGTCTTTTTTTTTTTTTTTTTTAAGGTTTATTTATTATTATGTATACAGTGTTCTCCCTGCATGTACACCTGCATGCCTGAAGAGGGCACTATAGATGGTTGTGAGCCACCATGTGGTTGCTGGGAATTGAACTCAGGACCTCTGGAAGAGCAGTCAGTGCTCTTAACCTCTGAGCCATTTCTCCAGCCCTCTGGTAAGGTCTTATGACAGACGGCAGAAAGGGCAGGAGCGGGGGCAGGGAGGCGCTGAGCATGCTTCTGAGATCAGCCCTTCCCAAAGGCAGCACCTTGCTGTCTAACCACCCGGGTCCCACTTCCCCACACTGTTGCACTGAGGATTACATTTCCAGTACGTAAAACCTCAAACGACAACAGGCAGTAGTTAGAATAAAGACAATGAGTCAGGAGAAAAGTTTCTTAAGCCTGACCCGGTGGGGAGAGCCAGTAAAGGAGCCGGCAGGGTTCGAAACGCTGACGAATCAAACAAAGGAAGGAACAAAACGGAACATAATCAAAGGCACAGATGGGCGAGCTGACAGTCTGCAGCAGGGAGCTCCGTTCGCTCTGAGACGATCGGAAAGGAAGAGAGGAGAAGTGAGTATGGATGGTTTCTCTTACCTTTAACGCCTAAGACAAAGATTCCCAAACCAAAACCGTGAGCTTGGACGTGAAAATTCTGAATCTTATTTATTTATTTATTTTTAACGATAGCAATCCCAGATGAGGGTTTTTCAAATGTCGGTCCTAACGGAACAAAGCTCATGTTTCTCTGTCAGAACAGGTATAAAGGGATTGTTTGATCGAGGATATGAGTTCTTATTCCCGAACTCATGTTTATTGTGTACGGGTCACAGAAACCAGGGTGCCTGTCTTACGGTTTCTATTGCTGTGATGACACACCAAGTTGGGGAGGAAAGGGTTTATTTGGCTTACACTTCCGTGTCACTGTTGACCACTGAAGGAAGTCGGGACAGGAACTCAAACAGGACAGGAACTCAAACAGGACAGGAGCCTGGAGGCAGGAGCTGATGCAGAGGCCATGGAGGGGCTCTGCTCACTGACTTGCTCACCGTGGCTTGCTCAGCCTGCTTTCTTACAGAACCCAGAACTACCAGTCAGGGGATAGCACTGCCCACAATGGGCTGGGCTCTCTCCCATCAGTCACTAATTAAGAAAATGCCCTACAGCTGGATCTCATGGAGGCATTTCCTCAGTCTGAGAGGTACCCTCCTCTCAGATGCCTCTAGCTTGTGTCAAGCTGACATAAGGCTAGCAGGAGGTACACTGTCATAGCCATCAGCATAACAGAGGAACGGGAAAATGTAGTTCACATAATAGCATTTTATTTAGCAATAAAAAAAAAAAACTTAGCTGTGCCATCTTCAGGTAGAGGGGTGTAGAACTGGATATCATTGTGTGGAGTGAAGCCACCAGACTCAGAAAAACAAATATTATGTTTTCTCTTATTCATAGAATCTAAATTTGTTTGGGGGAGAATAAGTGTAAGTAGGAAGTGATTATTTGGGCAGAGGATTCAGGAAGTGATTATTTGGAAAGCAAGCAATGAGGGTCAAATCATCAAAGCAAATTATATGTGCTGTGGAAGTGTCAGAACGAAACACACTTTGTTGGGGGGCGGGGGTTGAAATAGTCTCAGTCTGGGCTCAGATTCACCATGTTTCTTAGAATGACTTTAGACTCTGTATCCTCCTGCTGCCACCTCCCCGGTGCTGGGATTACAGGCATGTTCCACCATCCAGAGGAAACCCAAGGTCTCACGACCTGAATGCTAGGGCGCTAAGAGAAGCTTAGGGGAGGGGTCACAATCACCCTGGAAATTAGCTGATACTGCAGCTCCTTGAGAGAAGTGTGCCTTCTTGGTCCTTGTTTGTCCAGCGAGTGGCATATCGCAGATGCACAACACATACTTTTGAGGGACAGAAGGAATTACCCAACAGGCACTTCTCTGGGGACGTTATTACAGCAGTCCTGCCCATATAGGCCCATCAAATAGCCTGGAAATAGAACACTAAAGACAGTTTCCGAGGCCCCTGCCTGAAACCGTTGGTCCGACGTGATTCTAAAGGTTAGTACATTGGAACCACATGGAAAGCTCAGTCTGCTTCAATGTTAGTTTCACAAGGAAAAAAAAAAGAGATGGTGGCTCTTGTTCAAGGAAGAAAGAAAAAAAGAGGGTGGCTCCTGTTCACACTAATGTTGCAGCAGCTTCTTGGCTCTCAATAGCAGTTTGGGTTTGGTACCAAAACACCCGGATTTTAATCTCATCTCCATCACCTAGTAGCCCTGTCACTTTGCGTCTTAACCCACTGTGGTAGCTCATACTGGAACCCCAGGGCTCTGGGGAGCAAAGGCAGGATGGCTGCGGCTGCCTGGAGCTTGAGGCCAACCTGAGCTACACAGTCAGTGACATTTAAGGTATTCAAAGCAGTACTTTTGCACTTGGCATTTTTATTATCACTTTGCCGGTAATATATTTACATAATTCTACGTTAAGGACCATGTATCTCCCATAACAACTGGAAAATGTGGGGAGAAAAATGCTAGATGCTCAAAAAAAATAAAATAAAATAAAATTAAAAAATAAAAAAACAAAACCGTGAATTGTGTTTGATGGACACAAAATGCATGCACAAGAAAATCAAAGTGCTTTAAAATTTAGATACTTTAGATAAGAAGAGTCTGGTCTTATGTACACGTCGTCTGTTACTTTCCTCCAGTTAGTTCTAGATGCTTTGAGACATAGTCCTTTTCTTGCCCTCTTCAAAGCGTGGAGTTTGTTGGAATGCGCGTTACAGTTCTTAGAGACTCTGGCCGCCTGACAAGCTGGCTGTTTGGCTAGTCTGAGGGCTGAGGTTGCTGCAGCAAAAAAAGTGGGTTACAGACCGCACAGCTCTGTTGCTAGTGATGGAGGACCAATAGCCTCCGACAAAGCACACAGGGCAGGATGGAGCAGCCAAGGTCTCTGTGACGGGTCCTCTGGCCATTCCCGATCCCACTGGGTACCTGAAGGTAAGTGCCCCATGGTGAGCCTGGAGACCTGGGTGGTGCGCCCACAGAGTTGGCTGGGTGAGTTCTTCTTCCCACCCCGGGCATGTGCTGGTGGCAGCATGCACACAGACCCCGCTCTGCCTTGGGGGGTCTGCGGGTTGGCGAGTCTCCGCAGCCCCTGCAGCAGCACCGACCCGGGCCAGCTCCGGGGCGCGCTGACCTTGCCACGGGGAGGCCGGGTTGGCTCAGTCTCTGAGCCGCAGTGCGGGCTGCACGCTGCGGGCGCCCACCCCCCACCCTCTGGCACCGGGACCGCCCGCTCCCTCGGCCGCCGCCCCACGCTCCCGCTCCCACCGCGCCCCACGCCCGCAGGCGATCGAGCTGCGCCGGAGGGTGGGGCGGCGCGCGCCCACCAGCAGGCCGAGGGCGCCTCGCGCGGGTGCACGCGCAGCGGGTGGGTGTGCTCGGGGAGCGCGCGCTGCCGCCGCCGCCGCCCTGTCGCGCCGCCCGCGCCGCCCGCTCCCGGTGCTCGGCCCAGCACGTCGGCTCCGGAGCGGCCGTGGGCAGCGCGGCCCGCGGCATAGAGTCCGCCCTCCTCGGACCCGCGTCCCGCACGCGGACTGTCCCGGTAAGCGAGGGCGGGGGCGGTGGGACCCGGCCGTCACCCTGAGGGGCGGGTCTGCGGTCTGGGACAGTCCTCCTCGGACTCGGATGCCAGTGTAGGAGCCGCCCCCAGGGGGCCCCTGTGCCAGTGGGTGCACCCCAGTGACCCGCAGCCTCTACCCCTGAGCAAGTCCGCGGGAGAGATGGGCGTGGAGGGAGACGCCCAGAGAACCCTGCACTTTCTGCCTCGCACAGCCCCAGTGTGGAGGGCACGCTCCCCAGGCCTCCAGGGAGGCCTTCTGTGTATGTAGAGTGGCATCTGGGTAGCCTCTGGACTTGGCGCCACGGGAGACCATCTGGGACATCAGGGACCTTTCCAGTGGTGTTGGCAAAACCCAGGTGATTTCAGCCTGTGCCCCCAGAGATGCCCAGAAAGAACCAACCTTTGGCTGGAGAAACGGGATCCATTTGTGGTATCATTGCCCCCAAGGACTTTGGCACTGACCTCCTGTGGGACTCAGTGTGCCCTCACTTGTCCCCCTTAGCATAGTGGTAAGGTGTGGGAACTCTGGGGCGGGGGCCGGGGGGCCGGGGGGGGGGTGTCTTGTGGCCTTTGTTCATTCCAGTTCCCAACCCTGCCCCCCCCACCAGAATTTCTCCTCTGTATGATAGCTCAGTTGGCTTCAAGCTGGACTTTAGGGGAGCCTGGAACTGCTTCTAAGAGCACAGAGCCCAAGGGGTACCAGGACCAGTGAGGCCTCCAAATCAAAGACAGGAGATGCAAGCTCTTGAGCTTGGCTAAGCAGAAACAGGAAGACCAAGATTTTGGAGGAAGGAATAAGGGGCAGGAAAGGATTTTTGAGAACCAGTGTGCCAGGCACGGTGCTAGATATGTTTAGACGGCTTATGTAATGTTTAACCGCCACTCCATAAAACCGCCCCATTGAAACATCAGGTATTTGTGATGCAGGCTTAGCACTTCGCCTGAGATCACAAGTGTTAGAATGGTGAGGATTTAACTCACAGAAAAGTAATCAAAGAGGGGGGCAGAAGAGAGAGCGGACGCTTGTAAGTTGTGTTAAAGTGTCAATCGTGGAGTGTGCAGTAGCATGTGATGATTAAAGGGACAAGGACCGTTTAACTGACCGTGGGACCACTGGGGCAGCTATCCACTTCACCCCAGACCTCAGTGTGTAGCGGCCTTTGTCGGGAACCCTACTGCAGTGGTGTGGCCTTCCTCAGAACTTGTTTGGGAGAATTAGAGGGGCCACCTTCCCTGCTGTAAGACCTTGGTGGTGGGGGGGGGGGGGCGAAGAAGTGGAGACACTGTCGCTTCTAAGAGTCATCCGCACTTCCCTTGTGACCCTCCATGTGGACACTGAGCTGTAAATACCACTCAGGACACTGCCGGAGCCGTTCTTCTGTGTGAGAGAAGCGGGGAGGTGGAGAAGATGAGAGCCAGGAAAGGCTGTCTGGTGATGTGTTGTCTGGGAGAGACACTGGGGCCTGATACAGCAATGCCCCTTGTCTCGCCCCCTCAACACTTCCACACTTCCAGCTGAATCCTAAGGGTTTAACTTCAGGCACAAAGATAGAATCTGGATTCTTATTTTTAAAAAAATCAAGGGTGAAAGGGTCAAGCCATGTAATTTACCACAGAGCCATTAGTCCTTCTGCACAGACAAACCTAATACCTTCCTTTAATAAAACTCGCCCCCTAGAGCTGGGCTCCAATGAGAAAGACCAGCCCAGAGCAAAGCTCCATCACATATCCAGGATAGTTCACAGACTGGGGCAGGGGGGCCTGCCACAAGTTGAAGGCCAGCCTGGGCTACCAGGGCGACTATCTAAGAAAAACAAAACCAACCAAACACTGCACTGGCTGTGGTAACATGTGCCTATTATCCCTGGCACTTGGGAGGTGGAGGCAGGAGACTCTCAAGTTCAAGACCAGCCTGGGCTACATAGCAAGTGCTAGGTCTTGTCTCAAAAAACAAAGGATTAAAAAGAAAGGAAGGCTTCTTTGGGTGTCTAGGACTGACTACATAGTGAGCAGAGAGACCAAGCTACCGAGGAAACAGAATAACCTAACAGGCCAATTGTTAGTTGCGCTTTATTTTCCTTAGCTACTTGGCCCCTTTAAGGAGTGAATGGTTGTAGTGCCTCACACATAGCTCAACAAACAAATTCTGACAAAGGCTCATCTCTCTGTTATAAAGCTGTTCCTAGTCCCCTGCATTAGTTTAACAGACCAAAATGTACGTATATATTATTTTAAGAGAAAGCCCAGACCAAGCCTGCAAATATGGTGGAGTTTGTCCTAAATCAGATATTTTTGTTTGTTTGTTTTTGTTTTGTTTTGTTTTGTTTTTCAAGACAGTTTCTCTGTGTGGCCCTGGCTGTCCTGTCCTGGGACTTGCTCTGTAGACTAGGCTGTCCTTGAACTCAGAGATCTGCCTTGCCTCTGGTTCCTGAGTGCTGGGCCAAAAGGCTCTCAGATGTTTCTTGTTGGAGTATTACTGTAATGATTATTACAGTATCATCATCATTATTATTAAACTGATCTTTCCGTTGAGGACTCTGAGCATCACACTCCCTGGTAGCTTTGGGCAAATCACTTGATTGATGCAAGGCGCCCACCCCCACCCCCTACCCTCCGCCCTGCCCAAGTCTTGGGTCCTTGGTTCCACCTCCTGGGGTCTAGCAGTGGGTACACGTTACATTTCAGAACTTGTCACACTAGTGCCTGAGCGCAGCCTGCGGAGAGTGTGTGTGATGGGAGTTACCAGGAGGCCTTAACCTACTCAGAAATGTTTCAGTCCTCAGGAAAACAAGGGGATGCCCCTCCCCGGCATGAGTACATACAAATAGATATGGGTTTCTTCTCAGCCTCGGGTTCTCTGAACACACTCTAACCATTTTCTTCTTCCTGCACTACTACCCATATGATTGGTTTTTTTTGTTTTTGTTTTTTGTTTTTTTTGTTTTTTGTTTTTTGTTTTTTTTGTTTTTTGTTTTTTTTTTATGCTTCCTTTTCTTGGACATAGGTAATAAACCCCCTACCCAGGTCCATTGCCCACACTCCTTGCTTTCTCCAAGCACACCTGCTCCTACCTGGATCCTATTTATGTTAATACTCCGTCATCTCTTCCGCTACAGAGTATCTATTGTCTTTCAGCCCCACTGCCTGTCTAACAATGCCTGTTCGTCCCCCAAGTTTACATGTTCAGACCTGAGGTGGGGTACCACTAGCTACTCCATCTTTCCATCCCAGCGACTGAGTCCTGACCGGAACTGCTCTCTACCAGCGTCGGGCTGAGAGGCTTGGACTGTTGGTGACCCATGGAAGCATGGTTCTTGGCTCCATTATAGCAACCCCCCCCATGCTCCACCCACCTTCCGGCAACCCCCTCAGAGGCCTGCACACATCCTGAGTGCTACGGACTCGCCAGCACTGTGCTGTATAAACAGGAGAGTTCTTTGTCCGTGAGGAGTTTGCACAGAATCAGTCTGCATTTCTCCACTCGTTTACTACTAATATAAAGTGCAGGAAAAGTATTGAGGGGCGGGGGCAGGAAATACAGCTTCGGGGGCTACACATGGCAATCAGTGAGGAGTCCCCGACAGCAAACTGCTAAGGTGTGCTCCTTCAGGCAGCAGCATGCCAACCCCCGCCCCCCCATCCAAAACTACTTTTGCCCACTTGCCATGCACTCTTGGCTTCCCGTGCATGTCATATACTTGGGTAGCACGTTACAAGTTAAAACGCCCTTCACATATTGTGATCTGTGTTTGATTCTGAAGACAATTTCCTGTTGCTGTGGTCTCCTCTCTGAAGCATTACCTGAGGTGGTTGGCTCATCCTTTTCTTGTGGTTCGTGTGTGTGTGTGTGTGTGTGTGTGTGTGTGTGTGTGTGTGTGTGTGTGTGTATTTAAGCTCATGTCTCCCATAAGGCAAAGCCCCAGTGATGGCCTGCCAGTTACTGCCTGCCAGGTCTTAGGCTGTGGGAAAGGGTTCCATGTTGGGGGGCTGTGAAGGAGGTGTGCTCTGATCATCCTGGACACCCCCCCTTCCCTTACCCCTGCCCCCACTTCCCTGAATTCAGGTGAATATTCTCTTTTAAACAATTATTTTAAGTGTACTACATCAAACCAGTTTTTTGAGCGGATGCTAATTCCTCTGTGAGGGCAGCTTTCCTTGCCTATTTCTATCCAGCACCGGGCTGGCTCTAAGTCATGATGGAGTCTCCATATAGCTCCATGCTTGCCATGTGTTTTTACCTCTTCCTGGAATGCTTCCCTCCCCCCTTTCTCTCTCATCCACTGGGTTAACTCCCACTCATCTTCAAAATTTAGCTCAAGCAACACCTTTTTTTTTTAATCCTACACGTATGCCCCCTACACATGCACATACTCCCTGCGTCCTCACAGGCTGAGATTCCATTTGTTCATCCTACTAATAGCTATTAGCACTTGATGTGTGCCTAACACACAGTAGGCTTCACACACACACACACACACACACACGTTTATAGGCTCAATAAGCAAGTGAGTGGTAATAGCTAAAGTGTAATAACTGCATAAGTGAAGCTTTGCAAATCTGTGCTTTGGGGACCTAAGCAGAACACAGGGAGTGCCTCTCCATTTCGCTGGAGGAATTCACTTGCTGAGTGCAGCAGCCACACCAGCCAATCACTGCCAGTGTGATGCTCCTTAACTGTTGCTCTGCTTCTGTGGGAAGAAGTCAGAGCTGTAGCTTTTAATGAAGACAGCCCGATCCCCCAGAGGCTGAGGATCATGCCATCATTTTGTTCTCGTGTATATTAAAGCCTGTGAGCTCTCAGTGAGTGCTGAGGAACAGCAGGGAGCCCTCCTGCCTTAGCCCTGAGCTGAAGCCAGGAGGACAGTCTCACCCAGTCTTCAGCTTGTCTGTCTGCTTTTTAGAAACTCCAGGGAGGGGAAAAAACCCTCTCTGCGGTCTGGGTGACGTGACAGTCCTCCTCCCAGATAAGCGGAAGTGGACAGAAGGAGATGAGGAGGGAGACCTTTGGGGTCTACAGACAGCATTCTGTAAGTTTCTGCTAGGAGGCAGCTAGAAGCGACTCCAAGGACACACTGAGAGAGAGCAGGCAGCAGGGCAACTGGACCTTGGTTTGCCTCAGAGACCTGCGGAGGGTAAGGGAATTCTTCATGATGACTTTTACTTAAGTTCTTTAGGCCGATTCTGAGATTCTGAGCTGGGAGGGGGGACGGGGAGCGGTTTGAGCCACATGCTCTGAGTCAGTGGTTTTCAACCTGTCGGTCATGACCCTCTGGGAGGCATCGGATGACCCTTTCACAGGGGTTACCTGTACGTCAGATATCATGTACAGCAGATGTTTACATTATAACTCGTAGCTGTAGCCAAACTGCAGCGATGAAGCAGGAACGAAAGTGACTGTATGCTTGGGGTCACCGCGTTATGAGAAACCACATGAAAGGGCCAAAGCCAGAGGAGGGTTGAAGACCACTGCTCTAAGCCGAGGAGGCAGCACTCATGTGATAGGATGCGTTGACACTAAAGTTTCTAGAACTGAGTTCCAGAGGCTTATCCTGACCAGATTTGTGGTCAGCCTTGCTTTATGTTTTGTTTTCAGCGCTGGCGATTAAATCTAGGTGTGTGTGTGTGTGTGTGTGTGTGTGTGTGTGTGTGTGTGTGTGTGTGTTAGGCAAGTGCTCTACCACTGAGCCACACGCCCAGCCTTCGCTTCCATTTTTGAGACTGAGTTTTGCTAAGTTTCCCAGGCTAACGTTGAACTCACATCACAGACCAGTCTGGCTTTGAACTTGCGGTCCCTCTGCCTCAGAGTCCTGAGCAGCTGGGATTACAGGCCTGCATAAGGAGTACTAGCCTCTGGCCAACATTAGTGAAAAGAAAACTTACTGACATCACGTCTGTGATAAACTTATTTTGCCCAGTCATCTCTGCAACATTCATGTTTTGTGTAAGACACAGGTAGCCAACTATATTTTCCTACCCTTTGTTTTCATTTCTTTTTCCACAAGCTCAACTCATTTGTTTATATCTGTCTGTCTGTCCGTCCGTCCGTCCGTCCGTCCGTCTGTCTGTCCAACTGACTGTATATCTGTCTATGTAGCTCCTTCCTTCCCTCCCTCTGTACACCAGGCTGGCCCCGAACTCACAATGATCCTCCTGCCTCAGCCTCTCAAATGCTGGGATTGCAGACATGCGCCACTATACTCAACTCTCAAACATTCCTTAGTCCCCTTCTTCCCACATTGTTTTTGTTGTTGTTGTTGTTTTCCTACCTAGAAAAGTCCTCACAACCTCCAGAAAGCCCTTTTTAATTGTTCCTGGGCATCCACACAGCTGCCTTTGCTATACAAAGGCTCAGGCCCCAATGAGTAAATGTACTTCACGTCAGCACGCTGAGTAAGGAAAGCCCTGCCTGGTAGAGGCTGCTCCCCAGCCTCTCCACAGCCACAGCCTTTATAAAGTGCCTGGGGAGAGGGTTTCCCCGCTGCCTTCGCCTTCCTTATGTCTTCACCAGCTCCTGCCGAGGAGCCAAACCTCTCCACTCCCACTACTCTGCCCTTATAAGTAATCCCGTTGCATTCTAAGTAGGTGCTCTGCAAAGAATGGGTGTGTCTTGCGCACACATGCTAAGCTGCCCACATATTCGCTCTGCCTGACAAATATGTTGCAACAGCCTTCTCTCGCTGAAGGAACGATTCTGATCACAGCCACTGCCACTTCCGTTCCTCTCGGCTCACACAGGCAGGTAGCTGTCCCTGCCCACCCTGTTAACTCCCGCCGCCACCTGCTCCTATCCCTAAAGTTTTCTTCAAGCCTTTCCTGTCTACCACAGAGTCTTGACAGTCACATCATTCTTGAGACAGCACTCTCCTATCCTCTTTTCATTCTTGTTGGAGAAAAGAAAAAAAAGAAAAAGAAAAAAAGAATCCACCCACCAGCAAAAGAAGTAGTCATTAACAGTAATTCGTGGGATCTTTGCAGCTTCACTCCCTTGTAAGTTGCTCTTCTGCCTAGGGCCTTCTCCCAGCACAGGAGAGGCCAGGCCTTCCCGCTGGGAGCTCCTCTTACCCATCAGTAATCAGTGCCACTTGTTTCTCTAGGAATTAGAGCTGATTGTGTTAATTTCCCAACCACCACAGGTGCCCGTCTCAGCTATTCTAGCACACTCGCTTTTAATCAAGGTATCTTCTGTAGTCCTGGGTACGGAGCATCAGGAGACGCAGCCTTGTTCTTAAGGCTTGAGTCTGTTGTGCCCTCACAGCATATAATCAAGCCATCCCCGTGTCATTTCAAAACGATGAAAAACATGGACAAACAAACAAACAAAAAATGGCTTGAGGTCTTGTTTGGATCTTAATGGCTTCACATTAATGGCTCTATGTCCCCCCCCCCCTTTTTTTTTTTTGCCTTGGAGACATAAAGTGATCTAGAAAAATGAACCATCTCAAGCAAAAGGAATAGCTGTGCTCAAAGGAACTGGCAAAAAGTGCTGCGTTGTTTGTTTTCTTTTACATTTGGTTATTTTGATATTGTGTGTCAGCGTCTGTCTCCATGGAAGTTCCCCCCGAGAAGCACTGCAGTGTAGTCTTGTTACCAGTGGAGCTATCTTGGCATCTTCACAGAAAGCGAGTGGTCTTCTAACACCCATCGGTGGGTAGAAACAGAGGTGCAGCGCTGGGAGGTTCCTGTGGCCCAGGCACCGCCATACTGATGCCGAGTCACACTTTACCTATTGGCTGATGCTCCTACCGGCTGAGCTTGTTCAGTATCCCTCATTATGCCATCAGAAGATGCCCAAAGCCAAATGCACACACTGCCTCTCTCCCAGGGAATCAGTCTTGGAAAGTGATTTTATATGTTCAGGATCTCTAAATAAATGTTCCCAACTATGGTTCTGCCCATACCTTCCAATAAGCACACCGGTCTCACCACTGTTCTCTAAGACTTCTGACATAACTTCTAAGAAAGAGTTGGTGCATTCCCTATAGCCCAGGAGCCATGGGGGATACTGCCAGCCTGTTATACAGACCCCCCCAAAAAAAGGATGGATGGATGGATGGACGGATGGATGGACGGATGGATGGATGGATGGACGGACGGATGGACGGATGGATGGATGGATGGATGGACGGACGGACGGATGGACGGATGGATGGATGGATGGATGGACGGACGGACGGATGGACGGATGGATGGATGGATGGATGGACGGACGGACGGACGGACGGATGGATGGACGGACGGACGGACGGATGGACGGCTTTTCCATTTAAATGTATATTATACTTATTATGTACTTCAACCCGCTCATTTGTCTCCTGGAGTTTTTGACATAGACTCTCCCTGCCCTCCTAATACAGTTAATTCACCATTTGAGACTGAGTGCTCTTATCTTCGGGTTTCAAAACATTAAATTGATTTTCCTTTTTTATAGCTTGTCTATTAAGTTATTCTATGGTTTTCCTATTAAAATTGTTTCTACCCTCTTGCCATTTTTTTTTTTAACGTTTCGGTAAGCAGAAAGGGCGTGGAGGAAGATGCCTTTAATCTGACTCAGGAGGCAGAATCAGGCGGATAACTTTGAAGTCAAGGGCAGCCTAGAGTTCCAGGTTAGCCAGGGCTACCTAGAGAGCCTGTCTCAAGAAAAGGCCTTAGTAAGTGTTGTTTTACAATATGCCCACAGTTTTAAAAGACTCTGTTGTGTAGAGTAGGTTTTCTTCTTCCTCCTTTCTCTCTTAGTTCATCCCTTTCTTGTTCCTTTTCTCCATCTCTCCCGTCACCATTTCCCCTTTAAATATGCAAATCTACTCTCTTGCAATTCTTGGACATGGCCTCTCTGGACTAACAACATGAAGGCCATCCACTCTCTGCAGGCTCTAAGGCCACACCCGCTTCCGTGCCCTTTCCAGCTTCTCAAATGCACCCACATTACTTGGCTCATGCTTGCTCTCTCTCTCTCTCTCTCTTCTCTCTCTCTCTTTCTCCCTCCCTCTCTCTTCCATGCCAACTGTGTCTTTCACATCTTTCCCATGTCCCATCCCACACTAGGCTTGCTTTGGCCAGTCTGTCTCTAGCAGACCTCCCACCCACACAGACTGTTAGAAGTCACAGCAGAGCAGAGTGATCCTCACATCGCTGTGTTAATATGTAGCCATCTCCAGAGCAAAAGGAAGAGATGGCAGAATGCCTGGGTAGCAATCACAAAGCCCTGGGTTCAATCCCAGCACAGCCTAAGAAAAAGAAGTAGAATTCTTTAATAACAATATTTGCAGGGCAGTGATGGCGCACACCTTTAATGCCAGCACTTGGGAAGCAGAGGCAGGTGGATCTCTGTGAGGCTAGCCTGGTCTACAGAGTTAGTTCCAGAATAGCCAGGGCTACACAGAGAGAGCCTGTCTCAAAACAAAACAAAGTAATGAATTGAACAAAATGTCTCAAAAGACATTTACATGGAAAAATAAAGACATAAAAGAACTCTTTAATATGCTTAGTCACCAGGAAAATACACATCTAACGTGCATGGAGATTCACCTCACCCCAGTCAGAATGGCTGTCTCCGTGAAAACAAACAAACAGCCACAGCTGTTGGGTTATTAGTCCAGTCTCTATGGAAATAAGCATAGAGGGTCCTCAAAAAAAAAAAAAAAAAAACTAACTAAAATAAGGTTGCCATATTGTTCACTCCTGGGTTACATGCATGAAGGAATCTAAATTAGAATACACCGGAGATAACTAAGCCAAATATAGTGAAATATGCCTGTAATCCCAGGCAAGCTACAGTAGGAAGATCTGAACACCCAGGCCAGCCTTGGGGATACAGGTAGGTAGATAGATAGATAGGGAGAGAGAGAGAGAGAGAGAGAGAGAGAGAGAGAGAGAGAGAGAGAGAGAGAGAGAGAGAGAGACAGAGAGACACAGAGAGAGAGAGACAGAGAGAGACAGAGACAGAGACAGAGAGACAGAGAGAGAGAGAGGATAGTTACAGGCCAGCCTGGGCTACACAGAGACTCTGTCTCAAAACAAACAACTATAAAGTAGAGATAGCAGCACACCAATTATTGTTGTTGTTTTATTTGTTTTGAGACAGGTCTCATTATTAGCCCTGGCTGACCTGGAGCGCCTATGTAGTCCAGGCTGGCCTCCAACTCACAGAGGTTGGCAGCCTCTGCTTCCCGAGTGCTGGGATTACAGAGTGTGCACCACCATGCCCAGCCACGCAGTGGTAGAGCTAAGAGTCGTCCAGCCACAGGGGAGTGGGAAGTGACAGTGTGGATGCATATACAGTGGGGTTTTACCCAGCCGTCGGCAGAGGGAACTACCTGCAGGAAGATGAGCAGCACTGGAGGCCATCGAGTTAAGCAAATAAGACAGACTTAGACGAATCCCCCACATTTTCTCTCATATGCAGAATGTAGACTTTTATAAAAGATATGAAAGTAGAAAGGAGGGTTATTTACAAAGAAGAGGTGACCAACGGGAGATGGGATGAGAAAAGGCAATTGAGAATATATATGCTCAAAGTATATTCTATTACACGCATGAAAAATCATAACGGAGTGCTCGCTTCGGCAGCACATATACTAAAATTGGAACGATACAGAGAAGATTAGCATGGCCCCTGCACAAGGATGAAAAATCATAATGGAATCCATTATTTTGTACAATTAATAGACCACTAATTTATTTGGGTTTTTTTGTTTTTGTTTGTGTGTTTGTTTTTCGAGACAAGGTTTCTCTGTGTAGCGTTGGCTGTCCTAGACTCACTTTATAGACCAGGGCTGGCCTCTAACTCACAGTGATCTGCCTGCCTCTGCCTCTCAAGTGCTGGAATTAAAGGCATCCTCCACCGCGCCCCGCTAAAAACACTTTTAAAATATGGATGGGTACCTGGCTTAGTGGTAGGAAGCTTACCTAGCATTCCTGAGGTGCTAGGGTCCATCTTCAGCACTGCAAAATATAAGTAAATGCACTCTGAGGGCTGGAGAGATGGCTCAGAGGTTAAGAGCGCTGACTGCTCTTCCAGAGGTCCTGAGTTCGATTCCCAGCAACCACACGGTGGTTCACAACCGTCTATAATGTGATCTGATGCCCTCTTCTGGCATGCAGGTGTATGTGCAAGTAGAGCAACATATACATAATAAATAAATATATAAATAAATCTTAAAAAAAAAAAAAAAAAAAAAGAAAAACATTGCACTTAGTATATCAGGAAAACAGTAGACCTGGACTATATAATTGCTTATATTGCAAATGACAGTGATGGAGGGCACTGGAGAGATGGGTCAGTGGTTAAGAACACTGGCTGTCTCCAGGGACCAGGGATTTCATTCCTAGCACTCACATTGGTGGGGCTGACAACTGACTGTAACTCCAGTTCCCGGGGAGGGGGCGGGGGGACCTGATGCCCTCTTCTGGTCTCTGTGGGTAATGCATAGATAGTACACATGCAGACATGCAGACACAACACATATACACATAAAATAATAAATAAATAAATATTCTTTAAAAAGAAACAAAATCCACAGGGAAGAGTTATGTCAATTTGGCATTCCCCACCCACTTTCTGTATCTCAGGGACTTGCCTTCCTGCCTAACACAGAGCACAGCTGTTGCCCGTGAGGCATCTGGGCTGGGCTGCGGTCACAGGCCCACTGAGAACCCATAGTCTAACTTTAACACACACTGTCCTCTATAGTAGGCCCTGGCTACCCTCATTAAGTTATTTGGGCTTGTAAAAGAACACAAATGTTCTAAATGCCTAAGAATATATGCTCCAAACACAGGCTTTAACAGATAGTCTGAAGCGATAAAATATCTCAAACTAAAGTTAGCTGCCAACTCAGGGAAAGGGAAGAGGGAGGGGAAATGGAAAATACAGAATAGAAAATGTAAAGACTACATCCATCCATCTTTAAACCTTAGGGCCTGGACTAGTTTCTTTCCTATTGCTGTGGTAAGTTTACCATGACCAAGGAAACTTATGAAAGAGAGGGTTTAACTGAGCTTACGGTTTCAGAGGGCTAGAGTCTGTGGTGGCGGCATGGCGGACAGGTGGTGGCTGGAGAAGCAGCCGAGAGCCCCCACATTTGGGTTCACAAGCAGAAGGCAGAGAGAGGTAACAGGGAACGAATGGGCAAGTCTTTTGAAAGCCCAAAGCCCCGCCCCCAGTGACAGGCCTCTTCCGTCAAGGCCACGCCTCCTGACCCTTCCCAAACAGCTCTGCTAGCTGGGAACCAAGTACTCAAACCTACGAGCCTGTGGGAGCCATTCTCACTCAAATGCCCCACTCACTAATAGGCTTGCATATTTTGGACATCTCTCCACAGCAACACTGTTGCACCCCAACATTTTCATGCTCTTGAGTCTTCCTTATCCTGTGTTATTAATTTTTTTTTCTTTTTAACTTTAGGAACAACAACAACAACAAAAAACCTTAGTCTTTTAAATTTTGGTTTTTGTTGTTTTTATTTACTTGCATGGGTGATCAGTATGTGCCTGGAAGTGCAGGTGCCTGTGGAGGCCAGAGGACACGTGATTCCCTGGAGCACGTGCAGTTAGAGGTATTTGTGAACTGTCACACATGGGTGCTGAGAACCAAGCTGGGGTCCTTTGCAAGAGTGATGTGAGCTTTTAACAGCTGAGATGTCTCTCCTACCCTTATGTTATTTTCAGTTGGAAGGAGAAAAGTATCTTTAATCAGAGTTTACTGTGAGGGCCTGGAGAAATGGCACAGTGGTTGGGAACTTTGGGTGTCACCCTGGGAGCCGTCCACCTTGTTTTTTGAGACAGCGTCTCTCACCAGAACTTGGGACTTGTGGACCAGGCCAGACTTGCTGCAGTCAGATTTGTCTCTGGTGTCACTACGCTGAGACCACATCTACACCATCACACCTGACTCTTCCTGTGGTGCTGGGAATCCAACTCAGGAATCAAACCTCTGAAGAGCAGCCTTTTACAGACTGAACCCCCACCCCCCGCCCCTAGACTTTGCTTTCTTTTGGTTTGGTTTTGGTTTTCTTTGAGACAGTGTCTTACTCTGGGTAGCCCAGGCTGGCCCTGAGCTCACAGCAGTCATCTTGCCTCAGCTGCCAGAGTACTAGGATTGCAGGCATGAGATACCATGTCTGGCTTTGAAAATGTTTATTAATATCTGTTATGTTCCAGATACCTCACTGGGGTGGAGGTAGGTATTGTGCAGGGAAAAACAGGCAGAGGAAGCTGTCGTTGATCAACTAATCATCCCATTCACCATGAATGAGGAAAGTAAGTGCTCTAGAGCAGAGCATGTGGCTCCGAGAGCACTCCAGTCTAGAGTAGAGAGCATGGCTCCAGGAGCACCCCAATCTAGAGCAGAGAACAGAGCTCTGGGAGCACTCCAGTCTAGAGCAGATAGCGTTGCTCTGGAAGCACTCCAGTCTAGAGTAGAGAGCATGGCTCCAGGAGCACTCCAGTCTAGAGCAGAGAGCACAGCTCACGGAGCCAGCGAGCACTCAGGTCTAGAGCAGAGAGCACAGCTCTGGGAGCACTCCAGTCTAGAGCAGAGAGCATGGCTCCAGGAGCACCCCAGTTTAGAGCAGAGAGCAGAGTTCTGGGAGCACTCCAGTCCAGAGCAGAGAGTATGGCTCTGGGAACACTCCAGTCTAGAACAGAGCACGCAGTTCAGGGAGCATTGCAGTCTACAGCAGAGCACACAGCTCTGGGAGCATTCCAGTCTAGAGTAGAGAGCATGGCTCTGGGAGCCCTCCAGTCTAGAGCAGAGAGTGCAACTCCAGGAGCACTCCAGTCTAGAGAGCTCAGATCCAAGAGCACTCCAATCTAGAACAGAAAGTGTGGCTCTGGGAACATTCCAGTCTACAGCAGAGAGCGCAGCTCAGGGAGCACTCCAGTCCAGAGCAGAGAGCATGGCTCTGGGAGCATTCCAGTCTAGAGATGAGAGTGTGGCTCTGGGAGCACACCAGTCTAGAGTAGAGAGCACGGCTCAGGGAGCACTCCAGTCTAGAGCAGAGAGCGCAGCTCCAGGAGCACTCCAATCTAGAGAGTGCAGATCCAGGAGCACTCCAGTCTAGAACGGAAAGTGTGGCTCTGGGAGCACACCAGTCTAGTGTAGAGAGCGTGGCTCAGGGAGCACTCAGGTCTAGAGCAGAGAGTGTGACTCCAGGAACACCCCAGTCTAGAGCAGAAAGCATGGCTCTAGGAACACCTCAATCTAGAGTGGAAAGCATGGCTCTGGGAGCACTCCAATCTAGAGTAGAGAGTGTGGCTCTGGGAGCACTCCAATCTAGAGCAGAGAGTGTGGCTCCAGGAGCACCTAGTCTAGAGCAGAGAGCATGGCTTCAGGAGCACTCCAGTCTAGAGTAGACAGTGAAGCTCAGGGAGCACTCCAGTCTAGTTCAGAGAGCGCAGCTCAGGAAGCACTCCAGTCTAGAGCAGATAGTGTTGCTCTGGAAGCACTCCAGTCTAGAGTAGAGAGCATGGCTCCAGGAGCACTCCAGTCTAGAGCAGAAAGCGCGGCTCCGGGAGCACTCCAGTCTAGAGCAGGGAGCACAGCTCAGGGAGCCAGGGAGCACTCCAGTCTAGAGCAGAGAGTGTGGCTCTGGGAGCACTCCAGTCTAGAGCAGAGAGTGCGGCTCCAGGAGCACTCCAGTCTAGAGCAGAGAGTGCAGCTCAAGGAGCACTCCAGTCTAGAGCAGAAAGTGCAGCTTCAGGAGCACGCCAGGCTAGTTCAGAGAGTGCAGCTCAGGGAGCAGTCCAGTCTAGAGCAGAAAGTGCAGCTTCAGGAGCACGCCAGGCTAGTTCAGAGAGTGCAGCTCAGGGAGCACTCCAGTCTAGACTCTGCAGTGATTTCCCCAAAGAAATGATAATTAAGCAAGAGTAGCCAGTATTTGGGGAGCTCATGGTTCCTATTAATAAGAAAGCATGTTAAATAAAGACTTAGTGGTGCTAGTAGAGCTTGGAACACAGACAGTATGAGGCAACTCTGAGTGTATGGCACCTATAAGCCATGGGAAAGGCACAGATCTGAGGGATTCTGTCCTAAAAGCTGCAGAGAACCTCTGGCAACATTCCTGCCACTGTAGGTGTTCCTGGGTGTCCCAGGGACTTCCTTAAATCGACACGCACAGAGCCCAATCGTTCTTCCTCATCGTCTCCAACTCCCTGGCTGGTACTGCCATTCTTCTAGACTATTTAAAACTGCCCTCTGCCATTTTATCCTTGAGGGAGTTAGTTACCAGTTTATTCTTTAAATTCCCTAATTCTATTTCCATGGCGACAAATGCACTCAGTGTCATACCTGCGCTTGCTTCTGTTTAAACCCTCAACATCTGACCTGGGCTAGTATAGTATCTTCTGATTGTCTCTACCTTGCCTTTCACCCACTGTCACCTCTTCCCCGAAATAAACTGAACATAGTTTCTCACGCATGCCCAAAAGGTCCACTGTGACCTGAAAATGTGGTCTCACGTTTAAAAAAAAAAATCCTTAAAAATAGCCTGATGTGATGTAGTTTGTACCATAAAATTTGCTCATTTACAGTGTGGCACTAGATTATTTTTTAGCATTATGCACAGTTATGCAGTCATCACAAAACTTCACCATTAGAGCATCTTTGTTGCCCCCAAAATAAAGCCATGAGCAGCCACACCCACCATAACCTCTCCACAGACTCAGGGAAGCACAAATCTATTTTATTTCCCGAGATTTACTGGACACTTCACACAAACAGAGCTCTTACATGAATACTCCTTTCTCGGCTCTTCCGTGTCTAGTGTGTGCCAATGCTCCGTTTTTGTGAGAGGCTGTTCCCCTATGTGGATAGGTGGCATCTGTCTCTCTGGTCCCAGCCTTTGCTAACTAGTCCTGAAGTTCTGCTTGCTTCTTTACAGTCTGGTGTTTAGAAGCTTGTGTGGTGCGGTGCTGTTCCGTCGGCATGTCTGTGATGAGGGCTGAGTGCCTTGAACATGGTACTGTCCAACAAGCCTTGATTAGAGCATGCTGAGGGCACGGTTAAAATGGACTGTGCTCTGCTTGCTTTGAACAAGCCTTCCCCAGCCAGCTTCCACTGAGTTCTCAGAGTAGGAAGGCGTAGACCAGCTTTGCGGTGTGCCGTGTCATGCCCTTACTTTCCCCCGCTTTACTGCTGTCCTGCAGAGGAGGGCAGGGGTAGTATTTCTTTTTGCCTTGTGAAAACTTACGCAGTGTAGAGCAAAGGTGAGTGTGTGAGCGTGACGTTAATTAAGTCTTAGAAGAGCAAAGGCACCTGCCAAAGGCCTTGAATAGGCTCATCATCTAAGAGACCCACAAGGGGACCGAGGGGTGTTTGTGACCTTGACCACATACTCAGAGGCAAAGAGTTTCCTGGCTGCCTGATTCAGGAGTCTTCTAAAAATAGAAATCCATTCACACCGGCTGGAAAGTCAGCCAGCACTCAGTGAGGCCTGACCCTGGGTGGACGATCCACAGTACTTACTGGAGGGACTTTCTTTCCATCGGAAAACCTGAAATGTGTCACATCTCCTTTTAAGGGAGAGGGAAAGCTTGAGATCTGGAGTCCCAGCCTCAAAGTAGCAGAGACCTGATGCCACTGAGCTAGGTCAGCTCTCAAGTACCAAGGAAGACAGATATCGCTTCATATATACACAGTTCGCTCTAAGTAACTAGGCACCACTTAACCCTCTCTTTTTCTTTCTTGTATGTGATGTGTGTGTGTGTATCTGTGTGTGCCTATGTGTGTATGCGCATGTGTGTCTGTATATGTCTCTCTCTGTCTCTCTCTCTCTCTCTCTCTCTCTGTCTGCCTCTCTCTCTCTGTGTGTGTATCTGGATATGTGTGTCTGGGTGGGCATGTAGGTCTGTATATGTCTCTCTCTGTCTCTCTTTCTCTTTCTCAGTCTCTGTCTCTCCCTGTCTCTGTTTCTGTGTGTGTGCATATGTGTCTGTATATGTCTATCTCTCTGTGTCTCTCTCTCTGTGTGTGTGTGTGTGTGTGTGTGTGTGTGTGTGTGTACATGTTTTGCTGAGGTCAAACCCAGGTCTTTTTGCATGTGGCTCAAGCTCCCTACTGCGGAGCTGTACCACCAGCCCAACTTAATTTCCTTATGTCACCCTCATAACAAGCCCTGTGCAGTGTGCTGAACAGATACCCCCCCTCCATCCCCAGAATCAGCTGCCAGTCAGGAGCAGAACCGGGGTCTTCTGCCTTCTTGATGTGTGCTCTTCCCAGCATGCCTTGTTGCTAGGAGCTGGGAATCGGTCCCTGCTTTCTCCATGACTGGATAAAACTGCTTTCGTCCACAGAACCATGGGGGTGTTGATGTCCAAGCGGCAGACAGTAGAGCAGGTGCAAAAAGTGAGCCTGGCTGTCTCCGCCTTCAAGGATGGGCTACGGGACAGGCCTTCCATCAGACGTGGGGGTGAGCTGCCAGGGTCCCGCCGTGGCACTGTGGAGGGCTCTGTTCAGGAAGTACAGGAGGAGAAAGAAGCCGAGACAAGTGGCCCCGTGGTCCAGGAAGAGAGCAGCATCAACCGTGCAGCCTGGGAGCGGCTCCGAGACGGGCGTGGGGTGGAGCCTGAGGAGTTTGACAGGACCAGCCGGTTCACACCCCCTGCCTTCATCCGCCCCACTCGGAAGCTGGACGACGACAAACCTCCAGACATCTGCCTGGAACCCCGGGAGCCTGTGAGTGTTACGTCAAGGCGGGATTTCCCTGTCTTAGCCTCTGTAAGGATCACACAACAGGATGGCGTGAGGGGTGGGGGCGGCGGGGGGGGGGAGCGGGAATGGGGGGCTGGGTGCTGGGGTGGGGGGTCAGGGGCGGGGGAGGAGCTAGGTGTGGTGCAGGTGAGACCCCCAGAGCCAGAAGATGGAGCTGAGTTCCTGTGAGACAGTCTCCTTACAGGATGCTTGCCTTGCCTGTTCAAGTCACTGTGTTCTGTCCCCAGTACCACAAAGGGGAAACGATATTTTATATGAATAAAAATACTAGATACATCTTGAATTAGTCATAGTGAAAGGCTTGAGCTTTTGAGTGCTAAGGAATGCTGCCATGACAGATCTTGCGCCAACTCTATCACCTACGGATTCTCAGCCACAGAAGCTCCTGACCCTTGTAGGAGGCATTTGAGAAATTGACAAGGGGGGAGGAACTAAGGTAAGACTCTGGTGTCAAGACAGCTAGGAATGTTAAATGTCTTATAATGCTTGGGACAATCACTCACACAGGTTGCTCTCTATAAAATACTAATAGCATCCATGCTGGGAAGCCGTCCCATAGACCTACCCTAGGCCCTGCTAGAAGAGCTTCCTGGTTCTCCTTTACCAGGAAGGACTCGCTCATGCCTTAACTGAGGCTGCAGAGGGCCCCAGGCCCACGCAGCCGCAGCAGCAGCAGCAGCCGTGGAACCTTGCTCCCTCCACTTTCAAATCCTTTCCACTCCCACCAGGTTGTCAACGATGAGATGTGTGACATCTGCGAAGTCTGGACGGCTGAGAGCCTCTTCCCCTGCCGAGTCTGCACCAGGGTTTTCCACGATGGTTGCCTGCGCCGCATGGGCTACCTCCAAGGGGACAGTGCGGTGGAGGTGACTGAGACGGCCCACACAGAGATAGGCTGGAGCTGCTACTACTGTGTGAGTCCGGGCTGCAGGGCAGCAGGGAGACTTGGCGGTTCTTCTAGAGACCTAGTCTTAAAAATGATCTAAGGGGTTTTCTAATAATGCATGCAAAGGGCCCAGAGCTAGGTAACTGGGTCTTCGTTGTGAAGTGCACTGCATGGCCCTTAAGAAAGCATGCCAGTAGCACCTAGGCCCTGCTGTAACACACCAGACCTTGCCAAGTGTGTTCTAGAGGGAGCAAAGCATCCTCAGTTAATCATAAAAAGAACAGGCCTGACCAATCAAAAGTGCTTCTTCACAGGGCAGTGCTTTGTCTGAGTCTATAGCTGTCTTTCGCTCCTTGTTCTCAACTGAGAAAGCAACCTGGCATCCCAAACAGCTTGCTTCCAGCAGAGGTAGATTCTGTCAGAGGCAAACATTCAGTCATGCGGTCCTCACTCACCTGCTGCCCGTTAGAGCCCTTTGTTTATCATCTCTGTAGTGACCGTTATGTGAGTTGAATAGCAAAGCTGCACTGATTCAGGACTTTGCCTTCCAAAAAAAAATTTTTTTTAAAGATTTATTTATTATGTATGTTTTGTGCCTGCATGTACACCTGATGGCCAGAAGAGGGCACCAGATCTCATTACAGATGGTTGTGAGCCACCATGTGGTTGCCGGGAATTGAACTCAGGACCAGTGCTCTTAACCTCTGAGCCATCTCTCCAGAGTGCCGCTCCCCCACCCCCCCCCGCCCCCCGCGCCGCCTTCTGTGTCTTCCAAATTTTAACAGCAGAAGGAATCTAAGGCATCTGTTGAAAGCCAGATTCATAGCCACTTACGCCACCACATCTGTGTAGGATCCCGTCTTCCCTTCCTGCTGTGCTGTCCTGCAGATGTCTTCACTGCTCCTCTGATTCTGCAGAAGGAGCAGCTGGCTGCCATCTTCGTCCCGCTGTCAGCGGAAAGCAGACAGGTGCTACTTTCTGACTCTCCGTCTGTGGCTAGTCCACAAAATGAAATCCGGAAGTCACTGAAAGTTTTCCTCTAGAGTATACCCCAGAAGACCCTGCTCTGCAGTCTTTGCTTCCCTTCCCTCCCACTCCAACCTTTGTATACACTTACTTTTTCGCTTATAGCAGCCTTGCTTGCCGGTGTGCTGCCAGCACAGGCCTGGGTCACCCCGGGTCTCTTTGCCATCTCCCAGGACTGGTCTGTTTCCTTCCCAGCTCTGCTAAGGTCCTGCTGTCCTCCCCCCCCCCCCCCACCTCCACGTGCTTCTTACAAAGCCTCCCCCGGGCTCATCTCTTTCTTCCCCCTGCACTCAGGTCTTAAGAGTCCTTCCCTGTCTCCTGACCTCTCCATTCCTCGGGGTGACCCCTACCTTCAGCACTTTGCTGAATTGGCTTGGACTGAGGTCACCGATGAACCAATTGTCCAACCCAGTGGCCTTTTCTCGGGTGTCTTCTTAGTCAGCCATTCTGAATGAAATACTTAACATTTCCTTATTCCCTCCCCTTTCTCTTGACACTTAAGTATTTTCTAGAATTCCTACACTGTATGGAAACTAGAGAGGATGTTTACACAAGATAAAGCCCCACCACCTGTATATTGCCACTGTTAGCACCACCCCCTGCATCCCGCCGCAGTCTTCGCTTGGTATCCGGGACTTCCGGTCCCCTCCAGCCTCCTTCGGCCATTCTCTCTCAACACCCTTGGTTTGCTTTGATTCTAAATGCCGACTGCCGTTGTGTGGTCACTGTACTCACTGTCTTTGAGTGTAGAGCAGGGTCTTCTGCTCTACAACCCTATAACTATCTAAGCATTAATGATTCCTATATCGGTGCCCAGGCTTAAATGTCCTGTCTCAAGGGCTTCTCTCTCTTGATGCGCACCAGGACTTCCTGCTCACTATGCCCCCAAATGAGGTCATCTTTCTGCCTAAGCCTATTCTTTCTCCATTTCTTCTGTGAATAGTAGGATCACTCACCGATTTCCCGGCCCCAGCTCTCCCCTTCCTCATCCCACTCAGCTGGGAAATCACCAGGCTCAGACGTCAGGCTCAACTCTGACCTCTCTCATCTCTTTTCCCTTCCCTGTTCTCCTGTCTGGGTTTAGCACCGCCCCCCTCTCTTTTCCTTAGCTGTACAACAGCTACCCAGCTGTTCTCCGTACCACCAGATTTTGCTTCCCTCATCCATTTTCCCATAGCAGAGCTCTGACCACCGTCCTGTCTCCCCATTGTTCTTAGAATATAAGGCCTGAGGTTAGGGGCTCAGTGAAGGCCGCCTGAGAGGCTCCCCAGTTCCACATCTACTTCCTGTTTCCCTGACTCCCTTCATACTTACATGTGGCGGCCACACCAAGTATCAAGCGTCACTGTGCCCCCAGCACATGCCAGGCACTCAGTGGGGCCTTACTGAAAGAATCATAGGATTCTCTGTGAAACTCATGGATGAGTGAGTACTCAGGGGGAAGACCTGCGCCTGCTCTTGGCTGATATTTTAGGAGGAAAAGGGCCTTCCATAGTTTGAAGACTGCATGGCAACACTAACAAAATTAAGATCTCAGTGCTTTTTCATCATTAAGACTTCTATGACCCCAGAAAAATTCATTTTGTTCAGGAACATTTCAAAACCACTCTAGAGCCATTTGAAGCTGTCCAACACACTAGAAGCAGGGCTATTTGTTTGTTTGTTTGTTTGTTTGTTTATAAGTAAAGCGTGCTTTGAGCACAGCCTAACACAAAGTCAGGCTCGGACATCCCTAGGTCAGCTCACAGGCTGTATCTAATAAGGGACCGAGCCAGAGTCAGGACATCTGTATTCTAGGGAGGATTCGTCCCCCAAATCAAGCGGCTCTGAGCAGATTCTCCTTCTTTCTGTGGCCTGGGCCGTGGCTGGGGGGTGCGGGGGTGGGGCAGGGGTCCTGAGTGGAGAGCCTGTTCCCACCCCTCTTGACCCTGGCTTTTCATCCGTTACCGGGCTGTGTGGCCGCTGACCCGCAGGCACATTCGCTTGCAGGACAACCTTAACCTGTTGCTTACTGAGGAGGAGATGTACAGCCTCATGGAGACCTTTCAGCGGTGTAAAGTCATCCCTGGTAAGGCCGGCCACGCTGCGGAGAAGGAGCCAGACACGTTCCCTTTCTTCCTTCTAGGGGCGGGGCGAGGCGGGGCGAGGAGAGGGGTGAGGGCAAAGAGAGGATTCTGGGATTGGGGGACTAGGCGTGAACGAGTACTTGTTCTTGCCTTCTTGGGCCATCAGAGGCACCCCCGCTTCCGCCACAGCACCCTTGAGCTCCCCTGGCTGTGGGGCCACTGAGGGTGCCTTAGAGGTGAGTGAAGGTATCCAAGGCTGAGGAGTGGTGGGCATGGCCAGCAAGGGTGTCTCCCTCCCACAGATTGCTCCCTGACACTGGAGGACTTTGTGCGCTACCGTCACCAAGCAGCAAAGCGAGGGGACAGCAGCAGGGCCCTGAGTGACGAGCAAGAGGAGCAGGCGGCCCGCCAGTTTGCAGCCTTGGACCCCGAACATCGAGGGCGTATAGAGTGGTCCGACTTCTTGTCCCACGAATCCCTCCTCCTACTGCAGCAGCTCCGTCCCCAGGTGAGGAGCAGCAGCAGCAGCAGATGTCCGCGGGCAACAGAGGGCTAAGGTGAAGGCTGGGCGTCTTAGGGGCGGGGCGAATCAGGTAAGGGTTCCAGGTCCACCCAGTGTCACCTGACCAGTGACCAGGGGCTAAGGAAACTGCTCCCCTGAAAATGTCAGGCTGTCAAAAAGGCTCTGGGGCGGTGGCGGTGGCGCGCACGCCTTTAATCCCAGCACACAGGAGGCAGAGGCAGTCTGGATCTTTTGTGAGTTCGTTCGAGGCCAGCCTGGTCTACAAAGTGAGTCCAGGACAGTTAAAAACAAAAACAAACAAACAAAAAAAGATATTAGGTAATGGAAATGCAATCCCCTGTAGTTTTCATGATTTTTTTTTTTTTTATACCTCCAGGACCTTAACTTATCTCTTCTTCCCCAGAACTCTCTATTGAGGCTTCTTACCGTCAAGGAGAGGGAGCGAGCCCGGGCCACCTTCCTGGCACGGGGCAGTGGGAGCAGCATCACTGAGGCAGAATGCCACCATGCCCGCCACTCTTGGTTCTGTAAACGCCTTGCAGATGCTTCTTCTTGCAGCATCAGGTCTGCTCCTTACCAGCCCTGCCCCGACTATGGGCCCTCTCGCCTTTTCCATCTGGAGGTCCTTGGTTGTGGCATGTACTTCTTTGCCCCCTCCTACTGGCAGAAGATCCGCTTGTCACCTAGGGAGAGGACAGCAATCCCATCGGCAGCATGTTGGGCAGCCTCTGTCCTAAAGTCCGTGCTGCCCCATCTCAGAAAGCCTGGATGGGCATAGCTAGGTCCATGGGGTCACCAGAGTTGGGAGGAGTCGGGCCTCTTGCTGCCCCGCCCCTAACCTCATGTTCTTGTGCCTGGCAGCATCAGCCATGTGGGTCCCATATCGGACAGCAGCCCGGCTGGCAGCAGTAGCAAGAGTCAGGATAAGGTCTTGCTGCCCCCAGAGCGGGAGTCCAGGTGAGTTGAACCTCCTCTTTGCTGTCTACAGCCCCCCATTGCCATAATGCCCCATGTAAGTAAAGGAAGGCGGTACCACTTCTACCCCAGAATAGCAAGTGCCTACCCCACAAAACCAGGCTCCAAAGGCACACATTTGAACCCAGGTCTCTAGGGCCAGATGGCTGAGCTACTAGCTTTACAGCACAACCAGCCCTTAACCATGTTAGTCATGAGGCAAGCTCCCTTGAGTTTTATCCAGCCCAAGGCAAACTGCCACTGGGACTGGGCCTTACGGGACCTTCAGGCTCGGTACCTAGCCTAGCAGACCTGTTCTCTCCCCTCTGCAGATCCATGGACTGGCCCACCTTCCTAAGAGAGAATGTCATCTACATCCTGGCTGCTCGTCCTAACAGTGGAGCAATTCACCTGAAGCCCCCAGGATAGTGTGGGACGGAGACACACTTGGTTCCGGGACGGTGGCGATCTTCTTCCTTCCCTTTTTCTTTCCTTCACCAACCTCTGGCACTGAGACTCACGGGAATGGGGACACTGCCAGCATCTTAATTTGTCATTAAGCTTTATGGCACTGAAGCCACCGTTCCCCTCACAACAGAGGCAGTGTGCGCATTGCCATGCCGAGAAGCCCCGAGGGCTGTGGCATCACCTGCTGCTGGACCACCTCCTCCTGCCATCACTTCACAAAAACTACCTGCCACCTCATGCACACATGTGTGCATACACACACACCACCACAAACATGCCTAGGTACCCATGCCTTCAAACTCCTGGTTCTTTTTTTTTTTTTTTTCCCCTATGAAAAAGGACCAAATTCCCTTTGTGAAACCCCTGGTATAGATGAGATGGCCTCTCTCCACTCTATTGGCCGGTTCTGACTCACTTCCCTTCTGGGAGATGCTGAGAGGCCCACTGCCCACATCGAAACCCCTTCAGTGGTGAGCCACTGTTCTTCGGAAGTGTCTGTATGTCCCTGAGCTGTGCTGTGGTAGGAGAACGGTTAAAAAAAAAATCATCCCGAACTTTGTACTTAAATTCTAATTCCTCATGATACAAAATGAAACTTTTCTCGTGGATTTCTGACTGGGAACAGTGGAGGCAGCCTCTCCCAGAGACCCAGAATTCCAGGAACTTTTTAAACCAGGTCATCCATCTTCAGAACAGGAAAACCAAGATGAGATTCCTGATCCCCACTTTTGAAATGGTATCACATGGTCCAAAGCTCTAGGGACCTGAGTTGGGGGCAGATGCCCTGGCAGGAATCACAGCCCTCTGTGTGAGATGCTTCAGCCTAACTGGCCACCTCAGAGGCCAGTGAGGATACAGTCTCTTGGAAAAGAAGAGAGAGCTGAGGCTTTTTCAGCTTCCCAGCCCAACTCAACCACAGACTTAGAAACGTGGAGTTATACGGAGGGCAAGTCAGCCTCTTAAGTAGCCTAAAGGAGCTCTGCAGAGTCCCTAAGTGGTCCTGCTGAGAACAAGGAGACAACCAAGGCTTGAGAAGATCTGTATCTCAACTGTCAAGAAGTCCTAGTCACCATCAGAAAAGGGAAAGTTATGTGCTTGTCCCTGTGCCGAGATTACTGCTGCTCCCTGCTGCACACTCCACACCCACCCTCCCTTTGCTCCCCCGCCCCGGCCTAGGAGCTGGAGCTAGCCTGAGAGGGCTTTCTGGACAAATGGAAAGTGAGTGCCATGAGTGAACCCAGCTTGGCCTGTAAGCTTTGCTCAGCCCTGTTACCCAGTTCTGAAGTCCTCAAGTCAGTACCAGTGTGTGTGTCAGACCTAAGACCTATGGGTCCAGGTTCTGGACTTCTATTGTCAACAGGATGACTTAGGCGTAGCCTGTCCTGACGCCGAGCTCCTCCAGAGAGAATTGAGCCACACCGTGCAGAAGCTTGCATTGTCTCCATGACACGCAGCACGTGTGTTAACATGGACGGTTACAGAAGGAGCTTACCGCTCAGTGTGGAGAGCTTCAGGTGACGTGGGCATCTGCAGCCAGGGCCTTGCTAAGAGCCCTGCGTGCTCTCTCTCTGTAGGAACTGCCTGACTTAGAAGCAGGGTGCCAAGCTTCTTGGAGACAGATTATTTAGGATTGAAACAAAGCAGACATTTTGAAACCCACAGCTTTTTAGAACTATTACTTAAAGCTGGGCATGGTGGTATACACCCCTAATCCCCAATACTCGAGGGTCAGAGGCAAGTGGAGCTCTGTGAGTTCAAGGCCAGCCTCATCTAAATAGCAAGTTCTGGGCCAGCCAGAGTTACACAAGTGTGACTTGGTCACACACACAAACACACACACACACACACACACCAATGAAGACTCCTGGGACATGTTCCCAGGACTGATCCATAAGATGACCCTGTTGTCGAATAGACTCAAAAACAAAATGAAGCACAAAGCTCCTGGATTAAGGACTGCGTCTATAGCAGCCAGGCCTGGGGTTTTCCACTGAGAAGATTAAAGCATGTTAAATTGTAGGGCCCTTGCTCACTCTCCCAATGAGTCATCCTCTAGCTCTGTGGCTGCTGGCTGTTGAACCCCACAAGATACTTTGAACAGAGATCGTGTCTGGGCTTCGGGGATTGGACAGTGTTTTCCTACTGTGGATGCTAGGAGTCCGCATCTTGTTCCGTGGTCCTTTACAGATCAAGATGGTGACTCCTATTTTTGGAGCTGCTGTTTCTTGCTCCTGCAGCGAATGGCAGAAGACCACCACAGGCTGAATCAGGCTGGCTGAGTCCCGAGACTTGCAGAGCCACAGGCCCACAGCTCATCCACGATAGGGCCCAGGCTTATTTGGGATCACACACGGGACCGCTGGCCTCTTCTCCATTAAGTGTCTAGTGCTGTACCAAAGGCAGGGCCCGTTGCTCCGTACCCCATTGTCACAGAAGCCCATCCCAACCCCACATTCATAACCTCTCTTTGAAGTGGCCTCCTCAAAACCCTACAGTGTGTGTGTGTGTGTGTGTGTGTGTGTGTGTAGGTGTGTGTGTGTGTGTAGGTGTGTGTGTGTGTGTGTGTGTGTGTGTGTGTGTGTGTAGGTGTGCTTTCACCAACCTAGTGAGGCTCTTTCCCTTTCCAAGCCTTTCTATCACTGTGACTGTCTGAAATTCTGCCAAGTACAAAGATTAATGTCTGGCTCTGGCTCTGGCATGAGAGAAGTGTTTGAGTCTTTTCCGTCTTGGCTGCCAAAAATTAAGATCAATGCTTTTCCCAGCATCGTCTATGGTGAGCTTAGCTAACGGAGGCTTGGGTTCCAGATGCGCCTCTCTGAAGACCACCTGACCTGAGCCTGGTTTCCATCCAGCGCTTCTCTTCCCTAGATTCAGAATTAAAGAAGAGGAGCCTCAGGATGACACAGCAGAGCTGCAGGGACAGAGTTGCTGAGAGAGACTTAGCTCTGCGTAGCCTTTCCAGGTCTGTTCCTTGGCCTCCTCCCCTGAGGCCATCTATCCCCAGCAAAACCTTTGAGCAGCAACCCCTGTGGCAACCCAGGGATGGAGGAGTTTCCTCAGGTACTGCTCCAACTCAAGTGCTCTTCCTCGGAGGATAGCTGCAGCAAAAGCCATGAATATATTGCCTCCTTCTACCCCCAGGCCCAAGCAATGGGCTGCCAGGGTAGGCACTTGCCTTTCTGGCCCTGGTGCTCCCTATGGGATGTCACCTGGACCTTGTTTAAGCGGCCAAGTCTTGGGTTTTCCCCTATTCCTATCACCAAAACAGAAAGCACAGACTTCACCCGCCTGGGAAGAAGGCGCTTCACTGGGAAGTGGGTGCCGGGTTGTACCATGCCTTAGCCCAAAGCACAGCGGTCACTGCAGGTGTCACAACCTCCAAACGTGCAGGAAACACTACAGCTGAGAGAGGAAGGCTCAGCAGAAACTGTCTATTAGGAGGGGCCCATGCAGCCAGGACTACACAAGAGCCAAAAGTAAGCAGCCTTGCAGCACAAAACTTGAACCGGAAGCAAGCTCTGGTATGCCGTGTCTCCTTCCAACCAGCAGAGTAAGATACATACACAGTCGCCATGCACTGCATGTGTATACAGAGAGAAACAAGTGCATAGGGCCACTCGTGGGCCTGAGCACAGATAACAGGGTCAGGTCCCATCTAGGCCAATGACTAAGAAGTCCAATTCCATCCTGGAAATCCATTCTGAGAACTGCATCACTAGGCAACTTCTTCATTGCGCAAGCATCAAAGAGCACACTCTTACACAAACCAAGACAACTACCATGTTACCAGGCAACATCACTTATGGGACCAACATGGTGCGCACCACCTGCTGTTGGTTGAAATGTCACTTTGTGGCACATGATTATCCTGTACTTGACATTAAAAGGCGAAACAACCTTGATGCCAAAATTTCAGAACACCCCTGGCAGCACCTGTGGCCATGGCCCCTTCCTAACCTGCCACTCACAGTGAAGTCAAGTTGCCATGCTCTCCTTGCCATCTGAGTTCAACTTGCTCACCGTTATCTCTCTCAGTCCAGGCTGCAGCCCAGACAGACCTCGGTGAGCATGATCAGTGTGCGGCCTGGTTGCACAGCTCAGCGCTGGAATATGGTGAAGCCAGCCATTCCTCCTGCCATTGCTTGCCTGCTCCCCACTATTTTGGACAACCTTGTAGAGGAAACGACAGGTTACAGAATTCCCACTAGACCAACACTAAGGAAAAGCTGCCTCCTCCTGGACTGTGCGCCCCACCCAATGGCTCAGGGCACAAAGGAGGGTCAGGTCGTATCCAGAGCCCAGTTCCATTCTGGTTTGGAATAGAAAGGGTTGGCCTTCCTATATCTATAATCAGCCAAGGCCTTCAAGTCTAGCCTCCAACCATTAAGGGATCCCCATGGTTTGTCTCCAGCCAAACAGACTGGGAGGCTCTGAGAGCCCTTGGGTAACCTAGGATCCAAGGCCCTCTGGGTCCGCGTGCCCTTCCCATGTGCTTTTCTGCTGAAGGTAACTTGCAGGTAATCAGAGGGGACCAACCCCAAGCCCTGTCTTCCTGTCTATAGCTGCATGCTCCTCCCTGTGACTCAGCCTTCACAGTACTCCACGCAGGAGCTCCGAGAGGCTGGGCGCTGCAAAAACCATAATAAACAGATTGTGATGTTGTCCCTGCTGCTTGCTTCCTGCTGTTTTGGGGATCCTCCTATTTCTCACATGTCTCATCACTGACCAATTCCTGGTCTGGGCATAAAACAGGACAGTGTAGCCATGGGTCTATCTTCAATGGCCATGTTCTTAGCAGTGTGTGTGTGTGTGTGTGTGTGTGTGTGTGTGTGTGTGTTGCTTGTCAAAGCGCTCTTCAAAGGACATATTGCAATGTAGTCTAGCACCTCCCCTCCCCACTTCTCAAAATAGAGCCAGACAGGGATCCAGGGTTGTATAGCCACATTGCAGACGCTTTCAACACCTGCACAGCCCTCCACTCTTGCTTCCATGCCTCTTGCCTCTGGTGTTTTCCCACAGGGCAGGGTGTGTCCACCAGGCTCAGGAAGTTTGATGACATCATATGAGTTCCTTCTTCTTTCCAGACTCAGGGAAGCTGAGCACCAGGGTAGCAAGAGGCTTAAAAACTAGATTCTTGGCTGGAAGTTTGCCTTCAGAGAGCAAAGGCACTTGCTGCCAAGCCTGGGGACCTGAGTTCAAGGCCTGTGGCAGACAGAGACAACTCCTGCAAGTTGCCCTCTGATCCCCACATGTGCCATGGCACACATGCTTGCACACACAGAATAAGTAAATATGCAATTAAAAACTAAAATCCTGTGTCTCTGTGAACAACCAAGTTTCCCTCCCCTCCATCAGTCCTAGCTGGAGATTCCATCACTCCTACAACTCACCAGCTGCCCCACCTCACTTCACATAAACTTCCACCTGTCCTGCTCTGGCTCAAGGACATTCACGCTATCTCTCAAGAAAGTCATTCCCCAAGGAGAAACTCAATTCTCTAAACACCAAGTTAAACCTAGTGCTCTCTCCAGCCCCGCTTTTCCCAGGGGTTCCTTGGGTCAAACCTTGGCAAACCTATTTCCTCACCTGTTAAAAAAAAAAAAAAAATCCATGCCATGTCTGCCTTCTGAGCTGATAGGGGGGAAAAAACCGAAACAAAACAGAGTGAGTTTGGTAAGAAGAAAGAGCTTTATACACTGCAGGGCACTGCAAGAGCAGCTAGGATTCCTGTTCCTCTGAAGGCTGGCATAGCTGGAGACACCGCCGGTGGCCTCTGTCCACAGTGCTGAAGTCACAGCCAGCGGGAGACCGTCTGTCCTTTGTTTCCACTCTAAGCAAACATCAAATGCAGAGGTTTCCAAGCTCAAAGACTGCCCTCAAATTCAGGAAAACGCCATCAAAATGTTTTTATTTAACTTATTTCAAGTTCTTCTCAAAACCATAAAAGGCCAAAGATCAATCAGATGCTCAGGGGTAAAAAAAAAAAAAAAAGCCTGTGGTTTTAACTTGGTATAGTGATCTATATAAGTTATCTACCAAAAAAGAAAAACTTTAAAAACTAATGTGACCTAAGGCTACAGGGAAGGGAGGCAAGACATCTTGGTCAACCCAACAGTAACTCTCCTGAAACAAGCTACTGAGAGTCGGCTAGCTCAGGCAGAAAGCCCTGAATGGCTGTAATTACCCATAAAGGCTGAACCCTGGGGTGGGTAGGCATGAGGGGTGCAGATGACTGATCTTTGGCAATAGGGCCTATAAAGCCAGAGGGTTCTCAAAGGCAGAGGGTTTTTTGTTTGTTTGGTTGGTTGATTTTTTTTTTTTGGTCTTGTTTTTAGTTTGGTTTGGTTTGATTTTTAGTTTTTTGAGGCAGGGTTTCTCTGTGTAGCCTTGAATGTCCTGGACTCACTTTGTAGACCAGGCTGGTCTCTAACTCACAGCGATCCACCTGCCTTTGCCTCCCCAAGTGCTGGGATTAAAGGTGTGCGCAGCCATCCCCGGCTCAAGGGCAGAGTTTAGATGAAAGATGGCCATCATGAGAATACAAACCAAAGGACAATGAAAGCCACAGAGGGCAGTGAAGCTATTGAAACATGACACAAGTGCTGAGTCTGAGAGCGGGGCACCTTACCCGGCTCCTGAGTCCTCTTGACCTGCGGGTCAACATTAAGATGCTTCTTGCACCTTCCCAGCCCTGATCCCAGCTGATATGGAGATAGATCTGTAAGCTCAAGCAGTCACACGACTTCAAAGTTTAGGTATCAAACAACTAAAACTTGAGTTCAGTGGTAGGCTCTTGGAAGCTCCTCTTGAGAATCGTATGCTACACGCCCTCTGCTGGTCACCCCTAAAACTGACATCGCATGCTCAAGAGGAAAAATAACTCTCAAGCCCCAAAGGTAATGATCAACGTAGGCTTAGAAGCTCAAGGTGATTCCAGCGAGGTTCCAGGAAGTTAGGTCGTTGGCCAGTGCTCGGTCAATGAAAACTACAGTGAGTTCAGGTGTCTAGCATTAAAAGTAGAGTTCAACTATGTCTCTGAAATAAGCTGAGGCTGAGGACGGACTCAAGGGATTCCTTTGGCGAAGACTATAACTAGAATCAGCATCTTAGGCAGATGCCCAAGGTGAGTCTCAGTGTGGGACCAACCCTATGTCCCTATGCCAGCACGAAGGATGCATTAAATGTCATGCTGAGTCTGACCACGAGAAGGAGCCGATCTGCATTCGCAGCAGCATTCCTGTGCTCAGGTGAGACATCGGATGCCAAGCACCCCGTCACTGGAGAACTCTGACCATGAATGCCACCCAGGGGACCAGTAGGAGAGAGATGAGAAACAGAGTAAGGCAGTCTCTAGTTTCATGGGAGTTGCTGGCTTTCAAAGTGGTAACCACCAGACTGAGGAGCCTCCTTTCTCCTCAGAAGGTGTTGCAGTCCCAGCTCACACACACATCATATTGTCACATACAAACCATAGGTTCAGTTTGGAGAAAGGGGTGGCCCAAGAGGCAGTGCTGTCTCAAGCTAGCAGCTGTGGGGGGAGTCTTCCCTGCCTCCAGGATTCTGTTTCTACTAGCAACAGGGCCTGGCATCCTCCCACACCCTGATCTTAGCAACCATGAGAGCCCCTGGCAACTGCTGCTATGGTGATAAGACAGGGAACTAGGAACAGGCAGGGGGAGGGGGGGGGAAGCATTTCCTCTGGAGGATTTGGGATGCAAGCAAGATAGGTGCTCCCCCTCCCATACACAGTCTGGGAGGGAACATGTGCTCCTGCTTAAACTCCTCCTCCTTGCTGGTGTCCCCCCCTACCCCCCGCCCACCCACGGGTTCCGGTTCCCTCAGGGTGAGGAAATGAGGGACACCTAGGGTTATGACGTCTCCGCGAGGAGGGAGGAGGACAAGCGGGGGTGTTTGAAGCCGACATGATCACAGATGCATGTGTGTGTGTATATATACGCGGTCAGAAATGGTGTCAATAGCCACATGCCTCCCGGATGCTTCATCGTGTAGTCACATGCCTACAACAGCCATTTAGTTAATCATGCATGTGTGCTGACACAGAATCACATACCTGTAATGGGTACAGCGTCAGGCATACCACACACAAAGATACCTATACAGATACACCCTTACGAACAGAACTATGATTACAACAGTAAATAGCTCCCAATCGGACACATACATTTGTAGTCAGACCCACACACCCGGATAGCCCTGGACATACAGTAAGAGTCAGCGTCATTGAACGTTAATCACATGCCACTCTCAGAACTAAGACCGTTCCATGTGTCACCTTAGTTAACCCTTAGAAAATTCCTGTGAGCTTCTACTGTTGCTTGGCTCATTTGCCCGGAACAGATGAGGCACAGATGTGGCAAGTGGCCTTGAAAGGTCGATGGGCTGACTGGCTCTAGCACTTCCCATAACAGTCTATGGTGCACTGTCTTCGCTGGTCCAGATGCCCTGGAAAGGAAAACAGACGGCAACAGCAGTGATGCGGGCAGACAGTGGAGTTTGGGCCACCACTCTTAAGGACACAAACCTAGAGTCCTTGAAGTCCACACCTACAGCCCAGCACCAGCCAAGCCAGATAAAAGCCTCTACCTCTGTTCTGACATGGGCAAGGCTGGCAGCAGCAAGAGACAGGCCTAGAATTAGGAAGAAGCGCAGCTGCCCACAGCTGGGGCCCCTCGAGTCAGGAGGAAGGAGGCCCCAAATCATTGGAGCCTGGGCTCCTCTTCCCCTCCGATGCCCATGTCCACGTCACGCTGCTCCATCCCTCAGTGCTGCTTCGCCCCTTTCTCCTCCTCCTCCTTCATCTGGTCTCTCTGTCCTGTCATTTTGTTGCTCCTACAATTTCCTCCCCGGCCCACCTTGCCTTCCTCTCACCCCCTCACTTCCTCTTTGTCTCCCACCCTATCTTCTGGACCCCTTTCCAGTTCCTGTCCTAGATCCTTCAACCAGATACCTGTTAGTCCCCATACGGACCACACCATCTCCACCCTTCCATCACTCCTCCCACCCACTTCCTCTTTCACTCTAATTCCTTTTCTTTCTCTAAACTCAGATCCCTTTATACTTGGGAGTCCATGTGGAACACCAGGAAGAGACAGGTGGTTAAGAATACATAGGCCCTGCCCCCAAGCCTCCACACCCCTCCCTGCTCTATTCTGTCGCCCAGGTACTCCAAGCCTCAGTTTACAGTGCCATCTGGTTTGCGTGGCTTCATAGGTATCTAAATCTGTCCTGGAAACTGGCAAAGAATAAGGTAAGAGCATTTTCTCGGGCCTTTGTCACCAACTCTCCCACAAGAACTCCCCCTCCCCCTCTTCACCCCCAGATTACCCCCTACCACCCCCGCTCCCTCCAGCACAGATGGGCCTGGGAGACAGTAACGTGGGCGCCAAGTTCGGTGTCTGCTGGAGCGGCGGCTTCCGCTGGCAACCGCCTCCGCAGCCCCGCCTGCTCTGGGTATCGGGGACACAGGGGCTGAGACTTAATGATTTACTAGGGGGCTGTAGGGCCAGAGATGACAGTGTGTGGAGGTGTAAAGAAAGAAGATCATGAGAGGCTGAGGTTAAAGGTTAAAGGGAGAGCTGTGAGCTATTGCAGACCACAGAAATGGGAGACATGTTAGGAATAAGACAAAAGGGGGGAGGAAGGTAAGAAAGATATAGAATAAGACAGAATGTTGGGGTGAGGGGAGAGCGGATATTGCAGGGGGTAAGAAAACGGACTCGTGGGGGAGATGGAAGGTCGGTTATAAGCAGTCTAAATTGGACACTGCGGACTCCAAGTGGCTGGTAAGACACCTCCTAAGCGAGCCAGCGTGAAAGGACTGAAGATAGAGGGGAGCTGTAAAGAGAACTATGAAGGTGTCACCCCTGAGTTAGCAGTTACTAACGCAGAGGAGGGGGTCACAAGGGCACTTAGATTCTCGGATCTATCCCCGGCTGTTTTGTGTTACAGTTAAGTCATGTCAGATCAACCCCAGGTCAAGACAAGGTAAAGCCAAACCAGGCCAGGTCAAGGCGGCTCACAATTTGACAGGATAAGAAGGGGCGAGCTTTTGGCACTGGTCCAGAGACTACACCTCCCCCAAGTGCACTCTTCTCTTTCTTCTTCGACTCTCCTAAATGAAGAAAGAATGTCTGGTGTCATCGCTAACTGGTGAGTGTAGTTTTCCTATTAGGTAGTCTTGAGGTTTCACTCGTTCTAGAAGATTCTCCCTGGACTCAAGCGGTGGCCAGCACGTCTCACCTTCTCCTACTGGAGATTGGACTAATATAGTTGCCCCCCTCTGGCTTGGGAAAATCACAGGGACGAGCCAATAAAATCAAAGGGCGCCTGGAGTTGCCTCCCTGTGTCCCTTTCACCAATGGCACGACTAGATGGAGAAGAGGTGTGGTTGATTGATCCCAGAGGGCACCAATCACACCCACACCAATCACTGCCCGGAATGTGTGCGCGTGTGGCCGGGTGACAGGGGCGGAGAAGGGGCGGCTATCAGCCGGACGCTCGTTGGGAGGTGTCCAATCACAGCAGAGTCTGAGCTGAGTGACGGGCAGACGGTGCAATGGGAAGCGCAGAGGCGGAGCCGTGGGGGCGGGTTCCCGGTCCCGCTGTCTGCGGCCGGCGGGCAGGCGACTCCTGTCCCGAGTGGAGGCGGCGGAGCCGGAGCCCGGGGGAGGGGGCAGCGGCTGATAGAAGGACCGCGGCGGTGCCCGCAGCTCCTCACCGGTGAGGGCTCTGAGCGAGGACTCGGGGGATCCCGGGAGTGGGGCGTCGAGAAGACAGGTCCTGATTTGGGGCCCGGGGGGGGGGGTTGGGACACCGAGGGCCCATAGTCTCCTCTGCCATAGGGGTGCGGGGCCTGGGGGCTCGGGGTCTGTCAGGTGCTGGGTGTCTGCGACGAGGGTCGGGTTGGGTCGGGTCGGATTAGGTTGCGCCGGGCGGAGGCGTTTCTGAGCAGGCCGGCCAGCCAGCTGGGGTGACATCACCGACCCCCCCCCCCCCGTCCCCCGCGCGAACCCCCTTCCTTCCTCTCCCCGTCGCGCCTTTGTCCCGGCCAGGCTCGGTTCTGCCCCGCCCCTCCCCGCCCATCTGCGGAGGAGGAGACTCCCCGTCAGTGACTTCATTGAGTAGGTTCTTGGGGATTGGGCTTGGGTCCTCCCTAGAGAGGCGAGAGCAGCTCACGGCCTCTCAGGCCCTCACTATCACACCTGTCACAGGTACACACGCCGCCACTCAGCAAGCACACACTATCACTTTCAGCCTCACTTGTCACACAGCCACTCACATTCAGCCAAACTGCTGCACCTGAGAGCAGGTGGCCGCTGGACCCCTCTCCCCTGCACTCCACACCTGGGGATCAGGTCCTGCTCCCGCGGCACGGCACGGCACGGAGACAGGCCTTGGCTGGGCAAGGGCCTTTGAGAATCTGAGGAGGTGGCTTCCAGAGCTACAGCATCCCAGGCAGGCTCCGGTGGAGCAATCAGAGGTGAGGGGCTTGGCTGGGCATGTTTAAGCGCACAGTGCTGTCCTGCCCACCCCCAGCGGCACCCCCACTGCAGGCTCGAGGAGCTTTCCGGAGCTTCCCACACTTCTGGGGAGAAGACTTCTTAGCCAGCTTGATGTTTAAAATTCAGCTGGAGCCCTTAAAACTTCGAGCGTGGACGCTGAATGGGTTTGTAAAGTTTCGGTAAGTCCCTCCTGAGAAGGGCACTCATACCCGTGCCAGAGTCAGACTCTCCACATCAGCCATGCCTGCATCGCCTCCTTCCCGCCTCCCTTGCATCCTCATCCCATCCGGTCACGTGCAAGAACCCCCTTTGCCCTCACCTGTGCGTTTGAATGAACTGTACTCCACACCATTCATCCCTCTCAAACTCCTGTTTCCACACACATCTCCAGTGTCTCAGCTCTTCAGTTCGTCCTCTCAACCCATCAGTAACTGTTTTCCACTTCAGCCATTTCCTTTTGTGTTTGCCCGTCTCTCGTCTCTCATACCCCTCCCGGTACTTGGCAATCCCTTTTGTTATTTGTCCTCATTTTTTTTTTTTTCTTCTTCCATCCTATCTCTACCTTTAACATGCTCATTCTTCATCAAAGGCAGAGCCATGCCATGGGGCTCCTTTGTCATTCTACCACCACCACGTGGCTTGTGGGGAGGGAGAGGGAAGATGGGTGGAAGGGCAGAGGGGAAGAAGGCAAGTCCTGAGCCAGAGAATGATGGGCCTAGAATAGCTGGCAGGTGGATGCCAGAGAGGAAGCTGGTGGTGGCAAAGGTGATGAAGGGACCACAGGAGGCCGGTGGGTAAGCTATGCTGCTTGCCCTCCACCTAGGAGCAGCTAGAGTTTTCAGGGCACCCTGTTGCTGTTCTGGGCTCCTTCCCATGCTGAAGGAAACAAAGGTGGGCTGAGGCAAAGATGGCAGACCACCTCACATCTCCCTCTCAGGCTGCTTTTAATGCCTCTTCCGAAAATGGCTGCCCTCCTCCACATGCTCTTTCTTCTCTGCCTCCCCCAACCCCGTTCTCCCCCACAGGCGTGACATGCTGGTGTGGGGAAATGGGGGAGTGCCCGCCTTTATGGTGCCATCTCTCTGTCAGAGTGAGGTGACTCCCAGTACTGTGAGTCAACCTAGCCACCTGCAGCGGGCCCTGTAGCGCAGGAGCTAAGGTCATTCTTCTTGCCCACCTGGGGCCCCAGAGGCTTCCCCTCAATGGTCACAGCCCACACTCCTGCCAGGACACCTTGTACACCTCACCACTGTGAAATAGTCAGGGGCAGAAAAGCAGGCCTCAGCTGTGGCTGCCAGAACATTGTTAGAAAGACTCCTGGTTCTCCCCGCTTTAACAAGGGTTGGCTATGCCTCAAAAAGGCTGAAGAACGGCATCTGGCCACTCCCTCCAGTCCCCTCCCTTCATATCCTCCACAGAGCCATTGATGGGAGCCGGTTAGTGTAAGAACCAGAGCCCTGTGTGGATGTCCTTGAGCCCCACTTAGAGGGGTTATCAGAAGAGTGTGAGCCTAGCAGAGTCGGGTCCTCAACTGTAGGGGCAGGTAAGGGAGGGGCTTGCAGCAAAGGTAGTTTGGTGTGGTGGTTAGTGTCCATCTGTCTCCTGGCACCTAGGCTTTATGAAGGCCTTTTCTCTCGTGTTTTTGCTCGCTAGCGTTGGTGCTTAGGCAGCACAGACGGGTATTCACACGCCTCAGTGTGTAGACACTGAGAAATGAGTAAAATGTTACCCTGGTGGGGGAAAGACAGCATCCCCACCCCCAACCCCTTGTAATGAGGGTGTAGAAACAGCAGTTTCCAAAGGCCGTGAGTCACTCTGTGATCTGAGTTATATGTGAAGCTTAACATAGTCGGGGGGGGGGAGCGAGATCTGGGGTCCTCGATGGCAGACAGGACTCCAAATTCCCATAGCCTGATTCAACGGGCTGAAGAATGGAGCCTGTTCCCCAGCTGTCCTCGGCCCGGGCACCATGCCTGAGGTGTGGCGTAGGAGGGACTAAGAAGCTCAGGTGACCTCACTCAGTGCACTGACCTTTGCCAGCTTCTGTGTGTGAGTCTGTCAGTGCACAGGGCCTTCTCGCTCAGAAGGGCCTCTCAGGGCTCCTCAGGCTGGCCCAAGAGCCTGGCCTTCAGCCTAGTCCCAAGAAGTCGGCCACACTCTTCAGCCAGAAGCTGAGGACGGAATCACAGAACCCTAGCATGTCAGAACCGGGAGGCATCGTCTAGCCCAGAAGTTTCATTTTACAGATGGGGAGACAGAGGCCCAGAGAAGAGGAATTGACCTATTGAAGGTCACACAGAGAGTGCTTTAAGGATTGCAGGATCATCAGGAGTGGGGCGGCTGTGCTGTAGAGAACAGGGCACCAAAGGTTGGCCCTGGGTTCTTTCAGAAACAAGGAGCCCAGCACTGGTCCAGTGGCTGTGATGGGAAAAGATTATTACAAGATTCTTGGAATCCCATCTGGGGCCAACGAGGATGAGATCAAGAAAGCCTATCGGAAGATGGCCTTGAAGTACCACCCGGACAAGAACAAAGAACCCAATGCTGAGGAGAAGTTTAAGGAGATTGCCGAGGCTTATGATGTGCTGAGTGACCCTAAGAAACGGAGCCTGTATGACCAGTATGGAGAGGAAGGTAAGAAGGTGGCTGGGCAGCTGGAATCTGGACCCCTGTGTTTGTCTGGAGCCCTGGGTGAGCCCAGTCCTCATAACAGGGTTGAAGGAGGCAGGTGTCCCTGGCCCCAACTCCATCTCCTCCCCACCTCTCTCTCTTCCCCCTCCCTTCTGGCCCTAGAGAGGCCTGGAGACTGAGCCAGAGGCCTACACCCCCCCTCCCCTCCTCCCAGCTTCTTTCCTACTCAGCCTTATTAGTCCTGCCTGAAGTCCCCGCTGCTTCATTGGCTGATGGAGCAAGCCTGTGCTTCTCTGAGGCATTTACATTCACCAGCATAAGAGTCAGGCCCGTGAATAGCACGGGAATTAACCACTAGAATTCTGAGTGGAAATGGCTGTTGTCACCATCCCCCAATCCCTGGCCACTTCAGGCCAGCACAACAGAGAAGGCTTGCCTCGCAGGGGAAATGGCAGGGGTCCAGGTGTGGAAGGGGACATGTTACTGGCATCTTACCCTTTCCCTGGGGCAGTTGGTGGCCACGAGCAGGGCAACAGGAAAGGCCCAAATAAAGCCTCTAAGAGGGTGGCTCCTCCCAACACATCCCACGGGCATGATGTAGCTGCTAATTCTGGGCCTGCCCCTTGGGGCCTGCCTGCCACCCGCCAGCCACAGGCACCTGTCAGGCTATATTAAGAGACATTGTCACAGCTGAGGACTCTCCTTCCTAGGAAGAACTGTCCTTCTTCCTAGCGACATCCCCAGTTCTTTCACACTGTCCTCCTCTTTGCCTTCCCCAGCCTACTCTCAGGATGACACTGGCTGGCGGGGGGGTGGGGGGGGGTGGGGGGGGATGTACTACACCTGAGGAAACGCAGCGGCTCAGGAGAGTGCTCCTTCTGTTCCCTCCTCTGCCCCCTCCTCCCTGTGCCCTGTCTTCCCAGCCCCATTTCTTATCTCCCCGCTGGCTGTGAGCTCAGTCCGTTCTCAGAGCTCAGGCGCCTGCTCAGATCCCCAGCGCTCTCCCTGCTGGGGAGAGTGGCTGGGAAGTGAAGGAGAGAGAAGCCTTGCCCCCGTGTGGCCCGGCTCAGAACTGCAGTCACTCCTGCACAGAGCCTAGCCTTTGCTTAGGAAAGGAGGTGGGAGAAGCTACCTAGAAACTTCCTCCCCCACCTCATCCATGACCAAGACCAGGTGAAGGCAGCACACACACACGCAGTTCTGGCATACATCAGCTGCACTACAGCCCAGTGAGGTCCTCTGGGGCTGGAGGAGAGAGAAGCAGCCTTGGAAAGTCAGTTATATTTCTGTCCACCCTGCCTTTTTTCCTCAACAGCCAGCCAGAACAACTGTGCAGAGTCTGTGTGCAGCTCTGGCTTGGGACAAGTTGTCCTCCACTTGAAGTGTGGTGGGTGGCTGGTAGAGCAGGAATCCCCACAGTGAGAGTTAGCTCGTTGTCATCAGCCCAGCCTCCTGCTCTCTCACCAAGCCCTGCCTAGCTCCTCATACTTGCTTTCATAGCTACCCCTGCAAAAGGAAGAAAGAACAGACCCCAAGTCGTAGGAGAGGGTTAGGAGGCAGCTCAGCTACCGCAAACCCCTGAATGCCTGCTACTTACTTGGCCTCTCCAATGAACCCCAAAACTTGTGTTCTCATGAAATAAGAGGATAATTTAGGTCCAGGCCAATTGAAATTTTAGACAAAAGGCCTCAAAGAGGGCTAAGAATATAGCCGAGAGCTAGAGCCCTAGGTCCCACCCAGAAGCACTAAACAAACAAGCAAATATTCCGCAGCGAGAGGGGCCCTACCCCTGAATCTACATATTCTGGACCAGTCTGTGTTAATCTCTCCACACCCTTCACACGCCTTCCATGAAAGTGCCATCCAGAAATCTGAGTCCCTTAGACAAGACCCAACTCTAGAGAGAGCAGCTGGGGTCATCTCTTGCATGCGCCAGCACTTTAGATGTGGGATGCAGGGCTGGGGAGCTGGTCCATTGTCGTCTATGTCTGGACCATATGTGAATGGCAGTCCCTGAAGCTGTACAACACTAGATCAGAGTATGAAAATAAAGTAACTGATTTTTTTTCTAGAAAAATAGCTCATTTCCACGCCAGTGAGCTTTCCTGTTTTGTTTTGTTTTTGTTGTTGTTTTGTGTTTGAGTCCTCTTGATTTCCAGTTTCAAAGTAGGCATGCTCCTAGATTGTGTCCACACTTCCTTCAGGACAGACAGACAGACAGACAGACAGACAGGTCACTTATTAGTCTCCTCTGGTCAAACCCTGTTTGTCTCTAGCCCTCCCTGTGTGTCTTGGAAGGAGAGTTTGGGAGTCAAGTATGGCCTGTTGTGTAATATGAGGCCAGGCACCCAAGCATTTATGAGACATGTTTGGAAGTGGACATGTGAGTAAGTGGAAATAATTACATAACAGAAGTCACCTCTTCTAAGGCCCCCTAGTCCTGGCTTTCCCACTTTTTGCTTAACTTAGCTTGATGGAATTTCAAGATACAGTTGTTTTGGTTTGCTTTAGTTGTTGTTGTTGTTGTTTTCCAAGACAGGGTTTCTGTGTGCAGCTCTGGCTGTCCTGTACTCGATTTTGTAGACCAGGCTGGCCTCAAACTTACAGCAATCCACCTGCCTCTCCTGAGTGCTGGGATTAAAGGTGTGTGCCCAGCTTGGTTTGCTTTTTGAGATAAGGTCTCACAGGCCAGACTGGCCTGGAACTCTCAATCTTCCTACCCAGTCTTTTGAGTATTGAATTAGCAGACGTGCACTACCATGCCCGAATACATATGCCTAACTATATATTCAATGAGTGGAAATTAATCTTGTCCAAAGCTTTTCGTATTCTGTTAGTCCAGCCCTGTCTGTGGGTGTTAAGACTGCTTCCTTCTCTTGCCCCTGAGCCAGTAGCCTGGCGGGCAGAGGGAAGAGACTGGGATGGGGCCAGGATGGGCCACACTGCCCCTAACTTCTCCTCCCCTTTAGGCCTCAAGACCGGCGGTGGTACGTCAGGTGGCTCCAGTGGCGCCTTTCACTACACCTTTCATGGGGACCCTCATGCCACCTTTGCTTCCTTCTTTGGTGGCTCCAACCCCTTCGATATCTTCTTTGCCAGCAGCCGCTCCACTCGGCCCTTCAGTGGCTTTGATCCAGATGACATGGATGTGGATGAAGATGAGGACCCATTTGGTGCCTTTGGCCGCTTTGGCTTCAATGGGCTGAGTAGGGGTCCACGGCGAGCCCCAGAACCGCTGTACCCCCGACGCAAGGTACAGGACCCCCCTGTGGTGCATGAGCTGCGGGTGTCCCTGGAGGAGATCTACCATGGCTCTACCAAACGCATGAAGATCACAAGGCGGCGCCTTAACCCTGATGGGCGAACTGTGCGCACTGAGGACAAAATCCTGCACATCGTCATCAAACGTGGCTGGAAGGAAGGTACCAAGATCACCTTCCCCAAAGAAGGGGATGCCACACCTGACAACATCCCAGCCGACATTGTCTTTGTGCTCAAAGACAAGCCTCATGCACACTTCCGCCGAGATGGCACCAATGTGCTCTACAGTGCACTGATCAGCCTCAAGGAGGTGGGGCATGTGCGTGTGTGTGTTCGCATGTGTGCATGTGTGTGCATGCATGGTGTGTCTGTCTGTCTGTCTGTCTGTCTGTCTGTCTGTCTGTCTGTCTCTGTTGGAGGGTGATAGGAAGCATTTCCCTCCTTTCCTTTCTGGCACATTCTTTTCCCATGTAAATCGTTTTCCTCCCTCTCCACTGTGCCTACTTTTTGCTCACTCTGCCTTATTCCCCCCAGGCGCTGTGTGGCTGCACCGTGAACATTCCCACCATTGATGGCCGAGTGATCCCTTTACCCTGCAATGATGTTATCAAGCCGGGCACCGTGAAGAGACTCCGCGGGGAGGGTCTTCCCTTCCCCAAGGTGCCCACTCAGAGGGGAGACCTCATTGTTGAGTTCAAAGTTCGATTCCCAGATAGATTAACACCACAGACACGGCAGATCCTTAAGCAGCATCTACCCTGCTCCTAGGCTCCGCCCTGGCCAGTCTGGAGCCTACCACAGCAATACCCCCACACTCACCCCAACTCATGTGGACCCAGCTGGATGTCCACCGGACACTGGCAAATGCAAAAATGCATTTCTAAAATGCAAACAAAAAAAGAAAAAAGAAAAAAGAAAAAAAAGAAAAAAGAAAAAAAGAAAGAAAAGAAAGGAAAAAACAAAAAAACAAAAAAGAAAAAAAGCCACTCATTTTCAGGAAAATGTTCCTGTCTCCAACCCCTTTCAGAGCTGGGCTGCTTTGGGGGAATGGGAGGGAGGTGGGGAGAGCTAGCCCAGGCCAGGGGTCAGTTTTCTGTCACTAGCTTTGAATCCAGTTCCCACTCCAGTGGCTGGAGAGTGACTTGAGTGTTACTTGAAGATATAGCTTCCTCGTCCATGCGTGTAAATAGCATGTCCTCCCTCGCCCTCAGCCTTGCCAACACCGTTCCTCCCCCTCCCCTGTGGCTTCCTCCTGTTTCTGGAGAAAGAGGATAGGAAGGACACCGCGTCCCGCCCCACCCCAGGTCTGTAGTGTCCACAGCCCTCGCACAGGTATTCATGCACGCGATGCACATGAAGCACTTGTCCAACATGATCTGTGTCTCTGGGAGACAAGAGAGGAGATGGGAAGGGAAGGCCCCTTGCCTGTGGACAAGGACATCCACTGAGCACCACACACTTGGCATCTGGCAGGGAGGTGAGCCGGCACTCAGAGGCCTCCGCAATAGCGGCTCTGTCCAAAACCCACAGAGTCAGGATCTGTGCCCCCAACCCCCAGTTGCTCTGAGGAGGGTTCAAGGGTGGAGAGAAGAAAAGAGGGGCTGAACCATCACAGCTGTGAGGTGGAGCAGGATTCGTCTCCCCACCACCATCAGGAAGGAAAAGGGCTTTGGGGTCAGGTGGCAGCTACTCTCCACCAAGAGCTTTCAGGGTCACAGGTTTCTCCCCACATCTCTGAACTCAGGGCCTAGCCACCCCAAACTTCCAGACCCCACTTTTGTGATATGTGAAACTACTTATTTCTTACCTTTCTTGGAGGCTGTGTCGGAAATTTCCAGCCCCTCTCTGCCTGTGTGACCCCCACCCCACTCCCACCATTGTATAAAAGTCAAATAGTGAAAGAGCTGGGAGAAAACTGCTTCAGCTGGTCCCGGGGTGGGGTCCTGAGGGTTTCTGACTTTGACAAGCCCCTGAATGTTTTTATAGTAGTTTTTTGTATTTTTTTGTAATGACAGTATTATGAGAAAAAAAAATAAAGTATTTTAAAAATATGTCCTCTGAGCGGGAGCAGCGACCCTGGAGTGTAGGCAGGAATCAGTGTCACTGTCAGCCTCCTTCCAGAGCCCTGGTCACCCCAGAAAAGCCAAGCAACATCAGCATAAGCTGACGCTGACCCCTTCTTCCTGCAAGCTCTGATTTTGTGGAATTCCAGAACATGTACCCCAACCAACAAAACTAGAAGCCAGAGGCCAACTGTCTACAAAGAAGCTAGCCTTGGTGCCAAGAATCAGAGCCTGGCGTCTGCAGAAGCTGTGTCAACAGATCTAACAGACTTGTCTAACCCTTCTCTTTGAATTAGGGACATTTTATTCCTTGGAGGAGATGGAGGACTTTCTGACTGATGAGAATAGGTACACTCCCAAAGACAAAGTTTGGCTACTAAGTGGGCTGAAACATTGGCTCAGCAGTTAAGAGCACGCCCTGTTCTTACAGAGGAGCCAAGTTCAGTTCCCAGGATACACATCAGGCAGCTCACAACTGCTCAGGGGAATCCAAAAAGTACAGCCTCTGGAACCTGCACACACACACACACACACACACACACACACACACACACACTTAAAAATAATAAAAATAAAAGTAATTTTAAAAAAAAGTTTGATCACAAAGAAGGCAGATGGAGCGTCTCTGTGGGCCTGGCTGGGGCCAGGCTCCCTGACTAAACAGCTGCTGCTCCTTGAATCGTACGGTTTTCTGGGGCTGTCGATCCTGGTGTCTCAGCTGCCTGTACCTGCTCGACACCACTGACTCTCAGGGGCTGGCTAATACTGCACCAAGGCCTTTTTCCTTTGGGCCTGGGTAAGAAGGAACCCTGTGTTTGCAGCAATGACCACCTTCAAGTATGCCAGGTCACACTGCTGGAGAGAGGCCTAAGACAGTCTTGAGACCACTGTCCCCAGTATCACAAGATGGCTGTCCTCTGCTGGGCCTGTGTCCACACAGTGTACACTGGGCTTCTTGGGACCTTTCTGACTCACTCTTCATGCTGGGAAGGGGGCAGTTGACAAAGCTCCTGCCCTCTGATGTAAGGCACTTCCTGTAGGAGGCTCTTCTTCCTACTCCTGAACCAGGGAACCAGCTCACAAAGACATCTGCACTGGGCAGGGTGACCCCACCCTGCATAATCCTGCCCCACCATCTCCTGCATGGGGAATTCTAAAGTGGCCCCGTCCACTTGGGGTTAAAAATTATCTTGTGTTTTCTCTGAGGCCCAAAACTTAGGACCTGGATGTTGTGGATCAGGTTTCTCCTGCCCCTTTGGACACGCAGGACTTAGGAAGCTGTTCTGTCTTTATGTTTTCACTGAACACACTCCTCTGAGGCCATGGGAGCCTCAGATCCTGGAAAAGCAGTTTCTAAGTGTGAGCGTGTGTGATGTTTTTGTAACAAAACAACTATGGTGGTCATTTATTGGTTTTGTTTAACAGTACTGTCTTTAGACTTGGCTACCCTGGGTCTTAAACTGCCTCAGCCACCGGAGTCACGTGACCACTTAGCTTCTGACGCTGCTCAGCTCACTGTCAGGATGGTCAGGACCTCACTTCTCCTTGGCCTCTTTTGGACTGTGAGTGAATTTCCAAATCTCTAATATTCTTCTGAAGAGAAAACTGAAAGGCTGCCCCCCTCTGTGACGAGCCCCTCCAGCCTCTCTCCATGTCACCTTCTGCTTCCGAGGGCTACCCCTCCACGGCTGCAGTTATACGGTGCCCTCTTGTCACTTGGACCTGTCCAGCTTGTCCCTGCTCCCACACAGTCTATCCATGTCAAGAGAAAAAAAAAATGCATGTTCTCTTTCTTGAATTGAGGGTCCCCTTTGAGCCACGGCCCATAGATGTCTCAGATCTCTGGACTTCCCTGCTCAAGGATGAGGGACAGGCACTGGGGACCAAGCCCAGGGCCCTAAACCCTCCAGGCAAGTGCCGTCCCACTTACCTATACCCTTAGCCTGGGGACTGGGTTTTGCTTTTTACTTTTTTTGAGACAAGGCTATCTAGGACCTCACTATGTAGAGCAGGCTAACTTCACACTCACAGACATCCTCCTGTCTCTGCTTCCTGAGTGCTGGGGTTAAATGTGTGTGCTGCCACACCTGGAAGTGGGACTGAATTGGTAATGAGCATATCCACCAATCATCTAAGGGTTTCTTTCAAGAAGCTGAACTATGTCCACTTAGCTATCCCTAAAACACAGGCGGCTAAAAAGGGAAGCTGGCAAAGGCCGCACAGCTGGGCTCTCCCACCTGAACAATTCTATGAGTTTAAACACCTTACAAAGTAAGCTCTAGAGCTGGGCACCGTGGCATACGCCTGTAATCCCAGTGCTCTGGGAGGCAGAGGCAGGCGGATCCCTGTGAGTTCGAAGCTACCCTGGTCTACAACTCAAGCTCAGGACAGCCAAGGCTACACTCTCTCTTACATTCCCATCATATCATTTTGGCTTTTAGTGCATGTTTAATGCCTGAGTCGAAAAAGGAAAGGTTCCAAGAGATGCTCAGGCCATGTTATGATTTCAGTAAGAGTACTCAAGTACCCAAGCAGCTATAAAACCTTTCAGGGGTGGGGCTGCAGATTTGGCTCAGCAGTAAGAGCATTGGTTGATCTTCCCAAGGACACAGTTCAAGTTCTAGCATCCACAAGGTGGCTCACAATTGTCTGTAGCTTCAGTTATAGGTTACCAATCTTATGCCCTCTTTTGGTTTCTTTAGGCACTGCATAAATGTGGTGCACACTCATCCATTCGAGCAAAATACTCATGCATATAAGAAAGTAAAGAATGCTGGGTGGTGGCGGTGCATGCTTTTAATCACAGCGCTCAAGAGGCAGAGGCAGAGGCAGGTGGATTTCTGAGTTTGAGACCAGCCTGGTCTACAGAGTTCCAAGACAGCCAGGGCTACAAAGAGAAACCCTGTCTTGAAAAACCAAAGGGGAGGATTGGAGGGGGAAAAAAAGTAAAACACATAAAGAGTGAGAAGTTTTTAAACCAACTAATAAAAGTTGGAGTTGAAAGATACAACTGAAGCCAGGTGCAGTGGCACATACCTGTAATCCCAGCACTCGGGAGGCAGAGGCAGAGACAGGTGGATCTCTATGAGTTTGAGGGCAGTCTGGTCTACAAAATGAGTCCAGGATAGCCAAGGCTACAGAGAAACTCTGTCTCAAACAAACAACGGGGGGGGGGGGGGGGGGGGAAGCAAAATCCGAAAAAGAAAGAAAACTGAAATGAAAATTTGATAGTAATATGAACAGATTAGGAAAATAGACAAAAATCAGTAAAATTTAAGATAGGTCAAAGAAATTATGCAACTCAAGGAACAGAGAAAAAAGAATAAAGGTGAAGAAAGCCGTTCAGACCTGTGAGACACCGCCAAGCAAAGCATAGACAACGGGAATTTCAGAGACAGGAGAGAAAGGGGGAAACGTGCAAACCCCTGGCTTTGATGCCCTTGCACTAAGAAATGAAGGGGGAGGAAACGGAGGAGGAAATGAATGAAAATCCTCAAATTTGATGAGACCTTATTAACTTGTACACCCAAAAAGTTCAGAAGTGGAAATCACTGGCATGTACTTGCCTGGCATGTGAGAGTCTCACACACACACACACACACACACACACACACACACACACACACACACGCACACACACACACACATTCCAGGTGGGTGTGGGAGACAATAAAATAATCCACAGCTGCACAGATCACATCAGTAAGGTTAGGAGCTGACTGTAAATCAGAGGCCATGCAGATCAGAAAGCACTAGTGATATAACCAAAGCATTGGAGGGGAAAGTCTATACCCAGAAAGGGAAAGTCTATCAACATGAAGGAGACACAATGGTGCTTTCCTGCAGTCCCTACAATGAAGAGACGAAGGCAGAAAGACCATGAATAAGAGTCCCGCTTGGACTAGATAGCAAGTTTGAGGGGAAGCCTGGTACATGGTATAGCTAAAACCAGAAACTAACAGAAACAGCTGGGCTATGGTAGCGCACACCTTTGATCCCAGCACTTAGGAGGCGGCTATCTGAATGTAGACCAGCCTGGTCTACTTAGTGATTTTATGACAGCCAGGGTACACAGTGAGACAAAACTCTAAAGGACAAATCAAGACATGCCTAGATAGCCAGACTAGGTGGTGCACTCTTGTAATCACAGCACTTAGGGAGGCTGGCAAATCTATATAAGTTCAAGGCCAACCTGGTCTACAAAGCGAGTCCAGGACAGCTAAGGCTACACAGAGAGACCCTGTCCTGAAAAACAAAACAAGACATCCCTAGAAAGAAACTGAGAAAATTCGCCACCAGCAAATCCACACTAAAATCCCTAAAGGTAGTTGAAGGGAACTGAGTAGTAACCCAAATCTACATGAAGAAATAAAGAAAACTAGTAAAAGTAATTACAAAAACAAAAACAAAAGTATGTACAAATATTTTTATTTGTATTAGTTTTTCTCTTACGACTCCAGTCTGAGGAGAGCCCACACTGTCTTCCGCTCTTTTGGTCACTGCACACACTGCTACAGGGTTGGAAAGCACACTGTGTAACAGCAGAGACCCTGCTGGCAGAGCTCAAGTGGGATCAACACTTAGCTGAGGAACAAGAAGGGCCCGTCAGATCTCCGGGAGAGCACTGAAGGAAAGGGAGGGCAAACCTGAAGGCTCAGTGGGTGAAGGCGCTGGCTGCCAAGACTGACACCCTGCATTCAATACCTGGGCTCCTCACAGTATAGAGAGGATCAGTTCCTGCAAATTGTCCTCCTACCTCCCATGGCATTTGTGCTCACACACATACTGAAGAAAACAAATAGATGTAATTAAATATCACTAATTTTAAAAGTAGGTGAGTAAAGAGGTTAGTGACAATACATGGGCAAGGGCAATGTAGGCTGTGACAGAGAAACAGAGGCACCTGTTCTTACAGTGAATGAAAGATGATGAGGGAATATATGGGGGCAACATTACAAGTGACAATGAAGGTGGAGGTAGAGCACGGCATGGGAACCCGGGTCTCTGGAGGATTCCCAGGCCTCCGTAGTTAGTACCTCTATGTGGTTTCTACTGTGTGTATCTGACAGCTTTATAAATAGGCTACTGTTCAAAAGGAGCACCCAAAGAAACTTGTCAATTGGTTTTGAGAGGGTCAGGTAGAAGGGTGGAAGCCAAAGAAGTCAGGAAGACACAGGCAGAGGAACTGTGAAGCCTCGGGATACTGCAGACTTAAAAATGTGGGAGCTGGGGACACTGCAGGGGCAGAGGGACTGTGGGAGCCTGGGGACACTGCAGGGGCAGAGGGACTGTGAGAGCCGGGGACACTGCAGGAGCAGAGGGACTGTGGGAGCCTGGGGACACTGCAGGAGCAGAGGGACTGTGGGAGCCGGGGACACTGCAGGAGCAGAGGGACTGTGGGAGCCGGGGACACTGCAGGGGCAGAGGGACTGTGGGAGCCGGGGACACTGCAGGAGCAGAGGGACTGTGGGAGCCGGGGACACTGCAGGAGCAGAGGGACTGTGGGAGCCGGGGACACTGCAGGAGCAGAGGGACTGTGGGAGCCGGGGACACTGCAGGAGCAGAGGGACTGTGGGAGCCTGGGGACATTGCAGGGGCAGAGGGACTGTGGGAGCCTGGGGACACTGCAGGAGCAGAGCGACTGTGGGAGCCGAGGACACTGCAGAAGCAGCATCTTTCCTAACCTCCCAAACAGCAGGTTAGCTTCTACCCTTGCTCCAACAGATCTTCCCAGCAGGAAACTTGCCATAAGCTGCCTTCAGCAAGAATCTTTCCCAGATGGCTGCAAAACACCAGCTGTGCCTGCTGCAGACAGGGACAGAATGGGGACAGGAAGGCATCATAAGCCTGAGGGGTCAGCCACATTCTCCTGCCACTAAGTCATGATACTTCTTTTATTCTTCATGCCAGAGATTTCTTTCATAAATTCTGAGTCACACATCTCAGTCCTACCTGCACTAAGGTTCTGGACCTGCAGGGGTGATGCTACCAAGGGTGATGGATACCCACCCCCATCCCCACCCCACCTCCAGAGTCTTGAGTCTCATGAGTTGCTTTCTGGTGAGCTCTCTCTAAGGCTTGGTCACATGAGATGGAGATGCAGCAAGCAAAAGCTGTTCAGAAGCTGACTAAAACTGTCTTTTGTGTGAGGCACTAGGGGAACTAGAGTGGCCAATGACATTATGTATTGCAAAGTACTTTCTTGTCCATTATCCCATACACTGTGAGGGACACAGGCCGAGAGTAGCTCAAGGAAGAATATGACCTTCTGGGAAGTTAAGTCATTTGTCCAAAATCAAGACTCAGAAAACTGGTCTTGGGGTGTTTGTTCTACTGCACGTCACAATGCCACCTGGTGGGCATTCACCAGCTCTACAGTTTTTCCACTTTCACGGTATTCTAGTAGCTGCATTGTTCTTTTAGTTTCCTCACTGAGAAGTGTCTTGCTGACGAAATGAGCTCTAGCAGTAAACATTCTCAAGGACTGTGGGCCTTGAGAGGAGGGGGTTAGGTTAACCCTTGAGAGCTCTGAGCTGAGCAGGTAGACCCTCAAGAGATAAATACCTATTTGCTGTGTGTTTTCCCCCTTTGCATTGACGCTGAAGGACAAAAAAATCAAAGAGAAGGATCATGACAGCAAGGGTCTCACCAAGGTATACCACAGTACACAGTATCCCACACAGTTGTGCAGGGATGGAACCACCATGTCAATCAAAGTGGCCAAGACCAAGATCACCAAGAAGCTCTTCAGTATGCAACATCCAACGTTTGCGGTATGTAAACAGTTACAGATTCAGGAGTTCAAAAGGCCCTTCAACATGACTGACCAAAAGAGATGGTTTTGTTGACAGAGACGATGCACATGTGTTCTGGCCTCACTGGAGAACTATGGCCCTAGTGACCTTACCATTTTACTCAGCATGTTTGTTGAAAACTTAAATGGCACACACAGATCCCAAAAATGACATCAGAAATGCTTTAGCTTGCTTTGATAAAGTGACTGGTAGGAGCTGAAGAGATGGATTCACAGTTAAGAGTAATGGCTGCTATTCCAGAGGACCCAGGATCAGTTCCTGCACTCACAACTGTAACTGCAGTTCCAGGGGATTCAATGCCATGTCTGACCTCCTTGAGTATGAGGCATAGACACACATGCAGGCAAAACATGCTACACATAAAATAAAATGTACACAAGAGGATGAGGAAGAAAAGGAAGAAGCAGCAGCAACAGTCGGTCCCATTTTGGATTGCCTGAACTGAAGAAAAACGTGTGCAATCAGCTTTCAGATGGCACATTGGGTACATAGAAGCAGATAGTGTCAAATGGGGAACTGCAACCACACTGAGTTCACACGTATCCTTACATGTGATCCAAGAACAGAGGTGACTAAAAAGACCTTCCCACTCCAGCCAAGTATTCCTTGTTGCCACCCTGGGCATTCCTGAGATCCTTTTCCTTTTAGCAACCCTTTGCACGCCCTTAGATTTACAGCTTTTTACTTTGTATTTATTGTCTGCCAGTTGAGCGTGCATGTACAAGTTTACATGTACAAGTTTCACAATCAGACTGAAATGAGACTTGCTGTCATTTTCAGAATAGAAAATAGGGTGACTTCAGTCATCAGTGGTCTCATTACTCCCAAATAACCACAAGTCACACAAAACCAATATAGTTTTTCAGAGAAAATTATTCATCTTTTTTTCTGAACAATAATTAAACTTTATGGTTAAAAAAATAACAAACAAAAAGAAAGGAAAGGAAGGCTTAAGACAATTCTCAGTCTCTTAGGCAAACTAGACATTCACTATATATAAATCATAGGGTTTTCTACATTTAATTAATGAATTTGTGTTTCTCAGCAATCCAAAGTTTGAAGATAACCGGGCAGTGGTGGTGCATACCTTCAATCTCAGCATTCAGGAGGCAGAGGCAGGTAGATCTGAGTTCAAGGCCAGCCTGGTCTACAGAGCAAGATCCAGGACAGCCAGGGCTACACAGAGAGACCCTGTTTTCGGGGGTGGGGTGGAGTCTGGAGATGTTAAACTTGCAAATATTTATTCTTCTTTGAGCCTATATAGTCCTGGCTGCTCAAGAGGCTGAGGGAGGAGGACCTACTTTAGCTCCATAGTGTGAAGACACCACACACACACACACACACACACACACACACACACACACACTTTAACTTCAGCCAATCTCTATGGATTCTAGGTCACCTTGATTTGCACAGCAAGTTCTAAGCCACCCAGGAGACTACATAGTGAGTTCCTGTCTTTAAAAAAATCTAAAAGCTAAAAAGCTAGGAATGTTTCATATAATCCCAGCCCTTGAGCCAGGTGGTGGTGGCACACGCCTTTAATCCCAGCACTTGGGAGACAGAGGCAGGAGGATTGATGTGAGTTCGAGACCAGCCTGGTCTAGAAAGTGAGTCCAGGACAGTCAAGGCTACACAGAGAAACTTTGTCTTAAAAATATAATAATAATAATAATAATGATAATAACAATAACAATAATAATAATAATAATGATGATGATGATGATGATGATAATACCACCAGCATTCAAGAGACCGAGGCAGGAGAATTGCCATGAGTTTGAGGCCAACTTGGAATGTATAGTGGGTTCCAAAATAGCCACCACAACAAAGGGATACCCTGTCAATATAAATTGAATAAGGGGGAGAGGTGTTGAAGGGATGAACGGGAAGATGGCAAAATTCTCCTATAGTTGTCCCACACATACGTACTTTTGGTGAGAGTGTGAACTGGTGCCACAGAAACCATTGTGGAGATTTCTCAAAAAACAAGCAAAAACTCCTAAAGCTCAAAGTAGAACTACCATATAACTTATAACTCAGCAATACCACTCCTGGGCACATACACAAATGGCTCTATAGCCTACCTCAAAGATACTTGCACATTCATATTTTTGTTTTGTGGTTTTTGTTTTGTTTTCGGGTGTGTGTGTGCTTTGTTTTTTTTGTTGTTTTTGTTTTTTTTTTCTGCTCTATTCACAATAGCTAGGACAGGAAAGCAGCCTATATATTCACCGGCAGAAAAATGGATAACGAAAAAGTGATACATAGTGTACTGGCTAGTTTTGTTTGTCAACTTGACATAAGCTAGAGTCATCAGAGAGAAAAGAGCCTCACTTGAGAAAAACGCCTCCAAAAGATCCAGGTGTAAGACATTTTCTCAGTTAGTGATCAATGGGGTAATCACTAACTGATCACCATGGTGGGTGGTGCCATGCCTGGGCTGGTGGTCTGGGGTTCCGTAAGAAAGCAGGTTGAGCAAGCCATGAGAAGCATGTCAGTAAGCAGCACCCTCCATGGCTTCTACAGCAGCTCCTGGCCCCAGGTTCCTGCCCTGCTTGAGTTCCTGACCTGACTTCCTTCAGTGACGGACTATGATCTGCAAGTATAAGCCAAATAAACCCTTTCCTCCCCCAATTTGCTTTTTGGTCATAGCATTCCCTCACAGTAATAGAAACCCTGACTGAGACACATATACACAATAGAATTTTATTCATTCATAAAGAAGAATAACAGCTGTGCACTTGTATATACAAATATACATGCACAACAAATAGAATTTTTAAAATTCTAGAAAATGGATAGAAATGGAAAATATATGATGCAGGGTAACCTGAGCTGTGATGGCTAGCTTTATGTCAACCTGGCACAAGCTAGTCATCTGGGGAGGGGGAACCTCAGTTAAGAAAATGCCCCCAGGCCAGGTGTGGTGGCGCATGCCTTTAATCCCAGCACTTAGGAGGCAGAAGCAGGCAGATCTCTGTGAGTTCAAAGCCAGCCTGGTCAAGTGAGTCCAGGACAGCCAAGGCTACGTAGAGAAATCCTGTCTCAGGGAGAAAAAGAGAGAGAGGGAGGGAGAGAGGAAGGAGAGAGAGGAAGGAGAGAGAGAGAGAGAGAGAGAGAGAGAGAGAGAGAGAGAGAGAGAGAGAGAGAGAGAAGAGAAGAGAAGAGAAGAGAAGAGAAGAGAAGAGAAGAGAAGAGAAGAGAAGAGAAGAGAAGAGAAAATGCCCCCACCAGACTGGCCTGTGGACAAGACCATAGTGTATCTTCCTGATTAATGACTGATAGTAGAGGGCCCAGGCCATTGTGGGTGGTGCTGCCCTGGGATGGTACTCCTAAGCCCTGGAAGAAATCAGGTTTAGTAAGCCATAAGGAGCAAGCCAATAAAGCAGCACTTCTCCATGGCTTCTGCGTCAGTTCCTGGCTCCAGGTTCTGCCTTGAGTTTCTCCCCTGACTTCCCTCACTGGTGAGCTATGATGTGGAGTATAAGAAACCCTTTCCTCCTCCAGTTTCTTTCCACTACAGTATTTCATCACAGCAATACAAATCCTAAGACGTGGGCTCAGAATGACAAATGTCACTTTCTCTCTTGGATGCAGAGCCTACCTTCTAACTTTTCTGTATGTGTATGTGAGGGTGAGTGTAGGAGGAAATCAGGAAAGCAGAAAAGAGCCTGTGAGAGAGGAAAAAGGCAGAGCATGTGATGTGGAAGTGAGGGGCACATGGGGCAGAAGTGTAGGGTGGAAGGAGACAGCAACGATGAAGGGATTGGGATGAGAAACACCCAAAAGTAGTACTATGAAAGTACCATAAAAAACCAACAGTGCTAGGAATGAAAGTAAAACACATGAAACATAAACACACAACATTCTATACCAGATATTTGTCTTAGTACATATATTCATTTAGCCCTAAAAGCTGAGGTGATAGGCTGGATGTAGTAGGAACACCTTTAATCACAGCGCTTGGGAGGCAGAGGCAGCCAGATTTCTATGAGTTCAAGGTCAGCATGGTTTACAGAGTGCATTCCAGGACAGTCAGGACTACGAAGAAGAAAGGTTTGTCAGATCCAAAGATGGTGGCAGCTTGGAAGATGGTAAACACCACAAAGTGAAAACTAGAGTTCGGATAGCATAAATTCATGCCCTGATGGGCATGGTGGCACACCCCTTGAATCCCAGCACTTGGGCTGCTGTGAGTTCCGAGGCCAGCCTGGTCTACAAAGTGAGTCCAAGACAGTCAAGGCTACACAGAGAAACCCTGTCTAGAAAAACTGGGGGTGGGAAGCATGCCCTAAGGCATGCAAAGTTCTGATTTTGGCAATAAAGACAAAAGAGGAACACTGGGGCTGGATGTGGTGGCGCACACCTTTAACGCCAGCATTTGGGAGGCAGAGGCAGGCAGATCGCTGTGAGTTCGAGGTCAGCCTGGTCTACAAAGCGAGTCCAGGACAATCAAGGCTACACAGAGAGAACTTGTCTCGAAAAGAGGAGGGGGGGGGGAGCGGGGAGCACTGAGATTCCAGTTTATGAAAGGAGCTGATAGAGGCAGCATCTTGGTCCTAAGCTCTAGGAATGGCTATCAGATCTATGTGGGGTTGGGAGTTCTGTGTTCTATGATGTAGTGATGACCTCAAGAAACTGCCACTAGGCTGAAGACGGTGGAAGGCTGCTAGACCTGCTTAGTTAGGCTACGGGGTTATGGTGCTTCTCCACAGCCTGCTGACTCATGCTCTAGCCTGCAGACACTGTGGCAGCAGCATCTGCCTCCAAAGTCCAGGGAATCTGGTGATATTATTCCTGTTCACAGTTTGGCAGATCCGAAGATGGCGGCAGCTTGGGAGACGGCTCCAGCCCTGGTGTTCTGGAGACAAAATGATGCAAGGCAAGGTAGGTGACTACTGGCCTTGGACATGGAATGGGATAAGGAACTACTAAAGTGGTACATGAGGTCAAATGGAGGGTCACTGTCATGGGTGTGGGCCCATAGATTAGTGACTGGGTGAGTGATGAGCGGCCCTAGAGTGCATGAGGAAATGCTGACCTCTAGATGAGAACTGGGTTCTGATATTAACAGTGGATTTAGAGCTGGGTAAGTAGCCACTGACCAGAGCTGTGGGGCAGGTGAGGTGCATGTAGAACAGAGACTAATGAAAGTATGACATATCACATGTCTCTAAGAAGCTATCATACCTAACATTACCATGCTCTATAACCTAGGGCCTACAACTTCTGTACCACTTGGTGGCCTTCCTTGATTGCTTGTGGAAGCAAAAATCAGAGGAAGAAGAGGATGGGGAAGAGGAGGAAGAAGAATCTCTGGATTCACAAAGCCTGTATTCTCCTTGCAAAGACACTCTCATTGAAAATCGCTTCACTGCAGCCCCACCCCAGCCATCCTGTAGTTCTGAGGGGCTCCCCAAGGCCACAGAGACACGGGCACAAGCACGCACACAACCCTCAAGCCCTTCCAGAGCCTACCCTATCTCCCAGATCCTGACCAACCTACCTGTGAGGAACACGACAGCTTTATGGAGCTTCCTGCAGCAAAGAAAAAGCCAGCTCTTCTGGGGTCATCCCGCTCTACACAGTGAGTCCTTGGAGACTATTTTCTTGAGCTCAGATGGCCCCTCTCCACTAAAATTGTCTGTGTGTCCTTCTGTCTCATTCAACAAGGTTGACTTCCTGTCTGTGTACAACTTGTTACTTCCCTATTACCACTCCTTAGCTTACTGCCCTACCCCTGAAGCCCATACTATGGGAGATCTGGAAGGAATGACACTTGGTTCTCAACTAGCTCAACCTCCACCTTCCCTCCCTATCCCACCAGTATCCTCCCACCTTAAGCCTTTGCCTGTGGGGTCCAAGGAAATTGAATCTGACACTGAGGCACACACACAGCGGTTTACACAGAACAACGAGGTTCCTTGTGCCTCCGAGAATCAAGCTCTGTACTCACAGCCTGAACTCCAAAAATTCAGACCCTCCACATTCTTATACTCATCTGAGGCCTGGAGGGAGATGCCAGGGGACCCTAGCCTCCATCATCACAATCCAGAATCACCCTCTGCCTCCCTGTTATATCCTTTTTATCCTCAGGAAGCCCTAAGTAGGTTTGAGGTGCTGTGGGCAACCATGGAACAAAATGAACACCCAGAAGCCTGTGAACGTTCAGTGCCAACTGCAAGCCCACACCCAACCTCCCTGAAAAAATGCCAGAGAGTCAAGCCTATAGGAGACCTGTCTGGACTGAAGGCTCTCTGGGAAACCCCAGTACAAAAAGAGAACCCTCAGATCTATGAACTTCCAATCTTAGCCCCTTGTCAGTTCACAGCACCCATGACTGAACCTCCAGGTACTCCCTATGAAACTCAGTGGGGAATCACAGCACAGAAAGACAGTGTTCATGATTTTGACCCCCTAATGTCAGCTTCCTGTCAATCACCAGGTTCTCTGTCAGAAGTGAAAAATGTTAACCCCAAAGGAAGACTTCTTGCACTGAGGGACTTCTGGGGAAACACAGGATACCGAGAGAACTCATCTGTATCTATGTCTCCAGTGTCAGCCCCCAGCCTGCCTTTAGACACCCTGTCAGAACACCAGGAAGAGAGTCCCCTAGAGGACTTGTTTGGATATGAGCCTCGATGGCAATGCAGAGAAAATTCAGGCAATCTCTGGGCCTTTGGAACTCCAACCTTGGACTTCAACATGCGGTTCTATGAAACGAGCCCTCAGTGTGTCCCTCAACTGAAGGGTAGACCTAGTACAGAAAACCTCTGTGTCTGTACAGACCTAGTTTCATCTCCTAGCCTTCCCTTTGCCTCCCTACCAGACTCTGCAGTCTTGTTAGAGTCTAAAGCTTTACTGGAGACAAAGGAGCAGAGAAAACACCCCTGGGTGTCTGACTCCCCACATCCTGTCCATGTATCACCTCTAGTCCCCTTTACGGAACCACAAAGAATCAATACTGTGGATGATTTCCCTAGATCAGAAGCTATATGGAAGGATACTAGGAATACAAGAAAGTGTTTGTCTTCTGAGCATCCATTTATGACCCTCAACCCATGCCCAGATCACCTACAGCAATCCCTCAGAGGCAGCCCCTTAGAGAAGCCATTTCAATCGAAAGCTTGGTGTGGGGACATTCAAATAAAGAGTAACTTCCTGGTCTCTGCGCTCCCAGCTCAGAGCTGCTTCCAGCACCTGCTTGGAGCTGGCCCCTCAGCAGTCTCATCTGACTGTGAGATCGCTGGAGCACACATGCAGCACAACGGACACTGTTCTGTTTCTGTGTCCCCAGGTCAGGAATCCAATCCACCTCCAAACTTGGTTTTGAAGTCACACGTAAGTGAGCCTCCTGGAGACCAGTGCAACTGTAAGCCTATGGAGTCGGTAGTAGAGCAGAGGAAGGATTACTGGGCCACTGAACTACCAGGCCCCAGCTTTCTCTCTACTCCATCACAAGAGCGACACTCCAACACTGAGTTTTTATGTAGAAATGTACAAGAAAGAGAGGCCTCCCAGGGTCCCAATCCTTCAGCAGTAAATCCTCTGCAAGCAACATCCTGGCCTTCCACTCTAGCGAAAGCCCTGAAGCCTGAGCCTATGCTGCCTGGCCCACAGAAGGCAGAGATGCTCTCAGAGACAAGGGTAGAGGCCCCATGCCCGCAGCATGCGGCCGACTCAGAGGCATGTGACCACCCTGTGAGCCACGCCTGGCGATGGAGTAGAGAACTGAAGCTCAGGCTGAACAAACTACAGCAGAGCCCCCCATTTAAACCCCCAGGTTCACATCACTCATCTTGTAGCTCCCGAGTCCTTAAACCACCAACTCCAGAATCTTGTCTCCAACAGTCTCATCCTCTCAGTCTGCACCCTTGCCATCCCCCAAAAGTTCACAGGACAGAACCTTTGCCTGTCCAGGCCTCTCATTGCTCCCCCTCCTCTTCCCAACCTCAGCTACAAGTTTCTGGTGGACCAGAACAAGAGTCTCAGAAAAACAAGAGGATGAAATGGAAGGTAGTGGTCCAAACCCCATCCCCAGCGCATGTTCAGATGAAGGCTAATGAAAACTGTTCAGGAATGGAAGAGTCCTCAAATACAGGGGTTCTGGTCTTCAGCAAGAGACAAGACAAGACTTTAGTACCATTTTCAGCCCAAAAGAGAGTGAGTCCCAGAAAATCCAAAGCAGAGAAATGTGGGAGAGGAACAGCAAAATTAGCATCATCCACTGTCACAGGGAAAGACCACCCTGGCCCGGCCTGCAGATCAGAAGGCCCTATACACCCATTTCCTAAGAAGTCTCAGTATAAAGCTCAGAGTTCTACACACACTGCAGTTGCTCAGCAGCTTCTCCCAAATGTTGCTGGTCCCCAGGATCAGCAGCAAAAGACAAAGGCTAGTGTCACTCAGAATCCTCCCCAGTCTAAGCATTGTCTTTGGACCCCCAAGAAGCAGCTCCTATCCTCCACATCCAAGGCTCCCCCTACCAGAGGTATCCAAAGATGGTTTGCTAAATTTCTAGGTGTCGCAGACTTCTTTGGACGAAATCTAGTCAAAAAAGTATAGTAGTACTGGCACCCAGTATCCCATAACCTGAACCAAACCAGGTGTGGGCAGGGAAATAGAGACAAAGAGAAAATCCTAAGTAAAATAAAGTAGTTCAACTAGACAAACCCCATTTACGTCTTCTTAAAATCTAGGCTACTGACGATGCCAGGTCCCTGTTCTGCTAGAGCCACAGCCCTTATTACTTCCAGAGCAGCAGTTCTCAACCCCTTGGTTACAACCCCTTGGGTGTGTGTGTGTATGGGGAGGGGGGTTGAATGATCCTTTCACGGGGATTGTGTAAGACCGCCAGAAAACATATTTACATTAGGATTCATTAACAGTAGTGTAATTAGTTATGAAGTAGCAACAAAAATAAGTGGGGTCACCACATGAGGAACTACCAAAGGTTCTCAGCATTAAGGTTGAGAACCACTGTTCTAGAGGAAAGACGAAGCATTTGTCATTTTAGCTTTTTCAGACACACGTCACTACTCTCTAGGGTAAAGCTGCAGGGCCAAAGAATAGTCTGATCCTCCTTTTGAGAGTCAAACACTTCACACCAAGTGAAAGAAAAATGCATCCTTCACATACGTACCAATGATATAAGCACCTGTTTATATACGGCACCTAGCCCTTTTCTTCATCCACTTGACTCATAAACTGTTGAGACAGTTGCTATAACCCAGACTGGTTCCAACTCATTATTCTTCCCCAACTTCTCAGTTTGGGGACTCCAGGTGTGCTAAACATGTTAGCTTATTTCTCCTCAACCTTACATCTCAGCCCTGCTCTTCTCTCACTGCATCAGCTAATTTGCCCTCAATTTTGGCTGGGCATGAGGCGTGGTGTCGCGTTTTTAATCCCAGCACCCAGGAGACAGAGACAAGCAGATCTCTGTGAGTTCAAAGCCAGCCTAGTCTACAAAGTGAGTCCAGGACAGCCAAGGCTACACAGAGAAACCCTGTCTCAAAAAACCCAAATAATGATGATGATAATACAAAAATAAGAGAAAAAAGGCATTAACCTCTTATAACTGCAAACATTTCCTTCCAGTGTTACTTATATTGACATAAAAGTTTTACATCTTTATGCAGCTTTAAGTCTATCAACATTCTTTATAGATTTTCTACCCCCACTTTTTCTTTTTTCTTTTTGGCTGGCCACAAACTTGCTATGCTAGGATTACAAGCATCTACTACCACTCTGACACCTTTACTAAAGTAATTTCTAGAACATTTATAACTGTATATTTAGGTGGTAAGCGAACATTTTAGTATTGGCATCTAGGGAGAGTGAAACTCTCCCAAAATAATGTCCAATTTCACCAATACCACTCAAGAGAACATAATACAAAACAAGGCACTTCAAGCATATCTAAATCTAACCATAAGACTTCACTTTATCCTTATTTTATCAAAACTTTATTTCCCTGTAACCATTCCTACAACTTACACATTTCCCTGAGAAAGGAACCAACAGCACTCAAACACTAAGCCCATCTTTTTTGTTTTCTGAGATAGGGTTTTTCTGTGTAGTCCTATGTGGACCAGACTGCCCTTCAATTTAGAGATAACCCGATGCCTCTGCTTCCCCAGTGCTGGGAATAAAAGAGCACACCACCACTGCCAGGCAAAATGTGTAGCCCTGAAGCCCTTCAGCAAATCCTAAGGGCATGCCCATCACAGGCACCCTAGCCATCATTCGTTATTCCTATGTTCATCTGATGTAACGGTCACGAAGCCCTAACACACCCAATAAACCTGTCTCAGATCCATTTACACTGTCATTTCCTTAGTCTCAGTAATCTCTCATCAAGTCGGTTGCCCTAATCCTTCCACGATCTATTTCCCACTGCTACAGTTCTCTAAAAAATCAACAATTTCTTTGATTTTTTTGTGTCAATTTTTTTGAGTAAAAGAAATTAGGTGTGAAGCTACCACCTAGCATGCACAGGACCCTGAATTCAACCCCAGAACTGCAAAGGTAAAGAAACCAAATTTCCCTCCACAACAAAAATTTTCTTCCTTTCTTTTCCGAGACAGGGTTTCTCTATGCAGCCTTGACTGTCCTGGACTCACTTTGTAGATGAGGCTGGTCTCGAACTCACAGTGATCCGCCTGCCTCTGCCTCCCTAGTGCCCGGATTAAAGGTGTGTGCCACCACCAACTGGCCTGTATTTTCTTTTTAAGACAAGGGTTGGAGACACAGGTCTCACTGTATAGTCCAGGAGGCCTTGAAGTTACAATTCTTTTGCCTCAGTCTTCCAAGGGAGGGGAAAAAAAAAAAAAACTTTTGAATATGTATGCATGGTGGCTTACAACCAACTATAATCCTAGCCACTAAGGTACAGATATGAAGATCACCCCAAGTTTGAGGCCAGCCTGGGCAGTGAGTTCCAAGCCAACCTGGGTTATAGAATAACCTGACTCAAAAAAACAGTAACAAAACAAGTCCAGGTAATAGTGGCATACACCTTTAATCCCAGCCCTGACGAGTGAGAGTTCTCAGAGTTCAAGGCCAGCTTTGTCTACAAAGCAAGTCCAGGACAGCTAAGGCTACACAGAGAAACCCTGTCTCAAAAACAAAAAAACCGACCAACCAAACAAAAAAAGGCCACACACGATGGTACACACTTTTGACCCCAGCACTCCAGAGGCAGAGGCAAGCAGTTCTCTGTATTCAAAGCCAGCCTGGTCTACATAGTGAGTTCCAGGATGGCCATGATTGCATAAAGACTGTTCCCTAACCAAAAAAGAAAGAAAAGCCAAGAGTTGGAGATACAGGTCTCACTGTATAGTCCAGGAGGCCTTGAAGTCTCAAAAACAAAAACAAAATTTTTTTTAATGCCACATGTGGGCTAGGGAGAACAGTATATACCTGTAGTCCTCCAGGCAGAATCAAGGAGGACCATAAGAAGTTCAAGGTTAGCTTAAGCTTGGAAATAAACTAATTACCCAAAAGGAAACTAATTAAAATAAATGCATATGGTGCTGTTACAGCTTAGTGATAGCACATTCATTTAGCATGCTTAATTCTCAACATGGTGTAGAAAAATACACGGACACACATTTACACACCTACCTAGAAGACATAGAAAGATAAAATCTCTCCTGGCCACTGGAAATCATTTTTGCTAAGCATTGCAGAATGCACCTATAATTCTAGCACTTGTACAGCTGAGGCAAGAGAATCCTCACAAACTACAAGTCAGCTTGAGTTAGAGAACTTGTCTCAAAAATAACTGATTTTTCTAAATTTCTATAATATACACTGCCACTTCTCTAAAAGTTAAACAGTAAATTATGAAGTTGTGTATTACAGTACACATTTCTAAGGCCAGCACTTGAAAGGATGACAGAGAACCAAGGTTGAGGCCAATATGGCTTCAATAGACTGCCTCAACCCACCCTGGCCCTTAGGGTAATTTTAAATCATATGAGCACAATAATGTTTATATATATAAATGACAACACTGTACTATACTCGTAAGAGTTGAATGACTGGATTACTCTTTAAAAGTGCTGAATATGATGGTACACACTTTTAATCCAGCACTGAGTTGAACACGGTCTACCAAGAGCTCTAGGCCAGTGAGAACTACATTCCTGTCTCAGATAACAGGTAAGAGGAAAGAGTGAAGTGGCTCAGTGAAGTATGAAAGATGAAGGTCTGCTGCCAAGACTGACAATCAGCTTGATTCCCAGAATCCCATGTCTGCAAAGAGAAAATTGACTTCCACTTGCACTGCCTCACCCCCCCTCCCCCACACAATTTAGGGCCAGAGCAATGACTTGATGGTGACAGCACTGGCTGCTCGTCCAGGATGTGTGCTTCACGCCTAGCACCCAGGGGGCGGTTTACAACCATGCGTAGCTCCAGTTGCAATGGATGTGACACTCTCTTCTGGTCTCTGAGGATATCAGGCATACATGTGGTACATACGTGAAGACAAAACACCCAATCACTCAAGTAATTTTTAAAGAAATTTAAAATGCAAATAAAGGGAAAAGGAAAAAAGGTAATTTTTAAAATGTATTGTAGCAAGTATGTAGCAGATTGATACCCCCAGCTCCAAAGTGGTTCATATTAAATCAGGCAATATTACTTTCATAACACTTTAATTTCCCACTTTTTTAAAAACATAAAATGCACTTTTGGAATCAAGTATTTTAGGTGGAGAGGTCCTGACCTCTGTAAACTCACGTATTCCTTTGCATGCCTAACCTTCCATGTTCAAACATGGCCCGTACCTTTACTCAAATGTTCTCCTCACTCCACAGCTTTCTAAGATCTTACTTTGGTATGGTTTTCTCTTGGTTTCAGTCCCTGTGCCCTTGTTGATGACACAAGTCCAATTTTCATGGGGGGAAAAAAATAGCTTGGTGGTTTAAGGGCTCTTCCAGATCTTCCAGGCGACCCAAATTTGATTCCCAGAATTTCCAGTTCACAAATCACCAGTAACTCCAGCTCCAGGGAATCCAATGTTCTTGTGGACTTCTCAGGGAGCACACAACACATAAACTCAAACTCACGGAACTCAAAAAAATATAGGCTATAGGTAACAGCAGGTTGCTTACTAAGGAATCACAAGATTCTAGGTTCAATTCCTAGCCACCACCACCACAAAATTAAGTCTCCCTGGGAGAAGTGGTACAAGTCTCTGACACAAGACGTCAGGGCTACAGTGATTTCCTGTCTCAAAAGTTTTACTTAACATGAGAATTTTGCGGCATTGCATATCCCTTGGACTTCTCTCAAGGTAAATTCTGAGAGCGAGAACGAGGGGAGGAGGAAGGGGAAAGGAGAGGAGAGAGAAGAAAGGAAGGCCTGGAGAGACGGCTCAGAGGCTAAGAGCACTGGCTGGCTGTTCTTCCAAAGGTCTTGAGTTCAATTCCCAGCAACCATGGTGACTCAGAGCCATCTATGAGATGTGGTTCTCTCTTCTGGACTGCTGGCTCACATGCAGGTCCAACACATTATAAATAATAAATAAATCTTTAAAAAAAAAAAAAGCAAAACAGAAAAGAGAATCTCCCCGCCAAAACTCCCAAAGAAGGTGCAAGCAACAGCAAAGACATCTAGTCTCAAACAAGGTGGAAGGTGAGGACTGTCCTCTAACCTACTTGTATGCAACCACATTTACACAAAAGCAGATTTAAAAAAATAAAAGATGTGGGTCCGGGCGTGGTGGTGCCCGCCTTTAATTCCAGTACTCGGGAGGCAGAGACAAGGAGATCTGTCAGTTGAGACCAGCCTGATCTACAAAATGAACCCAGGGCAGCCAAGGCTACACAGAGAAACCCTGTCTTGAAAAACAAACACAATGGGTGTTAACTCTTGGCTTTTAAAAAATTTATTTATTTATTGTATATGAGTGTTTTATCTGCAGAAGAGGGCATCAGATCACATTATAGATGGTTGTGAGCCACCATGTGGTTCTGGGAATTCAACTCAGGACCTCTGGGAGAGCAGTCAGTGCTCTTAACCACTGAGCCATCTCTCCAGCCCCCATTGGTTTTGGTTTTGTTTTGGGGCTTTTGAGTTTGTTTGTTTGTTTTTGTGGGGAGGGGGTGGCTGAGTATGTCAGGATGCAAACTTCCAAGAAAAGAAGAGGCACAGTGGCCAGAACTCAGACTCCATTTTGACCCAACATTTATTGTCCTTTTACAACAAGTCATTTTTTTTCCTTTTTTTTTTTCTTCTTGGTTTAGAAACTGCTTATGATTAGTCTCCCAACAGTAACTCAAAAGCATGTAAAATAAAATCAACCTACTTTCTATATAAACACCCAACAAGCTGTGGCCCCTCACCCACCCACCCAGGTTGGCTAGGGTAAGGCAGGGGCTGGGCAGCCTTGAGTGAGATACAGACGCTGTACTGGGGTGATGGTGGGGCAGGGCCTTGTTCTCACCCACAGATGACCTGCACCACCCTAAACTACAGCAGAAATGGTGTAGGCCCAAGTCCTTGCTGGTAATCCAACTCTTCACCTCCCAAATGAAAATCACTTTTATTTTATCGTTTTTGTAAATTTTTTTTGCAACAGAAAACCCCTGTCCAGAGTCTGACTGGAGCTGAACTGTTCAGACTGAGGAATGGAACAGGCCATGGGCGCCCCCTTGGTCCCTCTTGGGCAAGCGCCCCCACCCCCAGGGAACAAGGTCCAGCCAGGCCAGCTTGCTGTATGCTGGCACATCACTTAGCCATACAGGTCATCGTCATTGTCTTCTGTGTACACACTGCCACCTGTGCCACCTCCACTGCCCTGGCTGGGGCCAGCTCCACCCTGGTTCCCTGAAGGGAATCTGTATATACGAGAAAGAAGCCAAAAAAGAGGGTATGGATATGATCTATGCAAAGTTTTCACAACTACTGCTGTAGCCTCTTTATGACTCCCATCACAGTTTCTACAAATTCCCTAAACAATTTAGGAACCACCCATTGTGCCAACGAGATTACCTGAAGCTGCCGAAGCCTCGACTTTGCTGAAGCGTCTGGGCAAACATTTCATACTTCCGAATGTCATTATCACTGACAGAACGGCGGGCGAAACGCATGGCTTCCTCAAAGTGATCTCTGCGGATCTCAGGCACTGGATCATCCTCTTCTACTTCCTATAAAGTTGATAAGCACAGACCACTATGCTGGTTAGGACCTAGCTTGCACCCCCCACCCCCGCCCGTCCCCTCGCATTATTGCAGTAGCTTATTGATGTGGGTGTGACTCTAATCCAAGCTAAATCAGGGGCCAGGCCAAACTTCCTAAAAGTAGACCACTGACTGCTCTGCTAAAAAATGTGCCAGTGCATTCTGTAAATGAAAAAACTATACCTAAGGAATTCTTGTTTTTGGTTTTTTGAGACAGGCCTTGTCTGTCTTGGACTCACTCTGTAGACCAGGCTGGCCTCGAACTCAGTGACCCACCTACCTCTGCCTCCTGAATGCTGGGATTAAAGGCGTACGCTGCCGCTGCCACCACCACCCAGCAAGACTACAGTATCTTAATAAATCTTAAATTTAGAATCAAAGTGTCTTTTTGTTTTTTGCTTTTGAGACAGGGTCTCTGTCTAACAGCCCTGGCTGTCCTGGAACTTGCTTTATAGACCAGGATTGCCTCTAAATCACAGAGATCCGCCTGCCTCTGAGTCCAAATCCTGAGATTACAGGTGTGCACTACCATGACCAGCCAGACTTCAAGTGTCAACAGCTCTTCAATGGTCATTATTACATACTATGCAATAACTGCGCTACCTGGATTCCAGTACCATGCACTTTGTATTTTCCAGCCTGGAAATCCTGTCTTCATGCTCTTGAGTATCTGGATTACAGGCACAGGCGACCAATCCGCCCAGCTCCTATATATGCTTTTAAAGCCATCCTGATTCTCCAAATTCTTACAACCCTACTAGGCCTCTTATTTCTTTATTCAACGCTCTCTTCAAAACCCAGCTTAAACCCTACTCTTCTATTGAGAATTAACTCCAATTGCTGTGATTTATGAGAGTAATTCTTACCATCAATTGTTTTAATGAGTTTCTTAAGAGGAAAGAGAACTGTCACAGAGATGTTCTCTCTAAAAGATAAAGAACGCCACCTGCTCATTTCTTATTCATTTACTTATCTTCAAACAGAGTGGAACCACAGTAGAAAACAAATTACATTATAAAATTTTTACATTCTCCATTTTGGGAGTCCATAAATTCCTTTCTTTCTGTCCTTCTGGGCAAAGTCCAGACTCTTTAAAAATCCTATTCCAGGGGGCTGGAGAGATGGCGCAGCAGTTAAGAGCACTAGGCTTCTCTTGCAGAGAACCCAGATTCAATTCTCAGCACCTATATGGTAGTTCACAACTGTCTTTAACTCTGGCTCCAGGGGATCGGGCACTCTCACAAAGACATACACATGGGCAAACACCAGTGCACATAAAATTAAAAAAATAAAAATAAGCCAGGTGGTGGAGCATGCCTTTAATGCCAGCACTTGGGAGGCAGAGACAGGCAGATCTGAGTTTGAGGCCAGCCTGGTCTACAAAGCCAAGTCCAGGACAGCCAAAGCCACACAGAGAAATGCTGTCTTGGGGGGAAAAAATTTAAAATACATAAATAAATATGACATCCTCCTCTATGTGTTACACAATTATACTTTCATTTCCCTTCCAGCATCAAGCTTAAACTGAGCATACAGCCAACCCATCTCTTTCTATGTGGGTTCACTTCCTGTTTTTGAGACAATCTCATGTAATCCAGGTTGGCCTTGCACTTCTGATCTATTTGCCTTTACCACTGAGAGCTGGAACAGGGATGCACCACACCCAGCTTAGTTATTCAGTCTTCATTTTCTTGGATACCCTGCTTAACATCTCAGGCAAAGGATGTTCCTAATGCCTTTACTCTCAACTATGGGTAATGGAGAGTCTCTAAACTGGCACATTTGGACGAAGAGCACCGACTCACCATAGCTGATGGATTTGTCTGTCTCTCTCGTTCTCGCCTAATCTCACTCTCAATAGATTCACGAATGGCCAGTTTACAAGCACGTTGGCAAATCTCTGTCAGATCAGCTCCAGAAAAGCCATTAGTCATCTTAGCCAGGAACTCCAAATCCACATCCTAAAGGAAGCAAAGAACTACTTTAGCATTGTGTCTTCTGTAGAATCCAGACCTTTGGGCTACCCCCTCTAAGCACATTTGTTCCTGCCTTTGCCACCCCATTTATTCTGTATTCCTCTATTGTCTTAATATTCAATCTGTTCCCTTTAGCTGACCCACAAACACCCAATGACATTCAATCCAGGAATCTAAGAACACTCCACATTAGCTTCGTAGAAAAGTCGGTATGGCCGACAACTCTGCACCTGCCTTGGCAACTGGGGACTTGCGCAGGTTGGCTTTTAGGATGGCAACACGGGACTTCTCATCAGGAAGTGGGATATAGATAAGCTGATCAAGGCGACCAGGTCTTAGGATGGCAGGGTCAATGATGTCAGGCCGGTTGGTAGCTCCAATAATAAACACGTTCTTCTTTGTGGACATCCCGTCCATCTCTGTTAGGATCTGATTGATGACTCGGTCAGCAGCTCCACCACCATCTCCAATGTTACCTCCACGAGCCTTAGCAATAGAGTCTAACTCATCAAAGAAGAGGACACAGGGGGCAGCTTGTCGTGCCTGGAAGAGAGAGAGAGAGAGACCAACTCAAATGCTAACACAGCTACGTTTCTCAAACTTTAGAAAGAAAACCAAGTAACCAACAATGCCAACTATAAAATGCTGCCAGTAATAGGGTTTTTTACTCTGGAGACAGCCTCTTATCCCACTTGTCCCCAAATACATGAACATCAGTTGGCCTCTAATAGCTCACCTTGTCAAAAATTTCCCTGACATTGGCCTCAGACTCCCCAAACCACATGGTGAGCAGCTCAGGACCCTTGATGGAGATGAAGTTAGCCTGGCATTCATTAGCAATGGCTTTGGCCAGCAAGGTTTTCCCACAGCCAGGAGGTCCATAGAAAAGAACACCTTTGGAAGGAGTCATGCCAAATTTGAGGAATTTGTCTGGATGCTCCACAGGATACTAGAAGAAAAGCAAACATCATTTAAGGGCAACCTCCATATTGTAAATAAAATACTCATCAGAAGCATATCATCTTTATGGTATACCCTGTGGTCCAAGATCCAAGTTTTTAAAAGATAGGCTCTTATGCTGGCTAGACATAACAACTTCACATACAAACTAAAGTTATCTAAAAGGAGGAAACCTTAATTGAGAAAATGCTTCCTTAAGATTTGGCTGTGAGGCATTTTCTTAACCAGTTATTGATGGGGAGGGTCCCACTCGTGGGTGGCTCCATCCCTGGGCAGGTGTTCCTGGGTTTTGTAAAAAAGCAGGTTAGAGCCTGACATGGTGGTGCACTTCTTTAATCCCAGCACTCAAGAGGCAGAGGCATTCAATCTCTGTGAGTTCGAGGCCAGCCTGGTCTACAAACGGAGTTCCAGGACAGCCAAAACTATACAGAGAAACCCTGTCTTGAAAACAGAAAGAAAGAGAGAAAGCAAGTTAAGGGAGCTGAAGGGATGGCTCAGAGGCTAAGAGCACTGACTGCTCTTCCAGAGGTCCTGAGTTCAATTCCCAGCAATCACATGGTGGCTCACAACAATATGATCTGATGCCCTCTTCTGACACGTAGGTGTACATGCAAATAGAACACTTATGTACATTAAATACATCTTAAAAAAAAAAAAAAAAAAAAAAAAAAAAAAAAAAAAAGCAGGTGGAACAAGACATTAAGCAGCACTCCTCCATGGCCTCTACATTAGCTCCTGCCCCCAGGTTCCTGTGCTGTTTGAATTCCTCTCCCAGTTTCTTTTGATGTACAGAAATATGGAACCCTTGCCTCCTCAACTTGCTTTTTGATCACGGTGTTATCACAGCAATAGTAAGCCTAAGACAGTTCCTTACTATTTTAAACTGTGGGCTTCTTAAGTTTTTGAGTCCGAAACCTAAAAGGTTAATTATTACATACTGAGGCAATGACCCACCATCCTAGAGTAAATTAGTCTACCTACCTGAACCAACTCCTGAAGCTCACGTTTGACATCCTCCAGGCCTCCAATGTCTTCCCAGGTTACTTGTGGCACCTCAACCACAGTTTCCCGAAGTGCTGACGGGTTGCTTTGACTCAAGGCCCACTAAGAGGGGAGTGTGAAAATGTGAGGCTGAAACTCAGGGAGTAGGGGTGGGGGAGAGGCACACAACAAAGTACACAATTTGTTCCTAACTTGGGGATATGGTCCTTACCCGGAAGTCATCCATAGTAACTGCCAGGGAATTCATGACCTCAGCATCAATGGTCTCATCCTCTAGGTCAATGAGGTCCATTTTCTTTCGGATGGCCTGTAGAGCAGCCTCTGAGCACAGAGCTGCCAAGTCAGCACCCACATGGCCATGGGTCTCATTGGCTACCTGTAAAGAGAAGATCTTGCTTACTCTCCTCAAGACCCAGCTGCAGGAGTCAGAGAGATTCCCAACTCCACCCATGATGACTCCTGTCTCTGATTCCTCCTGTTTCCTTAAAGAGGTACACTATAGCACATCTTTTACTGTCAGAAATGCTAAATATCCAACCTGGATTTGGGAGCTGGAAATAAAGCTGCTCCAACAATTCATACTTTACTTTAACACAGCAACAACTAGGAAGCATATTCCTGCCCTGAAATCATAACACTCTCCATCTAGCTCTAAAAAACTAAGCATTTGGCCAGCCATGACCACCACTCCACCTGTTCCAAGTCCACATCATCTGCCAGTTTCATGTTCTTGGTATGGATCTGAAGAATTTCCAAGCGTCCTGTAGCATCGGGGATTCCAATATCTACCTCTCTGTCAAAGCGACCTGTGGGACAATACAGGAAATAGGGATAATTCCTGGTCCACAGAAATTACTCAATAACTCTTATTTAGAGTTAGCATTAATGCCCCTCTCACTGCCTAGAACCCTTTCGGGCAAGCAGAGAGAGGTGGTTACTCTAGAGGAGTGGTTCTCCATCTCTAGGTTTTGCTCCCTTTAGCTGTGGAACAACCCTTTCATAGACCAGATATTTATATTATGACTCATAATGGTAGCAAAATTACAGTTAGAAGTAGCAGCAAAAATAGTTTTTATGGTTGAGGGCTACCACAACATGAGGAACTATATTAAAGGATCACAGCATTAACAAGATTTGAGGGCCACTGATTGAGAGGGAACACAGAACGGAAAAAAAGACCTTAGGTCCTGTCATGTCAAAGAGCTTAAAGAAATGCTGAGGAGTGAATAACTTAGATGAAAGACAGAGGTGAGATAAGAAAATCAAACCCAACACGACTATAGTACACCAAGAACTAAGAACAAGTTGGGCTGAGCAGCGATGGCACACATCTTTAATCCCAGCACTCAGAAGGCAGAGGCAGGCGAATCCCTGAGTTTGAGGCTAGCTCAGTATACAGAGTTACAGGATAGGCAGGGTTACACAGAGAAATCCAGTCTTGAAAACCCTCCCAAAAAAGATGGAAAGAATTTGAGGTCTTTACCGAATCGCCGTAGGGCAGGGTCAATGCTATTGGGTCTATTGGTTGCAGCCATAACTATCACATGTGCTCTCTGCTTCAGGCCATCCATGAGGGTCAACAACTGAGACACGATACGACGTTCCACTTCCCCGTGAGTCTGTGAGAACAGTATGTTTGGTTAGAAGCTAAGTGAGGACTTTTCATGTCCCTACCATCCCCTTAGGTAAGTTCCTACTTTCTCTCTTTTGGGTGCAATGGCATCAAGCTCATCAATGAAAATGATAGCAGGAGCATTCTTCTCAGCTTCCTCAAAAGCTTTACGAAGGTTGCTCTCAGACTCACCAGCCAATTTACTCATGATCTCAGGACCTGAAAGACACAGAACAATGACCAGTGAGATGGTTCAACAGGTCAAGGTGCTTGTTGCCAACCCAATGCCCTGAGTCATGGACCCAACACGGTAGAAAGAAAGAACTAATCCCCCCAAGTTGTCTTCTGACTTCCATGTGTGCATAGACGCACAATAAATCAGTAAGTTTTTTGGTGTTTTTTTGTTTGTTTGTTTTTTTTTTTTTTTTTTGTTTTGTTTTGTTTTTCCGTGGCAGGGTTTCTCTGTGTAGCCTTGGCTATCCTGGACTCTCTTTGTAGATCAGGCTGGCACTGAACTCATTGGTGATCTGCTTGCCTCTTACTGAGTACTGGGATTATAGGTGTGAGCCACCGTGGCCAGCAAAGTTATTTTTTAAGACAATGACAATGGCATGCATATTCCCACACTAAACAAGCACACGTATACACACAATAAAGCTAAAAATTAGACTGGAGAGGTGACTCAGTGGTTAAGAGCACTGGCTGTTCAGTCCCAGGTTCAACCTCAGCACCTACATGGTGGTTCATGACATCTGTAACTCCAGTTCTAGGGGACCTGATACTGTCCCTTTTGGCCTCCTCAGGCATTGAACACATATAGTACATAGACATCCAGACAAAACCCCAATAGCCTTAAAATAATTTCTTTAGTTGGGCGTGGTGGCACACACCTTTAATCTCAACACCCAGGAGGCAGAGGCAGATGGATCTCTGTGAGTTATTTTCTTTAACATGCTGAAGGTGCAAATGGTTCCATAAAGGGCCCAGCTCAGAAACAGGTCTGGTCAGGCACAAGATAAATCAAGTTTCTTACCATTGATCAGGAAGAAGAAGGCTCCAGTTTCATTTGCCACAGCTCGGGCAATCAGGGTCTTCCCTGTCCCAGGAGGTCCATATAGCAAGATTCCCCTAGGAGGCTGAGGATATAGAGTGCAGTTGCGGTCAGTTTACTTTCTCCCACTTCCACCCATCCTAAAGTAGCTTGACTAGGACACTAGTACGCATGAGAACGAGGGGGCTGATGCAATTAAGAAAAAACCTTTGGGGGCTAGAGAGATGGCTCAGCATTTAAGAGCACTGGCTGCTCTTCTATAAAACTCAGTTTGATGGTGGCTGACAAGCAATCCTAACTCCAGTTCCAGGGGATCTGATGCCTTCTTCTGGCCTCTGAACACTGAAAGCTCGTGGTGCGGTCATACATAAGAAATAACATGCATACACATAAAACATTCTTTAAACACCATCTTCCCACATACACCTGTAGAGACGTAAGATTATTTATCATGTATACAGTATTCTGCCTGCATGTATGTTTGCATGCCAGAAGAGGGCATCAGATCTCACTATAGATGGTTATAAACTACCATGTGGGTGCTAGGAACTGAGCTCAGGTCCTCTAGAAAAGCAGCCAGTGTCTGTAACTTGAGCCATCTCTCCAGCTCCATATAAAATAATTTTAAAAAGAACAAGCAAGCCTTTGAGACATATTTAGAAGCCAGGGATGGTGGCACATGCCTTTAATCTCAGCACTTGAGAGGCAGAGGCAGGTGGATTTCTGTGAGTTCAAGGCCACCCTGGTCTACAGCCAGGGCTACACAGAGAAAAACCCTGTCTCTAAAAAAACAAAACAAACAAAAAGGGAAACACTTTTAGAATCCCAGCTGAGGAGGGTAAGGTAGAAGGACTGCAGGCTTCAGGCCTGACTAGATAGATTACAATGGGAACAAAGAGGCAAATGTGGTTGCACACATCTTTAATCCCAGCACTCAAGGAGAGGCTGGCAGATCTGAATTGGAGGCTAACCTTGTCTACATACTGAGTTCCAGGATAGTCAGGGATACACCCCTCTGTAGCCCAAAGCAAGCAAGCAAGCAAACAAACAAACCACAAAGGAATGAGCTTTGTTTTGTTTTTTGAGACAGGGTTTCTCTGTGTAGTTATCCTGGCTTGTCTTGTCTGGGGACTCACTTTGTAGACCAGGCTGGCCTCGAACTCACAGCGATCCACCTGCCTCTGCCTCCAGAGTGCTGGGATTAAAGGTGTGTATCACCACGCCCGGACAAAGAATGAGTCTTTAGAAATAAATACTAATGAGACAATCAAATAAGTTCTTGCTAGTGGCAGGAGAAGTGATGCCAGGGGGATAGTAGCATGTATAAATGCAACTTGCATTGTTTAATGGACAGCCTTAAAAGAGTCATGCCTGGGTTTTGGGGTTTTCAAGACAGGGTTTCTCTGTGTAGCCTTGGCTGTCTTGGACTTGGCTTTGTAAACCAGGCTGGCCTAAACTCAGAGATCCCTGCCTCTGCCTCCCAGAGTGCTGGGATTACAGGCATGCACCACCACGAACAGGTGCTTGGCTTTTTGTTTTTGTTTTAATTTAATCCTTATGTGCCTACCATGTAAAGATAGTGAAAAGTAAGTTATGCCAAGGGCTCAATTTTTGACAAAGCTGTGTCCAAAACATTTAATAAAGCAAGGTGTGTTTTTTACTGTTAGAGATTTTCACTCAAGTGTTGACAATCTTTTAGGACAGTGGTTCTCGATCTGTGGGTCATGACCACTGGACAACACACATTTCCAGCGGTCTTAGGAACCCTCAACCGTTAATTTCCGTTGCTAGTTCATAGCTGCGGTCTTGCTATTGCGCAGCGTCAGTCCCTAAGACCGTCAAAACAGTTCTTTCCTGACAGTGGCAGCCCGCAGGCTCAGAACCAGACTCAACATCAGATTAAAATTTCTTTTTTCAAAACAGGATTTCTCTGTGTAGCCTTGGCTGTCCTGGCACTATCTCTGTAGACCAGGGCTGGCCCCAAATTCTGCATCTGAATTGCTGGGATTGAAGGCATGTTACCAAAACTGATTAAAACCAACTAGAACTTTTCCTCTCAAACTGCCCACTTGTATGCTTACTAGGCAAACTACTCACTTCACCTTCAGTGTACTCTATTACATAAACAAAGGGCAGAAACTATATTCTAGGCAGGTGGTTCTCAAATGTTTAAAATCAGGATCCTAATACTCCATAAATTTCCTTCCTTTTTTTTGAGTAATGGTCTACAAAGACTAGCAAACTTAGTTAAATTTTTAATAGGGTCCATAAGAACTGTTATTTTAAATATATTAAATGTGTGTGTGTATACATATATGACAATCAATAGCTCTAATGAATTTGGAACATTCTGTAAACCTAAAATTATTGCCTCTTTAAGCCATCTATGGAACCAGTTACACACCACTGATAAGACACTTTAAGCACCATGTTGGACTCCTCACAGAACTTAGAACACTCACCTTCACACCAATTGCCTTAAAGAGCGCCGGATGTCTCAGTGGCAGTTCCACCATTTCCTTTATCTGAGCTAGCTGCTTCCTGCAGCCTCCAATGTCATCATAGCCTACTTCATTCAGAGACTCCTCCTCATCCTGCATGTGGAGGGCGCAAAGAACAAACCAACAAAAACAGGAATAGTTTTGTCAGCAAAAATACAAGTTTTTCAAATCCTCCCACTATTTGGTGTGGGAAAATATGCTGCCTGAGAAGATTCCCTTCTACGGGGATCTCATCTTAAGCCAGGCAGAGTGGCACATACCTGTAATCTCTGCACTGTGAAGAAGAGGCAGAAAGACTGAATTTGAGGCCAGCCCAGGCCACAAAGGGAGTGAATTCCAGGGACAGGGGGATGACAACAACACCCAAACTGTCCCTTTTTACAATTGTAGTCTTATAAGGGATCCCTAAGAAAAATTAAAGCTGATCTACACATGATTGGGCCCATCAACACCCCTATTCTGAATGGGGTGGGGTGAGAGGAGCTATAGGAATTAACAGCTGCTAGAAGACAGAATCATTTTTTGTTTTTATCTTTTTGAGACAGGGTCTCTCTGTGTAGCCTTGGCTGTCCTGGACTCACTTTGTAGACCAGGCTGACCTCAAACTCACAGCGATCCACCTGCCTCTGCCTCCCAAGTGCTGGGATTAAAGGCATGTGCCGGCACACACAGCCAGTATCATTTCTTTATGGTATAGCCACAGGTAAACTGTAGCTGTTCAATAATCCACCCATAGCCATGATCAACTCTAAATACATTCAGTAGGCTAGAGACAGACAGACAGACAGACACACACACAAGGGGGACGGGGAGTGGGTGGTGGTGGGGTAGGGTGGGGGGGAGAAAAGGAAGAAATTGGATAGGAAAAGGAGATGAAAGAAGTAATGATGAGGAATAATATGATCAAATACAGCCAGGTAGGTGCTGAGAATGGCACCCAGGTCCCCTGGAAGAGCAGCCAATGCTCTTAACCACCAAGTCACAGATCATTTATATTTTTTTGAGACAGGATCTCACTTCATAGATCATCATCCTGGACTTAAACTTAGAGCAATACTCCCACCTCCACCTCCTAAGCATTATCAGCACACTCAGTGCCCATCATTTACATCTTTTAGACTTTCTCTCAAATTCCTAGCATTGGATTCTTTTCTTCCATAAGGCCATCTAATTCTAAAAGCATTCAGCTCGACAACCACTGCAATGCCACCTGAGTGGGAATGGAATTGGGAGATGAGGATGTGTTTCACTGCAGAACTTGCCTAACATGTGCGAGGTCCTAGGTACAATTCCTCAGCACCACAAACAGAAAAAAAGTAAAACTGGGAGCAGGGATTAAGGAGTAACTCACCTCTCGCTTGATTGGCTCCCCTTCACAGTGGATTACTGTGTCTGGAGCAACAATACAGTAGGGGCTGGGATCTGTCTCTACTACTTTGAACTCCACAGCACGCATCCCACCTCGGACAAGGAAAATATCTCCTATGATACAAAGCAATACAAATACAATTAGAAGCGTACAGTACAAGACCAAGTAAAGAGGCTAGAGAGATGGCTCAGCAGTTAAAAGCACTGTCTGCTCTTCCAGAGGACCTGGATTCAGTTCCCAGCACCCACATGGCAGTTTTCAACTGTCTGTGACTTCAGTTCCAAGGACCTGACAGCTCCACAGACATAAATCCAAACGAAACACCAATGCACATAAAATACATAAAAATTTAAAATTAGTGTAACAAGATCAAGTGAAAATTCTTCACCAGACCTCCATGGCTCAGTAGGCATCACTTACACCTTCCTTCCCTATACCAGGCAATAGTAAAACTCTATATTACATTCTTTACTGCTTAAGACTAGTAGACACAAATGAAATGACAAAAGCCCTTTTTAACATTTAGGGCATAGACAGCCTAAGGTTTCACTACAACTGATAATGGTAGAGCTGTACAGTTTCAATGAACAGCAAAAGCAGATCATCCTTCAGAGATACATGAGAACTGCCTACAGTACTGGTGCTCAGTAGGGAGGTAAAAGGGCAGACAACTGAATATGCATGCAGGATACACATATGCATACTCATACATATGAAAATAACATGCAACTGTTTACTCAAGTAACAACCATTCCTAAACTCAGTTTCTCTCACCTTTCCGGATGGGCCGATAAGCTTCCAGGAAGTACGGCTTAAGGTATACCTCAAAGAGATTGCCAGTGATGCCTTCCACCGTGTCATCGATGGGCAGCACGTGGATACGTTTGCCGTACTTTACATCTGGGCATGGCTGGATGCTGAGGATGACAAGCAGACTCCACATTACCAACCACACTGCAGCCCCAAGCACTGGGTGTCCGAAAGGGCCTGGCACAGAAAGCTGATGGCAAGCGAAAGAGAAAAGGCAGGGATGGCCTTAGGTGAAGAGAGGAAGGAAGCAGGGTGGGGGAAAGGGAACAGCCAAGCAGACTAAGACAGGTCACAGTCATGAGATAACAGAAGTCCACTCATCACTAAGCCAAAATTGAGAGTATGTGGAAGCCCCACATGTGTACCACTCTACCACTGGAGTCTTCAATATGGGATACTCAAGAATGATAATCCTTCTAGCAAATACTGACCATTTCCCACCTTTCCAGAAAGTACTGAGATTACTGGGATATAGGTATGTGCCACCATGTCTAGCTTTCTAGCTAATGTTGATATTCCAGCATTATAGGGGGAGGGGCAAGTCTTGACAAGTCAATAAAAAATTGTGATGCCAGTGAAAGACACGAAAAACTAATCTCAACCACAGGATCAAAACACTACAAGAAATTAATGGCCCTGGCCAGGTAAATGGAGTCTGTGGAAGCCTCGGACCTAAGTGGGTAGAACACCAAAGTCACTCACACTGTGGCAATCCTAGATCTAGTTATAACTATGTCCTCTCCCCCAGGTTACTTATCCTTTTTGGCTTTTCTTTCCCTTTTGGAAGACAGGGTCTCACTATATAGACCATGTTAGCCTGCACTCATGTACACCTGTGTCTGTCTCCCAAGTGCTGAAATTAAAATTACATATGCACCACCAAGCCCGGCCTAGGCTCACTTATTTCAAAAGAACTCCTTCCTACTCACACCTCCACTTTATTTCAGCACTACCGCAAGCCACTAAACAGTCACAATAGTGAGAGCAGTAGATATACTGTAGAAATGTCTGCATTATCACTCATTAAGTGCACATCCTCATATAAGGCTTCCAACCCAAAGTATGAGGGAGTTATACCTTCCCAGTCAAAAAAAGAAAAGGAAAAAACAAGGAAAAAAGCCAGGGAAATGCTGATTTGCCCTACAGATCATGCAGAAGTAGTTTTTTGTTTGTTTGTTTTTGTTTTCTCTGTGTAGACTTGGCTGTCTTGGACTCACTTTGTAGACCAGGATGGCTGCCAACTCAGTGACACATCTGCCTCTGCCTCCTTGAGTGATGGGATTAAAGGCGTGCGCCACCACTGCCCAGCCCCAGATTTTGAAGTCTAGAACTCTGGAAACCTGAGTCTTCCCATGACCAGATGGACTTCCTACATCTGCAGCTGGCAAAGACTGCATCCTCGCTGTAACGCAGGCTATGATGTCTATAAGAAGACCCCATCCCCCACCCTCATACGCACCTGATGACATCCCCTAGGCGAACACGGAGGTTATTCCGAACAACTCTATTCATTCGAATCTTCTCATCAGAACACGTGTCATCAGAAAGCACAATGCACACAGCTTCCCGTCTCTTCTTTCCTTTTAGCAATACTGTGTCACCTCGGAACAACTGCAGTTCATCCATCTTGGGCTTAAAACAAAGTTAAGGACTTTGGGTCACTGAAAGTAAAAGAAGCCCTCTAGGCTAGAATTCCCTACAAACCCCACTTTTATCTGCCACTGCAAGGAAAATGACAAAAGAAAGCTGGAGAAACCTCTCTAGTTAAATGCAGTAAAGACTGGACTATATACCCAACGTACCTGAGACAAGGACACCACACTGTTATCTTCATTGATGGCTTCATCAACAATTAACCGATTGGGACGGTTCTTCTGTTTGAGAATGGCTGTTGATAAATCATCACCTTTTGAACTAGAAGGAAAAACAACGAGGTCAGGCCTAACTGATACTAAGCCCCATCAATCTCTAAATTTCACTTAGGCAAGAAAGAATGGATAGACAAAGCTTAAAAGCACAGATAGAAGAAATCCAGTCAAGTTATTGAGGAATTTAGTCAGCATTTACTTCATTCCTATTTCAGCATCTTAGCATTTTGAATGCTGCTGTTCTGTTAGGCCCCAAGGGATCCTATCCCAAGGTCAGGAAACTGGCCAAAGAATATTAAAAGACATTACAGAAGGCTCAACAGAAACCAATAGAAAAATCAGTCTTAGACTATAGAGAACAGGAGCTCTACAGTCAAATCGTTAGGTCTAAATTCCAACTCTGGCAATGCTTAGCTGTGATCTAAGTTAGTTGGCCTCTCTGGACTTTGATTTTCTCATCTGTAAAATGGAGACTATAACAACATACCTCAAGGTTGAGATTAAAAAATGTAAATGCTTTCATAACGCCTGGCACATGGTCACTATGATTAATTACAGAGCTTTGAAAAAGTTATCTCATTGCTTGTCTTCCAAGGGAATGAAGTGAGCCAGACAAGGCTTAGAGTGGTCATGTTCCTCCAAACCAATTTTTATCACTATCCTCCTCGAAAAAATAAACCCAATGAATCCAAGAGTATTTCCTAGTACCACAAGAACACCAAGCACAAAACAAAAAAATTACAACAAAAAGTAATACACAACAGTATAAAAATACATCTTCAGAAAGAGGATCTAACTCAAAAGGAGCTTCCTGGCATTTCTGCAAAAGCACATGGTTATTGTTAATTCAGAAACAAAAATCAAGAAATTTTGAAAAGTGGGAAAATTCAAATTTTCTCACTTAAATTAAGAAACTAAGTTGCTTCCTAAAGTTTATTGCCATGCATTAATTATATGCTGCGTTGTTTTCACTGACATCTCATTACCTGCACATGCTTTTAGATTAACCCTCGCCCTCTGTCCCTCTCCCACTGATCCCCTTCCTCTTCCTAGCAACTGCCCTTTCGTAATTCTCTGTGTGTGATCCAATTCGTTGAAGAACTTATATAATGAGGGGTTATTTACAGGAACAACTTATCAGCATCTAAACTACTTTTGGAAATGTGTCCCTTTACCTCAGCAAACATTAGTTGCTGGTAATGCCTAAGGGACTGGTAGGGCTTTTTGGGCCCCTCCTCCAAACAACTAATTTCCTAGAAGCTGGTGTTTGTTAGTCACTAGACAGTGATACTAATTTCCTTCTTTCTGCATTTACTTACGTCTGTCGACTATTATACTATGACACTTGCCCTCTCCTTCCACCATGTGTTCAATGGATTGGATGTACACTGTCAGGTCTGGCAGCAGGTCCCTTTACCTACCAGGCCATCTCTCTGCAACCTATGTTGTAACTAGCCCATTGTCAGCCTTCACTCACTAGACTGAGTGGACTCTCCCTGTGAAAAGTTACATCTGGCCAGGCACGGTGGTACAAGCCTTTATCTCAGCATTTGGGAGGCAGAGGCAGGAAGGTATCTGTGGTTTTGAAGCCAGATTGGTCTACAGAGTTCCAGGCCAGGGATATCCTATCTCACCAAAAAGAAACAAAGGCTTTCTTCCAAGGTTTGAGAAACATGAGTATTATGAGAAACAGAGGTCAAACAATGGAAAAAGCAAATGTGGAGAAAAAAACTATTTGACAAATTAATGAAAACCAGGCATAATGTAGTTCATGCCTGTATGTCAGGAATCGGCAGAAAGTTCCAGACCAGGCTGAGCTGTATTATCAAGACTTGTTTCAATAATAGTAGTAATCATAAATGGGTATCTACAAAGCACATTATTCTAGGAGCTGAGATGAGACAGCAAAACCAAACAAAAATGCACTGCCACTGGAAACATCTGACCCCGACTTACAGATTATTTTGCTGACTTTTTGTTGTCCAATGAAGGGTCTTGCTATCTATAGCCCTGCCTGGCTATATAAACCAAGATGACCCTCAACTGGCAGTGACTCTCCTGTCTTTGCCTCCTGATTACAGTCACAGGCATGCATTACTACACTCAGCTACGTTACCATTACTTTAGATAACTAGTTTCCCAGAGTTGTTTCCTTAGCTGTAACTTGCCTCCTTCATTCACTTTGGCCACAATGTTGTTGAGATCCCAAAAATAAATATTTGCAAATCCACCAAATGTTTTACTTCCCCCATGTATCAAAATGCCTTCCCCCAACTGGGAATGCAGGCCTTTAATCCCAGAGGCAGGCAGATCTCTGAGTTTAAGGCCAGCCTGGTCTACAGAGTGAGTCCAGGACAGCTACATAGAGAAACCGTGTGTGTGTGTGCGCGCGTGTGTGTGTAAAACAACAAACAAACAAAAACACAAAACCTTCCCCCAGAGGCCGCCCATGGTCTTGTGTAGTGCCTCAAGTTATCACTTAGTATTTATTCTCAAAACTGCACTTCAGGGCAAACTCCAATTTGCCTACCAGTCCAGACCCTGGCTCTAGAGATGAGTGTGGAAGGCCCTTAATGGCCTATAATCCTCCAAGTACCCTAGAGATTAGCGCTAGTATCCTCCAAACGAACTGAGGGCACTGCATATATGGTTTATTTTTAGAGAAATCTCCTATCATCTGCATGACTCAGGTCCTTTCCAGAACTTAAGACCACAAAAGGGAACTTGGAAATTCAGGTAAGGACCACCAAGATGACCTAAAGGTGAAACTGCTTATGATGCCAGATCTCAGGAATTTTAAAATTTCTAGAAATATGTCAATCATACTGTGTGGAATTCCTGAAAACTCATTATTTGAGAGATGGTGGCAGCAAAACCACAAGTTCTAAAATAGCACTGAATACATGGCTGAGTCTGAGGCCAGTTTGAGACCCTAGTATCAAAAATGAAATACTAGACAGTGGTAGCACACGCCTTCATTTCCAGCACTAGGGAGGCAGAGGCAGGCGGATCTCGGGTTCTGAGGCCAGCCTGGTCTACAGAGTGAGTTCCAGGACAGCCAAGGCTACACAGAGAAACCCTGTCACAGAAAACAAAAACAAAAATTTAACTTTAAAAAGATTTAAGTTTAAAAGCGTATTTTGTTGTTTTTTGAGACAAGACTAACCTAGAACTTGCCTTTCAAGAGCTGGGATCAAAAGTGTGCACCATCCCATCCACCCTGGCTATTTAAAGTATTAGTAGTTCTTTTAACTAAACAACTGAGTAAATACTACATCCCAAGGAAATGAAACTTAAAAACACCTCAAAACAGCGAGATGTATAAAAATAGTTTCTTACACTTGCTCGGCTTTTGTTTTTCTTTCCCCTTTGGTATAGGAAACTCTAGTTTTTAAATTGAATGGGGCTGAGGTGGCTAGGTTTTACTTGATGCTTTCCTGAGAGAGATGAAGTTGAGACCAGAAACTCCAAAGGCCCAGAAAAATTTCTCAACGTAGGTGCTTGTGGAAGAGATGTATTTTGAAGAGTTAAGCCAACTCTAATCTGCAAGTTCTGAAAGTCAGAACTACAGAAAGCAAAACAAAACCAATCTGACTTCCAACTTCAGACATCCCTAACCATAGTAAAAACAAAAAATAACAGCAAAAACTAGGTATTTACAAGCCTAGCGTGGTGGGGGCAAAATCTGCCATTTGAAGAAAGGCTCAACCTGCCCTCTCCCTAACAGCCCCTCACTACCCAGAGTGCCAAAGGCGCCAACCCAGGCTCCATCCACCAAGACCGGCCTGGGTTTCCACCCCTCCACCACCCACCCAGGTCGCCCGGCTCGGCCCTCCCTGGAGTCTCCGCACTCCTGAGGCCTTCACGTGGCCTCAAGTCCACGCCCACAGGGCCCAGCCGGGGCCTCGGGCTCGCAGTGTTTTCTCTTCTCGGGCTCCTCGGTGGTGGTGGTGGTGGTAGTGGGGAGGAGGCTTCCGCGTGTGCTCGGAGAAATGGTCGACCCGTGCGTGTCCCTGCGCCAAAGGTTCCGCGCGGGAAGTGTGGATCCCCCACCCCTGGCCCCGGCCCCGCGCCAAAGGCCTAACAAGGAGGCCGGGGCCCGCCATGCCGGGCGGGGAGAGCCGCTCGGGCCGGCCGGGGCCTGCATGACACAGCAGCACCATCTTGCCCAAGACTCCGGACCCGGCCTAGGGGGCGCGCGGGTGCACAGCCCGGCCCGAGGCCCTCACTCGCCCCTGTGCCTCTCTCTATCCCTTCCGTGTCCTCTCCCTCCCCGGGCCTAGCTTCACCCAGACGCCGCCCGGCCCCGGGGCCTAAGCCAGCGCGGCGGAGCCCGCGGTGCGCGCCGCCACCCCGCGCCCCCCTCCCGCTCCTCGCCGCCGCCCCCCGTGCACGCGCTCACACTTACTCGGCTCCGGAGGCCATGGCGCGCGCCTCTCCCGGTCGGCGGCTGTGGCGGCCCGAGGGTAACGGCTACGAGAGTGGCAGGCGACCAGGACTAGGCCCGGGGCTTGACTCTCACACAGGCGGAGGAGCAACGGCAGTGACAAAGCCCCCTCGGGCGGGCTTCCCCTCTCGCTTCCTCCCAGCGGCACCGGGGACGGCGGGCGGGCGGGCGGGCGAGCGGGCGGGCGGGCGACGCTAGCTCCTGATCCGCGAGGAAGGCAGCAGCGGCGGCTGCAAACGCTTCTTCGCTGAGACTGAGCCGAGAAGAGCCGAATCATCGGAAGGAAAGCCGCCCTCGTCCCAGCCAATCAGCGCCCGCCTTAGGCACTCGGGCCCGCCCCTCTGCGCCTCTCCCCAGCAACCCGCGGGCCGTGGCCAATCGGAAAATTCGTTTACGGCCTGGCCCCGCCCCAAGGCTGCAACACGCCTAGTAACGCCACGCCAATTGGCCGCGGCGCTACGCTTCCTCGACGCATTGGGATGCTTGGCCAATCGGCGAAAGCAACAGGCCAGACCACTGGTCAAAGGAGCCTTTAAAACCCCGGGGCTTGGCCTCTCCTACTTGGCTCCAGCTGATTGGCTCCTGAGTTTATAAGCAGCTGGAAGGACCTGGCACAATAGCTCGAACCCTTATTAGTTTATCGGGTTGTAGTGAAAACCCACATAGTCCATTTCTTACCAATCCTAGGGATCTTTACTCCACCACACTAAAAACCCTTCGTGGCTCCCTTAAAATACTGGCTCCCACGAAGGGCGTGGGTGATGGATGGGTTGGGTCTGTAATTCTAGAAGCAGAGGCTGGAGGGCTATTAGATGGGTCGGGCTGCAGTGGCGCATATCAACAAATCTAGTCTCAAAACAGTATTTAAAAAGTAAAATTTAAAGGCAGTGTGCTAGCGCATGCTTTTAATCTCGGCACTTGAGAGGCAGAGGCAGGCTGAGTTTTAAGTCAGCCTGGTCTGTTATAAAGTTAGAGCCAGCCAGGGATACAAAGCGATAGACCCTGTCTCAAAATTAAGTTAAAAAAGTAAATAAAATGTTAAAACAAAACAAACAAACAAAAAATAGCTGGGTACGGTGGGGGTACACCCTAGATCTCAGTACCCCAGAGGCTAAAGGCAGGAAGATTGAGAGTTGGAAGCCAGTTAGTGAAGCATAGCTAGACTTGGTCTACAAAAAAACCCACTAACTCTTGCCACCCCCTTCTCTGGACCCCTGGTCCTGAATCAGCAACCCCCCCCGCCCCCACCCCAGACAGGGTTTCTCTGTGTAGCCTTGGCTGTCCTGGACTCACTTTGGGGAACAGGCCACGGCAGCTCTTAATCTATTGCCACTGCACTGTCCTCTAACCACACACGGTTTAGTTTCTCGGGCTTTGGGAGTACATGCTCCTTACTGTAATGTATAACTATTTATCTGAGGACGTAGAACACTTAGGTTCAAGGTCAAGGACAACTGCAGAACACACAGCAAATCCAGCAGTGGCCAACAGCAAGAAAATCAACCATGTGCTTAAGATCCTTCTGCCCCACCCCCAAAATAACTGGCTCTCATTATAGTCAAAAGACTGTTAGCTCAGGGTGGCACCCTGACTCCCTTTACCCTTCATCTCCTACCCAGACTGACCTGAGACAGTTTGTTTCTGAGAAAACATATCTCCCCCTCTCTACATAGACCTGGATGTCCTAGAACTCACTAATGTAGACCAGGCTGGCCTCAAACCTCACCTGCCTCTGCCTCCTGAGTGCTGGGTTAAAGCTGGACTGCCAAGATGACATAGAGAAGCCCTGTCTTGAAAAACCATAAATAATAAAATAAAAATAAATAAATAAAATAAAGCTGTGTACTTGTCCTCACTTTTTTTGTTTTTGTTTTTTTCGAGACAGGGTTTCTCTGTTATCTTGGCTGTCCTGGACTCGCTTTGTAGACCAGGCTGGCCTCGAACTCAGAGATCCACCTGCCTCTGCCTCCCGAGTGCTGGGATTAAAGGTGCGCGCCACTGCGCCTGGCTTTTCCCCACCTTCTTAAGTATCAGGGAGCCAGGCATTCTTCCTTAAGAGGCCTGTCAAGGCCACTTGCCAGATCTTTGTTTCCTCTGACACCTAGCACAGATTCCTGGACTTTTGGCGTTGGTTTTTGATAGCAGAGCTAGAGAGATGGCTCAGTGGCTAAGAGCATGGAATTGCTCTCCCAGAGAACATAGGTTGGATTCCTAGCACCCAGGTCAGGTGGTTCACAACCTCCTGTAACTATAGCTCTGAGGACCCAACACCCCTGGGCTCCAAGGGCACCACACACGCATGGATAGCATACACACACAACTTAAAATAAGTAATGAAAAGTTTTAATAGTAGCTTTAGAAGGTCTATTTTACTGCTTCCCTAGAAAGACTAATGTAGTCTTGTCCCCATACTCAGTCCTCAAGCTCTTGAGGTAGACAGTGGGGTGGGACTGAATTGGAGGTTAGTCCCCAGAATCCACCCTACCAAAAGGAAAGAAGAGGGGAGTTGGAGAGACAATGAGGAGAATGGATGTTGGAAATAGAACTTTTTGGGGGGGGGGATTTATTTATTATTTTGTATACAGCGCTCTGCCTACACATACACTTACAGGCCAGAAGAGGGCATCAGATCACATTATAGATGGTTGTGAGCCACCATGTGGTTGCTGGGGATTGAACTCAGGACCTCTGAGCCATCTCTCCAACCCTCCAGTCCCAATATAGAGCTTTTTTTTTTTTTTTTTTTTTTTAGACAAGGGTTCTCTGTATAGACTTGGCTGTCCTAGACTCACATTGTAGACCAGGCTGGCCTTGAACTCACAGCAATCTGCCTGCCTCTGCCTCTCGAGTGCTGGGATTAAAGGTGTGTGCCACCATGCCCGACCTGAAACAGAGCATCTTAAATAGCCAACACCCAACTGGTCTGCCATGAATGAGCCTTCCCATTCAACCATGTGTAGTGAGCAGACAAGAGATAAATATGAAAATTTACTCAACACATACAAGGAAAGAAGGGAAAGAGGGAAGGAAGGAAGGAAATGAAAAAGAAAAATGTGCCATGAGCAAAGCCACTGGTTTGTTCACGGAGCCATTCTGGAACTAGACTAGCAGTAAGTAGGCCGAGGGTCACAGGACCAACCACATCAGTGGAGGAGTTATTTAGGTACAATCAGTTCCAGCCATTCTCCAAAGAGGAGAAGGCAGGAAGAGGGAAAAAACAAACAAACAAAAAAAAGCCCTCCCCACAGAGGCCACAGTTCAAGCTCCTGGAAGCTATAGGTCACAGGACTCCAACACTGATGTCTCAAACTCCTCAAGGAAGTCGTTGCAGTTAGGGGAATGGATCCAGCTCAAACAAGTTTCTAAATACAGTGGAAGAGACCTGAAAAGCAAGAATGGTGATACCGAAGACTGAAAGATAGACACAGGCTTGTCACCTGCCCGGCCCTTCCGTTCCTCTCCACCCCCACTAGGTCTCAGACCCACAGGGCTCCAATTCCCCCTCAGCCCTAAGCCAGCAAGACTCAGTTTACCGGGCAGCTTCTTCCTGCGGAGGTTGAGTTTGGGCCTCTCGCCAGAAAGCAGCGGCCTCATTCTGCCGGTCCAATCTTTTGAGCGTCTGAAGCAGGTAAAAGGAGCCATCTCTACTGCCTATAGCCCCACCCAAGGTAGAAAGACTTAGAACCTGATATAGCCTTAGGCATCGTTCCCCGCCCCCTACCAGCCAATGGGGAAACAGACCCGAGAATTAGAGAGGAAGTATCTTGTCCACACAAGAAACCAAAACTAGATTATTCATAAACAACCTCTCACAGAGGCCACTGCCCGCCCAGTACAAAGTGCTCAACTGGCCCCCTCCTACAAACCCATGCCCACATAGTCCAAATCTGAGGACGATGGGGGAACCCGGGAATTCTCAGCAGCCTTGCATGCATACCTATTTGTGTATGCACACACAGCACCCCCTGTGCTTTATTCCTGTCTGGGAACACCATCCCTACACTTCTGTTCACGAGCCACACCCTCCTACATCCTGCCAATGCCTCGGAGTACACACACCTGGGCATATCTGCACACTGAGGAGGAAGTCACTTAAGGCTTTGGTATCCTGGCCAGCAGCTACCCATTCCAGCCCACGACTAATCAGAGCAGCAACTCGAAGCTGTTTCAGTGTCACCTCAGAGCTGCATTTCTGCTCACAGCTGGAGCCTGCACCGAGAGACCACCAGCCAGGTCAGCAACTACCCTCCCATCATCCCAGACACAGTCACCAACACCTCCCCCGACCCCCAGGCCACAGTCGCCAACACCTCTCCCCACCCCGACCCCCAGTTCCCATCCCCCCTCGTATCCTCCCCAACTTTTTTTTGTTTTGTTTTGAGACAAAGGTCTCACATAGCCCTGACTGACTCAGGACTACTCAAGAGATCCAATTGCTGGGAGTGCTGGGATTAAAGGTTTGTGCCCAGCATGTCCCCGTAAGTCCCCCAGTCTGGTAGACTTGGGTACAACAGAAACACCACTTCTCAAGAGTTAAGACAAAGCGACAGTCTAAAAGCAGCGTGGCCAACACCTATATTGCCAGCACTTGGGAGGAAGAGGCAGGAGGAACAAGAGTCTAGGGTCATCCCTGAGTAAAGCTTGAGGCCACCCTGCTCTGTATGAGACCCTGTTAAGATGAAGAGGAGCAAGAGGAGGAGGAGGAAGAGAAAAACAAAACATTAAATCACCTTGTTCTTTGTCCTTGGGCAGGGCCCGAAAGAGCAGCTCAAGGCACCTGAAGTGGGATGTAATAGCAGGAATAAAGAACCAACCTCAGCGCCTGTAATCCCAGCCCTTGGGAGGCAAACAACAACAAAGAAGAACCAACCTGAGATATTAAGGTAGCTTCTAAGAATGAAGCCCACCAACCCAGGTCCTGTCAGAAAACCATCCTTCCATAACACCCATGACCCTCTTCCTGGACTCACTGACTGAATTCACTAAGTGCTTCTTTTCGAGCCTTTAGCTGTGACCAGGCTTGGCCCTGAAGCAGGTGGGTGGCAGAGACCCAGATCGGGCAGTACGGCAGTTCTTTGGTTCTTCTTCTGGCATTTTCCCACAAGGAGGGCATCTTGGGAAGCAGAGCTGAGGTGCGGCTGAGCAGCTCCTCGCACACAGTCAAAGCATCCAAGGCTCGGCCTGCCTGAACCAGTGCTGCTGCGGCCTCCAGACACAGCTCTGGCACACAGGGCCCTGGAGAGGGGGTGGGTGGGGCGAACTGGGGCAGGAGAAGGACAGGTGCCTTGAAGTGGGATGAGCCACCACCCCTAAGCTCTTCACTAGGCCCCAGTACCAGGCTGAGAGAATTGGTCCCCCAGGGAGCCCAACAAAGGTGGGGGTAGGAGGGTGGGGATGGGGGTGGTCAGAGGGCCCAACCCTCCCACCTAACTGCAGAGAACCTTAAGACCTACCCTTGGCTCTGAGCCACCCAGCAACATAGCCAGCAAGTCCAGGTAATGCTCCGCAGCATCTGCCGCCCTGCAAAGTCAGTGAGCCTGTGAAGGTTCAGCAAGGACCCTGACTCCCTCAAGGTTGCAGTGAGGGACAGCTTGGGCCCTGAGGTGTAAAGGGGAGAGCAGGTCTGGGAGCTCCAACCTTGGCTATCCTGTGGGGGAAGGACACTCTGGCATTTCAAATAGAAGAGGTTACTGTCTGGACGAGGACTCCCGCTTTAAGGCTGGAGGCTAGCAGTGAGGACCTATGTCTTCCCAACGCTTAATTCACAAATAAGCGATCTCACTAGAGGAGTGGGGGGTGGGGCACCTGGCTCAGGCGTAAAGCGCTTGTTTTGCAAACATAACGAGCTGAGTTTAGAGCTCCAGTTCTCTTGCGAAAATCCAGTACAGCAAAACACTTTGCTTTATGGAACAGGGTTCCTCTGTGTAGCCCTGGCTGCCCTTGGAACTTGCTCTGTAAACTAGGCTGGCATCAAACTCAGAGATCCACCTGCCTCTACCTCCCCAGTGCTGGGATTACAGGCGTGCAGGTGCCACCACTTCCTGGTAGCAGTACATATATACTTTTTAAAGATTTATTTATTATTAATACAGTATTCTGCCTGCACGCCAGAAGAGGGCACCAGATCTCCTGTACAGATGGTTGTGAGTCACCATGCGGTGGCTGGGAATTGAATTTGGGACCTTTGGAAGAGCAGCCAGTGCTCTTGACCTCCGAGCCATCTCTTCAGCCCGAAGCAGTACGTATTTTTAAGCACAGCACTTGGGGTGAGAAAAGAGTCAGAGATAGCCAAATCATAAGGCTAGCCAGTCTAGCCAAAACTACTGCACTCCAGGTACACAGAGAGATCCTGTCTAGGAGGGCACAGGCGACAACAACAGAGGAAGGTACCTAATGTCAAACTCTAGCTTTTTCTCACGCCAAACCCTCACACATCTACCACACATCCCAAAGATAAACAAGACTTTGGAAAGAGAGAGCATCACGTGGGCAACAGAGACATCAGACATGGGAAGAGGGCTCGGGCGAACAGCGAGAAGTCTCACCTCCCTGTCTGTAGGCATCGACTTGCTAACAGGTGCTTGGCCTGGCTCTGTGTGCCATGATGAAGAGGAGAGGCCGGGTCTGGTTGTGGAAGTAGAAATTCTACCTCAATGAGAAGTTTGAGTGCTTTAGAACTATGGGTGGCACTCAAGGCCTAAAATAAATAAATAGATAATAATAGTAACAATAGTAGTAGTAGTAATAGCAATAATAATAATAATAATAATAATAATAATAATAATAATAATGTAAACCTTTGAGAACCACACTTTTCTGTCTGGATGAGTCACCCCAAGACAGGCACCTCGGCACCCCTTCACAAGGTGTCTCGCCCTGGATGCTCCTCACCTCAACCAGTAGCCCCAGACTCTCCAGCTCTGCCGCTGTGTCTCCTAGGTGCCGGTACACTCTAGAAGCCTCCAGGAGCGGAAGGGCACAGGTTGTCCCCACTTTCAGGGCTTCCGTCAAACACAACAGCGCTCTCTGTGGACTTCCCTAATGTGAACAGAAAGAACAAGCCTCGGCTACCAGAGGGAGCAAAGCGTGATGCCCCGGGCTTCCCCCAAACCTTAGGGCGCTATCTTTACCATCTTGCGGAGACACGTTCCCAGCGCTGTGTACACTTGGACTAACACAGACGGTGGACACAGACCTGAGGCTGCTTCCTTCAGGCTGCTCTGTGCAAGGGGTAGGCTTCCCGTAATTAGCTCCCGGAGGCCTAGGGGCAATCATGGTGCAGGCTCAGAAAAACAAAAGGTACAGGCAAAGGGGAATGATGGGAAAGAGGAACCCAGAGAAACCCCAAGGAGAGACAGAGAGCATATGCCCACAGGACCAGTTAGAGACAGAAGGGATAAATTGAGCTGCTAGACCTTGGCGGCAGGCGAACGCTGTCAGAAGGACATTCCTCAACTCCTCAGCATCCTGCAGCATCAATGGGGCATGTGACTCCTTCCCTGGAGGGCCCCAGGACTTTAGCAGTAGCAGCAGATCCTCAGAGGTCTCAGTCTGGAGAGACGACAGCCAGAAGCTCTAGCCCCGAGCATCCATCCCTCTTCTCCTGTCAGTCTATCCCACCACCGGCTTTGAGCTCAAGAGTCTTTATGATCACTGTTATCCCATTGTAAGAAAGACAATGATGGGCTGGGGAGATGGCTCAGAGGTCAAGAGCACTGGCTGCTCTTCTAGAGGTCTCAAGTTCAAATCCCCAGCAACCACAGGGTGGCTCACAACCATCTATATATGAGATCTGGTGCCCTCTACTGGCCTGCAGGTGTATATGCAGGCCATGGGCAGGAAGAACAATCCTAGAAAGTGCTGGCTACAGGGCCCTGTCACTCATATGCCCCGGTGGACATGGGACAAGGAACGCATTTTGGTTACTACGAGAACTTGAAGCTGGGAGGAAGCTTTAGCACAGTCATAAGAGCTATTTTAAGCTATTATTAAATTCTCTCATAAGAAAATTCCCCAGCGAGGAGCTAGCCAGAGCAGGGTCACTAAGGAAAACCTGTTTTGGGATGTTGCTGGTGGGTGGCTGGTTTGTTTGTTTGGACAACTATCACAAACAACTTCCCCAGCATATATGATGCTGCAAGTGGAGACCGGTGACACAGGTCTGTCCTGGTGACTCATGCTCTAGGGGCTAAAGCAAAAGAACCAAAGGTTCAAGATTTTGAACCCTGGCGACAGAGTGAGCTCAAGGGTACCCTGGACAACTTAGCAGGGTTCTATTTCTAGATAAAAAGTAAGAAGAAGTGAGTGTCGCAAGATATTTGATCACACTCTGAACCCAGAGATTGTGTTTTATTTACTGGAAAAAACAAAAACAAAACCAAAACTGTTTCTAGTTGTGGTGTGGCTCAGCCCTAGCACACACCTTTAATCCAAGAGCTGTCTGCTTGAGTGTTGTAACCAGGATTAAATAAAGTCAACCATAGGTCAAGAGGCAGAGCAAGCAACCAGTTGACAGTTGACAGTTCACTCCCTAGCGAACATGGGATTATTAAAAAGAAAACATAGAAAGTGAGAGGAGATCCACAGGAAGTACAAGGAAGGGACACTCAGGTTGAGAGGTTTTTGAGAGGCATCGGAGCTGACAGTCCTCTGGGATGTCAGCTGAGGAGGAAGGTCAGCTGGGTGCTTCCTCTGCCTCCCTGAACTATCAGGTTTTCACCCTGGCATCTGGCTCCCAAGTTGTTATTGGTAAAAACCGAATTTTTGTTAAAAGCAACAAAGAGGAAGTCCAGCATAGCGGCGCATTTAATCCCAGCATGTGGGAGGCAGAGGCAGAGGGGATCACTGTGAGTTCAAGGTCAGTCTGGTCTACTAAGCTTGGTCTACAAAGTGAGTGCAGGACAGCCTAGGCTACACAGAGAGACCCTGTCTTTAAAAAAAAAAAAAAGACGCATGGTGTTTCACACCTGTGAATCTCACTGGAGAGGCTGAAGCATGGAGGTCTGCAGTGAGCTTGTAGCCTGGGTACACAGTAAGAGCCTGTCCCAAAAACAAAGTGGGAGGCTTGGCATGGTGGCACATTCCTCTAATCCCAGCACTTAGGAGATAGAGACAGGTGAGTCTTTGTGAGTTTGAAGCCAGTCGGGTCTACGCTAAAAGCTAAGGCTACTTAATGAGATCTTGTCTCAAAAAATGGGTACGTGCGTGCATGCATGCATGCATGTTGTAGGAAAGATGGCTCAGTGATTAAGAGTACTTGTTCTTACAGAGGACCCAAGTTTGGTTCCTATCACCTTCATGGTAGCTCTCTAACTCCAAGATCTGATGCCCTCTCCTCACCTCTGTGGGTACCAGGCATTAAAATCACACACACACACACACACACACACACACACACACACACGCAGGGCAAACACTCATGCACATAAAAATAAATTTAACAGAATAAGAAGGTGGGCAGGAGGAGAAGGAAGAAAAGGTAGAGTGCTTGCCTAGCATGTCTGGAGCCCCAGGTAGAACGCTGTAGCACGCCAGGATGGGTGGTGGGGGAGGAGGGGGGGAGGAGGGGGAGGGGTGCAGCTAGGTACATCCATTCTCACTCCTCCACGTACCTGGCTGCCATTCAGGGTTTGTAACAGCAAAGTCAGGTCCCCGAGGTGGTCAGTACTCATCCAGAGGCCAGCCTGAAGGCTGGCCAGGCAGTGTAAGGCAGGCAGCAGCTCCGGCAGAAGGGAGGAGGCAGAGAGGACAGAGTGCCACTGCTCCCTGAGTCCCTGCTGCGACTTGGGTGTGAGCTGATCCTGGGTCTCCAGCACTGTAGAGCACACACAAGCACACACGCACACATACACATCCATCTCTCATCTCCCCACACTCCCCACACTTTCCTTTCTGCAAGAGCCCAAAGACTACAGTGATCTGAGGAACATTACAGACATCTCTGTCCATGGAGGTGACAGGTTTTTGTCCCTCATATCTCCACCCACCCACCGCCAACCCCTGACCCAGTCTCACTCCAGAATCTGAGAGCAGAAACTACCAGTGGCGTGGGAGGCCTTACCTCTCTCTAGGCCCCTCTGAACATCCTGGGTAAGGTCTTCAGTGAAACTCCGGGCCAGGCTCACCTTCAGGATTATATAATTACAGGTGACACTGAGCTCCAAGGCGAGAGCAGGAACAGCAGCAGGGAGTCCTGGAGCAACAGGATGCTGGTCTCACAGGCTGTCCCATGAAACACAGGCCAAATGGTTTACAGTCCAAGGACCAGCCCCACTCCAACCAAGATGGCTTCAGTAAGGAGTTCATTTTTGTCTCAGATGACTAGGAAAGAGAAGGGAGTTCTCTAAATCTCCTGGAAGAAAAAAAATCACTTCTTTAAATGGTGCAGTGTGTGTGTGTGTGTGTAAGGTGAGAAGGAATTAACCTATTGAAAGACAATTTCAGCCAGGCTGGTGGCACATGCCTTTAATCCCAACATTCCGGGAGGCAGAGGCAGGCAGATCACTGTGGGTTCGAGGCCAGCCTGGTCTACAAAGTGAGTCCAGGACAGCCTACACAGAGAAACCCTGTCTCAAAAAACAAAACAAAACAAAACAAAAAACCCAAAAAACCAAAACAAAACAAAAAAAGAAAGAAAGACACTCTCACTCAGTCTCTTTTGTGCCTTAAACAGGACTCCCTAACCTCAATCCCAGAACCGCTTAAGAGAGGTTCATCTTTAGCAGCTGAGGAGGCGAACTGAGCTCCTGGTAGGTCTTTCTTACCTCGCAGAGTGAGGAGGAGCTCCCTAAACCCTTCCAGTACGTCTTGGGCCAACTGCTGTCGGCTCAAAGAAGGACGGGGATCCCTGGACAGCTGCTGAAATCAGGAGGGGGGCCATTGAGGATCAGTCCTGCTACCTCATAGCAGAGACTAGGGATGGGGGTGGGGGGGCACGTTTTCCAGTCACTTCTGGTGGTTCTAAATACTGAGGTCAACCTCGGCTCCCCTACCCTAGGCTAGGGTGAAACCATTGCAAACTCGCTTTCTGGGATCTTGAGTATACAGGGCGAGGGTCCCAGCAACCACCTTACCTTAGCCTGTCCAACCAGCCGGTCATTCTTTTCCCTCCACAGGTCCAGGCTACTGGAAGATACTTTGAGGAGAGCTGAACTGACCTGACTGGACATGGTCGCCAAGGTAGAAGCACCGTTACCCGGAGAAGTCTTCTGGTGGGTGAGAGTGGTAAACCCCCGGATGCCTTCACCCTAGCCCCAAACAGGCTGCCCACTTTTGCACCGCGCCCCTGATTGGCCAGGCTGCAACACTCTCGGCCGCGGTTGGTCGTCTTGTTCGACAGTCGGTTCCGCGGGAAACTGGAAAGAAACCCGGAACAACCAGTTAGAGGGACAGAGGCCGGCCACAGGACAGGGAGAATCTTCTGGTCTTGCCTCCGCGGGAGCCGGAGTATTGAGACTAGGTTAGGGGAAGCGGGTCTCGGTACCTAAGTCTCTGGCTCCGCTCTGCTTTGGAACCAACAGCAGCCTAGGTTTCCCTGCACCATAGCCGGATGATGGCCCGCGCGCAGTGCATGCTGGGGGTTGTAGTACTGTGGAGAGCGCCCATGAAAGGATTCCTCACCCCCACACCCCTACACCCCTAACCAAGGACAGGTGACTGAAGCCCTTGGTAAATCTTCACATCCTTTCTCTTGAGCAAAAAGCCAGGGGGAAGCCGAGCGGGCGTGGCGCACGCTTTTAATCCCAGCACTCAGGAGGCCTACAGTGCTTTAAAAAACAAAACAAAACAAAACAAAAAAACCCTACAGTTCTCCCACGTTTTCTAACCAAGGAAACAAATTGCAAACTTCTGAGATGCATTTGTTTAATTTCGTTAGAAATGGGTCTTTTGCCTAAGGAGTGATGCCTTAGATTCTATTACTTTTGCCTATCAATGCAGTTGTACAGGTTCTGAGTATGTGACTGTGCATTTCTATTCCTATGCAACTCCTCTGCTTCTCAGGCCCTCTGAACCACTGCTTCTAAACAGCACGGCTCCTCTGCTCTTCAATCCCTCTGGCCTTCGGCTCCTTGGCAACTCTACTCCTCTGCTGCTGGCCCCTTTGGCCCTCAGCTCCTACGCAACTTTAATCCGCTGCTGCTCAGCCCCTCTGGCCCCTGCTTCTATGCAACTCTACTCCTTTGCTGCTCGATCCCTCTGTGCCTTGGCTCCTATGCAAATCTACTAGTCTACTCTTCTGGCCCTCTGGCACTCGTCTTATGTGACAATACTCCTTGGCTGCTCGGCCCCTCTGGCCCTCTGCTACTATGCAACTCTACTCCTCTGCTGCTTGGCTGCTCTGGCCCTCTGCTCCTATGCAACTCTACTGCTCTGCTGCTGGGCTCCTCGGTCCCTCTGCTCCTATGCAAATCTGTTCCTCTGCTGCAAGGTCCCTATGTCCGTTTGCTCCTGTGCAACACTTCCCCGATGCTTGGCCCGTCTGGCCCTATCCAACTCTAGTCCCTTGCTGCTCGGTCCCTCTGCCCCTCTGCTCCTATGCAACTCTGCACCTCTGTTGCTGGGCCCCTATGGCCCTCTGCTTGTATGCAACTCTTCTCATTGGCTGATTGCCCTTGCCCTCTGCAAATCCAGTGCTCTGCTGGTCGGCCCTTGTGGCCCTTTACTCCTATGCATCTCCACTCCTCTGCTGCTCAGCCCCTTTGACACTCAACTCCTATGCAAATCTATCTCTCTGCTGCTCAGCCACTCTGCCCCCTGCTTGTATGCAACTTTACTCCTCTGCTCCTTTGGCCCTCTGCTCCTATGCAAATTTACTACTCGGCTGCTCGGTCCCACTGGCCCTCTGCCCCTCCGCTCCTATGCACTTCTGTTCCTCTGCTGCTCAGCCCTACTGCCCCTCTGCTGCTATTCAACTCTACTCCATGCTGCTCAGCACCTCTGACCCTCTGTTCCTATGCAACTCTGCTCCTCTGCTGTTCGCCCGCTGTGCCTCTCTGCTCCAACGCACCTCTACTCCTTGACTGCTCTGCCCCTCTGGCCCTCTACTCCTATGCAAATCTTCCCCTCTGCTGACTGGCTGCTCTGCCCCTTTGTTCTTATGCAACTCTATTCTTCTGCTTCTGGTGGGGGGGGGGCCTAGCTCCTTTGCTCCTGTGCAACTCTACTCCTCTGCTGCTCAGCCACTCTGCCCTCTGCTTCTATGCAGCTCTACTCCTATGCAGATTGATCCCTCTGTCCCTCTGCTCCTATACACTCTACTCCTCGGCTGTTCGGCCACAACGGCCCTCAGCTCCTATGTAACTCTACTCCACTGCTGCTGGGCCGCTCTGTCCCTATGCTCCTATGTAAATCTACTCTTCTGCTCAGAACATCTGGCTCTCTCCTTCTGTGCAACTCCACTCCTCTGCTGCTTGGCCCCTCTGCTCCTATGCAACTCGGCTCCGCTGCTGCTCAGCCATTCTGCCCCCTACTTCTATGCAACTCTACTGTAGAAGTACAGTCTTTTCAGAAATTACTTTTTCTACATATTTTAAGACCAAAGGAATACTTAATAACATGAGTGAATCATGTGTCACTTTTTTTTTTTTAGAAAAAAAATTTCACCCTAAGGAGTGATGTCTTTGAGTAAGAACCTTTTGCCTGTCAATGCAGTTGTACAGGTTTTGAGCAAGTGACTGTGCTTAGTGAAATCAACATTTCTCACACTTTTCAGTGAGTAGGAAGCTTACCTTTAGTGAGAAAAGCTTACCAATGTGTGTGTTTAGTGTATTCACTTTTCCTTAGAAACAGTGACTTTGAGTTCAGAAAGATGCATTACAATGTGTTTCTTCCTGAAACAAACACATGTGTATAAGTACTATGGTTCTAGAAATGATGGTTTCAAACCAAAGAACCAACTTACTAATGGAGTGAATCATATGTTCATTTTCAATACAAATGGGCTTTCCCCCCCCTAAAGAGTGATGTCTGAGAGTAAACAACATTTGCCTATCAACACTGTCCGACAGATTTTGAGTAAGTGACTGTGCTTAGTAAAATCACCATTTCTCTCAATTTTCTGTGAGTAGGAAGCTTAGATTTAATGAGAAGAGCTTACACATGTGTTTGTGTAGTGTATTCACTTTTCCTTAGGAACAGTGACTTTGCATTCATAAAGATGTGTTACAATGTGTTTCTTCCTGAAACAAATACATGTGTAGAAATACTATGCATTCAGAAATGGCTATTTCTACATGTTTTCAAACCAATAAGCCATATTAATAACCTGATTGGATTATGTGTTCAGTTTCATTAGAAACAAATTTTTTCATAAGGAGTGTTGTCTTAGAGTAAACATATTTTGCCTATCAACACAGATGAACAGGTTCTGAGTGATTGACTATGCCTAGTGAAATCAACATCTCTCTTAATTTTCTGTGAGTAGAAAGCTTGATTTGGTAAGAAAAGCTTGCACATGTGTTTGTTTAATGTATTCAGTTTTCCATTGAAGCAGTGACATTGCTTTCAGAGAGATGTGTTACACTGTGTTTCTTCCTGAAACAAACACTTGTGTAGAAGTACTGTAATTTCAGAAATGACTGTTTCTACATGTTTTTTTAAGCCAAAGGAGCAACTTCCTATGCTGAATGATGCAGGTGTTCACTTTCATTACAAGCAGGTTTTTTTTTTTCTAATGAGGGATTTCTTAGAGTACACAACTTGTGCCTATCAACACAATTGTACAGGTTCTGAGTAAATGACTGTGTTTAGTGAAATCACTGTTTCTCTCACTTTTCTGTGAGTAGGCAGCTTAGATTTAGTGAGAGAGGCTTACACATGTGTTTGTTTAGTGTATTCAGTTTTCCTTAGAAACAGTGTCTTTGCTTTCAGAAAGATGCTTTACAGAGTGTTTCTACCTGAAACAAACACATGTGTAGGAAAACTGTGCATTCAGAAATGACTATTTCTACACGTTTTCAAACCAAAGAATCAACTTACTAACACGAGTGATGTATGTTTTCACTTTCATTAGAAATGAGGTTTTTTTTTTCCTGGAGGAGTGCTGTCTTAGAGTAAACATCTTTTGCCTATCAACACAGTTGTACAGGTTCTGAGTAAGTGACTATGCTTAGTAAAATCACCATTTCTCTCTCTTTTCAGAGAGTATGAAGCTTACATTTAGTGAGAGAATCTTAAACATGAGTTTATTTAATATATTCAGTTTTCCTTGAAACAGTGTCTTTGCATTCAGAAAGATGTTCTATACTATGTTACTTCCTAACACATGTGCAGAAATACTGTGCTTTTTGAAATGACACTTTCTATAATTTTTCAAACCAAAGAAACAACTATTCACATGAATGAATCATGTGTTCGCCTTCATTAGAAATGGGTTTTTTCCTAAGGGGTGATATCGTTGAGTTCGACACTTTTGTCTATAACGCAGCTGTACAGGTTCTGAATAAGTGACTGTGCTTAGTAAAATCACCATATCTCTCACTTTTCTGTGAGTAGACAGTTTAGATTTAGTGAGAGAAGCTTACACATGTGTTTGTTTAGTGTATTCAGTTTTCCTTAGAAACCATGACTTTGCTTTTAGAAAGATGTGTTACACTTGTTTCTACCAAAACCAACACATGAGTACAAATACTGTGCTTTCAGAATTGACTCTTTCTACATGTTTTCAAACAAAAGAAGCAACTTACTAACATTAGTGATGCAGGTGTTCACTTTCATTAAAAATGGTTTTCCCCCTTCAAAGGAATGATGCCTTAGAATAAACAACTTTTGCCTATCAAAGCTGTTGTGCAGGTCTGAATAAGTGATTATGCTAAGTGAAATCACTGTTAATCTCACTTTTCTGTGAGTAAGAAGCTCAGATTTAGTGAGAGAAGCTTACATGTATGTTTGTTTAGCGTATTCACTTTTCCTTAGAGACAGTGACTTTGCTTTCAGAAAGATGCAATACAGTGTGTTTCTTCCTGGAAAAAAATGCATAGGAGTACTGTGCTTTCACAAATTACTTTTTCTAAATGTTTTCAAACCAGAGGAGCAAGTTACTAACATGAGTGAATAATGTGTTCACTTTGTTAGAAATCAATTTTTTTTTCCTAAGGAGTGATATCTTTGGGTTCAAAACTTTTGCCTGGCAATGCAGTTGTACAGGTTCTGAGTAAGTAACTGTGCTTAGTGAAATCACCATTTCACACACTTTTCATTGAGTAGGAAGCTTAGATTTAGTGAGAGAAGCTTACCCATCTGTGTGTTTGGTGTATTCAGTTTTTCTTAGAAACAGTGACTTTGCATTCAGACAGATGCATTACAATGTGTTTCTTCCTAAAACAAACACATGTGTAGAAGTGCTGTGCTTTTAGAAATGCCTGTTTCTTCACATTTTCAAACCAAAGAACTACCTTATTAACGTGAGTGAATCATGTGTTCACTTTCATTAGAAACGGGTTTTCCTCCCCCCCTAGGGAGTGATGTCTGAGAGTAAGGAACATTTGCCTATCAACACTGTTGTACAGTTCTGAGTAAGTGACTGTGCTTAGTAAAATCACTATTTATCTCACTTTTCTGTGAGTAGGAAGCTTATATTTAATGAGAGAAGCTTACATATGTGTTTACTGTATTCAATTTTTCTTTGAAACAGTGACTTTGCATTCAGAAAGATGCCTCACAGTGTGCTTCTTCTGGAAACAAACACATGTGTAGAAGCACTATGCTTTCAGAATGGCTGTTTCTACACGTTTTCAAACCAAGGAACCAACTTCATAATGTGAGTGAATTATGTGTTCAGTTTCGTTAGAAACAACTTTTTCCCCTAAGGAGTGCTGTCTTAGAGTAAACAACTTTTGCCTATAAACACAGTTGAACAGGTTCTGAATAAGTGTACTTGCTTAGGAAAATCAACATTTATCTCACTTCTGTGTGAATAGGAAGCTTAGATTTGGTGAGAGAAGCTTACACCTGTGTTTGTTTAGCATATTCAATTTTCCTTAGAAACACTGACATTGCGTTCATAAAGATGTGTACAGTTTTTCTTCCTGAAACAATCACATGTGTAGAAGTACTCTGCAGGAAAAGAAGAAGAAGAAGAAGAAGAAGAAGAAGAAGAAGAAGAAGAAGAAGAAGAAGAAGAACTCTGCACCATGTCACTCCCAGTAGAGTCCATGTGATAATGCTGTTCTGCAGGCCTGAGATAAAGATCCCAAAATGGATAATTGCCTGGGAAAAAACACTGTCTTCTTTCCCTTGGAGTGTTGATAGCAACCTGCTTCCTGATATTCCTTTTTATTTGTTCTATTATTCTTCTCATTCATACACAACGTAACAACAAGGTGACCAGGGACACAGTGCCAGGAGGTGAATTAGACAAAGCGCCATCCTAGAAACTGCAGAGTGAGAGGCCTCCTCCAAATGTGCCTAATTTATTATTAGTCATCCTGAAAGTTCTTAAAAATAATAAAATAATGGAGAACTTTTTCCAGTGAATTACAGCAAAAGGAGGCAGGTAAAAATCACCCCAATTAAATGAAGTGTCTTTACCAAAGGCAGAGCCAATTTGAGGAAAAGGTAACTCAGACAAGAGTGAAATTAAAAGTAGAATTTTGATTCCTACAATACAAAACTCCATATGGCATGGCATAGGTATTGAAGGACAATATCTGCTGTCCTCCCAGGTATAGAGGACCATATGGATGGTTACTACACCTTGTTCACCTCTCACCTATATAGGAATGTGTGAGGGAGGGGATAGATGGATAGTCATCAATGGGGGAAAGGTGTCATACATTGACTAACAGCAAAAAGTTAATTTTACAGAGAACTGTCTCCAGCTCCTGGCTCAACATGTGAATGTAGTATCTGTCTGTGCCAAGTTAATGTTTTTGAAACAGTGATGTTTTTACTATGTACTGTGTATTCTATATGCCTGGTTGCTTCACTGACCCCCTTGAATCTACTCCATGGAAAATGTAACCACAACGCACTCCCTGTTTCAAAATGTGTACAAAAATCTGGACTGCTTGCCTGCAAAATACACTCAGACTCAAACTGCTCTGTGTTTGTCTCTGCTTGTCCCTGCCAAATCCTTGCCCACCAAGTCTTTGAGGACTCTCGTCCCAGGGACCTCCAAACCAGACTGGGGTGGTCCGTGGCAACTGTGCTTTCATAAATGACTGTTTCTACATGTTTTCAAACCAAAGAAGCAACTTACTAAGGTGAGTGAATCATGTGTTCACTTTCGTTAGAAATGGGTTCCGCCTCCGCCCCAAGGAATGATGTCTTAAACTACACAATGTTTGCCTATCAATACAGTTGTACATGTTCTGAGTAAGTGACTGTGCTTAGTGAAATCAGTGCTTCTATCACTCTTCTGGGAGTAAGACACTTAGAATTAGTGAGAGAAGCTTACACCTGCATTTGTATAGTGTATTCAGTTTTCCTTAGAAACAGTGACTTTGCCTTCAGAAAGATACATTACAGTGTGTTTCTTCCTGAAACAAATACATGTGTAGAAATACTTTGCTTTCATTAATGACTGTTTCTACAGGTTTTCAAACCAAATAAGCAACTTACTAACGTGAGTGATGCATGTTTTCACTTTCCTTAGACACAGAGCCTAACCCTAACCCTGATTCTAACCCTAACCCTAACTTAACCCTGACCTTACCTTAACCCAAACTCTAACCATAACCATAACTCTAAACCTAACCCTAACCCTATCCCTATCCCTAACCCTACCCCTGACCCTGACTTTGACCTTCACCCTAACACCAACCCTAATACTGACCCTGACCCTTACCCTAAACCTGACCTTAACCCTAACCCCAACAAGTACTGTGCTTTCAGAAATGGATGTTTCTATAAGTTTTCAAGTTAAACATGCAACTTACTAAAGTGAGTATTGCATGTATTCATTTTCATTAGAAACAGGTTTTTTCCCCTAAGGAATGATATTTTAGAATGCGCAACTTTTGCCAAGCAACATAATTGCACATGTTCTGATTAAGTGATTGTGTTTAGTGAAATCAATGATTCTAACACTTTCCTAGGATAAACAAACTTAGATTTAATGAGAGAACCTTACACATGTGTTTGTTTTGGGTATTCAGTTTTCCTTAAACATGATTATTTTCCTTTATGAAAGATGCCTTACATTGTGTTTCTTCCTGAAACAAACACATTTGTACAAGTACTGTGGTTTCAAAAATGAATTGTTCTACAAGTTTTCAAACTAATAAGCAACTTACTATCATGAGTGTTACACATGTTCACTTTCTTTAGAAAGGAAACTTGAAGATGGCAGTGACAAAGACGCACGCTGCCTGATCTGCAGGGAAGAGAACACAGATGCTAACTGGACCCACAGACCGTGGGAGCTGTGGCTAACTGGTTGAGAGAAATCCACACAGTATGGACCACAGGTTAGTCAGACCTCTGGTCACACAGAACCCCAAGAAGGATGACAGACTAGTCCCTCAGCGCCCAGACAGGACCCAGACTGTAAGTGACAAGCTCTGAGAGGCAGTCTTGCTTGGCAGGCGAACTCAGTTTTGGGACTGAATCTGTGGAGGGGGTGTTAAAACCTCCTGGACTAAGGAAAGCAACGAGTGTGGATTGGGGCCTCAGAACACACACACACACACCCGACCCACGCAAGTCCACAGAAAGCCTAGGTGCCATTCTGGCACCCAGTCAGAAATGGATACAGTCCCCAGCTGCTGTGTGCTCTGAGAAGGAAACTCTATGGAGGGCAATCCAGCCCCTAGAGCCTGGTCTGGACCCTGCCTGCAAGTTGCAAGCTATTGAAATCAGGGATACACAGCCATAGCAGAGTGATCTGAGACCAGAGACACTGCCAGGAGTCAAGAACCACAACAGCCCTCTGAGCAGGGCTGGGCAGAAACCAAACATCTAACCCCAGAAGACTAGCCTGGCACAATTGATCACAGCTGTTCCAGCCTAGCGAGGTTCCACAGCCTAGCTGGGATTCTCACACTCTTGGGAGTGGCTGGGCAGGTCAGAGGAGATAGAGTAAATATCTAGCCAACAAACAACAATCAAAAGGTAGTAGCTACTCTCTCCTTGGCAGGCAGAAACTAGGCCCCACTACCTGGTTGGAGCAGGCAGAAACCTAATTAATTTGTAGAAGTCAACAGGAGTTCAGGCCCTCTAGGGTGACTTGAGCCTAGGACCAAAGGCCCAGGACCTGAGGGCAGGCTATTCGAAGCCCAGCCAAACATAGGAAAACCAGATCTACATACCCTACCTCAAACTGATCCTGGAGAACACCAGCACCTACCTTGTCTGACCCAGTTGGGAACCCAGGGTGTGAAATAAAGTCTTCAGGATCCAAAACCAGGGTGGGTGCCTCTCTCAGGGAATAGTTCCTTGACCACCACAGGCAAAGGACCTTGACCTACAATTACTCAACAACAAACTACTCTCAACAACCAGTGAAGGACATCAGAAGGTACCTCCCAACATTAGACACACCAAGATGTCTAAAAGCCAGTGTAGAAACATGAACAACAAATCCTAAAACAATATGGCATCTCCAGATCCCAACTATCCAAAAGAAAGCAACCTGGAGAACTCAAGCACAATTGAAAAACAAGAAAAAGACCTCAAATCCCTAGTAATGAATATGATAATGGAGGAACCTAATAAAATCCGTAAACAAATTCAGGAAAAGCAGCCAAACAGGTAGAAGACATAAAAGAGGTCTATAAAGAGTCACTGGAAGGAATCCAGAAAATTCAACCAATCAGTTGAAGGAAATCTATAAAAGAGTTCAAGATCTGAAGATGAAAATGGAAACAATGGTAAAGACTTCGACAAAAGAAAACGGGAAAGAGAATGCTTAGAGAAGAAAGCAAACAACACAGAGGTGAGTTTCTCTAACAGAATCCAAGAGATGGAGCAATGAAGCGTGTGTCTAGAAGATACAATTGTAAGTCTTGAAGCAACCATCAAAGAAAATGCTAAATCTAAAAAACTTCCTGACACAAATCATGCAAGAAATCAAGGACACCATGAAAAGACAAAACCTGAGGATAATAGACATTGAGGAAAGAGAAGATGCCTGACTCCAAAGCCCAGAAATATCTTCAACAAAATCATAGAAGAAAATTTCCCAAATTTAAAGAATATATCTATAAACATACAAGAAGCCTATAGAACACCAAATAGAATAGACCAGAAAAGAAAAACCTCCCATCACATAATAATCAAACACAAAATATACAGAATAAACAAAAATAAAATAAAATAAAATAAAAGCAGTGAGAGAAAAGGGCCAAATGACATTTAATGGCAAACCTATCAGAATTACACATGACTTCTCAGCAGAGACCATAAAAGACAGAAGGGCCTGGACAGAGATCCTGTAAACCCTAAGAGACCACAGATGCCAGGGCAGACTACTATACCCAGTGAAAATGTCAATAACCATTGATGAAGAAAACAAGATATACCATGACAAAACCAAATTCAAACAATACCTATCCACAAATCCAGCTTTACAGAAATTAATCGAAGGAAAACTCCACCCTAAAGAGAAAACTACAACCAAAACTCCACAGGAAATAGATAACTACACAATCGCAAAAACACAACCACACAAACTCGCTATGGTAACCAACATCAAAATTAAGGATCTTAACAATCACTGGTCATTAATATCTTTCAACATCAATGGACTAAATTATCCAATAAAAAGACACAGACTAACTGAATGGATGCATAAACAAGATCAAATATTCTTCTGCATTCAAGAAACACATCTGAGCCAAAAGGATATACATTACCTCAGGGTAAAAGGCTGGAAAAATATTCCAAGCAAATGGTCACAAGAATGTTGTAGCCATTCTAATATCCAATAAAATAGACTTTCAACCAAAATTAATCAAATGGGACAAGTAAAGACACTTCATACTCATCAAAGGTAAAGTGAATCAAGATGACATCACAATTCTGAACATATGTGCTCCCAATACCAGGGCACCAACATTTGTAAAGGAACTATTAATAAAGTTTAAACCACACATTGATCCCCACACATTAATAGTGGAAGACTTCAACACCCCACTTTCATCAAAGGATAGGTCATTGAAATAGAAATTAAGCTGAGAAATAATGACATTAACCAATGTCATGATTTGGATGGATCTAACAGCTATCTACAGAACTTTTTACCCAAACACAAAGGATTATACCTTCTTCTCAGCACTCCATGAAACCTTCTCCAAAATTGACCACATAGTATGTCACAAGGCAAGCCTCAACAGATACAAGAAGATTGAAATAATACCTTGTATCATATCAGATCACCATGGTCTTAGGCTGCACTTCAACAACAACAACAACAACAACAACAACAACAACAACAACAACAACAACAGAAATAACAAGAAGCCTACACACACATGGAAACTAAATAACTCTCTACTTAATGACACATGGGTCAGGGAAGAGCTAAAGAAAGAAATTAAGGACTTCCTAAATTTCAATGAAAACGAGAAACAGCATAGCACACTGAAAGTGGTGCTAAAAGGAAAATTCATAGCACTAAATGCCTTTATAAAGAAAACGGAAACATCTCACATAACCAACTTAACAACACATCTGAAAACCCTGAGAAAAAAAGAAGCAGAAACACCCAAGAGGAGTAGACATCTGGAAACAATCAAACTCAGAGCTGAAATCAATAAATTAGAAACAGAGAGAACAATTCAAAAAAATCAACAAAACCAGGAGCTGGTTCTTCAAGAAAATCAACAAGATAGACAAACTATTAGCCAAACTAACTAAAAGGCAGAGAGACACTATCCAAATCAACAAAATCAGAAATGAAAAGGGAGACATAACAACAGACACTGAAGAAATACAAAGAATCATAAGATCCTACTTTAAAGGCATATATGCCACAAAATTTGAAAATCTAAGGGAAATGGACAATTTTTTGATTGATTCCACTTGTAAAAATTGAATCAAGAGCAGATGAACAAATTAAGTAGTCCTATTTCTCCTATAGAAATAGAAGCAATCACTGATAGTCTCCCAACCAAAAAAGCCCAGGGCCAGATGGTTTCAGTGCAGAATTCTACCAGACCTTCAAAGAAGAGCTAATACCAATACTCTTCAACATACTCCAAAAGATAGAAACAGATGGAACATTACCAAATTCATTCTATGAGGCTACAGTCACATTGATACCTAAATCCCACAAAGACCCAACAAAAAAAGAGAATACAAGAACATATCAAAAATATTACTCACGATGACCAAGTAAGATTCATTCCAGGCATGCAGGGATGGTTTAATATACAGAAATTCATCAATGTAATCCAACACCCATTCATGTTTAAAGTTTTAGAGAGATTGGGAATAGAAGGCATGTACCTAAACATAATAAAGGGTATAATAAAAGAAGCCAATAGCCAACATCAAATTAAATGGAGAGATATTGAAGGAAATTCCTCTAAAATCAGGAGCCAGACAAGGCTGCCCACTTTTTCCATATCTCTTCAATATAGTGCTTGAAGTTCTAGCCAGAGCAATAAGACAACAAAAGGAGATCAAGAGGATCAAAGTGGGAAAGGAGGAAGTCAAATTATCCCTATTTGCAGATTATATGATGGTGTACATAAGTGACCCCAAAAATTCCACCAGAGAACTCCTACAGCTGATAAACACATTCAGCAAATTGGCTGGATACAAAATTAACTCAAAAAGTCAGTAGCTCTCCTATATACAAATGACAAACACACAGAGGAAGAAATTAGGAAAATAACACCCTTCACAATAGCTACAAGCAATATAAAATATCCAGGAGTAACTCTGGCCAAGCAAGTGAAGGATTTGTTAAAAAAAAAAAAAAAAAAAAAAAAAAAAGCTTAAAATCTCTGAAGAAAGAGGTTGAAGATGACATCAGAAGATGGAAGGATCTCCCTTGTTCATGAATCAGGAGAATTAACATAGTAAAAATGGCCATCTCACCAAAAGCAATTTACAGATTTAATGCAATCCCTATCAAAATACCTACAAAATATTTTGAAGACATTGAAAGATCAATCTTCAACTTCATATGGAGAAACAAAAAACCCAGAATAGCAAAAACAATCCTATACAATAAAAGATCCTCCAGAGGAATCTCCATACCTGATCTCAAGCTGTACTATAGAGCAACAGTATTTAAAACAGCATGGTACTGGCACAGCAATAGGCTGGTGGATCAATGGAATTGAACCGAAGACCCAGAAATGAATCCTCAGACATTTGATCACTTGATTTTTTATAAAGAAGCCATATCAATTCAATGGAAAAAGGATAGCACATTCAACAAATGGTGCTGGTCTAACTGGAAATCTACATGTAGAAAAATGCAATTAGACCCATATTTGTCACCATGCACAAAACTCAAGTCCAAGTGGATTAAAGACCGCAACATAAAACCAGAGACACTAAATCGGTTAGAAGAAAAAGTGGGGCAGAGCCTGGAACACATTGGTACAGGAGACGACTTCCTGAACAGAACACCAGCAGTCCAGGCCTTAAGGTCAACAATTAATAAATGGGACCTCATGAGGCTGAGAAGCTTCTGTAAGGCAGGAGACACTGTCAACAGAACAAAGTGACAGCCTACAGACTGGGAAAAGATCTTCACCAACCTTACATTGGACAAATGTCTAATATCCAAAATATATAAAGAACTCAAAAAATTAAATACCACAAAACCAAATAACCCAATTAAGAAATGAGGCTCAGAATTAAACAGAATTCTCAACAGAGGAATATCGAATGGCTGAGAAACACTTAAAGAAATACTCAACGACTTTAGTTATCAGAGAAATGCAAATCAAAACAACTCTGAGATTCCATCTTACACCCATCAGAATGGCTAAGATCAAAAATTCAAGTGACACCACATGCTGGCAAGGATGTAGAGAAAGAAGAACACTCCTTCATTGCTGGTGGGAATGCAAACTAGTACAGCCATGTTGGAAATCTATCTGGCGCTATATCAGAAAACTGGGAATAGGGCTTCCTCAAGACCCAGCTATTCCACTCCTTGGAATATACCCAGAAGATGCTGCAGCACACAACAAGGTCATATGCTCAACCATGTTCATAGCGGCCTTATTCATAATAGCCAGAACCTGGAAACAGCCTATGTGTTCCTCAGTAGAAGAATGGATATAGACACTGGTACATTTACACTATGGGATACTACTCAGCTACTAAAAACAAAGCATTCTCAAAATTTGTGGACAAATGGAATGAACTAGAAATGATCATAATGAGTGAGTTAACCCAGAAGCAGAAAGAGTCAAATGGTATATACTCATTTATAACTGGACGCTAGGCCAAGGGGCATGTCCCATGAAAGTCTTCACTTACCAGGAAAGTGGGATAGATGTGAGGACATCCTATTGGGACTTTAGGTGGGAGAAGTATGGGAGAATGGGGAAATAGAAGGATCCAGAGGGTCCTAGAAACCTACAAGAAGAACATTATGATGGTTGGATCTGGGCCCAGGGGTTCTGCTCAAACTATGGCACCAACCAAGGACAATATGTGCAGTAAACATTGAACCCCTATCCAGATCTAGCCAATGGACAGGACATTTTTCACAGTTGAGTGGAGAGTGGGGACTGACTTTCACATGAACTCTGGTGCCCCATATTTGACCATGTCCCCTGGATGGGGAGGCCTGGTGGCACTCAAAGGAAGGATAGCAGGTTACCAAAAAGAGACTTGATACCCTAGGATCATATACAGGGGGAGGGGGTCCCCTTCAGTCACAGTCATAAGGGAGGGGAATAGGGTAAAAGTGGGAGGGAGGGAGGAATGGGAGGATACAAGGATAACAATTGAGATGTAATATGGATGAATTAATAATAAAGAAAAAAAAAAAAAAGAAACAAAATCTTACGCTAACCCTAACCAGACCCTAACCATAACCCTAATCCTAACCCTACCTCGATCTTGACCATAATCCAAACCCTAACCCTAACCCTACCCTAAACATAACCCGGAACACATCCTATCCCTAACCTTAACCCTAACCCTATCCCTAACCCTGATCCTGACCTTGAACCTAACCCTAAACCTGACTCTAACCCTAAACCTAAATATAATCCTGAACCTACCCCTAACACTAACCCTAACTGTGACCCTGACTCGGGCCCCAACCCTAACTTAACCCTGGCCCTATCTCTAACCATGGCGCTGACTCTAACCCTAACTGTAAACATGACCCTGACACTGACCCTAACCCTAACCCTCACATGTACTGTGCTTTCTGAAATGACTTTTTCTATACACTTTCAAACTAAAGGAGCAACTTACTGACATGAGTGTTGTATGCATTTACTTTTGATAACATGGGTATTTTTCCTTAGGAATGATGTCTTAGAGTGTACAGCTATTGCCACCCAATACAGTTTTACAGGTTCTTAGTAAGTGACTGTGATTAGGAAAATCAACATTTCTCACACTTTTCTAGGAGAAACAAGCTTAGATTTAGTGAGGGAAGCTTGCACATTTGTTTGCTTAGTGTATTCAGTTTTCCTTAGATATGATTGCCTTGCTTTAAGAAAGATGTGTTACAGTGTGTTTCTTCCTGAAACAAATACATTTCTACAAGAACTTTGCTTTCATAAATGAGTGTTTGTACAAGTTCTCACACTAAAAAGTAACTTACTACTGTGAGTGTTACGTGTGTTCACTTTCCTTAGAAACAAACCCTAACCCTATCCCTGATCCTAACCCTGACCCAAATGCTAACCCTAACCCTGACCTTACCCTAACCCAAACTATAACACTAACAATTACCCTAAACCTAAACCTAACCCTAAACCTATTGCTAACCCTAACCCTCACCCTGACCCTGACCTTCATCCTAGCACCAACCCTAACCCTGATGCTAAACAAAAGCATGACCCTGAACCTATCCCAAACCCTAAACCTGACCCTTACCCTGACACTGACCCTGAACCTAAACCTATACCCAAACCTAACCCTAACCTATACCCTAACCCTAGACCTAACCCTAGTCCTAACCCTAAACCTAACCTTAATCCTAAACCTAACCCTAATCCTAAACCTAACCTTAATCCTAACCCTAACAAGAATGATGCTTTCAGAAATGAGTGTTTCTACAAGTTCTCAAACTAAAGAAGCAACTTACTAACCTGAGATTTGCATGTGTTCACTTTTGTGAGAAAGGGATTTTTTCCTTAGGAATGATGTCTTAGAATGCACAGCTTTTTCCAACCAATGGAGTTGTACAGTTTCTGTAAGTCACTGTGTTTACTGAAATGAGTGCTCCTCAAATTTTTAAAAAGACACAAACTTAAATTTAGTGAGAGAAGCTTATACATGTGTTTGTTTAGTGTATTCATTTTTTCTTAGAAATGGTTTCTTTGCGTTAAGATAGATGTGTTACAGTGTGATTCATTCTGAAAAGGACATGTTTGTACAAATAATGTGGTTTCCGAAATGAGTGTTTCTACAAGTTTTCAAACTAAAGAAGCAACTTATTGACATGAGTGTTGCACGTGTTCACTTTTGTTAGAGACAAGTTTTTTCCTAATAAATGATATCTTTTTAAATTAATTTATTCAGATTACATCTAAGTTGTTATCCCCTCACTTTTATCTTCCCATTCCTCCCTCCCTTCCTCTTTCACCCTTTTCCCCTCCCCTACGTTGTGACAGAAGGGGACCTCCTTCCCAACCATATGGTCACTATCTATCAAGTCTCATCCTGGTGATCTGCTTATCCTTTCTCCAAGTGCCACCAGGCCTCACCACTAATGAGAAGTGGTCAAATATGGAGCACTAGAGTTCATGTCAGAGTCAGTCCCTGCTCTCACACAACTGTGGAGAATGTCCTGTCCACTGGCTAGATCTGAATAGGGGTTCAATATTTACTGTATGTATTGTCCTTGATTGGTACAGTAGGTTGAGCAGAACCCCTGGGTTCAGATCGGCCCATCATGATGTTTTTCTGATATCTTAAAGTGCACAAATTTGCCAAGCAACACAATTGCACAGGTTCTGATTAAGTGGTTGTGTTTAGTGAAATCAATGTTTCTCACACTTTCCTAGGAGAAACAAACTTAGATTTAGTGTTTGGTGTATTCAGTTTTCTTTAGGCAAGGTTATTTTGCTTTAGGAAAATGCCTTACACTGTTTTTCTTCCTGAAACAAGCATATTTGTACAAGTACTGTGGTTTGAAAAATTAGTGATTCTACAAGCTTTCAAACTAAAGAAGCAACTTACTAACTTGTGTTTTGTATGTGTTTACTTTCTCTAGAAATGGTTTTCTTTTGCTAAGGAATATCTTAGAGTGCACAGCTTTTGCCAACAAACACATTTGTACAGGTTCTGAGTAAGTAACTGCTTAATAAAATAGTTTCTCACAGTTTTCTTGGCGAAACAAGTTTAGATTTAATGAGCAAAGTTTACACATATGTTTTGTTTGGTTTATTCAGTTTTCCTTAGAAAAGGTTATTTGCTTTAAGAAAGATGCATTACAGTGTGTTTCTTCCTGAAACAAACACATTTGCACAAGTACTGTACTTTCAGAAATGAGTGTTTCTACAAGTTTTCAAACTGAAACACAACTTACTAATGTGAGTGTTATATGTGACCACTTCCATTACAAACCAAACCCTATCCTTAACCCTAACCCGGACCCTAACTCTAATCCTAACCCTAACCCGCTTTGCTGAAGGTGTTTATCAGCTGCAGAAGTTCCTTGGTAGAATATTTAGGGTCACCTATGTATACTATCATGTCATCCACAAATAGTGACAGTTTGACTTCTTCCTTTCCTATTTTTATCCCTTTGATCTCCTTAGTTGTCTTATTGCTGTAGCTAAACCTTCAAGAAGTATATTGGAGAGATATGGAGAGACTGGACATCCATGTCTTGTTTCTGATTTCAGTTTCTCTCCATTTAATTTGATGCTGGCTATACACTGGTGTTTATAGTTTTTATTATGTTCAGGTATGTGCCCTGTATTCCTGTTTTCCCAAAGACTTTAAACATCAATTGGTATTGGGTTTTGTCAAATTTTTTGGCATCTATCTAAGGAGATGATCACATGTTTTTTCTTTCAGTTTACTTATATGATGGATTACATTGATGGATTTCTGTATATTGAACCACCCTGCATGCCTGGTATGAAGCCTACTTCGTTGTGGTGAATTATAATTTTGATGTGTTCTTGGATTCAGTTTGCTACTATTTTATTGAGTATTTTTGCATTGATGTTCATAAGAGAAATTGGTCTGAAATCCTCTTTCTTTGTAGAGTTTTTCTGTGATTTAGGTATCAAGGTGACTGTGGCCTCATAGAATGAGTTTGGTAATGTTCCTTGTGTTTCCATTTTGTGGGAAAGTTTAAAGAAAGCTGATATTAGCTCATCTTTGAAGGTGTGGTAGAATTCTGCACTGACTCCATCAGGCCCTAGGCCTTTTTTGGTTGTGAGACTTTTGATGGCTGCCTCAAATTCCTTAGGAGATATAGGGCTATTTAATTTGTATACCTGATCTTAGTTCGATTTTGGTAGTTGATATCTAATCTAGAAAATTGTCCATTTTGTTTAGGTTTTCAAATTTTGTGGCATATAGGTTTTTGAAGTACAACCAAATGATTCTTTGGATTTCTTCACTGTTGTTTTGTCTCCCTTTTCATTTCTGATTTTGTTGACTTGATTACTCTACCTTTGACTTTTAGTTAGTTAGGCTAAGGGTTTGTCTATCTTGTTGATTTTCTCAAAAAACCAGCTCTTGTTTTTTTTTTTTTTTTTTTTTTTTTTTTTGATTCTTTGACTTGTTCTCTTTGTTTCTATTCTACTGATTTGAACCCTGAGTTTGATGATTTCCAGCTGTCTACTCCTCTTTGGCAAGTCTGCTTCTTTTTGTTTTAGAGTTTTCAGGTGTGGTGTTAAGTTGGTAATATGGGATCTCTCCAATTTCTTTATAAAGGTACTCAGTGCTATGACTTTTCTTCTTGGCACTGCTTTCACTATGTCCCATAAGTTTGGGTATGTTGTGCCTTCAGATTCATTGAATTCTAGAAAGTGTATTTCTTTTTTTAAATTTAATTCCTTACCCAGATATCTTTGAGTATGGAGTTGTTAAGTTTCCATGAGTTTGTAGGCTTTATGTTGTTTTTGTTGTTGTTGAGATCCAATTTTAATCTCTGGTGGTCTGATAGGATGCAAGGAATTATTTTGATCTTTTTTGTATCTGTTGAAATTTTCTTTGTGACCAATTATATGGTCAATTTTGGAGAAGGTTCTTTGAGGTGCTGGGAAGAAGGTGAATTTTTTCAGGTTTGGGTGAAAAGTTCAGTATGTATCAGTTAGGTCCATTTGGTTCATGATGTCTACTAGTTTCATTGTTTCTCCATTTAGTTTCCACTGCAATATCTATTGGTGAGAGTGGGATTTGAAATGTCCCACTGTTAATGTGTGGGGTTCAGTGTGCAATTTAAGCTTTAGTAATGTTTCTTTTATGAATGTGGGTGCTCCTGTATTTGGCACATAGGTGTTCGAACTGAGACATCATCTTGATGTATTTTTCCTTTGATGAGTATGAAGTGTCCTTCACCATCTCTTTGATTAGTTTTGGTTGAAAGTCTATTTTGCTATCTATTTTATTCTCCAGTTTGTTTCTTTGTTTGTTTTTGTTTTTTGCTTGGAATACTTTTTTCCAGTAAAGGTACTCTAAGGTAATGTTTATCTTTTTTTTTTTTTTTTTTTTTTTTTTTTTTTTTTTTTTTTTACACTGAAGCATTCTTTTTATTATTGGTGGCTTAATAGTATCCAACATGTCATCCCTATGCCCATGGACAGCGTTCAGCTCCTCCCTGTTTTCACTGTCAGTTTTCTGGAGTGGAGACTTGTTCTTCCTCTTCTCAGAGGGGGAAGCTGAAGACCGAGAGACGAAAGGGCACGGGCAGGGGAAAGCAGGGGCCTATGCTATTGGCAGTGATTCTTGGCCTGGATGGGCAGGGAGGATCTAAGAAGGGCAGGGCAGCAGCCATTCTCTGGAGGCAGTGCAATGGACCTTCTGGGTATCAGTAGATCCTCTATCTTGCAGAAGAAGCCACATCGTCCATGGACTGAACCTGGAGGGATCCACCCAGCTCACTGCCTGCTGCCAAATCCTGGTAATGTTTATCTTTATTGCTGAGGTATGTTTCTTGTATGCAGCAGATTGATAGCTCCTGTTTTTGCATCCATTCTGTCAGCCTGTGTCTCTTCCTTGGGGAGTTGAGGCCATTGATGTTGAGTGATATTAATGACCAGTGGTTAATGGTTTCTATCATTTTGATGTTGGGAGACAGAGGGAGAGAGAGAGAGAGAGAGAGAGAGAGAGAGAGAGAGAGAGAGAGAGAGAGAGAGAGAGAGATTGTGTGTGTGAGCTTCCTTTCTTTTGTTTTTGTGGGTGTGGGATTATTCATTTCCTTTGTTTCCCTGTATAAAATTACCCTCCTTGGGTTGGATTTTTCCTTCTAGTATCTTCTATAGAGCTGAATTTGTGGTCAAGTACTCTTTGAACTTGGTTTTTTTCCCCATGGAATATATTGTTTTCTCCATCTATGGTGATTGAAAGCTTTGCTGGGCAGAGTAGTCTGGGTTGGCATCTGTGGTCTCTTAGTGTCTGCATGACTTCATACAGGCCCTTCTGGTTTTTGTAGTCTCTGTCGAGAAGTCAGGTGTAATTCTGATAGGTTTGCCTTTATATGTGCCTAGGCCTTATACTCTTGAAGCTTTTATTATTCTTTCTTTGTTCTGTACATTTAGTGTTTTGATTATTATGTGGCAGGAGGATTTTCTTTTCTGGTCCAATCTATTTGGAGTTCTGTAGGCTTCCTGTATATTTATGGACATTTCTTTTTTAAGTTAGGGAAGTTTTCTTCCATGATTTTGTTGAAAATATTTTCTGGGTCTTGTAGTAGGGAGTCTTCCTTTTCTTCTATCTCTATGACTCTTAAATTTGGTCTTTTCATAGTGTCTCAGGTTTCTTGGATATTCTGTGTCAGGAACTTTTAGATTTAACAGTTTGACTATTGTATCCATTTCTTCAGTCATATCTTCTATCTCTGATATCCTTTGCTCCATCTCTTGAATTCTATTGGTCATGCTTGTGTCTATAGATCCTGTCCTCTTATTTTGGGTTTCCATTTCCTGGATTATCTCAGATTGTGTTTTCTTCATAGCTTGTATTTCCTGTTTTAGACCTTGAAACCTTTTCTTCATTTCTTTCTCCTGTTTGATTGTAGTTTCTTCAAGTGACTTATTCAGTTCTTTCTTGTGTATTCCAGTTCTAGTTTGAAGGATTTATTTTCCTCCTTTAAGGCTTCTATTAATTTCATAACCTCAGATTTGAAATCCTTTTCTTGAGCATCAGCTGAGATAGTATCTCCATGGCTTGTTGTGGTGGTGGGACTGCAGGTTTCTAGTGGTATCAAATGGTCATGGGGATTGTTGCTTGGGTTCGTTTGCTGACCTCTCCCCATTGCAATAGCTCTGGTTGGCATGTATACCCAGTGCCTGCTTTGACCCCAGAACTTTCTGTGGATTTGCTGGGTGAGCTGACATCAGATCCACTCATGTTTCTGGCTGCAGGGTCTGCTTGGTGCTAGAACCCACAGACACTGGAGATTTTGCAGTCTCCAGTTAGTTTTGTGCCACAGGGAGTTCAAGAGCTGCACACTAGCCAGGCCTGTGGGGCCCTGTGGGTGCCCTGCGGCTATTTAAGAATCCAGGAGCTCTCTTTGTGGATTTTCTGGGAGACCTGAGATCAGATCCACTTGTTATCCTGACTGGGATCTGCTCAGTGCTAGAACCCACTGACACTGGTGAATTTGCAGTCTCAAGCTAGTTCTGTGCACAAGGAAGTTCAAGATCTGCCTTCCAGCCAAGCATTTGGGGTCCCATGGGTTTGCCTCGGCTGCTTCGGAACCCAGGAGCCCTCTCTGTGGTTTTTCTGGGAGACTTAAGATCAGATCTGCTTGTGATCCTGACTGTATCCCCCTTTTACTTTTATTGTTGCCTTTTCCCCTCCTTTCCCCTATCATTAGCTACGAGAGAAAGATAAGAGAAAAGACAGAGGGGAGAAAGAAAGAGATCCTTGGTTCTAATTTTTTATTTTGCTACCTCTTGATAATGACAATAATCAATCCCCTAGACAACAACAAACATCCATAACCCATCAAACAGCCAAAATTACCCACCTCACCTCTTGAGTATTGGGCCATAGTAGGAGGTCTTCCTGGGTCAGATCTAATCTTTATAAATTTTGCGGGTAACCATGTTTTTTCATTCTCTATAGATATATAAGCATAAACAGGTCCCCATCTCAAAACTATTGCAGGTTTCCATTTGATGTCAACACACCCTAACAGTATATTGGTTCTTGTTCCTGTGTTTTCTATAATCCAGTGTCTATCAGTGCTGTTGTTTCTTTTTAACCAACATTAAGAAAATTTAGAGTTAACAAAGCATTATTTAGTCTGTCCCTGTGGGTTTTTACTATTTCTTTTTATTTAATAAGCATTTCTTTAAGGTACAATTATCTTTTTTAACAATTGCTTGTCCTATAGGACTGTTTGGTATAATGTGATTTATTTTATAATATTCAAAGAATTGCTTCATTTTCCTGGATACATATATGGGGCATTAGCAGTCATAATTTGTGCAAGTTTCCCCAGAATTTCCATTGTTCCAAATAAAAGTGTAATTACACAATCAGCCTTTTCATAACTTAAAGCAGTAGCCTATTGAAACCCTGAGTATGTATTGGTAGTATGGTGTACATATCTTTGTTTCCCAAGTACTGCAAAACAAAACACATCCATCTGCAATATTTCATTTCTTTTGGTACCCCTAGGGTTACTTCCAGCAGGTAATGGAGTTTGATTATACAGAGAGCACATAGGACTTTTATTATTATTATTATTATTATTATTATTATTATTATTATTATTATTATTATTATTGTTGTTGTTGTTGTTGTTATTATTTCTTTAGCTTGTTGCCAAGTGATAGAGAAATTTTTCTTTTTTAAAAATTTGTATATCTTTACTTTTTTGAGGTATTCTACATTACATTTACTTATAAAATATTTGTAATTTTTATACAGTATTTCTATTTTCACTAATTTATTTAATTAATTTATTTATATTACATCTAAATTGTTATGCCATCCCTTGTATCCTCCCATTCTCCCCTCCCTCCTGCTTTCCCCCTACTCCCCTCCCCTATGACTGTTCCTGAGGGGGATTACCTCCCCCTGTATATGTTCATAGGGTATCAAGTCTCTTCTTGGTAGCCTGCTATCCTGAACTCTGGTGCCTCATATTTGACCACGTCCCATTGATGAGGAGGCCTGGTGACACTCAGAGAATTTTTTTTTAAATCTTTACTGTTGACACATTTTTTTCATGAAAATTTGAACTTGTAACATGTTTCCTATTAGTAATTGGTCAATATCCTCATTTCCTTGTGCCAATGGACCTAACAAACCTGTATTGGACTAAATACAATATATAATGGATCGTTACTACTTCTGGTGGCTTGTTGAAGTTACATGAATAACAAAGTTAATTCTGAGTTATCAGGATTAAATTCAGTAGTTTCTATATGCAACACTATTCTTTCTGCATATTGAGAATCGGTAATTATACTAAGAAAATCTAATAATACCATAACGATTGCATACAATTCTGATTTTTAAACTGAGGCATGCAGACTTTTGATCACCTTGCTGATTTTGTCTGTAACCGGCCGTTCCCATCCTGTTTGCGTCAGTGTAGAACATAGGTGTCTAAGGAGTTGGCGTTCCCTTTACAATTCATGGAAGAATGTAACTAGCTCTTTTTTTTATTAACTGTATATGTATGCTTTTATGATATCTGTTATTAATTTCTCCCAAGTAGTTACTACAAGCTCATTGCCAGTCTTTATTTATCAGCCATAAAGACATAATCTCAGCTTTAGTAAGCGACATTAACATTTTGGCCAGGTCTGCTCCTGACAATTGACATAGCCTTCTACCTCTTATAATTAATTCAGAAGCCTTTTCTACGTACGTCCTCAATTTTTTACTTTGTTAATGTGCCACGAAAATCCATTCCACAATATTGTCTTCCTGTTGTATAGTGAGCCTGGTAGGAGAGTGAGTTGAAGGCAAAATAACCAAAATACAATCAAGTTTAGGATCAATTTGATCCATACTTTACTTTCCTATCTTTGTCCTACCAGAGTTAACTCTTTCTGCTTCCACTGTTAAATATCTTGGAATGTTTAAATCTGAATCTCCTTCTAATCTTTGAAACAAATTACTTAACTCCTAAGTACTTAATCCAACTGTAGGCCTCAGCCAGTTAATATCTCCAATTAATTTTTGAAAACCATTAAGAGTCTGCAACTGGTCTCTATGGGTCTGTATCCTTTGTGGTTGAGTTTTTTGTTGACTTATTTTATAACTTGAATAGCTAATTGAGTCTCCTTTTTGCATTTTTTTTTCTGGAGCAATTTGTAAGCCCTAGCACAGCAGAATTCTTTCTGTTTCCTTAAACATTTTCTCTAAAGTATCTGCATCAGAACCAGCCAACAAAATATCATCCATGTAATGCTGAATAATTGATGAAATTGCCTACAAATTATTTCTAATAGTTGTTGCACAAAATATTGACATAGAGTTGGACTACTTAACATCCCCCGCAGAAGTGCCTTCCAAAGCTATCTCTTTATTGGAACACTGTCGTTCATAATAGGTACTGAGAAAGCAAACCTTTCCCTATCCTGCTCATGCAAGGATATTGAGAAAAAGCAATCTTTTAAATCAATTATTATTATAGGACATGATCTAGGTAACAGAGAAGGTTACCTATAAATGACCCACAGGCTGAATTGCTCTATTCACTACTCTTAAACCTGTTATCATCCTCCATTTTCCTGATTTTTTTTTTTTTTTACAACAAATACAAGTGAAGCCAGTGTGCTAGTAAACCCCTCTGTATGTTGAGCCTACAGCCGCTCAAATAACAGTTGTGCAAGTACCTGTAATCTTCTTTTGTTATGGGCCACTGCTCTTGCCACACATGTCTGGTTTATATCCATTTTAGGGGTAGGGCTGTTGGTATTTCACCAGTGGTCCCTCTTGTAAATTTTGAACCTCAATCCCTGTGACATCCTGTTTTGAGACAATAGGCACAGCTTGTGACTATTCTTGATTAGACATATCAATACCCTCCCCAGGAGCATCTACTTTTTCATGCTTAATTTCATCATTGGCTGTCTCTTGGATTGCAAGAATCTTAATTTGAGTACCCTATTATTGTAGAAGATCCATTACCCAAAAAGTTATGGGTATATTAGCCATATAGGGTCCCAATATCCCTGTGAGTTGTGGCCCATGCCAGACTCACCTCTGCTGGTTCTCCGTCTGTGTCCCAGATGGGGCTGGCTGGTCATAATTTCCCAGTTCCTATAAACTATGTATAAACTTTCTGAAGTGGCCATTCTGTATTCTAAGACTTTTGGGAAAGGATACTGAGATGAGCTCTATTTTTACCAAACCATCTGTTTCAACGCCATTCATTTTTAATATTAATTCGGATCTCTGATCATAAGCCATTGTTTGCCAGAACACATGTTTTCCAGGACTCCCAAAAGCCCCTGTTCTTTCTAGTGGAGCAGTTTTGCCTTTGATGTATGGAAACATAGCGTGATCACTTCTATCTCCGGCATCAATGTGTATCTCCTTTTGTACATATACCATGATTTTAATTTCTTCCTTGAAATCCTCATCAATAATACCTGGATACACAATACTTCCTTGAGAAGTTAATACGCTGCTTCCCAAGATTATTCTTATCGTCCCTGAAGGCTAAGGACCATAAACACCTGTGGTTATTTTGTGACATTCAACCCCAACATTTTGTAAGAGGTTTATCTGTGGCCAGATCCAAAGCTACAATGCCTTCAGTAGCATGCATGGGATCAGAAATGCCTGCTTGTTACCTCCTGGCTGATGTTTGTATTTTTTTGCTGCAGGGCCTCAAGCTGACAGGCCCCTCTGTTCATTTCTCAATGGCAAGAAGTTACCTTATATGTCCTTCTTGGACCAGCATGCACTAGTCCAATGTTTTCCTTTTATCCAGTACCTGCAAATCCATGGAAACTTGGGAATTCAGTTGCATCCAGAAACTGCTTGCTCATGTCTGGGAGTGAAAGTACCATATTCTCCAGAGTTAATGTGCCTGCTATTTTGAGCTCTGAAGCTTTTCACTTTACAATTTCTTTGTAAATGGAAAAATTCACCACAATTAAAGCATCAGGTATTTTGATATCTGAGACCTCTGTGTTTTTTTTTTTTCTATTATATTGGCATAATACTCCTGAAAGCCAATATCAGTTGTGTCTCTTAGACATTCATCCATTGGTGCTGATTATACCTTTAATAATCTAGTTACTCTCTTACATTCAGTATTTGCATTCTCAAGTGCCAAGCTCTCTATCAACACCTGTCTGGCACCTTGTTTACAGCTGGAGCCAATCTCTGTAAGAAGTGTGTGAAGGCCTCTCCAGAGCCTGTGTTCTGTTAGTAAATGGAGTAGATCTTTTCCCAGCAACCACAGCCATATCCAAGCTCCTAAAGCTGCCAAATGACATTGTTCTATAATAACATTGTCAGGTTGGACTTTTTTCCTGTAGGTCAGCATAATGCCCTCCACCAAGTAATCGATCTCTAACAACATTTATCCCCCTTGATATATTTCATTGTTCTACTTTCGTGGCTTCCTCCCTCCGCCACAATAACCATTGTAATTGCTGACCAGCTTCCGGCACATCTGACACGAATCCCTCCAATCTTGAGGAATAATCCTATTTTGGGTAGCCCAGTTACTTAGTATTTGTTTAGCAAATGGGGACTCTTCTAAATACTTGAAATCTAACATTTCTACTGGGTGCCACCTTATCTCACCACACTCATTATCAACACATTAGGAGGCATGTCCTGAATAATTACTGAGAAAGCTGATGGTGACTGTGGAATCCCAAGCATCTCTTCTGGTGGTACACTTGGCTCAAGAGGAGCCCTTTTGCCCTGAACAGTCTCTGGCTCTTCCCAGTCCCTTGCCTCACACAAGGGCTTCTGGGACATGGCAGGGAAAGTGAGTGCAGCAGGAGGTGGTGGCCAACTCGGGGAGGAAACTCTAGCTTTCAATTATCAAGTGACTTTGCTCTCCTTTTTCTGGCATGTTTTGCTTTCTAAGTGCTTCAACCTCTACCCCCCGCCCCCAAACTCTCTAGTTGCACAACTAACTCTGCAATTCTTTCTAAAATGAGAGAAAAATGTTTCTGGTTTTTCAGCGACTCTTCTAACCTTAAAAAAACAAAAACCAAACAAAACAACAACAAACAGAATAGAGGGAGATGAGAAAGCAAAAACAGAAAATTCCTTCTAGGATCAAGGCAGGAGAGGACCCAGTGTTCAAAGCCACCACTTTGTTGACATCATGAAACAGTTTTCTTATACCTTCAAAACTCCCTGTTTCTTCTGTCGCGTTAGAAACCAAGTTTTCCATAATGCCTAGCCGTGTCTGAGTGCCACCTGTAGGTATTGATTTTTTTTAAACCTACTTTTTTTTGGAGTTCCTTAATGCCTCCACCTCCCTTCAAACCCCCAACCCTAGATAGGACAGAACAAAGGTTAGAAAGGACAAGGGACATTGGCCTCTTTCAACTTAGTTCCTTGAGGTGATTCCAGTCTTCACATCAGTATATCCAGCAGTCCAGCTAAACCATCAAAGAGCAAACAGGAAATGCAGCAGCAGGATGTACCTCATCAAAGTGTCTCCCAGAACATCTCTCGAAGCTTATCCCTTTCAATCTGCTCCCACATTTATACCCTTTCAGAGTCTTCATGGGGCAGTTCTCAGCTGGCAAAGACCACACATCTCTCTTTACAAGCATGTTATCAGCTATGGATAAACCAAAAGCATTCTCATAACCCACACTTGGGATTAAAATACACACAACATAACTGAGTTTTTAAGAAACCAAAACTTCCACTACAGAAGGGGTGTGTGTGTGTGTGTGTGTGTGTGTGTGTGTGTGTGTGTGTGTGTGTGTGTGCGCGCGCGCGCGTGCCCTGGGAGTGCTGGGCTCTATCTCTGTGGCTACTGGAGCAGCCCTCATCCCTGTTGGGTAAGGCTTTTTTTTTTTTTTTTTTTTTTGCTGGTTGGGAGGTGGAGTGTCCACATCACTAGGCTTCTTAAGGAATTCCAATAAATTCGTTGGTTCCCTAGAATGAACTTGGTGGAACTGTGCCTCTGTTGTGACATCTTGGGAATAGGGGGTAAACATTGCTTTCTGTCTCCCCAAAAGGAGTTTTAGCAACAAATGGCACTGTACATTTTGTTAACCAAACAGAAGTCAAATGGGCAAAAATCACCTTTTTAACAAGAGAAAACATTAGACGTAGAGAATGTGAGGCTCCTTTGGTGGTTTGAATAGGAATGCCCCCCCCCATAGTCTTAATCATTTGAATGTTTAGTCACCAGGAACTTACACTATTTGTGGATGAGAAGATGTCACCTTGTTGGAGTGCATTTCACCTTGTTGGAAGAAGTGTGTCACTAATGGTCGGCTTTTAAGTTTCAAAGGCCCATGACAAGCCTAGTTTCTGTCTCTATGTCTCTTTCTCTGTCTGTCTGTCTGTCTGTCTGTCTCTGTGTGTGTTTGTGTACGTGTCTGTCTGTCTCTTTCTCTCTCCTCCTCTTCTTTCTCCTCCTCCTCTATTATCTCTCTGCCTCCAGATTAAGATGTAGCTCTCAACTACTCTATGCTTGTCTGTATGCCACTGTGATCTTTGCCTGACAATACTGAACTAAGTCTCTGAAAATGTAAGGAAGTCCCCAGCTGAATTTACTTTGGACATGGTGTCTCTTCACTTTACAACAGTGGCTAAGACAGAAGTTGGTACTAGGGAGTAGGCTATTATTGTGACAGGCCTAACCATGCTTTCTTTTGAAGGAATAGGGATGGCTTGAGGACTTTGTACTAGAAAACAGTGGGACATTTTAATGGGCCATCATAGAAGGAGCATAGAAAACAGTGCTGAGGAGGCTTTCAACTGTGGGGTCCCAGCTCAAGGAGTTTCAGAGGGGAAAAATACTAGTAAGAGGCCCAGAGGTCATTCTTGTAATATTTTGGCAAGGAATGTGGCTGCTTTTTGCCCTTACCCTAAAAATCTACCTGAGGCTAAACTGAAGAGTTTTGGATTAATGGCCTTGGCAGGAGAAATTTCAAGACAGCCTAGTATTAACTATCCTTTGGTTAGGAGTAATTACTCTTGTGAAGATAGACAATGAAAAGCAACAAGCTGGACAAAGAGAAATACAAAATGTAAATTTTGAGGAGGAAAAGAACATGAGGAAGTGTAATGGAGTAAGCCCAGTACTCAAGGAGATTATAAAGTCTAAGGAAAAGCCTGCTAAATGGCATAAAGGAAGTGGTGATCTCAGAGCAAGACCACACCCAGATGACCTTACTGTTTGAGAAAGGAATTAAAGGAAAGCTTAACAATGGGGGAAACCATAAATAACAACAAGCTGATGCAAATGTAATTGAAAGAAGCAGTCACAGTCCAACCCAGCAAGCAACAGCACTTGGCAGCTTAGCTTTGGCCAAATGGTTCTAGCTTTAGAGTCAAGAATACAAAAGAGAGGTTGTGGCACCTCCACCCCCAGTTAAGGAATGCTGCTGAAGCCATGTGTATGTCAGTGCTATTTCTGCATGAGGGCCCAGAGAGGCCATTGCTTGAAATTTGAAGGTGAGGCCTAGATGTGTTGCAGACCTCAATATGTTGGAGATGCCAGAGGTGTGGGATACCTACTAAAGAAAGCTGAAGATTGGATGTAGAGCCAGCTCAAGAGAGAAAGGTGTGTTGCAACTAACAACGCTGAAAGGAGTTGGAGATCAGTAGATCACTTTGACATCAGATGTAGAAATGTAGAGATAAAATTTTCCCTGCTGGTTTTCAGTCTTGATTTGGTCCAGTATTTCCTCACTATGCTATGCTTCCTCCTTCTTGGAATAGTAATGTCTATTCTGTGCCACTATATGATGGAAGTATGTGTCCTGCTTTTAAAATTTTCCTTTAACAAGGGTTGCAGTTAGGCAATTATGTTGAATCATAGAAGAGGTTTTAAACAGCGTTGCAGCTGTTAGAGATTATTGGAACTTCTGAAGTTGGACTGAATGCCTTTTTGCATTATGGTATAACTACAAGCCTAGGGAGGCCAGGGGCCAGAATGCGGTAGTTTGAATAGAAATAACTCCTCTTAGACTCATATATTTTCACCAGGGAGTAGAACTTTTTGATAGGATTAGAAGTATTAGAAGGGGAAGCCTTATTGGGAAAAATGTGTCATTCAAGTGAGCTTTGAGATTTCAAAAACTCCTGCCAGACCCCATCTTTCCTTCCTTACCACCACCCGCCTCCCAAACCCCTCTGCTTCTGGATCAGAATGCAGCTTGTTGATATTGTTCCACTGCCATGCTTGCCACTGTTTTCCCTGCCTTAATGAGAATGGACTGACCCTCTCAACTGTAATCAAACCCAAGAGTTACCTTGGTCGTGGTGTCTCTTCACATTAATAGAACAGTAGGTAAGACAATTCTTTCTCCAGACAAAGTATGTATGAAATAAAAAATACATAAATATAACAAACTCATATTACTGTGGTAAAAGCCACAAATTGGATTACTTAAATTTATTTTCTTATAGCTATGGAGGCCAGATGTTCAAGATTGAGATACTGTCAAAGTAGGTTTCATATATATGTTCAAGCGGTCACTTGCTTTGCTCAAGCATTGAGCACACATCCTGATGTCTCATTTTTTAAATTGCTTTTGACAAGTTCATATGCGATACAACGTACTATGATCGTATTCATCTTCCTTTACCCTCTTTTATCCTTCTCCCATTGATGGTCACCTTCTTCCCAACTTGTCAGCTAGTCTCCTGTCTAGTATCTACCATCAGGTCTTTCCATTTTTCTTCCATAAGTTGCTTGTGATCATGGTCCTTATCACAGCAATAGAAACCTAACTAGGATGCTTGTCCACCGTTCACATGTTGCCTGCCTGCTGTCCAGCATGTCAGACTCCAGTGCCTCCCAACCTTGACATATCCCTGGACCACAATAAAAGATCCAACCTCCATGCTGGTGGCTCCTTCTCAAGTCTAGACTGACAATTCCTCTTACAGTATCCAATATCCTCCAGAATCACAAAGTTTATTGTCTACTTTTTAATTATCTGCATCATCTGCCTTCCTCTACAGTTCCTCCAGAAAGCAGAGCCTTTCTGTTTCCTTCTAGTCTTTGCCCTATACCTTGTACTTAAGAAGTATCTACCACAGTGCATATTCAGTTGTTATGGGATGAATGACATCATAAAACCTGAAACTGAATTATTGGGTCAAGAGGTAGATCTATACCTAATTTTCTGAGAAACTTCAAGATTGATTTCCAAAGTAGTTGTACAAGTTTGCACTCCCACCAGCAATGGAGGAGTGTCCCCCTTGCTCCACATCCTTGCCAGCATGTGCTGTCACTTGAGTTATTGATCTTAGGCATTTTGAAGGGTCTAAGATGGAATATAAAAGTCATTTTCATTTGCATTTCTCTGATGACTAAAGACGTTGAGCATTTCCTTAAGTGCTTCTTGGCCAGTAGAGGTCCTTCTGTTGAGAATCTTCTGGTTAACTCTGTACCCCATTCTTTAATTGGATTATTTGGTTTGTTGGTATTTAATTTCTTGAGTTTTTTATATATGTTGGATATTAGCCCTTGGTCAGATATAGGGTTGGTGAAGATTTTTTTTTTCCTAATTTTTAGGCTGATGTTTTGTTCTATTGCAAGTGCCCTTTGCCTTACAGAAGATTTTCAGTTTCATGAGGTCCCATTTATTAGTTGTTGATCTTAGAGCCTGAGTTGTTGGTTTTCTGTTCAGGAAATTGTCACCTGTACCAAAGGGTTCATTGCCTTTCCCCACTTTCTCTTCTATTAGATTTAGTGTATCCAGTTTTCTGTTGAGGTCTTTGGTCCACTTGGACTTGATATTTGTGCAGGGTGATAAATATGGATCTATTTGCATTCTTCTACATGGAGACATCCATTTAGACCAGCACCACTTATTGAAGATGCCATTTTTTCCATATAAGTAAGTACATTGTAGTTAAGGATTGCTCTTTCCATGTCTGTAAAGAACTATGTTGGAATTTTTATGAGAATTGCACTGAATCTGTAGATTGCTTTTTGTAAAATTCTACTAATCCATGGGCATGGGAGATCTTTCCATCTTCTGATATCTTCTTCAATCTTTTCCTTCAGAGACTTGAAGTTCTTGTTTGGTTGGTGTTACACTAAGATACTTTATATTATTTGTGGCTATTCTGAAGAGTGTTGTTTCGCTAATTTATTTCTCAGCTTGTTTATCAGTTATATAAAAGAAGGCTACTGATTTTTCTTTTTAGTTAATTTTGTATAAAACCACCTTGCTGAAGGTGTTTATCAACTATAGGAGTTCTCTGGTAGAAATTTTGGGATCACTTATGTGTACTATCATATCATCTGCTAATAGTGATACTTTGGCTTCTTCCTTTCCAATTTGTATTCCCTTCATCTCCATTAGTTGTCTTCTTGCTCTAGCAAGTACTATATTGAATATGTGTGGAGTGGGCAGCCTTGTATTGTGCCTGATTTTAATGGAATTGCTTTAAGTTTCTCTCTATTTAATTTGATGTTAGCTATTGGCTTGCTGTATAGTGCCTTTATTGTGTTTAGGTATGTGCCTTGTATCCCTGATCTCTCGAAGACTTTTAACATGACAGAGAGTTGGATTTTGTCAAGGGCTTTCTCAGCATCTAATGAGATGGTCATGTGAGGTTTTTCCTTTCAATTTGTTTATATGGTGGATTGTGTTTATATGGTGGATGGTGTTTATATGGTGGATGGTGTTTATATGGTGGATGGTGTTGATGGATTTTTCATATATTGAACCACCTCTGCATCCCTAGGATAAACCTATTTGATCATGGCGGACGATGCTTTTGATGTGTTCTTGGATTTTTTGAGTATTTTATTGAGTATTTTGGCATTAATGTTCATAAGAGAGATTGTTTTTCATTGTTGGGACTTTGTGTGGTTTAGGTACCAGGATGACTGCAGCCTCATAGAGTGACTTTAGCAATGTTCCTTCTGTTTCTATTTTGTCAAATAGTTTGAAGAGTATTGGTATTAGCTCTTCATTGAAATTCTGGTAGAATTCTGCACTAAACCATCTGGCTTTGGGCTTTTTTTTTTTTTTGAGGGAGGGGAGACTTTTAATGACTGCTTCTATTTCCTTAGCAGTTATCAGCCCATTTAAGTTGTTCACCTGATCTTGATTTGATGTTGGTGAGTGCTATCTATCAAGAAAATCATCCATTTTATTTATATTTTCCAATTTTGTGCAATACAGGGTTTTGAAATAAGACCTAATGATTCTTTGGGTTTCCTCAGAGTCTGTTGTTATGTCATCCTTTTCACTTTTGATTTGGTTAGTTTGGATAAAGTCTTTTAGTTAGTTTAGCTAAAGGTTTGTCTATCTTGTTGATTTTTTTTTTCAAAGAACCAGCTCTTAGTTTTGTTTGGATTTTTGTATTATTCTCTTTCTTTCTAATTTATTGATTTTAGCACTAAGTTTGATTGTTTCCTGACATCTACTCCTCTTAGGTGTGTTTTTTGCTCTAGAGCTTTCAGATGTGCTTTAAACTTGCTAGTATGAGATCTCTCCAATTTTTTAAAATTTATGCTCTTAGTGCTATGAATTTTCCTCTTCTCACTGCCTTTGTTGTGTCACATGAGTTTTGGGTATGTTGTGCCTTCATTTTCATTGAGTTTTTCAGTTTCCATGATTTTGTAGACTTTTATTGTTTCTGCTGTTGAAGTTCAGCTTTTCCATGGTAATCTGATAAAATACAAGGAGTTATTTCAATTTTCTTGTATCTGTTGAGGCTTGCTTTGTGACCAATTATGTGGTCAGCTTTGGAGAAGGTTCTGTGAGCTGCTGAAAAGAAGGTATTTTTTTGTTGTTGTTTGGGTGGAATATTCTGTAGATATCTGTTAGGTCCATTTGATTCATAACATTGGTTCGAATATTTCTCTGTTTAGCTTCTGCCCAACTTGAAATACATGCCATGGGAGTGTTACAGTTAATTTACCAGTATGGCCTAATACTGTTTATTATTAAGTCTATGATTATTATTACAGCAGTATTTTCTAACCCTCTAATCAAGACACAGACACCCCAAGACAAGACACAGGTATCCCATACCTGCTCCCAATTCCATGCCATCTGCTTCTAATAATTTCTATCAAGCTACCCCCCATCCATAATCCCAAATACTTGCGAATGATCTTCATCTGGGCCAACTCTCCAACCACACCAGCCGTGGACTTCTCCTCCACCTAACCCATGATAGCACCACCTTCTTCTCCTCTCCTCTCGTAGGGTCTCTCCTCCCAAGATTCTCCCAGTCTCTCCAAGCCCAGAAACATTAGCCACACCTATCCTATTTGCCCCACCCAGGTATGATGGCCTTTTATTGGTCAAATAGAGTAGGCTCTATGCAAGGTACAGGTGGGGCAGAGACAGCAAGCAGTAATTAGCATCAAAATACACCAGACCAACCTCCAACATGGGAGAGAGCCAACCCCTGACACTAGTAATGATACTCTGCTATGCTTGCAGGCAGGAGCCTAACATAACTGTCTTATGTTAGGCTTCATCCAACAGCTGATGGACACAGATGCAGAGACCCACAGCCAAACAATAGGCCGAGCTTGGGGAGTTTTAGGGGAAAGTGGGAAGACTGAGGGAGCCAGAGGGGTCAAGGACACCACAGAAAGACCTACAGAGTAAACTAACCTGGGCCCATGGGTTCACAGAGACTGAACCGCCAACTAAACAGCATGTACCAGGTGGACCTAGACCCCCCTACACATATGGAGCAGATGTGCAGCTTTGTCATCGTCTGAGTCCCCTAACAATGGCAGTAGGAGCTGTCTCTGACTCAGCCTTTGGATCTCTTTCCCCTAGCTGGGCTGCCTTGTCTGGCTTCAGTGGGAGAGGATGCACTTAGTCCTCCTGGGACTTGAGGTGCCAGGGTGGGTTAGTACCCCTTGGGGGGCCTACCTTTCTATGAGAAGGAGAGGGGTGAATGAGGTGAGGAGATTGTAAGGGTGGGACTGGAAGAAGGGGGGGCGGGTATCAGGCTGAAAAGTGATTCAATAAATAAGTAAATAAATAAATCCTTTTTCTGTTCTAACTACACATTCAATAATAAGTGGTAGTTATCAAATTAAAATGATTTTTTAAAAGATGTATTTATTTATTATGTATACAGTGCTTTGCCTGCATGTACACCTGTACACCAGAAGAGGGCATCAGATCACTTTCTAGATGGCTGTGAGCCACCATGTGGTTGCTGGGAATTGAACTCAGGACCTCTGGAAGAGCAGTCAGTGCTCTTAACTACTGAGCCATCTCTCCAGCCCCCAAATTAAAATGATTTTAAATCTATAAAATATTGGATGTTTGTGCTCTGAAATAAAAATAAACGCAACATTGGACTAATTTACAAAAATAATATGATCATATTTTTATCTGGAAACAGGGGCCTTGAAGGAAATAGTTTGGTTGAAACAGAAAGTAAGTGGGTGCTGGGAAGAATCTGATAAATTTCAGAGTGACTCATCCCAAATACACAGCACTGACACAGGTTTAAGCTCTTCTAAGACTGGGTAGCTGCATATTTGAACTAAATGAACCAATAAACATGGTGGGAGATTGACTTCTGAGGACACACACAAAAAATGAGGACTGAGCTGTCTAAATCCTCTGTGGATCTGCATAGGAGGTCCTCTCAGGGTGGGAGGTCTTTGCAGTGTATACTGGTTAATGGTATCCCGAAATCACAGAGACTCGGAACTCCTTGGCTCGGACTCATCGCTGCATATGCCATTAGACTAGACAAAGCCATCACAGCCCTGAGGGGCCTGTCTGCTGCACGTACGGAAATTGTTCAGCTGTTTAGGCTATCGATACTTGCTCTGATAGTTATTGTTTTTTGAGACAGGGTCTCACATAGCGGTGGCTGCCCTAGAACCCTCAAACTGCCCTAGAACCTGTAGTGAGCTTTCTGCCTCCTGAGGTTTAGGGTTACAGGTGTGTGCTATCACTCAGCCTAAAATAGGAAGGGGGAAAAACATGTTTTCTGTGAGTTACTGACAAAGGAATATATGTGAACAACTTTAGGGCCAAAGCAAGACCTTCATTGGCTGCATTGAAGACGTATGCCAAGTACAGCAGTGACAACCATCTCGTAAGTCAGCTGGATGCCCAGCACTCATCTACGGCTGGCCTTACCTACATGAATATATAATTACAAGGTTCGTGCAGACGGTTCAGTCTACCTTCCCCAGTGTCCGCCAAATGCTTCTGAGCTTGAGACAGATCTTAGCGCCCGGGAGCCTCTGGATCTACTCTAGTTGAGAAGGCGCTTCAAAATTGCAGCGGTCTATGCTTACATTTAGACTGCCTCTTATGAGATGAGGCAAGCGCCCTCACTTCTCTGAGCATCACTGCTCATGTGTAAGTGCCCAGCAGAGTGCTTGCAATCTTTGCAATGGACCCAGCATCCCTGTCCCAAGAAGCGGGGTGGGGAGTGGGGATGAGAGGGGTGGGGGGTGGGAGGGGGGCACTCTGTACATGCTGAGCAGCGAGATGCTTTCTATGTCCGGTGATGATTGTAGTGCCCTTCGCAGACATATGTGCTCCCCCAGAGCCTGCTACACTGTGCCCCAAGAGCCTGCCTGAGGGGCAGGAGCCAAGCTAAGGAACCTGCAGTGAGGAGTTGACCATATCCTGCCTTCAGAGCCTGCTTAAAGCTGCCAGAACCTCAGACCTTGTCACAAAACTTTGAAAGCACCCAGCTAGACAATGAATGGGAGCAAACCCTTTTTTTAACTTCCTCTCCCAATACTTTTCAGATCCACGGGTCATACTGGCCCATTCTTGTTTCTCAAGTGTTCTGAATACATCTTACCTCAAAATTTGCAAGCAATATTTTCTTCCCAGTTCCTCAGAAGATCCCAAATGGAATTTGTGTTTCATTATATGAAGCCTATGAGTTGTTCTTATAAACCCTGAAAAATTAAATTAAAACTTTCTACATAAATGTATTAAACTTGCAGAGCTATTACTTATGAACAAAAAGAAATCAGAAGGTAAAAGTTGACCTAGTCAGGATCAAGTTTCAGATTTCTTTAAGTTTTTAAGTGGAGGCTTTCTGTTCTTTTTAGCTCAATTTTATCTTTCAACTATGTCAAAGGAATAATTGTGATTTTGTTTGCTGTCAAGACAAAGATATCATAAGCAGAAGGCATTACTAATTTTCAAGGTATAGAATGGTCACCATAACAAGCCATATGCACTGAACGCTGATTCCTCACATAAATACATAGGTTTTGGCTTAAAATGGTTAAAAATGAACTTTTTATTTAGACTTTGAAGGGCCCCGTGTGTAAAAAGCTGAGCAGTGGAGGTTAGAGGTGAACGGCAGAGCTGTACAGAGGGATAGGATCACACCACACAACAAATGCTTGTAAGAGGTTTAATAGGGAGATACAGGAACCGTCTCCAGAGACACACGGGGCGAGGGGGGGAGGGGAGAAAGAGGGGGTGGGGCTGGGGGGGCAGAGAGAGGTAGTGAAAGGTAGAGAGGAGCTAGAAAGAGATAGAGAGAGAAGGAGAGAGAGAGAGAGAGAGAGAGAGAGAGAGAGAGAGAGAGAGAGAGAGAGAGAGCCGCATGGAGGGTCTGTTCTTTTATATGGCGCTGGGCAGGGCCACGCCCCCATGGCAGGTAAGCAGTGACATCACAGGTAGGCAGACTGTAGATGAATCCTAACACCGCATACCTCGGAGTGCTCCCCTCTGGACCTCAGATTAGGCACAGACTACACCCAAACATCAAGTGTCAAGCACAAACCAAATGCAAAGAGATCCCTTATTAAGCAAGGCAAAGAGACAAGGTGGCTGAACCAGTCAGGAATAGCAGCAAACAGTTCTGCAGGTGTTAAGGGGGGCAAAGGGAGGTCTGGGTTAGAATGCGCTGGGACATGTTGGTAAGTTCTGATTTGACATTTTAATTAATTTAGTCAAAACAATGGATTCTGGTTGCTGGGCCTCTGGTGTTTTGATAGTTGAGCCTTGGCGCTCAGTCTCAGGAATGAGGCAGTGGCCAAATAAGGGACTAGACCTTGGTGGTAGATTTAGGGGTGTAGGCTAGTGGTACCGAGAGGGCCAGAAGGGTAACAGGCAAAACCTGTCGCTGCCATGTTGGCGATGCTTGGACCTGCCAGAGCCCCTCAGATCTCCTTTTCACACTTCCCTTTGCCAGCTTCTGCTAAGACGGGAGCGCACTCTTTCACAGCAGAATCCACAGTGAAAACAAAAGTCACGTGGAATGCATGGCTGCTTTAGAAGTCCCAGAATACCGCTCTTAAGCCCTCCCTCCCCAGGACCTTCCCCAGTACAGTTTCTCCCACACTCATCCGTTTCGCGACTTCCTTTGTTTCACTGCGTGAAGAAGAGAAGAGCTCGGCTTTTTTTTTTTTTTTTTTTTTTTTTTTTTTTTTTAACCACAGCATGGTCACCACCTAACAGGATGCCTGGCACACACCAGGAGTTCATTAGTAACTCATGCCTAGAGAGGCTCAGAGATATTTCCTGTATGGGTTGTCCCAGGCTGGTGACGAGGTCCCACACTCAAAGTGCCAACTCCAAATACTGAACAGAATTATATATGAACTGACTCTGACTTGTAAAGTAAGTGTTCTGTAGACTTAGCTCCCAGGTGTCCCCGTCCTTTTTGAGTGGCTTTGTAGATGTGATGAAGGAAAGGCCTTGGAAATGAAGACCCACCCTCGGTTTTCTGGGTAGCCCAGTGTGGTCGCTTTTGAAGCAGAGCGCCATCTTCTGCCTATAGTCGTGAATTGCAGCGTGTTGGCTTTGAAGGCAGAGGAACCAAGAGCCAGAAACAGTTTCCCTCGGGATCGCAGCCCTACTCACGCCTTCATTCTGAGACCTTTGGGTGTTCGAAGGTGGGCCTGTATGATTTAAGGTGTCTCATTGTAGGCACCTATATCCTGTGACCGACAGGTTTATCAGCAACTGGAAACAGACAGATCCCCGATCTCTGGCCCTTCGCATGCCAGAGTGGAGCTCTCTGAACCTCTACTTCTTCCTTCACAGGAATAACTGACTGTGGGCCACGATGCAATGCCTGTGCTCTTCCTGTAAGGTAGGCAGTGGTTCCTGAAGCCAAGGCTACTACAGTCACGAGGTCCTGGCCCTTCTGCGAAGAGGAGCCGGAGCCCTGGCATCTGAGGCTGCTGGTTAATGAATAAGCTCTAATTTGATCGAGGTTTCTGGGTTTTCCATAAATTCTTCCCTGGGCATAGGCGTCTATTCTGTCTACTACAGTCCCAGCCACCTGTAGTAGAAGGTGGGACCTACTCTAAAATGTCATTGCCACCCGTAGCCTGACCGGTCCGAGAGACGAGAGAAGAAAAAAGGCAACAAAAGCCTTCTCCAAAGCCATTAAACTATATGGTCTGTCCTATAGCCTCGTTTTGAAACAACTCTTTTCATTTGCAAGGTCGAATTAATAAAATAAAACTATTACCAATTTTCCACAATTGAAGACAGAGTTTAGTCCGTGCGCCTTCCTAGCATTTACGACGGGCTTAGAGTGCCGCCTCGTGGCTCATATGAGTAACAACACAAAGATGATTTTCTCCTTATGAGGCCAAGGGGGCGGGTGTGGGGGGTGTGGGGTGTGTGTGGAATCAGCCTGGCTAAAGATTAAAAACCCCAAGGTTTCAGATGACTGACTAGCTCATATTTCATGGTCTTGCCCGACCTAAGGGAGGCACATCCCAGGGCTTATCTTAGATGACTGACTGCCTACCCCAACTAAGCATTGAACCAGCTAAATCAGTGAGTTCGTTCATTCCTTTTACCTCACAAATAATTTCAACAGTGTATTTCATTTACTGAGACTCTCTTGATACATTTTCCGCCATGACAAGAGAACATAAAATTGATCCGGTGTGTATCTGTGCTCAAAATACCTGAGGGGAAATTTTAAAAGAAAAACAAAACAAAACAAAACAAAAAACCAACCCACTTATGGTGGTTCCAGGCCTCAGAGCTTTAAGATGGACATCATTGGTTCTGTGGATTCTAGGCTGGTAATGAAGCCGACTACAAAGAAAACAAAAGCGTGTACGGGAGGAGGCCGCTCACCCCATGAGGAGAGGAAGCAGCCAGGAAGGAGTGAATGTTCAAAGGTCCAACCCCTGATGTCCACGTCCTCTCTAATGTTTCCAGGACCGTTCTGGGAGCCGAGAGTACACCATATGAACCCATGGCGGTATCTCATCTCCAAATCATATCTTTTCTGACCTTGCTGGTTTTAGACATGATATTTAATATACGTAATACTGAGTTGTTACCTGTGTTTTTAACTTTAAGGACTTTCAGTTACTTCATTTCTATTCTTTCGTTCATTCTATTCTTTTCTATTCTTAGCTACAGCTACTTTTCTTGCAGAAATGTCAAATACCTGGCAAAAGCAACTTAAGAAAGGAAGACTTGGGACTGGAGAGATGGCTCAGTGGTTAAGAGCATTGACTGCTCTTCCAGAGGCCCTGGGTTCAATTCCCAACAACTGCACAGCAGCTTACAATTGTCTGTAACTGAAGTTCTAGGGGTTCTAGGGGTACACCACACACACACACACACACACACATGCAATCAAGGAAGACTTTATTCTGGTTCAGTTAGAGAGTCCAGTCCACCATGAAAGATAAGTCACAGTAGCCCGAGTGTTGTGCTGGACAGCTGCTGGCACTCTGCTTGCTTTCTCCTGGGAGTGGTCCACAACCCTATGCTGTGGAACGGAGTGTGCACTTGCAGGGTGGCTCTTTCCACCTCAGTTGACCCAGTCCAGAACCTTCCCTCACAGAATACCCACACTGTCCTGGTGACAGTCCGTATTAACCATCGCACCTTGTTGTCATGTGTGTCTATTTCACATGGCTATTTTGTCCCACAATTACTCCCAGATTACCTTGCTATTTTCTCACATTCTCTTTGCAAAATTTTACATTTTCTTTGGCTTTGTTTTTTTTTTTTTTTAACTTCAGCTAGTGTTTTAAGAATGTTATATTTGATAACCATTTTTCACTTTATTCTGAAAAGGTGCCATTTCCCTGAGATAGCCCTCATCTTCTTTTGGAAGCGGGAGATTGGTGTGCTGCTCTAGTCGAGGATTCAAAGGTCTTGAAGACAGAGCTGCTGTGTGACTTGTGGGGAAGGCTGCATTTTTCTGTATTGTCAAAAACCACGACAACAACTAGGAATCTCCTGGACTTTCTTCTACTCTTCTTCGGTAGTCATTCACACTAAGAAGATGTTAGCCAGATATCTTTCCCCCCTATAGCCACAGTTCAATGTCTCCAAACTGGATCTTCCACAGGGCACACCTAGTGCCCTGCTTCCATCAACTGGCTTGAAGAGCCTCAACTTCTACCTTCAAAACCGAACTGCATTCATCTTACAGCTTCTCATCACAATGGTGCCTCCTGCTGAGCCAAACGGACCAGAAGCTCCACCCCGTGACCTGCTGCAAACCTCACTCCCTTGGCTCCCCTTTGTACCACTTTGTTGCAATGAAGTTTACCTTTCTCCCATCTAGTCTTTATCTGTGCAATGCTTTTAATGTCATAAAATGAAAACTGATCCCTTCATAATATTTCCTTGGCTAGGGGAATAACATCCAAATGTTAATCAAAACACTAAACACTAGCAACTATAATCATACCAAATAAAGTAGACTTCAAATCAAAAGCTGTTAAGGAATTCACAGAACACTGTTAGACCAATGGAAGCGTCATTTCAACAAGATGCAACAACTGAGAGTGTGTGGCCCAACCCAAGGCCTTGCAAACACACAAAACAAATAGCAACTATGAAAGGGTCAGTAGTAATGGAGAACTTCCACACCCCACTCTCCTGAATGGACAGGTCACCTAGACAAGAAAACTGAATGAAGAAATATGTTAACGGACCCATATTTTAGAGGACGGGGGCCTAAAAGACATTGATAGGACATTCTGCCCGTCAACTGCAGAGGAAGCAGTCTTCTCCCTAGCCCAGGGAGAGGGCCTGTGCCAGACCTCACCCTCCAGGAGGGAACCTATGCCAGGCCTCAAATATAACTTAATACATCTTTAAAAACTGAAGTCATTCCATGCATGGCCACAATGGTTTGAATGGCAAATTAATAACAATTTTAAAAAACAAAGCATAAAAACACAGGAAAAGTAGACAGCATGTCCCAAGTGACTGGTCAAGCATAGAAGAAATTAAAAGAAAAAATTTAAAAACTGAAATTAATGAAAAGAGCATCACCGCATGCTATGGCACAGGGCAAAGCAGCACAGACAGGAAAGCAAAGGTCTCAGGTCAGCAACATTGAGTCGAAGGACAGACTGAATTCCAGCGAGCACACAGATGAATCACAGGTTAAAACAGAAGTGAGCACTCTCACTATACATGCACTGTTCTCTTCTTAACACTTGCAGCCCAGTGGTGGTGGCACATGCTTTAATCCCAGCCCGCAGGTGGATCTCTGAGTTGCAGGCTACTGCAGTCTACGGGTCAAGAGAAACCCTGTCTTGAAAAAAATCCAACAAACACAAACTTGCTTCAAGAAAAATAGAATTCAAATATTAAAACAAAAATGTACAGGTCAATGAAATAAAATAAAAAATTTGAAAGAAAAAGCAAAACTTATAAACCTTTAGCTAGACTAACCAACAATAAAATGACAAAAAGCCCAAGTAAATATGAACAGAGCTGACCGGGTCTGAATCTGTTCCTCATGCCTTTTCTTGGGCTCTTTCCCTGTTTGTTCTGTTCTATTCTGATTGTTTTTTTGTTTTATCTTGTTTAATTACATTAACGTTTATTTTACCATATCCCTTGGAAGTTTGTTTTTTCTAATGGGAGACAGAAAAGGGTGGGTCTGAAGAGGAGGCAAGGTGGAGGGGAACTGGGAGGGGTAGAAGGAGGGAAAACCATGGTCAGAATACATTGTATAGAAAAATATTTATTTTCAATAATAGAAAAAAGAGCAGAGTTGAGAAGGAGACATTACAACCTCATTACAGAAATAATAAAGATCAAAGGGAGCTACTGTAAACTAAAATTTATATTCTTTAAAAAAAAAAAAAACCTGGAAATTCCAGAATAAAGAAATTACCGAATGGGTATAACCTGCCAATATTAGCTAAAAGAAAGAGACCATCTAAATTGTGTAATGGAATTGAAGTAGTTAAACCCAGTCTCTTCATAGGTAAAGGGAAATGACAGAGCAGGAAACACAGCATCCTCCCTGTTTTAGATGCTTGTCTTGTTACTGCCGCGAAACCTGACAAACGCAACTTAAGGAAGGAAGCACTGCGTTGGCCTATAGTCAGACTTTGTCCTCGTGGTGGGGATGCTCTCAAAGCAACTTGAAACAGTTGGCTTTTAGTGGCCTGGGAAACCGGAATGCTGGCTGCCTGTTTGCTTGGTTAGTCCTGGCCTCCATACAATGGTGCAGTCCACAATTACAGTGGGTGGTCCCACCACAGGTAACCCAATCTAGAGACTCCCCTGTAGACTTGCCTAGAGGTTCGTTACCATGGTGATCCTCAATCCCATCAGTCAAGATTAGTCACCACAGCTCCCACTCCCATGAATGCAAAGAAAACACTTGCGGGCTGCTCAGGAAGGAGGGTGGCTGGCGTATGTAATGCAGTGACTTCATAAAGAGCACGTGTGAGGGAAACAGCACAAAGAAATAGGAACACTACAGACTCTAAGACACAGCACAGAAGAAAGTGACAAGGAAGGAAAGAATCCCCGGTGCCAAGGGCTGGATTTGAACACAAACGGGAAAGGCACAGTTTCCAGAAGTGAACACAGAAGAAACACACCTGTGGAAGGAGGTGCCACAGGCGTCACAAAACAGATGCTGGGAATCACCAGGTGCCTGCCAGTCTACATCCCCCCCCCTTTTTTTTAACATTTATGCTGAGGCAAAGACCACACACACACACACACACACACACACACACACACACACACACACACACACACACCACGGAAGCAGTTCTGCAGGAGGCACAGCCAAGAAACCTGGAAAACCCCAGAACCACATGAACATCTCTCCAGAGCCAGCAGACAGCTCAGGTACTGGAAACAGCAGCGCATCCAGCCCAAAAGGTAAACATGAACATGGGGCCTGGCAACCTAGAGAACCTGGTCATTGGCACTCATGCAGGAAGCTGACCACTCGGTGTAGAAAGATTGGTGAAATACCTTGGAGCAGCTCTATTTCAGGACTAGATAACTTTTTTTTCTTCTGATTTTTTTATTCATAATATTTATATTCCATCTCAATTGTTATCCCATCCCTTGTATCCTCCCATTCCTCCCTCCCTCCCGCTTTCACCCTATTCCCCTCCCCTATGACTGTGACTGAGGGGGACTTCCTCCCCCTGTATATGATCCTAGGGTATCAAGTCTCTTCTTGGTAGCCTGCTATCCTTCCTCTGAGTGACACCAGGCCTCCCCATCCAGGGGACGTGGTCAAATATGAGGCACCAGAGTTCGTGTGAAGGTCAGACCCCACTCTCCACTCAACTGTGTAGGGGTTCCAAGTTTACTGCACGTATCGTCCTTGGTTGGTGCCATAGTTTGAGCAGGACCCCTGGGCCCAAATCTGCTTGTCGTAGTGTTCTTCTTGTAGGTTTCTAGGACCCTCTGGATCCTTTTATTTCCCTATTCTCCCATACTAGATAAAGGGAGGGCAGACCCCACTCACTTCTGGACAGAAATTGAGTCCAAGGGGAGAAAAGTTACTTGTGTGAACTCCTCTGAAGCACTGCAAACAAAAGGAATCTCATCTAACAGGTTTGGACTGGAGATACCAACAGCACCTCTCCCATTAGCATGTGCTCTAGAACATCTCTCAAGGAAGGGAAGGGTCCAGCACACATCCCAGAGAGGATCTCCTTTATTTTTATTTTTTTCAATCTTTGCTCTCGCATAACTACATCTTTTTAAAGCTTTGTGTTGCACTGTTAGGTTTTGATTGTTCTGTCTATCCAGTTGCAACCTCTCTGCTGTTTCTTACTTAAAACCCACATTCTTCTCCTCTCATATCTATCCGGTGTCCTTTTCCCAGTCACCTTGCTAATCCCATGGATTTGAGAAGAAAGACCACTGACCCAAATCACAGACGAACCAATTAAAGCAAGGTTGCTCCATGCATAGGGCCTGTCTCCCCCTAAGGAGGAGCTCAAGACATGGGAGGGATAAGGTTTTTGTTTTTGTTTCGTTTTTTAAGATTTATTTATTTGCTTTATGTATGTGAGTGCTTTATTTCTATGTGTTCATGCAAGCCAGAAAAGGGCGTCAGATCTCATAGATGCTTGTGAGACTCCATGTGGGTAGTGGGAATTGAACCCAGTACCTCTGGAAGAACAAACAGTGCTCTTATCCACTGAGCCATCTCTCCAGTGGATAATGTTTTTATAGGTCAAGAGTAGGGGTTTCCAAATGGGGGCAGGCAAAAAAAAAAAAAAAAAAAAGAAAGAAAGAAAGAAAAAAAAAAAAAGAAAGAAAGAAAAAAAAAAAGAAAGAAAGAAAGAAAAAAAGAAAAAAGCAAGTCACAGAAGCAAAACGTCAGCATAATAATAAGTTGGTCATAACAACCTTTTGAAACGAAGGCATGATTACAAGATGGTCATAACAAGGTGTAACGTAAGGTAAGAACTGTGGCAGCTACAAAATGGAGCTGTTGTGAGTAATGGAGTCACAGGGAATATGATAGCTTCTCACTGGTGAGGCAGGAAAGGGGAAAGCAAGAGGCAGGGCTAAGAAAACACAAGAAAATAAGCAGGAAAGGCAAGAAGGAGGAGGTTTTCAAAAGCACGCCTAGCACACACAAAGTAACCTAGAACGTGTGCAATTTGTACTTAACACGTATGTATTACATGTACACATATCTGCAGGGAGTATGGCTCAAGATCTTTAGTGGACATTCAAAGTCATAGGCAGACCAAACCCTGTTTTTTTTCTTATGTGTATGTGTGCTTACACACACACACACACACACACACACACACACACAGTTTATATATTAGGCACAGTGAGAACTTAATTGAATAATTCCAACAATAAAACAAAATAACATTACACGTGCCTCTAATCCTCCTCTTTGAATACATTATTAAGTAAAACAAGGGTCACTTGGTCACAAGCACTGTAAAACTGTGACAATCTGATAGTTGAGAAGGCCACTTAGTTAGCTATTCTGTGGACACACAGAACAAAACACGAGTCACATCCCAGGCCAGAGGCACAAGGGAGGGTAGAATTTTATCAGCAGCCTGATAAAATCACAGTTCTGCTTTCTGATGGTTTTTTTGTTTTTGTTTTTGTTTTTGTTTTTGTTTTTGTTTTTTGGTCCTCTTTGTATTCACGTGGTCGTTATCCATGGGTAACAGAAACCATGAAAATCAAAAGTGAGAGTTAGATGTGGTACTCATGTAACCAAAATAATAACTATATGCGCATCAGATTCCACTGAGAAGCCAAAATGAGTCCCTGCTTCCAAAAGGGACAAGTTCCTCTCCATCCATTATAAATGATGTATCTCTGGCCTTCAACAGTGTGTCAGAACCAGAGGCAGGCTTCCCTGTCCCAACATGAGGCCTTTGAGCACGCGCCTTCCAAGTGCTTGGCCCACTCTTCACACTTCCTAGCTCGTTTTCTTCCGAAAAAATAGCTCAGGTGTTCTGGATATAATGCGATAAAACTTCTAGTAAGCCAGAAAACAACAACAACAAAAAAAGCAAATGATATTAACTGAGTCTGAAGATGGGGGAGGAGTCCAGCTATTCTAAGAAGCTCTGTCTCCAAAGGAACCATTAACGTTTGTCTTAAGTTAAAGAAATGGGAGAAAGGAAGTGGAGAGACAGAAATTGACCAACACACCATCAGTTTATTTCCTGGAGCTGTAATGTAATGGCTCCTTATTAGTCTTCACGTCTTTGCTGTTTGTTTGTTTGTTTGCTTGCTTGTTTATTTATTGTTTTGCTCTTGCTAGGCAGGCTAGCTTTACCATACTATCCAATGTGTTTGCTGAGACAGATGCCATTGTGAAATTTGAACTGTTGCCACTAAAGAAGCAAGTGCTCTGATGCTGTTTCCAAGGAAGAAAATACTACATTTAGGGCTGAACTGCTCTCTGCTGTAGGCTGGACATCCACAGTGGTAGGCGGCATGCGGAAGTTTTAGGTGGGCAGGAGCTCCCTCTTTGGCAGGTAGGTCACCTTGATTATAACACTTTATCACAGCCCCCCCCAACCCATTTTGATCTTCCATTTTGGGGGGGGGGGCTAAGGGTACTTACACAGGCCACGTTCAGCAAGTCCAATGTTCTAATACTGGAATGTGCCACCTGAGGAAAACACCTGATCAAATGACGCAGAGTGTTGTTCCCTGCGGTTGGCCACTCTGAGAATGAAGTCTTCCTGTGGCTGCCCTGTGCGTGTTCCAGAATGCGACTAAAGAGAGTTTTTCTAGGCTGAGAATGCTCTGCCACAGTGGCCTACTCAGAGCCTCCCCCTCAGAACTGGCAGGGGCTGCCTTACTTGTTTCATTCCTTATTATCAACACGGGGCAGCGTTAGGATTCATTTCAAATTATCTTTGCTTCTTTTCAGGGTAATATCATTTATAGTTTTGAAAACAAACGTTTTTTTTTTAATACTTTAGCATATATTACCTGAAAAACCCAATGATAGAGAAGAGTTGGTGTTGCCCAGAACTGACCAACAGAAATGTAATGAGACTGTACACACTGTCCTAAATCTCTCAGGAACTACATGTTTAAAAAATAAAAAAACCAGGTAGAATAAGTGTCCAATGATGTATTTTATTTAATGCAATCCATTTAAAATAACATTTCTACATACAGTAAACATTCAATTATTAATGAAATAGTTTACAGTTTTATACACCAAGTCCTTGGAATCCAGTGTGCACCTCAGATCCGCTATAAATTTCTGCCACAAATGTTTTGCTGAGTGCTGGTCACGGTGATGCGAGCCTGTAATTCCAGAGCTTTGGGAGCTAAATCAAGAGGAGTGAGGTTCAAGGTCAGTCTGGGGCATGAAGTGAGCTCATCTCAGAGAGAGGGAACGAGGGAGGGAAGCAGAAAGACAGGTAGGGACACCGAGGAAACACTGGCCCATAGACAGACTCTACAAATTTAACTGTGGAAAAGGCAGAGCCAAGTTGTTGAAATACTTCAATTGTTCTAATAATTGTATTGTGAAACAGTTTTTTCATTAAATTGGCTAAGGTTTACAATAATTAAAACCTACTCTAAACAAGCTCACTTCACAAGTTGGATAGAGACTTTGTAGACACACACACACCCCACCTTCCTACCCTGTACCTCCCCATACCCCAACACCCACCCCAGCCAAGCTAGTTGCACTGTCTGCCCCGGTACCCCAACACCCACCCCAACCCACCCCAGCCAAGCTAGTTGCACTGTCTGCCCCATGAGGAATCTAGCTGCATTGTCGTCAGCCATGTGGGTCATGTAAACACAGACAGAGATCGCATCTCAGATCTTACAGAAGGTACTGTCCATGAAGTTTAATGTCTAGAGTCACCCTTGACAACCTTCCTTCTTGAGCTATTGTGGTGGGTTGGATGGGTACCTTAAAAGTTCACAGCAGAGCCTGGCAGTGATGGCACATGCCTTTAATCCCAGCACCCGGGAGGCAGAGGCAGGTGGATCGCTGTGAGTTCGAGGCCAGCCTGGTCTACAAAGCGAGTCCAGGACAGCCAAGGCTACACAGAGAAACCCTGTCTCGAAAAACCAAAATAAATAAATAAATAAATAAATAAATAAAATAATAAATAAAAAATAAAAGTTCACAACAGGAAACAAGCCTCAGATTCACGTGTTAATCGTGTGCAGAGCTAGGACTCCTAGGAGGTCATTAGGACTCACGAGGTCCTGGAGGAGGCCATCTAAGAAGTGGGAACCCATATAGTCCCATTCTCCCCCGTGTCACAATGCAGCAAGAAGCCGACACCAGACAGCAGGCACCATGCACGTGGACTTCCCTGCCTTGAAAACTGTGAACTAAATTAGGTCTTTTGTGATTTATCTAGTCTGAGGTATTGTTACGGCAACAGAAAATGGATCGACAGTTACACTGAATTTTATTAAACTAGAATTTTATCATTTCGTCAAACTTTAAGTTTGACCATTATTTCTTCAAGAAGGTTTTGGTCTGGTTCTTTTCCCCTAATGCCTTCTAACTTGCTCATGCAGGCCATCCACGCCAGGCTGGGACTCCTACTGCTGACTGGCTTATTATGGTCCTACAATTCACTTTCTCTGTCTTTGTCATTTGGCCCCAGTCTCTTTTGGTTCTTTTCTTGTGGGTTTGTGGTAGTATCTCTTGCTGTGTCTTCACTTCCACACATCTTTGCCTCTGCAGTGTCTTGAGCTATTGTTAACACCGCTCCAGTTGGTGTAGGCTTCATGCCTAGCTCTTCAGCTTCGTTTTTTTTTTTTTTTTTTTAATGACACATGCCTTTCTTCCCCTTATCCCAGGTGTAGTTTGCTCACCTTTCTAGCACATAGGCAGCAGCTATAGTGATCACGTGAGGTGTGCACTCAAAGGCCCGAGCAGTATTCTTGTCTTCCATTATCTATGCTGGTTTGAGTCTGTTTGTACTATTTTCTTTTATTCATTCATTCATTCATTCATTCATTCATTTTCTGATTTTTTTTCCATATCTGATTGCAATACACTATTGAGTATCATGGTGCTCTTTTACTTGTTTTGTTATTGCTAGCTCTTTATGCCCCTTTAGCTGTTTAGATATATCTTTATGGGATGAAAATTAGTTATGTAGAATCACTTGATGCTTTGAGGCTTGTTCTTTTGTTTTCTTAGGATAGATCTAGAATAGTTTTCAGTATAGGTGTAATTTGGCCTCCTGCCCTAATTAAGAAGTCACTCTGGAAAGTGGGAAAATGAAGAGTATTCCTGGCACTGTGGCACTGGAGACAGTCTTGTCCTCTTAGCCAGATGCACTGTCAGGCATCTGGGAAAGCTAGCTGCACTGTCAGGCATGTGGGTCATATGTTTAATTGGGACAGAGAGATAGTATCTCAGATCTTATACAAGGCACCTGTCTGTGAAGTTTACTTCCTTGTGTTTGTTTGCAGATCCACTCAGTAGATGTGAAGGGACCACTCTGCTCAGGTGTTTTACCTCTGATAGACTGTTTGGGATGCCCTGTCGCTGTCCTAAAACTTACAAACATCAATAACTTATTCATCATAGTCTGGAGGCAGAGCAGGCCAAGGTCAAGGCAGCCGGCCTGGTGGGGACTCATACTGGATCCGAGACCACCTTCTGGCCATCTTCTCACAAAGATGAAGCTTATGAACAACCTCTTTCATATTTAAACTTTATAAGGCCACTATTCGCACCCCTGAGATCCTGCCTTTGTGGCCTAAGCATGTCCTAAAAGGCCCAACTGCCTAAACCGATGATCAGGGAGGTGGGATTCCAAGTATGGGGGCAGGAGGGGGCACTCAAACATTCAGACTGTAACTCACACCTTCCCATTCTAACACGCTTTCCCCCCTCCCCAACACAGATCAACTCACCAAAACCACCTGCTCTGCTCAGGTCCCCTTCAGCGAGCCAGGCCGCTGGTGTGCTTCCTGCACCCGTCTCCTTCTCTTAGGCATTGCTGACCAGTGTTGTCTTTAGTTCAGTGCCCAAATACTGTTGCTTTAGTCCAACACTGTTGCTTCATAGCCTTAGTCCAATCTTAACAACTGTTTACGGGCAGAAGGTAAATTATGTATGTCTACCAGTTGCTGTGCATTGAGTAAATATTGACAGACTGTGTGCTGTACATGAGAGAGTTTGAAGAGCCCTGGAAATAGACTATTTAAAGACATATAGTCTCATTCCTCACCTTGCCACAGTCCAGCAGAAGAAAGCTCTCAGGTGTGATAGCATGAAAAATGACATGATACTAAGTAGGGTACAGAAGACAAAAACAAAAATGAACAAACAAAAGAAAACCCAAGCCCACAGTGGAAAGATCTAATTTAGTCTGGGATATACAAAAGAAAGTTTCCCAAGATGGAATATTTTAGCCAGAGTTTAAAGAATGAGGAGAATCTGGTATGTGCACTCTGCAGGGCAGGAAGAATGCCAGGAGAAACAGCCAATGCTGAGCACCTGTGGCGCAATGGCACCCCAGGCATTATCCAGCCCAACACTTAGACTTCCAAACCTGAAATTATGAGCCCAGAGACTGCCACGCCAGTGCACCAACCACAGGGTTGTTGCTCAAATGAGTGAAGAGAACACCAAAACACCTTGCATCCTGGTATTTGTCATTTTATGGTCTATGATATGGCACACATGATACCAAATTTTATCATTTATTTTCAGTCAAAGATAATTATGGCCAAAAAAAAAAATTATGGCTGAGATTTTACTCAAGATGTATTTTTTAATTGCCATTAATTTAATATATTTACAAAGTGCATGCTGTGAAACATTTGGAGTTTTTTGTTTTGTTTTTGTTAAAGTGTAAAAGAGCACAAAACAGAAAAAAAAATGAATGGTCCTGTGAAACCAAAACAGTCTCATAATGGCTGGTGGGTGTCTACACAACTTCCTATGTGGCTGATCACACCCAGGAGAGTCCCGCTCAGCAGGCTAAACTATTAGTGGCTTCAGACATTTGGGGAGATGTATCCATTGTCCCACTTAAAACTCAGTTGGCATACTAAATGTCAATTAAAGCTCCTGGAAGACTTTGAACCGTGAAACTCATTTGAAACTATGTATATATTGACTCACTGGTGCAGATTTTAGATCTGCTCTAAAGTGTATTTACTTTTACCATGGGTGACCTGGATGCACATAGCTGCCTTGTATTTGCATAGGTATTTCCCACAGTCACTCTAGGTATTCCTCAGGGATGGCTTATAAGATGGAATATGTATTAAATGTCAGTAGACTGCAGTTTGATATATATATATTCAATATATGTATTCAACTAGGTATGTACCAGGAGCAGAAATACATTAGTGAACCGAACAGATGAGTCCCAACTCTATCAATCTGGAAGGGTCTTCTATGATGCTATTGGCCCTATGTCTAAAAATGACTTAACTGTTACTTAAAAGACAATTACTTATATAAAAACATGTCTCTGCTAGCTTCTAAGCTTTGCAAAAGCATTTGTTTCTTATGTGCAGTTCAATAATTTAGGTGTCAAGATTTTTCATTTTAGTTTAAGTAGCCCAAGCTGCCAGTTGCTTGAAGTCATCATCTTCCTCTGCCCTCCTGGAAGATGCTGGAACGTAAAAGTGAGGAAAATCAGTCATCGGTGTCATTTACATAGAAACCAGGTAGGAACTGAATGTAAAATGTGTTGATGTACACAAATCAAGTAGAAGTAAGCACTGAAAGCAGCAAGCCCGGCAAGCGTTTTGGGGACCTGTGTGAATTCAGGTCACAGGAGGGTAACAGACCTGCTCGAGATCGGTGCACAGAGGACGGCATGCTTGCCTTCCTACTGGGCTGTGCTGGGAGGGAAGAAGAAGGCACATGTGGGAGCTCCATGTTTGTCATCTTCTTATTTAGTTCCTCCTGTTCCAATTCCTCCAGCTCTGCCAGCAGCTCATCCTGAACACCGGAGAAAGAAAGAATTATTTCCTATAGTTCAAGAGTCAGGAAAGCATCCTCGCCTTGAAGGCTACACAAAAAGAGCCATGGTCAATTTGACCTTCAGGCCGTATTTTTTTAATATCTTCTTAAAATTAATTTATTCATATTACATCTCAATTGTTATCCCATCCCTTGTATCCTCCCATTCCTCCCTCCCTCCCATTTCCCCCTCCCCCCCTCCCCTAGGATTGTGACTGAGGGGGACTTCCTCCCCCTGTATATGCTCATAAGGTATCAAGTCTCTTCTTTATAGCCTGTAATCCTTCCTCTGAGTGCCACCAGGTCTCCCCATCCAGGGGACGTGGTCAAATATGGTGCACCCAAGTTTGTATGAAAGTCAGTCCCTACTCTCCACCCTCCACTCAACTGTGGAGACTGTCCTGTCCATTGGTTAGATCTGGGTAGGGGTTCGAAGTTTACTGCACGTATTGTCCTTGGCTGGTACCTCAGGCCATATTTTGCCAATCCCTTATGTACATGAGTATTTTGCCTGCACGTGTATGAGTGTACCATATGTATACTGATGGCCACAGAGATCAGGAGAGGATATCAGATCCCTCAGAACTGGCAGTATGGATGATTTTGATCCACTCTGAATGCTAAGAATAGAACCAAGCTTCTCTGCAAATGCAACAAGTGCTCTGAACCTCTCTCTGGCCCATCTCTTAAGCCCCAGATTGCTACCATTTTCTAACACTATTTCCTGAGACTCGTGGGACACATCTTCACTTGTTAGACTCATCCTCCATCACATGACATAGAAACAGGAAGCTGTGCTCTTCTGTCTCCGTGGAATGTGGCTAACGCCATACTCATCCTGGACATGTGTGGCTTGGCTGGAACCACTGACAGTCTCACTGTGGGCACCACCAATGTAACTACAGTCTTCCTGGGCTGTGGGACTGAATAGTGTGAATGGATGGGAGTGTAAATGACGCCACTCCACGATTACACACTTCCTTGTTTTATAGGCTGAGTACAGCCACAGAGCACAATCCATCTGCTGCCTGGAGAGTGACACCGTCTGCTGCATTTGGCCCGACATGAGAGCTCACAATCCCTCACATTGAGACTATTTATTCTCCACCCATTACAAGTCAATAACTTTACATAATCACGTGCTGTTCTCTCTTCTTCCTTAATAGCTGAAAACCTAATTAAGAAGCTGTTTCCCAAACGAGTCATCTTTCCCTAGAAATCAGCTACTAACACCCCATTTCCTGCCTGGAAAACTCACTTCCTATATATATCATTTATCTGCTAATCAGTGAACAAATTGTCTGCATCACGTGATAGGAAGTTGCTGCCCTGCATGGCAGCCACAGGACCACACTCTGTAGTGTTGCACCCACCTCATCAAAGCCGTCGGCAAACTGAACCCTTTGAGAAAATGCCTCGGAGATTTCCTGGGCAATGTCCTGCTGCTCTGTTATATCCTGCATCAAGTCATCGATCTTGTTTAGATCCCTGGGAAACATTTTGATAGGGTTTTAGAATTTCACCCGACACTTAACGAATCTTGCCTTAACTCCATATGAAAACCAGTTAATTTCAGATATACTCATTAGGTATTTCAGCAACATAACAAAAATTCCTGGTCCATCGTTCATCAGTGTAAACAAACAAACAAACAAACAAACAACTAACTTACATGTCAAAAAAAATTGGTAATACTATACAATCACATGTAGTTTCAATATTACCTTCTACCTTCAAGAATCACTTGAAATAAGGTAATTGTGTGATTAATATTGTTTGTAGATCAGTTCGGGAAGTGCACGCGGCAGAGAGAGCACATGAGGTGCCACCCGACGGAGATGCAAGGCAGCTCTCACTTTAAACGGGAGAATCACTTTCTTTTCTTTTCTTTTCTTTTAGTGTATATTAAAATTTATTGGGGTGTTATGAGGGGAAAGATTTCCAGGAGGTCCAGGTAATGGAGAAAGCTTGAACACTGTTAAGTTAACCTCTTGGTCACATGCATTTCCCCTCACCACCATCATTATGCTAAGAGAATCACTTTCTGTAGCACAGTAGTTCTGGAATGCTGACTCCTTGAAGGTCTTTCTGTGTAGGCAATGCGTGGCAGGGAACTAAAGACAGCAGGACTTGAGCCAGAATGCCCTCAACTGAGCTCACAACCTCCGCAAAAGAAGCCAGGCAAGTCCAGGCTCAGGACAGCTGCTTCAAAGTTAATCTTCCAGGTGGACAGGTCCGGCTCGATCTTGTTTTTGTAACAGTGTTTCTGAATCATTCCTCCAACTCAGAAACTAGGCCAAGTCGATTAAGTAGAAGAGAAGCAACAGTGTCCTCCAGTATTAAGTAACCTCAGCTTGGAAAGTTTGAGCCCAGTTTCTCAGACTTTACCATACCAAAACTGAGAACTTCCACATACTCTCATATGTAATCAAAAAGAATTCTTTTGTCATTTCCCTCCCACCCTCTATGCTCAATCCTTATTAGGGTTGCAGTAAATGTATTTATTAAAGGGAGTTCAAGACATGTATGACCGAAGTTTGGGACTATGACTGAACATCTGTCCAGAAGAGCATTATCGTCTGATGCTAGTAAGGGAGCCGGAGACAAAGCTGACGTTGCACTCCACTCCAGTCAGCACTCAGCTTACCACAACTGTTGGGGACCGGGAGTCCAGCCATGCACAAACCGATCTCTGAGGTGCCAGAACGGCAGCTGCTTGATGAATTACCAAGGCAAGAAGATGTTCTTAAGGAAATTTCACAACCCTGGCCGTTACTGTTGCCTCGTCCCATTCTCTGGAACAGTGTGTGTTCCTCTTACACTCTTTTGGACAGAACCGTCCCTAATCAGTTCTGCATTCTCCACTGACTGAGTGCCCACTGTGTGTCAGGAACCGTGCTAGGACATTAAGTAAGAACTTACAGGTGAGGACACTGAGTTGGGAGAAAGTCATTTGCCAGGGTATGTGGCAACTGTGAAAGTGGGATTACAGCCAAAACAAAACAAAAGCAAAAACAAAACTATAAACCCTGATCCTGGCCAGGGGAACTCGGTTAAAAACAAAGGTCTAATCTCTGTCTTGGTTGAGGGATGCTGGGTTTCTGCAAGCTCTTGAGTAGCTTCTAGCTAGATGACTATGATGCTCACCAAAGTTTGGCAATCACCATCCTACAGTTCTCACAACCTCATGACGTTGGCATTGTTAATGGTCTTCACAGGTGGGACTTCATAAAGGAACCGAGAAATATTAAAAGGAAAATTTCTATCACGTTTTTCCCTCCAATTTTTAAAAGAATTCTGTCACTGTAAGTTTGAAACTACCTCTGAGAGAGCAATCAACTCAACACGCTGAAGAGTGACCCAGCCCTATCAAGGTCATCATACAACCTCAAAGGCTTTCCCCAACGTTGACTATGAGGAGGCCGAGTCACTCACATGCTTTCATGAACTGCTTTCATGGCCTTGGCTGCAAAGCCCATGTTCCGTAAGACCTCGGTGTTGGTGTGCGAGTTCTCTAGCGCCTCTCGCTGGAACTCGATGGTGGAAAGGGTGCCGTCAATCTGAGTAAGCTGCTTCTCAAACCTCTTCTTCCTCTTCAGGGCCTGCAAAGCAGCTACATCAGGAAGAAATCAAGGGTTGTATCAGGAGAAAAAACAGCCTCAGACCATGCATGATGCATGGACTCAGAATAGTTGACATCTGAAGACAGAGAGCATATTAGACAATTCGGAGGGTGCATGTCACTCCATCGCCACCAGCCCCTCTCTCTCAAACACCTTCCAAACACCTGGTAAATGTAAGAGGTTAGGAAGTCAACTTTCCTATTCACTAAGTAAGCCACAGAAACATTGGTGCTAATGATTTCATAAGGTAATGATTACATGTTCTTTGGTAATAGTAATACTATACATCCTCTTTGAGAAGGGTCAAAATAAAACAGACCTAAATACAAATGTTCTTTCTTCTGCTCATACAAAGACCAGAAAACATTCTTAACTGATCTGTGCATCCTGTACATCTTATCCCTTTATAAGTTTAGGACTGTTTAATTCTTATGAAAAATAATATATATTTTCAGAACAAAAGAACTGGACACTGGTGGCACTGGATCAGACATGACAGGATTCATCCTCCAGGATGCTGGGACATGTATCCAGTGTGTTCAAACCTCACTGCTGCTCATCAAAGCCTGCTCCCAGGGGAGCTTTGAAGAAAGCTGCTGATCTCAATTGGTCCAGCATTTCAGACTGTCCCAAACAGGACCTCTATTTAAGCCTAGAATTTCTCAACATTTAGAGACTGAACCACAAATGTTATTGCTAGCTTACTAAACCATTTCTCCCAATTTTATTTGGGCCCTCATAAAGACATTCTTTGCCCCCAAATCAGCGAGAAGCAACCACAAGAAGAACAATGCCCCATTTCCCTTAAGGGGGGTGGATAGGTTTTTGGCTGTTTTCTTGGGCTATGGATATTTACTGTCATTGGAAACTGGTTATAAATTATTAATAGTCTTATTCAGAGAAAAAACAAAGTTAGACTCAGGGATTTCTCTCTCTCTCTCTCTCTCTCTCTCTCTCTCTCTCTCTCTCTCTCTCTCCTCTTTCTTAGGTACAGAGATGGGGGTTGAAAAGAGAAAAGGACAGCTGGGCATGGTGGCGCATGCCTTTAATCCCAGCACTCAGGAGGCAGAGGCAGGTGGACTGCTGTGAGCTCAAGGCCAGCCTGGTCTACAAATCAAGTCCAGGACAGCCAAGGCTACACAGAGAAACCCTGTCTTGAAAAACAAAACAAACAAACAACAACAAAAAGAAAAAAGAAAGGGAAATATAAAAAATATATACAGATGATAGGACAAAAAGTAAATTATTTAATCTACTCCTCAATTTAAGGCTTTAATTGCTACTCTCAAATAGGTTAGTTCTAATTCATTGGTATGAAAATTTGTATATTGAAGCAAAAATAAGTTTAACTTTTAAAATTCAAATTTAAGGTTATCTTTTACACACATTATATACTGATTAGTGGATGGTTAATCAAATTCATGATCATGTCAAATACTAATCTAATTTAGTACAGGAATATACATTCTAGGTTTAATAGATAGATATGATTCTATAGATAAATTATATAAAAATAAATAGATAAGGTCTTCAACAACCTCAGAGACCAACAGAATGTGGCATTTTAAAATGTTTCTTATTACTTTAAGGATTCTTTGATGACAGATCAACTCCATATAGCACCCAACCTACCTAAACGAAGCTGTTGAGCATCAAATAACCTCCTTTTGGAGATGGCCTCAAATGTGGCAAGCAAGCCACCTGAGCCAAGAAATGCTCTCATTTCTACCACAGACAGAATTCTGCCTAAAATGGGCAAGCATGGATGCAGGCTGAGTCGACTGCCAAACTCTGCCAAGACAGGGTAAGCAAGTCTTTAATAATTCCTGCTTCAAAAATATGTTTGTCAGACATACTGGGCCAAAAGGCTGAAGATAATGCTCCAGTGTAATAGAAAGTTAACAACCGTCTCTTGTCATTTTTTTCATTTTGGAAGCTGCTAACCTGCACTTCCTGTTTACTCAGGCAATTAATTTTATTCCTTCTCAAGTCTCTGATGGGGTTGAAGACTAGATTATTATAGTTTTACAGTTAATTCTAGTTGTTTGGGAATTTTAAAAATGTTTTAAAGTCTAGATAGATGTTTTAGGCTAATAAGTTGATAGAAAATAACTTAGGTACAAAATGTTAAACTGCCATAGATAGAAAAAATAATATTTTCCCCTAAGTTGGACTGGACATTGCAATTGCAAATATTACCTAATAGTTTTCATAACCATTCCATAATTATTATTATTATATATTTGTTTATTATTGAAAGAAAATGAGCCTTTTATTAGACTTAAAAGGGGACATATTGGCATAATGTTCCTGTGGACTGTGTACAGTTTACCCTTGTTCATTCAAATGTTGATTTCTCAACCCCACTCTCTGGTTTCAATCCAGACATTGCTTGCATTGTGATACTTACTCTAAATGTCTTCTGTCTTAAGTTTGTGTAAACTTAAGATAGTTTACACACTATTTGTCCTCTGTATTACCAATAAAAACCAACTAGCCAATGCTGAGCAACAACAGATAATAGGGTGGGACATCCTGGTTCAGTGAAGGGGGAGGAAAAAAGCAGAAAGGACAGGAAGGGTACACATGGAGAGGACTGGGAAACGCCAGGAGAAATGAGCCAGACCTAGGATATGAGTAGAAAGCAAGTATAATGTGGGAAATCTAGATGGAGTAAATATTGGTCAGTATTGTGTCTAGGCTAATTAAATATATCCTAGTCTCTGTGTGTGGTTATTTGTGTACATGTATATACCTGGTTAAGGAGGAACCACTGATTTTCTTTCTTTCTTTCTTTCTTTCTTTCTTTCTTTCTTTCTTTCTTCCTTCCTTCTTTCCTTCCTTCCTTCCTTTCTTTCCTTTGGATTTTCTTAAAAGAATAAATCAATATCAAATATTAATAATCATTTCAAAAGAAAGTCAGTGAAGTCTTTTTTATTTCTGGTGCGTGGGGTTCAGGCAAGCTTGTGGGCACAGGTCCACATTCTTTTCATAACCACAGAGTACAGGGATGGCCCTGACTCTGCAGAGGGCCACCCACAGACTGGAGTGGCACTGTTTCTTGCAGTCCACATGCCTGGTGCTGCTGAGGGTGGCACAGGCATTCTAGCTGATGGAGATCCTCAGGTGGGAAGTGTCTGGCTGCCAGCAGCCTGATCTCCATCTCATGGCCACTACACTCCTTTGAGGCTGGCTGTGGGCTCCACTCTCACAGTCTTGCAGTGAATCCATTGTAGCACATGAAGTTGCAGGCCTTCATATTACTGGTGCCAGTACTGCGCCATCGTCTTCTTCTCTTGAGCAGGAAGTTCCATAAGACCATCCATTGCTGATGAGCGGGCATGGCAGCAGCTCTTCCCGCTATGGTGGCTGGGTACTTTTATATTGTAGACCCAGGTCTTCTTTCAGCTTGAAAACAACGTTCCCTATTATATCCTTTGTCCCTTCTGTTATTTCTATGTGCTTTCTTCTGAAACCAGTATTTGTTGTTATTTAATTAGCTACACTTTGCCCACTTAGTGAACATTCTCTTTCTGTGTTTCTCTCTTTTGAAATCCCTGTAAGTCTCAGTACTGACTCGTTGGCTCTGTCCTTGAGTCCACTAATTAACATCTCTGTATTTTTGTTAGTTCCAGGATGCCCTCCTGACTTTGTTTTCTAGATCCCTAGCTTATCTTCAGGTCTATTCATTTCTGCTGATTTTTTTTTAATATTTTATTTGTTGTGGGATGGGTTAGTTTGCTTTTCAGTTTTATAGCCCATACTTGGCAGTCAGTTCTATAGAAAATGAATCTCTGTAGATTTTTGAACATGATTAAAGGGACATAAGTTACCAAAGTATATAGCTTGCTTGTTGACCTCTCATCTTCATTAAATTATCTGAACAAAAATATAGAGAGTGGATATGGAACATTCCGTATTCCTCTAACCTTGACAGCTCTATTGAGCCTGGTATCAATGTGCACTTCTAAGGCCTACTCTCCCTTGTGTCAAAGTTGCTTAAGAATAGTCACAGTGTATTCTGGCATCACTATCTCCTTGGTAACAGAACACCTCTCCTTTTCCTCAACATGCTTCTTTGCAGGAGACTTTCTGAGCTTTTAGAGATAGAGTCTCCTGTGGTCCAGGCTGGCCCTCAACTCCTGATGCCCATGATGCTGCCATCTGTGGTGACATTAGTACATACCGTCACATCAATGGTGTCTTTACCTCCTAAGAACATGTTCTAGTTTTCTAGTTGCTGACTAGGATGGCAGATTATTCTTGCCAGAATGATGCAATAGCCTCTTCAATCCTCCGGCATGCAAACACAAGTTTGATTTTTTACAACCTTTTATTCCTTGAGTTCTCTCTCTCTACTGGGAGCAGCATTGTTTGCTTTGTTTATTTGCCTTCCCTCAGAATTCTTATCTTCTACAAGTTGAGTTCGTATTTGTATATTTAAAGATTAGAGAACAGTATACTGTGTGTGTTGTTATGAAAAAAATAGCTCCCTGAGAAGGCCATAGTCCCACGCATGCGCGGGAGGAAGGGCCTTGCTTTCCTTCCAAGGGCTAGAGATTCCTGCCATTGTATTAAAGGCTTTTCTCTGGGTTTGTGATGTTTTCAATTTCCTTGCAAATGCTAATGTTCTTCCCTGCCCTCCCTGCTCCCTGCCTGTCTGCCCAACTAGAGGCTGAGATCTCCTTAGGATCTGCTGTCTTGTTCCTTTTTTGGTGCAACGTTCACATTTGGAGCCCTTGATGAAGAGCATCTACATTTTAATTACAGAACAGGTCTTATTTATATAACCTCTTCTTTAGGGAATATCTAAAACTACTTTTTAAGTTAATTGGTCTAAAGTCCTTATTATAAGTAAGACTAAGCACATAATGACCCGACTGGATAAGGGTCTCTCTGTGCACAAGGAGAATGGTCAGATGACCCTTTTTGTCACTCTGCCCATGGACTCTGCACCACTGTTGACCTATGACACTGGCCTGTGGTCGTTGGCAAAGTCTGTCCCACCCCGCCTAACCTATGCCTAATTATAAGCCCTTTGCAAAACGATAGAGCTCCTTATGACCCTATTTCCTCAGGACCTGCTCCAGTTGCTGATATATAGTCAACAAAATACACAGCAAAAACTAAGCATTTCTCTATATTCCAGTGCGGTGGTTTGAATAAGAATGGCCCATGAGTGCATATATTTGGATACTTAGTCACCACAGAAGGGAACTGTTTAAAAGGATTAGAAGGATTAGGAAGTATGGCTTTGTTGGAGAAAGTGTGTCATTGGGGGCTGGCTCTGAGGTTGCGAAAGCCCACAACAGGCCCAGTTTCTTTTCTCTGTCTGTCTGTCTGTCTCTCTCTCTGTCTGTCTCTGTCTCTCTCTCTCTCTCTTCTCTCTCTCTCGTGACATATTGAACACTCACCTACTTCTCCAGCTCCGTGTCTGCATGCATGCTCCCAGGCTCCCCATCATGCTAACAATGGACTGAACCTCTGAAAGTTTAAGCAAGCCCCCAATTAAATGCTTTATTTTATAAGAATTGCCTTAGTCACGGTACCTCATCACAGCAGTAGAATAGTGACTACAACAGCCAGACTGAGGTTAAGTGAATTACGAGACGTGTGGCATTTAATCCTTACAGAATACCAAGAGAAAGCAATATTGCTAGCTTTACAGGAGGTGCGATGAGCAAGTACTAGCTGAACAACACTACAACTTGCTGGAGCTGTATTACAGCGCAACACCATGGAAAATATATCGCCCAACCTTATATACTGCTTGTGTTTTATGTCGTAACTAAATTAATAGTTACCTACATAACAGCCCCAATTAGTGAGTTTGTGCACATTATTTGTAATCACATGGACAAACTGTCCATTGCCTGTAGGCTGCCTTCTGACATGAGCACAACATGACCAAACATTTCCATCTCTCCATGGGCACAACAAGCAGTGCTGCTCAGCAGAGTACCCTGAGAAGCCAAACTCCAAGTGTACACCTCTACACATGCGGTCTTATCAGCATAGATCGATGCCTATTGAAAATTCAGGAACATGTACAGTCCCAAAGGTGGTCTTCATTCTCTAAAGAAATACTTAAGTTCTCCACTAAGAAATAGGACATGTTTACTATTTAATAAAAATCAGCATATTACTCTTGAAAGTCAACCAACACCATCGGTACAGGAGAAGCTTTGTGATCAGTGCCGATGATTTAGTCCTACCTCACCGCGTACTAGCCTGGGTGTATATTAACCTAGATGCAGTGTAACCATCTCTGTCCTTGCTAATGCTCCTCTCCCAGATAACAAGCACCACACCCAGAGGACAGCAGAACCGTGTGCCCTGCAGCCTGTGCTTTCAAGTCTCTGGCTTTATATAAATTGAATAGGATTTTCACAGAAAAAGACATCTGGCTATTAGGCATTAGACTAAATAAATACGGGGAATGTCCACTGTGGTGTCTAAATATTGAGATGTAGATAGCTGTGCTCATTTGCTTCACAAGTCATCAGAATCTCACAGACGCACGACACAGCACCCAGCTTCGCACATGTTATTCATCAGACATTATTTTATCTGTGCCTGTGTTCATGTGCCGCTTCACGGACGTGGAGGTCAGAGGACAGCTTCCAACAGTCAGCTCTCATCTTCTAGCTTGTTGAGGCAAGATCTCTCTCTCTCTCTCTCTCTCTCTCTCTCTCTCTCTCTCTCTCTCTCCCTCTGATAGTGCGCAGCAGAGTCAGGCAGGATAGCTGGCTCACCTGACTTCCCTGCCCCTGCTTCACGCTCTAACACAGAGGCAGCTGCATGGTAAATGCTTAAGCCAACATACGTTTTCTTGTTTTCAAAAACATTTGGGAGAAATGTGGAAAAACTCATCTCAACTCCACACTCTAATTCCCGATTCTGAAATCTACAGGTTGGCCTAAACCAGAATCTCAAACTTAGAAGTCAACAAGGAGTGAAAATAGGTGAAGCAGAGAGAAAGCTATTTAAAAGGGCAGCTTTGGTTTTGCTCCTATGAGAGGATAAAAATATTCTGTATGATGATAATAATACTAATAATTATAGGGCCAGGATGGCGAGACATGTCACTGGACATGAGCCTCCAGCTCAGAACACCAAGAGGAAGAGGTGGGGCACAATGACGTGGGAGGACAGCCATGTCTTAGCAAGCGTAGCACAGCTGGCTCCACCCACTGAGGCCATGCAGCCGTGTGTTCCAAAGACGCAAGGCATCTAAATGTACATTCAAAATTGAAATTTGAATTGTTTTTCTTAAGCCTGCGTAAATAAACCCAAAAACTTCTGCATGGTTGAATCTGATCCCAAGACACTTGAAAACCACTGTCGCTTTTTCCTCCCACTTTAACACTTCTCACAGTTGTTAAGAAAAGAGCTGTCAGTTCCTAAAAGCCAAGAAGTACAAGTCTCTCCATGAAGTGGCAAGGCCACTGATACACCTGAGTGACCTTAACTTTGGTTCCCAGTGAGCAATCTGAGAGAGAAACAGCTGCTTTTTCTCAGAGGCAAACAAGTGCTACAAATCCAGCATTACTCTGATTCAGCAAAGGACACTTTCAGAACCTTGTAATTTAACTCACTTTGAAAGCATAATTCAATGCTTTCCAATCTTCCAATGCCCTGCATGTGCTGGGGAACAGCTGGGGAGACCTGGACAACATTCTTTCTACAACAAAGGCATCTATTGTAGTCTCTTCCGGGTGAGAAACAGCCAAGGTTTGTCTCCTTCCTTAACAGTGATGTACTCTCAGCTCAGGAGCTGTGGAACAGTGTGCCCTGTAAGTAAGTACACTGCTAACAGGATGCCTGCTGGAACATTTCAACCATTCACTAAGCCAAAAGGGAAGAATTATCCACACAATCCAAAATTCAACCAGACCTGTAAGATACCAGTCTACCATGTCACCAAAGGAGGAAGGTTTTCCACAATCAATGTCACATAATTCAAGATAGCAGACAGAATTGTCTATATTATAAGTAATATATCTGCACTTTAAAGGGTAGTCTATTCCCCTTGGACCAAGGTGTATAAATGAGGCCATTGTTAAACCATAAGAACCTTGGAGAGGCTGACAAAATCAGCAAACACAGACACTGCCTACCTACAAAGAAAGGAGTTTTTGTCTGTTTCTAAAGTATACACAAGAATGTGAGAGCCTTTCTCTTGCCCAGTAGTAGGTGATGGATTTGAAAGAAGAAATGAACAATGAGGCTCCAAAGTCTCAGCTAAGTTATGAGTGTGCTTAAGAGACAGGCATCATACACAACTGGCTAAGTCATCTTCGTTTCTTACTGGAAAGTCTTGTGACCGTGCTTTATTAGGGAATCTTAGTATAAGCCCTGTTCTTACACAAACGCAAATTATCCATTAGGAAATGCCTCCTTGAGTGGTACATGCTTTAGTTCCCACAATACAGTTTAAACAGTTCTGTTCAAACTCATAGGTTATAATCAAAGCAGCAAAGGAAACAGTATGCATTTTAAGACTTTTCCCCAGGATCATCTCACATTGTGAATTCCCCTGGACTTTTACATGTTCAAAACAACGTTCTTTTTTTCATTTATGTCAGTCTCCTAACTACATACTGAGTATACACCACATGCTAGGCTCTGAAGGACAAAGAAATAAGGTGACAATTTCTGGAAGGTAAGACATGAAATGGGCACTTAAACACATATTCCTCATTCCATAAGCCATACGTATTTATCATGGTTGGGTGGGGCTCAATGAGAGGATTGTGAAGTCCTCTGGAGGCCCTGTGGAAAACCAAGGAAGTGGCATTTGTTACTATTACGTAATGTACACTGTGCCCGTGAGTACTAACGTGCATAATCTACAATTGGACTCTGGTGGTAGAGAAGATATAAAGGAAAAAAATAAGAGAGATTTACAGGGTATAGTGGGCACATGGATATTTCAAAGCCCTGGACACATATACTTAACACGAGATCAATAAAATACATCAAAGCCCTATGCGCACGTACTCAACATGCTGATCGATAAAACGCGTGACTTCTGGCCGGTGCAAGCTACAGACCGAGGTGAACTTTCTGGCTTGGATATATCTTAAAGCTAACAGCAAATCACACCAGCGGCTTCCTGTGTACAACCTCCATGTTCTCAAAGGTCTCCCCAGTAGTAAATGTCATAAAGAGGGTAAACAGTGATGTGTGGGATTGTGTAACGGGAGGGCAGACAAAAAAAAAAGAATGAAACTGGAAAGCTAAATGAAGAGCAGTATTCTGAGGAAGGAGCACTGGGAACTGGTCTGGTCTGTAAGCAAGTCACTAACTAACTGAGCCACGTTTTGCGTTTCAAAATATAGGCGATTGACTAATATCACGCAGTATAAACAATTAAAAAGCCAGGCTGATCAGTATTTCCTTCCTTCTTCCGGAGGGCTGGGGGAGAGAGCACTAATGGACCAAGAAACTGGAAATTATCTTCTGATAAAAATGTAGCTTCTGTCCTCATTCTAAAGATGAGACCGTTTTTGCACCAAAGTACCATGGAAGAGAATATTAGAGAAGGTAAATCTATGAGGGGGAAATATCATGATTCAAAAGCTTACATTATGACGTAAGCACAGAAGATAAATTCCAAATGCTCAGTAAAATTCTCAGTGCTTACAAGTAATTTCTTCAAAGGTCAATTACCAAGCAGATGAAGTACTCAGTTATTAGAGCGACATACAAACAATACTCATTAAAATGTACTTGATATTCTTTGTAAAAAGCCAATTAATTGTTTGACTCTGGGCAGAGTACATAACTAACTGGAAGTGTTTATTTTTATTTGTTACTGGTGTTATTTATAACCTCACAAATTAGCAAACTTTATGAATCAGTTGTGATTTAAAATGTAGGGGAAATGTGTGGGTATGAAAGGAGAGGATATTAACAGGAAGTCTCAGGAACAGCAACCGTGCTTACCTTTCCAGGGGAGACATTCTCACAGATGTAATTTATTTGGCACATATAACATGTTTTATGTAATTATTTAATATGGTCCCCTACTGTAATTTCAAAATGTATCATGAGGAATTAAGAGTTTTAAAAACCCAAAATGTTTATCGAGTACTTGATTAAAATTTTTTTCCAGCAGGGTCTGGAGAGATGGCTCAGTGGTTAAGGGCCCTGCCTGTTCTTCAAGAAGGCCAGGGTTCAGTTCCCAGCACCTACATGTCAACTCACGACTGTCTGTAACTCCAGATACAGATGCTCCAATGCCACCTTCTGGCCTCTGAAAACACAGGTCATGTGGTGCACAGGCAAAAATAACTGTGCATATAAAATAAAAATAAGTTATAATAATTATAATAATAAATTTATGCTACTAAATTTTTATTCAAGCCTCGTATAAATATATAAACTCTATTTTATTTATGTCAGATATTAAATTTTAATTGTCTATACCAAGAATTTAGCTTCTTTTTTTTTTTTTTTTTTTTTGCAAATGTCCTAAATTGTTTATCGGGTATGAGTTTCACAATCATTACGTGTATTAGCAGTAAGGGTGGAGCTGGAGGGTATTGCGCTTTCTCCAGGATGAACGGCGTGAGACACCAATAGTGTGATGGAACTTGTGACCCTTTCCAAGACCACGGCTCCTGTGGCCAACAGATGTCAGCCCTCGCATCTCTCTGTGTTTGTGGACTGGCTTGGTGATCCACGGAGTGTCAGGATTTCTTCTGATAACCTTATGAGATGGATCAATGAGGATAACCTCAAAAAATTTATATGTGGAATATTCACCAACCCAGTAAGAATCCCTGACTCTCAAAGCCCCACAATGGCATCCAGATCTCTCCTCAGCAGCATACTGAAGGCTTAGCACAAATTATAGCTGGTTAGCACCATGATGGAGAGGCTTGCCGTAAGTTGCACCCTTAGGAACTGGGCGTGTGCAGCCACCACAGTGGACACGAATCCTGTAAATCCTATAAATGGTATAACCTTGTGCCTTACATACAAGGCTTAGTGTTGGGGAGCCCTGTGCAGAGCAGAGAGCTAGCGCTATTGGCAGCAGCGGACCCGCAGAAGAAAGGGCATCTCATCTCATCAGACTGCTACTTCCTCTAAATATCCTGGACGTATTTGGGGGGTGGGGGTGGGAGAGGTGGTTGGAGACAGGGTTTCTTTGTGCAGCCTTGGCTGCCCTAGGCTCACTTTGTAGACCAGGATGGCCTCGAACTCACAGGGATCCACCTGCCTCTGCCTCAGCCTCTGACTGCTGGGATTAAAGGCACACTGCACATTTCCCCCCACCCCCCACCCTCGATCTTGGCACCAGATGACTGCAGCCATAGGAAAGGTAGAAAGAAGCCTTTCTCTCACAGTCTCTTTTATGGCCCCTCCCACATGTCCAAGAATTTAACTTCTTTTTTTTTAATTTTTTTTATTTACTTATTATTATGTATACAGCACTCTGCGTGTACACCTGCAGGCCAGGAGAGGGCCTTATATCACATTATAGATGGTTGTGAGCCACCATATGGTTGCTGGGAATTGAACTCGGGACCTCCAGAAGAGCAGTCGGTGCTCTTAACTGCTGAGCCATCTCTCCAGCCCCAAGAATTTAACTTCTAATGTAAGATTTTCAATTCGAACAGAGAATGACTACCTTTTCTTTGCCTGTAATTTGAAAGATCACTGTCCTTGCATTCTTGCTTGCTTGTTTTCTCTCCTGAACAGTAATTAATGAGAGACCAGAAGAATTAAAATTGGATTTTAGAGCTACTGGGGCAAAGTTTAAGGAACAGGCCTTCAGGCCTGAGCCAATCAGGGGACAGCAGGTAAATAACTAACTAATGTTCCCAAAAGTTAAACAAAAGAAGCAATCAGGAAATGGCTCATTTATGTATTACCCTCGCTTTCCTCCCTTTTGTCTCCTTTCTAAACTTTAAAACCAATTGTGTGTTTGTTAGAACTTCTACCAAATAATAGTCAGAAAAAGAGAAACTAAAACCAAACAAACCAAAATAGTTTCTACTAAATGTATAGAGCTTTACTAAGGCAAAGATCTCAGGAATATGATTTTTTTTTTAAATCCCCAATGTTATCTGTTATTTTAAGTATCCATGTATTGTCATCCCTTATAAGCAGATTTACATGTAGATGATTCAAAAAAAAAAAAAAAAAAAAAAAGGAAAAACACTGTGGCGGTTTACATAACAATGACCCTCATAGGCTCACCTATTTGAGTGTTTGGTTTCACAGTTAGTGGGGCTGGTCAGAAAGTATTAGGAAGTGTGGTCTTTTAAAGGAGATGTCTTACTGGGAGTAACTTTAAGATTTCAAAATCCTACATCAGGCCCAATCTTGCCCTCTCTGTGTCTTGCCTGTGGGTGAGGATATAAGGTCTCAGCTACTGGTCTAGCAGGATGCCTGTCTGAGTGCCTGCCTGTCACCATGCACCTAACCATGATACCCTCTGAAACTGTAAGCAAGCCCCCAGTTAAATGATTTCTTCTATAAAGTGCCTTGTTCATGGTGTCGCTTTACAGCAATGGACTAGTAATTATGATAAACACAAAATAAATCACGTATGCCCCGTCAAAACTGACCTACGAAGCAAGAATCATAAACTCAAAAGAACTGAGCATTGGCCACCTTGCCTTAAAGGCCACTGATTAGAATATACTTTTCTTCTCTGTTGTGAGATGGTCTAGTATACATACTTTGGAATGCCCACAACACAGCAGCAACACTAAGTATCCCCATGAATAGCTCGCAGTGCCTCTGTCACAGCTTCCCAAAGGTGTTCATGGCTTACCATCATGGTATAGTCATACATTTTCTACTAACTTACTTGGCTAAATCAATAAAATGAAAACAATCAAATAAAAGAAAACTATAAAAATTTATGTCACACATATTTTCTAAGACTTTGGAAAATCATAGCAATTGTTAGAAACCGATATGACTTCCAAATGTAAAAATGATTAAACTAATCTCATGGTTTCTTTTCTTGGTGGCTTAGTGGTGCAGGGGAAAGCCAGAGGCCACCCGTGGGCCTTCTAACCCAACCCACAGAATCATCCAGAAACAGCTGAGCACTTCAATTCTGTCATTCATGCTCAGTCACTTAGAACAGAATCTTCTGGGGCGTCACTGTACAAAGCTCCCCAGTGGATCTGAGGATGCTAACATATTATCAGTCCATAAACCTGCATCTGCAAACCACAGCTGTGTGGTGCTATTTTAGGTTTGGAAACATAATTTACAAAGTATGTTGGGTATGACTTAAAAAAAAAAAAAAAAGAACAGAAATAAGATGATAACAATGAAAACTATAGGTCAGTTGCTTCATATCTAGATGAATAAAAATCTTCTCAAGTATTGATCTGTCAAAAGGCCACCAAAACGCTCTGCTGAGCCTTAGATGAAACACGTTCCGACTCTGCAATGACCATCTTGGAATGAGGTCTCGGGCAGCATGCCATAGGGCCTTGGCCTTGCAACTGTCTTACCAGATATTTTAATAAACGTTTTATGTGATAACAAAAACATCTGATTGCGGCTGGCTTAACTAGATAAAATAGTTCACATAAAAGAGGAATTAAAATTTTTAATCCTAAAACAACTACAGATGTTATTTAATAAGAAAAGAATGTGAAGTGCTAAACATAAGCCTAATATACTGATTTAAAACAAGAAGAGGGGATGTTAATAAATGTGAAAACTCTGGTGGTCTCAATCAAAATGGCCCCCGTAGGCTCGTAGGGAATGGCACTACTCAGAGGTGTGCCCTAATTGGAGTAGGCATGGCCTAGTTGAAGGAAGTGTATCACTGGGAGTGGACTTCGAAGTTCTAGAAGCTTAAGCCAGGCCCTACATCACTCTCTCTTCTTGGCTCCCTCTCAAGCACCACGTGTGCCTGAGCTTCCTCATGCTTCTTGTCATGATGATAATGGAGCAAACTCTGAGCTGTAAGCCAGCCCCAATTAAATGCTTTCTTTTATAAGAGTTGCCGTGCTCTTCACAGCAATAGAAACCCTAAGACAAGATTTAAAATTTTTTATTTAGTATTCTCCCTGCTCCCCCATGTATATGTGTGTGTGTGTGTGCGCGCGCGCGCGCACGCGTGTGTGCGTGCGTGCACACGTGTGAGTGTGGGGGCACACATGCTATGTATGATGTGTATGCAGACGTCAGACAACTTTTCCAAGTTGGTTCTCTCCCTTCCATCCATGGGAAACCCTCTTACTTACTCGGGGGCAGGGAGGCACAAACAAACAAACAAAAAAATTTTTTAAAAAGTTAAAAAAAAAAAACCCAACAAAACAAAACAAACCGCAAACCTTTTATCCATGCAGCACAGTATGTAAGCATGTGTCTAAGAGTTTAAGTTTTATAGTCCTTGTCAGGGACTAGAGGGACATGGAGAGAGGGGAAAGTGAGAAGTTTTTAAATAACAGCTTAAGTGGATATGGTTCTCAGGGCTCATATGGATTCTTGAGGTCAGCCCACTGCAGAATGAGTGTCCAAGTGGAGCTTCTGGGGTGGGACGGGGGCAGGGGCAGGGGCAGCTGACTGTGAAGTAACACCTTGCATGGATACTAGTTAATGCTCTAGTTATACAACCCAGTGTTCTCCAGGAGCTAGCTCACTGAGAGGAGCACAAAAGAGTCTGACAACCGGAAGCCAAAAAACAAAACAAAACACCCTGATAATGGCTGCTGAGTATGGGATAAGTCTGAGATCTTCCATAGTCTAATGGAATCCTGGAACCATAAGACCCAGATGCTAGCCAAGCCATGGAGTCGAGCCAAGTGCCCACCAACAGATCAACAGATAGAGAAAATGTAAGACGCACAGTGGGCCTGTCAGCATCCCGTCACTGTGATGTTGGAAAACCAACCTAAAGGAGGAATGTTCAGATGCTGTTCCTGGTCCACAGTCCATTACTTAGGGCCTGCAGCACAGCTGAACATTATGGCAAAGGAGCAGGTGACCAAGAGTCGGATCACTTCATGACAACCAGTGAGCAGGGAATGAAGGGAGAGATAAAGAGGACAAGACAGAACTCCCAAGTATCCAGCCTCTTCAATGATATCCCAGTATAGACAACGATTATCTTCCAACAGCCAATCAAATTATGTCCCATCAGCTCATAAGTCTACTGAGAAGGTCAGAGAACTAAAGACAGAAAAGGTCCCAAAAGCGCCGGGCACGGTGGCACACGCCTTTAATCCCAGCACTCTGAGAGGCAGAGGCAGGTGGATCGCTGTGAGTTCGAGGCCAGCCTGGTCTACAAAGTAAGTCCAGGACAACCAAGGCTACACAGAGAAACCCTGTCTCAAAAAACCAAAAACCAAAAACAAAAACAAGCAAACAAACAAAAAAACCAAAAAGGGTCCCAAAAGCCCACTTCTACACATTGCTAAAATGAGGACCAAACCTTTAACATGTGGCAATTGGGCAATATTCTAAATATAAATGACATATATGCCATAGACTGTTGCCATACAGAAGAGTGAAATTTTTGTTGCATGCTGACAAATGGACTGGACTAAAAGATTTCATGTTAAGCAAAATAAACCTTAAGCCAAAAGAATTATCCCATATTTCCACTCATATACAGAAACAAAACAAATGGGTTGAGTGTAGAAAGGGGACTCTTAGAGATAGGGAAAAAAACTGGGGAGAAGTTAGGGAAAAAGAGGATAGGCTTATCAAAATCGATTTATGTATATATAAATGTATATACAGAAATGCCACAGTGAAACCTATTAATTTGTTGTTTTTTTTTTTTTAAGATTTATTTATTCAGTATACAATGTTCTGCATGTAACACCTTCAGGTCAGAAGAGGAAACCAGACTTCATTGTAGATGGTTGTGAGCCATCATGTGGTTGCTGGGAATTGAACTCGGCATCTTTGGAAGAGCAGGCAATGCTCTTAACCTCTGAGCCATCTCTCCAGCCCTTAATTTGTAGTTAATATGCATTATTACTATTAATAATAAAATTCAGAGGGACAGTATGAATTTCCTTAAGAGGCTAACACAGGGTGTTAATGAGGTCCTGTGAGAAACTCCTGAACCATTTCTTCTGGAGTAAACAGAGGGCATGGGAAGACGATTATTTCTGATCCAGGTCCCTGAATGACAGCCAAAGAAGAAACAATGGAAAGACAACATTTAGTGGCTCACTGAATAACAAGTCATAGGTTCTTGAGCTTAGTGTCAGACAGAATCACTGTGTGTGCTCCAAATTCAGAGTGTGGAATCTACCAAGCAGCTCCTGAATTAGACTCTCCAGGGGGCACCTGGGAGTGAGCATTTTACTAAGCATCCAGACAGAAGCCCAATGGCACTGTCCAAGAGCCACATGCCTTCCCCGTGGTCCTGCAATTTACGCTGTCCCACTTTCCCTGAGTTGTGTGTTTGCTCTCACTGCACTGGCCTTCAGCCAGCTCACTCTTCCGCAGCTTTTACAGAAAAGTCCTCCCAGTCCCCACTGTGCGAGGTAGAAGAAATGGTCAAAGACAACTATACTGAAAAATTATATCAACAGCAGTGAGGGCTCCTCCCACTGAGATAAGTGTGGGGTGTGAACACAATTCCACTCCATCAGTCCCAGTGCACTAGACACTGCTCCATTACACACACACACACACACACACACACACACACACACACACACACACACCCTTGGTAGAGCATGGCTGCCTCCAGACTCAAAAGCAAAAATCAACCTTGTCTACTCACAACCCAGGCTCCAAAGTAAATTAACTTGTTTTCATAGAGGACTCAGCCTTGGAAACTCATTTCCCCAAACAGACCTTTGAGGAAAAGAGCGGATGGCTCTAGCTGCCCATTTCAACCGCAATCATGCATAGTGCCACTGAAGAGGTATTTTGCCCAAGTCAGCTTACCTTCTTTTCTATCAAGGTCTATAGCCCTTTTCTATCAAGGTCGATAACCCTGACTGGATCCACACCTTACATACTTGAAATTCCTGCTCCAATTGTGTGATTTCAGGCCCTGGACAAGATAAGCAGCAGAGCCAGGAGGAGTTAGGAGAAGCCACAAAGGCATTAAGCTGGGAAGCACTCACCCACTCTGAGGGTCCCAGTACCCTGTCCCAGGGCATGTATTTCACCAGCCTCTCTCTAGGCCCAGCATAGCAAGCCAGCCTTAGCACCAGAACCGTCTTCAGCGCAAGGGAAATGAGGAGGGTGAGGGAAGGAGGAGTTGGAGAAGTGACTGATGTTCTCAAACATATGAAAGACATGGAGACTCATTCAATGCGACTCTGGAAGGCAACACATGAGCCAATTTCAACTTCAAAAGAGTTGTTACAGGCCAGGGGCTGACATTTACAGAGCTATGAATGCTTTAGACAGTGATGTTGCTCATCCACACAGCTCTGAGTGTCTGTGTTCTCTCTGTCATGTGAGAGGTAGCTCGTAAGCCAACTGACTGGTCTGTGGACAACAGAGCTGCCAGGCCACAGTGAGGACCCTAAATCAAAGCAGGGCTGACTGCTCCAAAGCTCAGGCTCTGAACTACAGCCCAAGGACTCTGGGTCAGATTACAACAACTAAATTTAGCAAAATCCCCAGCCATTTTTCTGAGATGTTATTAAAAAAACAAAAACAAACAAAAAAAAAAAAACTCAAGAAGAAATAAGAACAGACACCTCTTTGGAGGGTTGCCAAACTCACGTGTCAGCATGGGTTTGAAGTATGCTAAGACACCTCAGCTTCTGAGTCTACTGGCCTGGAGCATCAGGAGTTAGGTTGCTTACCCTATCTCAAGGAAGCATACAAGTATCCATCGCTCCTGGGTCCTATGATGGAGAGAGGACCCAGGAAGCCAGGAAGAGGAAGAGACCTGGATTTTCAACCTCATTAAGAGTAGAAAATTACAGTGGACTTAGATTTCCCACCCAGAACTGGGCAGAAGGGAAGAATAAACAGGAAGCCCTTTCTTGAAAACCTGATACCCGAGTTCAGTTCCAAGCAGCTAGATCGGCATCTCTGGGGGCAGGACCCTGGTGTCCAGGTGACTCCAAGAAACAAGCAGGATGGATGATGCACTGTTCTAGGTGATACAGCAAAGAAGTAGGTAAAGAATTAAGTGATGGATAATAATAAGTATGCTTTTGCCCAAAACAGATAGCTAGATATAAAGCAAGAGTTGCAGCTACCTGAATAAGCTTCATTTAAACATCTCTGGCCTCCCAAAGTTTTTAATTAAATTATAAATCTTGCTCCATCTGTTTACTCTTTGGGACTATGAGGTCCTTGACTTTTGCAGTACCAGAGATGCTTCAGAGCCCTTTTGGATGTGTTGCATCCTTACTCTTTCTGGTATGTGGCAAGGATAACTTCTAGAGAAGTGTGGGGTCAGAGGTCAGAGTTAGCTACTTCTCATTTCCTTGCTGCTAATTATAATTCAATAAATTTTCAGGAAAAATGGATCAGCATGTATGTTGTTCAACAGTAGTGCACCAGCAAAGCAATTTGTTTATCGGATTCGTGAGATCAGTGCAGCTCTAACTCTGTCCTTTGGGTGCTCTGGTACACCATGTTTGAAACACTCAGGGAGGCCATGACAGTGCCTGGAAGGTGCCCAATGGGAGGAACATTCCATCAAAATCCAGTTCGATCAGTGACATGAAGGAATACCTGATCTGAGATCCAACAGATACCATGCTGATATCTACTTACAGGTCGGAAAGAGTCCCTTCACCTGTTCAAACATGGGGCACACTGTAGTCAGTCTGCACATTTAGAGTATTTGTAATTACTCCAGTGAGGTCCATCTTTTGGCATGTCTTATTCTTATTTAGGAACAAGCCAGGAGTGGTGAAGCATGCCTTTAATGCCAGGTCGGGTAGTGCAGGGGCAGCAAATCCCTGAGTTCCAGGCCAGCCTCGACAGCCTGAACTACACTGATGCCCACTCAACTTAAGGACATTTGATTTAGTATTCAAAGAGCTGGTAAATTGGAGGGGCTGTTTTCTTCTTATTCTCTTTCTGGTGTCATCCAGAAACATAAATGAGAAATACCTCCTTGCCATGCCCTCTGCTTACTCCAAAAGAAACATCTCAGGAGCTTCTAGCGGGCCCTTTCTAGTACCCTGAATTAGTTCCTTAAGGAAGGTTCATATGGTTCTCATGATGCAAATTATTTGGCATTGTAGTTCAGAGATGGGCATTCAGAGCAGTCCTCCTCGCTTTGACTTATTGTCTTCACAGTCACATAGAGAAGTCCAGGTTTAAAAAAAAAAAAAAAGATAAGTAAATAAATTAAAGTTACTCCTTTCCATTGCTGTAGAGCCATTCAGGACTGAAGAACTAGCAGTTTCTGGTATAATACTACCTGGCCATTCAGCTACGATGCTTGGCACCTTAGGTGGCCCATCTATAGAAGTAAAGCTTCGACTGAAAACACACTGTATCGCTCCAACTGCAGTGTAAATTACAGCTAATCTACAGCAGCGTCACTGTGCAGCACAGGGACCTTTCAGTGCTCAGTAGTTCAGATCTTATTTTCCTATTGGTCTGAAAGTACTTTTAGCAGTGAACAGAAAGGAGGAGCCACTAAGTGTTCATGGAGGTCTATGGTTTGCTTGGGAGATGCAATGCCACTGACAGTGCTCCTAATGCACAGGCCTGTGACTTAATTCATTCCGTAGCTTATATTAAAGATGGTCTCATGCAAGCCAGCCTCTGCTTATCCCCAAGACCACTGGAACCCAGACCTGGGCTAACAACAGTGAACTCATGTACCTAAACGGCGATGAGTCCATTTTTGCTCCGATTGGTCGCTTGCTCACAGGTGCATCTGTAACTTCCCTGATTTAAGGAAACTGGGCTGGTACTCAGCATTCTCCTCAAATGTTTTGTCCTTGTTTACCATGTCAGCTTGTGGTACACCCTAGGGTGCATTTCTGGACACCAATGTAACCTTTATTATGTTACATTTCATTCTCTGAAAGCAAACCTCTACATTTTTACAAATTACTGCAAGCCGATGTTCAACTTCTCATTCGATCAGGCGAGTTACCACTGGAAACAAAGGAACACACAGTTCCAAGCAATGGACAAGTTGCCTGTGCCTTGGCAAACCCCCTGGAAGTCCTAAGAGTGCACAACTGAAGAGAAGGGTGGAGTCACAGCGTGACCACTGACTTTTTAGCCAGCTGTAATGGCATGGCCTCTGTTTAGAAAATGCCACCGCATAAGCTCCCAAAATAGCTTTCAACGTGGAATAAAAGTAAAAAAAACGAGTCCTTAACTCAGAGTCATACTGTCTTGTGGCAAAGGTGACAGACGATAGCAGAGAAGAATGAAGGAAATGTGGCCTTTCTGTGTGGATAACAAGAGCATGCGTATCAGGCCTGCTTTTATAAGAAGAGGTGGAGTCAAGGTCACCTCCTTGAGGCATCACTGCTTCTTTGCATTACACAAAAGAGTGTCATAAGGGTGAGCTAATTCTTCCCAGGGCTTCACTGTGACTAACCTGGACTGGGGGTGTGGCCCAGGGGTAAAGCACTTGTCTGGCATGCATGAGGCATTGGGTTCTGTCCTTGGTACCCCCAAGTCCATGGAAGGTGAGAAAGAAGAATGGGAAAAAGAAGATGGGCATGAGGAGGGGACTACTCCATCCCTCAACCCATTGATATGGGAAAGAAGCCAGACATAGGGTCACAAATATTCAGAGTTTGTCAGTAAGCAGAGTTGTTGCCCCTTCCAGTGCAGGGTCCTCACTGACCTGGGATTAACCACTAACCAGTTCATCTCCTCCCTGGGTTTTCAGGCACATCACCGGAGCACTATACTGCAGAAAGCAATGAACTCTGACAAAGAGCAAAAGGTTGGTTCAAGGTGTAACAGACTCACGAGCAGCCATTACTGACTCAAAGTCCTTTGTGTGCACTAAAAGCCAGTGATAGGAAACTTAATGTTTAATTCCTTCTGTTTTATAAGATTGCAACCGACCAACAGGCAAGTGAAGTTTTCAATAGAAGACGATAAACACGATAAACCAGACCCGACGGAACACCATTCACCAGAGATTTATTCACACAGAAGCTGCGTGTGTGACCTGAACACAAACATACAGGAGAAAATTGCTGTGTACAGTAAGACTGTCAACGGGGCTGAGCCAAGGGTGAAACTCAAGGGGGTGCCAGAGAAAGCACTCTCAAGTTAAACTTCCTTTGAATACAATGCTCTTACAACTCGAAACTGATGATGAGCAAAATATCACATAAAAAAGAATTTTAACAAAGAAGAACCATGAAAACCCAAGATAAAGAGAAAAATGACGAGGGATATTCATCTGGACTTTTAAAGTTTTGATTCCAGGCTCATCGGAGATTGATTAGGGTCATTTAGATATTACATACAAATATTGCTCAGGGCGATTACTGTAATTTTTGGCAGGTGCTGGCTCAGCTCAGCTCAATCACCAGGCCCTGGGGGTGGGGGTCAGGTCAGTTCCTAGAAAGGCAAACCAGCGGGCCTGGGGGTGGGGGGGGACGGGACTCAGGCCCCTAGCTGGAGATTGTCCCAGGATCTGGAAGTGGGTGAGAGCGGCTTGGTCTGGGACGCAGCTTACCTCGCTTGTTCTGGGAGCCGTGCTTCTTGGCGAGGGCGAGCTCCCTCTGGATTCGGTTCTCCAGGTACTCCTGCTTCTTGGCCAGCATCTCCTCGGTCTCCCGGAGGCGAGCCAGGGCCTCCTGGGGGCTGGGAGCCGCGCGGGCCCGGGAGGAGCGGGTCCCTTTAAAGAACTTGCCTAACTTGCTCATGGCTGAGCAGTAGGGGGCGAGCGGCCCGGTTCGCTGGGAACAGGTAAACCACACACCAAGCCTACTGTGCTCTTCAGAGTCAACAAGTTGTTTCGGCAGGTGACTCCCACTCCCGGGCGTTTGTTTCCTGGCCAGGCTGGGCCCCGCCCTCGGAAAGCCATCCTGGAGTGGGCAGGGCTGGCGGCCGGCGCCACCGCCGTCTGAGGAGTCCAGGAGCCGAGAAAAGTTGGCCAGAAGCGAGAGACTGATTTATCTGCGCTAGGGACTCATCCAGGAGCGACTGACTGCAGAGAAAATGGCTCACAGAAAAGCATACCCACGATGTTCCAAGGGTCTCTGTCCAGGCCTGAGAGCGCAGGTGGCCCACCTGAATGTGCAAAGTGTTTTGTTTTGTTTTGTTTTGTTTTTGAGAGAGAGCTCACAGCCTTTCTGTCTCCAGTCTCTGTTCTTATGAACAAGAATATTCTGTCATGTCCCTTTGAGGGTGCGTCAGGACACACCTGTGGGCACAGCAGAGGCGCTGGGCTCCCTCGGCAGGCCTCTGCGTTTGTGCTGATGTGTGTGCTTGGTTACTGTTTGGTATTGGATGATCCTCACACGACTTCAAGTCAGTGGAAGATGGTGGCCACCTCTTCTCCTAACTACAGGACTTCTGTATGTGCTTGGAGGCCCGTTCACTTCCATAATTATGAATGCCAAGAGGGCAGCGAGACTGTTCTGCACCTGAGCCTTAAATGGGGCTACTACTGTGTTTGTATCTTTGTCAAACACCTTTGTATGGATGGCCAAGTAACAGGAAGTAGAAAATACCCTGGAGAAATGAAATCATCTTTAATCCATGATTGTTTTGTCAGCCTCACCTCTTGGAGAGGTAAGCAATGTCTTTGGTCAGATGCTAGAACACAACGGAAAATCTGTTTGACGTGCATTGCCAAGAAATGGCCTGGCTTTCAAGGACTCACCTGATAGGCCACACTGCCACATTTGAACATCAACATCAGAATCTATATGTGATAAACAGACCAGTGCTAAAAGCAGCATCCGTCAGTAACAAATTCACCTTTGATAGCCTAAGATCAGTAAACCAATTTGCATGTCATTACAGCCAATTAGTCCAGTTTTATCCAACCTTGGTATATGTAGCAGAAACTTTGCCAAACCTTGAAATTGAACATTGAGGTTTACTAGTGTCTCTCTCTCTCTCTCTCTCTCTCTCTCTCTCTCTCTCTCTCTCACACACACACACACACACACACACACACACACACACAGTGGGGGCCAGGGGACAGGACAGGAATTTCCATACTAGCCACAGGCTCCTATCATATTGAACTGTCCATCTAAAGCATATGGCTAGTAACATATATTTTGCTCTAATTTTGATTGTACCCAAATGTGACCAGTATTTTTGTTAACTATCTAAAAGCTCCTAGAACATGTTTTCACGCTTGTTTTATCCTTGATCACGTTTTACTCCCGCCAATGGTCACTTGACCCCACCTTTATTGGGTGTGTTCCATATCTAAGACGCTGGGAAATCAGGATGGAACTTACTTTTTAAAGTTAGTAGTAGTAACAGTTGTAATCTTTTGAGCACCCACTGTGTGTCACATATGCTATATGCATTATCAACCATCTGTAGATCAACTTGACAAAATAGCTATTTCTACTTTTAATGTACACAACTAAAAAAAAAAAAAAAACCTTGCTAACTCATGCATGACTACACAAAAGTACCTTTGTGAAACTGCCTCAAGACTACACTTTTTAGGATGAAAATAGCCTCTTTTTCTCCAACAGATGAAGTACCTTGGACTCAACTGGGATTGTCCCACAGACAATCAAAGTTGAAGAGATGCTTCAGGCTTAAGCCTCTCCTCTCTGGTCTTCCCAGGCAGGTCTGGTACATGCTCCCCTACTCCAAGCAAGCTAGCCTGGGCCACACAGTAAGATTATGTTCTTTTCATTGTTTATACAACGCCCTCACCATGTTGGTCCAGAAAGAAATTCATTAAATATTTGTTTAATTAAATAACATGAAATGAAGGGAAGACTTGTTATGAGGCCTTGAAAGTAATAGATCCTATGGGGGCTCACCTATGGAAGAGACTGGTTCTTCTCTTGGCAGCTATTTGCAGCCCTTTGCTACAGGGGTGAGGGTTTTCCAATCCCAATGGGCCAGCTCTAAATACCTATACACACAAGCAACACTAAATGGGCTCAGGAGTTCTCTCGTGTGTGGTGTATGTGTGTATGTGAGCATGCATGAGTGTGCACATAGACAGATAGATAGATAGATAGATAGACAGAGAGACAGATAGAGTCATAAACTTGAGAGGGAATTAGGAGAACAAGGGAAGAATTGGGGGCTGGAAATCATGTAAATACAGTACTCCTATATGAAAGTCTCAGTGTTTTAATTTAAAATGTAATGGATCCTATAAACATTAATAGGTATATGTATGCTTAAATAGAAATGTATCCACTATATTAACATTATCTGGTGGTTTACTAATTACACGTCTTTTGGTTGGTGGTGGTACTGAGAGAATATTGAACAATCAGAACATGGGAACTAAAAGGGTTAGTGAGCTGTGTGGCCCACTTCCTTCTCATTCTTCGAGCAGATTCCCTACTATGGTAGAGGTGTTAGGGGATATAATTAAAAACAAATAAAAGTGCTTTCTGCTTTTTCAGAGCCTACAGCTTAGGGGAGAACTCAGAAGTTAAACAAATTATCCCACAGATGATAGGCTTGGTGAAGGAAAGTTTTAACATGAGGAGAACTCTGGGGAGTATAAAAACAATTAATAGAGAAAACAGATCTTGTCATGAAATCAAAGAAAAAATAGCCTGAGGGAAGAAAAGTGAAAACTAGGCTGTTATTTGAAAAATGAATATAAGTCATCAAACTTTGCACAGGGAAATTAGTGCCCCAGTAAAGAAATTCCTTTATCCATTCATTCATTATTTTTCCTGAGTAAAGTTTCTAAAGATTATTTGTATTGTTGTTATTTTTTGAGTGTGTGTACAGGTGTGTACACTGGGAAGTATCCTCAGAGGCCAAAAGAGAGTCAGATCCTGGCTGGAGTTACTGGTCATTGTAAGCCATCCAATATGGATGCATGGATCCTAACACTGGTCCTGATGACAGAGCTGTGTGCTGCCCAGTTTTATGTCAACTTGATACAGGGTAGGTCATCCGAACTGAGGGAATGCCTCTGTAAGACTAGGCGGTAGAAAGGCATATGGGGCCTTTTCTTAATAAATGATTGATGAGGGAGGCCCAGTCCATTGTGGGTGATGCCATCTCTTGGCTGGTGGTCCTGGGTTCTATAAGAAAACAGGCTGAGCAAGTCATGAGGAGCAAGACAGAAAGGAGCACTCTTCCGTGGCCTCTGCATCAGCTCCTACTTCCAGGATGCTATCCTGTTCGAGTTCCTGCCTTGACTTCCCTCAATTAGCTATGACTCAGGATAAATCAACCAAACCTTGTCCCCCCCCCCCCAAGTTGCTTTTGGTCACTGTGGTGGCTTGAATAAGAATGTGCCCCCAATAGGATCATAAATTTGAATGTGTGGTTATTAGGAAGTAGAGCTACTTGACAGGAAATAGGAAGTGTAGCCTTGGAGTAGGTGTGGCCTTGTTGGAGGAAGTGTAACATTGGGGGTGGACTCTCTCTCTCCCTCTCTCTCTCTCTCTTTCTTTCTGCTGCCTGCAGATCTGGATGTAGAATTCTCAACTATCTCTCCAGTACCATGCCTGCCTTCAAATCACCATTCTTCCTGCCATAATGATAATGGACTAAGCATCTGAACTACAAGTAAGCCTGAATTAAACGCCTTCTTTTATAAGAATTATTATTGTTAGCATACCTGCCCCCAGTCTGCCTAGCAACCTATGACATCATCACCTGCCTGCTACTAGGTATGCCAGCTGCCCAAGATATAAAAAGGGCAAAACCACCTTGTCTTCCTCTTTCTCTCTCCTGTTCTCTCTGGCTGTCCCTCTCTTTGTCTCTATCTCCCCTTGAGACACTGCTCCCCTCCTGCTCTCCCACACTCCTATAATAAGCTTCTCCATAACATATATGTTGCCTGGCATCTCATTTTTAATCCTGACATCAAATATGGTCGTGGTTTTTCATCACAACAATGGTAGCCCTAACTAAGACAGTCATGATCTTTCACAATGTAGTAATAACCCTAACTTAGACAAACAATAAGTGTTCTTAATCACTGAACCAGTTCTCTAAACCCTTGAATGTATTTTATATCCTCAATGTATCCATGTATTTTTGCATCCTGCATTCTTGTTAAGGGAAGATGGACAACTAAGAAAATAGTATATTGTACTGCAATATGAAAGAATGCTAGAGAGAATTATAATATGATATACATTATACACAAAAAAGTGTTGCAATCTGTAGTATTAGAGTTTGTAGGAAGTCCATAGAAAAGGAGTTGTCAGAGTTCCTTCAAAGGCACACAGAATTCAGAACACATGGGGTCTATACCATGCACTAAGGGATCCATATTTTAGCAAAAACGATAAAGTAAGTCATTAGTTAAAATAAAGACTCTAGTCAATGATTTATACTTCAACAGAAAACTATTTCACCCAGAGTAATGTAATGTAGTACTTTCAGAACTGTGTGTCATATGTAAAGCAAAGCACATTTAAAATTAAAAACCATTCTCTTTCCATTAATATGTAAGTTCACTGGGAGAAAGATAATGCTTGCCAGCAGGTAAACCATACACATATACATTAGTGTTTAATCCAGCAGTGAGATATAGAAAAGGAATTTGTAAATCAATGGCTTAGACATTAAAAATAACACATTAATCTTCATTCAATACTCATCCTAGAAATGTGATTTCATAAAGAGTTCTCAGCGTCTGGAGGATTTTTCATTTTCTAGTCTCAATTGATCTCAGCTAATAAGGAGGCCGTTGTTAAAAAGAACGTTCTCGTTCAAGATGATTTACCATGGTTAAGATGGCAAAGGAAATTGGAAATTTATAGATCTGTTAAAGAGACCTAGATGTCAGGCTAATTGATACGTTTGGCTACCCTTGAAATTGCATCCATTTTTAGAATGGCAAATGAGCTCTCTGAAGCTCACCCTTTAAGCACACTGCAGAGCAGCATCAAATAGTTACCCATTAAGCAGGTCAACAAGTATGTACACATTCTTTCCCCGAGAATTTCCTGTTTCTCTGAACCAAATACACATGGCACGTAACATGCAAGCACAATAACAAGCACAAAGGTAATCATGATGAGAAATTAACAATTTGGTAAAAGCAAAAGTTTGAGTGCCTTAGTTCAAAAATGAAAGCGTACAGTGCTTGTGACTAGAACAGGTCGTTATCAACCCCTGTTTAGAAAGATATTAAAGGACCCAATGGTTCTTAGATTTGACTGTAAGCCTGGCCACCTGTCACCACTGAAAAGGCTCATTCTGCACTTGGAACTACAGTCACCTCATACCAACAGTGTGTCAGTAGACTAATAACAGAATATTCTATAGACGCTTTTTTGTCTTCATAGTCTGGAGCCAGAGTAAGCCTCAGTCAAAATCTACTGGAACTTCCTACCTTCATTTAAAGTCATGGTCTTCAACAAGTCAAGCTCACACAGACCAACCCCTGTCAATGCCTACTAGATTTACCCACCCACCCTCAAGTAAGAGGAAAAGCTGAAGGAGGAGAGAGATGTACTCGGTGTGCCACATTGAGAAGAACAGCAAAGAGGTCTGGTGATACTTCCAGATTCATCTTGGGTCCTAATAAGAAGTTCAGGTTTAAATAGAACTCAGGGCATGTGTAAGACAGAGTAGTCATGGTCAAAGTGTGGTCTTACCCATCATTATCCTGGCTGCAGTCCCTCCTGAAAGGTGATACGACAGCTTGGCAGAGCTGTATGGAATCTCTTTCTGAAAGACAGGTTCCTGGTTGGCATCAGCCTTTGGCCTTTTTCTTCTCCCAGCATGAGGTTCCCAGGGGAAATACAGATTTTCTAAGGACAATTGTTGATAAGAACAGGGAGAGGAACAAATGTCTCTTTGGAGTATCTTCTTTCTTGCCAGGATAATCATACCTGGCCACGCCCTCTACTTCTCCAGGCCTCTGCCTCAGCCCCATTGCCTCTCAGCTCTGTACAGTATGTACATGCTACTCCTCCAAGTAGACCAACCCTTCCAGGCTCCCCACCTTATTCACGCTCTCCTCACCACCCCCTTGCATTTAAAACTGTTACCTATCTTCTCAAAGTCTGGCACCCACAGGCCTCCATCTCTCCCCAGCATTGTTTCTCCACTCCATTTCCCACCACCTGTTGGTTCAGTTTTTTTTAACCAATACATTTTATTACGAACTTATTAACCGAGCGTATGTCCCTTATAACCCAACTATCTGAAACAATAGGAAAAAAGGATTAAAGAATAACAAAACCGTAAGGATATTAGTTTTGAGGAACAATTTTTTTTTTGGTGTAATCAGCAGGATTTTTTGTTCTTGTTGTTGGAACCTGGAGTAATCGGAACCCAGAACCTCAGCAGGAGTCCAGAGCCCCGAAGCCTTCTCTCAAGTGGTTTTCTTTAGGAGCATCTCGAAGAGGAGCAATGAACAGCCAAAACTATCCCAAGTCTCCAAAGGCCCCGCCTTTAGTTTTAGGCTCATTTATATATCTCCTTTCAGAGTCTGTTCACGGATCTTTTCAGCTGGCAACAATCAAGTTCCCACAGGAGTTGGTTTATCTTTTAGTGGACTACCATCACCTGTTCTCACAAGACCGGTCACCATCCCACACTTGGGGTCATAACAAAAACAGGTTTATCTTTCCTTCAACCACTTCCTGTGTCCTGGGTTGGTTTATAGGCCATTTCTTTTCCATCCCCTCTCTCTCCAGAGTGCATCCCAAGTGAGCAGAGGTGGGTATTTACTTTGCTCACCAGAGTCTTTCCAGTTTGAAAAGCAGCGCTTAGCACACTGCAAATATTCTATCAATATTTGTTGAAGAAATGAATGTATAAAAAGAGTATAACTGAACAATTTAAATATAATATGAATAAATTAATAAAATATATTAAAAATAAAAACAAATAAAAATAAAAGAATAAATTGAAAAAAGAAAGGATAATTAAAAAAAAGAAAGAGTATAACTGATAAAACATCTAAATCATAAACTAGATCCAACAATCTGCATCATTATTCTGATGATGTCGAAGAGATACCCTTATCATGCACGTGAAGACAGGCTTTCTCTGTGTAGCTTTGACTGTCGTGGACTAGCTTTGTAGATCAGACAGGCCTTGAACTCACAGCTATCTGCCTGCCTCTGCCTCCAGAGTGCTGGGACTAAAGGCATGCGCTACCATGCCCAGCTCCCTAAATCAACAGTTTTACTGCAAGGCCTAACAGATTTATGGAAAAGTGTGAAAACACATTTTACAGGCAGGTTAATAAAGAGTTATACAGAAAGCATCAAAGAAGCCAGAGTAGGGCATCCAGAAGCCCCTATCGCCTCATGGATGCTACCAAACCCCTTGCCTTAACCCCACAGGTATCTTTTTCATGGTGCCCAGTAACTGCTTTCTTGATCTTTCTTCCTAGGCATAAAACTAGATACCAGTCCTTCAACAAGGAGGTAACAGCTCTTTGAACTTTAGATAAGAGAAATGACACAGTAGACATTGTTTGGCTTTTCTCTTTCCATTCCTGTTACTTTTTTGTTTCACGAAAGTTCTTGCATGTGGCTGTGGTTAACTGGTTCTCCTTGTGGCAATGATGACTGTATTGTGACTCATTCGTATTTTCTGCTCCTGGTGAATGTTGTTGTTTTGTTTTGTTTTCTGACTTTGAACTGTGAATGACAGTGCTGATGTGAGTGTTTTTCTGACTCTCCTCTGGTCACACTCCGTCCAGCACAGATTGACAGTACTCTTTCAGATAGTTAGGTTGTGACTATTTTTTTTTTTTTCATTCTAACACCTGAGAACAATGGCTCTACCAACACTGAGAATAAAGGAAAAAACATAAACATCACAGACAGAGAACAAATGTATAAAGAATACATCAGATTATAACCACCTAGTAAGTGATAAGACAGTCATAAGAATAACTACACTACACTTTGTAAATATCCCAACTTTTAGAAAGAGATATGAGATGACTGCATTTGGAAGAGATTTGGGAAGATGCATCGAAAGACATTCCAGAGCACAGGGAGCAATACAAGAATTCAAAGGAAAGGAAGGTAGGAGTAGGTCCTGGAACCTATGGTAAATTTAGCTGGGCAAGTACATAGAAGTCTAAAGGGGGGCTTTTTATTTTATTTTGTTTTATGTTATTTTATGTTTATGTTATTTTATTTGTTAAATTTTATTTAACACTTAAAAAATAGGCTCACAGCAATTTAAATACAATGAGCAAGAGAAGGAATCAAACCCAATTTCAGGGAGCTTATAAATTAGAGGGGAACACAACCAACCAGCAATCACATTTTAAAAATGCAAAATCGAACCTGGGACAAATGCTTTGGAAAAGATTAAAAACAAAACAAAACAAACAACCGCATATAAGGCATCAAAACTGAGTCTGGTTAAGGGGGGGGGGGGGGGAAAGGATTTTCTAAACAAAAGATTAGTGACAATAGGAAAATAGAAATGGACTAGGCCCAGCAGAATAATGAGCATTCCAAAAAAAAGGAAACAGTTGTGCAAAGGGCCTAAGGTGACAAGGGTGCAGAGCGCTGAAGCCTTTAGGAGTCAGCGAGGGAAAGGTAGGTTGGGCCCAAATGTAAAGATTTTAAATGCCAAAGACATTCCACTTTAGACGTCTTGAGTTCCGTGTACTTGTGGTCGTGTTGTACTTAGTTTTGTATCAAATACAGAAGAGTGCTTCACACGTAAGAGATGTTGAAATTACTTGCCGAACTGCCCCAAGAACGGATTTTAGTTTTGTAGATAATAGAACCTAAGGCAGGGGCAGCAGGAATTCAGAGTAGAGCCAAGTCATCAGAACCTAGGAGGAGTGTGGCAGCTGGATTTATTGACAAGCACTCATGATTCTTAGTGGCAAGGACGTTTGGGAAGCCTTGACCTAGGGCAAATTCTAGGGAGAAGAAAACGGCAGGTGCAATGAATGTATGCCATATTATGAGAGAGCCCAAAGGTCTATCGGACGGTGGGGAGGGGGGGTGGACATCCTGAAGGTGCAGGCAGGGTAGAAGAGTTGAGGATACATCTGAAAAGCTTTACTGGATAAACTATAAAGAGTTCTGCGCTAATGAGGAACTGAGAAGATATCTTGTGCAAGGAAATGACTTCTACAGGGAAATATAATCCAGAGAAATTGATAAACAGAGAATGAAGTATTTCTAAGGGAGACACAGTGGTGTTTAGTGGGTATTTCCATGACACACTTAAGGGAAGGCAGGAGGCATGTGAATTTGAGCATCCTAGTGTGGCAGACTGCCTTAGCTAGGGAGGAAGTGGTATGGTTAAGAAGAAAAAAAAAAAAAAAAAAAAGCCCTCACTTTACATGTAAGATTTATTGTCAAATAACACAGAACAGGTAATTATAACAGACTGCTGGAAATGGGGAACTCATGTTTCAAAAAAAATTTTTGTCATGACCAAGTATAGTGGAGTTTCTGATATAGAAACCATTGGAATTTCATCTATATAAGGATGTAATTAATGAAGGGATCAAACACAAAATACAGAGAAATAGATTTGTGTAAATAATATTGAAGGGAAAATCAGAAAAAAAAGACCCAGAGATAGGAGCAGCTATCTTCAGTCTTGGATCTCCTGACCATTGCTCTATAGGGTCTCTAAGAGCAGAAAAACAAATTCTCTTAGGACTTGATTGCTGATATATATAATTGCTTCCTATTTAGAGCATCCAAGCACAGTAAAATTCTAGAAAACCTGCTTTTGCTTGATTCCACCAGCTAAAATAAACATTAATAAATTTTTAGGTGACTTTCTGCGCCTTAGATTCAAGAAATCTTGAGGGCTGTGCAGGTGGTTCGGTGAGTTAAACGCTTGCCACCCTAGCACCAAGGACCTACATTTTAATACCCAGAAGGCACTGAAAAAGTATAGTGTGTGGTAATCCACTTTACTCTCCAGGACAGTGCCTGGGGAATCTAAGTAACATGGAAGACTGGATTTTTTTCGGGTTCCTGTCATGAACGCAGCTGACAGTCACTCATCCACTCTGAACGGTGTCCCGTGTCTTGTCAGTGGAATGACACCCTTCCTACCCCACCTATGAGGAAGGGCCTCTTCTTGGTACCTGTGAAATGGCTCATCAGGTATCAAACAGCTCCCTCCGTCCTGCGTCCCGGGAGTTTGGCTTGGCATTATAAAATGAGTAAGTATGTGCTCTCCACACCGAGGAGTCCTGTGTACTTTAATTTAGTTGTATGTATTTTTTTTTCCTACCAGAATTGAAATAAATAAGACAAGAAACAGAAACGTTTACAATTTAAAAAAAAAAAAAAAAAAAAAAAAAAAAAAAAAAAAGCCTAGTGCTTCCACTGTGAGGACATTTACTTCAAAGTAAATCATCAAGACAATAGTAACCAGGTTCAAGTATATCACTTGATTCTCACAGCATTTTGTGCCCAAGTCTGTGCTGGCTCCCGGGATTACTCAAGAAAAAGAAGAAATCTTCAGATCTCAGTTTTGTATGCTCGGTACAGAGAAGAGCGGGTGCAGTTTCCAAAAGAGGAGCTAGGCTTTTCTCAATCTTGAGAACTTCTGCTCCAGGAACTGAATTCCACCAGGTTTCAGCCCATTCTTGAAAATGCTAGAACCTCCTCTCAGTGAACTAGCGTCTTCCCCAGGAACATTTCCGGTCCTGGCCCAGGTTCTCGCTCCGCCTGCACGCTCCGCCCCTCCCCTCACCGCCGCAGGCCCCGCCCCGCCGCAGGCCCCGCCCCCGTAGCCCCGCTGGCTCCGGGTTGATGATGTACGCAGCGTTGCTCCGCCCCCTGCCCTTGAGGCGGTGGAAAGATGGCGGAGTTGGATATCGGGCAGCACTGCCAGGTGCAGCACTGCCGGCAGCGAGGTGACGCTGGAAGCCCAATCTCCGGCCGCGGGAGACCTGGGCCGGGTTCTGACGGCCGGGGCGGTGGCGGGTGAGGGAGGTCGCGGGGCGCGAGCGGCCTTCCAGGGTGGTGGTGGTGGTGGTGCTTAATGTTGCCGTCCCTCCGTTTAGGGGTCCACTTTTTGGCCCCCTTGACTTCCACGCAGATTCTGAAAGCAGACCTTGCAGACTCCTCGGGGTTCAAAGTGGCCTTGCTCAAGAACCCTTGGGCCGGGAAGCCGCGTAGAGCAGGACTCCAGGTTCCTTTGGTCTTACCACTGCGACCCTGGCGCATCCACTGCCTCAAGCTTTTTCTTCAGGTTTTTTTGTTTTTGTTTTCGGTCGGATGAATGAGTTAAACAACATCAGTTTTTAACTGTGGGTTCGCAGGTTTAGAAATCTCGGGGTTTCTGACCCTTACACCATTTCAGCAGGTCCTTAGGCGCTCTCCCACTCAATCACTGTTTGATTTAATTATCACTCCTCGAACAGAACATTGATTTTTGGTGCTGGATTTACTTAAGTGGTTAGTGGCAGAGTAGTACACTGGTTTTTTGGTTTTGTTTTGTTTTTCGGTTTTGACTTTTCAAGACACGGCCTCTCTGTGTAGCCTTGGCTGTCCTGGATTTGCTTTGTAGACCAGGCTGGCCTCGAACTCACAGAGATCCGCCTGCCTCTGCCTCCCAAGTGCTGGGATTACTGGCATGTGCCACCATGTCCGGCCAGTAAACTGCATTTTAGGAAGGTGTAATAAATAATACGGTCAACAGATATGTTCTTCCATTGAACAGATACCTTGTCATAAACTTAGACCCCAAGCTTCAAGGTATATTCAAGAAATATAACATTCCTGTAGCTGTCAAGTTCTTCAAGAATTAGACGCACAGTTTTTGCCTATGGACTGCACTCCAAATGGGTTTCATCCACCTGCGGCTTCAGTCAGTTCGTAGCAAGTTCCCGAATCCAACTCTTAGATTTGGCCTGGTTTCTGTGCGACACCTGCAGTGAGCAGAGACAACAGGACAGATGACAGAATCCGTTGTTACTTACCTAGGTCCTTTACCATTGACTGTAGTAACGATCAAAGCTTATTTTCACGTAGTCCTTTCCTATGGAATCTTAGCTGTTTGGGTTTGACTATTAAGTTATGTACATCTGGTGAGACTGATTTACTCTAGTCTGTGTAAAATGCCTACCAGCTGTGATATAGCTCGTCCTCAGTTTCACACATCTTTAGCCTTATTAAGTAAGATGAGGCCTCTCTTTTGGAAAGTAGAAAAGGGTTAAAATTAAGTGAGGATATACAATACTAGAAAATTATCTTGATCATAACTTTCTCATGGGCTTCCTTGAATGGCATAGAACATGTGCTTGAACACTCTTAAGTCTCAAAATAGCAACCATGCCCAATTTTTCACGTTGAAAAAAAATGACGTAATAGGCCAATAAGTAAAAAGTCTGTAATCCAAGCCCCAGCTTTTCTCCTATAGACAGAAGCAGTGGCAGCAGTACAGGAAGCTCATATTTTCAGAGGACACCGGCAGAGACCCTGCCCCAAAATCGTGGTGGAAAGATGGAACTGATTCCCAAAAGTTTTCCTCTGACCTCCATATGTGTGTCCAAGCTCAAGAACATATACAGATAGCAATAAAAATAAATCTGAAAGAAGGTACTTTGCAGATTATTATGTTTCAGTTTTTCATAGTGACACCTGAAATTAAAGCTCACAGTATCAGTCTTCTTGGGGGTCCCTTTTTTTTACATGTGGGGTTTTTTGTTGTTGTTGTTTTTTGTTTTTTTTTAGTAGTTTGCTTTTGTTTAAGAGGAATTATGTAGTAATTTGCCATGCAGGGACATTAGAAAGAAGAGTTTGCTTATAGAGTTGATCAGTAGATTCTTTTTGCTTAGGAAGACTAAATCAAAATCAGATACTGACCAGTACATACTATATTTTCCTCCAATTTCAGACTTTCTTCCATTTGTATGTGATGGTTGTTCAGGAATATTTTGGTAAGTTAAGTTTTTGTGTAGGATTTGAAAATAATTTTGTTGTTTGTCAATATGGGGTTAACTTCTGAAAATTACATTTTAAAAATAGTTTTGCCTGTATCCATTGATAGTTAATAGCACTGTAATCAATTGTGAAAAAGACAAACTGATGAGGTTTAGCTCTAAGTAAAACTACTTAGAGCCTAAAGTGTGTGTGTGTGTGTGTGTGTGTGTGTGTGTGTGTGAGAGAGAGAGAGAGAGAGAGAGAGAGAGAGAGAGAGAGAGAGAGAGAGAGAGAGTTAGTTTGATCTTTGAGTTTCCAGAAATGCAGTCATAGTGTGGATTTTACTTTACGATTTTGTTTTGTGGGGGCTGGGGAGATGGCTCAGAGGTTAAGAGCTCTGTCTGCTCTTCCAGAGGTCCTGAGTTCAATATGCAGCCACCACATGGTGGCTCATAACCATCTATAATGAGATCTGGTGCCCCCTCCTGGTATGCTGTTGTATATTCAAGTAAAGCACTATATATATAAAATAATAAATAAATATATTTTTAAAAGATTTTGTGCCATAATTACAATGAGAAAATAATACCCACAGTATAAAGGATGCAGCTTTTAAAAATCCATCCATGATTATTCTGTGCTTTTTAATTAACATGAAGAGTCCAACCTATAATGTTCATAAAGCAGGCGGTTCATGCTGTTTGACATGCCACTTGTAGACATGACCTGTGCACTACTCATGTGTTCTGGAAGTCATGACCTGACATTGCGTTCCTTCACTTAACTGACTCCTGCCTGTGGAGAAGCTGCCAGATCCCTTCATTGGCATGCACGTTAAAGCATTCAAGGCTTTTACTCAGTTGCAGGTGAGCTTTCACGGTTGACTGTAGATGATCCCGCTTGCTGCGGATGGCAGTTTTTTCTTGCATGACAGGAGTCACTAGGGTAGCGAACGTAATGCACCTCAAGCATAATGCGAGATGTAAAAATAGCCTGAGTTACGTCAGTTATCATTAAGCGCGTTAGCTGATCACAGTTAAATAATATATGTATTTTTTTAATTATTTAAGCCTTGAACACAGAAGCAAGGATTCTCATGGGTGTCCTGAGGTATGTTTATTTTCTCTTATCTGACATAATATACATATTTGTACCCAGGTACTTTCTTTTAGAACGGATTACATTCAAAGCTAGTCAGTACCCTGGGCATTAAAGTTTATAATCTTTTGCTGCATCTCTTACATTTTTCTCTATTTTGAAGAAAATTTGTTCTGCTTTGTATTTACGCATTTTTTTTTAACCACCATAATTTTTCTCCCTAACATTCTGTTTAGGGAGCCCACTCATAGTGTTAAGCTATGCGTTTATGACACGCGTTGGCGTCAGTACCCGCACCATTCAGCCCTTCCAGGTCACTGTTCCCGTCACTGTAGTGCTCATTTTCACTGGTGGCTGGTGATAGGATATTGTGGCGGTAAAGTTTTTGGACCCAGTCAGCCTTAGACCACCAGGAACAAACCCATAGTCCAAAAATAAGTAAATAAATAAGATATTTAACCTGATTCCAAACAGGTGCATAGATTGAGAAGGGAAGTCACAGATAGAAACCAAACTCACACCTTTCTCATTACCGATAAAGGATGAAGCTAGTGGAGAGCCAGGTGGGTCTTCTGAGGAAACATGAAGCAGCTGCCGCAGCCTAGTGCTCAATGTTACTTAGTGTCGCTTCTCCCCACACAGACCCGGAGGCACCGGCCTCTACCTTGGCATACTATCCACAGGTTTATCCGTGCTGCCATTCACTGAGCCCTTGTGACAATAACTAAGGTTGCAAGGGCGAATCTGACCCTTTCGTGTCATCTATTTGAGGAACGCAAAAATAACCTAAGGAAATATGACATATTTATATTTCTTATACAACTTAGTATAATTCTGCCCTCTATTCTTTTTTTCTTATGATACTATTTGATTTCTATGAATAGCTCTTACATTATCAGGTACATTTTCAAGTAAAAGTAATTTTACCTTTAGGTCATTGCAGAAAATTTGGAAGAAAATTTAGGTTTTTAATAATAATACTAGATGTTCCTACCATTATGTAAAGGATTTTCCTATGGCTACAGATTTTTTTTTAAAAGATTTATTTCTTTATTTTATGACTGCTCTGTCTGCAGGCCAGAAGGGGACATCACATCACATTAAAGATGGTTGTGAGCCACCATGTGGTTGCTGGGAATTGAACTCAGGACCTCTGGAAGAGTAGTCAGTGCCCTTAACCTCTGAGCCATCTCTCCAGCCCTTAAAATAGGATTCCTTCCCCCCCACCCACCCAAGACAGTGTTTCTCTGTGTAGCCTTGGCTGTCCTGGACTGGTGTTGTAGATCAGGCTGGCCTGGAACTCACAGAAGTATACCTGCCTCTGCCTCTGCCTCCTGAGTGCTGGGATTTAAGGGGTGCGCTGCCACCACGCGATGGCTACAGATTTTAAGCCATCATATTCTTAAATTTACTTAACCCAAGGAATCTAGTCACTCTATGTATAATCTGTTTATTTTTTTCCTTTCAAAATATCTTATGGGGCTGGAGAGATGACTCAGTGGTTAAAGCACTGATGGCTCTTCCAGAGGACCTGAGTTCAATTCCCAGCAACCACATGATGGCTCACAACCATCTATAGTGTGATCTGATTCCTTCTGGTGTGCAGATGTACATGAAGACAGACCACTCATATACATAAAATACCTAAATAAATACATGTTTTTAAAATAAATGTCTTCTGATGTAACATTTGGGGATAATAAAATATTCTATATATCATGAGAAATAGTTTGTGATTTTTGACAACTGCCTTATGGTAAAAATTTGCTCTTTAAGGGTTCTGTCTCCTAAACTGTTCATTTCTGAAACAGCCATGGTAAGTAGTTATAACTCCCCACATGAGGGTTGATGAGTTAACTACCTGGGCTTATTATTTTTTTGTTTTTTGTTTTTTGAGACAGGGTTTCTCTGTGTCGCCTTAGCTGTCCTAGACTTGCTTTGTAGGCTGGCCTCGAACACACAGAGATCCACCAGTCTCTGGTTTCCAGAATGCTGGGATTACAGGTGTGTACCCCTGTTCCTGACCCTGGGCATATTCTTATGGGGCACCTTTGTGTGGCATTGTTACAGACAGTAAAACTGTAGACAGTAAACTGGACACAATGGTGCACTCCTGTGATCCCAGCTCCAAGGAGGCGAAGTAAAAGTACTGCAAATTCAGAGCCAGCTTGGGTATTACAAGGCAAGACCCAGTCCCGTCCCCCCGCCCCCACCTCAAAAAGTAGACAAACTGAATAGTCATTTTAATTTAACTTAAAACATAATTACGTCACATTAGAAAAGTTATGACAACGTGAAAGAATAAGCCTTATAACCATTTCTCATACAAACATTCCTTGTAATTTTTATGTGAAAATATATAACTTAAGCTAATAAATTCAGACGGAAGTGATACGGGTGATGCTTTCTAACCCTGCTTTTGTGTTGTTTTAAATGAGGACTATAGAGCCATTTTCCCCTCTTACGGCTTTAGGTGAACGTAGTGAAGGAGAGGCCAAAGCCAGGGCAACACAGACCTTACTCGTGCTCATTCGAGGACTGTGCTGAAGTGGAGCTCGTGGCCGTGATATGCCCTTATTGCAAGAAGAACTTTTGCCTAAGGTAATTGCCTAAGCCATGCAAGCTTTTGAGTGTCTGTTTAGCTGTATATAAATTCATGAACAAGTGCCAGCGCCTCTCTTACTTGTAGACACCGTCATCAGTCAGATCATGGGTGTGAAAAACTGGAGACCCCAAAGGCTCGAATGGTTGCCACACAGAAACTTGTCAAAGACATTATTGGTGAGTCCCTGCAAGGTTCTGCTTCCTGGTGGACATCCGTTACTACCCTGCTCTTGCCCGGTATGTCTCATCACCAGTTACGGAGCATTTCTTAACAGCTCCAGTGTAAGAACTTGCGTTTTCTTCTAAAATGCTATTTATCTTTGAATTCTCTGGATCGGTGTTCTGCCCATGTGTATGTCTATGCACTATTCGTATGCTTGGTACCTTTGGAAACAAGACAAGGTGTCAGATCCCTTGGAACTGGAGTTACATACAGCTATGAGCCATGTTGGTGGTAGGAATTGAACCCAGGTCCTCTGGAAAAGTAGCCAATGCTCTTCACAACTGAACCATCTCTACGTGCCAAGAACTTGTATTTCAATGACATTCTCGTTAGAGTGTTTTGTATAAAGCCTTCCCGAGCAGTGAAAATCAGGACACGGGAAACGGGAAGGTTCCCATTAGATGGTGTCATTTGTTGGGCAGCTTAGCTCAGGAGTTAACAGGTGTAGCTGGGTGTGCTGATGAGGCTGGCATCATGGCCTGCTGGGTCTGCAGGGTGAGTTCTAAGCTGTGTGTGAGTGCCGCCGATAGTATGAAGCACAGGAAAGAGCCGGGCTGTGCTGCCGCTTAGTTTATCCGGCAATATGTTAGTTCAGTCAAAGCTTTATTCCATATTAAGTGTGGTGCCCTTGTTAAAACCTAATGTGTTTTATAAAAGTATCAGTGGTTGCTTTAGATTAAACAGGTTAGGTCAGAAAGAAGAGCATGCCTGTGGATTTTCTGAGGTAGAAGTTGTTTAGATTGGCCATTAATAACATAAACATACTTAATAGAGCTGTAATGTGCAGTTAATATGTGCTGAAGGCCACTATGGCAAAGCTGGGCATGGCGGTGTGTTTCTCTAGTCCCTTCCGAGGCAGGTGGGGCTCAGTGAGGTTCACCCAGCCACGTCACAAGGGAGACCTTGTCTCAAAACAAGAGGAAAAAACCAAACCAAACCAAAAAACAAAAGGGAAAGAAGGAAGAAAGAAAAGGAAGAAGACGGAATCTGGAAATTGCTATGGGAAAGAGCTTACAAGCTTCTATTCCTCCCTTAGACGCCAAGACAGGAGGGGCAGCAAGTAAGGGGCGGAAAGGCGCCAGAAGCAGCGGGACGGCTGCGAAGGTGGCGCTGATGAAGCTGAAGATGCATGCCGTCGGGGATATGTCACTGCCACAGGTGAGAAAGGCAGACGCGTCACATGTTCCCGATGTCTCCTCTCTCTTCCTCCCTTTAATCAAATCCAGCGTAAAGCTGATATGTATCATTTCTCAAGGTCACATGCTGTAGCGCCTACTCCATCCCTGTGTGTTCCCAGCTTAGAGGGATGGCAGTGAGCCATGTATGTCCTTCTTCACCATTTCCCCACGTTGCATCATGTCTTTACCGTGTGCCTGTGTTCATATGGTCTAGTTTATTCAGCGGCGAGGCATCCTCCTGTCGCTTGACTGCAGCCTACTGTACTTCTGTAACTAACCTCAGATTCATTCACTGCATTGTTACTAACATGTGTTCTCCGCTGAGATGCTGTGTTTTGGGAGGGAAGTTTCTCTAGATTGTATCTTGAAAAGTCAACACTCAGCAGACTGAGGTAGGAGATCAAGAGTTCAAGGTTAACCTGAGCTACAGAGTGAGTGTCAGGAGTGCCTGGAAAAAACTCAGAATCCACAAGCATACGTCATTAGATGAGTTAGATGCCCTAATATGGATTCATTTATTAACACTTAGTCATTTATATGTGTCCCAGTTTGCTTTTCTGTTGCTGTGACAAAACACTGACCAAAAACAACTTGGGGGAAAAAAGGTGTATTTCAGCTTCCACGTCACAGTCCATCATTGAGGGAAGTCAGGGCATGACCTCAGGCAGGAACCATGGAGGAATGTTGCTCAGTGGCTTGCTCCCCCTGCCTTGCTCAGCTTGTTTTCTTATACAGCTCAGAGCAGCCTGCTCGGGGATGGTACTGCCCACAAGGGCTGGGTCCTCCCCCCATCAACTAGCAGTCTAGGAAATGCCACACAGACATGCCAGCAGGCCAGTGTGGAGGAGGCAGGCCTCACACACAGACATGCCAACAGGCCAGTGTGGAGGAGGCAGGCCTCACACACAGACATCCCAACAGGCCAGTGTGGAGGAGGCAGGCCTCACACACAGACATCCCAACAGGCCAGTGTGGAGGAGGCAGGCCTCACACACAGACATCCCAACAGGCCAGTGTGGAGGAGGCAGGCCTCACACACAGACATGCCAACAGGCCAGTGTGGAGGAGGCAGGCCTCACACACAGACATGCCAACAGGCCAATGTGGAGGAGGCAGGCCTCACACACAGACATGCCAACAGGCCAGTGTGGAGGAGGCAGGCCTTACACACAGACATGCCAACAGGCCAGTGTGGAGGAGGCAGGCCTCACACACAGACATGCCAACAGGCCAGTGTGGAGGAGGCAGGCCTCACACACAGACATGCCAACAGGCCAGTGTGGAGGAGGCAGGCCTCACACACAGACATGCCAACAGGCCAGTGTGGAGGAGGCAGTTGTCACACACAGACATGCCAACAGGCCAATGTGGAGGAGGCGGTTGTCAGGTAAGGCTTCTTGCCAGGTGTCTCCAGTTAGTTGTGTAAAGTCAACAAAAACTAACCAGCACAATATGGTAAATACTTTGTATATAATTTATATATATATATATGTGTGTGGGTATGTGTGTGTGTATACATACATACATACATACATACAAGATGAACTTTTGGAATCAATAAACTTAAAATCTAAATCAAAGTAATGAACATAACAAAAATCTAGAAAGACATTATAATTTTGGAGCTGCAGTGAGGTACATTATATAATATTACCCATTAAAAAGGAACATGTTATAAAATGAAAACAGGTGGAAATAAAACACAGTGTAAGTAGCAGAGGCCAGTGGTTCACTGTGAGTTTGAGGCCAGCCTGGTCTACAAAGTGAGTCTAGAACAGCTAAAGGGTACACAGAGACACCCTGTCTCGAAAACCCAAATATATATCTTCTTGTATGATTATAGATAGACAGACAGTCATTCAGGTATGTTATGTAGTAGTCTCTATGAATTTATGCCCCATTGCCTGGTAGAAAGAACCAGAACCACAAGGGTGCCAGCATTACTGAACTTTTCTTTAAATTGTGTATCATATTCCGTGAAAGTTGAGATCTGACTTTTTGCCATTTTCCTATTGATGAATGCTGATTCCATCTCCTCTTATGGCCATTGTGTTTGATTTCTTTTTTTGAGATAGGTTCTTATGTAGCCCAGGCTGCCCCCAGGAGTCTATAATTCCTTTCTGTGCCCCATTATGCTGCCTTCTAGATGACCCTCAGATCCATCCTTATTAATTAAGCCTTTTATTAGAAATAATAGGAATGTATCTGGTTAAGTTTATTATTTCAAAAGCCTCATTTTTAGCTTTTATATTTCTTCTTGGGTATTTACATTTTGCTTTATTTCTTCTTGTTTTCTGTTTATAATACATTCCTTTTTATGGGTAAAATTACCTAATATACCCCACTGTGCATCCTCAAAACTTTAATGTCTTTTAAATTTGTTATGTTTCTTACTTTGTTTTAAAATTTAAGCTTATTGATTAACACAAGTTCATCATGACTTTGAGGGGCTTCTTGTTTTCTTTTCTCTCCTTCCTTCCCAGTCCCTCCCTGGTAGTTTAGTGTTTTCTTTCTAGCCCGCTCACCGAGAGCAACATCTCAGACCTAAGCTAGAGCTGAGTGACCTTCTGCTCCTGAGCAGTTCTGAGGTTGCGCAGCTGCAGCCATTGACCTGGAAGAGCTCACTGTGCCCTTGCCTTCCCCTGGACTGATGTGCACGAGCAGTTTCTGGGCCAGCACTTGGCAGTCAGCTCTTCAGCCTGCTTGATGCTAAAACTGTTAGGAAAAAAATAAAATGTAAGGTGGCTGATGGGATATGGAGCCCAGGGCCCACGCCAGCCTCTCCTTAGAAGGACCAAGTCCTCTAGAGCTGTGTCCTTCTGTCTTTATTTCCCCCTTCAAGCTCTGTACTACCTGCTCCGAAGCCCTGACAGCCCGCGTGGTGTGCTGTTCTCCCCCATCCCTCCCCCTCCCCACATCTTTCCATATCACATTTTTTTCCTTAGAGACTGGGCCTTTTTGTAAATGTTTGTAAGCTGTTTGTAAATGTACAAACTCGTAAACCTACTTGAGCTTCCTATTAGCTCCTTTTGAGCCTAAGACATTTTTTCAGCAGCTATAAGTCTTATTTTTCTCTGTCCCTGTTTGTGCTCACACTGTGTTCCTTTTGGAACAGGAACTGGTGCTTATGGACATAGACAAAACTTAGGCTTACCGTGGTTGGTTTTCTTGAGTGCTTTTTATCTATGATACGTCCCACTGACCTTCAGCAAATCTAACTTCCTTCCTGCTGAGACAGGAATTGCTTTGACTCTGTTATTTCTTCAGATAACTTGGATCGTTCCCCAGCGTTTCCACTAGAGATGCTTCACTTGGACCACTTTTATTGTATTGACCTCCCTAAAGAGGACAGCCTCCCTAAAGCAGTTTTTAGGAACCAGGGAAGTCTCTTCCCATTATTTTTTTTTAAAAATAAGGATAATTAAGTAAGAAAATACAACTAAAGAAAACACGTAAAGCACAGATTGTGTCAGAGAAGCTGTTTCTAAAATGCTTAATTAATAAAGGACTTTTCTGGGGCTCAAGTGTGCTTTAGTTCTTCGCTTTCTTTGTTATCAAAAATCTTGATACCTCTGATTTGTAGTAAAGTCCTTCACATAAAAATAAGTGTTTTTGTAACAGGAAGCCTGTCTCACAAGAGACAGGAACTTGATTCTAAGGTGTACAGTTGAAATCAGTTTGTTTCCTCACAAAGCAGAACAGCGGGGCCATGTTTAGGGACTCTGGTGTTGTTGAATCATCCATGTTGAACTCATTCTTAACTCAGGAGCAGCTGGGGGAATCTACGAAAGCCTGCAGTCAAGGTTGCGGTTACTGGAACTCAATGGAGAAAAAATAGAATTCCTCCTTCCCCGGACCCTGAACATGAAAAAGGTCACGCAGCTGTCGTTATGCCGAGTCCTGAGCTAGGGTTTGAGTCTTTGGGACATGCAGTTAGTTAGGTGGGCTACATGACTGGTTTTCTCACTAAAACTGACGTCATTATAGGGTTATCCTGCATTGACCAAAAGAAGAGGAAAGAGTACCCCTAGTCTTATATCATGTGTCTAATGTGTATGTTCACTTTTGCTTACGCAGACAGAAAGAATTTACTTCCAGGTTTACTTACCAAAGGGGAGCAAAGAGAAGAGCAAAGCCATGTTCTTCTGCCTCCGTTGGAGCATTGGGAAGGTCGTGGACTTCGCAGCTTCTCTAGCCCATCTTAGAAATGAAAACAACAAGCTGACGGTGAAGGTAACGTCCGATACCACTTTTCCTTTACCACGTTCTGTGGGATATGTTGTCCACAAGTGTGTTGTTCCCACTATGTGACTTTTTTCTCTTTCAGCAGAAGCTGAGGTTGTGCCACGTCCCTTCAGGAGAAGCCTTGCCTTTGGACCACACTTTGGAAACATGGATCACAAAGGAGGATTGCCCTTTATATAATGGAGGAAATGTTATTTTGGAATATCTAAATGATGAAGAGCAGTTTTTAAAAAATGTTGACTCTTACTTGGAATAGTCATTCAAGGATTCAAGCCAGAATTTACAAGGAGAAAGCATGTACATAGTCCATTTCTTTTACTACAGATACTTTTGAAAAAACTCTCACAGTTGCTTTTTTGGTAATTTATTTCCATTAGGTTGTAATTTACATCAATAGTTTTCTACTAAGTTCCATGTTTTATGTTTTAAAGTTTAACTGCGTGTTGGTAGTTATTGGCAAAGTATTATTCTTACTAGCTGTTTCTGGCTGCAGCTATAGAAATATCAGTCAGAATGTCTTTTCAGTTAGGCTAACGCCCGCTGTGACTGACTGCCATGCCACTTCCCTCTGCCGTCCAGCTCACACGACACTCACCTCGCTGTGACTTTGCCGTTCTGTGGCAGAGGAAGATGCACATGGCAGGGGCTTCAGTGGGGACTTAGACGTGGTTCTTGTCACCTGTGTCTTAAGCAAGTCCTATGATTAAGCCTGATCTTACGGAGCCAGAACACATCGCCTTACTGCATATTTAAATCATGATGGGTGAATTGAGGCTGCACGTGAGTTGCAGTCTCTTAGAGCTCTTCTCATTCAGTCTTCCGAACATCTGGACGAGAAATCTCATACCTTAGAAGGGAAAGGTATTTTCTTGGTATCATGTAATTGCACTGGATGTATTTCTGTAATGAATTTTGCATAACAGGATCCATCATTGTGTTGGTATAAATCTGTTACAATTGAGAATAGTGATGGGATAGACTGACTTTGTTATAGTCTCTTTCACTGTACCAAAGCAAAACGATTACTGAATTTTACCTATCAATTGAAATAAGTCCTCTTGGGAAATGCTTCTGTCTAGACCCAAGGAGAATGAATTTTTTCTCTCTATACCAGGTGAAGAACAACTATAGAAGGAAATAAAGTATTTCTAATTGCCTCTCTATTGATGAATATTAATAGTTAGTATTCAGTCATATATTTAGTGAAACTTTGTTTATTCAATAATTTTTCTTGATAACCATACATCGAGACTATAATTCATTCAAACTTAAGCACAGAGGTGAACATAATAACTAATCTATTGTCCCACTATCAATTCATCTTCTTCCCATCCAAAGTCCCAGGGACTTGCGTTGTTATGGTCTCTGGAATCTGTCCATTCTCCTCCTCTCCTGCACAACTTCCTGGAGTTCCCAAGTACCCTGACCTTTGGCCTCACAACTGCCAAACTCCATGTCCTTCTCTTCTGCCAAATCTCAATCTTTAGCATTTTCTATTAACCAATCAACTTTAAATTAGGTGGAGCAAGTTTTACACAACAAGGATAGGTATACCTGAGAATGTCCTCCTCTGAGCAGGGACCTGATCTTGGGAGCCAGTAATTTACATTAAAATACATGGCACCAGACAAATCCCCAACAATTCCCCCTTTCTGTCTAAATAGAAGGCCATTTTCTATATATAATGACATACAGTGAGAACAATTATGAAACAATTATAAAAAACCAATAGGTAAGACTTAACATACATAATGTCTCCTCAAAAGGTATTTAGCAACTTCGAAGAAAATATCCTATCTTGTTGAGCCTAAAAATTTGTACATAAATTAATTTCTATCAAAAAATTAATTTCTATCATGTCTTGTATCCAGCAGTCTAAAAACATTTATCTAGACCTTAATGCAACTTCTTAACTCCTAAGTAACTAAGCTTAATTGTAAAACTAAAACTATCTAGTCTTCAGCCCCATCAGAGACTTGAGAAGGAATAAAATTAATTACCTGAGTAAACAGAAAGTGCAGGCTAGCAGCTCCTCCGCCCGCCCCCCCCCCCCCAATAAAAAAGACAGAGGCAGTTTGCTGCCTGGACAGTCACCCAAAAACTAATGTTGGAGCATTGTCTTCAGCCTTCTGGCCCAGTATTTCTGACAGATTTGTGAAGCAAGAACTATTGAGGACTTGCTTACCCTGTCTTGGAAGAGTTTGGCAGTCAACTCAGCCTGCATCTAAGCTTACCCATTTTAGCAGAATTCTGTCTGGGGTAGAAACAAGTACTTTTTTTTTTTTTTTTTTTTTTTTTTTTTTTTTTTTTTGCCTAGGTGGTTGGCTTCCCACATTTGAAGCCATCTCCATATGGAGGTTCTTCGATGCTCATCTATTCTTTGAGGTAAGCTGGGTACTGCCAGGAGTTAGCCTGTCATCAAAGAATCCTTAAAATAATTAAAAAAATTTTTTTTAATTGCATATTCTATAGATCTCTGAGGTCTTTGAAGACCTTATCTATTTTTACATAATTTATGTGTTAAACCTAGGATGTATATTCTTGTGATAAATTAGACTAATATCTAACATGACCATGCAACTAACAATGAACTTGTATTATTTAATTACCCTAAACAGACTACAATAGTATTTTCAAAAGTATTGGAAGTAAACCTTGTATTATAAAGTTATATGGGTACAATATCTCATACAAGAGTAGAAATAGGTAGATAGTAACTTGAATTTGTACCAGTATATCAATATTTATACCAATCTATTAGAATAACCTTACTTAAATATAACTATCTCTAAGTGTGTGTGTATATATATATATATATATATATATATATATATGGCATTACCTTTTAAATAAACTTTATATAAATTCATATATATTTATATATAAACTATCTCTAAGTTAGATATATAACTATCTCTAAGAGTAGATGTAATAATCGATCTTTTGTTCTATCATCGTTACATATTTTTATATTCCCTCTCTTTTCTTTTCAATCCCTATCTCCATTCCCGAGAGAGAGAGAGAGAGAGAGAGAGAGAGAGAGAGAGAGAGAGAGAGAGAGAGAGAGAGAGAGAGAGAGAGAGAGAGAGAGAGAGAGAGAGAGAGAGAGAGAAAGAGAGAGAAATCCCTGAGTCTAACTTCATCTTTCTCCTTGAATAAGAACATTAATAACTTATAACAAACTCCCAATGGCAATAAACACCCATAGCCCAAGAAAACAACCCAAAACCTACTCAGCTCACCTTAATGGAAATTCGGTGTCATTCTCAAGGTTGCTTCTCAATGATTGGGAACAAAGAATGCCTTTTTGGGGCTCAGATAGAATTGGAAGAAGTGGATAAACAAGCTAGCAGTAGCATTTGTAGTCCAGTCTCTACATGCTGAGAAATTTCTGGCTTAATAGAAGTCCTCCTTGGAACAGTCTGAAATATTGGGCCAATTGGGATCCACAGCTTGCTTGCTTTCTTTCTTTCTTTCTTTCTTTCTTTCTTTCTTTCTTTCTTTTTTTTAAGATTTATTTATTTATTTTGTATACAGGGTTATGCCTACATGCACACCAGAAGAGGATATCAGATCTCATTATAGTTGGTTATGAGCCACCATGTGGTTGCTGGGAATTGAACTCAGGACCTTTGGAAGAGCAGCCAGCCAGTGCTCTTAACCTCTGAGCCATCTCTCCAGCCCTCCACAGCTTTTTTAAAGCTCTCCTGGGAGCAGGCTCTGATGAGGAACATCAGCTGAGACTGGAGCATGCAGGATGCTGGAGGATGAATCTTGTCAGCTCTGATCCAGTGTCATCGGTATCCGGTTCTTTTTCTGAAAACATAATTTCTCGCAGACATTATACAGTCCTAAAATTATAAATATATGGGATGTGTGTGATGCACAGATCAATTAAGGACGGTTCTCTGCTCTTTGTATGAGCAGAAGAAAGGTCATCTGTAAATCTTCATTCATGCCATATGGAAGGATGGGGTGTCCATGGGGATTTTGTAGCCAACAAGAGTTATCAGCTATGCATAGACATTCATTAGCATGTTGAAATCAAAAGGTTGTACACATCCAAATCTCTTCCCCTCTGAGCTCTTGGGTGCCTGTAGAATCAGGCTGAGCTTCTACCTGTCTCCTGATAGAACGCCTCATGATTAAACAAGCTGGTTGTCCTGAGCAATAGAAAAGGCCTTACCTTTTAAATAAACTATATAAATTCATTTTTACCTTTAATGCTTAAGTACACCCTAGGCACATTATATCTGTTTAGAGGTTTCTACGTTTGTTGTAGCTATTTTTGTCCTCCTTTTCCATGTGGAATGGGAAGTTATGCCTTTATAACCAAACCTTAAATAAACACCTTTCTACCTTTAGAGTTTAAGTATACCCTAGGCATCTTGTACCTGGGTTTTTACATTTGTTGAGGCTATCTTTGCCCTACCCCTTTTTCTGTATGGAATGGGTGGTTATGCCTTTATAGCCTTGTGTTTTGGGAACCTTATATTGAGTAATAGAATATCCCTTTTAGGCCAAAATGTTTATTGGCACCAGTTTTCCTGTGGGAGCCCCGCTTTCTAAGGAAACTGGCTGGCCTTTTAGGGCAGTGTGACATTATCTTTCCTTACATAAATGTAAGATTGATTTGGATCCATCTTATAGATCAGTAAGGACATTATTATCCATTATTAAGAAAAAAATTCACATGGTAACTTTAAGGAGAAAATGTATCATTTTGAATCTTAGACTGCCCCAGAGTGTAGCTGGGTGCTCATGGCATGTAGCTTACCGACCTGTGCTGATGGCAGCAGGTGATTTTAATTTTAACAACCAACCTGAGTTGATGGTAGCAGACTCTGGAAAGCATCAACCTGTGCTGATGACAACAGGTAATTTTAAACTGACCACTTTTTTCTTGTTGCAGGGGCTGAGAAAAGTGGCTTATCTTATCAGCAGGGGCTCTCTCACCGCCCCCCAGTCTGATCCAGAACTCAGATCTGCTTGTCTCTGACTTTCTTGTGTGGGGAGGAAAGGCATGTGCTGTCATGACCCCGTTCTAAATTTTTATTTCAAATCCAGTCACAATATTCAAAAGTGAAGCCATAAAGGACCCAAACACCCTCTGCCATGGTGCTTTCCATTTTAGGTACAGTTCTAGGCCTAGCTTTGTCTAGAAGGCTCCCAGCCTCCCAGTTTCCCCTCTTCAACTCACCATGTTTCCATAGCCACTGTGGCTGGCCACTTCTCTGTGAGGGCAGAGAGCAGCGCTTGTGAAATGTATTTGACTTTTTTTTTTTTTCTCTCTCTCTTTTTTACCTAGGATGTTTTAGGCTGTGAACTGTTACTTTAAATGAAAATTCCAAACATTCTCTTTTACCAATAAAGACTCAGGAGCCAGATGCTGTGGTGAAAACCTGCTAGCTCAGAGAGACAGAAAGCATCCCACTGACCTTCCTACTCAGCTCACATCCTGATGGAAAAGGCCCAGAGGCTCACTAGCTCAGCTGACAGGCCAGGAGGAAAAGGAAAAACAAAACAAAACAAAACAAAAACCTAGGCCAAAGGCTTGCTAGCTGAAAAGCCAAAGGCCAAGGGAGCTAGAGAGGCTCAAGAGCAAAAGAGTCAAAAGCTAAAAGTCCAAGAGCTCCTTCTACTTCTACACACTGTCTTAAATGCCCCTCAACTCAAAGTCCTTCTTTCTCTTTAATCCCTGCTTTCTTGCCCTGCCTCCTGACCTAGGGTTAACTTTATTAAATCCTGCATACAGAAAGCTCTTGGATTAAAGGTGTGTTAGGATGTTAGGGCTCAGCTGCACTCAGGGATCACAATGGGAGCAAAGACAGGTTTTTACAGTTCACAATCTCAGGGATCACAATGGGGTCAGATATCCTACATCAGTAAACTTAGATTCAAGCCCCAAGTTGGTTCACCATTTCTTGATGACTATTAATAACTAATATTCAGTCATATATTTAGTAAAACCTTATTTATTCATTAATCAATAATCTCCCCCAAATAACCACACATTGAGACTATGATTCATTCAAAATTTAAACACAGGTGAGCAAAACTAATCTATCATCCCACTATCAGTTTGTCATCCTCCCATCTAGGGCCCCAGGCTGCTACTGATTGATCAGGGCCACAAAGAAAATACTTGGGAGCTGAACTGCAACGCTGAAGGGACATTATACAGCATATTTAAAGGATGAAAAGCATAAAGCGATGGGGAGCAGGGTGGACTGTAGCACTGTCCAATCCATCTTGACATGAGGGGTTGAGCAATGGAGTTTCCATCAATCAGGATAGAAGTAGGTTACTGGGCCTGGTACGTGAACTTAGTTAACCCTGCCAGCAAGATGGGGAAGTTGTCCCTGAGATGGCTGGATTAAGACAACTGTCTCCTTACAACAGAAACTGTTCAGCTATTGGGGAGTCTCCAGCTCCCCTAGGGCCTGGGACCTGGTACTTAGTTTCTCCCTATGATTAAATGGAGTATGAAAAAGAAATGTTAGTATATAAAATAAGTTTCTTTTGCTTGCTCCCAATATTAGGTTTAATTAAGGGAATAAACCCAGCATTTTCATTTGGTCCTTTTCAGCTTTTTTTTTTCCATGTTCATATCATAAATAAAGATAATTTCTAGCTTATATCTAAATTCATTCCTTTACAGTTACCTGCACGCCTACATGAAACATTAGTGTCTAATGCCAATGTAGGCACAATGAAGATATACTTAGAACTGTCATACAAAGTTGTAAGGCAAGGTGCAAATAAGTGAATAGTACAGTTATGTTTCAATAGCTCTTTTAGGGGAAACTATCAAACTAGAGATAGAAATAATCTTTTAAAACCCCATATACCAGAATTGTTTTTGTTTTTTTTTTCTTTTTGAGATACCAGAAAGTTTTAATACTAACTGTACTTTAATCACAATTATTGAACACAATATGTCTCAGAACATATAATTGAGTGAAAGTTAACTGCCAAAAATATATATATATATATATACCTACTGAGAAGAGGGCAAATGATGCTGGTGGGAATTGAAACCTAGAAAGGATGAAAAAGTGTCTTCTTTCATTGGTCAGGCAGAAGACACAAGGCTATCCAGAGAGGGAATTACAACAGTGGGACACTGGCAATCAGCTAGCTCAGGTCCTAGACTGGGGAGCCCCGAGGGCTGGAGAATGCCAAGAGTGAGCATCCTTGGTAGTAAGGACTGGCAGCTAAGCCACGAACAAGGTATGGGGGAAGATCTCAGGCCTCTAACTCCCGGTAAATAAATACTCTGAAAGCAGAAATCTCAGCCTTCAAGTTCTGCCTAATGAAATGGTAGGGTTGCACTGTTCCCATCCTACCTTGTGTTTTTACTGACACAATTGTTATGGGAAATGCACAGAGGCATGGGAGAGGAGTGTAGATGAACAGCTGAAATCATACTTTGATATTAATGAGCATCAGTCTAGAGAATGAGGAGATAGATGAGGAAACTGCATACTAGGATTATTTCTAGCTACATTTGTCCAGTTTTTGTCCTGAAGTTTTCAGATACAGAGAAAGGTTGGGAGAACCTGAAAAAGAAAAACAGAAACAGTGAACAAGGAAACAAAAACTACAGATAAAGGTCTTGGGACAAAATGCAGACACTTCGTACTGTTTGGGTCTGGTAGAAGTTGTGAATTAAGGTACTTGGTTATATAGTTGTAGAGGTAACTTATTTTTAATGTTACATTATTTAGTTTCAGTGTGCGTGGGCACAGACCATAGCATGTGTCTGGCCAGAATGGCTCTTTCCTACTCCTTAGGCTCTGGGGACCAAACTCAAGTGTTCACCTTGGCAGCAAGTGCCCTTACTAAACTGAGATATTTCACTTGGCCCGTCATTCAGTCTGACAAGTTCTTAGGATGTTGCCTAAGCTGGCCTGAACCTGCTGACTGTCCTGCCTTAGCCTTCCCAGGGTCAGGAGGTTTTGTCCTTGGGAAATTGATTGTGGTCTCTTGTGTCCTTTAATCTGAGCACTAAGAAGGCAGAAGCAGGCATGTCTCTGTGAATTCAGGACCAGCCTGATGTACATAGTAAGTTTCAGGACAGACATAGCTTTATTGTGAGATTCTGTCCTAAGGCAGGCTCCTTGGGGGATTTAACTGGTGACACTGAGTAGATTGCTCCTATTCCCTGTTCTCACCATTGGTAAATGTGTCTTAATGTCCTATATGGAAATAAATTCATGACGTCAAATTTGAAAGGTTAACCTATATACACAGCATTTTAAAAAATGTCAAACTGTGTGAAAATGCCACTAGGAAGCTCATTATTCTGTATTCTCTCTCACACACACAAAAGTATAATAGATGTTTGTAATGTAATAGTGGTTGGGAGGGTTTTGCTGGTGTTTTTTGTTTTTGTTTTTTTCTGCTTGGTATCCTCTCATTTGGGAAAGTAACTGTGTAGGTTGCTTTCCCTTATCCATGGAAGCTGAGACACACCTGGACCAGCTGACCTCTGCCCATGACCCTAGCTGTGCATAGTGAGTCATGTTACAAAGGAAGACTAGGGCATTCAAAGTAAGGTCAGTAACTTTCCACTATCGAATTCCATGTGCCCAGTAGCAGCAGCCATTTAGGCAGGCTCTTCCTGGTGACTGGGCTGGACATTTTCCTATTTACAGATGCCAAGGGTAGCCCAAGGATTCAAGAATTCCTCTAGAACTATCAAGGATGATCTCACGGTCAGCCAATGTAGCTAATGATGGCAGCCACATGACCAACCTCAAGAGAGCAAAGTTCATGTCTAGAGGGGCCCCTGTCATTTTACACGTGAAATAAGCGATGCCACACAACAGATATGCTATGGTGACATTTAGTTGAGCATGGGGGAGGGAAAAGGAAGGGAAGGCACCCCAGAGAGAAAGAGAAGGAGACAGAGGAAGAAGAAATGAGAAGGAAGAGAGAGCAAGAGAGGGAGGCAAGAGAGAAGAGAGAGGCAAGAAGGCAAAAGGGGCAAGAGAAAGAGATGGGGTGGGTTTGTCCTTGTGCATCCTGGGTAGCTGGCCCACCTAATGTCATAGGTTGCTAGGCAGACTGGGGGCAGTATACTAACATTCCTCCCTTCTCTTATAATTAAATAATGAGGACATTGGATTGTTTTTCATGTAAAGTAGGTTAACATACATATTGGAAGCAGCTCTTGGCTGCCATGCAAGGGAGAAAGAGAGAGAGAGAGAGAGAGAGAGAGAGAGAGAGAGAGAGAGAGAGAGAGAGAGAGAGAGAGAGAGAGAGAGCGAGCAACAACAAAATGTCCAGATTATATATATGGTGAAGGGGAAGGAAAAGCTGTGCCCTGGAAAGTTCAGGGTAGAGCTCAGGGGATGTCAGCCATGTCCTGCATTAGATAGGGACCGAGGAGTGCTGGGAGAACCTGAAACTGTTTGTCCCGAGGCGCCCAATTGTTTGCGTTTCTGAACAAGAAACTGGGCTAGGAACAGACTCATGGGTGGTGGGAGGACAAGAGATAGTTTACTAAGAAAGTGTTTCTAAGTCAGGCACACGCCTGTAATCACAGCACCCAGAGAGGGCAGGTAGATCTCTGTGAGCTCAAGGCCAGCCTGGCCTACAAAGCGAGTCCAGGAGAACCACAGCTGATTAGCCTTGGCTTGAAAAGCCAAAAAGTAAAAAAAAGGAGGTGTTTCCAAAGGTGGAAGTGGGCCAGGGCTGGAGAAAGGTTAGAAGTTCGGTGGTGCCTGTTCAGAGCAGATTAGCACATTTACACCACACATCTACTTATTTATTTCTGTGCATGCTTTGTTACAAGACAGTCTTGGTAGGGAGGGGCTTCTGGTCTGTCAGCTGTCTTCTTCATATGGCAATTTTCACTACTCTCTGTTTTTGTCTCTGTCCCTCCTTCCCTCTCCCCTACGTCCTTCCCTTCCCCCTCCCTAGTCCCTGCCTCCTCCTTCTCTCTCCCTACCTCACACTCTCCTGTCACAGCAGCGTGTAATTAGGCTGTTGGATTCTCACTTGATAAAATAGTAATTCTGATCTCCAAGTTATAGTGTCTATCTTAGGTTTGTTTTTCTTCTTCTTCTTCTTCTTCTTCTTCTTCTTCTTCTTCTTCTTCTTCTTCTTCTTCATCTTGTTTTATTATTTTCCTTAGCACAAAAGAGAATTAAAAAGTAATAACACCATGAGTTTATCCTAGGCAATAAGGAATTCAGGGAGATTAGCATTTGTTTGCGGTGACACCTGCTAAATGCAGGATTTAGTTTGATGTTTTCTTAGCTACAAGTTGAACTGGTTGTGTCGCTCACTAAATAGCCTTACATGGGTTCAAAGTAAAACAGTCCCTCCCCCTGGACCTTGACCCCAAGTGTTGCTTGCCTCACATTTATGCTTTCAGCCACTGAAGACGTGTAAGAAGGACACTCTTGTTTTTTAAATAAAACTGGATGGGCACATAGGTTTATTTAAATTTGCAAAATGTCTGGAAAATCTTTTATAATTCTACTTTTGTTGGTGACCTCAGGAGAAGCAAAGAAGTCATTTCTCAGTTTTCTGAATATGCAAAATGCAGAAATACTGTCGTTTGCAAAGGCAGAGGAAACCCTCATTGTGAGGTCCAGCTATAAAGGCAGGCGGCCTAACTCCAGCTACCTCTTTGTGAAGTTAGAGGACCCTAAGGTGCTGACGGTGGTGAACGTGACCAAGACCACCCTGGAATTCACAGATTTTACCATCAGCCTGATGACGTCCCCGGGAGAGACAGAGCTGAGCCTGCAGCTCTGGGATTCTGAAGGCAGGCAAAAGACACTCATCGAAGAGGTAAAGAATGTGAAAGTGAGAGTGCTCAGACAGACAGAGGGCAGCAGCCCCTTCCTGGCCCCGATGCATGGCAACAGATACATCTTCCTGCTTCTCTTATCGATGATCCTTGTAAACAAATGTGCCTTTGGCTGCAAGATTGACTTCCAGCTCCTTCAAACAGTATGCAAGAGACCTTTACCAGTACTTGTTGGGGCCAGTATACAGTTTTGTCTTATGCCATTGTGTGGTTTTCTTTTGGCTCAGCTTCTAGGACTGCCTAAGGCACAAGCCTTCGGATTTGTAATGACCTGTACATGCCCAGGGGGAGGTGGGGGCTATCTTTTTGCTCTCCTTCTGGAAGGAGATGTCACTCTGGCCATTTTGATGACTTGCACATCCACGTCGCTGGCCCTGATAATGATGCCTATCAACTCTTACCTCTACAGTAGGCTGTTAGGGTTAGCAGGGATATTCCACGTTCCTGTGCTAAAGATTATGTCTACTCTTCTTTTCATACTTATACCAATATCGATTGGTGTAGTCATCAAACACAGGGCACCTGAAAAAGCGATCTGTCTAGAGAGAGTAGTGCGACCTCTGAGTTTGATCTTAATGTTTGCAGGGATCTATTTGGCGGTGCAGATGGGATTGATGTTCCTGAAAATGGCTAGCCTAGAGGTGTTTCTTTTGGGGCTTCTCGTTCCTGCGCTGGGCTTTTCGTTTGGCTATGCCTTTGCTAACGTCTACATGTTGCCTCTGCCCATTTGCAAAACGGTTGCTATTGAAAGTGGGATGTTAAACAGTTTCTTAGCTCTGGCTATTATTCAGCTCTCTTTTTCACAGTCCAAGGCATATGAAGCCTCTGTAGCTCCTTTTACAGTAGCCATGTGTTCTGGGTGTGAAATGTTACTGCTCCTTCTGGTCTACAAGGCTAAGAAAAGGAGGATCCTTAGCACAGAAAATGAAAAAACTCCTCTAGTCTAAAATAGCACCCTTAATTCTCAACCTGGCTAACAGACTGTGGGAGATTCAAACCACACGTAAAATAATGCCTATTCTAAAGTCACGGTCAAACTGGTTAAAAGCTTAACATGGGAGGTGAGGAAACTATTTCTTTTAATATTTGTATGTGTACATTTTACATATGTGTGTGTTTAACATATAGGTGTGTACAATGTTACCTATGTGTGTGTGTGTGAGTGTGTGTCTATCATTCATTACCGATACTAAATACCTTGTCACTGACACAGCACAAACCAAGAAGGGATTAAGATACCTTTGCAGTGTTTTAGTTTGGAAATGATTTTATAATCTCTTAATAAGGAACAACAATGAAAAGAAGCAATGAATCTTAAATATACTAAGCTTTTAAAGGAAAGAATGTCCTTATGAAGGGGCAGTAAATGCTGACTCAGGGAATGAGCATGCAAATTCCTACCTGGCATTGCCACTAGCTCATATAGAAGCAGTGTGTCTTGAATAAACACAGCAGCTTGGTTTCACAACTGCCTGTGTTTCTGACTTCTGTACTGTCCACCAAAAGCACTGCCACTCAACTCTGGAAAGGACACCTCTCTCCCTCATCCATCTTTTGTTTGTTTGTTTGCTTTTGCTTTTCAAGACAGGATTTCTCTGTGTAGCCTTGGCTGCCCTGAGCTGGCTTTGTAGACTAGGCTCGAACTCACAGAGCTTCTCTTGCCTCTGCCTCTCTGAGTGCTGGGACTAAGGGTGTGTGCCACCACTCCTTTTTTAAATGATCAACCTCATGATTGCAAATGGTTTCATCTAGTACCTGCACCAGCCTCCTCCTGCTCCCAGTGCTATTGCTGGTGTCATTGCTGCTTCCCAAACAGGCTTTGGCTTCTTTCTTCCAACTTTACTCAGTCACATTAATCTTCTAAAAGTCTACCGTGGATTGCATAGTTTCCCTGCAAACAGTACAAAGCCTGGTTGCCATGGACATAAAGCATTGGTAAGGCATTTATGACCCTCTATTTAACACAGCTTTCTTGCATATAAGTCTTTGCTTGCCATTTTGTGGTTTTTCTTTTGACTCAGATTTTGGCTCTGCCTAACACTGGCTTTTGTATGATCCAGGTTTTTGCTTCTGTATAAAGCAGAGGTTTAATATCTCAGGGATATACCTTGTTTTCAAGAACAAGAGGGAAGACAAGGGCGATGCTGAGGCAGAGGATTGCTGTGAGTTAGAACCTAGCCTAGTTTAACAAGTGAGTTCCAGGATAGTCTATATCAATTAATCAAGCAATAAAGAAATAAACACAGAAAGCCCTGCTGGGCCAGGTTTTAAATTTTGTCTTTAGTTTTAAGTTTGTAGTTCTTATGCTTGATAAGTCCATATATATATATTCTTATAATCTGGAACCTGTTCATACTACAGAGAATATTACATATTTTGACCAATATTTGCAACTCCTACCTATGTTCCATCCAACGTGAAATCATATTAAAGAACATGGAGACAGACTGTACTCCTGAGTAGCTCACCTGATCTCTTTAGACTTGATAGTTTTGATCTCAGTCAATAATTAATTCTTTAATGGGCTTTGAGAGACGACACGGGTTTCAGGGTTTGCTTAGGTTAGTGGAGTAGAGCCCCACCCCAATACCCCCTTGTGTGTGTGTGTGTTTAAAATTTCTCTCTCATCTCAGAGTTTTCTTCTTGTCATTTATGGAGGTCTCTACAACAATTAGAACCAACTTCCACATGCTGAATAACAGGATGTTGTACTTTATGGTACCAGCTTGCAACTTCTGAATAATAATGGAGTCATAACATCAGACACTTTTGTCCTCTTTACTTTCAGAAGGCACATGGCACCAGAATGGACTGCTTGTGCTGCAAACCCTGCATTACATGGCAATAATTCTGAAGAAGCAGCAGAGGCTGCCATTAGAACACACAATAACAATAACGATGACAACAACAATAACCAAAACCCTGGGGTTCCTGCTTATTTGATGTACAAAGCTAGCAATAGCTTTAATGTAATGACACCTGATATTTGTGCCCTTATCTTACCTCAAAATGCTTTGATTGATTTTTTTCTTAGCAGCTTTGCCTAGTCAGTGGAACAACTTTCAAACATAAATAGTTTAAAGATGGTATTTCTTCAAATGCCTAGAGAATTCCATTTGGACTGTCAGCATGCATTTCATAAGATTTTTATTTTCAAAATAATGGACAATGAAAAACCCCAAAACCAAGTTCTTGAAAGCCTTTAAAAAATATTTTCATTTTCTGTACATTGTTGTTCTGCTTGCATGTATGTCTGTGTGAGGATGTCAAATACCCTGGATCTAGAATTACAGACAGTTGTGCGCTGCCGAGTGGGTGCTGGGAATTGAACCTGGGTCCTTTGGAAGAGCAGCCAGAAGTCTTTTCTGAAAAATTAAAAAGCCATGGGTATTTGATAGAGGTATCCAATCAGTTTCTTAAGGCAGCATTCCTCAGAAGGGCAGAGACAGGTCTGGCTCTTTGTGACAGTTACAAACTCGATTCACCATTCTTACCACTCACCTCTGAGGCATGTTGCACATCGCTAATAATTTTTTGTCTTGATTAAATCAGGAGAAGCAATCATTTCACAAGCAACAACGCAAGGCTATTATGGTCCTCTTGTGGGTAGGTCATCTGTGTGGAGTTTTCCGCTTAAAAGTAACATACCTACCATGATACCTGGCCTACTGTTTCACGTGAGGAAACATTTTAAAAACCATAGACTAGCCTTTGTTGGCCATACAGAGCAACCTGGTTGAGTCATGTACATTCTCTGTATGTGGGCTTTGGAGTCAAGGTGTGGTGCTCTTACTGTGTGGGCCTGGGACAAAGCCTTTAACTTCTCCAAGGCTCAGTTTTCTTATCTGTACAAGGAGGGGAATCGTCACGAAATTGTTGGTACGAAGACAATTGCTGCCTGCAGCGGTGGCATGAGCCTGTATCCTGAGAACTCTGGAAGGCATGAGGCTACCTAATGGGACATTGTTAAAAATCCAGGGCTGGGAAACCCTATCAACCACAGAGTGCTGGTATATTATTTACAAAGCCGTGGCCTTCGTCCTTAGTCCTGATGGGTGGGGGTGGAGAAAACCGACTGCCTTAAGCACGCCGTCTAAATGAAGAGGGTTGGTGCTGACAGTCAATTATCAAAATTTTTAAAAATCTCTTTTAGGCTCATCTAGTACAGGTTTAGCAAATGAGAGCTGCACAATTACAGTCACCACTCCAGTTTATCTGTGACCAAAGAACAGGGATAGAACTCAAGGACTGTATGGGAGAGAAGGAAATGGCACACCAGGAACTAATAATGACGAAAGTGGAGCAAAATAGTAATTCTTAGAGAAGAAAGGATATGCAGGAGAACTCCAGAAAACAGCAAGTTCAACCAGACCAGGTCTTGCAAAGCCATGGATGGCCATGACATCAACACCCGGCAGAGCCGAGACGTGAAGGCGGGGTTTCTAGACCTCCAGTCCACGCCCGGAGGCCTTGAGGGGGCGGGACTTCCTGTCGGAGCAACCCTATCCCCACCCCTTCCTTATCTCCGGAAGAGCGGAAGAGCCGAGCCCTCGAATTCCAGTCGTGGAGCATCGCGGTGTGGTCGCGCGAGGTGAGTTGGTGCTGTCTCTGCATCCCCGCGCAGCGTTATTCGGTTGCCGGAGCGTGGGTTCTGGCGGGCTGCAAGCGAGCTGCAGCTATGCTGGGCCGGGGCGGAGGCCGGGCTCTCCTCCCTGCCGTGCTCTCCGTTATGCTCCGGAAACAGCCAAAAGGCTTGGCCAGGCGGTCATCCTTGATCTCTCAGGTTCTATGTCGCAGAATCAGCCCGACTCTGCCAAAGTCCGCAGGGATCTATCTGGCAAGTCACCAAATCACAGGGTTAGAGATAGGCAGGTCCAGGTCCGGTGATGTCTTGCGTGATGAGCGGGGACAGGTGACCTGGGAGTAGCCCAGTTGTACAGGATAAAAACTGTTTCGTTCCCAAAGTGAAGGCTGGTAGAGTATCACCCCCGCGAAAACAAGTCTTGAGGCAAAGAGAAGGGTTTATTGAACCATCTAAGTCTACTAGTCCGGAAAAGGACCAAGACTTGGGGCACATTTTGTAAATTGCCAGCAACAAGGCTAAATAAAAAGTGCCTCTGAGGTCCATAGCTAACAGTAATTTTGGATTTCAAGGCACAGGCTTTTAAATTCTCCATTCTTGTCCCCACCCCACAAAAAAACAAAACAAAACAAAACAAAAAACAAACCCCAAACAACTGTTACCAAATTGACTTTCCATACCTTCTTCCCTCTTCTGGACCTCTGTAAATTTTAGGGCATCTCAGAAATGTTGATTTATCAGCAACCGCCCCCCCCCTTTCCTTAAGGAATATTCAGACTGATTGAGAAGATCCAGCGTGCATACCAATGACTAAGTGCTGTATAGCAACAGCAGTTTTTCTTCAAGTGTCTATTGGTTGATATCTGTTGGGCCAGAGAGAATTCCTTGGAAGATACAATGAATAACTTTTGGAATGGTTTTGGCGAATTGGTAGTTGTTCTGTCCATGTTGTCATGAGATGGCCTGTGATTGGCTCTAGCAGTTTCTGGTGAGGAAGCAGACCCAGCCTAAGAGTGTCCAGTTGTGACAAGACAAAAAGAGTGCAATAAGAATAAAGTTTGGGCCTGGCGTGGTGGCGCACGCCTTTAATCCCAGCACTCAGGAGGCAGAGGCAGGCGGGGATCACTGTGAGTTCGAGGCCAGCCTGGTCTACAAAGCAAGTCCAGGACAGCCAAGGCTACACAGAGAGACCCTGTCTCAACCCCCCCCCCCCAAAGAATTAAGTTGGGAAACCATTCTTGAAGGAATGTATTCTATAACCATAGCCTTTTATACAGTTACTTGAATACTTCTGTCGCCAGGAAAGGCCGTTTGAAGACTGAGCCAGGATGGCCAAGAGTATGAAGCCAACCTTACATCAAGTGAAAAGGAGAAATAAAGCAGCACCCAGCCGAAGAGGGTGCATCTGTTCTGCCTCCCCTGTGCTTCTCTTTCTGTGCAACAGGGTGGAGATGCCACCTACTACTAAAGAGGATGCTGGGTTCTCAGTTGTGAAGGAGCAGAGCTAGAATGGCTTTAAAAAGAAGGCCCCTTTCCTGGCTGTCACAGCCTCCATGCGTCCCTGTGCTAGGAACCAGTGTCAGTGTGTGGTCAAGCCTGTGAGTGTCTGAGACCAGCAGAAAGCTGCAGGTCATACAATTATGCCTCCCCCCCCCCCCCCCACTCCCCTCCCCCCCTCACAGCCAAGGACATCAATGGCACCTTTGCTTTTATAATTATATTTTTAGACCTGGACTTTTCTTCCTTCAGAATGGTGCAACAGAGAGCAAGGCCCTTTCAAATGAGAGTTAAGTATGCATTCTGTAAAATCTGCCCATATAACATGGGCAAAACGTTTATAATCTGTGCACCTTAAATTCTTTGCAAGCTCATTTTTTTAAAAATTCCATGTACAAAGCATTCAACTTTCTGGAGTTCAGTTAACACAGACACCTTTTGTTCCTTTTTCTTTAACAGCACTTTTATTCCAGATCTCCCAGTGTTCTTTTTTTTTTTTTTGGTTTTTCGAGACAAGGTTTCTCTGTGTAGCCTTGGCTATCTTGGACTCACTTTGTAGACCAGGCTGGCCTCGAACTCACAGCGATCCGCCTGCCTCTGCCTCCCGAGTGCTGGGATTAAAGGCGTGCGCCACCACGCCTGGCTTATCTTACTCCTCGGCCACTCATACACGTAACCTTCAGACTACTTCTTGGCTTCATCTGATACTTAAGGTTCACTTGGCCCCCACAGCCCCACACAGTATGATATGGTATGGCTACTCCCCCAAATGTGGTATTGTGTAGATGCTTTGGGAGACAACCTCATAGAACACTTTTTGCCATGACAATGCTTCTGTTAAGTTGGGTATAGTGGCACATGCCTGTGATCCTAGCTTGGGAAGTAGAGGCAGGAGATCAGGAGTTCAAGGCCAGCTTTGGCTATTTATCGAGTGTGAGACCAGCCTGGACAGTGAGACATGGACTTAAAACAACAACAGTGACAAAAAGTTTCTGCTATGGAGGTGAAATGTGTGATATTTCAAAATGATTTTTACTAAGCCTGCATCTCGGTGGCGGGGGGAGGAACATTGAATTGAAAACTAGGGATGGGGTGAGTCAGAATGAAAGTTGTCGCTAATTGAGATGCTGTGCAAACGAGTGCTTGCAGGGCTTGTAACTGTTTTGTGCTGATCTGTTTTCAATATGTGTAGAAGATGGCAGACCCTTGGCAGGAGTGCATGGATTATGCAGTAACCCTCGCAAGACAAGCCGGAGAGGTATGCGCTACGGTGTCATTGCCATAGTGTGATGTGTGCAGATACTGCAGTGTGGCCTTGTTCACGAAAGCCAGCTTGGATTAGTCTACATTTTCTATGTTACTGAACACTTTTAATACAGTGAAAATTGAGTGTGTGTGTGTGTGTGTGTGTGTGTGTGTGTGTGTGTGTGTGTCACCAGGGATGGAACCTAGGGCTGTGCGTGTTAGGCAGGCACTGGCACTGCATGGCATCTCAGTTTGTGTAGTTGAGCTTTTGTGACGAAAGCTGTGAATCTAAAATAAGATATGAAATTATGTAATGTTTTACCTAGAAGGTCGTAATGCTAAAATGTCTTATTCATGGGTATTTTTGGCAGTAAAAATTAAGAACACCTAAGCCTGGATTGAATGCTTGAAGTTGTTTTTGTAATTTACCATCTTGTTTGGTTTACAATTACCTACATCTTTTTTACTTGCTTTCCCCAAACCATCTTTTTAGATGATTCGTGAAGCTCTGAAAAGCGAGATGAATGTCATGATTAAAAGCTCTCCAGCTGACTTGGTAACAGTTACCGACCAAAAGGTTGAAAAAATGCTTCTCTCTTCTATAAAGGAAAAGTACCCATCTCACAGGTATTTATTTCTTACACCGCTTTAAAGTTATAAAGTTACACAGAGGTTGGAATTTGGGCATGAGGCAGATGTTGTTTCTAGATACAGAATTGTAAGTGAGTTGGCAGAAGCTTGAGAAGGAGCTTAGTTTGAGGGTCTGGGGTAGCTCAGGCAGGGGGTTGGGGAGGAAAAAGACATGCCTGTGGGTGCCATCTGGGCTAGTGTATGTGGTCTGGATCTTGTCCCATGGCGTTGGCTGTTTCTTTTACCTCACTAGTTAAGATCCTGAGCAGGAGCCCCTGGGTGCTGAGCTAGTTTGATTGCCTGTGCTGTGGTTCTGGGGGATGCAGAGAAGGGGATCTTTGGCTTCCGTCATGACAGGAGGAATGTTTGGATGGCGGAAGCAATTGTCTGCTGCCCTAGGCACAATGGAAACACTCAGCTAAACTCCCTGCATTGCAGAGTTCCATGTGTGAGAGCAATGCTAGCGTTAGGGAGTCTGATGGACAATCCTAACATTCAGAACTCTTCACAGGCACCTACGTTTGGCAGAAACACTGTTGCCAGCCAGGCAAGGTGGCAGATGCCCCTAGTTCTAGCACCCAGGAGATGAAAGTGGAAGGCATGCAGATGTGTAGCCAGCTGGGGCTACTTAGGGGGACCCCATCTCAGGCTGGACACGGGGTCAGCAGTAGAGCAGTGTGTGTGCTAGTCCCTGAGTCTGAGCCAGAACCTTGACAGTCTAAAAGTCATCCTTTGAAGATGTGGTGCTGGGGTCGGGGATGAAGTGCAAGGCCCAGGGTTTGCTCCTCAGCTCTGGAAGAAAATAACAAGGAAAGGAAATATGCTGCAAGGCCATTTTGTCTTCTTCCTTGTGACTGTCCATTGTCAGTCTTTTAGCCACTGAGAAGGAAAAATGTTTAAAGCTGTGACAGAACATACTTCTTTCCAATAGAAAGGCTTAGAAGTAGCTGGGCACTTCGGTCACACCTTAATCCCAATACTCTAGGAGGCAGAGGCAGGTGGATCTCTGTGAGTTCGAGGTCAACCAAAGCTATACAGAGAAACCTTGTCTCAAAAACAAAACAAAACAAAACCCACCAAAAAACTAACAACAACAACAAAAAAGCTTGGAACTAAGAGAAAAAGGAAGAGGAGGACAAATATTTTTTTAGGAGAGTTCAGTGTCAAGCAATTAAAAAAAAAAATAGGAACTAGACACTGTTCATAAAATTGGCATATAGTTGTACACAGCCATTTTGGTGGACAGTACGTTCCCATGACTGTACCGACTGTTCTTTGTTATCCATTACTCCTTTAAAGTAATTCTCAGTGACAGACACAGTGCTTCTCAGTTTTGCTGGGGTTGGGAATAACTTGGCTGCATGGCCCTGGCTGCATAGCCAGTCAGTGGTCCAGAGGAGCAGTCTGAAGGACCCCTTCACAAGTGTGGTTGCTGTGGGTTGTCTGCTGGCAGCTTCCTCAGCACCTCATGTTTGTGGCGTTCTTCTTAGAGCTACGTGGAAGCTGGCCTCTCCTAGGCTAGGGAGGGAGAGACATGAGCAAGATGGCAGCTAGCTGCTGGGCCAGTAATGAAGATGTACAGCTCACTCCTGCTGGGTTCGCTGGATCAGAAGTCAAGCTCACACTCTAGAGGAAGTGCTGTGCAGGTTCTGCATCTTGCTAGGGTCTAGAGAATTTGAGGCCTTTTAGTATGTCTTTCAATTTGTTTGCTTTTAAGACAAAAATCTAACTCGAGCAGGCTAGCCAGGCACTCATGAGTCTCTCGCCTGTACCTTTCTGAGTGCTGGTATTGTAGGCACGTGCAACCATACCCTTCCTGTGCTCAGTGAGAATCGCTGTATTTCCTTACTTTCTCCTTTTAAGGATGACCTTTTCAGGTGTATGTGTTTTTCTGTTATGCCAGCATTGCATTTAGAATTCAGGATTCTGTACTGTTCACATGCCTTTGCTCTGGGGGAAATAGAGCTTCGTCATGCTTATGATAATCATTTTTTATTTTATTTTTTCACTTTTTTTTTTTTTTTTTTAGAAAGAAACGAAAAGCAACAGTAGAGTAACAGTCTAGACTTGGCTTGTGCTTCATATAGACCCTGTAGCTAAGGAACTGAGGCTGAAAGTCTTGAATCCAGTGTAGAGGCTAGGAGTTTGCGTTTCTTGCTTTCAGTTTCATTGGTGAAGAATCTGTGGCAGCTGGGGAAAAGACGGTCTTCACGGACGAGCCCACGTGGATCATTGATCCTATTGACGGGACAACTAACTTCGTGCATAGGTATGCCTTTAATTCTAGTGTAATTACCGTTGTGTGTGAACCAGATGGGTCTCTCTTCAAAGCAACACATACTTTAGGAATTGTATAAATTGTTTGTGCTTCTTTATTCTAAGAAACTGTATACTAAATGTAGTGGCGGAGCTAACTATTAGGCAGGTCTTTTCTAAGATGTGGATGAAATGAAGACGTGGGACTGGATGGACTTGTGATGTGACATGCCTGGGTCACCATTCTTTTTCTCACTGTGAAGACTATACAAAAATGCAAGGGAGTCACACGGGCAGTTTAGATCAGTGAAGAAATTGGTACATTCACTGATGGGATATTCAGTGTCCAGTGAGCTCCCTGTCAGAGAGAAATGGGTACTAAAAGGGGTACACCCATTGGGATCTACACACTGATATTTGAATCCTGTGGTGGCTTTGTGACTTTGGACAAGGTAGTCTTTCTAAGCCTCAGTTTTAAAAATACCTAAGGCCAGGGCTGGAGAGTGGGCTCGGTGGTTAAGAGCACTGGCTGCTCTTCCACAGGACCCAGGTGAGATTCCTCTCATGGCCATGTATAACTCCAGCCCCAGGGGACCCAACACCCTCTTCTCATGTCCACAGATACTGCATGAACACACTACATACACATACAAGTAGGTAATACACCCATACACAGGGAGTAAGCGTATAGGTTACAACAGTGATTAAAATCCAAATATTCTAGTTCGCTTTCTGTTGCTGTGATAAAAACCATGACCGAAAGCAACTTGGGGGCGGACAGGGCTTATTTCACCTTGCTCTATACAGCTCAACATGGAGGGAAACCAAGGCAGGAGCTCAGGGCAAAAGCGATGCACAAAGCATGGAGGACTGCTTCCAGCTTGCTTCCTCTTGCTTCTGTAGCCCAGGCCCACCTGGCTAGCATGGCACCATCCACCGTGGGCTGGCCTTTCTTAAATCAATCGGTAACTAAGAAAACGGTCCACAGACATTCCCACAGCCAGTTCCTCAGTTGAGATACCCTCTTCTCAGATATGTCTAGGAGTGTGTCAAGTTGACAAAAACTGTGACCCCAGCGGTGAGAACATAATCCTAGTACTTGGGAGGTGGAGGCAGGAGGATCATGGACTTGAGGCCAGCCTGGGCCACATATTGAATTCCAGGCTAGCCCAAACTACATGGTAGTATCTTATCTTTAAAAAAGAAAGAAAAAGACCTTATAAGATAGCCGAAATAATGTCACCTGCTTCATAGAATTGCTTCTTGTTAGGACTGTATACTATCATAAGAACTTAGTATAGTACCTAAGGTCAAAGGTATAGTACTAAGGATAGGTAGTCTTGCGGCCGTGTGTGTGTGTGTGTGTGTGTGTGTGTGTGTGTGTGTGTGTGTGTGTGTGTTACATAAAGCTGTAAGGCATAGACTCTACATGTGATAAGGCTCTTTAGGTTTTAAATGTAGAAAGCTGCCTGAGATACATTGAATAAAAAGATTATAGCATTTTTATTAAAATAAGAACTCCATGTTAAATGCTGACATTTATTTTCAGTTCAATATTTAAGCTTATTCCAGATCTGTTTATACCTATTTTGCTGAATTAAAGCAAAAAGCAAAACCAGACAAACTGATTCTCTTGTGTGTGAGAATGTTTATGTGCAAACCGGAGGCCATAAAAAGCACTGTGGCTAACAGTTTACTTTTCTTTTATTCAGCTCCAAGTTTCATGTTAGAATAGGGAAAAACAAGTTTTTCCTAAATGTACCTGTGTTTATTGCTAGTGGAGCAAATGAAAGGAGCCCCTTTTTTTTTTTTAAAACTATCACTAATGATAAAGAACTTTAAATTTGTATTTTGAAAAAATGCTTGTACATAGTTGTTTTTTTCACATTGTTTGACATTAAGAGCTAGGATGGTGTGAAGTGTCACTGCTGTTTCCTGGGCACTGAGGGTTCATTTCTGGAAGTGACACTGTTGCCACTTTCCTATGATGACCCCTTCATTCATGTTAATGTCTGTAGAAGCATCCAGAGAGGGTGTGGTGGTGTGGGGTGTGGTGGGGTGGGAGGGAGAAGGAGCATGTTAGCATTGCATGTTAGCGTTCTCCATGCCTCGACCTCCCATCCCTTGCCCATCTTACTTTAGGGGTTATGAGAATTAATTTAAAAGCAATCCTTTAAGTACTTGTTGAAATTAAATTCTGTCTTGGTTACTTTGTAAATTTTGTTTCTTTTTTTAAGGTTTCCTTTTGTAGCTGTCTCAATTGGCTTTGTTGTAAATAAACAGGTACGTCTTAAATGTGTGGTTCACAAACACCTTGCTTTCCTTTTCTGAGAAAAAGTAAATCTGTCTGATGCTTGTGCCACCTGCAAAAGTGAACTCCAAGGCTGGAGGCGTCTTCACATACATTTCCAGGGGATAAGGCTTGGTTCCTGAGAAGCCAGAGTCAGAAAGACAAAGTGAGCGGAGCAAAGGGAACACAAATCACCATCGCGCCTCTGACCCAAGCAGCTACGGCAGGAGTTGATGTGACGTTGAAATGCCTCAGCGTCGATGTGGAGCATTGCTAAGCATGGCTTCATGGGTCAGGGGCCAAAGGCTGGCAGGAAGTGAGGGGTGCACTTAGGAACATAGACATAATTGGATACTTACATACAAAACCCAGTAGAGTAAAACCCAGAGGCATTGTGGTCCCTTTTGTTCAATTCCTGCTGTTTGGCAGTTTGGCTGCTGTCTGCAGGGAGCTTGTGCACTGCATTTGTTCAACAAGGAGGGTCTGCTCAAACTGTTGCACTAGCCAAGGACAATATAAGTAGTAAACACCGAACTCCTACTCTGATCTAGCCAATGGACAGGACATTCTCCACAGGTATGTGGAGAGCAGGGACTAACTCTGACATGAGCTCTGGTGCCCCATATTTGATGGCTTCTCCTTCGTGGGGAGCCCTGGTGGCACTCAAAGAAAGAATAGGCAGACTATCACGATGAGACTTGTTAGCCTGCGACCATAAAGTGGGGGAGGAGATCCCCCTCGGACATGGACCTAAGGGAGGGTAATAGGGTGGGGGGGGGAGGGTAAGAGGAACGGAAAGCTACAAGTGATGGGAGAAAATTGAGTTGTAATCTGAGTAAATTAATTAAAAAAAGAGCATAGAACAGTCAAGACATTTCTGAAATAAAAGCCCAAGGCCAGGTCATAGAGTGTACACACACACACACACACACACACACACACACACACACACACACACACACAACACACACACACACACACACACACAACACACACACACACACACACACACACACACACACACACACACCACACACACACACACAACACACACACACACACACACACACACACAACACACACACACACGCACACGCACACGCACACGCACACGCACACGCACACGCACACGCACACGCACATGCCACAAGGTCCTAAATAAGCCTTTAGCATAGACTCAGCCTGAGCAGTAAAGTGCTCTCTGCATTTGGATCCTCTCTGCAGTTGTGTAGTAGAAGACAAAAGACTGAGCAGCCCTTCTGGAATGGGAGGCTCTTCATAACAGACCTCATCTGAGAAATTGGCTATGTGAGCTGGTACTTAGAAAGTTAGGAATTAGAGGCAGGCAGTGGTGGCTCATGCCTTTAATCCCGGCGGGGACGGGGGCAGGGGCAGGGGCAGGGGCAGGGGCAGGGGCAGGGGCAAGGCGATCTTGGTGAGTTCAAGGCCAGCCTGGTCTGTAAAAGTTAGTCCAGGACAGCAAAGACTACACAGAAAAACCCATCTTGAAAAACCAAATAAATAAATAAATAAATAAAAAATACATAAACTAAATAAGTTATGAATTTGCCTGCTAAAAATAAGAAAAAAGGCTTTATCAGAAAGAACAGTGTGGCAAAGTTGAAATGATTTTGATCTCTTTGGAAGAAGATTTTGTAAGGCAGTTAGAAAGCATAGATTCCCATTGGGACGTCATTGGGCGTAGGTGAATCTGCAGACTTGAAAGTGCCATAAGAATTTATGTGCTAAAAGGGAAATGGAGGCAATGCAAGACGGGTAGAAAGCCTGAGGTGTCGACTTCCAAGGCTTAGGCGACAGAGAAGTTCTAGAACAGCGGCTCTCAAGTTCTGGATCATGCTCACGTGTCTGGATCACGTATCAGCTATCCTGCGTATCGGATATTTACATCGTGATCTGTATCAGTAGGAAAATGACAGTTCTGAAGTATCAGTGAAGTAACTTTCTAGTTGGGGGTCACCCCAGCCTGAGGACCCTGTGGAAGGGTCACAGCGTGAGGAAGAATGAGTGAGAACCACTGGTCTAGAATGGCAGTGAGATGGCTGGCTGAGTGCAGTAAGAGTAAAAACACTCGGGAAACGTGGGGCTTTAGAGTCGGAGAGCTCTGAGGATGGCCACGGCTCTCCAGTTCTTTAGATAAAGCATCTGGGGTCAGTCAGTGTTACTACAGTTGCAGCAGGTGGCTGGCCAGTGTAGACGTCACGCTGGAGGGTCTTAGCCGGACACAGCCTGCTAATGCGGAAAGGCCAGCACATCCTTTTGTTCTTTGATAGTAAAGGGGAAAGGTTTTGTTAGTGACTCTTGCCTTTGCTGCTTCAATAGAACCCGGGAGACAGTGTTGATAAGAAGAGAGATGTTGGCGCACAGCTGTGGGGGCTGGGCTTAAGGTTAGTGTCCAGTGAGGCCATTCTCCCAGGTCTGGCCTCCTGTGAGCTGACTCCTCACAGACAGCGGGGTGGACGGCAGGCGCTTCTAAAGGCCACACCTCTCAGTCCCTTCTGTTAACAATTAGATCCCAACATGAATTTGCAGGGGGAGAGATTTCAAATGAACAACAAGGAAGGAAGCGACTTATTGAGAAGGTACCTGAAGAGAAGAAAGATCAATGGGGGGATGGCGAGCAGGAATGCTGAGGAGGGAGGGCGCAGGGTTACTATAGAAAGCACAAAAGGCCATGTCTGCCTGAGCTAGGACAGGGACAGCATTCTTTGCATCTAGACTTGAGTGGGGGGAGCTAAGGGTTGAAATCTGATGACTTGTTGTGTGGGGCTGCCCCTTCCCACGGCTCAGCTGTTTGAACATATCTTTATGATATATTTCCTTGCTACTTTATTCATAAAATGATACCAGTTGACTGAAAAATACCCAGCTTTGCTAAGAGAGACTTGGTTTCCTATGCAGATGGAGTTTGGAGTTGTGTATAGCTGCATGGAAGATAAGATGTATGTGGGCAGGAGAGGAAAAGGCGCCTTCTGTAACGGCCAGAAGCTTCGGGTTTCACAACAGGAAGGTAGGTTTGTCCTGGGGTGCTCACGGTCTCGGCGAAGGGTGCTTGCACTTTACGTCTTTGTATATTGACCTGTGGGTAATCGAGCATCAGCTGACTCAGGACTGTATCACTTCTTCTCTTCCCCTTCTGACCTCAGTTCTTAGCGTGATAGTTGGGCAGAACAGCAGGCGTCACTGAGCAGTGGAGTGTGCCTATGGGCGTCAGGGCTTCTGTTCCGAGCGTTCACAGTTGATGGCACCCGATTATTGGTCAGTAAATCATAAGTAACACATGTTCAAGCTGAGATCAATTGGGCGTCTTCCTGGAATGCCAACACTCAGCAGGCGGAGGCAAGAGGATCAGGAGTTTGGAGCCAGCCTGGGCAAAGCGAGTTCTAGGGCAGCCTACACTTCATAGCAAAACTCTATCAGAGGGAAAAAAATGTACCTTTTCCCAACAACAAAACCACATGAGAACCCTTAAGGATGATAACAAAGTAGTTTCTCAGTCTCTATCTGAGGGCCAAGTCCCTCAGATAAAATGATGGGTTTGCATGTAAGCTGCCCACATGCTGTTGCTTCCTTTGTCTCTAGATTAGTTACGGGTAATACATGCTGTATAAATTGTTGCTATACTCTGTGGCCTAGGGAGAAAATGGGGACCTCTCAGTATTCAGTAAAGATGTGAGGTTTCTTTTTTTGGGGGGCGGGGAGGGTGCCATCTGAGAGGAGTTAAGTCTGTGAATGTGGACCTGGTCTGTGTGAAGCTGGTTTGTGTGTGTGTGTGTGTGTGTGTGTGTGTGTGTGTGTGTGTGTGTGTGTGTGTGTGTGTGTGTGTGTGTGTGTGTGTGTGTGTGTGTGTGTGTGTACACAATGAAGTAGACATTAGAGGCGAACTGTTTCAGTGTGATAGTGGACTGGCGTTTTGAGTTACCTACCGTATTTTCTAGTTTGTACCTTTAGGATCCTTTCCATGTAGTAAGACCTTTAAACCTGTAAACAGTCTTGATTTTGGGATCTTTGCAAACTTCATAAACTTCTGTCCCTTCCTCCCCTGTTTTCTTCCCTCCCTCTTTCTGGTTTTGGAACATACTACGTAGAGCAGCTTGGTCTTGAACTGAGAAATCCCCCTGTAGTGGGTGCTTGGATTAAAATGGGCAGCACGTGACCAGCCCTCACCTTTCTCTTAAAAGCTTAATTTGGGGGAGATTTTTCTTCATTTCCTTTGCTGTTGTTTATTTATTTTTTTAATATTTTTATTTTTTAATTACAGGCTGTGTCAAGCACTATACCTAATTTATAAGTATTTTAATATTTGAAGCTTGGAAAAAAGATAACCTAGGGGAAAAAGGATGTAAATGTCCCACTTTATTCTGAATTATGTCAGATTTCTTGTAGAGTTCTGGTTATTGAGATCTAGTGGTTATTTGAAATCGCTTCCTTTTGCAGACATTACCAAATCACTCCTGGTGACGGAATTGGGCTCGTCCAGAAAGCCAGAGACATTACGGACTGTTCTTTCCAACATGGAAAGGCTGTGTTCCATTCCCATCCACGGGTAAGGCCAGCTTGTTCCCACCCAGGCATCCAGGAGAGAGAGAGAGAGAGAGAGAGAGAGAGTGTGTGTGTGTGTGTGTGTGTGTGTGTGTGTGTGTGTGTGTGTGTGTGTGTGTGTGTGTGTGTGTGTGTGTGTATGTATGTATGTATGTGTGACCAACCATATTCTTTGTGCTTGTGTGGAGGCTAGAGTTGACCTTGGTTGTCTTCCTTATGGTTTTCAATGATTTGGTTTTGTTTCTGGTCTTCCCAGCAGGGTTTTGCTGTGTATCTCAGGTATGCCTTGAGTTCATAGTCCTGTTGCTTTGGCCTTCCCCGTGCCTCAGTTTCCCCTGCCTCAGCCTCCTAAATGCTGGGCTTAGAGGTGTGAGCCACAGTGACTAGCCTTGGCTATCTAGATGTGTCCCTCCACTATAAGTTTGTCTCTTATATAAAACATCAATTTGTAACCATTTTTTAATAGATTAGATTATTAATGTGTTGATAGTGTTATTCCACCTTCATTCTGTATTGTCTTGTGATTACTGTCAGTATTATTTGGAGTTACTGTGTTTATTTCATGAGTTCTTGGTTTGTTTAAAAATTTTTGTGTTTATAAATGCTTATATTTTTAGCAGATTTCTTTTTTATTAAATCTTTCTAGAATGTTCTTAATATAATTTTGGATCTTCTTCTTTTTCTTCTTCTTCTTCTTCTTCTTCTTCTTCTTCTTCTTCTTCTTCTTCTTCTTCTTCTTCTTCTTCCTCTTCCTTTTCCTCTTCCTCCTCCTCCTCCTTCCTCCTCCTCCTCCTCCTCCTCCTTCTTCTTCATTTTGCGGAGATGGGCTGTTACTGTGTTTCACAGGCTGTCCTGGAACTTGAGTTTCTCCTGCCTCAGCTTCCTGAATGCTAGGGTTATATGTCTTACACTCATGTGAACATTGCTCTCCAGCTTCAGAGTCCTCCATAGGTTATGTCTGTGGAGAAGCCAAAGTGAATATTGCTGGGAGTGATGGCTTATATTAATACTACTGGCTTCTTAGGAGACTGAGGCAGGAGGATTGCATGATTCCAGAAGTTAGGGTTTAGTCCGGAAAACATAGTGAGACCCCAGCTGAGACAGGCTTGTTTCTTTGTTTTTGAAGCAAGGACCTATCCTAGAGGTTTTAAGGAAAAACTATTGGCTTTATATCCTTCAATTTAATACAGGTATTGGTGTTACGTAAGTAGCATGTCTCTGACCATTAAAAAAGCCAGTGAAGCGAGGCATGGTAGAGCATACCTGTAAGCTTGCCTCTAGGAAGCTGAGACAGGAGGATTGCGGAGAATAGTTCAAGGACGCCCTGAGCTACACAGGAAGGGGCTGTCTCACATGAACGAGAAGTCAGAAGCAGCCAGGCTCTGTACCAGTAGTCTCTCCTTCCAGGTACTGAGCACGCTGAGACAGGGAGACTGGGTGTTTGGGCCAGCCTGGGCTACATAGCCTTAACGTACAAAGTCTTAACGTAGCCTTGTTTTATAGATGAGTTCAGAGGTTCAGGCGCATGAGGTGGCTGCAGGAGATGACACAGCTTGATGGAGATACAAGTAGAGCCCTGGCTTCCAGATCATTCTCGTTCTTAAATAATTAACTTCTCTCTTAGGAGTTAAGATGGTCCAAGTACGTTTTGACCATGTACAAGCTATGCTTTGGGGCTGTAAATCTGTGGTCTTTGTAATGTGCAGTAAGGAAAATGAGAGGTCTGTCACCTAGCTATTGAACCTCCCAGAACGCGGAGCTCTTGAGGCCCAACGAATAATGTCCTTGAGGCAAGAACACTGTGCTTCTTAAAAGCTGCTGATATAGGTGGCTGCTTTCAAGTATGGACTTTAACCATGGCAGTGAAATAGTTGTAAGACAGCTCCAAAGGCTTGTTTCTTTCTTTCTTTCTTTTTTTTTTTTTTTTTTTTTTTTTTTTTTACTAATTTATTCAGATTACAAATAAATTTTTATCCCATCACTTGTATCCTCCTATTCCTCCCTCGCTCTTGCTTTCACCCTATTCCCCTCCCCTAGGTCTATGACCAAGGGGGACCTCCTCTCCCTCTGTATGGTCATAGGCTATCAAGTCTCATCTTGGTAGCCTGCTTATTCTTTCTTTGAGTACCCTCAGGCCTCCCCACCAAGGGGAAGTGGTCAGATATGGGGCACCAGAGATCATGTCAGAGTCAGTCCTTGTTCTCCACATAACTGTGGAGAATGTCCTGACCATCAGAGTAGGGGTTTGATGTTTACTACTTGTATTGTCCTTGGTTCGTGCAATAGTTTGAGCAGACCCCCCTGGGCCTTGATCCACCCAACACGATGTTTTTCTAGTAGGTTTCTAGGACCCTCTGGGTCCTTCTATTTCCTTATCTCCTATATTTCTCTTACCTAGAGTCCCAGTCGTGTGTCTTCACATCTGTCCCAATCTCTTGGTAAGTGAAGGCTTTCATGGGACATGCCTTTTGGGCTAGTGCCCAATTATAAGTGAGTATGTACCATGTGAGTCTTTCTGCTTCTGGGTTAACTCACTCAGTATGATCATTTCTAGTTCCATCCATTTGTCCACAAATTTCGGGAATTCCTTGTTTTTAATAGCTGAGTAGTATTCCATAGCGTAAGTGTACCACAGTTTCTTTATCCATTCTTCAACTAAGGGACATTTAGGCTGTTTCTAGGTTCTAGCTATTATGAATAAGGCTGCTATGAACATGGTTGAGCATATGTCCATGTTGTGTGGTGGAGCGTTTTTCGGGTAAATTTCAAGGAGTGGAATAGCTGGGTCTTGAGGAAGCTTATTCCTAGTTTTCTGAGAAAGCGCCAGATAGATTTCCAAAGTGGTTGTACGAGTTTGTATTCCCACCAGCAATGAAGGAGTGTTCCTCTTTCTCCACATCCTCGCCAGCATGTGGTGTAACTTGAATTTTTGATCTTAGCCATTCTGATGCGTGTAAGATGGAATCTCAGAGTCGTTTTGATTTGCATTTCTCTGATAACTAAAGATGTTGAGCATTTCTTTAACTATTTCTCAGCCACTCGCTATTCTTCTGTTGAGAATTCTCTGTTTAATTCTGAACCCCATTTCTCAATTGGGTTATTTGGTTTGGTGGTATTTAATTTCTTGAGTTCTTTATATATTTTGGATATTAGACTTTTGTCAGATGTAGGGTTGGTGAAGATCTTTCTTCAGTCTGTAGGCTGTCGCTTTGTTCTGTTGACAGTGTCTCCTGCCTTACAGAAGCTTTTCAGCCTCATGAGGTCCCATTTATTAATTGTTGACCTTAAGGCCTGGGTGTTGGTGTTCTGTTCAGGAAGTTGTCTCCTGTGCCAGTGTGTTCCAGGCTCTTCTCCACTTTTTCTTCTAACAGATTTAGTGTCTCTGGTTTTATGTTGAAGCCTTTAATCCACTTGGGCTTGAGTTTTGTACATGGTGACAAATATTGTATTTTTCTACATGTAGACATCCAGTTAGACCACAAAGGTTTGTTTCTTTAGCTTTTTATTTTGCCATTGGCTGAAGGAAAAACTATTTTTTAGGGTTTTTTCCCTAATGGTTGAACCAGGAAAATGTCAGCAAGGGTAAGTGCTGTTGTCTTATTCCTTTTTGTGCTGTTGTATTCAGCCAGTTCTTTAAGTTTTTACTGTCATTTCAGAATTGCTCATACAAAACACAATGAGATAAAAAAGTCATGATTTATCTGTCTGACTGAGATGGGTAAAGTGTCTAGCTGCTTCCCAAGTAGTTGACAACAGGCATGAGACAAAGGGAATAATGATGAATTAGTTGCTTATTTTGTGGGAATTAATGCAGAGGTGTTCAACATTTTGAGATTGGCATAACATTGTCATCTTCCGGGTTCTTACTTGAGAACTGCACAATCATATTATAAAAGTAATCATATACAGTGTCATAATGGCTTGTGTTAAGTCCACAATTTTGTGTCCACAATTTCAAATTGGAAAGGCCTAGTAAAGAATAGATTCATCATAGACATGATCTTTTTTTTTTTCTTTTTACTAATATATTATTTGTAATCATTGGATTTGTGGTGTAAGGTAAATTGCTCCCACTTTAGTGAGAGTTAAAGTTTGAGGAAATTCAGAAGCAGCTGAGCAGAGAGCAGACCCAGATCTTTAGATGGAGTGCAAGCTCCCTTCACTCTCTTGCATACTAGGTCTCTAGAAGGATGCATGAAGAGCCAGTGCAGGACCTGGAGTGCAGAATCTCCAGTGCAGGGCCTCCAGTGCAGGGCCTCCAGTGCAGGACCTCCAGTGCAGGGCCTCCAGTGCAGGGCCTCTAGTGCAGGGCCTCCAGTGCAGGACCTCCAGTGCAGGGCCTCCAGTGCAGGGCCTCCAGTGCAGGACCTCCAGTGCAGGACCTCCAGTGCAGGGCCTCCAGTGCAGGGCCTCCAGTGCAGGGCCTCCAGTGCAGGACCTCCAGTGCAGGGCCTCCAGTGCAGGGCCTCTAGTGCAGGGCCTCCAGTGCAGGACCGCCAGTGCAGGGCCTCCAGTGCAGGGCCTCCAGTGCAGGACCTCCAGTGCAGGGCCTCCAGTGCAGGACCTGGGCACCTGTCTCCAGGCATGCTAGCAGAGTGACGTCTTGGGTAGTCCTTCGGAAGCTGTGTTTAGAACAAGCTCCTACTGACTGTGAAGCCCTGCCTGAGAGCTCCCGATGCTCACCAGTGCTCAGCAGAAGTTTCCCTTAGTGATGACTGTTCATCTTCTCGTTTAGGAGTCTCCAGCAATTTTTGTATATTCTTTCTAGAACTTGAGCTCTCAAGTACCCAGTGTCCTGGATCTCGCATAAGAAGACCTTCCTAGGTTTTGGTTTTGGCTCGTTTCTTTTCAGGCAGAGTCTTGCTATATAGCCCCAGCTAGCATCAGATTTACAGTCCTCCCTGAGCCTCCTAAATCCTGGAATTGTAGGCATCGCAGCCATGCTCACCTCTCCTTTCTTTATATGCTAAAACTCGGAGTTAATTAGATTGGCCTGCTAGTTCTTCATTAAATTTTGTATGAAACAGACATGTAAGTTGTAAAAGACACTCCAGATCAAAGATGTTTTATTCAGGGGGGTACAGCAGTAAAGAAACTGCCGGCATGACTGCTCTATTGTATGGTTAAGGTTTTCACTGTAGATAAGAGATAAAGAACCTCCAAGGGCACTTGGAGGATTCCAGAATGGAGAGAAAAAGAAGTAGACTGATTATTGCCAGGGCTGGTAAATGGGAACGAGTAGTGGAGATAGCAAGAGACGGAGAACAGAGCATATTGAGAGCAAGAGGATAGTAGGAGAGCAGGAGGGTGGCCAGAGATAGAGAGCACACAGTAGGCATAGTTAGAAGAAGAGTGGCTAGCCAGGGGGAGGAAAGGGCCGGGAGACTGGTATGGAGGCTTTGTAATGTATATAAAACAAGTACTTTGGTTAGGGACCAAGGGAGCCTGGAAAATGGTGTGGGCATTGATGCATAGCCACAGGTGTATGTCAGTGGAGCCATGTGTCCCTTCTGCCAGAGGTAAGGGACATTACTCCTTTTGGCAGATAGGAACCAGTTTTACAAGTTCCTAAGGAGAGCTGGCTTTTGCAGAAATCCTCTGATGGTCCAGGTTGGGCTGGGCCTAGAGTTTGGAGTCAGTGGGTTTGCTCTGGAGGGAACATTTGAACCTGACAGGTGTCTTATTTTAAAATTGGATGTCGGTGTAGTCTTTGGTTTTGTTTTTTAGATACAGGAAAAAACATATGATTCATCAATTTTCCATTATTTTTTAAAATATACTTTAAGGGAATGAGTCTCTGCCTTTCCCCCTGAGGTTTAAATATTTGTTACAAAAGAAGTTGGAAGCAGATGTGGTGGTACCCAGCTGTAACCCTAGCTAAGGAGGCTGACGAAGGAAGCTGGCAAGTACCAGACCAATATGGAGCAATTAGTGAGATGCTGCCTCAAAACCAACAGCAAACACCTTCTCCCCAAAACCCAAATAAACAAAAATTAAAAGGGAAATTGGCGAAAAAATTTGAAAGTAACTTACAGATGTTATGTTCCCTTGCCACCTGGCTCCTTTTTTGTTGAGGTTGTTCGTATTGTTTGTATTTGAGACGAGGTGACATTCTGGCCAGCCTCGTGGTCCTTTCCTTACCCCTGGCTAGCCTTCCAAGGCTGGGCTTGCAGCTGTAAAATGCTTCTCCTAGCCTCTGCCTTCTGCGGCACTCTACAGTGCTTATCTCTTAGTAAAGAGGCATTCATTGGTGGCACCACATCAAACACAGGTGCTCAGGGTTTCTGCATAGGCTACAGTTCACCATAAAGGTCACAGGACGGCTTTCAGGAGGCAGCTCTCCCCCTCTGCTGTGAGTTGCAGAGATTAAATGCAGGCCATTGAACTTGGCTGCAGTCACCTTGACTCGCTAAGCCGTCTTGACAGCCCTGTTTGGGTTTTGAGGCTAGGTCTCACTTTGCAGTCCTCGTTGGCCTTGACCTTAGTATGCAGAGACCAATACTTGACCACCAATTTGAGCATTTATAGATGCTTTTACGTGAATTCATGATCCTCCTGCCTTGGCCTCCTGAGTGCTGCGATTAAGGCACATATGTACCAGCTTGACTATCATGGCTTGCCCATACCCTTTAAAGTGGTTCCATAGTCTTACCATTTTGTTATGAGCTTGACATTTTTGAGCATTTTAAAGCTCCTATGAATTGTAGAAAACAGTGACACTTTCAAAAATTAAAGACTGAATGTCCAATTAAAAATTAAAGACTGAAGAGCCCAGGTAGCCTGTTGTGGCTTCAGTCACAAGCATGAGGCCTCGCCAGTTGGCGGTGAGCAGTAGTGTGGTGTTTTACACACCCTGGAGACTAGCCACACTTAACTATATGTGAAATAAATACATGGAAGTGCTGGGCACCAGGCACAAGAATGCACGCAAATGTCCTTATTCTTCAGTGCTTGTCTGTGCATTTGGTTTTTTTTGAGATAAAATGATACAGTGTACTCTAGGCTGGCCTCGAACTCACCATCCCTGTGCTTCAGCCTCCCAAGTACTGTGGAAACAGGTGTGTGCTGCCACATCTGTGCTGCCACATCTGTGCTGCCACATCTGGCTCACTATGGTGTGGTTTGGTTTTGTTTTCTCTGAAAGTCTTTGTTGTCATGTGTCTCTTATGAAATGATTGCTTTGTAAAAAATTCATGATTTATGTAGTACATAATGATTAGATTAAAAAAAGATTTATTTGTGTTTTATGTGTATGTGTGTTTGCCTGCATATATGTGTGTGTGCCACCTAAGCACAGTGATTGCAGAAGCTTTAAGAGACCATCAGATCCCCCTGGAGCTGGGTTCCAGGTGGCTGTGAACCATCATGTCTTTTCAAGAGCAGCAAATATTCTTAATCACTAACTTGTTCCCCAGCCCTGATAATTAAATTTTATACACTTTATTTTAAAATCACAGAACACTTTATCCACAGTTATTCTCATGATTAGGGGACACAGTCTTAGCTGGTGTTGAAAATGAAAATGACCTCAAAGAGGGAGGGATAGCTTTTTTTGAGAGATTTTTTTCCCCTCCACTTTGTTTTCATATTAGGATCCGGAGTGTTGGGACAGCAGCTGTCAATATGTGCCTTGTGGCAACTGGAGGAGCAGATGCGTATTATGAAATGGGGATCCACTGCTGGGACATGGCAGGTGCTGGCATCATCGTCACCGAAGCAGGTGGAGTGCTGATGGATGTAACAGGTGAGGTCACAGCACCACAAAACTCATGTCCCTCCGTGTTAGACTTTTCTTTCTGTGTGGGTTCTAAAGAAAATGGTCACTACTTGTCCTAATAGAAAACTAAGCTGTGTAAGTCTCTGGAAAATCAAACTTCAGGAGAGAGAGACAGTGACAGTAGCTAATGGTAATTCATACTGAGACATGCTTGAGACGCTTCATGTGGGACTAGCCAGGCTTCCTGGGAGGCCTGGAGAGGGTCTCCTCCTCCTCTGAGGCTGGGACCGTGAACTCTGAACAGGACACAGTGATAGTGGACACCAGGATTTGTCCACCGTCTCTTTTGCTCTGGCCTAGGTCAGTTAAATATTAGCTCTGAGCAGGAGCAGAGGTGAAATTGGAGAGACTAAGCTTGGTTCCCAGAGTTTACCTGTGGCCAAGGAGATACAGCGTGGGGAGACAGGAGGTGTGGAGAAAGTGGGAAGTGCATCGGAGTAAAAGCGCCCATCCATAGACCTCGGACAGTGAAGACGGGGAAGAGTCCCGACAGGGAGACGCAGAAAGAGGAGGTGGCAGTTTCAATATGAATTCCCTCAGACTGGTATTCACTCAGGAAAGATGCCTAGAAATTTCCATCCTCTCAAGGCTGAAACACTGTCATTGGGTGATGATTTTTTTTTTTAAAGAAAATTGAGCATATCAAAATATTAGCATTGCTGTAGGATATATCTGTGTACTTGCTTTTCTCCTAATTGTTTTTTTTTAAATTTGATTTTAGGTGGACCATTTGATTTGATGTCTCGGAGAATAATTGCTGCAAATAATAAAGCATTAGCCGAAAGAATAGCCAAAGAAATTGAGATAATACCTTTAGAAAGAGACGATGAAAGTTAGTCACACAGAGCAGTGTCCAGCTCCATCACACTTGCCGTCCCTGGGATGTTTATATGTGTGATGTCACTCATTTACATTTGTCTTTGAGGTCCTGATTTTAAAATGGTAACTTTTTTTTTTACAGATGACGTATTCAAAATAGAATGGAATATTTGATTCTTAAAAAGTTTTTGCATGTAATAATATTCTTGGGGAAAATATATAGGAAGTATAATTAATGAACTAGGCATTGAAATAGTCCCCAGTCCTCATGGTCCCCTTAAACTTTAATGTACTGTTTATATGCACCATTCTCAATTAGAAAGTTGTCTTTTTGTGAAAGGTTTTCTCTTTGTTTCAGAAGCCATAGTTAATTAAGTTTTTAAAGCTGTAACAAGCATGCTCTCTCCTTGCAGAGAGCCTTTTTGTTTTATTAATCACTGTAACAGAGCATCTAGCGCAGTACCTGTCAACCAACAGGCCATCTGAAATCGCCACCTTACAATGAGGACTTGAAGCTGCAATTCTGCTTATAATGGGCCATAATAAGATAACCGTTCTACTTTTGCTTCCCGTTTTGAATGAAGTAAAAGTCGCCTCGTGGTCCTTTTTATATTTCATATTGCCATGTTGTTTTGTAGGGCCAGTGTACTGCCAGAGACAGCTGCTTCTTGAGGGCATTTCTTCAGTTAGTATGCCACTGTGTGTTGTAGATTCTGCTGAAAGCCCTGGGCTAGAGAGGTCTAGTCATTTTGTGTGTCTGCTGTAGTTACAGTGTAACATTTTACTAAATGCAGTATTCACATTCAGATACTTAACGCTGGTTTTGGCTGTGCTGACAGATGTAGTACGGCGATAATGGTAAACTACTTGATTTCTTTGCAAACTTCTTGCTTTAATTTCATCACTGCTGTGTCTGTATATTCTCCATGGGTCTTGGACCTCTCGAACTCAAGAAGAAAATTTAATGACTCGTAGTCTTTTTTAAAGGATTAATTTTTTGTCTAGCCTTGACCCTTGGTATATGAACGGATGTTTTGTTGCTAGTACGTTTGAACCTAGCATTTGGTAAAATGAAGTGTTCTTGTACGTTTCAAGGCACATATCTTATTGTTGAGTCATTTAATATATTAAATGTATATGATATTCTGATTTGGGTGCTGTAAGTACTGTATTTATGCTGTTAATTACATGCATTTAAGATGTCACATACCATGTAAATTTTATTATAAGACAGGTTGCTTTTGCACTTAAATTTATTTTAATTAAGAGTATCACAGATTGTATTGTATTGTATTTATGTGACCCAGGCTGGCCTCAGAGTTGTTAAGGAGCTGAGAATGGGCTTGAGATTCTGGTGGTGCTGCCTTTACTATCTTACGTTCTAAGACACAGAGAAGATGGCCAAATGCCATCACACCCAGTTTGTGGTGCTGGTGACTGAGCACAGAGCCTCATGCTTGCTAGATTAATGCAACCCAGCCCATGAATAAAATTCAAATCAAAAGTGCAATTAATGGTATTTTTATCAAACTTTATAGTTTCAGGTCTTTTTAGGAGTTTTGAGTTGTTAAAGATATTTGAAACAAATATATATGATTATGTGTTTTCAGTTTTTCTTATAGTGTTTCCCAATATAGTTAAACACTTGGTATTTTTTTTCCTATGGCTAGATACATAATTTTATTCTAAGTGCAATTGAATATTATCTGGCTGAACATTACTTAGATAGTGAAAAAAGATGATCAGAAAGTAAATTCCCCCAAAATAATTGGAACATCCTTTTTATGTAACTAACATAACTTTTTATACTTAACATATTACTTATTCCAGAATTTACCTTCTCATGCTTCTCTTTTCAGGGAGTTTCTTTCCTTGATCTCTTCACTTTTGGGTACCTTCAACTCTCAGACGGATGCCCCTTTGTTTTGGAAATATATTAAAGTTTGTGTGATGCAGCTTAAAGCTGTACACAGGGAGATCTGTAACCTAAATTGCGAGGGAAAGACACATTAGTTGATAGGACTAAGTCTAATTCACTGTTTATATGATTAGAAACCGCAAAAGAATCTACAGAAGCATTGTTCAAATTCGTGATCTCGCTGGAGAGACGGTTGATGGAGGTCAGTATACTGCTTGTATAAGCAGCAATATGCAGGATAGCGGCGGTGCAGGCAGGAGCATAAGATGGAATCAGGTACCCAGATACTGCAATGGAAGCTGTGCAGAAACCGCATAGAACAGCTCTACAGTGTCACTGAGAAAAACCTTAAAGATCCTTTTAAAATTGATATTCATTTGTGTGTACATGAGCACCAGTGTGCCTGTGGCTGTCAGAGGACCATTGCAGCAGCGGATCATCAGACTTTGACAAGCCCCTCTCCCGACCAAGCCGTGTCGCCAGCCCAAAGATCTTCTAAACGCAGTGTATATGCATGCTTTGGAGTCCTCAGTATTGCTTAGTTGTGAGTCCTCCCAGATGCCTGGCTGGTTACAGATCATCCTGACCAAAACCCTGATGGTATTTGAGGAAGGAGAGTGCAAGCTTTCTGTCACTTTAACCAAATGCCTGAGATTAATTTAGAAGAAGGTTGCTGTGGCTCACCTTGGATTTCAGCCCATGATTGGTTGGCCTTGTGGCTTTGTTCCTGTGGCTTATATTTTACAAAAATACTGCTCACTCATGGTCTGGGAGAAAAGGGAGAAGGGACTACTGGTCCCACAGTTGTCCTTGAGGGTCTTTCACCTAGGCCTCACCTTTTCACTATCTCCACAAACTTATCACCCTGGGAAACAAGTCATTTTGAATATTTAGGTTTTTTTTGTTTGTTTGTTTGTTTGTTTGTTTGGTTTTTTTTTTTTTTTTTTAGTCAAGTTTTTGCTATGAGTCTAGGCTGGCCTAGAATTCAAAAATGTCCTATATCTGCCTCCGTAATGTTAACATTATAGAAGTGTACCACCACGTCCTTGCTATGGACTCCCGAGTCTTGACATCAGCCTCTAGAAGGTCCTCTGTCTCAGCGGCTCTTTGCAGGTCAAACTGCTGATGTTCTTTGAATTTCATGCTATGCTATATGTCCCCCCCCCACCCCCCGGCTTTTCTAATTGGAATCAGTTTACTTGGTCTTTATTTTTCTCAAGTCTCCCACATTCCATTTGTCATGGGCAGGTATTCATAGCAGGAGTCCATGAAAATTTCTACTGAAAACTGCAGCCACGCAAAACTAGCACTTAGTAGCTGCAGTTCCAGCTCTCAGTGCACTTGTCCTCACCAGTTGACTCTAAATAGATCTTTTATGATTATAAAGATGCCTATGCATCATAGTGGTTCTTTTAATTTAATTTAATTTAATTTTTCTGGGCCTGCAAGAAGTTGTGAGGACACCAGGTAGGGTAAATATAATTTGCAAGGGAATCGGAAGGTTGGCTGAGTGCAACTAAGTCACAAAGTGTGTATGTCAGCATCCAGTAAGAAGTAACATGCTCAGGTGTGTCCTAGCACTTGGGACACCCAGGAAGGGGGATTTCAAGTTCTGGGCTAATAGGGGCAATGTAGAAAGACTTAGCTCACCCTACCTGCGAAACAGAAGTCGCTCCTCGGGAGTCACCGCCCTCATCTTGTGTCTGAGCTTTCAGTCTCAACAGCCAGGCTGTTTTAACATGGCCCTCACCCTTCCTAGTGCTGTTACCCTGTAATACAGCTCCTCATCTTGTGGTGACCCCCAAGCATAAAATTATTTTCATTGGCCCACGCCTTTGATCCCCAGCATTTGGGAGACAGAGGCAGGTGTATTTCTGAGTTTGAGGCTGGCTTCGTCTACAGAGTGAGTTCCAGGACAGCCAGGGCTACACAGAGATAGGGCACTTTTCCTGAAGGCAGCTAATTTGGCCATTTCCATGCTCCTGAGAGTGTTACAGGACAGCATGGTATATTCCTCCTCCTTGTCTCAGGACTATCATGAAGTCTCAGCCAGGATGAAGAACCTGGGATGCTGTAGTCAGACAAAACACATCATCTCCCAGCGGCTTATTGGCCATCTTGCCTTTACATTTTCTGTAGCGTCTGAGTATTCAACATTTAGTGAGAGGCCTTTCTCTCTGAGGGTCTTTCTGAATTAAATCTGCATCTTGGCTGCAGTTTCACCTCAGAACGGTGGATGTGGAAGGAAGGGCCTTGCAGAACTTCCAGGCCAGAGGCCTTTAAAATAATGGATAATAAATGTTATTAATTTTTATTGAAACAAGAGGTTCATATGTTGAAGGCCATTCTTTGCTTATACTCTAGGCTAGCCTGGGCTTCATGGAGAGAGCCTGTCTCAAAAGTAAAGCTTTTGCATTTACACAGCACAATGTATCATGCATTGTGCAGAACTCTGGATAGTCAATGTACTTATTACTCATAAAATGCCAGGAATGGTGGTGGCATATACTTGTAATCCCAGCATCTGAGAGCCTGAGGCAGGAGAATTGCCATGAGTTTGAGGCCAGCTTTGGATACATAGTGACTGCCCACCCAGCCAACACTATCAGAGTGAGATCCATCTCAATCACTGACAGCTGTAACAACCCTTAGGGGACATAGAAAGTGGCATAGAAGCATAGATGCTTTCAATCAGCAAAGTTTCCCTGCACAGGTAATCCAGTTAAGCCGTGGGCTCCAGTGGAGACCCCTTGTTGCACATTAGAATCATCTGGGATCTTTGCACACAGGCCATTGATGAGGACCTAGCCAGGGAATCTGAGTCTGTAGGCCAGGGTGTTGGGGACCATGTGTATTATCTCTTTCCCAGGTAATGCCATCAGGTAACAGGCATAGAGAAGCACGTTGTCTCCCCAAAATAACCGATTTCTTAGATGTATCCAGGTTACGTATCCACCCACTCTCCCACCTCCACAAACCAAGAGTTTTATGGTACAGTTTGGTACCTTCACATAGAAATGTTGCTTGGAGGGGGAAACAAAAAAATTCTAATTAGTTTTTTTTTAGTTCCAAAAATGGACAGTAGGTGGCAAACAACACACAAGGAATCATACTGTTCCAGCATGCTTATTTCCAAAACGTTTTATTTCTCATTCAAATAACAGCTCCATTCAATCTTCGATGCTAATAATGTAATGTTCAAGCCAGTAGTGCTGGCAGCATGGGTACTTAGCAAGTGTGAAGCCCTGGGTCTGATCCTCCAACCTTGTTAAAATTAAATAAGTAAATAACATGGAAACTCTTTCTGAATTGTGTTGTGGGCCAACTCATGTTCCCTTACCCAGAGCTGGGGTTACCCATATACGTGAACCTTCTGTTTGTTTGTTTTTTGTTTTTTTGTTTTTTGTTTTCCTGAGACAGGGTTTCTCTGTGTAGCTTTGGCTGTCCTCAACTCCCTTTTTGTAGACCATGCTGGCCTTGAACTCACAGAGATCTATCTGCCTGCCTGTGTCTCCTTGAGTGCTGTGCCGCCTCTCCTGGCTGTGAATTATTTTTTAAGGTACCTAATTTATCATAAACATAGAAAAATACACCTGCCATTTATTGTATTTGAGAATGCTTTTCCTATTGATGTATTTTAATATCCCTCTTAAGTAATTGACCCATTTAGAAAAACAGACACCTCTTGTTTTCCTTTCTTGGGCCACTTGTGACAGCCCTAGCAGAATACAGCAGAGGGCGCTAATGTACCACTCTCCATCACTTACCAGAAGACTGAGACTTGGAGGCAGGATCTGAGAGGAATAAGAAGAATCACATTGATTACATCACAGTGAAGAACACCACCATTGCTGTAGTCTCACAACATGCAGGCACCCTCAGGCCCCACACCTCCAGATGGCTGCAGAGTACCCAGCCACAGGTTGGGTCGGGGAAGACTCCCTCCGTTGTCTGTTTCTTTACTGTCCTGTACTTTCAATTGTGGAGCTGTTCTCATGAGGATAGGGGAAGTCTGAGGGATGTAGAGGCTCAAATACCAATGTACAAATGCTCACATTCTCCTAAGATACAGTCTAAATGCATTAACCTGGATTGCAAGGAAGGCCGTTCAAGATGGCCTTGCAAACACCATGGTGCAAACACCATAGAGGGGCCGGCTGGATACTTTTAAACTTCAGCAATATACCTTATTTTCCGGTCTGATTTTGTTAATTCCAACCCACACTTTTCATTGTGAGCCCCACCTGAACTCATATTCAACTGACCTTTCCAAGTCTAACTTCTTTGATCTTAGCTTACCTGTGACTTCCTCCAGGATGCCTTACTTCCTGTCCTGAGGGGTCTGCTTTTCTTCATTCATAAATTTAGTACTTGGCTAGTAGTGATATCAGTGGTAGATAATGTGCTAAGCCCTGAACAAGGCCCTGGGTTCAACCCCATACCTGCTGTTAGGAGGTGGAGGCAGGAGGATCAAGGATTGAAGGTTATCTTTTACCATATATGTTGCAAGTGCGGGGCTACCGCAAGCTATATAAAACCCCATTAAAAAAAAAAAAAAAAAAAAAAAAAAAAAAAAAAAGGAAACCCAAGCCCAGTGCTTTCTACATTGTGCTAATAGTTGTCTCTGACTTGTAAAGAGGGGTCTGTACCCACCATCAGGACAATTGCTCATTTGCAGCCACTGCATCTAAGGGCAGTACTTGGGAAACATCAACTCTCTCAGTGTTTGCTGAAGTCACGACTAGAACTTCAGTGCTTGCTGACATCTCCCATGCCACTTTGTACTCAGATTTGAGTGCAGGAACTTTGAGCACACCTGGAAGCCATAGTTTGTCTAGAATTCCAAACTGTCCTTCTCCCAGAAGCACTAATGATCACATGGTTTAGTACTTGATATGTGAAAAAACCGGAGCCAACCAAACTCTATGGAATACCCCAATGCCTTGTGGCTCACCGGATTCAAAGGGAAAGGCAGGAGATGTTAAAATGTATGTATATCTCAACTTTCTCTTCTGCTACAAGGTTGAAACTATGCGATCCTGTGACGTTCATAGATAGATCTTTACTACACTGAGAACTTTGGGTCATTAGACCCTTAAAACCAGTCTCTGATCCACCCAGGGAGCGATTTGCATGACCAGTATAAATCCCCTCCCATCCCAGCTCCTCTGCCGCCTCCCTCCACTACAACTCAAGGCTTTGAAGCCAAGATTAAACAGGATTACATCCCGGCAAAACCTCCTGAGAGTTCCCAGCTAATCCCCAGTGCTGACAGAGCCCTGAAGCCTGGCTGCTTCGCTGACCTAGTTACCAAGAGCGTCCTCCCTTTCTGTTTGATATAAAGACAGTCAGGTCCTTCTTACCTCCTAACTCAGGTCAAACTAACTAAAACCAAGATCTCAGGGACAGAGGCTGTTATTACGGTTTTGCTTCTCTTTCACTCAGTCTGGACAACGCCCATAACTGTATGAAAGCCAAACCTGAAGGTCAGTATAGTCAACCATCTGCAGATGCCCGCTCTGCGTTGAGTGTCTGTTGTGTTCACAAGTTTCTCTTTGCCACTTCCTAGAACAGCGTCGTGTCTGATTTTAATGTAACAACTGTGTTATCCTGAATGTTTATTCTCCTCCCCTTCCCCCTCCAGCTTCTGAGCAATCAACGTGAATTTATAACCTCTGTTAGTGTACCGGCCATGCAGCTGGCCTGCCTCCAGGGTCTAAGCAATTGCTTATGTCATCACCTGTGGCCACCAGGTGTGCCAGGTGTTCAGGGCTAACAGGACCTGCCTTTTATTCCTTTTCTCTCTATCTTGATGTTTTCTAGGGGATAATGACAAACAGACCTATCTATTTTGCCTGTGCTTTTTTTCTTTTTATCTTTGGTTTGCCTTTACTCTTTCTTTGACGTCACTTCTAATTTAAATTCTTGTCATATTGTATATCCATATAAGTTAAGTTAAGGCCGGTTTACAGCATGGCAAGGAACAGATAGCAGGCAAATGTGTCAGTAATTATTACACCCAGCTTCTGTAAAGAAAATAATATTCTTTGCAATATTCTGTCTGCCTGTCTGTGTAGTGTGTGTGTGTGTGTGTGTATGTGTGTGTTTGAAGCTCGTTTTTGTTTGTTTTGTGTATTTGTTTTGAGACAGGGTTTCTCTGTGTAGCCTTGGCTGTCCTAGACTCACTTTGTAGACTAGGTTGGCCTCAAACTCACAGCAATCCTGTGCTTGAAGCTCTTGATGCCTGAAAGGGAGGAGGAAATTGTACACATGAATTTAAAAACTGCTTATTTATTAATTACTTTAAAAAATGTTCATACAAGAATAACTGTACTGACAGGGCAAGAGTTTGAAGTAGGAGCATCTTAAGTTCACAGGCAGCCTGGGCTACATAGAAAGTTCTAGACCAGTCTCAGTTATAGGGCAGTATTCTTTCTAAAAAAAAAAAAAAAAACTAATTCCCAGGAGCTGGAGAGATGGCTCAGAGGTTAAGAGCACTGACTGCTCCTCCAGAGGTCCTGAGTTCAATTCCCAGCAACCACATGGTGGCTCACAACCATCTATAATGAGATCTGATGTCCTCTTCTGCCATGAAGGTAGAGAACTGTATACATATAAATAAATAGATAAATCTTTAAAAAACAAAATCAATCAAACAAACAAAAAAACCCAAAAAAACTAATCCCCAAAACAACAGCAGGGGGCGCAATTGTACTTCCCTGTTTCTCATCACTGAGCTAGTTCTACATGAACCATCTGGAGTGAATGCTCGGAATACTTGGGCAGGACAAATTTCCTCTTTTGTGCTCTTTCTTAGGCCCCAAACCTTTTCACCTTGATCCCTGCATTATTGTTCGTCCCTTGGTCACTAATCCCACAAAAGGCATTAATTATGGGTGCTTCCTTGTGCAGTTTTGATAAACTTCCAGAAGAGGATATTCACTCTGCCATTCCACTGGGCCTACAACCAGTCAGCCTTCGAGAATCCCAGGGAATGGAGCCAAACAAGCCCAGGGTAGTTCCTTACAGGGTCTGTACACTTGATCTGGTGTGTGTGTACGTGTGTGCATACGTGTGTGTGTGTGTGTGTGTAATCAGACACAGATATCAGTAACTGGACTACTAGGAATAAGAAAATAGGGAAAGATGCTGGAAGTACCATGAGCAACTTGCCGTGAAGGTTTGGAGGGAGCTTGGCAAGCTGAGGATGAAGAGGCGCTTTAGAGTTCAAGGTCAACTTGGGCTATATAGCGAAACGCTGTCTCAGGCGCACACAAGTGTAATAAATGAGACATGTTATCGATCATATATCTACACACGTACACAGGGTGGATTGAGAGAGCTCTGCCCTAAAACCTGTTCTTAAGCCTAGTCATTTTCTGGAGGTCCTGTGCTGGTGAAGCCCGCCACACCCTCCTAGTTATTCTGGGGCAAGGCTACAGCCTAAGCAAACATTTGTTCCTGCCGGAAGCACTTCAAATGCCAAGATGACTCCCTCAGTATCGACACCACGGGCAAACGCAGAGAGAGGTTAATAGATGTGACTGACCCCTGCCGCACTCTTAGGTCACCTGGCTGGCAGCGAGGTAAAACATGATGGGAAAGCCACTGGCATACGCCCAACAGGAACAATCGTGTGGAGACTGGCCTTACCAGCCCTGGAACCACTCGAAGAGGTTTCTGGGTGCCAAGGGTGGGGCGGCCTATGGCACCAATGCCCTGTAAGGGAAACCCAGGGAGTTCAGGAGTGATGGTGAGTGAGTATCTGCTGAAAGATTTTGAATTTCTTTTACGTTCATTCTTCATGTACTGAAAATGGGAGAATCCACATTTCCAAAATGATGACTTTGGATAGCTGACTATTTAAAGCCTGCTCCCCGCTTTTTTTTTTTTTTTCTTTCTTGGTGTCCTGTGCACCGAGGACTTTGGAGTCAAACACACCTGCATCTAGCTCTGCATTCATTTACTTTGTTATCTAAGGTTACGTGTGTGTGTGTGTGTGTGTGTGTGTGTGTGTGTGTGTGTGTATTTGGGGAGCATGAGCTTGCGGAGAGGCGGTAGTGCAGGCTTTGGTTGCTGGAACTGTGGGGAGGACAAGCCAGCCACCTCTCCCCATTTGAATTGGAGGAGACAGTTGTGGAAAAGATAGATGGTGGTGATGCTCAGAATGGGACTCCGAGCTCAGAAACCTTGGGCAGTCAGTCTCCTTGGCCGAGGGAAGTTCCTGATGGGGTCTTGCCCCGCTCTGCCCCGCCCTGCCCTGCCCGTGTGATCTTGGGCACATTCTTGGCTGTTTTCTGCCTAGGGTTGGAGCACTAGCTTCACCAATAACTTCAAATGGTGACATTACAGTCCGGCTGTTAGGGAGCACTGGATGTAGGCCTTCAAACAATGATATCACAGTTTGGCTGTTAGGGAGTACGGATTGAAGGCCTTCAGACAGTGATGACACAGTTTGGCTGTTAGAGAGTACAGGGTGTAGATCTTCAGACGGTGATATCACAGCTCAGCTTTTAGGGAACATGGAATGTAGACCTTCAGGCAGTGACGTCACAGCCTGGCTGTTAGGGAGCACGGGTTGAAGGCCTTGTGATGTCTCAGGCTCTTCTCTTGTATCTCTGGTGTGTTCAGACACAGGGCAGAGCTTCATTAGACACAGAAAGACTTTAATGATGAAGAACCCTCTTAGAAGAAAGACAAGAGTGTGGGCAAAATTAAATCACAGAAAATTTGCAAGCTGAGAGGACCTCAGAAAATTAAATGCAACAACGTAACTTTTTAAGGAAATCTAAACCATGTATCAGGGTCAGTGCTCTGAAGTTGAAGTTCTGTCTCACCCAGAGGAGGAATCCAGCGCGTCTGTCTCCTTCCTTCTCCAGAGGGAGCACACTATTTACTTGTCGGCTTTTTTTCAAGTTTGTCTCAGCTTTGAACCTGTGAGAAAAATCTCAGCATCTGGGAAACGGAAGCAGAAGTCATGAGTTCTGGGCTGATCTGGGCTACAGAGTGAGGCTTTGAAAACCAAGTAGAACCAAAGAACCTAGCCTGCGTATATTTACTTAGACAGCGCAAAGCATTTGAAGGCGTCAGAGCAAAAGAAATTATCCAGATGTGACACCTGTGGTCACCAAATTTTGTAACACAAGACTCAAAAGCCAAGGAATGAATCTATTTGGATTTCATTTAAAAGCGGACGGAATAACACATGCCACGAGAAAGCACCTCTGATTTTAATCCCTTTGCTCTCAGATGAACTCCTAAAAACCACATAGAAATGTTTACACTTCGCCGCCATAGAAATCTGGAGCCGGCAATTCTGTTCTGCTCATGATCCAGCCCAGTACTTGGCTTTTCATTCAAGCTTACTTCTCGCAAATTCTCATGGTTTGTAGAGTATATCTGGTTACAGTGAGAGCGGGATGGGGCCCATGTTGAGATGGTGAGGAGGCAGGAGGCAGGAGGCAGGAGTAAGAACAGTGATCCTCTTGCAGAGTGTGGAAATCCTCTAACCCTGGGGCATCTGGGCCAAGGCTGCCTCTGTCTGCATCCTGGGCAGCTGGAACCCAATGGCCTTCATCTGGAGATTGTGTGGGCATGTTATTTTATCCCAGTGAGAACAATTTTAGAAATGCCTGCTAAGCTGATTATATAAAAATGGCAGAGCAGGTATGGTAGCACAGGCCTGTAGCCAACACTTGGGAGGTTGAAGTGGTAGCAGATTGAGTTTGAGGCTAGCCTGTGCTACACAGCAAGCTCCTGGACAGAATGATAGTCTATCCAAAAAAAAAAAAAAAAAAAAAGAAAGAAAGAAAGAAAGAAAGAAAAGGAAAGAAAGCTAGAAGAGAGAGAAGGGAGAATAAAGCTGGGTATAGTGGCGCACAACTGTGATCCCAGCACTCGGGAGGGAGAGGCAGGCAGATCTCTGTGAGTTTGAGGCCAGCCTGGTCTATAAAGTGAGTCCAGGACAGTTAAGGCTACACAGAGAAACCTTGTCTCCAGAAATAAAAAAATAAGAAACAAAACAAACCAGAAAGGGGAGTAAAGAGTGGGAGAAGAAGGAAGAGGAAAAGAGAAAGAGAGAAGGTTGTATTGAATCTAGTTTTTCAGATTGTTTGAAATTCTAGAGACTAAAACTTCTCCCAGAGCCATGCTGTAGGTCAAATTGAAGGCACACACTCACAAGTGCTAGGGTTGCACCAAATGCACATGACAACTTTGAAACAAATGAGTGCTTTTTTTTTCTAGTATAACATTTCTGTTTGTATGTGTCTATGTTTCCATAATTCAATGTTATTATGTATAATGTATTTAAGATTACTATGAAGTGTGCCACATAGAAGGAAATCTAAGTTGGGCCACCTTAAGACATCTGTTTTGACATCCTTTTCCTTGAACATATGGATCAAGTATTCTGAGACTTGCCCTTAACCCTGACCTCTGACCTCCCTTTGGGCTTTTCTCGCTGCTTGCCTGGCCCCCTCTAATAGAATGGTTTGGGGCATCCCCACCTCCAGCCCCAGTTAACACACGCAATAAATGTGTTTCATGTTCTACATGTTTTCAGGAGACTCCTTTTGAACCGACCACTCTGAGATTCATCAAAACAAGGATTTGCTGTGCATGCCCTCTTTTGGCTTCTTTCAGCTACTTAGTCCTCCAACTGTATACACCGTTTCCCTTTCCTCTAAGCTCCTTTGTGTGCTAATTTTTCTCAGATCCCAATGGAGTGTGTGTGTTTGTGTGTGTGTGTGTGTGTGTCTTTAATAAACATTAAGTAATCTTAGTGACTTGTGACTCCTGTAGCAAATTCTAGTAAACTGTTGGGCTGAACAACAGAGATTTCCTCTCGTGTAGTTCTGGAGACCAGAAATTTGACCTCCATTATCATTAGACCCTACACTAAAATACCAGTTTGGGTGGTCGCATTCTCTGTGGTGGTTCCATAGGAAGTTTCATGGGGGTTTCTGGTGGCCTCTGCTTGTGCTCCTTGGCTTTGGGCTCGTGAGCCCAGCCTCTGTGTTCACATGTTCTTCTCTGTCATGTGAAACTCTCCCTCTGTCTATTTCTTACGGAGCTTGTGATGACCTTCAGCACAGCTCAGAAAACGCAGGAGTGACATCACCTCACTTTACTAACCCTTTAAACTTAGTAACATCTTCAGGGACATATTCTCCTGAACCCCATGGTGTGTGTGTGTTTGTGTGTCTGTATCTGTGTGTCTCTGGTATGTGTCTGTGTGTTTCTGTGTCTGTGTGTGTGTGTGTGTTTTATGTGTGTCTGTGTTGTGTGCCTCTGCCTAGAGAAAATTCTTTTTTCCTTTAGTAAATGTCCTGTTGATTTTGTCTTGAGTTTGCTTATGCACTGCAGTGGTTGCTGACCTTTTGTGTGCTCAGTCCACCACAGCAGGCTTCTGAACAGATTCCTCACGTCTCTTCCCCTGAGTGGCTATTTCCTCTGTGACCCTGAGCTCACCATGCATTTTATTGTTGTATTGATTACTGTTGTGCTATTTGGCAGAGATACATGACAAACCAACATAAGGGAGAAAAGATTTATTTTTTAAATCTCCATTTTCATCCACTGTGGCAAGGAAGACATGGTGGGGTTTGTGGTGGTGGAATGTCCTTACATGATGGTGGAGGAGGAGGGCGCAGGATGTAACCTTCATGTCCACCCATAGTGACCTGATTCTCCCACAGGCCCTGCCTCCTTGAAGGTTCTACTGCCTCCAAAACCAGTGACACCAGATAAGGAACAGAGTTTAAACCAGGAGCTTGTGGAGGAGATTTCTGATCTAAATCACAACAGCTGCTTATTCTCAAATCAGGAAACAAACAAACAAACAAACAAACAAACAAAAAGATTGGTTGGGAAAATTTAAAGAGAGCCTGCTCCAAGTGCCCCTTCATGAGTGCTGGACCCCTCGACCTGTGAGGCTCTCTACTGCAGAACATCTACACCAGTGCTCGTGGGAGCACTCACTCAGGAGTTGAGCCTCCTCCTTGAGTAAACAACCTTTCTTATCTTTCAGGGAACGTCTGCTTATCAAGCAGGATTTCACTTACCCCGCTCAGAGGGAGACTAGGTAAAAAGCGCTGTATTAAAATGGCAGAAATAGGCCCAGAATGGTGGAGCATGTCTGTAATCCCAGCACATGGGAAACCGAGGCAAGGGAATCACGCACTGCCGTCCAGGTTGGGCCATAGCGTGAAACCTTGCTTCAGAATGCTGTAAAAACCAAGAGCCAAGAACTTTGCAGTTTGACTTTGGGCATATTGTGACAATAAAAGACTCAGCTTCCGCCAAAGGCAACTGTAGAATGAGAGCCAAAATAAACAGGTGCTCAGCCTAAAAGTTCAGGCTATCTGTAAGTGGAATATCCTGTGGTGAGCCTGAACACACCCCCTTCCAAAGCCCCGAGGGGAGTAAATACAAGTAAGATATACTTTACCACCAAGAGCTACAGAGAGGATGTGAAGAGGCCCAGGACACTGATGGACCCCAGAAACTACCTCTTCTCAAGGTCATAGACCTTATAAATGACCTTGAAAGTGTATGGAGCGTATAACTGACTCACGAGGCTTCCATGAGATTTCCAGTTCATTCCACTAGCTCACAGGCAACCTTCTTCCCTCTGTTGTGTGGTGTGGTGGGGCAGCCTCAGCCGGAAACCAGCAGTAAAATCATATGTTCTATTCCAGTCTCCTCCGGACAGTAATTCCTCATGCCTTTCCTGGTTCTAACAAGTTTACAATTTTTGTTTTGTTTTTATTCTTTCAAGACATGGCTTCTCTAAGTAGTCCTGGAACTTGCTCTGTAAACCAGGCTAGCCTTGAACTCAGAAATACATATCTGTGTTTTAAAGTCTCTTGCAAAAGGAGAAAATAATGACTACATATAGGCATAAAACACTCTGATTTAAAGAAGTGAAAGTTTATTCTGAGCCAAGCGTAAGTGAGCACGGCCTGTGGACGTGGATTCATATCACGTGGTCTGGCACGTCCCCTCATGGCAAAGGGAGCACAAGCTCTGTAGGCACAGAACAGGAAGTAAGAAACCAGTGTGCTTATGAAACACATACATGGCCATCACAGGTATCCGAGTCGGGGGGAAATCTCTGGGATTAGAGGTCCCTCTAGCACCTTCTGCAGGGTTGGTGAAGGCTAGATGAGTCATATTTAGGGACACCTTCCAAGAAAGGGAAGCTAAGAGGACATTGACTTAGATACAGAGGTTAATAACAAATAGCTCTTCAAAGTATTACTACTATCCCACAGAGATAACCTACCAGCTGCTGATATAAAAACGGTTTAATAAAGGTAGTATATATTCTAAATAAAACACAGTAAGACTAGCATTGCATTCTCACTATAAGCGCACTGCAATGCTTATGAGAAAAAGAAAACATTGGAACATTAAACATCTTCTAAATCACTAAACAATATTTTAATCTTTTCTGTAAAGATTTCTTCCTAAATCTAGCCATTTGTTTATATTAGGAAAATGAGTTTGTCTTTGAAATTGACAGTTGAACTATTTTATTTCCTAGCGAGTATAAAGAGCAAGAGGTGTTTGTTGGATTCCAGGTGTGGCGGTGGAGAGCTGTAATCCTAGCACGAAGGAGGCAGAGGCAGAAGGGTCAGCACTGCTTCCATGGCAGCCTGAATTTACAGGACGTTGGAAAGTTGTTTAAATCTTTTCTGGACTTCGGTGTCTTTATATACAATGTGCACAGTAAGAATAAAGATCCTACACAGTTACAGTGCACATAACTGTTTGAGTCACAAAAGCTCCCACTAAGTCTTTGTAACACTTCTTTTAGTTCATAACGGTTTTCCTTGAGCTAGACGAATTATGTCCTTTTCATTTAATTAATTAATCAAAAGTTTTGAGATACAAGTCTCTCTCTGTAGGCCAGGATATATCCTTCTGTCTTGCTTGCTAGGCACTTGGAGCTATGCGTTAGCACACAACACTCCCATTTGGAATATTCAAGGTGATTCTTGGCCTTGGTGTCTACCTCTGTATCTGTCCCTGCACATGGTGGACACCTAAGAAGAGTCTGTGGGGTGAAACTGTCATGGGGTTCAAGGCCACTGGGAAGGCCCTCAGATGCTGTTTAGATTATAATTAGGCAAATTCTAACAGGGCTGCTAACAGGGCCACAGCCTCTCACCCAAATCAGGAGCAGATGAAGAAAGGGCTTTTAAAAGCAAAACCCACAGACCTATTTAGCTCTACCAAGATTAGATGGTCAAGGTAACCCCTAAATAGTCCTCGATTATCGGCATAAGCAAGTTACAGAGGACAAAACCAGCAGTCGACCATAGCAGAACAATCAGACGGTCAAGCTGCACGTTTCTGTTTGGGGGCCAAAGGGTCAGGGATGCCAGGAGCAGGGGCTTGAGTGAGAGTGACAACTTTGCTTCTTTTTTGGTCTTTCTCTGTTTATTTATTTGTTTCTTCCTTCCTTCCTTATTTCTTTTTATTTTTATTGTCTTTGAGACAGGATTTCTCTGTGTAGCCTTGGCTGTCCTGGACTCACTTGGTAGATCAGGCTGGCCTTGAACTCATAACGACTTGCCTACCTCTGCCTCCCAAGTGCTGGGATTACAGGTGTGTGCCACCATGCCTGGCTTGCTTTTTCTTTCCCCCCCCCCATCTGCTTTTGTTTTCTTCTCTGTTTATACTCTTCTCTACTCATCCTATTAGAATGCTTATTTAGTTCATAATGTGAAGCCTTGTCTGATCCTACAGCTGAAAATAAAATCAACCAAGATCTTTAAAATAAATTGATGCAATTTTGTCTTTTGTCAGAGATGTCAGGACTAAACAACAATTTAGTATATTTCCTAAGACGTGGGAAAGGGGTGGACATCACCTAGAAACCTAGAGTTGAATTATGTATGTCCTTTCCTACCACTCAGAAAGGTGGTACTAGATGAAACTCAACATTATTGCATCTAGAGTTGAGGATTTGATGTGCAGATGCCACCTGTCCCATTAGGACTTTGGACAGAGAAGCTGATTATCCTTAGAGCACCAGCCCTGTCATGGATACCTGCCATTCTGTGTGTTTATGGGACATTCCAAATCAGCCCTCTGCTTTGATCCACATAGGTAAGACAGTGTGATCACAGCATTGTTATATTGTCTTGAAATTTCTTTCTTTCTTTTCTTTTTTCTTTTTTGCAGTACAAAACTGAAAGGTCTTCTAGCCCAGCAGACTTTATTTTTCTTCTAACTCTATATCTTTAGGCCAACCCTAGTACTTTATTTAAAGTGAAGTTCAATTTTTTTCATTACAGATTACATCATAATTTTATCTTTTACAATCAATAGAATATTTAAAAATCAACAAAGCAAGAAAACTAACAAAGAAATACAAACAGATCTGTATAACCTACAAGAAGGCATATAGCAAAATTCAATCCATTTCCAAGCAATGGTCAGCATGATCTAATTATTATTTCTTAAACAATACTCGGCAAAGTTTAATAATAAATTTTCCTGGATTTTAAGCCATTGTGTTTACATGATTATCATAGCAACATAGCTTGAAACTAATTTTGTTTTTGTTTTTCCAAGGCAGGGTTTCTCTGTGTAACCTTGGCTGTCCTGGACTCACTTTGTAGACAAGGCTGGCCTCGAACTCATAGAAATCTACCTGCCTCTGCCTCCCAGGTGCTGGGATTAAAGGTGTGTGCCACCACACCCAGCCTGAATATTCTTAACACAAAAAACCTTGACTACTTCCAATCCCATATCGACAGGTGTGCTATCCAGCTTTATCTAACTGCCAAGGGGTCCTCTATGGTAAAATATCTGTAAAGCATGACCTTCCAAGCCCACCTCCTATTGCTCTCAAAGCAGATTACAAAGAAACTTTTAATTTATTATATGAACAAGCTTTACTTTTCTACAGCTAAGATTATCTAACCAGGTACTGTTATGTCAAAGTCCTAATTTTCTTTTCAAGCAGTTTCTGCCTGGCTAGTCACAATAGTTTGAGCCAAAACTCTCTCATGTCTCAAACCTTTGTCCAGATGCCTTCTTTCAATATTCCCTGTGGGAAAAAGTTTTCCAGTGTAAATTCCATTAGGACTGAAGAGAGAGAAAGGCAATTTTAGGAGAAAAATCAGATTTCAAGGTAGTGTTTAGGCAAAATTATTCCATATGTGGACATGGGCCATAGATAATACTTAAGGACAGTGCTGATTAGCTGGAAATCTTTGGAACTTTGTCAAACAAAGCCTCAACAGCTGTTCTGGATGTCAAAAGATCATGCTGGCCAGTGGGAGATCTTTGGAACTTTCTTAAGCCAATCCTCTATGATTTGTCCTCACGTCTCCGACATTCTTCTTCAATTATGTTTCGTTTTATTAGAATTTCTCTACAGTATGAATTCTTTCATTATGATGAAAACTATAGAAATGTGCAAAGTCTTCACCATTTTACATACATTTATAAGTTTCTAGTATTAACTCTTTCATGTCTTTGAAGATGAGTGTGATGTGAAAAGGCTTTACCACATTGATTACATTCATAGAGTGTCTCTCCAGTATGTGTTCTCTCATGTATTTGAAGATGACCATGATTCGAAATGGCTTTACCACACTAATGACATTCTCCAGTGTTTGTGGGGGGGGGGTTGTTTTTTTGAGACAGGGTTTGTCTTGTAGTCTTGGCTGTCCTGGACTCACTTTGTAGACAAGGCTGGCCATGAACTCACAGAGATCTGTCTGCCTCTGCCTTCCAAGTTCTGGGACTAAAGCTCTGTGTTCTTTTATGTATTTGGAAATCACTGTGATTTGCAAAGGCTTTACCACATTGCTCACATTCATAGGGTTTCTCTCCAGCATGTGTTCTTTAATGTATTTGGAGGCTACTATGGCACACAAAGGCTTTACCACATTGATCATATTGAAAGGTTGTCTTTCAAGTGTGTTTTCTTTGATGTATTAGATTACTTTGTTGTGAAAAGTTTCTATCACATTGATTACATTTGCAGGGTTTCTCTCCAGTATGTATTCTTTTATGTATTTTAAGATGACTGTGTAGTGCAAAGGCTTTACCACATTCATTACATTCATAAGGTTTCTCTCCAGTATGTGTTCTTTTATGTACTACGAGACTACTGTGTTGTGAAAACTCTTTATCACATTGATTACATTTGTAGGGCTTCTCTCCAGTATGTGTTCTTCTATGTATTTGGAGATGACTCTGACTTGCAAAGGATTTACTGCACTGATCACATTCATAAGGTTTCTCTCCAGTATGTGTTCTTTTATGTATTTGAAGATGACTGAGACTGAGATGTGCAAAAGCTTTACCACATTGATTACATTCATAAGGTTTCTCTCCAGTATGTGTATACCTATAGCCATGAGGTTCCTGTAGGTCTCCAGCATCACACCTTTGTAGAGACTCTTCTGGGAAGGATCCAGCAAAGCCCACTCTTCCCGAGTGAAGTTCACGTGCACATCATCATAGGTCACTGCACCCATGTCCAGACTTCTGAGCCTGCCTGAACTCCTCTCACAGGACCCAGAAGCAGCACTTAGAACATATCAAACTGAACATTTCCAAAATTTCTTTCACTAAACAAATTAGTCCATTATTTCTGAATTTAGCATTTTTCAGTTTCCAGGACACAACCATAAGCTTGACTAGGGTATAATATTAAGGGGCCACCTGGAGTTTCAATAAAATACTCATTCTCCTTTGAAACCTTGTGAGCACAGCCCACACTGTGCACTCCCACACTTCTATCACTATTTTTGGTCACCTTCATTTCAATCATAAGTGCCCATTAAGCCCTGCCTGTAAGATCCCAGGGGTGTTCTCAGCCCACTGTTCTGAAGTCTTCCTCATTTTTTCCACAAACTCACTCCAAACTCTTGCAGATTTATTTAGGGTTATCCCAGTGAGCAACCCCTTCCTTAACTGACTTTTTCCTATCTTTGTATTAGTTAGAATTGATATTGCTGTGATGAAACACCAGGACCAAAAACAAACCAGGGAACAAAGGGGCCATTTGGCTTACATTTCCACATCATGGGTCATCATCGGAAGAAGTCAGGACAGAAATTGAAACAGGGAAAGAGCCTGGAGGCAGGAGCTGATACAGAGGCCATGGGTGGGTGTTGCTTACTGGCTTGCTCCCATGGCTTGCTCAGCCTGCTTTTTCATAGCATTCATGACCACCAGCCCAGGGGTGGCACTGCCCACCAAGAGATAGGCCCTCCTTCATCAATCCTGATGAAGAAAATGCCCTGCAGGCTGTGTATAGCCCAAACTTATGGAGGCATTTTGTACTATAACTGCTCAGGAACTTTATTGTTATTGCTCATGTTGTATATGAAGACGCTGAAGTCTTTGAAAAAATCTGGCCCTGGGTTTTTTTTTTTTTCCCATGGGAGAGACTTTTAATGACTGCTTAGATTTCATGAGGGGTTATAGGTCTATTTGAATTGTTCATCTGTTCTTGATTTAACTTTGGTATATATTGAGAAAATTATTTATTTTCTATAGATTGTAAAATTTTATGGAATATAGAAGTTTAAAGTAAGACCTAGTGATTCTTTGGATTGCCTTGGTGTCTGTTCTTATGTCCCCCTTTTGTCTCTGACTTTGCTAATTTGTATATTCTTTCTCTGCCTTTTAGTTATCTTGGATAAGAGTTTGTCTATCTTTTCGATTTTCTCAATGAACCAGCTCTTAGTTTCATTGTTTCTTTGTATTGTTCTCTTTGTTTCTATTTTAGTGATTACAACCCTGTACCCATCTTGAGTGTAATTACTTCTTTTTGTTCTAGAGATTTCAGTTGTGCTGTTAAGTCACTAGTATGAGATAACTCAATTTTTATTTTTAATTATATGCAATTTAGTGCTGTGAACTTTCTTCTCTGCAGTGCTTTCTTTTTGTCTCATAAATTTGGGTATGCTTTGCATTCATTTTCATTGAATTCTAAAAAGTTTCTTTCTTAATTTCTGTCTTGACCCAATTTTCATTCAGTAGGGTTGTTCAGTTCCCATCAGTTTGTAAGCTTTTCATTTTGTCTGTTGCTATTGACATAGAGCTTTAATCCAGGGTGGCCTGATAGGGTGCAAGAAGTTACTTCATTTTTTGTGTTTGTGTTGAGACTTGCTATGTGTCTGAGTATGTGGTCAATTTTGTAGAAAATTCCACAAGGTGCTGAAAAAAAGGTATATTCTTTTGCATTTGAGTGAATTTTTTGTAAATTCTATTTGTCTTATAACACCTGTTAGTATTTCTCTGTTTAGTTTTTGTCTGGATGACTTGTCCATTAGTGACAGTGGGGAGTTGAAGTTTCTCACTATCAGTGTGTGAGAGTCAGTAGGTGACTTAGGCTGTAGTACTGTCTCTTTTACAAAAGTGACTGCCCTTTCGTTTGGGGGCACAGATGTCAAGAACTGAAAGATCATCTTGATAGGGTTTTCCTTTGGTGAATATGTAGTGTCCTTCCCCATCATTTTTTATTAATTTTGGTTAGAAGTCTATTTTGTTAGATGTTAAAATGGCTCCATCTTCTGAGGTCCATTTGCTTAGAATATCTTTTCCTGACCATTTATTCTGAGTCAATGTCTATCACTGATGTTAAGTGTGTTTCTTGTATCCAGCAGAAGGAAGATTCTGTTTTTTCACCCATTCTATTAATCTGCATCTTTTTATTGGGGGATATTGAAAGATATCAAAACCAGTGAGAGTTGATTTATGCTATTTTGTTGTTGTTGTCATTGGTAGTGGCAGTAGTGATGGTGGTGGTGATGCAGCTAGTGTGTGTGTGTGTGTGTGTGTGTGTGTGTGTGTGTGTGTGTGTTTCCCTTCTTTTGGTTTTGCTGGTGTGAGATTATTTCTTTTCTGTGTTTTCATAGGTATAGTTAACCTCCTCAGGTTGTTGTGTTTTCATGGGTGCAGTTAGCCAACTTGGGTTGTAATTTTTCTTCTAGAAACTTCTGTATGGCTGAATCTGTAGAGAGGGATTATTTAAACTAGACTTTATTATGGGATATATTTTTTCCATCTATGGTGATTGAAAGTTTTGCTGGGTATAGGAATTTGGTCTGGTATCTGTAGTCTCTTATAGTCTGCAGTATATCTGCCCAGGTCCTTCTGGCTTTTAGAATCTCTATTGAAAAGTCGGGTGAGGAGACTTTCTTTTACAGTCCAATCTAATTGGTGTTCTGTATGCTTCTTGTACACTTAAAGGCATCTCCTTCTTTAGGTTAGGGATTTTTTTTTGTATAATATTGTTGAAAATATTTTCTGGGACTTTGAGTTGGGATTCTTCTCCATTCTCTATTCTTAGAATTCCTAGGTTTGATATTTTCATAATGTTCCAGATTTCCTGTATGTTTTGTGTTAGGAACTTTTTTAGGATGAACATTTCCTTCGACTGATGTATTCATTTCCTCTACAGTATCTTCAATGCCTAAGATTCTTTCTTCCATCTCTTGTATTCTATTGGTAAAGTTTACTCTGTAGTTCTTGTTCAAATTCCTAAAATTTCCATTACTTGAATTCCTTCAGTTTGTGGTTTCCTTATTACTTTTACTTCCATTTTTTCAGGTCTTGAGCAGTTTTGTTTCTTCCAGCTGTTTGTTTGTGTTTTCCTGGCTTTCTTTAATGCAATGGTTCTCCTTCATAATGCTGCTATCCTTTATTACAGTTCCTCATGCTATGGTGACCGCTGACCATAAAATTATTTCATTGCATATTCATAACTGTAATTTTGGTACTGTTATGCATTATAATGTAAAGATCAGATGTGCAGGACATCTGCTTATGTGACCTCAAAAGGCATTGTGAACCACAGGTTGAGAGCTGCTGCTTTAAGGGATTCATTCATCTTCTGCTTAAGACCTTCCGTCATCTTCATATAGTTGGGCTTAAGGTCTTCTCCCTTGTGTTTGAGCTCTGTTGGAATATTCAGGATCTGCTGTAGTAGGATCCGTGGGCTCTGGTGACATCTTGTCCTGATTGCTGTTGGTTGTGTTCTTACCCTGGCATCTAGGCATCTGGATTTGGGGTGATTATAGGTCTAGGTGCCCATTTCTGACTTTGTCTTTCTTAGGTAGGTGTTTTGATTCTTGGTTTCTACTTCCTCTCTGATTTTCAGAAAGTGTGATTTTCAGGCCATGTGTTGCCTGTTTTACTGAGCTACTTGGATGGCGTGTTCCCAGGGAATGCCGGCTGGTGTTGGAGGCTGGGATGCAGCCATGAGTGGGTGAGGGTCCTTCCACTCAGGTGACTTTAACTTGTGTCAAGTTGACATAACACTATCCAGCACAGCACTTGTGACTATTTTCATCAGGTGACAGAATATCTGACTGAAACAACTTTAGGGAAGAAAGACTGGTTTTGTGCCATGGCTTAGATGATGCAGTCCACCATGGAGGTGAAGCATGCCTGTGCGAGTTGCCTGTGCTTAGCTCTGGCAGAGGGAGTGAGAAGTGATTAGTTACATCCGATGGGCAGTTAGTAAGCAAATGGCCTGGGCCAAGCCTCGCCGAATCTATGGCTGCATGTCTGCCAGAACGATCCTTTGTACAGAAGGTTCCATAACCTTCCCACACACATGAACCTTTGAGGACACCACCCTGAGACCATACCGGCTGCAAAATACTTTTGGTTACAAGCACTTTGTAATCACATCTCATTTGTGCCAACGAAATACCTCAGAGGTAGAGATCTTTCTCAGCATGTCTCCAGAAGCAAGAGCAAAAAGAGTGGGTTTTGCTTAGCCTGATGGTTCACAATCTAATTAGTTCATAGAATCTATTGTGGTATAATGTAAAAAAATTCCCAAGAGACTATCGGCAAAATTTAATAAAACTATATAATGAGAGAGAGAGAGAGAGAGAGAGAGAGAGAGAGAGAGAGAGAGAGAGAGAGAGATCTGATACCAGCCCTCCACTGCAACATCCAGGACTGTGATTCTGATTTGATGCAATTTAAAAATAATTTTAAATAATGTAAAAAATAATTGGACTGAGAACTAAAATCAAAATGTGGAGACCACTCCTAGTGCTTGGCCTATCTTAGAGGATGAATGAACTTTATCTTTCACATGTTGGAGGGAAGTTCTTGTGCAGTGTGTAAAGGTTATCCTTGTATTACTTAAATGATGATTTCTGTGTTGTGCAGATCTGAGCACAGGATGAACTTCAGCATTGCCATTTTATAAAGTGTCTCCTGTCTTAGTGTTTTGTAAACATTGCTCTCCATCACCTTCTGATTGGCTTTAATAAAAACATGATGGCCAGTAAGCTGAGGCAGGATTAGGAGGTGGAACTGCTGGGAAGAGAGAGAGAGAGAAAGAGTTTCAGGTGGGGATGAGAGAGGAAGTCACCATTGTGACACTGATGAAGAAACAGGTGCCAGGGCGAGACTAAGATGGCAGGTAATGGGCCATGTGGTAAGAAATAGGCTGGGCCATTATTGTAGGGTTAGAAAAGCTGAGTATCTTCCCAGATATAGTGCCTGAAGCTTTTAATAAATATAATGGTCTCCACGTTATTATTCAGAGCAAGATCACGCATAGAAAAGCCATATGGTTACACGCACAGACTTCTAAAAGACAGTGGCTGATGGCCAAGAACATGTAGAATTCGCATAATCAAATCAAAATTACACAAAATTACTACCTGAGACCTTGTCTCCAAAAAGCCAGACTGAACCAGACAACATTAGATTAAGTGTGATGGCACACATCTGTAGTGCTAACCAGTGAAAGACAAGACATACAGGGATCACTGGTCAATGGCCAGCCTGGGCTACACAGGGAGACATCTACTCAATCAAAACAAAGCAAAAATGGGCAAAAAATTAGCATCACATTGAGATTTTCCCCCCAAAATTATAATGGTAAGCAGATTTTTGAAAATACATTATGACAGACTTGAGAATTGCTGGTCAATAAAAGGCAGTAAACTTTCAAGTTGAGGGACCTTTTATAAAGCCTACAGCAAGTTACACACACTGCCTTGAGTTTATTGGTTGTTTCTCTGCATACAAAGCAATGACTTGAATGACTCTGAATTTTTGATGGTATTTTCAAGAGCCTGAGCCTTGGAAAAAACAATGTCTGGTATCGTTAGCCTTTGCACATTTCTAGCTATGTGGCTTTTCTTCTTTGAAACTAAGCTTCTTTATTCCTCAAGAAGTAAGATAGGCTCTTTGAAGACAGTTTGTAATGGTAAATTAAAAGATTATTAGTATCCAGAGAGAATTTTTCTGAGTCTAACAATGGGCTGTAGCATTTTAAAATCAAGGATTAAAAGAACCCACTTATGGTTTCTGCTGAGAAGTCGGGTGTCAGCCTACAGACTGGAAAAAGATCTTTACCAGCCCTATATCTAACAAAGGGCTAATACCCAAAATATATAAAGAACTCAAGAAATTAAACACCACCAAACCAAATAACCCAATTAAGAAATGGAGTTCAGAGCTAAACAGAGAATTCTCTACAGAGGAACATTGAATGGCTGAGAAACACTTAAAGAAATGTTCAACGTTCTTAGTCATCAGAGAAATGCAAATCAAAATGGCTCCGAGATTCCATCTTACACCCATCAGAATGACTAAGATAAAAAACTTAAGTGACAGTACATGATGGTGAGGATGTGGAGAAAGGGGAACACTCCTTCATTGCTGGTGGGAGTGCAAACTTGTACAACCACTTTGGAAATCAATCTGGGAATAGGGCTACCTCAAGACCCAGCTATACCACTCCTGGGCATATACCCAAAAGATGTTCTACCATACAACAAGGCCATTTGCTGAACTGTGTTCACAGCAGCCTTATTTTTAATAGCCAGAATCTGGAAACAATCTAGATGTTCCTTAGTCAAAGAATGGATAAAGAAACTGTGGTATATTTACATTATAGAATACTACTCAACTATTAAAAACAAGGAAATCTTGAAATTTGTTGACAAATGGATGGAACTAGAAATGGTCATCCTGAGTGAGTTAACCCAGACCCAGAAAGACACACATGGTATATACTCATTCATAATTGGATACTAGCCCAACATGGATGTCCTCTAAGAGTCATCACTCAGCAGGGGATTGAGACAGATGCTGGGACTTGCTATTGGGACTCCAGGTGAGAGTGGTATGGGAGAATGGGGAGATAGAAGGACCCAGATGGTCCAGGAACCCTACAAGAAGGCCATTATGATTGGCGGATCTGGACCCAGGAGAGCCTGCACAAACTGCTGTACCAACCAACGACAACACATGCAGTAAACCAAGACTCCCTATTCAGATCTAGCCAATTGACAGCGCACTCTCCACAGTAGTGTGGAAAGTGGGGACTACCTCTGACATGAACTCTGGTGCCCCCTATTTGAGCACTTCCACTTGATAGGGAGGTCTGGTGGCACTCAGAGGAAGAGGAAGCAGGCTATCCGGGATTAGGCTGTGATCATATGGTGGGGGAAGAGGTCCCTTTCTGTCACAGGTCTAGGGAGGGGAATAGGGTGAAAGAGGGAGGGAGGGGGGAATGGGAGGATACAAGTGAGGGGATAACAATCAGGGTGTAATCTGAATAATAAAATTTAATAACTAAAAACAAAAAGCAAAAAACCAAAAAGAACCGACTTAGTTTCCAGAACTCCTTGGAATAAGCATGTTGGTGCATTCCCGTTATCCCAGGACTTGAAAGGTGGAGGCAGGAAGATCTGGAGTTCAAGCTTGTCCTTGGCCACATAGAAAGATCAGAGAATTCTCCACCAGCCTGGGATACACAAAACTGTCTCTAAACACTAGCACCCCCAAATAAGAAAAAGTTAAAGTGAACATAGCCCTGAGTGAGTCGGGGGTCTAGACCTGCTTGCTCAGAAAGCCAAAGAGCCTGCTGGGTTCCTCCAACCTTGCTCTGCTGAGACGCAGATAGGAGGTGGTAGCCTCGCTTCAGTCTTCTCGTTTTCACAGCCAAGAGGAAGTGAAGGCAGAATTGCCCTGTTACCGGCCCGGCCCACTCCAGAACAAGGCAGAGTCACACGGCTCCTACTGTGAGTGTCAGCTCCTGTGCCACCAGGCTTAAAACTCCATTGACCTCACCCCTGTTGACTCTGGCTGCACTACAGAACACCACCATAAACCACAGGGGCACCCACCCCCCGGCTTGACAGCCATCTTAGCTTCTACTCAGAGCTTTTTGTTGTTGTTAAATCAGCTTTTTAAATACCAGTCCTAGAAGCCTACAAGAAGAACATTATGATGGGCAGATCTGGGCCCAGGGGTTCTGCTCAAACTATGGCACCAGCCAAGGACAATATGGGAAGTAAACTTCGAACCCCTACCCAGATCTAACTGATGGACAGGACATTCTCCACCATTGAGTGGAGGGTGGGGTATGACTTTCACATGAACTCTGGTGCCCCATATTTGACCATGTCCCCTGGATGGGGAGGCCTGGTGGCACTTAGAGGAAAGATAGCAGGCTACCAAGAAGAGACTTGATACCCTATGAGCATATAGTAGAGGGGGAGGAGGTCCCCTTCAGTCACAGACATAGGGGAGGGGAGTAAGGGGGAAATGGGAGGGAGGGAGAAATGGGAGGATACAAGGGATGAGATAACAATTGAGATGTAATATGAATGAATCAATAAAATATTAAAACATAAAAAAATTAAAAAAGAATGGGATAAACATTGAGATGTAACAAGAATAAATTAATAAAAAAATTTTAAAAATTAAAAAAATTAAAAAAGAAATAAATATCAGTACATTTTTGAATCTTACCTACAGTGAGTGCTAGTGGAGGAAAAGATCCATTTCTCTAATCTTGTCTTTTTGTCAGTAGCTTCATCAAACTCGAAGCCTAGGCTAGAGCTAAACACTGGTTATTTGCCCAGCCATGGTCACTTCTAGAGACACTACCGTTTTTTCATTTCTCAGAAAGAGAAATAATCACTCTACTTTAGAGCTCAGGAATTCAGAACAATTACGATTTGCCAAAGACAGATGGTGAAAATGGATTGGGACCTGGGGTGGGGGGGGGGGCGCGGAGAAATCTATCAAATTTCTTCTAAACTTCATGGCTTGCAGAGTCTGGAGAAAGATAATGGAGTATTCGCAGAAAAGACACGGGGCCCTAACACAGAGTGGGATGAGCAGCCCTTTGTGATGGGAAGTGTGGCCATCCCATTTGCCACCTTGGCCCAGTGACACTCCAGAGGAATTTGGCTCCACCAGACCATGGAAATACCCCGGAGGGTTACTGCCGCAGAGAACAATTCAGGGATATGAGCATGAACTTGAATGTTACAGTGTCCTGCCTTGCACCCTTATTGCTTTCCCAGCCAGGTGCTCTTGTGGAAACTGACCTAATGTAAGTTGGGGTTTCTCTAAAATGGAGACAATAATTCTTTTGTTACCTCGTTGAGGCTAACTGAGATCATGACCTTCAAACGCAATCCAGGGCTTCCCGTGGAGCTTCGGAGGAACAAGGAAGAGATAGGCAGTGGGATGATTTAGACTTGGACAGCTCTGAGTGAAGAATATACTGCCCACACACAGATGTGTTTTGTTTGGCTGACAGAGGGGTGACCCAGAAAGTCTGTAAAATAACTTTTCTGAGAGCCTTGGATAGGATGCAAGGGTGCTGCCTTTCATTTTTTTTCTTAGAGTTTCTAAGATGGGGGTTTTGTTTTAGCATCTTCTTATGAATGTATATACGGGATGAGTCTTCCCAAACCCTGTTCCTAAACCTGAGTGAGGCACGCTGAGCAGAGGGCCACCAAGGGACAAAACAGCGGGGTTATTTTCAGTCTTTATTTGATTGTTCCATGGCTTCAGGCATATATAAATACAGCTGAGGATGTGGCAAGAGACAATATTGCTGGGAAAATAGCTTTCACGATAGATATGGTTTGGCTAGGAATGAGGACTGAGGGAGAAACAAACAAACAAACAAACAAGCATATTATTTCCCAAACAGTAATGTCTGAGCTTTGCATTCCAACAAAGAATTGTTTGACCTCAGCAGGATTCCTTTTTGCTCAGTTACTCTTGAGTAATTCCCTTTTCCTCAATTACTGTTGGGCCGTTTGGAAATGAAATGCTTCCTCCTTGAGTGGCCTTTTGGAATACCTTTCTCCTTTCCCACTCTAGGGAGCAGTAATGGCCTCACTCCGCAGGCCTCTCTCGAACTCCCCACAATACAACAGCAGACACTGCACAGGCTATAGGAAGAGAGACTCTGTCAGGAGGAGTACTTCTCTGTGTCAACGCAGGAAAGGTTGGTTAAGGGTCCCTCAACCCACATCCTCTGCACTTACAGAAATCAAGGTACCTGGCAAAACAGAAGGAGGTTCATGGGAGGCGCGAGGTGAAAGTCCAACCGCGCATGTTCCCTAGGTGTGTGCAAGACTCACTCGGACTTGTTGTATTCCTACCTGTGTGTGAGGGGACTTGGAGCAATGTGTCCTCCTGTAACTTATGGCTTAGGTTTTTTTTTATTTCATTACCCGCCTTCTTTCTGGGGGAATAATCTAGCATTTCCCCTCCTTTCAGAACCCAAGACAGTGTAGAAAGGAGCCTGTCGTGGAAAACCAAGCCAAGAATAACATTCATACAGTTCTCATGTCCACTTGGCCCAGAGGGAAAATTGGGCAACCTCGTCCTCCTGTGCTCCAGTGTCTCCTGACCCAACTGGCTTCTCAGCCTCCTCTTGCAAGTATGCTGACCTCAGCCTTCACAGGCCTCCTGCCCAGGAAGGCCCAAGGCTGCAGGGTGCTAGGGGGTGTGTATCTGCTCCAGCCTAATCGGGATTTTAAAAGCAAGTTAAATAATACTAGGACACAGCTTTTTTACTTATAATCAATGCTTCACTTTCTATCTTTCTGATGATTAAGCATAGAGACTTCCTACAGAAAACAAAGTAAAAAAAATGTAATTTTATTTAAACATTTATTTTACTTAAAAAATGTGTTCACTTTACATCCTGACTGTATCCCCCTCTGTAACATAATCAACCCAGAAGAGACAGAAACCCCCAGTGGTTTAAATCTTGTAGGTCATTTCAGCAGGCTTTCCTGACCGATAATCTAACTTTACAGCAAAGGTGCCATGTGACTTCTGTCTGGGGGGATCTGTTTAGTTCAGGGCATAAAACCTGCAGGAGAAGAGTGGTGAGAACGGTGCGAATAACCCAGGGAAGAGAAAACAAAGTGACAGCCAAGAGGTTCGAGTCTTACCATTTCCTTCCACCTGGGAAAACAAACCAAGATCCCATATATTTGAAGTACACATATTGGCTGTATCTTGTTCACAGCAGAAAAGTACAATGCCCAGTAAATGGAGAGTTAGGAAAAGGCTGAATCTCCTAAACACGGGAGGTGTCTGAGGGAGCAGTGAATTTCTTTTCCTTGAAGTCCTGTGAGCCACTAAATACTGGTTGCATATGTCAACTAGAGGCTGTGTCGTTAGTAGGAAAATAGAGGAGTGAAGTGGAGAAAAGCCACCTCAGTGGTCACGTGCTGAGATGTTTTTTAGAAATCCTTGGCTCTGAAGAGGAAAGTTGTATTATTTCCCTGTGGTTTTTGTAATTCTAGAAGTTTTTATAATTATATAAAATTTTTAAAAATATAATTATAACTGTTCTGAAAAAAAAGAAAATCAAGATTGGTCTTATGAGAGAGGGTGACACTATGTAGCCCAAAGTGGCTTTCAGTAGAAGATCCCTGTGCCACAGTGTTCCAAGTACTGGGAATACAGGTGGATGTCAGTCACATCTGGCTTTAATCAGGCATTTTAAAGCTAAATTTCCTTTCAAACACCTTGGCTTTTGGTTCACTTTCTGCACATCTGTACATTTATTTCTTTTAATTAATGAAACAGACAATCAGACTGAGTGACATGGTGATTTCAGAGGGAGACAGAAAGAGAGAAGGGGGGGAAGAGAGAGAGAGAGAGAGAGAGAGAGAGAGAGAGAGAGAGAGAGAGAGAGAGAGAGAGAGAGAGAGAGAGAGAGAATTAGAATGAATGAAGAATCTGCAGGGTACATTCCATTGACACGTTGTTGGCCTTACATGCTCCCAACCATGATCACACTGAACATTACACGTGAAAATTAAACTGAAGACTCATGGGTCCCTAACCCAGAAACTGCTGATGAGTTCTCTCTCCAGCAACATTTCATTTCCACTGAGATGTTTAAGAAGCATATGAAGTAAAGTATAGCAGTTAGCGCCTTGCTCTCTTGTTTCCTGTCTCCACAAGCCACTCAGATTCCTGAGACTAAGTCTGGCTGACTTTTGTTTTGGTTTGTTTGTTTGTTTGTTTGTTTTTCAGAACAAGGTTTCTCTGTGGAGGCCTGGCTGCCCCAGACTCATTTTGTAGCCTAGGCTGGCCTTGAACTCTTCAAAGCACACTTGTGCACTGGCCTTCTCATTCTCCTGCCGACCTCTTAAAATGTTCTTCCAACTGCCCCGAAGGGCACGGATTACTCCCTCCCACCTGGTGCTGCGATGGTCACTTTCTGACCGGAACAGGCTTGCCTCACTGTCTGGGTAGCCATTGAAGTGTCAGTTTCTTATGGAAACCTTTTCTAAGTACCAGAGATTGGCAAGGCTGCTGTGTATCACGGCACCACACGCCAGACCTCTTCTTGCCTTTGTCACGTATTACTGTGATGGTGCATTTGCTTGTCTGAGCTTCAGAGAGGAGTACAAAAAGGGATGCCACGGGGCACTTGTTTGCCTTGTTTCTGCTATATCTTAAGACACAGCACAGTGTAGGACATGCAATGCTCAAGGAAGGCACATGAGCATGAACACATGGGTGAAGCAAATGCCTGCAGGAGCAGTATCCACACGCCACAGTGGAAGTAGAAGCTTTGAAGATAGTGAAAGGAAATGTCCTTTCCCCTCCTCCTTACAAATTAATGATAACCGTGGGACCAGAAAATAGGTAATTTACCTGCAGAATGTGTGGTTTAGCTATGTAGTTCCTACAATATCCACGATAAATTAATATCCCCCTCTTTTTGGAAGAGATTTTCTTTAACTTAGTGGCATTTAAAATTTTAAATTACATTTATCTTTTGTGTGTGCATGTGGGTATGTATGCACATGTGTGTCCACACATGCATGTAGAGGCCAGAGGACAACTTGCAGGGGTAGCTTTTCTCCTTCCACACGTAGGTTCCTAGAACTGAACTCTGGTCAGTCAGGCTTGGTGGCCTCCTAGCAATATTTCAACTTAACTTTCTGATTCCCAAATACTGGGGATCTCTAAGAGAACAACTAGAGAACACACAGACTGCTAAGAGCTGAGTCGTTCTCCCCAGCACTCATGTTGAATCCCTATGCTCAGGGCCTGATGGTACCCAAGGCCTTTAAAAGGGTAAAGGATGCTCAGTGAGGTCATTCTATGGGTCTCAATCCAATATGCACCATTATAAGAGGAGTTGGAGGGGATACTAGGACTATACTGCCTGACCATGTAAAGACACAGTGGAAAAGACAGGCCTCAGGGAAAACCAGATTTGATGTTGAACTTTTGCCCTCTTGTACCATGAGAAAGAAATATCTCTTGGCTAGTTAAGCTAGCCAGTGTAAGGTCTTTTGTTATAGAGCATTAGCAAACTAATATGTAAAGTCACAATGGGTCAGTCTATAACTTGCAATTCTCCAAACGGAGCTATGGGATGGAATAGTATTGCATCTGCCATGAGTTTCTTTCCCTGGGGGAAGTACTTGTCCTACTAGTTCATAGTATCTATAGAAAACTCGCTGTGACACGGTGAATGCAGATGCGTCTAGATCTTTCCACAGGAACAACTGCTAGAATTGGTTATTTATTATGTCCCTGTTGCAACATGGGCCCCAAGATCCTAGCATCTCACACAAGGTTTCTCAGGTTTTCACATTTTCTAAATCCCCCTGGCTTACAGCCCAGGAATAACTTTGACTCATATTTTTATTCTTTACCACCTACATAATAAGTAGATGATGACAAGTTCATGTACATCCTTATTTCAAAATGCCTCTTTCACACGTATGTCCCATTGTTCCCCTTTGTGCAGTCATCAGGTACTGGTCTTTTAAGCTTCAGGTGAGTTGTGAAACTTTGTCCAGTTCTCGAAGATTCTATCTTTCCCTTCTGTCTTGCATCTACCAAGAAACAGAGCTTCACAAATTGCTCCTTTTAGTACCTGACACTGAGGCACTTAGTGTTTTCCCAAGTCTAGAAATGAAGACACACTCTTTTACTTGCAACTGAAGCATTTCCTGGTGTGAGGAAGAGAGTGGATTATCTTGTGTGAGTGGGTTGATGACATCCAAGGTTGTCAGGGTAACGAACAGATCCCACTGTAGCAGTCCAGATGCTTTACCGGGACCCCACACTATCATTCTTAAATCCCAGCTGGCTAGCTTCTTTGATATTTCTTAAACCCTTCTGCTCACTGCCAATTCTACAGCAGTTTCCTCACACTCTTTCTCCGCCCTCCTTCTGCCTCCTCCTTTTCTGTGCTCTTCTCACTAAGGCACTGAGTTCTGTGTGCTTGCCATGGCCCAGCCTGATCTCTGTCCCCATGTCACCTGCTTATATAATTAGGAGTGTTCATTTATTCCCATCCTCAGTGTTTCTAAGGCCTTTTGTATGTCATGAAGTACAAATAACAACTTCAGGTTTTTCAAGTTTTGGCCATCCTACTGATGATCATGCACCTGATGGGCCACAGCTGCAGCTCATTAAAGTTGAGTTTGGATAGAATCTTAACTTTTCAACGTTATAGTTCCAAATTTTTAGTCAAGGCAACTATACACTTTTTTGTTCTCTGTCTGTTGGGCTAACCACGCTTCCTTTACAATCCTAGAATGAGCTGGAAGATTTGGGCTCTCGGTCCATTCAAAACCCAATCTCAGAATTTAATTGTACATTTCAGACTTTCCCCCTCAGTACATTTAGAAAAGTAGTAATCCTCGAAATACACATAGCCAGTCATGGTTTAAAAAAACAAAAAACAAAAACAAAACAAACAAGCAAACAAACAAAGTACGATTGTTGTAAAGGGCCTCAGATTAGAGAAAGCTGGGATCACTCTTGGCATAATCCAATTTGTAAAGTACACGCCTCCAGAAAAACAGGCAATGCAACTCCAAACATCAAAGCTGTAGCTCAGGTCAGATGTGAAACCAGAGTGGTCTTTCTCAAAGTACCCCTGCCTGAGGCCTCCTGTCATCGCTGCCCATGAAAGTCACCAGAGTATTCAAACAACAAATGAACCAGATTCTCTTGGATTGGGACTTAGGATCAGTATTTATGTATGCTACTGATCCCCACAGGAGCCTCCGCTGCAGCCATTAAGACAACCTCATTGCATACATAGCCAATCAGCAACAGGTAGTCTGAGGCAGGTTCCACAGAGAGGGAAGATAAGTGCTGCTCACAAGCACTAAGTAGTGAGCCCACACATATAGGAAAGTCAGCCACTCTTGGGGAAGGGGAGGCAAACAGTCTATGAAGCATCTTGGAGCGAGAATCCCAAGGTTTCTAATATTGGCTGAGGCTGGTTAAATGTATGCCTTTCTGTAAATGGAGGTACTTGCATTTCATGCCTCCCTGGAGTCTCTAAATTTTGTGAGTTTTTCAGGTTTTCTCTCTCTCTCTCTCTCTCTCTCTCTCTCTCTCTCTCTCTGTGTGTGTGTGTGTTTGTGTGTTTGTGTGTGTATTGGTATGGTTCTTATGTCTTTACAGACAACTGTAAGAGTACACCTGCTCTGATTTCACTGATTTCATTTATATTCTGCCCTTAAGTACACTTGAAGTACAAATGTACTTGTTAAGTGGAAAAGAGGAGAAAGTGAAGAATTGAGGAAAGGGAGCTTTGAATTACTTCACATGGCATGTCTCCTGTGAAACTATTGTGTCTGTAAAAATCTCCACTCCTCACTGCTCCATAAACAGGACATCAATATCAGCAGACCCTCTCTCCAGTGCCGAGGGGCCATCTTGGAAGAAGGGGAGGAGCCTGAGGTAAAGGAGGGTTGGAATGAAACTGTCTTCTGTGCATGACTTGACTGCGCATGGCAGCTGGGGCTGTCTGCAGAAGCTGTGCACAAGATCACGTCAGTCAACATAGCCGCATCCCTAACTGCTGTGGACGGGCTGTGGCTTCTGAGAGACAGGGAGTCAGTTTTATTTGGGGTTGTGGTTCCCAGTAAGTTGACCATGCTCCAGTGGATGGCCTCATACCCAGAGTGAATGGGCAGCACACATTGGAGGTTGTCAAAAAAAAAAAAAAAAAAAAAAGAAAAAGAAAAAGAAAAAAAGACACAAAGTTAGAGAAGGTGTGAGGGGAGGGTAAATCCTCATGAAATTCTTGAAGAATTAATAAAATGTTTTATAAAATCTATACTCATGAAAGTTCTACCCCTCCATGAAGTTTCTAGAAGCCTTCAGTTAACATAGACACTCGAAGTGTGTTAGGCAGGCCGATGCAGTCCCATCAGAAGTTGGGTCAGTAGTCTCTGGGCCATCTGTCCTTATTAACCCTTTTCCCTGTTAAGAGTACTTCAGGCATCACTGAATGATGACAACAAGATTCTATCTTTTGCTCACCATTGCATTCCGGACACCCACCACAGTGTGGGGCTCAGGAGGGACTGAGTACACCGCTACTGAAAGAGTGCTAAGTGGAGAACGGAAGTGAAATCTCAGCAGAAGGAAGAGCACAGGGAAGAAAACTGACTGCCGGCAAACGAGGAAGGAAAGCAGGATGCCGCTAACACAGTTACAACTTGCTGTCAGCAGCAGCAAACATGTGCGGTAAAAATGCTGCAAAACAGCATTTGAAACAAATCTTTGGTCCGCAGCTTTTCCATCCTCTGGTAGCATCTGGGCAATTGCTCAGCCAGTCTCAGACTGGTTCAGCTATAGGAGCAGAGTCTTTGAAACCCAACTTAAGATTGTAAGTTATTAGATAGTCTCTCTTCTTTCTTCCTCCTCCTTCCTCTCCGCCTCGTCTTCTAAATCTTTTTAGAATTAGAATCTCTAGTATACAGCCTTTTAGCCTTAGCCTCCTGTGCTGGGATTGCAGGCATCATGCTCAGCTTGATGTTTAATCCTTTATTATTATTATTATTATTATTGTGGTTAAACACCACTATTATTGGTTGTTATTTTATTTATATAGATTTTATCTTATTAAACTTTGGATTAGCATACAATGTAATAGGTTTCATTATGGTATTTTCACACACACACACACACACACACACACACACACACACACTCATCATTATTTTATTTTTATTTTTCCCTCTTCCTCATTGACTTTTTCTACTCCATAGCTGGTTCCTGTCAGTGCCCCAGATAGTCTTCCCTCTGCTTTCATATCACATCTATTCTATTACTGCTTCTCTGCTTGCATTCTGTTATAAAGAATTATTTAGATAATGTTTTCATCTGAATGAGTAGGTGCCTGTATGAGTTTATGTGTACCATATGCATTCAGGAGTTCCTGCAGGGTGAAGTGCAGTTACAGGCAGTTGTAAGCCACTGTGTAGATGTTGGGAACCAAACCCTGGTCCTCTGCAAGAGCAGTCAGAGCTCTAAGACACTGATCCATATTTCCAGCCTCACCATTCTGTCTTAACCCATAAATCTATCGTGTGTTAGCTTTTAAAAAGGGAGGGGGATTTTCATGGTTATTATGTCAGAAGAAGACAGGTCAAAATTCCAATAAAATTTCAGAACATGAAGGTTGAAGGATTCCAACCAACGCTGGAATCCATAGCATCATTGTTTCACCTTTTCTTGGTCTTCATGCCAGGATAATCTTATGGTCACCACACTTAGACATACTTCCAATTCCAACAAGTTACATGTTCCTCACGAGCTGCTTCTTGGGACAGGGAGTACCAGCTTAAAGGGGAAAAGACAGTAGGGAGAGCTCCCACCACACACTGCTGCTATGTGGGGTGTCCAAGGTTAAGCTCATGTTCTGAAGAGAGACACCTGGTTCATCTGAAAGCATCTACAGTCCCAGCCAGGTGGTGACTGAATGCATTAGCCTTTCCATCATGTCTCCTTTCAGTGGCTTTGGTCTGTTTTCTGACTTTTCTTTCCCTGTTATTTGGATTTCTTTATATTGAACAGACCAGAAGAGTGGAGTGTGTGTAGGGGCGTGGGACTTGGAGAAAAGTTCACTCACAGAATTGGGGATGTGTAAGACTAAAATTTAGAGGGTCAAGTCAGGAAGCTGGAAACTCAAACGGAAACAAGAAAACAAAGCAAAACGAAACAAGCAAAACAAAAAACCCAGCAGTAGCAGCAACAACAATGAAAGCCTGCCTCTGCGACAAGAAGGCTCTTCATGCCCAGAATTCCTCCTTGCTCAGGGGAGGCCAGTGTTATTCCCTTGGTCCATCAGTTTATTAGATGGGGTCCAGGAAAAGCACTCTGACTTGTACGAAGTCTGTCCATTTAATTACTAATGCCATCAAAGAATGCTTTCGTTCTCTCTGATACGCACACAGTGAAGCAAAGTGCTCGGTACAGTGTAATTTAGTGTGGGGACTTATTCCTGGGTGCTCTATGCCATGATTGTGAACCTTCAAAGAGGAAACCTCACACTCAGGCTTGCTCTCCCATCTGAATTGCCATGGTGGATAATGGTTGTTTGTGTGTTTGAAAAGTTCTTCAGGTGATTCTAGCATGTTCTGTACCAGGGCTACAGATTGTGTTCACAGAGAAAGAAATGGAAGGAAGCCCATAGCCTCTTACTGTATGGTGGCATAGTCCAGGTCTTGAATGAGCACTGAGCATGTAGACGATCCACACGTATCTGAATGCATCAAATATTTCACAACCTTCTGCTCTGACTTCTTAGAAGGTTCCTTTCCTTCACTAATCTAGTTTTTCTATATTCATAAAACAGGATAACAATAAATCTGCCAATGTGGATAGTTCTGAATAATATGTGAAATGAAAAAAAAAAAGTGATTTGGCACACAGATGCTCATAAAAGTAAAAACCATCCCTTTCCGAAAGTCATCTTCTCAGTCTATTTCTGACGCTAGTAAGAGTGCTAGGATAGCTGCACAAAACTCAAAGTGTATGTAAAATGTGTCTCAAGTGAATACGTGATTTGTGGAGCATTAAACAATGAACACATGCTGAGTGAACGCAATGGGTGGAAGCTCACTTTCTACCGTATCCATTGGCTTTAGGGGTCCATTCTGGGGCACAGGTAAAACAGTAAATGTTAATTGCAGGATGTGTTGTAATCAGTTTTGTTAAAACGTTTCTGCCAGAACCTGCTGAATTAAACAAGAACAGAGACCTTTCCTATTAAAATAAATGTGTAGTAATTAAGAAGCCGGAACAGGTCAGATGAACTAGTTTGTTTTAAGCCTTGCTTGCAAGAACATGCTTGATTTTCATCGACATCTGTGCACATTAAGGTCAGTGTGTAAGGCAAGGATGAAATGGGAGGGGAGAGAAAGATACACACAAATAGTCCTTTAATCTATCGACAGAGTGTGACATCCATATTTGTCTATGGAGTGCGTGTGTTCTACACACTAACTTTTGTAACACTCTCTGTCACACTTGTGATATTAAAGACAATCTGATCCACATGTCAGACTCTTAGAAAGTGAAAGGCTACTTTTATTTCTAGATTTTTCCAAATGTTCAATTTTAGCATTCTCCTGTCTGGCTAAGAAACACAAAAACCCTGATAACCGCCTTTTATTCTTCCTCATGGTATTCAGAAAATAAACACAAAAGGAGCAAGTGAGTCTCTGTGAGGAACATGTAACACAGCTGTTTGAACAAGCAATAAGACCCCCCAGAGGGAAAATGCTGTACTCTGTGGCCTTGCTTGAAAAGAAGCCTGCATGTTCCATGACTCAAGGAGGGCATGTGCAGACAGGCAGCTGTCCGTACTGGAGGGGTTCAGTCAACAGCTAAGAAGTGGGAACGTAACTCAGGAGGCTCTGTGGTTGGGATTTTCTCAGAGGTGTCCATGTGAGTGAAAACTACTGTCAGGCAATCCGGCGGTATAACCGTTAACATACTAGAACTTCGGCAGTTGCCTTCCCGAGGCCATTGTCTAAACATGCAGAAGTGAGCTGGCTGCTCTCTGTGAGGAGAGCTGGTGTCTGGGTTGTTTTAACCTTGCCTTTCAACCTGCCTTCTAGAGACATTATTCAGGGTCACTGAATAAGTCTTTGCCATGCCTGTGCTCTGTGCCCACAGATAGCTCCTTTTCATCCTCACCTCAAGTGCAGTTCTCAAATTGCGCTCATGACAGGTCCAAATGCCTTCTCCCAAAAGCTGAGAGAGTAAACTCAGAAAAACCTGATTTTGCACATTTTTTTTTTTTCCATGCCTGAGAAAGGTAACTGAAGCATATGCCATGTGTTGTGGTTGTGCCTGGATTTCTGCTTTTGGTCTTTAAAAGATTAAAAAACAACTTCATTTTATTTTAGAGACAGGGTCTTCCTATGTAGAGACAGGGTCTTTGCATTATCCATGCTAGCCTGTACCTGCTGCCCCCCCAACCCCGACTCCGACTGCCGGGTAACAGGCATGAATCACCATATCCTGCTTGGGAAAACATCTTGTAGCCAATCTGAGAGGAATGTGAGATTCGGATTCATCTTTACACTGTTATGTGTTCAGAGAAGTTCAGACCTGAAATTATAAGTTGGGGATTGGGAAGCTGGCCCTGCTGTCTTTGGCCACCATCTCTGTGCGTCACTCCTGATTCATTCTCCCGAGTGACAGCGAGGGGGCATCTTTGCCTCCTTGCTCTCCCAGTGCCTGTTCCTATGTTCCAAATACTGTCCATATCCAAACCCTCCCCTCCTGCTCTGTGCACATCCGGTCTGACACCTCTCCCTGTTTCTGGTCCCTGTTCTAAATGGACTCCCCTTCCCCCACCTCCTACTATGAGCTCAGTGTGAAAGTTCCATTTGAGGTGCACAAAAGAAACGGAACTAGATGTACACAAAGCAAAGGTGTGGGGGACTAGAATGGTGTCTGCACACTGTCCCCCATCCTCCGCTCATGGTGGATCAGTCTCAGTTCCTAGAGGCGTAAGTGAGTTCTTGAATCTGACAGCACTGAACGACAACAGAATTATTTTTTCCAAAACCTTGCTGTTTTCGATTTGTGAACATGTCACATCTAAGCTTTTCTGTGCATGGCTTCTGCCGGCTGAGCTGATATCTCATTACCACAGACACCTGAAAGACAGACGTGGCTGTGGTGATCGTCTATTACCCACCCCCAAGCAATTACAACAAATACCATATAGCTTAGCATCAACTATTCTGCTGATTAATGTAATTTAAAAGCTTTTCTTAGAGTGCTCCTTGGGGATACAATCCATTCTTTTACATCTATGTTTCCAAAATCCATGCAGTAAATGATCATGAGTCTCCCCCCGACCCCCACACAGCATGCTGGGAATGGCAGGCTCAGCCTTGTGCAAGCTACTGTGAGTTCATGAGTGCGACAGCTGTTTTGTACAGCATCTCACACCATTCCTCTGTGTCTTCCAGCTCTTACATTCTTCCTTGCTTCTCTCCTGTGCCGTTTTCCAAGCATTGTGTGTGTGATACAGATGTTCTGCTTACGACTGAGAACTCAACACTCATAGTCTCAATGCCTTGGCCAGTTATGAGCCTCTGCGTTTACTGATGTGACTGGAAAAACAAGCTTTCCTGATCCAGGTGGAGAACAACACTGATCTGTGGATATAAACCCAGCCGTTGAGAAGGGAGTTTGACAACATAATCAACAAGCAAGACAGCCATAGAAAGTTCCTCCCTAGAGCCTATAACTTCGTGAGCCATGAGCATCTGACCAGTTTTACAGTGCCAGGAATGGATAAGAGCCTGTGTGATGGGCCTCAAAATCAGCCAGAAATCTCTCTGTTGTCTCCACACCAGTCTTGCCTCTGTTGTACCAGTGAGCACATCTTGTAGCACAGAGCCCACTGATGGCTGGTCCCACTGGTGGCCTACATAGCACCTTCAGGCATGATGACAGCTAGCTAGAAGGGAGGAAGCTTCCTGTTGGTTTCAATTTGCTGCATGTTCTGCCGTCAACGTGTGTGATCGTTTTAGCAACACTCTCTTACCATCTAGTTCTGGTGCCAAGGCAAAGTGATCACAATAGCTTATTCTGTTTGGCAGCATAAGGGGCCTCCCTGACCAACAACTCATGAGGAAATAGCCCACACCAGGAACAAGGATTTTTGGCTTTATAGTCTATGGCTTCTGTGCACACCATCCTAAGCAGGGTACTTCAATTCAATCTCATTTTTAAAAAATAAAAATAAAAAATTAACTTGCAAAATACTGAATTTATATATTCTAGTTTATACCTCCTCAGTTTTGCTGCACCCCCATCCCCAGCTAGAGCCCCATCTCCCCCTAAGCTCATTATCGTCATCCAGACCCTCTCATGCCCTCGTAGGCCTTTCCACCCTCTGCACTCTCCCTCTGCTTCCTTATTACACGTGTTCTTATCCTCCCCAGACCTCTCAATGCTTCGTGTCCTTTCTCCTCTCATGGATTCCTTCTAGCTTCGTAGTCTCTACAAGGCACCCCAAGTTAAAAAAAAAATCTAAAAACTTGAAGCTAGGATCCAACGTGCTACAGAGCATATGGTGTTTGTCATTCAGTGCCTGGGTTATGTCACTCAATGGAGTACTTTTCAGTTTCATCCATTTTCCTGAGAATTCCATGGCTTCAATTTTTATAGCTGAATGTAATTCTGTCGTGTATATGTACCACTTTTAAAAAAATTACCCACACATTAGTTTGTGGGCATCTATACAAATTCCATTCCTCACTATTTTACATAGAATCTAGATGTATGAATATCTCTGGAGTAGGATGTAGATTACTTAGAGGATATGCCCTGGAGTTGCACAGCTGGGTCATAGAGTAATTCTATTCTTGATGAAAGCACTGAATCTATCTATCTATCTATCTATCTATCTATCTATCTATCTATCTATCTATCTATCTATCTCCCATCTATCATTTGAGATCTTCACACAGTGGACTTTTATCACATTCTTGTCCATTCGCCAATGTCTTCCAGATCTCCCTTACCTCCCCTTTACCCAAATTCATATTTTCTTTCTTTAAAAAGAAAAATAAAAACATTAAATAATCCTGGAGTGATTTGTGTTAGGCCTGTACTAGAGTATACATGATATACCCAGTGTCACTCTACTGAAGAAAATGGATTTTCCCCTCAGTTCTGATTAGTTTCTTGTGTAGAAGTGTGTGCTGGCTAGTCATGTATAAGAGTGTCCCTGGTGGCACTGGTAGCACTGGTTTTGAAGACATGAAGGAACCATGGGCAGAAGCTGAGGCTGGCATTATGAGAAGCCAGGAGAGGCGAGGTATAACCTTAGTAGAAGGTGAGGGCTCAAGGTTGAAGCAGTCATGCAAAGAAGCTGAACTTGGCACTGAGAAGAAAGCCCGGGAAAGGCTGTTAGTGAAAGTGCTGCCCAGTTGCAGAAGGGACTTTGGCATTTTGGAGATACCAGTGCCATGGGATGACCACCAAAGGCAGCAGCAGCTGTGGAGCAGAGCCAGCCAGAGCCTAGAAGACAATGTTCATGTGCTATGGGTAGTTATATAAGCCCTTTTAAGAATCCCAGAAGATTTTTAATGAATCCCGGACATTGGACACTAAGTTATTTATACTGTTGGAGTTTGGTTTTGCTTTGTTCAGAGTGTGACTCTACCCTCATTCTTCCTTCTTGAGGTAAGAAAGTATTTATTTTTATTTCTAAAAACTCCCACATTGGAAAGACTTTGACCTTTTAAAGATATTTATTTTCTAAGAAACTAGATATTCTAAAGAGAGAGAATTTTTAATGTGCTTGAATTCATAAAGACAGTGGGACTTTTTAAGTTTGTAATGTGTTTTATATTATAATATTGATGTTAATGTGAGATCTTAGGGGATGAACAAAAAAAGGAAGGTTGTGGCTTAACAATTTGTGTCAAGTTATCGAGGAGTCAGTTTTGCTGCTAGTTTTATGCCAACTTGACAGAAGCTAAAGTCATCAAAGAGGAGGGAGCCTCAATTGAGAAAATGGGCTTTTGGCAAGCCTGTAAGGCATTTTACTAATTACTGATGTGGGTGGGGTCATTTCTGGGTAGGTAGTTTTGAGTTAAGAAAATAGGCTGAGCAAGCCAGTAAATAGCATTCTTCCATGGCTTCTGTATCAGCTCCTGCATCCAGGTTCCTGCCCTGGTGTAGTTCCTGTCTTGGCTTCCTTCAGTGATGAACAGTGATGTGGAAGTCAAATAAATAATTTCTTTCCCAAGTTGCCTTTGGTCATGATGTTTTATGACAGCAGTAATAACCCTAACCAAAGTAGGATAGGACATTGTTCCACCTCCTTTTCCCTGACCTGATATTTTGTCTGGTTGACTTTGAGCATGCTGTCACAGGCCCTCCGTGTTCTTTTTTTTTTTTTTTTTTTTACTTAATAAATTTATTCAGGTTTCAACTAAATTATTTCCCCCTCACTTGTACCCTCCCATTCCTCCTTACCTCCTACTTTCACCCTATTCCCCTCCCCTAGGTCTGTGACAGAAGGGGACCTCATCCCCCACTATATGGTCATAGACTATCAAGTCTCATCTTGGCGCAGTAGTTTGAGCAGACCCACCTGGGTCCATATCTGCTTGTTATGATGTTCTTCTTGTAGGTTTCTAGGACCCTCTGGATCCCTCTATTTCCCCATTCTTCCATACTTCTCTCACCTAGAGTCCCAATTGAAAGTCCTCACATCTATCTCAATCTCCTGGTAAGTGAAGACTTTCATTGGACAAACTTTTGGGCTAGTGTCCAATTATAAGTGAGTATATACCATGTGAGTCTTTCTGAGTCTGGGTTAACTCACTCAGTATGATCACTTCTAGTTCCATCCATTTCTCCACAAAATTTGGGAATTCCTTGTTTTTAATAGCTGAGTAGTATTTCATAGTGTAAATATACCACAGATTCTTTATCCATTCAACCGAGGGACATCTAGGTTGTTTCCAGATTCTGGCTATTATGAATAAGGTTGCAATGAACATGGTTGAGCATATGTCCTTGTTGTGTGGTGGAGCATTTTTTGGGTACATTCTAAGGAGTGGAATAGCTGGGTCTTGAGGTAGCCCTATTCCCAGTTTTCTGAGAAAACACCAGATAGATTTCCAAAGTGGTTGTACAAGTTTGCATTCCCAGCAGCAATGCAAAAGGAGTGTTCCCCTTTCTCCACATCCTTGCCAGCATGTGATGTCACTTGAGTTTTTGATCTTAGCCATTCTGATGGGTGTAAGATGAAATCTCAGAGTCATTTTGATTTGAATTTCTCTGATAACTAAGGGCATTGAACATTTCTTTGTTTCTCAGCCATTCGATATTCCTTTGTTGAGAATTCTCTGTTTAGTTCCAAGCCTCATTTCTCAATTGGGTTATTTGGTTTGGTGGTGTTTAATTTCTTGAGCTCTTTATATATTTTGTATACTAGACCTTTGTCATATGTCGGGCTGGTGAAGATCTTTTCCCAGTCTGTAGGCTGTCGCTTTGTTCTGTTGACAGTGTCTCCTGCCTTACAGAAGCTTCTCAGCCTCATGAGGTCCCATTTATTAATTTTTGACATTAAGGCCTGGGCTGTTGGTGTTCTGTTCAGGAAGTTGTCTCCTGTGCCAATGTGTTTCAGGCTCTTCCACACTTTTTCTTCTAACTGATTTAGTGTCTCTGGTTTTATGTTGCCATCTTTAATCCACTTAGACTTGAGTTTTGTGCATGGTGATAAAAATGGATCTAATTGCATTTTCCTACATGTAGACATCCAGTTAGATCAGCACCATTTGTAGAAGATGCTATCCTTTTCCCATTGGATAGATTTGGCTTATTTGTCAAAAATCAAGTAACTATATGTATGTGGATTCATTTCTGGGTCTTTGATTCAATTCTATTGATTAGCCAGCCTATTGCCGTGCTAGTACTATGCTGTTTTATTTACCGTTGCTCTATAGTACAGCTTGAGATCAGGTGTGGAGATTTCTCCAGAGGATCTTTTATTGTACAGGGTTGTTTTAGGTATTCTTGTTTTTTGTTTTTCCATATGAAGTTGAGAATTGATCTTTCAGTATCTTTAAAATTTATGTAGGTATTTTGATAGGGATTGCATTGAATCTGTAAATCGCTTTTGGTAAGATGAACATTTTTACTATGTTAATTCTCCTGATCCACAAGGGAGATCATTCCATCTACTGATGTCATCTTCAATCTCCTTCTTCAGAGATTTAAAGTTCTTTTCAAATCAGTCCTTCACTTGTTTGGTTAGAGTTATTCTTAGATATTTTATACTGCTTGTGGCTATCATGAAGTGTGTAGTTTCCCTAATTTCTTCCTCTGCATGATTGACATTTGTATATAGGAAGGCTACTGACTTTTTGAGTTAATTTTGTATCCAGACACTTTGCTGAAGGTGTTTATCAGCTGTAGGAGATCTCTGGTGGAATTTTGGAGGTCACTTATGTACACTATCATATCATCAGCAAAGGGATAATTTGACTTCCTCCTTTCCCATTTGGATGCCCTTTGTTTCCTTTTGTTGTCTTATTGCTCTGGCTAGAACTTCAAGAACTATATTGAAGAGACATGGAGAAAGTGGGCAACCTTGCCTGGTCCACGATTTTAGAGGAATTTTCTTGAGTATCTCTTCATTTAATTTGATGTTGGCTGTTGGTTTGCTGCATATAGCCTTTATTATGTTTAGGTATGTGCCTTGTATACCTGATCTCTCCAATACTTTAAACATGAATGGGTGTTGGATTTTGTCAAATGCTCTTTCTGCATCTAAGGAGATGATTATGTGGTGTTTTCCTTTCAGTTTGTTTATATGGTGGATTACATTGATGGATTTCTGTATGTTAAACCATCCCTGCATGCCTGAAATGAAGCCTACCTGGTCATGGTGAATAATATCTTTGATATGTTCTCGTATTCAGTTTGCGAGTATTTTATTGAATATTTTTGCATCAATGTTCATAAGAGAAATTGGTCTGAAATTCTCTTTCTTTATTGGATCTTTGTGAGGTTTAGGTTTCAGAGTGACTGTGGCCTCATAGAATGAATTAGGTAATGTTCCATCCATTTCTGTCTTTTGGAGTAGCTTGAACAGTATCGGTATCAGCTCCTCTCTGAAGGTCTGGTTGAATTCTGCACTGAAACCATCTCGCCCTGGTTTGTTTGTTTGTTTTTTTTGGTTGGGGGACTATTAATGACTGTTTCTATTTCTGTAGCAGAAATAGGATTATTTAGTTTGTTTATCTGATCTTGATTCAACTTTGGCAAGTGGAATAGATCAAGAAAATTGTCCATTTCCCTTAGATTTTCAAGTTTTGTGGCATATAAGCCTTTGAAGTAAGATCTTATGATTCTTTGTATTTCTTCGGTGTCTGCTGTTATGTCTCCCTTTTCATTTCTGATTTTGTTAATTTGGATAGTGTCTCTCTGCCTTTTAGTTAGTTTGACTAATGGTTTGTGTATCCTGTTGATTTTCTCAAAGAACCAGCTCCTGGTTTTGTTGATTCTGTGAATTGTTCTCTTTGTTTCTAATTTATTATTTCAGCCCTGAATTTGATTATTTCCAGACGTCTACTCTTCTTGGGTGTTTCTGCTTCTTTTTTTTCTCGGGCTTCCAGATGTGTCGTTAAGTTGCTTATATGGGATGTTTCCAATTTCTTTATAAAGACACTTAGTGCTATGAATTTTCCTCTTAGCTCTGCTTTCCATGTGTCCCACAAATTTGTGTATGTTGTTCCTTCATTTTCATTGAATTTCAGCAAGTCCTTAATTTCTTTCTTTATTTCTTCCCTGACCCATGTGTCATTAAGTAGAACGTTGTTTAGTTTCCATGTGTGTATAGGCTTTTTGTTATTTCTGTTGTTGTTGAAGTCCAGCTTTAGTCATGAAGATCTGATAGGATACAAGATATTATTTCAATCTCTTTGAATCTCCTAAGGCTTTCTTTGTGTCCTACTTCATGATCAATTTTTGAGAAGGTTCCATGGGGTACTGAGAAGAAGGTATCATTCTTTGTGTTTGGGTGAAAAGTTCTGTAGATATTTGTTAGATCCATTTGATTAATGATGTTGGTTAGTGTCATTATTTCTTGGTTTAGTTTCTGTTTCAATGACCAATCCTTTGATGAAAGTGGGGTGTTTAAGTCTCCCACTATTAATGTGTGGGGATCAATGTTTGGTTTAAACTTTGTTAATAGTTCTTTTACAAATGTGGGTGCCCTTGTATTGGGAGTGTAGATGTTTAGAATTGTGATATCATCTTGATTGACTTTACCTTTGATGGGTATGAAGTGACCTGCTTCATCTCTTTTGATTAATTTTGGTTGGAAGTCTATTTTATTAGATATTAAAATGGCTACATCAGCTTGCTTCTTGTGTCCGTTCGCTTGGAATACTTTTTCCCAGCCCTTTACCCTTAGGTAATGACTATCCTTATGGCTGAAATGTGTTTCCTGAATGCAGAAGAATCTTGAGTTAGTTAGTCTGTGCCTTTTTATTGGATAATTGAGACCATTGATGTTGAAGGTTATTAATGACCTCTGTCCAGGCCCTGCTGGCTTTTATGGTCTCTGGTGAGAAGTCGGGTGTAATTCTGATAGGTTTGCCATTATATGTTACTTGTTCTTTTCCCCTTGCTGTTTTTAATATTTTTCTTTGTTCTGTATACTTTGTGTTTTGATTATTATGTGGCGAGAAGATTTTCTTTTTTTGGTCTATTCTATTAGGTGTTCTGTAGGCCTCTTGTATGTTTATATGCATCTCCTTCTTTAAATTAGGAAAAATTTCCTCTATGATTTTGTTGAAGATATTTTCTGGGCCTTGGAGTTAGGCATCTTCTCTTTTCTCAATGCCTATTATCCTCAGGTTTTGTGTTTTCATGGTGTCCTTTATTTCTTGGATGTTTTGTGTCATGAATTTTTCAGATTTAGCATTTTCTTTGATGGTTTCTCCAAGTTCTACAATCGTATCTTTTAGTCCTATGTTTTGTTCCTCCATCTCTTGGATTCTGTTAGAGAAGCTCACCTCTGTGTTGCTTGCTTTCTTCTCTACGGTCTCTCATTCCCATTTTTCTTCTGTCTGTGCCTTTATCATAGTTTCCATTTTCATTTTCAGATCCTGAACTGTTTTATTGATTTCCTTCATTTGACTGTTTGTATATTCCTGATTTTCTTCCAGTGCTTTTTCATAGGCCTTCATATATTGAACTGTTTTATTGATTTCCTTCATCTGATTATTTGTATTTTCCTGAATTTCTTCCAGTGACTATCTATAGGCCTCTTTTATATCTTCAACCTGTTGGGCTGCATCTTCCTGCATTTGTTCACATATTTTATTTATTTCTTCCATTATCATCTTCATTACTAAGGATTTGAGGTCATTTCCTTATATTTCGATTGTGTTTGAGTTCTGAGGGTTGCTTTCTTTGGGATAGCTGGGATCTGGAACTGGCATGTTGTTTTGAGTTTTGTTGTTTGCGTTCTTATGCTGGCCTTTCGTCATCTTACTGTCTCTGATGTTGGGAGGTAGCTTCTGGTGTCCTTCACTGGTTGTTGTGAATGGATAGTTGCTTGAGTAATTATAGGTCGAGGGCCCTTGGCTGTGGGGGTCAGGAAATTCTTCCCTGGAACAGACAGGTGACCTGGTTTCTGCTCCAGGAGACTTTGCTCCACATATTAGGCTCCCCAATGGGTCAGCTGAGTTAGGCTTCTGTCCAGTCTCTTTCAGATTGTGCACCTGAAGTGGTTCAGTCCTGCTGTGTTGGGGCCGCTGGTTAGTTTTCTTTCCTGACCCTGCAGGGATGCCTAGATGCTTCCAAGGACATGGGAGACCCTGCTGGGTTGTGCAGCCTGGCTAGGCTGGGTTCTAGCTGCCCAGTTATGTAGTCACGGACCACTGTGGCTGATAGCTAGGTTCTTGCCCAGACCCATTCAGATAATGCAACTGTGGAGGTTCAGTCCTGCTGAGTTGGGGCTGCTGTTTAGTTTTCTGTCCTGACCCCTCAGGGCTGTCCAGCCTCTCTCAAGAGCATGGGAGACCCTGCCAGGCTGTGTGGCCTGGCTAGGATGGGTTCTATCTACTCAATTTGTAGCCTGGTCCACTGTGGCTGGTAGCTAGGTTCCTGTCCAGTTGCGTTCAGACCATGCTGCTGTGGCAGGGAAAGTGTTCACAGCCACCTGGGCTTCTGTGTGGCCCCTGGGGCTTTCTGTGGACTGAGGTGGGTTGGGGGTGGGTGGGTCTGAGGACAGATCCACCCATTTCCCTGATATTTCCCCAGGCCAGGAGCTCTGGTGCTTCACTGTCCGGAGTTCAGTCCCGTATACTGAGTTTGGGTTATAGAGCCTGGCTGCAGTTTGCAGGCGGGCTCCGGTCCAGAGTGTGGAGACTGGTCTCCCATCCTTGATGTGCCATTGGTTGATCCAGGGCCAGGCCGGCCTGTGGTCTGCACTGTGCAGGACCCCACTCACCTAGTGTTCTCCAGTTCTTCTGGTCTATGGCTCCCAGTCAGGTCCCGGGTCTCCGTGCGTTAGGTCAGATACAGTGTGTGATGGGTGCCACCATCTTGGACTCTCCCTCTGTGTTCTTACGTGTATTCACTGTTCTACATCTCTTTGCATAGCCCTCTGAGCCTTAAGTGGAGGGCTTTGGAAAAGGCATCCATTCCATTCAGGGCTAGGCACTCCTAAGTTTCCCTATCTGCACATTGTCCAGTTGTGCGTCTCTGTGGGAACTGCTATATACTACAAGAAGAAGCTTCTCTGATGAAGTTTGAGTGATGCATTGCTCTATGGAAATAACAATAAGTCATTAGACGTCATTTTATTGCCATGTTAATTTAGCCAAAAAATAGTAGTAGTTTTTCCCCCAGGGCCCATTACCTATCTAGGCTCACCTTCTTGGCTGTATTAACCATATCAGTTATGGGTTTAATCTTATGCAGTGGACATTTTAAAAAAAGGTTGGTTACCCTCATAATGTTTGTGACACTATTGTACCAATAGGCATGCCTTATAAGTAGGTCATTATTATAACTTGGAAAGTTCATAACTGGCTGGGGTTTATCATTGCTTTTTTCCTCCAGTAGTGGGTACAATTCCTTCTATCACTATGAAGGCATTCAGTACAGATGAAGAGTAAAAGGAATACTTCAAAAGGCTAGTGCTCAGAGCTTAAACATTGGGACTGAGAGTTGGAGGCCAGGCTGGCCTACATGGTACAAACTTGGGTCAAATCAAACAAGCAAGGTGAGAAAGCAGCAATGAAAAAAAACCCCATAAGTTGAGTTTTGTGTATACATGTTATCTCAGCATTCTGAAGACTGAGGCAGGAAGATCAGTATTTCAAGATCATCCACAGCTATGTGGGGAGTTCAAGGTCATACTATATGAAAACCTGTCTCAAAACCAAAACAAATCAAAGCAACAACAAAACCCTTTTAGGCTTAATCTGTTTTTAAATTGGTAAAAATCTTACTTAGGTGTGGCTTCAGCTGTATTGATCTGCAATGTGTATAAATACTGTTTATTGTAACATGTCTTGAGTGAGCAAGGATAATCAAGCCACAGAGCTGCAGACAGGCTGAGGATGCTCATGGCATCTCAATATCTTGCCAGACTATGAGGCTCCAGTGCCTCACTAATGGTGCAGAGACTGAAGGAAAAATGCAGGGACAGGGGGCTGCCTGCAGGTGGGTGCGGACTCACATTTTCTTCCTGGAGGTTTCAGGAAATTTCACCTCTGAACTTGCAGATACCAGGAAGAAGATATTTTATTTTATTTATTTATTTATTTTTTTTTTTTATTAATTTATTCTTGTTACATCTCAATGTTTATCCCATCCCTTGTATCCTCCCATTCCTCCCCCCCCCCATTTTCCCATTATTCCCCTCCCCTATGACTGTTCCTGAGGGGGATTACGTCCCCCTATATATTCTCATAGGGTATCAAGTCTCTTCTTGGCTACTTGCTGTCCTTCCTCTGAGTGCCACCAGGTCTCCCCCTCCAGGGGACATGGTCAAATGTGAGGCACCAGAGTATGTGAGAAAGTCGTATCACACTCTCCACTCAACTGTGGAGAATATTCTGACCATTGGCTAGATCTGGGAAGGGGTTTAAAGTTTACCTCCTGTATTGTCCTTGGCTGGTGCCTTAGTTTGAGCGGGACCCCTGGGCCCAAATCTGCCTATCATATTGTTCTACTTGTAGATTTCTAGGACCCTCTGGATCCTTTTATTTTGCTGTTCTCCCATGCGTCTCTCATTTAGAGTCCCAATAGGATGCCTTCCCCTCTGTCCCAGTTTCCTGGTAAGTGAAGGCCTTCGTGGGACATGCCCCTTGGGCTAGTATGCAGATATAAGTGAGTATATACCATTTGATTCAGAAGATATTTTAAAGAGAGAGAATTTTTAATGTGTTTGAATTTCTAAAGACTGTGGGACCTTTAAAGTTTGTAATGTGTTTTATATTACGATGCTGATTTTAATGTGGGATCTTAGGGGATGAAGAAAAAAGGAAAGGTTGTGGCTTAACAATTTGTGTGTCATGTTATCAAGGAGAAGAAGATCCTGAGTTTCATGGTTTATAAAATCTCAAACACACATAGTCTTTGTTTAAGCTCAAAAACACTTTCTCAACACAATTTTGAATTTTGGCAAGTAGATCACTTTCCAAAATAATTACAATTAAATTTCTAATGTTTAAAAAGGCAAGGAAAATATTGCAGCTGTGTTTTTAGAGCAATATGAAATATCAAACAAATGTATTGAAAAATGTTATGAAAAATTAAGCAGCCTTTTGTATTCATTTGAAAAGATTAAGACTGGGACAGGGATGGCTCAGTGGATAGAGGCCCATGCTGCTAAGCCTGAGGATCTGAGGCTTCCACACAGTGGAAGGCAAAAACTGACTCATGTACTGTTCTCTGACCTCCACATGTATGTGCATGAGCGCGTGCGCACGCGTGCGCACGCACGCACACACACACACACACACACACACACACAAACACATGCATGGATGCTCACACACACATGCGTGCATGTGCCAGCACACACACACACACACATGCACACACAATCAAATAAATATAATACAAAATTAAATGCAGGACTTCCTGCAGTTGGTATGGATTTTCCCCCTGCTGGTGACTGCAAATCTTCACCCAGCCTTTCTCTAACCAGGTGGATTCATTTGTGACACGGCAACAACTGACACTGGCCTTCTGTCAGACTCAAGTTTTCATTTTTATCAAATTTTCCCACAAAGTTATTTTCTAAAACAGAAATCCAATAATATCCCTTACTTAAAACAATACAAAACAAAATAAACTCTAGGGCTTCTCTTTAATTCTTCGGCCCCAGATAGTAGGACCCACATCCAAGCCAGAGAACGCTTAGTGAGTTGTTCTTTGATCCTAGAGAAAACTCAGTCTGATGGAAGGCCCTTGTCAGCTGCTGCCCTGTAGCAAATGAATCCATCTGGTCCGGGAAACGCTGCTTGAAGGGATCTACAGTCACGACTGGAAAAACCCATACCAGCTGCAGGAAGTCCTGCATGTCATTTTTGTATTATATTTATTTCATTGCAACCTGCCTCGTGTGTATGTGTGTGTGTGTGTGTGTGTGTGTGTGTGTGTGTGTGTATGTGTGTGTGTGTATGTGTGTGTGTGTGTGTGTGTGTGTGTGCGCATTTACTTTTCTTTGCACTTCGGGCATTTTCTACTTTAGCACTTCGGTAGTGCTGTGAAATTTGTCTGTTTGCATACACCTTTCTCTCTGGACCCCAGCATCACCGGAGTTGCATATTTTTCATCTCTCTAATTATGCTGGGGAAGGCCATGCCAAGAGCATCCAGAGAAAGGTGCATCACACAGAGTCCAACAGGCCTTCTTTTTCCATTTAAACTTCAGAGTGGACTTCTCATGGCCTGGCGCAGACAATGTGGCCCTGTCTGCTCCTGACAGTCCTCACAAGTTCCTGACTACCTTGTCCCCACAACGAGTTGAGTGGGCACACCCCACACCGAATATGTGTCCACACCCCACTCTGTGAAACACAGGAATGTGCTATTATTTGGAAAAAGATTCTTCACAGAGTTAAGTATCTCAATATGATACTCTCTTGGATTGTCCAGATGGGCCCCAAATCCAACTCAATGACAAGTTTTCTTTTTCAAAATTACCCGTGTGTGTGTGTGTGTGTGTGTGTGTGTGTGTGTGTGTGTGTGTTGTCAGAGGACTCTGTGGAAGTCAGTTCTAGGGAAACCTATCAGTACACAGGGAGGTAGAAGAACCTACAGAGGAGACTGAAATGAGAAGTCCTTTAGCTTCCTGGGGCTGCTGTGACAAGCCCACACAGCATGGTGGCTTCTCACATTAGAAAGCTCTCAGTTCTGGACTCTAGAAATCCATAATAGGCATCAACAGGGGCATTTCTGAGGCTTCTGTGGTGGTTTCAGTAAGAATGGACCCCATAAACTTTCATGTTTGAATACTTAGTCATTGGGGAGTGGCACTACTGTGGATGGATAAGGAGGTGTGCCTATGTTGGAGGAAGTGTGACAGTGCAGGATGACTTTGGGATGCCAAAGCTCAAGACAGGCCCAGTCGCTCTTCCTTCCTGCTGTCTTTGGATTCAGATGTAGAACTCTCAGCTACTTCTCCAGCATTGTGTCTGCCTGCACACCACCATCCCTCCCACCATGACACCTCTCAGACTGTGAGCCAGCCCCACTTAAATGCTTTTCTTTTAAAAGAGTTGTCATGGTCATGGTGTGTCTTCACAGCAACAGAACACTAAGACACCTTCCTTCCTTCTTCCTTTTTCAGATTCTGGTTTGCCTTAATTAGTGACTGTCTACCTCCAAGATCTGCCCACCTTCATGGCTTTCTCTCTGTGAGTGTGTTCCATTTTCAGAAACCCTGTTAGGAAGGTGCCAAGGTTGCTCAGTAGATAAATCTACTGCTAAACCTGATAAATGGCGTCATTTTTCATGTGAAAGACTACATTGAAATGATTAAAAAGTAGAAGAGAGAGGGGGAGAAAACAGAAGAAAGAAAGAAAGAACAGCTTACCCCAAACCCCATCACCTAAAACAATTTCCAACAACAATTTAGTGTGCTTTCTCAACAACCACTTTATATAGCTATGATCAAAAATTTGCATATTCACAAGTAAATAATGAGGGATGAAGGTAAAGTTCAGCGGTAGAAGCTTTTTCCTAGAAGATGTGAGGTCCGGATGAGCGAACAAACACATCTTTTTTCTTCTCAAGATTGTTAATGTTCGGGTTTAGGCATCTTCCAACGGCAATTCTTAATCACCTGCACCCTCCCAGAGTAATTTCAAAATAGCACTTGACTAACTTCCATCTTTCACTTTGAACTGCAGCCAGGGCTAAACTAGTTTTCCACCTTGTGACTTGCCAGGGGAAGTATCACCATCAACAGAGGTGAGGCAATGTATTCTACATTGCCTGAGCCTGCTGAAGAAGCATCATAGGCAAGCGTTCTTGGAATGACGTCATTCATTTCGGATTTCTTAGTTGATCATGACATGGGAGGGGCACTTGGCTCATACAATGCCTCACCTGAAGTTTATTCATCTTATAAACTCACTGATGATCACAAAGCTGGGCATAAATGGCCTCCCTCCAATGACAGCATCTTCTAATGCTGGATATTTCATCCCAGTTCCTACTTTGTAAAATGGCAAAACTAGTAACTTACTTTTTTTAGTGAGACAATGTCAAGCTATGCATAAACCTATGAATAGGGTTGAAGGCTTTCTCCTTAGAGTGTATAATAAAGGCAGTCCTGTTCACCATCAGCTTTTAGCATACAGGGCTGGGGTTACTCTTCTCCAAGTTTGGTAACTTTAAAAAAGAAACTTTTTAAGATTAATGTTACGTTTTATGTTGTGTTATGTTATGTTGTGTTATGTCATGTCATGTTATGTTATGAATCTTATGCCTGCATGTGTGTCTATGTACCTCGTGTGTGCCTGGTGTCTGAGATACACACAGTTGTGGGTGCGGGAACCTAATCTGGGTCCTCTGTTAGAGCAGCAAGTACTCTTAACTGCTGGGGCACATCTTCAGCCCTTCTTTTTTCTTTTCCCTTCTTCTTTTTTCTTTCTTACTTTCTCTTTTCTTTACCTTCCTTCCTTTCTGCTCTCCTTTCTTCCCTCCCTCTTTCTCTCTCTCTTTCTTTGTTTCTTTCTCTCTTTCTTTCTTTGGTCTATGTAGCCACCCTGGTATTAAACTTCTAATTCTCCTGTCCCAGGCTGTCAAATGCTAGGATTAAAGGCTTGTGCCACCACATTCAACTTGCTGCTCTGTTGTTTTTATTTGTTTTGTATTTTTATTTTGCTTTGTTTTCTATACTTTGAGTGATGTTGTAAAGTTAATTTCCTATATCACTGTTGATAATGTGGGAAAATAATTTTTCAGTTTATCAGTAAGATTAGAGTTTTTTAAAAGGGAAGGTTAAAAGAAATAAGACATACACTGGTTAGAGATACGTTTACTGGTGGTACAGGACTGGTTGGCTCAAGAGTAGAAAGTGCACTGAAACCGAGCATTGCAGTGTGCCAGAGACTTCCAGACAGTAGTACCCAATAGGTAGGTTGGTATCTCAGTTATTTTATTTTTTTTTTTTTTTTGCTGTGATAGGACACCATGATCGAGGCATCAGTTTTAGACGGTTAGAGTGCTTGACCATCATGACAGGGAGCATGGCAGCAGGCAGACATGGCTCTCAGCAGCAGCTGAAAGTTTACATCTTGATGCACAGGCAAGAGGCAGAGAGAGCTAATTGAGAAACCTCAAAGCCCACCCCACAGGGACACACCTCTTTCAACCAGGCCAGGCTTCCAGACCAGTTGCAAACAGTTCCAGCAACTGTGAATTGAGCATCCCAAAAATGTGAACCTATGGGGGCCATTCTCGAGCCAAGCACCACAGCTGGCTATTTGTGAAAGGGAGCCTGTGGCAGAGAGTAGCAGCAGGGTTTCAAAGACACAGTTGGGGACTGGAGGCAAGGCAAGATTTTTGTCCATGTTTGCTGTTCTGTGTTTTTGCGTGGTGGTGTGGTTTAACATGAGAAATGTCTCCCAGAGGAGCATGCGTCTGAACACTTGGCCCCTCACTGGTGGTGATGTTTGGAAGGTGGTGGAACCTTCTTGGGCTGGAGCCTGCAGCAGGAAGTGGGCCTCTGGGCATAGGTCTTGGGTTTATCAGCTTGGCCCTGCTTCCTGTCTACCTCTTGTCTCCGGATCCTGAGGCAATGTGACCAGCTGACTGATGCTCCGGCAGCCATGTCGTCCACAGCAGGACGCAGTGTATCAGTCCTTAAATTGTGAGCACAATCAACCCTTCCTCCCTTAGATTGCTTGTCAGTATTGATCACAGAATAAGAAAAGTGACACATGGCATTGAGGTTGGAGGGTCGTGGCTTTGTGTTCCTGGGCAGGGACTCCAGCACTATCTATAGGGGCTGACAGTACAGTTCAGGAAGGTCTTGAACCTGGGCCCTTCTGCCTTCACCTTGTGGCTGCTGGGGTTTCAAATGTGTGCTGCCCAAGTTCTAGAATTTTAGGGAAGAAAATGTCTTGTAAGCACAAGATACAATTTGAGTTGCATCAGAGGGGACACTGTACAAGGATGAAAGCCAGAGAGAGGTATGAGAGTCTTGTTGATCTGAAGGAGCTTGCAAACTGAATGTGGCACCTGAAAGACAGACGGATGGCCTGCAATCAAAACTGATGCATGTTTCAGGTGCTGTCAGGCTAAGCTGTGCTGAATCCTGGTTTTATGGGAGAGAATGGACTTCTTCTTCTTCTTCTTCTTCCTCCTCTTCTTCTTCTTCTTCTTCTTCTTTCTTCTCTTCTATCTTCTTTTTTTTCTCTTTCTCTTCTTCTGCTTCTTCTCTTTTTCTTCTTTCTTCTTCTCTGCTTTTCTTCTCTTTCTTCTTCTTCTTCTTTCTCTTCTTCTTCTTCCTCTTCTTCTTCTTCTTCTTTCTTCTTCTTCTTCTTCTACTTCTTCTTCTCGCTTCTGCTTCTTCTCTTGTTTTCTTCTTCTTCTCTTTCTCTTCTTGTCTTCTTCGCTTCTTCCTTCTTTCTTCTTTCTCTTCTTCTTCTTCCTCTTCTCTTCTTCTTCTTCTTCTTCTTTCTTCCGTCTCTTCTCTTTTCTTCTGCTTCTCTTCTTCTTCTTCTTCTTCTTCTTCTTCTTCTTCTTCTTCTTCTTCCTTCTTTTTCTTCTGTCTTTTCGTTTTCGATACAAAGGGTTTATCTCTGTGTAGCCTTGGCTGTCCTAGACTCGCTTTGTAGACCAGGCTGGCCTCGAACTCACAGTCATCTGCCTGCCTCTGCCTCCCGAGTGCTGGGATTAAAGGTGTGCGCCACTACACCTGTCTGAAAGCGGACTTCTTAATTTATATCATACATGACTCACATGGGCAGCACATTGTTAGTGAGTCAGGGTCAGTTCTGACAACCTGCTGGGCTGACAGCCTGCGGGTGACACCAGTGCTGCTGTCTATCAACCACACTTTCATTTAATTTTTAAATTTTTGTTGTTTTGCTTTCCTCATTTTAAATATTGGAATAATTTTAGATTTACAGAGAACTTGCAAATGCAATATAAAGAATTCCCATACAGCTTTCCTGAAGTTCTCCCATTGGGCTAGTAGTTTACATTTTAGTGTATATTTTTAAAAACTAAGGCGTACATACAGCGCTTATACAAGTAACTACAGGCGTTTCCAATTTCCCTGTCTTTCCTTTTCACACGTGTTCCTATTCTATGTCACAAAACAGAGCCCTGCTTTGAGCAGAGTCGCTACAACCAAGGAAAACCCCAAACACGCCCCCTAGCTTCTGCTTCTGTCATGTCTTAGAGACCATAAGGCAGGCAGCCACCAGCTTTGCTGATGCTTCGGTCATAATGTTAGTGGGTGCCTATGCATTAGTCTCTTTGTTTTTGAGGAAGTTGGAGGAAGCTCATATAGGCGAGAGCCACTGACCTTTACTTGAGCCTATGCAAGTATCTGATAGATACTACTATTTCTATCTTCTGAGAAGGTATCTAAGAAAGACAAATGGCACATGTGCCCAATACCCTCTAACACCAATTCTTTCCAACTCTCGCATTACCTTGCTTCTCTATCCCATCAAAAATACCACACCCTCAACCTGAGGTAGATTTGAGACTTACAGCTCCCAACCACACTTTCTTACCTTGTGAATAGACTTTCTCAAACATCTCCTTTCTATGACTGGCAGAGCACTTGGCTGGCAAATAGGTCTTACTTGGTAGCACCGTTTCGGTTTCCTCCATTCTGTGACAATCTCTCAGGTTTTCTTTGTTACAGCATTGGCACCTTGCAGAGACTCATGTGAAAATCGTTTCCTTTCGTCTTTACATGTTGGCTATTACATCATGGTTCAGTTTGGGTTCTGGGTATTCAACAGGAAGGACCCAGACACCGGGAGCGTCTCATGGCAACCATGTGTGTCAGGTCAATTGGTGCCACACTGGGTCACGTGTGGTGAGATGATGTCTCATCTGCTTCTAAGGGTATACATTTTCTCTTTCCTTACTGGTCTTTGTAAATGAGGGACGGGGGTCTTGAACTTCAGCATGCATCAGTGTTACCCAGAGAACTAGTTAAAAGCACCAGTTTTCAGGCCCCTTTCCCAGATATTCTGATTTAGCAGGCCGTAGGAAGGGCCAAGAATTTGTCTTTCTCAGTATTGCTGTTGGACCGAAGGACTGCTGCCCGGGGATGGAAGGACTTACTGCTGGAATAAAACACCCCCAACAAAAGCTGCTTAAGGAAGAAGAGGCCTCACTGAGTTCACAGTTCTAATTCCAGGTCAGTGGCAGGAGCTTGAGGAAGTTGCTCACACCACATCCACAGCTGAGAAACCGAGCTACAGATGCGTGTGTCCTACTGCACAGTTCCCTTCCTCCATTTTATATACCCTGCTATCCCCTGCCCAGGGAATTGTTGTCCCCTCCCCCGCATCTCCCCCACCACATTTAAGGTGGAGCAAACACAGTTACGATAACCCCCTCAGGCATGCCCAGAGACCAGTCTCCCAGGTGATCAAGTTGACACTGAACACTAATGGCCATGGTCCCACCCTGAGCATGCCTAGTCTAGAGCAGTGTGTCTAATTGCTGGGCCTTAGACTTGAGTCATTTCAAGACAGACTCTGGAGATACATCTAGGAGAAACTCTGGAAATATAATATACATTCCCACGCCTAGCCCTAAATTCTGATTAAAAAGACAGGGTGGCTCACAGGAGTTGGCATGCTCATTACTGCAAGCCATGCTGGGGAACCCCTAGGGGCAATGCTATCCCACAACAACTGGATGACAAGTCGTTTGCTGATGGCCTACAGAGAGTGCTTAGGCAGCAGCTGGGTTCTAGCAGCTTCCTTCCGCTCCAGGAAACCAGGGCAACAAAGCATGGGAACCCAGCAGGTCTGATTCACAAGCCTCAGGCCACCTGGCTCTGACCTAGTATCCTTTATTCATCCCACCAGGAAGCCTCCACGTTGTAATGATTTGTCAGAACCACATGATTTCTTAGAGGCACACAGCACCAGCCAGCCAATTCCAGCACCCGTGTGGATTAGCTGAAATCCTGTGACAGTAGGAATTACAGCCCAATACAGTCTATAGCATCCCAGACTTATTTTATTGTCTACATCTTGAGTCTTTCAATACATGCACACCCAACGAAGTTGAAGGATACAGATTTTAAAAGAAAACAAATGGCTGGACATGGCAGTAGGAGGAGGGATAAAATCTAGAGGTATAGTAGTGCCTTTTGTATTGGCTATTTTGTGTTGCAGTGATAAGACACCATGACCTAAGTGACTTGGGGGAGGACAGGGTTTATTTGGCTTACACTTCCACATCACTGAGATAAGTCAGGGCAAAAACCAGGCTGGATCCTGGAAGAGGCAGGGGCTGGAGCAGCGGCCATGGAACAGAAGACTGTTGCTTACTGGCTTGCTCCTCATGGCGTTCAGTTTGTTTTTCGTATACACCCTAGGACCACCTGCCCAGTGGGCTGGGTCCCGCCATATCAGTCATTAATCAAGTCAATGCCCCATCCCCCCAGAGTTGCCTACTGGCTAATCTGATGGAGGCAGTTGCTCAGGTTCGGTTCCTTCTTTCCTAGTGGTTCTAGTTTATAGTAAGCTATCAAAAGCTTTCCAGCATAATTTTCTTGTATTAATGTCAGCAATCTAATTGTAATATGCAATTAAAATATCTAATTTTATTTAACTATATTTCTATAATTGCTATTACTTACAGAAGTTCCTTCTATCTTTGGTTAAATTGTGACCATAATTGTTACCTTTAGTAACAATTGACCAAAAAGAATGTAAAAAGTGCAACAATAACAACAACAACAACAACAGAGATAATTCTAAACAAGTTTAAATGGTATGTAATACAATAAAATCAAGTCCTCATTTTAACATAAAAGAGATGTAAAACTTTGAAAACTAGTTTCTCCACGTATTATTTCTTGGGGCGAGCCTAACAAATTGCTACAAATTTGGTAGCTTTAAAGAACAGAGAGGACTGGGGGTGTTGCTAGTGCTAGAACAGGAGCTTAGTGTGAGGGAGGGGCAGAGTGTCCTGGCGTGTGTGTATGTGTGTATGTGTGAGTGTGTGTGTGTGTGTGTGTGTGTGTGTGTGTGTGTGTGTGTGTGTGTGTGTGTGTTAGCAGGGAGCTGGACAGGACAGTACCCGGGCAGGAGTATACCAGCACACTGCCTGGGAGCTGTGGCCATTGCTGTCTCTGGAGGCCACTGGTTTGATGCTCGTTGGCTCACGGCTTCTTGCCGCTCTTCACGTACTCTTTCCTCAGATCTTCTCCTCCTTTCTCTAACGAGGACATACCTGATGGTGTGAAATGTGTGCTGAATCCAAACATCTTTGCACTGAGCTCCTGTAAAGATTCCCTTTCCAAGCAAGGTCATGTTTACCAGCTCAGGGCTAGAGCTGAAACATGTGTATCTTTGTGAGGGACACAATTCAGCCTACTGGGGCAGGCGAATGGAGAGCAGAGGTGCCAAGCAGTGCCGTCTGATGGCCGATTGATAACTGTCAGCAGGCCAGTGGCAGTTATTGTGGTCAGTTTCCAGTCTTCCCCCACAAGCCTGCTGCTTTGACAGGGCCCATGAAAACCTCTCAAGGTCTCCTAACAGCTAAACTGCTATTGTTTTCTGTTGTCCTCAGTAAGCAAATGCGGAGGGAAGGCCTGGCAGGACTACACTTCTCCCAAGTTCCCTCAACACCCTTCCTACAAAGGTAGCCAGAGTCACAACCCTACCGGCTTGTAGGGTGCTATTATCATTATAATCTTTGCTTTAACACTAATTTTTATTAGATATCCCTTGCTTTCAACAAGTTTTACAAAGTCATTCTGAAGGTTTTTCTTTTTCTTCTTTCTTAATATTTTTACTTTTTGCATATACATTTAATATATATAATAAACTACATAGAGCCAGAAGAACCACAAAATAATCAGGGAATTATATTAATGTTACATTCCTAGTGTTTTGGCTATTTGCATTTGGCAACCTTGAAGAAAACATTTTCCTATGTTGGTGAGTCTAAAATTCTGAATGTAACTCAATATCGATCATATCTCATCTCTATCAACTTAAAAAACATTTATTTAGACCTAAAAACATCTTAACTCCTAAACTACTAAGCTTAATTGTGAAACTAACCTATTTGGTCTTCAACCTCATCAGAGACTTGAGAAGGAATACAATTATTTACCTGAGTAAAGAGGAAGTGCAGGTTGGCAGCTTCCAAATTGAAAAAAAAAAAAATGACAGAGACAGTTTGCTGCCTGAACAGTCACCCATAACTCTCTATAACATTGGAGCATCATCTTCAGCCTTCTGGCCCAATATATCTGACAGACACATTTCTGAGGCAGGGACTATTGAGGATTTGCCTACTCTGTCTTGGCAGAGTTTGGACGTCAACTCTACCTGCATCCAAGCTTGCCCTTTTTTATGCAGGATTCTGTCTGTGGTAGAAATGAGGATATTTTGCCCAGTGGCTGGTTTGCCACATTTGAAGTCATCTCCATGAGGAGGTTCTTTGATGTTCATCATCTTCTTTGAGGTAGCCTGGGTGTTACCAGGAGTTGACCTGTCTTATTGTCAAAGAATCCTTACAACAATAAAAAAATTTTTTAAATGCCATTTTCTGTAGGTCTCTGAAGTTTTTGAAGACCTTATGTAATTATTTTACTTTATCTGTCTATAGAGTCATATCTATCTGCTACTCCTAGGATGTATATTCTTGTGATAACAGTAGACTAGTAATTGACATGACCATGATTTGATCAATTGGCAATTAATTTGTCTAATTTATTTATCCTAAACAGCTCGCGATTGCACTTTCAAGGTGAACCTTGTGTACTAGTTGAGCGATACGGGTACAATGCTCATATTAGAGTAGAAATATATAACGTGTGTGAAGAATAATCTTAAATTTGAATTCTATACCAATGCATCAAAATTAAACTTATTTTGCATCAATATACAAATTTGTATACCAATGAATGTTCTTTCATAGCACAGTTTTGATCTCAACATCAGAATTGTGTGATCATCTGGAAGGTTTAATATCACTAAAGTGCCTAAAACAGGTGGATTATAAGACGCTCCGGGATACTTCTGAAGTGAGCTTTATAAATCAGCAGGCTCATTGACTACTTGGGTTAGCCCCAGGAAAAAAGCAGACAGCAGGGATTTTTGCCCTATTTATTTCATAGTCAATTATTTTTAAATTGCCGTATCTTTCTGCCTTGCAACACCAAGAATAATCTTTTTAAAAAAATCCCACCCATAAGTGACTAATAACTATCTTTCAAGTAACTTTTGTAAAAACACTAGACTTTGGCTCTTTATGTTAAATTTCTGTTGTCTTTATCCATAGCATAACCATAAAAATCTCTTCTCTCCCTCTCTCTCCCTCTCTCTCTCTCTCTCTTTTTGGTGGGAGAGTTAGTAATTTGTTTTTCTTTGTGTGTTTGTTTGTTTGTTTGTTGTAAGACAGGGTCTCAATATATAATCTGGCTGTCCTGGGACTGTGTAGACCAAGCTTTCCTCAAACTCACAAAGATCCTCCTGCCTCTGCCTCTCAAGTGCTGGAATTAAAGGTGTGTGTCACCATTCCTGGCAGAAATGTCTTGATGAGAAAGCTGTGGGATGAAATATGTGAGCTATGACTCTTTTAGCCTAAGAAAGGAAAGCTTACAAGGTTGTGCTATGCAGCCCTGGCTGGCCTCAAATTCATGCCTATCCTCCTGCTATGGCCTCCCATGTACTAGCATTATATTGTCATCTCGCCTGGCTCAGAAATATTTTTCTTCCTTCAAGGAGCCGATGATGAATCTTTTAGCTCTCTAAGCCAGTACTGTTAGTTGCAATTACTCTGCTTTGTTATTATAACGTGATACTATCTCCATGTCTGTATCTAAGAAAGCCATTTACATATGTTGGCTAGATTTCACACATGGTTCACTTTGCCAACATCTTCTTTAAAAGGCCTATTTAATCCGGCCTGACAATGCTCCCTACAAGAGCCATAGCTCATTTAACAAAACCCCCAACACCAGGCACGAGAAGCCCCCCTTTGCCCAAAGACATCTCCAAACATTACAAGGTGTTGCTATTTTCCTTGGCTTCCTCCAGATGTGGAAGGTAAGTCCCTATTTCTGAAGACACCATGCACACCAAACTCAGGGCTCAGAGGCCTCTGAACTGGAACTGACTTGAACGCCTCTTCCCTAAAGACTAGCTTTCGTAGTAACAGAAGTTGCCATGCACACTTCCAAAGGAGGGAAGCAGCCAGCAGTCCTACCTAGTTGTGCTCCCTACAAACTGCAATGTGTAACAGCACAGCCTGATAATCCTAGGGGGCAGTAGTGGCATGTATACCTTGGCAGTAACCAACAGCTCTTGAATTAGATATGGCAGCCTATTTAACCAGAGAAAAATTATGCTTGGTACTGGAAACCTAGCCAATCAATCACCCAAGGCAAGTGAAGTCATGAACCATGGAGAACCACAATGGCCACTTTACTTAACTACATTCTAAATATTTGTCTTCATGCCCACAGATAAATGCAATCCTCAGCCCTCACCAAGCAAACTTCTCTTTGCAACAAAAAGGTGGAGAGTGAATATATATCATTTGTCTCTTTTTGCTTCTGGGTGAACTCACTCATTATGATAATTTCTAGATCAATCCATTTGTCCACAAATTTCGGGAATTCCTTGCTTTTAATACCTGAGTAGTATTCCATAGTGTAAATATACCACAGTTTCTTAGTCCATTCTTCTACTGAGGGACACTTAGGTTGTTTCCATGTTCTGGCTATTATGTATAAAGCAGCTATGAACATGGTTGAGCATATGTCCTAGATGCAAAAAGAGACAAACAGTATATACTCACTTATATCAAAACACTAGTCCAAGGGATACGTACCATGAAAAACTTTACTTACCAAGAAAGTGGGTCAGAGGAGAGGACATCCTATTGAGACTATAGGCAAGAGTAGCATGGAAGAATGGGGAAATAGTAGGACCCACAGGGTCCTAGAAACCTACAAGAAGAACTTTATAACAGGCAGATCTGGGTCCTGGGGTCCTCCTCAAACTAAGGCACCAGCCAAGCAGAATATAGGCAGTAAACTTCGAACCCCTACCAAGACCTAGCCGACGAACATGATATTCTCCATCGTTGAGTGGAGAGTGAGATCTGACTCTCACACAAACTCTGGGGCCCCTTTTCTGACCATGTCCCCTGTATGGGGAGGCCTGGCGGCACTCAGAGGAAGGATAGCAAGTTACCAAGAAGCATATATATTCCAAGAGCATATATAGGGGGAGGAGGTCTCCCTCAATCACAGACATAGGGGAGGGGAGAAGGGGGGAAGGGGGAGGGAGGGAAGAATGGGAGGAAACAGGGGAAGGGCTAACAATCGAGATGTAATATGAATAAATTAATTAAAAAATGTAAAAAAAAAAAAAGGTGGAGAGCATTGCAGAAACCTACAGCCAATCAAGACAGAGTTGTGGAGTTCAGTCCCAAGTGATAAATTTACAACACAACTCCTATACGCAAGGATCAGGGATCTTGGTGGAAGCAGGAAAGAAAGATTTTAAGAGCTACAGCCTACAGCATCAGAGGATTTGGTGTGGTAGGAGATTTTGTCTCCTAGAAAAGTCAGAAGTTGTGCCCATAAAGTCTCACCAACAGGGCTCCTTAAACATGACCTGATGAAGTACTACATGTGTAAACATGTTAACATGTGTGAGGGAACGCTCACGAGGCCTCAGTCCCACAAACAAAACTATAGGCAACTAAAGAGTGCTGAAAGGAGCAGAAATGGCTGATATTCTCTTGATTCTCTTTCATAAATGCTTAAACGAAAGAATCAAAATGTGAATTTTTCTTGAAGGAGTTCATGTTTTTAAAAAATGTATTATTTAGTTTTAATCTATGTGTATTGGTGTGAAAGTGTCAGATCTTGGAGTTACAGACAGTTGTGAGCTGCCATGTGGGTGCTGGGAATTGAACCCGGGTCCTTTGGAAGAGCAGGCAGTGCTCTTAACCATCTCTCCAGCCCTGAGTTCATGTTTTATATAATTTAAAAGTTAAAAATAAAATGGTTTGTACTGGTAAGATCATTTGATATATGAACATCACAAACCAATAATTCAATAAAAATCAAACAATAAAAATACCTACCCCACAGCTTCTTGTTACATTGGTAGGCATCCAGATGAAAGCAGTTTCAAACCTTTCATAGTGTTGGGAGCATTTTGTGTGTCTCCTGCAAGTTCCCCTGTGAAAGGAAAGACATTGTGTGTATTTCTCATTCTCTAGGCACTGAAGTGCTCATTGGGCCTAAAATACATTAAATTGCTTAAATAAACAATTCAAATTCAGTATGCCAAAAAGCTGGAAATGCCTGTGCTGAGACTTTCATCTTCTTTGTAGTAGAGTGTTAAGATATCTTAGAGACCAGTGTAGTTTCTGTATCTTTCTATAGAAAGTGTGTGTGTGTGTGTGTGTGTGTGTGTGTGTGTGTGTGTGTGTGTGTGTAGAAAGTCATAGGAGTATGTACCATGAGTCCAGAAGCCACATCATTTATGAGGTGATTAGGAATGCGCCAATGGCAAGGGCCACAGAGCTACTAGTGCAGTTTGCTCTTGTAGGGTTGCCATGGAGTTTGGATAATCTGAGGGTTTGGATAATCTCAGTCCAAGGGACTGAGGAAAATCTGAAGGAAAGTGGGACAGATGGCACATTCCGATATCTCTCAACCTCACCTCTTCTCCTGACATGAATATAATAGTACATCAAATACTGTTGTACTTGGGGATTGGGGATGTGGCTCAGTGGGGGGGGGGCATGTCTGCCTATTTGTATTTAAGATGCCAAGCTTGAGCCCTAGCAGAACCAAAATTAAAATTGCATTTGGTGATGATGATGGAGATAAGGGACAGATATTCATGCTTCTCTGCAGCTGCAAAGAACATAGAAAGCAGCGTGCGGCACGTACCTCGTTCAGTCCACTGTGACAGCTTGACTCGCGGGCCACACATATCCTGGAGGATAACCATAGGCTGCTGCAAACTCAGACTGTACCAGAACTGGCTGTGCTTGGTGGGTATCTCGGTAATGCACATTAGCACATCCTTACCTCGGAGTTACAGATGGTGCCAAGTCATTGTTCTTTACCCAACCAGGAAAGATTGGGCAAGATAATAACAAACCGTGTTTCCACGGAGCAGACAGTATGTGTCTGCAGTTTGGTTCCAGGGCTGTGTTAAGTCTGTTGTCACACAGGCAGGTGAGACTGATGGATACATCTAATGTATAACACCCTATGTGTCAGAAGGGATGGGGAGGGTGAGGCTGACATGCCGGTGCATGTGCTATCCGGAGTGTGGGGGTTAATGCTGGTGATGAGCTGGGTGTGGCGCATAGTCCCTTGAATCCCAAGGGGATTTCTGTGCGTTTGAGGGCAGTCTGGTCTACCTAGATATTTTCAGGTCGTCCATGGCTATGTAGTGACACCTCGTATCAAACAAAAACAAAAGCAAGCCTCCAGCAAAGAAAAACAAATGACAACAAAATATAATGCTGGGGCCTGAGAGATGGCTCAGTGGTTAAGAGGACCATATTTCTCTGTTAAAAGATTTGAGTTTTGCTCTTAGCACCCACAACTGTCTGTAATTCACAACTCAGGTGGATCCAATACCTCTGGCCCCTGAAGACATGTGCACTCATGTGCACATAGACACACATAGACACACACATCCAATTAACAAAATAACTTCCAAAATGGGTCATTATTGAGGGTTATTCTAGTCTTGTAGAGTTGAGGGGCCCAGCTTAGTCAGTGACACTTAAGGTCATCTCTCCAAAATACAAATCCTGTGTTTTTCCTCTTCTACTAACATGTCTGTTGGAGCCTTTGGTTGTTGGTGGTGATATAATTCAGGAGTGTGCCCCAGACTATGCTGCCCATGAAGCAGTCTTCTTGCTTTGAGTGAAGCATGCATGCATGAAGGTCTTCAGAGAGGTGGGTATATATGACAGCCTGAGCCATACGGTTGACAAACCCTCTAATTTTGGATCCTAGTGACAGGGAAAAGGCAGTATTGCCCAGTGTGTGTATGGGAGCATTACAACACGGACTTCTGATGTTTCGGGGCAAGGCCACATTGTCAGCAACAGAGTTATATGTGACTTTTCATAAATAATTCCTGTTTTATGGAGCCCAGTAGTGAAAGAATTCTGAAGTAGAGGACTCCGTGAGAAAGGAACTGTGCATTATAACCTGGGTTCTGTAGATACACAGTCACTGCCCCATGCAGGCCCAGCAGCCCCACCCCCCATACGACTAAACTGTGCAACTGAGATCAAGCTTAGTAAGTCCAAAAGTCACAAGGCAATCTCACAAACAACCAGGAGTCCTGGCTCCCATATCACCTATCACAGCATCAGAAGCCCCCCCACTCAGATGGTACCTAAAAATATAAAAAACTGTATAGCCAATTACAGGAGCCTGAACACGCGTTGTGTGCTAGCCAGCTCAGTGTTGGGGCAGGCTGCAATGGCCAATAGCTTATTACTTTAGTGATGGGAAGGGGCTTAAGAAGTAGTGAAGGAAATTGTTCCCATTGACAAAGAAGTGTATCTGTGGCCTCTTTCATGTGGAGGGAGCACGCGAAAGATAGATGTAGTGACAGGTAGGCTAATAATATAGGCTAGTTGGGAAATCTGGGAGGATGGACTGCAGGCAAGCATGGCTGGGGCCGAATGAAATGCAGATGTTTAACTTATATTAGTGAACACCAGAAAGCATCCATCACTTGAACAACCAAGCAGACAAAACCTCCTTGCCCGTGAAGCTTAGCTAGTGCCGGAGCTTGAGCTGCTGCTTCATGAATTGAGGGGTCAGGTGTTGTTAAGAGACAAAAGTTGGCCTGAGCTCTGCGTCATGGCTCAGCCACTGGGTACCTCTGAAAGCCTAAGTTGTCAGCCACAGGGCAACATCACTCAAGTGTGGTGTCTTGTTCAAGAAGGTTTCAGTCGGCTATGCCCTTGGATGAGATGCACGTAACATAGGTGCTAGCGTGTTCATCTTAGGGATTTTAATGCCTTCTATTTGAGAATCTCCAGGCCACTTCTCATCTATTCATCCCGGCTAGTGTATGGCGTGGGCATAAATGTACAACATTTATACGTTAACATAAATAAATCATGATGTCAGGTTGCTTATTTTTGGAAAGAAGAAGCAACCAAAATATTATTGTCTCCTTACCACAACAGCTGGGATATTTAGACAATAGTACACACAAAGTCTTCCAGTCCTCTTAGGCACATAGCTCTACTTGCTCCATTTAAGTTTGTTGAATAATTGTGAAGAAAACAATGGACATGATCAATTATCTCTACAGTTGTGGGATTTGGAAACTGAACATTTTAATAGGAATTATAAAACATATATGTGCCACCTTTCGTTTCTTAAGGAAGTTTGTAACACCCACATTTCTTTTTAAAAAATATTTTAATTTATTCATATTATATCTCAATTGTTATCCCATCCCTTGTATCCTCCCATCCCTCCCTCCCTCCCGCTTTCCCTCTACTCCCCTCCCCTATGTCTGTGACTGAGGGGGACCTTCTCCCCCTGTATATGCTCATAGGGTATCAAGTCTCTTCTTGGTAGCCTGCTCTCCTTCCTCTGAGTGCCACCAGGCCTCCCCATCCAGGGGACATGGTCAAAAATAACACCCACTTTTCTTAATGGCCATAACCAACATATAAATACCAAGCACTGTTTAGAACCCACTGAGAAGTCCTCAGGAGCTGGTGGCATGTAAGGATCAAGTCTGTCCTTCAGAATGCCATTTGGAGTCCTGTTCTCTAGGTGCTGGGTTAGGTACCCTACTTTTGGTCATATATTTAGGGCTAATGCAAATACTTCTAGCTGTTAGAGTGTTACAGTCAAGGTTGTAAAGAAGAGAAACCACTTGGAATGAAGGAGCTTGCTAAGAGCATTTGGTGCTGTCAGAGTAAGGCGAGCCTAAGCTGACTGGACCCGGCTCCTAGAAAACGTAGTTTCTTTCTTATCATCTTTGTTATAGTCGTTTGCTCAGCAGCATATAATGGTTGTTTGGACCCTGACTGTGTTTTAAAACTCAAATGCCAGGCATTATGTATGCATATTCTCTGGCTTTTAGTTCGAATTATCAAGAAAAAGATAAAAGAATATAAAAACCACCAGTGGGCTAGCATGGTGGCTTTTTTACAACTCTCCTGTAAGCACATGAAGATTGGGGCACAGGACTTTTGTGACAGAAGAGGACACAGGCATCTGTGAGAATGGCTAATCCTGAAGAAGGAAAGTAAACCTGCTGTTCGTGCTGGCTTAGTTACAGCTGATCTTGCTGCATGGATTCTTGGCGCTGTAGAGGGATGTTTTTATTTAGATGGCAATAAGGGAAAAGTGCAAAGGTGGGAGCTCCTCAGTTTTCCTCCTAGTTTTCTTTATTCAGAATTGTATTAAAAACAGGTCCAAAATCCATTTCAGGGAGCACCAACGTACACATCCACGTGAAGCAGTTTTCATTGAGATACAATAGTGGGCCAGCTTCAAGGAACATGGAAATCTGTTTCTTGTGAAAAGTTTGAAAATTATATGAAGGAACTGGGTGAGCCATGTTTATGTGTACATTATATGTCCACAGTATGAAAGACACCGGTGGTGCATGACTTGCTGTATGTGAAATGAGAGTAACCCAGCCTCTCTAACTTTGCACGGAGAAAAAAAAATGTTGATTCACCAACAGGATGCAGTCCTGTGCAAACTAGCTCGAGATGGGTATAATCCCTCCATGGACTCATAGAAACAAAATGCATATATACCATTTTCTGAACAGAAAACTATTTTAGTAAATAATATTTATGATAAAAAATAATTTTTTAAAGGTTTATAAAAGTTTCAAAATAAACATTTGCTTTAATATTTAGAAAATTTTGTTTTCTCGTTTCTGATGGCTACTGACATTCCTTAGAATATGGTCCCAGCACTACCTTTGTTCCTGTTTCACTCTGCCTTTTTTTTTCTTCTTTAGCCTAATACCTCTTTCCTTTAAAAGTTGTCATTACTAATTATTACTGTGTACATACATGATGAATTGTGTGTGAATACATGTTCCATGGTGTGGTGTAAAAGTCAGAAGACGTCTCTGTGGAATCTTGGTTCCCACGCTGTGTGGGTTCTCGTGATGAATTTAGGTCACAAGGCTTTTATTTTCCCTCACCACCCACCTTCCTCTTCTTGTTTTTTTTGTTTTTGATTTTGTTTGTTTTTGTTTTTGCCTTTTGTTACAGAGCTTGCCTCGGGTTTATTTGTAAAAACAGCAGGGGACACTCATCATCTGTAAATAGTGTGTAGGTGGGTGTGTCACACCAGTCCATCTGTCTTCACATTGGCAGAAGCCTTTTCCACAGGGCCTTCACAGGAGCCTGGGCAGCTTTGGGAGCCTGAGCTGTGGCCTCTGCCTTGGTTTGAACCTCGGGCTTTGGTTGGCAGAGGCTACGACCTTTGGCCATGTAGCTTCGAATCTTCTTCCCAACCTTGGGATGAGTGATGAAAGCAAGCCAGCTGAGTTTGCGGCTGGCGCCCTTTGGCATCTTGGGCTTAACAGCCTTAGGCTTCACAAGGGCCTTAATGGCCTCTGCACGGCACTCATTGCCTTTGCGTTGCTTGCCTGCATCTTCTTCAGGCCTTTCTCACTGTGCTTCTGGGCAAAGTGCATGTTCCTCAGGAACTTGGGGTCAACCTCCTTAGGAGACTCGTATCTTTGGGACCAGGGTTTCTTGATGCCATTTCTGTGCCATTTGTGGGACTGGTTGTGTGTGGTGCGGTTCTTGGACTTGGCCATGTCTGCACGGTAACCGGTGGCTCCCTCAGCACCCCCCTGCTTTCTGTGATTACACCTCCTGACACCCCTCAGCATATAAGGTAATAGTCACAGATCCTGTGCATACTTAGAATATTAGTAATTTGGTAGCTATCATCCATATGATATATGGCATGATTATATGCCATCAGGAAACATGAGAACCACATTACAATATTTCCTCAAGTCACCTACTAGTAATCTACCATAACTATTGTCACCTTCTGGAATTCTGTTTCTATTGAGAGCATTCCTACGTATTCTACCAAAAACTGTGTGCACAGGGCTGTTCACTGAAACATTGTTTGTAGTAACAAAAATAGAGCTAATCAGTCATCAATGGGGGGAAAAACTTTGGTATATATACCTCATAGAAGATGAAACACATGCAGGAAAAATATATCTGCATGTGTGGGCATTAGTGTCTCCAAGACATAAAAATAAGAAGGACATGTGAGTACTAATGTATTTAGTGCACTAATTATATATTTAAGGCCCTGTCTATGGAGACTTGGCTGTACATTATGATGCTTCTAATGCCACTGAGTGCACATTTAATGATGAATTGGTAATATGTGTATTTTGGGCCAATAAAATATGTGACAATGAGCTGTATAAAACTGTGTCTGGTAAATTTTTTATTTATTTGAAAAAATTTTAATAATAAAATGATAACGTTAGAAGTGTAATAGACAACCAACAACCCATATGAGTATACCTACATCACACACAAATAAGTAAACTCAATGGAAATACGTATTTGAATATATATAGCACGGCGTCAGCTTATCACAGAAACCTCCTCCTTAGGAAAGAATTGTACAAATAGAATGAGTCCTTGAAGCTAGAAACAGATGCAACTATTTGTCTTTTATCTTCCTTCTGGGAGTAGGAAGAGCCAGTGGGAAACTGGGCTGTCTGGCAAAACCTCCGGTGACCATCAGTACAGATGGCGATGTGATCAGCATCAAAACCAAAGCATCTTTAAAAACAATGAGTGTTCCTTCCTGCTGGGGGAGAGGAGTTTGAAGAAATCACACCAGGCGACCTCAAAAACAAGGTGAGGCCTACACCAGGCCTTGAGAACTTGCACATGGATCCTAATTAGGACTGTCATGTTAGCAGCAACAGCAACCATACATTTCGAGGGTTTCTTAGACAAAGTTAGGCCTAAACACTCAACCTGAAGATGTTGAAAGCAAATATACATTATGATCTCTTCAGACGCATGTACTGTAATTTATCCCTGGGCCGTGTGAGATATATTTTATGACTTGTTCTGGTTCCATTTCTGCCGATAAGATAAACACTCACACAAAAAGCAACTTAGAAGAGAAAGGTTTCTTTGGCTCATAGTTCTAGGTCATGGTCCATCGTTTCTGGGAAATCAAGGCAGGAACTCAGGCAGCTAGTCCCATCACGTCCACTCAAGAGCAGAGAGAAAACAAACACATCCTTGCTCGCTTACTTCTCTCAACAAGTTCCCTTCTTTCTTATACTGTTCAGCTCCTCCCAACCCCTGGATCTCCCCGCCCAAGGACCAGTGCCACATATAGGGGCACTGATGCTTCCTGCATCAGTTACCCATCAGGACAGTCCCCTACAGGCCAGCCCCAGGGACAGTTCCTCACTGAGGTTCTTCCCAGGTGGCTGTAGGTCCTGTGAACTTGAGCACAGTTTTCCCCTTGTCTCAGGGAGGAAAAAATCTTTGGCGAGCACCTGAAAATACACACGAGACACTGAATCTGTTGCAGATGTTCGGTGGGCCACATTTTGAGAGGGAGCTACCCAAATTAGTATTTAACCCTCTGAGAAACAAAGAGGCCCCTTCTATTTTGTGGGCTTCACATGTGGAAGTTCACAATGAACACAGCTTATGTTGGCTGATAGAGAGGAGGTTGTGTCCCTGTGACAAATGACTCTAAGGTTCTTAATGGCTAAAAACATGGAGTATTATTTGGAGAATTATTTCTAACTCAGAATACTTATGGCATGTTGTGGTAGAGATGAGGAGGTGTGTGTGCGTGTGTGTGTGTGTGTGTGTGTGTGTGTGTGTGTGTGTGTGTGTGTGTGTATGTGTGTGTATGTGTAAGGTTTTTTTTTTGTGGCTTTTAATCTCTCAAGAGACCCAGACCAAAGGAAGTTTAAATACCTTGTTACTAACTACACCATTTTAAGTGTGGTCTCCTCAGTCAACAAAGTAGAGAAAGAGACTCCAGATTTTTCATTTTCCTAGCCTGAAAGTGACACATATAATTTTTACTTGTATCTCATACCTCCAATTGAAATACAGCTTTTGTTTATAATACATGTTTCATCTATATTTTATTGTATATTATCAGTTTCCCCATACTAGGTTGTACCATCTCAACAATGGAATTTGTCATCTGTTTCACAGAACCCAGTGGTTGGTGTTTCACAGTTTATCAACAAATCCTGTCTGTTTGAGTGAATGACCTCAGTAGAGGACTGTAAAATTCTGACAAAAGGGATTATTGTGCTCTTTTGTCAGAGACTTAGTAAGTAAACACAGGATTTCAAATACTGCATGACCTGAATAAAGGCATCTGAGATAAAATCATAAAAAGAAACTAAAGAAACAAGTGCATTTAACACAAAGACACCTTGGGAGATGCAAGGGGACTTTTCTCCTCTAGGCTTTAGCGGGACTCTGAATTAGCCTTTTGTTGAATTTGATGCTTATTTGCAGTGCATAAAAGTAAGACCTCCTCTAGACTGTAAAAGGTAGGTTCACATCCTCAGGTTGTTACTTTTATTCTAAATCTTCTATCCACGGAAGAGTCATCCACCAAAGTGCTGCTGGGAAAGTTTTGCAACAAGATGTTGTAAATATCATCTGAAATACACTGTGTTACAACTGACGGGGACTATTTAGTACCTTTTAAGGCATCAGTGTTCAAATGAGCCAACTTCAGTTCTGTTTTACAGAGTATAGTGACCTTAGACGATGACTCCTTGGTTCAAGTTCAGGACTGGGATGACAAAGAAGCCACCATCCCCAGAAGGCTGGTCGACGGATGGTGGTGAAAAATATCCAAACACCTGCCCTAAAGCAAGAAGATGATTTTTTCTCTTCCAAGAGTTGGGAGGAAACATTTGCAGATAACCATATCTTCGTAAGGATTTGAAATGCATATGGACTGGGGAGTTAAAGCTCTAAAAAGATTTAAAAACTAACGTGTTCGCTGGCTCTCCCACTCACACGCAATGGAAAGCAAGCGCAGGCTTGTGTGATAAAGGTTTCAGCAGCGACAGAAGGCTGCGTTCCACTGCCCTGGAGCAGAGTTGATTTCTCACTATTTAAGAGAAAAGAACGCCTAAGCTAGAGAGGTGTGAGGCTGACGTGCTGAAGAGGCTCTCAGTGTGTGGATTGAGCAGACACGAGTAAGGGCAAGTATGCGTTTCCACAACACCCTGCTTATTATTGATTTAATCCTCACCCTAATCCCGCGAAGTAAGGTGCACTAACCCATCTATTCTACTGGGAAACAGACTCCCACCCTGACTTACCTGGACACAGAAAGCTAGGAAGTGTGGAGGCACTGGGATAAAACTCACATAGCTGACCGCCATCTTATTCCCTAGCTTTTAATCCTTTCTCCTTCCCTCAACACAGGCTTTTAGAGATGAGAAGGAAGCCAGTGATTCTTACCTGAAACTCTACAAGCACCAAAATGAAAAAGAAAAAAAGAAGTGCAGAAAAGAACACGCTCTCTGGCAATCTCTGACGTAATGTAACGTAGTTCAAAGGAAAGATCAGCACTGAGGAAAGCGGGAAGTTCTATCTTCATTTTTCTTTCCGTAAGGAAGGTTAAATTTTATTCTTTGTAACATTGACAAGGCAGGATCAACAATGTGTTTATGTGCCAGGATGAGACATGATAGGATGTACCCTGTGGTAGGGGAGGAGGTCCCCTTCTGTCATAGGCCTAGGGGAGGGGAATAGGGGGAAAGAGGGAAAGAGAGGGGAGCGGGAGGATACAAGTGAGGGGATAGCAATTGAGATGTAATCAGAATAAATTAAATTAAAAAAGAGTGTGTTCATAGCTTCTTCCAATGACTTTAGTCAATATGCAAATAATGGTTCAACAGTAGCAATTAAATGTAGCTCACTAAGAGCCCTAGAGTCAAAAGCAAAGGTTTTAGCTCCGTAAGTCAGAACTTTGAACAAGTCATGTAACTTTCCTCTGACTCAGGATTCCTTAAGTGGTAGGCAGGACCATCACAGAAGGTGCTCCGAGAGACCTGAACACCATGTGAATTTGTCGGTTCCCTGAAAACCATGCGATCCCCATTCATGTAAGTTAGTATACTTATTTAAAAACTAAGCATATGTAAGATAGCAAAAACTTACATTCCAAACTGTATCGCTTCTTTTTTCGTACCTCTAAATATATAATTGCATACCCCATACATATAGACCCACTATGGATCAAGTGTATAAGTAACACCTATCTGTATAAACTCATATAGAACTCTTTGCAAACTTGCCAGAATTGTCATTTGTGGCTAGCACTTAGTTAATGGTTTCTAGGTGTCAAACTTAGCAGCTTTGCTGAAATAGTTTCATCTTCTATCTTCCAGGAAAGCACAGCGAATAACATCACCTGTATTCGATCACAAGAGAGAGTACGAGAACACGCCATCTCAAGGTCTTGGTACTCTCAAATCGTGATCCAAACTACTGACATTGCTTGGCTAAAACTCCCAAGTAAAATCTTATGGCTGCTTGCACAAATGCCAACATGTGGCTCACTTTTTAAAGTCAGGGCTGCGTGGGAGAGTCTAGCAATGGAGCCCGTGACGGGGGGGGGGGCAGCCTCGTCTGTGCAGCTATGATCAGATACTCAAAGAGGACTGCACACTGATTTTTTTCCCTCTCTTAATAAGCGTAGCATATCTCTCCTAATTAAATGGGATTTTTACTGTACCGATAAGTAACATTATTTTTGGACGAATGGCTTGGTGTATAGTGTTGTGCTGGAATTGGACATGAAAGACATAGTTAGAACTCAGGGGTATTCAGGGACAGGAGGGTTGTGAGTGTAAGCCTAGGCTGCACAGTAAGACTCAGTCTCACTAAATCAAGAATAAATAAATGAATTCAAAGGTTTTTTTTTTTTTACATAATAGGGTTAGTGCTAAACATTTTCTATCTAGTAAATCTTTGAGAAAGTAATGTCTTCCTTGAACAATTGGGTTGATAATAACCTGAGATAAACAATAAATGCCAATACTGACAATAGACTGTGCTCATCAATAATTTTGAGGCACAGGTTCAGAGGCTTTCATCCATGACTTAATGATCCTTTTTGCTTTTCGGCCTGTGGCAAGGTGGGACATTGAAGCAAGGAGTGTGCACTGGAGGAAAGCTATTCTCATGGGCGAAGAGCAAAGGGAGAAAAGAGGGAACCAAGAGCCTCCAATCCCTCTTGAAGAGCAAGATCCCTGTGACCTAACGTCCTCTCTCTGGACCCTAGTCCCACCCTTCCTAGTAGCTCTATAGCCTGGGACCAACGTGTTAGACATGACTTCCGAGTAAGTTCATCTTTGTGAGATATTTATAAAGATGACAACTCAGAGTCAGAGGACTTAAATATGTTGTCTAAAGATCCTCAGCTGATCAACACCAGGGCGGTTATAAGCTAAGCTTGTGACTTGTAAATCTTTGGTCTTTAGCCGTGATGACAGATGCTTCTCCAGAAATAAAGGTAATAATTACTAATGAGGGCTGGCGAGGCAGCTCAGCAGGTAAAGGCGGCTGCCATAGAACCTTATGACCCAGGTATTATCCTTAGTATCCACATGGTAAGGGGTGGGGGGGGGGGAGAAGGGACCCTTGAAAGTTTTCCTCTGACCTCCACACACATTCCTGTAACATTCGTGCACACATGGTGTGCACATGGACATACACACAGAATAACTAATTTGTAATAAAAACACTCAAAGACCTGAACGTATTAACTTGAACTTGTAGAGCTTGAGAAATCTACTCTACCTCACTCTCATGTCCCGAAGGGATCAGGAAGGTAACCTATCTCTGCTGCAGACGCAAGAGGAGAGAGAACCAGCCAAGGCTTGACTCATTAGTCACCTGTGTCAGACAGTTTCCAGGAGCGGTTGCTCAATCCACTACACACAAATGATTAGATCTAAGGGCATGAGGCACCAAGGCAGACGCAGCAAAACAGGAGAGCTCCCAAATGTCAGGCTGGCAGTTACGGATGAGTGCTTTGTCACGAAGGCTCTTGGGTGTTAGGTATTTAGGAAGGCTTTAGATGGGAGCAGCGTGGGATAGCTCAGACATTGACTTTTAGCACTGGGCAGGGACTCTGGGGATTCCAGAGTAGAATTCTTCATTCAACAGAGTAAAGAACTGAGGTGCTCCATAGGGGAAGGTGGCAGCTTCCCTTTTTCCTTTTGCATTGTGTGATTTTTCTCATAGCAAATGTGAGCAGCTGTGTCACAGCCCTGTGAACAAAAGCAAAGGAGCCACAGCTCTAGACCACTTTAAGCAGAATTGGTTGGGGCTTTTGCTTTTTTTGTTTCGTTTTGCTTTTTGACAGGGTCTTGCTATGTAGCCTGTGCTGACCCCAAACTTTTAGCAACCCTCCTACCCAAGCTTCTTGTGTGCTAGGACTACAAACGTGCCCCACCACAGCTGGGATGACTTGGGAGCATTTGGAGATGGAATCTCAGCACGTTGTTCAGGCTGGCCCTGAATTTCTGAATCAAGCCAAGCTCCTTCTCCTGACTACAGGGATACACTGCCTTGATCAGAAACTATTGATGAGACAGTTGTGTAAATACATTGGAGACAGCATGAAGCGAGGTACAAACAGGGATCTTGCCGATAGAGACTAACTTAAGCTTTACAGCAAAAGAGCTAGATCCTCCTCACCCAGGGGACCGGGCTTGTTTTGCCTCAACTGACTGCTTAATCTTAATTACTGGCAAACTTCACCTTTTTAGTAATGGACCTCTCATCCAGGCTACAGGATGCGGATACCAACCAACCAACCAACAAACAGCTCCCAAGCAGAGGCTGAAGCTACACACCACATGCTCTTCTCATTGCCAAGGAGGGCTCCAGGGAAAGCCCTGCAAATTAACTTTCTGTCACTTTCTGTCCAATAGTCCTCAGCTTCTGTTAGCTATACACCTAGACTTTTCATAATCATATTTATCTGGCACAAGCATTGCCAGGAATTAAGTATCTTGCATCTCATAGCTCAGTGGAAGTGCGCTTGCCTAGCATAGGCAAAGGCTTGACCCATAGCAGCACAAATAAACAAAACGTCCTAAGGATGTCATAAACTTGCGAGCTTTACGTTCCTGAGCCGGGCTTGTCTCAGGGATGTCCCGCTTGCACAGATGCCGGCTATGGGAGGTTGGGGACTTGTTTCTAGTGTCATTGTCCTCACAAGGATCAGGGTCACCACATGCCATAAATAGCTAGAACACTGGCAAAAAGATTAGGAGCAGATGTTTTCAAAGATTAGAACATAGGAAATCCAAGACAACAGTGTCTTAGGAAAGGGAACTATTTGGTATGGGCCCCACCACACACACTTCTTGCTTGGGCACAGCCCTGATGCCAGTGCGGAGACTCTGTAATGGCAGAGTGGTCTCATGGCCGCTTGAACAGAATTGTAAGGCACCTGGAAGAGGGTGAGTAGAATCCTAGAAGAAAGGGAGGCTACAGAAAGTGGAAATCCATATGGCCGTAATAGGATGCCTGCACATCCCACACACACAGTGACAACTTTGGTGGAGCCAGGGAATGGAAGGCCAAACTGCTGTGGAATGGGCCCTCAGCAGATCTCAAAGAGGGGAGGGAGTGAAGCTGAGGCCAGGCAGAGCGGACAGTCTCCACACTTACCATTTTAGAAAAGACCAGAAGTGCCTCAGCAGTGGCACTTACCTATTCCTAAGGTAAAAGCTGTGGCAGAGACAGCTTAACTAAATTTAAGGCTTGGAAAGAGTAAGGTGAGTTGAGGGGGGATGAGTTTAATATGCTCTAAGTACATTGTGTGTTTTATAAACATCTCAAACAATAACTAAAAACATCATATTAAAGTAACCTTTGGAAAAAAAAAAAAAAAAGAGCAGTGGCCAGTACCCCTTCAGTGAAGACAGTACGTGCACAGGCACTCAATAAGACTACATGTGTATTATATCCTCGCACTAATCCAAACTTGTTACGCAAGACAAGAAGCAGGAAAACGGAGTCTATAAATGGAAAAACATTCTACTTTGAAACAGATCCATAAATGACAGAGATGATGGGATTGGCAGACATGGGCTGTAGGGGCTAAAGATGCTCAGTTGCTAATGGAGTTCGGGGACCTAAGCATGCCGAGATGAATGGAAGGCGGCATAACATCCGAACTAAAGCCAATAGAGTACCAGAGGGGAACACCTGCTACAAAGATTAAAGACGGTTGGAACCCTAAGAAAGAACTCAGTGGTCTGAAGGCACAGCCCTGGAGTCTGCTCAGGCCGACACATAGACTGGTGTGAGCACAGGTGAAGCCGTGCGTGAAAAAGAGCCCCTTATCCAGATATAAAACCACTTTCCTGGAAGACACAGCCCATGACAATTTGATGTGACAGGGCCGTCATTCCAGGGTGGGTCTCAGCTGTAAGTCCTCGGAAGCTCACTCTTCAGATAGTTAAAGGAGACACGTGCTTCACTCCTGACTGGTGTATTGGCTAGTGCGACACACCTGCCACCAAAGTTCTTGAAATAACCTGAATGGAATGGGACAGATAAATCCTGATTTACACAAATTTCTCCTATAGATTTCTTTAATCAGAAAAGAGTGTGATGGTCTGGTTTAACTATCTGTGATACCAAAAAGTTTTCTTTAATGTCTCTTTACATTTATGGATATTTTATAAATTTGCACATGACCATACAGTATTGAAAAGCACAACTGATGCTCTTCACTGGTAGATTCCAATGAGGGGATCTGGTTGGTTTTGGTTTTGGTTCCCTGTGCTCCCAGGAGGCAGAGCGAGGCTTTGCCTACCTAGAGATGCCATGTAAACACAGGGCAAGTGGGATCAAGACGTGACTCAGGCTTCCTTAATAAACATGAAATCCTATTTTCTGATTTTCCTCAAGGTGGCGCTTTGCACAGTAGTAAGAGTCATCTGTGTGATTCCTAACACAGCCCTGGTTTCAGTGTCCTTTACTCATGTTACCACTAAAGACCATGTGGACGTTCCTGGTCTGGGCTGCAGCCTGGGACCGTGTGGATGTCATGGGACCATGAGGGCAGAGAGAGAGAAAAAATCCTCCCAGGGGTACCAGTTGCTTTTATTCTTTAAGTCTTAAAAAAAAACCCTTCCCATCTATTGTTTTTTTTTTTTTTTTAAGATCTTAGTCATGCTCTCACCTCCACCCCATGCTAGGACTGAGCCCTAATTATTGACTGTGCTAGACACAGGCTCCATCTCATTTCTCTTGTGTAAATACATAGGACTGGAATGGCTGGGTATACAGTAAACACACACTTGATGTTAAAAAGCATGCTACCAGGCACTCCTCCCAGCACTGTGTGAAACGTCAATTTTGTCACCTCGTCACTAAAAGATGGAACATCTTTAGCTTTGATTTCTCCTAATACACACCAAGTCATGCCAGCCTTGTCTAAACCATCAATTTCTAAGGTTTGATATATTTTCAGTTTTTTTTACAAATTCCCCCAAACTTATGAAGTTTAGATAGAAAAGTAAAAACATGTAAGTGAAGAAAAATAGGATTTCTATGGAATGGACAGAGTAAAATCATAGTTACTTGTTTTCCGAAAAGTTTATTCCCAATATAGGGCTCATGTTTTTACTGTAAGCTCTTAAAAAAATTCTCCCACCTCCCTGATACCTCCTATCAGGAGTTCTCAAATGACTTTTCTTTGGCTCTTCAAAAAGCTTTCTGCCTTTGATATCTCTTTCAGAGCCACACATTGCTGGGAAAAGACTAGATCAATCTCAGTAATCTCGAAGGAACGCTGGGTGAGCTCAGGCTCCACAGGTCCTGGGGGATGGAATGTAGGCAGCTGTGACGGGATGGGGATGGAAGTGGAGGGGGGGCCACTGAAGCAACTGGTACCCCTGGGAGGATTTTCTCCCTCTCTATCTTCATGGTCCTGTGACATCCACATGGTCCCAGGCTGCAGCCCAGACCAGGAACATCCACGTGGTTGTTAGTGGTAACACGAGTCAAGGACATGGAAACAGATCCCTGCTCCCGCATGGCCATGGACCTAGACACGGTCCTTAGCACAGGCTGGGACTTCACCCTGCTCTCAGGTGGCAGGGCTGGCTACACACAACAGGCTGTTCCTCTCCACTCTTGGGTCTCCAGTTCCACCCCTCTTCACAAGGCTCAAACTGTTCCATTTTCCTTTCTCTCCCATCTGTCCGCCACATACTTGCACACTGTAGTGGCTCCTGCTGTGGGCAGGCCACATGGCTGGTGGGCCTCCAGTTCACCTGGTGATGTGGAGGCAGAGAGGCCTCTGGGTGTCCTCCCGCCTGACCAGTGTGCTTCTGTGTGTCCACAGCCCTACCTGTGCCACCATGTGGCATGGCAGCAGGAGGGTCTCCAGATGTCCATAAATATATATTTTTTTTCTTAAAGGAAAAGAAAAAGCATTTTCAATTTGATTCCTTAGACATCCTCCACCCAGGTTGCAAATAATTTATACTTCTATTTCACTGATTCTGAACCTTGTTGGTGCTGTGACCCTTTAATATACTCCCTCATGTTGTGTCAACCCTACACTTATTTTCATTGCTACTTTATAACTGTGGTTTTGCTACTGTTATGAATTATAATGCAAATATCTAATATGTGGAATGGCTGATATGAGACCCCAAAGGGATTGTGATCTATATAGGTTGAGAACGGCTGTTCTATTTTCTTTTGGGCTGGTATTCAAATTGAGGAGATAACATGGATTTGAATTCAGGAAGGACTTAGATAAAATCTGGCATATAAACAAATGAAATGCTACTAAGAAATAAGGTGACAGTAATTGCTCTATGGATCAAACGTGGTCCATATTAGAGGAGTACCAGCAAATGTGAAGAAGAGAGAGCCTCTCTCCACTTAAAGCTATAGCTCCCTGTCCCTAGGGAAGCCATTTTGCAGCAGCACCAGCAGGGCTGTTGATGGGGCTCTCAGAGAGCACTGCGTAGTGCTCCTGCATGGAGTAGATGTGGGGAGCTCAGGTGGACAAAGGTCACTGTACAGGGCATGTTTTACACTGTCTCTGATGGGTGAGAGTACCAGGGATTCAGTCCACAGGACACTGGTCTGTTCCTTACAAATCACAGGAGTATTTGCCACCGTCGCTTGAGGCTAAGCACAGGAACTCTGTTGCCGTGCTTCTGGCTTACTGGAATCAAATCAGCAAGCACCACTCAGCTGTAAAAGTGCAATGGCAGTTGTGACACCATAGCGTTCTTGTGATGACTAACATATGTACTCTACATTAACATACTTAGAATGTTTCCTAGCACACAGGACACACTATGTACACTTGACAGACAGCTGTTACTAGAGACTCAGCTATGCCTCTCAGCTCTAAGGGAAGCACAGAAACATGATGGGTGAATAAGAGGATGTAACAAACTCACACTGATAAAATCAAAATCTCCCCTACCTTAAAATTACCTTATATACCTAATTTTGACCTTGGAATAGTTTACAACCACCTGCCTCTCTTTCCTCCTATTTCTAACTCTGTGGCTTTTCCCTGTTGTTAGTGTGTCTCCTTTTCCCCCCCCTTTTTTGGGGAGGGGCAGGTATTGAGACAGGGTTTCTCTGTGTAGCCCTGTCATGGAACTCACTATGTAGACGAGGCTGGCCTAGAACCCAAAGATCTACCTGCCTCTGCTTCCCCGAGTACAGTGATTAAAGGCATGTGTCACCACTGCCTGGCAACACCCAGCATTTTATGTGGGTTCTGTGGCATTGAACTTGGATCCTCATACTTTCAAGGCAATCTCTTTACCAACTGAGCTATTTCCCCTGCCCCTCTACCTTATTTCTTAGGAGCATTCTTCTGCCTCTGTCCTGTGACTCTGTTTGCTCACGTCCTTGGTTCTTTCTTGTGTTGCTATACATGTGCCCCACACTCCACCTTTTCCTCCCTTCTTCCTTCCTCCTTCCTCTGTTCCCTTCCTTCCTCTTCTGATAGGCTCTCATGTAGTCCAGGCTTTAAACTCACTATATAGTCAAAGGATGACCTTGAGCTCCCAATCTTCCTTACTCTGTCTCCCGAGTGTTAAGATTACAGGCATGGCCACCATGCCTAGCAAATAGGATGCTGGGGATTGAACCCAGGGCTTTATGCCTGCTCAGAAAACACTCTGCCTGAGCCGTAATCCCAGGCCTAATGCAATTAATTCTTTCAATATGATCTTTCTTAGTCAGGGCACAGACCTAGACATTTCATAAAATGGAAACGTAACTTTTCTATTACTTAATCCATGTTTCCAATTCTGGGATGCGTGCTAACATTAGAACTACTGAAGTAGGAATAAGGTAGGGCAACAAGTAGGTCTTATGAACCACAATTTTCAAAAGAATTTAGATCACTTAGATTGATACACCAAAGCATAGTGTTGAAGTAAGTATTATTAGTGATTAGAGATGATGATATTGGTATTAACTTTTGCATAATTAGCCTTATAATAGACCTTGGCTATTCCTGTAATTTCTTTGGTAAGTGTCCCTGTTTACTACAATATGAGCAGCAGAGGAGCCCAAAACCCCCAGGTTACCACAGGCCTTTATGTCATGTTTTCCTTTCCATTTTAATTTGATTCTGAGTTTAATTTCATTATTGTAAAAATCAATTTACAGTATTTCATGAAATTATGTAACTTTTATAATTTATTATTATTTTCTTCTGGGAATAGAAATAACATTGTTAATAAGTAGGGAATGCTATGTATATTTTTGCCAGGACAATGAATGAAAAATTCACGCACTTACATTCCTTTTTTAGTGAATAAACAAGTATTAGAAAGCATAATAGCTGCTGCAGCCATCACCATCATCATCATCATCATTATCATCTTATTTAGTCATTCATCTTAATCTATGACAGTTTTCATTAGGTTCTTCTAAGGCCTGAGAAAAATCTAAGTGCTGGTCAAATACAATGAGAACCTCTCAGGAGCAAGATGAACCAGAGAACACTGGAAAGTCGCAGTTCGTTGCTATAAACAGAGCCTCCCACGTGAGGCCATAATCTAGCTAATAAATGGATTCAAGACTCTTCACCACTTCGAAGGTCTACCCCTGTAAGAGAAAGAAGGGTAACTTCTGATTTGAACCGTACCTCTGACCATCCACCAGATAGAGATTCTGTTACTGGGGAAACTTACTGACTCAAAAAGACATATCTCACTTCACGTTAGTGACGGCATCCATCTCACTGATGGAGGAGGGCTAATGTCCCCATTAGGCACAGCAACAGTGTGGACAGATTATCACACTGTTGAAACCTGTGAGAATCTTAATGTCTTAAATAAAAAGAAAGAAATTATGCTTTGCGAAGAATGTTTCCACTATTCTCTCATTGCAAGAAGATGTAAAATTGTGGAGCTTTTAGAACAATCTATTAAATTTTGTCCATAATAGAAAAATATGAATAAATTTATCTCAAAAGTAGTTTTAAATATTGATATTATCCTGCTAGAAGGCACCTATGATGGTGGAAATTGCTAAGATGCGTTGCAATTATAATGCTTTACTGACCCAGTAACTTCCAATGTATTTGCTATTTGATTCACCTATCACTAAACCTTTGGCTCTAATATTTTTAAGATGTTACATTCTAGTAAACTCTTTAGAGAACAATGATGCCGGATATAACCTTTAATTGTGTTCTGGCTCCTTGCTCAATCATGGCTTAGAGAGTATTTTCATGTCCCTTGCATTTTTAGCTCCCTATCTCCAGTCCCCACCCTTTCCTGCTTCCCTTTCTCACACAGCACATTCCAGAACAGCCAAACACTGCCAAGTAGGTAGGCAAGACACCTGGGATGGGATAAATAATTTTGTAGCGGCAAATGTTTTTAGCATTCAGTCTTTTGAGCGATCGTGGAGAGGGAGGAAGTTAAGATGGTAGGAGACCACCAACAAGAGGTGCAGCAGTCTTTGGAAGGCGTGGGGGCCCTGCTGCCTTTTGTGTTTGTTTCTTTTGATGCCCGCAGCACACAGAACTTCCAGAGAGATGCCAGAGTTTCACTCTGCACCTCCTCGACTTCTCATCTTTATGTAATCGCTCGTGAAAGAGGCCAAAGCTCTTCTTCCTGCTCCAAATTTTAAGTTCCAAATAAGAAGGTGGAGACATTTCAAACAACTCTACTGGCTAAAGCTGATAATTAAACAATATTTAAGAACCCTCTGATAATAAAAAGTTAAGAATAGTGAGTACTTATCACAATCTTACATCAAGGGAACTTGTATGCTTGTGTGTGTGTGCGCCTGTGTGTATGTGGGTGCATATCTTTCTGAAAGTCATTCTTGCTCCTCAGGGACCTTCCACTTTGTTTATTGAGATGGGGTCTCTCTGGCCTGAAACTCACCAAGCACCCTGGGCTGGCTCGTCAGTGTGCCTCAAGGGTCCACCTGTCTCCACCCTCCTCAGTGCTCAGCACTTTCTTCCCTGCCCAGGATATATGTATGTGGCGGGAGCCCAAACCCAAGAACTCACGCTTATGCCTGATTTGGCCACCAAGCCATCTCAAAAACCTTGTCAGCATTATATTTCAATCATAGTTACTCTCCTCATAAATCACAAACCATTATAAATCTTAACCTTAAAAAATATTGAGTTACCGGTGCCCTATATTTGGCCATGTCCCCTTAATGGGGAGGCCCGATGGTACTCGGAGGAAGGATAGCAGACTACTAAGAAGAAACTTGATAACCTAGCATTCAAGGGGAGGAGGTCCCCATCAGTCACAGTCATAGGGAAGGGGAATGGGGTGAAAGTGGGAGGGAGGGAGGAATGGGAGGATGCACAGGATGGGATAGCAGTTGAGATGTAATATGAATGATTTTATTTTTCAATAAAAAATATTGAGTTAAAACTGAGTAGTTTGGAAATCATTCAAACCACTTCTGATTGAGGAGCTGGGGTACAGAAACTGGACTGACTGTCTCTTACACTTGGCTTTATGGATTTAAGTACTTAAAGTCATCAAGAACTAAGCCTGAAAAAGTTGTAAAGCAGCCTTTTCGGGGATGTTCTGAGGTCACTGAATATGGTCATGGTTTGTTTTGCTTGTTGCCTTTGAGTATGTAGCCAAAATGACTTCAAACTTTTCATCCTCCTGCCTCAGCTTCTCAAATATTGGGATCATAGGCTTGTATGAACGTACTAGGATGGAACTTTTAAACGATAACCTGTGCGATTTTTGTCAGTTTCATCAACAAAAACATCCGCTGCTGTCAATATGCGTTATATTGTACCATTAGCCACTTTGGTCACCACAAAGCCACTGCTGTCTCAGGCCATGTGACTGATGGAAATTCTAATGTGACAAGACTTCAGAGGACAACAGAAGTTAAGTCTAAGTAAGGTCAGTTCTACAGAGAGAATAAATATTAAACTATATTTTGGGGAAGAAAATTGTAGAAATACAATGAAGCAGGAATGAATCCTCAGAAGTAATTGATAGGAAAATATATAACTGAAAAAAAATTTTAATGGTAAGTTCTAGAAGGCTTAGCTGTCATGTGATAATGAGATAACCAGATCCAACTTCAGGACTCTAGGAAGGGAAAGTGATTTTTAAAAATAAAGTATCTCTAGGGAGATTATTTTTTTATGTAGATAAAATAACTAAAAGCACAATACCTACAGAGGTAAAACTAGGTGACTAAGCCCTTAGTCAGGTGATCATTTTTCATTGCATGGACAATTCTTTGTTGTCATTTTGTAACTCAAGATCTCACTATGTAGTCTAGGGAGATTTCTAATCTTTCTGCTGCCACACCCAAGTTCTAGGTAGGATTATAGGTGATCATCAATATATGACTTTTTAACTTTATGAAGTTTTAAAAATTGGTTGGTGGAGCAGATTGTAAGTGAATGCAATGCCCATGGAGGGCAGAAGAGGATGCTGGGCCCCCTAGAGCTGAAGGTACAGGTGATGATGAATCATCTGACCTGGGGGCTGGGAACTGAAAGGTGCCTGCACTCTTACCCAGGAGCCGTGAATAGGAGCTTCTTTTTAAACATGTAGGAATTTGAGCTCACATGCCAGAAACTCCAATTCTACAGCTGAGGATAAAGCCTGGTCTTCAGATGGTCTTCACATGGGGAACTCTCATTTGGGAGCTGGTGCTTTGAAACAGACTGCTCCACATTACCATCCTAGGGAAGAACATCTTCTCAACTTTTCTTCAACTCTGGGCAGACAGACAAATATTTCTTTTATCTCATTGTGGGTATTTCTTACCCACCTTTCTGGTTTCCAGAGCCTGTTTCCCAGCGAGCACACTGAGGTTTGCTGTTCTGGAATTTGCCGAGCTCATCCCCTAACTCCTCACACAGAGCTCTTAGGGAAGGCTTGGCACTGCTGCGCATGGTGAACACTGTCTCAAAACCAAAGCGAGAGTCCATGCAACAGAGGAAACGTAGTGACAACTTTTGTCAACATCCCATTTTTAGGTGTGGGGAGTGAGGGCTGACTTGGAGATGTGGGACTGGATGCCACTGTGAGATCTTGTTTGTTTGTTTGAGAAAGGGGTTTTCACTCTTTTCAAAGCTCAGGATAGCCTTGATTCCATGGCAATCCTCCTGCTTCAGTGTTGCAGCTATATTGTGCATCACCACTTCTGGCCAGCACACATAATCCTGAAAAAAAAAAGAGTGGCCAAGAAAATAGTGTCAGAAAACCCAAAGGAATACAAGTCAAGAGCCTCCAGATGTAACCTATCTTGTTGCTTTACCTTCCTTGTTTATCACCTCAATTATCCTCTCTCAGCACACCTCGTGTGTGTGTGTGTGTGTGTGTGTGTGTGTGTGTGTGTGTGTGTGTGTGTGTGTGAACTGTAGTAGTTTTGATAAAATGGGTCATCAGGGAAGTCTTCTAAATTTGTCTCCTGGACAAATTTAAGAAACTCCTACCCAACCCTTTCCACCACTTGCATCATCCTTCTATTATTTTTCTAACTTTAAAAAATTACATTTATTGGGCTGGAGAGATGGCTCAGTGGTTAAGAGCATTGGCTGCTCTTCCAGAGGTCCTGAGTTCAATTCCCAGCAACCACATGGTGGCTCACAACCATCTAGAATGTGATCTGACGTCCTCCTCTGGCCTGCAGGCATACATGCAGGCAGAGCACTGTATACAAAATAATACAATAATTAAAAAAAAAAAACCAAACAAAAACTTGTAGGCATCACTTTTAACCATCCACATCGTGGGTTCCTGGTACCGAACTCAAGTCCACTTGAGGAAAAGCACCTTTATCTGCCAAACTCCAGATTCATCCCTCCTGGCACCGTTCTCTTATACAATTTCTCACTTGATTTGTAGACAACCTTGCCCCAGAGTCCAGGGGTCTCTCACACACACACACACACACACCCACACACACCTGCCACCCCTCTCCCCACCCCATCCACTACTGGCACCTCAGTGGCTAATCTCTACTATTCAAGCTCCTTTAAGCACCAATGTAGTCTTTCTACTTACTGGCACCCTATTCAGACTCAACCAGCCTTTGTTGGCCTCCTCTACTTGGCAAGCTCCAGCTCATCCCTCAGGACCGAGGTCACGGAACATGTTTCGCTCTCTCAGCTCTCCCGGTGGAATTGACCCTTTCCTAATAATTCTGGACTGAGTGCTTCCATGTTACAGTGGGATTGTTCTTTATGGAATTTCCCCAGCAAAGGCAGCAGAGGCAGCCCTGTAGCCGCCGACAGGTCGGTGCTGCACAGTAAGGTCTCCTTTTTCTTCGCTGTAAGGAATATAGTTTGCTGGTATTCGAGCTCATCTCCTCCCAAGGGTGTTTAAGCAATGCGCGGTATAGGAAGACTCAGGTTCCACTGCAGAGAGAGACCGTTCTCCTTCCTCTTCGCAAGCTCTCAAAAGGCCTCTTACAGAAACCTGTTTACTTCTTCCACCAGCATCAATAATGAAAACACATCTGAGCTGCAACCAGTGCTTCCTTGAAAAACTTGCAGTAAGAATGTTCTCCCATTGCCTCCATTTAGAAGCCAGGAAAATCTCCAATCTGATCTATCCAGTAGAAAAAAGATCTAATAGGCACGGCCAGGAAGAGTTCATTACCCGCCTCCCCCATGCCTGAAAAAAAAAAAAAAAAAAAAAAAAAGGAGCCAGATTTTGCTCTAAGGGTGATACCTAGTGGGATGCAGTTCGGTTTTTGCAGCCTTTTCCATTTCTGTGCTTTCATTTCACAGTAAGTCCTATGAACTATGATTCTGCACTCATAAGATTCTGTAAGACCAGTGTCCAACCCACGAGTGGCCTCATTTGATTCTAATATCATGGACAAAACCTAGAAAAAATTGCTTTGTTGTTGTTTGTGTGTGTGTGTGTGTCTGTGTGTGTGCGTGTGTGTGTGTGTGCGTGTGTGTGTGTGTGTGCGCGCGTGCGCATGCACCTACATTGGAGATCAAACCCAGAGCCTCACATGTTCACAATGAGCACTATACAGTGGAGCTACACCGCAGTCCCCAGACTTCGTTCTTGTTTGAAAATTTTCAAAGAAGGTTGCTACAGAGTCAGGCTTAGGACAGGTTGCTGGAGAGTGGAAGCGCTCATCTGTTTAAGCTGCTGCACTGGAAGTTTTTCTTCTGCCCTAATTCTCATCTCACCGCTCCCTCTGCCCCACCCCTAACCTCCTTCCCCCTGCCCCGCCCCCAAGCAATTCTTATAGGTTAGATCCTTTTCAGATCTAATCAACCTTGCACACCCTGGCAGATGGGCAGCAGGAAATGATGATCTTTGTTTTCTAAGCTGGAAACACAGGCATTACCTGGGCAAAGGGAGTTCCCTGGATTTCTGGGGCCAATGAGGTGGGGGGAAATGGGGGGGGGGAAGGGAGGGAAGAAAAGGGCTCTGATGAGATTGATTAGATCAAAGGTAATTCTTTGTCCCCCGTCAGGAAGTTGTCTGCTTAATGCCTACCTTGTTAGACACCAAGTTATTAAGTGCTGTGGTCATCTTGGCTGTTCTGTCTCAAGGCCATCACTTACCAGCATCTAGGTGTGAAAGAGATCGTCTTTCATCTTAGCTCCTTTGTTTTCCAAGATCTTTCTGTGGTTAATTCCATAAAATTGCAACCTAGCCAGCCCTTTGTAATTATACCAGGAAAGGTCAGAGGACTAATTATTTCATTTATCCCTGCAGCAGAAGGATAATTCACCCAGGAAGACAATCTTGGGCAATAGTTTCTAAACCTGAGCAAGCGTCCAGGCCCTGGGGATGATGCCATTGCTGTGTCAGGTCTCTGCTCAACCTTGGGCTGTCAATCTGCAGAGGGCTGGAGTCTCCAAGACTTTTGTTTTAAATGAACATTTCCAAATGTTCTATTTTACCAATAGAAACTCAGGAGCCAGATGCTGGGGTGAAAAACCTGCCAGCTCAGAGAGGCAGAGAGAGCACCTAGCTGACCTTTCTACCCAGTACAAGGCCTCATGAAAAAGGTCAAAAAGGCTCACTAGCTCAGCTGACAGCCCAAGAAGCCAAAAAACCTAAGGCCAAAGGCTTGCTAGCTCTAAGCCCAACAAACCAAAGGCCAAGGAGCTGAGGAGCTAAAGAGCTAAAAGCCATACTGTCTTAAATACCCCTCAACTCAAAGTCCCTCCTACTCTTTAATCCCTGTTAGCTGGTTTCTTGCTCCACCTCTTGACCTAGCGTTTTTATGAAATCCTGTGTACAGACAGCTCTTGGATTAAAGGTGTGTTAGGGTTCAACCACACCAAACAAAAGACAGGTTTTTACAGTTCACAAACTCAGGGATCACAATGTGATAAAATATCCTGCAACACAAGACTTTTTAAAAAGTCCCAAAGCCAGTTAAAGGATGAGTTCTGAGTAAGAACCACTTGGTTAGTGGTCTCTTGTGGGATTCTCAAAGTCTCCCACAGTTCGAGGTGGGGCAAGGATGTAAAAGTGCATGTTTATGTCCAGTTTCATGGGATTCTGGTTGCTGGTTAAGGTCCAAGAATGGACATTCCTAACGGCCTACAAGGTGCCGCAGTGGCAGGTGGCCACAGTACTACACTGCTCTGTGAGGCAGAAAAGAGCAGAAAGGGAAGGGAGCATGACCCATTTCTGGCATTCAGCAGTCACCTCTCTTGGGCAGCTGCAAAAATTTCTCTGATGTTGTACCTTCAGGCATCTAAGAAGCCAGTTTAACAAGCATGCACGTGTGCGGGCACAGGCGCACACACACACACACACGCGCGCGCGCGAACACACACAGACACAGACACAGACACTGGGGTGGGTACTGCAGAGACAGTGCGAGCTTCTGCTGTGCTTTTTGAATCAAACATCCCCCTGACCTTCCTGCCTTTGACTCTCTGGCTTTTCTATTTGCCCTTAGTTCTATCTTTGTTGGAAATATACATATACACACATATATACACACACGCATGCGCGCGCGCACGCACACACACACACACACACACTTTTCCACCAGGTACTATTTTCAAGAATGCACTGCAATTTTCCTACACAAAACCTAGATTCTTGTACAAAGGGTGCAAAGGCTTTATCATGTAGCCCTTGAACATTTCCAGTTCATCTTCTGTGCTGAGCCATGGATGATCAGGGCGTGGCATGAAAAACTCTTCTGCCTGCAACAGCCGCCCAGTGATCATTGACTCTTCAATCTCCAGCTTTCCACTAAGGCATGAGGCATCCTATGAAGGATTGCCTGCCCTCCCCAGTAGGAGTGTTAATCCCCCTACATCTTGGGTGCACTGGCATGAGAATATTATTCTATAGTACATTTATTTATGTAAAAGTTTACTCTTTCTGATGTAAGGGCACCAGGTTTTGTTATTGTCCTTAATATCAGAAAGGGTAAAAGTCACAGTGGTCGCTAGGATACGTTATGGCAAAGCATTATGGTGTATATAAAGTAACTCACCGAATGTGAATTAACTCATCTGTACTTATGGAAAATAGCTGTCCAATATGGGAAGACAGGAGAGCCTCATTTAATATAGATGACTTATATAGGCATAGACACTTCGTAAATACTTGTTGAATAAATCAATGAATGGTAATAGATACTGATGCATCTTTGAAAAAATTAAATATTTTGCCTGTTTCCACTCATAAAATTGTCTTCAGGGACTCCAGGGCAGTATTTCCAACTATAGAGAGGGGAAAAGGGAGGGTTTTGAACTGATTCTATTTTTCCTTTGAAAGTTAGTTTTCCCATTGCGAGTCTCAGTAGGAAACACAGCAAAAAGACATTAAAATAATACACACATATGAAACACACATAGAGCTCATTTTATAAGCTCAGTATAATTTATGCTTTATCTAATTATTTTTGAATGTCATTGTAAAATTGAAGTAATTGAAGGAATATAAAAATAGAAAAACAGAATAGTAAACTTATTAACAACAATATGCCTTATAGTCCATGAGAGAATAATGACATTTTTTGGAGAAAAATACATTAATAGAGTTTACATGTTATCTATACAGTTTCATGGGCCTTCTAATACACTTAAAACTTCTATTTTTAAATCATAGTTCTAGACGGCTACGCTGATCAAAATAATGAACATTTGAAAAAAAATTCTTCTCACTATGGTTTGATGCATCTGGTATATTTTGCAGCGGTCAAATGCCAATGTTGCACCCTGTTCTGTGATAAACACATTTTTAAAATAAAGATAATCCATGCACTTGAATGCAAAACATGAGATGGGAACTGAGGAGCATCTCAGCGACTTGGTTTAAAATAGCCCCTGTTTTGTGCTTAAGAGGAATTCAGAAGTATGTCAAAGGACACAGGGGGGAAAAGCCATCTGTCACCAAGTGAGGACAGTGTCCCTGGGAATGATTTGTGGGAAAGCAAGAATGTCATTTGCATGGCTTGGCAAGGCAAGTAGGGGAAAGAGCAGGAGCTGGGACCACAGTACCTCTAAGGAAACAGCAATCAGAAGCCGGGAGCCGCCTGGATGTGGGCAAACTGCCTGTGCTCACAGACCTGTCCGATAATGCTGTGAACGGGTACTGATTCCTTCCTTTGACTCACCCAAGAGGGAAAAGAACCATTTTACAAAAACTTACACACTGTAGCAAAGGAAAAGTCATGGCACAGAGGATGTTTTTTATAGGCCAGTACTCTTCCTTCGAGACTTTGAGAAATGCTGCATAGTAGGGCAGTGCAACAGGACCGTGCGTGTCGTAGTCTCGCACCCATGCAAATATATTCTAAACAAAATGTTTTCCTTCCTTCCTTCATTTAATCGCTTTACAGCCTGATTGAAGCTCCTCTCCTTTCAGTTCCACCCTCACACCCCACCTCCTCTATTCCCTCAGAGTCTCCTGAGTACCAACGCACCCTGGCACTTCAAGTAGCAGCAGGACTAAGAGCATCCTCTCCCAGAGGATAAGGCAGCCCAGCTAGAGGAAAGGGATGCAAAGGCAGGCAACAGAGTCAGAGACAGCCCCTACTCCAATAGTTAAGGGACCCACAAGATGACGTCGGCACATTTGCTACGTATGAGTAGTAGGGTGCCTGAGTCCGGCTCTTGCAAGCTCTTCGCTTGGTGCTTCAGTCTCTGTCAACCCCGTGGGTCCGGGTTAGTTTACCCTGTAGGTCTTCTTGTGGAGTCCTTGACCCTTCCCACTCCCTCAATTGCCTCCTCCCACTCTTACACAAGAATGTTGGAGCTCCGCCTACTGTAGGGCTGTGGGTCTCTGCATCTGTTTCCATCAACCAGGAGGATGAAGCCTCTAAGAAGACAGTTATGCTAGGCTCCTTTCTGCAAGCCTAGTAGAGTATCGTTAATAGGGTCAGGGGTTGGCTTTTTTCCATAAGGTGGGTCTCAAGTTGGGCCACAGTTACTGACTGGTTGGCCGTTGCCTCAATCTCTGCTCCGTATTTATCCCTATACTTAATGCAGGAGGACAAATGCTAAAGTCAGATTTGGTGTTCACATTCTCTGTAGGTCTCTTTCTAAGTTAAAAGAAGATCGACAGTGTCGAAAAGCATTATTTAGCACATAAACGTATTAGATTTACACGTCAGAACACCATCTTCAATCCTCCTCATAGGGCACGCTGAATAAGTATTTTAAAGCAATTTGAATCATGAACCAGTGTATCTCAGAAAGGATGTCAAACCTGTTTGTTAGAGTCACTAATAAAGAAGATAATCTCCTGTGAAAAATAAAGGTGCACATTTTCAACCGTCCAGAAGCCACATGAAGAAAGTCCATACTTTGAGAAGTCTGAATTGATCTTGAGAAAGTACTTCTGACTCACACGTGGTAACTGAAACTTGAAAAACAAGTAAAAGTGCACAGCTGGAGGCCACACCCTCTCTCTCCTTTTCTGACACTGCCCTATAACTTCTGAAGAGAAGTTGCTTCAAAGTCCCAATCGCACTTTCTCATTTTAGGGACATCATGAATACTAACATTTTTTCATAATGCTATTTATTCCCTCATTATATGACCCTTCTCAAAATCCACGATTTGGCTCAAGCATTCAGTCCGTCACCACGTGGGTGTTGCACTAATGACTTCTACAAAGCAAACTCCCTGAAGCTCATGGCTCTTGGTCTATTCCTTGAGTTTGCATTTTTTTAAAAAAATATACTGTCTACTTCATGCCCATGATGACTATTTCAAATAAGTAGCATTGAGAGCAAAGCCTCAGGTGAAGTTAGTTCCACTGAGAGTGTGTGATGCTATCAGGAGTTTGCAGAACATTACTGCAGAAATGAGCATTAACCCTTCAGTGTATGGACTCACAAAGCCACCTATAATGGTTATTATTCAGAAGCCATTCCACAACCAGGCAAAGGTATAAATGTCCAAGAATGCTTAGAATGTTTACTAACCTTTTTCTTTTTCAATGAGAAGTATTAGTGTTGGTTAAAATAGACATCAATTTATAGCAAATGCGACATATGGTCACTGACATAGAAAGGTGACCATGGCACATTATTAAGCAAAGATGAAGGTTAGGGAAGCAGATATGTACATAGCTTCTCATAGTATTCAAACTTTTCAACAAAGTATTTCGTAGGTGTGTTTTCACATGTAGATGAAAGGACTGAGACAATATTTCTATAAAAATATCATCGCAGAGAGGAACTATTACCTTTTCTTCCATGTCTGCATAATTTTGATTTTGTATACTAATTTTTTTTGCGTATTAAAATGAGGTCAGGATATCCTCAAATTCACAATCCTGTCTTAGCTTCCAGAGTTCTGGGATTACAGACACGTATACTGTAACTATAAGTGTTACAGCTATGATGAGAAAGTTTCTTGACAGTAGGGAGCCAAGGAATACCACAAAGTCACACCACACAACAAACCTCACACAAGAGATTTATTGGAAAAGACACAAGAGGCTGGCTGCCTCTGCTTAGGGGTGGAGGTTGTAGCTTTTCAAGGTGGCCTGGGATTGGTGGGATTTTGTGGCCTGAGTTTGGCTTCCTGCCTCTTGAGGGCATGGAAACTGCCATTGTAGACAATCTAGTAGTCTAGGGGCAGGCTCTGGCCAGTTGTGCCTCGAGGGGCTTACACATATGCTGTCATACCAGGGACTTCACTATTTTTTTAAGGTATTACAAAGAATCCCATCTGGGGCCTGGAGACGTAGCTAAGTGGTAAAGTATTTGCCCAGCCTGTGAAAGACTCTGGGTTCCATGCTTAGAATGGAGGTACCTTACTGCTGTGTCAGTAGATGTACATGTCTGTGTTTTTCCCACCCCTCAGGATGAGGCTATGCTTAGCATAGTGTTCTTTCTTGAGAACAATGCTGTTTTCCCTTATCACGGTGGTGGAGACTGGCTTAGAGTCTTGCACGTGGCTTGGCAGGTAGACTACCACTGAGTAAAACCCCCAGCCCTGAGAAGAAAAGTAGCTCATATTCTCAACCGTGCATACCAAGACAACTTATCCTGCATTTCAGCAATTTCTTGACATTGCTCTCAAGATCTGAAGAATGTGGCATCACTCTAGAGTCACCAGTGCAGAGAAGTCAGCACTCTGAAAGTTCCAAGACCACAGAGACTTTTTTTTCTGAGCGAGGATGTTTTGGGTCAGGAAAAATGTCCAATTCTTCCCAGCCCAGGCTTCCCAAGGGTGTGCTTTTTTCTTCTGTGTTGATGTGATCACTATAACTCCTGCAGCCACATGTCAAGTGAAGTTGAGCTAGCAACCCACAAAGGGACTTGACAGTTCAGATTGCTAATTCAAATGGTAGCCATCAAATGCAGCTTTCCAGTCACACAGGCGAGAATGCGAGTGTTTTAGAAGACCAACCAGCCAGCTGAAGGCTGCAAGCTTGTGAGTGGTGGAAATCAAATCTCAACATGTCTGACTGCAAGGCTCAAGGATCTTTCTAGTCTGTAACATGATTTAAAAGCAGTAACACCAACGTTACAGGCATGTTACCACCCACTGAGTATAAATCTGAATGCAATGACAGTTCTAATGTGACAGTGTCTTCAGAACATAGAATCCCCAGCAAGAATCATGTAGCTGGGAAATCACATAGAGCCACGGTGCTCTTTGGCAAGCCACACAACAAATGCAGGAATGCACATTTCACCCAGTGAGCAGGGACTGTAGTCAAGAGGGAAGTTGACACCCAGAGAGCAAATAGAGTTCCCAGATGCTTGGCTTTTCTGCTTTCTCACTGGACCAGAGGTCACTGGTGGACGGGTCACAGCACAAGCAGCCCCTGAAAGCTCGTCGCTTCCTTGCCTTGTAGTCCAGTCACTGCTCTGTCTCTTCAGCAATGTCAGGTCACAGTTGGAGGCTGCTATGGCATAAGCCACCTCCTGTGGTGCTTGCTTTCTGTGGTTTTCATGTTTAATGCAACGTTGGGTACCCAAGTATCTGAGCATCCTTCTTTCCTCTTCCCTGCTCTCCTTTATGTTTTTCTCTCTTTTTGTCCCCCTCTAAATCTTCTTCCTTTTCTCTCTCTTTAGGTATCATTTCTGAATCATCTACTGTGAGCTAAGTCCGTTGTTTGCCAGAGGACCCCTGGGTTTCTCCTTCTAGAAGTTTAGGTTGGAGTTAATGGGAAAAAGAAAGAAAGAAAGAAAACAAGAAAAAAACAAACCCTGATAACAAAACAAAACAAAACAAAACCAACAAAACAAAACCAACAGCAACAACAAAAACCCCAAAACAAAACCCCCCCTGAAACCTTGTGTTTTCAGTGCTCTGTAAGCCCAGTCCTATGTTACACCCTGGGAGGTTGGTGATCAGGTAAGTACATGTTACTTACTAAGTTCCCAGCTTCCTGAAAGCAGGAGCTCAAGGCTCAAGGCGACTGAGGGACTCAGAATACCTGAGATTAGTGGCCTAGCTACTCCCAACGTTTGTTTCTAGGCTCTCTCTCTGGACATCCACACGAGTTGCTCATCTTACTGGAATATCTCCCTTCACAAGGCGTTGTCCAGAATTCTACTTAGGAAGCCGGTAAGCTGTTCATGTATGTTAACCGCCGCCCACCCCCCCCCCCTTCACACTCACTGCTAAAAACTATGTGAAGCGTTTTCTAGTACCACCCTATGGTTCTTAAGATCTTTTCTGTTTTATTTTGGTTTAGTTTCAGTTTTACCAAGACAGGGCTTCTCTGGGAAGCCTTGTCTATCCTGGAACTCTGTAGACCAGGCTGGCCCGGAATTCAGATCTGCCTGCCTCTGCCTTCCAAATGCTGTGATTAATGGTGTGTGCCACTACACCCCGGCTCGTTCTTAGGATCTGGTAATTCAATATGATACCTGCAGGTCTCACCTTCCTGTCTTAAATAGATTTAAGGTATTAAATATCTTTAAATATCAGGCCTGCCCTCACTCAGCCCTGGGATTCTGGGAAGCGTCCTCAGCCCTCACATGCCCAAAGTAAAGCATGGCTGTTCCCATTGCAGACCTCTTCCCCATAGCTCTGAGGAAATATTCAGCCTGCTGTGTCTGGTGCTTTGTTTTGTTTTGTGTTTGTTTGTTGTACATCTCTGGCTCTTTTTTAACAATTTTAACAGACAGTATCTTTTTTCTATCAGGCACAACAACTGCCACTTTTTAAGAGTTTAATATCTTCTTTTCATTTAACTCTATTTATCATTATTAATTATTCACTTTATATCTCGGCCATAGATAGCCCCCTCCCTCATCTCCTCCTGGTCCCACTGTCCCTCCCTGTTTTCCCCTCTCCCCTCTGCCTTACTCCTCAGAGAAGGGGAGGCCCATCCACCCACCCCAACATACCAAGTCACATCAGGACTGAGTGCATTCTCTTCCCCTGTGGCCTGCTGAGGTAGAGCTGCCAGGGAGAAGTGATAAAAAAGCAGGCAACAGAGTAAGCCCACATTCCCCTTGCTAGGGGACCTATATGAGGGCCCAGCTGCCCATAGGCTATGTTTGCATAGGGAACATGGGTCCAGTCCAGGCATGGTCCTTGGCTGGAGCTTCAGTCTCTACAGAGCCCTGATTAATTGGTCTGTTGGTCTTCTTGTGAGCATTTAACTCTATTTGTATAAAGTAAATTGTACTATATATCTATGCAACTTTAAAAGCATATAAAATACAAGGAGTTGAGAGTAGTAATGGTTTTTGTTTGTTTGTTTTTTGTTTTCTGAAACAGGGTTTCTCTGTGTAGCCTTTGCTGTCCTGGAATCACTTTGTAGACCAGGCTGGCCGCAAACTCACAGAGATCCACCTGTCTCTGCCTCCCTGAGTGCTGGAATTACAGGCATGTACCACTACACCCGGCAAAGGTAATAAGACACAAATGCAAAAAAAGAGAAAAAATGGCAACTCATGTGTGTGTGTGTGTGTGTGTGTGTGTGTGTGTGTGTCTGCCCTAATGAATTTTTTTTTATTACTTCTGATGGTGCAACTGGCCTGTTGGTAAGTTCTTCTCTGCTTTTTTCTGGTTGGATTTTCACCTTTGCCTCCAGTTAATTCCTACTGGGGTTTGATTTATGAAATGAAAACCAAGTAGGTTACAGTTTATATTTAGGAAACACTTTGCCATGCCCCCCCCCGTGGGCCCCCGCTTGCACACCCTGAACTGTGTGTGAAGAATTCCTTTTATGAGCAAGAAGGCAAATGAAGAAGTTACCTAAGAGCCTTCAAAGCGCTCATAGTCTGTCATTAGTCACTGCCCTTTACCCGAGGCAGAGCCTATGGCTTACTCGCTCTTTGCAAAACTGTCACCATTTTGAGGTCAAAGAGTCAGTACTCAGTCACTGTAACCACCCACGTAACAAAGGACGAACTGGTCTAGCTGGATAGAGACCGCAGAACAGTTCCATGGTGAGAAAAAGAAAAGAAAACGTGCCTACATTTTCTATTAAAGGTTCAGCTTAAATTTGCTAGCAAACACTCCAACACAGGTAGAAATGGAGCATTAACAAAGGAACTTTGCCTCCAATTCAAGGGGGAGCCTGGGCATGAACCTTCACCTTAGCTGGTTTGTACAAACTGTGAAAACTCTCCCTCTCACTGCTGTTTTGTCATTACTCTTTATTATCCAGAGACGGGTCTGTTTCCTCATTAATTAAAAAATTATCAGAAATAATATTCTCATTTCCTCCAAAAGAAATAAACACAGGCAAAGTTCAGAGGGACGCATTCCACAGAAGCTGCCCACAGAGGAGCAAAGTGCAAGGCCAATAGCCTGGACCAGAGCGCCTGCCCTGTCAGCCCTGAGATTCTGAGATGTGTCCTCAGGCCCCAAATCCCCGAAGCAAAGCCAGGCTGGTCCCATTGTAGACCCCTTCCCTGGGACTCTGAGGAAATACTTACCTCAGAGTCTTCTTCTTGTTTTTGTTTGTTTGTACATCCCTGGCTCTTTTTTAATTTTTAATTTTGAGATGTCCTCATTGGCAAATTAGCTAGGATGGCCTTGAACTCACTCCGTGGCTCAGGCAGGCCTTGAACTTGACTCAGGCTCCTGGGTTGCTGAGATTACAGGGGTGCACCAACCTGTTTACATGTGCAATTGAACTCTGTGTTTGATATCGGTAAATAAAATCATAGGTAGGAGTTCGTCCCGTGGCCAATGTCAAGCTGTTTCCCATTGGTCTTGTTTGTGGGTTCAGGCCACCAACGAAAGTATTCACTTCCCCCACTGCATTGCCACTATGTCATTGCTGGTTTTGGTGCTCCGACCATTAGCAGCTCTAACTCTGGCCTTGTACATGGCTTTATGTAAGGACATTGTGATCTTTATTAGCCACTCTTCCAATGCTCCTGGGCTCACGGTTCTAAACTGCAAAGAGACATTCATGGCTCTCTTGCCTGAAATCACACACATACAAGCATGACTGTGTGGCATAAACACATAGGTCCTTCCTCTTGTGAGTTAATAGTCAATAAGTGAGCAACATTCTCAAGACATTAAATCATGGATGGGGGAATGTCAGGGATGAGAATGGAGGCATCTTACCTTCTATAGATCTCATGCCAATTAAAGATGCTAAAAGAATACACTTTGCAGGAAAGCAGCAAGTGCCTTTGCTTAAACAAATATTTATTTCAAGATAGTTATTAAAAGAAAACATTTAAACTTAGCATTTTACGTTAGCTCTGGGCTAAATAAGAACCTGGAGATTTGGAAACACACAAAGGTTATTTAAAATATTTACTTATCTATGTTATTTTGTGTGTGTGTGTGTGTGTGTGTGTGTGTGTGTGTGTGTGTGTGTGCGCGCGCGCGCGCGCGTGTGCGCCATGTGCATGCGGAATGCCAGGAGGCCAGGCACGTCAGGAAAGGGCATCACGTTCCCTGGAACCTCCATTCCAGACAGTTGTGAGCCACCATGTGGCTGCTGGGAACTGACCCAGGGGCTTCAGCAAAAGCAGTAAGTGCTCTTAACTGCTGAGTCGTCTCTCTGGCCCATGTAGCTACGTTTTATTCCTTATTCCCATGCAGCAGAGTGCCTTGGTATCTTGAAGATTATTTGTCCACTGTGAACTTTTCACAATAAAACTGTGTTTGAAATGCAAGCTGTTTAAAATCTGCTGATTTCAAAGAAAAGAAGACCACTACAACTTTGCTTAAATTTGGGCCCAAAACAACATCGGACCTCAGATCGTATAAAACTGGTTCTTTTTCCAGATGATGTTTCACTCCATAGCCCAGGATGGCCCTAAGTTCACAATCCTCTGGTGCCAGCTTTCCAAGTGCTGAAACTAGAGGCATAATCCACCTGCCCATCTCAACTGACCACTTAAAGCAAGGTTCTCTTTATTTCATACTCTCTTATTCAGAAGACAGCACACTAACCTTGTGTTCAAGCCAAGAAAATGTTTGGTTTTATTATGCCAGCAATATAAACTTTTTAAGGACAGAAATGAAGTAATTTCTGAGTTATCTAAGCACTGAGTATATTTCTTGTCCTTCCATTTACACCGCAGATGTGATACAGGGGCCTCTATATTACACTGAACAGCTTACGGTGTAGAAAGTTCTCTCCCTCTCCTGAGACATAAACTGGTATCACGTGTACAGTAAGAATGTTAACCTTCTCCAGGGTGGCCATGTGTGTGGAATATATATGGAGTTGCTTCTGACACCAGCACCCATTTAAGTAAGAAGTGGGGCTCCTTAGTCACTTCACATAGCAGCAGTTTCCACCCTCCTGCAGAGTTAACTGACTCTCACAGCTATTTAAGTTAAAAGACCCATTCCCGTGGGCTACTCTCCTTTACTTGAAATAATTAAAGGAGCCTACGGTCCTCTCTAGAAGATCTCATTTGTACCATTCCCCTATCTGTGATCAGGCGATAAATATGGTACCGTAAGAATTCGGGCTGCGGGCCCAGTGACGTGTGTGTGTGTGTGTGTGTGTGTGTGTGTGTGTGTGTGTGTTGTTTCATTTGGTTTCTTGTTTGTTTTTTGTTCTTTTAGGTTTTTGTTTTGTTTTAACAAAATAAAATTATGGGCTCTTAGGAACTTGGTGAATTAAGATTCCTTTGGTGTATTTTATTGGATATCTGATGGTATCTCACAGTGAGTGAATCTGACAAGTCACCGCCTTGCCATTGGCCTTTGCTTCCTAGGAACATAGTCTCACATTTGCCCTGATTTACACGTACCGCCAGAGGCCATATTTGAATGAAATTAACTTGACACGGACTACACCAGAAACCTTGTGGTTCTGTATTCCCCAACCTCCTAGCGGTTGTCTTCTCTCTTCAGGTAGCAATTCAACTGGGCCACATTTCTAAATGGCCCTTCTATTGTCACCAACCCTCACAGCAGTCATTATGTCAGCTTACGCTGTGCTTTCTTAACTGTCCCCTTGCATACCATCTTCCCTGGGGTGGGATGGAAGGCTCCATGAGCAAGCTGATGTCTGGTGAGGCTCTCTGTTGGATTTCCAATCATCAGCACAGCCTGATTCACTCGTACGTGAGTGAATGAATGAATGGACTTGATGTCATGGTGTTACTTTACCATGGCCCTTCCCAAGGGAGTCAGAACAAAAGCCACGTGTGTCATTACAATTTTTTCACAGCCACATTCAAAAAGTAGGAAAACCAGATTCATTTTAGTAATACATTTCACTTGACATGTCTCAACTATGGTTATTCCAACATATAATCAATGTAAGAAAATTTCATTATGCATGACATTTTTATGTTAACGTCAACTATGATATGTATTGTATACTAATAGACATCTTTGCTCAGGCTAACATTTTTCTTTTGAAATCCTTGATCATCATTTAGTGTTCACAAAACTTACAGTTAAAAACTTAGATTGATCAATTAAAGCTATTCTACCATACTTAAATGTTTTCCAATCATCAAATTGAAGATAATTGCTTTACTTTTCATTGAAATTAAGTAAAATTTAAAGTTGAATTTTACTGTCATATTAGCCACCTGGCATGGGCAGAAGAACTTTGTGTAAGGACAGAAACAGGTATTGGATGTGCTTTCTCTGCATGTCTTAACCATATTAGTAGAATACACAGGCAACCAACACAACGAAATAATCCTTTGAAAACATGTCTAAGTTAGAGGTCAACATATATTCCCAAACCAAACAATTTAGAACTTTGTCAAAATTCTTCCTTATTAAGATTACTTATTTTATTTGAGTTTTAATAAAAAAAGATTTTTATTTAGTGGGAAACAGATGACCCTATGAGAGCAGCCTAAATGTTCACATAACTGTCCGTAGTGGATCTGCCATTAGCAGATGCCAGTAAAAATGGTCATTGTAAGCTAACTTTATCAAATGTCTATAGTAGCCCATTTTCCCACGGACAATCCCATATTGGCAGTAGCCTTTTCTAGGGACATTTTTGGGGTACTGACATGGGCTTGGGAGTCGATCCCATACTCAGCAGGTATGTCTCAGAGAGGCATGATGTAGCAACCCATCTTCCTCCAATACCCTGAAATGTGGGCATGCTCACAGGCACTGTTGTATGTGTGAACTTCTTCCATTATTCTGGTACGAGGCAGGGAGCTTGAAAACCAGGATTGCTTTACAGAAGTTATCTTAGATTTAGTCACTGTGTCAAAGACGAAAACAGGTTTTGACAACTTGTGGCCACATGACTTGTAGTAATTCGTGTAGGGCCACATTGTAGATCTGCATAAATTTGGAACTTACAACATATTTCAGAAATGGAATGAGGAACGTATTTTGGATCAGGACCCATTTTTAAGGGGTCTGTAAAAACCAATACTATGTGGTTATTTAGAAAGTAGGCAGACTGGGGCTTAAATTTCACTTTAATTAAATATGTGCTCTAGATTCCTGGGCAATGAGCTGAATGCATTTTCATATATATTAAATATTTGAAATTACAAATCAAGGCCACTTTAGCCATCAGTCAGCGGGGCTGGGGCACATGGATTTCTGAGTTCAAGACCAGCCGGGGTCTAGGTAGTGAGTTCCAGTACTACCACAGCTGTGTAGAGAGTCATGTCTCAAAAAAATATCTAGGCCACATTAAAACGCCATTACTTACTTTGCTGTAATTCCTGACACAACAGTAACCTAACAGAGAAGCAGTTTAGACTAAGTCTCTGAGAGGCTTTATGTTCTCATGTGCAAAAAGCCAAACACATCATTGCAGGATTAGTAAATTGAAACTCAAGCTAAGAGGGTCAAAGTGCGTCCCAAGGCAATTGTCCCCTCCACAATGAGGCAGATACGTATGGGATAATAGGGGGAAGTTCAATGCATTAGCATTTAACAGTCAAAACAGGAACGTTTAAAATACTCTGTTCATGGTTAAAAATAATCTGTACTCTAATTCCAGTGATCATTGCCAGGGAGAACCAAAGTTGAGAGATTTCTATTAAAAACATGACTCAGAGGAAAAAAAAAATACAGGGCCTGGCAATGAAGGAAATGATCCGGAATCATCCCCTATTGGTCACTCCTACAGTCACATGCCTGGGACATCTTTATAAAGGGGGTTATCTGGACTCAGGAGCTTCATAGCACCTTCCCCCATCCTGCAGCCTCTCTCTCACCTGGAAGAGAACTCTTAGAAGGTTTACAAAATGTGTGATGCCCTTGTGGGAACCTGGAAACTCATTTCCAGTGAAAACTTCGATGATTACATGAAGGAAGTGGGTAAGTGCTATGGGTGATGTGATCTCCTTCACTGAGTAGAGGGTATTCAGCCCTGGGGGGCAGTGGCTGAGACGAGGTGTAGAAGCCACAAGAAACAGCCTGTCATAAAAGCTTTCTAAATCGAAGCTTCAACCCCATGGCTCTTGCAGGTGACCCAGCGAGGAAGAGTCTAAATGAAAATCATTTGCTGTCTATAGAATGACAAGGCGTTGCCTTCATTGTCAGACTTCTGCTTCTGAGGTTCACTTGGCTCTTTGCCTGTTTTTAACACCTCCCTTTACATGAAAGTTTTGCAATAACTTAGAAAGAAAAATATACTTTTTTTGTAATATGGAGTAAGTTTTACTTAAAACCGAAGCCGTGATATTGCCTATCTCAGAAAAAAATCATGTTGGAAAGCATATTCTAGAAAATTCTTTTCTATCTCAACGGCAAGGTTTGTGTGATTATTTTACGATGGACATAAGCTTGACCCTCCAGAGATAGTTTCTTCAAGAAATTAGCATTCACTGGTTTTGAATGATATGGGATGCCATGAATATATGGAGTAATTGAAAAGGAAAGTATGGTATGTGAAACCCATACAGCAAAGGCTTGAAGTGGTTTAGGCTCTGTCAACACTGCCCACATGCTCCTGTGTGAGTAATCACAAAGCAATCTGGCAGTAATACAATGGCCATCGGCCAGCGGTGCACTTTATCAGGGAGCTTCTGCATGGAGCCCCTTCTTTCACTGTCCTTCATAAGGTCAGATGCCACATTACATAGTACCTTCATTGGGACGAATCCCCGAAATCTCCAAAGACTTCCCCTTCCCCTCAGTTACACAGTGGGAACTTTTGGTTGTCTGTCCATCTTGTTCTCTTGTTTGCAGATACGAAGCCGATCAGGAATTTCAGCATTCCTTACCTCTCAGGGCGTCGGCGAGTTACCGTTCAGTGTGCTCCTTACTCTGCACTCACCCAGACACACCAGGGTTTGGGCTGCTTCTAGCTATTGACTCATTGAGACCCTTTGTACCGGCAATATTCATATCTAAATTATAATAACGCGGTTGAAATTGTGAAAGGCTCATAATTAAAGGCAACAGCATGTTTCCTGAATGGACTTGGTAGCTGTAATTGAGGCAGAGCTGGCAGGTGTTGCCTTCTGCAGCCAAAGAAAAGCAGAGGAGCACGAGTGAACCTGTAGTTTGTCCAAGGCTCAGGCTCTCTGGGTTCGTTTTCCACATTGCATGCCTTTCTTGTACCCATTGACTGCTGTGTTTTGTGGCAGAGTGAGGATTCGAGGCAAAAATACCCCATTTTCTCACTTGAACTAAACTACAGCCTCTGAGCCGTTATCTTGTACTGTTTCTCTCTCAATTCATCCTTAATTCTAACCGTGGGTCACCTTAGCCAAAGAAATAGCCTTTATTTAAGCATTTGTGCTGGGAGAGCTGTACACCTCTGAGGTGGGGATCCTGTGTAACATGCGCAGAGAGAGTGACTAATGTTGTAAGTTGTCCACCCTCCTCAGGACAGCATTTCCTTCATTTAAACAACCAAGACCTTCCAAACAATGACATTCCAATTTCCTGAGTTCAAAGATAAATTGAGTCCCTTTAATTTTCCTTACACGCTGCCGAGAGTGATATCATCATTCTAAAATGACACACTACTTAGGAAACATTTTTTCCCTTTAGAGAAATTAATCAAATATCTTCATTTCATGAGGGAGTAACATGGGAATTAAGCCTAGAAAATTAAGCTCAGCAACACATCCTATGAAATATAATTTCTGTGCACTCGAAATGAATGACCTTTTAACTCAATAATTCTATATTAGGCCCGGTCTCTGACTTAGATTTTTAAAAATATTACTCTTAATAAGAAAGACTAAAGTGGCCAAACTGTCCCAATCATAAACACAAAATAGAGAGATTTTATATATATAGATATATTATTACCATATTATAATAGATGTATTATAGACATATTGACATATATGAAATGCATAGACATCGAGGGGTGAAGATTTAATCTCTTTATACATTCTGGTTGAAATTAATGACGACTCCCCTGAGAGATTGTATTTAGAAGCAGAGAAGGGGACAAGCTAACGGTAAATCTGGATGGATGGACTCTGAAGTATATCCTCATATATCCAACATGCTTATAGCATGTTTCAAAGAAGCCTCAAGAAGCCTGTCTTCTTCTTCATGCACACACAAATACGTGAGCTTGATGTGTTTCTCTTCCTAACTATAGGAGTTGGCTTTGCCACCAGGAAGGTGGCCGGTATGGCCAAGCCCAACATGATCATCACTGTGAACGGAGATGTGATCACCATCCGGTCGGAGAGTACTTTTAAAAACACTGAGATTTCCTTCAAACTGGGCCAGGAATTTGATGAAATCACTGCAGATGACAGGAAAGCAAAGGTGAGGAGCAAGGAGCTGGTTCAGAGTGAGGCTCTGGCTTCTAGTTCTGCAGCCTGCAGCGACATCTCAGGACATCAGGAAGAAAAGATGTCCTTTGTTGACTGAAGCCTCGGAGCTCTCACACCTAAGCCATCACCATCACCGTCAGTGGGCAGATGGTGCATTTTTTCCTCGGTACTAAGTTGTTCTGATAATGAACATGATTAGCACATTTTACGTGTCCTACAATAGTGTATGTGAAATAAATTAGAGCAATAAAATAAGAAGGAAAGTTTATAAAAGAGAGGCCAAAAGAATAAAAATCACCATAATATCACCATCTGAACATATGTTTTGTCAGCTAGATTCTTTCACAGCATATTCTTTTTTTTTCAGAATGTAATTTTTATTTTCTATTTCTAATCATAATACATAAGTATATATACATATATATGAGTTCTATGTTGGTTTTTCAAGACGTGTTTCTCTTTACTTTTTTCTTGGACTATATTCTTGTCATTTAGAGTTACTAAGGACCTCAGAACAGTCCTTTGAAGCAAGGTCTCATATTTTTCAATCTTACTGTTGGCCTTCATGTGCAGACTGCAATCTCTCTTTACTGTGCCCACAGAGCATCATAACCCTGGACGGCGGGGCCCTGGTACAGGTGCAGAAGTGGGATGGAAAGTCGACCACCATAAAGAGAAAGCGGGATGGTGACAAGCTGGTGGTGGTGAGTACATGATGCGCATGGAGCTGTAGACCCCACCGTCAGGGCCTCAGGGCCATTACTCCACTTCAGAAAACCCACCTGCTAGGTAGACCAGATGGCTCATTTGTAGCATTTGGTTATTTGGAGCTGAGTGTTGAGTCCAGGTTCTCATACTTGCCCCTCTCATCCACCTCAGTCAGGCTCCACCCCTGCATGCTTTCCCTCTAGGATCAGTCCCTGTTTCCTCTCTGGCGTCACAGGCTGTCTCATGTAACGCCCTCACCAGAGTGTAGTCTGTATTTCTGCTCAGGGCATCCACTCCCCATGGCAACTCTCCAGCTCCCTGAAAGGAAGACCCATACCTTCTTGGTCTTGGTATCACCCTAACCTGTTACACTTGGGAATGGGTATGCAGTACAAACAAGAGGTTCTAGAACACATTTTCCCCCTGTATATTGTTTCCTTTCCAACACTGAGAGAATAAAAAGAAATTCACACTATTGTCTCCATGATTGACCATGAATATTGTGTGTCTAGGAATGTGTCATGAAAGGCGTGACTGCTACAAGAATTTACGAAAGGGCATGAGCCAAGAGAAGTGGCCCTGGACTGAAATTTGCATCGGTCTCTTCAACAGTCAGTTGGATGTATTGTTTTTTAAAAAGATATGATTTTCCAATAATTAGCAAGCAACGAATTTTTTCTGAAGCTGGATTTTATTGAATAATATGTTGGTTAAATAAAACCTTTTTAGATTTAGAATGTGGTGTAATGATATTTTTATTGTGTGTCTAATTTTGTACTCATTATGGAGTGAAAGGAATGGGAAAACTGTATTATTATTATTATTATTATTATTATTATTATTATTATTATTATTATTATTTTGGCTCTGATATAAGTAGTAAGATCTTTCATAATAATGCATGGGAGAAAAGTCAACGCACAGGGGCTTTCCTAGATAAGGCACAATGTATAGGAACCACTGCTAAATATTAAGTTTATAGCATGCCTGCAGATGTAGTGTAATCTTAAACACAGTGAAACTATCTGCACCCATGTGATTCCAGCATGCACATTCATATTTGCCCTAGGCTGGAGCATCACGACTCAGCAGTGCACACAATGCTGTAGAAATGAGCTCTAGGCTTCACAAATGTGTGTGTGTGTACATACGTGTGTGTGAGTGTGTGAGTCTGTGCGTGCATGCGTGTGTGTATGTTTGTGGGTGACTGTGTGCATGTGTGTGTGTGTATGGGGGCACGCGTGCATGTGTGTGTATATGCTTGTGAGTACGTGCGTGTCTGTGTGTGTGTGTTTTCCTAAACACTCCAGGCTGGTTTTGAACTGCAATTCTTCTACCTCAGCCTCTTGTGTTGCTGGGGTTATAGGTATGAGCCACCATGCTCAGCTAGTCTGAAAGTTTTAGTCTAAAACAAATGTTTTAGTCAGTCTTCACAACTATAACAAAATTTTGAGGCTGTTTGCTTTATTAAAAAAATAAGTTTTCTTGGTTATCAGTTTGGGAAGCTGAAAGCTCAAGGTAGTGCAGCCTCAGAGGTTTGGCCCGGACCTCATGGTAGGTGTTATCATGGGGAATGATAATGGAGAGAAACATCGTCTTGCCAAGGAGCGGGGAGGAGCCATCCTTGTCACTTATAATAACTTCTTCTTGCAAGATCTAGCAGGCTCCACTAATCTCACCCGGGAAGATTCTCACCTGCAAACCTGTCCTGCTCACCCATACTGACCTAATGACCCTCTCTGTGAGTCCCGTCCCTTAATGCTCCAGGTCCTCCTGAACGCTGGCATCAAGCTTCCAGGACCTGAATCACATGCAAACCTGTTGGTGTGGTCTTTTTTGTGTGCTGTGTACAGACTGTCTTTCTATTCCTCACTGCTGATTTCTGTCCCCGCAGAGAGCTGAGCACTGTCTGGACACTGGTTTTGTTACTCTAGTTGCTCAGCCACCTGCATCATATTTTGTAAACCTACGCTTATCTCACCTTCTGACTGGTTTGCTGAATGGCCTGTAGGCCAATCTCCTGCAAAGGCAGGGGAGGAAAGTGGGTCTTCTGGGCAGAGTTAGGAACTCTGCGAAGGAATCTGAGGCAGAAGGGTTGTCAGCCAGAGATGGAGGAAGAAAGGAATGCCTGTACTGAGGAGAGGTAACATGCCCCGTGTTAGAACATAGATTAGCATAAAAGGGTTCATTTAAGTTAAGAACTAGTTGGGGAATGAAAATAGGCTAAGGCCAAGTTTACATAATTAATAAAAGGTCTCTGTGTCATTATTTGAGAGCTGCAGTCTGAAGAAAATCCTTTTATACAAGTCATAGCAGCAATGCTACTCCTGGAAGCCGTGCAGAAGCCACGGCAGTCATTCCAGAGTGTTCATGCTGGGCAAGTGTGACAGGTTTGCTCATAAATAAATATGCAATGTTATCCAGTAGTTTCCAAACACTTAGGTTTACTATCAGCAGCACTTTTAATTCAAATTAACTCCCCCATGGAATTCCTAACCCTGACACACTTATGAACACACAGAGGCATGATAACAGTGAGATTTGAAATGTACGCATATGCTCACACAATAACAGTGAAGCTTAAAAGTTGTGTACATACAAATATAAAACAGGCTTAAAAATTCACATACAAACATACAGAGCAGTCAGGTTTCACGGTCACTGTCCGTGTGTGGATGTGTGTGTACACTTGTGTGCGTGTGCAGATATGTGTGTACACTTGTGTGTGTTGCATACATCTCTTGTGGCAGGCATGAAGTGCTTCCGCTTTGAGGTTTTGCACATATAGAGTGAAACGTCTAAATCACAAGATTTATATTTTGTAGTAAAACAAAAATCCATTAGAGTGTACAGTGCTGCAAGATCTATAGTGCAGGGACATAAGCCAGGCACAGGAAAACAAGTGTCATATGTGCCACCTCATATGAGAAATGAAAGGAAGGGCAGCTCAGGTGTGGACGGAGGTTGTTTAGGGCGGGGAGCGAATGTGGATTGGATCAGAGCACACTATGTGGATATGTTCAAGTGTCACACTAACTCACGCTGATCTCAACCAATATGTTTAATGAATGCATGTTTGCAAGAAAATTTTTAAGATGCATTAAATGTATGCTGCAAGCATTACCATCTTGCTGTCTTCTTTGGGACCCACTTCCAAAGCGCTTCATTTCTGCATAACTATTACATATGTAACACCATGGTTTAGAGGGAACACAGAAGGGACCGGGCTCCCAGTCCAAGAATAGTTTTGGGAGACCCACAATTTGGGTTCACTAGAGCTGTGTGGGGTTGACTAGGGCGACACGCGACAGACCAGTATTTGTTAAGAGCAAACTATGGTGTCAGGCACGAGGCATGATGCACTTCACTAATCGCCAGCCGGCTGCTTCTGTTTGCACGGGGAAACTGAGGGTGGGTGTTCAGAGCCCCAAGACAAAGTGGAAAATGGCTACAGAACTCTGAAGCTCACCAGTTATCCTGGCAGAAAGCAGGCCTAGAAGCCATTGGTGGTAATGAGACAGAGTTCAAGTGGACTCTGGGGAAATAGCCAAGGAAGGAGTGCCAGAAACTGGTCTCTCCACATAGACCAAAATTGCCTTTGAAGACTCTTTTCCAATACAACTGTTTTAAAACTCTGACATCGATTAAACCCTTGCAATGTTTGAAAAGTCACAATTAAAAAGTACATGATAAACTGAGGTCAATATTGGCTTAGCAAAGGAGCAAAGTAGCTAACACATGTAATTAATGCATGTTAATAAAATGTTGAGTGTATACTGGCATTGATGCCATTGTTTAGATGCCCTCTTTACAGTCTACAGCTATTCATCTTCTGTAAAGTGAGGATCACCATGATGGAGGGAGGGAACTGGAGCAGGACTCTGTGCTCCAGTCCATGGGTGTTCACTGGGCACATGTGCACATGTGTACACTCATACAGGGGCACACACATATGCCGTGGTACGTGCTTGGAGGTCAGAGGACATCTTGCAGGAATCAGTTCTCATTTTCACCGTGTGATATTTAGCTCAGGTCATCATGTGTGGGAGCAAGTACCTTTACTCCCTTAGACATCTCTTAGACCCTGGAAGTGTGTTTTGATTGATGCTTGCAGCTAATTATTACAGAAGTCATTCCCAGAGGCTGGCGGCCATTGTTTTACACACACACACACACACACACACACACACACACACACACACACACCACCACCACCACCACCACCACCACCACCACCATCTTTTAAGGCCCCTTCTTCTTAGGCTAAAGTAAATCCATGGTATTAAAAGAGATAGTTCCTTTATATTCAGAGTCTTTACACAGGCAGCTCCTCTCACTCCCAGGGAAGAAAGGGAAGGGAGAGTCTTGTTAACAGAGCCCTAGAGCAAAGGCTTGATTCTGGGCCAGGTCTCAACACTGGGGCAGGCCACAGAAGCCACAAATAAGATGGAAAATTATGAAAAGGCACATTAGTAAGGCACAGGAATATTGAGCATGGCAGCCCAATCTCAGGTGCGTGGATCTGAGCCTTAGTCGTAAACTGAGGAAAACTGAGGCAGGGCAGGCATTGTACATACCAAAGCACTCTTGGTCAAGGTACTTACTGACTGATTCTGCAAGGTGGCTTCAATGAAGTCCTTATCAGTTGAGGGGACAGTCTGATAACCCCTATGATTGTCTCTGTTTAGGGGTGGTCTCACGTCTCATCATTTTCCCACTGATCCTAATTAGGGAAGATATCTTCCTAGGGTGATCTGTTCTGAGAGGCAAAACTGTTCTTGGAAGCCAGGCTTACTTAAGCTTCTAACAATGAGAAGACAGTTCAAGATGCTACACCAGCAGCTATGGAGCTGGATATTATGAAAACTGACAGCTGACAAAGAACTCAAGAAATTAAACACCACCAAACCAAATAAACCAATTAAGAAATGGGGTTCAGAGCCAAACAGAAAAGTCTTGACTGAGGAATAGCGAATGTCTAAGAAACACTTAAAGAAATGCTCAATGATCTTAGCCACCAGAGAGATCATAGTAAAATGGCTTGACTCTGAGATTCCATCTTACACCCATCAGAATGGCTAAGATAAAAAACTCAAGTGACAGCACATGTTGGTAAGGATGCGGAGCAAGGAAAACACTTCTTCATTGCTGGTGGGAGTGCAAACTTGTACAACCACTTTGGAAATCAATCTGGCGCTTTCTCAGAAAATTGGGAATAGGGCTACCTCAAGACCCAGCTATACCACTCCTGGGCATGTACCCAAAATATGCTCCAACATACAACAAGGACATGTGCTCAACTATGTTCACAGCAGCCTTATTCTTAATAGTCAGAATCTGGGAACAACCTAGATGTCCCTCAATCGAAGAATGGATAGAGAAACTGTGGTACATTTATACAATAGACTACTATTCAGCTATTAAAAACAAGGAAATCTTGAAATTTGCAGCAAATGGATGAAACTAGCAATGATCATCCTGAGTGAGGTAACCCAGACCCAGAAACACATGCATAGTGTATACTCACTTATAAGTGGATATTAGCCCAATATAGATGTCCTCTGAGAGTCCCCACTCAAAGGGAGATTGGAACAGATGCTGAGACTTGCTGCTGGACTCCAGGTGAGGGTGGTGTGGAAGAATGGGTGGGACAGAAGGACCCAGAGGGTCCAGGAGACCTACAAGGAGCCCATGAAGGCTGCCAGATCTGGACCCAGGGGCTCCTGCACAAACTTGTACAAACCAATGACAATGCATGCACTAAACCTAGACCCCTGTTCAGATCTAGCCAATGGACAACTCATTCTTCATGGTTGTGGGGAGAGTGAGGACTGCCTCTGATATGAACTCTGGTGCCCCCAATTTGATCACTTTCCCTTGGTGGGGAGGTCCAGCAGTAGTCAGAGGAAGGGGATGCAGGCTATCCTGATGAGACCTGATAGGCTGTGGTCATATGGTGGGGGAGGAGGTCCCCTTCTGTCAGAGGTCTAGGGGAGGTGAATAAGGTGAAAGAGGGAGGGAGGGGCAATGGGAATATAGATGCAAGAGAGGTATGTAATCTGAATAAACCATAAAAAGCTTTAAAAAGGAAAGTGAACTAGATGGGGGAGAAAAAACAAAACAAAACAAAAACGGACAGCTGAAAGTCACTGCAGATCTTGACAGACACATTAACATTTTAATACATCTATGTCAAGAGTTGAATAGGAATCTAACCCAAAGCCAAAGAGGTAAGTCAAAACAAGGGCAGAGATGCCAAGCTTCAGGTACAGTAAGTTACCCACTGGGCATCTGTTAGACACCTGAGAAGAGCCAGTGCTTTCTAGCAAATGCACTTTCTAAGATCTTACTGCAATCTGATTACCATAGTCAGTGCAAAACTAGACGTAAACGTTCAACTTTCAACATCAACAGCAATAAAAATCACGGGACATGCAAGGAAAGAAAAAGACTGTTCAAAAGAGGAACTAGAGATCTGTGAGTTGGTGATAGAAACGCATAACAATAGCAAGTCCTCAAAAAAATTGGCAGAATTACTGGGTGGGTCAGCAAAGTCAAAGGAGGGTTACAGAGGCATCTCTAGCACTCACAACAGGTTATTAACAATAGCTAAAAGAAAATGTCTCTCAGCAAGGAAATGGATGAGCAACACATCCCATGCCCTTTCCTGCGACGGGCACGCCACTGCCCATGTACACACATACCCATATACACCGCCCACACACACAGAGGAATATACACACTTACCCCCCCACAGGCATACAACTGCCCTACACACACACACACACACACACACACACACACACACGGACAGTATATATACACATACCCATACACACACAGGCACACACTGCCCACGCACACACAGGGATATGCACACACATAACCCAAAACACACAAATTCACAGTTACTCCTGCACACATAGGAATATACACTTACATGTCCATACATACTCAGGTACACAACTGCCTATGCACACACTGGAATACACACACACACACACACACACACACACACACAGAGGCACACACTGCCTATGCACACACAGGAATATACATATAAATCCATACACACACAGGTACACAACTGACACAACTGCCCTCACACACACAGGACTACACACACACCCCTACACATACAGGCACACAACTGCCCCCCACAGGAATACACACAAACATAAATCCACTCCCACACAGGCACACAACTGCCCTGAACACACAGGAATATATACACACTAAAATTACCATAAGCAGCCATAAAAAGGAAGGATTTTTGTTCTTACAATAACAATAAATATTTTTATTGAAGAAATTTTCAGATTTGCATTTTGATTATCTTTTATCCTGTTTTGAGTTTCTCCCATATCCGCCATCCATATTTATGTTTTCTCTTCCTTTTTTTTTAAACAAAAAATAATAAAAAAATAAATAAATAAGAAACAAAACCTAAAACCCTAGAAACACAAAGTCTAAACAATCAAAATACCCAAAAGACTTTTTTAAAAAAAGCCAAAACAATGCAAAAAGTAACGCAAAAAGACCACAAAAATGCCATTGCATTCCTTTTGGCTTTTTCAGCCATTCTAAGGCCTGGGCCCGCACTTATGTGTGGCTCATATATCCAGTGAGACTCCACTGGAGAAAACGGATTTTTCTTTTTGCCAGTGGGTATCAACTACAAACAGCTTTTTAGGTAGGGGAGGGACCTCAGGTCCACTTTCCCTTCTCAGTGGTGGACCTGTGTCTGGCCTGAACCTGTGCAGGTCTTGTGTGTGCTGCCACAGTGTCGGTCAGTATGGGTGTGGTTCGGTTTTCAATGGCATAAGCAAGTGTGCTTCCAGCAATAAAGTCTTACTAGCAGGCTGAGGAGTGCAAGAAACGGCCTTAACAACAACCTGTGATGTTGTAGTTTTCCATGGGGATCCCTTTGGCCCAAAAAAGCTTTAATCCATCCCTGGAACTTGAGGTCTTGCTTGGGGGTGTTAGATATTTAGTTGGGGGCATTGGCTCCCCTTATATTCTGTGGCTCCCTTTAGATTTCTTTTGTATGTGCGTATTTTGTAGGAAGGTTTCCCTATGGCTTTTTCAAATGACCTTTAGTATCCATTTTCCCTTCGGATAGTCTCTCCTTTACGCTTCCTTCCCTGGCCCCTCTTCATTCAAAAAGAAAGGAACTTTTGACAGGCTAAAAAAAAAAAAGCATAGGATAGGCTAAGCGAAATAAGCTTATTATGAAAATATAAAATAACACAGTTTCCTTCTGAAATAGTCAACACTCATGGAGACAGAAATCCTTGTAGTTGACAGTTTGGAGGTACCAGGAAGGTGGAGCACCTGCTGGGGAAATGTTCAGGCCATGAGAGAAGCCAGCTTCCAGAACAATTCATGTGTGCTGCAGCTGGCCGGGCTGTGAGCAAGGGGCTGCCTAAGTCTGTTGGCCTTCCTGTCACAGAGCCCTAGATACTGGACACACAACTACAGGGCTTACCATCTGTTCATCTTGCTTTGCTTTGATCTTTTTGCCTGTCTTTTGCTCACCTTATGCTGTTGTTTACTTGAAGTAGGTGACCTCTGACTTTACAGTGGTTTATAGCTATTATGTCATCTTTAGTCTCAGTGGAGATGTTAGACGTCAGACTCCCAAACCGTGCTGAAGCCTTGGGATCTACTGAAATTGGATTAAATGCACTTCACATTATGGGATGGCCATGAGCTTCTGGAAGTCAGTGACGAAAGTTCTAGTTTGACTCTTCAATGTCATCCACAGGGTTATGTTTTGAATGTTCCTTTCACAGCTATTTGAAAGGCTGTGTAATTTCAGAAACTGCATCCTGGATGGCAGTTGTAGGTGGCTATGAATGGGTCTGTGAAGACCATTAACCTGGCCTCCAGTTCCTGCTGTTACCTTCTCCCTGGTCTGCTGGCATGCCATGAGCCATGGCTACATGCTCCCACCATTGGGATCTATGGCCATGCTTCTACCTACCTTAAGGGAAGGAAACTTCTGAGGTTGGGAGCCAAAATAAGCCGCTTGTTGCTTTAGCTGTGTCTTTCAGGTACTGTGGTCAGAGCAGTGCAAAAATAATTAACACTCCACCCAGAGAGAACCTGAATGAAAGACTTACCCTAGTTCCAGAGAAGCAGCAGGTAATAAAACTGTCTATAGTCCCTGTTCACCCTAATAAGGAGAAGTGCTAGGTAGAAAGAAGTGGGCACTGTTTAGTTCTATTGTTACTCACTTATAAATCCTTATTTTAACATCTGCAACGTGGTTAAAGCCAGATGCTGTCTCAGGAAGAGAGATGAGTAGGAAGTATTGTCTCTTTTTGATTCACTTTTATAACTATTAACAGATGTCTGAGAGAAATGTAATTTCTCTTCACACAAAATTTCTGGTTTTTTGTTTGTTTGTTTGTTTGTTTGTTTTGTTTTGGTTTTTGTTTTTTCAAAACAGGGTTTCTCTGGTAGCCTTGGCTGTCCTTGACTGGCTTTGTAGACCAGGTTGACCTTGAACTCACAGAGATGTGCCTGCTTTTGCCTCCCTGACTGCTAGGATTATAGGCATGTGCCACTGTGACTGGCTGATACACTTCTTTCTAAGGTCTACAGGCCTGCTACAATACAGAGCCTGCTGCAGGCTCTGAAGCAGATTGCCACATACTAGAGTTGGGTCTATGAAGGTGGGTAAATGTGTGCATTAGGTCAGCGGCCCATGATACACGTAGTTGGCCTGATCATTAACCGTTTAATGAAGTTATTTACAGAGGTGTGACAATAGTAAAAGGCTTAATCATCAAGCAACAAATCTGAGACACAAGCCTGTTAAGGAACAATGACACTATAACCTCATACATCAGAGATTTGTTCTGGCTCCAAATTTGAATTTATATCACAATGGATGCAGCTGTGTAATACCCCAGGCGAAATCTCAAGTGTGTTGAGGAAGACTCAAGGCCATGTCTCCCTCTGACTCCTTCCGAGAATCAGGGAATTCTACAGAACTAGACATTTGGCTTTTTTCCTTTTGTCACATGGGCCAAGTGAGTTTTCAACGGGACTGCAGTACTTACTTCTGAACCATTATCAGGAAAATAAGGAGGACAGCTGCCCAGGTGGTGACCATGGTCCCACTACCCCACTGGCCACCATGCACAGACATCTCTTCTCTGCCTTCAAAATGCAGGAGAACACGGTTGCAAGTAGCAAAGCAGGCTTGTGTGACTCCCTCTGTTTTTTTTCTTTTGATTCTTTTTTCTTTCTTTCTTTTTTGTAATAGTTTCATAGCCTTCCACGTTTAACCTAATTTTCACTACAGTTAATCCTACTTTGAAGTCTTGGCAGGTGCCTCAAAGGGTGAATTTTTCAAAGCAAAAGTTCCTGAAGGCCAATGAAATGCTAAGTAGGGTGCTGGGAATGTGACAGAGAGCAAAGCAATGAGAGATCTTTATGCGTAGAAACCACATCTCAGTGTAAGGTAGAGAGTAGACACTCGGTATGACGTAGAGGGTGTTACTTGGATATGCCGCAAAGGAAAAAGGAGCAAGCAGGGAAGGTGCCTCACTCAGTGTGGCCGAGGCTGGCCTCGAATTTTCTATGTAGCCAAGGATGATCTTAACTCCTAATCCTCCTGCCTCCACACCCCAATTGCTGGGATTACAGGCCTGTACCCACAGGAGGCTTTTGAACGGAGACTTCAAAAAATTGATGGAGGGAGCATGAGGCCATGAAGTAGAAAAGAGCCTCCAGCTAAAATGCTCATGAGTATCAAATGCTTGTTTACTGACAGAGAAACGGCCAGAGTCTGTCCTGCAGTTCATCGTCTGCTTTCTTGGCCTGTATCAGTTTCCAGCAGTGAACAGCTTCCTCCCATCCTGACTTTGTCCGGAGATGCTCTGGACTCCCTCGTTTTGAACACTGAATCTGATTGTGTCATGAGCCTTTGAGGCTCTTATCACGGGTATGGTCTTTCCTGACCGACTCTAGTGGGTGTGTCTGCTCTCTTCTGCCCTCCCCGATAGATGAATAACATATAACATTTCCGCTTCTTCTTTATATCTTTTCTTCATGAGCAAGTCCTTGTCCCCCAGAAATCATCACTACTCTCTCATGCTCAGAAAGCAGTGTCGCTTGCTTTGGATGTAAAGAGATGGCTTTGTACACAAAGACGAGCAGATATTTCTCAGGGTCGAAGGGATATTTGACATGAGCAGATAAGAATATGAACACCCGTTTTCTATTCCCTGACTATGCAAATCCCTAGCTCTCTAACACAGCTGGAGGTGGGAGCGGTGGCAGCAGCAGCAGCAACCAAGTCAATCAAACGCCTCCTAGAAAACTTGGGGTCTGTGACCCTACTTTTCTTGCTTGGAGTGTAGAACATGAATCAGGAAGAAATTACATGGAGATTTCATCTCCTGCTGTTCTTTCTTGCATTTTAGACTGTAGATGTCAGACATCATTCCCTACCCTGCCTAAAACTTTCCAAAACTTACCCACACCATCTCAATTCGTGCAAACCAGCCAGGGGGAAAGCACATCCGCAATCCTAGCACTTGAGAGGCTCTGAGGCAAGAGGATTGCTAATTTGAGAATAGTCTGGGCTACATAGGGAGACCCTGAATAAGAGAGAGTCAGAAAGAGAGAAGTGGAGAGATAGAGAGAGTGACACAGAAACAGACAGATAGACAGACAGACAGACACACATGCGCATGCACACACACACACACACACACACACACACACACAGAGTTTACTTTGTAAACATAAAATATGAGTTTTCTAGGCACTGACTCCACCATATCCCTCCTTTTTATGGCTTACGTCACAAAGCTCTACTCAATAATAATTACCACCTTTCTTCCTGGTACTCAACTGTCTTTGATTAACAACAATGATACTGTTAATAATACCCTAGACCTCACTCCAAGCAACTGTGGGCATTTTAAGTTACATTAACAATATCAATACATCAACCCTGCAAGCAAGGGAAGGGATGATATTCTTCTAATGAGGGAGAGGTTTGGGCACCATGACTTGCACAAACAAACCAACAACAACAACAACAACAAAAAATAGCTGAGGCAGACCAAGCAAGGATGTCTTTGTTTGAGGTAGGAAAACACCCATGTCGAAGTTCGTCAGAAATTTGTTAGATGTTCCCTCAGGGCAAGTCAGCAGTTAGTGTTCAAAGGTTGGTCTCCATTGACAGTTTTCTCCGTTCGGCAAGTAAGATTCATCAGGTGACTCCTGGGTGTAAATCTCTTTGCTAGAAGCTAAAAGAGGTCCCCCGAATTAAGCTCTATGGGTTAGTTTTTTGTCTTTTAATTTGGAGGTAAATAGAATGAGTCAAATGCCGGTGCCTGGAGCCGCAGACTCCTGGCAGCCCATTGGCCACTCCAGGAACGCCACATAGTGAGGATGGGCTTTAAAAAGAGCTGCTGGAGGCTCAGAGATGCCCACACTTCCTTGGTTTCGGGTTGTGAGAACCTCATCGCCCCAGAAACCTTTGCATGATGATCGAGCCCTTCTTAGGAACCTGGAAACTGGTCTCCAGTGAAAACTTCGAGGATTACATGAAAGAACTGGGTGAGAGAGACACCATTATGGGATTCAGGGACTTGTGGCAAGAGGGCTTTGTGTTGTAGCTAGCTTTGTACGTCACAATGAATTTCTATATAGTTCTCTTTTTGTGACCCTGGGCTATACTCATATGAAACAAAATTTATAATGCCATTTATTATTAATATTTTTCTTATAATTAATAGTAATTAACATTAAAAAGTTCTAGCTAGGCTTACAGCTCACTCTCCCAGTCTATAGGCCATATGTTCCAGCCCCTGGTGGAAAATCATTATGCTGATCTCCTGTTAGAATTTTTCCTTAGCTGGGTCATTTCATCTGTCAGATTTTGTTCAACCCCAAATTTGTTTAAAAGGATCATTGTAATAAATATATAGATCAGATTTGTCTGGGGATTTACCTTAGTTTTACATTTAGAGGCATAGTAGCAACAAACAACATTTATGACAATGGTTCTTAATCTTCTTAATGATGTGACCTCTTAATACAGTTTGTCATGTTGTAGTGACCAACAACCATAATCACTGCTACACCAAAACTGTAATTTTGTTATGAAACATATTGTAAATATATAATATGTGGGATATGTTGGCCTCCAAGGGGTTAGCGACCCATAAATTTAGAACCACTGATTTAGAGTCTGTTTTTCTAGAATGCTTACTCATGAGTGATAGCTATTCAATAAGTGATTTTGAAAGTTTCTTTTTGAGAGGACAAACAGAATGTTTTTTATTTACTGACTGACTGACTCCCCATTGGCCATCTCTCAGAGTAAGGGTTCTGCCTGGTCTTCATCTCTACTTCAAGCTCCATAGTCAAGCATTAGTTATAAAAAGTTGTGTCTATGACTGCTACACTTCTTTATGAATTCTGGAGGAACAACGGTTCATTTTTCATAATTAATAACAACCTCTTTTATAATAAACCATATGCAAAGCAGATGATTTCTTGGCTTTTTACGTTTTGCCTAGGACGGTCAATGGATGTTTGTGATTATTAATACCATACTTACTCATTCTAAGCACGGAAACAACAGTGCTTTACCCCCTAAGAAGAAGCTAACATGAATATAAAACTTGTTCTTCTTACATAGACAGTATCCATTTTTCATGCAGCAATAAAGAAATTTCCCTATCTCCTCATAGATTTATGGTCAACTTTGTTTTGTATAAAAATTTGAGAGCATATCAGAAATTTGGAAACGGTTGTGGCAGTGCATACCTACAATCCAAGCTGTCACAAGATGCTGGCAAGAAGACAGCTATATAGAAATACTTGTATGAGAAAATATATAATGTATTACATATACAATATAATATATTACATTTCTATATCTGTATATCTATTTATACATGCATCTATTTATATTTATTTATATATAAATGTATATATATGGAGGTGGGTGAGTAATGGGAGGGAACTTGGGCTTATGGCCTGAATAGTACTTGTCTCAACTAGGAGCTGGGTTAAGTCTGGAACAAGGAGGAATAGCAACTGAAGTCTTCCTCTGTTCTGGGCCCTTCTAAATTCTTTCATGTACACTTTCAATGTGAGTGTGAGCAGGGATCGGCTCACCCACGTATTACTATGGAGAAAGCTGGAAGGGAGAAAAGCTGTCCAGTGTCAGGGTTGGAACTTAGGCTTTGACCATCTCACTCATCTTTGAGATCCACAGATGTGTTTTCCTACAGTGAGGTGCATCCCCACCATAGCTGGAATGGGCAGTAGACGTCAATATGCATTCAGAGGGAGGAGCCTGTTTCTGTCTACCTACTATAAAAGTCATATTTGGCAAGGAAAAGTCCCCAACCTGGGCACCAGGGCCAGGCTTTGAGACAAGTGCTTCCTGCACTGTCTTTGAAAGTTTCCACATGGTTAAATGCAAACATTTGACCCCCCTGAAAGCTATCCCACAAATACACACTTCACATCAAGCACACACATTTGAAAAAGTGAACTCAGCTTTTCAAGATATCATAAGTACCTAGCTGTACTTTGGAAGGACCTGGCTTATTCTAGAGATGGACAGAGAACATGGAATAAGGACCTGAATAGGGACATGGTGGGTCACTGCAAGTCCAGTACCAAAGAAGACAGGAGGACGTTGACCCCACGGCTAGCCTGGACTACATAATGAGACCCTGCCTGAAAAGAAAAAAAAAAAAAAGCCTGTAACGTGGTCAAGATTTGGGGGCGTGTATTATTTAAGTGCTGGTATTCAAAATGGGGCTTGACTCACCTCTTAAATGTGTGAATAAAGTGCATTTCTTGCTTTGTCCGTCAGGATTGGGTTTTGCAGCACGGAACGTGGCAGGTTTGGTAAAGCCAAGTGTTACTATTAGCTGCAACGGGGAAAAGGTAAGCATCCAAACAGAGAGTTCCTTCAACAACACAGAGATCTCCTTCGAGCTGGGGGAAGAATTTGATGAAACCACTGCAGACAACCGGAAAGTGAAGGTGAGTCAGAGCTAAAGCTGCCTGTGTTCAACCATTGGGGAAATAGGTTTACTCACCAGAGTTTCGTTGATTATTAAGTCAATGACCGTTAGGCTTGTTTAAAATCTGTGCACACATGAACTCAATCCTTTGCTAATTATTCAGCTAGCTTAATGAAAAGAAAATGCTCTTACGAGTCCTTTTTGTTGCTGCTGTTTAGGACAAAGTCTTGCTATATATAGCTCAGGCTGGCCTGCCACTTAGGACTCTCTCTTGCTTTTGACCCTCAAGTGCTGAGCGATGGGCGTATGCCTGGAAAAGTGCACTCACTCACATCGTACCCCAAATTTGTTTTGTTATTGTATGAAAGAACATACAGAACAGAACACTTAGAAAGGTCAAATAGCTTATGGACTCTTGTCTATGAGAACGTGAATTTAGCTGTCTTTTGAGACTTTTAGATTGACCGTATTAAATCATAATGGAATCCAGGCGAGCATTATGAAGGACAGAATTTCAGACTTGAAGTTAAAAGGTAGATGCCTAGTGTGGTAATGGGCGAAACAGGTGAAGGGCCCCTCCTGATCTCTGTCTCTCTATTTACAGAGCATCATAACATTAGAAGGTGGGTCAATGATCCAGGTGCAAAAATGGCTCGGCAAAGAGACAACAATTAAGAGAAAAATTGTGGATGGGAAGATGGTCGTGGTGAGTGTTCCCTGAGCTCAGTTTCATATGTTTTTTTGTTTGCTTTTTTTTTTTTTTTTTTTTTTTTTTTTTTTTTTTTTTTTTTTTTTTTTTGTGCACGCATACTGATCAAGTTTCTCAGCTGCCTTTGCAGCCTGAGTTGAGGGCTTGGTCTGCAGACAGAGGGAAGGACGGACAGGTTCAACCTGTCAACGATGGCATCTAACAGATTTTTTTCTAATCTTAGGAATGTACCATGAACAACATTGTCAGCACTAGGACCTACGAAAAGGCTTGAAGAAGGGGTGGACACCAGCGAGAACATGGGCAGTCGAGAAAATTCTTGGCTAAAGAAAATCAGCCTCAGGGACAGCGATTGAAAACTTTATCCACATAAATTTTGCTCAATAAAAGCACGAATTGAAATGCACTGTTCCAGCTGTTTGGTAATGAAGATTATAAACCATGAGGTATTTTTTCCATTGCTGTGTAGAATATTCTGACAGAAAGCCACTTAGAATGGGGAGGGCCTTCCATGAGCTCACAGTCCCAGAGGAGAAGGACCAATCTTTGTCTTGACCAGAAAGGCATGGGTGAAGCATGTGACTCCAGCATGGTAGTCAGAAAGCAGGGAGATCATACTTCATCTGTACACAGGAAGGACCAGGCTGGGGCAGGAAGTGGAGCTGGATTATAAAACCTGCCTGCAGTAACAGACTTCCTCCAGAAAGGCTCCCCTCTTAAAGCTCACATAACCTTCCCACATTGTTTCATTATTGGGAAACCAAGTGTTCAAACATACGAGTGTGTGGGAGATAGTTGATGTTCAAACCACTACAGGAAGAGTCTACAGGATTAGTAAGAGGAAAAGTTTCAGTTAACACAACAAGATCTACGATCACCTAGGAGACAGGGCTCTGGGCTTCTCAGTGATGGAATTTCTAGATTAGGCTAACTGAGGTAGGTAGGAGTAGGAAGACCCACCCACAACGTGGAGATGCTCTTCTGTGGGCTAGGACTAAAACTGAACGAAAAGGAAGAAGCAGGTAAGCACAAATGTCCATTTCTCTGTACTCTGTGATGCAATGGGACTGACTGACCACCTCTAGCCCCTGCCTCTGTCACTTCCCACCATAATGGACTATACCCTCAAATTATAAAGCAGAATAAAAATTTCCTTCACTTAATCAAAACAAGGAGAAAAAAAAAAAAAAAAAAAAAAGCACTTGCTTCTCTTGCCAAGGGCTCAGGTTCAGATCCCAGTGTTCACACTGAGCGGCTCACGAATGCCTCTGATGACATCCTTTTGGCCTCCACAGGCAAGTGCACACATATGGTGCACATAAATGCACTAACTGCATGCAGGCACATATGTATACATGTGCATAATAATTAAATCTGCCTTGTCCACTTGCACTGGGTACAGAAGAAATATAATGTTCACTCTAGTGAGTGAGGTAAAGGTCATTATTTATTTATTTGCTTTTCAGGAGAATTTGAAATAGAAATAAAAAATGAGACTTAATAACCCATACAGGAAAATACATTTTATTTTGAAAGTTTTTTGTTTGGTTGATTGACTTCAGTTTTTTACCTAGAGTAACATCTGGGTAGTAAACCATCACATTGAAAGATGTGCTGCTGTTGGCAGAACAGTGTTAATTATCCAGACAGCAATCATACGAATGCTATTGTTAGTTCTACCACTCAAGAATAGTTTGTCACATTTCTTTTTGTTGCACAACAGTATTTAATACGCTATTGACAAGAAATTATTTTCAACATCCTTAACAGATTTTAATTTTCAAATAGTTGCACCAAAAATACAATAATCATAAAAAGACATATTTTTATTCCACTTGATGTAAAAAGACAACAGATGAAACAGAAATAAAAAAATAGATGGGGCCTTACGGCGAAGCGGCAGGACACCACCCATACGTGCCCCTTTAAGTGTTCTCACAATTTCTACTTTGAACATTCAGGGAGACAACAATGCCTTTCTTTGTTTATTTATTTGTTTTTTTCAAGGCAGGGTTTCTCTGAGTTTAGGACCTTGCTCTGTAGACCAGGCTGCCCTTGAACTCAGAGATGCACTTGTCTCTGGGATAAAAGGTGTGTGCCACCATAGCCATGTAAAAGAAAGTTTTATTCTCCTGTTTCAGTTGTTGTCTGGGAGGCTTATTACTTCTTTCTGCTAACCTAGGCCTAGTTCTGGAAACTTCTAGCCTCTGTACAATCTAACCTAGGCCTAGAATGTTTTCAGCCTCTGAGACTTAGTGTTTAATAAGCTCACCCTTTCTTGTTCTTTCTGAGATCTTAGCTGGCTGGTTCAACTCAGCTGATCTGGTTCAAACTCCTCTCCCAGCTGACTTATTCAATCTGGTTTTTCTCTCCACCCTTTTATGGCTCTGCTTGGCCTCAAACTAACTCCAGTAATCTTTTCTAATCTTCTGGCTTCTTCTCAGTTTCTCTCTCATTCTGTCTTCACCTGTATCTAGATTGTTCTCTTATTCAACCTCTCTCTGTAAAATTCTCCCAGTGAAACTGCCTCTCCTCTCTCTCTGTGTTGGCCCTTAAGTAGCTTCCTTTTCCTCTATTTTCTCATGAGACTTGGGTGTGTCCTATTCTGTCAAATCTTCTCTGATTTGTCACTTTCTTGTACTGCCCCTCAATTAGACATCACTTTCAAGCATGGATGCTTTCTTCTACAAACTAACTTTGCCAGCATTTGGGATTAAGGGCAGGTACTACCATGCCTAGACCTAAACTTTACCTGATTCTTGCTGTATTCCAGGCTGGCCGTGAACTCAAATTAGCTTGCCTCTGTCTCTTGGATTAAAGGTGTGTTTGCATTCCAGGTAGATCACAAAGACCTAGAAGGTCTTTGGATGTGATCTCTTGCCAGAGAAACCATGCTCTGAATTTAAATTCCTCTACATTTATTCTTTTTTTAAAAAATTTTTTATTGATTCATTGTGAGTTTCACACCATGCACCCAATCCCACTCATGTCCCTATCTCCTCATATCCACTCTTTACTCTTGAAACCTCCACCCAAAATAAACACACACACACACACACACACACACACACACACACACACACACTCTCTCTCTCTCTCTCTCTCTCTCTCTCTCTCTCTCTCTCACACAGCATAGAAAACATCTCATCTTGGAAGTGTGTAGTATGTCACAGTGTGTCCCACAGTACATCCCTCTGTCCACACTTCTTCACTTGCAAATTTTCACTGGAACGAGTCAATGATCTGGTTTGAGGTCTCTGTCTTCTATGACATCATCAGTATTGGATCCTCACTGGAACTCCTCCTGGTTATCCTGATGTTGCTCTGTGTCATAGAGACCCTGAAGCTTCGGATCTGCAGGACAGGGCCTTTCATTCATTCCAAACATTTGCAGATAATATCGATTTTGAGGTGGGGTCACTGGGTTAGGGCCACTGTGCAGCCTTGGTGAGGCACAGGGCCTGCTCTCCCAAGTGTTGTGGTAGGTGGGTGGGTATCTGTTCTTTACATAGTTCTGTATCCAGTCCCTGTGTCCTCATTTCATGATGTGGCATGGACCACTGAGGACTGTCAGAGCCAGATTTGCATCATCATCATCATCATCATCTTCAGTTATTGGTGGCTATGATAGCCTCATCTTATCACTTCACATTAACCCAAATGGCAACATTTCTCTTCCTCGGGCTTATGGTGAACACAATGCAGGCCTGAAATGGGCCAGCCCCAGTAGTCACCCAACATCTTGGTTTTCCTGTATCTCCTTCCCTGATTGCAAAGCAATTCCAGAATAAACAGCAGGAATGATGCCAATTGGTGAACAGTGGGCAGAAATCAGAGCAGAAGAGATCTCACGATGGTGGCTTAGAGCACGGGCCTAAGATAACCAAGAAAAAGTTTTCTATGAAGAAAATGAACATGAAAACTGGATTCTGCTTTACTTTGTCAAAAGAGTACAGATTTCAGAAGATGTCTATTAAAATAGCTTTCAATATATAAGTTACAAAGTAACTGCACCAACATAGTCTTTCTTGCTCCTTAAATCAGTAATATAGTAAGCCATAAACATAGATTAATGCTCACTCTAAATTCAGGGTCCCATTATATATTTCTATTAAGAAATGACACCATATGCCAAGAGTGGTGGTTCACATCCGTAATTCCAACACTCAGAAGATAGAAGTAGGTGAATTCCTGTGATCTTGAGGCAATCCTGTTCTACATAGTGAGTTACATGCCTGCTAGAGCTACATATTGAAACTATGTACTAAAAACAAATGAGAATCCAAGATGGCAGCACTGAGTTGGCACCATTAGCTGAACAACTGTGATAACAGAGCAACTAGCAGGCCTGCGGAAGACACCAAAACCTAAACATCTATCTTTCCTAGGTGCCCAAGAGCCCACAGTAGGGGAAACTTGAGAGTCCAACTCCAGATCACCTGTCTAAATCCTAGAAAAAGTCCTGGGCTCCCACTAGTGCCACCTCAGGGTCAGGCCTTCTGGTACCTGGGTAGCTCAGCTTCAACTGCAGATGGCCACTCTCACTGAACAGAGGCTTTCCAGATACTGCAACTTGAGGCCTCCAACCTCAGACCTTCCTGTGAAGTGGTTACCTTCCAGGTGGAGGCACACAGCTCCAACCTCAGGTTCCCACCCTCACTGCCACATGGCAGAGACTTTCAGGGTACCTTGTCTCTTTTTTGAAAATTTATATATATATATTAATTTATTCATATTACATCTAAATTGTTATCCCATCCCTTGTATCTTCCCATTCTTCCCTCCCTCCCGCTTTCCCCTTACTCCTTTCCCCTATGACTCTAACTGAGGGGGACTGCCTCCCCTGTATATGATAATAGGGTATCAAGTCTCTTCTTGGTAGCCTGCTATCCTTCCTCTGAGTGCCCCCCATCCAGGTGACATGGTAAAAAATGGGGCACCAGAGTTCGTATGAAAGTCAGTCCCCACTCTTCACTCAATTGTGGAGAATGTCCTGTCTATTGGCTAGATCTGAGTAGGGGTTCGAGGTTTACTGCACGTATTGTCCTTGGCTGGTGCCATAGTTTGAGCAGGACCCCTGGGCCCAGATCTTCCCATCATAATATTCTTCTTGTAGGTTTCTAGGACCCTTTGGATCCTTCTATTTCCCCGTTCTCCCATGCTTTTCTCACCTAGAGTCCCAATAGGATGTCCTGCTCTCTGGCCCACTTTCCTGGTAAGTGAAGACTTTCATGGGACATGCCCTCTTGCACACAACAAGGACATGTGCTCAACCATGTTCATAGCAGCCTTATTCATAATAGCCAGAACATGGAAACAGCCTAAGTGTCCCTCAGTAGAAGAATGGATAAAGAAACTGTGGTACATTGACACTATGTAATACTACTCAGCTATTAAAAACAAGGAATTCCCAAAATTTGTGGACAAATGGATTGAACTAGAAATGATCATAATGAGTGAGTTAACCCAGAAGCAGAAAGAGTCAAATGGTATATACTCACTTATATCAGAGTACCTTGTCTTGTGGCTCTAACCTCAGCCCTTCCCATGGAGTGGATATGTTCTGATACCCCAGCAGGCAGCTTCTACCTTGTTTTCTCCAACTCAGTGAGCACAGTGTCTGAGCACATTGACTGAGCACAGTGACTGGCTAGTGGGACACCATTAAGCTTGGAGCAAGAAAGGCAGTAGCTGGGCAGCCAACTCTGGAACTTCAGGAGAGGAGAGTCCCTGGGCTCTTGAGGAGCCCACTTGGTTGCCAGGATCATACAGCTGCGGAGAGCCCCTGGCAAGTCCCTGAGAACCACCCTCCAGTCCAAGGTCATTCCCAACAATCTGAGGATGGCATCTATAGGAACATCCAGCTTCCTGCCTAGGGCTCTTCCTGAACCCCCCACACCCCAGAACTCCAGCACACAACAGGATCTATCAGCCAACACCATAGACAACCAAATGGCTAAAGGCTGGAGTAAAAACACAATCAACAAAAAGCAGAGCAATAAAGCATCTTAAGAACCCAGTTATCCTATGGCAAGCAGCACTGGATCCCCTAATACAACTGAAATGCAAGAAAATGGCATTAAATCTATGCTTATGAAAATGATAAAAGTGTAAATGAAGAAAATCCTTAAAGAAATATAAGAAGGTACAAGCAGTTTGAGGCCTTTAGAGAGGAAGTGAATACATCACTGACAGAGGTACAGGAAAAACAAACAAATGGGTGAAGGAACTGAACAAGTCATATAAAGAAATGGAAGAAAATACAAATAAACAGGTGAAAGAAATCAAAACTGTTCAAGATCTGAAGATGGAAATGGAAACAATAAACAAAGCACAAACTGAGAAAATCCTGGAGAGGGAGAACTCAGGGAAAAAAACAGGAACTACAGAGATAAGCACCCCCAACATAATACAAGAGATGGAAGAAAAGTGTGGAGGACACAATGGAAGAATTCAAGGTATCTATCAAAGAAAACTTAAATCTAAAACATCCAGGAAATCAAGGACTCTTTGGAAAGACAAAACCTAAGAATTACAGAAGTTAAAGAAAGAGAAGATTCCTGGCTCCAAGGCCCAGAAAATATTTTTAACAAAATATAGAAAAAAAATTCCCCAAACGTAAGAGATACTTATAAGCATACAAGAGGCCCACAGAACACCAGAAAATCCTCGTGCCACCCAATAATCAAAACACTAAATGTACAGAACAAAGAAAAAAATTTTAAAAGCTCAAGGGGAAAAGGCCAATTAACATATAATGGCAAACCTATCAGAATCATACCTGACTTCTCAGCAGAGACCAAAGAAGCCAGAAAAGCCTGGACAGATGTCTTGCGAACCCTAAGAGACCAAAGATGCTAGTCTAGACTACAATAACCAGCAAAACTTTCAATCACCATACACGGAGAAAACAAGATATTCCACTATAGAACCAAGTTTAAACATTATCTGTGCTCAAACCCAGCACTACAGAAGATACTAGAAGGAAAACTCACACCCAAGGAGGTTAACTGCATCCCACTCTACCCCCAAAACAACAACAACAACAACAACAACAACAACAACAAGCAGGTTATAAATAACTTCACTACAGCAAAAACAAAAGCAGAAAGTACACAAACACAGTTCTATAACCAGCACCAAAATAAAAGGTTCTAACAGTCACTGGTCATTAATATATCTCAGCATCAATGGACTCAACTCTCCAATAGAAAGACACAGACTAACAGAATGGATATACAAACAGGACCCATCATATTGCTGCATACAAGAAACACACCTCATCCATGAAGATAGACATTGCCTGAGAGTCAAAGGGCTGGAAAAAACTTTTCCAAGCAAATAAATACAAGAAGCAAGATGGAGTAGCCATTATAATATCTAATAATATGGACTTTCAACTAATATTAATCAAAAGAGATGAGGAGGACACTTCATCCTCATCAAAGGAGAGTTCTACCAACATGACATCTCAATTATGAATATATATGCCCCTACAAGGGTACCCACATTCATAAAAACATTACTAAAGCTTAAGTCACACATTGAACCCCACACATCAATAGTGGGAGACTTCAACACTCCACTCTCACCAATAGACAGAACATTGAGATAGAAATTAAATGGAGAAATAATGAAATTAATAGATGTTATGAATCAAATGGATCTAACAGGCATCTACAGAACTGCTCACCAAAACATAAAAGAATATACTTTCTTCTTAGCACCTCACAGAAACAAGCCTCAACAGATACAAGAAAATTGAAATAATCCTTTGTGTCTTTTCAAACTTAACCCAGAATTCTACCAAACCTTCAAGGAAGAGCTAGTACTAATACACCTTAAACTATTCCACAGAAGATAAACAGAAAGAGCACTACCAAACTCACTCTATGACGCCACAGTCACCTTGATACCTAAGCAACACAAAGACCCAACAAAGAAAGAAAATTTCAGACCAATTTCCCTTATGAACATTGGTGCAGAAAATGCTCAATAAAGCACTTATACACTGAATCCAAGAACACAGAAAAATAATATCCACAGTACTAAAAGCTATATACAGTAAGCCTATAGCCAATATTAAACCAAATGGAGAGAAATTTAAATCAATACCACTGAAATCAGAGACAAGACTAGGCTGTATACTCTCTCCATATCTCTCCAATATAGTACTTGGAGTCCTACCTAAACCAAAGGAGACCAAGGGTATGCAAATCAGAAAGGAAGAAGTCAAAGTATTAGTATTCATGGATGATATGATAATATACATAAGTGACCTCAAATATTCCACCAGAGAACTCCTACAGCTGATAAACACCTTCAGCTAAGTAGCTGGATACAAAATTAACTAAAAAAAATCAGTAGCCCTTGTGTATACAAAAGACAAACAGGCTAAGAAAGAAATTAGGAAAACAACACCCTTTACAATAGCCAGAAAAATCATAAAACATCTTGGTGTAGCTCTAACCAAGCAAGTGAAAGGCCTGTATGAAAAAAAAAAAAAACTTCACGTGTCTGAAGAAAGAAATTGTAGAAGATGCCAGAAGATAGACTTATAAGGAACTTAAGAAATTAAACATTACCAAATCAAATAACCCAATTTAAAAATGGGGTATAGAGCTAAACAGAGAATTCTCAACAGAAGCATATCAAATGGCTAAGGAACACCTAAAGAAATGCTCAATGTCCTTAGTCATCAGGGAAATGAAAATCAAAACAACTCTGAGATTCCATCATACACCAGTAAGAATGGCTAAGATTAAAAACTCAAGTGATAGCACATGCTGGTGAGGATGTGGAAAAAAGGGGGAACACTCCTTCACTGCTGGTGGAAGTGAGTGTAAACTTGAAAACCCGCTGTGGAAATCAATCTGGAGGTTTTTCAGAAAATTGAGAATAGATCTACCTCAAGACTCAGCTATATCAGTCCTGAGCACACACCCAAAAGATGCTCCACCACTCAACAAGGACATTTGCTCAACTACGTTCATAGCAGCTTTATTCATAACAGCTAGAAACTGGAAACAACCTAGATGTCCCTCAACCGAAGAATGGATAAAGAAATTGTGGTACATTTACACAATGGAATACTACTCAGCTAAAAAAACAAAGCACAAAACACAAACAAACAAGCAAAAACAAAACAAAGAATTCTTGAAATTTGCAGGCAAATGGATGGAACTAGAAATGACCATCATGAATGAGGTAACTCAGACCCAGAAATACAGGCATGTTAATACTCATTTTAAGTGGATATTAACCATATAATACAGGCTAACCACACTGCCATCCATACATCTAAAGAAGCTAAATAACAAGGAAGACCCTAGGGAGGATGCTTAATTCCCATTCAGAAGGGCAACTACTTAGATGCCCTAAGTGTTTGAAGAAAGGGAACAGGATGGGAACCTACCTTATAAGTCCTCTGAAAGATTCCACCCAGCAGGAGATCAAAGCAGACGCTGAGACTCAGCCAAACTTTGGGGTGGAGCACAGGGAGCCTTAGAGAAGAGTTGGGGGACAGAAGGACCTGGAGGGGACAGGAGCTTCACAAGGACAACAACAGAACTAACCAATGTGGGACCGGAGGGACCTATAGAGACTGATGCACCAACCAAGGATGGTGCATGGAGAGGACCCAGCTCACATGTAGTCAATAGGCAGCACAGTCTCCCTGGGAGCCATATAATATGGGGAGTAGGGGCTGCCTCTGACATGGATCCTGTTGCCCACTCATTGGTCACTTCCCTCTGGAGGGTCGGCCATGACAGTCCACCCTGGAAGATGATGCAGGCTGTCCTGATGTGACTTGATAGGCTGGGGTCAGATGGCAAGGGAGGAAGGGGTCCCCCTTTCTGAGGACTAGAGGAGAAGGGAGAGGGGAGAAGAGATGGAGGGTGGGACCAGGAGGAGATGAGGGAGGGGGCTATAATTGGGATGTAAAGTGAACAAACTAAAAAGAAACAAGCGTATAAAAAAAAAAAAAACAAATGAAAGAAAGAAAAAGAAAAGAGAGTATATTGGGGAGGAGGGCTGGAGAGATGCCTAAGTGGTTAAGAGCATAACTGCTCTTTCAGAGGACCTGTGTTCTGTTCCCATCACCTACGCGGTGGCTCAAAACCATCTGCAACTATATTTCCAAGGGGGATCCGATGCTTTCTTCTGACATTTATAGGCATCAGGCATGCAAGTGGTGCACAGACATATGTGCAGGCAAAACATCTGTGGACATAAAAATAAAATAATAATAAAAAAATTAAAAGAAATGACACCAAATGCTCAGTTGATAAAAGTATTTGCCTTTCAAGCACTAGAGTCCAAGCTTAATCTCTAGAACCTACATAACCTGATAGATACACTGAGTGCACTTGTAATCCCAGTACTGGAGAGACAGAGACTGGGGGAAGCCTGGGGATCGCTGCACAGCAAGTTCCAGGCCAGGGAGAGAACCTGCTTCCAAAAACTGATGGATGGCTCCCGAGGAACAGCACCTGAAGTCATCCTTGGACCTCCACAGTCACACACAGATGTCCCTATACACCCATGAGAACACTTAATGCGCACGCGCGAGTGCGCACACGCGCGCGCGCGCGCACACACACACGTGCATGCATGTGCATGCACAGACGTTCCAGTATATTTTGCAAGTGAATTGTTTTAAAGATATCTTTTTCCTCTATCAGCAAGATGGCTGGGCTGCATCCTAAAAATGTCTTCGACAGCATTTTGTGCTGATTCCAGAAAGGTCAGCCTACTTGAATGTATTTGGAAAATGTTAACATCACTTTCTCCCCAAGAGCTAAGACAAAGGAGGCAGCAGAGCTGTGGGAAGCTCAGCAGATGCAGGAATGACCAGGGGAAGAGGCTGGAATGTAGATGCTTCAGTTTTTTATTTGTCCCCAGTGAGTGCCTTTAGTTCTCAGCTTTTCTATTAGAAATAATGAGGTGAAATCTTACCCTGGCCCTTGGAGATGATCCAGACTGCATTAGATTCTAGCAAAGAACAAAGCTAATTGCATCATTTGGAGAGTTCATAGCTCCTTCTTCCTTGTTTTTATTACCATCCCACAAGAGAAAAATTATTAGCTACCTTTGGGACAGCATAACTTCAGCTATCACCATAGTAACCAAAAGTCTATGCACCTTTGGCTACTGAGGATGCTACAAGGTATGGTTTGCATTAAGAAAGCATTTGTCATCTCTGCATTCTTAAACTTCACGAAAGGTATTTATGAAGCATGAGAGAGGAAGATTTGGATAGCTGGCCCCAAGGTGATGCCTCAGAAATCCAGATGCCCAATTAACTGTTCTCTGAAGGTGAATGAGTCTGGTTATTGCTCAGAATACATCCAAGAAGCTAAATAAATGAGGACTGCAGAGGCGATTCAGTGGGTAAAGTGTTTGCCATGCACGTGTGAAGACTGGGGTTTGAGTCCCAGAACCTCCATAAAAGCCAGAGACAATAGCCTAATGCTGTAACCCCAGAATTCCTACAGCAAGAGGGCTAGTGGAGGCAAGAAAGTCCCAGGAAGCTCACTGGACAGGACTTCAAACAAGGCACGAAGCATGAAGTGACAAGCAAGGTTTTTCTCTGAGCTCTACAGATGCTTTATAGCACACATACACTCCTCCCATTCTCTCTCTCTCTCTCTCTCTCTCTCTCTCTCTCTCTCTCTCTCTGTCTCTCTCTGTGTCTCTGTCTCTCTCTCTGTGTCTCTCTGTGTCTCTCTGTGTCTGTCTCTGTCTCTGTCTCTCTCTCTCTCTCTCTCTCTCTCTCTCTCTCACACACACACACACACACACACACACACACAAAGATTTTGAAAATGAATCTGTACCAAGCATCGCCTTTATAGCCACAGTCACCTGGCTCCTCAGTGGAATTTCCATGGCCCCCATCTGTGAACTGATGTTTAATAACTGTCTTCCTAATTAAAGTATAAGACTCCTGAAGGCAGGAACCAATGATGCATCGCCAACACCTTCAACAGCACTTTGCATTTAGCGATCTCTTAGATATAAACGCAACATCATGGCTGGGAGGCATGCCATTGTGGAAAATCACAAACACTCTTTCTATCTATTCTTTTCCAAAATGAGCAACTGTAATCCAGCTGGAAAACAGTATATAAGTACATTTCCATGCCATGTTTTATGAGCATATTTTCCTCATCCATTTTCTTTGAGTCTTTTGGTGTGATTTTTAGTGTGGATTCAAAAATCTTCCCTGTGTCAGGAATTAGCATGGATAATTCACTCTTAAGAGGAAAAGGATCAAGTCCACAGCACAGCAAAACTTCATCTATTTTACTAAAATTTAGTTTAAGTTTGAACATATGCATCCAGTTCCAATGGCTCTGGTGTTGATTCTTTTCCTCTAGGGCATTTTTATTTTTATTTTTATTTTTTACATTACATTTATATTATTACACATATATACAGTAAACTACACACAGCAGGAAGAACCATGAAACAACCAGGAGTTACATAAATATTACATTCATAGTGTTTTGGCTACTTGTATTTGGCAACCTTGAAGAAAACATATTTCTTATCTTGGTGAGTCTAACATTCTAAATGTAAATAAATATCTATCATTTCTCATCTCTATCAACCTAAAAACACCCATCTAGACCTAAAAACATCTTAATTCCTAAACAACTAAGCTTAATTGTAAAACTAAACTATCTGGTCTTCAATCCCATCAGAGATTTGAGAAGGAATAAAATTAATTACCTGAGTAAACAGGAAGTGCAGGTTAGGATCTTCCAAAATTAAAAAATGGCAGAGACAGTTTGCTGCCTGAAGTCACCCAAAACTCTCTATTATGCTGGCGCACCATCTTCAGCCTTCTGGCCCAGTATCTGACAGACATACTTGTGAAGCAGGAACTATTGAGAACTTGCTTACCCTCTCTTGGCAGAGTTTGGCCGTTGACTCTGCCTGCATCCAAGCTTGCCTTTTTTAAGGTAGAATTCTGTCTGTGGCTTTTTTCAAGAGGATTTATTAATAAGTCTCCTAATGCCTTAAGCTTGCTTCAGTTCTGATTTCTCCATTGCTTCTATTTGTGACTTTGCCCCATTCATTAGCCTTAGAATCGCTTCTTGGTCCAAGTTCATCTGGTCAACCTTGGCAATCAGATATAATTGAAGATTTGCCTAAAAGATATTATTCTCTTGATATAAAATTGCACCAATGTTGTAAGGGTACTACTGTGACAGTTTATGTGGTTTATTATGAATCTTGAATGCCGTCATGAGTATCCTCAACTCAGAGACTATTGAAATCCACACAACTTTTCTCCTATAATCTGTCTGAAAACTTAGCTCTGGTAAGGTGATGTGAAAACTTTCACTGATTTGTGTAGAAAAAAAAAAAACCTAAGCATTGACTGTTGTACTTCTTAATAGAATTAAGGACAACAAAAGTATTTTGAGTTATGGATGATGTCTTCATTTTTGTAAAGTTTTAGAAAAAGAGAATTGTATATTAACTACATCTGTGCTTTTGTTTTGTTGTTAAAGACATTAGTTTCTCGTTGTGTATCTTAATGACCTTGAATTTGAGATCTTCCTGCTTTAGTCATCCACAACAGCCCCTTTAATTATTTTTGTTGTTGTTTGTTTTTTTTCTGTGGAATTTCAGAGAGCTTTCTCCACTTACGTCACCTTGGGTTTGGGGACAGATTGGTTGATAAAGAACTCGTGTGTGTGTGTGTGTGTGTGTGTGTGTGTGTGTGTGTGTGTGCGTGTGTGTGTGTGTGTGTGTGTGTGTGTGTGTGTGTTGGGAGGTGCTAGTCCAGGGTTAGGGTCTAGCACAATGGAACAATGCTAGTTTAAATTCTGACTTTCATTTCTGGAAATAAGTTGTCTAACTTTGAGATTCAGTTTTCCTCATTGCCAGGCGGGGCACAACCAGATCATGAGTCTCCTGTGGGGCTGAGAGGATGAACTGAGACAATGCAAACTAAGCACATCACTTGGGACCAACCTAGACGGAGCTGTCAGCATCCATTAGTATTATTTTGTAGGAAACCGTCTCTCTAGAAATCTGCAAGTTTTTTATTAAGTGCCTTAAATTCCAGGTTGTCATAGGAACTCAGAATTATTCTCTCCAGGTTTGCTCTTTAAAGAGATGATATCTCAGCTACAGTCAAAGGGCACACCCCAGCACTGTTTCTTCTCCTGATGCATGAATACAGCTTCTGTGCTCCGCTCTGCTCTGCCCACTCAGCCTCCCAGAACATGCAAACTATGCCAAGCCACCCTCACCTCTGAATGTATTCTCACACTGCAGCCCTACAGTTTTCTCCCACAGAATAATTGAGACTTTTATTGCAATATTCACAGACTTTCTCCTTTCAAAAGTCCTGTGACAACCCCTACCCCCCACCTCACCACCCAAAAGAATAACAGCCTAGATAGAAAGCCATTGAAGATTATTCTTAAAAATTGCGATGAGGATGCTTCAGCGAGTATATGGGCACACAAATTGGATTTTTTGGTGGGGAAGGGATTAAGGGTGGGTGGAGGGTAAAACTGGGAGGACTGGAGGTGAGTGTGATTGGGCCGCATTATGTGAAACCCCCAAATAATAAAGCATTATGAAAAAAGGAATTCTTAGTTGTACAGAATCAGGACCGAGAGTCAACAAGATGCCTAGCGCATGTGCACGTGGGCACACACACACATGCACACACACACACACAGAGGCACATGTACATGCACACATAATCAGGATTGTATAATATAAAGACTTAAGCACTCCCATCAACGTAAGATCAACCAAAAAAGATGCTTTGAAGGATCAAACAATAATTTCAGTTATGTGCATGGTTTTGGAAACACAGGGAGCTTAGGTGGTGGTTTCTTTCACTCACTCATGGATAGGCAGCTTGAGACACAAGAGCCATTCACCGCCCAGTCCTGTCACCGCCTTTCCCCATTGGGTGTCGGTGAATCACATGCTTTGGATTTCTTTGAAAAGAACTGGGTACAGTCTCAGCGTGTCATAGGCATCTCCTGCATCGCACAGGAGCTGTGCTGAACTCCCCCGTCCATCACCATGAGCAACAAATTCCTGGGTACCTGGAAGCTTGTCTCCAGTGAGCACTTTGATGACTACATGAAAGCTCTGGGTGAGAAATGCTCCACAGCAAGTGTCCCTTTAAATAAGGATGCAGGTCTCCTTCTAATGTTTCTTCCCCCAGTAGTCTGGGGAATGTTGTGTGGGTTGCAATGCGATCTTCTGTGTCATTCATAAAATTTACTTCCACTTCATTGGCAATAAATTGTTAGAACTTAACTTAAATGAAGCTATTTAAATGCATGGAATTTGAAGGCAGCATCACAGGTTTCTTATTGGAGATTTGGGTTAAAAATATTAGAATTTAAGTGAATCTGTACTCTGAGACTTTCTGAAAGCTGGTTTAATAGAAATTGACATGGTCATAAGATTAAGAGTTGAATGCCAGGAAACAGCAACTTAAAATGTTAATCTTTTTCCCAAATTGATAATTCCTTTGTCCATTAGTAAATCGTGTAAGTGTGTGAAGCTTGGGAAATGAAGTGGTCCCTAAGTGAGGATGCCTGCAACTGTGGAAGTTGCTGAGATCAAAAGAACTGGTGGGCTGCAGTGAGTTCAAACTCAGCCACACTGCCATCCGCCCATCCCAGTGCTGAGGCAGTAACTGCAGACAGAGAAGAGTGACAGATGGGTTGTTTTACTTTGCCTTCTCATCAGGCATATTTCGGAACTACAGAATGGCTACCAAGGATCTGATGGGGGTTGGTCTGTATACCCATAGCTCATTATTGAAAGAGATGATATTATAGAAAGTGTGTGTGTGGAGGGGAGACAGTCCCATTGAAAGCAGCTATAATGTTTGCAAATACAAATGAAATTGTCTTTAATGCTTCATACAAATCTGAAGTGACTTATTTTATGGTGAGGGTAGCACTGGTGTGCCGAAGTGGACAAGCTGAGCTCTTGCAGGTAAATAGTTTTATGTTGCAAACTCTGTAGGCATCGTTGCTGTAGTACTGCTCGGAAATGCTTGTGTCACCAACGTGTATTCTCTCATATTGTTGAAACAAGGGTGGTAGCCCTTGGTAGGAAGCCCCGCCATTACTCACTGAAGGTACCACTGAACACAGATCACTTCGACCATTGTCCCTTGGATATGCTGCCTCACCCTACACAATCTGACATTGTCTTGCTTTTCAGGTGTGGGTTTGGCCAACAGGAAACTGGGAAATTTGGCCAAGCCCAATGTGATCATCAGCAAGAAGGGGGATTATATGACCATAAGAACTGAAAGTGCCTTTAAAAATACGGAGATTTCCTTCAAGCTGGGCCAGGAGTTTGAAGAAACCACAGCTGACAACAGAAAAACCAAGGTAATAATGTAATGGTTTTTTTTTTTTTCCCTAAAAGATGTTCCAGTTGACTATTGAGAACCAGGATTATCCTTTCCTGGAATGTGCCTTGTTGAGACCTCTGTCACAGAAGTAGTTACATGAACTTGTCTTTGTAGAGTATCGTGACACTGGAGAGAGGCTCCCTGAAGCAAGTGCAGAAATGGGACGGCAAAGAGACAACCATAAAGAGAAAGTTGTTGGATGGGAAAATGGTAGTGGTAAGAATATGCCCAGCTCTCAAGACAGAAACAATGCTGTATAAATACGCTGACTAGGCTTGCTTCTTTTTAAAATGTTTCTTGTTCTTTAGAATACACATGGACAGTAATAAAGTCTCAGTTGGTGCTTGAGTGAAAAGCCATAAATTTTTTTCATGATTGGGGCCTACTCATATTAGCTCAAGGTTGTTTTTTCAGATTGATTTATTTATAATTTATACATATTACATCCTGATTGTTACCCCCTCACTCGTATCTTCCCTTACCCACCCTCCTTCCCTCTTGTTCCCTATTCCCCTCCCCTAGTCCTCTAATGGTATTGGGAGTATGGGGCTCCTCCCTCATCATCTGAGCACAGCCTATCAGGTCTTATTAGGATAGCCTGCGTCCCCTTAGCGCAAGCTTTTTAAGTGATATTATGTAAATAATAAAATTAATGAAAATATTGATAAATGTCACTTGTTTAACTTACAACTGAAAAAGCCTATACTTCCAAAGTATAATAAAACGCTGGCATGCTCGATTATAGAATATTTGTAGTAAAAGCACTTTACTTTCAGTAGTCCATAGAAACTTACACCAAACAATCTAAAAAATGCAGCCTAAGCTCTGAGCTCTGGAGATCTCAGATCAGAATGAGGAAGAGTCCACAAGATGGACTCTAAGGATATTTCCAGGCCTTGGCTCTGTGCTCGCTATGTAACACACACACTGAATACAATTCTCTCATGCTTTGTTCTAACATGAGGCCCCATTATAGATCAACCAAGCCAACTATTTCTTAGGGAGTTTATTTGACTGCTCTTTGGGAAAAGCAAATGTGGAAAATGCTTTTATATTAGCTACTTTACTCCTTGTGATCAAAACCAGCTAAAAAGTATCTTCAGAGATGATGCATTTTGCCCCGCAGTTAGAGGAAATACCATCCATCAAGGCACAGAAGGCATGAGGACAGGTATTTGAGGCTGGTTGTCATGGATATCAGGATGCAAGGAAGGCTGGTTGTCATGGATATCAGGATGCAAGGAAAGATGGACACCAGTTCTAAGACCACAGTGCATGGAGTGGCACCTCTCTACTTTAGCACATGTCAGGTCTTCAGGACTCACACCTCAGCTAACTCAATGTAGACGCTTCCCTCACAGATGTGCCTGGAGATTTGCTTTGTCTTTGGGATAGATGATTTTAACTCCCACAAAGCTTACAGCTAACTTTAAGCATTATAACTGTTAAATTTTTCTTGCATATAAATCCATCTAAGCTATGGATAAAATTGCTGTTTAATAAAAAAAAATCATGGATAGTAGTAATAGATTGACTTCAAAAGGTTTTTTTTTTGCAAATTTCAATGGTAATTGTGGATGACTAGAGAACTCACAAAGAGATATTTTATTCCTTTCTAAATGTAATCTTATTGTTAACTGCTATTTTATTCCAAATGTCCTGTTCTCTGACTTGTGTTCTCTTTTAAGGACTGTGTGATGAAGGGTGTGGTCTGCACCAGAATTTATGAGAAGGTCTGAGAAAATCAATGGATCATTCAAATGGTGTTTGGGCATCTAAGATTGGAAATTACTCAGCAAGACCTGAGTCCACTGCTGCTGGTTTGTCTGGCTATTTTATTTGTCCTAATTTGTCCAATAGGCAAAGCTTTAAATTGAGGATTAACCTAAAATGTTAATGTAGACATTTTCCATTTTCATCCATGTCTTTACTATGTTAATCTTTCTGTATTGACTAGACACCAAGACATTTTCCATGAAAATCTCTGTTTGCTCAGTGACAGCCTAGGCTGTGCTCATGCTGTTTGAAATAATGATAAAAAGAAGTAATCAAATATGTTTTTTTAAAAAGTAATAGCATTGTTCTGGGCAGTGATAAATGTCTCTAGGAGCCTGGACAGTTATGAGGCAGGAGAAATCATTAAAAAACAAAACAAAACAAAAAAATACAAGAAGATGAGCTATCCTAAATTGGGGTTGGAGTGCTCTACTTTAAGCCAACAGGAGCAGGCACTATTACACTTTGTCCAAAGTTTTGTAATGCGCAGACAATGAGACACACGGATATTATGACAAGTGTGTGTACCTACATACCTGTGCATCCGAAGTGAGATGAACACATTTCCTTAGTCTTAGAAAGCTTCTTCATCTTCCTCCCCACGTCATATCTGGTTCTGCCACAACCTACCAGAAGCAAGGACAGTAGTGAATTTTTCCTAGATTAGCTTTGCCTAAAATCGAACCAGCCCTCGTGCATTCGTTTCTCTTTGCCTTTTAAAACTTAGCATGATGTTTTCCAGGCTCGTCCAGACTGTTTCATTTAGTAGTAATTTGTTTCTTTTTATTGCTGAGTATTAGTCCACTGTATAACAGCATCACTTTAGTTATCTGTCCTTCTCTTGAGACAATTGGGTTATAACCAATGTTTGTATATGATGAATAAAGCTTTTATGTTCTTGTACAAGAGTTTGTGAACATGTTGCCTCTTAGTTTTAGATAACTAGTCATAACATTACTGAATCTGAGGGGCTACTGTGATCATGTAAGAATAAAACTGTAATATATGATTGAGTGAATGATAAGTGTGTGATTGTTTGTGGCAATCAGATTTTCACAGTGGAAGAAGGCGTATACAAAATACAGAACGAGAGAGCCTGGAAGAAAGATCATGAAGAACTGCAGTGGAAGCTGTGTAAATCCATGGCTTCCATCATGGTGTGAATGGCTTGTGTGTTACAGGCTGGCGGTGCTATCTTGGGAGATGGTAGGAAACTTTAGCAGGTGGAGTCTAGATGGAGGAAGTAGATGACTGGAGCCACGCCTTTAAAGGTTAGCCCTAACCACCTTCCTCTTCTTACACTTCGTGTCTTCCGTGAGTTTGGGTTGCCATATAGTCCAGTTGTAATGATGGTCTGTGGTACCTCAGGCCCAGAACCAAGGTAACTACCTAAGCATTTTGAACTCTGACTTCTGAAACTACCAGCCAAAGTAAATCCTCCCCGACATTGTTTCTATGAGCTTTTTTGTCACTGTGACCAAGTCTAATATGCTTTCTAAGCTCTGTGTATGTTTTTATAAGTAGATAGGATTGTACATACCTAACTACATGTATATACATGTGATACATGCATGAACCTAATGTGTGTCTAAGTATGTATACACATGTTGGACGGCTCCTAATCACAAAATCATAAATTATCATCATGAGTGGTAAATCATTGGATAAAAGAATAACCCAAGACTCTATGCTTATATCGTGGCTAGATAATAGATATATGGTGGATAGAAGATGGAAAGGAGGTGGAGAATGCATGTCCCAGCTGGCAAATGTGGAAGGGATTTTGGAAAACAAGCATTATTTTCAACGACCACGTCAAATATTGGCTCAAGCAAGAATTATCAGTGGATAATAAAGCTAAAGGAAAGTATGACCAGAGTAGCCTCGGTCTGGTTGTGCGTTGGTCACTCTTCTTACTGCTGTGATACCATAATAGACTAAAGCAACTGAAGGAAGAAAGGATTCCTTTTAGCTCGCAGTGGAAGGGTACAGCCCATTATAGGGGAAGGTGTGGAGGTGGGGCATGAAGCAGCTGGTCACATCGTATCTACAGCCAGGAAACAGAGAGAGATGAGTGCCTGTGTTCAGAGAGCTGTCTCCTTTTCAGGCAGTGGGACGTCAGCCAATGGAATGATGCCCTCTTCATGCACAGTGGCTCTTTCCTCAGTTGAACCTCTCTCGAAATGTCCTCATGGACACATTCAGCGGCGAGTCCCCCAGTTGACTCCAAACCCCGTCCAGATGATGACATCACAGTCTTACAGTGTTCTCACACCCGGGGGGCGGGGGGAGGAGTATGCAGATGAGGTGCCAAAACTGAGTAGCTATTTGATCAGGCTGTGGAACTTAACCTCATCAAGGAAGGGTAGACAAGCAACATGTGGCCTGCAAACAAAGCAATGTCATCTACTGAACATTGAGTTTGTGGATCCACATGTAATAATAACCATAAGGAAACAACCAAGACATCCCTAATGAGGAATGTTGTATTGAAAAAGTGAAGGCAAGTGTTGGTTGAATTCTTAAAATATTGTCAATGTCATAAAAGATGAAGAGATTGTGGGAATCTTCCAAATTACATTATACTGAGCATATATGGCAGTTACCAGCAGTGAATGGTCCTGGATGTGTCTTGTAGGAGAGATATAATAAATATGGCAAAAGAAAACATTAGGACAGTCTGAATTAGAGCACACACGGAAGATTAGATTATAGTGAACTGTGATTAAGGGAAAACTATCTTTTTTGTTGGAAAATACATGAGATTTTGGGCTGTATTATGTGATTTAGCCTCAAGTTTTCAGAACAGTGTGAATGTGATTGAGTGTGCACACATAAGCACTCATAAAGAGTGACAAAGAAAATGGGGCAAAGCCAGGCAATATGATAATCTGAGTGAAAGGCATAATTGTTTTCCATGAATTACTTTGTATTTCGTTTGTTTGTTTTCTACAAATTAATATTTCTCCCAGTTTCCTTCTAAGTTTAAAATTCTTTCCAAAGAAGGTGCACTGTGCAAGCCTCCCTCTGCCTCTAGGTCTTCCCCTAACATATTTCTGGTGGGCGTCGTTAGCCTGTCCTTCAAGTTTTTTCTTTGTCTCCTGCCAGGCCAAAGGAATGTTTAGAACTGTTCTCCCAGTTTTAGAGGTTCATAGTAATATGACTTGCCATAAAACATATCCGGCAATAAATACAATTAGTCTATTGTACAAAAGCCCTGGGTACTTTTGACTTTAATAACAGGAAAAGCATGACATTACTAATGAGGAAGAAAAAACAATCATCTCAACAGGTTGTAAACGTTGCTAAATTTAAGAGATTTCTCAGTAGTCAGAAAGAAGGGAGGTAGGGAAGACTTAGAATCTGAACCTGTTTCAGGTGTTGTAGAAAATAGCCTCTGTTGTATGTTATGCTCACAGTAGACACCCACTCCTCGCTGTTCCCGAGGCCAGGGAGTTCAGTGTCTATTTGCTGTAGTTTAGCTCTTAGCTCTCTGTATAGGGCTTGCTTCCCCACCGGCAGTTGTGTCGTTTGCTTCCTCACATGATGAGAAGGGAGAATGACCTTCTGATAGACAGGCCTTTTTTTTTTTTTTTTTGACAGTTGATTATTTTTTTTTATTAATTTATTCTTGTTACATCTCAATGTTTATCCCATCCCTTGTATCCTCCCATTCCTCCCCCCCCCCATTTTCCCATGATTCCCCTCCCCTATGACTGTTCCTGAGGGGGATTACCTCCCCCTATATATTCTCATAGGGTATCAAGTCTCTTCTTGGCTACCTGCTGTCCTTCCTCTGAGTGCCACCAGGTCTCCCCCTCCAGGGGAGACAGGCCTTTTTTATAAGGTCCTGTTCAAGGGAGTACTACCATGGGAGCTAATTACTTCCTGAAACTGGATTTCATATTAAACTTGGGAAGAATACCTAAGGTTTGAATGTCAACTGTCCTCCCCAGGTCCATACACTAAAGTCTGGGACCTCAGCTCATAGCACTCTTAGGAGGTGATAAAACCTGTACGTGGGTTCCTTTCTCCATGAGGCTGGCCTGAGAATCTGATCAGAGAGTTTTCTTCAGCCCTCTGGAGGCTCTCATGAGGAAGGCCTCCTGGGCAGGGAGGGAGATTTCCGGCCAGATCCCTCAGCTTAAGGAAGCGCAGGGTGTCTATGTGCTTAGCTAGGGTGGGGTTGAGACAATGGGAGTCCATGTCCCTTCCCGTGGGGGTGGGGGTGGGGGATGGGGGGTGGCAGGGAAGGGAGCCTCAAACTTGTAAAAGGCCAAGTAACCGACCTGGTTAAAATAAAAACAGTCAAGAGTCAACAGTCAAGAGTCTGAGGGCTAGACTTTAATTCACTAAGCTCAATGATAAAAGAAAGACAAAGAGAGGGAGAAATGGGGAGTGAGTGCACCCCCACCCCAGACCTCTGGGGTTTTAAACCAAGGGTATCTGAATTGCAGGAGCCAGGCCCAGGACACTTCCCAGGGTTTGTCTCCAGGGCAGCTTTTGATATGTATTTCTTCAAAGAGCCAGCTTTTGACACCTTTTGGCTTAGGGTCTGTGCTTTGAAAGTGTCCCTGCAGAGAAGTAGCCTTATAACACATTTCTGGATCTGGTGGGTTGCTGCCAGCAAGGAGTACACACTCAACCTATTGCGGATGCCCTTCTGGTGGCATCTCCTCCACCTACAGACAAAGGCCCACACCTTTAGGCAGTAGGTAGGGCCTAGTGGAAGACAGCAAGGTCGTTGGATGTCTCACTGAGGGGAGTATTGTGCTCCTCTGGGGCCTTTCTCACTTTCTTAGCTACCTAGCCACATGAGGTGAAGCTGCTTTGGTCCTCCACACTCTACCTCACCCATGGGATGCACATCCAATGGACCCAAGTATCTAAAACTGTGAACAAAAACCAGCACTTCCCTTATTGACGCTGGCTTATCTTAGGTGTTTGTCACTAGGATGGAAATCCAATGAACACACACACCATCAGACTAGCACCATAATATTTAAAAAATGGGCTCACCATGTAATCTTGATTGCCTATTACTTTTCAGTATCATATTGAAGTGAAGAACAGTCAGACTGATTAAGGAAAGCTTCAGATTCCCTCCTTGCCAGCTGTGACTTTGGACACATACACACACACACAAACACAAGTTCCTTAGTCTAAAAAATAAGTATGTGAAAGAACACCCTTCAAAGAGTTGTGAAAACTAAATAAGCTAATAAATATAAGATCAGTATTTAGAAAAGAAAATACATTACAGAAGTATCTATTACCGCATCGAGTTATTTTTATTTATTTGTTTGTTTGCTTGTTTATTTATTTATTTACTATTTATTTCGTCCATTTGTCTGGCTTCAGCTCAGTCTGGTCTCAACTCAAGACCCCTTTGCCTTGGCTCAAGAGACCTGAGATTACAGGCTCACAACACCAATTCCTGACTGTTCTTCTAGGATTTATGTAATGATGCAGATGACGTTCAAATAGAATATTTTGTTCAAAGTGAAAAGAAAAGCAGAAGATCTGAGCACCACAGGTATTTAAAGTAATTTGTACTTCAAGTGAAAAGGTCAAGAATACTATTTAGACAAAAATCAAGAATCATACTAAAGTTAATTGATGTATAAGTAAACAAACACTTCACCACGGACCACCCCAGCAGGGTGGGGGTGGGGGTCCCTGGGATGAGGTTCCTCGAAGACTAGATGGGTAAGGATTTGGTGGTGACAACCAGAAAACAAACACAGAGGCAGTTTGAATCTGAGTGTATTTTGCAGCTCACAAACAAGGATTTTATACAGAATGAAACAGGTACTACAAACTCTTAGAGGATGTATTTAGTGAAACAGTCATGGATAAAACATAAAGGGTGTGTGCAGTGACGCAATCATGCATAGAACAAGGAACATCATCATTATTTGGCACAGGAAGGTAGAATACAAAATTATCCAAGGTGAGTGGCATAATTCCAAGAGCAGGTTAAAAATTCTCACGGTCAGTAGTATCTAACCTGTACTTCTGTGAATCTTCAAGGTGTGATTTTAAACTATTTTAATTTTTTATTTAAAGCTCTCTTAGCCTTATACCAAAGCCCACTTCCGACAACACACATATAACCATATGAAATTTTGTTGTTGGCAAAGTTTTTATCAATCATAATACTGTTTTGTAGTTTTATAAATGATTTATAAAGTGACACGCCAGTTCTCCCAGAGATAAGGTCATGGCTAGTGACTCCATGTCAAGGGATGGTCTCTTATCCAATTTCTCGCTAAAAATCTCAGCCTAGGTTATCAGGAACATCGTGTAGATAAGAAGAGGACTAGAATAGATTAATTGCCATTAGAGTTATGGCTCAATAATTTTTCTCCAGCCAAGAGTTCCACAACCGGTTCCAGGAGACCTCCTTCCTTTGAAGTTAATGCCTCAGTCTGTAGAACTTGTCACACAGAATCTACTGGAGTTGGTGTGACAACACTTAAAATTGGAATACTTAAAAAGGGAGTTGGTGATTAACTACTCCAACCTAAGTATGGCCTAAACAAATACATATTCCCAAAGCATAAATTATTCATTGTTAATTGTGTAATAACTGATGTATTGATCTAACTTTTTTTCAGAGCTGATATTTTAATTTAAATTTATTTCTAAATTTATTCATTTACATCCCAATTGTAGTCCCCTCCTTTGTCTCCTCCCAGTCCCACCTTTCCTCCCTTTTCCCACCTAGTCCCCTTCCCTAGTCCTCAGAGATGGGGAGCTCCTCTCCTCTACCAGCTGTCACTAGTCTATGAAGTCTCATCATGACTGCCTGCATCCTCTTCTTCTGTGGCATGATAAGGCTGCCCCACCAGCGGGAAGTGATCAAAGTGCAAGCAACAGAGTCCATGGACAGCCCCTGCTTCCCTTAATAGGGGACCCATATGGAGACTGAGCTGCCCTTGACTACATCTGAGTGGGGAGCCTACATCCTCTCAATGCATGGCTCAATCTTGTCTCCTCAGTCTCACCTTTGTTGGTCTTCCTGTGGAGCTCCTGTCTCCTCAGGGTCCTTCTATCGTCCCCACTCTTCCATAGGACTTCCTGTGCTCTGCCCAAAGTGTGGCTGTGAGACTCAGCCTCTGCTTCAATCCCCTGCTGGGTGTTTTCCAGACGACATCTATGGTAGGCTTCCATCCTGTTCCCTCTCTTCAACAGCTTCCAGTGTCTATTTATTTGCCCTTATGAATGAGAATTAAATATCCACCTTAGGGTCCTCCTTGTTACTTAGTTTCTTTATATCTGTGGATCATAATATGATTATCCTGTATTAAATGGCTAATATCCACGTATAACTGAGTATATACCATGTGTATCTTTCTGGGTCTGGGTTACTTCACTCAGGATGATCATTTCCAGCTCTGTCCATTTGTCTTCAAACTTCACGATGTCCTTGGTTTTGATAGCTGAATAGTATTCCATTGTTTTAAATGTACCACCGTTTCTTTATCCATTCTTTGGTTGAGGGACATTTGGGTTGTTTCCAGTTTTCTGGCTATGCTGCCCCGAACATAGTTGAGCAAATGTCCTTGCTGTATGGTGGAGCATCTTTCTGGTAAAGACCCAGGAGTTGTATAACTGAGTCTTGAAGTAGAGCTGTTTCCAATTTTCTGAGAAGGCCCCAGATTGCTTTCGAAAGTGGTTGTGCATGTTTGTACTCCCACCAGCAATGGATGTTTCCCTTTCTCCACTAGTCTTCACTTCTGTTTTAATCTTAGCTATTCTGATAGGTGTAAGATGGAATCTTGGAGTCATTTTGATTTGCATTTCCCTGATGGCTAAGGAAATTGAGCATTTCTTTAAATGCTTCATATCATAGCCAATCAATATTATTCTGTTGAGAATTCTCTGTTTAGCTCTGCATTCCGTTATTCATTGGATTATTTGGTTTTCTGGTATCTAATTTCTTGAGTTCTTTACATGTATAATATATACATATTATATATAATATCCAATATATACATATCCAATATATGCTATATATATGTATGTGTATGCATGTATATTTTGGATATTAGCCCTTTGCCTGATGTAGGATTGGTAAAGATCTTTTCCTAGTCTGTAGGCTGTTGTTTTGTTGCCTTTACAGTGTCCTTTGCTACAGTTCACGAGGTCCCATTTATTCGTTGTTAATCTTAGAGCCTGAGCTGCTGGTGTTATGTTCAGGAAGTTGTCTCATGCCAATGAGTTCAAGGCTTTCCCTTACTTTGTCTTCTAATAGATCTAGTGTTTCTTGTTTTATTTTTAGGTACTTGATCTACTTGGACTTGAGTTTTGTGCAGGGTGATAAATATGGATCTATTTGATTTTTTTCTATGTGTAGACATCTAGTTAGACCAGTGCCATTAGTTGAAGATGCTATCTTTTTTCCATTGTATGGTTTTGGCTTCTTTATAAAAAATAAAGTGTCCTTAGGTGTGTGGATTTATTTCAGTGTCTTCAGTGATCCACTAGTCTATTTCTATGCCAGTACCATGCCATTTTTATTACTGTTGCTCTATAGTACAGCTTGAGATCAGGGATGGAGATGCCTCTAGAAGACCTTTTATTGTATAGGTTTATCTTATCTATTCAGTGTTTTTGCCTTTCCACATGAAGTTTACAATTATTCTTTCAAGGTCTGTAAAGAATTTTGTTTGTTTTGATGGAATTTGTACTGGATCTGCAGACTGCTTTTTGTAAGATGGTCATTTTTACTATGTTAATACTACCTATCCATGAGTATGGGCGATCTTTCCATCTTCTGACATCTTCTTCAATTTCTTTCTTCAGACACTTGAAGGTTTTTTTCATACAAGTCTTTCACTTGCTTGGTTAGAGTTACACCAAGATACATTATGGCTTTTTTGTGGCTATTGTGAAGCGTGTTGTTTCCCTAATTTCTTTCGCAGCCCATTTGTCTTTTGTATACAGGAGGGCTACTGCTTTTTTTTTTTTTTAGTTAATTTTGCATCCAGCCACTTTGCTGAATGTGTTTATCAGCTGTAGGAGCTCCCTGGTAGAATGTTTGTTCACTTATGTACACTATCATATCATCCAAGAGTAGTGATACTTTGATTTCTTCCTTTCCAATTTGTCTCCCTTGATCTCCTTTAGTTGTGTTACTGCTCTAGCTAGGACTTCAAGTAGCATACTTAAGACATATGATAAGAGTGGGCAGCCTTGTCTTGTCACTGATTTCATTGGAATTGCTTTAAAATTCTCTCCATTTAGCTTGATGATATTGGCTGCAGGCTTTCTGAATATAGCCTTTACTATGCTTAGATATAGCCCTTGTATCCTTGATATCTCCAAGACTTTTAACATGAAAGGAAGTTGTATTTTGCTAAATGCTTTTTCAGCATCTAAGGAGATGTTCTTGTGAGTTTTTTCTTTCAGTTTGTTTATATGGTGGATTACAATGAATGATTTCCGTATATTGAACCACCCCTGCACGCCTGGGATGAAGCCTACTTGGTCATGGTGGATGATATTTATGATATGTTCTTGCATTCAGTTTGCAAGTATTTTATTGAGTATTTTTGCAACAATGTTCATGGAGAAAATTGGTCTGAAATTTCCTTTCTTTAATGGGTCTTTGTGTGATTTAGGTATCAAGGTGTGTGGCTTCATATAATGAGTTTGGCAATGTTCCTTCAGTTTCAATTTTGTGGAATAGTTTGAAGAGTATTGGTAGTAGATCTTCTTTGAAGATCTGTTAGAATTTTTCACTGAATCCATCTGGCCCTGGGCTCTTTTTAGTTGGGAAACTTTTAATGACTGGTTCTATGTCCTTTGGGATTATAGGACTATTTAGTTTGTTTACCTGATCTTGATTCAACTTTGGTAAGTGAAGTCTATTCCAGAAAATTTTCCATATCATTTAGGTTTTCAAGTTTTGTTGCATATAAGCATTTGAAGTAAGACCTAATGATTCTTTGGATTTCCTCTGTTTGTTGTTATGTCAACCTTTTCATTTCTGATTATTTTGATTTGGATATAGTCTCTCTGCCTTTTGGTTAGTTTGCCTAAGGGTTTGTCTATTTTGTTGATTTTTCTCAAAGAACCAGCTCTTGGCTTTCATTGATTCTTTGAATTGTTCTCTTTGTTTCTAATTTGGTGATTTCAGCCCTGAGTTTGATTATTTATAATCATCTACTCCTCTTGGGAATATCTGTTTCTTTTTTTCCTGAGGCTTTCAGGTGTTCCATTAAGTTAAGTTGTTTGTATGAAGTGTCTCCAATTTCTTTATGAAGCTCTTTGTAATATAGACTTTTCTCTTAGCACTGCTTTCATTATGTCCCAGAGGTTTGGGTATGTTGTGCGGTCATTTTCATTGAGTTCCATGAAGTCTTGAATAGGCTTCCCTGATGCATTTGTAGGCTGCTGCTCCTGAAGACCAGCTCTGGGAACAGCAATGAAAAGAGAAGAGAGGTGGATCCACTGTAGGGAGAATTGACCAGGCAGGTCAAGGGAAACCAACTGTTGGTTGAAAAACTGACTGACCCCTTGCTCATTATCACCCATCTTCCCATATCTCTTCCTGTTTGTTGTTACTCATCTTTCCATTTCTCTTCTTGCTTGCTGTTACCCATCTTTCCATCTCTCTTCTTGCTTGCTGTTACCCATCTTCTAAACTCTCTTCTTGCTTTCTGTTCTTCATCTATCTATCTCTCTTGCTCTTTCCCATCTCTCTCTTTTTGCTCTTCCATCTGACTCTAGCTTACTTTATTATATCTGTTACTTGCTTTTCATTCTCCTTGGGCAAACTTCAGCATTTTATTAAAATGAAATTCAATTTTTTCATTACAGATTCCGTCATGATTTTTTTTCACCTTTTACAATCAATAGGGCATTCAAAAATCAACCAAAAGTCTAACCAAAAAAAAAAAAAAAAAAAAAAGTCAAAAAGTTCTGTATAACCTACAATAAAGCATACAGCAAAAATCAATTAATTTTCAAACAATGGTTTGCATAACCTGGTTATTATTTTTAAAATAATATTCAGGAAAGTTTAATCAGAAATTGCCCCAGGCTAAAGCCATTGTGTTTACAAGATTGTCATAGCAACATAGCTTGAGCTAAATGTTCTCTAAAAATAAATAAATAAATAAATAAATAAATAAATAGATAGATAAAACAACTTGACTTACTACCTGTCTTAAACCAGCAGGTGTGCTATCCAAGCCTAGGCTAATTGCCAAGTGGTCCTTTATTGTAAAATATCTATAAAGCATGATGTTTCAAACCTACCTTCTATTACTCTCAAAGCAGATTCTAAAAAAAAATTTTCTACAGGTAACAGTATCTAGCAAGGTATTGTTATGTCAAGCTCTTAAGTTTCTTTCATGCAGTTTCTGCTTGGGTGCTCACAGAACAAAAAACTCTATAATTGTCTCAAGCCTTTGGCCAGATGCCCTCTTTCAACATTCTCTGTGGGAAAACTTTTCCTTATATGAATTTTCTTAGGGCTGAGAAATAAAGAGAAAAAGACAGTGTTAGGAGAAAAAGCAAATTTCTAGACAAAATTACACCTGGACCAAACATAACATTTATGGGCAGTGGTGATCAGCTGGAGATCTTTGAAATTTTGTCAAGCAAAGCCTGTTCTGTATGCCTGGAAATAATGCTGGACAGTTGGAGGTCTCTGGAACTTTGCCAAGGAAAGCCTCTATGACTTATCCCCATGTCTGTGACACTAGGCTTTTTGTTATTTCTGCTGTTGTTGAGGTTCAGCTTTAGTCCTTGGTGGTCTGATAAGATACAAGGAATTGTTTCCATCTTCTTGTATCTGTTGAGGCTTGCTTTGCGACTAACTATATAGTCAATTTTGGAAAAGGTTACATGAGGTGCTGAGAAGAAGGTATATTCTTCTGTGTTTTGGTGAAAAGGTCTATAGATGTCTATTAGGGCCAGTTGATTCATGACATCTGTTAGTGTCATTATTTCTCTGTTTAGTTTCTGTTTTGTTGACCTGTCCTTTGGTGAAAGTGGGGTGTCGAAGTCTCCGACTATTAATATGTGGGGATCAATGTGTGATTTGAACTTTATCATTGTTTCTTTTACAAATGCAGGTACCCTTGATTTGATGTGTGTGTGTGTGTGTTTGTATCTCCTCAGAGTCCATTCTAGGATGCTTATCAATTGGCAAAGGCCATTCCCACACAAGAGATGGGTCCTCTTCTAGTGGACAAACATCATCTGCTTTTGCACAAGTCTGTTTGCAGTGGGAAAACACTGCACAGCCTCATAGAAGTCTATTTCACATCCCATACTAGGGATCAAAGCAAAAACACGTTTACATCCACGACATCTTGCTTCTTGGGTCTATTTGCTTGGAAAACCTTTTTCCATATTTTTACTCTGAGATAATGTCTATCTTTATTACTGAGATGTGTTTCTTGTATGTAGCAGAATGATAGGTTCTGTTTTCACATCCATTATGTTAGCTTGTGTCTTTTTATTGGGGAGTTGAGGCCATAATATTGAGAGATACTAATGACCAGTTGTTTTTAGTTCCTGTTATTTTGATGTTGGTGCTAGCAGAGTGTGTTTGACTGCTTGCCTCCTTTTGTTTTTGCAGATGTAGTGTTATTTATTTCCTGCGTTATATTGATATAGTTAGCTTCCTTTGATTGGAGTTTTCCTTCTATTGTCTTCCATAGGGCTGGATTTGTGGTTAGCTACTGTTTATACTTGGTTTTGTCATGGAATATCTTGTTTTCTCCATATATGGGAATTGAAAGTTTTGCTGGGTATAATAGTCTTGGTTGACATATGTGGTCTCTTGGTGTCTACATGGCATCTCTCCAGGCCCTCTGGCTTTCATTGTCTCTGCTGGGAAGTCAGGTGTCATTCTGATAGTTTTGCCCTAGTTTTGCCCTATATGTGACTTGGCCTTTTCCACTTGCAGCTTTTAATATTCTTTCTTTGTTCTGTACATTTGGCTATTATTTGGCAGGAGCATTCTTTTCTCACCCAATCTATTTGGAGTTCTGTATACTTCTTGTATGTTTATAGACATCTCTTTATTTAGGTTTGGGAAGGTTTTTTTTTATGATTTTGTTGAAAATATTTTCTGGGCGTTGGACCTGGGAGTCTTCTCCTTCTATTCCTTTTATTATTAGGTTTGGTCTTTTCATAGTGTCCCATATTTCTTGGATGTTTTGTGTCAGGAACTTTTTAGTTTTAACATTTTATTTGAATGATGTATCTATTACTTCAAATGTATCTTCTACACCTAAGATTCTTTCTTCCATCACTTTGTTCTGTTGATGTTGCTTGTGTCTGAAGTTCCTGTTCTCTTCCCTAGGTTTTCCATCTCCAGGATTGCCTCAGATTGTGTGTGCGGGTGTGTGTGTGTGTGTGTGTGTGTGTGTGTGTGTGTGTGTGTGTGTGTGTGTATGTGTGTGTTTTGTTTGTTTTTGCTTCTAATTCCATTTTAGATTCTCTCATTTGATTGTATTTCCCTGTGATTCTTTAAAGGATTTATTCAATTCCTTCATCTGTTTGAATGTATTTTCCTGTATTTATTTGAGGGATTTATTTTCCTCCTTTAAGGCTTCTATCATTTTCATAACCTCAAATTTAAAATCTTTATCTTGGGCTTTGGGTGTGTTAGACATGGTATGACACCTCACTAGCATGCCATTGTAGAGACGTGGCATCATGCTTAAATTTTCTTTTGGAAAAAACTTTCCTATTTATTTTTGTGTGTATGAGTGTTTGGCCTGCATCTTTATATGTATACCATGTGGATCACTGGTGTCCTCAGAGGTCAGAGAGAGAAAGAGAGTCAGATCTCCTTTAAAAAGAGTTATAGGTGTCTGTGAACAGCCATATAGATGCATTATTAACTACTGAGCTGTCTCTTCAGCTCCTTAGATTTTCATATAAGAGTTGCAGCTTTGGCACTACTTCTAATTCTGACTAGAATTACTAATATCAGAATTACTCTGTAATTAACAAACTTATTCAGCTTAGTTCTTAGGCTGACTCCTAATCCATGCAGCGTGTGTCTGAACATGGTTGTACATTAGAATCACCGGGGAGCTTTTAAACATAAGATTTCCAGGATACATCAGGATGCTGGAGAGAAGGCTCAGTGGTTTAAAAACATCTGCTGGTTTTCCAGAGGATTCAAATTCAGTTTCCAGCATGCACCTCAGGCAGCTCACAACTGACTGTAATAAGTTCAAAGCCCCTGAATGTACATTGGATAAACCCACACAGACACATTTGTAGATCAAATACATCTTTAAAAAGATTGTATCTATGGAATCTCTCCCACCACCCATGGGTGATGACTGAGACCTAGGCATTGTGGCCATTAAAAGGCAAGCACGGGCATATTAACAGTTTAAATAGTTTATTACACAAGCCCCAGTTCATGACCCAAGCTGCGCCAATCCAGCTGAGAGGGAGAAGGGGGAAAGCTTTGTAAGTTGTTTTCAGAAGCAAGGCAGAGAAAATATTTGATGGACTAAGGTGGACAGTCCCCAGCTAGAACGTAGTGCCTCTGGAGGTTGTGCTTGTTGGTGTAGTGCTGAAGTCTTCTCAGGGCCTTGTATGTGCTGGTTGGGCAAGCATTCTATCACTGAGCTGCATGCCAGGGCATGGGGGGGGGGTTCAGTTTACCTTGTTTTCTGAGTTGGTTTTGGCTTGCTTAGGTAGGAACTCAGAGATCTGGAGTTCATCTCAGCCTAATGACCTCCCAGTTACATTTTAACACCAGTCTTTAAACTTCCCAGGGGACCCTCGTATGGGGCAGCTGAGAGATACTGCAACAATGTCTCCTGAAGTTAAACATGTCAGCTTAAATGCAGTGAAAGTTCATTAAAATCAAGAATAACAAGGGTTTCCAGTATAAAATAAGTAACTGTAGGAAGAAAAGGTATCACACATGTGGGCCAGCAGGGGACCACAGTTTTAAAGAGACCCCATAGCTTTGCAAAAACATACCTCACATTCTAGTGCAGTTTGCAGAGATAATTACTCAAAATATTCAGCACGGGATGAACTTTTTGCAATCCCCCCTCTTTTTTTTAATTCATCAAGTGAGTCACCAAGTTATCTGTGTATAGATTAGCTTGTACGGGAGCCTAAAATCCTCCCTCAGCCAACTAGAATAGAACAGTTGTAATTTGTCTGCCGATACAGCGTAAATCCATCAGTCCATGAGAGCGGATGGTTTTCTATCTCCCCTGAAAAGATTTTAAACTAAATCCAAAACTGGCTGCATTTCACTTCAGAAAGATGAAATATTGTTGGCATTTAAAGGCCTGCTGGAATTTGGGGTGATGTGAACACCCTGGCATTTGGCATAATTGTGCTATTAATCTTGATCTCTTGCAATTAGTTTTTTTCCCCAGTAATTCATGCCCAGATGAGATGAGAGAGTTTGCAGTCAGATCATTCCACAGTGAGAAAAGTCACAAACGGAAGTGCTTTGTCTTCTCAGTGATCAGCTGTGCCCTGGGTGTTAGTTAAGACATAACTCCCCAGCCAGGGGCCAGGAACATAATAAGTGTGTGTGAAATGAGGCTCCCCTTTCTGGGGAGAGTGGAGAAGGCAACCTCAGCAAACTATAAATTGTCAGAGCCATTGTTGTTTGCAGAACTTACTCCAGAAAGTGTAAGAATAATTCAAAGCAGTAGAATGCCGTGTAGCCCCTCCCACTCCACTCTTGGTCCCATGGAATATGGTGAGAAACCACATACTTCCACATGGGGCCTTGTTCGTGATCACCTCAAGCAGTGAATTCAACAGGCAGAACCAGCAGCAGAGAAGTGGGGATGGGGAAGCAGAGGCAGGACAGAATGACAGAGAAAGTTTATTTTCTGAGAGAGACAGAAAGGGGCTGTATGTGGATAGAAGGGAAAGTGGAGGAAAAACCAGATGGAATAGAGGGAGGGGAAACTATGATCAGGATATAGCATACGAGTTAAAAAAACTTATGTCCAATAAAATAAAAAATATTAAAATAACAACAAGCCATACTTGTAGTCTGAGTGTGTGGATGGCACTGCTTCTTTCTTATCTGTAACATGGAAGTTTCCTGAGAACCTCACAAACAATTTTATAAACCTTGTTTGCAGTAAAAACAAAAACAAAAAAGCAAAACGTATGCCCCCTATAATTGACCCAAGAACTCTATGTGAGCTAGACAGGCACTCTAGCTGGACCCAAGCCTTCCCGAGCCCATTCTCTGGAAGCACTGCACTGTGTTAATAGGGTAGGATCTTGAAGGGCAATTATTCCATTGTATAGAAATTCGTTTTACTTCAGTATTGCTGTTATAAACCATTGTGACCAAGGCAACTTATAGCAGGAAGAGTTTATCTGGGGTCACAAGTCTAGAGGGTGAAAGTTCCTGATGGCAGAGGTAAGACATGGCTGCAGGAGCAGGGAGCCATAAGTGCAAAGCAGATTGCATTGATATCATGGAATATTTAAATATTAGAAATTTAAATCGATGGCACGAAAGGACGTGACTGCTCTTAGGTGTAGTGGAAGAGGAAGTTTATTGTAGATAAAAGGGAGATCTCAGGCAGAGGCAGAGATGTCTGGGAGAAGCCACTGTGGACGTGACCCTGAGCCATGTGAGAAGGGGAGAGAGCGCAACCAGATGCAACAGCCAAGAGGGCAAAGGATAAAAAGGGGGTGGGTAACCAAAATGTCTGTATTATATAGGGAAGAGCATCTGGGGTAAGGGAAGTCCAGCTCTTGGGCTGTAGAGTTGGGCCTAGAGGGCAGGGCAGGGCGTGCCAACCATATTCTGTAACAGGTAGGGACTGAGGGATGCTGGGAGAACCTGGCTGCCTAGTCTGCCTTAATATGTTAAATAGGCACCTTAGCCTTTTGTCTCAAGGTCTGAGACTTAACACGTGCATGCAAAGGTGAATTCAATGATAAGAAAAATGAAGGAATACTACAAAGAAACACGCATAGTTTCATTCACATTTTTGGAATAATATTCATACTATGGCTAGAGAGATGGCTCAGTGGCAAAGAGCAAGTGCTCCTGCCTGCTCCTCCAAAGTCCAGTTTCCAGTTTCCACATCACACTGTTAACAACCATCTGAAAGGTCTGACAGGCCCTTCTGGCCTTGGCTGGCACACACACAGCCACACACACACAGACACAGGCATAAATATATAAATAAACCTCCATGAAATGATTAACATGACTACCATTTGTAAATATGTACATGTAATGACTATGCCATGACAGTAAGTAAGTAAGTAAATAAGTCAGTAAGGCTTATACGCGTTAACTTATTTAAACTCAAAAATACCCTGAATGGCTCTGCTTTGTTTGTTTACACTTTTTAGACAAGGAAAAGCTGGTTTGTGCTACAAACTGCATAACTTATGCGAGACATAAACACTTTAAAGCATTCCCCAGTAATATTTTCAGTGACTGTTTTTGGGTGATGGGATTTGGAGAGACCTAATATTTTGTTATAGTTTACAAGTTTTTCAAAAATAATATTTATATAATACCAGGGCCTTATTTTTATCTCCATTTTTGAAGTACTGGGAATTGGACCCAGGCCTTTGTGTATACTAGGCAAGCACCTCACCACTAAGCTATATTCACAGGCTGTGTTTTATTTTAAGAAAAAAAAGTTATTGGTGTCTAATTAGATTTATATAGCAGGCACAAAAAATTATTAAGACCAGGTGACTGTAGCATAAAGAAAACTTGTTAAAAATCAACCATGTCCTCTTGCAAGTTACACTTCCTATACAGGTCAAGGTTTAATCGGTTTATCCAGAAACTTTTATATTACAGAAGATTAAAAGAAGACTTTCACAATTTATAATTGCTTCTTTGCACTGTAGGGCAGCAGTGCACTTGCCAGCACAGCTAACCATGGCCAGCAGACCTTCCATAGATAAACAATGTCGGCATAGCCCCACATGTTGAGCTCTGTGAAGTCAAGACCAAATGTTGCTAAAGATGTAAAAATGGACTTAGTAAAGATTAGCACCGGATTTCAGGTCCTTACAGACTGGACGACTAGGGAATTTAAAAGCCCTTTCCGTGGAAGGCAACATCCTAAAGCAAAAGCAAAACAAAACCAAAAAACAAACAAACAAGAAACCTCAAATATGTGGATTCAACTCCCTCCATCCCACAGAAACAGAGCAGACAGTTGATGTGAAAGGGACCTAAGTCATCAGCCTGGACGCAGGTACTCATCTGCTGCAGAGTTGCCAGCAGCATACTCAGCTAGGGGACTAAAGAACCCTTTGAAAAAAAAAAACAAAAACCACAGGACATTAAGGATAGAACTAAGCTTTCAAGTGCTGTTTCCTAATGGTGTCCATGGTATTTAAACCTCTATGATAAGCCAAAGTCAGAGCTAGGTTAGAGTTTTCATTATGCAGTAGAAATTCACTCCACAAAGTAAATTTGTTTCTGACTTTATACTAAAAAACTGTGCTAATGGCTCCCATTGTGAGGAGACACTGTATGGGCCCCATAATTGCTTAAATCAAGAGTGGTAAACAGGGCCAGGTGGTGATGGCCCATGCCTTTAATCCCCAGCACTTGGGAGGCAGAGGCAGGAGGCCAGCCTAGTCTACAAAGCAAGTCCAGGACAGCAGGGCTACATAAAGAAACCCTGTTTCGAACCCCTCCGCCAGAAATGAGTCTCGTAAATCGAGTCTTACCCAAGTGGCTGTGCTACCAGTCACAGCATCCCTGAGTCCCCACAACAGGCAAACGCAATGTGTAGGATGTTTAGTAAGCCACACGTTAGAGCCTGGTTGTAGAGCTGTGTGTCACTAGCCCAGTTGTCTGCTTTTCATGGCAGTAGTTGTTATAAAGCTATTTTCTTCCTGAGCTCTCTGCCCCTTGCTGAGAGTCAGCTTTTACAAATAGCTGTAAATCAAGGAAATAAGTCTGAGCAACATGGAAAATTATTCCGAACAATGCATAATATTATGGCAAGCCACCAAAACGGATGTGCCAATGCCAAAAGGAAGTCATTTGGCTCTAAACTCTAATGACAAGAATGTTAGTTCACAATGTCCAATCAAGGCACGTTAAATGATGGATTCCCAGGAATACTCTCTAAATACAGCTAAGGTCACAGAAAGTAATGATTTTTATCATCACTAGATCAAATCCTAGTTGGCAGAATACATGTTTTTTTTTTATTTTTTGTTTTCTTTTGGGCTTTTTGTTTGTTTGTTTGTTTTTTGTTTTTGTTTTCTTGCTTTTTGTTTTTACAAAATGAGCTTCCCTACCATGCAGGTTGAAAGTCATGGCAGCACAAACATGCTCTAAGTTAGGCCGCAATTTCTTCTGTTTCTCTTGTACTAGATACATTCCCTAAGAAAGCTGGTCAGCCAAAGGCAAAGCCTGTTGGCTCTCAGTGGGAAGGCTTCTTAACCGTCACTGCCATTCTGCAGTCATCACTCCAGTCAGGGTATCAGCAAGAAAGTCAGGAGACAGGAAGGCTCAGGCCTAGCACTCTCAGCTATGACACCTCTTTCCTCAGCCCCATTCTCCTCCACTCACTGGCACTCAAGGTGGCCTTAGGACCAGCAGGTCAGACATCACCTAAGAGATTTAGGAACTCATACCCTCAGGCCCCGCTGGCATCTGTTCTGCCCTGAAAAAATAATCCTCCGGGTGACTCACAAACACGTCGGTGCCCAGGATCTCCTTCTGAAGAGCTGTTTTATCCAGCAACAAGTAGACACACTGAAGGCATTGAACCTCTTTACTATTTTATTTCTGCATTTTCAAATCATCCAAGAAGTATACAATCTAGAATCATTATGTTTTTCCCATGCCAGAGCAAAACAATAACAGCCGACATCTGTTGGACCAATTATGATTCACCATATGATGTCATAATCATTTCCAGTTGATATTGTGTGTGTGTGTGTGTGTGTGTGTGTGTGATGTGTGTGGAAGCTGGAGCAACCTTGGCTGTTGTCCCTCAGATATTTTTGAGGTGGGTTCTCTCACTGGGCTGAGGGCAACCCAGTAGGCCAGGCTGGGTGACCAGTGGGACCTGGAAAGTCTCCTCTCTCCAACCCCTTCCCCACAATGAGACTAGGTTGCATGCCAGGAGAGCTGTGTTAGTTTGTTCATTTGTTGGTTTACATCCTGATCATAGCCCTCTCACTCCTCTCCTCCAGGTCCCATCCTCCCTTCCTCTTCCTCCTCTACCCCCTTCCCTATTCCAAAGAAAAGGGGAGACCTCCCCCCCACAACCTACTCCAGCACATCAAATCGCATTAGGACTGAGTGTGTCCTCTTCCCCCTGTGGGCTGATGAGGCAGCCTTTCCTGGGGGAGGTGACCGAAAAGCAGGTCAGAGACAGCCCCCAGAGCCGAGTGATCATACTCGGTGTAATATCCAGGCTCTCCCATGTTCGTGGCAAGCACTGTGTAGACTAAGCCATCTCACCATTCAGTGTCTCTCCCAGCCCAAGGTATGTTGCTGAGAGGGCTTGAACTCGCCATACCCTGCCAATGCTTTTCAGGTGCTCTGATTACTGGTGTGGTCTACAATTTCTATTTCACAAGTTGTGATGATTGATGGAAGGTAAGACAACATCCCAGATCACACACCGTTAGTCTTCTAAGTCCAAGCATAATGCTCCCTTGCTACTGCTCCGTTAACGGTGGATGTCTGAGACGAGGAGGAGACCCATAAGCAGACTGAGGACATGAGGAGAGGATGAGCAATGCGCTTTGTAACCACTGTATCCTGGACTCCAAAGTCACACAGGAGGTCTATGAGATAGTTTTACAGATGCTCAGCCTCTTCCTGACTTGGAGCTAAATATACTCATGAGTTAGAAAGAGAGGAGAACAAGGTGTTCAGGTACCAAGTCACTTCCTGCCCCCACAGAACCATCGCAGGCATGGCTCAGAGTCACAGAGTCAAGCTGGAGTCCTTCCATTGGTTGCGTGGAAATTTCCAGAACCTTTGATCACCTTTTCTATATGTGTCACCTCAGCCAGTCCAACCACCATGTTTCCCTACTCTATTTCCTTCCTGGCAAAAGTTGCACTTGATGTACGCATAGTTGTGCACTTGTGTGGTTCTCTCCGAGCCTATGCCAGGTATGAGTTTCCACTTCAGAAAATTCCGCTTTTTTGTTGGAGATTTCCTCTTGAAAAAACTATGGGCAAGTTCTTGCTATAAGTCCTTTGCCTAAGCCATGGTTATTGACCTTGGTGTTCTGAAGATATATGTCCCTTGTGTATGGAACTTCCCAGGGGACACAGGACTGGAGCTTTGTGCCCTAGCTTCTGTTACAAAACAAATCTTTACAGGCTTTCACAATTTTTGAATAAAAGGTGATTTGGTTTTGAGGTGCTATGAGTAGGTTTGGAATGCAAACCTTCCTGATATGATTCCCCAAGTGTGTTCCCCAATATTTGAAGAAAAGACCAGAACACAAAATGAGAAGTGAAGACTCCATATTATAAGCATCTGTCCCACAAGCGAAGCGATTTAGTGAAAGCACAGAAAAACAATGCCACAGTGAGACCTTAGCATAATAACATTTCCAGATGTGGAAGACTAGCCCCATATCCTGGCATTGGGACTGGAAGGCAGCCCGTTCCCAAGGTGCTTTCTGCATACCACAGCTTTGGTTATGATTGGTTAATCCTTCTCATTTTAAAGAAAACACATTCATCTGAATGGAAGAGAGACAGTGTGTCTGCAAAATTAAAGTGAGATGTCTCACTCCTAAGAACACTCAATTAAAAACTGGTCATATGAAGGATTTCCTGAATAAACTTAACATCATTTTCGGGTACTTTGTACTGTATGCATTTCATAATGCATAATTTATCCTATTCATGTCTGCTGTCTAGAACATAGGTGAGCATGTGATATCATATGGATGAGGGCAATAGTCTTAGGATAGAAGAGCAGTGGAGAAAAGCTCTCAGCTGACTTACATCAAGGAAAGCCACTTGGCTTTGACTTGGATAGGAAAGTGACATAAAGCTACTGTTTCTTCCACTGTCGTTGCAGCTGCCAAGTCTACATACCACATAGGATGCCTACAAAGAATTCCACATCCTTTAAGACAGTGAGATGGGCATGATAAATGCAATTGTCTCCCAAATGCTGACAATCGCTGGAATCTATCTAAAGGTGGAAGGAAGAACTGATTCCACAAAATTGCCCTTTAATCTCCATGTGCTATCCTAATAATAAAAATAAAAGGATCGTGATGATGATGATGATGATGATGATGATGATTGATGCAAAGAAGAAGGAGAGGAGGAGAATGAGGAGAATAATTTTATGGACTTCACAAAGTTCTCAACAATGTAATATAGTTACAATTCAAATTGATCTTTTCCATAACCTTTGTCTCTATCCGGGATATGGACTAACTGAATCCATGTTGAGTGTGAGAAAGTTCCAATATAGTCCCAGAGCAGTGACATTATAAGGATTACATTTTTATCTAGAGATTCGAATTAATGTTGCAACCAACACGTCAGTACCTTCCCTTAGCAGGAGGGGTGGGGCATGACTCTGGTCAGTGAGTCTTGTGCAGAGAAGAAGAGATGCCTGAGAATCCTGGGTTTTTCATTTAATTGTCATTGTGTAAGCCTTCACAGTTCACTTTGCTCTTATGAATGGCAGCATGCGATATGTGAAATAGTAGCTACATTTTTACTGACTCTGTGTGGTAATTTGAATGTAATTGGATCCCACGAGCATAGTGGGTGGCATTATTAGGATGCTGGCCTTGTTGGAGTAGGTGTGGCCTTGTTGGAGTAGGTGTGGCCTTGTTGGAGGAAGTGTGACTCACTCTCTTCCTGTTGCCTGAGAATCCAGATGTCCCAGCTACCTCTCTAGTGTCATGTCTGACTGCACGCCACATGCTTCCCACCATGATGATAATGGACTAAACCTCTGAACTGTAAGCTCGCCCCAGTGTTTCCTTTATAAGAATTGCTGTGGTCATGGTGTCTTTTCACAGCAACAAAACCCTAAATAAGACACTTCAGTCCCTGAGGGACTAAAATTAATAAACACGAAACCAAAACATAATGACATGTGTCCTTAAGGAGAAATTTCTCTCAGTATTTAAGGCACTATTTTTATGGAGGGTATTTGGTATGTCAGCATAATCTATTAACTTGATAGATATAAAATTAGCTATATATAGGAGTTGGAGAGGGCTCAGGGTTCAAAGGCTTGGATGCTCTTCTGGAGGACCTGGGTTCAATTTCTAGCAATTATGTGGTAGTTCACAGCCATCTGTATCTCCAGTGCCAGATGACCTAATCTTTCCTCTGGCCTCCACAGGCACCAGGCATGTACATGACGCACAGACATACACACAGCAAACTACCCTGGGTTGGTTAGTTTAAAGTCAACTTGACATAAGCTGAAGTCATTTGGAAAGGGAGAACTCTCCACTGAGAAACCGCCTCCATAAGATTTGCCCATACACAAGTCTAGAGTGCATTTTCTTGATTACTTCTTGATGTAGGTGGGCCCAACTCACTGGAGATGGTACAAACCCTGTGCATGGGATCTTGGCTAGTGTGAGAAAGCTGGTCGAGCAGGCTGGTAAACAGCACTCCTTCATAGCCTGGCCTTCAGTTCCTACCTCCAGGTTTCTGAGTTGAGTCCTTGCTCTTACTTTCTTCAGAGATGGACTGTTCCCAGGAAGTGTGACATGAAATAAATCCATTTCTCTCCAAGTTGCTTTTGGTCATGGTGTTTTATCAGCAATGGAAACCCTAACTAAGGCAGGCCCACGTTTAATAAATAAAATGTAAAAATAATCTTAAAAGTTGCTATATACATATATAAATAAGGTTCTGCATAAAACTGTAATATGTGGCATTGGTTTGTGAACCAGTAGCATTTAGAGAAGAAAGTGGTATTTACGGCTTTCAAAGATGACAGTATGTGCTTTTTGGTGGCAAAATAGTAAATCCGTACCTGAAACATTCTGTAAATAGGTAGCATATTTAAGAAACTCAAAGTCTTAAGAAGAGGTTGGAAATTCATACTAATAGGAGGAGCCCCTTGCTTTGGGCAATATTAGATAAGGCCCTGGAACCAAGTCTCCTAGTGACTGTCCCCAGGTGAGACCTGTCAGCCTATACTGATATGCATACCTTTGCTATCTTGTACCAACATTGCTCTGCAATGTTGTCCCCAGAGCAAACTCAAGCCTATGGCAAGGAGACAGTAGTTCATTCAAACTGCACACATGAAAAGGTTAGAAGAGGTTTCATGTGTTTGTTTTACAGTTATTAAAGGCAAAGTTAAACACCAAACCATCTATTTGTGCCACTGTGGATTAATGTGGACCCTTTTTGGATTCTTCAGCTAATGAAATCTGTCTGCCTTAAGTCCTGTCAAAATTTACATAAATGTAGACCAAATGGACTTTGGTCCATAAAGATTGTCTTTGGATGAGCTGAGACTTGCCGAGGAAAACAAAAACAGCAGGTCATGGTCTAATGTCCAACTTTAGGGAGAAGGAAAAAACAGGACACTCCTATGACATACAGGAAACACATGCTCATTAAGTCTTCAGAAATGAGCATCTGAAAACAGGCAAGGTGAAATCTTGGGTGACTCCCAACAGCGATCCCAACTAGTGGAAGTCTGACTCCCAAGAAACAAGTTAACAGTCAAAACCAAATGTAAGTCTTGCACCTGAGTTGCAGCACCTCAGACTCTGCTGGATGATATGGAAGAGACTGTGTCTCTCTCTGTGTTTTCATGTTTTGCCATCTGGTGGGTAAAGCCGCAATAAAAGGTCAGAGAAGAAGCAGAGTTGTGCTGCAGGGCAATGGAGTGGATCCAGGAGATCAGAGGGATGCTTTGAGACTGACCCTGTCTGTCAGTTTTTTGCATCAAATGTATGTTTCTCATGAGAAGAGTTAGCAGGGACTCAACTCAGAAACCTGGAGGTAGGAACTGAAGCCCAGGCTATGGCTCTTCTGGAGGACCTGGGTTCAATTTCTAGCAACTATGTGGTAGTTCACAGCCATCTGTCTCTCCAGTGCCAGATGATCTAATCTTTCCTCTGGCCTCCACAGGCACCAGGCATGTACATGACGCACAGACAAACATACAGCAAACCACCCTGTGTTGATTAGGTAAAAGTCAACTTGACATAAACTGAAGTCATTTAGTCAAAATCATCAATGTAGAAAAATTTGATACCAACTTAGCCTTATTACTGCAAAGCCTTTATTTCTTTTATAAGCTCATTCTCCTGAAATACCTGGGACCAAATTACTCTTTTTATTCATCTATTGACATGTCATATGCGATGCTCAGTGAGGATCCTAAGAGCCTCACAGTGACCCAGGTGCATCAGTTGTCTTCAGGAGCACACAGGGTTGTCAGGAGAACCAAATATGGTATATTTGGAAATTTTAAGATACCAGATAGAAATCAGTCGTTTTTCCTATGTTTTGAAGCCACAGGCTTTATGGTTGCTTTTCATTGTTTGGCCTCAGACTTTGCACAGCCTTGGACATCCTTTGAAGCCTTGTGCTGCAGGTTTGTAACGTACGTTCTTGCCTGATGTTGTCTCAGCTGTAGGACTGCTGGCTTGTTTAGTGCATGCTTTCACACCATGCCTCCATGACCTCATTTAAACAAACCAGCAGCAGTAGTAACGATAACTGGCACTTTGTACCAAACCCGCCACATCACCATGCCACCCTGGGTAGATCCAGACTTCAAGGTGGATCCTAGAGCAGGCTGAAACACTGACCCAGACAGTTGCATAGACAGCCCAAGAAGCCTGGAAACAAGCTTGTCACCATAACTGGCAGCTCAATTACTTACTGGATGCTCGTTTGACTCAGAGAGAAAGGGTTTTTCTTGCCAAAGACAGACTACGATGAAAAATAGGCTGGTTACCTACATCAGCATGTGTGTGGATGCCACTGTAACACCATAAGACCATGAGCAATGAAGAAAATATGACAGAACTAAAGAAACAAAGCAAAGAACCAGTAAATGACACTACAGAAATGGCTATCTATCTACTCCGTGGCACATAATTCAGAGAATCCTCTTAGGCAAGCTGAGTGAGTTAGTAGTTACACACCCTGTGTGTGCTTTCACAGTGCGAAGGTGTATCCAAACGTGACACCATGTACTGCAAATACAGACGGTCTTTATTTGTTCTCTTTCTTAACAAAAGGACTTGAGCAAAAGAAATAACCTTTTAAATGTCTTTGGTTTCTTTATCAAGCTACTCGTCAAAGTATATAATACAGCAAGCAGATTTTCTGAGTAAAATTGGTTTTCTTTCTAAGCTTGATATTATGCTGTTTACTTTCTATTATCAATATATGATGCACAAAAATCTCTGTATTTGATTTTGCATATATAGAAAAAATTACTAGTAATTATTTATCATAATGAAATTTACATGAACTAAATAATGGTTCTATCCTAAAATTTTATACTGTTCTTTAAATAAAGATAATAAATTTCTGGTGTCTTGTGGCCAGAGATTTTATAAACATAACTTTCACAGCTTCACTCAGATTATTTTTACATTTAGCTTTTTTTAAAAGATAGAACGATCCATAAGAATACCATAGTGGGAATTTGAAAACCATACTGCTGTGGAGGAAGGCAGTGGGAGGGCTACAAGGTCAGGAATTCCTATCTGTGTACTACCAATCTTTAAATAATTAAAACCAACGTGAAGAAACAAGTCTGGGAATTAAGGTGCCAGGAATCTCTGTGCCTCCCTCTTGCATTAGTGCTAGGAGTTAGAAGAAAGACTGTTTGAGCTGGCACAGAAGACGGAGTAGAAATTTGCACTGCACCAAGAGGTCTCCCCACAGTCTCAGTACAGCATCCTAACCCCATCATCTTCAGAGAGAAGGAAGGATGCTTCCCTAATGTTTCTGGTCAACTTCTATTCCTCTTTATGCCTCGGAATGGTACATGCTCCGTCAACCAGGCAGGAAATCCCTGCCTGGGCAATCAGTTAAGCTAATTAGCATCGATACAAAGCTAATTATCACTTTGCTCTCTGTAGGTCTGCACCAGATGACGTCAAAAACTGTTGATTATAAGCTGGACCTTCATTCTTCCCCTCCCCCTCAGGACATAGGCACTCTTGCAGAACTTTAAATCTAGGACGCCTCTTAACTCAATGCCCGTTCCTTTTACAGAATGAAGAAGGCATGCAGGTCCATAAGTATGCGCGCGCGTGCACACACACACACACACACACACACACACACACACACACACACACACACACACACCCCAACGCCTCAGCCTTCTTAGTGCTCCTTCAGCACCTATATGGGCCTCACTAATGCAGATAAATCTCCTAAAGTACCCAACCCCCAGTCATTTTCACTGTATGCACTGAACAGACTGGGCTGAGAAGACAAATAGCTGCTTCTGTTCCTTTCCTCTTTTACGTTCTTGTTAGCTAAACCATTTGAACGGACTGTCAGGGCGGAGGCCACACCTGATAACACACAGGAAGAAATTGTCATTTCTGGAATCTTTCCATGACCTAAGGCATAGTGCAGAACTCAGCAGCTGGTCCTTGGCCAGCGTTAATCTAAAAGGAACCTCAAGCTTAGAAATGCTTTTTTTCTGGAGTAAATAATGCTGTGCAACTTCTTCACTGCATCCTATAGGTCTCAGATTTCATTTCCCAGGAGCAAGTATGCACGAGCCATCTTTCATCCTACAAAGAAACTATGCAAAACAGTTTTGTTGTTGTTGTTGTTTCTTTGTTTAGTTTTGGTTTTTCTTTGTTTTTTTTTTTTTTTCTTTTTTTTTTTTTTTGGTTGGTTGGTCTTTGGGTTTTGGTGGGGTGTTTTGTTTTGTTTTGTTTAGATTGAAGTAGTCCTCTCTCCACTCCAAAATCTATTTTTCTTTCTAAGGCAATCATCAGGACCGCCCTGGCCAGCCCCTGCAGCTGCCCTCAATCATGTCTGCTTCCTCTTAGAAAGTGTTCCTTTATAACTGGTTGGGGGCAAGTACACACACAGATAATTCACCCATCTGCCTTTTGCTTGGTGTCAGTGTCAAGGATACATTTGGTGGAAGACACTTAAGGGGAGGTGAGAATTCTGACATTTTGAAATCTACTTAGCAGCCCATATGTCAGGTGAGGGCTGCCCTTGCCAACTTTGTGAAGCATCTCACAACATGAAGGAGAGAGGTCCCAAGTGGTGTCTGGATTGTTCCATTTCCATGTTTCTGACAGGAATAAACCAAGGCTACAGAGGGAGGTCAGGGTACTTTTCCCCCTATGGTTTCAAGGAAATGAATGTATGTTGTCTTCCTCTAGTGAGATAGGCATCCACTTCCTATGCTTTATTAAATGCATTTAAGTCATGAGCTTCCTTCTATTTATTTCCCTTTCCCCCTTTAGTAGCACCACTAGTCAGCTTCTCAAATTCCCTTTGATAAGGATCCCACCTCTCACTCTGTCTTCTGAAGAGCCAGGCACAGCTCCTTCAATATACCGCCACTCTTTCACAGCTCCAATTATTCCTTGACCACGGTACAGGCCATTTTTCAAAAGGTAAGGTAACAAAACCTTGGTTTGTTTTCCAAGGTTTTGGGGGAAAAACACATCCTGTGTCACGCAAACCCCTGGCATGTCTCCCTAGCCACTTGCCAGAGTCATCACACCGCGGCGGTTGACCTCCCGTGTCCACTTTGTCTAAGTGGACAAAGAACAATTAAGGGTCCCGCAGCTGCAGAGTCAACACCTTCCCAAGGGTTCTTGTTATTGTTTGAAACTAGTGAAAGGAAAAAATGGAGCACCACATGAGGTAAAGTTCATCAGGGCAGGTGGGAGGCTTGGAAAGAAACTAGGACAAAAAAAAAAAAAAAAAAAAAAAAAAACCAAAACAAAAACAAAAAAACACTGCAGGATGTTCAGTGCTGTTCTGAAATCACTCACCCTTTCTGTGCATTGACATAAGCTTCAAAACGACCGCGGCTTCATAACTCTCCACCTCCGTTCTCCCTTCTCTTTCTAACCACAGCCACTCCCCTCCAGTCCGCTTCTTCTTTGCTCTCTATTTCTTAGCCATGCTGTCTAATCTAGTCTAAGCATTCTCTGAATTTTTTTTCACTTCATCAGGAAAACACAGACCATTAGGCAAGTAGTTGCTAAGTTACCTCTTATCTTCTTATGGGCGTCCAAAGACCAACTTTCACACACACACACACACACACACACACACACACACACACAAAACCTAAAGGAAAAAGGAATTGCAAATATGTTCACCCAGGCCTGCCTGCTGAAGGTTATTCATCTGCCAGCATGTGGAAGTATTAAATTGCTTTTGCTGATTTAAGATAAATTGATAAATAATTGTGATTACAAAATCATGTTTACTTCTCTCTCTCTCTCTCTCTCTCTCTCTCTCTCTCTCTCTCTCTCTCTCTCTCACTCACTTTATTTTCTTGGTGGCATAAAAAAAAAATAGCTTTAAGAAAACTGTCAACTTCCAGATTTCAAGACTCATCCCTGGTTCTGGTGAACTGGATTAACTTCATGATGCTGTTGTTGCCTTGGGTGCTTGCTTGGATCCTGATCTCCTAGGCTACGGGAGTACAGGAGAGTACCACTATGCCCAGATAATTTCATGTTGTTATTGACTACATTTATGATTTTCTTTAGACTTCCCAGGAATTGTTATTAGGTCTACAAATAAAACAATTTATTTTCCTATCTAGTTTATATCTTCCAGTCAACAGTTTGTTATATAACTATTAGTCCTAATAAGCAATACAAAAACACACTTTGTTTTTTGAATCTTATTTTAGTTATGTGTGAAAGGAAAAGTATCAGCTCGGGACCCCAGCCAAGTATTCAGCACAATGGAGATTTATTTACCCCAGAGAAACAAGGCAGAGAGAATAAGAGATGGGAGATGGAGGGTGAGTGAGAAGGGCGTGGGGGAGCAAGGGAGAGGGAGGAGGAGTATTTGGCACACAGGAAAATGGCAGTCAGCCTCAGGAGGAGGAAGTGGCTAAATAAGGGAACAGACCTTGGTGGTGGCTAGCTTTAGGGATGTATTCTAATGACTTTTTAGCAAGGCAGAAAGGGTGGGAGAGAGGCAAGATCTGCCTGAGCAGTGCTCACCACACTCGAGCTAGCCAGAGTCCTTTCAGTGTGTGTGCTCTGAGTGGGAGTGTGTGGGCACGCGTGCACTGCCTGAGGATTCTGGAGTCCAGGGATGACTTTGAACTGGATTTACAGGTGGTTTTATCCTGCTTGATGTCAGCACCTGGAACCCAAACTCAGTACTCTGGAGGAACCCTTACACAATCTTCACGACTTAGTCACAACTCCCCAGTTACATACGTTCTATATATCAATATACATAAACATATTTGAGCGAATCTGCCAGCAATAGAAATGCTGCTGAAGATTTACTGATGTTGTCCTAAGGCTATTTATGAATGACCTCCAAGCCTGGCATCACCTGGTGAAGCATTCAACTGAAACGTAGGGACTCCGTGAGAAGTCATCCGGCCTACAGATCCTATCACTTTCCTTCTTCAATCCGATTCATAGATTTTTCTGGGGAGAGTGAAATCTAGAAGTCGGAGGCAAGTTTTCCAAGTATGCACCCTGGAGACCTACAAACCAAATCAGGAAATCCACCTTTTAAAAAAAAATGGCCGTTATCTGCAACAAAAGGAAATACTTCCATGGAGCCAATGTGATAAAGATTTCTGCCAATATCTGAAGTAATTTCCTTCAACCCTGTAGCTGGTTGAACAATTTGTTTCGTTCTTTCTCCTCCCCACCCCACCCACAGGCTTGAATCCTCGCCAGGGGAGGGGTTTTCTCAGCACCAGAAGTGGACTGGACCCATTGCTCTTTGGTTCCCTATTGTCTCCCAGAAGTGTTCCCAGAAAGCAGAGCATCTAAGGAGTATCCTAGGGAAAGAGCTGGGAAGAGCGGGCCGTGAGCAGAGGCCGGTGTGCCTGAATGACACGGAGAACCCACTGCCCGTGCCTGAACCACCAACCAGGGTCATTCTAGGGTCTTGGGGAATTTTATAGTTCATAAATTTAATCTTGTGATTGGGGCTGTTCCTAGAGAGAGGGAGTGGGAGGTGAGCAAAGGGACAGAAGAAATGACCTGAGTCAGGACAGCAAGGGTGAGCTGGATAGACCAAGGAAGACATGTCCTTCTTAGGGGAGCCCCCACTAGACAACCATGGAGGCTGGTGTGTGTGTGTGTATGAGCCCCATCAGGGCTACGAAGCACTTCCCTCCTTTGCTGGGGCACACTGACCTCAAGCATCTAGTCCCTCGATGCCATCTGTCCTTGGAGAGAAAGGAACAGCCAAGATTCTACAGCTCCCTTCTGCTTGAGAAGATCTTTCAATCATATATTTTTCGACTTCAGTTGCTCAGTCTTGGTTTATTGCAGATTTCAGGATCACAATTGAACTCAGTTACTGCAAGGCATAAATCAAACTAGCAATGGAATTTAATGCTTATATTTAGGGACAGTCAGGAAATAACTTCCTGTCAACGAAGAAATAAACAATGGAAGTACTTGGAAAGGTGAAACAGAAGGGTCAAGAGTGCGGGGCAAGCTAGGCTCCAGGAAAAAAACCTTGTTTTTTTCCAAAAATCAGAGGAGAGGAAAAGGAAGGAGAGGAGAAAAAAATGAGACAAGATCAACCACAGCTTGTTTTGAGTCACTGTTTCTAGAACTACAGTAAACGACTAATTTAAACATACAATTTGAAGAGAAGTTATAGGAAATTCCAAGGTGACTTTTATAAAGTGGAGAATAACCAACAAGAACAGTTTAGAGATTATGGGATCTATAACCTGTACTGACACTGTGTGTAGATAAAGAACAGCATTTAATAACCAAAATCCTTGCCGGGCGTGGTAGTGCATGCTTTTAATCCCAGTACTCCAGAGGCAGAGGGGGGCAGATCTCTGTGAGTTCGAGGCCAGCCTGGTTTACAAAAAGAGTACAGGACAGGCAGGGCCATTACACAGAGAGAACCCTTCTGGAAAAACTGGAGTCCTCAGAGGATGGTGAATGATGTCACCTCCGTGAGCAGATTGCACACACACACTTGCTCAAACACACACGACGTAGGTGATAAAATTTTCAAGAGCACTGCTAGCACTCTCAGACGGTCCCGTAACTTCCCCTCGTGCTGCCTTGAGAGTTTTGCAAATAGTAAATAGTAAATTACAAACAGTGAATATTTTACAAATAGATCAAATAGGTCTCTGGGTGGCCTGGCCCTGACTATAAGCTTTCAGTTCCCATGGTCCCTATATTCTACTTCTTGTAGCCACTAGAAACCCTGATTTGCTTTCTTGGCAACTATAATTACTTTAACCTTTTCCAGGATGCCTTTTAAAAATAATTCTTTCAAGACTGGGGAGGTGGGTCAGTTGGTGAGGTGCTTGCTGTGAAAGTAGAAGCTGGGCCTGGAGAGATGGCTCAGAGTTTAACAGCGCTGACTGCTCTTCCAGAGGTCCTGAATTCAATTCCTAGCAACCACATGGTGGCTCACAACCATCTATACTGTGATCTGATGCCCTCTTCTGGCCTGCAGGTGCACATGCAGGCAGAACACTGTTTACATAATAAATAAATAAATCTTACCAAAAGAAAAAAAAAAAAAGAAAAAAGAAAAGAAAGTAGACGCTCCTGAGTTCAGATCCTAGACTCTTAAAACTAGGTGTGGCAATGCACATGGTACTCCTAGCACCCACCTGGGGCTCACTGCCCACTGAGTCCAGCCAATCAGGAATCTTCATACTTAGAAAAAAAAAAAAAAGAATTAAAATAAAATAAAAGAAGGTATGCTAAGCAGGGAGAAAATCCTGGCCGAAGCACCAGAATCAGAGGGTTCAACAGGGAGCCACTGAGCATGGGCAGAAACACTCTCTACGGTGTGCTTTCCTTCTGGAATGTTGCCAGGGGTTTCTCCTGCTTCTGTGGCATTTAATTTCTGGAAGGAACCTATCAAAGGTTAAGTAAAATTGCCTGGGGTTGAGCTGGCAAGATGGCTCAGTGGGTAAAGTCACCTGCTGCCAAGTCTGACGGCCAGGATTTGATCCTGTGGATCATGTGATGGAAGAAACAATCTGAGTCCCTCTGACCTTTACGAGAGTGCCTTCTGACCTTTACGAGAGTGCCCAAGCACATGCACACACATGCACACATGCATACATATATGTACACATACACAAAATAAATATGTAAACATTTTGAGAAGAAAGGTAGATAGCATATAAAGAAGAAAACTCTGCCTTCACTCTGACCTTCACAGGCGCGCTTACACACACGCACACTCATACATACAGGAGGGCACACCCCAGAACACAAACACATATACACAACACAAAAGTAATAATTTTTTATAATTCTTGTTATATTACTGTAGGAAACTTTAGGGAACCCCACATATATTTTTGGAGGAATTGGAGCTCTCATTTTGGTCTCTTAGTCTCATTAATAAAGAATTTTAAATTAGACTTATAAAGACAATTTAAAAAACACACCTGAGGACATTTTTTTTAACTTTAAGGGAAAACAAGAGGGTAGGCAAACTATAAATCTTGACAACTGCTGGAGGGAGGCAGAAAAGAGGAAGGAAAGAAATCATGCTGTTTGTAGAAAGCCACATGACGAACGGGAGCAGTTACGGAAAAAGAGTGTCAGAGAAAGCAGGAGTAGGGTTTGGGGAAAGAGATAAAAAGAAGAAAATGAAAAAAAAAAAAAAAAAAAAAAAAAAAAAAAAAAAAAGCTTTTTCTGAGTAACCCAGAAAAGCAAGCCAGCTTAGCAGACTACATACAGTGCCTTTGAGAGTGACTGCTCTGAGAAGGGACCTCTCAGAAGGCAAAGCACATCTTGTCTTTAACATGGCTTTTGGTGAGTTGGGCCTCTTGGGTAGTGGTCTCTGGTCTGGGCGACGGACAGGCTGAGCTGGGTAACTGTTCCCAGAGATGATGGTGGTATGCAGTCTTTAGGGAAGATCCGCATGTCCTGTATCTTGCCAGGCCACAGTTAAATCCTACACTTATGACCAGAAAAAAACAAAACAAAACCAAGTTTCCTTCAGTGGGTCTCAACAGAGCCCTGATAGCCATCCTCAATGGCCTCCAAAGCTACCGTACCAACATAACACAGTGGTTATTTCCTATAAAAATAGAATTTTAAACCATGTAGTATATATGGAGTTGGCAGGTATTTATAGATACAGTTTAGACAATCATTTTAATGCAGCGTCGACACAAGTTAGACATCCCTCGAACATTCAACCCACCCCAGAAATGAACGAACGCCACACTGAATGTTTAATCACCCCCTGTCTTTCTTTATAAATTTGTCACTATTGTATGTATCCCTTAACATTCAGTGTCTATACTTTTTATTCTTCAGCTGGCATCTGCTTTTTTCCCCTCCCAGTCTGATTCTCAGGTCTCTTCACATTAGCACATGTAGCCGAGGCTAGCTCAGCTTGCAGTGTGAACTCAGCTGTTTGGATGGGTGTTTGGCTGCACTCCAGAGTTTTTGCTCACAGCAGTGCTGCTGAATTCATTACATAGACCTCGCTGGCCTCAAAGTTACAGAGATCCTCTTGCCTCTGCCTCCCAAGTGCTGGGATTAAAGGCACATGTCACCAGGTCTGGCACAAAAATTTTTTTTAAATTAAAGTACAACAAAAGTCATACAGAAAGTACATGTGTTTGTATGATGTGCAGACACTCCACACAACATGAGCCTCTTACCTAAGCAGCACCCACACCAAGAAACAGTATTCCCACCCAGGCTATTTCTTTAGACTCGGAGTCCTTCCAGCTCTCCAGGAAAATCACCACCTCGGTCACCAAGAACACCCTTACACTCTCATGCTTTGGATGTCTTTGTAAGCAGCCCCTGTGTTACTCAGGTCTTCCAGTGACTGATAGAGAACAACACAAGCAGAAATGTTATTTATTTTGGTTCACCGTTTTGGTCCATGTACTTGGGCAGAACATCACAGCCCTAGCAGTGTCTGGTGGCAGCTAGGATGCAGAGGGAGAAAGAAGGACTGTGGACCATGTATGACTTTCAGAGGCATCCTCCACAGAACCCAGCTCCTCCTACTAGGTCCCACCTCTGAAAGTTTCCACCACATTCCATAGTAGAGCTAGTCACTGGGAGCCATGTCTTGAGCACACAAAACAGTGGTTTTAGAACTAAGGAACCAAGCCATAATTTATTTCTGAGACAGGATCTTGATCGATATTCCTGGCCACCACAAGCTTATGGTCATTTCATAGTGCAAAATCTTAGCTCCAGAAGCCCCTATACCTTCACAGTTCCAACAGTGTTTAAAGGTGCAGTTTCCGGTTTCTGCCAAATCTTCAGCTTCACCGTCACTGCACTATGCACCAGGTGCTGCTCACCTGTATGCCGACGCAGTCACTCGTCGCCTGACCTCTCGGGCTTTCCTTTGACGTGTGGATGCATTGCATATTCCTTCAACACCAGCATCATGTGGGTACCATGAAGGCACAGCTCCAGTTTGAGCAGTAGAAGAGCCCGTTAGAGCCCAGTGCCTGTGTCCTCTCAGTGCCTGCACACCTGGTTATGATGAAATAAACACTCTGAAAACAGCTCCTGCGGCTCTGTGCTAGGAAGGTGTGCTAGTAAGCTGTCCAATGGAGGCCTTTACTCTTTCACACCCTTAAGCTTACGGTCTGCTCAACTTCTGAAATGCCAGCCCTACCTTCACACAAGCTTTTCTGACAAAATGCCACAGACTAAAATTTCCTCCACCAGAGTGATTAGTCTTCTTTACATTCCGCTTTCTAAAACGTCTTAGGACATGGGCAGATGGAGACAGATGTGACATAGATGGTCTCCAGTTTATTTCCAATAAAGAAACCTCCCATCACGGTCAAGGCTACACAAATAAACCCTGTCTTGAAAAACAAAAACAAACAAACAAACAAACAAAAAGAAACCTCCCATCTCCACCTAAAAGCTTATGAGCAATTTTTATTGAAGTTTTGTTTGTTTGTTTTCGTCTTTTACTGCTGCTTTTCTGCCAGTGTTCATGGCTTGTGCATTCCCACCGGAATTCACTACTAACCTCAGCTGACAGAATCCTAGTTCCATTGGCCTAAAACACCAAACTCTTCCCAACCTGACCTACAAGTCAGTTGCATGGGTTTAAGAAACCCTGGGCCAGGTTTAATCATACCAACAAACCAATTTTCTGTACTAATTTTTTTCCACGGTGTGACCAAACCATCCAAGAGGACAACCTGATGGAGAAACTAACTCTTTATTTCAGGGGTATGCACCCATAGTCACATGGCCCCATCCACTTGAGCAGAACATGGTGGTGAAGGCGGAACTTTGCAGGGGCGCTTCCTTCTTCCCTTCATGGCAGCTTGAAAGGAGAGAGGGCAAGGCACTTGGGGCCAGATATAAGTTTCAAAGTCACACTACCCAGTGACTGACTTACTTCCTCCAGCTAGGCTCCACCTCCTTACGTTTCCACCCCCTCTCAAATAGTGTCGCCATTGGGGGTTGGCCAAGCATTCAGCATATGACTCATGGAGGACGTTTTATATTCAAGCCACACCAGTATTATTATGAGTCAGGTCATAGTTCCTGCTCAGCGTCTTTCATCCAGCATTTTCCTTGCTACATGCATCATACTGTTGCGTTGTTCTCTAGCTACCGTGAGCCTTCCATGGTACAAATGCCATAATTTTGTATGGACATTATTTATGGGCACATGGGCAGTTTTTACTCTTTATTTATTATGAATGGTGTTTCCATAACCATTGTAGTCCATTCTTTTGGTGAGCATACTTAGGCATTCAAGCTGGATTTTTCTGTCATAAAGAATGGATATGTTCATCTTGGGAAATCCAAAGTCTTTCTATATACCTGCCCTCGTCTGACTCTGATTTCAATTTTATTGAATGTGAGGAGTAAAAAAAAAAAAAAAATCCTACTTGTTTTTTGACTAACTTTATTTCTTTCTTTCCTCCTGTCTTAAAGTGTCTGTGTTCTGAGGGGCAATGAGAGTTTCTGCCAAGTCCAGAGAAAAGTTCCAGGATGAAAGAAAGGGGAAAATTGGCGTGTAGGAGAGAGCAGTAGAATAATTAATTGACTGAAGTTGTTATGCAAGACTGAGCCTCCAGGCTCTAACTTTTGTTCTCTGTCCAAGTATTTTTTTTTTTTTTAATTTAACTTCTGTGCCCCAGTCAAGATTTGAGCCAAACTCAATTCTTTCTTTTCCAAAAGCTTTCCAACTTCTCAGCTTGCTGTAGACTATGGATCTCAGAGTTGCCTACACATTGGTGGAGTGGACCTAGAGAATCCAAGTCTAACCTTTTTGGTTTGTTCTCCTGTGGAATAATAGTATTAGTGACTGAACTGGCCTGCATTTTGGATGGTGGCAGATTGGTTAACACACCTCGGAGGGGTGTCTGTTGCCTAATCTGTGCATGTTGCATCACACCTGTAAGTGAAGGAGTTTAACCAGCAGCTTTCTTGTGTAGGTGCTGGGCAGCTAGGCCGATAACAAAATAAGAGACCTTGTATTTTTTTTTTCATGAAATCTCATTGATCTTGATCTTAAAAAAAAAAAAAAAAAGAATCCACAAACTAACAGCTTTCTGAGGGCCGTCTTTCTAACCACTTTGCAGAACGTTGGGCTTGTCAGATGTGAAGACAAGTTCTGCGAAGCTCCCTGGAAGGAAGCAGGCCTTGCCTGTGGCTGGGGGCAGCTGCCTGAGAACACGTGACTGCACTCTGGCCACACAGTTCACCTGTCAGCCAGCATGCGGAGCCTCATTTCCTCCAGGTAGGGAAAGCCAACCCTGGAGCCTTCAACAGCACTTCCAGAGCCATTTGTAATATAATTCCCTGGGGCTGGGGGCCTCCTGGATATGACAGCACACAGGCTGAATTCTCTCAGCACAACCTACGATAAAATAACTTCTCCACTGCGCGTTTATCTCTACGGTTGTGACTCTTGCATCTCTCAAGTGTTTAATGCAACATTTATATAGCTCAGCAACTGGCCAACTAACTGTAAAAGAGACTCATGAAGCAAGGCTGGTAAAATGTGTCAAAAGTGAGAGACCCTAAAGTCTGGGACACTGTGTGTGCTTGGGACAAATACAGGAAGCAGTACATATTCTGATGTGTAAGTTTTATCTATTCTATGTTGGCCCTATGCTTGATGTTCAATGTGCCTATAGCATCATCGTCTTCAAGAAGAAGCTGGAATGCTCAGACCCTGCGAGTAACAATATAAACTATGAGAGCTGTTATAGAAAACAGTGTGAAGGCTCCTGCAACATCTATCGACATCTGAGTCAGAATTTGTATCCAAAGGATTCAAATTGTCAGGTCAAAGATACACCTGCATTTCAATACTTGGTCAGGCAAATAGTTGGCTGGTACCCTGCAGTCACCCTAGATCTCCGGAGGATGACTGGGTAGAGGGATGCAATAGAGTACAACTGCCTAAAATGCTGACACTTCAGACACATACACAGGGTCACAGCTCATTACATCTCAAGTGAAATAAGCCAGAAGATAAAAGCATGTTCTCCATTGGGTGTGACAATAGATTTGGTCTCAGATAAAGAATATTTTACAGTAGACTAGAATACTAGAGGAAAGTACAGAGAGAGGACATATACAGTGGGTGCAGAGGTGTTTCTGGGTAGAAGGAACAACTTCTAACATTTTGTAATATGTTAGAATAACTAACTGTGTCTACAAATCAAATATTTCATGTTAATAGAAAGGAGTTTTGAATATTCTCCACACAAAGACGTGATAGATAGATGAAGTGACAAACAAGTATGCCATGCTGATGACACATTGTATTGTAGTGTCACTCAGTTCCCCAAACTTATGTGCAATTACAATATGTCAATTAAAAATAAAAATACACTTTACGAATATGATGTCTGTGCTGGAGATGAAGGCACATGTGTGTAATTCCAGAATTTGGGAGGTAGACGCAAGAGTGTAAGGAGTTCGTAGACAGCTGCTGCTGTGTAGTGAGTTTGAGGCCAGCCTGCATTACAGGAAACCTTGTTTCAACAAAGTCTGGCTCAGCCTGATGTCATGAGGCCTGATGACCTGAACTCAAGCTCCAGAAGCCACATGAAGGAAGGAAAGAACTGACTCTAAAATTGTCCTCTGATTTCTGCTTGTGCAGCATGATGGCCAGTCACACACACACACACACACACACACACACACACACACACACACACACACACGCTCATGAGCTCACACACACACACAAACACATGTAAATATATCTCTGATATGTTTTTTCTGCCTTAAACAATGAATATGTCTTATCCCTCTTTAGATAAGCATTTCCTATGCAGCTGCTGACTTGAAACTAAAGGTATTTCAGTTAGAAAGCAGCAGTCTGAATCATTGTGTAATGACCTTGTGGCAAATTTGCACAGATGTTTTTTATGAGCAAATTCTTATCAGTATTTTGAATGAACATCTTACTCTTTCCCATAAATTTCAAGAGTCCCAGGGGAAAGTACTTTACATTTACAATTGGCCACATTCCTATTTACACGAGATTTTCTTGTTGATTAAACACACACACACAGGCACATGTATACACACACACATGCATACACACACACACACACACACACACACGCACAAGCACACATCCCTATGCTGGAATCAATGACTGAAACACCACTAAAGACCAGAGATGAAATTCACTGTAGTCATGGGCTTGAGTTAAGAAAAGAACCAAACATTTGTTACTTCTCTGTGGCCAAGTTTTGTCCTACTCTGTCTAGTTTTAGTTGAAAAGCTTCCGTTTCAATCACAGAAACCAATCCATACCTACCTTAAGGTAAAGGGGCCCTACCCTGATCTCTGCAAACATCTCCTCCAGTCTTAACATTTGCAGTCTTACAGGCCTGACTATTGACGTCCTCATAGAAACATAGTATTTTGTTTTTTCTGTAAGCCTTCTGATACGGCAAAGATGTATTACTAAAATACCGCTGTGGAAAAGCCTTTCTGTCCAGTGACATACTTCTTCCAGCCAGACCACAACAAAGAGTTCCACCAACTGGAAACCAAACATCTCAACATGTGAGCCCCTGGGGGCCTTTCTTAGTCAAACTACCTCAGACCTCAGACTGAAATTTAGAGTGTCGATGGTTTCTATCCAAATCTCTCTTTGTCTACAGTAAAGGGATAAAGATGGGCTGAAGCTATGACTCTGTCATTGTGAGCTTGCATATATAAGATCCTTCAGATGGTTGACTCTCTGCCTTCCCATGCAAGAATGGCTTGATAATGCTCCTCTCGCAGATGTGTGTGATTATTTATTTATTTATATTTATGTGGTGTGTGTGTGTGTGTGTGTGTGTGTGTGTGTGTGTGTGTGTGTGTGTTTGAGTGAAGTTATGTACATAACATGCATGCAGGATCCCTCAGAAGTCAGAAAAGGGAGCCAAGTCCCCTGGTGTTACAGGTGGCGTGAGCCTTCCCATGAGTACTAGGAACTGAACCTAGTCACTATGAGAACAAAACAATAAGTAGTCTTATCCACTGGGCCATCCTTTTAACCTTCATTTATTATTTAAGTACATAAATTAATAGACCCTCAGTAGAGAAGAATATAATTATTATAAAGCTAATGATGGTTTTTTGTTTTTTTTTTAAATATTGGCTGGCAGACAGTAACATCTATCCCTAAGAATTTTATTTGGTACCTTCAAAGCTACCATTCTTAAGGAAAGAGAGATCCTTCGGCCTCAACCTGGAATACTGTTCATTTTTCTACTTTTGAAGTAATTAAAGAGAGCAGAGAGATGGTGAATAACTCTGGGTTGGATCCTCAGGATCATGCGCTTCCAAAAGGAAAATGATTAAATGTTTATCTTAAAAAGAAACACATAGTCATGAAGAGAGTTCCCACATATCTCCTTATGGGAAAGCCATAAACTCCTGTTTCTTCTTCCCTCTTGGGCATAGGAAATATGTTTGCGGTGGCCCTGGGCCAGTGCTCTTGATTCCATATAAGGAAGAAAGATGAAATCGAGCTCTCGAGAATTCTGGCTGTCCTTTTCATATCTAAATATGTGTAGCTTATTTTTCACAGATATCTGAGCTAATATATTTATTGGTCATATGTATAATTCCTCAAGACCATTGCCTTAAGTGAAGACTGGCATGTCAATCAGAGAAGGTAAAAAAAAAAAAATAGAGAGCAAAGGCAGGCCGGATAAGTGGAAGCCTTGTTGGTGTTAGTCCTTCCCGGATTGAGTGAGAGAGAGGAGGGATTTATAGTAGTGAACCTTACACTCCACAGGGAGTAAACACCAATTATCACTGCAGCCTGTAAGTCATCGGGTAAGCACCCCCAAAGCTATGAACAGAAACAGACAGAAGTATCATTGCAGCAGAGGGGAACAGTCAATCATGTCTTCAAAAATAGATAAGGATGTAAAAACTTCAGATTCTATGAAACAATTACAAATATTGGCTCTTAAATTTTGCTGCCCAAATAAGCAATTAATAATAGGTGTGGCAGTGCATACATACAACCCTGGCGCTCAGAAGCAACATTGTGAGTTTGAAAACAGTCTGGGATACCTAATAGCCTAGTTACATACATACGCGCGCGCGCACACACACACACACACACACACACACACACACGAACCCAGATAACCAAATGATAAAAAGGTAGAAACTCATGATATTTCACAAAGCTATAGAAAAATACAGAATTCTCTGAGGTGACTGAAATGAAGCAAAAACTTACTACAAAGCAAGTTAGACAAAAGCTAAGAGGCTGGGAGCTGGCTTAGTGGTTTTGACACTGACCGCTCTTCCAGAGGACCAGGGTTCAAGTCTCAGCACCCACATGGCAGGTCACAAGTGTTTCTAACTCCAGTTCCAGGGGATCTGACACTCTCACACAGACATACATGTGGGCAAAACATCAGTGCATATAAAAATAAAGACAAAATTAAGCTAATATTCACCTTTGCCAGAAAAACGTTATACAAGATATCAGAAACTATGTGGTGATTCCAAAATGTGCCCTAAAAAAGTATTTGTCTTAAAACTTACAGCGCTAGATCAAATGAAAAGAATAAATGAAATATATGTCAATTTAAAAATTAAAACTAAAGAGAATATAAAACATTTAATAATAAAGATAAGTGAAAGAAATTATTAATATAAATGAGAAGCTAATACATTTCAAAGAGAAAGCAAGCAGGTCAAAGCTCTTATTACTTATGAAAATACCAAACCCATAATTTATAACTTGAAGAAAAAATGACAGCCAATTGTGCTAACAAAGAAATGAAAATGACAGTATAATAGTGAACACAAAGACGTAAGTGCTATCAGTCATTTATCCTTAACTCTATTAGCCCATATTTTTAAAAATAAAAGTAAGCATGGAAAATGCAACTTATTAAGAATGGATCCCTGAAAACTAAAAATTCTTGAAGTGTAATTACACAAAAATGAGAAAATTGTCAGCTGAGCACAGTGGCACGTGCTGTTAATGCCAGCATTCAGGGAGGCAGAGGCAGGCGGGTTGCTATGAGTTCTGGTCTACAATGCGAGTCCAGAAGAGCTAAGGCTACCTTGTCTCCGAAAAAAGAAAATGAGAAAATCGTCAAATTACACCCCACTTTATGCTCACAAAGTAGCACTCACTCCAGCGTTTGGGAAACAGATACATCCAAAGACATGACACTGCTTTAAAATGTTAACCTAGTGATTATCAGCATAGTGTAGGGAACTTGATGAAGAAATATTTGAGCTATTGAAACATTATTGAGGAAACAGAATTGGTAGTATTGACAACTTTTCCATAATTGTTTTTCTAGAAGTAAAAATTTCAGCCTCATATACTTTAGAAGGTAAATTGTATCAACCATCCAGGAAGCACATGTAATGGAAAAACTATTTAGAGAGAATAATGGAGAAGTCGAAACTATTTCCCAGGGCCTGGAGAGATGACTGTCAGCAAAGTGCATGAAGATTTGCATTTCCGCCCCAGAACCTATGTAAAAAGCTGGGCAGGACAGCGCACACTAGGGATCCTGGTGCCAGAGACAGGGGCACAGAGCATCCCTCAGGCTCCCTGACCTGAGTGAGCGAGTTCTTCCAGGACCCAAAGGAAGGGTGACCTCTGCTTAGACATGCACGTGCACCCAGACATTCCTGAGCATGCGCAAACGCATACTTGCACACACATAAATTGAGAGGAAGTCTTTTCTAGCTGTTGGGGTTAACAAATGTTCAAACAGTAAAGAAAGCATGTACCAAAGACTCCTTTTACAGGTGAGTTTGATAAGTGTATCACCTGACATATTTTTAGTGATTTAAATCTAGCAATGCATATATATATAGTATAACAGCTGTGTATGTATATATATTAATCATTATTATTAAATTGGGTTCATCAGAAAACAGTTAATTTAGTATTAGAACATTTGTTTGTTTTGCATGTTAATGTATGGTCATGCCACTGATGGCAGAGTTCAAAACAAATTCATTGGATAGAAATTCTCTCTCTCTCTCTCTCTCTATGTGTGTGTGTGTGTGTGTGTGTGTGTGTGTGTGTGTGTGTGTGTGTGTTTGTCTGTGTAGATATATAGAGCCACAGCTTGAAAAGGATGAAGAGTCAGGGAGCAGGAAAGTTTTTGAGGTCCTGCACCATCCTGCCAAGTCACTCCTCTGTCCTTATGTAATCCATCCAGCTCACTGTCCTCTTGCTATTCCTGTGAGTGAAGCTCCCACCTCAGGGCCTTTCGTTTGCTAGCCCTTCAGCCCAAAGCTCTCCTCCAAAGTCCCTGGAATGGCTGACGTGGCATCATTGCTAAAATCTTTTTCTGGGGTAGCCTTCTCCGAACACTGTATTTTAAAACTTGATAAAGTTTCTCTCTCTGCTATTTTGCCACTCTCTTCGTTTTCTTTTCGTTTACTTTCTTGCCATGTCTTCTTTGTTTATCTGCCCCATCCTTTGATAATATAAATTTTTATCATGATAGGGATTTTAATAATTTTTATTCACTACTGAATCCCCTGGCCCTTGAATGTTGCCTGGAACAGAGGAAGCCCTCAATGGCTAGTTATTAAATTGAAGAAGAAACTGACTATGCAGAAAATCTGGAAGACTCTGCTATTTGGCTGAGTAAAAGGTTTGCTTGTTTGTTTTGTTTTGTTGTTGTTTTTTTAAAACAAGATCCATACTGGGTGCCACTGGAGTTCCAAATAGACGAGAAAACACAATATGACAAATCTGTACATTTTTCCTGAAGTGACATGCATTTGAAATGCTTAGAATTTTTTTAAGTAAACACTGAAAGTTTGTAAAAACTGTGAAAGAAAACTGAAACCCATGTGTAAATGCACCGTGTGTGACCTTGGCTAAACACTTTAATATGCTCTAGATTTCTCTCTTTACCAGAGTCATCTCCAAGAGGAAGGCAAATCCAACAAAACCTCCTAAGGGTTGTTTTTGTGGGAATTTGACAAGGTTTTAACATGTAATGGCAGGCAAATGTGTGTAAGTAGTGAAAACACTCATGAACAACATGGGAGGAGGCCCCTCAGAGTCACTGTGAACAGATGTCCTGTCCAATGTCACTGGAGAGTGACTGATTAAGGTGGTGTGGTTTGGTGGCAGTGGAGAGATGGACAGGTAGTATAGAATTGAGAAGAGTCTGAGCACAGACTCACACATCTGTGGAAAATGGATTCACGATGTGATCAGTGAATCAAGGGTCTGTTTAACATTATCGGTATTTTTCTTGATAATTGTGTTTCGTGTATATTGTTAAAGAAAACCCTGAAGGGCTTGTAATAATTAAACTGTTTCTCTAGCCCATTCCCTCCCTCCCTCCCTCCTTCCCTCCCTCCCTCCTTCCCTCCCTCCCTCCCTCCCTCTCTTCCTCCCTCCTTCCCTCCCTCCCTCCCTCTCCTCTGTGTGCTCTCTGGCAGAGTTTCATGTAACCCAGGCTAACTTCAAATTCACTGTTGCTGAAGATGGCTTTGAACTGCTGACACACCTGTCTCTATCTCCCCGTTGCTAGGTTACAGGCAGTCGCCACCATACTCTTGGCTTCGTGCCTGCTGTGTTGTGTCCCCATACCTCTAAAGTTATCTCCTAAATATTCTTCAGCTTTCCATGATATTTGAGTCTTCAGCCAACGGGAGCAGATTTTGCGCCTGATATTAAGCATGCATTTTTCTACAGGGAAAGTCAGCTGCTTCAGTCTGATCGCCAACGATGAATCTGTCATCACTTGGATTTTTCTATATTTCTGAGTGTTTCCTGGGATCTCAGTTCTGGCTTGTGTGAATATGAAAAAGATGTCCAATATCATTATTCACAGAAATGCAAATCAAATCATTTCAAATTCCTCATGTTGGCCAAATGAAAGCTGCCAATGGCGGTGGGCTTTTGTGTAGACACAGAAGCACAGCTATTGGAGGAATGCCCATGGAGCTCTTTCAGAAAAATGTAACAGCGCTATCCTAAATTTGAACTCTGGGATGCGGCAATGCAGCTCCCTGAGCATGTTCTTCAAAAGAATTCTTGCTCACACGTATACCACAGTGCATATGCTATGATTTCCAGGATGGCCAGAGGTACATAGTTACAGAGTTACCCTGCCTCAAAACAGAGTAAAGCAACAACAATAAAAAGTGAGCCGGGTATGGTGTTGCATAATGCCAGAGCCCAAAAGAGTGAAATCTGTCTCTAATATCAAAGAAAAAAAAAAAAGCCACCAAAAAAAAAAAAAAAAAAAAAAAAAAAAAACAAAAAACAAAAACAAAAAAAAACAAAAAAACAAAAACAAAAACAAAAAAACCAAAAAAAAAACCAAACAAAAAACCTCAGACAGACATTTGTGTGTTTCTATATATCATAGCTTAGTTCTACAACCAACACACTAAATTTATTGTTCCACTTCAAAAGACACAAGCCTCCTCTTGCCTCTATGTGATTGGAGTAGGTCTCACAATCTCTTAAATCACCCTCATTTTTAAAGCTGGGCTTTCAAAGAACTACTCAGAGACAGCTGTCCCACGGGCACGTCTCGTCTCACCGTTTCTCTTTTCTCCGCAACTGTGGCTACGTCATGACCAACCTCATAAAATTATCATGCCCAAGGTATGTGACGTATGTTAGCTCTAGGACAGATTAAACCGCCAGAGAACATTATACTCTCTCCTCTGCCTTTCTTTCTGACTCAACACAGCTAATGCTGACCTCTGGTGTCCACAGTAGCTGAGAAACTGCTTGAATCAGCTCATTTGGGTCTGGCAACCATCAGCCCATCTCTGCCCATCTGACAGCTATCTCAGGCCCCCTGCAGAAGCGAAGAGAACCTCATTACCCCTTCTCGCCCCGTGTGGCAAACACAACAAAGCAAAAAATAATTACGAATTCTGGGTCCAATCACATGTTACCCACAGCTCAGCGCTTGGTATTTATAAATGTGCTGATCTGTGATCAGGTCCTAATCTGGTTCTTTTCTATATAAAGAAAATTATCACAATAAATTCAATGAGTGTCCATGAGAACTGCACAAATCACAAAGCTTTTGTGTGTGTGTGTGTCTATTTAGAAGCCACAATGCCCTGCTTGATAAACTAGCTTTGCTAAGCAGTGGACGAACATCTGAATTTAGAATGAGGGACGCCTCCACTTGGCTCATAATGAATATGAAACCGGTCTCAATTCCTAGAGAGTTCTTCATCTGTTTAAATCAAGCAGGGTCTTTTCTCTAGAAAAAAAAATTTAAAGAGCAGAACAGCATTTACTGCCTCTACCCTTATTGTTTATCTCTGGGGAATTATGCAGAACTAGTGATGGGGCCCTGTTAGGACAAATAGCTCAGCACTGAAGACTAAAAATGAACAAGCCAGTAACTACGTATCAGTAGAAGCTGTCTCCACATATCAGTAGAAGCTGTCTCCACATGTCTCCACTGGGTCTCCATTTCAGTAAATTCCCTTTGTTCTTTCTCCAGCATCTTATGCAGGGGTCAGGCCTTGCCTGGCAGCCGGCTTAGCAGCTGGATAATGGAGAGGAACGGTTGGCGCCAGATTAGAATATCAAATGGAAGTTTCTGAAATTTAGTAGGTTTTTTTTCTGGTTTAATTGTGTACCTATGTAAAGGCTAAATTATGTCAGGACTTTTGCTTCAACAAACACCGCTCACTAATATGTGTCATAAATGGCATAAAATCCACTCGCTGGCAGAGAGACTGGAAAAGAGGGAGTTCTGTTTGGACACATGTTACTACTCACACAAGGGAGTTAGTTGCCAAGAGTCAGCCAGCTCCCGGTAGCCGGGCTTTTTGTCCAAGCATGTCGCCAGGGTTCCTCACCTCACCAGGATGCTTCTTTGATTGTGAAGATCTTCATGGGGCAATTATTGATTTAAACAACCCTTGCTTCATAACAGGGCAAGAAGCTAATGCTTATGCTTGTTGGTCCGCAAAGGATGTAAGAGGCCCTTAGGACAGTGCTGTGGGAGAAGGGAAGGGCTTGAGGACACAGTTTTTTCCCGATGTGTTTTTGCCTGGGGTTAGCTGACAGTACTCGCTTGTTTCCCAAACTCTCCAGCCTTTGTAGTGCTTCCCAGGAGGCTCCAGCCCTCCTTGGCACAGGAGGATCAGTTTTGATCTTAGAAAGGCAACGGTTCAGCATGTCCGCCCCGTGCCACGAGGTCAAACATACCTGTGCCTTTCTGCCTCTCCTCTAGCCTGCTCATCTTACCCAGCTCTACTTTTTCTGACTTCATGATCCTTTAGGCCTCCCTGATCTAGAGCATTCCATGTCCATTGCAGTCTCAGGACCTCAGAGCTGTTTCCCTCTCCCTCCACTTCCCAAACTACGCCTCCTTCATGGGTATCACTCCACTGCCGTTCTCTCTGTGTGTCTTTACTCCATGGCTCCCCAGTGACAAATCAGCAAGCGATTTAAAGTTCCCAGCTCACATTTCCTTCTATTGCCGGCTACATCCCCACATTGTCCTTAGTTCTGTTTGATCCTCAGATTTCCTGCTTCGTTTGCTACAAGGATAGTGGCTTCTGCTGACATTAGGAGTGTACTTGGCAAACAGAACACATTGAGCCCACCAAGGACGGAACGATTTCAGAGCAAGTCTGACAGCCAAGCTCTCCCCCCCCCCCCCCACCCCGCCGCCTTACTCCCTAGGTCTGAACTCACTTTAACAATGTCTCTTCAGCATCAGCCCCTCGGTACTAACTCTGTCCTGTTTTCTTGGGACATTGACCCTGACCCGGAGCTCCTGTCTTTGTATCCCTCCCATCACCTCTTAGCGGGCTTTCTTTTACCAGCTACCTGGATTTCCTGGTGCTCCTCTCCCTGGATAGCCTCAGAATCACAGCACACGTGTGTTCATACAATCATGCATCACCTAGTCTGTCTGATCATCAACTCACTTTTTAGGAAACATACCTATCCTAGGAACCCTGAGATCGGCTCAGACCAGAAAGATGGATGGAATATGGCCTCAGCCTCAGACAGCTGGAACTTAACAGCTTATAGCTTAGATCTTTTATTCTTTCTAATCGGGTCTTTTGTGTTTGTTTGTGTTTTGGTTATTGTTTGGTTGGGTGTTTGGTTTTTGTTTGTTTTGAGAGAGAATCTACTCTGTAGCCTTGTCTAGCCTATAACTTGTTAAATGGACAAGGCCAGCCTTAAGCTCGTAGAGATCCACCTGTCTTTGCCTCCCAAGTGCTCAGATTAAATGCGAATGCTCCCAAGCCCCGCCTTCACTTGATTGTTTTCACAGTGTGTTGTGTGACCCCCTGCCTCATCCTCCAGATAGTTGGGTGTTACAGGTGTGCATTTCTGTACCCCAGCGCTTCTGTCTGTCTCTCAAGATGAAACTCTTCCTTCAGGAGCAAACTATCTCTGGTAACCCTGATGCTACTCTGAGAAGCAAGGTCTGAAGCCGGAAGTCAGCTCTGTACAACGTCCTTGCGGGGGACGCAGGGACTGGCCTCCACCACAAAACCTTGTGTGTTGATTTTATTCCTATTTGATCTTCCCTTTTGGTTGCTTTCCGAGCACTTCAACCTTAAACATAAAACATCTCATGTAGAGAATACACAACATCTCACATAGCAGGCCGTTTTATTCCTCCCTTTCTCTTTTAGATCATCCTTCAATTAGCAACTTAGGCAACTTGGAACTTGTTCAAGCAGCCCAGGAGTTAGTTCTCACAAGGCAGAAACGCCCCCTTGGCTCAGAAGTGGAGAAGGGTGGACCTCCCCAGCCTGCTTCTTTCTTTGTACAGATTACTGTGCTAACAGTTTTTATCCTCACCCAAAACCTTCAATGATTGAGAAACTTTTGTTTCTCTGAAGAGCTCATGTCCAGAGGCATCATGAAATGTTTCCTGAGATGGAAACCAATGATTTCTCTGGAAACATAGCTGGATCCAGCGAAAGTGACCTAAACCCAGAAGGTAATTCTGTCCTCACCATTCCTGGTCTGGCCGTAGCCACAGCTGGTGGCATCTTGGGTCCCTAAGTTCTCTGCAACTAAACATGTGCATCAGGAGCAAATGTCATCGCCTTTCCTTTGCTTGGCAGGAGTCGGAGGGGAGACCACCTAGAGCTTCTTTGTGGTCTGAATACCAGACAAGGACGTGGAGTTCAAGGTCAGCTACATAGCCCATTTTCCTTCATGCTGGGTACAGTTTGAACACAGTTCACCAGAAAAAAAAAAAAGATCCACGGATGTTCCAACTTTCCTCTGCAGCCTGCTTTATAACGGCGCAAAGCTTTTTACTAGTACGTTATAGACAGGAATTAGCCTTCCTCTATGTGAGGCCTGTTGAACAAGCTGTGTTAAAATCACTTCCCGGTCGAAGGCAGTGCTCCTCAGCCTTCCTAATTCTCTAACCCTTTAAAACAGCTTCTTGCAGTGATTCCCAGCCACAAAAATTATCTCACTGCTGCATCAGAACCGTAATTCCATTAGTGTTATGAGGGATAATGCAAGTATCTGAGAGGTAGGATATCTGATAAGTGACCCCCAAATGGGTTATGTCCCACAGGTTGAGCACCACTGGTCTAAGGAATAGAGCAGGAATGCTGACATATAAGGCAAAGAAAGGCAACCTGAGGGGTGGTACCATTCTGGCTCACCTGCAGGGCAACATCCTGGTTGCCTGTCTCTCAATTCGGGCTGATATGAGTTTGTAACCCCATGGATGTTGAGCTTTTCCTTTTTAAAAAAATATTATCAGAATAGCATGAATCTTTTAGCAACTTTAATGTAGCAAATATTCCCTAGAAAAATTTTTATTCTTCTTGAGCCTCTGAAAACTCACAACCCCAACCCTTGCAATAGTGGGATGAGTTGTGTTATCATAAAGCCCAAGCTATAAACCACCCATGCTCTCCCACTCTGTTTATTCTTCTCTGTAGAACCATCAACCCTTCCCACTCCACTGGAGACTTTTCCAGGAAAGGTTCCCTCTTGGATCTTAAAGATGGTCTGGACACTGTGACAAATTACAACTCTCAGTCTTCCTTTCATCTCATTGTGAATGCCTCCAGAGTAGCTAAAACACATTTTCATCTCATGCTTGTTTCTTAGCACCCTGCCTGTTCACAGATACCAGATGGCCATGCTGGCCAGAGTCACAGATGCTTAAAGATGTCTCTGAGATGTCACTGATCTTCAGTACCTATAACAGTCTAAGTCCCTAGGCTTCTTTGTCGTCGTCAGACACTGGCCATTCCTCTCCTTTATGGAGAATCCCTCTCTATGTTTCCATGGCTACATTCTCCTCTCCACTCCCGCCATGACAGTCTACTTTCTCTCTCTCTATTCCATCTGCAAACAATGTCTCAATCATCAGTCTCTAGTCATCTGTCCCTTTCGTTGGCATGCCTTGGCCCTGATGATCTCACTGAAGGTTCTAACCATCACTCCTAAAGAAAGCCATTCCTGACCCGGTCTCAGCACTAACATTTCTTTGGAGCTGTGAAGCCACCTTCTGGCGAGCTGGTATTCATCATCATGCAAATATCAAAGCCGATGCCTGGATGACATCTTTAAGCCAAACTCTTCCATCTTTTGCTACAATAAATGCCATCTGCGTGAACCTGTCACTGCAGACAGAAGCCGCTGGGAAATGGCATCCACACCTCCTTTAGTTAGCTGTTGGCTATAACCACTACCATCCTGGCCAGCACCTTCTCATCAGGCATCTGTTTCTTCAACAGCCCCTGCCAAACAGGGTAACTTGTTTACATACCCTCATTCTTCCCTGCCCCATGCGTGGAGCCTAACAGTCTCTAGTGCAATGATCCTCAATGGCTCCCTTGACTGGCTAGTGGTCTAACCCTTTGGTCACCTTTCAAGCCTTTGCCTCATATTTTCACAGGGCGGGACCGCTGGTCATGCTTTTTTGTTTTTGTTTTTGTTTTTTGAGACAGGGTTTCTCTCTGTGTAGCCTTGGCTGTCCTAGACTCACTTTGGAGACCAGGCTGGCCTTGAACTCACAGCGATCCACCTGTCTCTGCCTCTGCCTCCCGAGTGCTGGGATTAAAAGCGTGAGCCAACACGCCCAGCAAAGACATTTAATTAGCAGGGAATCGAAACCTGGACCTTTTGTTTCACAGCTTGAACCTTGTCAGTTGAGCTGTTAGACCACTCTTGGTCATGCTTTTTACATATAGTTTTCTATTATGTCCCCAAGCCTCAAAGCCTTTAAGCACCTTATTCTTTTTTTTTTTTTTCCTATTTTTGTTTTTGTTCTGAGACAGGGTTTCTCTGTGTATCCCTGGAACTCACTCTGTAGACCAGACTGGCCTCAAACTCAGAGATCTACCGGCCTCTGCCTCCCAAGTGCTGGGATTAGAGGCATGCACCATCACCACACAACTAAGTATTCTATTCTTTTTGTCTAGAATAGTCTCCTTATTTTTCTTTTCCTTTTTTTTTTTTCTGACTGCTATTTCCCAGTCCATATCCAGATTAGCCCCACTTCCTTTACTATTATTCCCCTTGACTTTCTTTTTAAAACATGTTTATTGCATTTCTTGATTTTTTTAGGGGGATATTGCAATGGCACATGGTGGCCAGAGGACAACTTTCAGGGGTCGGCTCTTTCCCCATAGCATGTGTGCCCTAAAATCAGACTCAGGTGGTCAGACTTGGTGGCCAGTGTCCTTACCTGTTGAGTCATTTCTCCCCCTTTGCCATGTTTTCCATCAGTATCTGATTAGCAGAGTCCAGAGTTCCTTCTCTATGTCCCCTGGGTCTCTGTGTACTGTGGAAATTTTCAGTACTGAACCCTTATCGCATTCACAACATGACTCAGTGCGTAATAGGCAACACGTATCAGGGAACGCAAATATTCCCTGAGCCTCATCATTTGCTGGGTGCTGTATTATGTACTGGCAATGCTATAGTAGAAAGAAAGTGGACCCAGCCATTGCCTAAACGGATTCTAGTTTGTGGGAAATCACAACATAACAACCACAATCTATGAACATCAAGTGCAGCCTGTGCCCTTCGACATTGCTGAGTTTTCCAGCAGCCATCTGGAGTCTCCCAGGCACTGTTTGGTTTGCCATTCCGTTGTTAGACAAGCTGGAGAGGACTGAAAATGAGGATAGCATTCGTCCGCTTAAAAAAAGAGGGAACTAGAGCAACTGTTAGTGACACTAGGAATGGAGTTGATGTTGAGATTTTTCATAAAACCCTCCCTTAGGAAGACTCACAGACTGCATGCTAATTCTTATTTTCATAGTATGGGCTCCTTCGTTTACAGGAGTAATCTGTTTTTACCATTTGTCTTACCTGAGGCACCCCAGTGTGCTTACTAAAACCAGACAGTTAAAAGGGCTGAGAGGAGTCTTGCTGGTAAATTGTGTTTTGCACATGTCAGACTGATCAGGATTAAAGTCACAGCAAACAGCCCACCGCTGGTATTCCCAGGCCTGGCAGGAAGATGCCAGCAACTTTTATTTCTAAGAACCTTCTCTTGCACAAAGTGGAAGGTTCCGGAACATGACTAGCTTGTCTATTTCTCATGACTGTTAATAAGAACTCAGAATTGAGAGCTAGCCAGGAGCTCTTTGCACTTCTTTCCTGGTCTCCATGGTGTCTTCTGTTTGATCAGATCCACTTCTGGCACGACAAAGGGTGTTGGCAGTAGTTCCTGTCTAATGTCCCAGTTAAGGCTTTTCAAAAAAAAAAATCCAAACACGATGCTCTTTGTTATCCATCCCCTCCTTTTCTCACTTCATAATGGAGGTTTCTTTCCTGTAGACACAAGAGGTCATCAAAACTATGCATTACAGGGAAAGTAATGGAGAATAAAGTTAGATATTGTAGTAATTCATGAGCTCAAACATGAAGTTGGAGAAGTGACTTCAGTTGGTCTAAGGGTGTCAACATATTTAGCCTGTGCAGGAGTTGTGCTCAGATCCTGTGCTAGTTTGTAAAGTCCATAGAGATTCAGACACCATAAATTGCTCAAGGATTTATGGCTGGTTAAGGGAAGGAACAAAGCCTGAGATGTGACTCAGATGATGCTTTTAAAAGTTAATTCTAGATTAACTAGATTTAAGCCGTCAGAATAATGCCTTGAATGTTGATGTCATTTGTATTGACACAACATTGTGCCCAATGCATCTCTTTACCAAAACCTTGACTTTAGTTTCTGTCCTTCCGTGTTTGTTCTACAGTTTTGCACATTAACAGTGGGCACTGTGACAGGTCACCCCATTTGTTCTGTGTCTCTTTTCTCGGTTCACCTGGAAGACAGATGACATGAGAGAACTTAGACAGGACACCCAGATAGTCCACCACTCTCTTTACAGCCGTCTTGTCAGGAAAGTGATATTATTACACAGACCTGTGTCTTGACACAGTAAGAGGATTTGCTGTGAAGAATTCATCATTAAAATGGAATTCTAGCTATCAAGAAAATGCTGGACAGATAACAACAGAATATTTCCACTATGGGGATTTCTGGAACATTGATTACACATGACAAAGGCTGACAAGGGCTGAGCAGTTTAGGAGTACCCCATTTCATTCCTGTAAGACTTATAGATTTAGATTTGATTTTTTTTCTGTTGTACATATTTTGAAAAGGGAGAAGTGGCTTTAAAGAGGATCACCGATTTACCTGAGAATCCCAGGCCATAAGCATTAGAGCCTAGACTCTATGTATCTACAAAACATGCATTATTATCATCCTCTTGAATTTTTTTGTTTGTTTTATAAGACAGGGTTTCTTTGTGTAGACTTGACTGTCTTGGATTTGCTTTGTAAACCAGGCTGGCCTCAAACTCACAGAGATCCATCTACTTCTGCTCCACCACACCTGGATCTTCTTGAAAACTTTAATTCATATTTATGGAGTATTTTATAAGACATATAGGCCTTGTATGAAATGGTTGAGTTGAGCTAATTGACTTTTCCATCATCTTAAATATTTATCATCTATTTCCTCTCTCCCAATGCCAGTGTCCTGTGACCTCAGCCTCTGCAACATTCTACTGGGCATTTTTGTAAGTTCAACTGGATCAAATTCCAGAATTAAGTCAGACCCATTTTTTTTTTTGTTCTTTCTGCCTGACTTCTCTCACTTAGTGTCACCTGAGTTTATGAATATCACTGCAAATGACAGGATTTCCTTCTTTTTAAGGGACAAATTGTTTTCTGTTGTGTTACCACGCCACTTCCTGTGTGTTTGCTTGGATGTCACTTAGGTAGATTCCAAATGTGCTCCTGTTCTCCGCATGCCCCACGCCTCACATATGTGACCAGATATACTTCATAGCAGCATGAAAACGGGAGATGTTTGCTCATGTGTGTGCATGGATGTTATCTGTTATTTGGGTGAACATTCACAGAAAATGAAACTGATCATTCAAAACTCTGCTAGAGGCAAAATGAAGAGAGGAAGAGTATGATACTCTTGGCTTTGTCATCTTATTCCTGGGTATTTTTGAAAGATTTCACCCCTGTTCAACCTTACAATTTAGGAAGAATACTTGATACATACATTCTTATTATAAGTTGTCTTGTTCCATAATATTTTTATTGATTATTTGGGAATTTCACTTCATGAACTCCGATCATACTAAAATCCCAGTTCTCCTAGGCCTGGCCCCATGCTTGTGACCTCCCCAAAGAAGAAGAAGAGGAAGAGGAGGAGGAGGAGTGTTGCCCATGTACTCCCTGGAGCATGGTTAAACTCCCAGTGGCCAGCTCTTTAAAGCAAACCGAGTCCTTCCCCACCTGCGTCCTGCAGAAGCCATTCACTTCAGCATCCTTATCACCGTTTTTTAAGTGTTCTCTTCAATGGCTTTCTGTCTAGGCTGTTACTTTTTTTTAGTGGTGGGGTAGGGTTGGGGTAGAAGTTATCAGACAAGCCTTCTGTCACTCTTTCTCAATTGTGAGTCTGCAGTCATCAATAGCACAGCAAAAAGAGCTTCCTTGCCTGTTGTTTTTAATTGAAAACTCCCAGATTGTTCTATTTTACCAATAAAGACTCAGAAGCCAGATGTTGTGGTGAAAAAGCTGCTAGCTCAGAGAGGCAGAGAAAGCACCCAGCTGACCTTCCTACTCAGCTCACATCCTAATGGAGCAGGCCTAGAAAGCTCACTAGCTTAGCTGACAGCCCAGGAGGAAAAGGCCAAAAAGTCCAAGACCAAAGGCTTGCTAGCTCAAGAACCAAAAAGCCAATGGCCAATTCCCCAAACTTATGTACAATTACAATGTGTCAATTAAAAATGAATATACACTTTAGGAATATGATGTCTGTGCTGAGCATGATGGTACATGAAGGTGGATACAAGAGGGTAAGGAGCTAAGGAGCTCAAGAGCTAGAGAGCTAAGAGACAAAGAGCTAAAAGCAAAAATCCTGAGAAAAAAGATCAAGAACTGAAAGTGCCAAAGACACCTATTTCTTTCTTTTTTTAAAAGCTTTTAAAGATTTCTTTATTTTTTTAGTATGTGCATTAAAGGAAAGAAAACACACGAATCCAAGAACTAAGTCACCCAGTCAGAAGCAGCTCAGCTGGAGTGTCCTTCTAGATTCTGCAACTTGTACATACACTTGGTTAATTGAGATTATACAGCATGTACCATGCTTTCCTCCACATCGTGAATATTCACCATCTAAAGACTCCACAGTACATGAGCACTCCCAAGAAAACACCATGTCATCTCTATCTGTCAGACAAATTTGCAATCCTGTCTTCCTTGGCAAAAATTTCATAGAAGACAAAAATGGCAGCAGGCCTCTAGATAGACATATTGACAAAGTTACAATTAAATTCTGCATTCCCTCAGTGCTCAGCTTACAAGGAAACACAAAGCAACAGACCACACTAAGTACAGAAATCTTAAATTTATCATCAGATCTGTTTACTAACGAATGAGGAAGAGACACTTTCTACTTCTACACACTGTCTTAAATATCCCTCAACTCAAAGTCCCTCCAACTCTTTAATCCCTGTCAGCTTTTTGTTTTGTTTTGTTTTGCTCTGCCTCTTGATCAGGGGTTAATTTAAGGCTTGCTGAGCCACACCTTAATCACCTGGTCACAATAAACAGGAAGTTCTTGGACTAAAGGTATGCTAGGGCTCAACTACAAGGAAAGGGATTTACAGTTCCATCACAGGGATCACAATGGGATCAAAGATAGTTTTTACAGTCCACAATCTCATGGATCACGTTGGGATCAAATATCCTGCAACATTTGCCCTTTACAGTCGGTAGCAGCAGGGACCATGCACTCCCACATTGTCTCCTGTATCAACGCATGACATGGACCTCAGCATGGTCTCCAGTAGCAGTGCAAGACCATGGACATCAACACAGCCCTTTGCTGCAGCAGGAGCCATGAACACCATTATAATCCTTGGTGGCGGCAAGACGGGACAAGGACATCAACATGGCTCCTAGCGGTAGCATGGCCCACAGACATCAGTATGGTAGCAGCAGAGACCATAGACATCCCCATAGCTTTCGGCGGTAACACGGGCCAAGGACCTCAATACGGCCCCAGGCTGTGTAGGACCCTGGGCATCCATCTGAACCACAGTCTTCAATACAGCCTGGGGCAATAGACTACAGATAGACCATGCTCCAGGGGCAGCGTGGACTGTAGAGGTCTTTTAAAAGAGGTCCAATCCAGAAAACGAACCTTTCTCACCTCGGATGTCCTGCCGTGGCTCAGATCCAGGGCTGGCCAGCGTGTTTGGGGACTGAGTCTGCGCGAGCTTCAGTCCGTTGCACACCAAGTTATCTCTCAGCAACAGGAAGTTCCGGTCTACGGCAACCCAGCCTTCTATCACACCTGTCACTGTTGTCACATCTCTAGTTCCACTGCCTCTCTGCCTCTCTTCACCAGTCACTCACTGATCCCGACCGACCTCTATCTTTCCCATCTCTCTGTCACATATTGATTCGTCTTAGTGGCATTGGAAACTGCAAGGTGTCACATAGTTTTCTTTTGGTCTCCCCTGTCTCTGCCCCACCCCCACCCCCTACAGCTTTACATGCAAATTCATTGCAGTGAGTTGTTGGTCTAGTTCAAGGTCTCAAGTTTCTGGAGCACCGTAAATACCAGACCATTGCTGAGATTCATCTCAAATATTCCTGGTGTTGGCCAGAGTCAGGGTGACCATTGCAGCTAGGCAGGGCGGGCTTCCGGGGCCAGGATCCGTGTGAGCTCCTGGCTACCGCACACCGCCTTTTTCTCGATGTCTGAGGCTCAGCGAGCTCGGCCTTTGTGCTTGTAGGCTGTGGGCAGTGCAGCTGGCCTGTGCGCCCTGTGTCCCAGCAGGGCAACCAGCATTGGCTGCAGCTGCAATGACTCCATGGTGAATGCTGCCCGGAGGGCGTAGGGCCGACGCTGTTCAGTAATGACATTTTCTGTGGGAGCTTGGGGCCACTGGGCATCTCCCTGATCTGGCTGCCCCGTGGCTTATCTGGCACGATCTTTGTGGTTTCAGCTTGCTGGCTGAGACAGGGCAGGCAGAAGGTATAGATTCTTCATTCTTTGCATGCATGGCTCTGTTCAGCCATCTTTCTTTGCAGCTTTGTGAATGCACTTTTTGAAAGCATCTTTCCCTAAGACTTGCCTTTTTTTCCTTAGTCAATCTGGAGCTATTACAGGCTCTGCAAACACCTTTTCAACACATCACCCTTTGGAGCCTCTATGGGTCTCTCAGACCCCTCTGAGCCCCGTGGAGACTGCAGGCGGCTGCTGCCATCTTTGGCTTCTCATGAAAGAGTTTTAAGAAAACGTGGAATATGGAACGATTACTGTAAATATTTCTCATTTAATACGTTTATGAGTATGGAGCTATGTGAGGAGTTTAATTTTTACTCTCTAAGCAATAGCTTGTTGCTGTGTACTTACCAGGAAAAGCAAAGCACAAACAATTTATTCTTTTTGAGAGGTGGAAAACAGACAGAAACACACAACACACATGGAAAGACCAAATTCTGAGTATGTGGGTGTGGCAGCAGCATCAGAAAGTGTCCTTGACCCTGAGGCTGTCAGAGTGAGGATGACTAAGGGAACACAGAGTACTGAGCAACTCTCAGGGGACAGTCCGGGGCACAATCCTGGGACTCCAGCGGAAGCCTGGGCATGCTCTCCTGCGTAGTCTGGCTTCCTCCAGCCTGTCCTCTAGAGAGCCACTCCTTGTCTTCCATGTGACACTTATGGAGCCCTTTATTGACCCTGCTTGCTTTCCTAAACACACTCTGTTCCTCTTCTCCACCACTGCCTGCTCACAGGCTTACAAAAGTCGAAATAGAATGATAGAAATTCCAACCAGGAGGCTGAGCAGCGTGTAACAGGAGCATATGCAGGCGCATCTCTCTTCAGAGCAAATATATTAACTGACAAAAAAAAATCTTTTGTTCCTGATCCTTTGTAGCTCTTTGTAAACACAAGCAAACACAAGGCTTCTCCCCAATGTCTTAGTCATTACCTGGAGTAGGGTCCCCATGTGTACAGGGCACTTTCCAAGGACGAGAGTTTTGATCATTAGAACACATGTGGGCACACATTCCCACCCCCACCAACCTCCAAAGAAAATCAACCAAACAAAAAAGTGGTGAGGGTATGAGGGCTAGTTATAACCTTACTATCTAGGGCTGGGAGTGTAGCCCAGGATAGACCACTCACCTAGCAAGCTCTGGGCACCAGTTAAATCTCTAGCAGGGATACAAGGGAGCTGTTAATTCTGCTGCTGTCTGGGAACTCTCGCGGACTCACCAAGTCAGTTTTCCCCAAGTCGGGTTATCCCTTGGCATAACTGTAAGACTAGCTGCATGGAGTTTGCCTGTGTGTCAAACCCCAGCTTCTCAATCCATGGGCTGCATCACTGAATACAAGTTAGTGAACCATTTGGCAAGGTAAAGGTTTTTAAATGCACAATTTGGATGCAGAAAAGTAATTTAAAAGTGGGCGCCTGATGAACCAAGATGTGTCTGGCAGTGCTCACCATGGCTTACTGTTTTACTTAACCTAAGTCCAGGCCCTGAACACACAACCTGCACACCCTGTGCTGAGCAGGTAGCATCAACAAACTCTCCTCTGTCTCCTCTCTCACTGAAGTTATGGCCTCTTAACTGAGTGTTTGATATCACTTGCCCATGGATAAATTCTTTTACTTTATGCTTCTATTTATTCTTTGAGAACTTCATACAGTATATTTTGACATACTATTTCCCTTCCCCACCTGCCCCCAGATCTTCCCCCAATTCCCTACCCACCCAACTTCATGTTCTTTCTCTCTCTTAAACTGAGGCAGAAGCAAAACAACAAAGACAAAACATGGCGTCTGTTTTGTCAACTGCTCCTGCGCATGGGGTCTGCCCTGTAGTGTGATCGATATACTGAGTGTCACTCCCTTAAAGAAAACTAATTCTCTCTCCCCAACCAGCCATCAATTGCAAATAGCTTCATGACCAGGGGATGGGCTTTGTGCCTACTTCCGTCCTCCATATTGGATCATGCTTGCCTTGCGCTTGTCCTGCTACCATGCCTGTGCATTCATATGTACTCTCTGGAAAATGCTGTTTCCTTGACATCATCTCACATCCTTTCTGCCCTGTCTTCAACATAGATTCCATAAGCCCTGAGGGGAGGGGCGTGATAAAGACATCACTGGCAATTCTTTGCGCCAGGGTTCCTCCATGCATACAGTAGAATTGGACCTGGTGCAATTATCCAGAAAGATAACTTTTATGAAAGGACTTGGAGATCTTACAGGATTGATAGGAAAATGAAAGGAAAATAGGTAAAAACAGGAACAAGAGAGACAAGGGCATTCACAGGGCGCGCTTGCCACCTGCTTCCGTGACTGGCCTTTCCCTGAACTCTTTGTGATGTCATAGTTGGAACGAGACACATGCGCACTGTGCACAGATAACTCCCCACTGTCTTTTGTTTGCACTCTCAGACGCTACATCTCTTACTGTCCTTGGACATGTGTCTAAACCCTAGCTCTGTGGCCCTTCCAGTCTGGTCCCCAACTCTCAGCACCTAACCGAGAACTCATTAGAATTGAAAATGATCAACTTCTGGAACCGGGGCCCAGGAGTTGGATTTTTGGGAAGCCTGTTGTGGTTTTCGTAACTACTCTTCTAGCTGCAATGAGGCAGGAAGAAGCACAATTTGGCTCATTTCGTGCCACAATGGGATCAATGCCACTTGCCAGGGGATTACCAGAAGAGAGGAAGGATGTTTGAATGTTGAATAGCAAAGAAGCAAAGAAAAGGAAGGATGTTCAGCTACTGAATAGCAGGGCAACTGAGACCCAAAGCAGCAAATGCCCACTAGGGAAGTTTGGCAATCCTTTCTTTAAGGACAGTGGTAGCATGCAATATCATCAAGGTTATGCAAACTAGACAATACGTAAAATCTACTAGATAATAAATATGCGGAGAATTCAAAGATGGCACTCTTACTTCCTCACCTGCAATAATAACCACTTGATACCCATTACAGTTCTGGCAACATGAACATGACTTCATATTGTAAAAATCACTCACTTAAGGAGCTTTGGGCATTGGGTTGTTTTAACATTGCCAAGCTTTGCCTGTATCACAGATGAATACAAGATACAGCTTTTCCTGACAGCTGATATGGACACTTCTAGGATTACCATAGAAATGTTTAGGATCATATTTCCTATGTTTTGAAGCAGCATTCACGTTGTAAGGTTGACAGAAATTGTCCTTATAGCAGCAGAGCATAACCTTGAACTCCTGGTCTTCCTGCCTTTACCGTTGTGACAGGCCACATAGCTTCACTGGTCTTCGTTTTTCTATACTTCACTTCGCGGAGAGAAATGCTACGGAGAACTTCTCCTGACAAGTGCTGGAATTATACAAGTGTGCCACTACATCCTATTAAAACGTTTGATTTGATTCAGCTGACATCTCAAAATGGCCAGCTGTCCCACTGGACTGTGTCAGTCTCTGAATAGATCACATAGCCTCTACAGTTCTTTATTTCAATGTATAAGTCACCATCCTATCCCAAAACTGTAACATTGCTATTTGGGTAATATTTGTGACATATTTGTGCCAGGCACCACTTTTAGTTCATCTATATCAATGCCTCTAAGACTTTTAAAGAATATAAAGAAGCTCTAGAATCAAAAGTCTGAAAGCTGCCATTTTAGTGAATGTTGTAAATACTTTCGTCCCAGTACACAGTGGAGTCATTTCGGTCCATCATTTCAGAGTGTTCATCATAGAAGGACAGTTGAGGCTGGCAAGAGAAGAATCATAGCTCTGCTGTTCTGAAGATGTTCCCTGACCCCACCCTGGAATTCCCCACATGTTCCAGCCCAAACTAGGGCAAGAGATTCCAACATTTTGATTCACATTAGTAATTCTAACTCTTCTCTAGAAGAATCTAAAGTTTTAACAACAGCAAAGCTGTGTGGTGGTTTGTTTGCCAACTTGACACACCTGGTAAAAGGCATCTTGAACTGAGAGTTGTCCCCGTCAGGCCACCCTTGGGCATGTCTGTGGGGCGTTGTCTTGTTTGCTAAATGACGTGGCAGGGCCATCCCTCTGTGGGCACCACCATCCCTACGAAGGTGGGCTTGGACTGTATAAAAAGGTAGCTAAATGTGAGCCTGGGACCAACCAATAAGACACATTCTTTCTTGGCTTCTGATATCACACAGCAAGAGAAACCATGCCAAAACAGATATCAACCAAAAAGCCTCAAGTTTTTAACTGGTGGTTACAAGGAAGACAACTGAGCAAGAAACTGCAAGGGACAATAGTGAAGAGTGGACAGTGGAACAAGAGCATGTAGTGGTGACCTAGCCAACTGTCATTTGTAGGCTTAGATTTTTTTTCAGAAACCTACTTTATTTATGGCTCTTAAGCACTTCTATGTCCCTTCCAATCACCAACCAGAGGTAGGAAAGAGTGAAGATTAATAGGGGCGAGGGATGTGGACCTTTTTAGATATAGTCCCGTTACAGTGATTCCACTCTGTGTTGTCAGGAAACCAGCAGTCCAGTCAAATAGCAAACACCAAGCAGCAACATGAATCAGTAGCAGTGGCGGCAGGATCAAGCAGAAACAGCAAAACTCCACCGAACCAGAACAAGTCAGAGCACTCACCTGAGTGCCACAAGAAGTTCTCTGGAGTGTTTCTTTCTTAGAAGCAAAGTGTAGAGAAATGAAGACCAAGGAAGCAATGTGAATCATTGCAAAGTGTGCTAGAATTGTCTCACTGTCCACAGGCCTCTGTTTATCTCTTCTCAGAGTCCACAGGAAGATGTTCTGCAGCTGATAAAAACCGCGCCCCTCACACAAGCAGCTTCCAGTAAAACATCACATGCTGTCTTATGGGTCTATTTTCCATTAACAAAGGTCACAAGGCTGCCTTCAGTGGTGGAAAAACACTCCCACATCCTATACTTAGAACACAAACAAACAAACAAACAAACAAACAAACAAACAAACACAATCACATGACACAACTGAGTCTGCGAAGGACCAGAAACTTCCACTCCAGTAATCTCAGTCTTGAAGCTGATGACATGTATGGTATCACTCATAGAAACATAGCACTTTATAGCTACACACAGAGCTAGCTTAAAGACATGATATCAGCATTTCTCACCACAAATGCTCAGTCAGAACCAACTTCCAGGTTCTGAGGGTCAAACTGCAAAAACTTTGTAATTATGCCCGTGCATGTTGATGTAGGGAGGGCCATCCCACTGTGGGCACTACCATCCCTAGAAAGATGGAAATTGGCTGTATAAAAAAAGTTAGCTAAATGTGAGCCTGGGATCAAACCAATAAGCCTTCATGGTTTCAGATTCAGACTCCTGCCTTGAAGTCCTGCCTTGGTTTATGAATATGCAGGCACGAAATACAATGGCAAATATGATGATATATGAAACACATTTATTTTTTCAAAATAAACTTGAAAAATATATCCCCCCAAAATTACTAAAGCAAGAAATAACAGCTTGGCAGATAGCTCAGTTGGTAAGGTGTTGTGAAAGTATAAGGGTGTGAGTTCAGTCCCCAGCACCTATGTGGAAAATGGGCGTGGTGGCACACACTTAGAATTTAAGAATAAATTCAAAGAATAAATCCAACTTTGGTAATGATTTGTTCTTCTTTTTACTTTTTATTACTTTATTTACTCCTTTACTCTTATAAACTTTGCAATTATGGTTCCTATATCTGTTACCTGAGCTATCTAGCAAGAAATTAAAACATTTACGTCTAGTAGAAAAATAAAGCATTTGCTAACTTCTTTTTAGTTTTATGATCATTAATACATTTTACTTGTATGAATTAATCATATTCACCACGGTATTTCCATTCCTGCATATCCAGTGCTTTGATCATATCTACCCATGCTTCTTTCCTTTCCTGCCCTCTCCTCTCTTCCACTCCCCCTGTGGTCCCTTAGGTCTTTACTAGGCTAGCCTCTTAAATCCACATTCCCATCTTCACAGATAGTCATTTTAACTATTTGTTTCTTCTGATAGTTACTTCTTTAAATAATTACCATCTCTAAATAATAACCTTATTTACCTACTTCTATATTTTAAATATTATTGTTCACGGCCTTCTCTTTGAGGCTAGCATGACAATAATGTACCTGGCCTACTCATATCCAGAGGTAGACCAGATATCTGTAGGTATGTTCAATAGCACTTTTAGCAGTGTTTCTTTTGGGTTTACTTCAAAGTACTGCTTCAAAGATGATATAACCCTTTATTTGTACTGACAAATAATTTTCTTGCACATTGTTATTGTCTATTTTTTTTAAAAAGACTTGTGAAATCTTTATTCCAATGAAGGTTTTGTGATGTTTTAGTGTAGTGATGTCATCATTCTAGACCTGAGTCTGTTGTTACAATGATCCTCCTCCTTTATAAGACTTTATGCAAGTTTTGATCTCATGTTTTTTTCCTTTCCTCTTTATATTTAGAATACTGGTTCATTTCGGGTAATTTGTGTTGATGAATATATGAGGCACATTTATTTTTTTCAAAATAAACTTGAAAAATAGCCCTCAAAAGATTATTGCTCTACTAAAACAAGCAGTTACAGCTGGGCTGGTAGCTTAGTTGGTAAAGTGTTGTGAAAGTATAAAAACTTGAGTTCAATACCTAGAGCAAATGTGGGAAAATGGGCATGGTGGCATGCATGCAGAACTCAAGAATAAATTCAACTTAGGTAATGTTTTGTTGTTGTTGTTGTTTTTACTTTTGTTACTTTATGTGCTTCTCTCTCTCTCTCCTTCTCCCTCTCTCCCTCCCAATTCCCTCTCCCTTTTCCTTTTCCTCTCCCCCTCTCCCTCTTTTCCCCCTTTCTCTGTGCACACACACACATGTGTGTGTGTGCATGTGTATGCATGTGTGTGAGACCACACACATGTGATGCCTTTTGTACATGTGACAAACACTACCTCAGAGCTCCGTGAAGAAGCTGAGTTCTGCTGGCTAATATCTTACTTTAGACTTTGGTTGACGTCATATTTGTTTCCAGATTTACTTTTTGCAGAGCTTTGCTATTTATTTTATATTATTAGACTTGTATTTCTTGGGGTCAATAACAGCTCTATTCATTTACTTGCATTGCCTATTTGTATCCACACAGGAAAGAGAAAACATCTCCCTCTTTAAACAACGTAGAGGAGCATTAATGCCTTTATCTTAATGATCAGCTTTTTTTTAAAAAAAAAAAAATCAAGACTAGAGTGTCAGATCAAAAAGAAAAGTTCTGTGAGGTTTTGTGGCTTTCTGTGAGCCACGCCATTTCTAAAGTCTGAGCTGAGTTTAGATCTAAAGTGTTTTAGATACATCCTTTTTGGATCTTCTGGTTTAGTAGTGAAGACAAATACAGAAGGAAACTAGTGACCTATGTGTGGTGATGTCGGATGAGGAGTCACTGCAGACTCAGCTAGCAGGACACACCCGAGACAGACCTGGAAGCCCACAGACGACTTTGGTGAGATTGTAAAGAGTGACAACAAGAGAGATGGCCAGAGCAAGGGCCATCGAGGAAGCCTAAGAACAAAACCCAGAGTTAGAGACTGGGTAGCAGATGTGCCTCAATAGGGGAGGTAAGCCTGGAGCATGCAGAGGAGGAAGGGCTCTGTGGGAAAGATGAAGGAGGAAGGCTGAGTGAGGAAAGAGCTGGGTGATGTTTGAGTTGCAGGCTGAGGGAATGGAGCTGATCTCTGTAACATGAGGTTTTGGATGCAGTCCTGTCAGAAAACAAGCTAAGGGTGTCAGTGACTTATTTCATACACTTTGTATTGTTGAAGTATTAAGCTTGTGTATTTATTATGTTTCAGAGAAAAAAAATAAAACCTTAAGACTATCCCCACAATGAACAATATATTGGAATTGAGGAACACTACAAAGGGAAGCCCAGTATTTCCTTTGTCACTGCGAGCAGCCTCCTGACCCATCTAACCTTACGACACCCGGGGCTGTGTATTCACCTTCAGGGAAGGTGGAAATAGAAGAGGAAGCCACTTCGCTCGTGAGAAACACTGTTTCTGAGGTTTGAAGCAATAAACAGCATTTAATCATTTCCCATCAGGCAATAATTTAAGCTCCAGAGAGAAAGAGACTTAGTCCTGTAGTTTATTTAATATTAATAAACAGTAAAGATGTAAAAAACTAAAACATAGCTATTTGGAACTAGAGAAATAACTTAACAGACTGCTTACTGCTCTTCTAGAGACCCTAAGCTAGGCTCACAACTGCTTGTAACTCCAGTTACAAAAGAGCAAATATTATGTTCTAGCTTCCAAAGGGGACACACATACACATGGTAGATGCATAGACACATACACAGGAATAAAAACAAAAATAAACCTTAACAACAACAACAACACCTCCAGCTTTTAGAACAAGGCCAAAAAAGAAAAATAAGTTTGGAGAAAAATACTTGATTTTTATATTCCCTCAAATGTTGTATTTCTTAAATTTTTGTTTGTAAAGCTAGCTAGCAAGTCAGCCACATACTAATGACCAGTCAAAACAGTCAAAGAATTGCCAAAAAGCAAAGCTAGTAAAGAGGTCAGAAATTATGAAGGTTGAAAAAGAAATATAATAACCAAATGGCTTTACTCAACATGACCAAAGATACTCTGAGATTGTGATGCTTAACACACACACACACACACACACACACACACACACACACACACACACACACACACTATCTAGTCAATAATCCAGATTTTATTTCATTACTGTGTTTTCAATGTGTGCTTAACGGACATGGTCAGGAAAATAATCAACCAAGTAAAGACACAACCCTAAAGATGGCATAAATAAGGAATTAATATCCAAACAGATAAGAGCATTGCTCAGTAACAATAAATAAAACCATTTAATTTAAAAATGGAAACATATCCAAGTAGACATTTTCGAAAAGATGACATGCAATGAACCAACAGACAGAACAGCAGCAGCAGCAACAACAAGCGTTCAAAATCACTAATCATCCGACAAATATAAATTAAATGTGAAATGTTACTAGGTGCCTATTATAGTGGCTATTAAAAGGACAAAAGGTAAGTGCCACAAAAGGTGTGGCAAAAATGGGGCCCTTTGTGCAATTTTGGTGAGGATAGAAATTAGAACAGCCATCAAAAGATAAGTTCCTCTCCATTAAAAATGCAGCCACCACATTATCCAGCAAAACCGTGTATAAAAGACACCTGTGGGCCCCCACAGTTATCACAGGACCAGTCACAACAACCAAGTAATATGTTTTAAAAAGTCACGCACACACAGGTACGTGCGTATACACACATACACACACACACACACACACACACACACACACACACACACACACACACACAACTTAGTTCTTAAAAGAAGCCATTTCATCAGGGATGAACCTAAAGTATTTCAAAACAATGTATTGAATGCTTTCAGGCTACACAATCTTTATTTGTGAACTCTGATCTGGAATCATATATAGCACAGGCTCATTTTGTAACTTCGGGCTGCATATGCACAGGCTGAGTTCTTGTGCCTATGAAAAGGACATCAATCCAGAGTTAATAGGCTGTAACTGCCCATCCCTGCAGCCGGACAGGTGACTCAACACTTCTTGGGCGCCTTGTTTGCGGATTTAGTTCAGATGATGTTCTGTTGCGCTGAAGAGACACCATGACACCATGGCAACTTTTATAAAAGGAAGCATTCAGTTGAAGCTTGCAGATAGTTTCAGAAGTTTAGTCCACCATCCTCATGTTGGGTAGCAGAGTGGCACACAGGCACATGCAGTAGCTGAGAGTTGTACATTCAGATCCACAGGCAGCAAAAAGAGAGAGAGCCACGGGGCCTGGCTTGAGCATTTGAGACTCTAAAGCCCTCCCCCAGTGACACACTCACTTCAACAGGCCACACCTACTCCAAGGCCACACCTTCTAATTCCTCTCAAGCAGCAGCACTCCTTAATGACCAATACATTTAAATATGTAAGCTTATGGGGACCATTCCTACTCAAATCACCACAGGCAGCACCGGTCTCCTATGGAGTAAGAAGTTTTTTGTTTTGTTTTGTTTTGATTTTTACTTTGGAACCTAACTTGTGCTTGGTTCTTTCCTCCACAGCTTTGTATTGTTGTCTGTTAAATGGCTCCAGCCAGACGTTTGCCTGGTCTTCACCTGAGTCCTTCCAAGCACGTGCCACGTTGTCAGAGCGTGCCCTCACCTTTCTCATTAAGTGTGGGTATTCAGCAGCTGGTTTCCAGAAGGAAGGGAAGGAAGAATATAAAAGGGATGGAGGGTAGGAAAAGGGGGAAGAGAGGAGAGGTAGATAAGGCGAGAGAACAAACTGCAGATTTTGAGCTCTGTGTGTGGTTTGGCCTCCGTCACTATGACAGAACATTGATCAAAACCACCTTGGGAAGGAAAGGGTTTATTACAACCTGGAGGTTAGAGTTCACCATGAAGAGGAGCCAGGAGCTCAAGCAGGAACCTAGAGGCAGGAAACAAGGCAGAGGCCACCAAGAAACACTGTTTACTGGTTTGCTCTCATTGCTCTCGTGGCCATGGCGTCTCTTCACAGCAACAGAACAAACCTGCGCAGGTGGCTTGGGCCTTCCCACATCATTCCTTAATCAAGAAAATGCCCTCACAGACCTGCCTTCAGGTCAGTCTGATGGAGGAAGTTTCTCAATTGAGGCTTCCTCTTCCCAGAGGACACTTGCCTGTGTCAAGTTGACAAAAACTTACATGGGGCAGTCTCTTTTTTTAAAATTTTATTTAATTAATTTCTTCAGATTACATCTCAATTGTTTCCCCCTCACTTGTATCCTCCCGTTCTTCCCTCCCTCCCACTTTCACCCTATTCCCCTCCCTTATGTCTGTTAGCATTCAGAGAAAGAATAAGCAGGCTACCAAAATGAGACTTAATAGTCTTTGTCCCTATAGTAAGGGAGGAGGTCCTCCTTGGTCACAGACATAGGACAGTCTCTTATTGATTTATTTTCCTGCAAATATTTGTTAAGAACTCAGCCACTTAAAAGTCATTATTTCTATCACTTTGTGATAAAAAAAAGTCTTCCATTTTAATTCAGGAAAATTTGTTTTGTCTTTAAAAGTTAATCTTTCATATGATTATATGAATATATATATATATTCATTGTAACTAAAAAGTTAGGATGAACAGAGGTCATGTATTGCATATGTGGATGGCTTATGCATAAAATAACTTTAAAATTCCAGTTCCCTTGAACAGTCATGCACAAATATACAAGCACATACACACATGTGCAGGTATTGCTCACCACTGTGGGGCAAGGATGTCCTCCTCACACAGATAAAGTGGGACTGGCAACATCTGGCCACTTCATCACTCTTCTGGACTGGATATAAGACAGTTCAAAGATGCAAGCACCTGCTTTTAGGATTTGGACAGTTATGTCCCATGAACATATCTTCTGGGCTAGTCCAACACAGACTTGCATGCAGTCCATTCTATCCACTGCTACACACAGACGACCTCACAGATGCTTGTCCACAGCACGCGTGTCCCTCGTAAATGGCAGGTGACTCTACTAACTAGAGTTAAGGAGAATTTTCATTTTCGGTGTTGTTGCTGATTACACTTGGATGCATCACTTATTAAAATCCCCCATTTTTTTTCTTCATTTGGGTCTGATGGACTTATACAGGCTCCAAACTGGAGTCCGTAAGCTGATTAACAGAACCCTGGAAGATGTCATTTTCTCTTTGAATCCTTATAAATTTCCTCTACCCTTTTTAATATTTACTAAAGTCTCTCAATGATTAAACATTTGATTCTTAAAATTGAAGTATCCAACAAAATCATTGCCCTGATTCAGCTTCTAGAAGGGAAGCAAGAAAAAAATAAGAAGACAAGGAAGGATAGAAGGAATGGAGACGGGAGGGGGAGAAGAAGGGAAGAGAAGGGTTGGGGGCAGAAAAATCTCCAAGCCCTACAGAACATTCCCCTCAGGATGCTCCTGTGGGGTCTCTTGCTGATGCTCCTGTGGGCTTGCACCCCTCCCCCAGGGCAGCAGCTTGTAGGTGTGTAAGAATTCTCTGCTTCCCGATCCAGGACCGTGCATGGACCGGACCTAGGCCCACTATACACACATAGTTAAGGGACAACTCTTCATGTGGGTCCCCTAGTAAGGGGAATGGAGGCTTTCACTGACATGGACTTCTGCTTTTGGGTCATTCCCCTGGCCACAGGCTCAGTCCTGATGAGAGTTGATTGCTGGAGTGGATTTGTGAATGGGGGTGGGTTCCCATTTTCTGAGGCGTAGAGGAGGAGAATAGGTGAAGAGGGAGGGATGCTGGGACTAGGAAGAGAGGAGGGAGGGGCCTGCCATTAGGATGTAAAGTGAATGAATGAATGAATGAATGAATGAATGAATGAATGAATATCCTCTGCTTTCTCATCATGCAAACGTCCATCTTCCTGAAATGAAGCCTAATGCTGGTAATGCTGTAAAGTCTGGTCTCTTTACCTATTTCTAACCCAGACTGAGTTTCTCATTTCTGGCTCAATGTACAATGCTGTGTCCTGTTGAGAAAACAGAGATTTCCACATTTGCATCATTTAACTATCATCCTCAGAGCCATCCTAGACTAATGAAAGCAAGCTGTTGGGACAAAGTCCCACTGCTTTGTGCATGTATCGCAGTGATGCCAGAAGGCCTCCCTCAGCTGCTCCTAACTTCCCAACAGCACAAGGACCACAGCTCAGGGAAGCAATAATGACCAAGTGGCCCTTTAAAGCTCAAGAAGGCCTGTCTTTACATAGCAGCCTCTCACGGCACCTCTGTGCTAACCAGGGATGCAAAAACAGTTGTGAGAATTTGTGTTGAGTTTCTGGGTGAGCTTTTCAGGTGGAAACTCATCCTGGGAAGATGCTGCTATCAGAAAAGCAGCGGTTACTTTTAGTTTTGTGGTCAGGTTCTCAGTGGTCTTGTTCGTTAAGTAGATTGTCTCACCTCCTTTGTTATCCAGACATAAAAAAGAAAAAAAAAAAGATGTTCCATACCCAGTGGAAGCAAGTGAAATATGTTCTAGTCTCACTTTTGGAAGAATGTATTGAAGGAAAAGAGCCATCAGAGAGACAAGCAAGGCTGTCTGTAGGACCTGGCCTGAGCCTCAGTGGCCGAGTCCGTGGAGTTCCTCATTGGCTTTCACTGGACGAATTTGAATTTGTGTCCATCAAACTATGAAAAGCTGACTGTGTAGGAAATAAGTGATTCAACACATGGTTTGACAATGATTCTCATATCTAATATGTTACCAATTACATTAGCTCTTGGTAAAGAGAGCAGCAGTCAACAATGGATTGCAAGGTCGGTTTTTTGTTGTTGTTGTTGCTGTTGTTTGAGACAGTGTTCCACTACGTAACCTTGGCCGGCCTAGAACTCATTATATATCCCAAGGTGGTCTCAAACTCATGAGAGCCTCTGGCTCCTGGGTGCTGGGATCAAAGGTGTGTTACCACCACACCTATGCTGGGCGGCCATCTTTTAGCACAAAGCTACCTTTGTATTTTCCTGTTTGGGTTGTTTTGCACTCAGGCAATGAGATGCACAGCCCTCAATAGCTGACTGGCTTTTTTATGCATAAATATAAATTATGACATGTGGATGTCAACTTTAGTGTCTGAACCGTGTTATTTTATGAAAGTATAATTCTTTCCTCTCGTTTTTAATAGTTTAAAGTCTGTGCCAAATCTTAATAAATTTTCTTGCACTGGGGAGGCAAAGAGAGATGAATGGATTCTTGGAGCTCCACCATAGCCAGCTAGCCTAGTGGAACTGTTGAGATCGGGGTAAACCAATGAGAGACTCCATCTCAAAACCGTAAGTGGGTGGCTCCTGAGGCACAACACCTAAGGCTGACATTTGCCTTCCACATGCAAGTCACTGGAACTGATCGAAGCTACAGGTGACTATTTCTCAATAATGGTAGAAATTGCAAAATTGTTTCAGGAGAATTATAGCTACTTTGTGACTGCTTCTGGCTCACTGACCTGAACTCCAGTAACCTCATCTATAAAACAACCTGATTTCATTGTATACTTTCTAAAACAAACTCTCCTACTAAAGATCTTTCTAACATATATATTTTGAATAATATATATATATATATATATATATATATATATATATATATATATATGAATAAGTGAAGAATGAATCCATTGTGACAAAATAGAAAATGTTTAACAAACCAACTAAAGCTGATTATGGCAACAAGAATACACAGAGGGTCACAGAACTCAGGCATTGCTGGACCGTTGTCAGAAGGAAACTCCGAGTTAACCCCAGGCAGTGCGCCCCTGTGGAGTACCCATCTGGATAGCCTGTGCTCTCAGGCAAGCCTCGTTCAGTCCTGACAAGTATCCAGCAAGTCACAGTGGCAGGAGAGAACACTTAAGTAGAAAGAAGGTAAGGGCAGGCTTCCAAAAACCCAGATTCATTTTCATTTCTGAAATGTTGCATTGCTAACACTGAGTGCTGTGGTCTGTCTCCCGATACTCTTTCTTTCTTTCAAGTTTTCAAGTTATTTGAAAATAACTTTTTTTTCCTGTTTGGTGTAATCATAATATCATTCTCTGGACAATGAGAGGTAGGTGTGAATTTCTTCTGGCATATTCTTTATAGCCAGGACACCCTTGTGACTATTCTTCATCTTTTGTTCTTGTCTTCTTCTGGAACACAATTGTGATAGAGACACATGTGTGGAGATAGTGTAATGGACTTAAATAAAGCCGTGTCCCCCAAGGATACTGCAGACTATGGCTACAAAGTCAAAACTGCTTTGCTTACCTATGGAGTCATAGGAAAGCCACATAACTTATCATGTCAGAGCCACTGGTAGGTAATGAAATCTAATCCCAATAATTGTAGCTGGGGAACGGACATGGGGGATCATACCTGTAATCTCAGCTACTCAGGAGACTGAGGCAGGAAGATCACAATTCAACTCTAGCCTTGACTATGCAGTAAGACCCCCATCTCAAAAATAATCTAATATTTATTTATTTATCCATCCATCCATCCATCTATGTACAAGGCAGAATACAAATGGAGCTTTGTAAATGGTTTACTTAACGAGTTCTAGCATGTTTCTAACTTGCACAGCTGAGAGCCCGGACTCAACCCTGTCACTGTGCAGTCCACCTCTATGCTCTGATTTGGAGACATAATTTTCTTTTAGATTATCACGGGCCAAAGTTTCTATCTAAATTCTTATTTATTTCTAGACACTTCTAGGCACAACCAAATAATTAAGCCTAATCCTTCAGAACTATTAAAATAGCTCTGAGTAATTCTAATCCAGACTTCCCCAGAAATGTCTCTATTCCATGAGATCCTGTTGGTGAGCAAAACTTTTGCCCAAAAAGATGTATTTAATTAGTTCATTTCAGTGTTAGTATGATTAAATAATTTCAGTGCTAGCAGTAGATACTCTATTGTTTCCTCAAAGCAGATAACTGTTGGGAGGGTAGTGGAATTTTCCGCTACCTTCCTATCAGTTTTGGCCCCATCCAACTCTTAACATTCAACATTGTTTTCCATTTCCTAAATGTATCAGAATCCTCCATTGTTTATATTGATTTCCTTTGTCTACGCACTCCCATGAGATTTTTGAGAAAAATAGAGCAGTGTGCAATGGATTAAATCTCTCTTCCTCGTGGCCTCCTATTTTTATGTTTTAGGTTGACAGAAGAGGGAAGCCTCACTGAGTATTTCAGGATATCCTCTCCTCTGCTAGCTTCTTGGTCTTGCACGTAGATGTCGCCTCCCACCTTGGGGCTGCCAACGCAAACCCCACCGGTCAGTGCCCTGCAATGAGTCCAAATGTTTTCTTCTTTCTTCTGTTAGGCAACCTCACTGTTGGCCTTTTGGTCACAAATGGTCCTCATCACTGCTGTTGTCTCTTTTAGGTGCCATGAGCTTTTCTTTTTTCTTTTTGCTATACCTGGCATCAATTAGTTATCTTGCTCCATTCTGACCCATATGGGATCATCAGAAACCACAGGCTCAAAAATCACTAAGAATTGCAGTTTGCTCTGGTCCTGTAATCCTCTATGTCTGCATTTTATACTTAGGAGGATATAGATTTTATGATTCTATATGTCCGGATTTTACAAAGAAAAGCAATTTTTAAATTTTTTATGTTTTTCTTTTAACATATTCATTTATATTATTGCACATATATACAATAAACTACCTACAGCAAGAAGAACCACTAAACAATCAGGAATTGTATAAATGTTTCATTCATAGTGTTTTGAAAGCAAATTTTTTATAAAAATCTCTTCACTAAGTTTACCTGATATCTCTGAGAATTATTTTGCAACACATCCAGAAAGATGTGATTTCTGTTATTTCTCTTTACATAACTCCTGCTGCATAGCTCAATACCTGGTAAGTCATACTTCTGGAAGATGAATGGACATTGTAAGAGAGATTGCTGTTCTTTCAGTTGCCTCTAGTGGTGGCATAATGTGGAGACAGGAGGACCATGAATTTAAGACTAGCTTGGGTTGTGTGACCTTGTCTTTAAATCATAATACATAAGGTACAGGGGGAAGAAAAGTAGCCATGGTATCACACACAAAACCATAGAGCATAGACACCTTTTAGCGTGCATTTATTTACTTAAGAAAGCTTCAGTTAGCTACTATGACTCCTGGACAAAGTCCATATGAAACCCAGGGAGGAACTCTGGAGGAAGCAGCAAGTTTTGTGTCAGACAAATGACACCCTTGAAGCTGTGTGTTTATAGACATCAACTTCAGTTTAGCAGGGTCAAGAAACCACTGAAGCAAATTATGGGGTTTTGAGTTTTTATAAATAGGATCCCAGGTCCAAGGGGTACATCCTTTCAGCTCAGGTTAATAATTCCAGATGAAAGCAGATTATACAGCCACAGATATAAGTAAAGGTATCGAATAAACGAGCCGAGTCACACTGCTCATTAGTCAATTTCCATACAGCAACATATATGTCTATCTTGGTGGCTTTCAGTGCTATCCTATTTATATTTGTTTATTTGTTTGCTTGTTTTTAATTCCTAACTTAAATTTCATCTTATCCATGAAGATTTTTCTATCTTTCCATTTGGATGAAGTTGTCCTCTTTTTGAGAAACAATTATCTCACGGCTCATCATTTCATTAGAGTGAAAAAAAATTCACAAATCATAGAATTTTATAAATTACGTATCTGCTAAAGCATATTTATTCAGAGCATTTAAAGAAGACATAAAAATCAACGGTAAACAAAGTTTTAAATGAACAAAAGCGAACAAACTGTTCTCCAGAGAAGATGTATAAGTGAGCATGTGCAAAGATGTCCATCCTTTGTGTCTATGGAAATCAAGCCAGAATGACCTGAGCATGCGCAAAGATGTCCATCCTTTGTGTCTATGGAAATCAAGCCAGAATGACCTGAGCATGCGCAAAGATGTCCATCCTTTGTGTCTATGGAAATCAAGCCAGAATGACCTGAGCATGCGCAAAGATGTCCATCCTTTGTTTCTATGGAACTCAAGCCAGAATGACCACATCCACTGGAATGAACACCACCAAAAGCAAGGACAGTATCACGTGTTGGAGAAGATACAGAAAAACAGGAACCCTCCTACAATAAAACGATGCTGCTTGTTTGGAAATAGCTGGTCAAGAATTGAAAAGTTACCATAAGGCTGCTATACCTACTCTTAAGCCTTAGCTATGAAAATGAAAAGTGTATGTCTCCAAATTCTGCATATGAATGCTTATACTGGAATTATCCAGAATCATCTAAAAACAGGAACAACAGGCATGTCCGTTAACTGACATATGCACAAACAAACGTGATTTATTCAGTACAATGGAAAAATTCTCAGACACAAAGGAATGAAGTGGTGATGTCAGCTACAACATGAACACTGACAGTGTTAAGTGAAAGAAGCCAGAGAACAGAAGTCCAAATATTGTGATTCCATTTTTTAATGAAATTTCCAGAATGGGCAAATGTACAGAATCAGAAAGTAGGTTAGCATCAGAGAGCAGAAATATAAAGAGATGGGAGGTATGCTAGCAGAGAGTTACTGCTAATGAAAGGAGGCTTTGCTTAGGTGGTGTAAAATGTTCTGGCACTGGTTGCAACCATTGTACAACTTGCTAAATGTACTAGGAACCTCTAGCTTATAAGCTGTATATAAAAGCAGTTGGGGGCTAGGATGGGTGCTCATTCAGTAAAGTGCTTGTCCTGAAAGCATGGGGATCTGGCTTGGATTCCTCAGAAGCCACAGTTCTAAAAGCTAGGCACAGCAGTACATTCCCATAATCTCAGCTCTGAGGCAATGGAGATAGGAGGAGCTCTGGGGCTTCCTGGATAGTCAGTCTAGGTAAGCTTTAGGTTTAGTGAGAAACCCTATATCAAAATATAAGGTAGAGAGAGGCTAGAAAGATACACTATAACACACACACACACACACACACACACACACACACACACACGAGAGAGGGAGAGAGACAGAGACAGAGAGACAGAGAGACTTGTAAGCCAACACATGAGCACAAAGAAACACACACACACACACACACACACACACACACACATGAGAGAGAGGGGGGGACAAAGACAGAGACAGAGAGATTTGCAAGCCAGCACATGAGCACAAAGAATCACACACACACACACACACACACACACACACACACACACACACACACACATAGAATTCTCCATCCCACTAACTAGAGACATCAGCCTGAGAAGCTGAGAGGGACTTGAGAGGAGTGACAGGAGCAGATGTACAAGGTGACACATTGGATACCTGGCAAGCCTCAGCATAAAGCAGAGGAAACCTCACCAGCTTCCTTGCCCCTGCTTCTCAGGAGTCTTCATCCTTCCCCAGGCTGCAGGGCAAGTAGCATGCCAAGGACAGCATGCCTGAGTGCATACACAGCTGCCTGGTGCTGGCCAGATGGGTCATTGCAGCATGGAAATTCCCCATAATCACTCCAGGCTGGTGTGACAGCTACTAAAGGTGTCAACGGAAATGACTTTGCCAACGGTCATTTATCAAATATCTGAGGCTCACAATGCGTGTCAGCACACAAACGCCTCTTTCCAGTGCGCTCAGACTAAAGCTCGCCAGCACCGACTACCTAGCTTACCCGCCTCACTGCTTGACCAGATACTTGACAAAGGCAGCTCAGGGAAGGGAAGGTTTCTTTCGACTCACAGTTAGAGACTGCAGTCCAATTGTGACAAGGAGGCCAGGGCAGCAAGAGTGTGAGGCTGGTCATGTTGCTTCTGCAGTCAGGACCCGAACTTACGGAACGGTGTTGTCCACAGTTAGAATCTTCCCTCTCAATTAATCTAGAAACTCACACAAAGGATTGTTCGTTAGGTGTCCAGCTGACAATCAAATATGAACCCTTGCACCCAGTCAAAGCATTCTAAGAGCACTCCCCTTGCTCCCATGGCAAACCTTGGGCTAGGTGTAAGCACACACCCCTGAGTTCTATGTTCTGAAGAATAAGTCAGGAAACCCTCTTTTTCTTTCCTTCATACCTAGGCAGGGTTGACGCATTATTCCAGGAAGCAACTGGCACCAGGCCACCCTGCTTTCTGTCTAATCATGTCACAGGAGAAAGAGGAAGGATGGCACTGACATCAGAGAGCAGGAGGCAGCCTGCTATACTGGCTGCGGAGCCATGGTGACTGTTGGAATGTTGGTGCTGCGTAGCTGCATATAATCTCCCTGCCAGCAGATTCCCAGGCTTGGTGCATCATTTGGGCCACACCTGCAAGCCCACCTACTCCAGAGTGATTGCCTGGCAATCGATTAGTCCCAGCACCCCAGTGCTGGAGAGCAAAGCTGGAGCAGGTTTCTTTTTTCTTTCTTTTTCTTTCTTTCTTTTTTTTTTCCTTTTTGGTTTTTTTGAGACAGGGTTTCCCTGTGTAGCCTTGGCTGTCCTGGACTCACTTTGTAGACCAGGCTGTCCTCGAACTCACAGCGATCCACCAGCCTCTGCTTCCCGAGTGCTGGGATTAAAGGTGTGTACCACCGTGCCTGGCAGCAGGTTTCTTTTTTCATCTCTGCCTTTCAGAGCTTGGGCAAGGATGTGGGTATTTTTACTCTGCATTTCATGCACAGTGTGGGATCTTGGCCACACAGAGTCTTTCAGATTCTGTCTCCTTTGGGCATTGACTATGACATACTAAATGACAGCAAATTCACTGAAAATGCCCACAAAACATGCTTCTTTGCACCCAAAACTTTGGCATTTGGTATTTAACTTTTGATTTTCCAAGATGCATTATAATAAAAATGAATTTTACCCCAAATTTAAACATATTTAACTTTATTTTCACAAAGTCTTTGAACAATTTAACCTTAATGTACATTTTAGCAAGTGTTTTTTAATTTAATCTAAATTTTAAAACAAAATTTAAATTTAATTAAAGTTCATTTACAATTTAAACCAAATCTATTTTGATTAAATTAAAAATTTAGATTTAAAGAGCAACAGATATAAATCAGAGCTGGCATAGGGTCTTTCAAAGAGCAGATGCTGTTGTTTGGGTTTCTAATAAATTCAAAACCAGAAACGTGAGACACAATTTGGAGCAAGTGTTGAGATATAACACTGCTCCATAAACAGGAATTGGTGTTTGGGAATCAATACTTAAACCAACTAGGTATTTTGTATCTCAGTTACTCATTGCTATTCAGTTAACATTAAATTGTAAATGAAAGATTAAAAAGTAATCTGAAAAATATATAAACTTAAATGCTAACATGTTAGCAAACTTGAAAGCAGAGTTTAAGAGTTGAGAATAAAAATTAGTATAAACTGAAAATTTCCACTTCAAATGCTAAATACTAATTATGATCATTGAAAGTGTGCTTTAGCCAGCACAGCTCCATCTGAACAGTTTTCTAAGCCGTTGAGCCAGTCACCTTAAAACTGTCAGCTCTCAGCATATCACTCTAGGACAGTAACTCTCAGCCTTCCTAATGCTACAACCCTCATGGCGACCCCACCATGAAACTATTTTTGCTGCTACTTCGTAACTATAATGTTGCTACTGTTATGAAACGAAATGTAAAGGTCTGTATTTTCTGATGGTCTTAGGGACACTTGTGAAAGGGCCGTTTGATCCCCCACAGGGTCTCCACCCACAGGTTGAGAACCAGTATTCCAGGGCCTTTGTCAGAGAGAGAAAACAGGGTTGTTACGCTTCTGGAAAGGCTGGAAAGCTGTGAGCTGCGAGCCTTGCACATAGGCAGCACCTCAACGGAAGCTGCTATCATAAAAGCAGAGCTTCCTTCCACTCAGGACTGCCCAGATGTTGCTTATCAGTGTCTCTTCAGCAACCCCAACAGAGTCACTTCCCCATGTGGCAAGTCCCTGCCGTGTTGTCCATTGGTTCCAATTCTCTAGAATTCTACCTCTGCTTCCAGGAAGTGAAGGAAAATCCTGTTAGAGGAGGGTCAACTTCCAAACTGGAACTTTTTTCACTTGTTACTCTCAGCTATAATGAGGAAGGGGGGTGGGGGATGGTAGGAATTTGTCAAATGCCCAAACTGATAAAATTATTTATTATAAAAAATAAAAACAACAACAACAAAAAAACCCTGTGAGATAGCTTTAGCAGTTTTCAAAACAACGGCTTAATGCTGTTGCCAGTGATTGAAGACGCTTTCTGTACGTGGCAGTGCCCTTCCCTTGACAGGGAGCTGGCCCAGGCCAGCTGCCTCACAGGTACAGAAAAGAGGCAGACTGACATTATGGAATCCTGACCAAGGGGAGACACAGGCCAGAAACCAAAGCGGCATGGACAGCAGAGGTCAGAATGAGAAGGTGGCGTAGGTACTGACAGGAAGCCAAGATGGGTGATCAAAGGAGCCAGATCCGAGGGGACCAAACAAATTGGCGTGTGGCTAGCAGAGCGCTAGACACAGAGTAAGCAAACTCAGCGTAGAGGGGGTTTGCGGCAGATATAAGTGGGCCACCTTAAACAGGCTTGTAGGATCGGTATGTTCCTTCCGGTAATCAGCCACCGGATTCCCTTTGTTCATTCACAAATCTGCTGGGCAGCCCCTCGGTGCTACATTCTCTTCATTGGAAGCCCTGGATCTCAAAATCTGACCCAAAGGCACCGGGCAGCGTCTGCTGGCTGGGACCTTGCAACAGGTAACATCCCCGTGGGGGGCATCTGGAACAAGAGTCACCACAGCGGCTGAGAAAAGGATGTGAAATCAGATAAAGTGCAGAGCACTAGTAACAGAAACAGGGAAATACAGCCAACTCCCTCCCACCAAAACCGCACCATGCCTTTACTCCTCCGCACAGTGGGTCTTCTCACTTTTCCCCAAGAAACGGCAAGTCCTCGGTGCAAGAACTGAAACTATAAAGTTGAGTGACAAGCTGTTGTCTTTGACTGGGTATTGATTATGGAGCCCTTAGATATTCGAAATACAGATTAAATTAAACGTTACTCAAAAATTTTCCTTCCTGTTTAACCACTTTGTAAAAACCAATGTATGATTTATTTTTTCATAATCATTTCTACTTGGCTGGCTTTTTTCTGCTTTATGGTTTATAGCTATGACAAACTCTTTTTTCATAATATTTTAAATGATTATGTGAAAATTTCACATCATGAACCCCAAGCCCTCTCACTTCCCAGATCTCTTGGCTCTCCTGGCCTTGCTTTGTAGACCAGGCTGGCCAAGAACTCACAGACATCTGCCTGCCTCTGCCTCCCTGAGTGGTGGGATCACAGGTGTGAGCCACCGTGTGCCCAGCTCCAATCACAGTTTTTAAGAGTTCTGTTTGATGACTTTCTGTCTAGGCTGTTATTTTGGGGTTGGGGTTGGCACATAAGCCTTCTATATTTCTCTTTCTCAACCGTAGGTCTGCAGTCTTCGATACCCTGAAAAAAAAATAGCTTCCTTGCCTTTTTACTCTCGGCAGAAGCTTGGATCATGGACTTACATATGGCTTCTGGTGACAATGAAGACTGGATATCCACATGGTCTCCATTGGCAGTGCAGACTAGGGGCATCAATTCGGCCCTCTGCTGCTGCATGAGCCATGGCCACTATCACCGCCCACAGCAGCAGAACAGGCTAAGGATATCATCATGACTTCAGGCTGCAATACAGACCACCAACATACAAATGACCTCCAGGGCTAACATGGGCCACAGACATCAGTAGGACCACGGACCTAGACTTGCCCTCTGTGGCAGCACAGACTGCCTGGACATCACCATGGCCTCAGGTGACTGCCCAGGAGGCCACTCATGACAACATGGCCCCAGGGGGAAGCATGGTCCGTGGACATCAGGATGGCCTTAGTGGTGGCCCAGACCAAGGACATCCTTATGGCCTTTGACAATAACAGGCCAGGGACATCGACAAGACTCTCAGCTACTATAGGCGGGACATCCACTTGAACCTCCCACTTTAGCATGGTCTGGGCCAGTGGACCATGGCTACCAAAGTGGCCTCCAGGGGCAACACTGACCATAGAGGTCTTTTGAGGAGGTCCAAATCCAGAAAATGAGCTGCTCTTCATCTTGGACATCCTGTCGTTGCTCAGAAGCAGGGCAATCATGAGACTGGGCTACCTGTTTAGAGGCTGAGTCGGAGTGCAAGCTCCAGGCTGCTGCACATCACCCTGTCAGCCCTACTTGGCAATGACATGCTCCCCTGCCCCCCAAAGCCTTTTCTCACCTGTCACCATTGTTGTGTCTCCACTGCTCACTCACGGCTCCGTTCCCTCTACCTTTCCTACCTCTTCAACAAATATTCATTTGTCATAGTAGCATTAGAAACTTCATATATATATATATATATGTATAAATATGTAATATTCATTGCAGTGAGTCATTGGTCTAGACCAAGGTGTCTAGTTTCTGAAGCACCGTAAATACTGGACCACTGCCAAGAAGCATCTCAAATAGTCTGCTGTTTCCCAGAGTAAAAGTGATGTTGCAGTTAAGCAGGGATTCTGGGACAGGTTTTGTGCAAGCTCCTGGCTACCGCACACTTCCTTTCGATGCCTGCCACCTGAGGGTCGCCAGGTTTGACCTTTGTGCTTATAGCTTGTGGGTGCTATAAGTGCTGTCCGGAGCACTCTGTCTCCCAGCTGGGCCAAGCAGCACTGACTGCAGCTGCAGGGCTCCATCCTGGGTACTGGGGGCCTATTCAGCACTGACGTGTCGGCTGAGACAGGCAGGCAAGGGTGTAAACTCATCATTCTCCAAGCACGGCGATGTTCCAACATCTTTCTTTCTGATTTTGAAAGTCCACATCTTAAAGGCATCTTCCCATAAGACTTGCCGTTTTTTTCTTAGTTGTTCTAGAGTTATTGTGAACCCTACAGATTTTTTCCCTCCTTCAACTGCCTCATTACCCCTTGGAACACCCATGGGCATCTCATACTCTGAGGAGCTCTGGTGCAGGTGGTGGCCATCATAATCTTTCTCTTTCTCAGCTTTCTGGATGCTGGGACTACAAGCATGTATTAACATATCACTACCATCTGTAGATTCTCATCCAATTTGCCAAATAGTCTGAGCAAATGTTCAGCCTCCATGAGTTCAGGGCTGGTAATGTTTAAGAAACAAGTTTAACCTGTTTTTCTAGAACAGCTATGCTGGCTCATCCATTCAGGTGACGTACTAAGAATTGTACCAAGCATAACTTTGAGAGACACTGAGGAAGGACAGCGGGTCACCTCTGACAGTGGACCTCATGGGGGCCAGAGTGGGAGGGTGTCTGGTGTCTGCCTGCCACCTGGGCCACACCCACTCTGCTGTGGCTCTGCTGATGGCCATGGGTAGCTGCCGGCTTCTGGGGACAGGCTCTTCTTGGAGGGGATCACCCTGGCCTAAGGTGGGATGGCACAGAAGTGGGGTAGGGAAGAGAACCGGGGCTCAGGAAGAAGGGAGAGGAGGGAAGAGAAGGGGGACCAAACCCAGAAAGGGAAAAATGGGGAACACTATGGAAAACTCTTACTTTCTGCAAGACACTTAAAAAGTAATTACTAACTACTCTGCCAAGGAAGTGGGGTGAATTAATGAAATATCAGCTTAATGATGACAACAGTATGAATTTCACAGCTAATCCTCCAGGAGTTTTAAAAAAACTGTCCAGAAACTCTCTTTGGTTTATTCCCCTTGGTCTGTCTACCTTTTAATTGGGTACTTACCTCTGATCCCCTGAGTGAGAAAGCACGTAGGTTTCTATTTTGACTGTGCTGTATTTCCCATGCCAGCATCAATATTCCTGTCCCCAATGTGCCCAAGGCAAACTGTGTTAAGTAATGTGTACCAAAGGCTGTGGCCATCAGATTGCCACTGATGCTGCATAAACAGTCTGTAAGCAATTTCTCAATATTTTATACCTCTGTGGAGAGAGACCAGAAACTGGCGAGATCATTAGAAACACCAGGGTGCTTATTCTCTGAGTGCCTGCGTGAGGACTTTGGACATGCTTGTGTCCACAATGCTATCTGTAAATTGTTATGGGAGAAACTTTGTGTGGGGCAGAAAGAAAAAGTGGTCTAATTTCTTTAGGTTTTAAAAAAGTATTTATTTATGTGTGTGTATGTGCACATTTTCAGGTGCCTGTGGAGGCCAAAAGAGGCTTTTCAGATGCCCTGGGACTAGAGTTTAAGGATGTTATGAGCTGACTGATGTGGGTGCTGAGAACCAAGCTTGGAAGAGCAGCAAGCGCTATTAACTACTGAGTAATCTTTCTAGCCTCTAATTTAACTTTTAAAAGAGAGACCGACAGACAGAGGAAGACAGACAGACAGACACACACACACACACACACACACACAGAGAGAGAGAGAGAGAGAGAGAGAGACAGAGAGAGAGGGAGAGAGAGAGAGAGAGGAGAGAGGATGAGAGAGTGGAGAGAGAGAGAGAGGAGGAGGAGGAGAGAGAGAGAGAGAGAGAGAGAGAGAGAGAGAGAGAGAGAGAGAGAGGATGTAGCTATGTCATTAGTATTTCACATTTACACCTCTGTGTATTTCTCTGTCCCCAGCTTCTTCTTCACTCTAGGGAGTCCTGTGGTTCCCAACCTGAGCAGACACTTAGGCAAAGACAAGAGGGAACACTGAAGAGTTGTCCAAAATATTCTCATTTTCCAGACAGAAGGAACTCTGTCCTGTAAATACTAATCTGTTGACATCATTTCTACCCAACTGGTTTGTAGAATGGCTTCAGCATATCACTGGCATGCTGTGGTCTAAAAACCCCTTTCCAGGAAGTGAAGCTCCACTGAGGCTGGCCGTGATGCCTGCCTATCATTCTTCATAGCACAGGCAAATGCTCCAATACTTAAGAGTTTAGAGGTGTGAGACAACAGTAACTTGATCATCTGCAGATTTGTTTTTGGCTTTTCTTTATTGTTCTTTCTGGAACAGGGATGAATTCATAATGCAAAATTAACAAGAAAAGAATTCCTGGGAAAATTCAGTAGCCATTTTGGATATTTTATAAATTTTTGCCACCTTTGACCCAAAAGCTCCAAAATGCTTTCTATTGGCTGCCATGGCATAAGGGCACACCACAAAGCTCTTCTGCTAATCTAACATAATAGCAATTGACAATTGAGAAAAATGAAGATGGAAATTCATCAGAAATACTCTGCTCCAGAGTGAGGCTGAGGCTGGAGGATTGTGAGATTGATTCCAACCTGAGCTACACGGGGAGATCCTGTCCAGAATCCAATGAGAGCGAGGTGGCGGAGCAAAGAGAAACACTCCATTTGGTTGATTATCTTGGCTTGTACTGTGATGTAACTTGCCCTTCAGACTTGCATAAGGCCAGAGAGTGGTCATGAGCAGAGCATCCTGTTTCAGCATGTGAATACTCATCCATCACATCTTCCATCACCCCATAGCATCAGCATAGTTATGGCTCCCGCCCCTGTTCCCTTCAAACACCGTGACCTGGCATACTCCTGCTAACGGGTTAGTAGCTAAATATGACTCATGTAAAGACATGCAGCTATTTCAACACACACAGCAGAGGACCAGAAGACATTTCCTGCTCTGACATGACCTGACCACGAAGCAATGAAAGATGAGGAAGTAGACGTAGGAGAACATGTACATCCTCTCTTCAGCCATTCTCTTATTCCTAAGGTCCATTAAGATGCATTTCATCTATGAGGGCAGAGTGTCCTGTGTCCGGGGCTAACAAAGGGTGCCTTGTGAGCAAGCCCTCTACAACTTCAGCAAGGAGGATGTCTGCCTCCTGCCTAACCAGGCAGGCAGAGGAGAGAGGGGAGTATGGTCGGGATCAGACTCTGTTTGCGTCAGATCATTTCTCAGGGCTGCTAATGGCTCACAGAGAAACCATCTGCTGCCATGGAACAAGCCTGGGCCTTGTTGGCCGGCCAGTACCTGGTGTCCACAATTCTCCATTCAGCACGCATTGTGATCATCATCACACCACTAGGCCAGTTTCACATGGAAGGTGGCTGTGGACATCTCAGCACATTCCTAGGAGAAATTACTATGTTTAAAAGATAATAGATGTGTTTTTGATAGCTCACAAGCCACACAGAGCACTGCTAACAGCCACAGTGTTTGCAGAACTGCAGAGAAATCCTATTAGTTTCCTTCACAAACAGGATGGGAGATATCCAGTGGGTTCCAAAAGCAAATGACCTCTCCCAGATGGAGGCTTTTTGAGGTACAGCATTTCCAAATAGGTATTATCGGTGGCAAGGGCAGTTTCTTCTTACACTCCTTGGGAGCTTAGTTCCCCTAAAGCCTAGGATACTCAGAAGCTGAGGCTTATTAAAGGATGTCTTGCTCTTTATTTAGCTCCTTGTCCGCATGTCCCTACAAGTTGGGGCAGAAAAACGTGCAGTGATTTTGTTTGTTCCTTGCTAGCTATTGAAGATCTATCACTTGCAGCCGTTTCTTCCTGTTTGCATCAGTAGCCAAATGCCACGCGGAGCAGATACAGGTGGAGACACACTTGTCACTTATTCCAGACTGCCTTGTAAGAAATAACACAGACAGCACCAGCCTGTTCCAAGTAAAAGTAATTTTGTAATAAAAAGATGACATCCAAAAAGTGTTTCTCAGGCCAGCAAGATGTTCACCCGTCACCTAACCCTAATAATATCAAAGTCGTCAATGCTCAGGTACAAAATACAAAATGGCAGAATATTGGTCTCAACTGTATACACGTTCTCCTGTGAATTCCCATCCACCAGATAATTTACAATCCCGAATCTGGTGCAAATGCTGTGGAAGTAGTTGTTCTGCCAAGAATAATGATAAGAAAGCAGTCAGTACATCTACAAATGTCATTGCACTTGTGCAAATACCTCTGTGTGCGCATGTGTGCGTGTGTGTGTGTGTGTGTGTGTGTGTGTGTGTGTGTGTGGTGTGGTTTTTGTGGTTGGTTGAATTCATGAATATTGAATCTAGAGAGACTGGTAGTCCTAAACATCCTGCCTGTTTCTAGGCAGTATTGGGTAGGACAGCTTCTATACCAACATGGCTGCCTGGGTCTGCTTCCAAGTCAAGGACCCCTTCTGCCCCAACTATTTCTGTCAGGAGTCGGATAAAAAGAGGAAGAGACTGGGTGCTGCACGGTGAGTACTGACAGTTAGATGTATGGCCTGGCATGCCCCCCCTTCACTTTTCCCAGCCCTTTCCCTCTACTCTTCTCCCACTGATAGCTTTCTTTTTAATAAATGCAGACCAGTTACAAGTAACAGTGCCATTTTCTCCAGAAAATATTTCAGCAAAGTTGTAGTCATTTATTTTCAAAGGTATTGTATTGGAAGCAAAGTGCCAAGACATGAATTTTTAGCCAGTCCCAGTGCAGTTTACCAAGCAGCTCTGCGTATACAGCACCTGAGTCCAGCACTCCCCTGACTGAGATGGTCAGAGAGTGGAGACTGTCTCCTCTCTCCAGCCAGTTTCTGGTCTTACCATCCTTCAAGGGTGTAGCTGCAAGAGAGCCAAGTATACAAATGGGAGATACTTTTATTATCAATTTGGGCTTAGCAACATTTTGCTGATCAGGTCAGTCCAGGTTACTTGCAGTGGCCTGAGAGGAGGCCACTTCTGGACTTCCTTTACTAACCATGCCACCTACTGGGAAGGTCTGGCTCCAGATGATTATGTGACTTTTCTTAGAAGCATAGGGAAATTTTCTTCATTGACTTTCTTCTTGGCTGGGTTTGCACTGGTTAGGGTCAAATCTTTGAGGTCTCCATGGGTTCTGTGATCAACAGGGCAGGTAGAACTTACTAAAATAATTGATCTCTTTTAAAGAGATCTCATTATCTCTTGGGTCTTCACTCACCTAGAAGGACAAGGGCCAAGATATTGCCTGGTGTTTTAGTCCCTCTGACATCACTGAAATATGTCTCTAAGTTTTGATGCTTGAATATTCAAAAGGACAATTTTGACAGATTTCCAGTTTTCACTTCTCATAACATTTAAACAGAGTGTAAACAAAAACAAACTCAGTTTCCCATATAGATGAAGGCTGATACCTTTAAACTTACCCACTCACTACAGGAGAACTGAGTTTAAATTGTGTTCGTAGCATAACAGTAACAAATTGAGGTTAACTGTCTGCACGTTATTAAACCAGAATCCTCACCTGCTGCAAGTCCTAAGCTGCTTGGCTTTCCCAAAACATTCTTTTACATGTTTTTACCTTCTCATAAAAGTACTGGAGAAAATACTAAGAAGAATGTAAAAACATCAGATATTTAGACTTAAAATAGAATTTGGGCTTAATGCTCAGAAACACTCCTTTATAACAGTATTATGAAAGCCATGGAATCTTCTACGGCCTCAGCTTTCCTCAGATATAAATGAGAATTTAGAGAGTTAAGTCAGAGATTCTGTATAAACATCATGCTCCCGATACAAAATAATTGCTTTAAGTGTTAGTTATTGCTAGCTTCTAAGCTTATCACATGCCCCTACTAGCAATATCCTAAGAGCTAAAATTCATTATTACAGCAAAATCTTCATAAACGTTGAAAAATTAGAGAAATGAAAATGCTAAGTAGAAACACCAATGTTTTCCTAGGGAAGAGGTTTTTATCTGTCATGGACAAGAAATTAGGGTTCAGCAGGATGAGGAGAAACCAGACCTTAGGACAGAATATCTATAGCTTTGACATTGTTATTGGCCTAAGAAAACCATTGGCGTTCTCATAAGCCAAGATGTTCCTGTACATGTGGCAGTGTTGAACATGCGTTGGGGCATATAGCCAAAGATACTACCAAGCACGAGCCCTGGCTAATAAGCCTCTTTATAGGTTGAAGTGTGTACTCTGCAAATGTGTTTTAATTCTACTCCCCAGTACAGCCAAATACGACCTCCTTTGGAAACAGGGCCTTGGTAGAGATCATGACTTAAAATACAATTCTATCCTATATGACTTTCGCCCGTACACAAAGATGAAATGTGGACACAGCTTGACACAGAAGAACATCATGTGAGCATGACGGTGGAAGTTGGGGTCATAAATCTACAAACCAATGACTATCAAAATTGCCATCCCCCTACCAGGAACCACAGGAGATACCAGAACTGATTGTCCCTCATAGTCTTTGGTCTATAAACCAACAATGCTGACCCATCGATTCTAAACTTGCCAACTTCTATTGTTTCAAGAGAATAAGGTCTTTGCTATGGCCTCCTTAGCAATTTAATATCCTTAGAAGCTTCCTACTAGACCAACAAGATGGCTCAGAAAGGTGCTTGCCTGTCAACTTGAGTTGAGTGCCACTGTTATACATAGTGGAGGGAAAGAAATTACTCCATAATGTCTCCCTTCTCCACACACTACCCCCTTCTCCCCACCGTCACACACACACACACACACACACACACACTGTAAACAAACACAGTATTTTAAAGACCTTCCTGCTTTCCTAAATTACTCCCACAGCCTCACTGCAGCCTGAGTCCCCTTGTTACTGAGTGACCTCTGTCACTAAGAGGACTGTTTCACAGCCTCCTAGATGCCTAACCTGCTCCATTTGGAAAGCAAGTATGGGGCCTGCTTCCAAACAGCACAGCTGCCAACACCTCAGAGAGTTGCCAGGGCATAAGGAACACCAGGTAGCTGCACCCTGAATGTACCCACAGGCCACACTCATGAGCAAACTAGAGAGTGCTCAGACACTCAACACGCCCACCACCCCAGCAGTGAGAGGGGCTGCCTTTGAGACACTACTAGGTCCCAGATGTTCCATCGCCAACAACTCACTAAAAAATGGTGCCCTAATTGTCCTTCAAGAAAGTCCTTGATTCTACCGTATCTTTGGGGAAAATTCCCTAATCTCCCAGGTTATTCCTGCAATAAAAGATCTCCTCAAAGGGTTAGAGGCAAGACTCAGGTGTTAAGAGCTGCTCTTGCAAGTACCCTCACTTGGCAGCTTACAACTGCCTGTAACTCTAATTCCAGGCAATCTAACACCTGCTTCTGGCTTCCAAGGCAGCCTTAGGTGTACATAGTGTACACACAGATATGCAGGCATACATACACACATAAAAATAAATAAAAATTTAAAATTAAAGACCCCTCACACTCTATGCTCCCAGGGAGTGGGTAAGAAATTCAAACTCAGACCACCAGGTTTCCTCCCTGGAACTTTTACTTCCGAGCAAGGAAAACATTTTTATTTTCCATATGGAAGTAGTCCTGAAGACAAGATGACTTCTTTGCTGGAGGTTTTTCCACCGAGCTTCTGCAACAGCTCTGCCTACAGCAGCTAGTTTTCCAGGACGAACGCGCCAGCTTCTTGTTAATATTCAAGCTGCCCATTGCTTCTGTGTATTCTGCGTACGTTTCACTTGTCCTTGCAACCCTCCGTCGTAGCTTAGGGTGAGCAACCAAGGAAGCTGAAGAGGCCACCGCAGACAATGTAAGATGAAGGGGCCACCCTGCTTCACGGGAACAGGGAGGCCTGAGGAGAATAGCTTGTTCATTCGGAGTGTGAGATGGCTATTAGCTGTTAGAAAGAAAGAAAATGGGGGAAGGGGAAGGGAGGTTCAACAGAGTTAAAGAACACGCGAAAAGGTTCTAAAAATCAAACGGCATTCCAGACCAAACATGTTCAAGATGCCAGCCCCAACCTAGAGAAGACCCCCCTCCAGGGCTGGTTATATTTATAGTCAGAGGAAAGAAGCAAGGACAGAAACAAGCTGACTGGTGGCAACTGTCCAGTCATGTGCTTATGTTTCGGTAGCTGCTATGATGGGCTGAGACTTGGTTACTTGGTAACAAAAGACTTCCCTTAGGTTAGGGCACAGCTTATTTACACATGAAGATAAGTTACAGTTCACAATGTATATCATGTGTCCCCTACGGCCTATAGTCAATCTTTAATTCCTTACGAGAAGGCAGTAGAATCTTAAAGATAGATAGAGGGAGAGGCAAACTGACCTTGAAAAGGACTGTGGGACCCCAGTCTCCTCCTCTTCCTTGTTCCTGCCTCACATGAGTAGGAGTTTTGCTCCATCACATGTCCAGGCCCAATATGTTATTTTATCAAGAGTCCAAGAGAAATGGCCAGTCAATAACATTCCTCTAAACTAGCAGATAATATAAACATTCTAAGGAGTTGACTGTCTCAGGTGTTTTGTCACACACCTGTGTATGGGTAAAAAACTAACACAATAAGTAATAAAGTATGTCACTCAGGGGCTTCAGGACAATATAGAACCAAGAGAAAAATGATGGGTTATGCAGAGAGTAAAAATAAAGGGGAAAAAGTTTAATTCTTTCTATTGAAAAAAGAAAAAAAGAATGACTTCTTTCTTAGAACATTATCGTAGAAAACATATTTTTTTCCTCTTCCTCTTTGAAATGTATGTAATTCTTTAAGAGCTAAATAAGCATCTTGCCAATTCTGTAATTTGAAACAATTTTTTGGTGACTTGCAGAAATGCAATTTCAAGAAAAGTGAGGCCTGTATGCCCTACAGCAGTGTTTCTCAACCTTCCTAATGTTGCAACCCTTTAATACACTTTCTCATGTTGTGGTGACCCCCCCAACCGTAACATTATTTTTTATTGCTTCTTCATAACTATAATTTTGCTCCAGTTGAATCCTAGTATAAATATCTGATGTGCAGGATATCTGATACGAGAGCCCTGTGAAAGGCTCATTTGACCCTCATGGAGTCATGACCCACAGGTTGAGAAACGCTACCCTAGGCCACAGGTGTTTGGAACCTGACTTCGTCTGCTACTTGTTCCCTTTGGCTAAAGCCACACGCAAACACAGGTGTGTTCCAGCTCACCTATGTAATAACTGGTATGGCCAAACCTTCCTTACCCACACACAAGTCAGTCAGCCTTTGACTGTGGGGAAGGGATAAATGAAAAATGAGATTTCCTCCTGATTTTTCAGTCCAGTCAGCCTGGCAAGTTATCTGCGATGCACCTAGTGCTCTGGTCTTCACTTACCCAATAACACAGAGCTTCCCACCTCTTCTAGCTTTGAGAAGAGGTTTTCATGCTAGTTTTCACTTATAGCCCCCAACTCTTGCAAGCCGTCCCCTCTGTATCTGGTTCTCCCTTCAGTTGTGTTTTCACTATTTTACTCTTACATAAGTAGTTCTGATAGACAAAAATATAAAAGACATCCTGAGTTCTTCTTGGGGTCAGCTGTGGAATTGTATTTTTGGATTCCTGACCCTTAGAATATATGGTTTATCCCAAAGAACAAGGCTGTAAATTATATACTGAATAAAAAGCATTACAAATTTCACAAAAGAGTTTTGGCATTGTTTGACTAAACTTGAATCTCTCCTATAGACTCTGGAGGTTGGTGTCTAAGTGTCTTAATCATAAAACTACAACTGATTTCATTCTCAATTTTGGACATTTGTCATGCAAAAAAGTTGGGTTTTTGTTTTTGTTGTTGTTTGTTTTGTTTTGTTTGAGACAGGGTTCCTCTGTGTAGCCTTGGCTGTCCTGGAACTAGATCTTTAGACCAGGCTGGCCTTGAGTTCAGATATCTGCCTGCTTCTGCCTCCAAAGTGCTAAGATTAAAGGTGTGGGCCACCATCTGGCCCAGCTGCAAGTTGGATTTTTATAACTACCAAAATTCTACTTACAAAGAAACTTAAATTCAGATGTAATATGTCTCCTGCCTCAAACTACAACCAGAACACAGAAGCTTCGAGCCTTCAGTGTGGGTCTCGCAATGGCCTCCCCAGCTGTTTCCCTGTTTTAGCTCCAAAGTCTGCATCAAGCTGAGTGGTTTTCTTGCCTGCTGTGCCATCGTATCAGTTCTGCCACTACTTACAACAGTGTTTTCAAGACCAGGAAACAGAAAAAAATTTTCCTCTCAAACAAAAGATACTTGTTTCCCACAATTCCAGAGGCTAGAATTCTAAGATAAGATGTTTACAGAGCTGAGTGACAGGATGGGTCTTCTTTCACCTTTGTCTTTACATGGCCTTCTCTCTGGACATCGCCTGTGTCCCTAGCTCCTCTTCCTGGGACCCAATACTTGGATTAGAGCCCTCCTTAGCCAAGCCAATGCATTTCATTTCATTGTCTCTTCAAAGGCCTAATGTTCACATGCAGAGGTTCCTGGGTTTAGGGCCTCAATGTGAGGAGAAAGAGCAGTTGTGGGACACAACCTAGCCACCCCTACCTTGAAGAACTCAGATGCGTTTGAAGCACCATCAAGTGAAATGCTAGAGAATTAGAAGAGCAGAGTTCAGAATCAGAAAAATCTAAATCCTGGGCTGTGCAACCTCTGAGACATCTAAGACCTTAGACCCAGTGCAGAACCCTCTGGATGAATCCTGTTACTGGAAATCTGTGAGAAAGATTAAACATGCCCTCAGCTCTTGGCAACTCTTACCATGAACAGATGAAGTCTATCTTCAGACCTCTCAGATGTGGACAATCATGTGAGTGGCTTTGACTGTTAGTGTCAATGACAACTGAGGATTTTAATCTTTGGTTCAGAAAACCAGGGGGATTCCTCCCCCACGCTCCAATGTGGGATTCTTCAGCCATGAGACATAGCCTAGGCTGACATCCTAGAGGATAACAACCTTGTGGGCCTGAGATAAACAACCCACTAGCCTCTAGCCTCCTGAGTGATCCTAACCAAGATGGTCAGAAGACCCGCCTCACTGTGCTCAGACCAACTGTCCGACCTACAGAATTTAGAGAGTGACAGGCTTCTTCTATCCAGGAGTATGCTCTGGGACTCCAGTGGACACACATAACCATATATAGTAGTGAACTCTATATGTACGATACTTTGTCCTAGACACTCATATACACATTTAATACCTTTTCCATCTGACCTAGACACTTGTAGGGTTTCTGCAAACACTGCAGTCTACAGAGTGTTGGTCCACAAGAGATGATAAGGCAGTTCAGTTCAACATGACTCAGTAACTGGTGTTGGTTCAAACTTCGAGAGTCTCACCCCGAGTAGTTTATTTCAGGCATATTTAAGCACAGCACAATTTGATAAGAAAATTTCCTAGTGATAATGAACTTAATCCCGTGTTCACAACAAAGCTTAAGATAAGACTACATTGAAACGCTTGTACATATGACATTTTCCATAAAGGTAGGCTCTATAGATTGACGAGAAAACCAAACTTGTGATGGGGGTCTGGGGGGAGGCTCTGGTGTGGTCTTGGCTCTTAACTACCTGTGCTCCCGGCCTTCTCGGTGGAAAACAGGTTATAAATCTCTCTTTAAAGAGACAACCCTGTGTGTTTACTGCTCCTGGTTCCCCTAGTGCCTATGTGTGAGCTTAGGGACCTCTGTGCCTCCTACAGACACTTACATGCACAATGGTCATGACTTCTGCAGCCAGAAGTGCAACAGCGAAACTAGCACAGACATCTTTCTTACCCTGGAGGCGTCCTGAATAGAAGAACAGCCTCAGCAGCCCGATCTTCCCTTACAGCATCTGTCTGGCATATCTCAGTGTTGGCATCATTACTCTTGCAGTAGGGTCTTTAGTAACTAAAGTAAAGGCTGTTTGAATGCAAGCATTGTGATATCAGGACAGTAAATCTGAGAACGGAGATGCATCCTATGTGACTACAGGGTGTTAAGATTTGGATTTGTGTCTGGCAGATAAGACTATCTTGGCATGAGATGGTATGGCACTCAGCAGGGCAATGGAGGGTTATAGAGTTTTCCACACAATGATTTTGGAGCACCATTGATTATTATAGAATTTTCCACACAATGATTTCAGAGCATCATTAAGTAATATAACTAAAACTATAGAAACTGCAAGAAACAAATGGGCAAGGGCTACCAAAAATAAGAGAATGCCACAAAAGTAAAATGACAGTTCTGCTATTAATGCTATGGGTTACTGTAGGGATGGGAACCATGATTCTGATGTACGGACTCGAAGATGGAGAACAATAAAAGCTGCATGCCCTATGATTTTTTTTCAGCCAACTCTATTTTTGAAGTTGTTGGAAGTGGGAAGTTAAAATTCACTTTGTAAGACTGACATACAGATGTTATACTTCATGAGCCAGAATTGGAATTTAAAGTTTACCCTCCAGTGTGGTAGAACGTGTCTACAACCCCAGCTTAGCACTGAGGCAAGAGGATCTCAGATGCAAGGCCAGCCTAGGAGCAATAGAAAGACCTAAGCTCAGTGAATAAAAGCACTTATTGTGCAAGAGTGAAGACCTGGATTGAAATCTCCAGAACCACATAAAAATGCATCTCTAAATATGCCTGCAAGCTCAGCATTGGGGTTCAGAGGCAGGAGGGTCCTGCGAGATTCCTGGCAAGATGGCCAGCCTAATTGAATCAGCAGGCTACAGTTTAGTCAGAGACCCTGCCTCAAGGTGGTAAGATGGAGAGTGGTAGCAAAACGCATCCTACTCTGGCATCTGTGTGTATGTACATAGGAACATGCAACTCATGAGCACTCACTCACCCCTCCTTAAATACACACACACACACACATCTTGCCAATAAATAAACAAATGAGAAATTAAAGTTTATATTGAAACCTTAGGTTACCTAAAAATACATGTTTAAAAAATAGAAAACCAAGGAGCAAAATAGTAGAGGAATAATTTTCCAACTGCTTGGCCAGGCCTCATTTGCACATAGCTCACTGAAGTCAAGCCATGTGTGCTCTTTTCAGAGTGTCTAAGGGAGTACATTCCAGGATTTTCCTCTGTGTTTTTTTTTTTTTTCTATCAAACACAAATTCTCCTCCCTCATTGCCCACACCAAGTCCCCACTAAAGAAATATATGTCCCATTTGCTCAACTAAAGGAGCAGAAGTCGCTGCTCTGTTCTTATTATGACTGTGTAAACCATGTGACTTCTCTCTGAATAAAGACCAAGCCCCCAGTCCGAAGAAGACAGAGAGAAGCAGAAGGCTTGTGAATGAACTCAGTCTTAGGAAGAGCTGCCTTGGTGATCACCCTGTGATACAGATGGGTAAACAGTTTTAAAGTTGTTTATCTGCTTGTTCATTATTTTAAACTTTGCCTCCCCTAATATTTGATTAACACTCAAGGGAATCAAAGAATGTTCTAGAATAACATAGGGTTGGTGCTAGAATGTTCCACCGGCAGGTGAATGCCAGCAGCTATAGTGCTGGTGTTGAGGGCAGAGCTATTTGCTCAGCTCCTGTGGTCACAATGGGACAGTGTGGCACTGTAGGTGGAAGTTGTTTCTGAATGTTAGGTGTGTGTGTGTGTGTGTGTGTGTGTGTTTACACAAACTAGAGTTGCTTAGGGAGAGGGAACCTAACTTGATGAATTGTGCCCATCAGAATGGTCTGTGGACATGTTTTCGGGGCATTTTCTTGATTAGCATCTGATGTGGGAGGGCTCAGCCTACTGCGGGCCTCGCCATATCGGGGCAGGTAATCTTAGATCTTACAAGAAAGTGATCTAAGCAAGCCAGTAAGCCGCACTCCCCCACAGTTTTCGCTGACAGTCCACCTCCAGGTTCCCACCAAGGTTCCTGCCTCTGTCCCTCAAGGATAAATTACAACATGTATAACAACATTAACCCTTTCCTCCTGAGTTGTTTTTGAACAGTGTCTTACTATACCAGCAGAAAAGCAGACAGTCAATTGTTTACAGCTCTTAAAAAGTCACAGAACTGACTGAGCAGATGTCTAGAATATCTGTGGTATCAAATTTGGTCAAGGATGTCCTTAAGGATAAGGAGGAGAAAAAAAAAAAAAAGGTTAAGTGGTTATCGAGCAGAGTGAAAAGTAAACAGATAAACACAGAGTTAAGAAACACTGACTGAATTGTGCTCCTGCTCTGTCTTGTTTTAAAGATGGAAGCCTGTGTTATCTTTGCTTGGTGGCAGATATAGTATGCCTGTAATTACTTGCTAGTGAAAATAAACCTGTCTGTCGATGCCCGTAACTTCCCGAAAGCAGCCCAGTTTGGCCATATTCGAAAACACTGAGAAAAAGTAATATGAGAGGTAAGTGAAGAAAGGGAATATGGTAACCTTTATCTTATGTTTTATTTATTTATTATTATTATTTTTTGCTTTCCATAACCTGTGGTGACAGTCTAAATATATTAATTTAAAAGATATCCAGAAGTAAGAATCAGTGAATTTTATGATGCGTGCATTCTGAAATGCGTAATGGAATATCACAGCACTACAGTCACTCTCAGGACCCCACATCCTTCAGGATGCACCACTTGCCTGGCAGTCACGTGGCTCCCACGTCCATCACCAGAGACTGTTGTGGTTATTTGTAGACTGTCTGGTACTGTCAGCAGGGTCAGGCATCCACTGTGGGTCTAGCAATACATCCCCCACTGACAACAAGAGGCTGCTGTGTTTTCCAGATACTGAACTGGAGAGGGAAAGAAAGTGTAGAAACTGAGTCCTCAGGGCTGTGCCAACAAAACCAGTGACCCTTTCTTAGATTTTGGCTATTTCAAGTTCATTTCTTCATTGTCACAGACATTTTGCTGTCTCCATTTATTCTCTCTCTTTCTCTGTATCCCCTCCCCCCATATAATTCTTACATTTCATTATAATACAAGGTGTTAAAAGTAATTATTTGAAACATTCAGAAAAGACAGACAGATTCATTTAGAGCCAGGAACCAACACTTAGCACAAGCACAGAGACGAGCCCGCAAAGAAATTTTGTGGTCTTGGGATATTGTCCTACTGTCCACAGCTCCCGATGCATGGCTGAGTGGAAGGTACCCTTGGGCAGGCCAGAGTCTGACTCTGCTAGTGAGGCTACGTAGCATCTGGGTGTCTATTGCTGACTTACATCTGAACATTCGAATATTTAATACTTTAAAATTAAAATCATTTTCATCAAGAGATTCAGGATGTCTAATTACTCATGAAACTGTGGGATGCCTGAAGCCCTAGATGATTTTCTCTGGAATTATCCTATTAGTCCTACTCTCAGGAGGAAGGAGCCAGCAGATGATAATATCATAATCTGTGGGCCTCGTGAGCTCCCCACCCCCAACAAATCTGGGTTCCAGAATTATCAGATGAAATCCCCGCCACTGTGTACATCAAACTATTTTCTCAGTGATGTCAATGTTGGGGTCCTTCTGGGATGTCAACATGAAGACCACAGTGTTTTCACATGGTAACGCTTGCTTTGAGGTTCGCTATTGTTATTCTATGTGAAACCAGGATAGGAACAAAGGTATGATATTTATAAGACAGTTTTCTCCTCACTCACCATCTCCCCAAGGCTATTTGAAGAGCATAAAGTTGGCTTAGCCATTGTCACTACAACCTGCTTAGGCCATGAGTTTGTTTCCTGAGGTTCGGGGCACCATGTACATGCACGCCCTTGAGGCAGCAACGTGGTCCAGCGATGGCTCAGCTCCACAGATGGTGTTAAGGTTTGACTGTGGTACTTTCAAGTTCTCATGTTATTTCTTTTCTCTTAGCCATAGCTTTAAATGTAATTTCCCCTTTTATCCAGCATATGTAGGCAATGGTTGTTTAAAACCTTGAGGGATTTCAGGATATCAATTATTAACAAATAAAAGTTCAAAACCCTGATTTGAGGATCACCTGTACCGCCAAAGATAAAAATGGCAAGGTGGTGGCAGGATTCAGAACAGGAGACGACATAACTAGGCAGAGCTGTGGGTTCTACTTCAGCTAAAGGGCTAAATACCAGCCCACCTCTGGATGGAATCCACCTCCCATGAGGATGATGATGCACTTGCTCCTGCCTTGTCTGTAACACAAGATTATGTTCACCTTTGTGATTGATACTATTCTTCCCTTTAACCCTAGTGTTTTCTGAACTAAAAGTATAAGGGCTGTGTAAATGATGGGACTGAGCTCCCAACTCTTATTGGACATACTATATAAACTATATTGTGCCTATATGACATGTGACACATATGATGTAAACACACAGATGACTGAAATGTCCATTTCAAGAGACAAAGATGAATGGTGAGATTTTGAAACTTGGGGTACTTTTATAAACTTTCTCACACTACTCCAAGACAAGTATAAAACACAGCTAGCTAGGCCAAGCTGCAGTGTAAGCACATTTGATGCATGTACATACATGAATGGATTTTTTTCCCTTTGGTCTTGATCCCATATCATGATTTTTGGTAAGGTCTCGGGATGCGGTGAAGAGAAAGATAAATTGACAAGAAGCTTGGCAACCTGCACAAACGAAACACTAAGAATTGTTCTTGATCTAACTATTATGGTAGAGTCATCTCTTTTTTTATTTTAAAATTTTTGAAAGATTTATTTATTTTTTTAACACATTTTTATTGAAAGATAAAATAATTCATATTACATCTCATTTTCTATCCCATCCCATACATCCTCCCATTCCTCCCTCCCTCCCACTTTCACCCCAATCCCCCTTCCCTATGACTGTGACCAAGGGGGACCTCCTCCCCCTGAATATGGTGCTAGGGTATCAAGTCCCTTCTTGGTAGTCTGCTATCCTTCCTCCGAGTGCCATTGGGCCTCCCCATCAAAGGGCTGGCCAAATATGGGGCACCAGAGATCCTGTGAAAGTCAGTCCCCAGTCTCCACTTAACTGTGGAGAATGTTCTGTTCCTTGGTTAGATCTGGATAGGGGTTTGATGATGGTTGCATGTTTTGTCCTTGGTTGGTGCCTTTGATCAAGCAGAACCCCTGGGCTCAGATCCACCCATCATAATGTTCCTCTTGTAGGTTTCTAGGACCCTCTGGATCCGCTTACTTCCCTATCCCCTATATTTTTCTCACCTAGAGTCTCAATAGAATGTTCTCACCTCTATCCCACTTTTCTGGTAGGTGTAGATTTTGATGGGACCTGCCCCTTGGGCTAGTGTCCAGTTATAAGTGAGTATATACCATTTGATTCTTTCTGCTTCTGGGTTAACTCACTCATTATGATCATTTCTAGTTCAATCCATTTGTCCACAAATTTAGGGAATTCCTTATTTTTAATAGCTGAGTTGTATTCCATAGTGTATATGTACCACAGTTTCTTTATCCATTCTTCTACTGAGGGACACTTAGGCTGTTTCCATGTTCTGGCTATTATGAATAAGGCTGCTATGAACATGGTTGAACAAATTTTCTTGTTGTGTGCTGGAGCACCTTCTGGGTATATTCCAAGGAGTGCAATAGCTGGGTCTTGAGGAAGCCCTATTCCCAGTTTTCTAAGGTAGCACCAGATAGATTTCCAAAGTGGCTGTACTAGTTTGCATTCCTACCAGCAATGAAGGAGTGTTCCTCTCTCTCCACATCCTCGCCAGCATGTGTTGTCACGTGAATGTTTGATTTTAGCCATTCTGATGGGTGTAAGATGGAATCTCAGAGTTGTTTTTATTTGCATTGCTCTGATGCCTAGAGATGTTGAGCATTTCTTTAAGTATTTCTCAGCCATTTGATATTCCTCTGTTGAGAATTCTCTGTTTAATTCTAAGCCCCATTTCTCAATTGGGTTATTTGGTTTGGTGGTCTTTAATTTCTTGAGTTCTTTATAAAGTTAGGATATTAGACCTTTGTCAGATGCAGGGTTGGTGAAGATTATTTCCCAGTCTGTAGGCGAAAGATTTATTTATGTATTTAATGTATGTGGCTGCTCTGTCTCTTTCCCGTGGAAGTTGGGGAAGCGCTAGGATAATTGAATTTTATAATTAAATCTTAGCAAGTCTCAGAATTTCAACTCATCATTCTTTTGTTAAAACTTTCTTTGTTTTTTTTTTTTTTTTTAAAGATTTATTTGTTACATATACAATGTTCTGCCTGCATGCGTGTCTGCACACCAGAAGAGGGCACCAGATCTCCTTATAGATGGTTGTGAGCCACCATGTGGTTTCTGGGGATTGAACTCAGGACCTTTGGAAGAGCGGAGAATGCTCTTAACCTGTGAGCCATAAGCACTATTTTGCTCTTCTCTAGCTTTGGTTCTATTCTACCTAGAAAGTCTGGTTTTTTATTTTACCAGTGGCAGCTTATACATTTCTTTGGAGATGTGAACAGAAAGCATTCCACGGATAAACTTACTTAAGCACCTGCCACAACAAAGGTTTTGAGCATATATGATTCAGGATTAGGCAGCAATAGTCTTCTTCACATTAGCCACGGGTATAAAACACAAGAGTCAACTGGCTAGAGACTGTCTGTGGAATTTTTATATACTAGATGAACTAACACACATCTCAGGTTCCTTCAGCCTCAGTGAACCCTCAGTGAATCAGGGCTTGAGCTGTGCCGTCATCTTCTGCAACAGAAGAGAAAGCCAGCAATCTGAAAAATGATAAAAGATCATCACATGGCTGGCTTTGTGCCTCCACGGTCTCACATCTGAAGTTCCTTGGGTGGCCCATCTCTATCTGAAATGAAAACAACATATCCTGACTATGTAAGAACACAGGAGGGGAAGATTTATGTATGGACAAACAATTTTGTTTGCAAACTCTACACTCAGAATGATCTTTGCGAATTTATAGAATGAGCAAAATAGATCCTTCTAAGACAAGAAAATAATAATTCCCCAAGTGATTTTTTAAGTTAGCTTTCTTAATTTGGATTCACGTCACTTCATAACATTAAATTATTAATTGTGATAAAGATAACAATCATCCCCAAATATATGTATTTTCTTTCATAGTAAGAATTATTACCAGGAAACTAGTCAAGTTAGAAACCACACATCTCAAGCCCAATGTAGCAAAGATGGGCCATACATAAACTCTTATTACTAATGGAAATAAGGATACACACATGCGGGTGTGCACACACACCCACGTGCGCATGCATGCGCACACACACACACACACACACACACACACACCTTCCATATAAAAGCTGTGGAGAAGTACTCTATTGTCTTCCACTCACATAGTTATAGACAAGCAATACTGGGATTCTGCACCCACAAGAAAGGGAGTGTCAACACTTTCTCATCCTTGAGGAGAGTTAGTCATGGATCTAGAATCTTTCTTTGGGGGTTTACATGGTTGACTAGTAAACTATTATACCCAAACAATTGTATTTGAGGTGCATGGAAAGCCATTCTCAAAAAAAAATCCCAAAAAATAAATGATATTTGTTGAATCAAATTTATATGAGCATAATTAGAATGGGCAATAATGAAGGAGTCTGGGAAAGTAGAGATTAATTTATTTTTATGACAAAAATTGATAGGTTGAAATAGCATAAACAAGACAAATCACAAAGAAAGCAATTTCTGTGGGAATCTGGATTCCTGTGTACACATTCATTATATTATCCTTTGAAGATAGTAATTTACTCTTTCTAGGATTTTTGGATTGGTTGGGTTGGGTTGGATTGGGTTGGGTTGGGTTGGGTTGGGTTGGGTATTTTTAATGGCTAGTCTGTGACATGTCAGGAGATATACATGCCTTCATGACTGATGGAGTTAGGAGTTGGACTGAATTCAAATGCATAAGGCTCCATGTTGAATCTGAGCTTAAGGGTGGTCAACAGCCTACAAAGGAACTTAAGATAAGTTTGCCCAGGAAAATGTCCTCGTATGGGATGGTGACATTTTAGTCTAAATGAATTACTGCTCACAGACAGTGTAGTCTCATAAACCTGAGCTACATCAAACCCATGTAAAACAGTGGAGTTACCCACAAGCTTTATAGATAGCTCAGTTGTTTAAGAAGCCCCATGTTAGGTAATGTCGCAGTGTGAAATGGTACCCCAGGCCCCCTCATCTGCTGTTGCTTCCCTTTGCAAACACCTATTGCCAGCAGGGTTGTAGGTGTACTGCTTCCACGCAACCTTAAAAACGAACATATCCAAACTTTCATATCATGCTCAATAGCATTTTATCTTGAATGCGTTACCTGCTCCTGCCACCTGGTAACAACCATAATGCTAATATCCAGGAAATGGGACCATTGCCTTCCTATTCTTGGCTTATTTGTCCTTGGCCTTTGTAACATTGAAAATTTTTTACATTAATCAAAAGAAAGAAATGGGTTAGAGAAAACCAGCTGAAAATATTGTTTTACAACACACATGAATGTTATATTTTCTAATGGCCCATCTGTCAATACTTGATAGCTGGGAAACCATGTTAAAACTTGTCGAATCTCAAGTCTCTGAGACACGACTAATGTTGACTGTATATGAGCTACAAACCAAACAGGAGAGTCACAGACTGCAGACACGAAGCAGGCATCTTCTATCACTTTAGCAATCAAGATTTCACAACCTGTTTTCCACCAGATGAAATTTGTGGTTTTACAGTTTCTGGTCAACCATATCTACAAAATGTTAGTTTAGCTGCAGCTGGTCAAGCTTATTTACCACAGAGATTTCAGTTCGCAACATTGTAAACAAGAGTATGAACGTGGACAAGGTTTTAAGTCTGCATCCCTAGCTCTTTAACTTACTAGAGTATGAACGTGGACAAGGTTTTCAGTCTGCATCCCTAGCTCTTTAACTTACTTGACCCTACAACTTTTCAACATGTTTACTTGTTTTTCTTTGCCAGTGGAACATCTCAAATAGATTAACCGGATTCCAAGTTTTGTCTCAACAAACTAGTTTTCAATTTAGTCTTTCAGTAGCAGAGTAAAAACAGCCTAAATTCTAATTCTAATGAGCCTTATGAAGCTAATGTTCCTATAATATAAAGCATGATACTATGAGATTCTGTTTGTAACTACCTCCTCAAAGTTCCAGGATAGATTTAATGCTAATAATAAATGTAGCAAGAAGAGATCCACAGCCAAACATTGGGAGGAGTGTAGAGAGTCTTGTGAAAGAGCAGGAGGAAGTGTAGAAAGACTCAGAGGGGACTGGAGCTCCACAAGAAGACCAACAAAGCCAACTAACTAGGGCCCCAGGGGGTCCTGTGGAGACTGAAGCTCCAACCGAGAACCATGCATGGACTGGACCTAACCTAGGCCTCCTACGCAGATGTAGCCGATGGGCAACTCAGTCCTCATATGGGTCCCCTCATAAGGGAAATGGGGGCTGACCCTGATGTGCCTGCTTTTTTGTCACTTTTCCCAGCTGGGGTTACCTCCCCAGGCCACAAGGGAGGAGTCTGCACTCAGTCCTGACACAACTTGATATGCTGGAGTGGGTGGGAGGGGCCGCCCTTCTGTGAGGAGTAGAGGAGGGGGAGGGGGAAGGAGGGAGAGAAGGGAGGGGCCTATGACTGGCATGTAAACTGAATAATTATAAATCAATCAATCAATTAATCAATAAATCAATAAATAAATGTAGCAAGGACATACTGTGTCTAGTAACCCAGGAAATGTTTGCCAAAGGTCAGTTTCTGGTATGAACCTTGAACAATGAGTAAGCCATGCCAAGCCTCATTTCCCTAACATGAAAGAAAGGTAAAATCGATCATTCTAAGAATCCATAACCATACACATCTGCACCTTTCCCGGAAAAAACAAGAAAGAAGAAAGAGAGTGGGCCCTGTTTCCTTATTACAGACTAGTGCGTAGGTGCCTAAAGGGGTTTCAGGGTGCTCTTCCAAAGCCCCGGCTAAAATGAGAAGCTGCTTGGTAACTGCACAGGGAGGTAACTAAGGTGACAGAGGTGACAGGTTACCTCTGGGAACAGAATGAATGATGTCTTAGAGCCTCCAGATGCTCAAATGCAATGTTATTTCAGCCTTTTTCATTTTTTCTTGATTTTACCTTTGTTTTTAAGTTTCTACGCTGAGATGGACTCTTATGTAAAGGTGATGTAAAATGCAGGTCCATGCAATATGGAATTTTGTAATAGAAAACCATGACAACCAGAGCATATTTTGTTTCATGTGTTCCTTTTAGTGAAAAAAAAGATTATTTTCTCATTCTCACAAAATATAGCCTGATTATGGTTTCCCCTCCTCCTACTGCCCCCAATTCCCCCAGCCCCAGCATCCGGATCCGTGTCCTTTCTGTCTCTCCTTGGAGAAGAACTGGCGTCTAAGAGATGACGTTAAAATACAACAAGATAAATCAAAACCTATCATATCAAAGCTGGACAGGACAAGCCAACAGGAAGAAAAGAGTCCAAGAGAAGGCACTAGAAATAGAGACTCACTCATTCGCACACTCAGAAATCTCATAAAAACAGTGAATTGGAAGCCATAATGCATACAGACACAGTGGACCTGATGCAGACCCGTGCAGGCCCTGCACAGGCTGCCTCGGTCTCTGAGAGTTCATGTGACCTTTGCTCTCGGTGATTTAGAAGACGTTGTTTTCTTGGTGTCTTCCGTCTCCTCTGCCTGTTCCACTCTTTGAACTAGAGACAGGATAGTCCAGTGACCTAGAATAAAACCAAATACTACGGGCCTAACACCACAACAGCAACAATAAAGCATAGTAATAAATAAACAATAAAGCGTAGTGACTCCCAATGACAATCCGCCACACTCAGAGATCAGCGCCTTGCTCGGCCATCATCAGAGAAGCTTCCACCTGCAGCACATGGGAACAAATACAGAGACCCACAGCCAGACATTATTCAGAGTTAGAGGCCTTGGAACACTCAGTCCTAAATGGGATGTTGCCATCGAATCCCTCCCTTCAAAGCTCAGGGAACCAGAGCACCAAAGCTCACTTTTGTACCCTTGAGGCATTTATGTGAATACATATGACACCTAGTGGTGAAAGATTGGGAAATGGAATACTCAGGAAAAGGAAGTAGGAATGGCCTGGCGGAGGAAAACCTACAGGGAAGGGACTGCACTTTAGAAAAACACGTATCCACACAGGGATGGCATTCCCTGAGCCTCCACGTAAAAAGAAACACTTAGAAGAAGATAGAATATATAAGGAATTAAATGATCCTTAGAAAAACAGTCCATAATGAACCTGGAAACTTATCATCTACAAGAGAAAAAAGAGTTTCATCCACATATACTTTCTGCACCCAATTAAAGGTTGGAGAAACCCACTGGAGAACTGCTGCGACCCAGCACAGCCCAATAGACATGCCGAGCTAAGGCCATCATGACCAAGGCCATCAGCATCTGTCTATTTTCCATGTACACAAACACAGCCTTAGAAGTGTTTGAAGAAAGCCAGTGTCATGCGTTCCTTGCCAGAAACAGGTGGGCACGTTCATGTCTCTCAATAATGTCAGAATTAGTGAATAATAATAAATCAACAATTTCAGTGGCTGCATTTGCAAAGTCACCTCAATTCTCTCAGTAGCTGGCCACTGGCAAACATAGTCTTTTAGTCTAAATAGCATTGTTGATGTTAACTATGTGATCACACATTACACACTATTCAGTAACTGTGTCTATCTGTATACATGGACATATATATATGTGTGTGTATGTATGTATGTATGTATGTATGTATGTATGTATGCTGTGTATATATATGCCCATCTATGTAGGTTAGAAAATGGCTACCAATAGATTACAGCAGAGCTCAAGGAGGTGTTACTGAGAGTTCAGGAGAAGAGATTGATACAGATACAAAGATCAGGAATCTTGGGATGTTCTTGGTAGAGGGAGGTCAAACCACAAGGCCAAAGTAAAGCTGAGCCTGTGGGTTGAGTTCAGCCCCCCACGTTAGGTGAACAATGGTTCAAGCTCCAGTATTGCTTGTTACTTCAGAGTACCCAGGCTGTAGCTGTCCTTCACTGATGCAGACAGCCGAGCCTGGGAGACTCAGGAATCCATTCCGGACACTGAGGACAGTCTGCAAACTGAACTGGCTCAGGGAACTTGCAAAGCATCTCTCAGAACTTCGGAGCTACGTATCAACAAACAAACAAACAAACAGAAAACCAAGCTCTCAGAACCCAAACGCCTGGTAAACAAGCCTCCACAAACCAGAAGGAGAGCGCCGCTGGCTACCACGTTTGTCTTGAGATCTGTGAGGATAACTCTAACCAGTGCCAGCTCCGCCATCGGCTCTCTGTGCGCCACTGGGCAAGCTACTTGGATCCTTACTTCTTCCGATCTTTCTCTTTCAGAATGCAGGTTTGAAAGGTTTTATTTTTCCTTTATTTTAAATATGGTGCAAACGGTGCCGCCATCACACGTGTGGAGGCCGCAGGACAAGGTACAGGAGCGGATTCTCTCCTTTCATCATGTGAGTCCCAGGAACCAGGCTCGACTCTTCCTTGCCTTCTGAGTCATCTTGTAGGCTCCGGAATTTTATTGTTTTTAAAGTGGCTTCTTAGATCTACTTGTTGTTGTTTGATCTACTAAGACTGTTTTCAAGGCCTCAAGAAGACATGGCAACACAGCGAACAGAAAGACACAGCAGTGGGTTTTGTGTTTGTTTGCTTGCTTGCTTGCTTTGTTTTTTAGAAAGTATTGTTTCAATTTTTAAAATTCATACTTAGCATTATATAACGTTGGTTTATATAGCATGAGCTGTGACCACTATTTTATCACATTTTAATCATCGTTGGCTTGAAAGTTAGTAACCAACGCTGGGAAGGGAACATACTTACAGACTTAAGGATTCATAAAACAAAAAGTTATCATCACCATCACTATTTATTTATTGGTTTTTTTAAGACAGAGTTTCTCCTGGCTGTCCTGGAACTCTCTCTGTAGACCAGGCTGGTCCCAAACTCACAGATCCACCTGCCTCTGCCTGATGAGTGCTGTGATTAAAAGTATATGCCGCCACCACCACCCAGTACAAAAAAAATGTATTTTTTAAGGGTCCTACATATTTTAGGAGTAATTCAAACACTTGTTATTTACATGTATGCACTTCATTTAAAGGTTCTCTCCAGCCTTCAAAACCCAAGATTCTGTATTTATCACATCAGATGAATGAAAAAACATGAGGATATGATGGCTCATAGGTATAGCAGAAGATAAAGGGGAGAATACAGGCAGAGGTATCTGGAAGGGTCCAGACTGAAGCAGGCCGTGAGAGGCGTGGAGGACAGAGCAAAAGAGAGAAGACATGGGAAGCAAAAGAGATAGTACCTGAGAACCCAAGAGACCAAGAAAACCAAATGACCAAAGACTGCTGGCAGGGATGCTCAACCCGCCAATGGGCTGCTTGCTGTCTCCATGGAGTTTCGAGCCTTTTCACAGAAGTCATACATCAGATATCCCCTGTATCAGATATTGACATCATGATTGATAACAGAAGCAAAATTACAGCTATGAAAAATAATGTTTTGGTTGGGGATCACCACAATGTGAGGAAATATATTTAAAGGGCTGCAGTATTAGGAAAGCTGAGAACCACTGGTAAAGTTATATTGGCATCAGAGGCTTAGGGGGAGCACTTGGGGGTTTAAGGTGGGGTATGCCAGCCAGGATGACTCTGTAACAAGCTAGGGACTGGGAGGACTGGCAGCCAGAGTCTGCTTTGACATGTTAAATAGGCTTCCCAGTTAGCCATGTGTCCTAAGTTTGAGACAGATTTTTTTCTACTAAATGATCTTTGCAAGTCCCTCCACTGTGGCCTTGGAATTTATTTGATTCTCTGACCCGTAAGAGTAACCGTAATGGAGTAATAAAGACAGGAAACAATGAAATTTAAGGATGAAGAATCTTTTCACTATTTTTACCCTTTAAATTTTTAAAAAATTATTTGGAGAGGAAATATTAAAGGCAGGTAATCTGGAAACAGTGAGACAGGAGGTGCTGGCAAGTCCTGGAAGAAATGTTGAACCCTGCTACTGTTTTCAGAAGAAAGGCCCTTTTTTGTACTCTGGCCCCCTCCCTCCATGGAGACTCCCTCACTGGACTGCAAGCCCTGTGAGTGTGTTTACAATGCACGTCTCAAGGAAGTGCTAAAGTAAATGCTGCGCAGAGACACTTCTCGCACTTGAGGGACAAAGTGTTTGGTTTCTGTTGTTTATTTAGCTTGTGTACTGACTGTGAGAGCACACATGACTGGCACACAATTCAGAGGGAACCGATGCTCTAGGCCAGCGGGCATTTCAACACAAGAGGACTGTAAATGTAAGGACAGAGCTCCGGAGCCTCAACTACCCAGGTTCCCAGGAAACTCAATGTAAAAGGCTGCAGATTATTCTAATGCTACAGACCTATTTCTCCTTTAATCCTTAAAGATGTTTTTAAAGGTGGTGAGAAGATTGTGAGAAGTGGAGAACGCAGGATATACAGAAAATTAAGAATGCATGGTCTTTCCTTATTATCCGAATTTGTAACCTTAGTCTGCCTTTGTTGAGGATTATTTGTGAGACTAGTTCAGACACATGACTGACAGAATTACAGATGTTTTAAAGACTTAAATCACGTATAATAGACCATGGAATACAGACAGTAGCAGGTATTATATTCACAATTTTTCTCCTGTTTACTCAGATTATGTGTTTCCGTGACAGTCTTTTGCACTGTAAACTTTGGGCAGGAGCATGTCTAAGCCAGTCAATATCACCTAAAATAATTATCTATAACAATACTTCCACGGAGGCCACACTCATTTGCCCATGGTGCCTCCCACCGTCTCAGCGAGCAAGAGCCTCCAGCTGCCTCACTCCCTAATGGGCCATATACTTTTGTTAACCTTCCATAACCACCAGACATATCTGCAGAGACAACAGGCTAAAAATCGAGCCATCAAGATGGCTCAGAATAGGATAGGATAGGATAGAATAGAGATTAGAATAGTCCTTAATATAGAATATAGAATCCCTGGAACTTACATAAACATAGGAGAGAATCAACTCCATAAAGTTATGGTCTGACCTCTACACATGTCCCGTGCTGCAAGACACACACACACACACACACACACACACACACACACACACACACACACACACACACACACTAATTCTTAAAAGTAAAGCAAATGTATATACTTTAACATTCAGGCTGTGATCATTTGGAACTTGACTCACAAACCCTGCACTGCCATCTGGAACTGAGGTCTTAATGATCCTTTGCCTTGCACAAGTGGCCAGTCTCAAGAAAAACATCTGACATCATAAAATTTATTAGCAACAAGATAAGCAGATGTCAGCCTGTCTACCCAGATATAGGTCCCTCCATGAGTTCCAGGAAGACAGGAGCAAGTCACTTCCCTGACAACTGCTACAAAAGATCCACATGTCTCTCTACACAGGGGATTCACTCTCCAGGAACTCACTCACCTCTCTCGTGCAGAGCATTTCACAGAACTCTCTCGGTCTGCGTGCGCTTTTGGTAAACTCTTTCTGGAGTGTTTGTTCTAAGTGGTCTGGCAGAAAGGGCGGTATTCCAAAGAGACACTTGCGACTTTGAATCTGACTGTGAGACTTTTGAAACAATGGACCCAAAGAAATAGGAATTTCCCAGGGCATCTCATGCTGGGAAAAAGCAGAACTGCGAGACCAAGGGGGAATTTGTCTCCAGGAAAGGGATTTCACACAGTTCTACAGGATGAGACCGAAACCCACATAATGATGGGTTAGTGGGGGAAGGACCACCTCACATTGGCCAGGACTGCTAAGATGTGCACACCTTTGACTCACATTTAAACTCAGGACCCTGAAGGCCAGGACTTGAAGGGTTTTCTCGATATCTTAAGTCCCGTCTCCAATGTGGCCATATTGGATAAAGCCCCTTTTCTGCTTTTTCCTATTGATTTTTCTTTCATTATTAGCCTATTGAGGATGGGTGGCTAGACTTGAGTTGAGGCACGGCCTGTGAACCTCACGCTCAACCAAACTGTCACTAGCCATTTCTATATGCCGTTCTAGGTGATGCTCCAGTGACCCATACAAGGCCTCTCTTGACCACTTACCCCGATGCTTATGTTGGCTGGCTGAGGAGTTAAGAGGCAGCTGAAGGTCTCTGGCTTCAGCAATAACCTAGCATTGCATGAAGGCCACTGGGCTGTGATTCCCACTTTCTCATGCCCTTCTGGATACAAGCCAAGTTCTTATGGCCCCTGAGGAAATTTTACTTACTATATTCAACTGAAAGTCCCTGACCAAGGCAACTCTTTGATGCTGCCTGAAGGCAAAAGAAAATGAATGGCCTTTATCCTCAGTGAGAATAAGGAACTACTTTCTTCCTTCTAAAAATTCCCTCATACATTGCAACTGCTTGTCTGGGCTGAATCGATACATATTACGAACACTCAGAAATGTCTTTCTCCTCACGCTTTTGTCTCTCAGGAAATCATTCTCACACCTCCATGGAGCAGAAGGGAACAGAGCACAATGGGTGGGCATTTGTACACCTGCCCTGCCCCCACAGATTGGCCAAACTCTCCAATCTGAGAGACTTTTAGGTGGCTAGACTTCCCTTTCTCCAAGTCAGTAAGTCCCTGTTCCCCTCAAGACCAGTCCACGGCCAAGTTTTGAACTGTGAGTCCACCTGAGCATTCAGTCCCACTTAACCAGATGTTCCCACTGCACTTAGCACCATAGAGAGGTCCAAAGTGAAATCAGGCCTCACTCTCAGGGGACCCAGACACACAGAAAAACACACAGACACACACAGAGAGAACACAGACATGCAGACACATACGCACAAACACACACACACACATACATTCACTCACAAAGGGAAAGGGGTGGTGGTGCACATACACTAGATTTTAAAATGTACTTTAAAAAAAAAAAAAGGGCAACCTCACAGTTCCTTAAAAAAATTAAGATCTCACTCTCTGTATTTCTTCTGTGAAGAGTGGCCTTTCAAACCCAGCCCTCCCTCGGCCAGCTGTTCCTCCTCACTAAAAGGAATGTCTCCTCAAAAGAGAGAGCAAACAATTAGGCACATGCTAAGTCTAGAGGGCAACATTAGATGACCTTCAAACCTTGTGAAAGGCCTGGTTCTCAGGACCAGGGACAATGGGACCAAGAAAACAGTCCTAGAGTGCTGAGATCCACAGGCTCATAGGCCATAGGTTACTCCAGGCTAGAACTCTGATAAAAAGAAAATACTATTACAAAGACAAAATTCTCTGGGTCTGGCATGCCACCACTACATTCAATACCAAGTGCCCAGCTCCTCCAGGAAAAAGAATCCACTATCTCCAGTTATTCGGAGAAATAGATGCCTTTTGTATCTAAGCTATGATTACAAGCTTAAAGTAAAGAGTTTTGCCCTGTGTGTATTATCTTTCCTTCCCTCCTTTTCTTGCAAAGATAATTTCAGAAGTTCATTGCTGTTTGCTTAGGATTTGTATTAACTTGTTCTGTTAACTCTCCCACTCATGGGAGACCAGGGAGGAAATATATAAAAGAGCTTTTTTCAAAATTCAGCTGACAAGTATACACAGTATATGCATCAGACAAAACTCTTCAAAGCTCAGCAAGGTGAGTATGGGCAGTCTCACTCTGTTGCATTAGTTCTGAATTGCATGATTTAGATCCCACTTGGTTAAAATGACAATTTTGCTATATTACTGTGCCTTATGATCATAAGGAAAAAATGAAGTAGGAAAGGAAATGAAAAACAATGAAACAATATTTTTTAGATAAGGAAACACTTTATATTATAAAATAAGATTTTATCCTAAGGTAAAATTACTAGATTTTTCCAAAATAAAATGGGGGAATTAAGGGCAGACATTGTGGTGCATGCCTTGATCCCAACATACAGAAAATAGCAAATGGACCCCCATGAGTTTGAGACCAGCTTGGTCTAAATAGCAAGTTCTAGGCCAGCCAAGGCTACATAGAGAGATTCTGTCTCAAAAACAAAGAAACAAACAAACAAAAACAAGGAAAAATTAGGATAAAACCAAAAAGCTTAAGCATATCACAAAAGCTCCAAGTAGGACACAGGAGCATTAGAAAAGATGAAGCTTAAAGCTAGCACATTTGTCATAAGTAAGTGTTATTGAAATTCCTAAAGTAAAAGTTCAAAACACTTTGATATGAAAGCAAAACTTAGTCCTGCGTTTAAGACAATAAAATTCCCTTGAGCTAGTAAATCGCTCTCAGTAACACATACAATTTGAACCAAGACTTGTGGGGTGACGGTAATGGCTTGAGATGACTTGCTGTGCACGGTGAAGATAAATTCCCAGCACCAATTTAAAGGACAGGCATGGCCTTGGGTGCCTGTGACTCCACCACTGCAGAGTGAAGGCGGGAGAGTCCTAGGTCACTGGCCATCCAGTGAACACTGAATGGCTTGAAACACTGAACTTCAGGTTAGGTGGCAGACCCTGCCCCGTGAGAATAATAGCAAAAAGCATCCTCTGGCCTCGGTATATACAGCTATACACATATATACATGCACACGTGTACATATGCACACAACACACATGCACATATGCATATAACTCAGATGCACACATGACTAAACACGTATGTGCAACATACATACAGACACATACATATACACACAAATGTGCACATGCACATATAACACATGTGTGCATATATATGTGTACGACACACAGGCATGCATGCACAGGAATACACACATTTTTCTGTTTATCAAAAGTAATTATATTTCAGATACATTTTGGGGCCTTTATTTACTTGAATAACTGAGTCTTATTTAAGAATCTGGGTTTTTTTTGGTTTTTTTTTTTTTAAGCTCTGTCCAAAGGTTGCACAGAAATTAGAACTAAAATGCATTACTTTCTCTTCAAGACTGATGACACTACTGTTCTGGCTTTCATCAATCAAAAATTAGAAACAAAAAAGGATGAAAAGAGACAATCATTATTTTAGCCATTGCCATCGAGATCACGCAGGGCCCTGCGGATGACAAGACTTCCCTAAAAGAACCTTACCACTCCAGCATTAGGTCACTGTGAATCAGAGATGCCACAGACACTCTGAAGGCTGGATTCTTAACAGTGTGCTTCCTGCAAAGGGGGGGGGGGCATTAAGTGAAAATTTCTGCTCTTGCTCCCCCTCCTCACTAATCCAGGGAGAGTCACATGGCACACCAGGTTCTTGCCTTCCTGCTGCCTGCTTTGACCGGCAGAACTTTCCCTTCTGTTCTTTGTCCTCTTTGCCAGTGCTTCTAATCAATCTAGAAGGGTTGGCTCCTCTTATCTCTCAAGTAGAATTTCTTATTCTTCTCTGTTTCCAATCTCTGCCTCTTCAATGGCTAATCAAATTTATTTGTTTTTATTTTTGTGGAATTAAACAGACTTTCTGATTGGGCTACCTCGTAATTAACTATAGTCTCTTGACTTCCGTAGCCTCTTTCTTGTTTAGTTTTTAATCTGCTTTGTGTTTTCAGCTCTTATTTTCTTAACTTTCTAGCACAATTGGCATGCCATATAAATCATTCAGCTCAAATGGTATTGTCTGAAGGCTAGCAGCCACTACCATCAAAATCGACACCTTCTGCCACCACTAAAGGCCTTTCAAACAATGTCACGTCCTGAGCTTCAACCTCTTGTAATAGCCACTACCCCCCCCCCCAATGTCCCTCGAGCCTTCTAGACCTTATGGTCCTTGGCAGATCAGCAATGCCAACTGTCATCCCCAGGCCACTACGTAGCTCTGAAGCAGCTCCAGAAGAAAAAAGTCCTTATCCTTTATCAATATTTCACCTTGCCGTTCTATAATGGGGAAATATAACACCAAGTGGTCCAAACTGGAGGTAATCAGATGGAATCTGGCCCAGGATGTCTTACATGGTCATCGCCAACATCCCAGTACATCAGACAATGGCCAATTTAAAAAAACAAAAAAAACAAAAAACAACTACTTCATAAAATTTACTGCTCAGTAAAATACCAAAAATGCCAGCCTGTCCACCGAGGCATAGGCCCCACATAAGAGGCCCATAATGATAAGAGCAAAGAACTTCTCCCTCAACCAATATAAAATGATGCTTTCACCTTTTCCTAAAGCCCAAGCCACTCTCTGCTTTCTTTCAGGCAGTGTATTTTATGAAACTGCCTCTTTGTCAGCTTACGCCTTTAGGTAATTTCTTTTATCTCCCTTGTCACCAACCTTCCACACCCCATTCCACAAAAGCACTGTCATTTCCGTCATCACGAATCACCACCCTGAACAGAGAAGCACTGCATCTTTTCTGTAACTTCCCTTTCAGCTACATACTGGCCAAAGAGATTTCCAGGAACTCACCCTCCCATTCTGCTTCCTGTGAGGCTGACTTTGCAACAGGAAGTGGTGTTGATTTACGACCCATCTGCTGATCTGAGTACCAGTCCTTTCAAAACACACTCTTTGTCTTTGTGGGTTTTAGTTTGCTTATAGAAAGCACACCAATCCAAACAACATTAGAGAGCAGAGCACACCCTCAGTTCCCCGTCATGGATAATGGAGTTCCCAAGCCTGAGTTTTTCTTGGTTATTAGTGATTAGTTCCTTGGTTCTTAAAATGTTATTCATTTCCTGGGAGGGAAGAGTCTTCTTGTGAAGGATTAGGTTCAAACTGTTCATATGCACTCAAGGAATTCCCATATACTTGTAAGAGGAACAGACCATCTTAAATGTCAGATAATATTGTATGACTTTTCCTGGGAAGGCATAAACAAACCAATTGACCTCAGATAGGGAACTGATAACAGAAAAAGAACTAATTCCATCACAGTCCAGCTTGGTGAGCCAATGAATTTGGGGGCTTACTTAAAGGCAAGTGGGTAAGTGGCTCCTTACAGGAACTCAAAAGCAAGCCTATCACTGAAAAGTCCCCAACCCAGTGACTCACAAAAGCCCTATTTGTGAAGTTCTTCCATCATTAACCTTCCATGGCCTGTGAACACTAACTGCTCCTAAGACCACTACACAGTTGGGAACAGGAGGTAGAGGGTGCCTAGAATTCCAGGTAGGATTCCTGTAACCCTCCTTTGCTTCAGTGTTAACAGTGCTGTCATAATCACCATAGTCGCAGCTACCACTGAATTCTCTGCCCATCTTACTGTCATGAGGGCGAAGCCCAGGGCTTACACAGTCACCACAGTTGCCTCTGCTCCCCATGATGGCTCATGGTCACGTAAGACCTGGAGGAAATTGCTCACAACAGATAGCATCTGCTGAGTCTTGGATTCCATTCCTTCCACTACCCTACTTGTATCCTTGATGACATCAGTAGTGTCTAGAAGTTCCATCTTCTGGGAAATCTGCAATACTTATAATCTCTTTATAAATGCAGGTGGTGTGGCCTAGAATTTGGTTATTGAAAAGAACAAATGATTGATGGATGACTGAGCCCATTCTCAGAAAATGTGAAATCATTTAAAAAAAAAAAAAGCAGCACCCTGTGTCCAAGAGGGCCATTAAAGAGACAGCATGTCTCCCCACCTGTGTGTTTGGGACTAATTCTGGAGAATAAATGAGAAAAGCTGCCTCAGTTACCTCTGAAAAGGAACCTTGAGTGGCCCGGTGCAGGGGTGGTAGGACAACTGGCCTTTAACCTTTGGGTTTTGTTTTTATTATTATTATAATTTATTCACATTACATCCAGATTGTAATCCTCTCACTCTTATCTCTCTGTTCCCACCCTCTCTCCCTTTTCTGTTCCATTCGTTTGCCTGCAAATTTCAAGGTTTCCTTGTTTTTGATAACTGAATAGTATTCCATTGTGTAAATGTACCAGAGTTTCTTTATCCATTCTTTGGTTTAGGGCCATCTAGGTTGTTTCCAGGTTCTTGCTACTGCAAATAAAGTTGCTATGAACATAGCTGAGCAAATGTCTTTGTTGTATGGTGGAGCATCTTTTGGGTATATGATCAGGAATGGAATAGCTGGACTATTCCCAATTTTCTGAGAAAGCACCAGGTTGATTTCCAGCGTGGTTGTGCAAGGTTGCACTCCCACCAATATGCAGAGTGTTCCACTTCCTCCACATCTTTTCCAGCATGTGCTGTCACTTGAATTTTTGATCTTAGCCATTCTGTTAGGTGTAAGATAGAATCTCAGTTTTGATTTGCATTTCCCTGATAACTAAGGATGTCGAGCATTTCTTTTAGTGTCTCTCCCCCATTTGTCTGTTGAGAATTCTCTGTTTAGCTCTGTACCTCATTTTTAATTGGATAATTTGGTTTGGTGGTGTTTAATTTATTGAGTTCTTTATGTGTGTTGGATATTAGGTCTTTGTCAGATGTAGGATTGGTACCAGAAGATCTTTTCCCAGTCTGTAGGCTGTCCTTTTGCTTTGTTGACAGTGTCCTTTGCCTTACAGAGCTTTTAAGTTTCATGAGGTCCCATTTATTAATTGTTGACCTTAGTGCCTGAACTGTTGGTGTTCTGTTCAGGAAGTTGTCACCTGTGTCAATGAATTCAAGGCTCTTCCCTACTTTTTCTTCTAACAGATCTAGTGTGTCTGGTTTTATGTTGATGTCTTTAATCCACTTGGACTTTACTTTTGTACAGGGGGCTAAATATGAATCTATTTGCATTTTCTACCTACATGTAGACATCCAGTTGGTCCAGCACTATTTGTTAAAGATGCTATCTTTTCTCCACTGCATGGATTTGCCTTCTTTGTCAAAAATCAAGTGTCCGTATGTGTATGGGTTTATTTCTGGGTCTTCAATTCCATTCCACTGATTAACCCTCCTTTTTCTATACCAGTACCATGCTGATTTTATTACCATTGCTCCACACTGAAATAGGGGACAAGACAAGGCTGTCCATTCTCTCCATATCTCTTCAATATAGCACTTGAAGTCCTAGCTAGAGCAATAAGACAACTAAAGGAGATCAATGGGATACAAATTGGAAAAGAAGAAGTCAAATTATCACTATTTGCAGATGATATGATAGTATACATAAATGACCCCAAAAATTCTACCAAGGAATTCCTACATTCCTTCAGCAAAATGGCTGGATACAAAATCAACTTTAAAAAAAACAGTAGCCCTGCTGTATACAAATGACAAATGGGTTGAGAAAGAAATTAGGGAAACTACACTTTTCACAATAGTTATAAATAATATAACGTATCTTGGTGTACTTTAACCAAGCAAGTGAAAGACTTGTATGAAAAACACTCCAAGCCTCTAAAGAAAGAAATTGAAGAAGATATCAGAAGCATCGACATAGGTTAAAAAAAAAAAAAGCCATCTCACCAAAAAGCAATCTACAGATTCAATGAAATTCCCACAAAAATTCCTCCGCAATTCTTTACAGACCTTGAAAGATCAATTCTCAACTTCATATGAAAAAAAAAAAAAAAAAAAACAGAATAGTTAAAAACATTCTATACAATAAAAGATCTTCCAGAGGAATCTCTATCCGGGAAACTGTTTTACACTGGCAGGTGGCACCAAGCAGCTCTGTGGGGTTAAAGGAGAATGTGGCCTCTCAGAACTCCTCGTCCTCTAAGCATCCAAGGGTGGCCTCCCCAGTATGTTCACAGCCACTAACAACTGAGATTACACCAAAGCACAGGGGCCAGGAACCATAAAGGTGTACCCTCTCTTAAGGAGTAAGGAGGGCACTGAAAAAAACGGGGAGGGTGTTTTTAGTTCTATCCCTGGTTCCTGAGCCTGTATAACATTTCTCTCAAACTATCCAACTGCTTTGTCCTTCTTGTCCTGTCCCAACGAACTGCTCCCCTGCCCAGCTTTAGCTACAAGCTGAGAAGTTTCTATAGTCTATCAGCCAGGCACTTGGAGTCAGATAGTCACTTCACTGTCAGGTACTTTTTGCCATCCATACTGCACTTATCATAAAGCTCTGACCTGGCATACTGCCATATCCATAGTCACTCTGGGGGCTGCAGGGGAGGGCTCTGACCATGCAGTTGGCTGTGGGAGTGCAGTAAGAAAAGTTCCTATGAAGAATGAGTGAGCATGAGCAGGCTAGGTTGAAGCATATATCCCTTTGAGACAGGTGACAGAGTGGAGGGAACCTCAGTGTTCCCACCCACCACATCTTCTGGGACTTGTGCCTACCTGCACCACAGTCACCCCATTCTGGTTAAAGAGCAGTCACTTCCTTATCTCTCTAAAGGTCTCGGGTCAGGAGTTTCCAAGGGTACAGGAGCAACCTCTGATGCAAGAACTTTTGTACAAGTGATTTACTGTAGGGAGTGTTCTGGAGAGATAGGGAAAGCAAGCAGGAAAGGGCAGAAGAAGAAACCAAGGCAGCGTTCTGCAGTGAGCTAACTTTTGCCACAGGCAACTCAAGAGTGGCAGTTTTGTGCCAGTTATCCTAGCTGGAAGCGAGGAGCCTGAGCATTTGTTCCCTTTCACTTTGGTCCTTTGCCAGCCTGGGCATGGAAGGGCTGCAGCACGGGGAATCCCAGCAGGCCTAACTCTGCACACAGCCCCATAGTCTACTGTGCTTCCCAGGCTGGACTTCCTGGTTTGCACAAGGGGGGGGGGTCATATTTGTATACGCCTCAGTTTTGAGGATTATAATATAATTATGCATATAAAGTTTTTACCTCAGTACCTGATACCACCCTATGAACAGCCTTATAGTCATTGTTTGGAGCAGACAGTATCAAAGATATGCTGTTACTTTTATGTCTTATAAATCTTTTCCAGAAAATACTTAAAATGAGTAGATAAAAAAAAATCCCTTAATAATCAAAAGCAAATGTGAGTACTGGAAAGCTCTGAGAGGGCTTGGTTAATAATACTGCACTTAAAAGAGGTTGGGAGAAGCCTGTGGTAGGATCCAGTACCTTGCTGACATAAAAACTGGATACTGGAAACTTCTCTCAGTCTGCACATCACAATGCTTTGTGCTGACCTGTTAGGGTTAGCTCTGTTTCTCTTGTTTGTTTTGTTCCTAATGTTATGTTTCTGTTACTGTATCATCATGGTGGCAGTAATCACAGGTCAACCTCCCATAACTATGTCCTTCGAGTGGTTAACCTATTTAAGGACACATGAACAAGCTCGCATGAACAGACATTCTCATCCTATCCCCTTAAAAACATGCCCGCTGTAAACAAAAGCTTGATTTAGCCATTTTATCATGGCTAAATATATCAAGACTTCATGTTGCACATCATAAGTATGTACAACTTTTATTAATCACTTAAGTAAAATAAGAAAGGTGCTTGGAACATAGCTAAGTGGCAGAGTAGAAAGCTGTTCTTTCCCCAGAAGCACACAACAACAACAACAACAAAGAGTAAGGAATGTGGGGAAGGGATAACATTTATTTATGGAATTGTGGATTTCTGTTACTCTTACATACCATGGTTCAAACGTGAAATGTCTCCTGCAGGCTCATGGATTGCTGGGCTTGGTTTCCACCTCTGAGGTCCACTTCTGGGAAATTATCCTGGAGCCTCTGGCTGCATCAATGAATTAAGTTCTTTGATGGAATCCAAGGTGGGTCACTGGGGCATATCCCTGGGTTGCATATTGCCTGAGCAACTTCCTGTAGGCCCCCTACTCAAGGAGCTTTTACTACCTACACCTCTGCCACCAAAATCACCAGCTCTCCATAGGCCCACATGTTCCTGCCACCATGATTCCCAGCTCCCCATAGGCCGAGAACCAATGAACTGAAGGCCTAGGGATGGAATCATCTGAAACTGAGATAAGCAACCCTCTCCTGTTTGTACCAGGCTTTATGTCACAGCGAAGCAAAGTAAACTAACAAAAGACCAACTGGGAAAGGGAGAGATAATTAAAGCCTATGCATGTGTCCAAACCTTGAAAACTATAAAAACAGAGTCTTCTCCCATACCTTAGATACTAGAGACCCTAACAAGGCTGAGCTCACTGGGCAGTCCAGCCGGGGGTGATCTGACGGAGGTTAGCTTTTCCTCTTCCTGCCTAATGTGAGTATTTACACACTTTACAGCAGGTATGTTACTGCTTGACTTCAGGCACCTCTGCTGGGTAATGGAAGATAAATATACGCAGGCTGGCTATTCCTCATCTGAAATGTTTGGGATCGGAGGATCTGGAACTCAGAACCTGTAAGCATGAGAGCTTTACAAATTTTTCATAAACACGATGAGATGCTTGAGGTAGAACTGAAATCTAAACACAAAGTTTTCTTTATGTTTCTTTTGTCCCCTTCTGCACACAGCTGGAAAGTGAGTATGTGAAATATTTTTTAGTATGCCTATGTTTGCATTGCAGATCAGGTATGGAATTTTCTCTTTCTGACATTTAGGAAATTTTGAATTCTGGAGCATTTCATATTTCAGATTTTTCAGATTAATGTCAACCCGCATCAGCTTCCTAAAACGCAAAACAAATTTTGAATTCTAACATATGTGTGGACTTGTGGACTAAGAGAACAAACTATGTGTACCTGTCAGTTATTTCATTCAATCTTGCACCAAGCCCTCCATTGACTTCTCAGTGGGCCTGCATGAATCCCCACCCTTTCTCAGGACTCTGGGTCTCATTAGACCAACCCCAGCCAAAGCCCACTTTTCTCCTGCACCTTCACTCTTCCTTCCCTCTCCAGTGTTCTCCTGAGACCCACACCTCAGCCTCTCGACCTCTGGAAATCTGCACCCGCCGTGCTTCCCACCCTCACCCCCACCCCTAACATGCTGCAATGTTTTTTTCTTCATCCCCTCCACTGGTGACTCCTTTCCTTCCTTTAGGCTTCAACTTGAGTATCTCCGTGAGAGACTCTCCTAAGCCCACCCACAATGGCCCGCCCCCTCCCCCACCCCTGCTTACTCACTTCACAAGATTAGCCCATCGCTAGCCACAGTTTTAGTTCTGTTAATAGTTTGTCTCATTCTCCACACTCCAAGCCCTAAGAAGATAAAGTGCTTTTCACCTTAATTAATTTTGTGCACAGCTTTCAGCAACATACCCTACTCACTCATATCCTTTAAATTGAATGAGTAAGTGAAAGCATTTTCCATCTTATACATGCTCACATTGAATCAGGACTCAGATATCATCAGCTAATTGATGAAAACTAATACAATAAGAGACCTGCCTCATCATATGCGATATGTAAGTTATGCATACATTTGTTCTTGGTGTAAAGGCATTGCTCAAAGATCGGAGTTTCTGAGGTAAACTGGTTGTCTTCATTTCTTTTCCTGCTGCCGTGACAAAAGCAATTTAAGAGAGAAATGTTTCATTCTGGTTCACCATTCAAGGCACAGTCCGTCACAGTGGAGAAAGTAAGGCAGCAAGTCACATTGCATCCATGGTGAAGAAGCAGAGGCCAATGAATGAATGCTGGCACCCAGGGGGCTCGCTCTATTTATACATCCCAGGATCCCAGTGGTGTAAAATGGTGCCATCCACAGTGGTAGGTCTTTACACTTTAGTCAACCTGACCAGCACAATTTCTCACAGGTATTCCCAGTGGTCCATCCTCCTGGTGAGTCTAGCTTTTGTCAAGCAGACAACTAATGGTACCACAGTGGTGTTTTAGAAGCTGGCTCCATGTGACCCTATGAATGAGAAAAGTCAAAGTCATAAAAAACTTATTCCAAAGAAAGAGAGATGGCGTGACAACTTGAGACCGTGAAAAAGAAGAAAACTTATTCGGAACTAGCAGGAAGAATCCCGCAGCTCCGTTTCCCACTCCTCAAGAGCAAGAGAAGGATACGCTGCATGATATACTGAGTGACAGCCCTAGTAATAGGACAAGCCCACAGTTCTTGCCTTAAATCCAGTCAGGAGAGTTTATGTAATAAAGGGTCTGTCTGTGTTCCAGGCCAGCATCAGAGAAGAAATCCACTTTGATGCTCCTCATATCTCCAAGTGAGATAGCCAGATATAGTTTTGGGAGGGACTGGACTACTCTGAGGCCGAGAACATGGGCAATAATCATAAGCTAGGGAGTTTGGAAATACCCTGGAATTCCAGCAGGGAGAGGCAGTTGTGGAGAGGGAGGAGGCTAGGCATTGACAGGCTGAGTGTGGCGGTGTGGTGCCCAGGCGCTGACAACACAGTGGCATTAGGCCATACTCCCTGTTGTCAGGAGCAAGCTTAAGGGTAAAGCAGAAGCGCAAGGTTGTAGCCAGAGACTGTTAGCTTACAGCACTCTACCTATCATGTGATTTCAAGACTGTGAACAGCATATGCAAGACATTAAGCATGGAAATTTAATTCAAAACATAGAAGCGTTGTAAACAATGCAATGAATCAGATGAAAACAAAGTGGGGATCATGATCAATAGACTAGAACAAGGTGAAGAAAGAACATTACGTTCAGTAAGCAATGAAGGAGAAGAGCAAGCAAACAGAAAGCTCCTGTCAAGAGACCAGACCTAAGAACTTAGACAGAGCTCTATAAACTAAAGGCAGAGATTATCTAATGAGTGAGGTTATAGCTGAAAATGAATTTTCAAATCTAAGGAAGGATATAGACATCCAATGACAGGAGGTATTTAAAACTGAAGCAAACATGGCCAGAAAAGGTAGTCTCCAGAACACATTATAGTTAAATGCGAAATTACAGAAGAATGGGAAATATTAAAGGTACAAGAGAAAAATGCCAATTCACCAAGTTAAATTCATTAGAATACCATCGGTTTTCTCAGCAGATACAATACTATACCCAGCAAAGGTGTCTCTTAAACCTAATGGGAAAATGAAGGTGTTCTACGGCACACACAAATTAAAGCAATCCCTTACTAGTAAGCCAGCGTTGAGGAAGACACTTTCAAAAGCCCCACACATGTAGGATTACAAAGGTGGCTCAGCAGTAAAAGGAGTGTGTTGCTCTTTCAGAAGGCCCAATACACACACACACACACACACACACACACACACACACACACACACCACATGGGAGAGAGGAAAATAAAATATATTTTCTATGAAAAATAAAAAAGAATCCCACACACAGAGAAAGATGAAAGACTGTATAAATATAAGTGAGTTGCCAGAAAGGAGGATATCTGTGAGTTCGAGGCCAGCCTGGTCTACAAAGCAAGTCCAGGACAGCCAAGGCTACACAGAGAAACCCTGGCTCGAAAATAAAATATGAGTGAGCACTCAAGACAGGATAAATTTCATGAGAGAAATAGATGAACAAGTGAGAATCAAAAGAGGATCATGAAGATACTACTAATAAATCCAGCAAACACCTTAAAATGAATAAGGAAAAGAGGAAAAATAACCACAAACAATATTGGAACCAATGAGGAAAGCAAAGAATAAAATTATGGAAGTCAACAAATATCTCTTAACTACAACTCTAAGTGTAAGTGACCTAAGCTCACCAATTAAAAAAATCAGACAAATTTACTGGATTCAAAACAAGATCCAACTGCATGTTCTTTGTGAGACTTTCACCTCACTAACAAAGACATGCAGAGACTGAAAGGAAAGAATACAATATGCTTAGCAAGGGAAGGGCATTTATTCATATGTGCAAAGCAGAATTTCAATCACTTAGTCAGAAGAGCTAAAGAGGAGTCACTACATATTACTAAAGGAAATAGTTCATCTTCATACTAAGTACTAAGTAGGACAATACGTGGACTGAACAGATGCTACGGAATATCCCATCCAACGTCTGAGCATTGTATGCACTCTTGCCATCAGCTTATGAGTTCTCCAAAATAAATCACTATTTTAAGGTCATTATCCAAGTATTAAAAACCATAACAACAGTAGAATGAAAGAAGACAGTAGCAAGAAAAGATATACAGAAATACAAAGAGCAAACAATAAACTTTTTGAATGATCAAAAGATCCATAAAGAAATCAGATAGGAAATTTAACAATTCTTAGAATCAAATGTAAACTAAAACACAAATTACCAGAAGCTTTAAAAGTATAGAAAAGCAGTTTAAACATGGGTATTTATCGCTATGATTGATTACCATTGAAAACATGGAAGAGAGTACTCAGGCCAGGAAGCAGTGGCCACAAATATCAGGATTCCAGAAGAATCTCCTCCCAGGCACACAGCCATCACATCTTCCTACAAATCAGAGGGGGTGAGATAAACCAAGGAACAACATTGCTACCCAACAAAGACAAGAGCAAGTATCAGCACCTAGAATTATAACCATCCCAAACCCAGATACCAGAGTGCAAACACAATCCACAACAGCCAGGACAATACGTCTCCACTAGAGCCTAGCAACCCATCCCAGCAGGCCCTGTGTATCACAACATACATGAAGTACAAGAAAAAGACCTTAAAATCACCTTTATAAATATGATGGAGGCTCTTAATGAGGAATTAAATAAACCTCTGAAACCAAACAGTAGACAGAAATGAATATAACTGTTCAAGACCTGAAAGTAGAAATAGAATGAAAAACAAACAACAAGCAAAAAACCTGAGAGAACTCTGGAAATCAAAAATTTATTAAATTGAATAGGAACTTCAGAGGCAAACCTCCTAAATAGAATCCAAGAAAGACTCTTAGGCATTCAGACACAATAGAAGAAATGGACTGAGAAAGAAATTAGAGAAGCAACACCTTTCACAATAGTTTCAAATAATATAAATATCTTGGGGTATCTAACCAAACAAGTGAAAGACTTGTATGATAAAAACTTTAAAACACTAAAGAAGAAAGTTGAAAAAGATATCAGAAGATAGAAAGAGCCCCCCCATGATCATGAATCAGAAAGATTCGTGTATTAAAAATGGCCATCCTACCAAAATTCTACAAATTCAATGTCATTGTGATCAAAATTCTAATATTTTTACAAATATTGAAAGGACAATTTTAAGCTTCATATTATGACACCATAAACCCAGGATAGATAAAACAATCTTGAATAATAAAAGAACTGCTGGATATATCACCATCCCCAATTTCAAGTTGTACTACAAAGCCACGGTAATAAAACCAGCATAGTGTTGGCACTAAAAAAGACACATTGATTAGTGAAGTAGAATCGGAGACCTAGCCGTAAGTCTACACATCTATGGATGGACAGCTGGTCTCATATAAAGAAGCCAGAAATACACACTGGAAAAAATACAGCATCTTCAACAGATGGGCACTGGTAAAATTGGATATCTGCATGTAGAAGAATGTAAATAGATGCATATTTATCACCTTACACAAAACTCAAGTCCAAGACCTCAACATAAAACCAGATCTGCTGAACCGGAATGCATTGACACAGGACACAACTTCCTGAACAGAAAACCAGCAGCTCAGGCTCTAAGAACAACAATTTATAAATGGGACCTCATGAAACTGAAAAGCTTTTGAAGAACAAAGGACACAGTCATTCAGACAGAGTTGCAAAATATGTTTCCCAACTAGACATTTGATAGAGGACTGATTTCCAAAATATATAAAGAACTGAAAAAAAAACCCAATAGATATCAAGAAAACAAATAAGCCAATATTAAAAGTGGGGTATAGAGCTAAACAGAATTCTCAATAGAGGAAAATAAAATGTCAGAGAAGCACTTAAAGAAATGTTGAAGGTCCTTAGCCATTGGGGAAATGCAAACCAAAACTACTTTGAGATTCCATCTTACACATCTGTCAAAATGGCTGAGATCAGTAATACAAGTGAAAGCTCATGCTGGTGAAGATTTGGAGTAAGTGGAACATTCTTCCATTGCTGGTGGGAATGCAAACTCACACAGCCACTCTAGAAACCAGTGTGGCGGTTCTTTGGGAAAATGGGAAATTATCTACCTCAAGATTCAGCTATACCATTCTTGGGCTTATACATAAAGGATGCTCCATCCTACCACAAGGACACGTGCTCAACCATGTTCATTGCTGCTCTATTCATAATAGCCAGAAATTGAAAACAACCTAGATGTCCCTTAACGGAAGAATAGATGGAGAAAAAAGTTGAAATATTTATACAATGGAATATTACTCAGCCATTAAAACATGAACTTCACAAATAAATAGATGCAACTAGAAAGAGATCATCCTGAGTGAGTTAGCCTAAACCCAGAGGGATAAAAATGGTATGTATTCATTTATATGTGGATATTAGCTGTTAAGTCAATAATAAGCAAGCTACAATTGGTAGAACCACAGAGGATAGGTATAAAGTAATGGACTAGGGATGATGAATACATCTCATTTAAAAAGGGAAATAGGAAAGTTATGGATAGATGTGGGTGGCTGGAACAGGAGAATTAAGTGGGAGAATAGAGAATGCAGGGAGAGACAGCTAAACTTAAGATTCATTTGAGGGTAGTTTAGAAACCTAGTACAGTAGAAGTTTCCTAAAATACACACAACACACACACACACACACACACACACACACAACACATACACACACATGAATGAAAGAGATCTAAATAGAATTGCCTAATAACAGGAGAAACTGGGCATCTCATGTCAACAAATAATGCTTCCAATCTCAGAATCAGGTTGTTAGCCAAAGGGACCCAATGGAGACCCCCAAATAACCCAGGCTATTGGCAAGACTATAGGTTCCTTCCCACAAACTGATGGAAAGGCCCCACTGCTGAAGACAGCACCCATACAACTCACTGAACATGGAAAAGTTGAGTTGGTGCCTACATCGAGCCTTCACCTCTGTGTTCTAGGGCCTTTGATGCTCTGCAGGCTGCCAAAAGACAAGTGTAAACACAAAGCCATATACAAAAATTTGAGTCTACAATGGTGTCTCTTTTGCAAGACATGCTAGGATAATGGTGGCACAAAGCTTATTGGAGTAACCATCCAGTTTCTGATTTGAATTAAGGCTCACTCCAGGAGCTATTACCCATACCATACACTGCTTAGGTGACAAAATACCTCCCCTATATTCTATCATTGTTGCTGGATGACAAAGTAAACAGCAGTCTTACCCAGCTGTGACTCCTGTGAATTACAATAATGACTGGCATGGTAAGATATTTCCACTGGTGCAATAATGTCACAAATGTTATGGGAGCAACCAAACTCTTTTTCATTGGCTTTAAAGCCTGATCCACAAGATGGAACTCATCCTGTCACTGCTAACTAAATGAGCGCAGTATCAAACTGCTCCTGAAGTCCTAATCTTTGTGCCAACGACTTAGTGCATTTCTGAACCCCCATCAGTGAGAAGCCTTTTTTCAGTCCGTGACGATTAATACAGAAACCCAAAGTCAGTCAATATGTGGAGAATAAGAGTGTAGAATGCTCAGCTCAAAGGCGAACATCTGTGTCACAGAACCCTTCACCCCAGAGCTCAAGGACCACTGCAGAAGCGACGGATAGAAAGACTGTAAGGGACAGAAGTCCCGGGCAGCTGCGGTAAAGCAGTTTGCTGAATATGGCAGGGCTGTTGCACGTATGAGTTCAGAGCGGCTGGGACCGCATGCGCAACCTGCACAAGACCAAGCCAGCCATGGGCAGAGGAGGGGCATGTGACCTCCACCAATAGGTGAGAGACTGTTGGCAACGATTGCTGTTGGTGTGCAGGAGTACGCTTTCTTCACAGATATGGCTCCTGGAAGGCTATCCGGGCTCTTGTAGGTGGTCTTGCATTCATGGTCACACGCACAGCGTTAAATAGACTCCGGATTCTTAAAAGGCACATGAAACTGGAAAGAAAAAGTGATGGGGGAGGGAACAATTGGAGGGGAAGGAACGGAATGTGGATTTTACCAAATCACATTACATGAATGGCTGAAATTCTCAAGCAATAAAATATTTTTAAAAGCCTGGGTTGGGGGATGTTTGAGGCAGGATATTGTGATTTGGATTTAAAGTGTAACCTCTGACAGGCTCCTGAGTTTGAGATCTTTGTCCTCAGCTGCTGGGGCTACTTTGGGAAGTCCTAAAAAATTTAAGAGGCTGAGACTTACCTGAAAAGAAGGCCACTAGGGGTGGACCTTCTGTCTTGCTGTTTTCCTCTCCTCTCTTTCCCCTCCCCCTCTCTGTCCTTTATATTTGAAGTGAGGCATAAAATAAATAAATAAACCTATTCTGCGGCAAGCACCCTCCATGATGCTGTGTCCCATGATGCATTGGCTCAAGCAACTGGACGGACTTCTGAAACCATGAAAAAAAAAATCTTGTTATCCTGTCAAGTATTCTTGGTCACAGCGACACAAAAGTAACTAATACAAATCTCAAAAGATACATAGGCACAAAGGTAAAAAATCTATGCAAGCAAAATTACAAAACATCAAAGGAAAAAACTAATGCAGACACCAGAAGGTGAAAAACTGTTCTTCTCACCATGGATTCGCAAAATCGTGCTGTGAAAGTGGACACATTACCAAAGCAATCTGCAAGTTCAATGCAATTCTCATCAAAATTCCAATGGCAACCTCCACAGAGACAGAAAAAACAATCCTAAAATTCATATGGGAACACAATAGACTCTGACTGGCCAATGCAATCCCACACAGAAAAGCTGGCAGCATCACGTGAAACCTGACCTCAATCAAATTGTACAGCCATAGTGACAAAAATAGCATCACACTGACAGGAAAACATGCACTCACGAGTGGATCCAAAAGCATATGTTGGAGAAAAGACTGCCTCTTCAACAAATAGTGCTAGGAAAACAGGATACCCACATTCTAAAGAATGAAATCAGACATCAACTCTCAAAATGTCTGTTCAAAACCAATCAAAATACTTAATGTGAGAGCTGAAACTCCAAAGACCCTAGAGGAAAACTGTGACATAAGGACATAAGCAACAACTGTTCTTTAAATTTTTATTTTTGCATTTTTTTCTAAGACTTATTTTATTTTTATTAAATTTAATTAAGGTATAATTGGATAATTTTTCCGTCCGTTCTTGCTATGTACTCCTTCTTTCAAATTCATGACTTCTTTTTTAAAATTATAACACATACACACAGAGAGAGAGAGAGAGAGAGAGGGAGAGAGAGAGAGAGAGAGAAAGAAGAGAGAGAGAGAAACTTGCTGAGTCTGCTTAGTGTAGCTTGTTTGTATACATTTTAGTATATAACTAATTTAGTATATAACTAATTAGAGGGCTCATCTCTGGAACAGACTAATTTCTCCTCTTTCTCGGTAGCTGATCGTTTCTTATAGCTCTTCATGTAGGAGTTGGGCCCAGAGAGATCTCACCTTCTACACCTGATGAGGCAGGAGTGCCCTGTTGTCTGTGTGAAGTATATGTGTACTGAACGCAGGCACCCAAAGGCCAGAAGCCTTGGATCCCCATGGAACTAGAGTTACATACTGGCAGTTGTGAGCTGCCAGTGTCGATGGTGGGAATTAAACTTGGTTCCTCTGCAAGACCAGTATATGTTCTTAACCTCTGAGCCATCTCTCCAACCCTCTTGGTTTGTTTGTTTGTTTTGTTTTTGTTTTTGTTTTTGTTTTGAGACAGAGTCTCACTGTGTGTCTTAGGTAAGTCCTGAATTTGGGAACACTCTGCGTCAGTTTTCTGAATGTTGTGGTCACAGACCTGTTCTACCAGCCCAGACGGCAATGACTTTCTGAGAAAGGCACCGGGAGCTCATGAAATTATATTAATCATTTAGCAATTAAACTGCGTTAAATTAAACATTTCTGTCTAGCAAAGGAAACAATCAACAGAGAGAAGAGACAAGAGCCTCGGCGACCAGGGAGATATGAATCAGAAGTACAGTGAGATCCCATTTCATCTCCACTAGACCAGGGGTCAGCGTGAAAACAACAACTAATGCTGATGAGGACAGGAAGAGGGAATCTTTATATCCTTTCTGAGGAATATGAATTAGGCTAGACAGTATGGAACCCAGTATGGAAGTTCCTCAGAAGCCAAAAATAGTACTGCCAAGCGTCCCAGCTATACCATTTCTGGATGTATCCATGGAAGAATCCAAGTCAGCAGACTGCAGAGACATGTGCAGGCCTATGATCCTTGCAGTGCTCCTCACAGTAGCTAAGTTGTGGAATGGGCACGAATGAGTAAAAGAAGTTTATAAACACAGTGGGTATTATATCGCTATAAAGGAGAATAAAACCATGTTGTTCACACACACACACACACACACACACACACACACACACGATGAAACTGAGGACCATGGTGTTGAGTGAATTAAGTTAAACACGGAAAGATAAATACCGCATGTCTTCTGTCGTATGTGGAATCTGGTTCTGTAAAAAAACAAAAACAAAAACAAACAAACAAACAAAAAAACACAAAGAGAGAGAGAGAGAGGCATAAAAGTAAAATGGAGAGTGAGGGGGCCAGAATGAGCAGGGGTGAATTAAGAAAGGGCAACGGGAGGTAGATATAATCCCAATAAACACACAGGAAAATATCACAACAAAATCCATTGCTCTGCACAATTAATTTCAGTAGAAAAAAATGGGGAAAGTGTTTGAGGGTGAACAACATGAGACCTGCTAAGACTGTACATGGTGACTAGTAGGATTAGTAGGACTAGTCGACTAGACTAGGACTAGTCGACTAGTAGACTAGACTAGGAAGGTACTTAGATGTGCAGAGCTATGCTAATTTAATATAGTTACTGGGTTAATAAAAAGTCTCTTCAGTCTCTATAGCCTTCTTCTTAGATATAGCTGAAAGAAAATAAGTAAGGCCAGTTTTTTAAAGCATTCAATTTCCCACAAGAACCTTTTTTTTTTTTTTTTTTTGCACTTGCAGCTATTTGCACATAATATGAAGTTTTGAGATGATCTCATTTCTATCACAATAATCTCTCGAAGGTATCTAGGTGTGGCACCCATCTGGTAAAATGACACATTACACAGGGCAACCTCCAGAGCTGGCCATTTTCCACAAGGCTGCCCACTCCAGAAAGGGCAGCGCATGCTGGCACTGTGTTCTGCCCTCTGTAGCTAAGGGAGGAACTGCGTTCTGTGGTTAGGACGATAGGCTGAGTCAGCAAGCTTCGTTTCTGTATTTGGCTTTGTAACTTACTGGACTTGTGGTCAAACCAGCTGTATGGCATAAAAGGAGTCTTAGTTCTTCTATGTAGCTTTCCCCAACTTCTATGTGAATGTCAGTTTCGTTGCCACTGGTTTGAAGCTCTGAAATCCAGCTCTGGAAATTTTCTTCCTTGTATTTTTCTTTCAGTAATAGTCTAGTTTTTTTTTTTTTAAATCAAGAAACTAAGAAACAGAAAATTAAGAAAAACAAACAAAGAAACAAGTGCAGGATACACACACAGGTATCCGCAACCTGGCAGGGCCATGAACACGGAAGACAGTGAGGAAGGCACTGGCTTTGTGCCTAAACAAACTCAAGTCTGTACATAAAAACCAATAAATACCAAAGAGAGCGGTTGTCTACTACAAATCAAATATCAGCTCTTCAATGTATTCACTAGCCTTGACTGAAGAACAAATGGTTTCCTGATTCAGATATTTAATGCAAAGGGAAAAGATGTGGTCTCTGTGAGGGTAATTAAACTGTCTGCTGGGGGAAAACCAGATGACCTACATTTGTTGTTGTGAGGCCATCTTTGTCTGCCGCCCTTGGTGCATGTTGCAAGCTAAGCTGAGTAAGTGATTTTTTTTTTTTTGGAGGTGGGAAGGGGTCCTAACTAAAAAGCAAATTTTTAAAATGTCTTACAATGATTTTATTGCAACAGTATTTGAAAATGTTTTTCCAACCAGCTAATAATCTGAATCAATTTCATAATCTTAAACATCTATAAATAGGAAACCGAGGAAGGAGAGTAAGCATAAATTAAATAATATTAAGTGAGAAGAACACAACTCGAATCTACACGCACTTCCTTGAGTTTAAAAGAAAACATGTAATGTCAAGAAAAATGACATGATAATCCCAGATATGAGGTATTTAGCTTCACTTTCAATATTAATGTATACAGAATTGTTTTGAACATTGGAATAAAGTATTAACATAAATAATATTCTACTGGCACAAGACTTCCCAGGGTGTTTATTTCATTCTTTGTACTTTTCTGCAGTATTGCCTAGTATAATATATTATTAAACTATGAATCAAGCTATTTGCATTACAATATTTGCATTTTTCTTATGGCTGTATAAAAAAAGGCAAGAAACTCAGCATCATCACCCCATTCCCATGAGATAAGGAACCTCAGCATTGCTCTATACTCTTCTACATATATGCATGTATTAATATACAGGTGGACCTGCCTTCTGGAATTTTTCTATATAGATGCAGCTTGCTTATGTAACCAATGCCCTCTTTCTAGATGGTTGTGTTTTCTAGTTCTCTCTTAGTGAGGGCAGCACTCACTAGCAAATTTTCACCTGCTGGGAGATCTGTCGTATATAGGGGATGGAGTCTGTCTGTCTGTCTGTCTGTCTGTCTGTCTGCCATCAAAGACCCAATTGCTTCCTGTGTTGCAGGAAATGCAGTGCGGTCTCTCAGCCACGTCCACCTCCACAAATGACAGTTCATGAAGAACCAGCTTGAGCAGTCGGCCTTGTTGCTTTCAGTTTCCAGACCTGAGCCAAGTAAAGGCTCAAAATTTTATTAAACTACCAGTACTTTGAGGGGAGTTTAAAAACTGCTTTGTCCAGTTACCGTCAAAGGGTTCTAGGAAGACTGTTCCAAACATCATCTTCTCATGTTCACCAAATGAAAGTCAAACAGGGTTTATTTTATTTTGTGTATTTATTTTACTTGAATAGGCACCCATCACTTCCCCACTGGAGACCCTTGGTGGTTGCAGTGACCTTCAGATTCACTCGCATCTCTCCTGAGCTACCACAGAGCTCTGTATTCTCTGTTCTTTGCTCAAGTTGTAAGCAGCATACAGTTTGCCCTACATTGCTTTATCCCAAGCTCATCATCCGTGCTTCCTTGTGCCTAACCACGCCCCCTACACCTGCTTATCTCTTCACCAAGAATACACTGGCCCAGATATTTGCCTGGCTACCCCTTTTCATCACTCAGAGTTGGCTCAACCACACCATCCTGTGACTTCTCCCCGACTCCCTCTGTATCCCGCGGCTTAGTTTGGTTGGTCCAGCTGTCGGCATCCCTCTAGGCTGGTTGGTTGACTTGTTTATGCTCAATGTCCTCTCTCTAGGGTCAGCTCCAGAAGAAAGGAGCACCCCCCCCCCGCACCCTGCTCACCCTTTAATGTGCTCTCTGTGTTACACTAAAAAAATAAAATAAAATAAATTATCATTTCCAAAGACAATGTCTTTCCAGAAATTTTCAGAGCATGCAGTGTAGGAGGAGACTGGGTGGAAGAAAGGGGCAGGGTTGTAAGAAAGTGTTCCCTTGTGATCTGGTGACAGAGCCTGACAGACCAGATGTCATAAGACTCCAGTTATTTTCCAGCAATGGTGTGGCAGTGGTGTGACCAGTCGCGAGTCATACCATTCTGCCTTTCACAACCTTGTAAGGGCCACGTCACTCCGCTGTCCAAACCAGTTGGTCAGCTTCCTCAGCTCTTTTCACCCACAGCACACAAGAGCCTCTGAACAGCAGTCAACCTAAGAGGACAAAGCTGAGAGAAAACAAAAGGGAAAAAGAACCAGGAGAAAGTGGTGATTATTCTCCTAAATGAACAGACAATGCAATAGACATTTGCCAATTTTAAAACAGCAAGAATTGTTGATCTGACAGCTTTAAACATCTCAGTGTTACTAAAAATACATGGCTCTCAACCTTTTTATCATCACGGTGCAAAGGCACTAAGACTCAAGAAAGCATGTTAGCAGTAAATGAAATATAAGTCACTGTGTGTCTAACACACAGCAATGTTTCCAGTCACCCACGAGGGTCTCGCTGTCATGATTCACCATGTCTAAGTCTCCTTTTGTCACTTATATTCACTTTCTGATGGGTGCTGTCCACACTCAAGAACGTAATCCAATCTGCAGGGGGGAAGGTGGGAGTGGAGGGCCTCCTGTGAGCTAAGCCAGATGTAGATAGTCAGTTATCAGCCAGGAGCTGTGGTCCCAGCACTCAGGACACACAGGCAGAAGGATCTCTGTGAGTTCGAGGCCAGCCTGGTCTACAAAGCATTCAAGGACAGCCAAGGCTACAACAAAAACCAAAAACAAACAACAACAAAAAGGATAAAACAAAGCAAAAATAAAACAACCACACCAAAATCAGTTATCAATGAGAATAACGTGTGTGTGTGTGTGTGTGTGTGTGTGTGTGAGAGAGAGAGAGAGAGAGAGAGAGAGAGAGAGAGAGAGAGAGAGAGAAAGAGAGAGAGAGAGAGAGAGAGAGAAATAAATGAGGGACTATGTGAGGGACCAAAGTTAAGGGAGAAGAGAGAACAAGACAGGGTAATGGTAGGTTAGAGAAAAGACAAATATTGCATGTTTTCTCTCCAGTGTGTAGTCTATATTTAAATACAGACATAAAAGCCAAAAGGAAGAAAATGAATAGGGACAAGAAGGAAAGAAGGCAAGAGAGGGTAAGAGAGGCACAATGGTGTGCACATATGAAAAATCGTAATGACACCCATTGTTTCAACAAGCACTCTACTATTAATTGAAAATGTTAGTAATAAAGAAAAAAAAAGAGCTACAGGTGTGCTTTAGCTGTGCAGCACTTGCTTAGCTTGCACAGATCCCTGCCTGCGTTCATGCCCAGGCCACACTGTGCAGGCTGGTACACATCTCGTAATCCCAGCACTTGAGAGATGGAAGCAGGAAGATCAGAGGTTCAGGATCATCCATTTTCTATAGCAAGGTTCAGGGGGCGGGAGGAGGGTACAGTCCAAATGTTGCACCGGTTGCATCATCTCTTACACGTCTCTCTTTGGGTAGGTGAGGGTTTAGCAGATCACGCCACCTTCCTGGTGATAACCCGTATCTAAGCTGCACTGGGCTCCACAAGGAGCCTACGCTCCATTCAGTTGAGCAGACACTCCTTCCGGGTAGGTAAACGACCTGATCAAATGTACATGAAGGTACAGAATCCGACTTTAAAACGTGAATTAAAGCAGCAGCATCAAGGGCTATAAGTAACGCTATAATGTGTTGATGCGCGTGTAAGAGATGAAAAACAATTTGCTTATTAATGGGTGTGTTTATTTGGCAGTAGCACATGTGCCTTCCCAGTGCAGACTTCTGTGCTCATCAAGTGTGAGGAAGACCTGCTGTAAAACCAGCCCCTTCTCGACTGACTTCCACACGAACCCTGGTGCTCCATATTTAGCTGCATCCCCTTGATGGGGAGGCCTGATGGCATTCGGAGGAAGGGTAGCAGACTACCAAGAAGAGACTTGATACCCTAGCATCATATTCAGGGGGGAGAGGTCCCCCTCAGTCACAGTCATAGGGAAGGGGAATGGGGTGAAAGCGGAAGGGAGGGAGGAATGGGAGGATGCACGGGATGGGATAGCAAATGAGATGTGATATGAATGATTTCATTTTTCAACTAAAAAAAAAAAAAAAACCCAGCTCCTTCTCTGAGGAGCTTATTCTCCACAGGGGGGAGATAGATTGTAGCAAGGACACTCTCAAAACTAACCCGGCAAAGATACAGTGAGTCAGGAAGGGCTGGGGATAAATGGAGTAGTTAGAGGGGCTGAGAAGAGGGGTGAGTGTTGGTGGCAGCTGTGCCCTGTAGTCTCTCCCCGAAGCAGGCATCTGAGAAGAGGCCTAAAGGAAGTGAGGAAGCGAGGGCGGAAGATTCCTTGGGGAAAGCGGCCCCACAGAGAGTCAGCGAGAGATACAAGGGCTGTGAATCGGAGACATTGGAGACATCGTTGTATCCAGAGTGACCAGAGCAATGGCAACTGGCTCTGAGATGTGAGTGGTAGGAGGGGAGCCAGGAGCGGCTCTTAGCAAGTTAGCTGACACAGCAAATCGGATCCGATGCTATATGGTGTTAACGTCAATGCCTGAATGAAATGTGAAGTCAGAGCATTTTCCATACAGAGTGGCATTGGGTGGTCCCTTGAGAGGCCTTACTTTGTGATTTTTAATGTAATGGTTACATTATTATCATGCACCTGCAGAAGAAACCACATTTCACATTTGCATATGTAGTGTGCTGTCCTCTGTGGGGTCCGACCCTGCAGTGCCCTGAGTTGTTCTCTGTGGAGCTAGTAGCTCGGGTGTGTTCTCTGCATTTTCCCCTTTGCTTTCCTTTTATTTGTGGGTGTATAGTACATGTATGTAGTTTATACATATGTGTGTGGTATATGTATGTAGTTTTATATGTATGTAGGCCCATGCAGATTCTAGAGCAAGACAGTGAACAGCCTGCTTGACCATTCTTTGCCTTAATTCCTTGAGACAGGGTCTTCCACTGAGCCTGATGCTAGACTGGTACCTAGAAACCCTCAGTAATCTACTGCCCACCTCCACCACCACAGCAGGGCCACATCAATCACATGCACGCATGCCCAGGGTTTATATGGCTGCTGGGGATTTGAACTCAGGTACTCATACTTGCACTGTAAGAGCTTTTATGCACAAAGCAATCTGAGCAATCTCCCCAGTCCTCAGAGTGGTGTGTGCATGCATGTCTGAGTGTGTGTGTGTGTGTGTGTGTGTGCGTGTGTGTGCATGTATGCATGTATGTGTGTATCTGTGTGTCTGTGTGAATGGTTCACAAAAATGATTGATAGGTATAAATGGTCATGAACGCCCATGCAAAGGCCAGAGCAGGACATCAGGTGTCTCTTCTACCATTCCCCACCTTAATGCCTCTATCACTTAACACACTCTATCACTGAGCCACAGGACCACTGCTTTGCATAGAGATGCATTCACCTGTTCCTCTTCCCTGTGCTGGGATCACAGGTGTGTTCAGCCAATGTCTGTCTCTGTGTTGGGGGCATCCAACCCAGGTCCTTATATCTTCAGAGCAAACACTCTTACACACCAGACCATCTCCACAGGTCATCAAATCAGCTCTCACTGATGATTTGTGCTGGGCTTGGGGGATACAAGCCTGTTAGAGTCAAGGAACATCTGTATTGTAACCTGTTTTTCAAATGGTAACTGAGAATAAAGACACAAGCAGGCAGAGAAGTGGAGAGATGCAGGCAGGGTCTCCACCCATCATAGAGTGTGTGGAAATGCTGAAAAATAAGTTATAGTCTAAGGGCAAAACACATAAGGTTCTTGAATAGGCAGTTTTAAAGACAGAAATAAAGATAGCTTCAAACTGTTTTACCTAGGAATTGTAAAAGTGGTATTCCTATGGATTCGGATGGAGAATACCATGAGAGAAATTGGTCTGGAATAAAACTGATAAATTTGACTTTGGAAATACATCAGCCTAGCATCCTGTGCTGTCCAAATCAGAATCACTAGCTACATGCAGTCATTCAAATTTGCATTTCAATTAATTAACATTAAACCACTCAGTTTAATTGCACTCACATTTCAAGTGTGTGGTGACCACCTGTATGCCTCTAGTGCCTGCCATCATGGCCAGAAAAGACAGTAGAGGGGATTTCTGCCATCACCATCACAGAAAATGCCACTGAGCAGCATTGGTGTGACCTTAGGCCTTTACCATTATTCTGGACCCTGTGCTAATAGCTTTATACACATTGTGAGTTAATGTATAGGAATGTTCCATGCACCAGGAAGTGCTTCCTCCTCAGGTGTGGAATGTAACTAACATTCACAGGAGTTAAGTCATTTGCCCTAAGTCACAAGATTGCGAAGGGAAAGAAAAGAGCAGGATTGCAAGCGCTTACTTGAAATGCTAGACTAGTGTGGAAAGGAGGCATCGTTTATTCACTTTCCGCCAATGAAGCATTGAAGGTAACAAAGAATTCGAATGGTCTTGGGGTAGAAGTGCATCTCCTAAGAGCCCCCGTGTTCTAGCACTAAGCCTAGTACAGTGAGTGCTGTTACTTAAAAGGAAGCAGAGCCATCAATGACCGTCTGTTTCTTGGTTTCCCAGCTGATGGAGAATCAGATTGGAGGTGTCCTAACATTGGGGTACATTTGTTCTCCCTGTGGTCTTGATCTTGGTATATAAAACCTTAGAGGGCATTTAAGAACATATAGAGTGCTTGGGATACATTGGTAGGTGCCTTGGGCATTTTGTAGCTGTGCCTTGAGCTAAGAGTCCTGAGACTCTTCCCATAATCTAAAACCCCTCACCGTAAATGCCAACTGTTCTGCCACATAAGAACATGGGTCTGGGGTGAAACTACAGTTGGGAACATCAATATGGGTGCTAAACCATGGGGTTGGTGGCAGTCTGTGTGAGATGAACCCACTCTCGACCTTGCACTTGCTTACAAAGTTTGATGACACGTCCTGGGCTCTGAACCTCAATTTGCTCATCCCTAACTCTGAAAAGCTGCCCCCACACCTCAGTTGAGCTGCTTTTGAGAATCACAAACGCTTCAAGGGCTTAGTCCAGCATTTGGGTCAGGGAGAATGTCAAATGTCCAGTCAGGAGAAAATAGAAAATGGGGGAATGCAGGCATGGAGGCCCCCTAAAAAAGATACATTGTACAAAGCATTATCCAATCAAAAACCAATGCATGTGAGCTGGGTGTGGTGGCACACTGTAATCCAAGTATTCAGAAGATCGCAGGTTCCCTGGTGAGTTCCTCTCACCCACTCCCAAAAAAAGCATTGATAGTCTAGTTTTCATGTCAATGAAATCCCATTATGTACAGCTCCTGACTTACCACACTTCTGGTGCCCAGTAAACACCTCTGCCTTATGGGTACACACAGGCCAGCGTGGGGCTAGGGTGACCCAGACATATTTTTCACTGCCAACTAGCTTCAAGTAATTCTCTTTTTGAGACAGGGTTCTGTTATGTAGCCCAGGCTAACCTGAAACTCACCATCCAGCTGCTCGAGCGCTGGGGTTACAGGACTGACTAGCTTTAGGTCATCTCTGAGGAGCCAGCTTGTGGAAGGTGGTCACAGAAAAGTGTGTTTACTGAGGGACTTTAGACTCAAGGTCGCTGTACAATCCCGGAAGAGGACAGGCTGAGAATGTCCAAATACATCAAGTGGACATGGCAAAGTGAGTTTTGCAACTAAGCTCTACATCCTGTGTCCTTGGATAAGTTAGCTAGGCAAACACCCGTTCTCTTATTTGCAGAATGCAGATATCAGTGTCAGCCCCTCTGATGTTGGTCTAGGGAATGTGTACACAAAGATTTTTTTTTACCTATAACCTATTTCTCAAATGTGGATTGTGGGTATTTATATTTGAGACTGAGAAATGCAAGAGGGCCTCGTTAAAACTCAACTTTTAAAAATTAATTTATTCAGGTTACATCTCAATTGTTATCCCTTTACTTGTATCCTCCCATTCCTCCCTCCCTCCCTCTTTCATCCTATTCCCCTCCCTTAGGTCTGTGACAGAAGGGGACCTCCTCCCCCACCATAATGGTCACAGCCTATGAAGTCTCATTCTGGTAGCCTGCTTATCCTTTCTCTGAGTGACACCAGACCTCCCCACCAAGGGGAAGTGGTCAAATATGGGGCACCAGAGTTCATGTCAGAGTCATTCCCTGCTCTCCACACAACTGTGGAGAATGTCCTGTCCATTGGCTAGATCTGGGTAGGGGTTCTAGGTTTACTGCATGTATTGTCCTTGGTTGGTACAGTAGTTTGAGCAGAACCCCTGGGCCCAGATCTGTCATGATGTTCTTGTAGGTTTCTAGGACCCTCTGGATCCTTCAATTTCCCCATTCTCCCATGCTTCTCTCACCTAAAGTCACAATAGGAAGTCCCCCATCTATCCCAATCTCCTGGTAAGTGAAGACTTTCATAGGACATCCCTTTGGGGGTAGTGTTCAATTATAAGTGAGTATATACCATGTGAGTCTTTCTGTGTTTGGGTTAACTCACTCAGTATAATTGTTTCTAGTTCCATACATTTGCCTGCAAAATTCATGATTTCCTTGTTTTTAATAGCTGAGTAGTATTCCATAGCGTAAATGTACCACAGTTTCTTTATCCAGTCTTCAACTGAGGGACCTTTAGGTTGTTTCCAGGTTCTGGTTACTATGAATAAGGCCGCTACGAACATGGTTGAGCATATGTCCTTGTTGTGTGGTGGAGCATTTTTTGGGTCTATTCCAAGGAGTGGAATAGCTGGGTCTTAAGACGTAGCCCTATTCCCAGTTTTCTGAGAAAGCGCCAGTAAAACTCAACTCTTTAAACAGGACATCACGTACACACACAGAGAGACCTGAGGATTGCAGGGCATCTGTATGTTTTGATCACATTCAAAAGCTGGGAGTGTTCCTGTCCAGTGCTCAGATTTTCTCAACCCAGAGCAGTTCTCAATGCACGACAGGTCCTCAGTACACTAAGTTTATGATTTTTATAGTCATGCTATTTATGAGCATGGATCTTCCTTTATATTACAAACTTCAGGTAGCTATCTTTCAATAAGAAGAGCCTCAGATTCTTGAGTTGACACCAAGTTAAGACAATATAGGGCAAAATTAAAATGATTGAGCATGTATTCACTGCAACAGTAACTGGCCAAGCCTACAACCTGCTAGGCTATATCAGCAATGGGGACCCTAAAAAAAAAATACCCAAGAGCTTTTCAATTCCTAATTGTTGCAATGTACCACCAATTTCCAGTACCGTGAAGAACACACACATTGTATTAGCACATTCATATTTATTTACTAAGAAAGGAAGGATCCTAGGCAACTAAACACTGTGACTTGGGTATCATGTAACGTGTCTGTGATAAAGATAATTGAACATAATCATGAAAAATAAAAACCAAAGAAAAGAAGCAGCGCAGCTACTTATGACCTGCTCATTGAACTGAGCATGCTCACTCTCGCAGCTCACTCCTGTCCAGGGGGATGAGGGAATCCTTATGCCACTTTTTCATAGACCCGAGTACAGGTGACATTGTTCATGACACATTCCTAAAAGGAGAAAAGTTACAGTCAGCCTTACGGAACATTCCAGAGCACAGAAAGTAATAACACGTTACGGCCAGAATCCTGTAAAGTCCTGTAACAGACCTTGCCAAAGATGGAGAAAAGCCATTTTAGGATTTCTGGCCTTGAGAAGAGCTGGGACACACTGCTTTGTTTATATGTTTATTTGCTATCCTGAAGCCTAGAACACTGAATATGATCTCTAAGTTACTCATGGTTTGGGTAGATATCCCTTAGTTTAGATAAATGGAAAAGAAATATATGTATCAAGAGGGCTGCTTGGTAGCCTGTCACGCCACCGGTTACATCTGGGAATCACATCAATTCCCTGTCCCATAAGGGCTGCCTCAGTAACGAGCGCACTCATTTTTATCTTGCTATTTTGAATATTTTCTTCCTAAATCTGCTCCTTTTGTTAAACAGCAGCGCCAAAGGACAGTTAAGGCGACTGTGGCTGCAAGTCCAAATGCCAGCGTGACTCAAGCCGTGCGGCACTCACCACCAACAGCTTCCCGTCCTTCACTCTTCTGGTGATTGTGCTCTCCTTGCCGTCCCACTTCTGGTGCTGAACCAGGGCACCGTCATTGAAGGTGCAGACCGTCTGAAAAAAAAAATAAATAAATAAAAATTAAATAAATAAATAAAAAGAAAAAAACAAGTAAAAGCAAAACAAAACAAACAAACAAAAGGCACTTTACAGCCTTCCCCTCACCCATCTCCACCCCAACAGGTTTCCTCTTTCACTTCATCTACCTTACTGATCTTATGCACAATCTAACTATGTGCTTTTCAATCTAGAAGTTTATAAGATGTCTTCATTTTACAGTGCTGGGACTTGTACTAATTTATCAAAGTTCAACTTCATGAAGTAATTTTCACACTACGTTCCTGCCAGTAAGTAAAGCTGTTACTAATGCAGCCTCGTCTGTCACCCTAGAAACCTCTGTCATCTCAGTGTGTTGTAGCTGACCTCTGTTTTTCTGCCATCTGCTGTAGTTTCTTCAAACTTCTCCCCCAGGGCGCAGGAAAACTGTGTCGTCTTCAAGGTGCTCTCGGTTTTGACAGTGATGTTGTTGCCGTCACAGGTAATGATGCAGTCTGGCTTGGCCATGGCACCCATCTTCCTGAGAGCCAGCCCTACGCCTGCGGAACCGGAAGTGACATAAAGACCAGCTGTAACTTACACAGTCGCTGCACCTGCACAGCCTATTCTCACTCACTCACTGCCATGCATACGTCTAGCATGTTGCACACATAACGCGTGACCCTGAGCTTGGAGGCAGGGGTCCACTGAGGACGAGAGCTGAGCAAGCACCAAAGTGATAGAGCGGGAGATAAACAGCGCTTACAACATGGCTCTAAGTCTCGGCTCTTTGCCACTGAGCTATTTGCCCTCAGAAAGTCAGGTAAGACTTTTACTCCTTAGCCTTACCTAAAGCAGATGACATAGGCCCAGGCATGGTGACACAAATATGCAACGGCAGCATTCAGGAGGGGATGGTAGGGGGATCAAGAATTCAAGGTCAGCCTAAGTTGCAATAGAGACCTTGCTCCCCAAACAAAAATGGAAATTAAAAATCAGTTGGCACGTGGTGAAATAAAGTATTTATAAAGTTACAAGCTGATGTCCTAGTTCAGTCATTCTATACACGGGATTATGTCAGCCACTGTGTTCCCCAGCCAGCATGACACAGCAGGCTCCCGAGAATCAGTTAACAGACTACACAGTCCAAAAAGAGGGATTCAAATAGCACAGTATTTTAGGTGAGTGGCACAGCTGGGATGTTAAATGTGTGTTGCAGGGAGGCGGGGGGGGGGGGGGAGGCTGTGGGAATCTACCCTGGGAAAAAGCAAACGCTTCAAAGCTGTGTAACAATGTAGATTTTCCATTTTCCATGGTGGAGCTGTGTATTAGGGACCTGACTATGCTATCTGAAAACACTGCACTATCTGAGTATTTGGGTGATTTTTAGTTTGTGTAGTTTATTTACAATAGTTACAGAGGTATGAAATTCCACATTACTGAGTTGTGCATTAGTTTATAACCTATGTACTTGTCCTTGGTGTCAACATTCATAAGGAACCTGGGATATTTTCACAAGGAAGGAGACTCTGCCTCAAGCAGCATAACTCACCACAATGTTCGGCCAGGCTTCCACGTCCCCGTGGAGCCTTCTGCAGTGCTGCCTCTCACTTTGCCCAGGTTCTATGAGTCAGGCCTGATAACCTTTCTAACTCTAGAATTCAGAGATCTAGCCACTCAACCTAAGCACCTAGCTGCTTTCAAACAGTGCTCTCTGCTGGCCGCTCCCCCACTCCACCCCCCATCTTCCCCCCCATCCCCCCCCACTCGTGTCAAGGGTGAGGCCAACCAAAGGCACTTTTCAGACTCTCGTGATTGAATCTTCCCGTGTGTAAAAGGAAAGAGACAAAACCTTTAATGTGTTGACATTCTGACAATATTATACATACAAGCATGATTTATAGGGGCCAGACTTAACCTCATCATGTGTAGGATATTTAAGAGAATGCAAGTTGGCTCTTAATGCCCAGGGTCATTGAGATACTGGGGACTGTGGCCCCTAAATCTGCCTCCTAGTCCCAGCAGTATCTTTCCAGAGAGAATCGCATTTTAGCCAACCCCATCCCACCCTAGCAAAGGTACGTTTTGCTGTCTGCCAACATATTCCAATCTTAACAGTAAGCAAAAGTGGCAGCAGAAAACGAAGCACTATTTCCAGTGAGAGTGAATTTGAACCTTGCTCACTCTCTAGTTAGGCTTTAAGCAGCAAGTGCCTGCTGCAAGGCCACACCCATCTTGTAGCAGCAGTTAAGCAAGCACAGACCAGCAGTTTCTGATTATGGTTTTCCAGCTAAGCCCACATCTTCTCACTCCTCACCCTCCAGTCTCAAGGGACAGAACAGAAACGTTTGAAGGGCTATAACCACTCACAACGGACGTCTCCGCGCTTCGCCCATAGGCCACCGGCTGCCCACTGCTGTGTCTGGAACAGCGGCGCGGGCGCCACGCCTAGGCAGAGCGGAGGAGAAGACCTGAGAGATGCTGCGGAGAAAGAGATCTAAGCAGCATCCTCATCCAACGCCTCTAGAGCGCTTCGGCAAAAACCACGCCCTACCACACGGTGTCCCTACGGAGACGCGGGAAGGGGCTCGCGCCCTAGAGGAACAAAAGATGTGGCAAGGTGGGAAAGGGGAGTGAGTGCTGCCACGACGGCACCGGGTGGTGGGGCAGGATGGTGTGGCACCAGGTGAGGCTAAGAAGATGAGTGGAAATAACAGTAAGGGAAAACTGGGGGAAGGGGGGTTGTATGTAGGAGGTCTACAGCAGCACCGCTGGCAAGCGCCCCTGCAGGACCGGGAGCCACGAGGGGCTGCCTCGTGCGCAAGAAGTAGAAAACGAGAGGGATGGGGCGGCCCACCAAGTCTGGAGCCGGCGGGGAAGGCGACCATTCCATCCTAACGGCCGCATGGTGCTCAGCGCAGCACTCCGGGCCGCGTGGTGGAAAGGAACCAACACACCCCCACAAGGGATGCCAGCATTCGGATGGTGGCCCAGGGTTTCGGCAGTACATTCTTACCTAACTCCTTCATGTATTCCTCAAAGCCTTGGCTTTCCGTCAGGCGCCACTTCCCCTCGAGTTCCTTAACGCTGGCCATGGCGGGAGGGCAGGCGGACGGCGGGCAGGCACTAGCGGAGCAAGGAGACACGATGGCGGGGGCGCTATGCGGCTCCCGGCGCCAGCGCGGCTTATATCGCCACGGTGTGGGGAGGTGCGGGACAGCCAATAGGAGGCGAGCCTCACCCGGGCTCCGCCCCTCACCACGCCCGGCCTCGTGCGCCCCCGGGCTGCGCTCGGGGTCTGTAGGTGCCACCCTTGCTGCACCAGACTAGGAGGCCGCACGTCTCCCGCAGCTCCTGCATGCTGCGACTCGCCTGGCGCGCCCTCTGCCTCCCCCGTGACAGCTTTGGCACAATCCCTCGCTCCCAGGAACCCCTCAGGGACAGCCTGGACCTGGCCTGCGCGCGGTGGTCCCACGGCCTTGCCGCCACCCTTGCTTTTGCTAAGTACTAGGGAGAAACTAATTAGCCATCTTCTGGCGCTAGGGGAATTGATTGGCTGATTAACGAGTTAATTGATAAACTGCAATCACTTTAACCTTGACAAACCTACATCCTACTCCCTCATGAAAGAACCTGCTGACCCCACCCTCCCGCCTCCTCAACAGGCCAAGCTAGTCCCAGCTGGCAGTAGCTGTGGGAGATGCGTGGCCTCCTTTTCGGTTATCTGCCTGAGTTGCGTTATACAGTCTTAGCAGCACCTGCTGGGTGAGGTGAGGATGGCTCTGGAAATTCGTTTTCTCCACCAAACTAGCAAGTCTCAGCTTAGGTGACTTCCATTGCCACCATAGAATCTTAACTAGTTTCTATTTCTCCATAAAGGGATGAAAACTATTACTTCCCTCTATCCTTCGAGGTTGTTTGGCCGGAGTGTCAATTAGTAAATTTCCTCGACTACACTGACTATACATATATTTCATCACTTTGATACGCACAGAAGTCCCACAAAATATAAGGCTCCACGGACTGGCAGGCGACTGGAACTGACAGATGACATCCCAAACTACATAACCTAAGAGTCTCGGGAGATCCAGGAAGACGAAGGGGGTCACATTTTATAAGACAGAGGGGAATCGCATGGTGAATAAAGGTTTTGGAGCAGCATAGTTAAACAGAGTCTCACAAAGCCCGGGCTAACCTCAAACTGCCTATGTAGCCGAAAGGGACCTTGAGCTTCTGAGCTCCTGGTCATCTGTCTTCGGCTACCCAGTGCTGAGATTGCAAACGTGGACAACACACCCGGCTGACGTTGTCATTACACAGAGAAAGTCAGGGATAAACTATACATCGCTAGTGAAAGCAAGCCTGCCTCACAGCATCTGATCCCCACGTTCGTATTTAATAAGTTACCTGTGATACCTCATGCTTTGTTACGGCTCGGGTCGGCATTAGATGATTTGGCCACCTATAGGCTCATGTGAATATCCCAAGTACTCTGTTTTGAGGCCGGCTGAGCCCTGAGCTTTATAGCTTGAGTATATACAGTAACTCCAACTGGATTTATTTACACACAAGCCCCTCTTCAGGAATGCTGATCTCCCAGCTGAGGGCTTCAGATCCCTAGCCCTCACACAAAAGCTGCCTGGAAGTGTCTACAGCCCTACAACTGAGGGAGAGACTGGATCGCTGGAACTCACTGGGGCAGGCAGGACAGCCATTTGACAAGCTTCAGGCTCAGTGAGAGGCCCTGTCATTTAAAAAAAGAAGAAGAAGAAAGAAAGAAAAGAAAAAAAAAGCAAGGTGAACAATGGAGGAAGACAGCCGATGCTCACGTCTGGTTTCCACATGTGTGTGTACACATGAAGGTACATGAGCATGTATACACACATGACAATGTATACACATTTCTTTGACTTAAGAACATCTTTTCAAAGCTACCCAAGTGCCTGAAGCTTCTCAGACTAGCTCAAAATATGCCAGACATACATGAGGGTGCCATATTTTTTTATCTACTAAGGTCGTATATTGCCCTGATGTGTCTTGAGCCCCAACATCCCACTGACAGAGCCCCTCAGTTCACTTCCCACCCTGGCAATACTCTGTCTCTGTGTGGGATGTAAACCCTTGCAGAGTGTCGTTTTCACAGACGCTTGCTGCCTGCTCTTACAACTCCCTGGAGGTCACGTGGGATGGGATAGGATGAAAATGCTGCCATGCAGACCAACTATTGCCATGGAGACGATGCCAGTTTATTGAGTTTCTACTACATGCCACATGGTCCTTCCTGGCATTTACGTCCATGAACTGTAATGCCCACTAATGGCTGAGGAGGGTTGCCCCAGTTTTTTTTATTTTTTTTTCAGAAGAGGAAATGAGGAAAGGAAAGTTGGTGCCATGGAGCAGTAGAACTGGAATCTGCTTCTCGGATTTTCTCACGAAAGACCTTGCGAAACAGGACCACACCTGCCTGTCTTTTGTTCATGATGCTTGTGAGGGAGGTGAGAGAGCAGAGGCCACAGCCACTCTGCCAACACACTAATTATCGTATCATCCTTCACACAATTAAAATCCGAGCAATATCTGGCATGTGTTGGGAAGTTCCATGGCTTGCACCCCCTTTATTATAAATTTCTGCTCCAGTCTTTGGGTTGGAACCCAGTGTCCCCACAGTGCCATGCACTGTCATGTGGTTGTCCTAGTAAGGGCCTGCATGTCCACACCTGAGACTGAGGCAGGCTGGCCCCTATGCGACTAGACTCCAACTCATCAACCAATGTTTTGACTTGTTTTCCCCAGGGTTGGATCCAACGAAGTGATGAAATTGTTAGATTCTCATAATACAGCAAGGTAGAGAAATGTCAAAAGCAGAGAGGCAGGACTTAAAAATAGTTCAGGGCCTCGGGTGTTACATAACACCCAGCTTTTCTCCTTTTTTCCCCCCCTTCAGCTCTGGGGCTTGAACTCAGGGTCTCACATACACTAGGATAGGAGTCTGCCACAGAATTCTATCCCTAGCCCTCTTTTGACTTTTCAGTTTTGAGGTACAGTCTCACCAAATTGCTCATACTTTCAGGCCTCCTGCCTCAGGCTCCTGAGTAGATGGAATGATAGACTTGTGCTAAGCGTTTTCTATTTATGCATATTTGTGTGTGCGTTCATGTGCATGTTCAGGGGTGTCATGCGCAGGGATATGGCAGTGTGGAGTAAGCTTCATGTGTGCCTCCAGAGCTGTCCACATTGTTCCTTTGTTGTTTGTTTTGAGGCAGGGTTTCTCACCAGGACCTGGAGCTCAACAGTTCTGCTAGGTTGGCTAACCCAGTGAGCCCCTAAAACTTAACTTGAGACATAATTTTTGTTGTGATGGGATAAGTGCGTCTCAGGTGTAATGTGAAATACTCATTAGTGTCTGATGGATGCAGCCAGCAAGGCTGTGTCTATTGCTGTACCATGAGGAAAGCAGTGAGCACCTAACTCTGGGCTGCCTCACCTGAGATCTGAGGAATAAAGTGCATGTGCGCACGCGTGCATACACACACACACACACACACACACACACACACACACAGTTCACCTGAGATTCTCCTTACTTGGTTTTTTTTAATCTATAAATTTTTTATCAATTGCCGTGACTTTTTATAATAACAATAAAACTTGCACATTGCAGGAAACTTAGAACATACGGAGAAGCAGAAAGGAAGTAAGAATTAATCTATAATCTTATAATCTATAATAATCTATAATCTTAAATATTCAGAAAAACCTGGTATTTCTTTCTGTGACGTGTGTATGTGTGTCCATTTTCATGTGTTGTGTACACAAAACCACAACCGCAATCTTAACATTTGCATGCTTTCACATCCTGAGTTTCCTGACTTCACATACATCAGAAATATTAGCTGTGACTACTTGTGGCCTAAGCACAGGGTGTGACAGTGTGACCACCTTCTCAGTGTGCTGCTGCTGCTGGTGTTCCCAGCATGCACAGTCCTGTGCTGACAGCCCAAAGCCTAGCTTTAAAATAGATGCCACAGTAGCCCATGGCTGTAATCCCAGCATCCAGGGAGGCAAAGGCAGGCGGATCTCTGTGAGTTCGAGGCTAGCCTGGTCTACAAACAGTCCAGACAGCCTGTTTGGACTGCAGAGACAGAGAACAACACAGAAACAGAGAAACCTTGTCTCAAAAAAAAAAAAAAAAAAAAAAAAAGAAAAAAAAAGAAAAGGAAAAAAAAAAAAAAAGAAAAAGAAAAAGAAAGAAAGAAAAAGAAAAAAAAAAAAAAGAAAGGGGAAAAAACCAAAATAGATGATGCCATCTAGAAACTTGTGGGGATGTGCCGATTCTCACACATCCCAGACCAGAAAACTCACTCCTATCCCACAGAGCTGTCTCTGGTGTAAGAGGCTTAGTATTTTTCTTAGGCACACCTGACCTTGATCTCTTAGGAGCAGTCAGTTCTGTCTGGGCAGGTGGCTTCAGCAATGTGCACGCTTTTGGAATGAGCCCAAGTTAAGGATCAGATTTGAAGAAGCCACCAAGAAATCTATGTCAAAGGCCTTGTACTCTGATTTCACACAAATACGGAATGATAAAAATTCAGTTCTGAACATCTAGTTTTATCCTCTGAAAAGCATAGGAGCTATGTTACTTCAGATACCCAGCTGCTCCTCCAAAACAGCTGCAAGGAGTTACTCAACGGCCCAGTCAAACAGGGCATGCTATTCATGGAACTAATCGAAGGAGGAAGAATTCCTGGCAGCTTTCCCTCTAGCCACCTAGAACAGATTAGGCAGATACAAGGTTGCATCTGTTTCTTTGCACCATCCTGAGATCAACTCCAACCCTGAATGGAGACTACACTCAAAATCGCTCTATTTCCACCTAGTGGTGGTTGTGAAATATTTCTCCTGAGCTTTATGTGATTAACACTGGGGGCCTGTTGTGTTCACGTTGCATGGATGCAGGCGCGTACGTAGCTTTGGAACACAGTGTGTGATTTCATTCACAGACACCCTAGTTGCTACTGGTGTAGGATGATGCGCCTTTGATAAGGCTCATTATCCTATTTAACCATCCTAAAGGCAATATCAGCGGCCCGGCACATGCAGCTGACAGGAAAAGAAGGGGGAACACATCACATTAAAGAAAGTATAGTACCGGCTGCAAAAAGTAACAGGTTTAGACAGTTAAGTCTTCTCTAAGTGCCTGGAAAGGTAAATTTAAAAAGCAGAAGAACTAAGCACAAAAATGGGATCTATATAAAATGGCACTTGTCATGTTTTAACCGACTGTAGATTAAAAAAAATATTTGGAAAAAAATGAGTCCCTATTCAACATATAAATACTTTTTTCTTGTCACTGTTCCCTAGACAACACAGTATGATCTTGTTTTTATGTTTAAACATCATATTTTACTTTAAGTATAACAACGTGGTTTACATTTTAAATAACGTAACACTATAACATAATGATTTGATAAGAGCTTTAAACAGGAGGGGGGAAATGGAGACTCTTTGGGTTGCAACATCTCTCCCCAAAACCAAATGTTTAAAAGTTGTCCTTTCTAAGTGGTCAACGGGACACACATATTCAAGGATTCGTTAGTTACCGTTCATTCCTGTGTAGGCATTGCCAATGGAATTGAAAAGCCCAGCCCCAGTGGCACATGCTGGGCTCTCTTTAATACCTAGAAAGTTGAATTTGAATATCCACAACAAATAAAAGCGGGAAAACCCACTGTGGAGTCAGTGCTAGACAATGAAATTAGCTTTATCTCTTCTCTGGTGACTCATGTCCTTGCACCTGCCTTCTACCCTCTCCATCTCCACTATGAATTGGGTTTTGTCTCTTTTCTAATTTTTTTTTTTTACGACATACACTTACTTCTGTTTCTATAACTCACCCATACATTACAGGCATATGAGGAAAACTGTGGAGGTTTTTCTTTCTGAGTTTGGGTCACCTTGGTTAATGTTACACTTTCCAGGCGCATCCATTTTCCTGCAGATTTCATAATAGTATTCTGTGTGAGTCTTCACATTGCATTTACACTGTATTAGTTCTTTAGGTTAGTGACAGAAAGGTTATGCATGGGTCATATTCAAATACGGGAACTGAGTACTGGCTGGTTTGGGAGTGTGTATGCAACTCATCCTTTGAAGACTTCAGGAGACGAACAGGAAATGGATCAAATTCACTGAAAGTATCAGACTCGATCTTTCGACTTTTTCTGGTCCACCTGTTTTTCCGCCTGCTTTCTAGAAAGTGTGACTAAAGGCTTCAGAAGATTATGTGGAGGTGAGGAGGTTGAAGCCTTGTGTTTGCTCATGCTTCGTGCTTTCCTTGAGCTCTACATCAGCAAGTGTGTGAACTCTCCTAGGTCTGACTTGTTCTGAAGTGTGCTTCGTTTACCTAGCTTCTAGTCAGGGCCTCTCTATGGAAAAAAAAAATTGGAGCTGCTTCCAAAGGGAAATCCTAGGAGGCAGATAGATGATAGATCTGCATCTTGTCAGTTGTAGTTAGTAGCAGAAATCCCCAGCTGAGAATAAGATTAGGAAATTGGACAGCCACAGACACACCCAGAACATAAAATCCCACATCTCTCAGTGCCACCAAACCCTAGAACTCTCACTAATCATCAAAAGAAGACTCTTTAATTGCCATAAGGTTGTGTCTAAATAAGGAATGTTTAAAAAAATGGACTTAAGAAATTCTCTCTTTAAAAAAAAGAAATTCTCTCTTGTTAATTAAAACAGTTTTATTCCTATACCATGTGAGTGGCTGATCATTAAAACTTGCCAGTTGTTTAAATAATGCATCACAAATGGTTGCTAAGTGAACTGAACTAGGCAGTGGCTAGAGAGAAAGTGAGGCATTGCAAAAGTCCTGATAATAAAGGGTGAGTGGTCATTTTCACTCACGATTCCTTTGCCAACAGCATGTATAGACTTCTCCGTTTATTTATAGATGAGGTACCAACAGCTGTCTGCACACAATATATTCCTTACACTGAAGTCAGCCTACATTTTCAGATCATCCATTAAGCATGTGCATTATAACTTGCCCTTGGCCTCAAAGAGTTTGCTACCAATGTTATACCAGATGAAAAACTGGATTTTTAAAAATCTATTATTTTTTCACTGCTTCATCTGAAATTTCCAAGTATTAAAAGTCCGTAAAAACATCAGCTGAAGAAAAGCCCTCAGGTTTACCACCATGCATTTTTTAAATTTTCCCTCGAAAAGGTTCACCATTTTGGAGCTCGGGAGACAGCTCAGTTTGTAAAGTGCTAGCCCCACAAGCAAGACGACCTGAGTTTGATCCCCCAGAACCTACGTGTTAAAAGTGGGTGCAGTGGCACATTAGTAAGCCATGCTAGGAGGCAGAGAGGAGGATCCCATGGGTTGTGAACTAGCCCATCTAGCCGAGTCAGCAAACACTACGTTCAGAGCAAGACCGTGTCTCAGGAGATATATGAGGAGAGGGACCAAGGAAGACTCCTAACATTGACCAGTGGCCTTCACACACACCCACACACATGGGCACACACATGCACACTATTTTTATTTGGGAGATTTTTAAGTCCTCATTTGTTATTTTCAAATATCGTGTCTTGTTTTTCCATTTTCAGAATATTTGCTTTTTAATTTTATTGCTTTATTTTCATGATTTCACAAGTCAGTTATTTTTCATGGCACCCAAAGTGGAAGAATAACAAGAATAGCACGGGCGTGCACATGATGGGTGATGAGTGTCACTGATCACATTGTGAGTTGACTATCATTGTTAGCCAGTCACTCACCATAGAAGCAGGTGTAGAGATAAACTCTAATGTAATTTTGAGGCCTGTATTTCTGCAAGAGTCTCAGACATAATGCTTTGACTACTTGAGAAGAAACTCAAGGAGACACAAGATCAGGAAAAGCTATGAAGCGGCTGGTTTCCACAAGCAAGAACAGGCTGAAGACTCATAAAGCATAAAATAAAAAGCTATATAATGTTTATGAAAAATTGAAAATGATAGGATAAAAAATATCCTGTATTCATAGACTGGAAGAATTAGTATAGTTAAAATACCTATGATAGCAAAAGAGGTCCATAGAGTCAATGGAATCCTTATAAAAATTTAAGTATCATTTATCACAAAAAGGTAGAAAAGAAGTCTAGCCTTTGTAGGGAATTAAAGATTTATTTATTTATTTATTTATTTATTTATTTATTATGCATACAGTGCTGCAGAGGAGGACATCAGATCTCATTATAGATGGTTGTGAGCTACCATGTGGTTGCTGGGAATTGAACTCATGACCTCTGGAAGAGCAGACAGTGCTCTTAACCACTGAGCCATCTCTCCAGCCCTCTTTGTACGGAATTAGAAAAGACCTTGAACAATTAAAGCAATCTTAAGCAAAAAGAATCAACCTAGAGTCATTGAATTCCTTTCCTTCAAAATAAACTACAGCTGGGTGTGGTGACTAATTCCTTTAATCCCAGCACTCGGGAGGCAGAGGCAGGTGGATCGCTGAGAGTTCGAGGCTAGCCTGGTCTACAAAGTGAGTTCAGAACAGCCAAGGTTACACAGAGAAACCCTGTCTCAAAGAACCAAAGATCAAAATACAAAACTGTCAGGTGGTGGTGACACTCACCTTTAATCTCAGCACTCTGTGAGTTCAAGGCCAGCCTGGTCTACAGAGCAAGTTCCAAGACAGCCTATCTCAAAAAGCAAAAACAAAAAGGAACCACCCCAAAACAAAACAAAAACTACAAAGCATAGTAATCAGAATGGCATTGTATGAATCAAATCACTGAAGCTGTAGCTCCGTTGGTAAGAGTTGCCTACTGTACATCAACCAGGGCTCTGGTCCCAGGTATTGTGTAATCTAGGGATGGTGACATGTACTTGCAACTCTAGCACTCGGGAGGCAAAGGGAGGAGGGTGGGAAATTCAAGATCACCTTCTCTTTCTTCTTGACATACTGACTTTGAGGTCAACTTAGTCTAAATGAGACAATGTCTCAAACACACACACACACACACACACACACACACACACACACACAGAGAGAGAGAGAGAGAGAGAGAGAGAGAGAGAGAGAGAGAGACCTAAAGAGATATATGAATATTAATAACATTTTCTTTTTTTAAAAAAAAAATCACACACTGAAATAAACCAGACCTAAGCACCATACAACTCGGTGACCTTCGATTCAGTTACAGCAGCCGTTCAGAATGGGCATTCTGAAGTGTCACATTGGGTTTACATTTTCTCTATTGAATATATTTTTTATGCATTAATCCACCATCAAACCCCAAAACCTCCATGGTACAGTCAGACCTAGAAGAACAATTGGCTTTATATCTTCTTTCATAATGTGTATCCGTTACCTGCATTCAGTTCTTCCTCATCTCCTAATATTTAGCCACTCTTTTTCTCTTTTCTACGTTATACTGTGTCAACACGCACATTTGTTTATTTATATGCATATATTATCGAATAGGTTTAGCATAAGACAGAGAGCATACGGCTTTAAAACAGTTTGAATTGGATGACCAGACTCTAGGAATTATAGAGAGAGAGCTTGATTGCACTAGCCTGGGAAAGCAACCTAGCCTTGTAGTATTATATGGGTTCTTCAAGCCCTTGGAGATATCACAGAAGAATTAAAAATATTATATGGTCCATGGTGTTTCTCTTTAAAGCTCAAGGAGGCACTGAGTAGCAGAAACCAAAATGAAGACGGTCATGAAAATCCTGATGTTCTGTGAAGCCCATCACTTGGGTGTCTTCTGGGTGCAGTGTCACTGCAAAGGATGTGACGGCCACGATCCAAGACAAGGGAGGCTTTTCTGGGGTGGTGGAGACTTCCAGGACCGGATCATAAGCTGATAAATTTGACTGCCCACGTTGTCCACGTCAGTGTGCACCACAGCCTTCGGGAGAGTTGGTGTGTTCCCAGGGTCAATGCTGACAAACTAAGGGCTGAAACACAGGCAAGGTAGGTGGTGACCTGGTTTCTCCATGACCCAGCACTTCTCAAACAAGGTCATCCTCAGAGCAAAGATGACTTCAGATGGCTCCATCTGTCCTTCTTCTCTCTCCTCCCCCTGGGTGCATGTTCTTTCTACTCAGGTCTGTATGAGTACATGTCACAGTCCCGGTAAGCAGCACGGACTCACCAAACTTCATGTGGGATGAAGGCATCCTGTGCATAAATGCATACAAGTGTGTGGAGGGGGTGCTCTGTTCTTATTTTCTCTGTCTATGACTCTCACACACACACACACCCCAATTTCTTTTCTATCATTCACAGCAGCCTATGATCCACAGGACCCACAGAAGCAATGTACTCTAGTGATGAGCACCGTAAGTTCTCTCTAGTATATGCTAGATTGTCTCCTGAGGGCTTGCAGGAGTATGTTGTTAAATATTCAGGGTTTTTTTCCCCCTCTTAGGCTGTTTTTAAACTGTTGGTAACTTAAAATTGGTCACAGTAAGAGTATTTGCACCATAGAAATTCGTGTTACAAGTTCTAGATATGTAGCTCAGCTTTGTTAAGTATGAGGTGGGGGGTCTTGTGCAAGCTGCTGGGTATCTTCAAAATTAGGCTTCGTAATTTATATAATGGAAATGATGATTGTGTTCTTACAGGGTTACTATGGGGGTAAATCACCTAGTGGCATCATTGAAAGTGCTTAGCATATATTTGCATAAACTATTTCGAGAAAGCTAATTATTATTTCTAGCAGTGATGGTATCTTTTCTTGGATTTCAAAAAATGCATTCTTTGATCTACTTAAATTTTCTTATTTTTTTAACAAAGAATTTGTGACAAGTCAGAATAAAAAAATAAAACAGCCTATGAAAGCAGGTACATAAATTAAAAAACAGGAAAAAAAGAAAAACAAAATAAAATAAAAATCACAATGCTATTCAGATTGAGTAGGATCTAAAAGATCAAGAGTCACGGAGGTACTAATTGGATATTTCTTTTGTTGCTTGAGGGGTGTTTGTTTAATTTATTTTTTCACTTTTAATTAAAATATAATTGTATTACTTCCCCCATTGATTCCCATTCCTCCCTCCAACCCCTCTCGTGTCTCCCCCTTCTCAAAGCAATAATCCCTTTTTCTCTGATTATTACTGTAGGGTGTGTGTGTGTGTGTGTGTGTGTTTGTGTGTGTGTGTGTGTGTGTGTGTGTAAATATATAAGCACACCTTTCTGGGTCCATATTTGTTGTTTGTATATGTATGATCTCAGGGCTGAGCACTTTGTATTGGATAACAGAGGGAGAGTCATCCCTGGGAGAGGCTAATTCTCCCTCTCTCCAAAGACATCAGGTGCCTGTAGCTCTTTATTTAGCAGTTGGGTCCCCTGAGAGTTTCCCTTATCTTTCAACCAAAGCTGTGTGGTGACAAGTTTTGTATTAGGTTTCACAAAACAAAATGATGTCGTTTCTGTAGCTATGTTATCAGTATATCATACAAAAACTCTGGTCAGTCGAGAAAGACAGAAGCATCACAATGAACCGTCTGAGGTGCTAAATATCAAAGCCAGTTTTGCAACAAACCCTGAAACTAAACTGTAGTTTCTTTCTTTCTTCTTCTTCTTCTTCTTCTTCTTCTTCTTCTTCTTCTTCTTCTTCTTCTTCTTCTTCTTCTTCTTCTTCTTCTTCTAACTATTTATACTGCTCTAGAATGAGCTAGCTTCTAGAACCATAAAATAATGTCATTTAGCAATATCCCCTGGAACATTCTTAATAATATTAAAGTGTGTGTGTGTGAGAGAGAGGAGAGGGGGGAGGTGACACTTTCCTGGAGATAGGTGAGCAAACATCTGTTCCCTCAGATAAGAAACCAATGACAAGCAGAAGTAATGATACACCTTAATCCCATTGGGTGACCTGGTGAGTTTTCCAGGGTTACTAAACAAGTTACTTACAGCAGCAGGGATGACACAAAAACAGCTGCCTTGTACAAAGGCCACCCCAGCACAAAAGACACTGCGTGAAAGACACATCTCTGGAGTTCTTCACAGCTTGCAAACTGCTTAACAGGCCCAAGAGCCTCCCCTTGGCAGCTCTGCTACTCCCTGGGATACTCAGACTCCCCCACACTCAAGCAGTCCTTTGTTTTATCTGTAACTGTGGGAAGAGGCTCTCTGGAATCTGGGGAGATGCGGCTTTCCCAGGCATGTGACTGCTTCCTTCTAGTCTCATGAGCCTTCCCTACTGCCCTGAAGGACATGTTTCAGTTCAGAAGAAACTGCTAGGCAGCAGCACGCACATGCCTGCCTGCGTGCATGCGTGCGTGCCTGCGTGCGTGCGTGCGTGTGTCTAATCCAAGGGCATGCTTCTCTTTTTTGTTCATGGCACCTCCACACTCACTCTTCTTTGCAAAGTTGGGACCATTTCACTTTATAAACACTTCCAGAACTGGCCTGGGAGCACCCAGCACAAACCATCACCCCTCCGTTCTGCTAAGTGCAATGTAGGAACAGTTTATACAAAGTTGGGAAATAGGAATGCCTGCTAGCCGAGTGATGCAGGTGGCACATCCTAACCTTCAGGAGGCAGAGGCAGGTGGATCTCTGTAAGTTGGAGGCTAGCCAGAGCTGCGTAGTGAAATACTGTTTCAACAACAAAAACTGAGCAACCAAACAAAACCAAAGAATATCAGGAATTAAAGGAAACATTTTTAAAAGAGTCTGACCGTTTGACCTACTTAAAAGAGTCAGGTGTTTCCGGCACCTTCTAGATAGTAGCTCCATTGATAGTACCTTCTAGAATCTCACCATAGAAGTTCTGTTCCTCTGGGTTTTCCATTCATATACTAGGACAGGATGACAAAGGGAAGTTCCTTTTGTAATCATGTTCACGGAGGTGTCAGCACGGGGCCAGGCATTCAGAATGGCATTGTCCCTGCCAAGCTGTCAACAGCAATTCTGAGCTGATTTTTAAAGTGGTCACCACAGCATGCACCCTGACTTACTTGATTAAACCTCTTCCACTCACAGCTTGACCCAAGGAACACTTCTAGTGAGGGTGTGACATTGCTCACGTAGCTCCCAATTCACTAGACACCGGAAGACAGCTGAGTCACCCTGATTAAAACATCGCTGTGCTGAGCTGGTTAGACATGTGGCTTCCTTCTGGGTCATGGGCTATCAAAACTAGGACAGAGACTTAGAAAAGGGATTCCCATTCACGGCTCGAAAATATTCTAAGTTGGAAATCTGTTTGGTATCATCCACTAAGGTCAAAGATTAATTTGAAGAAATGTGTAAATATATTTATATGAGGCTGATACTTGTAATAGTTTATTACAGGTGTAAGTACAACTTTGAAATTTTTCCTTTAAAAAGTTTTTGGTTTGTTTGTGTGTTTAAAAGAACATTGCGCTAGGTGTGATAGCTTGTACGTGTAATATATTTACTGAAGAGATGAGGCAAGGTGATTGCTTATGGGTACAAGGCAAGCCTGAGCTACACAGTAAGTTCCAGGCATAGTAAGGTCACATAACCAGACCTTGTCTAAAAGAAAAATTAGAAGGAAAAAAGGAATAAAGGGCATAGGAGGAAGAAAAGGAGAGAAGGAAGGGGAGAGAGGGAGGGAGGAAGAAAGTAAGTAAGAAAGAAAGAAAGAGAGGGAAGGAAGTGATTGCAATATTTTTTTTAAACTCTTTGGGAAAAATTACATTAGTTTGAAGCTGTTTATGCAGAGTGGCGAGCTGTAGGCTCACCCAGACCCCTTTCCTTCTCACAGACCCAGAAGACACTGAAGACTGTGCCCCATGCTTTTAGGTTCTACTTAGAACCTAAAAGAAACAGGTTTTCCCAGGTGAGAGACACATTAGGATCCAATTGCAGACTTGGAGCAGGAAAGCCAGGAAGCATTACCCATGTCTTACTCAGCCCCAAAACTTCGTCTACATTTTTTTCTAGCTGAAAGTACTGGCATGGCATAATTTAATTAAGCATGTGTGAAATTATTGTGTTCCAAAATCTGAACTTGATATAATTAAAGTGAAATGCAGGCGTGCACTTCTGATACCATTTTTTTTTTAACGTCACACTCTATCACTCCCGCTTAATATCAAATCACAAGAGACATCTTTCTTCTTTTAATTGCATTTTACATGCCCTTCATTCCTGGCCCCAAAGCAATTAGATTTTAGGGAAAAAAAATTACTGAAGCAAGAAGTAAGGCCGAAAATAATAAAGTTACTTGAGCTCAGTGATGTCTCTAGCAGTGATGTCCCCTCCGGAAGCAGCTTCATTGCAAAATAACACAGGATTAAAAGCCGAAGGAGCCAAAGACTTGTGGTTTTTTTTTTGTGAGAAAGCACGCAGTTGTTCAGTTGTGACACCTAGAAATGGTTACTCTTTCGGCTCAGCACATGCGAGGAGGAAATGCCAAAGGCTGAATTAGTGTGTTGTCAGTTTTCTTATCACCCCGCCACGTATCTCGGGGAGCACTCGGTTCTGATGGTTCTAAGCACCAAGTTCTCACTACAGCCTTCAAGCTGGAGGTTCAGAGAGGGCCTGAGAGTCAGGGAAGATGGTTTTATTTTTACATTTCAATTTATTATCAATGGGGGAGTGTTCCAGAGGTCATTTCCGGCTGCCAGCCTGCATTGTAAGGGGGCAAATGCCTGTACCTGATAGGACACCACACAAGCCCTCTCCCCACACATACACGACATTTTAAAATATCAACTTGAATTATTAGAGATAAAAGGCACTTTCTTGTGGTTCAATCAAATATCTAATGAGCATGTCTGGAAATGGCGTGGGGTTTCTCTCCATTAAATTGATATAAATATGTATTTTTAACAACTTTGTGACCCCCAAGCTTATCTGTCAGATATTCTATTTTCCCTGGTCACTTACTTATCCTAGTGAAAAGCTCCTATTCTTTGACCCAGTTAAAACCCCAAACCTCAAATATGGATCCCACTCTCCTTACAGTCGCCCTTCTCGGTTGTGGTGCTGCTGCTCTGCTGATGTCTTGACCTCAGTGCTTTGCACCCTCCTCCTCGGCTCATCATCACCCAGGGTGAAGGCTTGTCCTAAAGTGTGTCATTCTCTTTACTCAGGAGACTTGGAGCCTGACGTCTGCAAGTCCTGCCTGCTCCGTGATCACTGCAAGCACGGATGCACTCTTACGTGATTCTGCATTTTCCCCCTCAGTCCTGACCCAGTGAAGGGCAGTCCCTCTTCCTCTGTAATGAGCCCCTAACTCTTCTTTATTTTGTTTTATGCCTTCCACCTGTCTAAGGGCATTGTTCTACTAGCTCATGATAGATAGATAGATAGATAGATAGATACATAGATACATAGATACATAGATAGATAGATGCTATAGAGGAACTGGGGATTTATGTGTGTATGTATACGTATATGTATGCGTATGCATATATGTATATCTTCCTGGCTTTATACCATCTTCTAGCCACCAAAATAAAAGCTATCAGTGTCCACCTGTAAGCAAGCTTAAATATTCTATTTCTCACCTCCATCTCTTTCCCATGTATCACTTAGCATGGCAAGCTGAGCACCCCCCCGACAGACAGATGATACACAGCAGACATTAATAGTCCATCTGGAAGATAACCCCTTCTAAGAGAAGGAGGTGAGAGCCAGCAGGAAGGGGGTGGGGATCGGGGGGTAGGGGGATGTGTAACTTCGAGTCCCTGGGCTGTGAATCTCACCGGCACCTTCTGACCCTCGGGAAGCTGTCTAGGCCAGGTCTTACAGTTATCTGCCTCAAGGTTGGGGCAACCAGAGACTTAGCAATCAGCAGTCTCCTGAACCACAGAAGGCTGATGCTGGGGTGGGCTTGGGGCTCTAATTCCTCACCTATCTAGCCAGCCTCTCCTGATAACAGAGCTCACAGGGGAAGAAGCCGGTGCTTATGGTGGGGCGCCCTTAGCAGGCACCAGATAGTCAGTGCCAGAGGGAGGGGACACCATGGCCACAGGCCATGCCCTTGGGCTCAGAGTAATTAGCAGCTTGCCCTTACCACTTCACTAAACATACGATGAAAGTGGTGTGCTCCTTGCCAGACCTAATAAATTATCTCCTGTTCTTATCCTCTGTAACCTGTGCTTGCCCCGGCTGGAATCTTTATAATCTTTGATACTTTGTTCTTTCAGCTTCTTCCCCTCTTGTTTTCAGGATTGAACCCAGGATCCTGTGCATGCTGGGTAAATGCTGAGCCATGGAAAACTCCCCAGCCCTTCCTTCTCCTTGGAACCTACTTTTTGTGGCTTCTTCTACTTCTTTGTCATTTTTGTCTCCTCCTTAGCCTCCTTGTCTCCAAGCATTGAGATTTACAGGGCTTAAGTCTGAGTGTCTCATTGCAGTCAATATCCCAATGTCCCTAGCCTCTCCAGTCATATGACTCTCTCAGTATCTGCCATCATCAGAAGAGCTTTTGAGTCTCTGTGTCCAGCCCTAGGTCCCGGGTCTTCTTCTGAGGTCACAGCTGTTCGTGAGCTTCCACCACCACAGCACCGCACCCTCAGCCAGAATCCGACCAAAGCATCCAACCCCATCACCCCTCAAATCAAGCATGACTTCGCTGCAGCTCAGTCTCTGCGTAGCCACCAGCAATGACAGGCCCCTTCTAAGGGTTCAGAGCCAAAAAGCTTGGAAGGTACAATTCCTTCTTTTTCTCTCATGACCCACAATCCACTCATAAGTCTGTTCTGTTTCTCAAAATGTATCAGTAACACAGCACTCAGGGCACTCAGCATCTGCCTCCACCTCCAGAGCACAAGGCACAACCCCAGGACACAGTCCCCTCCCAATGCCCCAGATATTCACCTGGGTTCAGACGCCATCATTTCTTCTCCTGGGGACCTCATCTATTCTTCTTGCTCTTTTGTTTCTGTGCAGTGAGAGGCAGTATGGGCAAAAACGTTAACCCATATGAACGCATACCATCCTTCTAGAATGGCCACACAGATCCTTGTCTCACCCTTAGTAAAAGCCAAAATAATTTCAGCCCCCTAAAAAAATCTACAGGGGCTAGTCCTGGCTGTCCCCCTTCCCATCCTGGCTACAGAAACCCTGGCCTTACCATGCCGCTAATGCTCAGGTACACCCTACCTGAGGTTTTCGGATTTACTGTTCCTGTTGCTGCCTGTGGTCCTGCAGAGACATGTGGCACCTGGCACAGCCCTGCCCCTTTACCTAAACCAGTCTTTGTTCAAATTATGACTTTCACAGTGCTTCACCTACAATGAAAATACAGTGGCACACGCACAGAAAAAATACATTAATGAAACACACTCCTTTGCAGGCTAACTAGCAAAAATATTTTAAAAATGAAAAGTCCCTGAGGCAGAGGAAGGATAGCAGGCTACCAAGAAGGGACTTGATACCCTATGAGCATATACAGGGGGAGGAGGCCCCCCTCAGTCACAGTCATAGGGGAGGGGACTAATTGGAAGATGGGAGGAAGGGAGGAATGGGAGGATACAAGGGATGGGATAACAATTGAGATGTAATATGAATAAATTAATAAAATATATTTTTAAAATACTGAATCAAAAAAAAATGTCCCTGAGTCTGTGGCTCTGTTTCTCTCTGAGCTACTTTCCCACTTCCTTTCTTTCTATTTCATCTTTTTTAAGTTAGAAAACTGTTATGACCGTGACCAAAACACCTAAGAGAAGAGCTGAAAGGAATCATGTGTTCAGCTCATAGTTTCAGAGGCGTCCGTGGCCTGCGGCAGAGCAGCATACATTCTGGCAAACAGAAAGCAGAGGGAAGGGACCAGGGTGAGATGCAGCCCTGGGGAGCCATCTCCTCCGACTAGGGACCATTTCTTTCCTCTCACTCACCACAACATGAATCCATAAGGAGATTAAGCTAGTAGTTTCTCCAGAGCCCAGAGGAGCCAGTCACCTCTCGAGAAGCCCTAAGAGACACACCCAGAGGCATGCTCCACTAATGTCCTAGGTGTTTCTTTTGTTCATTAGTATTAAGCCTTTTACTTTAAGCAATGGGGAGCTAGATCCATGGTTTTGTGGTTAGCTGTGTGTAATGCTCTTGCAGAAGACCCATGCTCCGTTCTCAGCACCCAGAACTCACAACTGTGCATATCAGCTCCAGGAGATCTGGCATCCCTCATAAGCACAAACCTGAATGAACACACACACCAATGCACGTGCGTGTGCACACACACACACACACACACACACACACACACAAACATAAAAACTAAATTAACATACAAGGTAGTGAGTTTCACTGAGGCATTTTCATATATATTGGATGTTGTTACTCTGCCTCTGTCCTCACTTCCTGGATCTTCCTGCCACCTCCTTCTAATGCCCTCACTTCCTCCCATAAGCCTTCACTCTGCTTAAGCGTCACATATATATTACCACCCTCTCCCTACCCGTCTTTAAAACCTGCTTCTCTCTCTTTCCAGTTTCGTGACCTATACCCACAAAATGTCACACACATATAAATACATTTACCTACAATTAAGGTTTTAGGTATTTTTAGAAGTCCAGTTACACTGACTGTCAAGAGTGCCCATCATGTCACTTCATACATTGTACTTATTGGCTTTGTCCTTTGTCTCCTACCATAGGACCTAAGTTTCATCTGAGCTCGCTGACCCATGCTTGCCATCAAAGCAAGCAACGCTGCTCTACACACGTAGTCAAAAAATCTCACTGTCATCATCACCCACCCGAAGCAAGTGCCTGGTGCCACGAGCTCCTTAAAAAATACCCATGGGACAGATTAATCTGTAATTAAACAAGCTCTCTATTTAATTCTTTATATAAACTGTCCTAAGCTCCCTACAGAGGTAACTTCAATATCTGTTCCTATCCAAGCTTTCAAACTGCAAAGCTGACAGTCCCTGGTATGTTGCCACCTAGATGCTGCCCTACCGTCAACCTAGTCTAAGTTAAGCTCATGTCTCCACACTCATCCTCCCAAGCTCAAGACTTTCTCTAATTCCTTTATTAATTCTCAACATATCATCATCTCTTTGCCACTACTCATTTTGCCTCCACTGATTTCTATATCTCTGTATGTGAATAATTATCGCACACAGAGAGATTAGTGACTGAGATGTCTTTACTTTCATTTCTGTAGACCTTGGGCCTCCCATCGGCCTTGGCCCCAGCTGCACCTTTATTCTTCCAATTCCATTCTCGGTCTCTTCCCATATTGGCAAGCAAGTGCGGCGCATAACGTGCCCTGAGCTTGCACAGAATGTTTCATAAAGTGCTTTCTTTTATCTAAAGATGTGTCCTTTGCAAGGCCAGACTTACACTGTGTGCTTTGCTTCAGCATTTGAACTGAGTTAGCAGTATTAGTTTCTAAGATAAGCAAAGCCAAATCCTGACACCACACAAACCAAGACCCTTTCAATCTTCCTGGGGCTAAAGGAAGAGCTGTATTAGTCTTTCGCCCCTGGGAATATTGCCCCTTGAATTTCATAAACACTGCACCACCTGCTAACAAATCAGACCATTATGCACATAACAGTCTGCACTTCTGATGTCCCTGGTAGGGGACATCATCCAGTCAGGATTGCGGGGCTCAGTTCCCTATCATACCATGTACCTATACACATCAGCGACTTGAATGTCATGTCTAGGAAATTCACTTAAGCATTTCTCTGCTGGGATCAGTTTCATCCTGGTCCATGGTCTCCATATCATATAATTTAGTTACGTGATTTGTTTAAATGTCCAATAAAAAGAAATTTTATATTTTAGCAATTGCTAGCATCTTTATCTTTGTTTGAAGATATGGGGAGGGGCTTCTGCATGGATACTGACAATAGCTACGTCACTTGCAGGTTATACTCAGCTTGAACACACAGTATGACTGGATAAACAAAGGTATGTCTTTAATCCCCACAAATCAACTCATCTGAATATTCCCAAGGCCAAGGTCAGGGATTAGAACTTCAAAACTACAGTTTTGTTTTTTTTTTTTCAAGAATAAATCCTGCATCCATTTCTTCATTAATTCAACCAGTGAGAATCCCCAAAGCAATCTAAGGGTTGGAAGGGCAATAGCAGCGCCCCCTGTTGGCCATTTCAGAAAGTACATGGCCTTCGAGGCTATTTTGAGCTGCCACAAAATAAAATTCTCCTTCCAAAAGATATTAGTTAACACAGACTCCGTCAACGAAGAAGCATTTACATTTTTCACCTCTTCAAGTCCATCTCACTATATAGAGTGAGTATTAGAAACTAATACTGCTAGCTCAGTTCAAATGCTGAAGCAAAGCACACAGTGTAAGTCTGGCCTTGCAAAGGACACATCTTTAGATAAAAGAAAGCACTTTATGAAACATTCTGTGCAAGCTCAGGGCACGTTATGCGCCGCACTTGCTTGCCAATATGGGAAGAGATCGAGAATGGAATTGGAAGAATAAAGGTGCAGCTGAGGCCAAGGCCGATGGGAGGCCCAAGGTCTACAGAAATGAAAGTAAAGACATCTCAGTCACTAATCTCTCTGTGTGTGATAATTATTCACTCTATAAAGAGTGTGGGTTTCCAGTAAACTCCAGCATAGTTTCTTGCTGTCCTTGCTTGTCATGATGACCAAGGGAAGAGAATCCACGATGGTGGAGTCTTCCACGGACGTGCAATTCCAGCCCCCTCTGAAGATCATAGCTCTTAAGATTCATCTGCATTACAGAGAGTTGGGCTGGTGAGATGGGTCAGCAATTGAGAACACTGGCTGCTTTTCCACAGGTCCTGAGTTTAATTCCCAGAACCACAGGGTGGCTCATGAACATAAGGGATCTAGTGCCCTCTTCTGGCATGTAGGTGTACATGCAGACAGAGTACACTTAACCTTTAAAATAGATATACAAAATAAATAATTTAAAAAATAATTTGCTAGAAGTGGCCATGAGAGATCCAGGTTGTTTTTGATCCAATAAGTAAATGTTGGATCTGCAAAAGTATATTCCTCATCCACTGAGAATGCCCATAGTAGACAATAACATCAACATGACCCTAAGATGAAGGCGGTGCCTTGTCCAGAGAGGCTGGAACACCCAGGTCTATCCCAAAGCTGATGGGTCTGGATCAGCATCTTACATGGCGACTAGGGATCTTCATGGACTGAAGGTTGGGAGACGTGGCCTGAGTCAGAAGTGGCAAGCTCCCAGGCTACCCATCTCCATCACAGTTGCTGGATCCTGCTATGGTGGTTTGACAGGACCAGAGAGCACATGGGGCTATGCCATAGTAAATTTCATTTACAAAACAATGAGCTAGAGTTGGCCCACAGTCACGTAGTAAACCTTGGCCCACAGTACAAAATGTACTGACCTTTGGCATAGGATATGTGCATGCTTATGCGTTTCTTTTAGTCTTGCCTCATCTCATACCATGGCTCTTTCAGTAAGTCTGGGATTGCACCTGTGTGTTTACAGCTTCAGCAAACATTTGGGAACATTTAGAGCCTGTCTGAGAAACACTCCCAAGTGTGCCCGACCTGCTTGACATTGCAACACGACCCTGTCCTCTATAAAGTCGGCTCTGGACAACAGAGCAAAGAAGTCATTTTTAACTCATGTTTTTTTAATACATCTACAAGTTTGTGTTGTGTTGCATCCATCCATGCATGCATGTGTGCTTTTGTGCAGCTGTGCAGCTGCAAGTTGAACCATTGTCCTCCCTGTAATATCTAATTATTTTTCCTAGCTTTTAATATTTTCCTGCTAAATAGTTCATAGAAAGAAATGCTTTAAAATCTCTAATTTATTGGGTTTTTTTTTCCGGCAACACTTTTCCTCATCTTTCAGATACCATCCTTTCATGACTAGGGCCATTCCAAAAACAAAAAACAAAAACAAACAAACAAACAAAACACGTGATCTTCACTGACAGACAAAACTGACCACCACAGGAAATGTGGCTAAGATGAGTGGCTGCCACTGGACGCATTTTCCCCCTATTGGATGAGGACAGGCTGCACACACAAAGGACAGAAAACTCATCCCAGGAGAACATGGGAAGCAGGAGGAAGCATGAGCATTGCTTTTTATTGCCTTGCTAATTTCTTCCCAACCCCAGCCAAGCTGAGCTCTCTTCCAGCCTCTAGCCTATGGTTGAGGGAAAGGGAAACACCTTGTTCTTTTGCTTTCGCTCAAGTCTTTATGATCCAGAGAAAGGGGTGGGGAAGGCAGCTGGGAAGAGGAGGCCACTCTCTCTAAGTGTGATGTCATTTCTTTGTCACAGGTAAGACTTGAATTCTCCTAGCACCAGTGCCAGAACCCTGTCACCAGTCAGCCTCTCCCTCCCACTCACTCTTTGCAAAATGAGGCTTTACAGGGGTGTGCCGCCACACCTGGCTGTCCATTCAATTTTTATGAGAGCAAAAGATAAGAAATTATGTTTCTTCCCTCTGATGTTCACTTCCTTCATTCTTGATAATTGAATACTTTTTCCATAACTTATTGATGATTTAGAATCCTAAGTCAGGGGCATTTATTTGTAAACATCTCTCAGTCACAGTGCAGTTTTTAAAGTTAGATTTATAGAGTCTATTATATGTGGTGACCGTACAACAATATAAACACACATGCTGACACTCCTGCTGTCACTTTAATGACAGGACAGTGAGTCTCTTATATAATAGTCTTACATATGATAAAGCATATGACTTCAAAGGTCTTTAATTTTGTACATAATCAATTATTGGAATGGTGGAGTTCCTTGAGTTCTTTAACATTGCTTTTTTTTTTCTTTTTTTTTTTTTTTAGCAATAACCTCCCTGATGCTACTTCAGCATCCTGAGATGAGGCACTGCCTCGGGTTCCAAGCAGAACTCATGGCGCTATGTCAGCTGACTCCACTGCCGATTTTCCCGGGTCAGAGCTAAGAGGAGCCTCAGAGACCACATAACGCACTTTCAATGGTACAGACAAGGAACTCATCACCAAGAGGGCAATACCGTTCAACAGAGATCACGGCTGCTCAGTCAGGAACTGGGTCCAAACTACCAGAGTACATATAGCAAGCAAAACAGTACAAACACTCAAAGCCTATGTCCCCCTCCGCTGGTGTCTGGCAGAACCCACTGGATCAGCATGCCCGGCAGGGCTCTGAGAAGGCATGATTCTTGCTACATTTACCCACAGGCGAAGGCCATGCCGATATTTCCGGTACTTCAAGCCAAGCATCTCCTCCTTTCTCATCTTCTCAATTCAGAAATCAATAAGAACTATCTTTTGCAGTAATTAAGAACCCAACCATTAGATTCAAAGCCACTGGGCCTGAACCCTGACTCCAGCAATATGCAGTTAAGTCTCACTTTTTCATCTGCAAGATAAAATGAGCAAAAGTCATTGCTTCCACAACTTATGTGTATAAGAGCTATGTGAACTTCTTAATATAGAGCTGACAAGGGTGAGGACCCATGCTACAAGCACTCTTTGAAGCCCTGATAAGTGGCAGTGTGGGTGCAGTGCACAGCCCACTCCTCCCACTGGGAAAGGGAGAGGCTCCCGTCCACACCCCACAAAACTGTGGACTATTATAAACACCATGGAACCTTGATTCTGCTTGTTCTCTTTGTAGATACGCATTTTCAAGATATGTGACTAGGATTTTCTTTTACAATTTTTTTAAGACTTTTTTTTAGTCATTTATTTATTAAGTATAATGTTTTGCCTGCACGTATGCCTGCAGGCCAGAAGAGGGCACCAGATCTCATTACAAGATTCTTGTGAGCCAACATGTGGTTGCTGGGAACTGAACTCATGACTTTTAGAAGAGCAGACAGTATTCTTAACCTCTGAGCCATCTTTCCAGCACCACAATGTTTCTTTAATGACACTAAAGACAGGGCAGTGAGTTCATCACAAAGCTATTTGAAATGAGAAACATGGCAATATCCATCACAGATAAAAGGTATAGTTTTAAAGAATTAGAAGAAAAATTCCAAGAAACAGCAACAAAGCTTACATGTGTCATGTTAACTGAAGTGTGGGACGATGTTTCACTAAAGAAATAAAATGCCACAGAGCTAAATCAGATGAATATGAAGAAATTTTTATTAAATTAGCATTTACTTATTAACAAATAGAGAAGTACCATATAAAAATCAATGCGATATAAAACAGGGCAGTGAGAATGAGATACTATTCTGACATCTAGAAGCTTTCATGTTTAAAAGTTGAAATAACTCCCAAGAGCCATAGTTAATTAAAAAAAAGTGGCACAATTTGAAAAGAAGTAACACATGCACTTTTAAGTTGTTTGATAAGTTAGTATAAAGGAATACACCTATGTAATCACACAAAATAAAATATTCCTGTTGACTTGACAGACAGCACCAATAATGCCTCAGCTAACATGAAACTCATAATATGGTACTGCGAAGGGGGCCTCAATGGCACCATAAATAAGGAACACTGTGATTGCCCATTGACATCGGCCATTGGTTAGAAATTACCTCAAATCTTATCATTTGTTACCTATAACAATAGTCTGACTCTACATCCAAAAACAGCAGGACAGTTTCACAGCATTGCGTTGAACAATTTATATGGAAATTCAGAACATTTTTACACTTGCGATTTGTGAAATATATGTCTCTCTTAAACAATTTACAACTTATTAGTTTTTAATACTTATTTTTGTGGATAACACTGTAAACTTTTTTTTTTGTGGTTTTTACTGTTTTTCATAGAACAGCTTTCAAGTGTGTGTCGAGTTTTCCAGATCTGGATCTGGCCCTGGTAAGATAGAATGGGTCAAAAGAAAATAATCACTCAGAAACAGGCATCCCCAGGGAAGAACACACCAAGCAGTTGTCCAAAACCAAATGGTGAGCTTGAGCTTTTTATCTGTTCTTGCTAAGCACACCCAAGGGCTGATGGAATACAGCAGTGTCTGAAAAACGCTTTGGGAGACACAAGGCTAACAAAAAGGAAAGTAAACATGCCACTTGTGATCTGGGGCACTGAGAGAAAGCAGATCGTTTTTAAAAACTGGTAATAGAACCAATCACTACTCAAGAAAAAGAAAGGGAAGATGGAAATCACCTCATGGTAAGAATGGGAATTAATTGCTTATTTGTCCCTCTGGGATGTATTGTAATGCACATTAATATTTTATCTTCAAGGGGCTGATGCTTTTTAATTAATTTACAGTGACATGCTAGAGGACTGATGCATTTCTTTCATGGGTGAGAGAGGGCTAAAACAGAAATTGAAGTGCCTTAGACCCATAGTAGGAACAAAAGCTGGGCGGGGGCAGGAGAGCTGTTATCACTGCAGCTGCACCGGTATCTCCCTTCAGCTTAAAGCCAACCGAGAAGGCATCCTCTCCCTCCCAGGCCCTTTTAAAATCACGAATCACTTATCATTAATATCTTTAAACAGGCAGTTCTGTACCCTCCTTTATTTAGTCAAAACTCTCAAAAAGTTACTTTCCAAACTGATTAGTCTCCACTTGAGCTCCCATTTTAGAGAAGTGGTTTCTGCTGAGTTTCAAGGGGTGCTGGGGAATCCTCCTGGCGTTGTGAACCCCACTGGAGTGAACACGGTGGGAGCCCGGCTCCATATTGGAAGCGTGCAAGTCATTTTCTAGGCTGCTAGTAAGCTGCGGCAGTTTAAGAACTAAATGCCTCAGTGTGGCTGGGCCTGCTATTGTAGGCCTGGAAGAGAGAAATGATGGCAGCCTAGAGTTCCAGAAGAAAGGAAATGTGATTTTATTCACTTTACAGAGGACAGGAACTGTAGCAAAAAAGGACCACAGAAGTGATTTCTTAATTCTTCTGTGTCCCAGATATCAGAGGGTAAAGTGGTCATTATTTCCTAAGTTAAGGTGTGCGGACGTTCAGGGAGAGAAAGTGGGTGAGAGGGGGTAGGTGGAGAGGGGAGCTGGGCGGCAGGGGTAAGGGACCTGGTATGGAGAGAGCAGGATGGGGGGTGAGAGGGCTGGGAGAGAGAAAGGAAATTAGCATCTCTGGGACAACCTGGAGACCAGGGATTGGGGAGGCTCCTGGGAAGATATAGGGGTAACCCTAGCTGAGACTCCAAGCAGTAGGGGATCCTGGACTGAAGTAGGCCACATCCAGGCAGGCCTTCCAGTGGACAGAGGAGGACACCAACTGATCCACAAAACCCTCGACCTAAAATTTGTCCTGCCAAAAGAGATGCAGGGATAAAAGATGGGACAGAGATTGAGGGAATGGACAACCAATGACTGGCCCAACTTGGGACCCACCCCATGGAAGCGAGCCAACCCCTGACACTACTAATGATACTCTGCTATGTTTGTAGACAGGGGCCTAGCGTAGCTGTCTTCTGAGAGACTCTACCCAGCAGATAATGGAAACACATGCAAAGACCCGCAGCCAAACATTAGGCGGAACTCAGGAAGTCTTATGGAAGAGTTAGGGAAAGAATTGAGGGAGCTGGAGGGGTCAAGGACACCACAGGAAGACCTATTATAGCCAACTAACCTGGGCCCATGGAGGCTCACAGAGACTGAACCACCAACCAAAGAACATGTGTGGCCTGGTCCTAGGCCCCCTACACGGATGGGCTGCTTGGTCCTCAAGTGGAGTGGGAGCTTTCTCTGACTTGGACTCTGCTATCTTCCTCTGGATCCCATTTCTCTAGCACGGCTGCCTTGTCTTGCTTCAGTGAAAGAGGAGGCACTTAGTCCTGATGTGACTTAATGTGTCAGGGAGGGTTGGTACCTGGGTGGCAGGGAAGGTAGGGGTGAGGCGGGGAAGGGAGTATAGGGAAAGTTGGTGGGAAGGTAGGATTTGGAAAAGAGGAGGGAAGAGGAGGCAGTGGATTGCAATTGGGACGTAAAATGAGCAAAGAAATAAATTGTTGAAGAAAATAAATAAAATGTAACTCATTGGTTCTCAAGGAAATCAGGTATGGAAGTTGTAACTGTACCCATACTCCATCCATGCAGCTAGCAAGTACAGAAAAGAAAAGAATACAAAGAAGAAAATAATTTGGCTTTTCCAAAGTATGAGCCCCTTTCCATATGGCTGGAGTGGAGCAGCAGATGGCCTGAGCAGCATGTGGTGCAAGCTGACGGGCAGCAGGCAGTCCAGGCGTGCACCGCGGTGAAGCCTGCCATGAGGCAAGGCTTCCAATCAATTAGACCAAAGGAAAGTGATGGTTTCTGTGTTTGTGAGTCTTTGGTCTGTGTGTTTCAAAAGCCAAAATTAAAAGCCACTAGGACAGATGCAGGGAAAGGTAGAGTGTGCTCTTGAGAGGGCGATCGGGGCCAGAAGCCTAAGCCAAGAGCGCCGCTGGCTGAGCCCAGAAAAGCAGCTCCTGTTTGTGCAAGGCTTTCTATCAAATGTCACAGCTTGTGGGCAGATTCTCATTTCATTCCAGCGTGCGTGCTTGTGTGTGTGTGTGTGTGTGTGTGTGTGTGTGTGTGTGAGAGAGAGAGAGAGAGAGAGAGAGAGAGAGAGAGAGAGAGAGAGAGAGAGAGAGAGAGAGAGAGATTAGGTAGGTATGCACGTGTGTATGTGGGTGTGCATGTACATTTGTGCAGCATGTCTTTTATCAGGAGCGGTCTACCTTCATCTTCTGAGACAGGGACTCCTACTGGCCTGTGGCTTGCTGGTCAGCTAGAAGGACTGGTCAGTGAGCCCCAAGGATGCCTCTAACTCCACCTTCCCAGGTTCACAAATGTGAACTGTGCCAAGTCTGGCTTTTTATGTAGGTTCTGGGGATTCGTCTCAGGCTCTCACGCTCCCACAGGAAACACTTTTCAGCCTGCATTCTGCTTTATAAATAAAGAACTGAGGGTGCAAGGAGAGAAGCTTGGGAATGCTTCCTGTGTATACTCATGGGGCCCGCTCTGACTCCAGGCTTAGACAGCCATTTCGATATCTCTGTGACGGTTAAGAGTCTGCTTACAAGTCTCTCTCCTCTTTAGCAAACATAAACCACACAAGCTAGTCATCCATTCAGGTATTTTCTGAACACTCACCGAGGCACAAGCACTCAACACCATGCAGATATTTAAGAGGAGAGGCTCTGGGAGACCCAGTCAAATTTTTTTTTGAAACAGGTTCTCCCTGTGTGGCCCTGACTATCCTGGTACTTACTGTCTTATTAGCCTTGGGTCTAAGCTCAGCCTGGCCTAATAATGTTTCAAGCTTCCCAGGCTGCCTGTCTCCATTGCAACTGCTGAATCCTGGTATGGCGGCTCAACAGGGCCAGAGAGCAGATGAGCCTATGAGCCACTATATCCAAGAAGCCCCTTGATTTTCAGCAAAACTTAAATTTCTAAGTAAATAAATGGCTTCTCATTCTAGAGAGCCTCCTTTCATAGTCCTTATAGGTTGCCAGGGTGAGGCATGCTTCCCTGTTCTGTGGCTTCTCAATAATGCACTAATGTCTCTGGTTCCTCGTTGTGGTGGTTTGAACAGGAATGGTCCCAAAAGACTCGTGAGTTTGAATGCTTGGCCATCATGGAGTGGCACTATTAGGAGGTGTGGCCTTGTTGGCGGAAGTGTGTCACTGTGACGGCGGGCTTTGATGTCTTATATGCTCAAGCTATGCCCAGTGTGACGCAGTCTCCTTCTGCTGCCTGTGGATCAAGATGTAGAGCTCTCGGCTCCTTCTCCAGCACCATGTCTGCCTGCATGGTGCCATGCTTCCCGCCATGATGAGTGGACTAAACCTCTGAAACTGTGAGCCAGCACCAATTAGATCTTTTTCTTTATAAGAGTTGCTGTGGCCATGGTGTCTCTTCACAGCAATAAAACCCCACCTCCTCATTGGTGCTCAGCAGCCATCTCCCTCGTTCCAGTCTTTCTGGAGCAGATGAAATGCAGGCTTCCACCACATGCTCATCTTTTTCCACATGCCTTCCTTTACCCAAGTGCTGTGAAAAATCCCCCCTCCCTGTTTTAGGACTCCCAGGAAGTCCATCATTGTTTCTCATGACACTTTGTGTGTTTTATCAGGGTTGGACCCACTTTATTCTGATCTTACTAAACTCTCCTGATTGAAAAGATTTCATGAGGCAATGTTTAGACTTTCTGCATCCCAAAGTATGGAAACATGTTGCTTTCTGGCTGGACTTTTTCACCTGTAACAGACTCTTCATGTTAAGGAAAATCTTGGCACCAAAAGCCAAGTTTTAAGAAGGAATGTCATTACCCAGGACCAAGCAGAAATAGGAACCCTCCCTACAAAACAGTATGGCAGGTAGGCCTTAATAGGCAGACCCCACTAATGGGGAGATTATTGGTCTGCTTAGTGAAATTTGCCCATTTTGTCCAGAATTTCAGTGATTTTGTCCAAACGCTGTTACTAGAGCTGATATTTTTCTAACTCTCACCTTCCATTCCTTCTCCTAGCTCTGATTCTTAACCCCTTCTTCCTGTCTTGGGTGCTAGCCTCTCAAGCTTGCTGGCTATTAGTGCCAACTCAAGCTGTAGGGAAAAGCTGTAGGGAGAAATCCTTTCCACAGTGGACTCATTTTGTAAACTTTGTATACTTTGTAAATGTTGTAAACCCTCAAGGCAGGAAAGTGGCCTGCCTCCCCCCACGCCCTCAGTTAGATGGCCCTAACTCTTTTCCTAACTCTTGTAATGGTCATTCCTGGCCCCAAGCCAGGAGAGTGGTCAGGCCCTGCCCTACAAGAAAAAAAAAAAACCCTACCAATCACTGAATAGCTGAACAACAACAACAAAAAAACCTGATCAATATCTGAAGAGGAAAACCCACCAGTCCCTGTGCTCCCTCAAGCCAAAGACTCGAACTCCACCAATCCTGGAAAGCTCAACTCCAACTCCCCTGAAACTCTGTATAATGTCTGTGCCTTCTCAGTTCCCTGCTATTTCTCACCTGAGCAGAGACAAACACCCTCCTAGATTTTTCCCTCCCAATAAATCTCTTGTGTGAGGTTTATTGTGTGGTGTGACCTGGTGGTATTCCTTGGCTCTTCTACAGACAAGATACCTTCAAAGCTGCAGTGCTTACAAAGCTGGCTCTTGGACTTGTGTCATGTGCTTACTATGACCCCCGCCCAGGTTCTATTCTAAAATGTCACTCCAAAGGAGCGATTGGATCTCAGTGAGGCTGTTTTGTTCACTTTTCTCAATGCTGTGGCCAGATACTTGACAAGACACCTAAAGGGAAGACCGCTCGCTGGCTTTTGCCAACTTGACACAGATCTAGAGATATCTGGGAAGAATATATCATTATTAATAAAATATCTTGATAAATTTTACCTATAGGTAAGTCTGTGGGTTGTTGTTTTAATTAGTGATTGATGTAGGATTGCCCAGCCCATTGTGGGTGGTGCCATCCATAGGCAGCTTGTCCTTGGTTGTACACGAAAAGTGTGCTGAGCAAACCATGAGGAGCAAGCGAGTTAGCAGTGTTCCCTCATGGTCTCTACTTCACTTTCCGCCTCCAAGTTCTTGCCTTGACTTTCTACAATAAACCCCTTTTCTCCCCCAAGGTGCTATTTGGTCATGGTGCTTAAACATGGCAATAGAAAGCAAACTACTACAGAGAGTGCTTGCTTTGGCTCACAGTTTGAGGGGACGCAGTCCAATGCGGCAGGAAAAACACAGGAGCAGACAGGTTCATGTGGCAGGAGTGTGTGACAACTGCTCGCCTGTGTATCAGCAGTCCAGAAATCATAGAATGAAATGCTGATGTCCTGCTGGCTCTCTGCCTTTTCCTTCTTATTCAGCGCAGGAATTATGGGATGGTGCTGCCCACATCTGGGTCTCCTGTCCTCAGTTAAAACTCCCTTGAAATGTGACCGCACACTCAGGATGTGTGTCTCCCTGGTGACTCCAAATCACATAAAATTGGCAAGTGAGGCTCACTGATTCAGCTGCTCAGGGATTAACTTCTGCCTGGCAAGTGACTAGCAGCATAACTTTAAACCGGAAGCCCCACTTTTATACTAGGAAGTAAGACTATTGTCTCATTGTGATGTCAAAATTCCCCCAGGTAAATGTTCAAGTAACATGTCTGAATGTTCATGTGTCTCACTTACTGGATGCTATTGGCTCAGTTTCATTCCTTTGGAAGTAAACAAAAACAAACAAACAGATAAACAAACAAACAAACAAACAAACCAGGGCCTGGAGAGATGGCTCAGTGGTTAAGAGCACTGGCTGCTCTTCCAGAGGTCCTGTGTTCAATTCCCAGCAACCAAATGGTGGCTCACAACCATCTTATAATGTGATCTGATGCCCTCTTCTGGTGCGCAGGTGTACATGCAGGCAGAGCACTGTATACATAATAATAAATAAATCTTTTCTAAAAATTAAAAAAAAAAAGATAAATCAAATGCCTAAACAGCTTCTGATGGGTTTCTGTATAAAATACACATGTCTTAGTTTGGTTTATAAAGTATCAGGAGCCTCAAATTCTAGCCTCTTTCTATCTCTCCTCCTTCCACTCATGGAGGCCTTCCTTAGCCAGAGGGATTTTCGCTTCACACTACAGATGTGCTGGTCTCTGCCATCTTCTGACACTTATCTGCTAAACTTTGACCATCATTCAAGGTTCCTATATAAGTCACTCTGTGATGTCTGCCCGGCAGCCTTACAGATTGAATGTCCACGTTCACCCACAAAATAACGACTGAGATCTTCCATCTGGGAGAGAACTGTTCCTGGAGCATTTCTCTGTTCACATTTCCTGCTCTCAGTAAGTTTTAAACTCCTTTTGGGAATGCGTTCTATACTCAGTTGTGGTGATAGCCATCTGTAATTGTGGCCCTAGGAGGTGGAGGCAGAGGGGTTGTTGTGAGTTCCGGGTCAGCCAAGGATATAGAGTGAAACCTTGTCTCAAAAAAGAAAAGAAAGGTGCTTTATTACTCTTATAGTGAATGGCCATTGACACATGTAAGATGAAAAAAAAATCAATGTATAAATGAATAAATTCACGGACCATAGAAATTATTTTTTGCAGAGAAACATATAATGTTATATAAAATGTATTGGATGTGAGTGTTTCCATTTAAAATGAAATAATCAGATGTATATGCGCATGCACACAAAGACAGATGGAGGAATCAAACAAATTCAAAGCGGTGATCTGGAGAACAGAGCAGGTTCCACACTGCATCGGGCTCATCTTTGAGGCCTTGTGTCATAGCCTGTGACTTCCAGGCCACGTCCACCAAGGCAACCTAGAGTGCTGAAAGTCAAAAGCCATTCTCTTGTGACCTTTCAGACAGCAGGACCCTGCACTTATCGTAACATTCCTGTGTCCTTCTAAAAAGAAGGCATGTGACATTGTACACTGAGTTGTGAAAGCAGGTATTTCTAGCCAGAAGGTCTCCCTCAGTCACAGACATAGGGGAGGGGAATGGGGGGGAAGTGAGAAGGAGGGAGGAATGGGAAAATACAAGGGATGGGCTAACAACTGAGATGTAATTTGAATAAATTAATAATTAAAAAAAGGAAAAAAAAAAGGTTTGTGGCCAAAGATGCAATTTGTAGAGAGGTTACCATGGCACCCACACCCAGGGTGATGCTGGCCCTCTAGAACCACATTCTTTATGAGCTATAGTACAATGGGGGCATTTTAACAATACTTGAAATTTAGAGGGACTAGGGATAACAAGAAAAGAACAAATAAAAAGATCAGGGTACAGAGTTGCCCAAACTATGTATCATCAACAAAGTTTAAAAATATGTCAACTCTTAATATCACTTGAGTAGGGAAAATGGCTTTCTTCTTTACCTTTTAATAATTGTTTATGTTTCTTAGTGAAAATTAGCATTATTACTATATTATTAAAAATGTTATTTTGATTAATCAAAACAGCCAGTTCAACCTACCAAGCCAATTAGGTCCAGTGCTCTGTGAGAAGACATTCAACTTTCTTAAAATGATGCACTGGCAGGACGGTGGCCAACTCCAGGCCAGGTTCAGCTACATAGTAAGTCCCTGTCTGTCTTAAAAACAGATCTTTTCCCTCTCTGCTTGGACTGGGGTACTTGCGTGAAGGCTTTGTGTCGGGCTTTGGGGTGGAGGAGAGAGCACATGAGGTCACACTCACTGTCCCATGACAGCCGTTTCCCACTCGAGCTCTGCATCTGCCTACACCCGACTCAAACCTCATTTGCAGCCCATTTGTGTCAAATGCCCTAATACACATCAAAGTAAAGAACTACACAGGATGAAAATCTTCCTGACAGCACCTGACAGAGAGATGTGTATAGGAAGCTGACGCCTAGTTGGGTGTAAAAATTGTGAGGTTCTCCATCAGTGGAAGAATGGATAAAGAAACTGTGGTACATATATACTATGGAATACTACTCAGCTATTAAAAACAAGGAATTCCCAAAATTTGTGGATAAATGGATTGAGCTAGAAATGATCATAATGAGTGAGTTAACCCAGAAGCAGAAAGAATCAAATGGTATATACTCACTTATATCTGCATACTAGCCCAAGGGGCATGTCCCATATAAGCCTTTACTTACCAGGAAACTGGGACAGAGGGGAGGACATCCTATTGGGACTCTAAATGAGAGAAGCATGGGAGAATAGCAAAGTAGAAGGATCCAGAGGGTCCTAGAAACCTACAAGTAGAACATTATGATAGGCAGATTTGGGCCCAGGGGTCCCGCTCAAACTAAGGCACCAGCGAAGGACAATACAGGCGGTAAACTTTAAACCCCTACCCAGATCTAGCCAACGGTCAGAACATTCTCCACAGTTGAGTGGAGAGTGGGATATGACTTTCTCACGTACTCTGGTGCCTCACATTTGACCGTGTCCCCTGGAGGGGGAGACCTGGTGGCACTCAGAGGAAGGACAGCAGGTAGCCAAGAAGAGACTTGATACCCTATGAGCATATACAGGGGAAGGAAGTCCCCCTCAGGAACAGTCATAGAGGAGGGGAATAAGGGGAAAATAGGGGGGAGGGAAGAATGGGAGGATACAAGGGATGGGATAAACATTGAGATGTAACAAGGATAAATTAATAAAAACCTTTAAAAAATAAATAAAATAAGATGGCATAAGTTTAAAAAAAAATTGTGAGGTTCTTTAAACAGGAGAGGGAAGGCACAGAAAGAAGCCAAGCGTTTGCGTGCACATAATGCGTTGTCAGGTGGCATGGAGACGCTGTCTGTGAGGAGGGGAGAGGCTTGGAACGAGGCAAGCGTAACTGAGATAATGCATGTGTTGGCGCTGTGCACGGAGAGCCTAAAGGAAACTTGATCTTTGTCCAAGCTTTCAATTTTATATAGACTTCGTTTGTTTAGAAATACTCATATCTTCAGAACTTTATTTCTCATATGTTAGCCTATTTTTATAAGCCCTGGACTTGCATATTGAGAATAAAAATTATAAATATAGCCACATGGTGATGGGGAAGTCTGTTAAGTGTTTTCCACGTGTTATGTCACGGAAGGCTCATGAAAAGAGTAAAGATAGCCCGTTACCCTTATTCTACAGTTCAGTTGACTAGGATGAAGAAGTATTCTATCATATCTCCAAAGTCACACAGGTGGGTAGGTGGAGCAGAAGGACTTGAAGGCAGAAACTAACCCCTTGACATTAAATGCAAATTTAATTCTCACCCCTTGGCCACCGCCAAGCCAGGGAGGGCTTCATCTGTTGTAGTTTGCAACCATGCCACTAGATGGCAGAATCAGTTCAATTTGGAGAGAGGCTTGCCTAGGCGTGGCCCCATTTCCGAAGCCAGGGCACTTAGCAATGGCTACAAATGGCTGCCACTTTCAAGGTTAGTAGATTGAGTCTGAAATTATATCCTTCATTAAGTAATCAAACTTTGAATAGAATTAATTCTTCGCAAGAATTGCCCATGAAAGAAAATGGAAGGGATGCATATTAGGATCCTCATTTTGCCTTTCTAGCGTGGTCAACAAAAGATCTCTGGTCTCTGGTGGCCACACTCTCTCTCCTCCATCGGCTGCAGTAAGTCTGGGATGGTCCATATGGTTTAGAGAGTAAGCACCAAGGGCTGAGAGAGAAGCTTACCTCTGCTGAGAGAGAAGCTTACCTCAGCTAGGGTTCGTCTTAGTGCCATGCCTTGACTTTGGCTTTGCCCCTTATCACGGTGGATCTTCAAATACTGCACTTAAGTTAGGTTAAATAGATGCAAATATTCTCCAAGAAGACATGCTCCTCAGCTGAGCCTGATTTTCTCCTGTCATCTGTGATTCAGTTCCTCAAGTGTGTTAATAAAGGCCTATGTGTTATTTGCAGCACTGATTCCAGAGACTTCTTTACCAGAATGATCTTCCACCTTGCTAGCTAGTTTTATATCAGCTTGAAACAAGCTACTGTCACTTTGGAAGTGGGAACTTCATTTGAGAAAATGCTCCCACCAGATTAGCCTGTGGGCAAGCCTGTGGTACATTTTCTTGATTGATGATTGATGCAAGCAGGCCCCACTGACTATGGACAGCGCCACTGCTGGGCTGGAGGTCCTGGGTGCTATAGGAGAGCAGGCTGAGCAAGCCATAAGGAGTAATCCAGTAAGCAGCACCCCGCCATGGTCTGTGCATCAGCACTTGCTTCCAGGTTTCTTCCCTGACTTCCCTCAGCAATGGAGTGTTATTTGAGAATCATAAGATGAAATATATCCTTTACTTCCTGATTTATTTATGGTCATGTTTTATCACAGCAATGGGAACCCTGAGGCGCCCACTGTACCAAATGCCATAAGTATTCTACAGGGCTGCTCCTAGAACGCTTGGCTAAGACGTAGGCTCTAACCAAATTACTACACAGTGGGGCCTTTGTGAAAATGGAGAATTCATGACAGGGACACAGTGACTGGGCAACATGCATCAGGCTGAGCCACATCAAGTTCAGGTCACAGCATAACTACACAAAGCATGAGGTCCCTTGGCTATGCATTTCTATTCCTCCATCCTATACCCTCGCTCCTGCCCCAGGCAGGCCAATCCTCCATCCCTGGTTAACAGAACAGCAGCAGCAGCAGCAGCAGCAACAACAACAAAATCCTGGGAAGAAAACATGCTGGTCAGTGAATACAAAAAGAATTTGTAATTGAAAAAAAAAAAACAAACCCCAAATGTGAAATGAAAAGAAGCACCCAGAGTCGTGCTGAATGAAAAAGAGAGTGTCACCCATTGTCATCATTTTTGTTAGAGCATGCCATAGGCTATCTATTAAACAGACAGGAAAAAAATCTACTTTTTTCCCCTACTTATGCTATAAAAGGAAAAAATGCTGCCAGCAGTGTTGATGGGGATGAAATAATATCCTTATTATTTCATAGCTAAAATTAAGCCAAAAGTGGCTATACATCTGAGACACTGTTAATAGAAAAATGAAATCTATCCGGGTTTGTGGTAGACTTACCTGAGTGCATACATGTCCCATGTGTATGTCCAGAGGTCCATTGCATTCTAAGGGCCTGTGTGTGGAGGTCAGAGGTCAGCTTGGAGTGTCTTCCTCGATCGCACTTATGTATTCACTAAGGTAGTGTTGCTCACCTCGGGAGAGGCCCGACTCAGCTAATCCAGGCAGTCACCTTGCCCGTGACTCTGTTTCCCACCTGCTGGGATTACAGGCAGGTCACTCCGCCCCCTTGGCTCTTATGTGGGTGTTGGAGATCTGAGCTCTAGTTCCATGCTTGCACTGTAAACATTTTAGCCACCAAGCGATCCCCTCAGCTTCTGATTTGCCAGCTTTAAGGGGACATTTTGATGCATGTTGACTAATGTGTACTATCATAGCCACCTTAAAATTGTGATGTTTCACATGTCCCCTGTCAAATTTGCACTGTACCGCATGCAAACGATTTCCTTTACTCCTTCCATCCCTCCCCAGAACAGCACACATTATTGCCGTCTGTCCTTTTTCTAGAGTGCCCTACAAGTGAAATCATGCAGCATATAGGCAGTTCTTTTGATTAGCTTTTAAAACAACTCAGTGTAGCGCTTATAACTCATCTATAATATTCCACATATTGGAATTGTTTAATTGCTGAGTGATGTGCAGTTATCCGGATGCATTACAATTTGTCCATTGTTCATCAGCGCTGTTTTCTTCTTTTCAGTTTTTGGGTGTTGTGATCGAAGCTGCTATAAGCATTCAGACAGAAGGCTTCCTTTATGCTTGTGGCTTTGTTTTCTTTCTAGTAAATTCCTTGTTCAGCCAATCAGCACATGTACACTTCATGTTTTAGTACTCTACCCTACAGTTCACGTAGGGACACTTTTACTCGAGTGGAGCGTCTCTCCAAATCCATGTGTCAGGGGTAGCGATAGAGCAAAGAGTTTTCCCATGGAGAGGTTGGGACCAGAGTCCCATCTCTCTGTTCCACAGCCATTCACTGGCACTCCTTTCCCACCGCTGAACAAAGGACAGTAGGATTCCAAACAGCTGAGTCTGAACAAATGGATCTGTCACCTGATGCCACACACCTGGGCCAGGAGCCTCTTGCTCCAGTGCATCTCCAGCAACTCACTTGGGGTCCAAGGGTTGTTTCCACAGGCAGGAAAGCTGCCATAATTGTTCCCTTTTCTGCGTGTGCTTCTCCCTTGGGAACACAGGGGTGGAAAGAATGCAGGACCAGACAGCGTGTGAGTTCCTGAATCCCTGCAGCACAGGCTGTGTGATCACACCGCCCAGGGGCATTGCAGGCTAGCAGCTTCGTGTAGAAGCATCCCATAGCTGCACTTCAGGTGCTAATCTTGCGGAGCTGTTCTATGGGTCCAGGAGTCAGAATTTAGGGCTGAGAAGATACATTTGCAATTAAGCAAGTACCTTAACTATATTTAATATATCTGCCAGGCATTAAGGTGTCAGATGGGGTGGGAATCACTTTTGAAGAACTTGGTTTTTAGTTAGCCATAAACACATCTGGGTCATCACTGATTGGAAAAATACACATTGTGTTGTTTAGCTTTTGTTATCTTTATAAAACCTAAGCGTTATCTGTGGGGGGAGGGGGCCATTTTCTCGATTGATGATTGGTGTGGGAGGGCCCAATCCACTGGGGGCAGTGTCAACCCTGGGCAGGTGGTCCTGGGTATATAAGAAAGCAAACTGAGCACGCCAGTAAGCTGCCCTCTTCCATGGCTTCGGCTTCAGTTCCTGCCTCCAGGTTCCTGCCTTGAGTTCTGACCTAATTTCTTTCAACAATAGGCTGTGATATGAAAGTGTAAACCAAATAAACCCTTTCCCTGCAAAACTGATGTTGTTCGGGTCACAGCAATAGAAACTTACTAAGACAGACTCATACACGAACATTAACACTGGAGAATGAAGCCAACTAGGTTGAATTATGTGCAGGGATTTAAATAGGCCCCTCTGAAGAAGTTAGCCATATAACTGAGAACATACTTTTCAGGCCTAGGAAGCAGTAACAAGGGCTCTTGGTTGAACTAACCCTGAGGAACAGAAGGCGAGCTGCTGGGGTGGACCCTGGGGTAGCAAATACACAGATTTTTCTCAGTCAGGGCAAGGGTTTCAGGTTTCAGTCCACATACTATCTGTCCTCTCTCCAAACCTAGGGATTGCAATAACCTGCCACTGACCAATGGGGGAGCTAAAAAGAAAATTAACATTACAGAATTGATTTCTGAAATTCTGAAAGGTATTTTTGTCCATGACCGAAAAGAATCTGAAACTGACCAAGAGCACCCTTCCTTGTCCTCTAGCACTTAGCTTCCTTACTCCCCGCCTTGGCCAACAGGCCAGCACAGGGGTCCTATCCAAGCCCTTCCTGATCCTCCCAGAGGTCTTTCCTCAGGCCTATTTGTTTATCTGCAGTGGTAAGGTAGGGTTGGAACACTCTTTTGTCTGTGCTCTGATGTTATGCTAATATATGCAAATGAGTAATTATGAATGGCACACGGTATCTCTATGTGATATTTAAGCACTAAATCACAACATAAACAGTGGGAGATCACTTTCATAAAATAGCAGAATTGTGACACACTGCATGAGGCGCAGGAAGTCACAAGAACAGAAAAGTAGGAAGTGGCACCACCCGCCCTCGCCCTTCAGTGTGGTGTCTGAGCATCTCAGAATGAACTTGCCTTGTTTTTCCAGCAATGTGCTCATAGTCAGTGAAATATTCCTATACATTCCATGTGTCATACAAAAGCATTTCTCCAACTATAACAGTGATTGGGAAAGGCTCACTGGACTGAAATTCTCATTGAAAAAAAAAGTTATAATAGATGAATGCTATTTTAGGTTAAAAGATATTGAGTCTTTCTTTATGCCTCCTATTAATCCTAAGTAGTTATCGTTATTATTTTAGTAACTCATCACCTTACATGGCTAAGCACTCCGCTATGAGTCAGTGTATACACAGATCATCCTCACCTCGGAATGGCTGAACTTAATTGGTTTTTTGTTTTGTTTTGTTTTTATGACAGTGTGCATTGCGATGGTATAGAAATAGCACTTCAACTTTTTAAGTTGGACTTTTTTTTTCCTGGTCTTATGGTGTGCATGGCGATGCTCTAATGAAGACGAGCAGAACATTGGACCACAGTTCCTGTCAGCCACGTGATCAAAAGGGCAACAAGAGCTGGGGTCATAGTTCATTCGGTAAAGTGCTTGCCTGACAAGCTTGATAACCAGACCCCAACAGTTCTGACAAAGCCAGGTGTGGAGGCACATGCTTGCCATGGCAACCTCGGACAGATCCCTAGGCTCGCTCACTAGTAAACCAGCCTTGTCCTTATGCAATTAGCAATGCCCAGTCAAATGACAGACCTTTGCTAGAAAACAGAGGTAGAGATGACAGTCAGAGGCGTGGTACCTGGAGTTGTCTTCTATCTTCCACATGCATGTACACGCGCGTGCACACACACACACACACACACACACACACACACACACTCACTCACACACACATACACACACACACCTGCCGCCACCAGAGCTTAGATAACAGGAAGGAAGGTCATCTAAGGATAGTCAGGGACGTATATAGATCAGGACAGCAGGGAAAGTGTGTCCTTCTCCTTTGGCTTAAAACTGAAGTGTATTGTCTCAGGTGGACATGGTACATACACTGTATCCCAGCACAAAAGAAACTTTGACAGGAAGATGGGGAGACCAGCTTGGGCAATATAACAGAATCTGTTTCTTTGTCTCTGTCTCTGTCTCTGTGTGTCTCTATTTCTTTGTCTCTGTCTCTGTCTCTGCCTCTCTCTGTCTCTGTCTCTTTGTCTGTCTCTGTCTCTGTCTGTCTGTCTCTGTCTGTCTCTCTCTCTCTCTCTCTCTCTCTCTCTCTCTCTCTCTCTCTCTCTCTCTCTCTCTCTCTCTCTCTTCCTTTCTCATAGTTCTGGGATCAGAAGTCCAAGATCAAAGTGTCAAGTAGAGCCATATCCCTACAGGCTCTAGTGAGGACCCATCCCTTTCCTCTTCCAGCTCCTGATGGCCAGGAATTCTTGGATATGTCTATGTAACTTCAAAGTCGACCCAGCTCAAGCAGCCTTGCCACCCCGCTATTTCCCACCCCACCCTACCCCACCCCACACACACCTGTGGTTTTTTTCTATTCTCAGAACATGTCACTGGGCTTAAGCCTAACTACAATCCATCCAAAAGTGATCTCATCTCATAATCCCTCATCACATCAGCAAAGATCCAAATAATGTCAGGTTCTTAGGCCCTTGGACACATCTTATGGGAGCTGCGTTCCAAACCACCACAAGAGATAAACATCATCTCTTTTTAGCAAAGTAAGTTTACAGAGTACCTAATAACATAGGGCATCCTACCAAGTATTCAGAAAAGAAAGTGTGAGCCTGTAATTCCAGCACTCAGGGAGACAGAAGCAGGCAGATCTTTGTAAGGTTGAGGCCGCCCGGTCTGCAGAGCCAGGACAGCCAGGGCTACACGGAGAAACCCTGTCTTGAAAAACAAAACAAAAAAGGAAGGAAGGAAAGAAGGAAAAAAGAAAGAAAGGAAAGGAAAAAGAAAACTCAGCCCCATTACTCAACACAGCAAAACAAGGGCTAGAGTTCCATTCTCCACCTGGGTTGTGTAACGTGGGTGTTATGTGACCCTCTCCTAGGGAGATGCGAACAAGCACTTCCTACCCTCCCTAGATAGGGCACGATGGCAGATCAAAGTAACAATTCCACTCAAATAATCAACGAGTTTATTAGACCAAACTATAGAGTGGGAGAAAGAGGTTGCCTGCAGCAGGGTGGGCAATGTCAAAGCAGCTACGTCACTGAAAACACTACCTCTCGGACAAACAGGAACTTTCCTCCAGCTGCAGAGATGGCGCCCTGCTTCATTTGGCCTTCCACACTTGATACGCTCTCGTCTCCTGAGACCAAGCGCCCACGGAAAGCTTGGGCAGAACTACACACATCTGGGAGGGAGGCATGGGAAAGAGCAGCTGTGATCTCAGGGGAGGGGCTGGGTCCTCCTGGGACCAGGCTCCTGCTTCCTGTGGCGCCTCCCTTCTCTTGCTTCTTTTCCCCTCTCTATTCCGTTCCATCATGGCGGGACTGTAGAGTGTATGTGGAAATGGGGCATCCTTTATGATTCAGGCTTAGAGGAGGGACACAGCCCATTCCATTTTGCATGAGTTGTTTCTCAGTGCTGTGGCCACAGTAAGCAGTGGAAGGCAGGAACATATTGCAACCATATGCCTGGGAGGGAAAAATAAAAGTGGGTTGTGAGCAATACACAGTGAGCACTGACTTATTGCAAATCATAAAAACATCCTCTGTTGGTGGTAAAGGCAGGCTTTCTTGATTTAATGTTTATAAAGAAATATCACTCAGCCAAAAATAATAGAAACAGTATGTCTCCAAGAATTCATACAAATCTTTGAGTTCTTTGTCAGCTCCTTATCATTTATTATGCTAAGGCAAATTATTTTTCCCTTATTTTATACATTCAAAATATTAAACTGGGATCAGGAGGACTGTTTAGTCAGTAAAGTGCGTGTGTGCAAGCGTGAGGACCTGAGTTCAATGCCCATAGCCTATGGAGTAAAGTGAGTGTTTGCAATCCCAACAATGAGGGGACAGAAAGAGACAGCCCAGCACTCGCTGGTCAGCCAGGCTAGCCAAATTGGTAAATACCAGATCAAGTAGGAGATTTTATCTCAAAAACCAAGATGTGTGGCATCCTGGGGAACCTGTACTTGACCAATGACCTCCACATAAACATGCACAAACATGCATCTACACATGTGTGAACACATACATATGTACACATGAAGCTCATCTTGATTAAATGCGTCCTAACCATGGCTTCAGAGAAACTATCAGCCTAACGTTAAATCAACACAGCTTCTCCTGCCCCTTCTTGTTCCTAGCTTTCATAGAAAATCTGAAGTTCGCAGTCAAATTATTTACGAAGGGTTTGATTATGAACTTTCAGTTGGCTAATTGAATTCTTCGATTTCTTTTTATATTAAAAAGGAAGTCTTCATGCTCTATAAGATTGGAAGCAAATGTGTTTAGTCTACGTTCCAGAGACAACAAGAGGCCTGTTGGAGTCCTGTGCCACCCCGGTGGCACTGGAAGTGCAGACATGAGCGCACACGCGCACACACACACACACACACACAAATATAACTGCGTCTGTCACAGCCCCCACCTTCTCTTGCCCCCTGCTGGGAAGTCATCCTATTTGACTATGGGCATATATGTCATGCAATCCAATTTAATTAAGTGAGCTTGTTAATTAGGACACATGCTTCATCTTGGATTAATCCACCTGATTTCTTGGTGGGAAAAACCTCCTAGATTTATGGAGAACAAAGATGGCAATTACAGAATACAAAGGCCGAGTTCCTTACCCTGAGGGTCTTCAAAATCCACTTGTTCTGCAGGCATTACAATTTTGCCATTTTAAGTAAAATATAAAAAATAACTTCATGTGCTAAATATGTTTAGATCTTTCACAATTTGATAGTTCTAGTCAGCAATATGAAATTGCATCTTGTTACTAAAATTTCATATGCAGTTATTAAAGTCACAGAAGCAAAACCATAAATAATGGCAGCACACACATTGATTTATGTGACTGGAAAAACTGTACAGTGTGAATAGTACATAACATTTCTGTAAGGAGTTGCTAGAAATGTAGTAGTTATAAATGCACTTATACATGCCACCATATTAATGTCAAAAATTGTCAAAATATACATTCAATGTATGTCATAATGAACATCACAGAAAGGTTATTCAGATACTGTACGTTAATTGGCACAGGCTACAAAGAAGCTATTATCCTTGATAATTCTTTTATGACTCTAGAAACAGAAGCCTAGGGCGGTCCTGTCATCAGCATGAGTGGACACTGCTCCGAGGCTGAGTCTAATTATTCCCATGACTGATGAAATTTCAGTTGACCTCAAGCACCCCACAACATATCAAGGACTTTGTGGGTTTTTTTTCTGAGTGGTGCCAAGAACTTACCCAAGACTATCTTGTGAACCAGAAGATTTTCCCACAGAGAACTGAGGAAATGCTTGTCAAAAGGCAAGTTCCTCTATGCAACATGAAGCGTGTGGCCTGCCTCATCACGTGCCCTTGGGACATGCAATGTATTTGCAAAGCAACGAAGGGCAGAGAGGTCATCTTTGAGAAGTGCAAATCAGATGTCAGGAGGAGGAGGAGGATGGAATCTGGGTTGGGGGAGCCTTTTAATGAGATGGAACATCCCGTCACATCTCTACAGTTTATAGCTATTGACTGTGCTCCCAAGCCCCAAAGGAAAAGACAGAAACGCTTATAAAAATAGTGACAAGCACACTGTATCTTTGATATACTTCAATTGAAGTAAATAATTAGTCTGGGTTTGCTCTTCTGCTCAGATATAAAATTTGTAAGTTAAAAAAAAAAAAAAAGCAAAACCACAAAAACTATTGGTTTTTCTGGTCCAATCCCCAAACCTCTGTGCAGAATAATTGGCAAAGATAATAATCTCTTGCTAAGTTCTTTCCCCCGGAACAGCTGTCCACAAAATAATATCCTGAACATCTCCAACAAGTAAATAATTCATAGGGACCCACTGAGGGTGTATGTACTTTGATTCAGAAGCCACAGTGCCAAAAGTGCATGTTTGGACTCACTTCCTCAGTGCCCTCAGATGGCATTAAGTAATTTGGGCAAAACAATTGACTTTTCACAAGTTTGTTATCCACATCTCTGAAAGGACATTTCCCAAAATGTGGGCAGACGTTTGGTGGGTTACAAATGATGCAGTCTGCACAGGCAGCCCCAACAGTTATAAATGGAGGAGGTATAATGGCTGCCAACACAAGCCCCAAGCTCATGAAATAATAACACCCTTCCGGTACTTAGCATTTTTCTCTGAGGAACTTAAAGCACTTTGCAAACATGAAAATGTTTCTCTTTTTTGGTTAAAAAAAAAAAAAGTCCTTTATAAGTCATTCTTGAGCCCTGAGCAAGATAAATTACACCCATCTCAGCACGCCCTTGTGTAATTTTCAGCGTAACTATTTGCTGGGAAGCAAGCTGTCTGCGGAGTTCATTTCTTCATGAAGATGATGGGAGCGAATTTATTTTCCTCCTCTCCCAGGCCACTTTAATGCATCTCTTGGTTCTTAGATTTAAGTAAAATGTTCTTTTTACAGTTTTACATTGATCTAATAAACCAAACAAGGAAATGCATACTCCAGTGAATAAACTACCATTCATGGCTTCATGCATGCAAGGCTTCCCCCCCCCCCTCCCCGTGTGTGTGTGTGTGTGTGTGTGTGTGTGTGTGTGTGTGTGTGTTGGGGGGGGCAAGTATGTGCTATGTGTTCTTGTTGTGAGCTGTCTGTGTGTGTGTGTGTGTGTGTTGGGGGGGCAAGTATGTGCTATGTGCTCTTGTTGTGAGCTGTCTGTGTATGTGGTGTGTGGTATGCGTACGGTGTGTGTGTGCGTGTGGTGTGTAAGAAAGTGTGGTATATGTGAAATGGAGAAAGAATATGTGTGGTATGAAAGAAGTGTGAGTGTGTTCGGGAGAAGGTGTGGGGGGTAAGAGAGAAAGAGCGTATATGTGAGAGTGTCTGTATGCTATGTATGTGTGAGACAGGCTGTGTGTGATATGGTGTGTGTGTGTGTGTGTGTGTGTGTGTGTGTGTGTGTGTGTGTGACACGCATGCAAACTAGGGATCAAACCCAGGTACTCAGTGTATGCTAGGCAATCTATCACTGAGCTGCAGGGCCAGCTTAAAAAAAAAAAGACTCATTTTCTTGAAATCACATTTGAGAAGTTGGTAAGTCCTTTGCTTAAACCATGAACAATTACTTATTTTTTGGGACAGGGTGCAGTTTAAATAAAGCCTATTGTGATATAATTTATATACAATTATATTTTTCTTTTGAGCACAGTTCAGTGATTTGCTTTGAAACCACCACAAATAACATTTCATATTTTATCACCTAATGTGGCCCCTCAGCCCCCTTGGTAATCACTCCCTACCCGTCTCCTACAGCTACCTTTGAAAACTCAATGCACTGGTACTGTCTTCCAGTGTAAATGAAACTTGTGATAACAGCGGACAGCACAAAATTATCTCCCCATCTTAAAGTCAGCTGGCTGGCAAGCTTTATTCTATTTCCACTTTACCTTCTCCTCAGCGCTAATCCAATCCGGTCATGGCCTCTGGAGGTTCAGATACCTTCAGAGACTATTATACCACCTGCGGCAGGCAGCGTGAGAAGAACGCACAGTGTGTGCACTGATCTACCTCACCTGACGGCGGGCCCATCTTTCCTGGCGTTTGAGAGCCGTGCTAACCTGCACAGACCCATTTGGCTGTCTGCCCAAAGTTGTGAGTACTTTGAGGAAAGGAACTGAGAATTTTATCTTTTTATCAATAGAGTCGCTGTGTGAAAGGAGCCAAGCACACTGCTGTGGATGAACGGGTGACCACGGCGTTAATAAATGAGTTCCTTCCAATCCGTCTGCTTGTCCAACTTCTCCAGTGTCCTCTATGTAGCATGCCGGGTGGATTAATCTTAGATTTATGGCTTATTTGCTTCCGGACCCCGAGCGTCTATATTAGTTTGCCATTGCTGCTGTAACACATTAACCACAAAGTTAGCAACTAGAAACAGTCTGAAGTCTTAGGTAAGGAAATTAGAGAAAAGAAATAATAAGCCAGCTGCAGGGCTGCCTGCCTATGATCCCAGCATCAGGAGCTGATGCAGGAACATTGTGAATATGAGACCAGCCCAGACTCCACATTGGAAGTTCCAGGCTAGCCTCAGGCACAGCGTGAGACCCATATAGCGAGGCCTCAGAAATCTGAAGCAACAACAAAGGTTCATTTATTCTGGTTGAAGCTCAGGGTCACCACTTTCCTGCTGCTGTCAGCTAACTCCCACCCTCTGCTCCACACTCAAGGGCCCCACATCTTCAAAGCGGTATGAGCAAGCCCTGCCCTTCTCTCACATCAACTCTTGATTTCTGCAATCACCCTTTAAAGGGCTCTGTTTGGCTAGCTCAGGCCCATTTGGTTAATCACCATGTCTGAAGGTCAATGAATTTGGAACTTTTAACTACAGCTGCAAAGCTCCTTTACAGCATGACCAGACAAGTGGTTAAACACCAGGAGACTGGAATGGGGGAGGGGGTACCCTCAGACCACTGGCCACCACCATTATTTCCACCTGAATCTGTCTTGTATCTTCCTACAAGAAAAGAGCAGAAGTGAGAATTATCCTTACAACCTTATAAATACCCTCGGCCACAGTCTTTGTAATACACCTAACACATACCCTTGACCCTAGTGGGGACTTTTCCATGAGTTGAAATACGTTCATTTTCTTACAAAATCACATTCATTTTCACAAAAGCCTATGCTATTTTTCTAATATTCTCAGCTTCAGCTTATTATTTGTGTGCAAAATTAAAATTGTCCCTCTCTTTAAACAAAGTTGACTTTATTGTTTAAAGAATCACTACTTTATACAAAAAAAGTCTGTTCTAATATAAATCTGTACGTGACATTCCAAATGTTTTTTTTTACAACCTTCTAAAAATTAGCATTAAGAGTCCTGAATATAATCTTAAAAACCTCAAAGGGTCCCGTGTGCTTCACCATAGTAAAAGATTTTTCTAGGAAACTTGGCTGTTCCAAGCAAGTCTTGATGCTTCTTACTTTCATTTTAGAGAAACTGGTTCTGTGAGATGTATTTTCTTTATGGCAAAAACTAATTGGATGTCCTTAATACATCTCTAATTTATTACAAAGTTCCCACAGGTCTTTGATAGGAAAGACAAATGATGAACATCTGTTCTCTCTAACAAGAGATGGCCCTGTGTCATGGTATGGGAGAGTTAATCTACAACACAGTTGACCTTCTGATGACTAGGTTGGTGATTTATTAGATAAAACACACATAAAACAATGAACTAAAGAGCTTCATCTCCAGAAGGGCTTCATTTTCTCAAAAGCCTTTGATTCACTCTATCTTTCATACAAAAGAAGACAATTTTTAACAAGAAAGCCATGGTTTTCAGTCATTCCAATTCTTCTTCATACTCGATTTTATAGCATAAATTTGTAAGCTATATAAAAACTAACCACATTAATTAACCATTTTTACCTGGACTTTTTTTAGAAGGATTATTTAGCACATTTAAACTGTATAGTTCTTAAAGGTTTTTTTTTTTTTTTTTTTTAATATCATTTGCTCCTTACCACACCTGCTGTGAGAGGTCAGAGATATATTATCACCTTTTCCACGGTGGGAGATAGGTCTAAGAGGATAACTAATTGACTTATTTTCATGTTAGCTGGTAGGACACTGAGGCTGGTCCTCCGACTTTCATCCTTTGTCCTTTCCAAAAAAAAAAAAAAAAAAAAAAAAAAAATCAACACCATAATCTTATCAAGAAGTGAAGAGTGACTATTGTGGATATTGGGGCAGAGCCAGTGAATTTTCCTGAGATCCCCATGACAAAACAGAAGATAACAAAAAAGAAGAGAAATTTTGTGGATGGGGGAGTTGGAAGTTGGATAAGTCACTTTTAAGAACTGAATGAAGCACAAAGACCCCACACCCTCTGTCTCTTGGGTCTGGCATAAGCAGAACAGCAAGAAAACAAATGGAAGGCTACAAGGGAGGTAGCATATTTAGAAAAGTTAATAGATACAGTTATAGCGAGGTTAGTACCTATAGCCAACATTACTCAAGCCAAATCTCTTTCTAACAGCAGCTGCATCCACTACAGATCAATGCAAGGATATAAGAACTAGCCCTCCATCCTCCAACTAGAAACGATATTGAAGAGCTAGAAAACTTCAGCACTCCTCAGAGGTTAGCTGAGACTTTCTGAACACACTATGGCTCCTTGATTGACCCCAAATGCTACTTCCCTTGCTGGGGTGGTTTGAATGGGTATGACCCTATAGACTCGTGTGTGTGTGAATGTTTGGCCCCTGGGGAGTGGCACTATTAGGTGGTGTGGCCTTGTTCAAGGAATTGTCTCACTGTGTGGTGGGCTTTGAGGTCTTAAATGCTCAAGCTACAACAAGAGTGGCACACAGTCTCCTTCTGTCTGTGGATCAAGACGTAGAATTCTCCGCTTCACCGACACCCATGTCTGCCTGAACACTGCTCCATGGTGATAATGGACTAAACCTCTGAAACTGCAAGCTAGCCCCAATTAAATGTTTTCCTTTGTAAGAGTTGTGTTGTTCATGATGTCTCTTCATAGCAATGAAACCCTATTTAAGATACTTGCCTTTGCACAGATGTTGCTTCCTAGAGTAACTTCTGAGACTTTAATGTTCATCATGTGTTTTCAGAAAGCCCAAAATGTACTAGTCTTTTTAATTTTTATTTTATTTTATTAATTTATTCAGATTACAACTCAATTGTTATCCCATCACTTGTATGGTCCTATTCCTTCCTCCCCCTCCCCTCGCTTTCACCCTATTCCCCTCCCCTAGGTCTAAAACCAAGGGGGTACCTCCTCCCCCTCTATATGGTCATAATCTATCAAGTTGCATCTTGGTAGCCGACTTATTCTTTCTTTGAGTACCCTCAGGCCTCCCCACCCAGAGGAGGTGGTCAAATATGGGGCACAAGAGTTCATATTATAGTCATGCACATAACTCTCCACATAACTGTGGAGAATGTCCTGACCATTGGATAGATCAATGTTTACTACTTGTATTGTCCTTGGTTAGTGTAATAGTTTGAGAAGACCCCCCTGGGCCCCGATCTACTCCTCATGATGTTCTTCTTATAGGTTTCTAGGACCCTCTGGGTCTTTCTATTTCCCTATCCCCTCTATTTGTCTTACCTAGAGTCCTAGTGGTATGTCCTCACATCTATCCCAATCTCCTGGTAAGTGAAGACTTTCATGGGACATGCCTCTTGGGCTAGTGTTCAATTATAAGTGAGTATATACCATGTGAATTTTTCTGCTTCTGGATTAATTCACTCAATACAATCATTTCTAGTTCGATCCATTTGTCCAAAATTTCAGGGATTCCTTGTTTTTAATAGTTGAGTAGTTTTCCATAGTGTAAATTTACCACAGTTTCTTTATCCATTTTCCAACTGAGGGACATTTAGGCTGTTTCCAGGTTCTGGCTATTATGAATAAGGTCAGGGATGAAATAAAGAAAGAAATCAAAGACTTCCTAGAGTTTAATGAAAATGAAGGCACAACATATCCAAACCGTTGGGACACAATGAAAGCAGTACTAAGAAGAAAATTCATAGCACTAGGTACCTTCACAAAGAAAGTGGAGATATTGCATATAAGCAACTTAATGGAACACCTGAAAACTCTAGAAAAAAATAAGCAGACACACCCAAGAGTAGTGGACGGCTGGAAATAATCAAACGCAAGGCTGAAATCAATAAGTTAGAAACAAAGAAAACAATTCAAAGAATCAATGAAACCAAGAGCTGGTTCTTTGAGAAAATCAACAAGATAGACAAATTCTTAGCCAAACTCACTAAAAGGCAAAGGGAGAGTACACAAATTAACAAAATCAGAAAGGAAAAGGGAGAAATAACAACAGATAATGAGGAAATCCAAAGAATCATTAGGTCTTACTTCAAAGCCTATACACCACAACTGAAAATCTAAAGGATGTGGAAATTTTCCTTGATAAATTCCACTTTCCAAAGTTGAATCAAGATCAGACAAACAAATTAAACAGTCCTATAACCCCTAAGGAAATAGAGGCAGTCAGCAAAAGTCTCCCAACCAAAAAGAGCCCTGGGCCAGGTGGATTCAGCACAGAATTCTACCAAACCTTTAAAGAAAAACTAATACCAATATTCCTCAAACTATTCCACAAAATAGAAACAGAAGGAACACTACCAAACTCATTCTATGAAGCCACAATCACCTTAATACCTAAGTCACACAAAGACCCAACAAAGAAAGAAAATTTTAGACCAATCTTCCTTGTGAACATAGACGCAAAAATACTCAATAAAATTCTCACAAACCGAATACAAGATCACATCAAAAATCTCATCCATCATGACCAAATAGGTTTCATACCAGGTGTTTAGGGGTGGTTCAATATAGGAATCCATCAATGTAATTAATCATATAAACAAACTGAAGGAAAAGAATCACATGATCATCTCTTTAGATGTGGAAAAAGCATTCGGCAAAATCCAACACCCTTTCATGTTAAAAGTCTTAGAAAGATCAGGGATACAAGGCACATACCTAAATATGGTAAAGCCAATCTACAGAAAACCTATAGCCAACATCAAGCTAAATGGCGAGAAACTTAAGTCAATCCCACTGAATTCAGGGACACAACAAGGCTGCCCACTCTCTCCATTGCTCTTCAATATAGTACTTGAAGTCCTAGTTAGAGCAATAAGACAGCTAAAGGAGATCAAGGGGATACATATAGGAAAGGAAGAAGTTAAAGTTTCCCTATTTGCAGATGATATGATAATATACCTCAGCGATCCCCAAAAGTCAACCAAAGAACTCCTACAGCTGATAAACAGCTTCAGCAAAGTGGCAGGATACAAAAATTAACACGAAAAAGTCAGTAGCCCTCCTGTATACAGATGACAAAAGGGCAGAGAAAGAAATTAGGGAAACCACTTCCTTCATAGTAGCCTCCAACAATATAAAATATCTGGGTGTAAATCTAACCAAGCAAGTGAAAGATCTTTATGAAAAAAATTTCAAGTCTCTACAGAAAGAAATTGAAGAGGATATCAGAAAATGGAAAGATCTCCCATGCTCATGAATTGGGAGAATCAACATAGTAAAAGTGGCCATCCTACCAAAAGCAATCTACAGATTTAATTCAATCCCTATCAAAATACCAATACAATATTTCACAGAACTGGAAAGATCAATCCTCAACTTCATATGGAAAAACAAAAAACCCAGGACAGCTAAATCAATCCTATACAATAAAAGATCTACCAGAGGAATCTCCATCCTTGACCTCAAGCTGTACTATATAGCAACAGTAATAAAACCAGCATGGTACTGGTATAAAAATAGGCCAGTTGACCAACGGAATCAAACTGAGGAACCAGATATACATCCACACACATATGGCCATTTGATTTTTGACAAAGAAGCCAAAATGATGCAATGGAAAAAAGAAAGCATCTTCAACAAATGGTGCTGGTCCAACTGGATGTCTACATGTAAAAAATACAAATAGATCCATTTTATCACCCTGTATGAAACTAAAGTCCAAGTGGATTAAAGACCTCAACATAAAACCAGACACACTAAATCTGTTAGAAGAAAAAGTGGGTAAGACACTAGAACTCATTGGCATAGGAGACAAATTCCCGAACAGAACACCAACAGCTCAGGCTCTAGGATCAACAATTAATAAATGGGACCTTATGAGGCTGAGAGGCTTCTGCAAGGCAGAAGACACTGTCAGCAGAACAAAGCAACAGCCCACAGATTGGGAAAAATCTTTACCAACCCTACATCTGAAAAAGGGCTGATATCTAAAGTATATAAAGAACTCAAGAAATTTAAACACTACCAAACCAAACAACCCAATTTAAAAATGGGGTACAGAACTAAACAGAGAACTCTCAAAAGAGGAATATCAAATGGCTGAGAAACACTTAAAGAAATGCTCAACATCCCTACTCATCAGGGAAATGCAAATCAAAATGACCTTGAGATTCCATCAATAACTCGAATGACAACACATGCTGGAGAGGATGTGGTGAAAGGGGAACACTTCTCCACTGCTGGTGGGAGTGCAAACTTGTTCAACCACTCTGGAAAGAAATATGGCACTTTCTCAGAAAACTGGGAATAGCTTTACCCCAAGACCCAGCTATACCACTCCTGGGCATATACTCTAAAGATGCCCCACATTGCAACAAAGACATTTGTGCAGCTATGTTCAGAGCAACCTTATTCATAATAGCCAGAACCTGGAAACAACCGAGATGTCCCTCAATTGAAAAATGGATTAAAAAAAAAAACTGTGGTACATCTACACAATGGAATACTATTCAGCTATTAAGAACAAGGAAATCTTGAGTTTTGCTGGCAAACAGATGGAATCAAAAATGATCTTCCTAAGCGATATAACCCAGACCTAAAAAGACATGCATGGTATATACTCACTCATATGTGGATTTTAAACCAATATAGACATCCTAGGAGAGACTCCACCCAGCAGGATATAGGAACAGTTACAGATACTTAAAGCTGGACACTGGACAGAGTCCCAAGTGTGTAGGGTGGCCCAGTCAGGCCACAGAGGAAGAGGTCATACATAGTACAGGGGATACTAGATAAACTAAGATCAGATGTTAGGGGAGGAGAGCTCTCCTATCTAAGGACTAGGGGAGGGTGGGAAGGGGGATGAGAGAGGGGGTGGGATCGTGGGTAGATGACGGAGAGGGTGAGGTCAGGAGGGATGAGAGAGGGGGCCACAATTGGGATGTAAAGAACTCAAACTACAGAACAAGTAGGTAATTTATATTCCTAATCCCACTACATGGGAATAGTTCTGAGACTGGCATAGATATAAATGTAAAGGTATAGAGAGGCCTCATGTTGACCTCAGATTCTCTGTGACGTACTATTAGAGGTCACTACTAGTAAGACAAGAAAGAAGATTTGCAAATGCCTTATGTCAACCCATACAATGACCAGAAAACTAGCTTTAATTGTTCTGTGTTAGAACTGTATAATACTTGTGAGAAATTATGTTTTCAGAACAAAATAACCAGCTGGATCAGACCTGATAGGAATCATTCTTCCCAACACGATGGACATTGACATCCTGCATCCTCCTAGTTCCAGCCCAGGATGATTCTGTTGCTTTTACTCATCAGAGCTTCCTGGACAACATTGTAGAAAACTTCTGATCCAATTTGGACCACCATTTCAATCTTCTACTAAGCCTGGAATCTATCAACATTTAGAAACTGAATCACAAATGCAATCACTAGATTGTTCAGCCATTCTCTCCAATTTTTGGAGGCCCACTCCAAGGTATTATGTACCTGAATTGAACCTGAAGAAACCTTAAGAGAACGATGTCCCATTCCCTCAAAGGGGGGCAGTTGTATAAGTTGCTGTTTGCATGCTTGATCTACAAAAGCTTATTGTCATCAGGAGATGGTCATAAGTCATTATTGGTCTTATAGAGAGAAAAAATTAGTGGAAGTGCAGGAATGTCTCTCTTTGCCTTTATCTTGCATACATAGGCAAGGAGATGGGAGCTGAAAAGAAAGAAATGGAGATTTAGGAACATAGAGGGAGGATAGAACAAAAGCTAGATGATTGAACCTACTCCTTAACTCAAGGCCTTAATTGTTGCTTATAATGAAAGTTATGTCTAAGTCATTGCTATAGAATTTAGTATTAATATAAAACATGGGTATGTCAAATACTTGGCAGATTTTAACACAAGAATATATATATCCTACGTCTAACAGATAGATATGACTCTATCGATATATGAGGTAAAATAGTTGAATAAGCTCTTCAAAAGCCTCAGCGACACACAGAATATAGCATTTAAAGTTGTTCTTACAATCCTAAATTTCTTGGACAACAAGACAAGTTAACTCATGACAACACCCAGCCAACCTCAAAGAAGATGATGAGCATCAAAGAGCCTACTTATGGACATGGCTTCAAAGGTGGCAAAATAGCCACTGGGCAAAGTGTCCTCATTCTGCCACTAATAGAATCTGCCTAAAAATGGGCAACTTAGATGCAGGCAGAATTGACAGCCACATGCTGCCACGTCAGGGTAAGCAAGTCCTCAATAGCTCCTGCCCTGTGAACAATTCTGGCAGAGATATTAGGCCAGAAAGCTGGAGACGAGGCTCCAATGTTATAAAGTGTATTGGGTGACTGGTCAGGCCGTAAACTGTCTTAAGTCAATTTGTACATTTTGGAAGCTGCTAACCCACAGTGCTAGTTCACTTAGGAATTTAAGTTGTATTCCTTCTCAAGTCTCTGAGGGACACTGAAGACAAGATAGCATAGTTTTTCAACCAAGTTTAGCTGGTTTGGGACAAGATCATTTTAGATCAAGACAAAGAAGTTAAGCTATTAGAGTTGAGATAGGATAGATATTGAATCTCATTCTGAAATTTAGACCCAACAAGACAGGAAAAACACTTACTTCAAATGAGACGAATGCAGATGGCCAAGTCACTGTGAATGTAACATGTATAGAACTCATTATTCTCATGATTGTCACATGGTTCTCCCTGCTGTATATAGTTTGTTTTATTTGTGTGTAATAAAATAAAAATATTTTTTACAATAGGCCTGAAAATGGAAATAGAAGCAAAAACAAAAACAAAACAAAATGAAACCTGAGGCAATTCTGGAGATGGAAAACCTAGGAAAGAGAGCAGGAACTAAAGATGCAAGCATCACCAGCAGAATACAAGAGATGGAAGAGAGAATCTCAGGTGTAGAAGATAAGATAAAAGACATCAATGCATCAGTGAAAGAAAATTCTAAATCTAAAGAGTTTCTCACACAAAACATCCAGGAAATGTGGAACAATATGACCTAAGAATAATAAGAATAGGAAAAGGGGAAGATTCCCAGCCCAAAGGCCCAGAAAATATCTTAAACAAAACCATAGAAGAAAATTTCCCTAACCTAAAGAAAGAGATGCCTATACACATACAAGAAGCTTACAGAACACAAAATAAATTAGACCAAAAAAGAAAATATTCCTGCCACATAATCAAAACACTAAATGTACAGAACAAAGAAAGATTATTAAATGCTGCAAGGGATAAGGGCCAAGTAACATATAAAGTCTGGCCTATTAGAATAACACCAGACTTTCCAACAGAGAATTTAAAAGCCAGAAGGGCCTGGACAGATATCATAGAGACCCTAAGAGACTACAGATGCCAGCCCAGACTACTATCCCAATAAAAATTTCAGTCACCACAGATGAAGAAAACAAGATATTCCATGACAAAACCAAATTTAAACATCTTTCCACTAACCCAGCCCTACAGAGGATACTAGAAGGAAAACTCCAACACAAAAAGGGTAGTAACAACACCCAAGAAAATACAGGACATAAATAATTTCACACCAGCAAAAACAAAAGAAGGGAAGTACACACTACCACCACCAACATCAAAATTACAAGGATAAACAATCCTCAGTCATAAATACTTCTCAATATCAATGGACTCAATTCCCCAATAAAAAGACAGAGATTAACAGAGTAGATGCAAAAACAAGGTCCATCATTCTGCTGCATACAAGAAACACATCTCAGCAACAAATATAGGCATTACCTTAGAGTAAAGGACTAGAAAAAAGGCTTTCCAAGCAAATGGATCCAAGAAATAAGCTGGTGTAGCCATTCTAATATCTAATAAAACAGACATTCAATCAAAAGAAATCAAAAGAGATGATGAAGAGCACTTCATATTCATCAAAGGAAAAATACACCAAGATGCCATCTCAATTCTGAACATCTACATCTCAAATTCAAAGGCATATTTGTAAAAGAAACATTACTAAAGCTTAAATCACACATTGAACCACACACATTAATAGTGGGAGATTCTAACACTCCATGCTCATCAATGGACAGATCATCGAGACAGGAGCTAAATGGAGAAATAATAAAACTAATTGATGTTATGAATCAAATAGACCTAAAAGATATCTACAGAACATTTTACCCAAACACACAAAAAAATACCTTTTTCTCAGCACTACACAGAACTTTCTCAAAAATTTACCATATACTCAGTCACAAAGCAAGTCTTAACAGATACAAGAAGATAAAAATAACCCCTTGTATACTATTAAACCACTATGAATTAAAACTGGACCTCAACAACAACAGAAGCAACAGAAAGTCTACAAACTCATGGAAACTGAATGACTGTCTACCCAATGACAACTGGGTCAGGGAAGAAATAAAGGAATTAAAGTCTTTATAGAATTCACTGAAAATGAAGGCACAACATACCCAAACTTATCGAACACAATGAAAGCAGTGCTAAGATAAAAGCTCAAAGCACTAAGAGCCTTCAGAAAGAAATTTGAGAGGCCTCATTCTAGCAACTTGATAGAACAACTGGAAACTCTGGAACAAAAGGAAACAAACACAAAAGAGGAGCAAGGAAACAATCAAAGTCAGAGCAGATATCTAAATTAGAAACAAAGAGAACAATATAAAGAATCAACGAAACCAAGAGCTGGCTCTTTGAGAAAATCAACAAGATAGCCAAACTAACTAAAAGGCATAGAGACAGTATCCAAATCAACAAAACAAGAAATGAAAAAGGAGAACATAACAATAGACCCTGGGGAAATTGAAAGAATCATTAGGTCTTACTCCACAAAATTGGAAAATCTAAATGAAATGGATAGTTTTCTTGATAGAGTCCACTTGCCAAAGTTAAGTCAAGATCAGGGAAACAATTTAAATAGTCCTATAACCCAGAAGGACATAGAAGTAATCATTAAAAGTCTCTCATTTAAAAAAAAGAAAAGACCAGGACCAGGTGGTTTCAGCAAAGATTTCTAACTGACTTGCAAAGAGAAGCTAATAGCAATACTCCTCTAACTATTCCACAAAATAGAATCAGAAAGAACATTGCCAAATGTATTCTATGAAGCTACAGCCACTCTTATACCTAAACCACACAATGATTCAACCAAGAAAGAGAATTTCAGACCAATATCCCTCATGGACATTGATGCAGAAATACACAATAAAATCCTCACAAGCTGAATCCAAGAACATATCAAAAACACCAGCCACCATGATTAAATAAGCTTCAATTCTGGGATTCAGGAGAGGTTCAATATATGAAAATCCATCAGTGTAATCCACCATGTAAACAAACTGAGAAAAACACCACAAATGATCATCTCATTAGATGCTGAAAAAGTCTTTGATTAAATCCAACATCCTTTTTTTTGACAAAAGTCTTGGAGAGATTAGGGATACAAGGGCCAAACCTAAACATCATAAAGACAATATACAACAAGTCAATAGCCAACAAATGAAATAGAGAGAAACATAAAGCAATTCCACTAAAATCAGGGACAAGACAAGGCTGTCCACACTCTCTTATCTATTTAATATAGTACTTGAAGTTCTAACTCATACATTAAGACAATCAAAGAGATCAAGGGGATACAAATTGGAAAGGAAGAAGACAAAGTATTTCTATTTGCAAATGATATGATTGTATACATAAGTGACCACATAAACTTTAGCAGAGTGGCTGGATACAAAATTTAAGAAATCAGTAGCTGTCCTTTATACAAAAGACAAATGGGCTGAGGAAGAAATTAGGGAAACAATACCCTTCACAATAGCTAAAAACAATATAAGACATCTTGGTATAACTCTAACCAAGCAAGTGAAAAACCTGTATGAAAAAACTTCACATGTATGAAAAAAGAAATTGAAGATCTCAGAAGATGGAAAGATCTCCCATGCTCATGGATTAAGTAGGATTAACATAGTAAAAATGGCCATCTTACCTAAAGCAATCTGCAGATTCAATGCAATTTTTATAAAAATTCCAACACAATTCTTTACATGCCTTGAAAGGACAATTCTCAACTTCATATGGAAAAAAATTAAAAATCCAGGATAGTTAAAACAATTCTGTACAATAAAAGAACTTTGGGAGGTAACACCACCCTTGATTTTAAGTTGTACTAGAATGCAATTGTAATAAAAACTGGATGGTATTGTCATAAAAACAGACATGTTGATCAATGGAATTGAATTGAAGACACAAAAATAAACCTATATACCCATGGATACTTGGTTTTTTGACAAAGAAGCCAAAACCATACAATGACAAAAAGAAACCATCTTCAACAAATGGTTCTGGTCTAAGTGGATATTTACATGTAGAAAAATGCAAATAGATATTTATTTATCACCCTGCACATAAAGAACTTAAGTAGAAGTATATCAAAGACCTCAACATAAAACTGGATACACTAAATCGAATAGAGGAGAAAGTAGGGAAGAGTCTTGAACTCATTGGCAAAGGAAACAGCTTCCTGAACAGAACACCAACAGCCCAGGCAATAAGATCAACAACTAATAAATGGGACCTCATGAAACTGAAAGATTCTGTAATGCGAAGGACACTATCAATAGAACAAAACAGCACCCTACAGACTGAGAAAAGATCTTCACCAATTCTACATCTGAAAAAGAGCTAATATCTAAAATATATAAAGAACTTAAGAAATTAAACACCACAAAACACAAATCAAATAATCCAATTAAAAAATGGAGTACTTACATATAGGATCAAGAATTTTAAAATGTTAAAATTAAAAAAAAAATGGAGTATAAAGCCAAACTAGAATTTTCAACTCAGTAATCTTGAATGGTGAGAAGCACTTAAAGAAATGCTCAAGGTTACTTCCAAAACTTTGAAAGTGCTATAGAAAGCTGTTTAGGAGACATAAATTATACAAATTAAATGTTAGTAGATTAAATCATGGTCATGTCAATTGCTAGTCTACTTTTATCACAAGAATAAACATCTTAGGTACAGCAGATAGATATGACTCTATAGAAAGACAAGGTCTTCAAAAACCCCAGAGACATGCAGACTATGGCATTTTAAAATGTTTTTGTTACTTTAAAGATTCAATGGCAATGAGACAGGTTAACTCCCGGCAACACCCAGCCTATCTCAAAGAAGATGACAAGCATCAAAGAACCTCCTTATGGAGATGGCTTCAAATGTGGCAAACAAGCCAGTGGGTAAAAGGTCCTCAATTCTACCACAGACAGAATTCTGCCCAAAAAGGACAAGCTTGGATGCAGACAGAGTTGATGGCCAAACTCTGCCAAGACAGGGTAAGCAAGTCCTCAGTAGTTCTTGCCTCACAAATATGTCTGTCAGATATATTGGGCCAGAAGGCTGAAGATGATGCTCCAATGTTATAGACAGTTTTGGGTGACTATTCAGGTAGAAAACTGTCTCTGTCATCTTCTCATTTGGAAAGCTACTAACCTGCACTCCCGGCATACTCAGGTAATCAAGTTTATTCCTTCTCAAGTCTCTGAGGGAGTTGAAGACCAGGTAGCTTAGTTTTACAATGAAGCTTAATTATTTAGGGGTTTAAGATGTTTTTAGGTCTAGACAGGTGTTCTAAGTTGATACCGACAATATGTGATGGAGGTTGATTTACATTCAGAAATTTAGATGCAGCAAGATAGGAAAGATGTCTTCTTCAAGGCTGTCAAATATAAATAGCCAAAACACTAAGAATGTAACATTTATATAATTCCTGATTGTGTTGTGGTTCTTCTTGCTGTAGGCAATCTGTTGTATATATGTATAATAATATAAATATGTGTGTGTGTGTGTGTGTGTGTGTGTGTGTGTGTGTATATATATATATATAGTCTAAGCCAAAAAAAGAAAAAGAAAAGAAATGTTCAGCACCCTTATCCATCAGGGAAATGTAACTCAAAATGACTCTGGGATTCCATCTTACACCTGTCAGAATGACTAAGATAAAAAAAACTCAAGTCACAGCACATACAGGCAAGGACATGGACCAAGGAGAACATGCCTCCTCTGCTGGTGGGAGTGCAAATTTGTACAACCACTTTGGAAATCAATCTGGTGCCTTCTCAGAAAACCAAGCATAGTTCTACCTTAAGACCCATTCCTGGAAGTGGAATAGCTGGGTATATACCCAAAAGACTCTACCATACTACAAGGATAGGTGTTCAACTGTGTTTATAGCAGCTTTATATGTAATAGCTAGAAACCAGAAACAACCTAGATGTCTGCCATGTTAGCATACTGCCCCAGTCTGCCTAGCTACCTATTACCTATGACATCATTACCTACCTGCCACTAGGTGTACTCCTACCCAGGATTATAAAAAAGACAAACCTTCTCTCTCTCTCTCTCTCTCTCTCTCTCTCTCTCTCTCTCTCTCTCTCTCTCTCTCTCTCTCTCTCCTCTTCTCTTCTCTTCCACTCTCTTTTCTTGTCTCTCTCTTCCTATCTCTATGTCTCTCTCTTTCTATCTGGGGTGCCCCTCCCACCTCCATGCTCTCCCATGCTTATATAACAAACGTCTCCATATCATATCTGTTGTGACACATATTTCATATTTCAAAGTTCACCTCACCTGAAGAATGGATAAAGAGACTGTGGTCCATTCACACAATTGAATGCTACTCAGCTATAAAAGGAAATCGTGAAATTTGCAGTCAAATCAATGAAGCTAGAAAAGATCATCCTAAGGGAGGTAACCCAAACCCAGAAAGACAGACATGGTATGTACTCACTTAAAGTGGAATTTAGCTATATAGGATAGGATAGCCATGCTCCACAGACCCAAAGAAGCTAAGTAATATGGGAGGATGCTTGAATCTCCTTCAGAAGAGGAAGTAAAATAGGCATTGGAAGTAGATGAAGAGAGAGAACTGGGTGGGGAAGGGTAGGAATCTGTAGGCTTAGATTTTTTCACAACCTACATTATTTAGGGTGCTTAAACACTTCAACCTCACTTCTAACTCACAGAGAAGAGGAAGGGGAGAAAGAATGTTAATAGGAAAAAAATGGGTTGTAGAGCTGTTTAGATGTAGTTCCTTGAGACAATTCTACTCTGTGTTGTCAGGATACCAGCATTCCAGTCCAATACCCAACACCAAACAGCAACAGGAATCCATAGTGGTGTCAGGATCCAGCAGAAAGAGCAAGGCTCTGCTGAATTGGCACGAGTCAGCAGGAGCAGCCGGAAGCAGCCAGAGTAACACGAGAAGTTCTTTAGAATGTTTCTTTCTGCAAAGTGCTGTCCAGCAAAGACCATCAAAGAGTTGCACAGCATAGCAGTGTAGCAATGCAAAAAAAAAATCATCCCACTGTCTGTGGGGTTCTATTCACTTCTTCCAAACATCACACACCTTCTATGTGTCTGCTCCCAGAAAAACATCACATGCCTCTCACAAGACAGCTCCTGGCAAAACACAATGTGATACAACTGAGTCTTCAAAGAAACTGGAAACTTTCACTTCAGGGATCATGCATCTGGGAAGAGGGTTGAGAGAGAGAGAGAGAGAAGGGAAACCAATGAGTGGGACATCTCTGGGAAAAGCTGGAGACCTGCAACTGGGTAGGCTCCTGGAAGGATATACAGATGACTAGCTAAAACTCCTAGCAGCAGGGTACATGTAGACTGAAACGGCCACCTACTCTATAGCCAGGGGAGACTTTCAGTGGAGGTAGGGGGACACCACGCCATCCACAAAACCTTTGACCCAAAGTTCACCCTGTCTACAAGGTGTGCAGGGATAAAGATGGAACAGAGGTTGAGGGAATGACCACTCAATGACAGGTCCAACTTGAGACCCACCCTATGCGAGAAAGTCACCCCCTGTCACTATTAACAATACCCTGCTATGCTTTCAGACAAGAGCCTAGCATAACTGTTCTCTATGAGGCTCCACCAGCGAGGGATCGAAACAGATAGAGAGACCCAGAGCCAAACATTAGGCAGAGCTCGGGGTGCCTTGTGGAAGAGTTGGGGGAAGGATAGAGAGACCTGGAGGGCACAGGAATTTCACAAGACCAACAGAGTCAATTAACTCTAGAGAACCATGGGAGTTAACAGAGACTGAACCATGAACCAAAAAGTGTGCACGGACTGGACCTACGCCCCCTATACATATGTAACTAATGAACAACTTGGTCTTCATGAGGATCTTCTAGCAATTAGAGGGCCTATCTCTGACATGGACTCTGTTGCTTGCTTTTGGATCACATTCCTTTAGCTAGGTTGTCTTGTTGGGCCTCAGTGGAAGAGGGTGTGCTTAGTCCTGGTGTGATTTAATGTCCTGGGGTGGGTTGGTGGGGGGTGCTCCCCTTTTCTGAGGAGAAGGGGAGGGAGAATGGGGGAAGTGAGTGGGAGGGTTGGACAGGAGGAGAGGCTTTTGATAGGGCTGTAAAGTGGAAAAGTAAATAATTGTTTTAAATGGAGATTCTGATGGGCATGGTGCCTCACACCTTTAATCCTAATGGGAGGCAAAGGATCTATGTGTGTTTTAGGCCTGCCTGGTCTACAAAGGGAGTCCAACGGGAGGCAAAGGATCTATGTGTGTTTTAGGCCTGCCTGGTCTACAAAGGGAGTCCAGGGCAGAGAAACCGTATGTTCAAAAAAGAAACCAAACAAACGAAAAAGATGGAGATGTCCTACAGCCAGTGGGCCAGAATAGACGGGGAAGTTAGATGAAGTTGTTAACTGAGAAAAAACAGAGTAAGTAGGAGAGTCAGAGAATCTCGAGGCACACTGACAGGTAAATATGTTTCAAGAGAAAATTTACAAACAAGGTTGAAAGACAGAGGGGTAAGAGAGCATTGACAGAGAACTCAGGAAGGTTGTTTAAGAGAGAATGATGAGGAGAGAGAGAGAGAGAGAGAGAGAGAGAGAGAGAGAGAGAGAGAGAGAGAGAGAGGTCTTAGGAAAGACTGACTGACACTGACTGTGACAGATTCCTGATTAAATGCAGTCGGTCCTGAGGAGGAGTACATTTGGGCAGACATGAAAAGCCCCTGCAGTATAGTGATTGGTGTGTGTGTGTGTGTGTGTGTGTGTGTGTGTGTGTGTGTGTGTGTGTGTGTGTGTGTGTCTGCCTATGTGAGTGCATAGGTTGCTTTTATTACAATGGACACGAGATTCATGTTTCTCGGGAAAATGTCCTTGATCCCTCTGAAGAATGCACCCATATGATCTTCTGATGCTTGAGATTTCACTTGCCCTTTCTGTTGCCCTTGTCTGTTTTCTTGCTTCAATATTACTTACATGTACTTTTAAATGTGCATGTTAGTCTTAAATCTTCCTAAGGAAAAACTTTTGAAAAAAATTTACATTAAAGCTAAATTTATCTTTTAGTTCTCTGCACAGTAGTGTCCACATGGTAGGTATCTCACTGATATTAGTAAGAAAAGATGGCAAGAGACTTAGAGGAAACACACAGGTGAGTTGAGACACCAAAGTGCCTTCTCTTGCTAAGACCTTATTTGGGGGAAAGTTGGAGAAATGGATAAGGAATTATTGTCATCTGCAAACAAAATAAGCTTGAAAAAGCCTGTAATATCTAGGTAGCAGGTCCGAGAAGAAAGCTTCTAAAATAAACCACCCTTAAATAAGTGTTAGAGTAGGTTAAATAAATAAATAGGCAATATACTCCCCTTAGTATGGCTTGGATACAGTGAGCATTTCATAGCTCAGTGCTCAACAGAGCTCAAGGGGCTGAGGTTGTGTGCAGGGTTAGTGACTTAGGTCCCGCTGAGCTAACATGGGAGAAGCCAATGGATTTGGCTCATCTATTAAAATTGTCCTAAACCATTCCAATACTCTAGCATAGCTTTGGTGAAAACATATGTAGAGTGAAACTCAGAAAAGGACTGTCATTTCAGCCTTTGTAGTTGTAACTATCATCTCTAAAGAGTTTTTTTTGAAAAGGAAATAACAGGTGAGGAAGAAAAGCCGAAAGTTTTGAGAATCTGCAAGTGTAAAATGGTAGTTGGACCATCAAAACCTGTTGTTTGAAGTGTCTTCCAATGACTGGTTCTTTAAAAACAAAACAAAACAAAACCAAAAAACCCAACCTAACAACAACAAAAATACCCACAATCCTTGGGGCAATTAAAAATGTCTAAAATTCAGGTTTTTTTTTTCTTATTCATCTTGCTGCTAATGAGAATAAATTTAAGATGCTCTTGCAAATTTTGGAGTACTGTCACACGGAGGTATGCTATTAGTGGCTAAGTTCCCTACTAAGATTCAATTCTTCTGAGAGACCTCAAAACTTATGAACCCAATGAAGGATACAGATGTCTTAGTACAACTGTCCTGATTGTCTCCTTCCTTAAAGGGGTAGTTTAGCTTCAGACTCGGAGCAAGCATTTCTAGCTGGTAAACCAAAAGAAGGACATGAAATACAGCCGTTGCTGTCTGTCAGCAGTTAGCCAGCACCTCACTCCGATGGATCCCCAAACCTGGGGGCACTCATGTCTTTTACAGAATAGTGTAGTCTTTGCACATGACTCATCATATTCTCCTATATACTTCCTTTTGAAGTTTCTATTATATTTATGTGTGCATGCGAGCATGTGAATGCTAACGTCATGGCACACACATGTGGAGGCCAGAGGATAACTTGCAGAAATTGCTTCTCTCCTTCCACCATGTGGATCCTGGGGAGATCAAAATCAGGGAGGTCTGGCAACAAGCACCTTTAGCTGCTGACATACCTCACTGGCCCTCTTGTGTACTTTTTAACCATTTCTAGATTATTTTAAATATACTGTAAATGCTGTATAGGTCATCACTATATTATATTGTTTGAGAAGTAATAACAAAAAGTAAAGACTATGCACATTCAATGCAGGCACTCCTGTGGGTGTAAGTATACTCTTGATCTGTGGTGGATGGATGTGAGGGAGAAAACACATGCATATGAATTCCCAGTGACATTAGTTGTGACAAGGCACAGATGACAAATTAGATAGCAAGGATATGAAAAATACCAAGTTAAAAAAAAAACCAAAGTAATTATAGATATACAACTAAAGATTAATTTTCACATAAAATGAACAATTTTCCCAAATATTTTCTTAGCACTTTGAAAAGTGCTCAAAAACTAAACTAATTTTAGAAAATAACCTAAACCAAAATTTATATTCTTAATTTTGTTTATGCTATTTAGAGTATGCTAATAAAGTCAGAAATTATTAAGAGTAGCTATATTTTCAGTCTTGGGAGGAAAATGTAGCACTTGAAATTTACTTTATTTGAATTAAAATATTTAGGAAGAATATAAAGCTCAGGGCACATGAAGTTTGACTGCAAGACATGACTACATATCACCAGGCATAAAATATGTAAGAGTATTCGGTAACTTTCAGAGAAGATAAGCTTGGGAGCTATTGCTTTACTTGTAAGAAGATTTCACAGCAGCAATTTAGAGCCACTATTATTATGAAGACACAGTCCACACGATCTGTCAAGCCATCTGTTTGTACGGGTGAGGTTAAAATTCAGGCTGAAGAAAGGCAACCATCGGAGGCTGGGCGTGGTGGCGCACGTCTTTAATCTCAGCACTAGGGAGGCAGAGGCAGGCGGATCGCTGTGAGTTCAAGGCCAGCCTGGTCTACAAAGGGAGTCCAGGACAGCCAGGACTACACAGAGAAACCCTGTCTCAAAAAAAAAAAAAGGCATCCATCGGCCCATGGCTTTTCTCCATGCATGGGCATGTGATAGCAGCGCTGTGTCTCTACGGTTGACCAGGGACCACTGTTTTTTGTGTTTTTTTTTTTTCAGACTTCCTGTGCGACTCGATCCCTAGCTTATTTAGGAGCATGTATCTGTCTTGACTGCAGGATTGAATCACAGGGGCTCCAAACAAAAATACACAATGTGTTCAAAGCCTGAAGGATTAGACCACACAGTCAACGGCAAAGCACAGGCAGCTCTTTATGCAGGTATGAGGGGACACTGGATTCTTCCAGGAGAAGCAGTTTCATGGTGAACTTCTGCACCCTCATACCAAGTGGGAATTGAGAAAGAGAAACTTTCCCTCATCCGGACTGCTAGAAATGAGATCCATCCTACTTGCATCTCCGTGGAGAGTGTTGCTCTTCCTCCAGCTCACACCTGCACAAGGCATGCCATGACACCATTGCCACTGAAATGAAACCCCAGTGGCAGCTTGTTTTCTACTGTAACAAATACTTGAGACTGGAAAATGACCAAAGGAAAAAAAAAATGCATGTTTGTTTAAAGTCTAAAGGGTCAAGAGTATAGCTCTGGCTTCTGCCTCCATCGCATCCTAGTACCTGAGTTTTACCATGTGAGAGGGCACATGGAAATCACGAAGTGTGAGGCTCAGAAGCTTGTCTTCTTCATAACAATTTGTTCTTGAAGAAAATAATTGGAGTGCCAAACTATCCCTCCCAAAGTTGGCAACCACCAATGATCCGCCCGCCTTCTACTGGGTTTTGCAGTGTTTGTTTGCTTGGGCCTTTTGAGACGGGATCTCCATGTGCAGCCTAAGCTAGCATCCAGCTCACAATCTTCCTGAATTAGTCTTTGGAGTGCTAGGAACGCAGTTATGAAACACCACACCTTGAAGGCGTCACATCTTAATGACTCTACCTCCTCAACACCACTAACTGGAGCCGGGCTTCCAGCACATAAAACCTAGCTGGGAGGGGCACATTCAACTCATATCCAAAGTTCTGCAGCTCCTAAAATACAAAAGAAGCAGAAGGCTAAGCACAGAGGACCCTAGAACCACGGGCGCTCTCCAAGGATGAAAAGCACTCTACCGTGAATAGCAATAACACGTTGTTTCCACGAGGCCCTTGGGGACTATTTCCTTTTCCTCTGTACTCTGTCTTCTCTCTCCTTCCTGTCAGCAGGGATAGGCCACGCTCTGGGCATGTCCAACCAGAATATAAACTAGTGACAGTTTTGTGTGTGTGTGTGACTTAACAGAGAAGGAACTTTTAAGGAATATTCACAAATCCCAGCAAAAATGCCTTTCTCTGTGTAAAGTACAGATACTGCTGTATATACCATGCACATAAAAATCAGTTAGCTACACATGATTAAGATTCTCTACAGTACTTATTTTTTATATTTATTTATACTTATGCGTTCCCAATAATGAAATATAATGTATTAAAGTGAAAAAGCAGAAAGATTTCCACATTTCCTCTTTGTTTCTTTTTGTTTTGTTTTGATTTGATTTTTTTTTTTTTTTTTTTTTTTTGAGACAGAGTTCTCTATGTGGCCTTGGTTATCCTGGAAGTCACTCTGTAGACCAGGCTCACAGAGATCCTCCTGCCTCTGCCTTAAGTGCTGGGATCAAAGGTGTGCGCCACCACTGTCTGTCTCCTCTTGTGTTTCTATTGGTGATTTCAATATCATATACTTAGGGAAAGTAACTTATGAACATTGCATCTTTATTGCTTTCAGTTCACTTTCCTTCTCTCCTTGCCTGGTTTCGTCTGTAGTAGGCTTATCTGAGGAAGTTTGGTAGTGGGATAAGAAGATGGAATTTGATATGGAAAGGAAATGGATGGATATATATATATATATATATATATATAGATAGATAGATAGATAGATAGATAGATAGAGAGAGAGAGAGAGAGAGAGAGAGAGAGAGAGAGACTCAGATACTATGATGTGATAGAGGCAGAAGCCAGAGCCATACTCTTGATCCTTTAGACTTTAAACAAACATACATATATTTCAAAATACATTGTAAAAAATTCTCAAAGAACAAATAGTTTTTTAAGCAGTGTCATCTGTTTGGTTCGCCACTGTGTCCCCAGAGCCACCTCCCGCAGCACCCCAGCTGACTCCCTGTATGCATTCATTATGTGTTGGAATTAATATGGCCACCATGTTGTGTATCAAATGAGGGGGGCTCTGTCTATTTCATAGCTGCCGGACATAAATCACTGTCACCTTCTTCCTCAGCTCAGGCTTTATTTGTAGAGTGGCTTAGCTTTCACCCTAGCCGCTCACCAGCTTCACCTGCAACTGCGGACTCTATCTGAAAACCCTTTTTAAACCATGTCATTTAACCTTTACAGCCACTATCATAATCGATGGGGTTCATGTTATTTTTGAATCTGATCCCATGTTGTGCCATTAGTTGCTTTAAATCCTTAAGAGCATATTAACCATGCTGGGGGACCTAGGCCAGTGACAGAGTGCTTGACCAGAAAATGTGAGCCTCTAGGTTCAGTCCTGGTAACTAACTAGAAGACAAGAAAGAAGAATGCACTAGCCACATTTTCTTCACTATTAACCCTAAAAACAGTATGTTCTGTTGAGCAGGACACATTCCTTCCCTTCTCTGTTCCTCTTATTTGAATGAATATATATATATATAATTCTAAGCCAGTTTTGATCTTATGGATATCTTCTATTATTCATCATGTATGTATGGTTGTTTAGACTTGGACACTTTTTTTTTTTCCTTGCTTGGATTTAAAAAAAGCATTCAAAATAAATTGCTCCCAAGGAAACAGACTATCAGTAGTAAAGAAACTAATGTACCCTTGTGAGGGTTTAGGGGATCAAAGACTGCGGATTTGACTGACAGACATCTACCCAGTTAGGCAGACTTAATGCACTACAGAAAGAGAAGAGCCTGGAACATTAGTGCTGTGTGCAGGGAGGTAGAAGGCAGAACATACAGCTGTCACTTGGCCTTATCCCTGAGTGAGGGAGTGTGAGCAATGGGTGGCCTTCCTATCTGTCCCCACTAAAGCCTCAGCAACAGCTAGTCATGCTAAGGACAGCAAGATTATGACTGCACAAAACTGCTAAGGACATGGAATGTATGGCTCCTTACGTGCCCGAAGAGACATGGCACACTGTCCAGTCATCCAGGAAAGAGGCTCACTTTCTCAGTTTCAGGTCACACAAGCTTCCGTAGCAACTGCAGTAGACTCATAAGCATCCATCAGCACCTGGCCCTTAGGGCAAAAGCCTTTGCTATATCCAGGAAGTTCTCCATCGGATGAGACTTTTTGTGCTGGGAGTGAATCTCCAGACAGAAACCCACTTCCCCAGGCTTCGGAGAATATCATTATATGCTACAGAGATATTTAGAAGTAATCCTGTTTTTTCTTTTCCCAGACAACAGAGATTGCTTAGGAGAAACATGGAGCTAGAACATTTATTACCTACCAAGATCCTAAACTAATATATGTCTTCTGGTGCTGCCGATTGAACTGGAGACTTGTGCATGCTGAGGTGACATTCTTCTACCGAGAAACACCTCAACCCTTAGTTTTCTAAAACCACTTTCTGTTCACCATATTAAACTTACTGCAAAGCCTGACAATGACAGTTGATGATGCCTAAAGAGCCCAACTCAGACTCAGCAAACAGGAAGCACCCACCACAGGAGTTTGAATGGTTTTCTAGCAGCTTCTACAGAGTTCTCTTCTTTCTAAAGATCAAACTAGTAAGCGGTTGATGTTAACCTCACATTTTGTGAAATACTGTTGTGGTGATTTGAAAGAAAATGACTCCTGTAGGCCCACAGGGAGTGGCACTATTAGGAGGTGTGGCCTTTGAGTGGGTATGGCCATGTTGGAGGAGGTGCATGATTAGGGGGTGGGCTTGGAGGTCTCAGAAACACAAACCAGATCCTCTGGATCAAGATATCAAATTCTCAGCTATTTCTCCAGCACTATTTCTGCCTACATGCTGCCATGTTTCCTACCATGATGATAATGGACTAAGCCTCTGAAACTGTAAGCCAGCCCCAATTAAACGTTTTCCCTTATAAGAGACATAATGATCATGGTGTCTCTGCACAGCAGTAAACCCTAACTAAGACAAATGTTTAGCCCCAAAGTCACTGGTTTTGCTCTACAGGTTTGTGAGGACTCAACAGACTCTGTTAGAAGCTTATACCAGATCAAGTTTTTATATCAAACAGGCACGATGCTGCCTCTCCAGGTCCCTGGCCACCCTTCTTGTGACATCATGTCAGTGTAAATCTTCCTGTATTCTACCTTTGACCCAGTTAGGCTCCATGGTGACAGTAGAATGATTGACCAGGGAAATTACAGATAACAGCAGCAAAAGAAGGTTAACCAGGCTGTATAGTGAGAGTTGGTCTTTTCCTATAATGTCCTTCTTATGTGCTCTATCTCCCTCTCCTTATTGTATTTACACTCACTGTCAAGCACTGAGGTATGTGAGACTACCATGAAGCATACACCTCCCGAAAGACAGGTCTCAAAAAACAAAACAAAAAAAAAACAAAAACGGCATCACTCCTTCCACAAACATACAGGCCAGCTCCACAATGACTTCATATCCCAAGAAGGAAATGGCAGTCTCGCTAACTATCGGTCCCAAGATAAGTCAATTACCCAGCTGGAGTCAGGACTCCCGCACTCTGGGATGACCATTCTTTCAACTGGAGAGTGGGGCCCTATATTAACTCCAGTTGCTTCCAGAACTGCTCAGAAGGTAAAGAGCCTGGTAGTTCGACTGCAGCCCACATTTTTAACTTTAACCAGGCAGCTTGTTTGGCACGCCTACTGACCTGTTGCTGGGCAGTCACTTTCAACTTGGATTCAAACCAAGCTTTCTCTCAGGAAAGAGTCCAGGGCACTACAAGGAATGATAATAATTAGAGGCTTTTTGTCTGGAGGCCTTCACAATCTACATTGATGTGGGAAACTCATAAAGTGCTTTTTTCCCTTGCCATCTGGGGACCAGAACAGCTTAGTTAATGGGCATGGAGGCTGGCCTACTGGCACAGACGCATCTTTGGCCATAGGCCCAACAGTTCTTAGAGGCTATCCAAAGTTGAGTTTTGTCAACACTTGCATGGAAGTCCTGCAGAGAAAGCCCCAGGTGTGGCAAGAAGTATGCTGGTGATTCATTGGCTGGCATCCTCCCTTCAGAATGAATAATTAACCCCAGCATGCCAGCATTGACATCCTGCCCATTCTGAAGGCTTCTGCAATTTGTATGACTTTAAGGGAGGACTCATTCTAAACAACTGATCATAAACACAGTGGAGACATCACAAGGAACTTGGAACCTGGTTGTAACCACAATTCAGAATTAATTTAGCTACATAATTTCTGTGGTGGTCTTCAGGGTTTTATACAGAAAGAACTTTCTGCTGGTTTCTCTATTGAATTATAATTTCCAAGAGAAAGATAGTGAGACCATTGTAACAGTGAAGTCATATCTTGACGAGTTATAGGAACAGCTTTCTCATATGAGAAAATTCTTTGAATTTCACCCAGAACAAGATTCAAGTATGGACTGCTGGCAAACCCGGACCAGGAAAGACACATCTCTGATGAATAGCCTGTACACACAAACATGAGGGGTTTTGACTCAAACCTCTTGGCTACATTCTGAATATTGTATACTTATGCCTTCCTTTTATCGAACCATGAATTCTGAGGTATAGAACAACAGTCTTACCATCTGTGTACACAAAGGTTGCAAGGGAGTAGCCATGTTGGACCACCACAGTGAATGCAGCATGGATGCTTCCTGGTTCATTGTGCAAAACATACACTCTTTGCTATAGTGATGTGTTGTATTTTTCAAGCAGTTGAAGAAAGCAATTTTTAATATTTTTTAATGAAGAAAGGACTAGAGAGTGCAATTGACCCACACAGTTTGGTCCTAATAAGGAATATCATCTGGTGGAAGGCCAGTTGGTTTGACAAAGCTGGGAAATTGCCTATTGTCATTTGGGAACCAAAATGGCACATAGATAAATATACCAAAAACTCCAAAAAGCAACTTGGTGAAGAAAGGGTTTATTTATTTGGCTTACATTTCCAGATCACTGTTCACCCCTGAAGGAAGTCAGGGCAGAAACTCAAACTTGGCAAGAACCTGGAGGCAGGAGCTGATGCAGAGGCCATGGAAGAGTGCTGCTTACTGGCTTGCTCGTCATGGCTTGTTCAGCCTGCTTCCTTATAGAACCCAGGACACCAGCGCAGGGCTTTGTGGGCACCACCCTCAATGGGCTGGGCCTTCTCTCATCAATCCCTAGTTAAGAAAATGTTCTACAGGTTTGCCTATAGCCTCATCTTATGGAGGCATTTTCTCAATTGAGGACCTCTTCTCTCAGATGATTTTAGCTTGTGTCAAGATGACATAAAACTATCCAACACAACTTCTAATATGAAAATGGGAGAAATAAACAAATAAAACAACAGCAACATAATCCAACTACCAACAAATTTACAGGAATCAGCAAATGTCTTCCAATAAAAATTGTAAATGTAAATGGTATTGATTTTCTAATTAAAAGATGCAGACGGGGAAAAATATTCCCCCCCCAAAAAAACTCTTATTTGCACAATATTTTTTTAAAGAAAAGTAGTTTCAGACCTTGAGGATGCCTTAGAAATTATTAGTCCACAGCTGAACTTGAAAATAGGAAACCCAAGGTTGGGTTATAGTGCTTGAGAGAAGATCCCTGGGGACCCTGAAGAGTAAATATGGAGAGCTCACATTCCTGACCACTCAGACAGAACAAAGCCGCATGGAGGTCAGAGTGCTAACTAGGTACCAGCCGGGGACCAGTTTTACCTTTATCACAACTTCAAAGTCCCTTTTGCCTTTTTATGTAAAATATACACTGTTCCTGACATTGTCTATATACAGCTTTGGATGGCCGTTTTCAGCTGGAACATGCAGTTAGAAGCTATTTATTCACATACTAGCTCTGTAAATGATGGATCTTAAGTCACTTGTCTGTGCCTCAGTTTCCAAATCTCTAAAGTAAGAGAATGATATATTAAATGAGTTAAAAAAAAAAATACTGTCCTAGGTTAGATTTCCCTTTCCCCGGTTAACATGAATAACACATTTGAAAACAATTTTGAACGTGGGTTTTTTCCTTGAAGAATATTCTACAAATTTTAACTACACAGTTTCATGCAAGCATTTGCAGGTTCCCTTTCTTCAACATGAACATTTTTCTGGTTCCCACTGTATATAGTTATTTTGTCCTTTCTTAAAGGGTATCCATATTCAATACTTTCATTCTCTTTCAATGTTTCTCCTCCCTCCTTCCCACCTCCTAGACAGAGAGAGAGAGAGAGAGAGAGAGAGAGAGAGAGAGGTGGGAGGAGTTGTGCCAGCTATTAATAGGCTATGGCCCTAAATGAGCTTTCTTTAGGAGTTCCCCAAGAGTACCCCCAGAGATTATTTTATTCCATTTTTAAAAAACACAAAAGCAAAATTTGAGATCTCCTGTTTTAGTCAGTGTTCTATCGCTGTGAAGAGACACCATGACCATGGCAACTCTCCTAAAGAAAAGCATTTAACTGAGGTTTGCCTATTTCAGAGTTTTAGTCCATTATCATCACGGCAGGGAGCATGGTGGCACGCAAGCAGACATGGTGCTGGAGAAGCAGCTGAGACTTCTACACCTGGATCCGCAGGCAGCAAGAAGAGTAACGCTGCACCTGGCTTGTGCTGTTGAGACTTTGAAACCCACTTCCAGTGACCCGCTTCCTCCAATAAGGCCACACCTACCCCAACAGGGCCACACATGCCCCAGTCCTTCTTACATGTTTCTGCTCCCTGATGGCTAAGTATTCAAATATAAGAGAGTTTGGAGCTCACCTAACCTATTATCCATTCCTTCCCCACCCACTTTCATCTCACAGAAGAATGAAAATCAACTTACTCAGAGACATATACCTTCTAACAAAATACAGCTTCCATAAAATAACAACCGAATAAACGTTCAGGATTCACACACATTTCCTCTCAGCTTTTAGTTATTGCTCATACAGACTCAAGAAAGTCCTCAGCCATCACAGCAACACTAAGGTAAGTCTTTGACCAAATACAAGAAAAGATGAAAGAAATTTGCCTGGTTGTAAGGTTACTGTAAAACACAGGTAAGCAGGGACACACCCAGTGTCACCTCACAGTGATGGGAGCTTGGGTGAGGTAGATCAAATCAAGCTCTGGAATGGAGCTATCCCGTCCCTGAGCGTCTTGGGTGGAGAGAAATACGGAGATGGCGCTGAAGCCCAGGTGGCAGACAGCAGCAGGACGCAAGCCATTGCTCGCCTGGGTTAAGCTGCAGTCTTCTCATGTAACTGGGTGAGATTACTCCTTGCTTTTCAGACTTGATTCGGGGGCAGGCAGAGGGGGCGGGCCGGCAACAGAAAAGCAGAAGCTGGCTTTCCCTCACAAGCCCTTCTTTTCAGAAAATTAGTTCCTGACTTCTGAAATATTCCCCTAAATTCCAAGCCTTAAACATCACAGCACCTGGGCAAGCCAAGAGTACTCAGAAGGCTTTTCAGAAAATAGGTGTTGGAAATCAGTGGCAATCACACACAGGAAAGACGGGCTTATTTCAAGGGAATTATTATTATTATTATTATTATTATTATTATTATTATTATTATTATTATTATTATTATTTACTTAAATTGACTTGGGATTTGTGCTGACTTCATTACTTTGTCAACTTGGCACAAGCTAGGGTCATCTGGGAGGAGGGAACCTCAACTGAGAAAGTGACTCCATACGCTTGCCTTGGAGAGAAGTCTGTGTAGCATTTTCTTGGTTAATGATTTTTATGGAAGGATCCAACCCACTGTGGGTGGTGCCACCCCTGGACAGATGGTCCTGGGTTGTATAAAAAAGCAGGTTGAATATGCCAAGGGAAGGGAGCCATTAAGGAGCACCCTCCATAGTCTCAGCTGCAGCTCCTGCCTCAACAACTGACTGTGATCAAGATTATGAGATAAAATTAACTGGGTTTTCGCACGGCAACAGAAGGCAGGTACAACATGCCTGGCTTAGTGGCTCAGTGGTTAGGACCATGAGGTACTCATGCAGGAGACCCAAGTTCAGTTCCCAGCACCCACGCTGGAAAGCTCACAAACACTTGTAACACCCAACTCCAGGGACTCCGACAGCAATTGCATTCACATGCACACACCTATACACATAATTTTAAGAAATAATAAAATGGATCGGACCTATAAAATATAATGTAGTTTTACTGTTGGCGCCCCAATGCTAGCTAGCACACAGCATTCCTGTCAACAGAAACTCATGAGACAACTTCAAAGGCAGCACACTCACAGATGGGCTAGCTAGTACATATTTTCTATATTTCCATTATCCTGAGTCTGGGTATGACTGAAAATATATTCAAATTAATTTCCAACATGTTGCAGCTTATGATGTGGTTATAGACTCCTCAGGGAACAGAATTAAACCATCAGACCCATTTTCTGTGTCCAAGGTGAAAGGTTAATGGATTTACTAAAATGCTAAATAAATTACAAGGCAATATCCCTTGGAGGGAGAGATGAGGAAAAATATCAAATGCTTATTTGACATTTTTCCCTTCGTTCGGCAAATGTTGTAAATAGCTGCAAAATAATTGCACCGAAGCCATCAAGAATGAGTAGTTATATAATAGAGTCCTCTGCCTCCTGCTGAGGACTTCCAGCTAATTCAAGCCGTTGCCTTGTTTTGTGGAAGAGAGGATAGTGGGTCACCTGGAAATGTTATTTACAGTTAGCAAACGGCTGAGAGGAAATGACAGAAAAATCAGCTTTGCCCAGTTTCTTACACCAAAGGGGGCAGCCGACAGGAAGTGCTCAGCATCTGAGCAGCTACAACAGTACACAGCTACTGTTCACGTTATCAAGACCAGCCTTTCTCTCACACAGACATAGCCCATGCACGGCAGTGTGAGACAGTGGCATTCTTCAAGACTACACAGGCTCAGAGGACGGCTGGAGGGATGGCTCAGAGGTTAAGGGCACTGGCTGCTCTTCTCAAGGCCCTGAGTTCAATTCCCAGCAACCACACGGTGGCTCATAACCATCTATAAATGGGATCTGATGCCCTCTTCTGACATGCAGATGAAACACTGTATGTATAATGAATAAATAAATAGATAGATAGATAGATACATAAATCTTTAAAGGAAAAAAGAAAAGAAAAGAAAAAAAAAAAACCACAGGCTCATCTGGATCTGGTCTGGTGTGGTGGGTTCAATTATTGTTTAAAATATTCATTCACCTCTCTACCTCAGTAGTAGAGCCGTAGGGTAGCTCGTCGCTTCGGACCCACCCTTCAAACTTGCTTTAACCAATGGCTAGTTCACAGACGTGGCAGCAGCCTGATTGAGATGCCTTTGCCTGGCTACCATGCTTTGCTTCAGTCATAGGCATGAAAAACAACCAGGCACACATCCCTCTGGGCTAGGATCTGTGTCCTCCAAAATTCACAGTGAACTATGGTCCCCAAGCTAACAGTGCTGAGATGGTGGTAAGAGGACTGACAAGTGCCTGGCACTGCTCCCAGGAACTTAGACCCCCATGGTAGGCTGAAACAGTTGGTTGCTACCGAGTGAGGTTCCCCTGTGTTTTGTTCCCTCAAATGCACTCACTTGTCCTCCTGCTTTCCATCGTGGGGCGGCACAGCACACGCCCCCTGCAGGCGCCAAGCCTCCAGACTGCGAGCCAAAATAAGCTTCTTTCTTTGATTAATGAACAGCTCATGAATATTTTGCTATGGTAACAGAAGGCGGACCAAGAAACCTTTAATACCTGTCTGCCCCAGGGTAGATGACACAGACAAGTCTTCAGCTCTGAGCAGAGCCACTCAGCTGTTCACTGTAGGCAGCCACTCCTGCCCTAGCCTACCCAGAAAAAATAAGCACTCACTGAGCAGCACCTAGGAATTATGGTTCCCAGTAATAAAGGAGCAAATAGATCAGAAGTGTGTGGTCTCATGTTTAGTCTAGTCTCAAGTATGAAGGGAGATGATTGGTTTCCTTTTAGCTTGGTTTTGTTTGTTTGTTTGTTTGTTTTGTTGTTGTTTGTTTTTGCGAGGGGGATGGAGTTATAAAATTCCACCCAAACTATGACACTTGGGACATTAAACTGAAGGTCTGAGGAACAGCACATGCTTTCTCTCACCTCCTCCTGTCTGGTCCACAGGTCCTCCCCAGCGAACTCACCCAGCCAAGGAAAAATTAAGTCATGTCACAGAGAGGAAGCTGGAGGTCAACACCATAGCCACACAGACTGTGACAGATGTCAGCATTCCCAGGACCCAGTCACTTTCCCCAGATCATTTACTCTCTCTTGGGGGATGGCTACTCACTTGCTTGTGGCATGGCTGCCTTCCCGATGGAAGTCAGAAGAGGATCAAGTAAAAGGCTGATTGTGGTGGAGATGCTATTTCAGAGCAAGAAGGGGAAACACTATGTTAAATGCTCATACCAGAAATGCCATTCTGGATAAAAATAATAATAATAATAATGAAATGTCAGGATCAAAGGGAAGCCCACAAATCACCACCATTCCCTTCCTTTTACTTTATTACATGAAACACAAACAGCTATGGATCTGAGACTTTTCCTCCTATTAAATCTACAGTTGACTAAATTGGCACAATTCCACTCTCTCATAAAAAAAAAAAAGCCTAACTAAATGACATGATTCAGCTTCATCCATCATTTGACCTTTTCTTGGCTCTTGTTTCTTATTTCCAATTTTAAGCATTCGAAAGCTGACTTGATTTACCAAAGTATTTTCTTGTGGCCAACAAAATAAAGCAAAGCAACCCCTCTGGGAACTTTATTGAATCTACATCCCATCTGGCCACCATAGATATTTAAAAGAAATAGTGATGTATAGAAACATAGCTGTGTTTAGAAGAGAAAAAGTAAGAGTCAACTAAAATAACAACAAAAAAAGCCTCAATGAGTTATGTGAAAACAGTTAAGTTGACTGACCACTTAGCTTCTATTACTCAATATTAAAAGCAAATAACTGAATCCAAACATGCTCTCTTGCCTTTACTTCACTGGCAACTTGTCTCCTATTCGCTTTGTTCCAAGTCTTTCTGGAAGAATGCCAGGTTAGTTGGAGCAGTGAAGGAACAATCGGCACCCTCACTTGCGCATCTTGCCTGCAGAATCCAAAACACACTCCAAATTAAACTCAGTTTAACTAACAGATTTCATCTCACCCCACGTGCCTATTCTTGTATAGAAAATGAGACCCTCAAGGACAAGTATCTTCCTCCTTTTTGTTGCTCACCGGGTCATTTTCATCACCCTTATCCCTCATCCAAAATGCTTTATCACAATGTAGTGTGTGTGTGTGTGTGTGTGTGTGTGTGTGTGTGTGTGTTATTCTGTGCCTACTTATTAGGGATCTTCAATCCCAAGTCAAAAACACAATTATAAGAATTCACGAGGATAATTAAAAGTGTTTTATGCATTGAAATGTATCCCTCCAGAGATGCAGATATCCTTCGGTACTGGTCATTCAGAGGCCACAGCTAGATTGTTCCAAAGAAATCAAGTTAAAAGGAAGTCATCGGGTACATCCTCACCAAGGAAACCTTTGACTGTAAGGCAAGGATTAGGATGCAGCCAGCACAGAAAATGGTCAGTCTACAGATGCTCAGGAAGATACCCAGAAAGATGGCCAGCTCAGAGGCAAGAAGCTAAAATAGAACTTCTCTCATGACAAAATACAGTGATCTCAGACCCTGTAGACTCCAGAACTGAGAGAACATTGATTTCTGTTGTTTAAAAGAACTCAGTCTGAGAGGTCTTTGTCACAGCAATCCCAGGACACCAGCACTCAGTGTACTGATTTTTTTATTTGTATTTTTAATTTCCATTTTGTGTATGTAGATGGGGTGCTTGAATGTGTGTATAAAGGTTCATATGTATGTGGGCACGTGTGTCTGTCTGTCTGTCTGTCTGTCTGTCTGTCTGTTTGCCTGTCTGTGTACATGAATGTGGAAGCCTTGGGTGGACATGGAATGCCATCCTCTATCACTCTCCACTTTATGGATTGAGGCAGAATCTCTCACTTGAACACAGAGCTCATCAGTTTAGTGAGTCTAGCCAGGAGTCTTGCTCTGAGGAGCTCATCTCTGCCTCTTCAGTGTTAAGTACTTTGCTCACACTTATGATCACAAAGCACTTGCGTAAGTGCGAGGGATTCAGACTCCAGTCCCCCGGCTTGTGTGACGAGTGCTTTACCTACTGAACCATCTCCTCCGCTCCTACGTGGTTATAAGACTTGAAACAGCGAGGTGTTCTTTAAGAACGTTTAGGCTTTACTGAAATGAGAAATGTTTGCATCGTACCTTTGTGTTTATGTATAGCAACTGTTAAAGCTATACACACAGTGCAGTCTTTTTCCTATTCACTGACTGATGAGTACCTTTCCGGGGCAATACCGTGTGGACCAGTCTGAGTGAGCATCCTAGTTAACCCCAGCACTGTTGTAGAGTCACACGCTCTGCTTACTCCCATTCTCAGCTCTGTATCCATAGCAAGTTTTCTACTCTTTGCTATTACGTAAGGGCACACACTCAACACACCTCATTGCACCATACATCTGCAGAGCTTTGCTGCTGACCATAGAAACTTCTGCTTTCATCTGATGCATTTCTCTAAGAAAACACTCTTTTAGGAAGTAGTATTTGAAAGGCCCTCATGTTAGAACCCTTTCATGTTGTAGGCTGAGTCTGCAGAGGCTGGATATTGATGTGACATGCTGGTGAACGCTGTGCATATTCCACGCATCACGCTATGGGCCACTCTTTTAGGATCATGCCCGCTATTTATTCGAATGTGTGGTTCTAAGGCCTTACTTCAGACCATTTTTTTTTCCTGTAAGTACTGAAAACGGCATTTTTTTCTTTTTATTGAAAGCATATATTTAGTACAATATACTCTGCCTATGGTTTTCCCTCCCCTAATTCCTCCCAGATCCTCCCCGCTTCCTCGCTCACTTAAATCCACCCCCCTCACTAGGATACAAACAGGCACACTAATAAAATAAAATTAGATAAAGTAAAAACAAAGCAAAAATAAGACAAAAGAAACAAATAGAAGAAAAAATGAGGAAACACATACTGAGGCAGAGACACACACGTGCTTGCACTCTGAGCTTCAGATGGTGGTTTGTGTCTACTTTCCCTCTCAGAACTGGGCCCCATCAGAACCAAACCTGTGCACGTTGCCACGGCATCTCTGAGTTCATGTGTGCACCAGCCCTGCTGTGCTTAGGAGACCTTGTTTTCTTGGTACTTTCCATTCCCTTGGCTCTACCAATCTTTCTGCCTCCTCTTCTACAGGGTTCCCTGAGCCCTGAAGGAGGGAACTGATGGAGATATCCTATTTAGGGTTCTTCCAAGTTCTCACCCTTTGTCCAGCTGTGGATCTCTATTTATTCCCATCTCCCCACAGGAGGGAGCCATCTGATGACGACTGAGCAAGACACTGATCTATGAGACTCGCAGAATGTTGCTAGGATTTATTTTATCGCTGTGTTCCTTTAGCAGAACAGTAGATTCAAGTTTCTCCTATGTCCTTGGTCTATCTGGCTTCAGGTTCTTGGCCACCTGAGCAATGTCCGGAATGGATTCCAATCAGATGTTGGTTGGTTATTCCCATAAGCTTTGTGTCATTATTGCATTAGCATATCTTGTGGGCAGGGCATCATTGTAGATCTTTGGTTGCATACAGGGTACCTTCCAGTACCCTGAACACTAGTCAGTAGGGGTAAAGGCTCTAGGTAGGTACCAGCTTGATTTCTCCATGTTCAATCATACAGATGTTGCCTTCTGCAATAGAGCCTTAGAGTCAGTTTGTGGAAAGTAACCAATATCCTTGACTATAGCCTGAGTTGTTTGGGGGTCCCATGGGGTCCCTTTAACCAACAACAACTCAATTACATGCAATCCTTCTCGGTACTACAATTTGGTGATGAGAGATGTCCAGTTGGGGCTCCATCTCCCTGTTGTTTGGTGATTCCACTTAAATCACTTTCACTTCATTTACATATTTTAGGAAGCTTCTAATGTATTCCAAATGATGCCTTAAATAATCCTTCTCAGATGATTTTTCTACATAAGAAAAACTGAACTCATGACCTATTCTAAAAATGCCACCTGTTTTTTCACTAAGTATTGGCTTCATAATTCATTGATGGAGATGTTGCCTCTTTATTGTACTGGAAGGGCTTTAAAAACGGACAAAGGACAAATGTAAAGTTCCAGTAAGATGTTTTAATCACTGTGTGCTTACAGCAGCTGATAAACACACTGTTAGAAGGGGGAAAGTCCCAGCAATCGAGGCGAACATGTCACCAGTCCATCTGCCTTACAGCAAGTGTTGCATTAGGAAGGAGAGTGCTGCCAGATGATTATTGAACCTGTAGATTTCGCCAATTATTTCACAATACTGCCGGCCAAGTTCCAGAGCACGCATTGACAATGAAGCCTAATGGAGCAGAAAGAAGAACAGAATTCATTATGAAAGCTGTCTTATACTCTTTGTTTCATGAAATTTTCATTAGCTTGATTTCTTCAAAGTCAGTAGTTTTGTAGGAAAGCCTGGGTAAGTCCATGTGCCTCTCTGGTAACAGAGTTGTGTTGAGGTAGCCAGCCACCAAGACAATGGCCACTGAGCCTTCTCTCCTGGATTTCAGACTCTGTAAGCCCCCCTCCTGTGTTAAATAGAACTGACGTGTCTAACCAGTCAGATGCCACCAACATGATTGAATGGGAATTTGGAGATGAGATCATAGAAGGTATGGTGTTTTGTTTTTTCCTCTCAGCTTTTGTACTTTGGATTTGTTCCACTGCCATGCTACTTGGACACCTAATAGTCGATGAAAAAAAAAAATGGTGATCTTCCACCAACATCCAGTACCACCTTTCTGGTGATGTGAGGCAGCCCCCTTGGAAGCAACCCCTCTAACCCTATACATATTTCAAATAACTGCAGACTCAGCTGCAGTCTTGATCACGGTATCATGTGATGCCTTAAACCAAAGCCGCACAACTACACACCCCTAATGTCTAACTCAGGAAGCTGTATAGCAGAGTTAACGTTGACTTGGTACTTTTCGATACTGTTGTCATGTGAGGCTCCAGACACAAATTATTATGGATGCAGAACATGCCTGCCATGCAAGAGGGTATGGGTTTGATCACAGATACCTCAGAAAGCAACAGAAAGTCACATTGGTATGGATATAAGTACAACAGTTCCAAAGATGTTTGGAAGACCCAGAGTAACACTAGACTTTATTAACTGTGTCTTCTCATTTAGTCCTCCAAATTTCCGTTTGTAGCACTGGTAATAAAGGATTTTGTGCAAGTACTTGGCTGGCAATTGTGACTGCAGAATGAAAGAGAAGAATAGGAGAAAGTGTAAGTAGGAAAGGGTCAATCCCAAGAGACAGTGTCATGTCACACATTGTATAGTTCCCCACTGACCCAACATCGTACAATGGAAATGTCACTTCAGCTGACAGCGTTCTTTCATATCAAGTCATCTACTTTATAGTAGACCTATTTCTGGACTTTTTTGTTTAATTCTGCTGATTCATCTTTTTGTAGAAAGCGTTCCCACATTGGTTTCATCCCAAAGAATTTGAAATAAGTTGAACTAGAAAAGCTAGTACTCCCGTGGCCCTTTACAATCTTTTGTGACTATTCTTGTTTCACTTTTTCCATTTGAACTTTAACACTGGCTTGTACGAGTTGAAAATTAAAATGTTGCTAAGTCACATTTTAACAATCTTATTTTCTCACATTTAAACTGATATTATCTTTTGCACTTCTCAGAGACACTTAAAATATGTTTCAGATATTTCTCACTCATTTTCTTTACTGACTTATTACTAGGCATTTATTTTTCTTGCTAATTACAAATCATTTTCTTCTCTTATCCTATCATATCATATATATATAAAGAAGTTGGCTTCTTTAGGTTCTTACCCACAAGATTACTCAGTTCTCTTATTTTTGCTGTTTTTTTAAAGTCTTTATCATTGAATCTGATCTATGTTGATATGAGATTTAAGCTTTGATAAACACAGTGTGTTTTGAAGTCAAGAGCTGTGGTAGTTCTTTGCATTTGACAAATAATGCTGACTGAACTTAGATCACACCTTCTAAAAATACTATTATATCCTTAATTTGGGAGTACGGGGCAGTGGTGAGATTACTGTTTATACTTGCTTTCTTCAGTATTAAAAACAGTACTCGGTGGGGCTTTTTATTATCAGGCAATAAAACGTCATCTTGGGTGGGGAGCTGCAAACTTTTACAATTATCCTGACATATGTCTTCTTTCCTGCAATGAAGCATCTCATTGAGGCCCTCTGTGCTTCATACCATGACAAGCATTTCCTGAGGAAGATACAACCAGAAGGTACTAGAGAGCCAGGTTGTGCACACTGGGGAAACACTAGGACTAAGAAACTACCATAGATCAAGCTAGGACAGATGGGATTTATGATGCTAGCTTTCATATATATATATACACACACACACACACACACACACACACACACACACACACACACATCACAATAGCAAGAAACCTAAATAAATAAATAAATAAACAATAATTGACAGAAACAATGGGTGTTTTATACAGGATAATAAAAACCAATACATAGAAATTTTATATATAACTTATAATCACTAGGAAATTTTTTCTAATGCAGAGGAATAAGCTATGGGTAGATGTGGTGTGTGCAGCTACTCAAATGAGAACTCTGACATCATAGGTTTTTGTTGTTTCCCTTTTATTGGAAATACATTTTTTTTTCTCATGCAATATATCCTGATTATAGTTCTCCGCCCCCCTTGCTCTCCACAGCTCCTCCCCACTTCTTCTCCCATCTGAATCCACCCCCTTATTGTCTCTCATTATAAAAGAACAGGCTAAGAAATAAAACAGAGCAAGATAAAATATAGTAAGATACGTTTTAAAAATCACATTGAAGTTGGACAAGACAAACCAACGGCAGGAAAAGAGCCCCAAGAAAAAGAACAAAAACCATTTTTTAAAAACCCACTAACCCGAAAGGCATGATATCTATGCAGAGGAGCTGGCGCAGACCCATGCAGGCAGGCCCTGTGCCTGCTGCTTCAGGAACTCTGTGCGTTCCCATGAGCTTGCCTCCGATGCTCTAGAGAGCCTTGCCAGAAGGGTGTACTCCATCCCTTCTGGATCTTGCACTGCTTCCTCTTCTGTGGGGTCCCCTGAACTCTGAGGAGAGGGATTTGGTGGAGGCATTCCAATTATTGCTGAGTGTACCAAGGGCTCTTTTTCTGCGTTGTGTCTGACTGTGAGTCTGTATTTTGTCCCATCTGCTGTAGGAGGAAGCTTCTCTGATGACGGCTATAACAAATATATCTCTGATAATGATATAGCAAAGTATCATGAGGAGTTAATTTATCACTTCTTTTGTTTGTTTCAAGATCAGCAGCATTTTCTGAGCAGTAGATCCCCCACTATGCTGAGCTCTGACACTCTCTCCTCCTCTCCCTCTGCTTTCCCTGAGCCTCCCAGTCTCTACCGTCACCATGCTACTATGATAGAAACTTGATAAGGTTGGAAAAGTCCATGTGGACAAAGGTCATAAAAGAATGCGAAGAAACAAACAGTATTTCAGATTATGACAGGATTGAGAAGATATAATTGTCATTGGCTTAACAAAAATAATTAAATCCTATTATCAAGATATGCACTTAAGAGAATGGGGGGAAAAGAGAGAGAGAGAGAGAATGGGCAAGCTACTGGCAACTCAAAGCCTCCTCAACTATGACTCACATTTGCTTCCCCTGGGAATGCTATCAATTTCTGGGGAGATAATGTGGCCAGGAAAAAAAAAAGTTTTTAGTAAACTGTAAAGAACTGAGTTCAGCTCCCTAGAACTCACCCACCCTGACACACAGCCAAACGAGGGAGTGCACGACCATAACCACAGTGCCAGAGAGGCAAAGACAGGCAGGTCACTGACACTCAGAACAGTTGAGCCAGCCAGATGAGTAAGCTCCGGGTTCAGTATGAAACCCTGTCTCAGAAAACAAGGTAGACAGGTAGACATCAACTGAGGAGGAAGTTCAGTGTCAACATCTGCCCCCCGCCCACACATGAGCACACCCACATGAAGATGGACACAACACACACACATACACACACAATGTACAGTTTTAAAAAGAGTCTATAACACTCTGGTATCTTCATTAATTAAGATTAATTAATTGATTAAGAAAATGTTGTTATCTCCTGTCTGCCAAGTCTTCAAGGCAAAAACCAATCCTGGTCTATGGCTAGAATCAGCTCCATATATATCTTCCCTTTTCAAAATAAGAGAATTTGTGTTTAAGTTAACATAACCCATGGATTCTTGACTGCACTGTAGTTGGGAGTGGATAAAATTAGAGTACATGGCTGTACATGGAAGAAAGCAAGAGATTTCAAAGTACAGTCATTCTCTGCCACTTTCTGGAAGGTGACACAAAGGAAACATCTGAGTTGACTGCTGCCTAAAAGGCCTTCAGAACTTAGCTGGCGGAGGTTGTACCTGAAACATCCAACAAAAAATGGCAACGTTTTGTCTCCTCGCCGTGCAATGGTGGATTTAAGAAGAGGGAATACATAAAAAAAAATAATAAAAAAACAGTGCCCTTAATGCTTCCCAGAGGAAGGGCACAGGCACCATGGCAAAGCACTCCTCAGCAGCACAGGACAGCCCTGTGTTGAAAGAGCATTGATGCTCCTAGCCCTGGTTTTTTAAAAGCCAGTTGTCCCCAGCCACAGTGTCAAAGGGGAACAAATTAGTTGTAAAATGCCCTCCTCATATTTATGCAGAGATTCAAACTCATGAAAGCAAGAACTTTTGGATCACACTGTCCTAGAGACTCTTAGCTGTTCTCTTGTGTTCTGTACAACTTATCAATGTTGAAAGCCACAGGAGACACTGATAAGAACATGCCTACCCAATAGTCTTTCCTGTCATTGGTTCATTTTTTTCCTCCTATTATTCCTATTAGGTTACTCAACAGGGCTAACCTACTCTAAGAAATACTTTCACAGTCAAACAGCTTGCATCCTCTACCGAACCTTGTTGTCTGACATCTCTCACCTAAATTGTTCCAGTGACCACCTGTTGTGAAATAAAAATCTGTGTCTCTCCCAGATTCATAGGCTGAATCAGCGTGCTGAGGTTTGGGGATGCCGTAGTTGCTTTTCTATTGCTGTGGACAGAAGCCGCGACAAAGGCAAATTATAAATGAAACCGTTTCTTGGGGGCTTGCAGTTGCAGATGTGAATGCCTGACCATCACATGGCAGGGAGCATGGCAACAGGCAGGTTACCATGACACCAGGATAGTAGCTGAGAGCTTACATCTGATCCACAAGCATGGGGCATACAGAGCTAGCTGGGAATGGCATGGGCTTCTGAAACCTCAGAGCCAGTGACACACTTTGTCCACCAAGGCCATATTTCCATCCTTTCCAAATCCTTCCCAACCAGCTTAACCAACTACAGACTATACACTGAAATAGATTAGTTTGGGGAGCATCCTTATTCAAACCACCATGTGGGTGGTGTTTGAAATGAGAAGGGCTTGAAAGAGTGGACCCTCGTGCTTTGGTGTTAGTGGTCTTCTTCTCCCTTATAAGGAGATAAATAGGAGGTTCCCCGGCTCTCTTTCCCCTTGTGTGCTTCCACACAGAAAAAGCAACGTGAACACACGATGGCATAGAGTTATCAAGCTAAAGACGACCTCAACGTGAAACTCACCTAGTTGGTATCTTGAGTCTGTACTTTCCAGCCTCCCAAATGGGAAAAATAAAGGGCCTACTGTTCAAGCCACCCACCCTGTGGTATCTTACAATGACATTCCCAGCTGACTCTTACACCTATCATCCATCTCTCTAGGGTCCCCTTTGCCACGCTCTGTCCGTTCTCAGCACAGTGATGAAAAAGATGCAGCTGAAAATGTAAACTCCATGATGTCACTTCCTCCTCTAGAATCTTTAAAGGGTCCCTGTGCCTTGGACCCTGTGACTTTGACATGGTCTGTAACACTTGTCACCATCCTTTCCCACCACAATGGCTCACTGTTCTGTCCTCAGGGCCTTTGAACATCTGTCCCATCGATGGAATCTCCCTCCTTTCCCAGCCGCTATGCATGACGATCTGCACTCAGATGTCCAGGCAGTGCCAATGCCCTGGCTTCCCACATAACACTTCCTAGCTCTTTTCTTGCTTGTCTTTCCCCCTGGCCCACAGCTGAGCTTTAAAACTCCTCCTTAACTTAAATTTCTTTCATTAATTAAGATAGCTTCATTAGGCTAAGAATTAAATTCCATAAATTGACCCTATCTATCAGGTCTTGCATGGCATGACAAATCGTCCTTATTTGTCCTGTTCTTTATGTGGCCATTCTCCGCCATGACAACACAGCTCTGTGACAAGACCCCCCCTTTCCTGTGCTGTCCGTTGCTGCGTCCCTCATCACTCCCTGTAGAATCTTTTACACAGCTGTATTTCCCATAAAATTGTAACACCATGTGAACTCTGTGCCCATGTAACATTTGGAGACCAAGCAACCATTTCAATATCTAACTTTCAGTAGCCAATAATTCTAACCCCTGCCCCCCCCAAGGATAATATCCCTACACTGAGAATTCATGATCCGAATTGGAGCCTTGTGTGTGATCATGTCATATGTTAAACAAATCAATGACTTAACAGATGCACAGACATTAAATTTAGTGTATACAATACGGTTAATATGCTAATGTGCATCATATACAATAATTTTGATGCAAATGTTTAATAGAATATACTGGCTGCAAAGTGGGTTCCTAAACTCTGTTAACACAGTTATTTAACTGGCTTTCTCAATGTTAATGTAAGCAAAATAAAATGCAGATGGAAACTGTATGTCCATCTACATGCCTTTCAAATGTTCAAATTTTTTATTAGTTGAAATAGTTCCATTGGGATAAATATTCAGTTCTACAAAATCAAATTGATGCTTATCCGTAAAACCTTTTGTGTCTGTAAAATAAAAATTTGTCTTAAAAGTTTCAATTCGCTTCATTTGACCTCCTACTTTCAGATGCAAGAAGGGCTGTGGGTTTTCCCTCGTGCACTGCTTTTTTGAATATCACATTCAACTTCAAGGACAGCCAGGCAACTTAGTGAGATCCTGGACCAAATACTAATAGAGGAGGTCTAGGGATAGCTGAGCAGCCAAGTGCTCACTTAGCCTCAGCCCAGTCACTGGCGCAAAGGCTGCCAGTTAGACACTGGTGAAGGAACTAGTATTTGACTGTGGGTTAAAAGTACATGCTGCATTTGCATAGGGGAAATGTCTCTGAACTGAATGGTTATCAAGAAGAAAGATTGTCAGCCGAGCTGATACACAAAGAGCAGTCTGAGGCCTTAAAAATAGGTTTTATAACTTCTGACTGAAAGTTGAAGTGAAAGAAACAATCATGGGACTTTATCTGGGAGCACTGAAGCCACACCTGCTGGGATTGAGGTCAGTTCCTCACTCAGCCATCATCAGAGAAGCTTCCTCCTGCAGGAGATGGGAACTAACCCAGACACACACAGCTGAACAGTGTGCAGAGTGAGAGGCCTTGGAACACTATCTCCTAAGTGGCATGTTTTCATCGAACCTCTCCCCCGAGGGCTCAAGGAACTAGGTAGAGGAGGAGACAGAAATGTTGTAAGAGCCAGTGGGGATAGAAGACACCAAGGAAACAAAGCCTTCTGCACACAGCTGGACTGATGCGCATATGAACTCTAGAGACTGTGGCAGCACGTGCAGGGCCTGCAGAGGTCCAAGACACATGGAATCCTATCACTGAGAGGGACGTGGACGAGAGTCTTTCCCTAACCCAGAAGCTAGCTCTAACTCACAACCACTCACACACACACACACAAAGGTTTTTTTTCCCGTGAAGTCTCACTGGGTTTACAAACCACGCTTAAGGACAGGTCCCATGCCCAACAGTAGATAGCCAACATGTTTTTGTTTTGTTTTGTTTTTTTAACTTTACCTGTCTTTTGCTTATCTATCATGATTTCTGATGTTGTGTTTTTACGGGTTTTGTGTTTGTGTATGTGTGGGTCTCTGTGTGCATGTGGTTCTTGAATTTTTTCTTTGGTTTTTTTTTTTTCTGTTTCTTTTTTCTCTTGTTTTGCTTTATTTTATTCTGGGTTGTTGCTGCTGCTGCTGCTGCTGCTGCTGCTGCTGCTGCTATTTTAATGGGCCTACGTGTTTTCTGAGGAAAGAGAGAGAAAGGGTGTAGAGGTGAGTGAATGAGGAAATAGGACTCAGAGAAGACAGGGAAAGAGAAAGCCTAATCAGAATATACTGTATGAAAAACATTTTTTAAAAGGCAACATAATTGAGTATGTCAAAGTTCTTTTTAAAAAGCCTTAACTCTCTCAGTGATAGTCACTTAGTTAAGCAATGTTGGACCAACTCTACTGGAACTCTGGAGTAACTTGTTTTGTAAGTGTTAATAGAGCAAGTGACTCTCTGTCCTCATTGGGATGATGCTATTGCTGGTTGTCATCTTGACTACATCTTGAATTAACTAAAACTCGAGGTGGTGGGTTTGGGTGTTTGAATAGGTGTTGCCCCCATACATTCATGTGTTTGAATGCTCGACCATAGGGAATGGCATTGTTAGGAGCTGTGACTTTATTGGTGGAGGTGTGACCTTATCAGAGAAAGTGTGTCACTGTGGAGGCAGGGCTTTAAGGTCTCAAATTCTCAAGCTACACCCAATGTGAAACACATCTAGTCCCCTCCTTAGGTTGACAACAGATCGAGATGTAGAGCTCTCAGCTCCTCTTCCAGTACCATGTCTGCCTACATGCTGCCAAGCTTCCTACCATAATGATAATGGATTAAACCTCTGAAACTGGAACGCAGCCCCGATTCAATGTTTGCCTTTATAAGAGTTGCCTTGGTCATGTTGTCTTTTCACAGCAATAAAACCCTAACTAAGATAGAAATTGGTACTAGGAGTGGGGTATTATTATAACAGATGCGGCCATGTTTGGGGGAAATTTGTAGAAGGACTTTGGAACTCTGGGCTAGAAAAGGTATTGAGTCTTGAAAGCTCAGTGGGATATTCTGTAGGAGTTTAGAAGATAAGAAAATTGGGAGCAGTGCAGACGATGGAGGCCTGCCTTGTGAAATTTCAGAGGGAAGTTTACAGACTCTCTCAAGGCCATTTGCTATTTTGATGTCATATTCTGTGGTTCTGATTAGCTGGGGCTGACTAATCAGCTGTGATTAACAAGATACCAGAAGCTATGAATGTGAAACCTTTACATTACTGGGACAATTGATGCTGGTTGGCTGGAGCTAGGTAGTGATTACAAAGAGACCAGCATCACAGAGGCGAAATCTTCTGTGAAGTGTTTTCTAAGAGCCCAGAGAAGCTGTATTCCAGAAGTGGCCAAGGTTGTGCCTTGTGCTGGCAGCAGGACTTGGTAATGTGTAAGAGTCACCCAGATGGTACTGGTTTTGAAGGTGTGAAGGTGTCATGGAGAGGCTTGGTACTCTGGGAGTTTGGAGCAAGGCTTTACCATCACCTGCAGACAACTATTCTCCTTTTGAAAGGAGGCCTGCTATTGGGCCTTAGTGGAAACTGACCATTTGACAATGGGCCACCAAGTTACCATGCGACCTGAGCTGCCCATCATGAGCTGAGTATTATCGGACCAATCAAGCCATAAGGTAGGAGTGCATAGCAGGTCCTGAAGGCACAAGCAAATGACATGAACAAGTTGCTCAAATGCCTATGGTTTCTACCCCGTTACAATTCTATCTGCTGCCAAGTATGCACCTGCAGCCTGGTTTCCTTATGGTTCTGGGTGTTATGCAGGTACCGCCTAGAAGTGGGCAGGTACATCATTACAATCCCTTGGTGGGACAACTCTGAGAGACACTGGTGAAGGGAAATCTTCAGAATGGGCAAATTTTCAGGAAGTACGCTGGTATTACAGGTTGTTTGGAAGGAGAAATGGCCACATGTATGATTGTTCACTGACTAATGAGCTGTATCCAATGGGTTGACTGGATGGTCAGGGACTTGGAAAAAAGCATCACTGGAGAATTGTGGGAAAGACATCCGGGGAAGAAGTATGTGGACCCATCTCTCTGGATGAGCAAAGGATGTGAAGCTGACCAAGGTACTCATTTCACAGCTAGAGAGAGGCTACAGTGGGGCCGCAAGCATGGAATTCACTGGCTTACCATGTCCCCCCACTGTCCTGAAGTAGCCTGCCTGATAAAAATATGAAATGGCCTTTGGAAGACACAGTTGTGGTGTTGAGTAAGTGGCAGCCGCCTGGAGGGCTAGGGAAAGGTTCTCCAGAAGGCAGTCTGTGCTTTGAATCAGTGTCCGACATATGGCATAGTTTCTCCCATAGCCAGGATCCATAGGTCCAGGAGTCAAGGGGTGGAAAATGGAATAGTCTTACTCACTATCACCCATAGTGACCCACTAGGGAAGTTTGCCTTCCTGTTCTGCAACCCTAAGGTCTGCTGACCTATGTGTTTTGGTTCCAGAACGGGGAGGAGCCACAATAAATATTCCATTGAACTGGAAACTCAGATTACCCCCTGGTCACTTTGGGCTTCAAAGGCCCTAAAGCCAACAGGCTATGAAAGGAATAACAGTGTTAGGAGAGATGATTGATCCAAATTACCAAGGGGAAATTGGATTTCCTCACAGGAGGTAACAAGGATTGTGTCTGGAGTGCAGGAAATCCTTTAGGGTGTCTATTGGTGCTACTGAGTCCTGTGATTAAAGTCAATAGGAAACTACAACAGCATAATCCATGCATGATGACAAAGGGCAAAGACCCATCAGGAATAAAGGAATAAAGTACCAGCTAACACACTTGCAAAGGATGGAGGAAATACAGAACGGGTGACAGAGGAAGGTAGTTATAAACACTATCTAAGGTCATGTGACCAGTTGCAGAAATGAGGTTATAATTGACAAGAGTGCGTCTGTTGTGTTCTGTTAAGAACGCTTTTGTACAGATATTTGTGTTTTTTCTTTCCATTTCTTTAACATCAATTATCATATTTAAGTTTGAGATACCAAAAAGGATGTTCTCCAAGGGACATTGCAATGTGTCTGCAGTTGTATGAAGGATAGTCATATCATGTTAGGCATTATTATGACCTGGTTATTGTTTTCATTTGGACATAAGGAGATACGATTTTGTGTCAAGTTGACAAGGGGGGAACTGTGATGGCTGTTCACGGTGGTCAACTTGACTATATTTGGAATGAACTACAATCTAGAAATGGAGGGTACACCTGATCTGAATTTTGAGGCTGGAAGACACAGGCTTTTGGTCCAGATCTTGAGTGGGATGAGACATGTTTTTGAACCAGCTCGAGTACACCTTTAATGTAGGTCTTGAGGCACAGCTTTAACTTCGGCCTCACCCTCTACTAGGGCCTATATAAGGGCAATGGGAATAAGAAGGAGTACTTTGATCTTTGCCTGCTTGTGCTCACTTTGCCAGCACACCCATTGGAACCTATTTCATCAGGATTCCAGCTTATACAGAAGACCAGCTGAGACACCCAACCTTGTAGAACTGAGCAACTCCTAGATTCTTGGACTTTCCATTCACAGCTGGCCATTGTTGATTAGTCTGTAGCCTGTAAGTCATTCCAATTATATATATATATATGTATACATATATGTATGTATACACAGAGAGAGAGAGCAAGAGAGAGAGAGAGAGAGAGAGAGAGAGAGAGAGAGAGAGAGAGAGAGAGATTCATTCCACAAGCTCTGTGACTCTAGAGACCCTGACTAATAACCATGGGTACATTTTTTCTCTTTTTCTTTTCTTTTTCGTTTATTTGAGACAGGGATTTCTATGTTTAGCTTTCTCTCTGTGTGTGACTGTATTTACAGTATTATTTAATAGTGTCACTGTCTGTATTTTAGTGTGGGTCCCTTGAAAGTGGAGCATGGGTATTGTATTTAGGCGGTCACTTTGGAGGAAGAGCAAGATGGAAGAGTAGGACATGGAAGTGGTGAGGACTGATAGAGTCCTTACTGACCGCAGCCCTAGACTGCAGCAGATTCGTCCTGGAACTGCTGAGGGACCAGGAGTGCTGTGGCAAACCCCCGACCAGAGGAGGAGGCAGTGAGCCCCCAACTGAACTAAGTGGTGACCACTAAGAGCAGCTGAGCATCTCTGCCTCCAGAGACAGGGGATGTGTGTAGAATGCCCTCAGAACTGGTTGTAGAGCAGAGAGTGTGAACGCCAAATAAGAGTCACTTACGTAGGTGAGACCCACAGTCCCAGGCTGCAGCTTCACGGGTGTTCTGTGGCCCCAGTAGAATGAAAAACAGACCCACAGAAAAAGTATCATAGGGTAGACCGTGACTACCCTGATGGAGTGCGCCTACAATGTACAGCATAGGGAGGGAATTAGCTAGTGCTGGTAGGAGGTCTTGGTAGGTGAGCAGTCTATGGAAGAGAAAGCTGCAGTTGCTAATTTTTGCACTCATGGCCAATTGTCCCTAAATACTTATACTTGCACACTGTCAGTTGGCTTTGCCATATTCCCATGGGTCTGAGGCATCAGGTCTTTCAGTCAAGGCTTCCTTAGTTCCCCTACAGTGTTCCAAAGGCCCCAAACAGGAGAGCAAAGCCACACTCCCACAGGTGCTGGAAAAGAGGTGTAGTCACACAGCGTTCTCCACCACAGCTGTCTACTGCAGCTGTTAGAAGGCAACAGCCCACAGAGCTGTGACAGGGGCATTGCCCACAGCTGCAACACCGCAGTTCTCAGCCACAACACTGCGGTCACACAGGAGAGGATCACCTTCTTCTGTGGGGAGTTTTCTGTTCCTTAGAGCGCCAGCATGGTAAGCAGATTCCTTGGCTTTGCCTCATTGTGTCAATACCCCTGGTTGGTTGTGACAATGAAAAAGTATTCAGACATTGCCAAATGTCCCCAACCAGGCAAAACCAAGCCCAGCAGAGAACCACTGTGAAAAACATTGGGCCAAGTTACTTCAGTTCTCAAATTCTATTTCTAATCTGTGAAAGGAAGATAGTAATCGACTTTGATCGGGGCTTAATGCACGGGTATTTAGCAGAGGTGATGCGCATCTCAGTGTAGTTTCATGAAAGTGGAAGCACGGAGGAAAAGATGTGTGGTAGATATTCCTGGGGGAGAATTTAAAGCTTACTTTTCTCTTCTTGGACTAAAAGCAATGTTAATTTCTAATATCTATTTCACCAACTGGACAGAGGCTGAATCTCAGTGTGGATAAACCACTAAACACCAAGTAATTCTCCCAAGTTAAATAGGACTGAGTGTTATTCTGCTTTGGTTAACTGTATGTGGTGTATGAAGGAGATGAAGGACTCTGCTTTAAAGGTGGATAGGAAAGCAGAACCCTATATTTTAGAGTAACCTTCAGGAGTTTACACGTCTGGGTTTTACGAAACACAGAGCTGCAGTGTACGTTTACTAAAACAAGTTTTTAACATCTGCAATCTCTGGCTTAAAAGCATGAATATTTTAAGTTTATTAGCATAAACTGAATAGCAACATGCAAACAGTGCAATGAACTTAAGGAAATTGTTAATGATTCATTACATAGAGTAATTAGGTTTTTGTATGATCGGAGCAAATGCATGAGCAGAAACAATTATGCGCTGATACAATGAGAAGGGAAAAAAAGCCATTCGTGCAGTAAGAAGGACAGTCTGCAGGGCTCCTCCTGCGCTTTCTTAGACTCAACCGCAGCAGCTGTTGCCATCTGCCAGTGAGAACCCTTGGCAGAGAAACATGATGAAACTTTGCCAAAGCCTCTTCTGTTGAAATAGCCTGGAACTCCAGGGCCCAACGACCTAAGGGGGCCCGCAAAGCTGCTCGATCATGCATAAGGGTTTGAGGGAAGCATCCAAAGAGATGAGCAGGAGAGAATAATTCTGTGAGGGGAAAAATGTGTTGTTGTTGCTGCTGCTGCTGCTGCTGCTTCTGCCTCTGGAAGTCTCTCTCTCTCTCTCTCTCTCTCTCTCTCTCTCTCTCTCTCTCTCTCTCTCTCTCTCAAGCTTTTCAATGCTATCTGTCTTTGCCTTCAGCAGATTCACTGTAGTGCATCGCCATCACACGGAGCTGCCTTCTAACGTATCTTGGAACTCTTCAAGACATTGACATATTTATACCCCTAAGACCTAGCAAAAAGCAAGCACTAGATAAATGATAACTGTGTGGATTACTGACTGAGTGATCAGTTGGGTCGGCTGGAGGGCAAGTGGGTCAGGCCTGAGGATGAGTTAAGGACTTAAGAAATGGATGGAAGTCTTTAAAGGGATGTGCTAAGGTGCTGTAGCAAAACTACTGAAACTTCTTAGCACGGCTTAGTCTTCCTAGAATAGATACGGTCGAAGGAGGCAGGAAATGAGGCGATGAGAAAGCCACATGACATGGGGCAGCTCTGTAACGCCCCCAAAAAAGTTAGACAACCTTCCAGATCACTGAAACAGAAAAAGGCATTTGCAAGACCTTCCTGATCAAGGCGGCAAAGTGACCTAATGTGCTTTGCTTTCCTTTCCGTAGGAATCAGTAACATGCTTGCCTCAGTTCTCCACTAGAATATTCTCATCCAAACATAGTTTGGATATGATCGTTCGAAGGGGTTAAAAGAGAAAGACCCCAGTGACAAAGAAGAAATCTTCAAAACTAGCTCCAGAGTGTCACAAGCAGCCTGAGCAGTCTGGGTGACAGTTTGGAGACGAATGAAAACCGGATCTACAGAAGGTTCTAGGAGACACTTATGCCACCACTCAAGGCATGTGACGTCCCCTGCATTTGCAGTATTGTAAAAGTGACTCTATGTGGGTCAAGTTTTGCTTTTCACTTCTGTGGCTGTTGACTGCAAGAGGTTTTGTTTTCCTATGAAAATTTCTTACGAAAAAGCTTGAAGGCAACAGTGGCAAAATTGAAATGATTTTTAAAACAGAACTCAAATAATCTGGTCTGCCAGGATGTAGTTTTGAATTTTTTTAAAAAATCTGTATTAAATTCAGAGCCTCCTCAATAAGTGCTCTCCCCAAAGTCCCGGCCCCAGAGAGCGAGGGACCACCTTCTAGACCGTCACTAGACCCTGGTGAATTTCATCCAAGATAAACTCAACCGCTCTCGACCTAGTTCTGAGTCTATCACCCTCAAGCTCTACTGATGAAAGATCTGAGCAGAGTTCCCAAATTGGACAGAAAAGTACGCAGGCATCACAGAAATTAACATGAAATTGCCTGTGAGAAAGTTCGCAAACCGCAGCCACACCGTGGAAATCAGGCATCACACCACAGAAGGCGCACTGGAGCCCCCTCCTTTCTTTAAAAAAAAAAAAAAATGATGTGACTAATTGCAAGGATATGCTCATTAAGTCTTTTAATTAGAATTTCCTTTTTAATTATCGCAAGCGTATTTGTTTTCTGAGGGCGGGTTTTTTGAAACTCAGCAGTTTTGTCTCCCCATGTTGATGAAAGCCTCTGTGGTGCATCACTTCCGGAACTGATTGTTTGATCCAAAGGAAGATAGGATTTGTGTACCTGTGCTGCAGGAATTCACCATGGAAACAGCAGAGCAAGAAAAATAAGCAAAGCAACATTGCTGACACTCCTCAAAACAGGTGGTTAGCATGGCCAGTGCTCTCTGCCTTCTCCAGGTTATGCTAAACCTTGCAAGGAACTTGCAGGTATTTTTTGTTGTTGTTGACCCAGATTTGGAGCACAAAATGCAAGGTTTTCTTATTTTAAGTTTACTGACTTGGTAAATAATTTTATTTTTGGCACATTTAATTTTTTCCAGACTTAATAACTTAAAAGCAATTGGTGAAGCTAAAATAAAAGTTTTAGACAAAATAGGTAAATGTTCAATGCTTTAAAAAAAAAAAAAAAAAAAAAAAAAGACTCCAGAGGCCTGGTTTGTTGCTTAGTGGTATACTGTTTGTGTATTATGCCCAAGGCTCTGGATCCTACCACCACTAGCACCAAAGTAAACAAGATCCAAGATGAGTCATCAGCAGATGTTATTAGAGACATTGTAAATCAAATTGTCAATGACAATCTCAGCTTAAAACTTGTTATGCATATATATCTATCATATATGTATCTATCTACTGAGTCAAATTGCTGCAAAGTGTGTCGTAATGCATTCAAAGCATGAAATTTTCCCAGGTGGGACTGACAGTGGCCACGTGGGCACCTAGAAGCCACTTAAGGAACAATAAAAGCCTAAGGGCGTGATGAAGGAAAACCAGCACAAACAATGGAGCCACAGCTTCAGAATACACACTGTTGTTAGTCCATCAAAGGTAACCTGGAGAATATTCTAGAGCCGGGGCTTATCATTCTTTCTTGAAATGAAATGGTTTTATTCCAGCATCTTTTCAAAACTGGCTTGTTAAAATGTTAAAGCATGGGTTGATTTTTGTCATGCGTTTTACATTTCCCTAGCTAATGGAAAAGGCTGCGCACGGTGGCGCATAGCTGTAACACTCACTTCTGAGGAGGCTGAGGCAGTACAGTGGCATGTTCAAAGCCAGCCGAGACTGTAGGAAGTACCGGGACACCTTCCTGGGCACAAACCAACAAATAAGCAAACCCATAAACTCATGAGTCAGTTATATTTTGAGGCCATGTAAAATGGATTAAAGTTCTTTAGTTTCATGAAACATCTAAAGGCATATCTTTTCTGTTCTCAAGACAGCAGCCTTTGAGGACGGAATTTTTTTTTTTTTTTTTAAGAGTAGGCTTCAAAGAATGCAAGCGCTGGACAGTGGGGAGCAGGGCTGGGAAGGCTATCTTCGCCACAGCAGCTGTGCTGACCAGCACAACACCTGCACAAGACCAAGCCAGCACTCAGGGGAAGGGACTCAAGAAGTGCTGTCTGGGAGCTTTTGCCAATCTATGGTTGTTGGAAGGTGGAGAATTGATTTTCTCCAGGAAGGCAAACCCTGGGAAGCTATCTGCGTTCCAGTAGGGGAACCACACCTAGGCAATACAGGCAGCACTAACAGACTCAGTGAGTATTTTTTTTAAGAGAGAGAGAGAGGGCGCATATGTAGGGGCGTTGGTAGAGGAAATAAACCATAAAGAATTGAGGGCAGATTTGTCCAAACACATGTTATGCTTGTATGAATATCAAACAAAATTTCTGAAAGGGTTATTAAGGAAGGCGAGAGAGCAGTTATCTAATATACTGACTGAAAAACAACTATGTGCTATTATAATAGGATAGTAGGGAAAGTGACATTTCTGAAAATTCTAAACCTACACACACACACACACACACACACACACACACACACACACACACACACAAGGAACTTTTATTCTCCTGCTCCAATTGCTATCTGGGAGACTAACTACCTCCCTCTGCTGACCTAGGCCTAGTCCTAGAAGCTTCCAGCCTCTGTACAATCTAACCTAGGCCTAGAATGTTTTCAGCCTCTGACACTTCCTGCTTAATAAGCTCACCCTTACTTGTTCTTTCTGAGCTCTCTGGGCTGGCTGCTTCAACTTAAATGCTCTGGCTCAGATGCCTCTCCCAGCTGATTTATTCCATCTGACTTTTCTCTCGGCCTCTAAATTGCTCTGCTTGGCCTCAAACTAACTCAGTAATCTGTTCTTATCTTCTGGCTCCTTCTCATTCTCTGGCTCATTCAATTTTCACCTGCATCTAATTTGTGTTCTCTGAAACCTGTCTCTTTATTACTGTCCTGGTAAAACTGCCTCCTCTCTCTGCATTGTCTCTTAAGTCGCTTCCTTTTTCTCTTTCTTCTCCTAAGAGTTGGGCGTATTCTATCCTGTCAAATCTTCTCTGGTTCATCCCTTTTTTTCTGCTACTCAATAAATATCACTTTCAAGGATGGGTGTTTCCTTCTACAAACTATCTTTACCTTCATTTTGGGGATTAAAGGCCTGTACCACCATGCCTGGACTTAAGCTTTTCTTTATCTGAAACTTGCTTTATACCAGGCTGTCCAGGAAGTCAGGTCTGCTTGCCTCTGTCTCCTGGATTAAACGCATGTTTATATTCCAGCCAGATCACACAGACCTAGGTGTTTGGATGAGATCTCTTGTCTGAACAGCCATGTTCTGAATTAAAATTCCTCTACACACACACACACACACACACACACACACACACACACACACACTTTTCCAGTGCCTTGAAAAGAGCTAGATTAGTAGTCCTAAAAGGAAGAATTATCTTAATGAATCTACAAAATTAGAAAGAGATCCCTCAGTTACGTCTGACTTAACTAGATAGTTAAGCGTTCCAAAAATATATCTTTGAATTCCCTCTGTGAAAATGTATACAGTGCAGTTTCAATTGAAAGGACTTTTTGAATTGGATACACACTTTATATCCTCTGCATCACATTTCTCTTTCCTCTCTATAAAACCAACAGTTGGAGGAGTGCTGGTGATTTGTTAAACCACATTTCTTATTAAATTTACCTGTTTATATTAGAAGATAATTTAATTAATTCTTTTTAAAAGTTTTAGTTTTTTTATAAATTCTACTTCTCTTAAATTAAGGTTTGGTAATATCTGGAGAGCATGGTTTAGCTGCTACTCTGGTAATAGGAGGAATAAAATACATTTTTCAAATGTTCAAATTTCCCTGTTGTTGGGTTTTGCTCTAATTGAGTAACGTTGAAAGTTAATCTTCTCTGATGTTTTAAAAAGTGAAAATTTTAGACAAGTGATTAAAGATTTGAGCGTGTATTTAACGACATGCATCTGTTGCTGCCACTAAAGCTGCAGATAGGAGAGGACGGGGCGGGGGGGGGGGTGTCTATCCATCTGGGATAGGTTACCGTAGAGCAGAAGTCTTTCTTACTCAACTTCTCCATCACAAGCAATCTCCCAGGGCAGAGGGAAGCCATCTTCCTGAGGGTGGCTGCTGGGTTTCATGGGCTTTTGGCTCTATCCAGTTTCACAATTTATTGCACCAGCTTGTTCCAAAGCTTGCAATAGTCCCCTCCCTCACTGCCAACACTTGCACTGCTTTTAAAGACAAGCAAACAGGGAAGTTACTGCCCTTTTAAAAATTTTGTATGTTCCTCACCTTCCTCATGCCCCCATTTTACTCCCCTTTTGAGCAGCAGCTGGCTGCTCTTAAAGCACCACCCACAACATAACCCACGTTCTGAAGGTATACACACCACAAGTGGCCTACCCAAGTTCAGAAACATCCCCCCCCCCCCGGCTGGCAACAGGTGTAGCTATGGGATCAAGGGCCTCCCTTGCATGGGCAAGGTCCTTTTATTCCCAGTACCACGCATGTGCGCGCACACACACAACTCAGCAGCAAAAATCCCTCTTTTAACAGTGTCCAGAGGTTAGAACCCAGAAGGGTCAGTGCTATCTTTTTCTCCCCAAAAACTTTCTAGGGTCTAGGTCAATTTTCTCCATGATAAATGAAGAAATCCACACTGGGGCTCAAAGGCAGATGTAGCAATTTTTTATTATGGCTGCAGAACTTGAGAGCTTGGGTGACAACAAAGGTCATGGATGGGTCACGCCTGGCGATGGCTGCTTCACTGGGAGCCCAGCGCTGTATAATTCTTTTCCCTCTGGCTTCCTCCTCATTCCCATCCAAAAGTGTAAACACAGACAAGGCAATGATGTGGAGAGCATGAGGCTCTACCGGATAAGGAGATGCTGTGGGCTCAAGCTTTCTTGCTGGGCTCAGTTACTATGTTTCGTTTCCTTCTCCCCAAACACTTCCCTATTTACACTGTAAACCTGAATGAACTGGAACATTCTCTGGAGGATTTGACCTGTCTCACAGGCTCTTTATTATTACCAAAACCCACTTCCTCGTCCTAAGTGTAAGAAACAGTAAGAAACTTAAACTTTGCCACCTTAAAGGACTCTCGAGGCTGTCCTCTCCTTCCCGTGCCTGATGGCAGCAGAGTCAATCAACCTAATCATACAGCCTTCATAGCCATCATTGAGAGAGAAACATAATCGACTGGTCTACTTCTAGCCCGAAATTGCTGCTCTGTAAAAGCCTGGGGAGGAAAGACCATCTTTGCCACAGCCCTGACTCCAAGCAAGAAATGATGGTATGCCTCAGTCACACAGAAGAACCATCAGTCAGGCTGCTAGCATGATCTTACTAGGTCATCCATTTCTGTAAATTCCATCAGGGTTGTTTTTTGTTGTTGTTGTTGTTTTGTTTTGGGGGTTTTTGTTTGTTTGTTTGTTTGTTTGTTTGTTTTGCAGAAAACCAAGACATCAGAGACAAGACTGCCTGCACTATTACTAGTTCCTGAAGCTGGAAATGCAACCCAAGAGCCAATCGGATGGGAGAGTGGGAGTGCTAAGTGTGACGTCACAGCTGTGTAATCACAGTTTGAGATCACTGCTGCTTTCTCCCTAGCTTCGTATTCAATGGCTCTCTGTGCTGAGCATTGTATATTGACTTAGAGAAAAAGCAAAGGAGTTTCTGAATGCAGAAGGCCTTTCTGATCTACTTAGAACAATTTACCTCCCCTTTTATTCTTCTGTGATTTATATCCCAACTCCAAAAGGTCAAGTTATCCACTTATTTACAAAAAAATTATATAACTTTTATTAAGAAAAGTGATTGATGAGCTAAGCAGGTAAAAAAAAAAATTGAGTTAGAAATAAATTTTCTGCCTAATAGGGTCCCAACTTAACACTTCCACTTAAGAGTTCTGACATGGCCTGTGGTGTGTTTATGGAGCTCTACCTACTCGGGCATCTAGAAGGTCCCAGGGGCACAAGGCAGCGCTCTGATACCACTGCCATGCACTTTAGGTATTGGAAACCTCAATGCCATCAGACAGGAGATGGCAGATTAGGCTATTTTTCTAGGCATATTCACACTGGCTGCCACTCACATCTCCATGTTTGCCTTGCTCTGTTGCCATCCATGCGACTGAGGAATGAGAGATGTAGGGGGGTTTATGGTTATATTCTTTTTAATTTTTGAGATTATAATAGACTAACAACAGTTCTCCCTTCCTTTTCTTTTCCTCCCTCCAGGTCCTCCCATATACCCTTCCTCACTCTCCTTCGAATCTGTGCCTCTTTATTCATTGTCACTGCATGCAATAAATGTATATGTATATACGTATGTATTCCTAAGTATAACCTACTCAGTCCGTATAATGTTACCTTTCAGTATGTTTTCAGGACTGACCATTCACTCTGAGCAACCCACTGGAGTGCTCTTCCCTGGGGCGGACCACCTCTCCCGCTCCCAGCTTTCCTTGGTGCTTCTTTGTGTAGGGTTGAGGTCCAGTGAGCTTTTCCATGTTCACTTCAGTATGTTCATTAGTACATTCTGCTCATATTGGTAAAATTTTATGAGTGTAGCTTCCAACATTCCTATCTCACATCCAACTCCCTTGTCCTCCGGCTTCTGCAATGTCCCCTGAGCCTTAGATGTGGGAGTCGTTTGTAGAAGTGTCTATGGGGATTGGGCTCCACAAATCTGTCCTTTCACTGATTCTGATTATATGTAGTGGTCTCCTCCTTGGTGAGGGAAACTTCTTATGTGTGGGTATAAGGATACATGCTTATAGATTTTTATTAGGGATTATTCTGGTTTGGTAAATTAGTGGTTGTACCTTCTCTTCCAATAGCCACGAGCTCAGGCTCAGTTTCCCTCTTGTTGATCGGACTGGAAGTCCCCTTGAGACACGTAGGCTTTTGAGATGGATCATGCACTAATGCTCCTGGGGAGGCCTTGAGAGCCCGGAGCAACTGTCATGGGCAAACCTAGTCCCCAGACAGCTAGCTCCACTTGCATCCCACCTCTCCAGTCTGTGAAGAGGCATCGTGTGGTAGGGTATAGCTGAGAAGAAGGACAAAAGGACTTAGTGTTCTCTGAGGTGACAGTAAACTCCATGTTATTGAGTAGCCAAGATGCCAGGTGTGGTGTGATAATTAATATAAAAGTCTCATTAACCATTAATTCTTAAGTCACCCTGTCATCCCTTAGTACCCATTGGGTTTTTTTCTGAATAACACAGTCATATCCTTCTATAAAATGATGCATTGTGTGTGATCATCAGTATCCTCCAAAATAACATACTTTAGTAATCTCTAATTGTCCTTTATATAAAAATTTATTTTTGTGTTTTTATGATATGTCTGTATATGCACATATGTGTACCTGTGTATGCACATGAATATCGACTCCAGAAGTCAACACCATGTCTTCCGCAGTCCAGTCCTTCTCCCATCTTATTTTTATGAGAGGGTCTATAGCTGTCTATTGTCTGCCCACTGGCTGGCCACTAAGCCAAGAAATCCTTCCATCCTCTCCTCCCAGCCCTGGGATTACAGGGGCACGCCACCACTCCCAGTGTTTTACATGTGGGATTACAGGGGCACGCCACCACTCCCAGCTTTTTACGTGTGGGATTACAAGTGCACTCCACCACTCCCAGCTTTTTACTTGCTGCAAGGGATCTGAGCTTGGCCCTCGCGCTTGTGAGACAAACACTTAACTGCTTGAGCCATCGCCTTGGCCCCTTCAAGAGATGTTGTGTAAATGCCTGTTGCACTATCTTCTTCAAGGAGCTCTACGAACAAAACCTGCATATGTGTAACACAGATGCAATTTTAAAATATTTTCAATCTTGGTTCATTCAGATTCATAACAGCAGATACAGACCCATTTTAGAGATCAAGGGACACAGCCTTAAGAAGGTGAAGGTGACACTCCAAACCCACAGGGCTGACATAAAGAGATGGTGATATTCGTTCTTGCCCTCCCAGGAGGCAAAGCACCATAGTCCTACTTTCCCACCAGGATGCTCATCCCCATGCCTACTGTCATGTGCTGGGAAGGCAACTAAGACCTCAGAAGATGACTCCAGAATACATGTTTAGAAGGCTATTCTCACCCCCTCATTTGGTCTTCTAATGAGTGGCCAGTGTGTCAACCTGTCCCTGTCACCTCCCACTGAAAAGACCTATCTCAAAGGATCGCCACTATGATTCATGTTTTCCAAGCTGATTATTTGGCATGTCACTGGTGCTTAGTTCATGTTTGTGCCTTTGGAGTTACAGTCGACCACCTTCTATAAGGAAAATATGTGTGTGCTTTTCACTGGTTCTATGTTAAGTAACAATTTGTTAGCACTCAGTGAACATCAGTAACAACATGACAAGATTTGAGAACTGAGTTCTCCACTTACCTCTTATCTTTCAGGTCCTGCGTTTGATTCCAAATTTAGAACACCCATTTTCAGCCAGCGTGCATACACACGGGCCGAGGATGACAGGAGCACCTGGCCCTGAGGCCGCCAGGCCCCCCACAGCCGGAAACTGGCAGCAGGTTGGTGAAGCATATCTTTTCGTTTGGCAGTGAACTGTGCTACACCCATTTCCTGATCTGGCCTCCTAGTTCACACAGGTTTCCTGCTCTTGGCTCTTTGGGTTTCCTCCTTCACAACAGCTCTGTACAGTACACACCTCAGGAGGTGGGGGAGGCAAGGCTATGGCAGCATAGCTGAACTGAAAAGACACCTTGCTTAGGGTGATAGAAAGAAAGGTGGAAAGAGAAAAGGAGAGGGAGAGGGGAAAGCTAAGCCAGGAATGACCCCTGGACACCTTCAGTACCCTGTGGCATACTGTGGGACTGAGGGACTGTGAGAAAAGCCTGAGCCTTCTCACACCTGGGAAACGCTGAGCAGAAACAAGCAGCTCTCAGGGCCTTCGCACGTACAACGCATGAAGTGCACCTCTTCCTTGTTACCTGGCTGGCTTCTCCTTGAAAGCTTCTCCGATTTCCTCATTGAAGTCATCACAATCGTTGTATCTTCTTCATTGTCTCTATTGTGGCCAAAAGCTCAGCTGTTGATTGAGTTGCTTATGACTTCCTCTGTCTCTCCTTCTAAAATGCGTACTTCCATCTCTGCGATGCCCCCAAACGTCTGTCCCCAGTGACAGTTCACCCTTTTGAGGTTCTTAATTACCCCCTTATTCTAGGAGATCTTCACTCAGATGTCCCATGCCTTCCTTTTATTATTTGTATATTTGCTTGTTTTTGAGAGAGGGTCTTAAAATGTAGCCCCGGCAGGCCTTGGATGCATGGTCACCCTACCTTGAACTCCTTGATGCTGGGATTACAGCGTACCAGCACTTTCAGCGTGGGAGTCTCATTTTCATTCAATGCCAAGCCTCAAAACTGGGCTACAAATCCTCCTTTCGGTTCCCCCAAAGAGCAGCGTGTTTCCTGTTTCACGGCTTTTCACGGCCTGGCTAAGACATCAGCCATTCGTGACCTCCTTCCAAATGCCCTGCCCCAGGGCCATCTGACCCTCATCCAGATTCACTGGCAGTCCAACGGAAGGTTCTCTTCAATGGCTTCATCAACTAGTCACTTCCTCAAGACAAGCCAGGAGTCATAAGCTGGCTCTCTTATGAGCCTTTTCAATTTGATTACCTACTTAAGTCTTCCTCTCGATGATAAGGTATGCTCCTTAACCTCAAGAAGGGTTGAAGGCTTGCAGGATACTTTTGGACTTGAACAGATAAACAAATGAGCAGAGTTACAGCTTTATTGACACCTCAACACTTGCTTATTGCTTGTGCTATTCTTTCTATAATCTTCTTGGGACACTCTCAGAAGACCCACCCCAAGGATAGCCTATTCCCAGCACAGATTTCATTCTGACGAAGGCTGTAGCTTCCCAGGACCTGTGTCCAATCTGAGCTTTGCCTTGTCATTCTACTTAAATGAATGTCCTGAAGACCACGCCTTCTGGGATTCAAATGCTGCAAACATGCAAACATTTTTCTAAGCCAAAGCCTAAACCCTCTTAGCCAACTATCTTAAGAAGGAGATTTCCTTCTCCTGTTTCACATAACTATTTCTCCCCAGATGCTTGTGGTCATATTTTCAGTTGTGTTCTCACTAATTTGAATCAAATTTTTTGATCAAACTTAGATTCTGAATTTTCCCCTCTGCTGCACGCAGTACTCCCAATCCTGTGGGTAGACCATCACGTATAAGTATGAAAACAGGCAGATTTTCAAATACAGGAAATGCAGTCTGTTGCTGCTGTATTGTCTGCATGCTGTTGCCCCCTGCGTCGCATGTGTTTCCTTCCTCTCTGTCTGAAGGGGGCGATGCTGCAGCCTTGGCACAGTCAGTGTGCTACCACCAATTTCCCCAGTATCTCCGTCCTTTCAAAAACTCTCTCTTATCACAGGCTACCAGCACCTTTAGCCTTTTCATTTCTGCTCTCTGCTCCAGTAGCGAGATTCCTGTTCCTTCTGCCAATCCAGTTTCTCTGGGTTAACTCTGCCCACGGGCTTTATTTCTCAACACTTGTTCACGGTTTACATAGTGCCTAGGGCACAGGAGAATCTAAGGGAGCTTTCAGAGAACGCTTTCCTCACCTAAAGTGTCCAGATTCTGTCAGTGATCCCCTGGTTCAGTCTCCTTTCAGATACATCTTCAAATCTTTCCTCTTCCTCTGAAAAGCATCTGAATTCCAAGTGCTCGGCACCAGCCTGGAGCAATAGCATCCCCCCAACTATAGGCTAGAGCTGTAACAGAGGTTCATCTCACACCTCTGTCATCATCTCCTCTAGGAGGACATTGCTGACCCAGGTCTGTAGACCCCTGTCTGGTGGCAACTGCAGACTGTTTGGCGACTATATACCTGCACTGTCTCAAGCAGGATCCGATCATGACACTTCCCGAGCTTGGAAAGTGCTAGTAGCTCCCTGGTGGAACCACAAAAGCCAGGCCCCCACCTCCAAGTCCATCACATCTCACTCTATAAGCCTATTCTAGGCACAGAGGCCTCGGTGGCCCAGAAGGAACCTGAGCTTAATTCACTGAGACTGTGAGACTGGCCCAGAATAGAGACTGACCACACAGTTCTCGGGGCCGGGAAGTCCGAGAGCAAAGTGGCTCCAGACTTGTTGGTGACGGTTGTTCTCTGTCTCCAAGGTGGTGCCTTTTGTTTTGTCTTTCTAAAAGGAAGAATGCTGTCATCATGTGCAAAGGTGAAAGGATAAAAAAGGCTTGTCTCAAAGGATGTCAGTCCTGTTTCCACGGAGAGTCTCCTTTCTGGATCACCACCTCTTAAAGCCTCCAATTGCATTTACCGTTAGGTTTCAGTAGCTCAGTCTTGGAGGGGCACATAACAGCCATGGCCTGTGACTTGCTTGTACATCTTTTCCCGCCACTTGGCTTCCTCCTTCTTATGGTGCAGATTATATTTCAAATGGCACCACAGGAAGCCTGGGCCTGGCCTCCTTTCTTGAGCAACAGCTTCCTGCATTGTCAATAACATGTCCACCATGGCTATGCCCGCCATTCTCATCAGTGCAAGCACCTACTGTAGTCTGCAAGCTACAGTATAGACTGTCGAATGACCATCCCTTCAGAACACAAGCTGCATTCCTTTTCTAGCATCTACTACAGAATCTGACACACAGGTAGCATTCCTTCCATTCATTCCACAAACAGTGTCTTATCAGATTCTACATGTCACCCACTGCCCTGGGCACTCAGATTTCTGCTGTGAACAGAGACAAAGAGTTCCTGTTGCAAATCTGCCTTGTATTTTGGGAAGGGAGGTTGACAGGATTTAAGAACTTGCTAATCGATGACTAAATACATACAATGTCAAATGGAAATAAATGGTCTAAGAAATAAAATGGAAAGGGGGCCTAGAAGCAGTCTAAAAGTGAAGGCTTAAATTATGATAATTTCCATAGCACTTTTGATATGGTTCTTTATCGTACTTTGAAGACTTTAACATTGCTCTGTACTCACACCACGTTCTTCAGACTGATTTAGTTGGCCCTGAGCTCTAAGTTTCTCGTGGTGTTACATGGATCACTCTTTGTACCTGGTATTTAATGATTCAGAAAAAGCAGTGTATGAGAGCCCACTGCCAAAAAAGATGGTGCCAAGAGCTTGAAGGAAGAGGGAACAGAGCTAGGACTGCACTCGTGCAATCTGTTAGACGCCATTGCGGTTTGAATTTGAAGTGTCCCCCACGAGCTCATGTGTGTGAGCACTTTGTCTTGGCTGCTGATGTTTATGAAGGCTGTGGAGCGTTCGTAGGAAAAGTGAGTTACCATGGATGGGCCTTAAAGTCCCAGAGACCAGCTCCGCTTCATGTCCCCTGTCTGCTTCCTGACCAGTAGGGCCAGGTACCCCACACTGCATCCTTTCTTAAGCCAGGAGCCAAGATAAACCTTTGTGCCTTTAAATTGCTTTTTGTCTTGACATAGAAACAAGAAAAGTAACTGATATGGGGACTTGAACAAAGGTATATGTTGGGTGGCAGGGAGACAGGAGACTCCTACATAGATAAGCTGTCACCAACTAGAATATGCTTGGCTTTCTACAGCACTAGTAATAACGTATCAAACATCAGTTAAGAAGCAGGTATCAGTGGTCAGCATGAGATGTTCGGACAACTGTCTGAATAATTTAGTTTTTTCCCATAGGTCTTGCAATGAGTGCCAGGTCACTTGGGGTGAGATGTGAGTTAAGACTAACATGGCTGTAGTCATGTCAAGTGTAATCCTGACACGTAAGAGCATTTGCTGATGCAATTAAATCAAATAGCCAACAACTCAGGGGGTGTCTATATTTCTGTTTTGTTCAGGGACCTCTATGTAAAAGTTCAGGAGAAAGTTCTAGTTCCTTAATCTTGGAAATGGAAAATCAAGGCTGTATTTGGTGTCTCTGAGCACCAGCAGACAGAGAAAGCCTCAAGCCATGCCGTCTGTTTCTAACCTGTTATGTCATTCTCTGAACCTGGCTCTTCTTTTTTGCTCAGTCCACAGCACTTTTGGTGATGCTCAGTCGTCTTCCATGAGCCTTATTCTGTATTTATACAAATAAAGAAGATACATGATACACACTGCACATCGGTTTGAGCACCTTTAATACCATACAACACTGTCACAGAGAAAATACTGAGCATTTTTGTAAAGCCAATCTGGACTCTTGCCACTCATCTAATACAGAGACCACATCCAATTTTCCTGCTGAAATTTGTGGTCCATTGTGGTTTTTCTCTTCGATGAAATCACATTTCCTTCCTAGATGGGAGAAAAGCATCACCTCTAATACATTGTAGCATTATAAGCAATGAAAAGCTATCAGCCCGTTTTTTGTTTTAAAAGAATTGGTTACTAAGTTGCATCTCTGCTTCAGAGGGAAATTGCAGATAAAGAAAATAATGAAACCTGATACTCTGCCCGTATTAAAAGGGAAATTAAGTTTTTCTCAGAAAATTTGAATGGTGTTAGGAAAGTCCTTCAGGAGAGTAAATACTTCATTAGCAGCTAGGGTTTCCATCAAAACCTGTTTCATATGCCCCTAGGAACAAGTAAGGACATTTCTCTAGTAAAGAATGTCATGACTGTTGCCAAACAATGGAAAAGGGAAAAGGAAATCATATTACATATTTTTAAAATATATGCAAGATTTATTTTATGAATTTATTTATTTATTCTCATGTATGTCTGTATGATGTGCTGGGTAGGGGTTGGGGAGCATTCTAGTGTGTGGAGACTCAAGGTTGACAACTAGTCTCTTTCTCCACCTTACACATTGAGGCAGGGTCATTCATTGTTTCTGCGAATATGCTCCAGGGAATTCCATGTGTCAATTTACTCCACTCTGGGATGACAGACAGGAGGCCACCATGGCCCCCTGACATGGATTCCAGGGCTTGAACTCCTCACAATTTCCTGGTAAGTGTTAACCACTGAGCCATCTCCCCAGTCCAAGATTTGTCTTCCTGTGTCCATCTCTGGTTTTCTGTATATAAAAATAGCAAGGAAGAAGAAAACAATTGTCAGTCAAATATATCATTCATGTTTCAAATATGGATAACAGAGACATCTGGTACCACTCCTCAGGTCTCTATTGTGTGTAGATTTGAGTCTCTACATCTGTCCTGGTGTCATCTCTCCAACACCTTTGGTGTGGGGTTCGGGGGGAGCCCTTTGATTGAGGACCGATTTGGCAGGTGGGATCTGTCACCCAGAAAAGATTTATCTCTTGATAAAACCAAAGAAGATCAATGTAAATATGTTACATGTGTGGCAAGTAGCATGGGATAGCCTTTGTCTCTGACACTAAAAGAGCTTCTGCTTGGTGAAGCCTGCCACTGGCGTGGAATCACCAATGGATTCAACGCATTATGTCTGAGCTGGCTCAAAATGGGATCTTTTGGAATGCTTGGCAAACAAAAAACACTTCCATTATCCACACATTTTTTTTTTTTTGAGAAGACGTTACACACACTCCACATCTTGTTGCGGTCTGCATGATGAACACGACTGCCAAGGGTTGTCTAGGACCTGGAGGGTTTAATGAGTACAGGTGTTTGAAGAGAAAGCCACTCCAATACAGTCAATTGTGTCTGCTATTCTGTAGGCTCGGAGGGGGCACACGTGTAGAATAAAATCGCATCAGACTAGATTGGAATGTTTTGACAGAGAGATATAGCAAAAGGTTAGGCTGGTATTAGAGAGCAGGAACACATAACAAGTGATTTATGAATGGCAGCTTCCATGCAACCTTGAATTACAATGAACAGAGAGCTGGCTACTAAAAAACATACAGTGCTTAATAAAGCCGCGTCTGATTAAAATGAAGATTTGGAGGATTATGCCTAATGGATCATGGATAATAGTTCTAATACAAAGAAGTGGATTTTTTATTTTGATTTATAATACTCACTCTTTGAAGGACCCTCCAGGCATATGTACAGCAGCCCGTCAGAATTCAAATGGGCAAAATTGTCAAGAGAGTCCACATCCATTTATATCAGAAAATCCTGATTTAACACAGGAGCTTTCTGCCATGTCCTAAGGAAAAACAGCTTTAGATTTTTCTGAATCAAAGACAGCAAAATTCCAAAGCTTTGAGTTTTCTTATAAAACTATTTTACTCTGAGTTTTCTGGAATAAACAATGAAGATATGCTATTTTTTTACTATTCTATGTGTGCTCCTGTGTGCAGACGAGTGTGGAGGCCAGGGGACAAGCTCAGGTGCTGGTCCTCAGGGCCTTGTGTCTTTGAGACAGGGTCTTTCAGTGGCCCAGGGCTCGCTGATCTGGCTAGACTGGCTGGCCAGTGAACCCTAAGGGATGGCATGTTTCTGCTCCCCCGAACAGGGATCACATATCCACAGCACCCCATCCAGCCTGATTAGAAAGCCTGAGACAAAGTCTCATGCCTGTGCCACCAGCAAGTTACCAACCAAGCGATCGCCAAAGCTCCATTTTCACTATCCCTTTAAGTTTCAATACTCTTAAAAATGAAGTGTTTTTTATAAAACTGTAAAGTGTGTGGGCAGACTTGAAATGAGCTATGTCAGGCTGGAAGGAGGTCAGACACAACAGAATAGAAAAATAGAAGTAATTACGTTTTCAAATAGTGTTTTCAACTTTTCTTAACACTCAATGTGTCATCTTATAAAAGCAGAAAAATTTATCTCCACTTTACAAATTCACTCTGTCCAACCCTTCACTCTACTGTATCCCCTTTGTGACACTTTCCATCTTTCCTCCCACACACAGAAAACTACAGATAACAAACTAGAGACAGTGTAGGACTTAAGAATATAAATATATTTAAGAGATGTGTTTGGGTTGATGTCAGTGAGTATGTGCAAAAGTTCATCGTTAACAACTCAAAATATGTAAAACTGGTGAGTTCCCATTTCAGAATTATACTGGCTTCAAAACTTTATAACTAGTTTGTGCAAAACATAAGCAGAACTTTTGTGCTACACACTAGTAAAATCATGGATTGATATAGCCTCTTACTGGCAATATGGACTAATTTTTATTTGTGTATATGCATGTATATGTTTTTATATATTATGTAAATATATGAAAATTTGCAGCTTTTCTCAGAAAAACATATTTGTGTGATTATCTAAATGAAAAAGAATATATTCACCAAATAAGGAGCGAGCACACACGTGTGATGACAGTAGTTCTGTTAGAAGTTGGATTGTCTGAAGCATTACACTGTGTTATTTTTACATGGTAAAATTAAGGTTAGTTTTAACTTCTGCATACATGTGTTTAAATTTTTTCAAAGTAAATATATAAGCACATAAACCATAGTATGTCTTTGGGAGACATATATATATATGTTTATATATATATATATATTTATATGGAACAGATGACTTGAATTCTGTCCATTTGAAAGATTGCATATTTATTTCTCATACCCCGCTAGGGGGAGAGAGAGAGAGAGAGAGAGAGAGAGATTGGCTTTTTTTTCCTGGATCCACCACTTGGCATCTTAGAAGGCTCAGCTCTTCCTTTGCTTTGTCTCTTCTCTGGAAAACTGCTACCTGAGTCTCTACTCCTGTGCTCACTTAGCTAAGTGTCCTCACTGTAGGTGGTCTCATTGAAATTCCACCCAGGCCAGAACTCAAAGTGATTCCATCTGCTGTTACCCTTGTCTGTCCCTCACCTCCTAACCAACACCCCAGTTTTGTTTATTCCTGGTAGAGGGCCCAGACACCCCAATATCCCCTAGAGGATTTTGTTTATCTTATGACATTTATAAAATGGAAAAATACCTTAAAACTTACATAGAAAGCATAGGAGTAGCCACAATATTGTTCTGCTTTAAGACCAAGACTCCCTCAGCTATATATGATGACAGAGAGGAACTTCTAGTTTCCCAATTTTCCTTAAATTCATTCCTAAGACACCTTTCCTGTGAACTACAGAACCTACCTAAGGCCTTCCCAGTCCTTTTTGCTCCTGTGTGCTTACAGAAAGTGCCATGCCCCTCAATTCTGCATGAAGGCACTCTGTGCCAGGCAGAGAAGGACCTAGCGGGGTATGAGAAATAAATATGCAATCTTTCAAATGGACAGAATTCAAGTCATCTGTTCCTCTGACAAAGAATATGCTATACTCTAGGACTGAATGTTCCATCAAGATTTAAATCAAAATTCTTTTTAATTTTATAACGCTTCATAACAGAGGTGAATAGACATACATATTTACCTCCTGACTGTGGTAGGAGTACTCACTGGGAATAAAGAAACGGCTTCTTCTGTGACATCTGGATCACTGAGACAATGCTGTTCCTAGTTTGTGTCCTGTATGTCCTTTGAAGGGATTCACTCTACCTCCCATTTAGGTAGCATCCAATACTTTGCAAAGCACTTTCAAATATATCACCTCGTCCAAAGTAAAGAAATACATATTCTGTAAGGGCCATTCCTGGGGGAAAATAAAATGTCAAATAAATGAAAACTATTCCTGGGTTGAATAACTTGGGGAATTGCTCTATGGAAATAGCAAACTAATTCATGAAAAAGAGGCAAGAAAATGAATAAATGAAATACAATCATTGGAGCTGGCATGAAAACAAAATATATGAGGCTGACTGACTTTTTTTTTTATTATGTTCATGACTCATGGATTATGATTTGTTCTGTTTAGTCAAGGTTGGAAATAAGATGATAAATAGCTACTTTGGCTCTTTCCAGTTCCACATAGCATTTCAATGATTCCTCTCCTGTGGCAATAAATATATACATACATACATACATACATACATACATACACACATACATACATACAATATATATATATAATTTGATATGTGTGTACATAGTTAGCATACCCATATGCCACGTGGTAGTGTAACGGCTTTCTTTTGCCTTCTGACCCCGTAGACATCCCATTGCCTGACATGACACCCACCACCTTTATTTCTCATGCTCCAGCCAGGCTGGCGTCTGCCCTTCATCAGATGTGAATGCATGTGTACTGGTCCCTTTATGTTCTTGGCCCTCACCATTGTAGCTAAAAACTATATTTCTTCCTTCAAGAACACTCCACAAATACTATGAATTTCAATGTTCTCTTCTTGTCTATAATAATAGGCTTAACCTATTTGTTTAATAATTCCTCAATAAGAATCAGCAATATTCAAGGCATGGTACTGAGCAATGTAGACAGGGCGCTGAAGAAGTCTCAAGACATCTCCTCTCCAGAAGGGATGGGCGTGGGGTATACAGATGTAGCAGGGCGCGGGGAGAAATGGGTGCCCTGAGGAGTAATACCTCAGAATCTAAAGAGGGCTTCACTGACAGGGTTTGAACCAAAAACAGGTGGTAAGGAGGTGGGGAAAGGGCAATTCACATACGTCCCCATTCCCATGGGGAATGATGGTTCCTTAAAAACCTAAAAGCACAGCTCTATATGCTCAACTATGCCACTTCTGGGCACAGATCCAAAGGCAACAAAATCCCACGCTGAAGAGATCTCTTCAGGCCTATTTTTATTGCAACTCCTTTCACAATAGCTAAGATAAGAAGCCATCCTAGGTGCCCATTAGGAGATGGGTAAAAAAAAAACCACAAAACCATAGTATACATACACAACGGAATTCAATGATATTCACCCACTGAGAAAAAAAGAAAAGGCATTTGCAGTCAAGTATATAGAACTGGTGGACTTTATGTTAAGGGAAAAGGGACAGACGCAGGAAGTTTAGGCACCATGTGTTCTGTCTCTCATATGTGAAAGTTAAAAAGAAAAGGCAGTCTAAATGTAGAATAGTGATTTACTAGCGCCTGGGAAGGAGGAGAAGAGCCGTGATGAAAGAATAGCTAAATGGATTTGGTTCATGAACACTACATGCAAATACAGAAATATAACATGTTAGTCAAAAACAAAAGATAATGTTGGTTTTGTTTTGTTTTTGTTTTTGTTTGTTTGTTTGTTTGTTTTTTAAGAAAACAGCAGCCCTGCAAAGATGGGGAACCAAATGTCTGAGGAAGAATGAGCCCAACCGCTGAGGCCCCTCAGGGAGGCCAAGCATGGCAGTGTCCAATAGCAAGGCAGGGGCCATCAAGGAGCAGCCCACCCAGGATCTTGCAAATGTCTTTTCTTCTAAAATCCAGACAGGGGAGCACTGCACTAGGACCCTGGCAGGCGGAGCAGGCGTTAGGGGTGACTTGATAAGGTACTTTTTGAAAACACCCTGATCCAAACGTCCAATGAATGGGGATTAATAACCTTTGAAAACTGCTTGGCTGAGCTACAGCACAGAGAACAGACCATGGTGACACCAAACTAGAAGAAAAAGAACAGAGTCATCTCCAAAGGACACAAGCAAGACCATCACTAAGGTGACAGAGAGAAGGAGACAGGTTTGGGATCTATTTTGCATGTCAATCCAGTAGGACTCGTGTAAATTCAGCGTAGAAAGAGAGAGAAGCTCAATTCCATTGTCTATCATGACATAATAAAGCTATAGCCCGTATGCTGGGTGGCCAGGCCTTTTCAGCTGGCTCAGAATTGCTTACAAGCAGAAATCAGCAACACTCTCAAAAGTGTGTAAAAATGGGCACATGCGGGAACTTACCAAGTAGTATTTCTACTTCTATCCTGGGGACGGGAACTCGTCCAGTCCAATCTAATCCAACTGGTCCCTGACGTGCAAAGTGACTCCCTCTGTCTTCACTCCTGTGCTCTAGCATCTGGCCCTGACTGCCTCCTTGTTTTTCATCACCCTAATTACCCCGGGGCTTTCTTGGCAATCACTCTCTGGTAGTCAAGTGTCCGCTTTGGTTAGAATGCCCACTTCCTCCCTCCCTCTCTGCATGGCAGCACCCATGATTGCTGCTCTGCACCCACTCCCTGCCCAGCCCTCTTCTGATGGATAGAGATCCAAAGATAACAGGGGCAGGTCTGAGAAACTTCGTAGTACATACAGTCTGTGTGTGAGAACTAGGTGGGAGTTGCTCATGCCATCAGGATGCCTATGAGAAAAGAAGGGACAATCCCGGCATCCCTTACAGCTAAGCAAACAAAAAAGGGTCTACCTGCTTTCCTGGCCCTTTTCTCTCCAAATCCTATGGCCAATGTATTTCAGGTTCCAGGGAAGCGATCTGTAGTGTCTTCTGGAAAAGCAGCAAATTCATTTAACTCCTAGTGCAGGACTGCCATCAGGGAGCCACGAGATGATGATTACATCTTTCTTTTTTCACCCTCTCCTCAAAAACAAATATCCATAGGCTATTTTCTTTTCAGTAAGCACACATTCAGTGGTCTCCAGTCCTTGGGTGGCCTGGTATAGTCTTAGTTGATACCTGCCAGATCTTCGAAGAAGAGATCCAGCATGGACTGCGACTACACCACATAGACACCTGCACACCGTGGCAGTGTTAGGTCAAAGGAGAGGTGACCATCTTGACTAGAGAAAGGTAGGTGAGTGAGGGAGCCTCTCCTTGGATGTGGAAAAACAAGTAGCACCAGTGAAGGTGTGGGAAAGGCGTGAGCAAGGGTTTGCTTGGAGGCAGCATTACGTGGCATTGGAACTCCAGGGCTGAGTGCAAAGTTGCTCTTGGCTAAAGAATGTGGTCAGGAAAAAAAAAAAAAAGAATGTGATCAGAGAGAGAGAGAGAAATACTAAAAGTACGTGGTGTGGCTGAATCCTGAGTCCATGTTACAGAAACTTCCAGGAGGTTACAGATAAGAGAATGCCTTGCCCCTTTATCTAGAGTGGGAGCCAAGGAGATAATGCTTGTGTGTAGCCACAGGAACACCCTGCTCGGGAGGTCTTAAGAGTCAAAAGCGGTGGTGGCGCACATCCCAGCACTAGGGAGGCGGAGGCAGAGGCAGGCGGATTGCTGTGATTTCGAGGCCAGCCTGGTCTACAGAGTGAGTCCAGGACAGCCAAGGTTACACAGAGAAACCCTGTCTCGAAAAACAAACAAACAAAAAACAAAAACAAAGCAAACAAACAAAAAGAGTCAAAAGCAGATTGAAGGTGCTGCTTTGGATCACAACACTCTGCTCCAAAGCCTCCCCGGACCAACAAGACACTTCTCCACTGAAGTTTCAGTGTCTGCGGGACTTCCCATGTGATTGGCTCAGACTCCCCAAGCATTGTTACCACAGGAGACTGACACACTACCCCCACACCACCCCGCTAAGAACAGGTGTGCGAGAGAATGGGGACCCTAGCCTTGTTCATCCCTGCTCTCCCCGCCCCCCTTTTGCCTTTAGTCTCTATAAACAGCTCGCTGATTGCCCCTTCTCACTGGATTTCCCACAATACCCGGAGAAACAGAGCTGGGAAACCCAGAGCTTGCGCAACCCTGACCTGTCTTGGGGTGACATCTGGAGTAACAGACTGAAAATTAGGCAGCTCCGTGTCACTAGGGCAGAAGGAGAGTGAAGGGAAAGGGGAAGTGGAGGGACTTTTGGTTTCTTCTTTAAAAACGTTCTCTCAACCGGGTGTGGTGGCGCACGCCTGTAATCCCAGCACTCAGGAGGCAGAGGCAGGCAGATCGCTGTGAGTTCGAGGCCAGCCTGGTCTACAAAGTGAGTCCAGGACAGTCAAGGCTAATACAAAGAGACCCTGTCTCAAAAAACAAAACAACAACAACAACAAAAACGTTCTCTCTGATGGCCTCCCTACATTCTTGTGTGGGAGAAGTTAGGCTTATTATCTTGAAATCATCCAGCAATGCATTTTCACATATGCTTGTGAGGGATAATGATAAATGTCAGTATTGTTGTCACACTGAGTCTTTGCCTCATTTCTTCCATGTGTGTCCCCGCTAATGTGCTTACATTAATAAGAACTCAAGTCAGGTCAATGTCTGTACTGCAAGGTTGAAAATGCTTACGTCCTTCCCTTGGTAAAAATCACACCACGTCACAGCATTTACTGTGATAAAAATTTTAATTAATATGTAATAAAACCATTTATTCCTGCTCTATGGGGTTTTTAATCCTTGGAATACACATAAAAAGTGCTAAGTACTAATCTGTCTCCTTATACTTCCACATGAGAAACCACAGTTTTGTAATAGTGGCTAGTCTTTGTTCAAGCCAATACTTTATTCTTTCAAATATTCTTTTCTCAACTCAAAATATATTAATATTTAAGAAGGGTAGAGTAAATATGATACATAGGCCAGTTCATAATTTCCAAGTAGCCTATTTTTTAAAGGCTCCCTTTAGTTCTTAACTTAAATATAATTAGTAGTAAAAATCCTATTCTGATACTCTGTTCCCATTTACTCTATGAAGCACAAATGTATCACCATCATATCCATAAAATATGATTTTATAGATAAATTAAATATATTTAGTACTACTTTTGAATTTACTTCATGAGAAAACTTTTTTGTATTTAAGAAAAACTATTTGTGGTCATAAATACAATAGCTGACCCTTTGATCACCAAATGGAATAATAACGTAATAGCAATTCTATTTCTGTGTGCAGATGTGGAAATGGTTTTAAAACTAAGCAGGGTGTGTTTTCTCAACCCTTGAGAGTCCTCTTACATCGTGCCTGTAAACTGGTACCATCGCCTGTTTGCCTCTCCACATCCTGTGAGATGCTTATGTTTATAATAGGCCTTTTGAAGTCAAGGAAAGCTTTACAGATGAAGGAGACGACACTGTCCTGTCTGTTCATACTGTGCAGTAAAGAGGAGAGCTGTTCATTTGATCAGTAGCTGCCACTCTGAAATAATTTTCCCATAAGTCCAGAATCTAGGACTTTTTGGGAGGTAAGCAAAGGATGGCAGCTGTGTCTCACAAAATTTATAAATATCTGAGAAATAGGCTCCTTTTGGCCTTCCAAAATGAAATTCACTTTCCTCATTATCGTGTTTGTGGCCCTTCAAAATCCAAGTCACAAGGAGACGGTTTTGTTTATCCACTAATATAGATGTCCCTCCTCTTCCGGGAGCCTTGGTTTGCTTGAGAATTTGAGTGCGCGTTGACCAACATATTGAACTAAGCTGTTGTGATAATCCCTTCTTTGTACCTTCGGCTTCTCTCAGAGTGGGAGACTGTTAAGCTGCTCCAGAAGTCTGTCATGGGGGCTTCTGGGAAGGTGAAGGATTTTTTTTTTTTTTTTTTTTTTTGATTCAAGATTACTCTTCCTGCTTCCTCTTGGCTTGACCACAGATGTGAGACCAGAAACTTGGGTGACCATGGGTCACCATGGGCAGGGCCAAGAGGTCTACAAGGATAACAGGACACAGGCCCTGACTCCAGCTACCCCATGAGCCAATTGATAGGACAGGACACAGGCCCTGACTCCAGGTGGGCTACAAGTCAATTCCCAGCCTCCTGGAGGTAGACTTTCTATTTGATGAAAAAAAAAAAAAAACCCTCAAATTTTAATCATCCACTGTTTTCACTTCCTGACATGTGGACCAGAAAGTGTTTCTAACTAAAAGGGATTGATATCACAGGCTTTCCAGCCCTGTGTCTTGTCTTTCAAAGCTGCACCGACTAATGAACCAACAGCACTGTTCAACCAGCAACACAAAAGCTGTGTCACCACAATCCTACTCACCAAAAAGAGTGTCAGAAATTGTCCTTAATTAACCCTGTCTGGCCCTGCCCTCATCTCCTGTTCTCAGCACTAGCCTGGTGTTTACCAGCGAGGGTGAGGAATTCCCAGGGAAAGTACCCACCTTTCAAAAACTCCCTTCCCTCCCAGACTCCCTGAAGACATCACCTCAGCGTATGGAGGGCTTTCCTTTGGTTACAAGCAGAGTTGGATTCTCCCTTCCCTTGGAACTCTCAAACAGGTAAACAAAATGTACTGTGATTAGTTATATTCTCATCGACTCATTCACAAGGACAATTAAAAGGTTAAATGTGTATAGCTTCTGAGCCAGCAACTCCCAGTCTAGAAAGCTAAGAGATCTGCGGCACAAATCATAAGAGACCTTTGTACCTCTAAGCACTTCAGATGCGGAACCTGCAGGATTGAGCAGGATCTAACCCAGTAGCCTCTTTCTTGAAAATTAGCTCTCACAGAACCAGACGGTAGGTGTTGAGCAAAGTGCCGGGGGAGGAAAAAAAAATCAATTCCTACCTAGCTGCGATGCCTATGAACTTCAGCAATGACTAAAATGAAAAGATATTCTGAAAGGTACAATGAAATTGCAGATTATCCGGGGCAAGGCCTAACCCGGAACAGGTGGCGCCTGGTTATGTAGTGATCAGCTCAAAGACTGAATTAGAAAGGGCAAACTGTTCCATTGACGTTACTAAATGCCCTAGAGAGCTCAAGAGAAGATTCACAAATGGTTGAATAATGATTTCTGGGACAATCAGTAGTCTAGCCTTATCATTTTAGAAAAAGAATTTGCCCTAATTCTTCTGGCAAGATCTATTTTTAAAAAGAAACTTGGAGTGGAGTTAATAAATCAAATAAACCAAATGGTACAAACATTTTCCTTGTAGCTTTAATTTTTCCTGTTACATTAATGTATAGTTATGCAAAAAAATATTAAAGTGTCCTGAGGGAAAGAGAAAAAGTACTCATAAAACTCACTATACCACCAAGAAACAAGTGTTTTTAACACTTCCACCTTCTCATTCCCTCTGTTGTTCCTGTTTACTTTCTTGGCCTAGAGATAACTTGTTTTTTTTTGTTTTTTTTTTTTTTTCCATTTGACATATATTAACTTGTGAGAATATCTCCTATTGATGAACAATCTATATAGGTTTTATCCTTTTTTATTATTATTATAAAAAGCATAGGAGCATGAAGTAGTGAGCTTTGGGAGGTGGAGGTGGTGGTTCAAAATAGGGCTCACTTGCATGCTGCCTAGTCTGCTTGCCAAGCAGTGAAATGCCTCTTTGTGATGGTCGCCTTTCCTGATAAATGTGCCTTCCACCCTGCATCAATGAAGCTTTGCCTTCCAGTCAATGGAGGACATCACAGAAAACCACAAGTGGACACAATGCAGAAATCAACAGCCTGGGGAGCTCAGACCCAACAGATACACAGGCATCCCAGAGCTCCTGCTTCTGTGTCTTAGGGAAGAGGGAACAGAAAGATTCAAGAGCCAGAACACTAAGAAGCTTCTTGTGAAAGACGGCTGTATAAAGAAGGCCAAAACAAAGGCAGTGTCAACAGACATGTGAAGGAGGAAGATATTTTGCGTGGCCCCATACAAAGAACTATAGGCAACTCACCACGTCTGGGAAAACGAGAATTAGCCTCTTGCAGGCGCAACTCCCTTATTGGTTGTGCAATACAGCATGGTCAGTCCTGAAACCATATACACGCAAACAGTGAAAATGGAGTCAAAAGGCTGTACTTACTATACATCTCCGTGTGTGCATTCATTTGCACTTATGTAGCAATAATAATAGGTTAAAAAGAAGCTACCAGCTTGAAGGGATTCACGGGAAGGTACCTGGAAAGAGGTGGAGGGAGGAAATAGAGGAGGGAGAGTGGTGGTCCAGCTTTAGTTCAATTAACAATGTTTACAAATTTAAATAGTAAAAGGAAGAAGCAGAGCCAGGACTAGGAAGATAACTTGATAAATAAATACGTGAGGACTCAGATCCAATCTCCAGAACCCATGTGTCTATTAAACAGACAGGCAAACCCTGGCCTGGCAGCACTTGCTTGTTATCCCATCTGAGGATCTCTGGGGTTCACCTGCAGCCAGTCTAACCTACCAGGCCAAGTAGAGACAAAAAAACCAAGGTAGACGATAGCTGAGGAATGACATGCCAAGTTGACCTCTGACCTCCACATGCATGTGCACACACAAAAGAAGTCTAGCTATAGAAATCATAGGACATATGATTAATTAAAGGTGTTCTGGGTTTTAGGAAACAGTTCCCTGATAACAATTATAATTTAATAATAGAATGCAATTGGATTATTTTCCAACCAACACTCCTCAGGGGAGTATGATTTGTACCTGTCTGGTTCATTACTCTTTTGCACAAACAGGGCATGGAATGCAACATCAAGAAAATTGAGTCAAATATATGAATAGTTGCTGCACTGAACCAAATGGACATTATCCTGGAAGCACTGAGTTAAAAGGTGATCAATCAATCTGCAAGTGATGGCATTAAGATGCTTAGAGAGGACACCGACCAGGACTTAACACAGAACAGCCACAAGTCCACTGCCCCACCCCCATGCCCAACTTGGCTGCAACAGACAGTATGACTTTGACTGTAGATAACTGTGCTTTTGTTATCACTGACTTTACAATTTACCGCTGGTATGTTTCTCATGTTGCATGGATATTTCCCTAGTTCGTATTAGGTATTAAAGAATAGTGCAAGTTCCTTTAGCATTAAAAATATATATTAAAGTACCACATTTTAATTATGAGAATGTTGCTCATGCTTATCTTTCTACAGTGTATTTCCAATGTAGAAGGCCAGATTAAGCTCTTCCCACATATTGATTAAGTTTAACAGTCTTAGAAACTATGTGGAAGGTACTTCTACTGGTCCACAGTCACCCCTACTCTCCCCTCCTGCCCACCCCACCCTTACCAAATATACAGCACCGTCAGAGAGACAGAAAAGAGCACCATACAAGTGAGCAGGGGAAACAGACCACCTGGGCTAGGTCAATGGCTTCTTCTGGAATACAGGAAACCAAGGGGATTAGCAAACAATTAATACCTTCTGTCCTTTAGTCCCAAGTAACCTAAGTCACAAGAGAAAAAAATTCAGGTGAGTGGGGGTGACATTATAACATTTTTAACCAACAGAGATGTTACAGGAGGCGGTGGCACAGACGGGCAGAGGGAGGTGACCTTGCCCTCTGCTGCAGACCTCCTGGGCCAGCACACAGCTCCCTCTCCAGAAGCCGACTCACCTCTGTAACCAACAAACAAGCTGAGAAGAGACGAGGAGAGGGCTACCCATGTTCTCAACAATCAAGTAAGCCTCCCTCTTCTTGCCACTAACACCAAGTGGGGATGAGAAAGGAAGAAAGAATCCCGGGTAAACAGGGCTCCTTTACATGGAAAAAAAAAAAAAAAAACACTAGTACTGGGTGGGGAAAACATTTTCACCATTTCTCTTACTTGTATACATAATGCTGCTTCTGATAGGAATGAGGGTTTTGAGAGAGAAGGTAGCCTGTGCACCCCCGGCCCCCTCCATGAAAAGCAGTACACAGGCCTTACAAGGACACGTCCCATCTCCACCAAAGCACTGGGCAAAGAATCTCTAGAGATGGAAGACACACAGACTCCTAATTGTAAAATGTCTAGTTGGTGCCTAGACTTTATTTAAATCCATAGCATTTACGATATGTTTGGAATACGATCTCTTACTTGGGTCATCTTGAAAGTAGCTCCGGGAAACTAAAGCCGCCTGGGATGCCACGTGTACTTTGAAGTTCCCACAAAGTGTATCTTCCTAGTGCGATCCTGCTACCTGTTTTAGTGAACAGTGCATCTGTTCAAAGCATTTGCTGAACACTTTGTTCTTTCTTTCTTTCTTTCTTTCTTTCTTTCTTTCTTTCTTTCTTTCTTTCTTTCTTTCTTTCTAACACTTTAAATAACACATATGAGTGCCAGCAATTATTCCACCCCCAACGAGAAAAATGTCCTCAAAGCCCATTTTACAAAACAGAAAATTAAAGTTCAGGTAGATAATTTGAAAGGCAATAGACAGATAGGAAACGGAAAACAGTATTTGAACCCAGTCACTCCAAGTCATACAGCTGAATGACTTCACCAGCTGCCTGCTGTTCAAGATGAGGATGCCTTGTAGGTGAGGCTTCTATTTATTCCTTTTTTTTTTTTTTAATTCTGTCCTCAGCAAAGGACACACATAATTCTCTGTGCCAAGAGGGTATTCAGTAACTATTAAATAAATAGACTGTTGTGAAATTCTAGATATGGAGAATACGTGGGAACAATGTAGGTCTGACCCATCGTTCCATAGCATAAGAAATTTAGCCGGGCGTGGTGGTGCACGCCTATAATCCCAGCACTCAGGAGGCAGAGGCAGGTGGATCTCTGTGAGTTCGAGGCCAGCCTCATCTACAAAGTGGGTCCAGGACAGCAAAGGCTACACAGAGAAACCCTGTCTCGAAAAAACAGGGAAAAAAGAAAGAAAGAAAGAAAAGAAATTAAGCCCCAACAGTTCTCAAACATAATAGCCGAGTTTCTGAATCCAAACCGGAACATAATGCCTCACGCACACTGTTAGTCCCTCCTGCTACCCTGTCTTTTTCACCAGGGAAACCCTGCTAATAGGAAGTGACCTAGTGTGGATCACTTTGGAGTAGCTGTGGGAGGAGTCAGCTGCTCCTTCTGGGACTTGAGACCTGAAGGAGCAGCAGGGATCATGGCTGGGTCACCGAGCTGGAGCGATTTACAGGAAGGGGAAGAGCAATAAATAAAACACCACACTGATTTATTAGACAAGCACCAGAGAGCAACGGCTCCTCCATGCATGCACTTTACAGTCATATGGCCTGAGTTTAAATGCACAGAGGTCAGCTGCATGCTAGCTGTGTGGACTTGGGCAGGTTATTTCACCTGGGTGCATGTTTCCATTTCTTTACCTGTAAAACAGGAATGCGGTGTTTCAGTGTCTTTATGAAAGTTATGAGAATTACAGACACAGGCTCCCCACAATGCCTTACATAAGTAAGTGCTATATAGAAGGAGTGATATGGATATTTTCCAGGCTCCAGAGAAGGTGCTGTTTTTAAACAGCATCAGATTTAATATTAGCAGACTTTGTTGGCATATTGTCAGATAGTAAACAAGATACACCATTGTCTCATCTCACAAAGGACTCTTGAGACTAAGCAAGGACAAACAGCTCGGGTGAGATTCTAATGCCTACCAGAAGAGGTACACAGACCTCAGTAACCTTCCCCAGAGCCTACCCTGCTGACCAGTGTGCAGGGGGCTGGGTCCCATCGCTGCCTGCTTCCTTAAAAACCAGAAACAATGCTTTAGAATCAAACAGGTTCAGAATTCTACAACTAGGGCATTCCCCCCCCCCCCCAACCAACTCCTTTCAGTTTTCCTGTGGCCTCAGCAGAGTGGTTCTACAGTGACCATATCACCCTGGACCCAGAAGAGTCCAGTCTAGCTAGCTAACTGCTATGGGATTGGGTGTTGATATGTGTGGTTACAAAAGCGAACTGATACAGACTCCCCTGAAATCGAGTGCTCTTGAAATAAAGTCAGTGCACTTAGAACTCGTCTCTGCTAACAAATATTCAACAGGAAACAACACAAGGAAGCAAGAGTGTATTTTATTTCACAGATTGAGGATGGAGTCCACTGTAGACATGGGGGGAGGGATGGTGGCAGAAACAGCTTGGCTGTGGCCACAGAAAAGTAAGGCAACTTGGTCACATCTGGGCAGTTAGGGAAGGAGAATGAGAGACTATGGCAGGAAGTGGGCCAGGCTATTACCTTGAAGGCCCACCTCCTTTTCTCCAGGGAGGCCCTACTTCTTATTGATTCAACAATGTTCCCCAAACAGCATCAACAGCTGGGGGTCAAGTATTCAAACACGTGTGGGGGACATTTCACATAGCTGTCTCTAAACCAAGAGCTGTTTGTTGCACAAACATCAACATCTGGTTCCTGCATTGTCCCAGGTCTGGGGCCTAGCAGAAGCCCCACCCCCGGGTAGACCAAGAGGACCCTGAAGTTTTCCCTTAGTAGAAGAGAGACCCCCTAACATCTCCTGCTATGTCTCAGAGACCCTGTCATGGGAATGTCTAAATCCAAGGCTCTAGGAAGCGATCATTCCTGTGGGCAGCGTTTGCCTTTTAGATAAAGCTCCCTAGAGATGTGGTGAGAACCAGTCTGTCAACACATGCTTCTTACTGAGGTCCTTATATCCCCCACAGTGGGTTTAACATTGGGAGTTTTCACCACATGTGTAAGGGGAATTTAAAGCTCAAAGTGGCCGTGATTGTGCGCCATCAAGGAGAACATTTCTGTAATGTCCGGCACCTAAACCTAGTCACTGTGCTTTAAGAGATTGTGTAGTCATGAAATTAAGGTTTTGTTTGTTTGGTTTTTTACGTGTTGGAAAATTACTTCTGAAAAGTAAGATAAATCAGATGAGATAAAAATGAGATTTCACACTGCTTTCCCATCTCAGATCAATTGCTGGCCTGTATCCCCACAGTGACTAAAACTTCAAGCTTCAAAACTATGGTTTCTATTCTGTTTTTAAAATGAAAACTCAAAGGGTGAGACCAGATGCAACTTAATAAGGCTAATTAACACTTTCTTCTAGAAGACAAACAAGAGCATCATTTCCATATTGTGGAGAGTTTTATTGTTTTAATTATTCCTGTTTCTGCCAATGCTTGAACTCTACTTCTTTTCCTTGATGTAACCTAGACTGACATCCCAAAACTCTCCTACCTGTATAACTGAGGTGCATCATTTCATAAAAAGACACCAGGTTAGCTACCGGGAGAAACAGAGAGTGAAACAACCAGCTCTAACCTAAGTACCAGTGTGCCTTGCTGGGTGTTACGGCTACTAGAACCTGGTTTTGAACTTCTTGGCTATTTCACTACCATCAGCTCTCAGTACGGATGGAACTAAATGGCCAACCAGGGACTCTCAACACTTGGCCAGTTTGATAAGGTAAACAATAGAATTGGAAGGCAAAAGGAACTGGCTTTCCATTGCAGATCTAGTCACGCCTTGCTCCTGGGGCACAGATAAGGCCCTTCCACGTGGCTTAGAGCTTCCTATCTGTGAGATATGGGAAGGAAATGGCAATAAGAGATATCTAGAGAAACAATACTGTTTAGTAAACATGAAATGGAAGATATCTAATCAAAAATCATTTATTTGTGTATCAGCATGTCAACTGTAGAGTGTTTTAGTAGTACTTTGGATTTTTAAGGAGGGTTTATTTATTTAATTATTTACTTACTTGTTTACTTATTTATTCATTTTACTGATATTTGTTATTTATTTATTTATTTATTTATTTATTTATTTATTTATTTATATGCCTGAGTGGACTCATATGCATGCAGGAGCCTATGAAGGTCAGAAAAGGGTGCCCGGTCCTCTAAATTCGGAGCTACAGGCAGTTTGCAAGGTGCTATGTTGGTTCTGGGAACACAATTCAAGTCCTCTGCAAGAACAGGAAGCACTCTTGACACTGAGTCACCTCCGGCCTCAGTACCTAGGATTTTTAAGAGAATTCACTAGACATGGTTCAAAACACACAGGTATAGTAGAATGAGTAAGTTTGCTTCCCAGAATCTAAGAACCCAGTCGGAGAAATGAGATGTGCATAGCAGAATCTTTTGCTTACTCCCCCGAGTGTCAGTCGGCATGCAGACAGGTTGTTAGACACTAAACACGGCCACAATTGCTTTCTCCTTTGTCTCCAGCAGAGCCTTAGCTGCTCTGTTAATCCAAACTGTAAACAGACCTCACAGGTCTGTTCTTCAGTACTTGAAGAATGCAATACTGGGTTCAGCTACCAACTCTTTCACACTGGGTGTTACACATTTTCAACGCACAAATGAGTTATTTGGATGGAGCATCAGACCCCTCAAGTTAGACACCAGCCTCATGCGGGGCCCCTAAGCTACCTCACTTCCACGGAGTCTAGCACATCACTCTTGAATACATCCATTTGTTCACAAGCTAAGAAGCTCCTGCAAGACGTCATGTTCTGGGATTTTCATTGTACTGTCACTATGTGCCTGCATTGTAAGCCAATGAAAATGGGACTGAAGGCCATCTCCAGAGCCACCCCCTCCTCCCCAGAGGTTAGAGGTGAGGCTGAAAGGTTCAGCCTTCTAATCACACTTCACATCTCATTAGTAACCCCAAAGGATTAATTATGACTAACACAAGCTATTCCTATCCCTCAGGAAATCCTAGTAGCTTTGAACTAGAGCCCTCTGCTTCTTCTGAACCAGAGCCTGAAACCAGAAATAGTCTAGAGATATGCTTTATTAAGTCATATGTCTATAAGTCCTGTTTTCTGCATGCTTCATAATACTTAAAATTTCTTTCCAGTCACTCACTTTATAAACATTAATTGTGCAGCATATTAGGTGTGTTTTTTTTTTTTTTTTTCCTGAGAGGATTGAGCAATAGAAAAAGAATTTTATTTCAAGATGCAAGGGCCCAGAAGATCACTGCACTGGATGGGATACTCTGTCTATCTTCGGCTTTGGCATTAATAGTCTGTTCCATTTTTCTCCATTCACTGTCCAACCCATTTCTTGTGCTCCAGCCTGTACATTAGTTCAACCAATTACCCCTGCTGTGTAAGCCCTTTGTGTCAAGCTATGGCATCAATCAGGTCACAGGGTTGGTCCAATCAGTGCTCACATCCTGTCACAATATAGCTGAGAATCACTTACCTGAGCAGGAAGCTGACTATAAGCAGGATGGAAAGACAGAGTTCCCCATTGTTCGTCTAAGAAAGATGCTGTGGCAAGAAGAATGAGCGCTGCTTGATTTCCCACGGTCAGGGACCTAACCCTTCTCCAGGCTCTGGGTTCAATCTGGTTCATTGTCACTCAGTGGTAAATACTGATTATCCTTTGCTTGGAGTTCAGTATAAAAACAAATCTTAATGTCAACGTATCGCATACCGACTATCCAACTTCTAGTAATTAGATTTCACAGTTTTTCTCTGGAAGTCAAGGCCTTCCCCTGTAACTCAAATGCAGTATGCACCTCGTGGTCTGCCTGGTTCTGCACGCCAAATAGGTTCTGATGATAAATCAGCTTTGACATTCTCTCTCTTCCCTTTCCCATGACCCTGTATTTTGATCTACACCAAACATGATCACAATCAACACCATCATAAATATCGTAATGGTTGAAGAGACTAGCTAGTGAAGGAGTAGAGATGCAAAGAAGTGTGAGATATAATACCTACCTTCAGATGCTGTGTTTGTTCAGTGGCTAAGACACACACACACACAGAGAGAGAGAGAGAGAGAGAGAGAGAGAGAGAGAGAGAGAGACCTAATACAGAGCAGTGTAAGGAAGTACTATGTGATGAGAGAGACAATTAACATAGATAAGAGAAGAGCCTCCCCTAGCTAGGATGACCAAGGTCAACTTTGTGTACATGAGGAGGTATGAATTAGGCATTAGGGTATGGTTAGCTTTTGAAGACCAAAATTAGGGAGGAGAGCTTGCATGAAAATGCCAGTAAAGCCTCAAGCAAAAAAAGGACACTGGATACGGAAGCAAGGATGAGAAAACCAGTTTAACCGAAGGCAATTTGGGAATAGAATATAATGGAAGGTGAAGTAGGACTTCTACCGCTCCTGCTATTAGCATCTGTTACCACTGTGATAAGATACCTGACAGAATAACTTAAAAGGAAGAGAGACTCGTTTTGTTTTGTGGTTTCACAAGTTTTGCTCCTTGATTCTTGGCTTCCTTGATTCTGGTACTCGTGGTGAGACAGAGCACCATGGTGGTGGAAGCCTCTGGCAGAAGCCACTCACATTATGGTAGACAGGAAGAGAAGGCAGAGACGGAACCAGAGGCCAGGTGTAACCTTCAAAGCTATTCCATTCCCTCTCTCCAATGCCCAGCTTCCTGACCTAAGGCCAGCTCCCCAACTTTCTATCATTTCCCAAAAAAAGCACCACAGCTGGGGACCATGTATTCAACAGAGGAGCCTGTGGGGGCATCTCATATTTAAACTGTCACATCCATATGCCAACAGCTATTTTAATTGAGAAGGTCAATTGTGTATTTGCAGAGGAAAACAGCTAATCATTAATATTGACAAAGCACACTATTATGAGATTTTAAAAATTGACTTCAAAATGGAATAGTACAATATTTTCTTTCTTTTTTTTTTTTTCTCTTAAGTTACTGAATTTTGTTGGAGACTGAACATTTCTTGAATAAGTTACTGGGAATGTGTTAAAAGAAAAGAAAAAGCATTTTAAATTGCTGTTGTGCTGTCTCTACAAATGAAAATAAAGTCTATTCGCCTCAGCTGTCTCCTTGTGCACACAAACAAAACAGCTCCTGTGCTCTGTTTCTTTTCTCTCCAAGAGAAATTGGGCTCCAAGGGCTGTAGACAGCTGGCCAGCATCTTTCTGCCTCTGCCACATGCGCGCTGGGCTCTGCAGACTGCTAGCAACGCCAACATCTGGCTCTGCTTGCTTGCTTGCTTTCAACAGAGCTTCATTTTCTTCTGTTTCCAGAAACAGGAAATACCATGTGCTTTTCAGTGGAATTCGGGATTAAATATTTCTAAAAGCAACTGCTGTTTTTACAAGACATCTTGGAGTGATAGTTTATTTTACAGCTTTTTGCCCGTGGGAATTCTTTCTATGTGAATTGCTGTGAAATCTCCAAGGCCCCTTATTCTTCTGTAATGCTGGTCTTGTAATCTTATTTTCCCCTAGAGGGACATGGGTAAGACTCCACTGAAGGTCTGACCACCAACCATCAAGTAACATTGCAAATGCCAGTTTTGTTACTTATTTAGAACAGTGGGATAGTTTTTGTCATTGCTCTGCTTTCTTTGTTCAGTTGCGCCAGGAGGCGCAAACCCAGGGAGCTGGTGCATGTTACGGCAGCACCTGACTATTGAGCTATACCCCTATTCCCCAGAACCGGAGGACCGACTGCTGCCAGGTATATAGGACTCAGGAACCTCATTCAAGCAGAAGAGAGGCACACAACCCGTGTATAGCTTTCTACTTCTAAAGCGTGATCCTGACTATGTGCTGTTTTCTCCCTTGACATCTTTTGTCCCATGTGACAGGAGCTGCCTGCATTGCAGAGATGGTGCAGGACTCAGGGTAGAAGAAACTGTTCCCTGGAAGAGATCAAAAGGGTGGTACTTGAGGAAGATGAATGAAGAGGTAAGTGATGAAGGAGGTGAATCACCCACTAAACACTAGTTACAGTTTTTGGTGCTGGAGACTGCATGACCACTTCCCCTGAGACCGAAGTTCTCATTTACCGCACATACCAGGCATGATGAGCAGCACTTTGAGAGACGGAGGCCGACTGATCCCAAGTTCAAGGCCACCCTTGACTACATGGAGAGTTTAAGGCCAGCCTGAACACCTACATTCTGATCCTTGGTTTAGTATGTTATGCTGAACTGATAGGTGCAGACTAGAGTGTGACTCTAGGCCTCATCTGCACATTAGCTTTGCAGCTGCAGAGCTTGAAGGCTTGACCCCAGGGGAGAAACGTAAGGCATGTGTGCTGTAGGGTAACTCAGGACAGTGGGAATACTACAACATGAAGACAGTTCTGGAAAGGGACTCTGTTTTCACCTTTGTAAAAACTGTCTCTTGCCATCTCCCGTTCCTTCCCTCCAATAGAAAGCATGAAATTCTTAAGCCCTGCCCTTTTACTTTGCAGTACAGAATGAGGCCACTGAGTTCCTTAGCAATCCTTTTCCTCATCTCCCCTGGACATCTTTTCGCCATATTCACCGACTCCCACCTGCCTACATTCAAGATAAACTACTTTAGATATGAACACTTGCCATACTGGAATTCCATGGGACTCCTATGCTAAGCCACGACATTGAGCTTTTCACAAGCTTACAAAAGTTTCTCAGGAAACAAGACAGACTACTAACTTGAGCCCAGCCAGGGATTTGGCTATGGTTTCCAACGACACCATTCACCACTGTGTGTGTACAAGCCACGCAAACTTGACAATTAACCTTATCCAAAAGTCGAGCACAATGTGTATAGAGTTTTCTCTTTTTTATTATTTATTTATTTTATTTTTACTTATTTATTTTTAATTTTTTTGCATAGAGTTTTCTACCAGGCTTTTCACCAAGCAGCATCTAGTTTCTTTGTTTCCAAGTCTATCTCGGTTTCTCCAGTCACCTTGATTGCCCCAGCTCTCCCATCTGGATCATCTCTGTCTAGTAAGCAGAACTGGAGATTTTCATGTCCAAGAATCCCTTTGAGGTAAAAGGATCAAGAAATGTAATTAATAAAGGTGGAGGATTTCCTAGCCAAGATTCCTTAGCTTGGTAACCATCCTGTGATTCTTAGCAGAAATAGTTTAATTTAAAAGAAAGGAAAGCTATTGTAGGCACAGCTTCTTGAAGGGGAAATAATAGATTTGGTGCTGTAATTGAAAGTTGAAATTTTCAGTGCCACTTTTTAGGGTCATTAGATGTAGAAATTCTGAAAGAGCAGGCTCAGCTGGCCCATAAGGAATGCAAATCTGAGAGAGAGAGAGAGAGAGAGAGAGAGAGAGAGAGAGAGAGAGAGAGAATGCGAGAATGCATCTTCATTTCTTAACGCACAACAATAGCAGCTAACAAGAAACAAATTCAAAATACAGACATGGTCAATATTAAGATTCAATCAATACTAAGACAATATTGCATGTTTCATGTTTTAAATGTCAGTAACAGTGGCTCAAAACACAACGGCAGTGGGACAGTCTAATTAATTTTTTATAAAATTGAGCCATGGATTGCTCGAAGTCAATAACTGCTACACAGATAAATATTTTAGATGGAGTTGCTGGGGCCTTGAAAAACTCAACTCACTGTGGGTTTGTGATGATGGTTAACTCCTTTGTGGGTTTATGGGATTTAGACTCACCTAAGAGAAACATCTTTATGCGTGTCTATGACAGGTGCCTACAGAGCTTGAACCAAAGAAGGAAGAATGACCCTGGGTGCAAATGGCCCCATGCCATAGGCTAGAGTCCTGGGGTGAATAAAATGGACAGAGAAGTGGGACGGGAGCTGAATACCAGCACGCACCTCTTCTCTTCTGTTGTCTGTCCGTGAATGCAACACATTCCGTTGTCTCGTGCCTTCCCCACCATGAATGACCGTTCTCCTCAAACTATGATCTTAAATAGCTCTTCGTCCCTTAAAATTGCTTTGGTCTGTGATTTTGTCCCAGCAACAAGAAAAGTAATAAACATGGGATTCTTTATCTAAAAATCCCAACATGATTTATTCTGCTAACTTTTTAGTTAAAATAATCTTATTGAAAAACTGGACAGGAGAGACGGCTCTGTGGTTTAGAGAATATACTGCTTTTAGGGAGAACTGAGGTTCAATTCCCAGCACCCACATCCAGCAGCTTAAAACTGTCTGTGACTTCAGTTCCAGGGGATCTAGTGCCCTCTTCTGGGCTTCTTAGGCATATACATGCACACATGATGCACATAAACCCACACAACACACTCATATACAAACAAATAAATGTCATTAAAAATACTTAACCAAATTTACCATCTGTAATGTAACAGATCTGTCATTTTAAAGGAATTCTCCTTTTTATGAACTCATTTTTTTTTTAATTTTATAATCTCAAGAGAGTATAGTTATAGCTGGGCATGCTGGCCTCTGTGGAAGAATATATTAATATCCGACACTGGCTTCTCTCACCTCCCAGACTGGGAGTGTAGTCTATATATTAACTACAAGATTTGTCCTTGAAACACATTTGAGTTCTCATTGGAGGATTGAAGATCCTGATATGAACAATTTGGAATGAAAAAAACGAATCTTTGGTGTGTTGTTTGGGGAAAAGGGCAGGGGAGAGAGACAGAGACTGGAGCCTGGCCCCTGCCACAATTAGTGCCACCTCCTCAATCACTATTCCTGGGTCAAATGAGGATGGTCATTACACTTGTCCCTGGAAAGCGTGCGTACGACCCTTGTAAATCCCTGGCAAAATGTGTGCTCTGTAACTGCAGGAGTACAGCGCTCTGCAGGAGTACTGTGCAACCCCAACACATGAAGCTACAAAACTGGACGGAGACAAAAGGCATACTTCCTCCTTAGAAAAAAACGAAAGCCTCTCTAACTCAACAGTTTGGCAAGGTTCTTAAAAATATGCGAAGAGTAAATGCAGAAAGCATTTTCCTTTACAAGACTCAAACCATTCCCTTAGAGCACTCACAGTCACATCTGACATCTGAAGCATTCTTCCACCAGAACGGTCAAATGATATCTGCCGTGAGCTTTCTCTTCTTGTTGCTTATTCATTGGCTTTAATTCATTAGTTCTGAGTGTCACATGTGTGCATAGGCATGTTCATGTGTGTGCATGAACACATATGTAGAGCCCATAGGTTGCTATTGATAGATGTTTTTCGATTGCTTGCCACTCCATTTTTTTTTTTTTTTTTTTTTTGAGTCAGGATCTTTCTCTGAGTCCGGAGGTCACTGGTTTGACTAGACCACCTGCTCAGGCCACCAAGCCCTAGGGACAATGCCACTCCACAAGTCTGAAATTGCACATGTTTTTTTCTCTCTCCTTTGAGACAGGGTTTCTCAATGCCTTGGCTGTCCTGGAACTCACTCTGTAGATCAGGCTGGCCTTGAACTCACAGAGGTCCACCTGTTTCTGCCTCCTGCCTGCAGGGATTAAAGTCCTACGCCGCTACCATACAGCCTTCATTTTGGCTTTTAATGTGAGTTCTAGGGATACTGAGTCTGATATCAAGCCCAGAGCCTCTTGTATGTGCAGCAAGCACCTCCCAGACTAAGCCCTCCAGAATGTTCTAAGGGTGGAAAATGGATACAATAATGTTGTTTCATACCTAATTTAGAAGATCACTGCGGGATTCAGTGAGGTAACTGGGATGACTACTCTTGTCAGCAGTACAGGAATTGCAGTCTCTTAGGAAACAAGCCACTTGGTGTGTCTGTAAAGGTGTTTCCAGAGAGGTTTAAACTGAGGAGCGAAGAGCCACGCTGAATGCGGGCAGGGCAGTGTCCTCTCATGGACTGGGATATTGGAATAAAAAGGACTAAGTCCTACCCCATTCAGCCTGACTGCAGATGCAGTGCGGCCAGCTGCCTCACACTCCTGCCTTCTGCACCATGGGAGACCGTACCCTGGAACCATGATTCAGAATAAAGGCTTCCTTCCATGAGTTGCCGTTGCCATGCGTTTTGTTGCAGCAATGAGAAAAGTCACTAAGACAGCCTGGTAGAGACACCCACACCATATAAGCTCTTGAACCAGCAAGCCTCTCCTTGTCCTTTGAAACGGGAAGCCAAGCTGTATCCTGCATTCTTATCGCTAAAGCACCTTTCCAAGGCGAAGTCTAACATCTCCTACGCACTCTCCTCTGTAACATATTAACATTCCTTTCTCAGTCACTGGGCTTCCTACTCCCACTCCTCCGCTCATAATGAGCCTTTTTTTTTATCCAGCCAACTTCACACTACCTTTAAAAGTGAAACATGTGTATTCAATAAAGTGAACGTGTGTATGTTTACTACCACTCAAGCCAGTTTTCCGCCCACCACCCGCTCCTCCCCCCCCCCCCCCCCCGCCTCCGCTAAAGAACTCAAGAAATGCTTGCAAGAAAACTGGACTACACAAAGAACTGGTTGGTTTAGAATGCAATGGACTTGTATTCTGAAGTACGGAGTTCCACATCTGGTCTGGCTATTTGTTACTACAACGTCTATCCTCGACTCCAGGTTGCTATGGTAATAAATTAAAATTCGAGGCCAACAGAACCCCTGTCAGACTTATCCACAGCTTGTTACAGGCGAGATTCTACGCCCCCTAACCCCTGCTCCTCTCACTCCCATCTCCAGTGCCTGGTGGTTGAACCAGAACACCGTGGGAATTTGTTCACCTGAGTTAAAAGCTCTTCCTGCTGATTCTCAGGGGGACCAATACTGTCAGAAGCTTCTCCAAGTTCTCAGCCCTCTAAGTGGCAAGGATGCGGACAGGGCGCGGGGTGTGGGGGGCGTGGGCGGGAGAATAGGGAGGCTTGCAGCAATGGCATAGTCTTGGCCTCTCTTGGAATGGACATTTTCCCATCATCCAGACCCTCTGAGTATGCATGGGCAGCGCTGTTAGTACCAAGCCACCAGTAGATTCGCTTGAGGAGTTTTAGGCAAGGTTATTTACAACCTGCATACCTGGGCCCCACCTCTTGAGTCTCCTCTGCTTATTCTGGGGTGCGGCCAGGGCAAAGGGCTCTTACAAGCTCCTCAAGTTCTTACTGAAAGAGGGTGTCCCACAAATTGCAGTCCTTGGGGGTTAAGCAATCATTCGAGTTAAACGTGACCTTTGTGGACTGTCCCGGGACCCTAAGGCGGTTCCGATACACTGCTATTTAAGGGACAATGGGCTCAGGAGACAAACTCAGTCACAGAGCCTGAGATCTCCAGCCCTTGGCACTGCAGCTGGTAGCCACCTTAGCCTAGCGCCTCTCCACCTCCCCGCCCCCCGTCCCCCCGACCCCCCCCCGTGCTCGCCCCGCCCAACCCCGCCCTTTGGCCCCGCCCCCGTGACGTGCCGCAACAGTCGCGAACATGCGCACTGGGCCGCGCGCGCCGCTCCGCCTCGGCGCTGTCATTCTCCGCGGCGAGGCGGCCAGTGCGGACTGCGGTTCCCGCCCGGCGCGCGGGCTCTGTGACTGCTCCTACGGGGCGGACTGGCGGCTCTGCAGCGTGTCGGAGCTTCTCGCCCCGGGGACTCCGTAGCGTTGCATTCCGTCGGAGCGGGAGACACGCACCTGGAGCTCGGAGCATTGCTCTCAAGGGCTGGCGGCCGCTACTGCGTTTGCTCCTGTCCCCGGCGCAGTCCTAGTCGCCGCGGCCGCCCCCGGGTACGGGAGAGCCGAGGCGACGAAGACTGGCGGCTCCTGCGCCGGCTGCCACCGGCCACCGCGGGCCAGCCGGGCTGCGTGTGGCGGAGTTGTAGAGCTTCTTAGTGTGCTGAAGCCCCAGAAGACCTCTGCCTTCTGCGAGCCAGTAAGTTGACTGTAGTTTCTGAAGTTGCAGGCAGCGTGGGTAGGACAGGTTTGTTTTATTCCTGTCGTGCCAGGCCGAGGTGGCACCTCCTGTTAGCCGGGCTGCGGCTGGAGGAGGGAGTACTGGACTGCGAAGGAGGGGGCATGGTACTCGAGGACTCAAGACTGGAGTCCAGGGCTGGCTCCTGCCTCTGCCTAACGCGCCAGTTGGAAACGCGCTAGGAGAGAGACAGGTGCTCCGAGGGCATTTGGCCCGCCGCTAATTGCACATTCTGAGCTCCTTGATTCTGCACGGTGTGGGGTCAGGGGCATCCGCCATCTCCATCCTAGGAGGCTCTACTGACATCCCCCTTGGAGGACTGGTACAAAGATGAGACGCCAGACATTGCTGCTCAGGCCTGCAGGCTTTCTTGCATCCCACTGCACTCTTCCTCTAGGCAGAAGTTGCCAACCTCCCATAATTGGAGCCTAGTCCTTGAGGGAAAAACAACTTCTATGTCAACTGAGTGTTTTATGCTCCAAGGCAGAGAAAATAAGAAAAGCACTTTGTGCGTTTTAATTCATATGCTTTAAGAATGTGGGCAAGTCTCAAAGAAACAGAATTCAGATGATGGCAGAGTTGTCCTGCATCCCTTATGTAAGCCTGCTGCCTGGGTAACTTTGCATCTACAGGGGCTGCAGCTGTGCCTCCACTCCATTCGTTTCAAGTCCAGCTTGAACCTTATTTAATGAAAATGTTGACATGATATAGCAGTTTGTACTCAGAAACCAGGCAGTCTTTAAATTGGAGTGTCTTCTCCTAATAAGGAGCACGGGAGAAAGAATCCGGAGTATTTGTCAAGGCAGTTCAAGGGATTAGATACATAAATCATGCTTTAAAATGCCATACATTGTACAAAAAGCGTGCACAGGACCCCCTTTAGAACACTTCCCCCTTTGTTTTAGGAAAAGTGGAGGTTTGTTCAGACCAGACAATTGTTGAGTCTGAAAGTTAAGTGCACTGATGGGCTTAATTATCTTAATAAACAAAGAGCATGATTTATAGGTAGCTGCAGTGGCTCCTTTGAAGGATAGAAATCTTTAACCTTTCTTTCTCAGCTGCCCCCTAGAGATTCCTTTTAAGCAGGGCAACGGATTAATGCCATTGATGGTTAATACTTGAGTTGATTAAATTTGTAAAAAGGAATTCTTTGAAATGCCGTACAGCCCTGCTGTGTGGCTGATAGGCAGTGAATATTAGAAAGGTAATATTTAGAGTGCCTGCCAAAGGGTGCTTTACAGCCACCAAATAGCTCACATTACAGCTGCCCTGTGCCATGTATGTAACCATAGATGGAAGTACTATGCACAGAGAAAAATACATACAAAAAGTGAAATAAAAACTCAGGGATGTGAGTCAATGTAAGATTTATTTGGGTGGCCTTTAAAAAAAGGCATTTTTTTTTTTCAGTGAATAAAAAAAAGATGAAGTAACTAGTTAGAAGCACATGATTTAAATATAGGGCAAGCTGCTAGCTCTGTTGCTGGTTTTGAATCTGAGCAAGTTACCACAGTTCTGTGCCCCAGTGTCTCCATCTGTAAGATGGGTGAGTTTAACAGTAGTGCCTCCCTTGTTGTGCAGTGTAAGGATACAGTGGACTCCTGCATGAGAAGGTGTCAAGGCGGCATCAAGTAGGTTAGGCTGACTGGGGGAAGAGTTTACTGCTGTGAAAGGAAATTTGTCCTGAGATAAGCTGTAGACATTAAGCCGTTGTTGCTGGAGAGCAATAGAAGCAGTTTTTGTGTGTAATAGGAGCGAGGATGTGAACACACTGGCACATGTTAATATTGGACTTACCGTCTCCGGCAGTACCTCCCTGAAGGCCTGCGAGGGAGATGGCTTTGTCTTGGTGTTAGAGATCCTGAGGCTGAGCGAGATCAAATAAGAGAAATTAGAGCTAGCATTTTAAATATTGCCTGTTGGGAACTGTGTTCTTCGACCTCAACTTTGCTGCCTCAACTTGCAAGCAAAGTGGGTGGCTTTCTCCAGGGGAAGTTTATGTTTAAAGTTTAAAGTATGCAAACTGATAAACAATGTTCAGAGCCCGGTTCTCCGTGACTGGAAGCTATTATTATCATCCTTGTTGTCATCATCAAATACCACGCCCTGGTTGCAAGCCCCTTTTACTGCTACTGTGAGAAGCAGAACCAAAGATAGAACTTGAGGTAACTTGAGGGTCTGTACTGGAGGCAGATGCTCTCTCTGCTCTCTCTCCTGCCTGCCCCGAGTAGTTTCCATCAGTGGTCCACAGGGAGACAAGCTACTGCAAGCAGCAGTATCAGTCCAGATTGTCTCTGAGTGTAGGCTGGTGTCCATGGGAGAAGTCCACTCAGGCAGAGAGGGGAGCCTCGTGCTTGGCTTGGATTCAGTGTTCTGTAAAGGAAACCATTTATCCATCCCAGCTTTGGGCATGTTTCCTTCAGTCTTAAGTTCAAAGCCATGGGAAGCAGTCCTGAGGGGTCATGGGAGCCCTCTTGGTTCAAAATCTCCATGTACTGTGGAGCATCTATGTCCTCTGAGTTCGGGGTCTGGAATGATTGAGTGGCCATGGTACTTTTGTGGCTTCCTTAGGCTCATCTATATGCCACCGTGTTTGGCCTTTGGTGTCTTCTAGATATTAAAGTCTAATTGCTATAAAAAGCGCCCAGGCATCTGACAACCTCAGGTGATTCAATGCTTAATGGAACCTCCTAGCTAATGTATCTACCACTAAAAGGTATTGCAAGCTAGGTGCTCAATGCTTGCTGGTGTTCTCAGTCTCCCTCCCTCCCTCCCTCCCTCCCTCCCTCCCTCCCTCCCTCCAAAGCTTCTTAGGAATGGGTTTCCAGTAGGTAGCTTCTGTGTGACTGTAGACACAATACCACAGCTGCAGGGTGCCAAAAAGAACTCCCACTGCCAACTGAGTCATCACTCTGATACCTTCTGCTGTTGTTTCAGCCCTCCTTTTAAAAGAATGTATCCACCCTTTGACTCAGCCAATAGTATATTTCAACTATTCCCTGTTCTGGGTTTTCTGGTCAAATGTCTCCCTAGAACATGTCTATAACTTGAGCTAGGTCTGTGAAAATCATTTGCATATGCTTGATTTATTTCCTGCTTGTGATTTTTTTTTTTTTTTAGTGGATTTTCTGTTGTCACTTTTAAACTTACCCGAAATTTCCTCCTGATATCAGTTTTCTTTTGCTCTCAGAAGGCCCATGTATAGCATGCAGCTATACTACCCTTCGTTCACCCAATATTATATGATTTCTAAAACTAAGCAGGCTTGGGCCTGGTTATTAGTTAGATGAGAAAAGGCCGTAAACTTCAAAACCCTACCCGGATCTAGCCAATGAACAGGACGTTCTTCACAGTTGAGTGGAGAGTGGGATATGACTTTTACACATACTCTGGTGTCTCATATTTGACCACGACCTCTGGATGGGGAGACCTGGTGGCACTCAGAGGAAGGACAGCAGGCTACCAAGAAGAGACTTGATACCCTATGAGCATATACAGGGGGAGGAAATCCCCCTCAGTCACAGTCATAGGGGAGGGGAATAAGGGGAAAATGGGAGGGAGGGAGGAATGGGAGGATACAAGGAATAGGATATCCATTGAGATGCAATATGAATAAATTAATTTAAAAATTTTAAGAAAAATTCACAAAACAATTTTAATATGAATATAAGCAAATGAAGACTATTTACCCATCTCTAATCCCATTACTCTTTTGAATTTTCACTTTGTATTTGAGGAGCTTGGAGTTGATTCTGATCTTACCTTATGCAATGTACGGGTTGACTTGGGAGTTATGCGCGTGTATGGTTACACAGGCAAGAAGTTGCTATGCAAGGTGGCGTTTGCACCACAAGGTCAGGTGTTTTGGGATATGTGTGGGTTTGAGAGAAGACAGCCTTGAGCGTGAGCGCTTCTCTAGCCCTGACTGGTCATCCTCTCTGCTAAGAGTTGAAGCACCATTACCTACAGCATTTCCTTCCACCCTCCCAGCAACCTTCCGGGTAGTTCCTGTATGGTAGTGTTTTTGCAGAAGGAGAAATGGGCCTAGAAAGATCAGGGTCCAAGATTTCATTAGGAAGTTTTGTAAGAAAAAGGAGAGCTCAGAACTTTTTGGTATTCATCACAGAGTACCCTGCCACCTCTGGTTTTTGAACTATGGTAGTACGTTTTATAGAAGAGACACAGCCTTAAGCTTTGCAACCCTCCCATCCACTCCTGGGATTACCTCCATAAGAGGTACCATCTCCATATCTTTTCAAGGTAAACCGAAGCTTACTTTATGCTAGAACTCAATATCACATTTCACTTTGTGAAAAAGAAAGAGTGGAAGCCGCATATTTGCTTTGTAAGTACGAAGCACGAATGTGTCTGGTGGTGAGGCGTCCTTACTTCATCTGCGCTAGGGGTCAGATGTTTGCATCATTGTCCTTGAAGAAAGGAGAAGTAGAAAGGCCTCAGGTTTTTTTTAAAGTGTATTTAAATCCTAAGCTGTCTGAGTTACAACAGCAGCATAGTCATCCGTGGCATGACTGTGGTTTTTAAACAAGCAGGGATCAGATGTGCCCTCACAAAATAAAAGCATGGCATCCAACTCCCGTCTGTGTGTTGTAGCAGCCCTGAACCCAGTTCAGCTAGAAAGCAGAGACTCTGAAGCCATCCTGTTAGAGACTGGAACCCCTTCCCTGAGAAAATTCCGCTGCAGGGGGACGGGGAGGACAATGACAGAAACTGACTGACTGACTGACTGGAAGTCAAACCCAGCACATGTGAAGCAAGCACTCTGCCACTGAGCAATGTACTCAGCCCCACCCCCTCCCCCAACCCTTTGATTTCACATCGGAACCTAAATCATTTCAATTTTAATTTAAAAGTTAGCCAGGTGTGGTGGCACACACCTTTAATCCCAGCACTTGGGAAGCAGAGCAGGCAGATCTCTGTGAGTTCAAGGCCAGCCTGGTCTACAAAGTGATTCTAAGACAGCCAAGGCTACACCGAGAAACCCTGTCTCAGAAAAACAAAAACAAAAGAAAGAAAAGTTAGCCCCATTGTCCTAACATTCAGGTTTGGTATTGATGGCTCCTCTATTCCTACGCTTGACTGTAAGACTGGATGAGTTTCAAACCAGCAATTGATTAAAAACTTATTATAAAACTCGGTTTTCTCTTTTCTAAATATAGACTGCCAGGGAACAGGAAATTTGACCCGACTGTGGCCTTTATTAAAATCCAGAGCGCTTAGTCCCCTGTGAGCTTTCTGGAGTGGACTTTAACATTGCTGGCAGCTTCATTCCGCCCTCTCCAGTTTTGTAGGCCTCCAGGTGGCCCAGCCAACACAGCTTATCAGCCCTTTATCTGCAAGTGATGAGCTTTACCTAACTTCCTCAACGGGCCAACAGGTGTGACTGTGTCAGCACTATGTCACCTGTCCTCTTGCCGAGCCAGCTGCAGGGCTGTGTATATACACTTCTCTGAACTTACCATCTGAGCAATGAAGAGCGATCAGATGACTCCTCGTGCACTTCTAGCTCCATCCATCACTATTGGCTGCTTTACCCACTCCAGCCCTTTCCCTCTAACATGTGCCCTTGCATTATCCCCTGGTTGTGTTGAACCTGGGGATCGTGGGAACGCGATCCCAAAGCAACGCGTGCTGTGAGCCAGAGGCAACAAAGCCACACAATGTTTGTTGTGACTTTTAAAAAGAGGACTGTGCACAGTTCCCTGCCCGCTCTGCAGTCCTCACTAGGGATCATACTGAGTGGCCTTCTTAGTTTCTATGTGACATCTGAAAAGAGCTGTGAGCCCCTAACCCATCCTTACCCAGTCACCAGCAGCTTGGCTGTGTTTGCATCAAATTCTGTGAGAGTGATGCATACTCATTTGGACATTTGTCAGATGAGTATTTTAGGAGATGAGATGTCAAGGATAGCTCACTCCATAGAATTGTCCAAGTACAGGCTTAATAAAAAAATAAATGAAAACCATAGGAGTTAAAATAAGCATGTGGCTTTCCTTCAGGAAACAGTACTGGGTCTGAGTCTACAGGAGTAGCAGGCTACAACATCTTTCGGGAGCTGGAGTGAGACTGATGATGTCACTGAGCTTGTAAAACAGCAGCTCAGTCACTGTGGTTGGGAACAAACGATGTGGCAGATGTGGCTATGGAATTGGAGAACAGAGGCTGAAGCCACTTGTGGAGTGAGTGACCTGGTGGCCGGACTTGGTTCTGCAGGTGGGACCGAGCATGTCAGGGTCTCTTCTTTGAGTACCTGGCTTGAGTTTCAGGGCCTCACGTGTGCCCGGCAAGCCCTCTGTCAGTGAACTCTATCCCAGTGTTCTGTTCACTTTTTATTTTGAGACAGGGCTCAATAAGTTACTCTGGCTGTCCTTGAATTCACTATGCAGTCCAAGTAATCCTCCTGCCTCAATCTCACAATTACCTGGGGAGGGCCATGCAGTGCCATCAGGCCTGACCCAGGCTGTTTGTTTAGACTACTCAGATGATGTGTCAACAAAACAGATGAGCTAGGGGACAAAAAAAGGAAGCTGTTAAAATCTGAATTCGGACTGGTAAGGGTATGATCCTGGGGAAGGCAGACAAGCAAGGAGGGGACAGTGACTTTAAAGAACAGCCCCAGATTGCCTGGCTCAGATAATTGATGAGATGGAAGCTCCATTGGTGATGACAGTGAGTGCAGAGGATGGATCCTTCCACGGGGGAAGGTGACAAGCTGTGGATTTATGCAGTGTGACACACCAGAGAGACATCAGAGCCTAGAGATGCTGTGCAGACTGTGGCCTTAAAATTCAAGGCAGCAGCCACTGAGCTGCAAATGGAAGTTTATTATCCATTTGTGGTTTATTAGTGTATCTAGACCTTTGTGTTATCTGAGGTATTCTGCATATAACATGACTTACACCTGTTTTTATAAAAACAGGCCACATTATGTTCTAGGTAGCTGAGTACTTGAAATGGTTGTTGACGTTTCAGTCTGCTTGAGAAAAATGTGTGAAATAAAAAAAAATAAAGATGAGGCCAAGGCGGCGCATTGAAGGAAAAGAGATGGGATAGAGAGTTTAAGTGAGAGAAACTTCTGACCAAAATAATGGACAGACAGAAGCCAGAGGCAGAGCAGGATGAGGCGTTATTTGAATGGGAGCCAGGGACACAGAAATGAAACAGGAAGATGCCACTGAGGACCCTGTGTCCTTCCTTTACTTGTGTCTGCACTGGAGATGGGGTATTCTCTCGTGGCTTTCGGTTCCTCCCATCAGTATTAGGACTCGGGAGGGAGGGAGGCATGAAAAGGCTCCATCCTGGATCTCAGTCTACTTCCGGAGTACAGTTGTCATGTTTCCGTTTTCCTTTCCATTGGCTCCCCCTTTGTGGACAGAGGATCACAGACACTTGGGAGAGTGGGAAGAGTGGGGGAGAAGCTCTCTTATTTAAATTATTTAATTAATTTATTCAGATTACAACTCAATTGTTATCCCATCACTTGTATCCTCTCATTCCTCCCTCCCTCCCACTTTCACCCTATTCCCCTCCCCTAGGTCTATGACCGAGGGGGACCTCCTTCCCCACCATATGGTCATAGGCTATCAAGTCTCATCTTGGTATCTTGCTTATTCTTTCTCTGAGTGCCACCAGGCCTCCCCACCAAGGGGAGGTGTTCAAATATGGGGCACCAGAGTTCATGTCAGAGTCAGGCCCCGCTCTCCACACAACTGTGGAGAATGTCCTGACCATTGACCATTGATCAGAGTGGGGGTTCGATGTTTACCACTTGTATTGTCCTTGGTTAGTTTAGGTAAGAGAAATATAGGAGATGGGGAAATAGAAGGACCCAGAGGGCCCTAGAAACCTACAAGAAGAACATCGTGACAGGTGATCAGGGCTCAGGGAGAAGCTCTCTTAATGTGTTAAAGTGCTTGGCTCTCCAAGGAGCCCATCTCCTTTTGTACCCTGGAATGCGTGCATGGGAAGGGGATGAGATAAAAGTCAGTGCTGGTGACAGTTCACAGAAAGCTAAGCTCTTATCATGGCATGGTGTCATTAGAAAGTTGGCACCTCTGTACCAGTACTTTCCTAGTTTAGGGATGTGTCTGGCCCATTGAGTTATCTGCAGTATTCTATGTATACTGTTGCGTGATTTTCATTTCTTTTTATGGAAACAGACCTCATTATGTCATAGGTAATATGGAGTATTTATTAACCATGAAACTAGTTGTTGTGTTTTCATTCCTGTCATATATATCTGTCCTCAAATACCCTGTCCTTTACTTTTTAACCTAATAGTAAAAACCCTCCCTTGTCACAGTTACTTTTCTTAATGCTGTGACCAAATAGCTGACAAAAACAGCATAAGATGGGTTTGCTTCCTTGCAGTTTAAGAAATGATGCAGTCCGTCACGGTAAAGACGCCATAGTGGCAGGATGCCGCTAGTCACATTGCTTCTGCAGTCAGGAGCCAAAAGAGGACAGGAAATAGAGCTGAGCTGTAGAACCTCAAGGCCCTCTCCCATGGCACACTTCCTCCAGCAAGGGGCCACCACCTTCCAAACAGCCCCCCAGCTGTGCGTGAGCTGACAGAGCAATGCCTGTCACTCTTCCTAATGCTGTAGTTCTTTAATACAAATTGCTGAGATAGAAGGAGCATTTTATAGTCATGCTACTACAGGGCATGACAGAAACTAGTAACTTGAGAAACGATAGTGCTTGGCCGGCCCAGTGTGAGGGGTCTGGCTTCAGATTCAGGTGGGGGAGGGATGGAATGTTTAAGATCTGTTTTTAAGTTAATCTGCTTAAAGCATCAACAGTAGAGACTGTTGTTGGCTAAAATTCCTCTATTTGGTGGACCAAAGGTTATCTATGCAAATATATTTAATTAAGCTGGGGAAAATAGGGTTTACTTCTATAAGACAAACATTTTTTACTTTTTTATTATTGGTGCTGATTTTTAAAAAGCATCTACCTATGAAGCAGAGACCTAATTTGTTTGTTTGTTTGTTTGTTTGTTTGTTTTGTTTTTTGAGACATGGCTTCTCTGTGTAGTCTTAGCTATCCTGGACTCTCTTTGTAGACTAGGCTGGCCTTGAACTCACAGAGATCCACCTGCCTCTGCCTGCCAGAGTGCTGGGATTACAGGCATGCATGCACCTACCTGAAACCTAATATTTTAAACTGAAATTATTGTTAAATTTGGTCTTTGTGCTACAGTGGAAATTTGTTTTTTAATAATTGCAGTGTGTGCTGTGTGTGAAAAACAGTCTGTATGTGTGTTCTGTGGGTTCAAAACCCAGCCAAATTAGATGTAAACTAATGGCTTTCTTTAATAATGCTGTTGAGTGCTCCAGTCATATGAGCCAATATAACTTGTTTTGCTTTGCTGAAACAGCTATTATGTTACCTATTTAAGGCTGAAATCTTACCCTGGTAATGTCATTTATCTAAGTGCTAAAAAGAATATGCAGTATGATTCTAAAGATGCCAGTTTTACAACTTTTATTTTAGCTCTGAATAATCTAAAATTTTAATTTCCTTAATTTTGTTATCAATCATAAATAGTGACGGGTATACAATGATGCTTGAGTCATGAAATGGACATGGAGTCTGCAAACTGGCTTTCACAGATGAAAGCAACTTGTAGCAAGTAGCAAAGGCTATTCCTGCCGCTTTATCCCTAAATATCAGTGTCCAGCTTCGTGGTACCAACTTTACATTTTAGCTTCAGTAGGAAAAGTTGAATCAAAAGGGGCTGATGTTTCTGTGACAGTCATTGGATCACTCTTTTATTGGTAATGTCATTTTTTTTTAAATACTGAGACCTTTATAAATTCTAAAATATTGATAAAAAATGTTAGGCAACCATCTTAGTTCTGGTAATTCCTGCTCTGTACAGTAGTATACTAGGCTTAATCCGTTGCAGTGAGGAATTACAATATAGGCATATGAAAATTTAAATAACTATAAAGTATTGTGTTATTTTATATATGATTTTATTGCATTTCATAATAACATGTTAGGTAATTCAAATGAAGATTTATCTATCCATTTCATGCCTCGTGTGTTCCAATTTCATCCAAGTGCAAATACCGTAATCCAGAGACAGAGTTAGATTCTGTCCAGTGCTTGACACTACTGTGGTTTTCACTCACTCGCCGACATGAGCTGCTGAGCTGGGTTTCCTGCTCGTATTTCCATAAGTGTGTTATATCATGTACTATGAGTTTTCATTTCCTTAAAAAAAAAAAAAAAAAAAAAAGAGTAGCTACATTTTCTTCTCTTTCCTTATTCTTGTTGGATTTCAGTCATACATTTTTATGTTCTTTATACTTGACGTGATAGAACATGTCTAAATTAGTGGTCTAATTTGAATACTATAATTATGTGCACAGTTAAGTTTGAGTACAGCGTTTTTGCATAATGTGAATGGTCTGTCTCTTAGTGGATTTAGGAATTCCATGCTTCCAATTTCAGAGTGCTAATCTATATACGCTTACAAAGGGGCTCACAGAAGGGAATGCAAATATTTTAAGCCCATTTGAGTGTTAGGAATTAACACGTACACTCTCTACAATAGCTCTTTTTTTTTTTTTTTTAATGTATAAGAAAGTGGAACAGGAGTGAGGATCGGATGTGGTTAGATGGGGAATTGACAAGAGCATGGACATTGGCGATGGGGATGCATCTCTGGGATGGGGAGCTCCTTGGAGTGGCCCTAGCTGAAACTCCTAGCAGTGTATGTGGTATGGGGAGGACGTGGGGCCTGAAGGGGCCACCTCCTGTAGCCAGGTGGGACTTCCAGTGGTGAGAAAGGGACACCAACCCACCCATAAACACTTCAACCCGAAACTTGTCCCGCCTACAAGAAGTGTTCGCATTAAGATGGAGCAGAGATCGAGGGAATGGCAAACCAATGACTGGCCCAACTTGAGACCTACCCCATGGGAGGGAGACAACCCCTGACACGATTAATGATACTCTGCTATGCTTGCAGACAGGAGCCTAGCATAACCGTCCTTTGAGAGGCTCCACCCAGCAGCTGACTGGAAACAGATGTGGAGATGCAGAGCCAAAGAATAGGCCAAGCTCTGGAAGTCCTATAGAAGAGTTGGGAGAATGATTGAGGAAGCCAAAGGGGTCAAGGACACCACAAGAAGACCTACAGAGTCAACTAACCTAGGCCCACGGGGGCTCACAGAGACTGAAGCACCAACCAAAGCGCATGCATAGGCTGGACCTAAGTCCCCTATCCATGTTTAGCAAATGTGCAGCAAGGTTATCCCGTGGGTCCCCTAACAATTGGAGTAGGGGCAGTCCCTGCCTCCGCTGCCTGCCTCTGGATCTTTTTCCTCTGGCTCGGCTGCCTTGCCAGGCCTCAGTGGGAGAAGATAAGCTGAGTTTTGCTGCTGTGACCTGATGTGCCGGGGTGGGTTGGTACTCATGGGAGTCCTCCCCTTCTTCTCAGAGAAGGGGAGGGGAGGATGGGGAGAGGGATGTGTGAGGGTTGGGCTGGGAGGAGAGAGGGAGGGGGATGCAATCAGACTTGAAAGTGACTAAATAAATAATGAAGAAAGAAGTGACAGGAAATACAGAATTCGTTGAAAACCAGAATGGTGTTACATGTAATGACTAAATTCTTGGCATCAAGGTTAAAAACATACTTCTTTGTTTTACTAAATAATGAATAAAGGTGTATTTAAGCAAAGTATTATTATGAATTCTCATAAATAACTACATATTTGTATGGTGTTAATATTTTTCTTTGACTTTACTATACTGGCCATGTTGGCCAAAATGCATATCTTGAGCTTAAACACTAGCTTTGTATAATGTTCAGTGTCAGTTAGGTGTATTGACACACACCTACAATCCCAGTGCTCTGGAGGCAGAGGCTGGACAGTCAGTGCAAGTTTATAGCTATCCTGGCCTACATAGCTCCAGGATAGCCTTGAGATCTTGTCTCAAAAACAAACAAACAAACAAACAAACAACAAAAAAAAACCAAAACAAAATACACAAACACACAGGGCAATACTTTAATATCTCCAAAGTAGAATTTGAACTAAAATGCTTACAGAGTCTTGTTAAAAACAATTCAGTATGAATAACAGCATTTCAGGCTAAACATTGCAGTCAGTGAAAAGACATGGACGCACGCGATATATTAACCTTGCTTTTAAATTTAATGGTTTCTCCCTCCAAAGTTTATAACCTTTCCAACCAGATAAGTTATTGCCTAATAGTAGCATGTCAAAACCTGAATTATTATAGATCTTTCCTTTTAATAAATATTCAACAGCATTTTCACAGTTGTTCTCTTAGATACAATTCATAATAAACAGCCCAGTGCTGGTGGTGAACATGCTTCTCCCTGTTCATAGCCATAGGGCATTTGGTAGTTAGACCCTTTTGGATATATTTTCACAGTTTCACATATCCACAGTTACATGGAGAATAAAAAGAATTTTGCATATTTTTCTCCTCTGTTCAGAGAATCACTATTCACTAGGTGTATACTTTTCACAGTCTACAATGCACAAGGCGGCCCTCTGCAGTGAAGAATTTTTAATGACTTCTTTAATTTTTTTCTTCTTATTAATAAGTGGTGTGTATGTGTTAGCGTGTGTGTGTGCATGTGTGTGTGTGCGTGTGTGTGTGTGTGTGTGTGTGTGTGTGTGTGTGTGTGTGTGGGATCATGACCACAGCATGCCTGAGGCGATTAGAAGACAATTTTCAGGGGTCAGTTCTCTCCTTCCACTGTGATTTCTGGGATGGAGCTCAGGTCATGAGGCTTGCACAGCAAACATTTATTATCCACTGAGCCAGCTCACCTACTCCATGGTAAAGAGTTTTATTGTCCAAAATGTCTACAGTAGTGACATTGGAAAGCTGACTTAAGAGATGGAAAATGCCTGTTTAATGTGCTTTACATTTTTCACGCAGATGGAAGTGTGCTAGACGGTGCTGGTGAAGAGATTATTTCATTCAGTGTGATTGCGTAACGCACACCTGTGGGATTCTGAGGACAGGTCTCATCCTCTCAGATTTGCACTGTCCTTGCAAAAATGGCCTTTGGGTCAATTTAAGTAAATTCTCTGTGGTACATGCTGTAATTTGAGGAAATAAATGTAATGTAGGATTATAAATTTTATGACTTATTGTAACGTGGTAATAATCTGGAAGTCCCTGTGTTCTCTGTCTCCAGGTAACAGTCTCCATTTTCTCTCTTGCTGTCTTTTCTTCCCATTTTAGGGATATTAATCTGAGATGATAAGAAAGAAAGGTGTTGTTGACATAATGAAGTGTTGCTCTGGGAGTTGTGGATGCTTGTGCTTAGCATCTTTCCGGCGGTGTAATCTACATGCCCTAAAAGTCTGTCCTAACTGAAAAAAAAAAAAAAATGCCTGGTGTTTAGGAAACCTACAGGAGCTGTTGCCACAGTTCGGCTGCTCGGGTCTAGCAGGAGCCCTTGAACCTGTCCCATTGAGTCTCCGCTCCTCCTACTGACCCTGGCAGCCATGAACCTGCCAGTTTTGTATCATGTCTCTCTCTGCGCTTCAACTTAACAACAACAACAGCAACAAAAGTCACACACACTCTGAACATTTCATTTGAAATGTTAATTTTTACTAGTGAAAATGCAATTTTTCATCCTGTTTTCAAAGTCAGTATTACTTTTTCATTGCTCGTATTTCCCATACATTTGCATACTGTGAGCAGATCATTAAAGTAAGGCTGTACAGCCAAGAGGCGACGCCTGTGTTTGCTGCAGGCGTATTTTAGAGTCGTATGTGCCTGCTCTTCAGCTTGTCTTCGCCTTGTTCCTGGGTCTCTGACGTCACCCCTCTCCTACACTCTTTGCCCCATGAGTGTATCTGATAAAGCCATGTAGAGACCTGTTGACTCTGTTTCTTAGCAATTAAACTTTATTATGCAACCCAACTAGCTTATAAAAGAAGGAAAAAGGTTAAAGGGACGAAAGAGTGAACCTTCCGGTAGCCGTTCCACGGGACGGATCCTTAGGTGTCTCTCTGGCCGGCGTGCTGATCCAGCTTGTCCGCTGCTCCTGCACGCTCTCCTGCAGCCGACTTTGTTTTTTTCTCTCTTCCCCAACTCCCTCAGTCACGTGGGGAGGACCGGCTCCTTCTCCCGGTGAGGGTCCATTAGAAAGACAATAGACCAGGTGGGGTTCCCAGGTCTGCTTCCAGAATTCCAAACCCAGGATGGCTCCACTCAGTCTGTCACAAGCTATTCATGGGGTGCCCAAGGGTAAAGCCACCAAGACTGCTTCCCACTTGTGACAAAGCTTACTCTTTCCCACACATCCCCCTTCTCTTTAAAAAAAATCAGAACTATAAACACACATAATACATATATACATAATCATCAGGTATCAAGTACATAACCAAGTCCTTTTATACTAGTTAACCTGAGAAAAATATTCTACTATTTTACAAAGAGAGTCCCTTTTTTTTTTTTTTTTTTTCATGAGAAATTTTAATTATCTATCTATAAAGGTGTTTTTAATTCTTAAACTAAAGCTTTTAGTAACACTGTGGCTATCTAGTCTTTAATCTCATCAGAGATCCAAGAAGGAAAATCTATTTAATAAAGGATGTGCTGGCAGGCAACTTTCAAGTTGCATAGGACAGAGAGAGCAGACTGCCTGGATATTCACCGAAGTCTCTCCTTCATTGGGGCAATCAGTCTTCAGCCTTATCGGCCCAAAACATCTAACAAACTGCTTTTTGAAGCAGGAAATCCGACGGTCCGGTCCATCTAGTCTCTTTAAAGCTGGACAGTCAACTTTCCAGCATCACTGTTGATCATTGCAGCCAGTCAGCCTGTCATCAGCAGTAGAGATAAGAGCATTTTCTCTGTCCAGTGACCATTCTGTCACCTGCGTCTCTTGAAGCCCCCATCTTCAGTGATGCAAATGGAGAAGCGGCCAGGAGTAGATGTCTCTCTCTGTCAGGAAAGCCCTCATCTTTAAATGCCATATTCTGTGGATCTCTGAAGAGTTTGAAAACCAACTCTATCTATTCCTACAGTTAGCTACTATTCCTTTGGAGACATATACAAGAAATTAAACAAACCTGTTCTATGACAAAGTAAGTTAGTATTTAGTAGGATTTTTTCGTAACTAAATATCAACTTTTATCTCCAATCTTCCTGAACAGTTTTTCCTAAGACATTAGTGGTACATGAATAATACATTAAATAAACATTGAATAAAATGAACTTAAGTTTCTAACATACAATATATAATATTTTGTCAACATATAACATACAATACATAAGGCAAAAATGAAAGACAATATACAATTTAAATTTTTATCAATGAAGCAAAAGTTGAAGTCTTAAATTTCCATCAATCAAAAGTCTTAAATTTTCTTCAATCTACAATACCAATGTAAGATTTTTGAAGTTAGTAGATTCAATAATCTACTTTTAGTCTACAAACATGTGTCCTCCCTTCCTTCCCCCCTTTCCCTTAATATTAAAAGGGATAGAAAGTAAGAGAGAAAGAAAGATAGAAGAAAGAAACCCCCAAATGAACGTTTATTAATTGTAACTAACCCCGTTAGGCAAAGATGAGCATTGGTAACCCACTAAAAACACCCACTCTACCTACTGGGAATTGGGGCGTCGTGTTTTTAAAATTACTTTATGTTGTTTCGGAGAAAAATCTTTTTTGGGTACCCTAGAAAAATAATATATTGGCCAAGTGTTGGAAAAGCTAGCTGTTTTTGTCTAGTCTTTTTGGGATCGATCCTTTTGGCTAGCCGATTTATTGTTAATATGTATGTAAATTTGGGAAGAAGCAGTAGTGTCAGTGGCAGAAGTTTGATCTTCATAATTGTCTTGTTTTTTGTTCTGAAAGTAAACAGACTTTTGAAATCATTAATATGGATGTTAGTACATGTATAATTTTTCAAGGAAACATCAGTTGAGGCACCTTGTTCAAGATGTCAGAGGCATGTTGTTGAGGTTAAATCACCCATGTTGTCTGTTTTGTCTATAGCCTTGTCTTGTTTTTTGTAAATACAGGGCTCTACCTGCATATACACCAACAGGACAGAAGAGGGCATTAGTTTTTTAAGCTGTAAGAAACAATGTTAAGTTGTTAAGGACCAGGTAGCTCTTAAGACTCACTTGTTATATGGTCAGATCTAATCTTTATAAGTTTAGTTGGTAGCCATATTTTTTTATTTTTTGTGGAAACATATGTATATCTACGACCCCATCTTAAAACTACCGTAGGTTTTCATTTCATACTTGACAAGTCTTTGTAGAATATTGGTTGACCCAATTTTTCAGTTTTTTTTATCACCCAATGTCTCTCCGCAGCTGACGTCCTTTCATCATTTACATTAAGAAAATTTAGAGTCAACAAAGCATTATTTAATCGGTCCCGGGGTGTCTTTATCCTTTTCTTTTGTTTAATAAGTATTTTTTTTAAGGTACGATTAGCTCTTTTCACAACTGTTTGTCTTGTGGGGTTGTGAGGTATATCAGTAACATGTTTTATATTATAATACATAAAGAAGTTTTTTATCTTAAGGGACACATATGTAGGAGCATTGTCAGTCTTAATTTGTGCAGGTATTTTCATAAATGTCATTATTTTTAGCAAATGAGTAATCACACAGTCAGCCCTTTTAGAACTTAAGGCAGTTGCCCACTGAAAACCTGAATATGTATCAATGGTATGATGTACATACCTCATTTTTCTAAATTTTGTAAAATGAAACACATCTATCTGCCAAATTTCGTTTTTTTTGTTACCTCTAGGGTTAATTTTCACAGGTAATGGTAGTTGACTATATAAGGAACATGAAGGACACTTATTAATTATTTCTCTGGCTTGTTGTCAAGTGATAGAGAATCTTTTTTTTAACCCCTTACCATTGACATGATGTTTTTTATGAAATTTTGAGGCTTCGAATACATTACCTATTAATAATTTGTCGATCTTTTTATTTCTTTGTGCCAATGGGCCTGGTAAACCTGTATGGGATCGAATATGAGTAATATATAAGGGATAATTTTTGCTTCTGATGACTTGTTGTAGTTCTATAAATAAGGTAGTCAATTTTGTGTTATCAGGAGTAAATTCAGCAGTTTTTATATGTAAAACAACTTTTTTAGCATATTGAGAGTCAGTAATTATATTAAGAGATTTAGGAAAATCTAACAATATCATAAGGATTGTATATAATTTTGATTTTTGAACTGAGGTAAATGGGCTTTTAATCACCTTGGTCATTTTTTTAGACTTATAACCAACCATATCTGATTTATTTGCGTCAGTGAAAAAGGTGGGTGCCCCTGAGATTGGTGACCTTTTTACAATATTTGGAAGGATCTAATTAGTTTTTTTTATAAACTGTATATGTTTGTTTTTTGGGTATCTATTGTTAATGTCTTTCAAATAGTTACTACAAGCTTTTTGTCAATCTTTATTAATTACTCATAAAGACATAATCTCAGAATCAGTAAGAGGCACTACAATTTTCGTCGGGTCTATCTCTGACAGTTGGCGCAATCTTATTCTTTCCTTTGTAATTAATTTAGAAATTTTTTTTATGTATGTTTTTAATTTTTTGTTCTGTTTATTTGTCAGAAATATCTATTTTATGATCTTGTCTTCTCTTTGTATAAGAAGCCCAGTTGGAGAATGTTTTGAAGGCAAAATAACCAGAATGTAACCAAGTTCAGGATCGATTTTATCTACATATGTCTTTTGAAGTTTTTGCTCTACCAGAATTAACTCCTTTTTTGCCTCAGTGGTCAGACATCTAGGACTGTTTAAATCTGAATCTCTTTGTAAAGTTTGGAACAAGTTACTTAGCTCATAGGTAGCTAACCCAATTGTAGGCCTTAACCAGTTAATATTTTTCAATAATTTTTGAAAGTCATTAAGAGTTTGTAATTGATCTCTACGGATCTGTACCTTTTGTGGTCGAATTTTTTGTTCACTTATTTTATAGCCTAAATAGGTAATAGAATCTCCTCTTTGTATTTTTTTTACAGCAATCTGTAATCTTCAGCATGGTAGAATTCTTTGTGTTTTTTGAAACATTTTTTTTACAACACTAGGATCAGAATCAGCTAGCAGAATATCATCTATGTAATGGTATATGATAGATTGAGGAAATTGCTTACGAATTATTTTTAAAGGTTGTTGCACAAAATACTGGCATAAAGTTGGGCTATTTAACATTTCTTGTGGAAGTACCTTCCAATGATATCTCTTTATTGGAGAATTACTGTTCAGAGTAGGTACTGAGAAAGCAAACCTTTTCCTGTCCTTCTCATGTAAAGGTATGGTGAAAAAACAATCTTTTAAATCAATTGTAATTATATGTCAAGACCTAGGTAGCAAGGAAGGCAAAGGAATTTCAGGTTGAAGTGAGCCCATGGGTTGAATCACCTTGTTTATGGCCCTCAAATCTGTTATCATTTTCCATCCACCTGATTTCTTTTTTACCACAAACACAGGGGAATTCCAGGGACTGGATGATTCTTCGATGTGTTGAGCCTCTAGCTGCTCTTTTATTAAACCGTGAAGCGCCTGTAACTTTTCTTTTGATAAGGGCCACTGCTCTTGTCATATAGGTCTGTTTGAAATCCATTTTAGGGGCAAGGCGGTTGGTATCTCAGCAGTGGCCCCTCTTAAAAATTTTGACACTCTAAACCTGAAGAGTTCTGAGGTTGGACAATGGGCATAGCTTGTAGTCGCCCCTGATCACTTACATGAATCTCTTTCCCAGAAGCGTGTGCCAGTTCACCCATAGTTTCAACCTTGTTTATCACGGTATTTGCAGGAATAGTAATCTGAGTACCCCATTGTTGTAAAAGGTCTCTTCCCCATAGATTTATGGGAATGTCAGCCACATAGGGTTTTAGCCTCCCTATCTGTCCATCTGGTCCCACACACTCAAGCCACTGTACACTTTGTTTTATTTGAGATAGTTTACCAATTTCTACAATTTTTGTACAAACCTTTTTAAGTGGCCAATTTTGGTTCTAAGACTTTTGGCAAATGATGGAGACATCGGCTCCGCTGTCCACCAAGCCTTCTATTTTAACACCATTTAATTGTACAATTAACTTAGGTCTCTGATCATTAATTATTGTTTGTCAGAACACCCGGGTCCCTGTGCTTCTGAATGCACCAGTCCTTTTTACTGGAGTGGCTTTGCCCTTAATGTAAGGAAACAGTAGGAGTTGAGCAATTTTATCCCCGGCATTGATTTTTATCTCCTTTTTCACACATGCCATGATTTTTATTTCTTCTTTAGAATCTCCGTCTATAATACCGGGATGTACAATAAAACCATGAGAAGTCAGCCCACTTTTTCTCAGAACTATTTTTACTGTGCCTGAAGGCAAAGGTCCGAAAACACCAGTATTTAATTTGTAACATTTAACCTGGGGAGATAGGGTAAGAGACATATTTGAAGCCAGATCCAAGGCTGCACTGTCTTCAGTAGCATGCATTAGATCACTACACTCAGTTCCCGTTTTCCTGTGGGTTGTCCACTTCCTGACCTGGCCAAAGGAATTTGGCTGGCATTGTTTATGGGGGCCCGAGCCGATGGCCCCCTCCTGTCGTTTCCCGTCGGCAAGATATTGCCTTGCACATCTTTCTTAGACTGACAATCTCGAGACCAATGTTTTCCTTTCCCACAGCGACTACAGTACCCTGGGAATCTTGGCACCTCATTACCATCATAACCAGAACCTCTTTGTTTTCTCTTACGAGTTACGTTTTTTCCTGGGTTATTGCGCCTTCTATCTCTACAGTTTTTTTGTACATGACCAATTTTACCACAATTGAAGCACCGAGTATTAGGATATCTGGGCTCTCTGGCTAAAGTTTGTCCCACAATATTATTTTGATACTCCTGAGAGTTGATATTAACTGTCTCTTTTACCCAGTCATCTAGTGGAGCGCCTCTTTCCTTTAATGGTCTAAGCACCCTCTTACAGTCAGCATTTGTATTCTCATAAGCCATGATAAGTTTTAATGCCTGTTTGTTGTCAGAATCTGGCATCACCTTATCCATTGCAGATCTTAACCTCTGCAAGAATTTTGTAAAGGGCTCCAAGGGTCCTTGGAACACTTTAGTAAAGGGAATAGTTGTTTTCCCCAGGGTTTCTCTACCAGCTCCAAGCTCTCAAGGCTGCCTTACGACATTGTTCAATCACCCTATCTTTAGCTTGAATTTGTTCTCTAATATTAGTATATTGTCCTTCACCAAGCAATTGATCTCTATTAATATTTATTTCCTGTGTCGTATTTTTTTGTTCTATTTTTATAGCCTCTGTTCGCCACCATGATAACCACTGTAACTGTTGTGCTGTTTCTAATACCGTTGAAACTAAATTTTTTTAATCTTGGGGAACAAGTTTATTTTGTGTGGCCCAGCTATTTAACATTTGTTTAAACAATGTAGAGTGCATTACCATATTTGACGACGGATTCTTTAAATGTTTTAAATCCACTCATGTCTACAGGACGTCAGGCCATTTCATAACCCTCAGCACCATTTGCTCAGGTACATGTCTTACAGTGACCTGGAAACGCTGAAGGTGTCTGGGCGACTGTGGAGGTATCCTCTACTGGGATATTTACTTTTAAAGACCTTTTGGTCGGTCTAGCTTCCTTTGTCTCTGGTTTCTGACCTTTTCCATCCTTTTTAACCACTGGTGCCTTTTGTTTTTCTAGCCCTTTCAGTTTTTTTTGCATTTTGCCCATTTGTTTAGTCAAGTCAGTAATTTTTTCCAAAAGGATAGTAGCTTATTGACTCTTTTGGTTTTTTTTGGCTTTTTGGTCTCTCTATTTTTTGTCTTTCATCACTACCAATTACCAAAAATTCTTTTTGCTTTCCCATCCCTTTATTTTCTTTCCTCAGCCTTTCCATCTGTCCAGTCAAATCTGCAATCTTTTTTAAAAGGATAGAACTTACTGCCCCTTCCGGCTTTTCTATGTCATTAGCCTTTCTTTTAATCTTTTAAACATGAATATTGTAATAAAAGGACAATGAAAAAAACAGAGAATTCTCTCTAAGTATCATTGTAGGAAAAAGTTTTGCAACAGCAGTTGCAACTTTGCTGATACCCTGAAAACAGCAATTTCTATACCTTCGAATACTGACTCTTCCCCGTACCCTTAGGGGACTGTGGAACCCATCGGGCCCCACGTTTGGGGCGCCAGATGTGACTCTGTTTCTTAGCAATTTAAACTTTATTATGCAACCCAAACTAGCTTATAAAAGAAGGAAAGAAGGTTAAAGGGACGAAAGAGTGAACCTTCCGGTAGCCGTTCCACGGGAACGGATCCTTAGGTGTCTCTCTGGCCGGCGTGCTGATCCAGCTTGTCCGCTGCTCCTGCACGCTCTCCCTCCCTGCAGCCGACTTTGTTTTTTCTCTCTTTCCCCCAACTCCCTCAGTCACGTGGGGAGGACCTCGCTCCTTCTCCGGTGAGGGTCCTTAGAAAGACAAGAGACCAGGTTGGGGTCCCAGGTCCTGCTTCCAGAATTCCAAACCCAGATGGCTCCACTCAGTCTGTCACAAGCTATTCATGGGGTGCCCAAGGGTAAAGCCCACCAAGACTGCTCCCACTTGTGACAAAGCTTACTCTTTCCCACAGAGACCCCTAAATGAGGTCAGGCAAATGCCTGTATGATTTGGGGGAGCAACAAAAGAATCAGCTCTAGAACACTTGCCTGTCTGTAAGCTGTGCAAAGGCCAACCCCTGTGCCAAATGTCTTTAGAATTCGGCTTTCACACTGGGCATGATAGTGTGTGTCTGCGATCTCAGGACCTGTGAGGTAGAGGCTGAGGAAAAGACTGAATTTGAGGTAAGTTTGGGCCCCATAGCAAAACCCACTCTTAAAAACACAAAGGAAGGTATGGTGGTGCATACCTGTAATGCCACTACTCAGGGAAGCAGAAGCAGGCAGATCTCTGTGAGTTGGAGGCCAGCCTGGTTGGAGTCCAGGACAGCCAAGGCTACCCAGAGAAATCCTGCCTTGAAAACGTGTGTGTGTGTGCGCGCACACACACACACACACACACACACACACACACACCAAAATGAAAACCACACAAAGAAAAGTTGGACTTAGTATATCTCATGCTTTAATCTCAGAACACAAGAGGCAGAGAGTCAGGTGGATCTCTGTGAGTTCAAGACCACCCTGGTCTACATAGCAAATTTTAGGCCAGCCAGGCATACAAAGTGAGACAAACACAGTGAAACAAACAGAAAACAGCTTTTAGAAACATAATACAAACCAGAAAAGAAGGGAGAGGGGATGAGAGGGAAGGAGAGAGAGATGGGGGGGGGGAGGGAGGGAGGGAGGGAAATGCAATTCACATATTGCTAATATCTAGAAAACAGTCATTTCTGTAGTAAAGTGAATGAAATATTTTTATTTAGCTGCACAGAGGAAAACCCCAAACCAGTTCAAGTGATGTTTTGGAGCAAATTCATGTTGGAGAAAGTAATGAATCCAGTTTTTAGAAATGTTGACATTTCAGCCTTATTTTGCGTTTTAGCCTTACGAGGTTTTGTGAGAACACCCAAGGGTACGCTAGGATATTACCTTTCATTCATTAGCTCCCTGCCCCCTCATCCCCTCTGCCACATGCACGTTTTATATGACTAAGCCACAGTGTTAGCTTCCCGTCGGACTTGATCCAGCGCCAAGCCAGCTGTTTGGTTTAGTGAATGAAGGCCAGGTATGGATATGGTCAGCCAGGCTGTGGTTTGCGGTTTCACCTCTCTGTGATAAGCCTGGATTGTAGCCATGCTCTCCTACTTTAGACCTCCGGCCTGGGAAGGCGGAAGCTTCTTGTTGTTGTGTTTCTTATTGTTGTTTGGTTGGTTAGTTGGTTGGTTAGTTAGATAGGTAGTTTATATATTCCTGCTTATGGCTGGGAGAAGGCTCAGTTGTGCTGGCACACAAGTGTAAGGGCCCGGGTTCTGAGCTCCAGCACTAATGTTAGAAGCTAGATTTGGTGCTCATTTGTCAGCCAACATAGCCAGATTGCTGAGCTCCAGGTCTAGGGAGACTCTCCTTAAAAACAAAGGTGGGAGCAATAGAGGGAGGAGCCTTATGTAGACTGCAGGCCACACATGTACACATGTACCCAAATGACCACACACACACACACACACACACACACACGTGACTACATGACTGCTTAATAATTCGTGAAGAAAACAATCCCAGTTGTCATTATTTCAGCTAGTCTGGCAACCCTCACACCTACCACAAAATAGCATAGAAAGACAAACGGGAAGACAATCTCCTAGGAAATGTTTTCTTGAGGTAAATAAAAGTACCCAGAGCTAAAGAAGGGCAGAGGCATGATGGGAACTGTGGTTCTCTACTGCACTTGAGGCTCAGGAGGCCTCTGAGCCAACCGCCAAGGGGCGGTCTGAATTCTTCAGCCCTCCACTGTTGTGTAAAACAGCCTACTGATACCAAATGAGCCTCGTTAGCCATGCTTTCACTTGGCTGGATGGGAAGTGGTTTGGTTTGTTTTTGTTTGTTTGTTTGTTTTGCTTTTTTTTTTTTTCACTCCGACCCTGCTTAAAACCCACTATGAATATAAATGCAGAGTTTGACCTGGAAGTAAAGTTTGCTTTTTTTTTTTTTTTTTTTTAAATAAATGTGTATTCTATCATAGTAAAAATCCTTGATAAAAACATACTACAGATTGTGGGACCCATTTATGAAGGAGCCAAGTATACGAACACATCAACAATAGAGACAAAAATATGTGCATTTATAGAAACATCCAAGACTGCTGCCTTCTGCTATATAGGACCATCATCCAGCCAGTGCTAAACTCTCAAAGGGCAACTCATAGCAGTTGTAGTTGCCTGTACAATATCAAGCCAGGTAACATTCTGTCATGCAGAGGGAGAGGGCTTACGGCGCCCCGTCACTGACTGCACAGGGTGTGTCCGTGTTAGGGCAAGCACAGCCCAGTGGATGGCTCCACACCCACAAGTATGCAAACAGCACAAATTGAACTCTATGGATAATGCTTTTCAAGATGTGAGGTTGGGGGCATAAGGTGATGAGGATGGACTTGGGAGTGGAGTGAATATAATCTAAATACATTACGCGAAATATTCAGAGAATTAATTACAACTTTAATTTAAAACAGCAACGCAATGCTGAAGGTCACCAGAGGGAGTAACGTGAGGTGGTATTCTGGATGTTTCTGTAGCCCTTGGGTATATGGGCTAGGGACTGGCTTGCAATCACTTATTTAGTTATTTCTATTATTTTTACTCCTTAACTGCTTCTGTTTGTTATGTTCTTAATTGTTTCACCAGCATAGTGGAGATGAGCCATGAGCATAGGAAGGTTGGCTATCAGCATTTGGTTGCAGAAATACAAACCCCACTCTTCCTATTTGCAAGCTCACTCTTCGGTATCTCAGTATACAGCCACCGGCTCCTCAGGCACCAGCCAGTGCTTTCCACCGTTTGATAACCTCTTCACAAGTGCAATTCCCCTTTCCTTTTAACTCTAGAAGGAGCTGCTCTCATCCTACAATGGTATTATATCTGTTTTCTCCTGCTACGTGTATGTCTTGTTTTTCCCACATTTCCCATTAAGCTGACAGTCCCCAGAAGCTTCAGCTTGCCTCTGTTACACCTTCACTCTGCACTGACGCACACTCTCCCCAACCCCTGTCTGTATCAGCCATGCTCTTTTGTGTGATAGTGTTCCAGGCTAGCTACACATTAGCATCCCTGAGGAGGCCTACAGCTTGCTGACCAGTCCCCACCCAATCATCCCGGCTAAAGGCCCTGCTGTGGATCCTCAACCTTAATGGGTTTCAAGAAGTCTAGAATATAGCTGATGTTCATAATTAGCAGTACTCAAAATACCTGAATACTGCCCATGTCAAGAGCCATTGTGAGGTTGGAGAGATGACTGTGTTTAAGAGTGCTTGCTGCTCTCCTGGAGGGGGGGTGCTGTGTTTGGTTTCCAGAACCCATGTCTGGCAGCTCACAACAGCTGCAGCTCTAGCTCCAGGGGGTTTAATTCCCTCTTCTGGCCTCCATGGATACCTGCGCTCATGTTCACACAGATGCATAACTGAAAAATAAAAGAAAGCCAGGCTTGGGGTACACGCCTGTAATCCCAGCACTCAGGAAGGCAGAGAGAGGCAGGTGGGTCTCTGTGAGTTCAAGGCCAACCTGGTCTACAAAGCAAGTCCAGGACAGCCAGGGCTATTACACAGAGAGACTCTGTCATAAATAAATAAATAAATAAATAAATAAATAAATAAATAAAAATAAATCTAGAAGAAGAAGAAGACAGGAAGAAGGAAGAAGAGGAGGAGGAAGCAGCAGCAGCAGAAGCAAAAACATTGTTGTGGAAGGAGTGAGACTGTTGAGAAACGATGAAAGAAATTAAAAGGAAAGCTCCACATCCCCCCCACCCCCCACCCCCCATTCGTCTGCTCACTTTCAGTTTCAGCTCAGGATTATGAACACAAAGTGGCATCCATGGCTACCTGGCTGGTATGATTTTTCCCCCACTGTCTGTCCTTGGATTCTCATCGTAGGTCCCAGGCAACCATGTGACCTCAGCAAGCAAGAGAGCATTCTGGGGGAGACCCATGCTTATCTATAACCTAGGCTGGCCACAGGCGTCCTTAGGTTTGCTCGCATACAGCCCAGTGTTTCCACTTCTCCTTACGTGGCACTCTGTAAACTAACAGGCAGGCCCCTGCTTCCACTCACATCACCTGCAGTTAGCTCACTTGTCAACATGGCATCCATAGAGGACCCGTTCCCTGTTCTCAAGTGGAGATCTCTTCACCTCTGACCACAGGGAAAGATGAAGACAGAGTCTCTACTGGGAAACTAAATTAACAAGTGAAAGGAACACACACCTACACTTCCATCTCTTCATAATTTTCTTCTTCTTTTTTTTTTTTTTCTTTTTAAAAAATAGAAAATAGATTTTTTTTTTCCTCGTGCAATATATTCGGGTTACGATTTTACATTCTCCAACTCCTCCCACATCCTTTCCACCTCCCCACATCCACAGCCTTTCTTTCTCTCTCTCCTTAGGAAACACAAACCAGTGTTCTCAGACATCCTTCCTTACACATCAGCAATTTTAGGAGCTGGGCAGATTGGTTGGGATGGCCTGCTTTCTAAAGCCTGTCCCAAGTGTCTCCCCAGACTTTCTGTGGCCAGAAAATGTGTGTTTTCCAGAAGGCACAAAGTCAGACCTTCGAGTGTGCCCAGTTGTCCCATCGTCCCCAAATGAGCTAAGAATGGTTCAAACACAAGTGTTTGCAGCACTCTCTGGATTTCTCTTTATAATGAGGGCACAATTTTGTTTCAAAAACAATAGTTTCCATTTTATGCATAGTTAGGAAAATATAAGTGAGGTGATTTTGATACTAATAACAACTGTTGTGAGAGTCCAGTCCTAAAGAGATGCTTCACTTTGCAAATTTCTTTTCACAGCAAATGACTAAAAGCCAGCCTTCTTCAGTGAAGCTGGATGAACAAAGTTCTTTTAATTTATGGCTTTCCCCTGGGCACAGATACTGCACAAAGCAAACCACACTCTGCAGTTGTCGTATTGTGAGGCAAAAAGGCAGCTTTTCTACCTATCAGCCCTCGTTCCTCAGTGTGAGAATGCTACCCTAAGCTGGCCCCACTGCAGACCAATAATAGATGAATATGCCTGTCCACTCTGCCTTTCTTACAGAGGACCTACTAAGTGGCAGGTGCCATGGACACAAACAGCCATCTACCTTGATTTTTCAAGGAAATATCAACAAATGTGAGATCCTTGTGGGAGAGTAAAATGTATTTCTGTCATTGACAATGACTAGGCAGCTGCAGGGAGGGCTTTCCAATGTGGCCTTTAAGCTGAAATATAGAAAAGACAAGCAGGACTGGAAGGACTGGAACCCTGACTGGACAAAGAAGACCCCAGAAGGAGAGCAGAGAATTGAGGATGGGTACCTGTGTCCTGAGCAGAATGCCTACGCTCTGGCCAACTTGAGGATATCAAATTCATACAAGGCTCATGAGACCCAGAAACAGGAGCTCAGAGCCAGAGCCAACTAGACCACATAGCATGCCAACAACGCAGTTGGACACCTGTACAGCCTGGTGAGCAGCAGCAGGCTAAATTCACTGGTTAAAATGCTTGTTGGAAATGACTGTTCCCAGGGCTAGGGGGAGTGGCCCAGTTGGTAGAGTGCTTGTCCACCACTCATGAGTACCATATAAACTGGCTGTGGTGGCAAATGGTCATAATCATGGCGGGAGGAGGAGTAGAGTTCAAGGTCAGCTCCTTGACGAGTTGAGGCTAGCCTGTGGTACATGAGCTCCCGGAAAGAGGAAGGAAACTACTTCCTGGTCTGGTGTTTATCTAACAGCAGAGTGGGACCTGGGCTACCTTCAGCCTCCAGGTGGCTCATCTCAGCAGAGCCAGCCTTCAAGAAAAATTGTGTCTAAGGACTGTACTTTTCTTTACTATCTCATTGAATTCTCACAAGAGCCCTGTGAGAACAGCTCATTTCTCTGAGGTTACAGATTAGGAAGCAGCCTCAGTGCGATGAAACATCTGGCCCAAGGTCATGCAGCTGCTGCATAGTAAATCCAGTAAAGCAATTTGGCCTTTTCATAAACAGACCCTCACATGTGTAAATGTATCTACACAACCCAGGAAACCTCTGAGGGCGAGCATGTCTCACAGGTGACTGAAGTCTACCTCTCAAACATGTGCTCTGTACATCCCATCTTGGAGGCTAACCAGAAATGTACATGTTTGCAAGATTTTTCTTTTAAGAATTAGTTTTATTCCTCCAAGCTAGAATTATAGATCCAAATGGAAAATGTCTATATTGCAAGGGAGATATTTGATCTGCATGGCCTTCTGTGTCTCTTTTCCCCCTAGAAGAACTGAAAAGGACTAAAGGGTAGCAAGGGTTTATTACCCATGGACTTCAAAAGCTACTATTATGTGTTACAGAGAAATGTCCTGCCTCCAGCTGCACTGCCGTGAGTCATTTATTTCCTAAGTGGCTCTTGGACCGAGAGTTGTGTAGATGATGGGAAGGGGTGGGCAGAAGGCTGCTGACTGGAAAGCACACTGCCAGTCGCAAATCATGTGTAAGAGCTCGCTTACGAATACATTTGCTTCTGTAAATTACCTGTCCGTGTCTATATGCATGTGTGAGGCTGCTTCCGTCTTCATTTTCTCCTCTAGATAGGTTATTGAGCATGTCTGGCCAGAAGATTGCATCTCATCATGATGTGGGGTTCCACCTTCTGAGAACTGTATGGGCAGAAGGACACGAAAGGGCACGAGAAGGGTCTTCCAAGCCATCCTCTCTCTGGCCATTTCCAGCTGACCAGGGACAGACTACCCATGGCTCACCCTGGACTCCAGGCTGGGAGCTGCCTGTCTCTGGCTGGAAACCAGCTTCTGTGAGGTACAGAGTTGACTGAGTAGATACTGGCCATTGATTTCATAACCCACTCCAGGTTTGTCACACCAGAGATCACTACAGGGTTTGCTTCAAGGCTGGAGGCAAGCATTATTTCCTGGGTTATTTTCATCGACAGCAGTCAGTCCATTTGCTCCTTGAGGCTCCTTGTCCAGAAGCTGATGTCTGGTGCCCAGGTTTTCCCAAAGGGGCTTGCACTACTCAGGGGGTGTGATCTGTCTCACTCTCACTGCTCATGGTGGCACAGGGCCATGTCTGGGAGACTTGCAGAAAGACAAGGCAAATCAGACATGGCTGCAACATGGTCCCCCATCTGTGCCCAAGTTGTAAGCAAGGGAAAGAGGAATTTCCGTCACACCCTTGAAAGGAAAAAAACCTGTGAGCAATTAATTGCAGTTTGAAGAACACTAGAGTTGCACAGGGGAAACTAGCTTTGAGATTACAGTGAAAGCATTCTGAGTTCATTGTGTGTGTGTTGTCTATAAAGTCTAGAAACATTTTCTAGATCTATACATGCATTATAAAGTAATACTGGTACACCATTTATCATGGATATTCACCTATTTCTAAACTTTGTGACTACCATGAGGTCTTTACCTTTTTAAAAATCTTAATTGTGCTACATAGTGTCCTCAATGGCTCTCTGTGTCCACGTTAGCTGGCTTACTCTCCAAAGGCAAGGAGCCTTATCTGGAGCAGACATGCGTTTGGGATGCAGGCAGTTCTGGGTTTATTCAGCCAATTTGATGGCACTGGAGTGCTGCATATAGTCAGAATGCTATTTTCGGAGCAGTCATCCCTTGATATTCATGGGAGATATTTTTCGGGATGTTCTGCAGATGTCAAAATCTGAGGGTATTCAGACCCATGGATAACATGGCATAGAATTTGCATATAACCTATACATATATTCCTATCTATTTTAAATCATCTCTAAATTACATATAATATAAAGTATAATGGAAATGCCATGTGTAGTAGTTTGAATGAAATGGCTCCCATAGGCTCATATATTTGACGACTAGGGCCCCCATTCATGGAACTGTTAGGGAAAGATTAGGAAGTGAGGCCTTGTTGGAGGAACTGTGTCACTAGGGGCAGGTTTTTTGACATTTCAAAAGCCAAGGAAATCCCTTATTAGCTATCTCTTTCTGCCTCATGGTTGTGGATTAAGATGTGAGCTCTTGTCTACTGTTCCAGTGTATGCGTGCCTGCCTGCTGCCATGCAGCCTGCCATGGTAGCCATGACCTCTCATGGCCTGGCACCATAGGCCTCAAATGAACTCTTACTTCCATAAGTTGCCTTGATCGAGGTGTCTTGTCACCACGATGGAAAAGTAACTAAGGCACCATGAAAACAGTTGGTGCATTGTAATTTGGGGGCAGGGGAGGGTAATGAAAAGAAAAGGCTGGGGTATGGGCATGACTGGCCTCTTTTACGTATTACTATATTTGACACAAGGTGGTTATATCTATAGATGGAGACCCTCAGGGACTTGGAGGTGCATCCTGTTATATATTGTTACACCCTAGTCACTAAGTATTTGATAAAATACAATTGTTATTTTAAAAAATATTTTAAACGTCTATGTATATGGGTGCTTTTTCTGCATGTATGTCTGTGTGCCACATGCGAGCAATGCCCAAAAAGTCCAAAAGAAGGGGTTAGACCCTTTGGAACAGGAGTTACAGATGGCTTGAGCCATCTGTGGATGCTGGGAACAGAGCAGTAAGTGTTCTTAACCACTGACCCATGTCTCCTGCTCTGAGACAAGAGCTCTTGCAGCAGGCTAATGTGTATTGTTAAGGCCTCATTGTTGCCACCTTGTCAGAGGGTGGAGTGTGCAGAAGTGGTGATGTTGCCTGTCTAAGGCATGCATACATGGTGTAGCCCGTCTAAGGTATGCATACCTAGTGTGGACTGTCTAAGGCGTGCATCCAGGCAGTGTTTGGGTTGAGCCTCAGAGGTATACCAGAAGTCATAGTCTGGCCATCACTCCTTGTGTTTTGCTTTTATTTTTATTTTTTTTGTCTTGAAGTTCATCATTACAAGAAATCAGTGCCAGATTTTATATCAGATAAAGAGATTAAAGAATGAATTATTAAACGAGACCTTATTCTATCTGATCAGTAAAGTGGGATATCCCAATGACTTTACTTGGGAAAAAGTTTTTAGTGTTTTCCCCCCTGTATACAGTAGGAAAAACCTTAATTTACAAAATTATAATATTGTTTAATTTGTCACATTAGATCTGTGATAAGGAATTAAGTTTTGGATAAAGAAAATACAGGAATGCATGCGTGGGCTGGACCTAGACACCCCACCCCCCTAAACATATGAAACAGATATGTATCCTGGTCAACATGTGGGTCCCCTAACAATTGGAGTGGGGCCTGTCTCTGACTCTGACGCCTACCTCTGGATCCCTTCCCTCTAGCTGGGCTGCCTTGTCTGACCTCAATGGAAGAGAATAAACTTGTCCTGCTGTGACTTGAGATGCCAGGGTGGGTTGGTACCCCTTGAGGGCCTCCCTTTCTCTGTGAAGAAAGAGAAGTCGGGAAAGAGGGAGGGGGCATGAGTGTAGGACTGGGAGGAGAGGGGGAAGGGGGCTGGAATCAGGCTGTGAAGTGATTAAATAAATAAATGGGGAAATACAGCAGATGTACAGGAGGAGATCAGCAGTTGATGGCTAGTTGGTGCGTATTTAGAAACACCTTCTCTCTGAGTTCCAAAGATTCTATAGCTCTATCATACTTAATATATCTAATATGAAATCATATTTAGAATGTGTATCTTTCTTGTAAATCCCATTATAAAAAGTGACATTGTCGTGCCATGTGTGGTGGCGCACGCCTTTAATCCCAGCACTCAGGAGGCAGAGGCAGATGGATCTTTGTGAGTTTGAGGCCAGCCTGGTCTACAAAACGAGTCAAGGACAGCCAAGGCTGCACAGAGAAACCCTGTCTTGAAAAACCAAGAACAAATAAACAAACAAACAAACAACAAAAAAGAAACTTAAAAAAAAAAGAAGTGACATTGTCACTGTAATATACATAAATTTATTTTTTAAATTCAGTAGGTGTCTAAACCATTATTGTGATGGTATTATTCTGTAGCCTGGGATATACCTGTTGGGAATATGATTTAAAGTATACCATTGATTCATGGATGAAGGTTCTATGGATTTTGACGTATACCAAGGCCTCCCATGAGTTACCCATTCATGCAGGTTTGTAGATAGGTGGATGTAGACACAGAAGATAATGAACTGGTTTTAGTGCCTCTTTGTGGGTTCTTCTTTGATGCCTGACACAAAGTGGATCTTTGCGCTATGATCTTCTAACCTAAAATATACAGATAGCCAGCTTTACTGCTGGTAGTCGATTGGCCTGGCTTCCTACACTTTCCTGTGTTCTAGCTGAGCAGCCAAGATACTCAGATGTGGTCTGAGGCTTTGGATTTGCGACCCCTGAGTCCCTCTACTAATTCCCGCTTTACTCTTCAGGGCCTCCTTTCTCTAAGATGCTGATCCTAACTGCCCAATCCCCCCACAGTGTGTTTTAAAGGCCCTTCACTTCCATTTTCATGTGACCATATCAATTTCAACAGCCTTTCCTACTGTAGATGTCTACGCGCCTTATTTCTATTGTATTATGAATTCCTTGATGACAAACCTTGTCTTTATATCTTCTTCCCATTGTCCAGCATTAAATCTACTCTGTAGTAACCAAATATTTGTGACTTGAGCAAATTCAATATGCTGTTTAATTGTCTTCATCCCAAAAGCAAACTTTTCTCTTAGAGTTTTGGATAATGAAAGAACTACTGCACCCAAAGCATCAACTTAATGCTCAGCACACAGGTAGAACTCTATTGCTGACTTCTGGTTTTATAGTCCACCCAAAGACCATGAACAGAACACTCGCTGAATGTGGATGGAGTGCTGCTGAGTTAAAAGGAAAGTTTAGAAAGACTTTAGGATATATGATCATTACAGTTACTGTTTTCTGTATCCCAGGAGAATTAGATAATCCTTTAACATCTTAAGTATGGAAAGTGATATTTATATTAACAAAAGAAGCCACAAAAATAAGGGCTTGTGAAGAAAAATTTAGAATTATTAAAATATAGGCTAGGTAACTGGAAAGATATACTATGCTTATGGATTGATAGAAGCAGACCCTCTCCAGTATCTATAGTAACCGCAACACACCTCATATAATAGTAACTGACACACACCTTATATCATAACTACAACACACCTTATATCATAGTAACTACAACACACCTTATATCACAGTAACTACAACACACCTTATATCACAGTAACTACAACACACCTTATATCATAGTAACTACAACACACCTTATATCACAGTAACTACAACACACCTTATATCACAGTAACTACAACACACCTTATATCATGGTAACTACAACACACCTTATATCACAGTAACTACAACACACCTTATATCACAGTAACTACAACACACCTTATATCACAGTAACTGACACACACCTTATATCATAGTAACTATAACACACCTTATATCACAGTAACTACAACACACCTTATATCACAGTAACTACAACACACCTTATATCACAGTAACTACAACACACCTTATATCATAGTAACTACAACACACCTTATATCATAGTAACTACAACACACCTTATATCATAGTAACTACAACACACCTTATATCACAGTAACTACAACACACCTTATATCATAGTAACTACAACACACCTTATATCATAGTAACTACAACACACCTTATATCACAGTAACTACAACACACCTTATATCACAGTAACTACAACACACCTTATATCATGGTAACTACAACACACCTTATATCACAGTAACTACAACACACCTTATATCACAGTAACTACAACACACCTTATATCACAGTAACTACAACACACCTTATATCATAGTAACTATAACACACCTTATATCACAGTAACTACACACACCTTATATCACAGTAACTACAACACACAATATAATACACAGTTAACAGTAACTACACACACTTATATCACAGTAACTACAACACACCTTATATCATAGTAACTACAACACACCTTAGATCATAGTAACTACAAACACACCTTATATCATAGTAACTACAAACACACCTTATGTCACAGTAACTACAAACACACCTTATATCATAGTAACTACAACACACCTTATATCATAGTAACTACAACCAACCTTATATCACAGTAACTACAACACACCTTATATCATAGTGACTACAACACACCTTATATCATAGTAACTACAACACACCTTATATCATAGTAACTACACACACTTTATATCACAGTAACTACAACACACCTTATGTCACAGTAACTACAACACACCTTATATCATAGTAACTACAACACACCTTATATCATAGTGACTACAACACACCTTATATCATAGTAACTACAACACACCTTATATCATAGTAACTACAACACACTTTATATCACAGTAACTACAACACACCTTATGTCACAGTAACTACAACACACCTTATATCATAGTGACTACAACACACCTTATATCATAGTAACTACAACACACCTTATATCATAGTAACTACAACACACCTTATATCATAGTAACTACAACACACCTTATATCATAGTAACTATAACACACCTTATATCATAGTAACTACAACACACCTTATATCACAGTAACTACAACACACCTTATATCACAGTAACTACAACACACCTTATGTCACAGTAACTACAACACACCTTATATCATAGTAACTACAACACACCTTATATCATAGTAACTACAACACACCTTATATCACAGTAACTACAACACACCTTATATCATAGTGACTACAACACACCTTATATCATAGTAACTACAACACACCTATATCATAGTACTACAACACACCTTATATCATAGTAACTACAACACACCTTATATCATAGTAACTACAAACACACCTTATATCACAGTGACTACAACACACCTTATATCATAGTAACTACAACACACCTTATATCTAGTAACTACAACACACCTTATATCATAGTAACTACAACACACCTTATATCATAGTAACTACAACACACCTTATATCATAGTAACTACAACACACCTTATATCATAGTAACTACAACACACCACAAACACCTTATATCACAGTAACTGACACACACCTTATATCATGGTAACTACAACACACCTTATATCACAGTAACTACAACACACCTTATATCACAGTAACTACAACACACCTTATATCATAGTAACTACAACACACCTTATATCATAGTAACTACAACACACCTTATATCATAGTAACTACAACACACCTTATATCATAGTAACTACAACACACCTTATATCACAGTAACTACAACACACCTTATATCATAGTGACTACAACACACCTTATATCATAGTAACTACACACACCTTATATCCAGTGACTACAACACACCTTATATCATAGTAACTACAACACACCTTATATCACAGTAACTGACACACAACCTTATATCATAGTAACTACAACACACCTTATATCATAGTAACTACAACACACCTTATATCACAGTGACTACAACACACCTTATTCATAGTACCTACAACACACCTTATATCACAGTGACTACAACACACCTTATATCATAGTAAATACAACACACTTATATCATAGTAACTACAACACACCTTATATCATAGTAACTACAACACACCTTATATCATAGTAACTACAACACACCTTATATCATAGTAACTACAACACACCTTATATCATAGTAACTACAACACACCTTAATATCATAGTGACTACACCACCTATATCATAGTAACTACAACACCACATTATGCATAGTAACTACAACACACCTTATATCATGTAGTAACTACCAACACACTTATATCACAGTAACTAACAACACACCTTACTACAACACACTATATCACAGTACTACAACACACCTTATATCATAGTGACTACAACACACCTTATATCATAGTAACTACAACACAACCTTATATCACAGTGACTACAACACACCTTATATCATAGTAACTACAAACACAACCTTATATCATAGTAACTACAAAACACCTTATATCACAGTGACTACAACACCACCTTATATCATAGTAACTACAACACACCTTATATCACAGTAACTGACACACACCTTATATCATAGTAACTACAACACACCTTATATCATAGTAACTACAACACACCTTATATCATAGTAACTACAACACACCTTATATCATAGTAACTACAACACACCTTATATCATAGTAACTACAACACACCTTATATCATAGTAACTACAACACACCTTATATCATGTAGTAACTACAACACACCTTATATCACAGTAACTACAACACACCTTATATCACAGTAACTACAACCACCTTATATCACAGTAACTACAACACACCTTATATCATAGTGACTACAACACACCTTATATCATAGTAACTACAACACACCTTATATCACAGTGACTACAACACACCTTATATCATAGTAACTACAACACACCTTATATCATAGTAACTACAACACACCTTATATCATAGTAACTACAACACACCTTATATCATAGTAACTACAACACCACCTTATATCATAGTAACTACAACACACCTTATATCATAGTAACTACAACACACCTTATATCATAGTAACTACAACACACCTTATATCACAGTGACTACAACACACCTTATATCATAGTAACTACAACACACCTTATATCATAGTAACTACAACACACCTTATATCATAGTAACTACAACACACCTTATATCATAGTAACTACAACACACCTTATATCATAGTAACTACAACACACCTTATATCATAGTAACTACAACACACCTTATATCATAGTGACTACAACACACCTTATATCATAGTAACTACAAACACACCTTATATCACAGTGACTACAACACACCTTATATCATAGTAACTACAACACACCTTATATCACAGTAACTGACACACACCTTATATCACAGTAACTACAACACACCTTATATCATAGTGACTACAACACACCTTATATCATAGTAACTACAACACACCTTATATCATAGTAACTACAACACACCTTATATCATAGTAAACTACAACACACCTATATCATAGTAACTACAACACACTTATATCATAGTAACTACAACACACCTTATATCATAGTAACTACAACACACCTTATATCATAGTAACTACAACACACCTTATATCATAGTAACTACAACACACCTTATATCACAGTAACTGACACACACCTTATATCATGGTAACTACAACACACCTTATATCACAGTAACTACAACACACCTTATATCACAGTAACTACAACACACCTTATATCATAGTAACTACAACACACCTTATATCATAGTAACTACAACACACCTTATATCACAGTAACTACAACACACCTTATATCATAGTGACTACAACACACCTTATATCATAGTAACTACAACACACCTTATATCACAGTGACTACAACACACCTTATATCATAGTAACTACAACACACCTTATATCACAGTAACTGACACACACCTTATATCATAGTAACTACAACACACCTTATATCATAGTAACTACAACACACCTTATATCACAGTGACTACAACACACCTTATATCATAGTACCTACAACACACCTTATATCACAGTGACTACAACACACCTTATATCATAGTAACTACAACACACCTTATATCATAGTAACTACAACACACCTTATATCATAGTAACTACAACACACCTTATATCATAGTAACTACAACACACCTTATATCATAGTAACTACAACACACCTTATATCATAGTAACTACAACACACCTTATATCATAGTGACTACAACACACCTTATATCATAGTAACTACAACACACCTTATATCATAGTAACTACAACACACCTTATATCATGTAGTAACTACAACACACCTTATATCACAGTAACTACAACACACCTTATATCACAGTAACTACAACACACCTTATATCACAGTAACTACAACACACCTTATATCATAGTGACTACAACACACCTTATATCATAGTAACTACAACACACCTTATATCACAGTGACTACAACACACCTTATATCATAGTAACTACAACACACCTTATATCATAGTAACTACAACACACCTTATATCACAGTGACTACAACACACCTTATATCATAGTAACTACAACACACCTTATATCACAGTAACTGACACACACCTTATATCATAGTAACTACAACACACCTTATATCATAGTAACTACAACACACCTTATATCATAGTAACTACAACACACCTTATATCATAGTAACTACAACACACCTTATATCATAGTAACTACAACACACCTTATATCATAGTAACTACAACACACCTTATATCATGTAGTAACTACAACACACCTTATATCACAGTAACTACAACACACCTTATATCACAGTAACTACAACACACCTTATATCACAGTAACTACAACACACCCTTATATCATAGTGACTACAACACACCTTATATCATAGTAACTACAACACACCTTATATCACAGTGACTACAACACACCTTATATCATAGTAACTACAACACACCTTATATCATAGTAACTACAACACACCTTATATCATAGTAACTACAACACACCTTATATCATAGTAACTACACACACCTTATATCATAGTAACTACAACACACCTTATATCATAGTAACTACAACACACCTTATATCATAGTAACTACAACACACCTATCACAGTGACTACAACACACCTAGTGACTACAACACACCTTATATCATAGTAACTACAACACACCTTATAATCATAGTAACTACAACACACCTTATATCATAGTAACTACAACACACCTTATATCATAGTAACTACAACACACCTATATCATAGTAACTACAACACACCTATATCATAGTACTACAACACACCTTATATCATAGTGACTACAACACACCTTATACATAGTAACTACAAACACACCTTAGATCACAGTGACTACAAACACCTTATATCATAGTAACTAAAACACACCTTATATCACAGTAAACTGACACACACCTTATCATAGTAACTACAACACACCTTATATCATAGTAACTACAACACACCTATATCATAGTAACTACAACACACCTTATATCATAGTAACTACAACACACCTTATATCATAGTAACTACAACACACCTTATATCATAGTGACTACAACACACCTTATATCATAGTAACTACAAACACCTTATATCACGTGACTACAACACACCTTATATCATAGTAACTACAACACACCTTATATCATAGTAACTACAACACACCTTATATCATAGTAACTACAACACCCTTATATCATAGTAACTACAACACACCTTAGATCATAGTAACTACAACACACCTTATATCATAGTAACTACAACACACCTTATATCATGTAGTAACTACAACACACCTTATATCATAGTAACTACAAACACACCTGATATCATAGTAACTACAAACAACACCTTATATCATTAGTAACTACAACACACCTTATATCACAGTACTACAACACACCTTATATCACAGTAACTACAACACACCTTATATCATAGTACTACAACAACACCTTATAGCATAGTACTACAACACACCTTATATCACAGTGACTACAACACACCTATATCATAGTACTACAACACAACCTTATATCATAGTAACTACAACACACCTTATATCACAGTGACTACAACACCACCTTATATCATAGTACTACAACACACCTTAATAGTCAAGTAACTACAAACACACCTTATATCACAGTAACTGACACACACCTTATATCATAGTAACTACAACACACCTTATATCATAGTAACGTACAACCACACCTTATATCATAGTAACTACAACACACCTTATATCATAGTAACTACAACACACCTTATATCATAGTAACTACACACACCTTATATCATGTAGTAACTACAACCACACCTTATATCACAGTAACTACAACACACCTTATATCACAGTAACTACAACACACCTTATATCACAGTAACTACAACACACCTTATATCATAGTGACTACAACACACCTTATATCATAGTAACTACAACACACCTTATATCACAGTGACTACAACACACCTTATATCATAGTAACTACAACACACCTTATATCATAGTAACTACAACACACCTTATATCATAGTAACTACAACACACCTTATATCATAGTAACTACAACACACCTTATATCATAGTAACTACAACACACCTTATATCATAGTAACTACAACACACCTTATATCATAGTAAACTACAACACACCTTATATCACAGTGACTACAACACACCTTATATCATAGTAACTACAACACACCTTATATCATAGTAACTACAACACCCTTATATCATAGTAACTAAAACACACCTTATCATAGTAACTACAACACACCTTATATCATAGTAACTACAACACACCTTATATCATAGTAACTACAACACACCTTATATCATAGTAACTACAACACACCTTATATCATAGTGACTACAACACACCTTATATCACAGTGACTACAACACACCTTATATCATAGTAACTACAACACACCTTATATCATATTAACTACAACACACATCATAGTAACTACAACACACCTTATATCATAGTAACTACAACACACCTTATATCATAGTAACTACAACACACCTTATATCATAGTAACTACAACACACCTTATATCACAGTAACTGACACACACCTTATATCATGTAGTAACTACAACACACCTTATATCACAGTAACTACAACACACCTATATCATAGTAACTACAACACACCTTATATCACAGTAACTACAACACACCTTATATCATAGTGACTACAACACACCTTATCATAGTAACTACAACACACCTTATATCATATAACTACCAAACACACCTTATATCATAGTAACTACAACACACCTTATATCATAGTAACTACAACACACCTTATATCATAGTAACTACAACACACCTTATATCACAGTGACTACAACACACCTTATATCATAGTAACTACACACACCTTAATAGCATAGTTCCTATCACAGTAACTACAAACACACCTTATATCATAAGTAACTACAACACACCTTATATCATAGTAACTACAACACACCTTATATCATAGAACTACACACAACCTTATATCATAGTAACTACAACACACTTATATCATAGTAACTACAACACACCTTATAATCATAGTAACTACAAACACACTTATATCACAGTGACTACAACACACCTTTTATCATAGTAACTACAACACACCTTATATCATAGTAACTACAAACACACCTTATATCACAGTGACTACAACACACCTTATATCACAGTACTACAACACCACCTTTATATCATAGTAACTACAACACACCTTATATCATAGTAACTACAACACACCTTATATCACAGTGACTACAACACACCTTATATCATAGTAACTACAACACACCTTATATCATAGTAACTACAACACACCTTATATCACAGTAACTACAACACACCTTATATCATAGTAACTACAACACACCTTATATCATAGTAACTACAACACACCTTATATCATAGTAACTACAACACACCTTATATCACAGTGACTACAACACACCTTATATCATAGTAACTACAACACACCTTATATCATAGTAACTACAACACACCTTATATCATAGTAGCTACAACACACCTATATCATAGTAACTACAACACACCTTATATCATAGTAACTACAACACACCTTATATCATAACTACAACACACCTTATATCATAGTAACTACAACACACCTTATATCACAGTAACTGACACACACCTTATATCATGGTAACTACAACACACCTTATATCACAGTAACTACACACACCTTATATCATAACTACACACACCTTATACATAGTAACTACAACACACCTTATATCACAGTAACTGACACACACCTTATATCATGGTAACTACAACACACCTTATATCACAGTAACTACAACACACCTTATATCATAACTACAACACACCTTATATCACAGTAACTACAACACACCTTATATCACAGTAACTACAACACACCTTATATCACAGTAACTACAACACACCTTATATCACAGTAACTACAACACACCTTATATCACAGTAACTACAACACACCTTATATCATAGTAACTACAACACACCTTATATCATAGTAACTACAAACACACCTTATATCACAGTAACTACAACACACCTTATAATCATAGTGACTACAACACACCTTATATCATAGTAACTACAACACACCTTATATCACAGTGACTACAACACACCTTATATCATAGTAACTACAACACACCTTATATCACAGTAACTGACACACACCTTATATCATAGTAACTACAACACACCTTATATCATAGTAACTACAACACACCTTATATCACAGTGACTACAACACACCTTATATCATAGTAACTACAACACACCTTATATCATAGTAACTACAACACACCTTATATCATAGTAACTACAACACACCTTATATCATAGTAGCTACAAACACACCTTATATCATAGTAACTACAAACACACCTTATATCATAGTAACTACAACACACCTTATATCATAGGTAACTACAACACACCTTATATCACAGTAACTACAACACACCTTAATCATAACTACAACACACCTTATATCATAGTAACTACAACACACCTTATATCACAGTAACTACAACACACCTTATATCATAGTAACTACAACACACCTTATATCACAGTAACTGACACACACCTTATATCATAGTAACTACAACACACCTTATATCACAGTAACTACAACACACCTTATATCACAGTAACTACAACACACCTTATATCACAGTAACTACAACACACCTTATATCATAGTGACTACAACACACCTTATATCATAGTGACTACAACACACCTTATATCACAGTAACTACAACACACCTTATATCATAGTAACTACAACACACCTTATATCATAGTAACTACAACACACCTTATATCACAGTGACTACAACACACCTTATATCATAGTAACTACAACACACCTTATATCACAGTAACTGACACACACCTTATATCATAGTAACTACAACACACCTTATATCATAGTAACTACAACACACCTTATATCATAGTAACTACAACACACCTTATATCATAGTAACTACAACACACCTTATATCACAGTAACTGACACACACCTTATATCATAGTAACTACAACACACCTTATATCATAGTAACTACAACACACCTTATATCATAGTAACTACAACACACCTTATATCATAGTAACTACAACACACCTTATATCATAGTAACTACAACACACTTTATATCACAGTAACTACAACACACCTTATATCATAGTAACTACAACACACCTTATATCATAGTAACTACAACACACCTTATATCACAGTAACTACAACACACCTTATATCATGTAGTAACTACACAACACCTATATCACAGTAACTACAACACACCTTATATCATAGTAACTACAACACACCTTATATCATAGTAACTACACCACCTTATATCACAGTAACTAAACACACCTTATATCACAGTAACTACAACACACCTTATATCACAGTAACTACAACACACCTTATATCATAGTAACTACAACACACCTTATATCATAGTAACTACAACACACCTTATATCATAGTAACTACAACACACCTTATATCACAGTAACTACAACACACCTTATATCACAGTAACTACAACACACCTTATATCACAGTAACTACAACACACCTTATATCATAGTAACTACAACACACCTTATATCATAGTAACTACAACACACCTTATATCACAGTAACTACAACACACCTTATATCACAGTAACTACAACACACCTTATATCATAGTAACTACAACACACCTTATATCATAGTAACTACAACACACCTTATATCACAGTAACTGACACACACCTTATATCATAGTAACTACAACACACCTTATATCATAGTAACTACAACACACTTTATATCACAGTAACTACAACACACCTTATATCATAGTAACTACAACACACCTTATATCATAGTAACTACAACACACTTTATATCACAGTAACTACAACACACCTTATATCATAGTAACTACAACACACCTTATATCATAGTAACTACAACACACCTTATATCACAGTAACTACAACACACCTTATATCACAGTAACTACAACACACCTTATATCATAGTAACTACAACACACCTTATATCATAGTAACTACAACACACCTTATATCACAGTAACTACAACACACCTTATATCACAGTAACTACAACACACCTTATATCATAGTAACTACAACACACCTTATATCATAGTAACTGATACACACCTTATATCACAGTAACTACAACACACCTTATATCACAGTAACTACAACACACCTTATATCATAGTAACTACAACACACTTTATATCATAGTAACTACAACACACCTTATATCACAGTGACTACAACACACTTTATATCATAGTAACTACAACACACCTTATATCACAGTAACTGACACACACCTTATATCACAGTAACTGACACACACCTTATATCATGTAGTAACTACAACACACCTTATATCACAGTAACTACAACACACCTTATATCATAGTAACTACAACACACCTTATATCATAGTAACTGATACACACCTTATATCACAGTAACTGACACACACCTTATATCATGTAGTAACTACAACACACCTTATATCACAGTAACTACAACACACCTTATATCACAGTAACTACAACACACCTTATATCATAGTAACTACAACACACCTTATATCATAGTAACTACAGCACACCTTATATCACAGTAACTACAACACACCTTATATCACAGTAACTACAACACACCTTATATCATAGTAACTACAACACACCTTATATCACAGTAACTACAACACACCTTATATCATAGTAAACTACAACACACCTTATATCATAGTAACTACAACACACCTTATATCATAGTAACTACAACACACCTTATATCATAGTAACTACAACACACCTTATATCATAGTAACTACAACACACCTTATATCATAGTAACTACAACACACCTTATATCATAGTAACTACAACACACCTTATATCACAGTAACTACAACACACCTTATATCATAGTAACTACAACACACCTTATATCATAGTAACTACAACACACCTTATATCATAGTAATACAACACACCTTATATCATAGTAACTACAAACACACCTTATATCATAGTAACTACAACACACCTTATATCATAGTAACTACAACACACCTTATATCATAGTAACTACAACACACCTTATATCACAGTAACTACAACACACCTTATATCATAGTAACTACAACACACCTTATATCATAGTAACTACAACACACCTTATATCATAGTAACTACAACACACCTTATATCACAGTAACTACAACACACCTTATATCATAGTAACTACAACACACCTTATATCATAGTCTTCAAAGACTTGTTTTACTGCAAAATGAAGAGTATTCTTTATGTTTTCTTCACATTTCAACATGTCATCTGGGGACAGACGGTCCTAATCTTTTTGTGCTGAGCTATCTTTTCTAGAATATTTGTGACAGGAACATCTATGAAGTAAAGCGATAAGTGTTTCACTCCAAACCAATAATAGGCTTGCTTATTGCATGGTGAGATGAGGATATGGGCATTGTCTCCTTGCAGAGGAACACTCCATTAACACAACACACGATCCCTGCACATTATTGGTGAGATGCAAACCTATAGCAATCACACTGTCCACCCAGGCCCTTCTCCAGCACTGCTGAAACTCGGACAGAAGAAACTAAGCCTAAAACCTGTGCTAGTTGACCCACGGTGGTGGTCACCAGCTCCCAAAAGGAGGAGTGGGTCAATACATTAACTTGTAGGTTTGGAGAGATGCCTCGGCGGTTAGGACTGGCTGCTCTTCCAGAGGACCTAGTTTGATTCCCAGAGCCCTCATGACAGCTAAGAACTAACTCCATTTACAGGGGATCTGATGCCTTCTTCCAGCCTCTGAAAGCACCACGCAGGCATAGGATTGACAGACGTGCAGGCAAAATACCCACACTCATAGCATAAAAAAAAGTTTTTAAAATTTAAACATATGTTAGCTTGCGAGTTTGATGAAATCTGAACTCTCTTTCAGTTCAGTTCTTACAGAATCCAAGAAAACCCCACTTGTCAAAGTCATTTGACACATAGAATTATAAGTGCGAGCAATAAGAACTTAGTACAATGCTTACTCAAAAAGCCAGAGACAAACAGGCCAGCTATTGCTACCAAGAAAGACAACAGTCTTTGCTGACTAAACTTTGCTTCGCCTCTCAAGATGACAAATACACCTCTTCAATTTGTCTAGTGCCTCTCAACCCGGCATTTTCTGCAACTTTGCCTTTGTTAGAAACTAGCATCTCTGGGCTTTTCTACTGACATGTTAAGCTTGATTTTTTTTTCCTGAGTGTTTATGGGTAGAGTGTGGTTGTTTAAATATTTGCATTAAATAAGCAAGACTATTTTATTCAGGCTCTTTTCCATGAGAGAGTTCTTCCCAGCTTTTTCAGGTGACCATGTCCTGCTCCCCCCCGCTTATTATACCTAAATATATCATAGTCATTTTGCTGTTTACTCATTGCAAGGATAACCACATTGTAGGGTTAAATGCATTAGAGGAAAAGATAGAGGGCCATTAATAATGATTATGGAATGCTGTTCTAGTGCCTGGAGCTACTGTTTGGGAGGTAATGGACATTGGGGAAATTAAAGATCATAAAATAGTATTAATGTCCAGTTGTGATTTTACAAAACTACCACCACAGCACAGTGTTCCATCGTTCACAACCTTCTAAGCCATTCGGGCTGCTTCAAATCCTTTTGGGAAGGAACTGCTATATAAATAACACGCAGTCAGATCAGCATGCTCCAAACCAAGGCTCTTCGGGGATAATAGATATTGAGTGGGTTTTGATCAAATGTGATATGGCTGAGCAATGTAAAGGGCTTTTAAAATAAGAGTATACTTTCTTTGCAGGTATCTTGAGCTAATTTTAAATATATCTACACATAATTGAGGGGATACTAGTGATAACTACCATGTCACCCCTGCTTTATAATTGTGAACCCCTTAAAATCATGGTGAACAGCAGGTAGAATTGCTCCTATGGCTCTTCATGGCCATCTTGAGTCTTTAAAACTACGACTGAGTATCGAGCACAGGAATGGCTGCGGTGTACTCTCCGGCTGGCGCTGTCCACCTCACAGTGCTAACTGGCTTCACTGCCCTTGCGTATAGCCCAGTGCTCACTGGGCTGGCTCTGATTCTTTATGCAAGTGACATCATGCTCTGTACATCCTGTGACTGGCTTCTCTTTCTCAGTTATTTTGCACCTAGCTGTAGTTTATTTTTATTGCTGAGTAAACTAGCACTATATGAGTGTTCCACAGATGATATATCTGGTCGTTGCTGATATTTGCTTAGCTTTTATTGTCCTCTTTACTTGTGAGTTCAGGACTAAGAACACACACACACAGAGGGGGGTATGCATGCATGCACACATGTATACATGCCCTCTTTAAAATGGAGGCCAGCAAACTTTTCCTACAAGTGAACATTTAGTATACAGTATAGGCGTTGCAGAGTGCATTGGTCTCTTTTTTTTTTTTTTTTTTTTGGTTTTGAGACAGGGTTTCTCTGTGTAGTCTTGGCCATCCTGGACTCACTTTGTAGACCAGGCTGGCCTCGAACTCACAGCGATCTGCCTGCCTCTGCCTCCCGAGTGCTGGGATTAAAGGCGTGTGCCACCATGCCCGGCTGCATTGGTCTCTTTTACCTGTTCTTAAAAAAAAAAAAAAAAAAATGTAAAAACACTCTTAGCGCCAGACATGTTGGTGCATGCCTTTAATCCCAGCAGAGACAGAGGCAGGCTGACCTCTGTGGGTCTAGACTGGTCTACAGAAGCAAGTCAAGGATAGCCTGGGTTACACAATGACTATCTCAAAAAACAAAGCAAGCGAAAAAGCACTCTTAGCTTGTAGGCCATAGTTTCTTGGAACTGGTCTCGGATACACCCAAGAGGGGAAATGCTTACATTAGTTTACATTCTGACAGGAAGTGGGAGTTGGTCTCAGTGAGATGCCTACCTACCCTTCCTCCACAAACAGTGTGAGGAAGGCCCCATCATGCGCCCTCCATACCACAGGTGGGTATTGCCGTGTTTTTCATTTGCTGCTGTCATGCATGAGAAGCTGTGTCTGATGCACTTAAGTTTGCGTTTCCGCAGTTGTGAGACAAGTTCCTACCATGTGCTTATTTGTTTCTCTTAAGATAAGCAAAAGTTGTCTAATTTGTGTGTGTGTGTGTGTGTGTGTGTGTGTGTGTGTAAAAGAAACTCTTGCACTGTTATTGTGGGTCTCAGAAAAGTTATTTTCTCTTGCTTTTATGAGCTTATTTTTGCATCCTTTGGTGGGGACAGGGATTCCCCTACACACACACACACACACACACACACACACACACACACACACACAGAGTTTCTTAACCAGAATGCCTAGGACTAGAATAGTTTCAGAGTTGAGAGTTGTATCGATGTTGGGCTATCTGCATAGACCTTACCAGCTGAGCATTCTAATCTGGAAACCTGAAATCTGAAATCCTCCAAAATGCAAAAACTTTAAAGCATAAAACTAGTGCTCATCAAGTTTCAGATGTGGGGACATTTTTGGACTGTGGACTTTTGGATTGGAGTTGTCCCACCTATAGTAACTTTAATGGGTACAAAGCATCTGTTATGAAGCTTTGCCTTTTGAGTATAGTCTGATGCTATCAAAAGTTAGCACACAGAATATCTTAGCTTTAGTGGAATTGAGCATAGTCGTAGTGTGATGGTCCTTTCCACGCAGGACTGAGGACTGCTGTAGTGTGTAATGGTCCCTCCCACTCAGGACTGAGGGCTGCTGTAGTGTGTGATGGTCCCTCCCACTCAGGACTGAGGGCTGCTGTAGTGTGTGATGGTCCCTCCCACTCAGGACTGAGGGCTGCTGTAGTGTGTGATGGTCCCTCCCACTCAGGACTGAGGGCTGCTGTAGTGTGTGATGGTTCCTCCCACTCAGGACTGAGGGCTGCTGTAGTGTGTGATGGTCCCTCCCACTCAGGACTGAGGGCTGCTGTAGTGTGTGATGGTCCCTCCCACTCAGGACTGAGGGCTGCTGTAGTGTGTGATGGTCCCTCCCACTCAGGACTGAGGGCTGCTGTAGTGTGTGATGGTCCCTCCCACTCAGGACTGAGGGCTGCTGTAGTGTGTGATGGTCCCTCCCACGCAGGACTGAGGGCTGCTGTAGTGTGTGACGGTCCCTCCCACTCAGGACTGAGGGCTGCTGTAGTGTGTGATGGTCCCTCCCATGCAGGACTGAGGGCTGCTGTAGTGTGTGATGGTCCCTCCCATGCAGGACTGAGGGCTGCTGTAGTGTGTGATGGTCCCTCCCACTCAGGACTGAGGGCTGTTGTAGTGTGTGATAGTCCCTCCCACTCAAGACTGAGGGCTGCTGTAGTGTGTGACTGTCCCTCCCACGCAGGACTGAGGGCTGCTGTAGTGTGTGATAGTCCCTCCCACGCAGGACTGAGGACTGCTGTAGTGTGTGACTGTCCCTCCCACGCAGGACTGAGAATTGTAAACTTGACCTTGAGCTTCTAGGAGACTTTTCACTTTGTTCATTCAAAGGTCTATGTTTATGTTTAACTGTTTATGGTTTATCTTAAACTGGCGTTTGTATATGATTTGAAGTACAAGTTAATAACCACATTCCATTAACCAGTTGCCTGAGTATTTTTAATAATGCTCAAGCTGTGTTAGGAATATTGATGACTTGTTCTCAGGCTAGGAGGTTTGAGCACTTGAAAATAGGCTTAAAGAAATGCATATGGATTATAGGGTAAGATGAAGTTAAATAGTAAATGAACATGTGGAGGAAATGAACATCTTTTCCCTTTTTCTACAATGAGAGCAAGAACTACTTACATTGGGCCTGGACTCCTTTATCATAGTCCCACTTCAAGAGAGCAAACTAAACAACTTTTCTTTTATATTTTTTTACATTTACATCCTTTTATATTTACACTCTCTACATTTTGATTTAAAGTTTTACTTTCATTGTTAACTAAAGCAAAATTCTGTTATTAAATAGCCACTGTGTGCTAATCGTATTAAAATATGATACACTGTTTAAGGCAGTTAGCATTATATATGGAAGAGCTCATAGGCCCCTTGTCCCACAACAAAAACCCTGCACGCTACAATGTAAACTAGCATTCAACAACTCCTAATATTGACTGTGGAGTAAAGTTTGCTTGACTGTGTAACAATTCAGTTTTGTATATAGCAGACTCACTGTGACCAAACAGGCCTTCAGTTTATTTAGTGGTATTCACTTAGTTCTGAGGCAGCTGCATATAGGAGCCATGGGCAGCCCTCAGCTCTGGCAGCATGTTCCTTGTGTCCTTTGGATAGGAAGGAAACACTTTTCTCCTGCCTGGTGGACAGCTCCCTCAGTGGGGACAGGACAGAGATGGGCCACTGCGTCCCTCAGTGGTGTCCTGGACCAGGTATGCTGTTTGGACTCTCATGTTGACTGCACAGTGGGCGCCCTAGGAATGTGCTCTCCCTCCCAAAGCACAGTGCAACCTCTCAGGGTTAGGATGTGACAGTGAGGCGTTCAATCTTCTACAATACTTGTCACTCCACTTGTTAAGTGCTCTTTCCTGGAGACTTTTGGATTGGCTGTGAGTCAAGCTGGTTGATGAAGCTTAATTCTGCTAAATCTTCAGAATGGCTTGTTAATACTTGCTTTATATTTCACTGGGTACTGTACCGTGCAGTTTCCGTCTGTTCACCCAACAAACAGAAAATAGCTGCATTAAGTGATAATGTAATGAATTTAGTGTTTAGCCTGAGGAACCGCCATTTGCTTCTAAACTGCCATGTGGAGCATGAAATCCAAGCCCTGCTTTCCCCAGAACTCCTCCAAGTGAAGGCCCCACAGCCATCCAGCTACCTCGGAGAGCCTATTGTGTCTCTTAAGGCGCCTTTCTCAATGGAAGCTCTTCTCATCTCACCACTTGCATATCTTATTTGACTCTGGTCCTTTCAGCTGTATTCATGTTAATTGGCAAGAAACTGAACTTGTGTGTCACTGTGCGTTAGAGAGACGTCCATTCATTATTGTCTCATGCTTTCGCCACACTGTACATTTCACTTGCAGAGTTGACTAGTGTAAGATAGAATGGACGTTAAGACCTCAGCGGCACTTTAGTAATGACACTTCCTGTGTGCATCCTACAAGTGGGGTCCTGGGGAGTCCGCCGGGTAATATGATGAGATGTCAGTCCAAGGTAGTTGCTGCTTATTAAACAGAAGAGAAAGATTCTTCAAATAATTACTGAAAGAGGGAAAGAGCTAAAACATCTGAGTTCTTGGTAATAAGTATGCAATATCACCCACACAGAAAAGGCCTTTTCTTATTTCTAAACAAAAAGTGAACAGCACTAAGTATTTTCCTTGGGAAAATATTTAAAATGCATTATTTAAAAGCCTTTCGGGTTCTTTGATAACTAATCCAAATTGGTTTCATGGGACCTTCTGCTACTGCTAGATAGAACTTTCCAGTATAGCAAGTACAGTTTCCCTGCTTAATGGCAAGTCTAAGTTTAGCCTCAATACGGAGGGAAGTGCTTTCTATGCCTCCAGAAAGGTGACACAGACATGCTTTCCTCTATTCCTCCAAGAACAACTAAGACTCAATGTATTATACACAAATCAACCATAATAAGACTCTAAAGATGACAAGGAAACAGGTCAAACCACCCGTGGACCTGCAGGAAGAATCCAGTGATATGTTCCCTGGGTTTTCCTTCTACTTCACATGCCCCAGGTTTGGAGTAGAAAACGCTGTTGGGGGGAAAAAAAATCTGTTTTCTCTAGTCAAAGTGCCAGAAATGGGATTGCATAGAAAGAAAACTTTTAATCAACAATTCTATAACAAACTATTCTAATGAAGAACTACATGGCTCCATTCTGACAGCACTCGGTGACAGGAAGTAGTAGACGTCCTCTCTTGCTGGTCTGCAGGTCTCCACACATCCTCATTGGATAGTGTCACAGAAAAGAGCATCATGTTCTGGTGGGTGCTAATAAAAACCTACATTCCCAGTTCCAAACAAGTGAAGACCATAGCGAGGCCCTGGATCAGCCACTTCCAATAGAGTGGGCCTTTTCTTCTCCCATTGGAATAGTGTCAGAAGACATCACATGAGAAGCAGTGGGTGACGCCTTCAAGCCAGGAAAGCATCAGTGGAGGCCTAATGGAGACCCCAAGTCCCACCCCTGCAGGCCTTCAGAGGATGTCCTCCCCTCAGACATTAGTGGAGTTGTACTTGGAAAGCTGATGCTGTCCTTAGTCCAAGTGACACCTTCCCTCTCCCTCTCTAACCCAGCTTCCCTTGCTGGAGTTGATATCAGAAGAATGCAAGTTAAAATAGTGATCCAGTGATTTCTAAACCATTTACCAAATCCCACATTGCAAATAAACAAGAAATACAATAAAGAACCTAGTAACCAGAAAGAAAAATCTCACAGTGGATAAGCCCCAGAGCTGAACGGAGAGGACGCAGCAAAGAATCAGTGAGCTGGAAGTCAGAACTTTTTGTTTGTTGTTTGTTTGATTTTTTCTGGCGGGGGGTGGTTTTGTTTTTTCGAGACAGGGTTTCTCTGTGTGGTGTTGGCTGTCTTAGACTTGTAGACCAGGCTGTCCTAGACTTGTAGACCAGGCTGGCCTCAAACTCACAGAGATCAGCCTGCCTCTGCCTCCTTGGGATGACAGTGCAGGGATTTCAGGTGTGCGCCACTGAGCCTGGACAATTTTGAGATATTTTAAGCTACAACATTTGTGACAATTTGTTACAGCAGCAATATAAAACTAATCTACTGAGTTAACCTCAGACAAAATAAACGCAAATAAATCCATACCACGATGCATCCTGCTTTTAAACACTCACAGCAAGGAGACAAGTCCTGGCAGGAGAAGCATCTGTGACAGCTGCAGTTTGAATGTTATTGAAAACTACGTGGGCCAAAGGGAATTGACACATCACAGTTCAAGTGCTGTAAGAGCTGTCCCTCAGAGTCCTGTTTCCCATGAAAAAGAAAGATATTCTCTGGTGAAATAAAACAAATACATCACCAGTAGACCTCCTTAAGGAATTTGCTGAAGGAAATACCCTAAAAAGAAAGGTAACAATTTTGTAAGATCAAGAAATATTAAAAAAAAAAATGCAGTTAACATAAACATGGCTGAAGACTATAGACTTTCCAAAGGTTGTGTTGTTGCTGTTGTTTTGGGGTTTTGGTTGGTTGGTTGGTTTGGTTTGGTTTGGTGACAGGGTTTCTCTATGTAGCCCTGACTATCCTAGGAGTCCTTGTGTAGACCAAGCTCAAACTCACAGAGATCTATCTGTCTCTGCCTCCTAAAGACTTTCCTAAGCTTTACATGAGAGTTGACACACACAGATTTGTAACTGTCTGACGTGGTTCTGAACATGTATTGAAGAAATGCATATGCACGGAGCTCACATGGATAACAAGACAGAGAGGGAGAAAGGCCTTGCCACTCAAAGGTCTAGTGATGAAAGCAGTAGACCGTGACTCATACTGTACATAGGATGAAATGCCCACAGCACCCACCAAAAGTATACAAGGACAGATACTTAAAATCACTGCAGCTAAATCAAAATGGAATTCTAAGCAATATTCAAGTTACTCATCACAGAAGATTTAAGGAAACAGAACCAACAGAAAGTAAAACTTGAAAGAATATCTTCAAAAGAAGCATACTGACACTCTATGGTAAGACATTGAATGCTTTCCTCCTAAGACTGACAAGAAGGCAAGGGTGTGTAGGCTTACCACTTCTCCCCAGTATGATACTGGAAGTCCCGTCCAGTGCAATAAGACAAGAGAAAGAAACAGCATACAGAAAGACAAAGATAAAACTGGTTGTCTTTACAGATGATGACCTCGGCAGAAGAATCACAGTGAATCAATGGTCTAACTCCTGGAACTAGTGAGTGAGTTCAGGCAGCTCACAGGACCCAAGATAAATACATAGAAATCAGCAGTGTTCTTTATGTATTAGAAGTGACTACATAGAGCCAGGTCATGGTGGCGCACACCTTTAATCCCAGCACTCAAGAGTCAGAGGCAGGTAGATCTCCATGAGTTCGAGGTCAGTCTGGTCTACAGAGCAAGTACTAGGCAGGGCTACACAAACCCAGTCTTGAAAACAAACAAACAAAAAAAAAAAGACAAAAAAAAAAAAAAAAAGTGAACCCTAATGTAAGCTGTGATCTAGGGTAATAATTATATGTCAGTGTGCATTTGTTAATTGTGCTAATGAATTCCTGTGATATAGGAATTTTATAAGATGGAGACTATGTATTGGGAGGAAGCCATAAATATATAGGAATTCTTTATGTTCTGTTGAATTTTCTGCAAACAGACAACTGTGCTTGAAAGTTAATTCATAAGGGAGAAATGAAAAAAAAATTATCGAGTATAATCTAAGAAGAGCTTGTGTGTTGGAAACTCAGATGCTGAGGAAGCAGGGTGCCTTCATGGGTGAGAAGACGCCACATGAAGATGCTGATTCTTCCAAAGCTGGTGTGCTGGCTTAACACACTTTCTCTCAAAAATCTCAGCAAGATTTTTTGTCGACCTAGGAAAAATTATTCTAAAATTTATATAGAAAGACAAGGACTAGAATAGCTTCAATGATTTTGAAAAAAACAGAACAAGTGACATTGAAAGAAGGATAAACGTCAGTGGATCGGGAAAGAAAATACAGAGATGTTCCCCAGAAAGGTACCCCCTCCCTTGATGCTTAGACATAAAAGCACGTGTGTGAAAGAACACATAAGAGGAAATACTGATAAGTGGAATGTTGATCAAAAAACAAAAAACAAAAACAAAACCTGCTTCAAAAGCCTTTTTAGGAGTTTGAAGAGGCAAGCTGCCAAATGGAAGAGAATAACAGTAAACCCTGATTGCAAATAAAGGGCCAGGAGAACACAGTACTACAGCAACAGCAAAACGATGCTGTTGGATGCGTGTGGCCTGGGCGTGTCACTCACCACTTGCCTTGCAGGCTTAATGCTCTGGGTCCTGTTCTGTATACCACCTCGTATTGGTAGCATATATTTAAACATTGTAAAATATAATAGAAACTCGAGATTTCTAACTTCTCTAAGGAAGAATTAGAAAATTCACACTCCCCAAATCCTTCCCCCAATCACAGACCTCTAAAGGTTGTTCCTCCATGAGGAATGCTTTCTGCCTAGTCACTGCTCTCCTCTGTGCTGCAGGCACTGTCCCAATCAGCTGTCACATCTTTTCTTACAGCAGGGGCAAGTGGTTTTCCTCACCTTACCAGCAACTCCTAGACCTGCAAAGACAGCCCTGGCTCACTTCACTCCCATGTGGTGCTTGGCCACATCAGCATCTGAAGATCTGAAGCAGTCCCCCTTGCCTTTCCTAGTTGCGAAAGTTGTCACTCCTTTTGGGACTGTGCTCTGTTTCCCTGCCCACCTGCTTAAATAAGATAATTTCTTCTAGGTTTTCAAACCTTTCTGATCTCTTTAGTAAAAGCTCCATTGCTTCCATTTTTGTTTTAGCCTGTGATTCGCATTTCTTTCTCATAGCTTTTAAGTCTTCCCTATCATTTTTATCCTCACAATTTATATGGTTATACTCTTTCTGATCCTAGACTACTTAAAGACTTTTGCCCGTTCTTATTAATAAATGTATAGTTGTTGAACTTAGGACTCCCTAACCTTGGAAAGGTTGAAATCACTAGTCTGTTAAAGCTATTTGCTAAAAGGAAATAGGACACAGGGACTAGGTTTTCTCCTACATTTGGGAGGCTGTCTTCTTCATTGTTACAATTACTGTAACATTTCTTGCTAAAGATTTTCTAATTGTTTCTCTGGGATTTCAACAGAAGGCGTATGGGTTGGTTTTGGTTCATGTCTTACATGATTTGGTTCATGTAAGAGGAAACATTTCCTCAGTGTCTAGTTTCCTAATGACCCATTTTCAGTTTTATAGCTCAAAACCACCCACCGCACTCTTACTGACCCAAATTTGAACTACGTTCTTGAGTTTCATTAATTCAGTTTAAAGGTGTTAACACCAAAGGAAATGGAAGTTGAGAACTTTGTAGATGAAATTTACCATGACAGCAGGATGAGTAAGCTATTGGTATTGACAGACTTGACAACACTTAGCACGTTTTGTTGCAAAGTAGACATCCGGAAGTAAAGCCATTCATCATTTTGCTATTGAACTCCCAAGTAATTCAGTATTATCTAAGCACAGTGGCGTTGCCAACTAGAGTAGCATTGGAAGGAATGTCTGACAGGAGGCTGTCAGGAAACTGGACACGTTGTGCAGGATTGAAGGATGGCTGAAGATTCCAGGACTATACTAGCCTTCCAGGCTACCTGATGTTTACTAGGGAAGTGGTTTCCATATTCTATTTGGCTTTTATATTAATATTCGCAGGATCAAATGTAGGAAAGGAAAGCTAGGGATATAGTACAGTGGTATAGCACTTGTCTCTCATGGTTAAGAGCTTGGTTTCCATTCCTAGCACTATTACAAAAAGGGTGAAGTGGCAGCTAGAGAGATAACTCAGAGGTTAAGAGTGCTTGCTGGTCTTGCAAAGAAGCAGAGTTTAGCTCTCAGCATCCAAACAGAGAGACTCACAGCTACCTGTAGTTCTAGCTTCAGAGGATGCAAAACTCTCTTCTAGACTCTCTGGACACCTCCAATATGTAGATGAAAGGTCAGGTCCAGGAGGAAGGACGGAGAGAGGAGGGAGGGAGAGAGCATAGTCATAAAGATGCTTTTCCAAGGTGAGGCTTATCCTTGGTGCTCTGGATATGCTGACCTCTGCAATCTCCCTGATTGTGGGAAGTCCACTGCGTAAATTTTGGAAGTAGGGGCTGCGTTTGTACTCTCCCCATTATTAAGAAGAGACAAAGCTTACCAATGCAGAGGAATTTACATAAGAAAATACACAAAAACAAAGGAAATGGAGAAATGGAAGTGAGATCAAAGCTGGACCCTGTAGTTGCTAATCTGTGTGATTGCTACTGAAGGGAAGGCCCCAGTGACTGACATCTTAGCCTTAGCCCCAGTGTCTGCAAGAAAGAAAATAAAGGAGTCAGTGGAAGGTTGTAAACGGAGGACAGGGTGAGGGTCTGAGTTTGCAATCTAGAACTGAAGTATTGGTATTGTTTTCTGCCTCGCACTGTTACTCCTCCTAGCTCTGACCATGAGTAAACTATCTACCTCTCCATGCTTCGGTTTTCTCAAAATGGGAATCATGTGGTGTCAGTAGGAGCAGGGTTATTGTCAGAGAGATGGGGCATTGTTGGCCCATAGTGCTTACTGCTATAGAAGGAAAAAGGCACGTGGCACAAGAATGGAAGGGGCTTGCTCTGAATGAAGTAAAGACTTATAAAGATTGACAGTCAGAGCCATCCTTGGGCTTGGGACCTTGTCATACATCAGTCTTTCTTCATGTTTCATTAGAAGATCCAGTCCTAGCAGGACGGTGGTAGTGCACGCCTTTAATCCCAGCACTCGGGAGGCAGAGTCAGGCGGGTTGCTGTGAGTTCGAGGCCAGCCTGGTCTACAAAGTGAGTCTAGGACAGCCAAGACTACACAGAGAAACCCTCTCTCAAAAAAAAAAACAAACAAACAAAAAAATGACGATTCAGTCCTGCTGGTAGATGTTTGTTCTGACTTAGCCTGTGGGCTAAACCCAGATAATTCTCCATTTTCAAGATACACACCATCCCTGGCTTAACATCAGTTCTTTCCTAATATTTGTTTTTAAAGTATGATTATTAATAGATCTTAAAGTTTTGGAGTTGATTTTAAGCAGGCTAAATCTTTAAGCCACTTTGCCTGAATAAACAGGTACGTGAGGGGAAAAAATACAACTAAATGATGTATACAAAAACAAACCATGAAGGACATAAGCCAGCAGATGCTCTTAATTTTGGCTGTTGAGAGCTTGTTAGGGTTATTTTTATAAAACTGTTTGTTTCTCAGTTTCTATCTTAACTCATCTATTCTCTTAATCTGACTATCACACGAATAATTGAGACTCTTTTATATTTGTTTAATAATAAGCTTCACAACACAATAACTGAGAAGTGTGCTTTGTAGCTTTCCCTGCTCAGCTCTCTCTCCTGATCTTTCCTGGACCTCCCCTGTGACTGAATCCCCTACTTCCTCCTCTAACTCCCCCTCCCCAGCTGGCAGGAATCCTACCCTGCCCTATTGTTTCCCCTGCTCAATGATTGGCTGTAAGCTGCCTTATTGACTGACATATCAGGGGACAATTAGAGAGCAGTGTTTACATAACATGGAGACAGGAGATTCTTAGGGTATTGAAATTAGCATTTGAGGGCTAGAGAGATGGGTCAGAGGTTAAAAGCACTGGCTATTCTTCCAAAGGTCCTGAGTTCAATTCCCAGCAACCACATGGTGGCTCACAACCATCTATAATGAGATCTAGTGCCCTCTTCTGCCTTGCAGGCACACAGGCAGGCAGAACACTGTCTAAAAACAAACAAACAAACAAATAAATAAACAAACAAACAGGATATGGTGGCACATGCCTGTAATCCTAGCAATTAGATAGCAGAGGCAGGCAGATCACAGTGAGTTCAAGGCCAGCTTGGTCTACAGAGTGAGTCCAGGATAGCCAAGGCTACATAGAGAAACTCTATCTCGAAAAACCAAATAAATAAATCTTAAAAAAAAAGAAAGAAAGAAAGAAAAGAAAGAAAGAAAGAAAAGAAAGAAAGTAGCATTTGAGTTACACAATAACCTTATGCCTACAAGAGCTAGTTAGTCCATTTTTGCTGGTGGACCTCTAAAGGTGCTGGGTCTTCATTGATGTACTTTCTTTTACACGAACTTGATTGTTGAGGGGCAGGAGGGGCAGCAGGGCAGTGATCCAAGTCTGAGAGGCTGGAGTCCCATCTCAGCGAGCTGCTCTTCCTCCTCCAGAGCGCTGGTGACTGGGTTTCAGGATGTGGGCCGGACCTGCATAAAGGATTCCTGTGGTGGAGGGGAAGTGTAGACGTGACCAGAGGGCACAAGATGAGGGTGAAGGAAGCTTTCGGGCTTTCATGAGAGCAGAGAAGCTGGAGCTTCCCTCTTCTCCTTTCCTGCTGACCCCAGGGAAGGTGGGGAGTCTCAGGTCTTGAGCAGTATTATAGAGGTGTTTTCCCCTGCCCGCCCCATCCCCATCACCTCCTCCTCACTCCTCACCCCAGCTTATTGCACACACTGGGCTCCTGGTGGATGGATCGCTGTCTCAGGTACGTTTCATTGCTGTGACGATGCCTGCTAAGACAGAGCTTAAGGGAGAGGGATGCATCTGGCCTCACATCTCCCCTCCCATTTCTGATGGTCGTGGCAGAGCAGCTTAGGTCATGGTGGCAGGAGCACGCAGCAGAGGCTGTTCACAGCAAGGCAGCCAGGGAGCAGAGAGCAAGGAGGGCTGCCTAAGGCCTGCGCAAGCAGCCTGTACTGCTAGCTAGGCCACATCTCCAAAAGGCCCCAGGCCTCTCAAAGCAGCATTATGCATGGGCCCAGTGTCCAAAAGCCTTGGGGGGCTGTGGGAGAATTTCAGAGTCTACCCAAGGGTTGCAGAGTGGAAGCTGAGAAAGAACATTTTAGAGGTCCTGCAGGAATGTGAAATACTTATTTCCTTCACCTTTCCGGTCTCCTTTCCACTTCTCTCTATTTCTTCATAGGCCTGTGAGGGTAGGAAACCCATGCAGAGAAGGCAGAGGCCTCTTCCTTCTATTTTCTTTACCTTCCCTGCTTCCTCTGAGGTTGCGGGGGGAGGGGGAGGTGTGCATGTGTGTGCATGTGGGCAGGTTTGTGTATATGTGTTTATGCATGTATGCTTGTATATACGTACATATGTGTGTCTTGTGTGGACATGTATCGGATGTGTGTGCACATGGGCACTCTTGTAAGCAGTGGTAATTTGGGCTGTTGTAGAGAGGAGACTGAGAAGTGGACAGTGGATGTTGTAAGCACCAGAAGGCATGAAGCAATGAAGAGGAAGATCAAAATAGTCTATATAGTCTAAAACGCTCTGTAGTCCAGAGACTTAGTTTTTATTTTTATTTTTATTTTATTTTATTTATTTTATTTTTTTTTTGCGCACACAAAAATTAGGCCTCAGATTCTGGCTGAGGAGAGCAGAAATGCTGGTTTGAACCGGGCAGGTGGGGATCAGGTCCAGGTAGAACACAAGAGCTCCAACTCACGAGAGAACCAGGTGAGCAGGGGCCCCATGGCCCGCAGGAAAAAAATTGTGGTTTGTTTAGGAAGCTGGAAAACACGGATCAATTTGCCCGCATCTCCGGTGATTCTTAGTGTTTTACTTTCAGCAACAGCTTAATATTCTTCCCTCATCATGAGTTATTGATTAACTCCTCTCTTGTGGTTTTTAAGCCATGCTTCCTTCAGCACAGCACAGCAACATGTGTTTTTCTGATTTCTAAATTGGTAGACAAAATGTTGGTCACGGACAAAAACACAATCTCTTCATACCTGGAGAGATGAATGTTTTTCCGGAAGAGTTGCCATATGTTTGGAGGGATGGGTTCCTATTCACTTGTGAGTGAAGACAGATGTCTGCGAAGCAGCCTGATTACAGAGCCCTCTGTCCTTTTCAGCCTTTTAAAATATCAGTGGTGCAACACTGATGTAATCTGAATATTATTGACTACCCTTTACGTTCTGGCTACTGTCACAGCTAAGATCTCAGGGGAAATAACTATAATCAAGTTCTCCTACTTAGAAATTAATGTTTCCAAGTTGGCCTTAGGAAATATGTAATAACCAGACTGGCAGGGTATGGGGGACAGTGCTTTAGGACATACCTTAGAAAACTGACACATCAGCTGCACATGGTGGTGCACGCCTTTAATTCAGCATCAGGGAGGCAGAGGCTGGCAGATCTTCATGAGTTCAAGGCCAACCAGGTCTACAAAGTAAGTCCAGGACATCCGAGGCTACACAGAGAAACCCTGTCTCGGAAAAAAGAAGGAAAGGAAGAAGGGAGGTAGGTTGGCTTCTGGGATTGTAAGTAATTCTAATCTTGTTTACAATGTACATCCGTGAGTGTTTGGCAAGTTGGCTGCGCTCTAGAATGCCAAGGCACAGCCAAGTGTAAGCTGTGACTGTAAAGTAGGTAATAAAGTAAAGAGTACGGTCAGAGAACAGTGCTCAGGGCTACATCACTGGACCAAAGATATGTAGAAATATGGAGATTTTGAGCTCACTCCCAAAGAAGGGTGTCCAGTTCCATGTGTCAGCAGTGTGCTCACTCACCCTTCCTCCTGAGAAATGTTCTGCTCAGTCTCCATCCCCACCACCTTGTAAATGTATTTAGGGCATTGGAAGAAAATGAGTGTCAGGGAAAGAGATGGCTCAGTTGTTAAGAGCATTCTTGCAGAGGACCAGAGTTCAGCTCCCAGCATCCATGTCAGACAGCTTATGACTGCCTGTAACCCTGGCTCCCAGAAACGCAATGCCCTTGTCTGATTCCATAGGCACCTGCACTCACATGTACACAAGCTCACATGAAGACGCAAAATCACATCTTCAGAGAAAGAATACAGAACCCTTGATAAGCCAATGCGAGCAGTCTGGCATGGTTCCCTGTATGCCATCGAGTGTTGCTTATTCACATCTTAAATTCCAGCATCCCATAATAGGGTCATGTGAGGAAGAGGACTGTGGAGTGAGCTGGAGACTACACAGTGCTGGGCTCTGGATGCTGGAGTCCCACGGAAGGGCAGGTTAGCCCTGTCTGGGCTTGAGACCTCATCACTTGTAAAATGAAGCAGTTGAACTGGATGGGCCCTGAGTATGTGCTTCCGAGACCCCCTGTGCATAGACATAACCTGCGTGTCTTGTAAAGTTGCAGATCCTGACATAGTAGGTGTGGGCTGTGGCTGCTGGGAGGGGGCTGTTTCCCTGTCAAGGTGTCCCGAGCAGTGTTGGTACTGCTGGTCCACAGACCACACAACACTTACTTAGTTCTGCAGATCGCTGTGCACAAGTGTCTGTTAACCCGATGGTTCTATGACATTTCAGAGAAGACAGACAGGGGCCTTTCCCCACGTGTGCCTCCCATGGAATCAGCAGTCCTCACTCTTCATAATTATCTCTCTCAGACACTCTTTAATGTCTAATTATGCATAGCAGTTCCACATGCATGCCAGAAAGCACTGCAGAGATTTGTTCCCAGCTCACCAGACTTGACAGCTGAAGACAGAGAAATATATATAGAGAGAGACAGTAACAAATAAATGAATACTAAGGTATGATACATGCCATTCATACACTGGGTGCATTAAAACAAAACAGGCAGCATATATTTATATGGGCCTTAAGAATATTTGTATTCATACACCTTCTTTTGCTTTTAATGTCTGGGAAGCTAAAAAGGTGACCCTATATTTTTGGTGTAAAAGCAAGATTTCTTCCTGGTAAGAGCTGGGAGTGGAAAGGTCAGTTCCTGAGCTGCTTTTGTTGTTGACTGATTGACTCTAGCCTCACTGACTTTAAAAGAACTATTTCATCATCCCCAAATCTTAGCCCTGTGATTGTGCAGGTGCCTTGGCTTGACTTGGTGTCACAACCCGTAGTGTATCCTTGCAGGTTCATTAAATGCTCCCGGTGTTTCCTGCCCAGGCCCATGGCCCATCAGTCGCCTCCCATTCCCCGTGTGAAGCAGTGTGGGGAGAACTGGACAATGAATTGCAGGGTGGTGAATGATACAGCGGAGGAAAGCCCCAAGCTTCACAGAGGAAGGCTCGGCCCGGTTCTCTTTCCTCTGTGCATATATGTCTGCTGACTTAGCCTGAGCACTCAGCTTCCTTGGTGGAGGAAGAGATCAAAGGAGCAGAGTTGGATTTGCTTCTGAGGGCCAGGCAAGCAAGCAGCTGGAGACAAGGTTCTGGTACCCATGGTGATAAGCCGGTTTGCTATAGCTGTATCACTGGTTAGCAGTGATGCTAGGATGGCTCAGTTGATTGATTTATCCTAACTAGCAACAACTGAACCATCATAGGCCTAAATCATGCTCCTATCCACTTGAGAGTTTCCCAGCCAAATATCGACTAATAGTGAAATTAGAGACCGTTCATTTAAGCCTCCCTGACTCACGTGAGCACATATGGCATTTAGTGATGATCACATGTACATAATAGTACAGCCATGCCGAGAAAGCTGTATACACCATGCCTTCAGCGACCAGACATGCATCTGTTGGAGGATCACTGTGAAATCGGATGCACTGGTTTGAAACTTGGCCCTACCACTGATAGGCTACATCAGTTCACCTTGCAGACTTCAGGTCTCCTACTGCAGGGTAAAGGTAGCATGGCTCCCACGCAGGCCTTGTGTGCACTGTCTGAGGTGCAGATGGGTGGGACAATGCAGCGTGATGTCTGAAATTGCAGGGCCTCAGAACTGATCGCAGTCACCAACCACAAGAAACCTGATGGTGTGACAGCTCCTGAAAGCATGCCTGCCTCAGGAAAAAAACAAAAACAAAAAACAAAAAACAAAACAAAAAAAACAAAGAATGAGAGGCTTTGCACTTGTTTTCTATTGCCTTTGCGCAGGATGTTGTGTCTGGGTTGATAAAATGTCACACTTCTTGTTAGGAATAAAGCTGCTCTGAAGACAAAGCCTCCATTAATTAGGCTCAGCCTCATCTTTCATTCTGTAATGCCACACGCAGCTGTTGTTTTCCTCTTTATATATACATAAAATTAACAATAAAGTGTGAAGACAGCCTCCTAATATTACAGAAGATGTGAGACCATAAATGATTATTGAATTGGACAGCTAAACTTCTTAAAAAGCCATAGATGACAGTTCCATAGACTCTGCACTGATGCCTCTTACTCCATCTCTGAGCATGCAGAGCTGTGCAGGCAGGAATGAGGGCACTGCACATCCAGCTACCCCTTACAAATGGATAAAGGAGAAGGGAGGAGCTTATTTAGACTGTGGTCCCAGCAAGTAAAGGATGCCCTCCATGTCCAGCCAGGGAGGAAAGGCAATGGTAGGAGGGCTAGGCTGATGTCTGCCGACTGCTATAAAGGTATAAGGCCTGCAGACTGAGGATGTGAGACAGACAGACTGAAGTTCAAAAAAACTCAAATGAGCCATTGGAGCTAACTCTGAGAAAGAGGCTTCAGGAAGGCATCACCTCTGAAACCTGCTCACACGCCATCTGACAGCGTGTTACTGTTTCTGTGCAAATACAGATTCATCCACCTTGGCTTGGATATGACAGTGATTGAGACAGTTAGTTCTTCCCCAGATGTACTGAGCACTTGAATCACCTGGAACAGTATTAAAATTGCAGATCCTATGGGTCTGAGCCCTGTATTTCTAAAAAGCTCCTAGGTGTTGCTGAAGCTGCTGGCTTAAAAACTGTATTTTGAATAGGAAGTATCTAAGCCATTTTCTCCCGAGTCCCTCTCTCTGTTACCCTCCCCCCCCCCCATCTTACTTACAGTTACTTACCTTACTCACTGACTGACTTAGCCCTGCCCTGCTTGGTGATCCTTCACTCTCTGTTGCTCCCGCAGCCCTTTCCTGCTTCCTGGATTAGACTGCATGGTGTCTCATTAATATTACTCTTTTGTGGCCAGCCTCAAGTCCTTGCTTAAACCTGCTCACTTTCTTCTTTAAACTCACCTGGCAAAGCTCCCATCCTCCAGTCACCCTCTTCTGATTCCGTCACCTCCCTTCTGCTAGTAGGGCAGAGAGGTAGAGGCTACACCGCCATGCTAACAGGGCCCAAGTTCACTGCAGTAGCCAGCTTGCTGCTGGTTCACTCCTCCGCCCTCGTCCTCCACAAGCTAGTCCCATTGTCAGGTTGAATCTGAGTGTCTCATATTGGAGAGCTTGTTCAACAGCTCAAGTCCTGTTTTGGGAGGTGGTGGAGTGTTTAAGGGGGTGGAGCCTGGTGGCTAGAAATAGGGTAATGGGCACAGGCCTTTGAGGTGTAGCCAGGCTCTGGCCACAGTTCAGCTCTCTGCTTTCCCCTGATCCCCCAGTGTGAACAGCTGCTCTACTTCACATTCTACCAAAAGAGGAACCACTACCCTAGCTCCTGCCTCCCCACCCCATGATGAGCTGAAATCCCTCTGAAACCATAGGCCAAATGAACCTTCCCTCCCTCAAAGAACTGTTTCTGCTAGATAACTCACAGCCACTTCAGACCTCAAATCCTTCCTTCTCCTTCTCATACCAGCTGGCCTCTCATTCCAGCATGTGTCATGACCTCTCAGCCAGCACTTCGTCAGTGAAGTCTTTCCCAACTCCCACACTCACTGTCATATCCACCCCCCCATGTGCCCCTAACCTTTTGATTTCTTCAGTGAGCATCACAGCCACTCTGTCAGGTGGATAGCTCAACTTCTCTTCCACCAAGCTTCGTGAGGGCATGAAAATTAGTCTCTTTTGCTCAACATCAAAATTCCAGGTTCCACAGTGACAGGTATATGGAGATACTTAAAATACTTGAATAGTTGCTGAGATGGGATTAGATTAGAATAGGATCAATTAGGAAAACCAATTAGGAAACCCCTTAGGAAAAGGCGTGTGTCAACATGTATATTTTAAAGCTCCTCTCACCCTTTGTGAACAGAGAAGGCTAAGGAACACCCCTTGCTTTAGGACTTGTTTGAATCTAAAAAAATGTTGTGTTCGGTAAGAACTGTTGAGCCTACCAGGCCCTTTGAAGATTAAGAGAGAGAGAGAGAGAGAAAAAAAAAGACCAACATTGAACTCCATTCAAAACTTTCTGTACCTCGTCTCCATAAATGATGTCAGGAAGGTTGCTAGTTAAAGGGAGGATCCGACCAGCCTCATGTTCTGGGCTTGGGAGCATCGCTCTGCTCTCTTAGGACGCAACACAGAGATGCAGCCGGTTAGCATTTAGCAGTTCTAGCCTGGCCTCTTACTCTTCTAGTCCTCCCACCATGAAAACAGCTGTGTGGCTTTAGGATAACAATGACCTAAGTCATCGCACTAACAATCCATCCTGCTAGTTGCTCCTAAGGACAATAAGCCAGGAATTTTGGCCACTAAAGATGAAGGAGACTGGTACTGGTGTCAGAGAAGGTGGAGCCACGTTCACCTTTAGCGCACTCCAAAGTGTTTTGCGTTCCGTTGCATCCTTACCATGCACTAGGTCATTACCTTTCAGAGTATCAAGCAAGCTTTACTTCGACAGGAAGCACCAGATGCCGCAGGCACTCAGACCTCTGACCTCCCAGCTGACTGTGAGGCTAAGTGCACACTGCTTACTTCTTGCTCCTGTGTATCTGAGCCCTCTCTGAGGGCCCCGCTCACATATGACATCAGGAGAAAAGTAGTGGGTAACTAACTACTCATTCTCAATTTGGGGCGACTTTGTCTTATGTGCGACACTTGTCAAAGACTGGAAACATTTTTGGCTGTCATATATTGGGTTAAAAGTTACTAATCCCAGGCTGGAGTGATGGCTCAGTAGTTAAGAGCACTCTCTTCTCTTCCAAAGGACCCAAGTTCAATTCCCAGCACCCACATGGCAGCTCACAACTGTCTGAAACTCCAGTTCCAAGGGATCTGACACACCCACACCAATGCACATAAAATAAAATTAAATAATTTTTTTAAGTTACTAGTCCCTAGCCCCCTCAAAACAAAACTATCCAGCCTTATTGCCAAAAGCATATACATTGAAAAGTCGTATTTGAGCATAAATTGTATACTAGTGTGTATAGGTTATTCCTTCACTGGGCTCTGAACAGAGAAGGAGAGTATTGAAAACACGGAGGCAGGCCGTGGATGGAAATGGGGTGAGATTATAGTGCGCTGTACGGCCCTTTAGGTACAAAGATCTGCTAGTCTTTATAAAGCTCTAGCTCCCAGCTTCCTGGCAAGTGTTTTATAAGATCCCTCGTTTCTACACTAGTTGTTTGGCTTCTTTAAGGAACGATCTGGGAGCTAGGAAGATGACTCAGAGGGTAGAGTGCCTGCCACGCAAGCATAACAACCTGACGTCAGATCCCCAGGCCCATGTTAAAGCTGTGTTCAGCAGTGCACACGTGTAAGCACAGCATGGTGGAGGCAGGTAGACCCCAGGGAGTTGCCTGCCAGCTAACATAAATAAAGCCAATAGGTTTCCATGTAGCTTTCATGCCCAGTTCATTTGATTAGTCCTCCCCTTTCATCTACTTATCTCCTCATCCTCCACCTACTGCCTGATTAAACCTTCCCACCCCCACCCCCAGGATTTTCCTAAATAGCTGCCACAACACACACACACACACACACACACATCACACACACACACACACACACACACACACACCTGCTTCCCTTGAGTGAAAATTCTTCCTACTGTCCCTTTCTGGTTTCCTGGTTTCTGGAGGTACACCAAACTAAAAGGTCAAGGATAGGACCCACATATGGGAAAGAACATGCATGTAGCATTTGTCTTTCTGGGCCCCACTTACCCCACTTAGTATAATTTTTCCAGTTTTGCCCATTTGCCTGAAATTTTCATAATTTTATTTTTATAGCTGAATTAAATTCTGTTCTGAATATATGCTACGTTTTCATTGTCTATTCACCAGTTGGACGTGAAGCCTGATTCTGTTTTCTAGCTGTTGTGAATAGAGCATCAGTGAGCACAGATGAGCAAGTGTCTCTGTTCTAGGGGTGCTATGGGAGGACCATGCAGTAGTTCTGTTTTCAGTTTTTGAGGAACCCCCACCCCCCGACTGATTTCCAACATGGCCATGCTGGTTCCCATGGCCATCAGAAGTGTATAAAGGGTCCCTTTCCTCAAATCCATCATTTTTGTTTAGGTCCTTTATGATGACCGCTCTGGCTGGGATGAGATGAAATCTTAAAGTAGTTTTAATCTATATTCCCCCTCATGCTATGGATGTGGAACTCTTTCTAAGTGTTTCCAGGTCTTTTGTATTTCTTCATAGGAGAACTTGTCTAGCTCCATCACCTGTTTTTAAATTTGGATCATTTGCATTTTAGACTTTGTTTATTTGAGTTCCTCACGTTTCCCAGTTACTAACCCTCCATCAGATATATAACTGGGAAAATATTTCTTCCATTCTGTGGGCCGCCTCCTCATTCAATTATTCATTTCCTTTGCTATACAGAGGCTTTTCAGTTTCATGAGATTCCACTTGTCAGGAGTTGGTTTTATCTCCTGTGCTACTAGAGTCCTGTTGAGAAAATCCTAGCCTATGCCTCAGTGTTGAAGGATATTGCCTACACTTTCCTCCAGCCTTACATTGAGGTCTGTGATCTACTTGGAGTTGAGTTTTGTGTAAGATGAACTATAGTGATCTGGTTTCATTCTTTTAACAACATGGTGATGTCTAGATTTGTTGAAGATATTACCTATTTTTGGCATCACTGTCTAATTTATGTGACTGTAATTGTGTGGACTTATATGTGGGTCCTCTATTCTTTTCCATGACCTATATGTCTGCTTTTGTGCCAGCACCATGCTATTTTTATTACTATGGTTCTGTAGTATTACTTGAAATTGGGCATGCTATTTCCTGCTGTATTCTTTTTGTTCAGGATTTCTTTAGCTATCATTGGACATCTGTGCGTCCATATTAATTGTGTGTGTGTGTGTGTGTGTGTGTGTGTGTGTGTGTGTGTGTGTGTGTGTGTGTGTGTGTAGAATATTCCTGCCATTTCGATTGAGGTTTTGTTGATGTTAGTAGGTTTCTTTTGCTAGGGAGGCTGTTTTTACCCGTGTAACTTTTGTTGCTATTGGGTATTCTCTCTTAGGTAATTTGATTATCAATCATGTTTGTCTATTAAAAGAACTAACTGTTCATTTCATCCACTCTTTGTATTGTCTTTTGTTTGTTTCTATTTCACTAATTTCTACTCTGATCTTCATTATTTCTTCCCATCTACTGCTTTGGGTTTGGGTTGTCCCTGTTTTACCAAGCCCCTGTGGAGCCTCAGTCAGTTGTGTGAGACCTCTCAAAAATTTTGATGTAGGCACTTAGTGCTGTACACTTGCTAAGAACTGCCTTCATTATGTCCCATTGATTTTGGTATTTATTCAAGTTCTAGAGAATTCATTATTTCCTTCTTGATTTCTTCAGTGACCCATTCATTATCCAGTAGTGTATGGTTTGATGCCTGTGACTTTGTGTGTTTTCTGTAGTTTTTCTTACTGTTGATATCTTGCTTTATTCTAATGTGGTGAGATGGCATACAGAATGTTATTTCAATATTCCTATAATAGTTAAGGATTGCCTTGTATCCTAAAATGTGGCTTGTTTTGAAGAAAGTTGCATGTGCTTTGTTTTTGTTTTTGTGGGTTTTTTTTTTTAGACAGTGTTTCTCTGTCCTCACTTTGTAGACCAGAAATCTGCCTGCCTTTGCCTCCCTGAGTGCTTGGATTATGTTTTATAAAATTGAGTGTACCTGTTGGGTACTTTTCTTTAAGGAGACCTGGACATGTGGGATTAAGTTGGTAATGTGTTTCCACACCCCTAGGCCAGAACCTGTGAGGGGACAGTGGACAGGGCAGCTCAAGGGAGACAGTGGGGAGGAAGCAGGGTGAGGTGGGAGGGTCTGCTCTGTGTCAGTCAGCTGGTGAGGCTCCCTGAGCCATCTCCACTTTGCATAGGCAGCATTCCCAAGTTCACATTTCCGATGCTGTCTTCAGAGCTTGAGATCTGCCCTCCTTTTGAAATAGTGGTTTTTTTCCTATGGTGTGGAAACCTTCCAGAACCCACGGTATTGCTCAGTTGTGACCCTGAGTAGTTCTAGGTTGGGTGTTTCCCCCAGCAGGTGGCTGCTGCCTGTACTTCAGCAGACAGGGCTTGCTGCCTTCTCTGGCCTCTTCTCCTGCTGAGCAGTTTCTAGCACCTTCTTTTCTCTTAGTACACACATCCAAGGGCTCTTAGACCACAAGGCCAGGGATCTTTAGATTAGGATGTGGTAGCAAGCTCTGACCTTGCTGATCCCAGGGAGTCTCACCTGGGCAGCTCTCGGCAGGAGCACCCGTCCCTCACAGAGCACCACTGCTTCTCCTTGCCCTCTCCAACATTGGCTTCCTCATCATTTCTTTCTAAGGAGTAATTCCTTCTTTCTCTTTTTAAGCTTTACCAAAGCAGAAACATATTAAAAGCTAGAAGAGGCGCTGTTTTACCTTAGTGTTCATCTTCCAAGCAATTTCCAATAGCCTCCAGTTTCTTCCTTACTCTCCCTGCCACAGACTTAAGGAGTCTGCCTAAGAACCATCCTACAAAAGCAGAATTTTAGATTTGAGATTAAATTTCTCAAATTCTAGTCACACCTCTTCTTTTCAGGAAGGGATCTTTATAAGTGATAAAAATCTTACTTTAAGCATAAGGCACTGTGTTAAAATATAGTGAATTTCAATCTGAAGGGATAAAATAGAATAGGAAGATCCATGCTAGCAATTAATTAACACATGGGTCTCTACCCTTTCATATCTCTCTCTCTCTCTCTCTCTCTCTCTCTCTCTCTCTCTCTCTCTCTCTCTCTCTCTCTCTCTCTCTCTCTCTCTCTCTCTCTTCCTCTCTCTCTCTCTCTCTCTCTCTGTGTGTGTGTGTGTGTGTGTATGTGTGTGTGTGTGTGTCTGTCTGTCTGTCCATCACCCCTCCATGTGTGTGTGTAGGTTTGTCTGTCTCTTTCTGCTCCCCTCTCTCTGTCTCTCTGCCTCTGTCCTCCCCCTCTGTGTGTGTGTGTCTGTCTGTCTGTCCCATCCACTACCCTTCCATGTGTGTGTGTGTCTGTCTGTCTGTCTATCTGTCTGTTCATCACACCTCCATGTGTATATGTGTCCATCTGTCTGTCTCTTTCTGCTCCTCTCTCCATGTCTGTCTGTCTTCCTGCCTCTGTCTCTGTGTCTCTGTCTCTCTGTGTGTGTGTCTCTGTCTCTCTGTCTATCTGTGTCTCTGTCTCTGTCTCCCCGGCCCCCTCAGCACACAGTTCTTTTTGTTTGGATGTGTGGTACTTTGCCCATCACGGATCTGGTGGTTATGACAATAACTCATTGCTACTATAGGAATCTGTAGGGAACCTAAGGAAGGAGGCAACGAATCAAAAGGCATAGACATAACTAAATACCACATGTGTTTGAGGCATCATTTCTATTTGCTCACGTAAATAGTTATATGTTCATGTGTATATATATCTTATATAAATAATACTATGCAGCACTGAGTTTTTCTTTTTAGATATGAGTTACTTTCTCTGTGTATGAGTATTTTGCCTGCATATATGTGTAGTGTGTATATATACACATATATATAATACATACATGTAACATGTACAGACCTGGTGTTCATGAAGGCCATAAGAGTGCATCTGCTTGATCGCTGGGAACTGAAGTTACAGACAGTTGTGAGTCCAGGGCACATAGTGTCAGTGCTTAGAACTGAGCTCAGGCCCTCTGCAAGAGCAACAGTGCTCATAAACACAGCTCCACCTCTCTGCCCAGACTGCGGGTCTTTGAAGAGCACATTTTACCCTCTGCCTTTTAGGACCCCTTTCTATGTAGTGTTAAAATGCTGCAGCTCAAAGTGTATTGAGCAGTTTCCTTCCTTACTGCATAATACTTAATAAGTAAAAGATAAGGTAATAATTTTTTATTCTTAATTTTTACAGCTTCAGTCCAATAAGAAATGCTGAGAACTTTTCCTCTTGTTCCTTCCTAGAACACACTGAACCTTCTCTGATTTCAACAGTGGAACACAACTTCAGAGCTGGGAAGAGGTGAGCTCAGGGTATTTACTTATCTACAGTATTGTCTCTAATATTGATCCACTCAAGCTTGCTACTAGCACAGCTCGGTGCCCAGGCACCAGTTCCTCGCTTGAGGACCCAGGGTTGTGCGCGTGTCACAGAATGAATGCTCGACCACATAGGCTGCTGCTTGTGTTGTTCTAGCATATTCCTGGAAGCAATAGGATGATGAGGCTGTTTTGGGGTCGCTGTTGAGCCAGAAGCTTCATCACTTTTGGCCTACAGTGACACAGACTGGAGGGCATGGTGGGCCAAGCTGCTCCCTCCTAGTCGTCAGACAGCAGAGAGCCAGAGAGGAAGTGTGTAAGGACCCTTTAGAGGCACCCCCAAGAGCCCCCTTTCTCTGCCTCCCACACCCTATAGGGCCCATTCACAGTGACCTCATTACTGCTTAATCCATCCAGCCCTAATAATTCAGTCACCTCTCAAAAGCTCCACCAGCTGTCCACCAGGCCATCAGCATATGGGACATTTCCTTTTCAAAGACATGAGACCAAGACACCAGCAAGCACAGTGCCTATGCCATGAGGCATGGCTGAGTGCCAGGCTCACTCCTGACCTCTACAGAATGCCAGCCCCACCCTGTCTCAGTCTCTTTCTTCATCTTGAGATGAACTGAGTATGCAGCTCTCTCTTGCACTGCTGTCATCAGAACCCTGAGGCCACATTCACTGTGACCATGATCAGTCTTCATAACTGTTACAACAGAAATCCCCAAGTGACCCAAGCTGGGGCCAGCATGTTCACAGAATCAAATCCAGAGTCACGCAAATGACAAGTCAACTCAAAGACGTTCTAAATGTGATTTTTAGCAATTAGGTTGCTACAAGATTATCACTTTTAACAATGAATCCTGGACATTGAAGTGTCATTTTCACCCCATTTAGAAGATTCAGAACTCTCGAGTGTCCTGGCCTCCCTGACCCAATCCCATTACATACCATTATCTCCTTCCTCTGTGCTCACAGAGGCAAGTGTTCATCTGGTCTGGGTTTTCCCAATCTCTTGCAAAACTTGGTCAAATTAAGCCGCTGTCTTTTAATTAAATCTTTTCTTATACATTTTGAGAAATTCTGAGTTAAGTCTTTGCTGTTTGGAAAGCTGGGTCATTGTAGTTTGAGGCCTGAGTCATTCCCGGTACAACCGCAGATCTGAGAAACAGTTGCTCTCTGTTCGTTAATGAAGGCTAAAGAATCTGCGTCAAGAGCTTTGATTTTCCGCACTCCACAAACGCCTTCCTCTGATCTCCCAACATTTGACAAGAATCCTGATTCGGGGGATTAAACACTTTCTCTATAGCACTCTGTTTCCACTAGAGCCTTACCCGGTTAGCGGTGACCTGAAGTGCAGAGCGCTTTGCAGGCACGGCAACGGTAAGGCTTAATGGAGGAAAGGGTGCATTTTGGAATAGGCATCAGATGCAACCTTGGTGCACTCACCCCCCCCCCCGCCCGCACCGCAGTGTCTGCCAAGCACTGTCTGCTCCTTTTGTGTCCATGGTCTGACTCTCAAGCTTTTACTGTGAACATACTTCTCTGCTTGTCATTTGTTTTTCTTTCTAAATTAATGTGAATTTGCAGTTTTCTCTCTGTTGTATCAAATTCCTGTCCCCAGTCCTCTGATAATCCCTATTTATGTGTCTCAGGCAGCTCTCCAAATGACCAGGTATACAGTGAAAGTGCCTCCCCGACCTGCCTCCCTCCTCTTTTGCTTGCGGCTGATTGCTTCTCTGGAATCAATAGTCCAATTAATGGCATCCCTGTTGACCCAGTTCCTCAAGCCAGGAGTCTCTGCCCAGCCATGGGCTCCTCCCCATTCAGTCCACACCAGATGCTGGATCTAAGATAATAATGCTGAAGTTTTCAGGAACTGGTGCTTAGTGGGTCACATACCTGCTGTCACTAATACTCATTGTCTTTCTGACCTTATCTCCTCTGCTGCTGCCAGCCGGTGCTTTGCTCCTGACCTTCACATATGCGCTTATACATGTATGTACAGATCAGATCTGAAATCAATGTCTGTAGCTCCTTTCCAAGAGACTCTCCCCCACTGGGGTCCCTGCTCCTGATTCCCACACGGTGACCTCTGCGCCTTTGTAACCTGAAGAACTGGCCCAGACGCCTGGCTATGGAGCCCAGTGGTCCAGTCCTGGGCACCCCTTCAACATGTTCCTTGCTCCGTGGGGCTGGATTACTTTCTTTTTGATTTTTCAAGACAGGGTTTCTCTGTGTAGCCCTTGGTTGTCCTGAAACTCATTTTATAGCCCAGGCTGGCCTCGAACTAAAAGATCTGCCTGCCTTTGCCTCCCAAAGTGCTGGGATTAAAGGCATGTGCCAGCTCCAAGGCTGGATTTCTTGGCATGTTCTAGAATGCCACGCCCTTTAAGACAAGCATGCTGTTGTCTGGGCTGTCTGTTCTCACTTCTGAGGATGCTCTGGCCCCTTATTTCTTCACTAATTCTAGAGCACCTCCATTTCTATCTCCCCCGAGAAGCTCCCCTGATCCTCTAGGTACCACAGGATCCATACAGTTCCTTAGCAGCATCCCTAGCCACACCCTTGCAGCTATCCACTGTATATGCCTTCCTGAAGGCAAGATTTTAGTCCTCTCTTGGTACCTTGCTCCTTAGCAGCATCCCTAGCCACACCCTTGCCGCTATCCACTGTATAATGCTTTCCTGAAGGCAAGATTTTAGTCCTCTCTTGGTACCTTGCTCCTTAGCAGCATCCCTAGCCACACCCTTGCAACTATCCACTGTATATGCCTTCCTGAAGGCAAGATTTTAGTCCTCTCTTGGTACCTTGCTCCTTAGCAGCATCCCTAGCCACACCCTTGCCGCTATCCACTGTATATGCTTTCCTGAAGGCAAGATTTTAGTCCTCTCTTGGTACCTTGCTCCTTAGCAGCATCCCTAGCCACACCCTTGCAGCTATCCACTGTATATGCCTTCCTGAAGGCAAGATTTTAGTCCTCTTTTGGTACCTTGCGCCTTAGCAGCATCCCTAGCCACACCCTTGCAGCTATCCACTGTATATGCCTTCCTGAAGGCAAGATTTTAGTCCTCTCTTGGTACCTATGATACTCAAGTCTCTTTTGATGAAAGCATCTCTGACACTAATAAAGAAATACCATTTGTGAAAAGAAATTGACCTGAAGCTGTTTTTCATTTTCGTTTTTGTTTTTTTCTGACCTCACATAAGCATCTTATTTCTTAACAACGTCACTTTGGTTTCTCTTTTTCCTTATCATGCCTGTGCTTAAGGAAGTACCACCAAAACCCACTCAAGGTCTCTTTGGCTCTTTTGATGACATCAGTGCTAAAGTATTGGCTGAATCCTTTCTGAACTTGAAATCGGGCACTATTTCCACCTGGGAAGTGGGTTCCACCTGTGTCTTTACCACCTCTGTTGATGATGGTGGCCATTTCCATGACGTTGAATTCGGGAGTAAACATTTAAATTGCCCTGACCCATATTTCGACTTCTAGCTGCCCGTGCTTTGGAAGCATGCCTCACGTGTTCAGGTGCGTTTCCTCTCCCCAGCTCTGAGAAGGTAAAATCATTACTTCCCAGGGAGGTGTGGGCTCTTACTGCAAAGCAACGCTGATGTCGGTTCATGAGAAGCCACAGTTGACACAGTGATGAGCTGCGTACTTGAGGAGCAGGGAGAAATAATGGGATTCATTTTCCATTCACACTAATTGCAGGCAAGAGCCTGGACCTTCTGAAGTGGCTTTGTAGTCAAGGGTTACTGCAGGGCACCGCAGAGCTCCAACAACTGCGCCCACTGCTTTGCTGTGAGGCGATGGCAGAGCCGAGGAAATGGTGACTCTTGCCAGCTTTTCTCTGAAGTTTGGCCTTTGGCTCAGAAGCATGAGGTTAATTTCAGCATCTGCTGTTAGCTTTACTTCTGAGAGCAGTTCATTTTAATAGCAACCTGCTTGTTTCTTGAAAAGCATCCAAAAGCAGCAAGAAAGCTTTGGCCCAGAATCTAAATCAGTAAATTAGCTATCAGCGGCCTACCAGTCAACAGAATACTTTGCAGTCAGTCTTATTAATCTTTGACTTTTGCCTCTCTTCCCCCGTACTTATTATGTTCTAAATCATAAGAAAATATGCCTTTTCACTACAGACAATTGGGGAAAAACATTTTTTAACTTTCTTGGTTCAGAGAGCAAGCACCACTATTGCCAAGCAGGTTAACAGTCTCCTAAGCAAGTGCTTTCTCCTAAGCAAGCTGCATACTTTAAATACCCCTGCAGCGAGAGAACACTCACAAACAAAGGAGAATTACAGAGTGAGTCCTTGAAACTCACAAGGTGCATTCACAGGAATCAAGGATTTGCTACCCTGCCTTCATCCATCCTTTTCTCTCCTTCCCATCCTCTTCCCTTTTTGAGACATCAGCTACTTTTAAAGAGGAAATGTAGGCCTGGAGGGCAGTGGGAATTAGTGGTTGCCACAGGTCCACGTGCTCTCACTGTTAGCAGGGATGAGTACAGCCTTATACTCAGAGTGTGCTGGACTTGAACATACACGTAGCGCTCAGGTCCGGATGGCTATTGATTTTTCTCTCTTACATCGGTGTTTCCCAAGAGCACAGATTTACTTATTCATAAAGCTGAGATAATGTCAGACAGAAGTTACAGGAGTATAAATCCATGATGCAGGCTCAATAGGAAGAGCTTTTATAAGATTGAAAAAAATCAATGTCCTAATGCTGGAGGGACCCACAAGGCTCCAGAGGAGCATGCCACTGCTCTTCCGTGTGTGGGAGGAAAAGAACAACACAGGGCTAACTTTGGTTGTCTGTTTTCCAAGCTGCTTTGCATATAGACCTTAATAAAATATGTTCATTTTGATATACTTTCAGGGATTGGCTGGCTTGTTAAAAATATATACATGCTTCCCTGTGTGTCTAAACCGTATAAACCATATGTAAACATGATGGTTTGAAGAAGATGTTCCTCATAGTCTCAGGCATTTGAATGCATGGTCTCTAGTTGGTGACCCTGTTTGGGGACACTTAGCAGGTGTGGCCTTGCACCATTTTGGGTTTGCTGTCTCTGCTTCCTTTTGGTTTGAGATGTGAGCCCTCAGCTCCTGCTGAAGTCAACAAGCCTATTGCTTGCTGCCACACTCCCCACAGTGATGGTGATTGACTCCTACCCCTCCCGAGCCCTTCCTTCCATGTGCCCCAAAACAACCCCTCTACATGTAGGTTGCCTTGGTTATGGAGCTTTGACATAGCAAGGGAAAGGTAACTAGTTCAACAATGCTAAAACTTCTTACCTTTTATTGATAAAAGCATTTATCAAGCCGGGCAGTGGTGGCGCACACCTTTAATCCCAGCACTTGGGAGGCAGAGGCAGGCGGATCACTGTAAGTTCGAGGCCAGCCTGGTCTACAAAGCAAGTCCAGGATAGTCAAGGCTACACAGAGAAACCCTGTCTCGAAAAACCAAAAAACAAAAAGAAGCATTTATCAAATTAAAATTTGCTATTTGGGTTTTAAATTTACCCTTTTAAAACTACACATTTTTCTTGTGTCCTGAACTGGTTGTTTTTCTGTTGGCTGTAAAATGCACTAAGTGGCTAGAACATGGAGTTCTGGACAGTAGTTTTCTACGAACTCTTTTATCTTCACATAGTAGAGCTGGGTAGGGAGTCAGCTGACGTAGATACTGACCTTATCTGCTTCTGGCCCTGTGTGACTAAGGCAGCAAGCTCCTGCATTCTGTGGGACAAAGGTTCTACTTCATACTGTAGATTTGGGTTGCTGCTCCAAGAACAGTGAGTGACAGCGTGTGAAACTGGCACTCACAACTCGATTTCCAGTCTTCTCTGCATCTCTTCTTCTTTCTACTTCAGATAGCTCATCGATGTTTCCAAAAGGAAATGGATGAGATAAAAGGGTAAATAGATGAGACTTATTCCCTCATATTGAATAAGGTTTATTCCAATTTTAATAATCTGTGACTTTCTATTAGAAGAAAAAACTTTCAAATGGAAACGCAGCTGCTGGCAGCCCCAACTCCCTTAGAAACAGCACGAGGAAGACACACCTTGGGAATGGAGCCTGGGAGTCTCACACCCTGGCCTGAGAGCAGCCAGGTGCTGGGCCTTGGGCTCTGGGCCTTTGCCTGAGGTTTAAGTGAAGTCTGAGTTACTTTTCCTTTGAAGCCAGTTCATGACAACAGCTGTTCTCTGCCTGTCACATTTGTTTCCTTGTGCCTCAAGCTTGGACCCTGAGATAACTGGGTAGTTGGGAGTATCCTGCAGTTTCTGCACTGAGCTCCAAGAGCCCTGCTACCTAATGTAGAAATGGACTTTTGAAAATTTTGTTTACTTTACATCCCAATGAGCACCCTTCCTCGTCACCTCCTGATCCCCCCCTCCCTCCCTTATACCTTCCCTCTTCCTCCCTTAGTCCTTAGAAAAAGGAGCCCTTCTCCCGTAACAGCTGTCCTCAGCCTATCAAGTCTCATCTGGACAGCCTGCATCCTCTTTCTCTGTGGCCTGGTAAGGCCGCCCTGCCAGGCGGAAGTGACCAATGTGGGGGGGGGGGCAGAGTCCATACCAAAAATAGTCCCTCCTCCCCATATTATGGGACTCACAAGGAGACTGTGCTGCCTATCGACTATATCTGAGCAGAGGGTCTAAGTCCTCACCATGCGTGGTCCTTGGTTGGTTCATCGGTCTCTGAAGTACCCTATTCTGCAGCCCAGATTTGTTGGCTCCATTGGTCTCCTTATGGGGCTCCTGACCTCTTCAGATCCTTCTCTCCCCCACCTCTTCCATAGGACTCCCTGTGCTCACCCTGGAGTTTGGCTGTGTGTCTCAGCATCTGCTTGGACCTCCTGCTGGGTGGAGTCTTTCAGAGGACTTCTATAGTAGGCTCCCTTCCTGTTCCTTCTCTTCACCTGCTTCCGGTGTCTGATCTATTTGTCCTTCGGCATGAGAATTAAGCATCCTCCCTAGGGTCCTCCTTGTTACTTAGTTTCTTTAGGCCTGTGTACTATAGTGTGGTTATCCTGTATTATATGGCTAATATTCGCTTATAAGTGAGTATATACCATGTGTGTCTTTCTGGGTCTGGGTTACCTCATTCAGTATGATCTTTCCTAGTTCCATTCATTTGCCTTCAAATTGCAAGATTTCCTTGTTTTTAATAGCTGAGTAGTATTCCATTGTGTAAGTGTACCACAGTTTCTTTATCCATTCTTCAGTTGAGGGAGGAATGAACATCTTACTTGGTCATTAAGAGAAGGTTCTCAGAACCGAGTTTGGAGGTCTGTGGCTGATGTGGCCACTTTAGTGAGAAGGCCAGTTGCTGGTGGAAGCACTTCAGGGGTGACCAGTGTAAGACAAATGGAAAAGCTCTTAGGAATCTCAGCATCAAGCTGAGGATTGCTTGCTATTTCCTATACCATCTTTGTAATATTCTTCAACATGGTCTGTTTTATGTTATTTAATTCTGGTCATTTGTCCCTTTTAAAATTAATTCTAACCTTCTCTAGGCAGGAAACGAGGAGGTCATTGTCCTCAACCCTGTATTTGGCTCGACTAGAGGGCTTCTTCACTCCTTGGGCCCCTTTTACCCCACAGATCAGCCCAGGACAGGTGGCACATCAAAACAGCCATCACACCTGAATTTCTAACCCAATACAATATTGATTTCTAGACAGCTGGGATGAAGTGTGGTTTCTAGTGTCAATGTGTCACTTAATTGTAGAAGAGCCTTTCCTTGTCTGTGTGTCTTAGTCACCTCCGCAGGCAGCCAAACGGATATTCTGATGCTCTCTTGTGACCAAGGCTGGAGGGAGCAATGCCTACTCCATGCCATACGCATGGAAGCCTCATAAATCTTGGTTTATATGTGTAATACCCTCTCTCCTTTGAACTTTCTTGGCCTCCTTCCTCCTTCCTCTACCTATCTGAGGAAGTTTCCACCCTGAAGAGTGAGATCTCAGGTTAGTGGCACAGTATTTGGATGGCCAGTGGCTAGACCTCTAAGCAGACCATGGACAGACAGCCCCAAGGAAGATGTGTCCAGATCTGGGAATTTTTCTTCAAGGTTTTATCCCTCCCACCTTCTTTTTTTTTTTTTTTTTTTAATTAATTTATTCTTGTTACATCCCAATGGTTATCCCATCCCTTGTATCCTCCCCTTCTTCCCTCCCTCCCATTTTCCCCTTACTCCCCTCCCCTATGACTGTGCCCAGCTCCCAATAGGATGTGTGTTCTAGATTTTGACCTTTCACTTCTTCTGTGTCTTACTGAGTTTCCTTCTCGCTGTAACAAAATGCTTGGCAGAAGCAACTTAAGGAATGAGCGTTTGTTCTGCCTCGCAGTTTCTGGGCATAGCTCCTCTGGTGAGCAAGGCATGGCAGCAGGGACACCAGGCAGCAGCTCAGCCTGCATCCAGTCAGAGAGCACAGGAAGTGAATCCCGCTGCTCAACTTATTTCTCCTTTGTAGGCAGTCCAGGTCCCTACCCCAAAGGATGGTGCCACTGACATTTAGGGAAGATCTTCTTACCTCTAAACACACACACACACACACACACACACACACACACACACACACACACACGCAGAGGTTTGTTCCCACAGTGATTCTAAATACTGTCCAGTTGATAATCCATGCAGGACAGGTATGGATCTTTGCTTACATATCCTTTTCTCTCTCACCATCTTTGCCTTCTTCCCTCTACTTACTCTATTTCTGAGAAATGCCTGCAGTGCTCTGTGGCATAGCACACAGCCCAACACACAGCTCTAACACTCCCTTTATGCCGTCTCAAATAGATTTTTGCTAGAGTCATGAGGTCAGCCATGATGACTCTTGACCGATGTCAACATGTTCCTGATAAAGACAAGGTTAGACCTGGCCTCAGCACCAACAAATCAGCGAGCAGTGAAAAATGTAAAGCTTCCCATGGGGGGAAATCTGTGAGTAATAGAAAATATAATGAGACATCCAAGAAGCTAGCAGACAAAGTGGATCCAGCACTTCATTAGCTCAGTCCTTCGCCATTTCTCTCCGGATGCCCAGAAGTACAGAGGTTACCATGTATTTAGTCTCAGCTGATTAGAAAGAATACAAAGTGTGTTTATGGAGTTAAAGGTATTGCCAGAATAGCATTGAACCAAACAGGTTATATCTGCAAAGGAGAAGCAAATACAAGGACTGTTTTGTGTTTCTGAGCCTCCACTAATAAACATGGTGTCATGTGGTGGCATATGGGTGCTTTGGTAATATCTGTGCCATTGTTAACTAAAAGGTAGTGACTGGATCTTAGTTACTATTTTCTCATTTTGAATTACTTTGTTTTATAAGCCCTTCATATACTCTGATACATTTAATACTTAAAAATGTCAAAAACACAAAATGATGAAATCAACTGAATAACAAAACTGGATCATGCCTTTCCAGTTTACCACCTGTCACTCTTCCTCGCATCCAAGATGGCTGCATAGGTTGAAAACCTTGGATGGGGGGGGGGCCTTCATTTTTATATTTAATTTTACTTTCAAGTATATGTATTTGTGTTTATATGTATATTTGTGTTTGTGCACAGTTTGCATGCACGCACTGTGGAGACCAGAAAAGGGTGTCAGATCACCTGGTGCTAGAGGTACAAACTCTTGCCAGCCCCCAGCATGAGTGATGATGGAAACTGAACTCAGGTCCTCTGTGAGGGTGGCGCATGCTCTTAACTCCTGAGCCACCTCTCTAGCTCCAGGTGGTTTCTTCTTGCCATTCAAATCGCAGCTTCATCATGACCTTAGAGAGCCATTCCTAGTCCCCATATCCCCAACAATGCCCAATAATTACTATAGTCTCTTCCTTTTCTTCTCCTTTTTAATTTTCTTTAGCCACCTGACAACTGGATGTTAAATAGTCTTCTTTCGGTCTTACCTACAAGGAAGAAAGCAGGGGTCTGACCTGTTTTACTTAGTGATGTCCCCAGTGCACAGGGCAGTGCCGGGCATGAGGAGGCATTCCTCAAGCATTTCTTCCAGTCACTCACTTTCTTCTCTCCATCCTCTGGCCCTTCCTGAGTCAGATTCAGGAAATGTTGTTTCTGGGTCCATCCAAGGAAATGGCTCTCAGATCGCTAATGCAGGAAACGGCTTACCCTGGCCTCTCTGACCGTGGACTCCACGGTTCTAGGCACTGTGTAGTCTGTCCTTGATCAGCAGCTCCTTTCTGGTGGATTTTAGTTGATACACTGACAGCTACCCATCGTTGGTCAGCGTGGGAGCCACTGGAGGTCAGTGAGTCCCAGAAAGCTTCCAGCCCCAAGATAGAGAAAGTATTTGGACAAGAACCACATACTCATCCTCGAATTTGCTGCCAGCCAGCTGAAGGCATGATCTGCTCCCTGGGAGACAGATGGCCTGGCAGGGCTTTCTTTCTCGGCACTGTTGACTTACCCCGGTGAGCAACTTCACCCTCTTCTCATGCCCAACTCCAATGCAGTGGCCCCAGTCTGATCCTGTTCTGTCTGAGAATATAATTACCACATTTTCTGCTAATGGCTGTATTTTACATGACAATGAATCCAACTTTTTCTACCAAGTCTACTTCATTTATGCAAAACAGATATAATTTGGAAGTGTGTGAATCATGCTATTCTTTCGGGGAGCAGAGAAGCAGTTAGAGAGCCTGTAAAACACGATTTATGGGCTCTTGTCAAGTTAACAAAAGAAAATGTTGGGTCTGTGTTCACCAGAGCTAATGTTGATTAGAAAGCTTCAGGTAAAGCAGAGAAGAGCCTTCGAATTGTGTGCTAGTTGTGACTGCCTGTCTTGGGAAGGGAGATGGTCTTCGCCCATCTTTCGCACTCTACAGTTGTAGTCTTGGTACATCTGTGGCCTGGGAGCATTAAGAAGACTTGCTCACTGATTTCCCAGAGTATAGAACAGCTATTCAAAATCAAACCCGCTGTTCACACAGAAAGGGAAGAAAATCGAATTAGCAGGGAGATGCAGCAAAGGCCTTTGAAGGTGCCATGACACATCTCTTCATATGTGATCCCCATGGGAAACTGATTTTATCCTGGAAAGAAAACAGTGGTCTCCTGAAAGATGACAAATAAATTTGCTTTATTAAATACAAAGAATTATTGCTCATAAATGAGGAAGTAGGGATTCTCATTTCTTTAATTTTGTTCGCAGCCATTCCTGTCTAGCATGCAGTTTGGCTTTTAGGTAGATAGAGTTAATTGTATATACTAATTTAAATGTTAGGCGTATGAATTCACAGTTAAGCATTTTAGAAGGTCTTTGCTCGTAAATCATTTATTGATCTCTGTCTCTTATGTGAACTTGAAAAACAAATGCCTAGATCCTTGAAGACACATATCTAAAAAGCCTCAGTTAAAATAACTTACCTCAGAGAACAGCTAAAATGAAACTTTTCCCTTGTGAGCAAAACTCTTTTGTTTGTTTGTTTTGGAAAATAGATTTTTTTCATACCATATATTTGACTACAGTTTCCCCTCCCCCAGATCCTCTACCCTTCCCCACCCTCCAAGTCTACATCCTTTCTTTCTCTCTTTCATAAGGATACAAATAGGCACCTAATAAGTAATAAGATAAAATAGCCAAGCAGTGGTGCTGCACACCCCTAACTACAGCACTTGAGAGGCAGAGGCAGGTGGATCCCTGCATCCAAGGCCAGCCTGGTCTGCAAAGTGAGTTCTAGAACAGCCAGAACTACACAGAGAAACCCTGTGTCAAAACACCAATTTAATTAAAAACAAACCAGAATCGGACAAAATAAGTGGTGGGGGGGTGGGGGGCAGGGGGGAAGAGCCAAAAAAAAAAAAAGCCCAAGAACACATACAGATTCTGGAAACACATATTCACACAGAGAAATAAATCCATAAAAAAAAAAAAAAAAAATACAGAAACGATAACATAAAAGGAAACATCTGTAGAGGAAGAAAAAAAAAAAAACAGACAATCATGAATTTTAAAAAGCAAACAAACAAACAAAAACCCTCCAAAAGTACTACAGAATTTTGTTTTCTGTTGGCCCTCAACTGCTAGGCCTGGGACCTGTCCTTAAGTGTCCTTATGTCCTTAAGTTTGTTTACCCAGGGAGACTTCCTCTCTAAGCAGTTATCAATTGGAGATTACTCAGGATTATGCTTGGGAGCTCACTTTATGTCCCCTCTCAGCAGTGAGATCCCCTCCAGTGTAGACCTGTGCAGGCCTTGTGCATGCTGCCACAGTCTCCGTGAGTTTATATGTCACGGACCAAATCCTATTGGTCCTGATGCCAATGAGCTGCCACAGAAACATAGATATTTGTTCATCTGAAACCAATAACTTGTTACTCTTTATTCTTTCCAAAAGCAAGAGCTCAAAACAGTACGTGCACACACATGTATTTGGAGGCTAGAGGCTATTAGAGATCGTCCTCAAATGCCCTCTGCCTTATTTCTGAGGAAGAGTTTCTCCCTGAACCTGGGCTTGCTCATTCTGCTAGACTGGCTGTCCAGCGCACTCGGGATCTGGCTCTCCCAGTGCTGACAGTCCCCAGTGCTGGGACTGCAGCTGTGAGCTCCACACCCAGCTTTTACTTGGCGTTAGGTCCTCACACTTACACTTTACTGACTGAGCCACCTCAGGCCCCACAGATGTGTTGTGGAAGGCCTCATTGGCAAGCTTGACTTGGCTCTGGGAGGCAGTAGGATTGATGACAGCTTTATACTATCTTCTGAAGAAAGGTGTGTACAAAAAACAAACAAACAAACAAACAGTTTTGCATATAATTTCAGGTGCCTTTTGGATCCTCCTGGGCCTGGCCACTTGTACAGGACCTACCCCTACACAGGGTCTTCCAACCAGTGGCTATAAAATCTCAATGTTGTTACCTCTGATGTTAGTCAGTACAGCATTCAGCAGAGGTCATGAGTATATGCCACACTGCCATACTTTCAGTCAGACAGAAACATCTATCTCGTCCTCCCACCATGACCATGATACTGAAGTTACAAAGGAAACAGCTCTACAGTTTTGGGAAATACCCATGGATAGAACCTGTTTTCTAAACATCTTGTTTGCCCTCAAAAAACATAATATTATCTTGAGCTATAATGTTCTTGATGTCTTAAGATATAAATGCTTAATCCATTTTCTGAGTACAGTTAATTCATGCCAATATTCGGATTCTTTTAGAAAAATTAAAATCCGGCTTTAATTCCATTTAACAGTAATTGATGGGTTTAAACATAATAGGTTTGTTTCATGTACCACTGGTGAGACCGTTGCTTTTGCTTACAACTTAAATCTTTTCTCTTGTAGTTAATGGTTGTCTGGTGTGTAAAACCCTTTATGAGACCTTGTTTTTCTACATGGAAATCAAAAGAGTAAAAATGGCTCCAGTCTCAGCAATCAAGTGACCCCTTCTCTCACAGAAGGAGCAGGAGAAGTGAATATTGTCAGTAGTGAATACAGAGGGAAAACATACATGAGAAACGGGGCCGCAAGAGCCAGAAGGGCCTCAGAGAGCTCTGCAAAGGAGGGATGGCTCAGGCTGGGCCTGAGTGGATAACTAGTAGTCACTTAACTACAAAATAAATAAATAAATAAATAAATAAATAAATGCCTTTGCATAACCCCTCTTCTGTTCTTTATTTTCCTAGTTCTGCCATGGCTAGGTGCTTGTTAAAACATAACTTACCACAGTTCCCAAGCTCAACTAGAGCACATAGTGAAAAGGAGCAAGAAGCAGGCAATCATGTGGAGAGACACCTCTTTCTCCTTCCCTTACGCCGTCAGGGGGAAAGCAGCCTTTCAAACCTCTGCTGCAGATCCAGTGGGGAGCGTGGGCTTGGATAAGACGGACTTTGGCTCGATTCTCATCCCAGCCAAGGCCCTTGCCGCACAAGGTCCTTTCGGCACACAGCGGTGAAAGGTTCCTCACTCTCATCCAGCACTCATGTGACATTTGGGGTGTGAGCGTGGTCACTAGTGAGGGGTTCTCGGACCGCCTGGCCAGGCTGTGAGACTTCTTCACACTTGGCCATGCCTTTTAGCACCCTCTGTGCCTCTGCATCTTTGTTCATAAGAGGAATAGATAATAATAGCGCCTAGTTCTGAGGCCTGCTTAATATATTCCTTGGCCCACTCCTAGCTGTAATCATCATTATTGTCATTTGAAGTCAAAGCAATTGAGCTCTGAGGTTAATTAGCTTGCCCCATTTCACACACAGTATGACCCAGAGCCTGGGGCTTTCTATGAGTCCTGCTGTAAACCCTGCACACAGGAGACATCCATAGTAACTGAACAGAATTTCAGAATTGCCTTTCCAGATTCCATCACAGACGGCCCTGTTTCCTGTATGTTCTCTGTAGGGGACTCTACCCATTCCCAGATTTGTATTTGTCATGTGAGTCAAGGTTGACAGTAATACATTTGGGAACTCGTTATCTGTAAATAACATTTTATTGAAGCAGCCATGTCCTCATCCTCCAGTGATGTTTCATAGCTACCTTTGGGCTGCAGTGGCAGAGTTGCAGTTGTGAGGGAATGGGTGGCCTCTAGTGCCTGAAATATTTACCCGCTGGCATTTTACAGAAAATCGATGAGTTTCCTGATCTCACTGAGTATTTTAATCCTTCCCCTGAGATCTTGATCCTTAAATTTTAGATACCCATCAATTTCCTCTACCTCCATACCCCATGTCCTCCTTAAAATCAGCATCCACCAAATGATCTGTGTTTATTCTCCACTGGCAACCACTCCCTCCTGTGTTTGCTCTCCCTGTTAGGGACCATACCATACAGCGTCACGCCACCTTTCTTCTCACTGCTTGTGTCCAATCCGTTATGAGTGGCTGGCTGCTGTTTATCCTAAATGTATAACCTGCTTAAGGACAGTGGCCTGGACTTTTAGTGAGCCAGCGCTCCCCATGTCAGTGTGCTCAGGCCACAGCCCAGAAATCAGTCTCCACAAGGCACGCCAGATAATAGCCACTGGTACGTCTCTGTCATGGGAGATAAGTCCATTGCTGAACTGTAGACATGACTTCTTAAGTAAATATTTGGAAAGAGTAGAAGGTTAGAATATTCATAATGCTATAGTTTCTGTGCTTGGACATATAGGGAAATGTGGCTATCTGATTGATCAAGGTTACACTTTAAAACCATTTATTTGCTGCTTTTGAAATGGAGTCAGCCTCCTTGGCTGAGAGTAAAGAGTTAAAACCCTTAACAGGACATTATTATTTTTCCCATTCCTCCAAAGAGCCCAGTCAGATAATAAATGCATTTTGATCCTCATCAGTATTGCTTGAATATTATTGTAAAGCTCATGATATTATTAGCTCTGCTTACTCTTTTATGAATTTAAATGATTCTCTGATAACTAGTAAAGAGCACAGAGGAATATCATACAAATAAGACTGGAACACAAAGGGATTAGTGGGTGATTAATAGCCTCTCAGTGTCTTAGTGGCTTTGATCCTGGTGTTTGTTTTATCTGGCAAATATTTTCATAGGTCCTTAATTTCAGTCTCTATTTGAAACTTAGGCAGGAGTTGGCTTTGTTATCCAAGAATAGGAGAGATGTTGACAGCACTCACATATAGAGCTAAAACTGTAAATTAATTCTAATTTTTCCAGCAAAGACATTAGTCTTTGAGTAACAGAAAAAAAAATCTCAAGAATAATAGGTTCACATGCCAAACAATGATCCTAAAGATTAATATTTTCCTTTGCTTAGAGATATATAACATATAATACATCTATAAGCTTCCCCCAATCCTCCTTGAAGTTTTAATTATCTGTAGACTTTCAAAGATATCAGACAGGTAAAGAACAAGTATATCTCAATTACTGTCAAATTAAGGATGGTTTTACATTCCGATGCACAGAAGGATGCCACCCACCATCAGACTTCAAAATTGCTGAAACGCTTAAAGAAAATAACAAGTGTTTGTGAATGTTAAGATAGCGCATAGATTCAATGCCCTTTTCTCAGCTGCTTCCCAGAGTGGTAGCAGCTGCTGCTGTCACTGTGTCACTGTGTCACTGTGTCACTGTTTGTAAGCTGGTAACCCTGGAGGGCCTCCCATCTAAGCTGCCAGGTGGCACCCCAAGGCTTGCTTACTTAGACCACACAGCAGCTCCATGTCTTTTAGGAGACAGGAGCTTGAATGTCTACAGTACCATCCAGTGATCTTCCAGAAAATGTTTATTTTTTCCCGTACTGTGGGTTGAGCCTAAGGACCCCCAAACATGCTAGGCAAGTACTCTACCTCTGAGCTATATATACCCCAACCATTGGAGGGGAGGGTTGTTTTGTTTGAGACAGGGTCTATCTATGTAGCCCTGCCTGTCCTGGAACTTGCTGTGTAGACCAGACTGGCCTCAGACTCACAGAGACCCTCCTGCCTCTAGAGCACCTGGATTCAAGGCATGTACTACTACATCTGGCTGCTTTTGATTTTGAGATAAGACTTTACTAAGTATCCCGGGCTGAGTTCTTTCTGAATTCTAGATGACCTTGAACTTGTGAGCCTCCTGCCTCAGTCTCCTGAGTAGCCGGGATTATAGGTGGGTATCATCAGGCCCTGTCCGCCATGGTCTTTTGTCAGAGGTAGACCGTTTGTTGCAGTGCATAGAGCATGGGATTAGATTAGTAACTTAACTGCTGTCTGTGCTTCAAGTGGGAAGAAATGTCTATTTCATAAGAGATGTGGCATGAAGAATGGGACGGGTCCTGCAGGACACCCAGCGCACAGTAGGTTCTGGGAACACTGTAGCAATGGCGACTGTTCCATTGTGTCATCATCACCATCATGCCCAAGGCATGTCCAAATTATACAACACCTCTGTTTGGTGAGCCCAAATTTTCCTTGTTACCTACAGATGCTCCAGTTAGTGAGGGGTACAGGATCCATCTCTGTCTTGATAGGTGAATAGTGCTTCTCTAGGCTGCGGACTTGAAAACTTCTGCAGTAAAATGCTCCCTTTAGTGCCCTCGTCTTGATATTTTTTTCCGTATGTTGTCAAATTCTTATATATGCAAATAAGCTAATGTTTGTAGGAGGCTTGAACAGAAAACTTATAGTTGTAATTAACCCCCCCCCCAAAATCATAAACAACAACCACAAAAACGTGTAGTGGGTGCATCTTCTGTAGTAATTTATGTGACTTTGGCAGTGACAGTTTGGGACTTGGCATCTTCAGAAAGCTTAAGTGCTTTGCAAAGGACACCAGACAGTGATTTCAATAAACTACACTCTCTGAGGCCTCATTTTTCTATTTCCTCTTATTGCATCTAACAGGGACTCCACTGCGGTAAATGTTCATTTCTCCTGTGCACAGGAACTAGAAGGTCACCCCAGAATATCAGCAGGGTTGGAAAGAATATGATCTTGGAGTCAGCCATGGCCGACTGGCTCAGACACCTACTCTTGTCTTATCATTGTTTTATGAGTTTCTCCGTATGATGCATCCTTTTCTGTTGTTTAGGTTTCTACCTGGAGGTGAAGTCTGCCTTACATTCACCATATTTACTGTATTGTAAATAACCTATGGACAGAGACAGATTAAAAGTAGTGTGGGCGACCCAGACTACTGGTGTATGCTGTGGTGCCGGTGTTCAGGAAGCTAAGGCTGAAGAATGAGTTCGAAGCCAGCCTGGACCATGGGTGCTTTTCTCTTTGGCTTCGCAGTTAAGCATTGATCCTCTCTCTGTGCCGTGGCACCTAGTAATGGCTGCACTTGTAAACAAATGACCTCAAATTAAGATTGTGACCTGAAGCACAGAGAGGTCCCTAACCCTAACTCCTATGGCCTTAGATACATAAAGCTTACAAGTTAATTTCAAAGGGCATCTTGCCAGCAAATTTTATAGCTCTGCCTATAGATGTTTAAATTATGACATTTGGCGACATGAAGTAGACTGATTTCTGTGATGAAATTCTCACTGATTTGCTAGATGATTTAAATGCTATATTGCAAAATGACAAAGGACATGTTTAATTTGGAACCTCATTTTAATTGAAACACTATCATTCTGGTCTGAACACTGAGAAGGGACAATGAACCGTATGCTTAAATTTTAAAGTAAATGCAAGGAAATCTTGAAATTTGCAGGCCATTGAATAGAACTAGAAATGATCACCCTGAGTGAGTTAACCCAGACCAAGAAAGACACGCATGGGATATACTCACATAAAAGTGGATATTAGCCCAACATGGATGTCCTCTGAGCAACTCCACTAAGCAGGTGATTGGGACAGATTCTGGGACTTGCTACTATACTCTAGGTGAGAGTCGTATGGAAGAGTGGGGAGATAGAAGGACCCAGGGGTCTAGAAGCCCCACAAGGAGACCATCAAGGATGGTGGATCTGGACCCAGGGGGTCCTGCACAAACTGCTGTACCAACCAAGGACAGTTGTGTGGAGAGCAGGGACTCCCTCTGACATGAACTCTGGTGCCCCCAATTTGACCACTTCCCCTTGGTGGGGAGGCCTGGTGGCACTCAGAGGAAGGGGAAGCAGACTATTCAGATGAGACCTGATAGGCTGTGATCATATGGTGGGGGAGGAGGTCCCCTTCTGTCAGAGGACTAGGGGAGGTAATTTGTGAGAAAGAGGGAGGGAGGGGAGAACAGGAAGATACAAGTGAAGGGATAACAATTTAGATGTAATCGGAATAAATTATTATAAATAAATAAATAAATCTTAAAGTAAATGGTTAGGCCTCGTTTACTTCAAGGCAGTTTTCCTGGGGGTTTTGTTTTGGTTTTGGGTGAGGGTATTTACAGATATTTACACTTATACACAAACGTAATTAAACGTGTATACAGAGTGCCATGTGCATGTTGATGATTTGTCCTATGTTAAATAGAATCACTGACATCAAAGGAGAAGAGTGGTGATCTTCTGTGGCCCGCCTTCCAACATGAGGTCTCTGACAGAATAGGTGCTCAGCAGCAGCATACCAACCTCCAGCCTAGCTGAAAGTTGCCTCTCCACCAGGCCTCAGAGTACTGTCGAACTCCTGAGCCTCAGTTTCCCTAGTTGTACACAAGTGAATGACATTATTTGCTTTGTAATCTTGAGGCATTGGAAGTCTGAGAATCAAGAAGATGCTTGTCCTGTTTCTGAGCCCTGGATGCTGCTGATTCTGGGAGTCATCCCTGTGGTGTTGCTGTGTAATGTTGCTGCATGTCTGTGCAATGCGACTGCTAACATGAAGCTACCATTCAGCAAATGCATATTTAAGTTTTCGGAGCCAGTATTATGATACTAAAGTCAAGGTAAAATGGTTTATTTGACTTACACTCATTAGACATAATTATAATCCCTTTTTGTTTTTTTCATGAGGATTATTCAAAATCATATATACTTAGATGACTTAATCATCTCTCTCTCAACATCAAAAGCTTTTATGCATATATGAATAAATATAAAAATTATTAAGAAGATCTAAGATATAGATAAATGAAAATTTAATAGACTACAATCACTCCATAGGGCATTAGATCAGGACATGTGTCACATAAAATTCACTCTTAGATATGCTGTCTATTTAATGATGGGCTTTCTTGAAGTGAAATCTTGCAGATTTTGATGAAGAAAATCAATCAGTGGGTGCCCTATCTTTTATTATCTCCTGTGGCTCAGTGTGCGGTTACATTTACTGCACAGGATCACAGTGTGGCATATATTAATTTTAAACTCACCCTGCTCATATTAATTTTCTACTCACCCCACTGAAAAGTGACACCAGAAATATACCAATAAAGTTCCAATCGTTAGCCCAGTCACAGGTGTCACAGTTCTGCTTTGTTTTATTTTCAGCCTTTTCTATATATCCTTAGCTGGTATGTAACTGATTGAACCCATGTGAGTTTACTCTCATATTGTCAGGGAAATGCTGTACTGCAGAGACTGTCGACCTACAACCCAACACACTATCCAGGCAAGCTGTCTTGTCAGAGTGTGCATTCCTATAGGAGGGGCAATTGTGGAGTCTTAATTAAAACAATGATAAAAGCACTCCTTGGACAGAATAAAATTGCTGCGAGGTGAGACTCAGGCAAAGGCCAGGATAGAGGCCAGGTTTCATTTGTTCTAATATGGAACTCCGGCTTGAAGCCCAGGCCACAGTGGCTTGCACAGGCTTCCCGCTGGTACCAGGAGAGCAACTCGAATCATGGACCAGAGAGTAGAAAAGAACTTGTTTCCAGAGGACAGCCCCACTCCGCAAAAAAATGCACGTCCCCCAAGTAAGTCCTTGGAGCACTCACTCCACCTCCCCATCGATGGAATTAATGAAAAGATGGGTCTATGTGCTTGTAATATGGGGGCAGGGGTGAATAATTCACTCCCTTTGCAGAACAGGTAATAGAACATTTCTTGTCACGTGACACTGCAAAGAACTTCAAGACGGAGGAAAAGAGGGAACCTTACCAAGAACAATAGAGACATGTTTGAAGACCAACATTTCAGGCTAGGTTGTATCGGCGCGGTGTTTGCATGGCAGTGACTGTGTCAGAAGAAGCCAAGGCTGGTGGAGCACGTGCGAGCTGGGGAGCTGCCTCCTTAGCCAGAGCTGTCAGCAGTCGCACAAGTGAGGACTTCTTTGAAAAGTCTTGATGCTGTTGTGTTAGTGTGTGTGAGCATGTGTGAGCGTGCGACCCCTGAGAATATCTTTGTATATCTGCACAGCTCTCTCTGTAATTTATCTTGCCAATGAGAAGTAGCTAGAAGCTTCCCAACTATACACTGAGCTTGGTGACGAATCCTTGGGCTTCCATAGCACGGAGCCCAGAATTTTTGGAGTGTAAGATCATTGAAAGGACATGTTGCGGAGAGAGATTATTTACTCCTTCTCCCTGATAATAAAAAATGTCTGTGGTTATGTTAGAAGAGTGAGTTAGCTGTGAGGTACTCATCAGAACTACAGTTCGTGGTGTACTTTGGCCCAGGGACGCTGAGTGGCATGACTGGGTGACTTGATGGAGTTTAGAGGCATTCCCCAGGCAAGTACCGATGCTGTTTCTGTTCAAGTGGGAGCTACATTGCGTTGCTCAAGATCGAGTCCTTTGACAAGGAACTTCAGAGAGAGATAATGGTCAGTCATGAGATGAGCTACAGACTTTGTCATTCCTCCCAGTGAATCATACCCAAAGACGTCACCAAAAGAAACAAAGGAAAAGCAGTCTTTGATACTGAGAGGCTGTTAAGATAGGCCTATTTGGCATAAATCCACAGTTAACCCTTTGCTGAATGCTTCAGTATGGATGACTGTGGCTGTTAGTGATGCTTAGGCAAGGGTGATAAGAAAGTTGCAGACAATGGGGTAAACAAAGCATATCAGCCACCAGCTCCTTCCCTGAAAATCTCACTGGGAAGATGTGACCAGCAGTCACACGGTATTACAGTAAACACAAGATACCTCATGGATAAGGACCAGCTTGCCTGCCCTAGATAGACCTGCTTGCCTTATTTGTTTGGAAGGCTTCTTGCAGAGTTCTGCATCTTGGGTCCCTGACAGACGTGACTGTTTTGGCTGAGGCAGAGCTCAGGAGACTCAACTGTGTATAGACCTGGCATGGTCTCCACTATGTAGGTTGTGGGGGTTCCCTTCTTTGGCATGGTCTCCACTATGTAGGTTGTGGGGGTTCCCTTCTTTGCTCATTTTTACAAAATCGGTTTTGTTCTTCTTTACTATACCTCTGCTGGCTGAATCCATGGTCTCCATAGTGACAAGGAAGAGAGGATGAGACATACTGTAAACAAATAAAACATAGTTTCTCGGCTCCACCTGGACACTAGGCAGGGCGAGAGGGTCTGAGTGTCAGCTTTTCTTTAGGAGGCTACAAACATCATAGGCTGTGGTAATTTTGTTTTCACTTACTATACGAGGTCTATTTTATTTGCCCATGCACATATGTGCTTATGAAAACCAGTGACTTGTTTTAACAACAGTTTTGTAAACTGGGATGATTTTAATAAATCATTTGTACTGGATGGTTTTGTGTCAGCTTGCCACAAGCTAAAGTCATCTGAGGGCAGAGAACCTCAATTAAGAAAATGCCTCCAACACATTGGCACAGGAGACAACTTCCTGAACAGAATGCCAATAGCCGAGGCTTTAAGGTCAACAATTAATAAGTGGGGCCTCATAAGGCTGAGAAAATTCTGTAAGGCAGGAGACATTGTCAACAGAACAAAGCAACGGCCTACAGACTGGGAAAAGATCTTCACCAATCCTACATCTGACAAAGGTCTAATATCCAAAGTATATAAAGAACTCAAGAAAGTAAACACCAACAAACCAAATAACCCAATTGAGAAATGGGGATCAGAACTAAACAGAATTCTCAAGAAAGGAATATTGAATGGCTGAGAAACACTTAAAGAAATGCTCAATGTCTTTAGTCATCAGAGAAATGCAAATCAAAACGACTCTGAGATTCCATCTTATACCCATCAGAATGGCTAAGATCTAAAAGATTCAAGTGACACCACATGCTGGCGAGCATGTGGAGAAAGAGGAGCATTCTTTCATTGCTGGTGAGAAGGCAAACTTGTACAACCACTTTGGAAATCTATCTGGTGCTTTCTCAGAAAACTTAGAATAGGGCTTCCTCAAGACCCAGCTATTCCACTCCTTGGAATATACCCAGAAGATGCTCCATCACACAACAAGGATATATGCTCAACCATCTTCACAGCAGCTCTATTCATAATAGCTAGAACCTGGAAACAGCCTAAGTGTCCCTCAGTAGAAGAATGGATAAAGAAACTGTGGTACATTTGCACTATGGAATACTACTCAGCTATAAAAAACAAGGAAATCCTGAAATTTGTGGACAAATGGATGGGACTAGAAATGATCATACTGAGTTAACCCAGAAGCAGAAAGACTCACATGGTATATACTCACTTATAATTGGGCACTAGCCCAAGAGGCATGTCCCATGAAAGTCTTCACTTACTAGGAGATTGGGACAGATGTGAGAACATCCCCCTGGGACTCTAGGTAAGAGAAATACAGGAGATGGGGAAATAGAAGGATCCAGAGGGTCCTAGAAACCTACAAGAAGAACATCGTGACAGGTGAATCAGGGCCCAGGGGTGTCTGCTCAAACTATTACACTAACCAAGGACAATACAAGTAGTAAACATTGAACCCCCACTCTGATCTACCCAGGACAGGACATTCTCCACAGTTATGTGGAGAGCGGGGACTGACTCTAACATAAACTCTGGTGCCCCATATCTGACCACCTCCCCTTGGTGGGGAGGCCTGGTGGCACTCAAAGAAAGAATAAGCAGGCTACCAAGATGAGACTTGATAGCCTATGGCCATATAGTAGGGAAGGAGGTCCCCCTCAGTCATAGACCTAGGGGAGGGGAATAGGGTGAAAGCGGGAGGGAGGGAGGAACAGGAGGATACAAGTGGTGGGATAACAACTGAGTTGTAATCTGAATAAATTAAATAAATAAATAAATAAAAGAAAAAGAAAATGCCTCCATAAGTTCAGGTTGTAGGCAAGCCTGTAGTGCATTTTCTAATTAACGATTGATGAAGGCGGGTCCAGCCCATTGTGAGTGGTACCATCCCTGGGCTGGTGGGCCTGGGTTCTATAAGAAAGCAGACTAAGCGAGCCATAAGAAGCTTCCCCCTCTGTGCCCTCTGCGTCATCATCCTGCCTCCAGCTTTCTGCCCTGTTTGAGTTCCTGTCCTAACTTACTTTGATGGTGAATAGCGATATAGCAGTGTAAGCCAGTTTAAGCCCTTTCCTCCCCTACTAGCTTTTCACTGTGCTGTTTCATCACAGCAAAAGAAACACTAAGACATCATACTTTTTAAAACTGAAAATAGATTTTTTTCTCATACACTCTATCCTGATTATAGTTTCCCTTCCCAGTTTCTCCCCAACCCCCCATCCCTTCCAGATCCACTCTCTTTCTGTCTCTCATTAAGGCTTCTAAGAGATAACAACCAAACATGACCAAAAATAAATAAATAAATAAAATACGATAAAGCAAAAACTTTCATACTGAAGTTGAACACAGCAATGCAACAGGAAGAAGAGACCCAAGAGCTGTCAAGAGTTAGGGGTCATGGTTAGGAGGTCTATAAAAAATACTAAGCTAATATCTATACTATATATATGCAGAGGACCTGGTGTAGACCCATGTCAGCCCTATGCTTGCTGCTTCAGTCTCTGTGAGCTCATATGTGCCTTGCATAGTTGACTCAGGGGGCCATGTTCTCCTGGTGTACTCCACCCCCTCCATGACACCATTCTTTTTTTTTTTTCTTTTTTTTTTTTTAAGCAAGTTATGGAGACAGCATCCCTACCGTATACAGTGCCCGGCAAATGGTGTGCCCATTTCAGTCCAGCACAGCAGCTGTCATTGTAGCCAGAATCATGCAACCACTGCAGTCAGTTCTAGAATATTCTCATGAACAGAAAAGTAGCTTTCACTGCCTCCCCGCCCCGCTGTCCTCACCCACCAGTAAGCATCTTCTCCCCCCACCTACAATTAGCACCCTTTGATTACTTTCTGTCTCAGTGGAACAGGCAAAGCAGCCCCTTCTAAACATGATCTGTGATGGTTGTAGCTGGGAGAGTTTGCTGAAGCTAATGGAAAAGTCTGAAGTTTCTATATGTGGCTTATTAAAAGATTGTGTATCATCGAATGATAACAAGCTACAAATTCAGTATTTAGGAAAGTACTTTTCAGCCACTGCCAGTTGTATATCTCAGGCATTTTTTTCAACCTCTTTGCATGAAGTACTTTTTAAAAATATATTTTATTAATTTATTCATATTACATCTCAATGGTTATCCCATCCCTTGTATCCTCCCATTCTTCCCTCCCTCCCATTTTCCCCTTACTCCCCTCTCCTATAACTGTTCCTGAGGGGACTTCCTCCCCCTTTATACGATCATAGGGAATCAAATCTCTTCTTGGTAGCCTGCTATCCTTCCTCTGAGTGCCACCAGGCCTTCCCATCCACGGGACATGGTCAAATATGGGGCACCAGAGTACGTGTGAAAGTCATACCCCACTCTCCACTCAACTGTGGAGAATGTGCATTGGCTAGATCTGAGTAGGGGTTCGAAGTTTACTGCACGTATTGTCCTTGGCTGGTACCATAGTTTGAACAGGACCCCTGGGGCCAGATCTGCCCATCATAATGCATGAAGTACTTTTAACAGGATAAAATCTGCAATAAATGGATTACAGATTTTGTATTTTTTTTTAGCAAAAATCCTCGGGGACATTCTGTGTATAGAATTCGAAGGGGTGGACCCCCCTTCTGAGAGGTTACAGCACAGCAGGGTAGGAATGGGTGTGCATAAGCAATTTGAGTACAAAATAAGATCAGAATGCTCTTACAGCACAGTGCACATGGAAGAGACAGGTACTTAAACCTGGGGCCATGTGGACAGTGCCATCAGCCACAGCTCCTGTAGACGGGAGCACTACAGAAGCATTAGGAAGGTTTGATGATGGAAGAAGGAAATTTAGGGGAAGGGCCAGAGAGCTCAAACATGGGAAGATGTGAAGATAGGACATATTGTAGGCCTTGGAATGTGAGCATATCACATAGCCAAGGGATGATGGGGAAAAAAACGGGGACTGAAGGGGATATTTTAGAACACAAACCAGGATCTAGAAAGTGTTGTGCAGGGTACCGAGAATCCATGCTTTAGTATGTTCCCCAGTGTTTTCTTGTGACTGCTGTGGCAAAGCTGCAAAACCTGTGTGGTTCAGAATAATACCTTCCCATAGTTCCGGAGTCCACAAGCCAAGGTGATGCAGAGCCATGTGTCCCCTCCTCGCAACCACTAGGGGAGGAGTCTTTCTTTCCTTTCCCACTGCTCATAGCCTCAGATGCTTCTTGACTTGTGGAAGCAGAATTTCCGTATCTGTTTCTATCATCATGTAGCGGTCTCCCCACATCTCTTGCGTCATCTTCCCTCTGGGCAGGCTGGTCTCTCGACCTTCTTTCCTCCTGCTTCTCTGTCAGTCACACCCTTTTCTATCCGCATTCCCAGCTGCGCTTGATAAAAATCTCCCAGCCTGAAAATAGAAAATTAAAAGAGACTCACAGAAAAAGGGCATCCAGATCAGATAAGCGGCTCCAAATAAGGAGGAAACAGACATTTTGCCAAAATCATGTGAGATGGCTCCTGCTCTGCTTATTATTAAGTTATCAAAAGGATGACCCAGGTACTGCTGTCAGCAGGAGGCCTAATGCACACGTGACAGCTGTGCTTCCAGCATGTGCTCTTACATGGCTAGTGCTTTACAGTTGGTGAACAGGGCACTCCGCATGCTTGGAAGTGATTGGATATGAAGCAAGCTGCTCCCTGGAGGCTCATGGGAAGGCGGTGCCCTCAGAGCAGCAGTGTTCAGAGGTTGGGCTTCTGAGACGTGACTGGGTCTCGAGGCTCTCTGGATTCATCGTTAGTCTACTCATGGATTCATAAGTTGATGGCCTTATTAAAAAGTAGTGAAATTTAGGAGGCGGGGCCAACCTGGGGGAAGCCGACTATGGGGAATGCACCCTAGAAAGACACTTTTTCCTTGGCCCCATCCTGGCTAGCTCTCTGCTTCCTGGCTGCTGTGAGGCAGGCAACCTCCCCTCCTATAGGCTGTCACTGCCAGGATGTTCTGTTCTGCCTCACCTCAGGCCTGCAATAATGGGGCCCTGCTAGCCACGGACTTCTGAAACCAGACACAAAATAAGTCTTTTCTCCTTTTAATAATTCCTCTTGGGTGTTTGTCACCCAAGTGACAAATCCTGATAAATGCATGTTTTATTTCCACGCGGGCCTCACACCAACCCATTAGAGGAATGATAACCCCATCTCTTTAGGAAAGGAACAGCAAATCCCAGGGCTCAGAGCCTTGTCAGCATCACAGTTGCCATCTTTCGCTATGATCCTGATGCCTGTGTGGCCTCAACTGTACATCCTTGGTACTACCCAGATTTTTCCCTTTTATATTAACCCCCCAAAATCTTCCATCAGTTGCCTTAACTTTGGAGAATCACAGAGATTAGCAAGTATTATCACCTGTGTTACTTTTTATGATGTGGACTGGTCATCTGAACACCAAGCTTGGTAAACAATGGCATAGGCTATGTCCTTTGAGTAGCCTACCAATAAATAGTTTGTAAACGAGCATTTGATTCAAATAATAGTAATCATCTTTTCGTTCATGATGCTGAGAGAGAAAGTTCCAGAGAAGTAAAGTTTTGTTCCTAGGCAGACTTCATGAAATTTCCTGGTGCTTAATGTAGAATGTTGGTACCTGGTCTAGAAATATTGTCCATACTTCTTCATAAGAAGTGGTTGTTGGGGGCTGGAGAGATGGCTCAGTGGTTAAGAGCACTGTCTGCTCTTCCAAAGGACCCAGGTTCAGTTCCTAGTACCCACATGGCAGCTCACAACTGTCTGTAATTCCAGTTCCAGGGGATCTGACACCCTCACATCAGTGCACATAAAATTAAATAAATTATTATTTAAAAAAAAAAAAAAAAGAATTGTTGTTGAAGGCTGGAGATGGCTGGCTGAGGAAAACACGAGGACTTAAGTTTGAGCCCCCAGAGCTGGCTGACAGCACTATAACCCCAGCGCTAAGCACAGGGCGACAGGAGAAGACAGGCAGATCCCAAAACTTGCTGGCAGCTAGCCAGGCTAGCCTTTCTGTGGGCTCCAGGTTCAATAGAGAGAACTCATCTCAGAAATTAGGATGGAAAGCACAGGAAAAGAGGAAGACCTTTCACATCAACCTCTGTCCCTCTCACACTCATATACGTGTGTACACACTGAGACACATGAACACAGGGACTCACTTAACCACAAACCATGCACACACACATAGAGACACACTAATAAATAAATAACTGGTAATTGTTTTACTAATTCTTACCTTACCATAATTCTGGAGCCCACAAATCTGCAGTTAATGTACCCCAGCACCATATTTCTACTGTAACTCTAGGGCAGGACTCTCCATGCCGTCCCAGCTTCTTGATCTGAAGGAAGACAGCAGAGAAACATAGTCTAAATGCACTGCCTATAAGTCATAGAACTATAATACTGAAGGCTTATTTTCCAGAAGTTTTGATGCAGCATACACAGCCGTAACCTTCGCCTCCTACCAACGTCATCACAGAGATGAACCGCACCAGTTGGAGTAGGACAAATGGAGGGCACGGCTTCCCCTGAGTCACAGAGCCTCAGTCTGCTCCCTGCAAGGGCCTGCTCCTACGCCAGTGGGCTCTCCTTGCAGCTTCCCTCTCAGACAGCACGGAAGGCCTGAAGAAATGGCCTGTCAAGTCCCGGGCTGCTCTGGGTAGGAGGTTCATTTTGCCACAGTGCACCTTACTGATTTCTTTCTTTACTGGCTTTATATAATTTTTTCTTACCTTTGCTACTTCTTAACTAAAAGAGAGTTGCCATAGTAACACCTGTTGATGGCATTTGCAGAAGGAAGAAAAGTGAATGAAATGCAGAAGGAAGCTGCTGCTATTCCCCCCCCCCCCTGGGATCAAGGGATGCTTTCATTCTTTCTAATCTTGTGTGTGACACCTGTGTTGGCCTTTTTAAAACATCTATTTTATTGGGTTCTTATATCTACCACCCTTGTCCACCCCAATCCTTTCTGACACCCCAACACCAGGTAGGAGAAGCAGAAGGTTAGTGGGGAGAGGGGATGTTGAGATCTTTTTAGACCGATTCCTGCTGACTGGGGGCATTGAATTCCTTGGGGCAAGTTCCATCTTCATCTTGTCAGGGTCTCTCCAGTTTTCTTCTTTTTTTTTTTTTTTAAACACATTTTTATTGAAAAATAAAATAATTCATATTACATCTCATTTTCTATCCCATCCCATGCATCTTCCCATTCCTCCCTCCCTCCCACTTTCACCCCAATCCCCCTTCCCTATGACTGTGACCAAGGGGGGCCTCCTCCCCGTGAATATGGTGCTAGGGTATCAAGTCTCTTCTTGGTAGTCCGCTATCCTTCCTCCGAGTGCCATTGGCCCTCCCTAACAAAGGGACATGGCCAAATATGGGGCACCAGAGATCATGTGAAAGTCATTCCCCAGTCTCCACTTAACTGTGGAGAATGTTCTGTCCCTTGGCTAGATCTGGGTAGGGGTTTGATGGTGACTGCACGTATTGTCCTTGGTTGGTGCCTTAGATCAAGCAGAACCCCTGGGCTCAGATCCACCCATCATAATGTTCCTCTTGTAGGTTTCTAGGGCCCTTTGGATCCATCTATTTCCCTATCCCCTATATTTTTCTCACCTAGAGTCTCAATAGGATGTCCTCCCCTCTGTCCCACTTTCCTGGTAATGGAGCTTGGAACTAAACAGAGAATTCTCAACAGAGGAATATCAAATGGCTGAGAAACACTTAAAGAAATGCTCAACCTCCTTAGTCATCAGGGAAATGCAATTCAAAACAATTCTGAGATTCCATCTTACACCCAACAGAATGGCTAAGATCAAAAATTCAAGTGACACCACATGCTGGCGAGGATGTGGGGAGAGAGGAACACTCCTTCATTGCTGGTGGGAATGCAAACTAGTACAGCCACTTTGGAAATCTATCTGGTGCTATCTCAGAAAACTGGGAATAGGGCTTCCTCAAGATCCAGCTATTCCACTCCTTGGAATATACCCAGAAAATGCTCCAGCACACAACAAGAAAATTTGCTCAACCATGTTCATAGCAGCCTTATTCATAATAGCCAGATCATGGAAACAGCCCAAGTGTCCCTCAGTCAAAGAATGGATAAAGAAACTGTGGTACATATACACTATGGAATACTATTCAGCTATTAAAAACAAGGAATTTCCAAAATTTGTGGACAAATAGATTGAACTAGAAATAATCATAATGAGTGAGCTAACCCAGAAGCAGAGAGACTCAAATGGTATATACTCACTTATAACTGGACACTAGCCCAAGGGGCAGGTCCCATGAAAGTCATCACTTTTCAGTTTTCTTCTTGCCTCTTTTCTCGACCACTTGACAAGCCAGCAGCAGCAGCAGCAGCAGCAGCAGCAGCAGCTAGAACCACCCAGAGGAACAGCTGTACTTCCTCTCTTAGGGCTCCAACCTTTTTATACCCTTTCTAGAGTCCCCAGGGTTAAACCATGCTAGGCAGGCCGGATCACGGCCCTGCCAGAGCACGCACGAGGCAACTAGTCTGCTGCTGTGGACAGTCTGAAGCAGTCCCATATCCCACACCTGAGACTAAAACAAAACCATGCTTAGATGGCATAACTGGTTGTTTTTTTTTTTGTTGTTGTTTTTTGTTTTTTTTAAGACACCAAAATTCTCACTATAGAGATGTTTTCTTCATGTTGGCTGAAACTGTTCTTCACTGTTAACATTGTACATGCTAAGCTGCAACTGTGTCACCCTCTGGAGTGTTTGTGGTCTGCTGGTTCTGCTGACTATAACACAACTCATTTCTTTATCCAAGCAAGTTCAAAGCTCTTTTGTTTTTGTTTTTTTTTTTTTTACATAGTTTTGTTAGGTTTTTCATTCTGTAAATGACCTGTTCAGCTCTTTAGTCCACTTACTTATTGGGCTGATTTTTCATGTGTTTGGTTTGTTGTTGTTGTTGTTGTTGGGGGGGGTGTCTTTGTTTTATTTTTTGAGACAGGGTTTCTCTGTGTAGCTTCAGCTTTCCTAGAGCTCACTATGTAGGCGAGGCTGACCTCAACCTCAGAGATCTGTCTGCCTCTGCCTCCTGAGTGCTGGAGAGTCTAAGCATGAACACTCTGGGGACTTTTCTGAAACGAGACAGAAAACAGACTGAGAGGAATCATTCATAGATAGATAGATAGATAGATAGATAGATAGATAGATAGATAGACAGACAGACAGACGACAGACAGACAGACAGACAGACAGACAGAGAGACAGATAGCAACCACTCACTGACCACGTACAAGGCCTAGGTTCATTCCCCAATATCAAAATGAACAAACACACGCTGATCTAACATGGCAATCTTACTACATTATGTTCTAATAAAGTAAAAGCAATTCTCAAATTCGAGCCAGCCAAAAAGCTTGTGGGGTCCTTTTGCAACTATCTCGCAATTATAATTACAGAATTTTCTCTTTCATTCTACTGCATGTTGTTTCATAATTAGTCCTGCAAGTTACTCCTGAAAATGATGGTTAAGAGTGCCAGCTCCAGCCGGGCAGTGGTGGTGCACGCCTTTTATCCTAACACTTAGGCAGAGGCAGGAGGAGCTCTGTGAGTTTGAGGCCAGGCTGGTCTACAGAGAGAGTTGCAGGACAGCTAGAGCTGTTACACAGAGAAACCTTGTCTTGAAAAACAAAAACAAAAACAAAACAAAAAAGAGTGCAAGCTCCACCTTTGAAACGGTATAATGAATATATGAACTTGTCTATTCTTTCCATGTTCCTTTGAATTTCTATACTTAAGAAATGGCAGTAACTAGGTGGGTGCGGGAGCCTTGGGGTGAGATCTATAATGCCTTCAGCATCACCTGCCTCACCCTCCTCTCTCTTCCTCAAAGGCAGGATGCGATGGGAGGAAATGTTCCTGGTTTCCGAGGGCTGCCATAACAACGTGGCACAGAGAGTGTGGCTTGAGCGAAGACAATAGCTTGTGTCGCCTCTCAAAGCTGAGGCTAAGATCCAGGTGTCAGCAAGGCATGCTGCTTCAGTGGCTCCAAGCAAGTTTCTCCCAGTGTGCATGCCTCTCTACTCGCCCCTGCCCCATGTATGTGTGTGTGCGTGTGCGTGTGTGTATTTGCATGTGTACACTTTTACATAGAAAATACAACCCCCTAATGGTCTCAGAAAAGTATCAGGTAAGTTTGTGCAGTTGATGTACATAGTTCAGCAGTGTGAGTGTGCCACCCCGCCCCCAGAGGTATAGTTTTCTCTTCAGTCCTTCTCCACATACCATGTTATAACACAGCCAGGGTGCACTGAGCTCTCACTACTTTTTGCACGGTTCTGTTGGAATCCTTGAGTACACATTGGTTCATGCATTGTCTACCTTCAGATGAATTTCCTTGTCGTCCTCTGAGATACTAAGCATGACACTGTACTGGGTGTCTCAGAATTGCTGAGTTCAACTTAGGTTATGAAGTAATTGTTTCCCATCAGAGAACAGCTAGGACGCCCTGCATGCGGTAGCATCTTATAGAATAAGCCCTCTATGTTTATGATGCCGATGACAGCCTAGTATGATGTCTGCAAGAAATGCAGAAAGCATGTGATTGCAATGGCCGTGTGTGTGTGTGTGTGTGTGTGTGTGTGTGTGTGTGTGTGTGCACATGTGTGTGTGTGTGTGTGCATGCATGCACTCACATGCACATGTGCTCAGGTGTGTCATTGTGTATACAGCTCTCCCTTGTATCTGACTGGGTTGCTTAGAGCACATACACTCACAAGTACCCAAATTCACAGGTGCTTATCCCTCAGATAAAATAGCATGGTATTTGAATGAAACTTTGCACATCCTCCAGGATCCTTTACATCTTCTCTAGATATAACGCCCAGTGGACCTCCAGGGCTCTGTAAGTAAGTTACACTGCGTTGTTTAGAGGATGATAGCAAGGAAAAGGTCTGCTCAGTAACACTTCAGTTGTTGAATGTTCTAGCATTTTGTTTTCATTCAACATCTGGTTGAAAGCATGCATAGAGAGAGAGAGGGAGAGAGAGAGAGAGAGGGGGGGGGGGGGAGAGGGAGAGGGAGAGGGAGAGAGAGAGATCCTAGGAAATCTTGATTAGCTCATGGCGGTGCTGGTGCCTTCCCTATGCTCACTTCTGTATAGTCCGTGTCTATTCAGATTGGCATGGTTCTCAGAACCTACTCTGGGTCAGGAAGCTGAGTTTACTGGAAATTGTGCTTTTGTCTTATTTTGCCTGAAAAACTCAATTTGATTTGTCTAAAGAATTTTCCTTTTACCAATATGTGTGTGTGTGTGTGTGTGTGTGTGTGTTACACATTTATAAAGATGGGGATAGATATGTGTGCAAATATGGGGGCAAAAAATATAGTTACTTTATGGTCCATTTACAAAATGTCAGTCAACCCCACTCCTATTCACATGACCTTCTGGAACTCAGACACTTTACCAGACCAGTCTGAAGATGTGGAGGCCTACCAGCATACCAGCAGAAGCCACATGCATTATCTCTTGTAAACCCCCGCCCCCTATATACACACACAGAGAGCCCTGCCTAGGCCCGTGCAGCACGGCCCATTCTGTGGCTCCACAAGAGCAGGCAGCTTGGCACCTGCTGTCCCAGGATGCCTTGCACTGGAACTTTGCATGGAGATACTCGTGGCATTGACAGTCTCACAGGTATGCTGTCCTGATTCCCAGCTCCATGCACTTAGACCACTTCTCAGAAGTGCCTGCCTTACCCACATACCGCCCCCCACTTCATACAACACTGTACTTTCACCAGCCCCTGGGTGATCTAGAGACACACCCTTGGGTGTGACAACAGAAATAGAGACATTATTTCTTTTTTGAGATTTTGTTGTTGTTGTTTTTTGGTTGGTTGGTTTTGTTTGGTTTTTCAAGACAGTGTTTCTCAGTGTAGTCTTGGCTGTCCTGGAACTCTCTCTGTACACCAGGTTGGGCTCGAACTCACAGAGATCCGCCTGCCTCAGCCTCCCAAGTGCTAGGATGAAAGGTGTGCGGCACCACGCCTGTCTAAGAAGTTATGTCTCATCAGGACACATCTTAGAGCTGTCCTGGGCTGTGATAGATGGGCCGGCATTCTAGGCGGCTTGTCTGGATGATGCCTGTCACAGTGAGACATTCAAGCCAAAGCTAGACGCTTGTAAGAGCAGCAAAATCCAGAGCAAAAATCTGTTTCTGTAATATACAGAGTAGGAGAGACTGACAAACAAGAAAGATAATAAAACTGAGAGGTGAGCCAAGTGAGGGAATGAAGGAGCGACTTTCCCGTTGCTTGTGTTACTATTCCTTGTGAATTTGCATTGTCTAAAAGAGTATTCTTTTAATTTTGGCTTGGGAGTCAGGCCTTATTTTGTAGCCCAGACTGGCTTTGAACTCTCCATCCTCCTTCCTCAGCCTCCTGTGTGCTTACCTTAAGAATGTTCTTAAATATTTCTTCTGCTTTCTGTGTGTAAACTAGTCATGAGCAGAATCACTTTGTGTATCTTCTGTTCTCTTAAGCAGCACGTAACCTCTGAGACCAGTGTTTTCATGCTGGCTCAGTGCCACTTGCTCTCTGTTCAGATGCCTCAGGAGCACGCTGTAGAACTTCCCCTATCTGCTCACATTTGCATATAACATGTAATAATTTGCATATTATAGTCTAGTCTATGCTTTACCAGCCCTGAAGTCTGTTTTCTTGTTATGCGCTTTATCATGATCATTATTTCTCTTCCAGTGTCAAGATTGCAAGGGATTCATCACCAGACCTTTCTTATGAAACATGCTTACTTACAGATGCGGTTTTAATTGTGTCATCTTGAGCCTCTTTCCAAGTAACACGATTATAAATAGAAAGCTTGTGATTATGAAATTCCAATTGTTTATGACTCCACATTGGTATTAGACCTGTCTTCCCTAGTTCCTGGAGACTGTAGATAGTGTGAGAATATGTATTTAAGGGTTCTTATCACCAACTCCCTGAAATTCAAGAAATCAGATTATTCTTGGAGAGATTATTTTATTCACTGAATCTTTAAGAGGATTTTCAGAGAAGACTATTTTTCCAGTGTCATCTTTATAATCTTTTTGATGATATTTTAAAAAAAAAAACTGACATCTTATCATCGCGGTGGTCTCCGCAGTGCCTTTCTCAGTTGAGAGTTATTCTTTCTTGCCTCTTCCATTTATCTGTTTGCAACAGGAAAATAAAACACAGAAAACCCTGCCTCTTAATGGACTGTCGCTCTGCAGACATCAGAGATTTCAGCTGAGATGATGGCATGAGAGTAACTGCCAGGGAAGCTGAGCTAGTGGCCAGCAGGGCTGGGGGAGGAGAGTGGGAACAGAAGAGCTCAGCTCCTTCCATGCCAGCAGGCTGCGACAAGAATCCTGAAATACAGGAGTAGGGCATTAGTTGCTCCGCACTGCACAGTCCTTGGCAGCCTGCTACTTTGTCTGTAGCTGCCACTGTGTTCTGAGCCACTAAACACAGTTAAGGCTGTGTGTCACATGGTCGCTGGAAAGGAATGAATATTGAAATGTAATGGACAGAAATGTCTGCTCTTTGCGGGGTCTCTATTTTATTATTACTTTGTTAAACCCATCACGGAATGCCAATAACCTAGTGGGAAGTAGCATGCATTAGCTTATGGATTTTTTTTTTTTTTTACCAAAAGTCTATCAAATTGCTGACATTTATCATTTTGACAAATGGGGATGTGTATAATTAACTGGATTAATAGCTGATTTAGTAGGCGTGTCCCAGGGGAGCTGATTAATAAATTGCTATCTTCCTGGAGAAAAGCTCTCGGGATTTCTCCTAATCCTTGGTCAACATTAGGCCTCGCCTGGGTGGAACTCCATAGCGCTGCTTTAAGCCATGAAAGATGGCTACCTAGCAAATGGCAGATAGTGCAGGAATCAGGGACACCCTGACCTGTAATTCTGTACCCCAAAGCTGAGAAGCAGAAGTGCTACAGAAACTGCGTGAGCAGCCTCTCCCAGCTTCGGTTGCGAAAGACTCAGGAAAAAGAGATGGGGCTTAGCCACGGCAGGTTGGAAGGAAATGCACGCTTGCCTTCGCTGTCTATGGCAGGATAATGTAGCTGATAAGAAAGCTGTCGTGACCTTTGGTTTTCTGTATTACAAACAGTACGCATGGTAACACAAATGAGGGTTTCGTACCACTCTTGACCAGCCACATCCAGTGGAGAACTGCCTCCAAACCACTAGGGAGGGGGGCAGAAAACAGAAGTGTTCGCCTCGGGAAGTCTCTTCTTGCCTTATCTCTTCCCTCGTCACTTTTTCTCTCACACCCACCATCTTGCCTTCCCCAAAACTGAATTGGTTGTGACTAATGCATTTAGGCTGTGTCAGTGTGCCCCACTGGCAGAGTGCACCCCTTACCAGTCACCTGTTCCTCATCCTCAATGGAGGCTGGCTCAGTACTGACGGAGTTTGTTTATTTGATTATAATTGCCCAGGCTGAGGGGATACTGTCATGGTCTGATGGCTGGGATGACTTTCACTGCTGGGGCAGGTCTCATAACATAGGTAACACAGTCCCCAAAATTAAACTGTTCCGTTGTTTTGGGTAGCTTTAGGCAGGGCAAGCTTTCATCTCCTCCTTGTTTGAATCTTCTTATCAGTGTTCAGAACCTGTTGCCATCCACTAAAAAACTTTCAGTAGAACAGGTGTCAAAAAGTGATGCTGGTCTTCTCATTCCCCTGGCTTTGTAGATACAGACACAGAGGAACAGAGGCGTGAGCAGAGAGCTGGCTTCAGGAGGCCTGAAATTCCACAAGATAGATGGAAATATTGAGTTGAAAGTATAGGCTTGGTTTGAGTCAATCTTTGTTTGCAGTGTGCACATGTACAGATAGTCACTCACATGAAAGGAGCCCCGGAGGGCCACTAAGTCGATGAGGAGTCTACTCAGGGCAGCTCACACGGAGCGGAACTAGGTGCTCTGCTTGGTTTAGCACAAGCCTGCTGGTGCAGTGGGAGTTATACTGGGGCTTGCCACAGTTCTGTAAGAGTGACCTGGAAAATATTACAGTGGCTACATCTTTTGGAATATCCTTTCTTTCTTGTAGTAAGAACTTCACCGAGCTATAACTTTGCATGTCATACAAGCCATCCACTTAAAGGCTGCAGTGTAATGGATTTTAGTACACAGCAGCACAAGCATCCTTTGTAGAGCGTTTTCATCGCCCCTTCACCAGCTTCTCTACCTCCTCTTCCCCAGCTCTAAGCAGTCACTCTTTCTCTTTGCATCCGGCTTTCTTTAGTTGACCATTTTTTGGGCATTTCTCGTCAATGGGATCCCATCATACATAGAGTCACTGGCTTCTTTCCCTTACCATGTGTTCAAAGTACATCCATGTTAAACCTATGTCAATGTGAGAACCCATTCTGTATGTGACTAATACTCTGTATCTGTTTACTATTTTTGTTTCTGTCCACCAGTTGATGGACATGTGGGTTACTTCTGGGTTTGCTTCTCTTTGTGCCTACTTAGGCGTAGAACTGTTGGATGGGGGGGGGTAGTTCAATGGTTAGCATGTCCGGAGAGTTTCTAGACCATTTGGCAAGTGGATGATCACCTCGCACTCTGGGCCGAGGTTCCTATTTCTTCTCATCCCACCAGCACACATTACTCTTAGTGGGACGGTGTGAAGTGGTATCTCGTTCTGGTTTATACTTGCATTTCTCTGACGATGACGTTGGCCATCTGTGAACCTACTGGCCCTTTAATCAGTTCTTTTGGAGAAATGCCTGTTCGTTCATACGCTTCACTCATTTGGGATTTGGACATCTGATTGGTTTTCAGGGGATTTTTATATATTCTAGCTGCAATTCCTTTACCGGGTGGTTTGCACCCATTTCTCCTCTTCTTTGGTATGTCATTCTTCTTACCATGGTGTTTTTAATATGTGCATCTCTTTAAAAAAAATAATGTATTTATTTGTATTTTATATACACGGGTGTTTCTCCTGCATGTGTGTCTGTGTGAGGGTGTTGGATCCCCTGGAGCAGGAGCTACAGACAGCTGTGAGCTGCCATGTGTGTGCTGGGAATTGAACCTGGGTCCTCTGGAAGAGCAACCACTGCTCTTAATAGCTGAGCCATCTCTCCAGTCCACATCTTATTATTTTATATTTTATTGATTGCATACGTGTCATCATATCAGTGGCTTCCCTGGCTAGATCTGAGCTCATGGAAATTTACCTGTGTTTTCTTTTTAGTAGTTGGAAATTTACCTGTGTTTTCTTTTTAGTAGTTTCTGGAGGTTTTGCCACTAATAGTCATCATTTCAGCTAACTTTAATATGGTGTGAGCTCAGAATTACCTTTCTTCTTGTGTGTGTGGCTACTACTTCCTGTCCCAGCACTGTTTGCCAAAGTGACCATTCTTTCTCCAAAGTCTTGGCACCTCAGTTAAAAGGCAATTGACCATGTAAATGAATGAATGTAAACATATGAGTTTACTCGCATGGGTGGTAAAATTTACCCCATTTAATCCGTCTGTCTGTTTGCCTTCATGGGAATTACCACACTATCTCAATCACCCTGTTTCCCCGGAATATTTTTTAACTCATGCTCTAGCTGTTTTGTTTGCTTGTTTGTTTTTTTTTATTTTTTTCGGGACAGGGTTTCTCTGTCCTGGACTTACTTCTTGTAGACCAGGCTAGCCTCGGACTCACAGAGATCTGCCTGCTTCTGCCTCCCAGGGTGCTGGGATTGCAGCAGGCCTGTGCCACCGCACCCAGCTGTTCTAGCTGTTTTGACAGTGCAAAAGGAAACGCCACTTCAGATTGCTCAGTTTTTAGGTCACGCTCTTCACTCACATCCAGTAATAGAAAATGAATATTGATTTTATTTGAATGTGCAGGTGATACCAGGGGTGAAGCCGAGACCCTTGAATGTGCTGTAAAGAGTACTCTACCGTACACTGCATCCGCAGCCCTGAAATACTGTTTCTAATAAGCTGTTGGTCCTGGGTGATTAAATCCTGTTTGTGTTCTGAGCCTGGGCAGTGGCATGGGGAAGCCAACAGCTTTGCAGTTAGAACTTGCATCTGAATACATCTGAATGCAGGAGCTGGGGAGGAGGCCTGACCTGAAAGCTAATAAATCACAGAACGGTGTCTCTGCAATTAGCTCAGGCCAGGGAAGCCTGGTCCTCCCACTCTGTGTGACTGACAGAGAGACCAGGAGTTGGGATGGAGGAAGGCCACCCATGGTTGTGTGTCCTCTTCTGATACTTTTAGATTTATTTTAGGAACAAGAAAATAACAATGTAGCTGAGTGCATTGGCAAACGAAAGACAGCCTTTCCTCACTTGAAGACTGGCAGGGAAAGAATAGCTGTATCTTAATGTAATATAAATAATGTGCTGATTCTGCAGCAGAGGAAAGCAACGCTCGGAAATTATGATATATCCAAAAGAATGGAAATATAAATCTGGGCGTGGCTCCTGTCCTACTCACAATTGAATGTTAAAATGAAACAGAATTTGCACCTCAGTCTGCTAAAATAATCGAGAAGTTCTGGTCTTAGGCAACAGCTAGATATTCACTAGAACATGAATAAACTCTTCATTATTTACCCCATTGCACTCCTCTCCTCCCGCTGTCACATGCTCCATCCTGATGTCTTGTGTAAAGAATTCAGGGGCTACAGAGGCAATGCATTAGTGAGACTACTTGTTGCGTGCCGGCCATGGCAGTGCACCCTTTTCATCCTGGCACTCAGGGAGGCAGACGCAGGTGCATCTCTGTGAGTTCGAGGCCAACCTGGTCTATAGAGTGAGTTCCGGGATAGCTAGACTGTTACACAGAGAAGCCCTGTCTCAAAATACGAGGGACGGAAGGAGGGAGGGAGGGAGGAGGGAGGACACTAGAGGACCCAAGTCTCTCTTGTGTCTCAAACTTCCTGGAACTCCAGCTCTGGAGGTCCTAATACTTCTTCCAGCCTCACTGGCACACACACAAACACACACACACACAAATATTTTTAAAACAATGCTAAATATTAGGTACAGAAGAGATTTGTTAAAGGATGAGAAATGCAACAGAGAGGAAAGCAAGGTGGAAGGGCTGGCCGGTGGCAGCACGTGGGCTCTGATGAATCAGGGAAGGCTGAGGGCATCTTCCCTGTAGTTGCCTACATTTCTGAGAATCACTCTCCTTTCCATAGTGGGGTGATGATAGAATGATAAAAATCCGCATGTTGGGTCCTGATGCTCACACTCCACCACCACAGCTTCCTTTCCATCAGAATATGTCAGAGTTGAGTCACAGCTTACCTTGCCAAGAAAGCATGAATGTTCTTTTCATATAAATAATGACTTTTTAAAATCTCAAATATAGGTTAACTCTACTAAAGTAACAAACAGATCTATCTGTCACAAACTAGAAAGACTTTGATGAGTCTTTCTTGTAAATTGATTTATATTTGATCAAATACTAACGTGGCTGTCGTTTCAGAGGAAAGAGATTTGTATGTATTCAGGGCTGTCAGTACTTTGCTGGTTTAGAAGTTCAAACTGTGGCCTCTTTAGAAAGGAATGTAAACCTCAGTGCCTGGTAACCCGGCCAGCGTTTGTTACAGTAAGCCGGCAAGTGTCCTTCCCAGCCGTCCACATGCGTTCCCTGCCCCCAACATCCTTTCTTTCTTTTTTTGGTTACAGGCCAAGAAAGAAAAGAGAATCTTAGCATAACAACGCTCGAACGGAGCACATTACAGAACTTAGAAATACTTTTTTTGGACAACCTGTTCTCCAAGGTATTATTGTAGGAAGAAGGGAGCACATAGTTAGCGTCTTCAGATGGCAGTGGGACAGCACAGAGGTTTGATTGTCTGATCTAGTGCAGACTAGGACTGTGTGAATGAATGAAGGGGGTGGGGGGGGGGACAAAGGGGGGCTGTGTCGTCTTCTTGCTGCAGCCTCACCAAGCGAACACCATCTTACCCTGGGAGATCAGGAGCCTGGTCAGCAAGTGCGTGGGAAAAGAGGGAGGGAAGAGGGCCCTGTGTTCAGACTGAAAATAGCATTCATTCCTTTATAATGAAAGGGATGAGTGGTTCTAATTGAAGGTCAAATAAAGCACATGTCCTGTATGTGTCATAAGGGGGTCCTGGACCATTATGCTTTGCACTAAGACTTAACAAGTAAGGAAAAATTCTAAGAAATCTCTGTTCTTTTCTGAAAAATGCACACTAAGTATGCCTTTCACTGGTTCATGCAAAACTCTTTATAAATGTCTTGTTTTGGAAGGTGATGGCCTTGAGACCCAAGGTGAGTGGGCCAGCCTCTCCTTGCATATCCAAAGGGCTAGCTCCAGGCTCTTCCTTTATGAATGAGCTCCACTGGCACTGACTTAGCGGAAGCTTTAGAGCCATTCTCACTTCGTCACTCATGACTCAGCCCCTGGTATCTTAACACAAACTGCCATGTCCTTTCTGTGAAGTTCCTCCTGTGCTCTTTAGTTTGTAGCAAGAAGCTATCTTCACTAAGCCCTGGGATTTTTTTTTTTTTTTTTTTTTTATGTTACGAAGCACTTCCTTTTATCTTACAAAAAATGTCTGTGTACTCATATCTACAGCGATGAAACAATATACAACCAGACCGAAAATCTACTTGTCAACTTTCTCTGATCAGATAATATATGGTTGGCATTAGTCTGCCCTCGGTGTTCTGGAAAGCAGCTTCAGATTGGCAAGGGAAGAGCCGGGTTCTGTCCTCACCCTCCCTGGCCGGTCTCCGCTGAAGGGCTGGGGGGGGCGGGGGGGCTGTACAGTAGAAGAGAATTCTGTGACACCATTCATTCCCTTCCCTGACAGAGGCGACATTGTTTGCTCACTGTAATAGTCTTGGCAGGAATCACTGCTGTGCATACAGAATGGAAAAATAGCAGAGCAGTGGGAACCCACAGAATTCTGAGAAACACATCAGCTTAGGGATTTTTTTAAAAATACATTTTAATAGCTTCTCATTACCAAGATGCAAGTTATAATTTGGGGAAAACGTTCTCCTTGGTTGCTTTCTTCGCACTGCATTATGCATGCATTACATAAAAGGTCCTTATGAGAGCGGGGTGCCCATCTGAGTACTGGAGCATCAAGAATTTCAGTGCTAGAAATTCAGAAAGACTCCCTGTGAGTACCAGGCAGCCTCTCATGCTGCTTCCTGTACATTTGCACTCATATCATTGCCAGTGATGCTAACTCGGAGCTCGTGGAAACAATTATGTGCTACCTAAGTAAGAGAAAAAGCATATTTGTGTTATGCAGAGAGTAATTAGTGCACGGCAAGGGGCACAGAGAGAGCACCACCCACAGTGCTCAAAGCCGTAAAGACACCAACTTCAGAAGGAGTCTCTGCAATCTTGCCTGGAGACTGACTGCAGGGGCAAAAATATAAACTTGAGCCGAGGCCAGACCCAAGTTTAAAGCTTGACCTCAAGTGTGCAAGTAGATTCTCCGTCACTCCCCAGCCTTGCCTTATATATGGACGAATAACCCCTTTGAATATTTCCCAACTACTGCATTTCGTAAATTACCAGATTTCTAAATGTACCGTTCTAAGAGTCATGTCGCTGAGCTATTGTGCACACTCCAGGGCTTTTGAGATCACCTATGTATAAAAGATTCATCTTAAATAGCTACGGCCCATCTTTTACTTGACCACTGGTAATAGGATTCATGCAAATCATTTGTTTTGCTGTGTTTAAGCTTTCACTTTTTTTGTTGATAATCTTTTTAGAGATATATTTGTGGTTTTTTTTTCTATATCATATATTTTTCTTTCTTTCTTTTTCTTCTTTTTTGTGGTTATACTGTATAGAAGGAAGGCAGGCGCTGAAGCTCGGTAGTAGCATATGTGCCTCATGTGCAGGGGGACCTTTGTTCAATTCTGACAATTACAAACCACAATAATAAATCTAATGATGATGAATGCGCTTAGACAGAAAATAGAGGAGTCATTAACATAACAGTGCTTGGGACCCAATAACAAAGAAACCAATAAAAATAACTAAGGTCTTCAGCCTTCTTCTCCCCCTTTTTTGTTGCCAGTTGATGTGCTTTAGTTTGTCGGCTTTTAATGTAAATGTTGTTGTTTTTAACAATTGAGTAAAGGATTGCTGATGGCATGTGGTAGAATATGCCGTGCACGAGGACATCTTAGAGGGGCTGGACCAGCCGTGCCTGCCTTTGTCAGGAGGTCTGTGGAGGTGCTGCTTGGGTGGCAAAGATGTCTACAGAGGCCCATCATGACTCTGGCATACATGGCGTCAAAGAGAAATCCAGTTTGGTTCTCTTGACTCTGCAGCTGCAGACACTGGACTCCAGGTCATTGGCACCTGGCTTCTCAGACTTGTGAGCACAACTCATCAGAAAGGGACAGGGGTAGGAACTCACAGGCCGCTAGGTTCCTGGAGGAAACCATACTAACTGGTGAGCTACGGGTATCCTGAAGAGATGAGAGTAAGGGTCTTGTGTGACCGTTGGTATAAGTCATCCTTATCCACTGGAAAGACAAATGACTGTGAAAGGAAGCTACGACAAGGTCTGGATGGCGTTTTCTTGTTTGATGGACACATCATGGCTCCCGGGAAGGGAGGGGGTAGCATGGCTACCACATTATGATTATTAGGATACACGTTACTAAGATGAAACAAAAGTTCAGAGAGGGTAAGCGCGTGAGTGGCCGGAGCCGAGACAGCATGGGCATGCAGCAACAGCTATGGGATCTGTGCTTAGGACGCCATGTTCCCTACCACCACAGGGGCCACCTGGACCATACCAGAGCTTGCTGAGCAGGATCTAGAAACATACAGCCACCTCCACAGAGGCACACACAGCATGTAACGGCATCATGTTGGCAAACACAGTACCTTTGTCTGATTGTGTTTACTTCTGCAGAAAATAAATTTATAAGCTCCTACTATCTAAAGTGGGCAAGTGATGATGATCATTAGAAGACAGAACTCCAGCCATTTCCTCCATGGCTCTCATGGTGTACCGTAGCGCAGGTGCCTGTCCGGGATACCAGCAGGCCCGGGTCCCTCTCACTGCTGGGGGATCGCTCCCCTTGCAACAGCCTGGCTTGCCACCTTCAAGAGCACCCTCAGCTGAGGCTGGTGTGTCAGGAGGTGAGCATCTGTCCATTTATGATAGGCCCACCCCCCGACCTAATTGCTGGGGTCTCATCTTAACCCAGACCCTCCCAAGGTATGTCCCAATGAGTCTCAATGGGTGTAGTTTCCCAACCGTGGACATGAAAGAGAAGAGAAAGTGATTTTTAATGTACAATCAGACACGTTTTGCAGATATGCATTAGAAAGGATTAAGTTGATTCACCTGTCATAAGACTTGTCAGAATTTTCTTGTGACTCTCTAAAGGGAGGGACAGACTGTAGTTTCCTAAAGCATGCATCTTCTCTGGTGGGGACAAGGGTTTAGCAGCGTCTCTTGGATGGTACCATCTCAAGAACAGAAGAGAGACTCTCATGGCATAGAAGCAACCGTATGCTAACAAAAAAATCATAAACTCCTTTTGGGACCCCCGCCTTCCAGCCAGACTTTGAAGTGATAACTACTGAGACTTGGGGTTGCTCATCTGTGAAATACACCAGCTAGAACTGGATTAGCCCTGAGATCTTTATAAAACGAGGGCTGTGGACAGCCTGCCGTAGTCCACAAGGAGCGCTCTCGCTCTCTCTCTCTCTCTCTCTCTCTCTCTCTCTCTCTCCTCTCCTCCTCTCCTCTCTCCTCACTCTCCTCTCTCTCTCTCTCTCTCTCTCTCTCTCTCTCTCTCTCACACACACACACACACACACACACACACACACACACGAGGGAACTGAGGTATAGCACACAAAAGGAGGGAGCTGTTAACATAAGGAGGAATCCTACAAATTCTTCATGCTGCATGTGTACCTTTTAATGAACAGTTTGAAAAGGCAACTGTGTCCATTGTTTCATGATTAATGATGTTCTAAGCTCAAACAACCAAACATTCCCAGGAGAAACAACTGTTCCCAGTTTTGAGGCCAAGGTTTTTCCATGGTCTTTTATGTAGCGGTCTGGGCTCTGCCGCAAGACGATGTGGAACCTCAGTAGATGTGAGGCCCGTGAGCTGTGCACTCACCATCACTGGTCCTGAACGTGATGCTTGAGCTCTGAGGGACCCTCCAGGACCTGACAGGCTATGTGACTGAAAGCGCCAGGTCCCTGGTGCATGCCAGTTAACTGCTGTCAGTGGCAAAGCACGGTAGCCTGGCTTTCCACCTGCCCGGCTTCCTTCCCTTCACCCTTATGTAACTTCTTGTAACGTGCCCAGGCCCAGGGTCGTGAGTGCTTCCCAGCAGCGGTGCCACAAAAAAATCAGTGGGATTCACCATGTCCCAGGAGTTGTACACGTTTCATCGCACTGATGTCCAAACCCAATTTCTGGTTTTATAGTATTGATCAATGAAATGATAAGCTAAATATTTAAGAAAATGATGTTTGAAAAGTGTTTTGGAATATACTACTAGAGAAAGTCAGGGGAGCAAGCACAGTTAATGCTTAAGGATTTTTTGTGTAAACATTCAAAATTCCAATCTCGGTTTTGTGTAGTTTTCAATATTAGTAAATGTGGTTTCTTTATACATATAATATATAGCAGACTGTTGGCAGTACACATTAAGAAACATTGCTGTTGCCACATTACTACCTATAGCCATGTGCTCAGAATTTGTACATACTTGTCATGAAGTTGGGAATAGTGTGTGTGTGTGTGTGTGTGTGTGTGTGTGTGTGTGTGAAATGAAACACAATATGTACAAATTTCAGGTAAGTCCTTAACTAAACCCTTGGCCATCACATCATTTATAATTGCTGGCCTTGGGCCTTGCTGAAGACAGAGCCTTTTACCAATCATTCAGAGATCAGGGAAGGATTCACAAGGCCATATCCTGGGAAGGTCTGAGAGTCACCGAAGGAAGACCCCGGACGGGAATAGTATGGAAAAACAAAGAGCTATTATTCTGCAGAAACAGCCTGCATGCAGGGGTGGACCAGCCATACAAAATGGCAGTGACCCCAGACAAAGGCACGCAGGCCTTTTATAGGAAACGAGGGGAATTCCAAGGGAATGACTATTCTCTAATTTGATTGGGGGAACTAAAGTGTGGTTACATGAGGAGGAGTAAGCTGATTGGCTGGGGCTGGATGGCCAGTCACCCAAGTAACAGCCCAGGGGCATTAAGCCATATATGGTCACATTAGCAGCTGATTGGCTCAGATTTACTCAGTGTGATCTTTTCTGGGGGTAAGAGTATCCTGTTCCATGACTCTAACTGGGATTGGCTGATGCCTGTGAAGGCTGGCAGGTGTCCTTGTAAATGTCTGACCCTCTCAATCCTGCCCTGCTGACTGGTGAATTCTCAGGGAGAGACAACCAATGTCTTCCATAGGGTACCCACAGGTGAGCCCACTAGGCTCCACTGGGTAGTTCAAAGCCAGTGATCACACAAATGGCCCTGATTAAACTCAGCAGATCACAAGATAAAACACAAAAACATAGCTAGGCAGTGGTAGCTTTACTCCCAGTACGTGGGAGGCAGAGGCAGGCGCATCTTTGAATTCAAGGCCAGTCTGGTCTACAGAGTGAGTTCCAGGACAGCCAGGAATACACAGAGAAACCTTGTCATGAAAAACAAACAAAACACACACACACAAATTTGAATGTGAAAAAGAGACTTGTGTTTTATACATGTAGGAAGTTGTCAAAGAAAATCAGTGCTCTGTGTGTGTGTGTGTGTGTGTGTGTGTGTGTGTGTGTGTGTGTGTGTGTGTTTGTGCACATGCGAGTGCCAAAAACTTTTTGTCAGGTACTTTATAGTATTATTAACCACCAAAAAAAATTATATGTTCAGTAGTTTTGACCAAATTCAAGATACCATAATGTTAGTTATTTATTAGTTATTTGTGTGTTTTAGTATCATATGTTAAAAATAGCTTTAAAATTATATACTTAGTTCCCAAACCAAGAACATATAGCATAACAGCATAACTGCCATTTCTTTTCTTTTCTTTTCTTGTTTGTTTGGGGTTTTGGGGGGATTGTTTTTTGTTTGTTTGTTTGTTTTTTGGTTTTTCTTTTGTTTTGTTTTTCTTTGTTTGGAGTTTTTTTGGTTTTTTGAAACAGGGTTTTCCTGTATAGCCCTGGCTGTCCTGGACTCACTTTGTGACCACACTGGCCCATCGCATGCACCAGCACGCCTGGCCATAACTGCCATTTCAAAAATGGTTGGTGGGGCTAGAAAGATGGCTCGGCGTTTAAGAACACTTGTTGCTCTTACAGAGAATCCAGGTACAGTTTCCAGTACCACATGGCAGCTCAAAGTCATCCTTTACTCTAGTTCCAAGAGGTCCAAAGCCTTCCTCTGAGTTCCTCAGGCACCAGGCATGCATGTGGTGTGCAGATGACATACATACAGGCAAAACACTCACAATGTAAGTAAATCCTTTTAAGGGATATTTTAAATATCCTTTTCATTTCATATCCAGGCATTTCATTACAAAATAGATTTAAAATGAATTAAAAATACATTATTTTTTAGGTAGAAAAAAATCACAAAATATAGCAGCTAAAGTTTATTTTTAAACAAATTTGACAATAATACATGAAAAAAAACAAATTTTTACATGCCATTTCTTATGTATTATAAAATATTTAAATATCTGCTATAAAGGCTTACAAAGATTTAACCCTGAAAGTCAAAGTAGGCCATACTTTCAATGAAGCCCAGGGAAGCTGTTGAAGTAATGTTTATATATGTTGTAATTGGAACCTCGCCATTCTTTTTTTAAATACTTATTTTTATTTTCTGTATGTGAGTGCCTTGCCTGCATGTGTATCTGTACCGCATGTGCGCTTGTTATTCAGGGAGGCCAACAGACAGTGCCGCTCGCCCTGGAATTGGAGTTACAGATGGTTCTGACCCCTCAACTAGGTGCTGGAGATTAAACCTGGGTCCAAAAGAGCTGCAAGTGTTCTGAGGCCCTGAGCCATCTCTCCAGCCTCCCAAATCACAGGTGTGTGTGTGTGTGTGTGTGTGATCAGAGACTGAACCCAGGATCTCACACAGGCGAGGCGAGCGCTCTTCCCCTGAGTGGTAGCCGCAGCTTGAATCTTGTGGTTCTTGCTACCCTATTACTACATGCATGTTGACCTACTAAAGGCAGGTCACCTCATAAACATTGTAATTCATATGAGGCCTGAGCAGTCACAGAGGAAATCCTGAAGTCTATCAGGACAGTCATTTTATTAGAAGAAAATGTCACGAAGCAGAGCTCACAGCACCGCTACCCCATCCATGCCAGGTCTCAGAGTTTCTGTCCGAGGGGATTGCCTCTTGAGATGAGTGCTAGCCTTAAGTGTCTCTGCAGGTCCCTATGCTGTTCTCTATACATACTGTATTTGAAATGCCTAGCAGAAGACAGTGGCATTTCTTCATTTATTGTTCTTTTTATCATAAAAGGAGATTTCCAAAGAATTTCTACTTTTTATTAAAATATCTTCCTTTTCCTTCCTTTGTGCCTTTGAACATGGTTAGGATCCTCTTATTTGACAGGCTTAGCAGTTTTGATGTTCTGTTTTTGTCCGTTTTTTCCAGCACACTAGATAAAATTTACATCAACTGTTACATTCAAACACTACTAACAATGGTCAGAATTATTTAGTGTGGACTCACTGTCTTCCAAGAAGGCTGCTTGGCTCTAATCAATGTTCTGTTTTTCTTTTTTTGGTTAGCTCTTCTTGATGTTAATTTAAAAACCCGCCTGTCATCACAGCACTGTCCTGTCCACTAAGAAATGTGCTTTCCTTCTTTAGTTTGTTTCACAATTCAAATTTTCTTAAAATATGGTAATTTTTCTTTTCTTTTCTTTTTTTTTTTTTTTTTTGGTTTTCCAAGATAGGGTTTCTCTGTGTGGAACTCATGCTGTAGACCAGGCTGGCCTCAAACACACAGAGATCTGTCTGACTTTGCCTCCCTAGTGCTGGGATTAAAGGTATGCATCACCACCACTTGGGGGGAAAAAATGATATTTTTAAAATTGCTTATTTACTTTAAGTTTACTTTATATCCTGATCTCAGATTCCCCTCCCACCTCTCCTCCCAGCCCCTCCCTCTCACCGCCCCCATCCACCCCTCCTCCCAGTCTCCTCAGGAAAGGGAGGCCTTCCCTGGATGTCAACCAGCCTTGGCATATCAAGTTGTAGTAGGACTAGGTTCATCTTATGGAGGCTACACAAGGCAGCCCAGTTAGGGAAAAGGGGTCCAAAGGTGGCAGTGTAGTCAGACACAGCCCTGCTCCCATTTTAGGGTCCCACATAAACACCAGGCTCTTGTATATACAACTCTTAGACACATGCAGAGGGCCTGGGTCTGTCCCATGCGTGCTCTCTGGTTGGCAGTTTCGTCCCTGTGAGCTCCATGGCCCCCGGTTAGTTGATTCTGCAGGTGTCCTTGTTGTGTCCTTGGCCCGTCTAGCTCCCGATGAAGCAGCTTTTACACCGCGTTAGCTGGAGTAAACTACAGTATTTCTTGGAACCATAACTAGTTGGTATTTTCAAACTTTGAAAGAACAGGTCATTTTCACTAGAAAAAAAAAAAAAAGATATTAAAGTGCTGTGGTTGGTGACCTGGGGACATTTTTAGCCTTTAGATTCCCCGTTTATAGTCCAGCGTCAATCAGAACAGAGGGCTTGGCATCTCTCTATGGGTCGCCAACGCTTCAACATTCCCTGTTGTGATCTCACAGTTCACTTTCGAGTAAGATGACTTGGTCTTGTTTGGGAACTGTTTTACATAAGCATTGACAGGAAGATGATCAGTGAGCCGCCATGGGCTTTAAAAAGATAAACTTTCCCCAAGCCGGTGATGGCAAATTATACAATACTGTCATGGTGGTGTGCGAAATAGCTCCTATTTCCACCACTCTGTCCTATCTCTTGCTGCTTAGGTTTTGTTAATCCGTAATAAAAATCAGAGACCACATGCAAGGTCCTTCCAAGTGTCACATTCTTTTGAACTTAACCTTTCTTCTGCCCACAGTGTATTTCTCATAATTAAAACTTGAGATTACTTCATTAACATGTGCCCTTTCCCCTCATATTAGATGACAGGAGGACAGTAATTTGTAGGATTGTGCCCTCTGAGTCCCCATCTCTCAAAAAAAAAAAAAAAGGAGCCAACTGAATGTAACAAGCATCCTGGGTGGGGCCTGGGACAGGAAGCCAATCATCAGAATCTTCGGGTGGTGGTTCACGCCTGCCTGCATCTGAGAGGCACAAGCTGGAAGACTGCTTCCGGTCCACGGCCAGCCAGCGCTACAGGTAAAGGGTGAGGAAATACGAATGAAATGATAACAGTATACTGATATTATGTAGACTTAATGATTGTAGCATGATAATGTAAGATGCTAGGGCAGACACATTTTAAACCGACACAGCCAATGGCTTGGAGCCCACTTTGTAAGAAGAACTGGCATAGAAAGTGACCATTTCTCCCCCCTTGCTAAATTCTTCCATTGAATATAACCACACAGAGGCTGGCAAAGGCTGGGGACCAGCTCCAGTCCTGCAGCCCGACTTTCTGCAGTGGGTTGCTTTGTCTCCAGCCCCCAGACGCCCCCAAGAGAAGATGGAGGCTCAGACATGCGGGCATGGGAGAGCTGGGCCTGATGTACACCTCAGGTCTTGTTTTCCTGTCAAGGTCTGGCCAGGTTTTTCCCCGGGGAACCTATGATATGAAATATTGTCACATTTGTAAATATAGGCACAGAATCTACTAAGGATGAAATGTTGGCTTTAAAATGATTTGTATATATTATGTATTCTGTAACAAGATTAGTATAGTTTTGACACTTTGGAACTTTTGCCCGAATATAATTATAATTTTGAAAATAACACTACTGCCATGTGAGAGTCACTTGCACACCAGGAAGATAAAGCCATATTCTTTGACAGCCCCAGGAAGATAAAGCCATATTCTTTGACAGCCCCATGTTGAATCTGAACCTAAAATTAAAATCACACTAAAATACCACATCGTAGCTTCATTTGTGATGAAGTGATTTTTATACACACAATAATGTACATTTCCAGAGAAAGTTTAATGTGCTTGTTGACTATACACTTTAGCTTTGGTGTGTTATTTAATGCAACCTGTAGTGTCATTGTGTGTTACTGAATTTAGGTCAACAAAGCTTTGAATGCCCATCTATGTTAGAGGCTTTGGGGACAGTTTGTGTTCCAGCAAGTGTTCACATTGTGCTTAGGGTTAATCATGGGGACATTCCTCATCTACTGGTTATTTTTTAGTTCCTTCAAAGCCAGGCATTGTCTACTATAAGAAATTAATAAGCAGGCTACCAAGATGAGACTTGATAGCCTATGACCATATAGTGGGGGAGGAGGCCCCCCTCAGTCTTAGACCTAGGGGAGGGGAGTTAGGGTGAAAGGGAGAGGAACGGGAGGATACAAGTGATGGGATAACTGAGTCATAATCTGAATAAATTAATTAAATTTAAAAAAAAGAAAAAAATAAAAGAAATACATCAGTGCTGGGTTTTGATTCCAGGCACATTAAAAAGAGTTTGTTATAATTACCACGAATGCTAAATCCCATGATGATGATGATGATGACGGAAGGGGAGCTATCTGAAGAGGTTGAATAGCCGTTCTCAATTTTGACTATTACATCAGATCACCCACAGGTTTTTAGTGTCCCCAAACTAATTAACCTAATCTCTACAGGCATTTCCTTAAAGCTCCCAGGGGTTTCTAATGTGCGAGGTTAAAGACTACTGCCTCCCAAAGCAAGAGGCCTCCAGGGTGGCCCTCCAGCACAGGATGCCCCTGCTGTTTGTGATTGGCTGCCTGGAGCTGGGGCACCACAGGGAGGAGCATAGTTTCAAAGAGGAAGAGACTTGCCAGCATGCACAAACAACAGAGTAGCTTGTGGCTTCCCCTGACTCCCCATCCAGCAGACATGGGGAGAGGCTGTCCTGACAGTGACACCCTTACAGACATGGCATGCATGCTTCTAGGGTGACACTGGCCTCGCTCCGTTCTGCCTGGTGCCTTACTTCCCACATAGGGTCAATGGCAGCTGACAGTTAAACGCACTTGCTGTGTATCAGGTCCCATGCTAGCATTGATCTTACTCCCAGGAAAGATGAATAAAAAGCCAGAGTTCTTGGCTTTGCCAGTACGAGGAGCCTGGTTCAATCCCCTGAGCCCTCATTATAGCCAGAAATCCAGAGTTACGTTTTGTTAGAAAACAAATCTTTTTGAATATTTTGTCATTCCATCATTTGTTCATTTTGTTAATAAAAGAGCTCAATCAAAAATACGGCTTAAAACTGCCGCAAAAATACACATGATTTCTTGTGCCTGAAGTAAAATAGAAACCCTTACCCATTGCTCCAGGGCAATCTCAGGTGACCGTTTATCTGGCTCTTCATCCTGTGCAGTGGTTGGCTGGGTTCTGTGTGACATGGGTCATGGCTTAGCTCATCTTACCTGGGCTCTTCTCCCATGTCTGAGCTTCAGCTGAGACACTGGCTGACAGCTCGGCTCTCTGGTTCTCTCAGAAGGGCATAGTAGGTTTGTTGGGAGGGGCAGCAGGATTCCCTTGAGAATACAAGATGTCTTCCCAGCACTGAGAAATTGCCACTGTTGCTGCATTTCTTGGCCAAAGAAAATCACCCAGTCAGATGGTGGAAAAGCAGATTCCATCTCTTGCTAAAAGGTACTGAAGCATCACATTGTGAGGGGCAAGGATAAGGGAAGAGGGAGTGATGGTGTTCCTTGCACCATCTCCCAGAGCACAGAAAAAAAAGCCACTCTGTCTTCGAAAATTACGAGAAATTCCTGAGAAGTGGTTACATTTGAGCAGATTTCAAAAGCACAAAGTTCATTTCAGGTACTAAGAATAGCAGGAGCAAAATTATCAAATTTCAGTTTCATCAGGCACAGACATTTCAAATTCCCCAGATGCAGGAAATAATGTCTCGCCTGACACCAAGGGCACTGCATTTGGGCTTCCGGGTCAGGACAGTTTTGTGACCTAATAGCCCAAGCCCCTATGTCAGATGTGATAGCCCGATAGATAGCCTTTGTCATGTAGCAGCTGGTGGAACATGGACAAGTGACAGTTGCCTGTGTTTAGCCCAGAAAGGTCAACAATGTGTCTGTTAGCTTTTACTGTGTAACAGGCCACCCCATAACTGGACAGCTTACAACCAGCCATGTCCTTAGCTCGTGCTGTGTGCTGACTTACCTGGGCAGCTCTGATCTCGCTGGGGTTTATGACGAGTCCATCATCGGCCTGCGGTCAGCTGCATCTCTCTGAGTCCAGGGATTTACTGGACTTTAGAAACTATCGGGACAACTGGGCCCAAGCCCATGAACAGTCTAGACTTTGTAGAGAGAAAACAGGGATCCAGGAGTAATGGGTGAAGCATGCACAGCTTCTGGAAGGTTCAGAATGTGTCTACTGTTGCTGCCACTGCTTTGCATAAGTAGAAATGAATCAAAAAGCCAGCCCAGAAACAGCTGTTTTTCAATGGGAGGAACTATAAAGTCACTTTACAAGCAGTGGGGATACAGGGAGGGGGACACCTGTGACCATCTTTGATCTCTCCCACCTATTTCACAAACTGATGAAGAACACGTTACACGGAGTCTCATTTTTCTACATGAGGCCACAAGTTCAAAAGTGCCTGGCAAATTGTTCCTGTTCCATCCCTGGAAACTGTTAACCTTTTCTTAGATGTACTAAATATCAGATTCATATCCAAATTTTTCATTGCTTGCTTTTTAAAAGAATCAAATGAGCCTCCATGAAACACTACATACACAAGTGAGCTGTCGTGCAGCCTTCCCCGCCCAGCATGGTAACAGATGTAAGGAAGGGACCTCTGGGTGCATGTGTAGGGTCGGGGACTGTCACTTAGAGGGGCAGCGAGAGCTTGGCGGCAGTGGCGCACACCCTATGAAAGGTCAACACAAGGAAAGAGCCATAAACAATAAAATACAATATTTCATCTCCCAAACAATAGTGTTTCATAATAGGCAAGAATCCATTTCAAAACCCAGGCTCTTAATAACCCTTTATTGATTTATTTCACTAGTGTAAGTATTTTCATCAAACCACTTAAGTTCCACATAGTTCCAGATTGATCCACAAAGTGCACACAAGTCCCATGCATCTCATTGAGCGGAGGTATTTGTCTGGCAGCTGGAATATCTAATTAGTGATGTGGATGAAAAATGTCTGCCTGTTTTGAAATGAATAAAACATCAAAGGTTATTAAAAAATGCATAGAGGGCCAGGGATGTGTCTTTGTGGGTAGAGTGTTGGCTGTACAAGTGAGTTTGGATTCCCCCAGAACATAAAAAGTCTGGTGTAGCTGCATGTGTGCCTGTGACCACAGTGCCGAAGGGTGGGTCAGAGACAGATCACTGGGGCTCAGAGTAGCAAGCTCCAAGTTCAGTGAGAGACCTTGCCTCGAGAGAATGAGTCAGAGAGAAGGGGGTGGGGGGGACCTGAAATTATGTTCTGTCCTTTGCGGGGATAGGTGCTCCTGCCCACATGTGCATACATGCCACTGTATACACCACACATGAATGCATACAGTAGAATTACGGCAAATTCATTAAGAGGGCTGCCTTTTGTAGCAAGCAGATCTTTAAGCCCCTAAAACAGATGTCTTGTGATGGGATCTCTGCCCTTGACAGCCTGTTTCACCAAACCACCACCAGTGCCGAGACTGGTTAGAGAGCCCGAATCCTTCTCTTTGGGCATCACTGTCCAACAACCCCATGGGTGATTTTGCAGAGATGCAGCACACAGCTCTCTGGGCCACAGAGGGGAATCTGAAACCGTAGGCCTCACCTCAGCTCCTTCTTCAAGAGTCACCTCGTGGCATCAGTGCTTATATAACCATCCCATTCCATTAATGTTAGTGGATTGTGAGCCACCACACAGATACTGAGCCTGAGGGACTGAGGGTATCAGAAAGAAAAGAAATTGGGCTTAGATGTTCAAAGCCCACAGGGGTGATCTGACGGTTTTGCATCTGCTTTTAAGAGTCCCTGATCACATCTGTCTCTGCCCCCCTTTCTCGGGGAACACAGGGCATGCAGGTCAGTCTTCTGGAAGGAAGGCTTTGGTACCTTGGTAATGAAGGCGTTTATTCTGAACATCCAGTATTTGTTTTTAAAATAACGTTTTATGGACCGTGGAACGAAGCACCTAACTATCCTGCTTTGTCTGCTCTGCAGGCCTGACAGTGATTTTTCTGGTTTGTAAAATTCATGTTGGCAAGGCACGTACTTTTGTTGATACTGGTAGGCCATCTGGGCTTCATAGTCTAAACTTGGTGAGTCTATTTATATATCTTTAAGGGGAATTCCATATTTTTGACATGTGTTTACAAAACTAAATGGCGTATAGATTGATGAGCCCAGGATTAGAGAATTTTACCCTGGTAAGCCCTGCAAACCTTTTAAATTGCCCCAGTGATTGTCATTGCATTTTTAAATGCAAGTATCTGGGACTAGCTCTCTAGGACCTGTACATAGCATAAGGTTTTCAGTGTTAATACTCACCACTAAGTGTACATGTTCAAAACTGTTGGAAACCACACAGATGAAAGCCATTCATGAGGTTACTGTTTCCCTCCCCCCATGCTAGATAGCTGGTAAAATAAAAATGCTAGTTCTTTCTTACACAAGCTACAGTATTCAAACAATCACACTTAGAAAATTATAGAATTTTGTCATCTTTAGAGATCTCTCTCCCTCTCTCCCTCCCTGCCTCTCTTTTTCCCTTCCTCACTCCCTTTATCCCTCCCTTTCTCTCTGCTTCTTCCTTCTCCTTCCTTCCCACTTTGAGACAGATCTCATATAGTCCAGATTGGCCTCAAACATACTGTGCAGCCAAGGCTGACCATGAATTCAGGATTCTCCTACGTCCAACTCCTGAATGCTGCAACTCCAGAGGTGTACCATGACACCCAGTGTAGCATGAAGAGCCCAACGTGGGTGGTGTTGAATAATGTCTTACCCCCATCTTCTCCATGTCTTAGTCCTCAACCATCAAAGTCAAATCTCCATCTTCCTTTTATTCTTTTCTTTCTCTTTTTTCTCTTCCTCCACATCATGTCTTTTTAATGTTACAAAGAAAGAATATATATATATATATAGTGAGTTTTGTCTTTGGAGGGGGGCAGGGTATTTTATGTGTAGCTTTGGCTGTCCTGGACTCACTTTGTAAACCAGGCAGACCTCGAACTCACAGAGTGCTGGGATTACAGGCATGTGCCATGAGGCCGGTGAGTTTTGTCATTCAACAAAAGTGAGAAAGATGCTAATTACTACTGGCTACATCACTACTGGTATTACCTGCTCACACTGGGTTTTGTGTTGCCCAATATGTGATCTTATAAGAGCGTCAGTGTACAGAATCCCATGTTTTCTAATCCAGATACATAAGGAGGAAAGAAATATAGACTTTAGAGATTGTCACAAGCAGAGGGATACTCCTGTCCCCTAGGTGGGATTCTCTGTCATATGGATCCACTTTATAAAACAAAAATTAACTAGTCACCTTTTTCAAATTTTGAATTACTCAGAAAGGAAACCCTTTGGAAAGTGTGATAATGCTGACATAGCCCACAAAGCTAAGGTCATCTCACTATCATGAGTTGGTGGGAAAGAGGTGCAAAGTTGGCTCCTGGTGTTTATAAGTGAATGAGCGAGCTTATGTGTGAGTGAGCAAGAGAGAGTACATGAGTGAGTTGGGAGTGAGTGAGCAAGTATGTGAGTGATTGAGTGAGTACATTTGTGAGAGAGTGCATGTGTGAGTGAGTGAGGGTGAGTGAGTGTGAGTGAGTGCATGAGTGAAAGTGAGTGAGGAGTGAGCGGGTGAGTGTGTGTGGGAGTGCATACATGAGTGAGTGGCTCAGGACCTTGACTCAGGTCAAGGATTCATTTCCATTCCTGTCCCTTGAGCCCTATTGCACACTGACTTTATAGGTGATGCTGTGATTGCCACTTTCTACTTTTAAAAAAAGGAGGAAAGAGGGGGTCAAGAGGATGGCTTAGTGGGCAGAGCAGTTGCTGGACAAGCATAAAGACTTGAGTTCGGATCCCAGTACCCACATAAAAAGACATGCCATGGCCATGGATGTGTAAACCTAGCACCGCAAGGAGAGAGGCAGAGACAGGAGGATTGCTGATGCTTGTTGACCTCCAGCCTCACTCCAAGATCAATGACAGACCCTGAGTTACGGAGACAGGGTAGACAGTGATGGGGCAGAGCTGCCCACATCATCTGGTCTCCACACACTGCACATACACACACACACAGAGAGAGAGAGAGAGAGAGAGAGAGAGAGAGAGAGAGAGAGAGAGAGAGAGAGAGAGAGAGAGAGAGAGAGAGAGAGAGAGAGAGAGAGAGAGAGAGAAGTGTGGAATCAGCCTTACATGGTGTTGATTTGAGGAAATCCTCTGTGTTCTAAGAGTTGGGTGACATTTGAACTTTGAGTGCAGAATGATTAGTGGTCTCTTTCTCAACAATCTTTTGGGGAAGTAGTACAAATGGGCCTTATGTTTAAACCTAATCCCATACTTTCCAAGTAACTATGCAAACAGAAACTAAAACCAAACCTAAAGCAAATTCAACAAGATTGACCACACAGTGTCAGGAGATGAGATGGCTGCCTGCCACCAGACAAGAAGCTGCGGGGTCTCCTGGCTCCTGACTCAGGGTTAATCTCCTGGTAGTGGTGTCACACAGCCTAGCTGCATCACATATACATCTGAGCATCAAACACATGATGTGGTGAAAGAGGGATAAGCGGAAGCTACTGGCAGTGACCTTTACCGTAGATTCTTCCCTACTGTGGTGCAATGTGGACCTGAAGTGGGGAAAGCCTGTGTATGGGTTGAAGTCCCAGAGAAGCAGAAGTGGTAGGAGCTGGAAGCTGTGAGTGAGCAGGATGAGGTAAGGGAGGTGTGCGAAAGGCGGAAGTTCCGGAAGTATGAGGACATTTATGATTTCCTTTACTTTGTCTCTCGAGCAGTGGGAAAGCATTAAAGGCACTAAGCTGTGGCGTGGTCAAACTTTCCATTTAAAGATGTCAGTCTAGCTGAGGTTGGAGGGCAGCTGTATGAATGTAGGGACCTGTAGGCTTTTTCGGTGCCAAGATGCTGGTTGCTTGAATGAGGGAGTGCAGCCTGGACATGCAGAAACCAGGATCAATTGAAGCGATGGACTTTTTTTTTTTTTTTTTTAATTTATTCTTGTTACATCTCAATGGTTATCCCATCCCTTGTATCCTCCCATTCTTCCCTCCCTCCCATTTTCCCCTTATCCCCCTCCCCTATGACTGTTCCTGAGGGGGATTACCTCCCCCTGTATATGCCCATAGGGTATCAAGTCTCTTCTTGGTAACCTGCTGTCCTATAAAAGATTATGATTTTGAAGAGCTTGAAGAAGGATTGGATAGGCGGGTAAGCCAAGAGGGGCAGAAACTAGAGGAAGCTAGGCCGCAGTCTAGCACAACCAGCTGAAGGCTGGTGGAGGGCGCAGCCTGCGAGACACCAGCGGGAGAGGCTCAGATGCAAGCTGGGTATCTTGAGTGGGCATCCACACTCAGCATCAAGGCAGCATGATGGGAATTGAGGCCATGGTTGTAAGTAATACACACAAGAAGGTAATAGAGGGCAAAGTAAGGAAAAGGGCTGTGATTGGGGCTGAAAGAACTTCAGTGGCCCATCACTGGGGAGCAGACTCAAACTGCAGAAGTGTCCATTCCGCATATGGTTGCCATATGCATATGTGTTTTAGCTGCCTTCCTTGTTGATGCTACCAAATGTCCCTCAGAAAGTAACTTGAGGGAGGAAGAGTTTATTTGGGCCCACAGTTTGAGAAGATAAAAGTTACCATCATGGCTGCGGTTTGAATGAGAAGCTTCCCTCATGGGCTCACATATCTGAATCCTTGGTTCCCCGTTGGTGGTGCTGTGTAACATTGCTAGAGGTTACCCTTGGGAAGGTTTACCGCTTCTGGTTCACTGTAGGCATTTCTCAACTTCCTGCTCCTGCCACCGTGCCTTCCCCACCATCGTAGGCATCTCTCCTCCTTGAAACCTAAGCCAAAATAAACTTCTTAAGTTGCTTTTGGCCGTGGTATTTTATCATAGTATTTTATCACACTAATACAATGACCAAGAAAGGATGGTGACAGGAGCATGGGGTAAGCATCTCAGTAGACAGGGGACAGGAAGCAGGGCTGGACTTTAAAGCCTCTAGCTGTCCCAGGTGACCTACTTCCTACAAGTCTCTACTTCTTAAATGTCCCTCAACTTTCAAGAACAGTGCTGCCAGCTAGGTAAACCAAGTGTTCAAACACATCAGCCTGTGGGGACATTTTATATGTAAATCACAAGACCATATTTTGCTGTCTTCTCTCTGCCATTGTCACCAACACACGCAGACCATTCCAGATAGTTATACGAGGTGAGTGTCTAGACGCTGGTCCAATATCTTAACAGAGTCGGAAGCCCCCAGAGACTACCCTGGGGCTGTGGAAGCGTGTGAGTTCATTTGGTGGCCTGAGAAGTAATAAAGTAGTGACAACAAAGGGCTGTTGGTCAGAGCTAGAGCTCTGGTCAGTTCAGAGTCCTTTACATCTGCACACTGTAGCTAGGGCCTGCTATGCCTTCCTGTGTCTCACAATAAGTGTTCACCTGTGCCACTTTTCCCACGATAGGACCCCTCACTGAGTTCAGAAGGATCTACTGCCTTAAAGCTCAATGTAGAGAGGGATTAAAGGCAAGGTTGCCCAGTGGTTAAGATTGATGCTATGCTTGACAAGACGAGATTGACCCCTGGAGCCCACAAGGTGGGAACAGAGAGCCAGCTCTTACAACCTGACTTCCACATACATGCCATGGAGGTTAAAAAATAAATATGTGCAATTTTTACCTCTGCATATTTAAAGAATCTATGGACACAGAAATCTGATGATTCCTCATAATTATTTCTCAGGTTCTCTGTTCCTTTCAAATGATAAACTGTGAATTGTCATATTAGAATCAATGCTTTGAGTGTGATAACATGCAGTTTTCCTTTAAGTGTGCGTTGAATAGAAGAAGATTGTATTGAATCAGGAAGGGAGGCAGCGGGAGGTAGTAAGACTTACTGGGGATCTTTTCTGGGAAAGGGCACTAAAGCTATGCATGCATTATAAGGTACAAATGCAGCTGGTTTTGATAATACTATTAATTTTTTCTATGCTCAATAGAGAAATGAAACACTGAAACACTGATTAGACTCTCAGTGCGCCTCACCCTTCCTAACCCTGTGACCCTTTAATACAGTTCCTCATGTTATAGTGACCAGAAATTATTTTTATTGCTTCTTCATAACAGTAATTTTGCTACTGTTATGAGTCTGGAGGTAGAGATTTCCCCAAGGGGCCATGACCCACAGGTTGAAAACCAGTGGATTCGATGACATGGGACACCCACACATATGGGAAGCTGGAAGGTTTGTTATCAATGTAGCCTGAGTCTTGACCAAACAGAATCACCTCAGAATTGTGGTAGCATCCAGCTGTCTATGCCACTGTCCACAGAATTTATCCTCAACCTTCTGCAGCTGATGGCCTGGCTGGTACCCTCAGTATCCCCTTGGTAATAAGGGTACAATTACAGACAAAAAATCCTGAGTTGTACTGAGTCTGCTAACATGTACTAGGTGGGTTTTGTCCTGAAGTTCCCATCGAAGACCAGCCATGTATGAAAACAAACAAGACATCTGAGAACTTTGCCTTAGCGTACTGAGGCTCTTAGCCAAATATACATGGTGCATTCTCAATCAAGTACTCTAGAAAAATGCCAAGAGAGCACTGGAAATGCAGTTTCACCTCTGCTTTCTGCTGGGAACTGAAAGCAATGGCCAAGATAGCAATGGAATGGGAGAGCTCATTCTGGCATAAAGCTAGAGCTAAAGGTCTGGGAGGCACAGGATGCAAATTGGCTTCTCTGCAAAGGGACCTGGCACAGCAAAGCTAATTAAAGTCCCAACATGTGCATATCGCACGGAGAGCTGTTAAGTTAATATTGCAACTGAGCGCGCTCATCTATTACCAGCCATCAGTAGTTTCTAGCTTTAAAAATCAGGACTGTTTTTGGTACTACTACTGGTGTGGAGATGGGTATTCACTCAGTGCATCAGCATCTACTATGCTGGTGGTAGACTTGGAGCTGCGGAGACGCCAGGGGGCACTATATTTCCTAGAACACATGCACAGCAGCAAACACAAGGGTGAGTAGGTATGACGCTTTCAGATGGGGTAAGCAGAAAGAAAACCCTGAGTGCAGCTGAGGTGTACAGCGGCATGGTCAGGAAAGACATCTCTGAAGAAACATGATACTCAAGTAGGGTATTAAAATGAAGACGAGCCAGCTGTATGACACCCTGGAAGGTGACACTTCAAGACAGCAGTATGAAAAGCCAGAGGTGACAGCATGCCCACTATGATCGGAATCTAGAAAGAAAAGTACATGAAACATTATGGAAAGGAGAAGGAGCTAGCTGAGATCAGCAGGCCAGGCCAGCAAAGCTGATGGCCAGTCCTCAGTGAGGGTCTGTCAAACTGAGCTGAGCAGAGTGAGGTTCCATTTCAGCAATGGTGACCAATACACAAGTTAAAATAGCCATAGGCATAAAGAAAAGTTACTTATGATCAAGGTAATCTATTGATTTCTACTACGCTCTTTACCTCTAAGGACTATGGGTCACTTTGCAAATGAATAAATAACTACTGTGTTTTGTTCACCCTTGACACACAGCCTAAAAGCAGCAGATTTGAGCTTCAGAGCTTAAAAAGCCCTAAGATTTTATATGTTTTCTCATTGAAATTTTTTATCTTACAAAATTCTTTATAGTTTATAGTGAAAATTTTGAGTAGCCATGTAACTGTGAGATTAAGATTTCAGAAGAGGCAGAAGCACATGGGAGTAAAAAAAAAAAAAAATATGTAGGAATGGCAGCAATAAATCATAGCTCAAGGGGATTGGGAAACTAGCCAGGGTTAAGAGCACTGGATATTCTTCCAGAAGTTGCTGGTTCAAATCCCCAGCACCTGCATGTCAGCTCACAACCATCTGTAATGTTAGTGCCAGGGGATCTATCACCCACTTCTGGTCCCCACCGGCACCAGGTACACATGTGGTTCACAGGAATACATGCAGGCAAGATACCCAGGGACATAAAATTAAGATCAATTTGGTGCAAATAAAACCCTTATGTCCTGCTTCTAAGTCTTGAGCCATGAGCTTAGACACCACTTTTGGGGCCAGGCTTGATGCAGTGTTTGGGGCTAGACGTAAAGTGTATAAGGATTCCCCACTTACAACGGCTGTTAGGGATCGTTCAACTTGATGCCATGAAAGCTGTATGAATCCAGCTTCAGATACTGAATTTGGAGTGCAGCGCTCTCCCAACAATGGGGAGCATCAGTGAGGCTCGGCAACTGTCAGCCAAGCGATGACATGGGAAGCAGCCACCACCGTTGGAGCACTGTTTGGCAGATTGGAAGTATTAGATGTTCTTTCTGCTTAAAATATGTCTGGTTTTGTGGGTTTTACTGCATTGCACCCCATTGTGAGCCAAAAAAATTCTGTGTATGGGCAATATTTGGCTCATGGCATTTCCGGTGAGGGCTTGTATGGGAAGAATGGTTGTCTGTATGTTACCTCGTCCCTGCCTGTTTTTTGCCAGTGTCCTTGTAACCTGAGAAACAACTAAGTTGAAAAACAACTAAGATGAAATAGCATTTGGTAGTTCAGTGATTTAAAAGTACTGGCACTGGGGAGATGGCTCAGCAGTTCAAAGTACATGCTGTGGTTGCAAAAAAACACCAAGGTTTGGTTCTCAGCACCCATACGGAGGCTCGCAACCATCACTCCAGTTTCAGGGAACCCAGCACTCACTTCTGGATCTCCTAGGAGACTAGGCACACACATGGTTTGCCAATATACATGCAGAGAGAAAACTAAAAATAAATCTTTTTTTTTTTTTTTTTTTTAAGTTTAAACTGACAAGGGATGGGGAATGACAGATGCCTTTAATCCCAGCACTTGGCAGGCAGGTGGATCTCTGAGGTCTCAGACAGCCAGAGCTACACAGAGAAATCCTGTCTTGGTGGGTGGGAGGAGGGTAAAAAGTTGAGAAATATAAATAGTTTAGTTCCATCATCATCTATGCTAATTATATACCTAGGAACATTTGTAGTGACCAACCCAATCCCTAGTGACACTGGCTTGGGCACTCTTGTGCTGTAAAGCTTTTTAAGTGATTCTAATATGTAACAAAGGTTGGAAACCAGCAACCTAACCAAAGGAATAACTATTCAAAGAAACCGCACAGTTCCCTATGGCCTTTAGGAGAATGCTAGTTAAGTTTCATTTTTAGATTTTGGATTTTTTGTGGGGGGGGGGGCTTATTCTGATATAGCCCAGACTCACTATGTAGCTCAGGATAGAAGCCTCAGAGATCCCCCTGCCTCAGCCTTCAGATTGATGGGACTACAGGTATGTACCACCACCCTTGGCTAAATCTACTTAGATCTCAATCATCTTAGCATGTGTGTGCCAGGAAGATGCTTCATTACTTCCTTAGACAGCACAGCTTATGCTCCTGAAGGCTAATTTGATGGATGATTTTTTTTCCTCCTCCCTCCTTCTTCCCTCTTTCTTCCCTTTGTTCTTTGGTTCTTTGCTGTTTTAAAAATATATGCTCCACCTAAGACTTAATTGGTACACTGAGAAAAGTTTAAATACATAAAGCACTTGTTTTAAAGCTTTTGTTTAAAGCTTTAGCCAGACCTAATGGTGTAAGCTCGGAACCCCACCTACTGCAGAAACCAAAACAGGAAGATCAAAAATTCAAAGCTACAGTGAGTTCAAGCCAACGCACACAGTGACAGTGGAGTGAGCTCCCAACTCGAAGGCTATAAAGAAAGCCAGGGCACAGCTCAGTGACAGTGTCTCCTCTGCATGCCTGTTAGCCCTGCCCTCAAAGACCAGTACTGAGTGGGGATTTTTTATAAAGCTTCCACCGAATCTAAGAATTCAAGCTGTGGTTCTGACTACATAGGAGACTGAGGCAGGAGGATCACAGCTCAAGGCTTGGGGAGGCCACAGAGCAATTTCAAGGCCAACCTGAGCACCTGAGTAAAGAGGGGCTGACATAGAGCTCAGCGGTAGAGCACTTACCCAGCAGATGGAAGGCCCTAGTTCTGCCCTCAGCCCCCCCTGCACACACACACACACACAAATCAAGCTTTGTTTGCATTACCTGGAGATTAAGATTTGACTCAGAAAAGTGAAATTATAATAAAGACACATAAAAGTTTTTCCAAATGGTGTGAAATAAAAAACTTGTAATTGGACTCGCTGCGGAGAGTTGGAAGAAAGAACCAGACTAAGATAATTGCTATAATTGAGGATAATTATATGATTCGAGCATGCAGCCAGCCATGTGAGGAAAAAAGAAAAAGGGAAATAAAGGAAATATGGTTTTGTATGTATTGTTTAGTTTTTATAAAGAGAAGCAAGCAATTCCCTGGGATGGAAGCCCATCTTCCCGCTCTAAGATCACTAAGCATTAATTACATAGGGCAGAGAGCTTTCTGGACCACACAAGTAGAGCAATGTCATTCATTAATAGTGTTACCAAAAGTGCAGATAAACAAACCGTGTCAGCTCCTATTTACACCTTTTACACAAAGCCACCTCTTGTGACATGAAATGTTCATGTTGTAAATTCATATATTCAGCTGCTACCTCATAGATCTTTCAGCCCATGACAACAGGAATGTGCTAGATACAATACCGACGGATTGTCGCCGTCCTGCTTAGTGGTGCCATGGCGGTGCCCTTCAGCCCCTCTGAAAGCCACCCCAAGTGGTAGTACAGCAGTGAAACGGGTGCCAGGTGAAGAGCACCGTTAGGAATGTGAAGAATTAGAATTGCCCCAGCCATTTTCATTCTGATAGCCAGAGCCTTATGTCATGGCCGTTGAGAGAGGATTAGTCACTAGGAAATCTTCTGTGATCATGTGCCTTGTCATCCTGGGTGAATGGCAGCTAAGAGATCAGAAGCTCAGAACGGTAGCACGTCTTGCATTCTTCTTACCCATGCTGTCCCTCAGCAAGAGGAAGAAGAATGCACCCATGCCTATGCAATTGTCCTGTCCTGGACTCCACTTGCTCCTGATAGAGCATAGCGTGTGCTTACCAGAAGCAATAGGAGTAGAATTTTTTTTATTTAATTAATTTATTCAGATTACATCTCAACTGTTATCCCATCCCTTCTATCCTCCTGTTCCTCCCTCCCTCCCACTTTCATCCTATTCCCATCCCCTATGTCTGTGACTGAGGGGGACCTCCTCCCCTATTATATGGTCACAGCCTCTCAAGTCTCCTCTTGGTAGCCTGCTTATCCTTTCTCTGAGTGCCACCAGGCCTCCCCACGAAGGGGAAGTGGTCAAATATGGGGCACCAGAGTTCATGTCAGAGTCATTCCCTGCTCTCCACTCAGCTGTGGAGAATGTCCTGTCCATTGGCTAGATCTGGGTTCAACATTTACTGCATGTATTGTCTTTGGTTGGTGAAGTGGTTTGAGCAGACCCCCTGGTTCCATATCTGCCCATCATGATGTTCTTCTTGTAGGTTTCTGGAACCCTCTGGATCCTTCTATTTCCCCATTCTCCCATATTTCTCTCACTTAGAGTCCCAATAGGATGTCCTCACATCTATCCCAATCTCCTGGTAAGTGAAGACTTTCATGGGACATGCCTCTTGGGCTAGTGTCCAATTATAAATGAGTATATACCATGTGAGTCTTTCTGCTTCTGGGTTAACTAACTCAGTATGATCATTTCTACTCCCATCCATTTGTCCACAAATTTCTAGATTTCCTTGTTTTTAATAGCTGAGTAGTATTCCATAGTGTAAATGCACCACAGTTTCTTTATCCATTCTTCGACTGAGGGACACTTAGGCTGTTTCCAGGTTCTGGCTATTATGAATAAGGTTGCTATGAACATGGTTGAGCATATATCTTTGTTGTGTGATGAAGCATCTTCTGGGTATATTCCAAGGAGTGGAATAGCTGGGTCTTGAGGAAGCCCTATTCCCAGTTTTCTGAGATAGCATCAGATAGATTTCCAAAGTGGCTGTACTAGTTTGCATTCCCACCAGCAATGAAGGAGTGTTCCTCTCTCTCCACATCCTCACCAGCATGTGGTGTCACTTGTATTTTTTATCTTAGCCATTCTGACAGGTGTAAGATGGAATCTCAGAGTTGTTTTGATTTGCATTTCCCTGATGACTAAGGAGGTTGAACATTTCTTTAAGTGTTTCTCAGCCATTCGATATTCCTCTGTTGAGAATTCTCTGTTTAGTTCTGAGCCCCATTTCTCAATTGGGTTATTTGGTTTGTTGGTGTTTAATTTCTTGAGTTCTTTATATATTTTGGATATTAGACCTTTGTCAGATGTAGGGTTGGTGAAGATCTTTTCCCAGTCTGTAGGTTGTCGCTTTGTTCTGTTGACAGTATTTCCTGCCTTACAGAAGCTTCTCAGCCTCATGAGGTCCCATTTATTGATTGTTGATCTTAAGGCCTGGGCTGTTGGTGTTCTGTTCAGGAAGTTGTCTCCTGTGCCAATGTGTTCCAGGCTCTTCCCCACTTTTTCTTCTAACCAGTTTAGTGTCTCTGGTTTTATGTTGAGGTTTTTAATCCACTTGGACTTGAGTTTTGTGCATGGTGACAAATATGGGTCCAATTGCGTTTTTCCACATGTAGACATCCAGTTAGACCAGCACCATTTGTTGAAGATGCTTTCCTTTTTCCATTGAGTAGATTTGACTTCTTTGTCAAAAATCAAGTGACCATACATATGTGGATTCATTTCTGGGTCTTCGATTCAATTCCATTGATCCACCAGCCTATTGTTGTGCCAGTATCGTGCTGTTTTAATTACTGTTGCTCTATAGTACAGCTTGAGATCAGGTATGGAGATTCCTCCAAAGGATCTTTTATTGTACAGGATTGTTTTAGCTATTCTGGGTTTTTTGTTTTTCCATATGAAGTTGAGAATTGATCTTTCAATATCCTTAAAAAATTGTGTAGGTATTTTGATAGGGATTGCACTGAATCTGTAAATTGCTTTTGGTCTAAGATGGCCATTTTTACTACATTGATTCTCCCTATCCACAAACAAGGGAGATGTTTACATCTTCTGATGTCATCGTCAACCTCTTTCTTCAGAGATTTGAAGTGTTTTTCAAACAAGTCAAAAGGAGTAGAAGTCAAAGAGTATGGAGCAAGGCCTAGGAAATGGAATATGGATGTGCCTGAATCATTCTTGTCTACGGTATAACAATGTGTCTATACTGTACAGCAATCATAAAAATTTTGTAAGACTATTATTCAAACAAGAACAGGATACAGTCTCTTAGGTTAGGTCATTTACCCATTAGGTTAAAATGATAATAGAAACTCTTTCCTAGGAGACATCACTAAGTGTCAATGATGCCTTGCTTTCATAGGTAAGGATTTTGTTTTTAGAGTGCAGTTAGCTGTTTTGTTTTGGGGGGCAGTCTCACTGTGTTCTTCAGATTGATCATGGAACCTTGGAGTCAAGCAGTTCTCCCATGGCCTCAGACTCGTGAGAGCAGGAGACTGTAGCACCGCCCTTAGCTCCTAGGTGAGTTTTCATGTATCCTGAAAACACGAATTGTGACATTTCATAAGTATACTTTGCTGGAAGTTTTCCTAAAAGAGAGCCATGAGCAAGAGGTGAGATCCCTCTGTCCCTCTGTCCCAGAGCCACCAGCCTGCCTGTGCAGTATACACACACTTCTCACCTTTAGAAGACAGACCACTCTCCTTGCAGTCTATTTTCCTAACACAACCAGAGCTGAGCAAACTTTGAATAGCAGGAAAAAGTGAATTCTTAATTAAGTGAGTAAAATGTCTTTGAGTTCTCATGTGGGGTTTTTCTTTGTTTTGTGTTTGTTTGTTTTTAATTTTGGGAGTCAGGGACTTGGGAGATTCTTGGATTATGCTATTGTTACTTTGACATGCACCTCACTATGGAACCCTGGCTTGCTGTGGAATTTGCTATAGTAAATGAGATGGCCCCAAAGTCACAAAGATCTGTCTGCTTCTGCTTCCTGAGTGCTGAGATTAAAGGCATGAACCACCACGCCTGACTTAAGTTCCTTTTTAGCTTTTTAAAAAATTATGTGTAGATGTGTGCTTGTGTTCACACCCATGGATACATGCACGTGAGTGTGAGTGTTCTCAAAAGTAAAAAGTATCTGAGCCTCTGGAGCTGGAGTAACAAACAGGTGGGTATGAGCCACCGGATATAGGCACTGGAAGCCATACTTACAAAGAACGACTTTCTTAACCCCCGAGCCATCGTGTCAGCCATGACTTAAAGTTCTTTAATCACTTACATTCCAATATTATCCATTTTCCTTATTATTAAATTAATAGACCTAACTTAGACACTCTGGGAAGACGTGGTCATCACCATTTCTCTTGGCTTAGCTAGCACATCTTAGAATATTCCTTTTCTATCCAAGCTTTCCGTTTCACCATCTGTTACTTCCTTCCCTTAATGTAATATCATTCACCTTCCCCTTCCAACACAGAACAGCGAAGCTCAAGGGTAGCTCTCGCTAGACAAGACTAGAGAATACTTCTGCTCTTACCTTTCTGAAGCAAATGAGCATTGTGGGTAGAGGGGCCGTATTGACTACCTGCTACAAAGTGCTTTAAGCTCAATGAAAGGAACGGGCTGTCCTCAGCAGTTCAATGCATCCATTCTAAGTTCCTTTGCAAACAGCCCTAACACTGCAGCACGGCCACTTCAAACACAATCCCTCCATTTGGAAACGACTGAGACATTCAAGCCATAAAAATCTCCAAAGAACACTCTTAGGCTTTTCATAAGCATGGTCTTAACTCATCACCTCCGTTTTATTCTTCATTTACAGAGAAAATGGAAGATCTTGGGGGGAAAAGATGTGATTTTCATTAGCTATGAAGATGTTCAAAATTGGATTTGCTTCAGTTCATTAGGTATTATAACCGCATTAGTCACGTTGCTTTATGAGGAGCACGGCTGGCCTTCAGAATCTCCCTGTGGACTCCCAGGAGCTTCCCTCACTGCCCATGGGACACACAGCGGGATTATGCTTTTCCTTTTACAGGATAAACCAAGAAAAATAATACTATATGTAGAAACCCTGCCCCCACAAACCCTTCCTCACCTTTGATGACAGTGTTTGTCAACCTTCCTGATGTGACAACCCTTTAATACAGTTCCTCCTATTGTGGAGACCCCCAACCACAAAATTATTTTCAGTGCCACTCCATAACTGTAATTTTGCTACTGTTATGAATAATAATATAAATATCTATTTTCCAATAGTCTTAGGCAACTCTGTGAAAGGGAGTTCGACCCTAAAGTGGTCACACCACAGGTTCAGAACTGCTGTCCCTAGTAAGCTTCCTGCCTAATGCTATGTCCATGTTAAGGATTTCTGAACTTCTAAACATTTGAAGAGTGACTGTCATCTCCCTGGGGTGCCCACTGGGGAGATAAACACATATCCAGCGGCATTCATTCCAGATCTGTCTGAGGGTGAGCATATGTGACATCCTGTATCCCACACCTCCACCCGCTGTCCTTCCCGCACCGCCTCCTGCTTAAATCCCTGGAGTAGAAGCAATCATGTCAGCTTAGCAAGAGGATGTAAGGCTGCATGTCAGATCCATGGCATAGCAATGCTGTCAGAGGAAGCTGTGAGGCAGGCAGAAGCAAACACAGTGGGCACTTGAGCTGCTTGGTGTGGATGGACACTATAAGACTCGCGTAATCTAGGCTCTACTGTGGAGTTCCATAGTCAGTCAGGTTGGGCATCTGATGTCCACATTCACACTTACACACATGCGTAGGCACACTGCATACATACAATCCTACACACACACACACACACACACACACACACACACACATTTTCACAGGTCTACTCTCCTTCCTCAACCACAGAATGCCCCTTTGCTGCAGCCTTGGGGACAGCCTGCCTTTTTTCCTCTTCCCCTGGTTGGCGACCAGCCATACTTGCTTCCCTGAGATTTTCAGTACTTGTGCCACCTCCCTTGGAGTCACTGCATTTTTAATCTTTGGTCTTAATTATAAAAGAGAAGCGGTTTTCTTCACATCTGTGCTGGCATCTCCCATCCTTAGAAGCTGGCCCATCCTCAGAGGGTGACTGACCCTGCTGGGAGGGTGCACACACATGGGTGGTGGCGGGCCTTTCCGCCCTGCGAACATGCAAAGGCTGCCTTTGGAATTCACCCGACACATTGAGGCCAGTTTCTCAGCTTGAGACCCCCATCAGTCCAACGCAGTGCAGCTGCATGAATTCTGTAGAGCCTCCGCAGCCATGCTCCACAGAGCCAAGCTGCAGGGAGTGTGGCGGCCTGCTGTCTCAAATGTGACACAGTAGAAGTGAAGAGACTTGTGGCCTTTTGTTCTCATTTTGCAGGCTCAAAATATAATGCTAAGTTGTTGGGGTTTTTTTTTAACATGTAGCCAAAATACATCTCTGATTGAGAAACTTTCCTCTTACAAAATTGACCTACTTGTCAGTTCAAGGTGTGATTGGATGTGCCCTGCTTAGCACACAGTGGGTAGTTAGGCAATGAGAGTATCAAAGAAGTAGAAATGTCCAGAGGCACGAGTCAAGAGACCAGCAGGACCAAGCCGAGAAGCTGCCTCTGTACTTCCTGACCACAGAGACAGTCTCTGGGATGCCATAACTTCCAGAATCTCCTCAAGCTTGCCACCCACAAGATGGGTCCCTCTCAAGCCTGCTCTCTATAGTGTTTTCCACAACACAAGCATTTGCCCTGAAAGAGCTTCAAGCCCTGTGTAGCAGAAGTTGTATATGAACCACTGACTATCTGGGGCTTTGCCCTGTGCAGGCATCTTGGTTGAAGACTTCTTGGCTTTCTCAGTCAGCAATATGATCATCTGCTAAGTACATGCTTTCTGGGTCTTTGCGTCATGAATTTTGGAGGGGCAGGCTTTCACTGCATAGACCAAGCTGGACCATAATTTTCAGCTTTCCACATCAGCCTACTAAGATAGAACCACAACATGTGCCTGTAATGAATCATGAGATGTAATGTTCACGAGGTAATAAGGACTTGAGGTCAGTCAGTTTCAATGTACACCATAGATCATGGCTGATGTTTTGGAAGGCCTGTGGGGCAGATTTCCGGGTGCTACATGATGCCTGCAAAGGCTGCCTGTGATTCTTTTCTCCCTCATGGGCTCACCAACACTTCCCATGAATCTTAGGCCCATATTTTCTGGGCACTCAAACAGCCCTTAAGCATTTGTGTGCCTATGTGCACAGTTCCGAATCGTTGGTTCTGACTTGGAGAGCCTCAGCCACTTCCGTAAAATGGCAGAAGCTAGAAGCCGGGAAGGAATCTTTAACTGAGCACACTTCTCAAAATGGGAAACTGAGGGAGGCCTGGGGAGGTTTAGATTCAGGCCGCACAGCAGCTTAGTGGGAACACATGAAGCATAGGATGCGTGCGGCACAGTGCACTCACTGTACTTTTCTCAATCGCCGGGTGGACAGAGCTGCCTCGTGCCACTGTGAGAATGAAAGCTCTTCAGACCAATGGCCACTCGCTCTTCAAGGAAGGTGAAAGCCAAGTTTCAGCACCAAGGAACTAGCCACATATCCTCCAGCTCTCATGGGAAGAATGACAAAAGGTTTTACTGACTGGATTAGAATATCTTACTGGCAAGCCTTGAGGTGAAGGTCACGGGTTACCACCTAGACAGTACCTAGAAATGCAGAGCCTTTGGCCACTCCAGGATGGCTGACCTGGAATCTCCAGGTCATCAGTGAGTAGTTAAGATTATAGTCCTGTACAAGCAAGCCAGGCCAGAAGGGTACATTTCCCACACATCCCCACAGTGTGGGACCACTGTTTCAGACACTGCTCCACAAGCCATGCTACACCACCCCCATCCCCCAGCAACTGCACCCAGTGCCTGCATTGTCCGCTCTGTCTAGCACTGTGGCAATTGATTGCAGAGGCACAGTCAGAGGATGCTATGGACAGAGTGCCTCTGCTGCCATCTCTGATCTGTTACTTCAACCCTCATCTGTTCTTAAGTTTTGCTTCTCAGTCCTGAGGGCTGATTGGCCCATCAGAAGCATGTTTGGTTGTACAGTGCTATCAGGGGTTGTGGCCGAGTACTGCACTCACTGTCAGGCCTGTCTGTGTGCGTGCTTGAAAGTGAGCAAGTGAGAGAGAGGGGCGAGGAGAGAGAGAATGCACGCACGTGTGCATGTGTGTTTGTATGTGTTGTGTATATGCTTGCATACATGTGCATATTTGTGTGTATGCATGTGCATGAGTACATGTGTGTCCGTGTGTGCATCTGTATGTGTTGTGTGTGTGTGTGTGTGCTTGCATGCATGTGGGTGTGGTGTGTGTATGTATGTATATGTGCTTATATGTCTATGTATGCATGCATGCATGCATGCATGCATGCATGCGTGCGCACACCCCTGTGGATGTGGAGGCCTGCCCCCATCAATGCCAGCTGTCTCCTTACTTTGAAGGCACAGTCTCTCACTTAAGTTGGAGCTTAACATTTGTGCGATACCATCTGGCCGCTGAGCTCCAAGGGTTTTCATGTTTCTCACCTCCTTGCCCTGAGATTATAGGCATGTGCCACCAAGCCCAACATTTACCATGGATGCCGGGGATCCAAACTCAGGGATCCCCATGCTTCTGCATTGAGTACTTTGCTGACTGAGCCATCTCCTCAGCCACAGATCTGAGCTTAGCCACTGGCAGCTGGGGGAGGAGAACCCGACTGGGAGATATTTATGTCCAAACTTTCAGTTTTCCAAACAAAGAGGCCAGTGTTTATTTTTGTTGTTCTGTATCACTGTTAAAACCAAGGCCGAGTCAGTGGTCCTCAGAAGCCAAGTGAAGAGTGTGTAAAGCCAAGGTTAGCTGACTCTGGCCGTGGACAGTCCTGGGCTTAGGAGATGGTCTGCATGTGAACACCATGTCCGTCACAGCCTGGCTGCTGCACGAGGCTGCACGGTGATCTCGCTTCCATGGAAAGACAGCCATGATTAATGCACCGTGAGAATGGGCGGTAGCCAACCTAGTCATGGAGACCCGAAGCTCGAGAGGAGACCTTCTGAAGTTGCGTCTAAATGCCCACTGTGTGACAAACACTGGGGCAACAGCCGACAACCAGGGAGGCCCACAGAAGAGACACTGAACCACCTTGTCATTTCAACTTTGACTAGTGGTAGACAGGAAAGTCCTTCTAAGAAAGGGGTCCCAGCTGCATTTGGAGGGAGAGAGGCCTATGAGAAGAGGGAACCTGTTTTGGAGGAATGGCCTTGAAGCTGGGCAGGAAAGGAGGGGATCAGATGTGCAAAACTCTCCTTCCCTGGACAAATATACCATCCGGCCCCCTCTGAGGGAGGGGGACGTGAAGTGGCCATCTGTGAAAAGGGATAGCAAGACAGGAAGCTGACGACAGGGAGGGGGAGGAGAGATTGCCAGCACTGAGAGGCCTGCTCAGATGGTGGTGAGTGGGGGTCCCCCAGGGCGAAGGTCTGGCCCAGGACACACTGGGCTCTTTAAGTCGTCTCTGGAGCTCACCCTCTTTCTGTTTCCCTTGCTTGCACTTGAGAGACTCCACGCTAGTCTCCCCACAGAAGCAGCCAGCAGGCAAGCTTCCCGTGAGGAACCTATGTTTCAGATCATGAAGATGCTATCGTTTTTAAAGGAGAAAGAGGCAGACGTATGCCTGCCCTCACAGACCTTTTCAGTTAGGTCAGGTAAGCAAGCATGCAGGAGAAAGAAAGAGTTCCTAAGGCTAGCTGCTTGCTGGAATGTCCCTCACCTGCCAACCCCCACCCCCCCCACCCAGTCGTAGGCTATGTCACCTTGACCCAGATGCTCAGTGAGCTCAGCTGGAGTGCACACAACACACTGCTAGAAATAACAAGCCTGTGTCTTTCCTCTTGTCTTCCTGGTCTCCTTCCCTTCTCCCCCAAATCCACATCAAATCATAAGGAAGAAAGGCAATCAGAGAAGTCCCGCCCTTGCCCAGTGGTTCTCAACATGTGGGTTGAGACCCCCCACACACAGGGGCTACCTATGACTATTCCCATTTTGATTCATAACATAGCAAAATTACAGTTATGACACAGCAATTAAATAATTTATGGCTGGGGTCACCACAACGTGAGGAATTGTATTAGAGGGTCGCAGCATAAAGAAGGGGAGAACCACTGCCCTTTCCTCTTAGCATTTATGGAAATATGAACAAAGCAGCTGGGCTCCGCTAAACAAGTGTCAGGCATGCTCAGGTGCTTGCCAGCAGGGCCCTGCATCCAGGCTAGGTCAGCATCCCTGCTCTGGAGGAGAGGTAACCAAGCCATGCTGACTGATGGCATAAGGATTGTTAACCTGCTCCTCTCCTGTGAACTGTCCCTTTGTGCTAGTGGAGTAGTGAGGCTTTCTGGGTGACAAGCTTCTCAGGCCACTGCAAGAAGAAATAGCAAGGTGCTGCTCTGCACTGGCATCACAGGAAAGGGTGCCCGAGGGGGTCTTGGTCCAGAGTCTTTTGCCACTTCGTCATCTTTGGATATCTTTCCTCCATGGGTCAATCTTGGTATCAACTAGATAACCATCTTTGTACACACAAAGACTGAAACCTTCCCAGCGCACCACAGTGGAACAGAACACTCGAGTCCATGATTCAGGCGTATGCGCAGACCTGCTCCATGCCATTGCTTAGCAGGCCTGCTGGAGTCTGTCAGAGTCCCTTCGGCCTGAAAAGATGTCCACCCAAATGCAAACGCTTGAGCTAAACTCTTTCAGCAGATGCAATGGTTCATTTCGAACTGCCCACATAGTACAACCCGGAGCGGCCTGGGAGACCAGTCTAACTGAGGGACTGCCTAGATCAGGTTTATCCCGATTGCTAATAGATGTGGGTAGACCCAGCCCACCATGCGCAGCACTTTTCTCTAGTAAAGGGGCCCTGAACTATGCAAGAGGAAAGAGCAGGCAACCAGGACTGCATGCAGTTCTCTCTCTCTGCTCTTGAGTGAAGGTGGTATGGCCAACAGCTTCAACTAGGCTTCCACTGTGTCCTCTTAGTGATGACTTATAACCTAGGTTGTGAGCCAAACCCCTTCTCCCCTGTGGTGGTGGCGGTGGTGGTGGCAGTGGTGGTGGTCATTGTCATTGTCATCATTGTCATCGTCATCCTAGTTGTCATCCTCATCAAGATATTTTATCAGTGACAGAAGTGAAACTAGGACAGAGGACATAAGAATTCTGTCCTGGGTTCATTTCATCCTCGACCTACATACACATCTATGACAACACGCAGGGCAGGGGGATCCACCTGAGAATGTGGGGCCTCCATGATTGTTAGCTTGTCTGGTTCAGCTGTAGCCTGTAACGTGTCCTCTCACCACATAGTTCACATAGCTGGTAATGACTAGACAGGAGCCATTCCCATGGGGCTTGCGACTCTGCCCTCCTTAGTCCCTAGGAGAGGGGGCATCTGCAGAGATGGTTTCTATCATCCTAATTACAGGTCCACAGGACAGCTGCGAGGCAGTAATAACTATCATTACTGACCCAAACCTGCTTCAAAGGAGCTAAGTGTTGGCCTCCCTGGAGCATGTAATCTGGCTGGTCGCCCCAGCCTCGCAACGTGTTGTTATATGGCTGGCTGAGACCAGAGAACCTACCTGCTTAGGGTGTCTGCTAGAGAAATAAACAGCTGCCATATGCTCTGTACCTTTCATTAATTTTGCCTGGTATTTGCTTTCCTCCTTGTTGGAATTGACTTGGGTGGCTGATAATCCAAGCTAATGAAGACAATTAAACCGCCAAACAGGACAATTATTCAGGGCCTCTCCTTGAGGCTCAAGCCTGTTCACTGAGGCCAAAACTAGAATTATTGTGCCACCTTGTGGCATAAAACAGCATCTGTTCACCTAGTCCTCAACCACTTAATGTGCCAAGGCAGGTTGGTACCCATGTAGGACCAGCCCTTCTCTGAGGAGGAGAGGGGAGAATGGGGAGGAAGGGGGGTGGGGTGGGGCTGCAATCAGGATGTAAAGTGAATAAATAAATTAATGGAGGGAAAAAAACAGCATCTGTTCCCAAAATAAAAGATGAAATCTTTTATTAGTGATTGAAATCATAGAATCTATATATTTGACAGGATGATAATAGATTGTGAAGTTTTCACCACAAGATACGCAATCTTGGTGTGGTAGTACATACGTATAACCCCAGCACGCTGGAGACAGGGGCAGTAGAAACAGGAGTTCAAGGCTACATTGCCTGTTCAGCACTAGTGTACGGTACATTAAAAAGTAAGTAGACCCACTTCTTTTTTAATATTTTATTAATTTATTCATGTTACATCTTAATTGTTAGCCCATCCCTTGTATCCTCCCATTCCTCCTCCCACTTTCCCGCTACTCCCCTCCTCTACGTCTGTGACTGAGGTGGACCTCCTCCCCCTGTATATGCTCATAGGGTATCAAGTCTCTTCATGGTAGCCTGCTATCCTTCCTCTGAGTACCACCAGGCCTCCCCATCAAGGGATGTGGTCAAAAATGGGGCACCAGAGTTCGTGTGAAAGTCAGTCCCCACTCTCCACTCAATGGTAGAGAATGTCCTGAGTAAACCCACTTCTGAATGAATTCCCAGCAGACATTTATAACCTGAAGCACCCACATACCCACATTCCTTACTCAAGGAGACGCACATCCACAGTCTTCCAGAACTGACATATGTTTGGGTGTGCAGGAAACCCCACTGCCCTTTTCCAATAATGCAATGTATTTTTATTACATATTTGTCTGTATTTTTACTATATACCTGTCTGCAACTTGATTGATATCAGCCAGTGTATCCAGTAATGAAGCATGCTATAAAGCAAAAAGATCCCGGGCACAATTGTTAACAGCTTCTCCAACTGTGTTGTTACCATCTTCTGCAGCTCAGCTTGGTAGGGTACACAGATGTCATGGTGTCAGCTGAGATACAGAAAAGGTCCTTTGCCCTGTGTCAAATAATCTCCGGGGTGAGCTAGAACCCTGGGACAATGAAAACTCCCAGGAATCTCTGAGGGTGACCCTAGCTAAGACCCCTAGCAATGGAGAATACAGAGCCTGAACTTACTGTCACCTGTAGCCAGGCAGTATTTCAAGTGGAGGGATTGGAACTACAGCCCAGCAAAAAAAAAAAAAAAAACTTCAACCTACAATTTGTCCTGCCTTCAAGATCACCTGGAGTGATGGTGGCACAGAAATGGTAGGAGTGGCCAACTAATGAATGGTTCAGCTTGAGACCCATGTCATGAGAGGGAGCCCACCCCGACACTGCCTGGATCCAAAGGCTAGATACCCAGAGACCTAAGATAGAACCAAACTATACCAGCAAAAAAATTGATTTAAAAAGCCAATGAAATGATTCCTAATGATATTCAGCTATACTCATAGACAGAAGCCTAGCATAATCATCATCAAAGAGGCTTCATCCAGCAACTGATGGAAAGAGATACAGAGATCCACAGCCAAACTTTAGGTAGGTGGGGCTGGTAGAATCCTGTGTAATTCAGAGAGGAAGGATTATAGGAGCCAGAGAGGTCAAGGACACACCAAAAAAACCTACAGAATCAACTAACCTGAGCTCATAGGCATCACAGAGACTGTCAATCAGGGAGCCTGCGTGGGACGGACCTAGGCCCCCTGCACATACCTTACGGTTGTGTAGCTTGGTCTTCTTGTGGGACTCCCAACAGTGGAGTAGGGGCTGTCTCTCACTTTTTTGCCCGCTTTTGGGGACCTTTCCCCCTCCTGGGTTGCCTCATCCAGCTTTGATAGAAGTTTTGTGCCTGGTCTTACAGCATCTTGATATGCCATGCTTGGTTGATGTCCCTGGGAGGCCTGCCCTTGTCTGAAGGAAAAGGAAAAGGACTGCATGGGGAGAGGTGAGGGGGCGGGGACTGGCAGGAGAGGAAGAAGGAGAACCTGTACTCGGGGTGTAATATGTAAGAGAAGAATACATTTTTAAATTTTTTCCATGTTGCAGTCCAAAATCAGCTATTGTTTGCTTTTTTGTTTTGTTTTGTTTTGTTTTGTGTGGGTTTTTTTTTTTTTTGAGGCTTTTTTTGTTTGATTGTTTCTGGGTTTGTTTGTTTGTTTGTTTGTTTGTTTTGGAAACAGGGTCTCTTTTATATAGTACTGGCTGTCCTGGGTTCACTCTGTACACCAGGCTGGCCTCAAACTCACAGAGACACACCTGCCTCTGCCTCTGCCTCTGCCTCCGCCTCCGGATGCTGAGATTAAACATGTGCACCACCAAACCCAGGCTCCAAAATCAGTTATTCTTGCTAAATCTTTTCCAGAGATGTAACATGCACTTTACCCAACTCAGTGACCCCACTCCCATCCCTGCCAAGAAGACAAAAAAGCATAGGAGTCAGGGCAGACATATACACACGGACAGACTGCATGCACACAGGAGTCACAGCGTACATTTACACACGGACAGACTGCATGCACACAGGAGTCACAGCGTACATATACACACGGACAGACTGCATGCACACAGGAGGCACAGCGTACATATACACATGCATGGGGTTGCAGTCACACAGGAGGGACACTGCATCTATGTAGCGAGGGCAGGGGGCATTTCATTCCCACATACAAGAAGAGACAGTGCAACTGCACATGTGGGCAGTGAGGCAGCAGGAGGCACGGGTCAGTTGTAGAGGAACCAATGACAATTCAAGGCAATACCAGGAATGGAATGGGTGATAGAATTACGGGGGCAGATCCAGAAAGAGACAAAAGACTGCAAGGTCTCTAAAATAGGAATAACCCCAGTCCAGACGTCGGAGGTGTGGAGGTGCCTCCCTACCCTGGCACCACATGTACCTGCCCACATCTTTGATGCCAAGACCCTCCAGGGACCTAGTAGAGGCCCACTGCTGCTCTGCTCCCTTGTTAACTCATGCCTCCGCCTAGACCCTTGCTTAGCCCCATTCCTCCGGTAAAGTAGCAGGAGGGACCCTGAGGTCGAATTTGTCCAGTGGCTGAGACTTGACGATCTTTACTCCAGCTTGCTGGGAAAGTGGCACCAGACAATCACTCTTCTCGTTGTGAGATTTTTGTGCGGGGTGAGAAGTGGAGTGGGTTCCTTTCCGCGGCTTTTCATGAAGTTCTAATTGAAGGGGGTAAGCCAGGAGTTTTGACACATTTTCTGTGAGCTCCATCTTTTATTCAGTAGCTTGTAATGACTGCCTTTCATCCGCCCTCCCTGCGCTGTCCTACTAGGCTGCCACCCCACACACTTCACTGTATTCAATCAGCCCCCTCCTGTTCAGGGAACAAGAGAAAGGAACGGTGAGACATGCTCAGAAATGGAGACAGGCACCGGAAACCCCTGCAGGCTTCCGGTGCCCCACTCTGCCTTTAAGCAAGCCACACACCAGCTATCTTCTAAGAACTGTGCTCTTTATAAATAACAGTGATTAATCAGAAATATGAGCGAAGAAACAAAACAGCTTACAGGCTTACAGTCACCATGATCTAAATGCTTCCCATGTGTATTTTAGAAAGCTGTCATGGTGGCAATTTGTTAGGCACAGTTTAATAGGGGATTGCTTTCCGTATGCTGAAGTGTGGCGATGATTTCCTTCATGCGGAAGCAACCTGTCTGTATATTACTCTGAGCCTGTGCTGTTTACAGGAATAATATATAGCCATAGAAAAGTCCCACATCACCCAAGATGCATGCATTTATAAGCGATACAAGGGTGTTCATATGGACTCACAGGCAAGAAAGGGGTTTTTCAGCTGCACTGTGCCTCGGCTACATACTAGTCTTCATCCTTGAATATTCAGGTAAATGGACCACAGAGCAATCTGCCTTTGTTGAAATGGCTGGGACTTCTCCCTCTTTTGGTTACACACTCTGGTTTGTCACTAAGACACCGTACCTGTGCCAGCAGCATGTGCAGACTCGGGGATGGCCACATATTACTAGAGTGATGTCACCAAATCAAATGGAAATGTAAGCGTTAGTGGTCTTCGGCGAGAAAAAATATAGTTTATGACTCATTAGGCTAACATAGAAGTTATGTTTTCTTTACTGCTTACCTGAGAGTAAATTCCAGGCTGTTCCTTTTAACGGGTTCCATTTAAATAAGGCCTCCCTTTCCACAGATAGTCTTAGTCTGGTGTGCTCCTTTGTTTTCAGCACGCCTCTAATGCTGGCGTGTGTGACCACTGTGCCTGAGCACTGACGGAAGAAGCCCTGTGGTGGGGACAGGGGATGGCCATGTGAGCCAGAGTTTTCTGGTTCATTCTGGCATTCTTGACCAAGTTCTTTCCCTGCCTGGTCCAACTTCCTGATCTTTAAAGTGGAGACAAACAGTGCTTCCCGTTAAGCTGTGGTGGCAATGACTGCCAAAACATGTGATAGCACCCGGGACCTCCTAAGTACAGGCCTTGCACTGACTTTATAGTTCTTCATGAGTTGATATTGCCTCCTGCTGTGGGAGTGGCCTCAGCACAAGCTCCCAGACTTTCCAGTGAAAATGAATTTACTAGGTACTCAATAGCAGCTCAGTGCAAATTCCCCTTTCAAAGTAAAAGTGCCCCCTCGGTGGGCAGTGGTCTATGGGTGTGTGCACAGATGTGCTATTTAGTCATACTGATGGATGCTCTAAGAAAAAAATGGGTTTGAGGAGCTAGGGAGATAGATGGTGGCAGTGGGACACAAGCAACATATGTGTTTAGGGGACTGGCGAGATGACTCAGATGTAAAGGCACTTACCACCAAGCCTGAGTTCTGTCCCCAACACCCACAGGGTAGAAGAGAGTACAGATTCTTCTAAATTGTCTTGTGACCTCCACATTTGTCCATGGGGCACATACAGCTGTACACACACACACACACACACATACACGCCTAGATAATAATAAAATTTTAAAGATGTGTATGTATATGCACAGATTCGTGTATAATAAACATTTAAACTGCCCTGGCTAGCCAGGCATGGTGGCACATGCCTTTAATCCAAGCACTCGGGAGGCAGAGGCAGGTGGATCACTGTGAGATCGAGGCCACAAAGTGAGTCTAGACAGCCAAGGCCACACAGAGAAACCCTGTCTCAAAAAAACCAAAAACTAACTAAATAAAAATAAATAAATAAATAAATTGCCCTGGGTAAGGCATATTAAATCCAAACAAACAAGTTTTCTTGCTTTAAGGTACCTGAAATATTTATTGAAGACATTAAGAACCTCCCTTCAAATATACCAAGATGATAAAATGCTCGTTGCTTTGGCTGCTCTGCTAGGCACTGGCGCATTCTCAGTTAAATCTCACATGAGGACGGCAAGCATCAGACCACAGCCATGGGCAGAGCTGGGTCCCAGGCATGCCTACCCCCTGTAACACCACCCTGGCCGCTTCGACACTTGCTGCTGACAGGGAGGCTGTTTATTTCTTACTTGAAGTGCTTAGGGACAGAAGTGTTAGAGCCGTGTCAGATTCTGAAACACGGCTAGCTACCCTGGAGAAAAGGCCCCAGCCTGATCATGACATTCCTGTGTATTTCTTACTCTTTTCACACACAAACTGAAGGTAATTCCACACACTTTTAGTGACATTTTGATGTCTTTGGAGTGGCATCATGTCAGCACTCAAAAATTTCTGACTTGGGGATCTTTCCAGTTTTGGATTTTCAGATCAGGAACGCTCACCCTCTCCATGGAAGTGACTCGAAATGTGTTCTTCTGTCTGTAGGAGGACGAAGCCCTCCAGACCCATGTGAGCACCCGTGAAGACCTGACTCTGCCAGCTGGCCATCCCAGCTCCTACCATGGGCCCTGCAGGAAGCGCCCTGAGCACTGGCCACATGGAGATGCAGGTGGTCCTTTGGGGAAGTCTGGCTGCTGTGGCCATGTTCTTCCTCATCACCTTCCTCATCTTCCTGTGCTCCAGCTGTGACAGGTGAGAACAGCCTTGCATGTTCTAGAGCCTAAACCTATCCCCCTGTGCCCAGGGGAGCCTTTGTAGTAAAAGGCCTCCCTGGCCTGAGGTCTCAGGTTGGTCATAAAGGTTCCAAGAATTTATTCTTTGTCAGTCAGTTTAAAATCTCTATTGTCCTTCCTGGGGAGCCAGCAATGAATGCCTCCTGTTTTAAATGTCTGGATGCATTCTTGCTGTTCTCTGAGTACATTCTTTGTGTGTCATCTTTTTCTAGCCGTGGGCATATTGAGGTCGAAGTGAGAGGTACTCTGGGTTTTCCCACAACTGGCAGCTCCCAAGGATAACCACTGGTGCGTGGCTTGGGAGAGCTCCTGTATTATTTAAAATGTGTCTGTGGCAAGCTGCCCTTTAGGAAGAAACAAATTTGTGTTCCTACAAGAGAGACTTACTCAATTTGGAAGCTTTTTTTTTTTTTTTTTTTTAATGCGTTTTACTAGTAGTCTCCTTTTGCTCAGGGAGAAGTGGAGTTCTCTGAAACTGAGAACTGGTTCTCTGAGACTGGTGGCTCAAAACAGTTAGAGACAGTGCAAAGAATGTACAGCTTTCTGGTGTTGCCAGGAGCCAGGGGGGCCCAGCTTAACCAGCTTAACCAGCTCCATGTTCAACTCTCAGCCTGGGAGAAAACCTGATGACATTTAAAAGTCTGATGTGGATCCCACCCTAAAATCTGCCGAGAAGGGAAGCGAAGTGCCAGGCTCTCTGACCTCATGCACTCTCCCCTAATCCCTGCCAAGCATGGACCTAGGCCTTCAAGGCCAAGGACAGGCCTGGAGACTCTAGTCCTAGCTGGAAGATTCTGCTCCTGCAGTGACTCACTCCCCCGCTAGGTGCCACCCTCTTCTCACCGTTGATAGAAATGTCATCTTTACAACTAAAGGCTTTCTTTAGACTGTTCCATGTAAACCGCATTCTATTTTTACTCAACGGACTTTTCCGTAGACTGGAGGTACATATGACTCATCCTGCAAGCATGTCACCTTCCTGATGTGCCAAAGTTGTATCTCCTGTATTTTCTCTCATCCCTCACAGCACGTGACTTCACAGACTCTTAAGGGAGAAGATGAGATCATTGTTAGGACGTGCTGAAGAGAAAAGCCAGTGTCTGTCATGTGAGCATTCTAGGCACGGACAGACCCTGCGTGCAGCCTGCCTCCATCCTCCTCCCACTGTGATCTTGACTCTCTGTTCACTGGGAGAGGGTGTGCAGGAAGGCGACTTGTCCTTTGCTGTCAGTTGACTTTTTCCTCCTCTCTTAGCAAAATAAACCTAATTTATAAGTCCACGGGGTTGAGGAGCTGATAAATGCTAGGCTAGGCAAGCATGGTGTCTGTTACACTCTAGGGGACACATGGGACATCAGAATGGTGTTTTCTCTTCCATTTCAGAGAGAAGAAGCCAAGGCAGCACAGTGGGGACCATGAAAACCTGATGAACGTGGTAAGCCTCGCTGTGTGTGTCTGTCACCTGTCCACTTACACCTATCCAGGCATGTCGCTGCTGGCTTTTGACACGAGTGAAGCCTTGCTGTGTATGTCTGTCACCTGTCCACTTACACCTATCCGGGCATGTTGCTGCTGGCTTTTGACACAAGTGAAGCCTCGCTGTGTGTGTCTGTCACCTGTCCACTTACACCTACCCAGGCATGTCGCTGCTGGCTTTTGACACAAGTGAAGCCTCGCTGTGTGTGTCTGTCACCTGTCCACTTACACCTACCCGGGCATGTCGCTGCTGGCTTTTGACACAAGTGAAGCCTCACTGTGTGTGTCTGTCACCTGTCCACTTACACCTACCCGGGCATGTAGCTGCTGGCTTTTGACATGAGTGAAGCTAGCATGAGGGTGTAAATTAGCTGTGGCTTTCCAGTCTGTCTGTATGGCTGGGGCCACACTTAGCCAGTGTGTGGAGAAGCTTCTGGAGTGGAAGCCATCGCCTGACTGCCTGAAAGATTGCTACTGGGCTTCAGCCTGCTGCATGAGTGTATTCGTGTCCCTTCTGGTCTGAAAGAGCTGTCACAAGGACCAACTGGATGACACAGATAAGACTAATTGCCTCTCTGCCCTGGAGAACAGAGTCCGACATTAACTCCCTCCAGAGTTGGATCTCTTCCCAAGCTCAGATCCTTAGTTCACACCCAGCCCTTGACTTTTCCTTCCCAAGGCCTTCTGTGCTATTCCTCACGTCATTTTGCCCTTAGGTCCAAGTCCTCTGCATTGTATAAAAATACCAATCATACCCTGCTGTCACGTGACCTCAATCTTAACTAGTGTCATTTGAAGTGGCCCTGTTTTCAGATAAAGTTATGGTCTGTGGCACTGAGAACTACGATTGTGGCATACATTTGGTGGAAATACACCCATTCAGCAGAGCCTGGGGCCCACAGCATAGCCTGACCTCACGGCATTCTCCAGGCCTCAGCAGTTGATGGGATCCTGATGGACCCAGCAGTCTCAAGGATTCAGCCACTGGGGTGAGGACCAGCCTGAGGCTGTCCTTTGGCTCACGTTGTATCCCTAAGTGGTAGCAGTCTCAGCAGCTATGTCCCCAGGACTCTGTTGAGTCCCCTCTGTGCCCCAGAGCAGTGCTGGGAGAGAAGTTGCTCCCTGCTCAGAGCCAAAAGGGAGCACATATGCTTTAAACTGTGGGCGACCCAGTGGGTGTGTTCAGAGCACATACAGGAGGAATCAGCCTGCCTGAATCCCCACTTTCCAATGTGCTTGTAGCCCAAGCAGGCAGGAAGCAGCCAGGATTCCATTCCTTGCCTTGATCAATGTTCTCACTGTTTTCACCTCTTATATTGTCTCCGCTTCCCCTGGTCCCCAACATCTCCATCCTCTCCCAGTGATTGTATGTGTGCGTGATAGGGGAAGGGAGGTAGAAGGATGGAGCCCTGTCTTTCTTCTCCTACCACCTTCCACAGAGTCGGGTGGATAGTGACTTGCCGCTGAAGTAGGGCTTGCACCTCCGCGCTCACTTCCTCCTAGAGCAGGGTTCTTGGGTCTGGCAAGACCAAGAGCCCCAGCCTGGAAGGACCAAGCCTTCCAGGTTACTCTGATGCAGGCACCAACGTGAATGCCATCCTTGTGGATCTTCTGTCCCTGCTGTCCTGCCCGAGGGCAACAGCCTTTGGCAGGCAGGAAGAGTGTGGCAGACAAGCGGAGGAGAAAGCTGGCTCTTCATCTTCTTCCTCACATAGGCTCTCCTCCGTACACCTTCCTGACCGTGTCTACAACAATACAAACTCATGTGTGTGTTTTCACTGACAGTGAGACCTGCACACACACAGTTGCAGGGTTTCCTAAATCATTGACAGTTGGCTGACTTGTCTCTCAAAAAGTCTAAGGTGGGAAAAAGTGGTTCAAACATAGCGTCTGGAAGTTTGGCCGTGACGAGTTACGCAGGGAGCCTTCCCTTGACCTCCTTTCCTACCTGTTAAGGACACTGTCTGCAACATTAGCATCTGTATCTCAGGGTCCTGGCAACCCACACAACAGCCATTTCATACAGCAGATATTAGCCATACTGGCCAAAAGAGCAGACTTCCTAGACAGTGGGCATCACCACATGTCAAGGGCCACTTTGTCTGTTGTTATTATTTGATTTCCCACCAGAGTCAGGAAGTTTGTGGAGCCAACCACCCAAGACTTCTGTACAGGTCAGAATCTCCCATGGGATATCCCGGAACCTGGCTTGTATCTTGGGCAGCAGAAGCCGTGACCTTGAAAAGTATGGGGTCATCATATGCCCATTGAGCTGCTTTCTGGGAGCAGTTGAGTGTTGTGAGAAATACATCCAGGACCAGATAGTTTCTGCGTGCTCCTTGTGACAGCCCTACCTGTCATGTTGTTCCAGGCAGTATCTACAGGCCACCATCGCCCTGGAGGAACAAACTGTCAGTGCCACTCTCCCTTCCAGCTGCCTCCGTGTTTTTGAGAGTAGGAAAGTTTGCAAAGCAAATTTCCAGTAGACGATCATTTTAGTAAAGCCTGAAGGCAGAGACTAGCTCTTGAAATAGACTCAGAAACATAGGGCGTTAAATACTGTGTTGACCAGACTAAGTCTCTTCCTAACAGGAGACAGCAGTGATAATGTGCTGTTTGTTTGGCAATGCCTGTGTTACAGGGATGGCACTGGTCCCTGCTGGGGTCTGTTCTGACCCACACAAGGTCTCCTTTTGCCTTGAGCCAATGAAACACAAAGTAACCTGTAGCCCCGTTGTAATGACCAGATGAGATGTGCTGCCTGGAGCCCCTGGAGACTCCCAATGCCCTGAGAGTCCACAACCGCACTTAGGGAATAAGCCTAGCCATTCTCCATCAGTGACAATGGTCCCTACTCTTGACACCTGAATGTGACTAGTAATCAAAGGTGCTCAATTTAACTCTATTTGTTTAATTAATGGGTTCTGGGGTTTGCTTTGGCTGCTTTGATTTTAGGGGTATCCTCCTCTGGTGCCCAACAGATTCTTACCAAAAGATGTGTCTGAATTTTTCAGCCTTCCGACAAGGAGATGTTCAGCCACTCAGCAACTAGCCTGACAACTGATGCACTGGCTAGCAGCGAGCGGAACGGGGCGCTCACCAATGGCGACAGTAAGTTCTGTAGACACCACCATGAAAGGACCGAGTTTCAAATAAGGCAGCTCACAGGGCTGAAAGGATGGCTCAGTGGTTAATAGCATGGCTGCTTCCAGAGGACCCAGAAACTTCAGTTCCAGGGGATCCAACGCCGTCTTCTGGCCTGCACAGGCACCAAGCATGCAAGTGATACGCAGACATACATACAGGCAAAACACCCACACACATAAAATAAAGATTTGGTTTTTTGGTTTGTTTGTTTGTTTGTTTGTTTTGGTGTTTTGGTTGTTTTGGTTTGGTTTGGGTTTTGTTTGTTTGTTTTTTGTTTTCGAGACAGGGATTCTCTTGTAGCCTTGGCTGTCCTGGACTCACTTTGTAGACCAGGCTGGCCTCAAACCACAGTGATACGCCTGCCTCTGCTGGGATTAAAGGCATGCGCCACCACTGCCCGGCATTTTGTTTTGTTTTCTTTTAATTAAAGAAAAAAGGTAGCTCAGAAACTAAGCAATGCATTCTAGCCCAGGCATTATTGCTACCAGTTTTAGCCAGAGGTCTCATTTGCATAATGACACCTAATCCGCTGCTGGGCAGGAGCACTCTTGGAAGCCTGTGACCTGTCACTTACTGTTCTTTGGCCATGCTGTCATTACTTCCTCATGAACAGGAGCACTAAGTCCCCAGTTTAAAAGTGAGAAGTCTCTAGCACAGTGTTGCTGGGTCAAATTACCACAGGTCTAAAGCCTTGAGCGGCTCAAGGTCACAAGTGTGGGGTGTCTGCAAGCCTGCCTACACTGCCTGCCAAGGGCTGGTGGAGCATCATCTCCTTGCCTTCTGCAGCCATCTGCATCTTTTCATTTGCGGCTTCTCCCTGAATCTTCACACTTTAGGACCATGTAATCTCTTTGGCTTGTCGAGGTAAGCCAGGTTTAGCTACCCATCTCAAGGTCAGCTGAGTACACGCATGCACACACATAGTTTCCAGAGACTGAGATGTGAATATCTTTGGGAAACCAAATCCCTATCACACAGCCATTAATAATCTGACGGAGAGGTTTGTTATCACAGATTTTAAGAATTTATAACTTGAAGCAGGGAACTCGATTCTCAGGCAGATGCTCCATATACTCTGCATGCTATCTGCCTATTTCACACCATGTACATTAGCCGGCAGGTACAGTTGCAATGACTGCTTCCTGCTTGCTGTTCAGCGTATGACATGCATTCACCCGAAGCAAGGAAGGAAACTCGGAGGTCATCAGCGGAGGGGGAGGGGGGCACCCAAGGCTGCAGCTGCCCAGTGCCCCTCTGTGTCCTGAGACCAAATAACCAGAGCCACAGCTGGAGGCCCTCCTGCAGGGTTAGAGGGAGCTGGAACACTAGGGCTGCTAAGGCCGGAAATGCCGGACACATGACTATCCCACACGTTTCTTTCTTTTTTACTGTATTTTGATCACATTCACCCTAACTCTCCTCTCGTGGCACCCCCCCCCCCACGCACACTCCTGCTGACCCCCTGATCTTTCTAGAGGTTCCCCTTTCCTCTTCTGGTTTTCATGGTTTGCTGTGGCCATGAGCCCCTCCCAGATGGCACAGTGTCTCTGATTTCCCTACAGTGAGGCACAACTGGACCCGAGGTTGTTCTGATCTCAGAACCCTGAGCGCGAATTCCATTCCTTCACAGATAGCTGAACAGTCCCTGGCACCTAGCTGACACTTCAAAGTCCATGTGATAAGGACTGACAACAGGCATCGTGATTGCCATTTTAGAGGCATCCCCCAGAACGTCCAGGTTGGGCTTCTTATGTGAGGCAGGGGTGTGGGGCCAAGGCACAAAGGAAAGAAGGAGCAGAGTTTCTGGGTTCTCTGTGACACTGGCCTAAAGATCCATCACTGCTTCTCAGCTTGTTACATCTGCCAAATGAAAATGACTGTGCAGTGGGGTAGGGGTGGGAGAGCACCCATTCCCCCCATGTAGGCAGAGGGCAATTAGACTAGGGACAAGAGACAACCACACCTGCCCCCCAGATGTTTTAGAATCTTGCAGTATGGCCCCATGGGTTGTCAACTTGCTTTGCTGCACTAGGGATAGAACCCAGGGCCTTGTGCATGCTAGGCAAGCACTCTGCCACTGAGTTACAGCCACAGCCCTCGCTTTCTTTTTCATTCTGAGACCAGCTAGCCAGCCTTGTCTTGAATCCAGTCTTCCAACCTCAGCTCCTTTAAGCAAGTCCCTACTCCACCCCGACTGTTACTTTCGCCCTTTGTGCTGCCAGGCCCTCTGCCTCATGTGTCTCAGCAGGAGTAACCAAAAGTAATGAAGGAACCATGAGTCAAACTAGAGGCTCACCATCTATTAAATCTTGTACTGAGAATGATACATGGATAACTTCCCTTTAAATGCAATGAGAATAAGACTATGCATTGACATGGAAGTCTGCAGCTGAGCGTCAGGTAAAAGCAGGCTTGTGGCTATGACAAAATGGTGCGCAGAGGCGCTGGCGATGAGGGGCGCCTTCCTCCACTGTTAACATCCTTGTCCCTTCAGTTCTTTCAGAAGATAGCACCCTGACCTGCATGCAGCATTATGAGGAAGTCCAGACCTCGGCTTCAGATCTGCTGGACTCCCAGGACAGCACAGGAAAGCCCAAGTGTCATCAGAGCCGCGAGCTGCCTAGCATCCCACCTGAGAACGCTGTGGACGCCGTGCTCACAGCCAGAGCTGAGGATGGGAGCTCAGGCCCGGGGGTGGAGGGGCCCTATGAGGTGCTCAAGGATAGCTCCTCCCAGGAGAACATGGTGGAGGACTGCCTGTATGAAACAGTGAAGGAAATCAAGGAGGTGGCAGACAAAGGCCAGGGTGGCAAGTCCAAGTCCACTTCTGCCTTGAAGGAGCTTCAGGGGCCCCACACGGAGGGCAAGGCCGACTTTGCAGAATATGCCTCTGTGGACAGAAACAAAAAGTGCCGCCAGAGCATGAACACCGAGAGCATTCTGGGAACTTCCAGTGATCTGGAAGAGGAAGCCCCGCCTCCTGTCCCCATTAAACTTCTGGACGAGAATGCAAACCTTCCAGAGAAGGGAGAGCGAGACACGGAAGAACAAGCCCCAGAGGGGACCAGCGAGCACAGCAAGGTAGGCTTCTGATCTGATGAAAAGGTTACCGCTCCAGGGAGGGGTGTGTGTGTGTGTGTGTGTGTGTGTGTGTGTGTGTGTGTGTGTGTGTGTGTGTGTACATATATATGCAAGTTCATTGTAGAATAGATATAATATAATAATATATAATTATATATATGCACATATTAGCTGATGAGGAGTGATGTGGCCTAGTGTAAGCTGTGCTTGGCTTTTTCACTATCCAGGCCTTTAAATACTGAAGACTTGTGCTATAGAGCCTCTCTTAGCCCCTCATTGGATAGTTTCCAGCTTTTATATCATATGTAATTAGATCAATATTATTGTCTTCATTTTGAAGACTAAGAACTAAATAGGCAGGCTGGAGAGATGGCTCAGCAGATAAGAGCACTGGCTGTTCTTCTAGAGGTCCTGAGTTCAATTCCCAACATCCACATGGTGGCTCACAACCATCTATAATGGCCTCTGATGCCCTCTTCTGTCATGAAGGCGTACACACAAATAGAGCACTCATATACATAAATTAATTTTAAAAAATAAAGAGGGCCAGAAATTTAATGCTGGGCATGGTGGCCCATGCCTTTAATCCCAGCACTCGGGAGGCAGAGGCAGGTGGATTTCTGTGAATTCAAGGCCAGCCTGGTCTACAAAGCAAGTCCAGGACAGCCAGGGCTATCACACAGAGGAACCTTGTCTCAAAAAAACCTAAGAACAAAACAAGAACTAAATAGGCCAGGTTCTTTGCCACACATCTTCCTTGTTCTCTGTGTGGCTTCCTCGGGCGGCATGGCAACCTTGAGCCTTTCAGAATCCCACAACTCGACTCAGACTGTGGAGGCCTGTAGGGAGAGTCCAGAGATGCAGGTGTCCCTGCTTGCAATTCATGACGCACATCTTCCTCTAACAGTAACCCATCAACGAACGAGTCTCATTTTCATGAGTTTCTGAGCAATGTTTTTAATCTAAAACGTTGAGTTAGCAGAGGTCTCAAACGCCTCAGCAGTCCACCGCATGTGCCTCACAGAGTCTGAGCCACAGTGAGCCTCAGGTCTCTGGATGCCAAATTGCCCTCACAACTTAACCACGCCCACTCCGCTTCAGGCAGCTCACATCAGACTTCTGTTACCTACTCAGAAAAAAATGCAAAACTGTCTTCCAGTCATAACTTCACCTCCAACCCTTGACAGAGAAGACAAACAGGGGTCAGCAACTGCGCTGCTGCTGCCCGCACCTCCTGTGGCTACATGGCCTACGTTACCAAGTCATTCTTTGCACTGTTCTCAGTTTGTTTCTGCTTTTTACATCTGTGAAGTCAGCTGTTGCAAACATCAAGAAAGTATCTGTAAACATGCTTGCAAGGTGCAGACGGTTCTGCCCTTTATACAGCTGAAGACAAATGGAGCCGGGGTAGGTTCACACGGCCTGAACTCGCTTACGCTTTTCATTGGCAAACATTTGGAAAACGAAAGGGTTGGTTTTTCTAGTGTTACTAAGCAATACACACCTAAGTATTGGATTATCCCTTCACATTATAACAGTGAGCAATCCTCTTTTGTGTAAAAAAAATCACAATTTTAAGTAAAATAAGAATCTCAAGTGTTTATATTTTTCAAAATAAAAGATTTTTATTTTGACCATCCACTACATGCCACATGTCCTTCTCATGTTACTACAGCAGTGGACAAACATAAATTAATGAAACTTCCAGGTCATGTAGAACTTATACTTTAATGAGGAAGAGACAGCCATGTTATAGTTTAAAGGGAAAATATAAACTAAGGAAGCTTGGGAGTAAGTGGGGTGGAAGCACACTTTGGGATAGAGTTGTTAGCTTCTGGGTGATTCTGTGTGAAGGCAATGCTAAGCAGAGGTAAGGGGTGACTGAGAAAGCTGTACAGGTGCTCTCTGGGGCACTGTGCAGCTGTGCAGCTCGCTCTCTGGAAAGCCCCTAAGTTAGATCAGTGGCCGGTATGTGGAGGGAGGGCTGGGATAGCGAAGAGAGATGATGGGCCAAGATGAGAGTGATTTGCACACAGGTACCTGGGTGTGAACTCAGGTAGCCAGGCAGTCTAGTCTGGATGAAACCAGCAGAGTGTTCCAACCTGAAGTATGCTTTGAAAGCTTCCCCTGCTCTGTGAACCAGAGCTAGAGAGGCCCCAGTCAGGACGGAGGCAGCAGAAGTGGTGAGAGGAGCTAGCTATAGCCAAGAGCTGGCCGATGGTCATGTCCTGAGAGAACAAAAATGGCCATCCACTGAGGACTGTCACAGCCAGTGGGTTCAAGGAAACACCATAAATCAAGACAGAGCATCACAGGCTGGCATGAGCTGGGGCAAGGCTGTGAGGGTCTGCACTAGTTATGTGCCATTAGGGATCAGGAGTGGCCCCAATGTTGGCACACCTCATGGCAGCTGGGGAGATGAAGGAGCTAGGCGGGAAGCCTGGGACTGAAACCAGCAGCCGAAAGGTGTTGTTTAAACACATAGGGTCAGATGAGTGTATATTAGGGCTATAAGAGCCCCTAAAACATGGATCTGGGAGGGCATAGCAGTAGAGACTAACATAAGTATAAAAACCAGGAAGAGGTCAGAGTTGCTGGAAACTAGGGGCAAGAAGTGTCTGGGAAGGAGTGACCTCAGTTCACCTAGGACAAGTCAACATACTGATGTGGCCCTCAGACAAGTGAAGGTGGAAACTCAGCTGAAATGGGTGCAACGAGAAAATATGAAGAGGAAAGCTATCAGAGACCTTGCTGTACCACAGGGAGGAAAAGATGGAGCTGGAAGTTCAGTTGAATTCGTCTTGTCTTATTTCTAGCATGTGTGTGTGGGCATGGAGATGACTGAGTCCAGTGTGTAGGAAGGATGGTTGAGAGCAGGGCATGGCAAGCAAGTTCATGTGTGGTAACCAAGAGGGGCTGGAAAGACACCAGGGCTCCCAAGGAACAGAGTAAAGTCTCTCAGAGAAAACGAGGCCATCAGCCAGTGAGTGAGGTAATGCTGTGGTGGGTGGGTGAGGACATGCTGGGGCTTTGGAGAAAGAAGAGAAGCTACCAAGTATATGGGCAGATGCAGTGTGCCTCAGGGAAGTGGCCTAAGACACAGAGCCTCTTGTGACAGAGGGCCCACCCACTGGCAAAGCAAGAAGGAGAGATGCTGGAAAGGGAAGGAAGCGGAAAAGATAGTTGCATCACAACCAAGTGTTGACAAATCATTGGACTTGGGTATTAAAGAGGAGAATATGAATGGCCAACGCTGGTCTCAAATAATTTTTAGGAGCTGGTGTGGTGAAGAGACACAGGGTGATGGTAGAACACGCTGTTGGTGTAGGAGAGATGGTTTGGATGGATATGTTTTGTTGGAATCAAGAGTTAAAATAAGAAATATGATAGAATTAGTTAATAAACCAGAGTCCAAATCACAGAAAAACCAGGAACCAAATGCATTAAGAATAAGGCAAGGGGAGGCCGTGGCACCCGCAGGCTGTGGTTGGCTGTAAAATGCTGGCATGTCATGGAGAAGGACAGGTTTTACTGCCAGCCCTCTGCTGCGGATCAGCCCATCCTCAGTGGTGACCAGGAACCAAGCACCCGAGTGTTCCAAGACCTCTGCGCCCTTATGATATGGCTGGGCAGCCAGGAGCATGGGTAAGGGCTGAGGCAAGAGGCTCATGGTTGCCTGTATTCTGCAGAAATCACTTGAAAGCATTTGTGTAGGCATGGGTGTATGGGCAAAGGCTAGGTTACACTATCTGCTTTAAGCTGCCTTACTCTGGCTTGTGTTTTGTTTTGTTTTGTTTTTTCCCCCCCACAGAGATTTAGTTCATTGTCATACAAGTCTCGGGAAGAAGATCCAACTCTTACAGAAGAGGAGGTAAATTTCAGTTCTTTTCAAATAACTAAAAACATCTGTTAGAAAATGACGACACCGGGGGTCGGAGAGACGCTTCAGCAGTTAAGAACATGTGCTACTCTTCCAGAGGAGATCAGTTCCCAGAACCTCAGCTGGGCAGCTCACAGCCGCCTGCCTCACCGCTCCAGGGGAATCCAGTGCCTCTGGTTCCTACCTGCACCTGCACTCCCAATCGCATGCAAATTTAAAAGTAAAAGTTAAAAATCAGAAATGAAGTCTTTAGACTGGTTATCATAAATCCAATGTGGTGGCAAACAGCTAGAGTCCTATCACATGGGAGGCAGAGAGGGGAGGATCCGGAATTCAAGGCCAGCCCTGGCTATGTTAGGCTAGCCTGGGCTACATGAGACTTGTTCAAAAAAAAAAAAAAAAATCTCACCAGGCAATGGCAGCACATGCCTTTAATCCCAGTACTCAGGAAGCAGAGGCAAGCGGATCCGAAGGACAGCCAGGACTACACAGAGAAACCCTGTCTGGAAAAACCAAAACAAAAGAAAGAAAGGAAGGAAAGAAGAAAGAGAAAATTATCATGGGGTCTTAATTAGGATTTCTGCTGATGTGATAAAACACCATAACCAAAAGCAATTTGAAGAGGAAAGGGTTTATTTCAACTTAAAACTCTTGGGTCACTCCATCACTTAGGGAAATCAGGCAAGAACTTACTGGCAGAACCTAAAACAGAGGCCATGGAGTACCACTTACTGACTTGCTCCTCATAGCCTGCTTTCTTAGACATTCCACTGTCACCTGCCTAGGGGTAGCACCACCCACTGTGGGCTGTGCTCTCTCACATCAATCATGTCTTTTTAAAATGTACTACAGGCTGGTCTACAGGCCGATCATACGGAGGCCCTTTTTCCCTTCAGGTTCCCTACATTCAGATGACTCTAGCTTATATCAAGTTGTAAAAACAAAACAAAACAAAACAAATAAACAAACCCTAGCCTGCACAGGCATGTTATTCACAAACATAGTCTCAGCTTTCGGAAGGCCGAGTGTGTTTAGTTCAATGCAAGCTTGGACTGCATAACAAGATCCTTCCCACCACCAAAAATAAAAACAAAAATAAGAAAATAGTGCTCTTTCCAAGAGTAAATGGCCTGTGGTTGTTTCCTTTGTTTGAAATAACTGATAGACTCTCAAGCCCGTGCATGGATGTCAAAGTTGAGATGTTGGTTTCCCATGTTGGGAAGGTACACAATAGGTGCTGAGCCACAAGAAGGGCGGGGCCTGTAGGTCAGCACAGTGGAAGACACGAGGCAGGAGGAGGGGCGGGGCAAACAGGAAGAGGAGGGAGAACTAGGGTAAGAAAAATAAGGAGAACGAAAATAGCTGGGGGCCACCCTGAAAGGAAATCAGCAGTGAACTAGAAAATTCCAAGTCAGGATGAGTGCGGGTAGGAAATTTGACCCTGTCTGAAAGAAGTGAGGAATGTTGGGAGCTGGTCACCTCAGGAAAGATGAATCAAAGGTAAGCCTACCCTCGCTTGGTAAGAGTTAAAAGAGACTGAATTTCCAAGAGCCAGGACAAAACTTCAGGGGAGTTTTAGTTGATGTGTGTAGAGTGTGGAAGCCACGAGGACAGCCTACATCATGCCAGGTTCAGACAGAGCACCGACACGGCCTCTGCTCCTGCTGTACGTGGCTGAGTGGAACGCCCAGCGTGGACCTTTGTGCCTGTGGAGACAGGCACCACACAGAGGCAGGAGCATCGCCTTCTATAGAGAACTCCTGAGTGCAGTGCTGAAAGATGACATGTCTCAGAGCGCAAGTCATACTTTCCTCAGATGACACTGCCTAAGCCCTTGCCTGTGTTCCTTTTCCTCAGGAAGGGAACTTAAATCTCTCTCCCTGGCCACATGAGGCAAAACGTGGGCGCCATCTTTGATGCCTCTGTTACCTTACTGTCCCAGATGTAGCCCATTGCCGGGGGCCCTTCAGGGGCCTCACACCCTTTACTCTCACACCTTTTCTCTGGAGTGGCCTCACTGGCTCAAGCACTCCCCTCCTAATGAGTCCCCTTGTGATTCCTTGGCCTCCGTCTAGTCAGTTTTCACAGCCACAATAGCTCCACCTGGTCCCATGAGAACTCCACAAAACTTGGTTCATAGAGTTAATCAAATACGACTGATCTACACAAAGGAAGACAGTTAACTACTCCCCAGTAACATAATCCAGAGATAATATAATAATATTGATGATAAAGATAACTGTGGGTGTGTGGGGTTGGGGGGTCAGGGGGTGGGGGGGGTTCATGAGGGCCAAGTATGTAGCCAAGAAGAGGAGGAAGTCACAGCTTGCAGGTGATTTTCATTTCTCTCTGTTCCCTAGATCTCAGCAATGTACTCCTCAGTGAATAAACCTGGACAGTCGGTGCACAAAGCCGGACCATCCCTGAAAGGGCCAGAGTCTCCCTGCCACTCCATGCAGGGAGCCCCTCAGAGGTCATCATCTTCCAATAATGACCTCTACGCCACTGTGAAAGACTTCGAGAAAACTCCCAACAGCATCAGCATACTCCCTCCAGCAAGGAGGCCCGGTGAGGACCCAGAGCCTGACTATGAGGCAATCCAGACTGTAAACAGAGAGGATGAAAAGGTCCCTCTGGAGACCAACGGCCACCTTGTCCCCAAAGAGAATGACTATGAAAGCATTGGCGACTTGCAGCAATGCAGAGATATCACCAGGCTTTAAGCCACTCAGAAAGTAGTCCCAGTGAGGCAGTGGTGAGCACCCAGGACAGCTCTGCTGTGGAGGACAAGAAGTGACTCAGTCTTAGGAGGTTTAGTTTGCTGAGGTCAAGTGCAAGTTCACAGCTGTTTCCCAGTTTCCAAAATGGTAAGGTACAACAGGCCTGCTTGCCAGAGCCGACCCCTTCCAGTGCTCACAAGAAACTCCCAGTACACCTGACCTCCAAGTCCCACAGAAGAAGGCAGGCTGAGGAGAAGCTCCACCCACCAATGCCTACCGACTGTGTGGAATACCACCTGTGGAAGAGCCCCGGTTTTCTTCCTCGCTCTTCTTTTCTCTGTCTGCTACTAGTGCTAAAACGCTGGCATTTCACCCTTTGAGACCTCCCCATGTATGGCTCATTCCAAGGATGTTCTCCCACAGGCCTGGCACTGGCCTTCAGCTAAATGTTAGCATGGGGAGAAACTGGCCGCTGGTTTCCTTTTAGCCTGCTCTCTTCCCAGATCTGCCCTGTTGCTCCCTGGGAATCTGGACTGTGGGAGCTACATGGTTTGGGGTCCAGTGTCCCTAAAGTCTCCCGGATCTTTGCTCCTTATCTGGACATTGCATCTGTAGTCTTCACAAGGTATACGATGTCAATTTAGATATTTTTTAAATGTTTTCTGTTCAAAACCTTCCTCTACAGTGTTTGAATTTTTAGTAACTACTGTGGTACTAATATAGTTGTTTAAACCCAGCGCTCTTCCTTGCAAACAGAGCCTTAATGTTTGATGTTGCGACCCAGACCACATGTGTGCACCGCAGCATGGTGTCTATCCCCAAAGGGCTGCAGATGCAATTTGTGTTTCCAGTGATCTTTGCTGCCCACACATGTGACTTTCCTGTTATCTAACAGTAATCTGGGGAAAATGTAAACATTTATTTTATTATATAAATTTATAAGATGTTTTGTGTTTGATGCCTAATTTCTAGCAAGTGCCAGAAAAATATATATTAACTATCTTGATTTTATGTACAATGATTTATACTCTCATTTTGAAAAGACACCATAAAGCACATAAACTAGATAATTATGAGCAGTTTTTATTCTTTTCTCTAACAAGTAATATAACATTGAAGATTTGTATAGACTTGGCTTGTCAAATGGTACTGGGAGCTCTAGATCCAAAACGCCAAGACACTAAGGCGAAAATACAATAGGCATAAATAACTGCGCCACTGCTGAAATGCTCAGTGTTAAAATCAGAACAAAATCTGACTTAGGAACTTTGAATTTCCTGAAAGTATCAGACTTCCCTAAAGTCTAATGACATGTCAGGGGCACCGTGCTGACATCCACAGCACAGTACTTGGCAATGCAAATCGCCTGTTTTTCCTTCCTTTAAACATAAATCAGTGGCTGAAATAGCTCTGATTAAAAAGTTCAGCCAGGTTGGAACTGAGTCATCTCTCGATCTCCCAAGGCCAACATTGGAAACCGTGTTCACTTTCATTTTAAAGGGAGCCTAAGCTGAATGAAGTGCAGGAAGCCCCCGTGCACTGATACGAAGAGAGAGGCCTTTCCCCTCTACTGCCATGACAATGACAGCCAACTCTAAATAATCATGTTGTTTTCTCTCCTTGTGACAAAGGGTGTGACTGGGAGGTGGAGTGGCCAGCTCTGTGGCCTGGGTCCCATTCTTGTATTCATGAACTGGTTTTGTTGCTGCTGTGTGTTTCATGCTTATGGGATTGTAAACTGTCTTAGGTGGTGTCACCATCAGCCTAATCATTGGTGAAGATGCCACATGTATCCATACTTACTGTTGGCCAGACGGTAACAGAGGGGTACCCCTGGAGCCCCAGGAATGGCAAATGGCAAGGCTCTTTTGCAAACACTGATTCTCACTGCTGTGTGTTAATGAGTTTGACCCAACCATCTCTTGGGTCACAGGGGTCTGTTTAGCTCACGGCACTGCCCAGGCCACAGGGCACTCGTGGCCTAAGGCTTGCCACGGTGCCATTCTTCACAGACACCTTAAAGCTCAGAAGTGGTTTATATTTTATAAGGAGTCTTAACTTAGCAAAAAAAGCCGGCATGCTCTCTAAAGTATAAATCTTTCCTTAGAGACGAGTTCATTATAAACAATCTTGAAATCTCATCATCAGAGTATCCTCAGAGTTTTCAAATATAGTGTGCAACATAGTCATAAAATATGCCCTGAAACTGCTGTCCCACTTTGAGAACCAGTGGTAAGAATAAGTTGTGACAGAGATATCCTGAGTGTTCTTTACAAGGAGCTGTAAGGCCCTCCAACATAAGTTCCCAAAGCGTGAGCAGCAGCTTGTGAGGGCTGGAGGGGGGTGGACAGGAGAAGCAACGCTGCTGGGTGGGGCTTCGGGTGCGTAGTCATCGCTGTGTCCTCATTGCTTGCTTAGCCAGGCTTTTGTTCTGTTGTAAGTTTTTACTCTTTTATTTGGCTCAAAATATGTTTCTACCTTTCAGCTGAACAGAGCCTGTAGTTTGTTTTAAAGTCTTAAGCTAAATGTCACGGAGTTTAAATGTGTGAAATGTAGTCATCAAAAGCGGACTGCATTGTGCACACAAACAGTCACCGCTGGCCTGTGCAGTGTGCATCCGAGTATACCCAGCTTCTGTGGGCTTACCCACAATGACAAAAATAAACTGTACGTTTTTTTCTTTAAATCAGAATTATAATTTCATCTAGAGTATAAGTAGTTATTTCTTTTGTTTGTTTGTTTGTTTAAAAGCTTTTAAAAGTTGAAAGCATTTCGTGAGCCTTCACATACTTCCCAACTGTAAATCATGAGAAAGCATAGACTGCCGTATGTGAAATGTTTAAGAACTTCTAAAAGGAAGCCCTTTTCATACATATGTTGGCTGCATCCTTTTTGACCTGTCCTTATCTAAATCACACCATTAAGTCTGTAAACCTTCTTAAAAAAAAAAAAATACCATTATCCCTTGTGACGAAAAGTTTACTGGTCATTCTGCAGTAATTTCAACAGAACTGGATTCTCCCACCGTAAATCCCAGCTGAATGCTAAGACAGCCATAGGCACTCAACACAGAGGACTAGCATCTCACCCGGCACCCCACCATGCTTCTCCTACTTAATTTTCACCTGTTTAACTAGAACAGTACCTGCCTTCACCAGAAGTAAGCTACATGTATACACATGTGTGTGTGTATGTGCGTATATATGCGTGTTATGTGTTACTAGCCCTGGCACTGATTAGGCTGTGTTCTATTATATACTTGGAAAGTTTATTCTCCTAGTGTGATGAACTTATGTCATAACAGGAGAATTGAAAGAAACCATTCTCCAACAGTTTCATCTGGTAATTATGGGATGCCTTCCTGAGCGCCCTTCATTTGGTTTTTCCTAATGAGTGCGTTCAGGTTTTAAATTGTGTTCATAATTCTCCCAGCTGAAAAACAATGCTGTCTGAGGGTGGCTTTGTTACACTTGTGGCTCAATCCATATTTGGCTGGGGGATGGACTGTAAACAGGTGTACTGCACAGTGCACCTCAAGAAAGAGATCGTGCCAAAAGCAACAAAAGAGGAAACCCAGAGCCTGCCTGGCTGGCAAGGTGGCCTCCCACGTAGCTGAGGCCAGTTATCTCATGGGGGGGACCAGTGGGTGCCTATGGAACATGGATGTACAAAGCCTGCCTTGTGCCAACACAGTGGCCCATTCCAGACTGAAGCAGGACTTTGTAAGTGGGTAAATGACACTGATCCCACTGCTCCTGGGATGGCATATGGGAGTCCCTGTGATGTGGGCTGCCATCCTGAAAGTATGGCTTTCTGGTACCCAGGCAGCTTAGAGTTGGCTGGGGAAGTAACAGTCTCTATTGAGGGCGGTTTCCTGGAAACCCTGACACGTGTATTATACGGTGTCAGGGAGACACTGAGAGTGCAGTGTTCGTTGTTAGTGACTGATTTGAAAAGAGGAACGTGCATCAACAGCATCGAATGTGGATTTATTTAACATGGCGTCTGCTGGGGTCCGTGTGCTCTTCAATATGTTGTTCCTAACAGGGCATCAAACAATTGAACACACTCAGACTGCAAGTGCTACACTTCAAGTATAGAAAACAGAAAAAATAGAATTTTTACCTGGAATTAGAAAATAAAATATTAAGTCATGATCCAGAGGAGAAGGAACACTTGTGTGGTTTCTAAAACCCTATCTTTGCTCATTTTTTAGTCTTTCCATATTTTTTTTTACCTCTTACCTCTAAATATTTGTATTTTATTGTTCTTCAAGTTCTTCTTTCATTTAACTGAGACATATTCGTTCAGAGTCATAATGTCAAATGAAATTAGAAGTGTAATTTTGTTTAAGAGGCAGTATTTAAGAACATTCCATTTAATATTCATTTATCCCAATTCATACTTTTCTCTTGGTTTGGCACTGATATTCTACAAGACTGTTTTGCTTTGCTTTGCTTTGCTTTGCTTTGTTTCGTTTTGTTTTGTTTTGTAAGATATAGGAGCAGGGCATGGTAGCCCAGCCTGTAATCCTATGACAAGGGAGAATAACCAGGAAGGTCTTGAATTCAAAGCCAACTTCAGCTACAAGGCAAGACCCTTTTTCTAAATAAAATGTTCCAATTATCTCGTCACGTTATATGTGTTATAAAGGATAGTGAGTGTCCCTCCTCAGACCTCTGTTAAACTGCCACAGGAAAATGCTGTCATGTTGTCAACTGCTTAATAATAATGTTGTAATTACATGCTTTATGTTTTCTGGGGGGAAGGGGGCTTGACATAGAGCCGGATAAACAAGTAGGATTGTGGTTCTTATTCTAGCACTTTCCCTCATGTGGATGGTTGGCTTACTGTGTTTCTGAAGTCCTGCGCCAGTGTGAAGGCACTCCTCTCATTCACGAATGGTGCAAAGTAACTGAAGTCACAAGGCAGCCACGAATTGTCATTGCAGGTCTTTGTAACTGTCTGATCGTGCAGTTCACGAAAGAGTAAAGAGTTGTTTTTCAAAAGTGAAAATGCTTAAACCTTGGTTTTAGATACTCAAAAGTATCCATATTAGCCTCAAAACCCCGAGAGTCTTCTGACTCTGATGCTCCTAAGATGGTGCAAGGACTAGGCTGTGGAGTCAGAGTTTCTTTTCACCTCAGTTTGCTTGCTCCTTCACAGATGGCCTCCGGTCCATTTGTCCATCTCCCATGGACCTTTTGCCTACCTATAGGTGTCTCCCCAACTGTCCCCTGTGTGCCGTATCTCCAGGATGCCAAGTCTCTTCCAACATAGATCAGCAGACCACATGGAACCACTGACTGAAGTTGTGGAGTGGCTGCCTCCCATAACCTGCTTACCAGACTCCAGAGGTCACACACTAGCCTGCAAGCACGGCTGCTGGCTTTGAATGTTCCTAATGTGTTTCCGTGTGCTTTCCATGTAAAGCCCATCCGTAACCCTCACATGAGATTCCCCATTACGTATGCTTATCATGTAGTGTGTCCTCTCTCAGTCTCTGTCTCTGTCTCTGTGTCTCTGTCTGTCTGTCTGTCTGTCTGTCTCTCTCTCTCTCTCTCTCTCTCTCTCTCTCTCTCTCTCTCTCTCTCTCTCTCTCTCTCTCTCTCTCTCTCTCTCTCTCTCTCTGTCTCTCTCTCTCAGTCAATTCCTTCATGTTGCTTCACAGAGGCCTGCCAACTCCCACGGTGATTGTGAAAGCATTCACAGTATTTGTCTAGTAAAGATGGTATATGAAAAATGCAATAAAGGAAGAAGGAAGGAAGGAAGGAAGGAAGGAAGGAAGGAAGGAAGGAAGGAAAATGCCTGCCTGGAGAGTTGAGTCTAGAACTCCACTCATTCTGTGTATTTTTGGTACTTTTTTTAAAAAAGTATCAAATACACATTTGACTCTGATGGTGGACAAAAAAAAAAAAAAAAAAAAAAAAAAAAAAAAAAATTTGAACTAAGTGTTGTGAGTAGCTTTCCTGCCTCTGTTGTCTCTCAGAAATACACTATCCCCACTTCCCACTGGCTGCTTGGAATCTCTTAAGGTAGAGGGTTCTCAACATTCCTAATGCTGAGATCCTTTAACACAGCTGTGGTGACCCCCAACCATAATCGTTTGTTGTTGCTAGTTCATAACTGTCATGTTGCAACTCTTATGAATTGTAATGTAACTATCTGATATGTGACCCACAGGCTGAGAACCACTGTCTTAAGGCGTAAACAGTAAATATATATATAAAGGAAGACACTTAACTCAGAGGCTAAACTTGTTAGTTAAGCTATTTTCTTTGTAACTCGAGACTAAGCCCAGTCTGTGGATAGTGTAGCGTGGTCATTAAAGCTGTAATCTGTAAGCCAGGAGAAGCAGCCTTTCAACTATATTTTTTTCTAAAGACTTTAGCTGTTTCAGCAGGAAGATCAACCCCTGGAATAAAAGAAGAACAAGACTCCCATAACCTTTCTAGCGGAATATAGATGTGTCTGCCACTGTCTCAGAGTGTTTGTTCTTGCCTACAGTGTTTCAACAGTTTGTATTGGTGGAGAGAGGGGGGGGAAAAAAGCACATTTTAAAATTTTTTTCTTGCAAAAGTGAATTAGTGTGTTGAATTACATCCTCCAGTTTTGTCTAAAGAGAATTATTTGTTTTGGACACAGAGCACAGGGCTGTGGTCCCTATTCCATCATCAGCTTTACTATGTGACCTCAAGCAACTGATTGAACTTCTCTGTGCCTCAGTTTCTCCATATTACAACATGGGGATAAAGATAACCAACCATTGCCTACCTCATAGAGATGTTTTGGGGACAAGTAGGAAAATATAAGTATGAATGCTTTGACCTCCTTGAAAGGTGCTATATTAAATTGAGGTTGCATTGTTTTTAATGATCCAGTTCATTGTATTTAGGATTAGAGAATAGCAATACTTTCTGTCATGTTTCAATACTCCTCTTCTATGTCCAGATGACGGTCTTGCATTCAGTAATGGTACCTAGGGAACTGACACGGGTGTGTGTTTTCTGTCTCTGATGGGAAAATGTCAATTCTGAATAGTCATAAAAGGCTGGAGTGTAACTTGTGGTGTCTTCTAGTTTACATGTAATGAACCTTATCCAAGCTGTATATTAAAAACGTAATTACTTGTAAATAGCAGGTATGTTGTACTTAAAGGCACTTATCAACTTGTCTTCATTCTTTTTAAATTGTAATAAAGGTCAGTTTTATATAAAAGTTGGTTAAAGTTTATTTGCTATTTGGAACGGTCGGAAATGGCAAGTTTATATGCTCTTAGTACACACCAGGCCTAAGGATACTAGCCGTCATCTGCTGCCATAGCAAGAGGGAGAACATGCCCCATGGCCAGACCAAAGCGTGCTGTGGCTAGAGCCAGATTTCTGCAGGGAAAACGTCAGTGTGTGGAACCAAGTCCGGGTGACTTTGGGAAGTGTCTGTGCTGTCCAGGGTTAGAGGATGGGGCCTACTGAGTTTATCTTAGGGACTAAATGAAGTATTGGGCATAGCACTAGTGCTTTGCGGTTTCTGATAGAATTCACAGGAAGCCTGAGCAACCTAGGGTAGCATTACCCACCTGTGCCAGGCACGCCTCTAAAGATTTGCCACCCCCCAACCCCCTACCAGTGGAACCTAGTCAGCTGGTCTTAGAGCCTAGGGCTTGAGTGCTTGGCTACCCTCTCCTGATCAAGACTGGCCCTAGAGCCAACAGGTGAAACAGTGAGGGCTTCCTTAGCCCTTAGGCCCATGGCTGTTCTACCTGTGTAAGCTCAGAGCTAGGGAAAGCTTATTTGAATCCTTAAATTCCAGAACCCACATGGACCAACCAGGGAACTGGAGTCTCCTCACAAGCTCAGCAATTTGGCCTGTGTTCTGTCACCTAGGGAACAGAGCAGCCCGCAGATCCACCAGAAGTGGCCTGCCAAACCTCACACAGAGTAGACATTTTGCAAAGGACAGAAGAAGCCTGACACATAATTAAAGCCAGTGGAACACAGTCTACTCATATTGTCCTTTTTTTAAAGAAAGATCATTCACTGGTGTATTTAATATGGGCATGTGACCAGCTCTGATTCTATGCACCACTGCAGCCCTCAGTGCACATGGACTCTTCCTTGTGATTTCTTTGTTCATCATCCTGGAAGATAAATGAATCTGAGTCTCAAGGCTCCAGGTTGTGTGGAGCCAACTGTAGAGCAGGCATCACGTCTGTCCCTAAGACATCCCCCCCCCCCATCTGTATGTGCCTCATCCCAAAATATCATTCTGGAGCAGAATCATTATTCCCAGCTGTCCCATTTGCCCTTTGGGAGACATTTTAAATCGAAGTATCTCCTATCAAACTTTTGTTTTAATAAATAAATAAATATAAATGTTTGATGTGGTTCAAATTCTCCCACTTTTCGGTCCTCTAGGGGTTCAGTGAGCCTGGCGTGGCCTGGTGTCTATTAAGCCTTGGGATTTTGTACTTGGGATGTTCCCTCCCAAAAGCTGCTCAGTAGCTATGAATTTCTGAAGAAATGGCAGGGGACCAAGGAAGAGATATGCTCCAAGTTAGACCAGCCCAAAAAGTGGCGGTGGAGTGGGGGGTGGGGAGCGAAGCAGCTGACGTGGGAATAAGCAGCCTCACCACCTGACAGAGCAGGCAAACAGACAAGTGGTCCAAACAGACAGCTTTTCCATGCTCAGGCCCAAAAGGCAGAAAGAAATAATAAATCCTTGTAAATAGCAAAGGCGGGGGGGGGGGGGGGAAGGGGGGAGAAACCACAAGAAAGCCACTTAGCTGACTCATCTACACTGTATCCAAATGCTACAAGTATCAAGTGAAGACAAGTGTCTTGCTGGCACTCATACCCTCATGGCCTTGGAGCCTATCTTTAAATGTTTTGCATGCAAGTTTAAATTCCCAGGATATTCCCTGTCTCATCCCCACAGTAGATAATAGTCTCAAAAGACCTCTGTGAGCAGACTAGAGTTAATGTGAGACCACAAGGGTAAGCCAGCGGAAAAACGATCCAGGTGTGGGGCTGTGCCAATGCTTGATCTCCAAGCCAGGCAAACCTAGGTCTTCCCATGCCTTCAACAGCAGTCAATGCTGGGCCCTTCTGGCACATCCCCTGATATCTCCCTCTCTGGTCCAGCCCCATCCTATGGCTCTCTACAGTGCTTCAGACAGCCTTCCTCTGTGTCACCAGAATTATACTCTAAAAAGTAAGCCCACGTATATGAGGAGAAAGAGAATAGATTACTCAGTAAGGTTAATATGAAAGCCTTACTGTTTTCCAGGCATCGTTCCAGACACTGGGGACACAGTTACACCAGAGGTGGCCTGCCAACCCCAACATATACTTCATGTTTAGCAATAGGAAGTAGACTGCTGACACCTAAATAAGTGACAGAACACAGTCCGCCCAAACTGTCATATTTTTAAAGGAAAAAAAAAATCAATGTACCTTTCTGCATCCACAAATAAAATCTTTATACAAATAGAAGGCAGTTCTATTAAATGGTGTTCATTTCTTGTGGGGAAATAAAGGACGATTTGTCAAATTTCAGATCCTTAAGTGAGACACACATACAAGAAGGAGCAGATGCTGATAGCGAGTGTGCTGGTTTGCCTGGGACTGGACGAATAATGCTTCCCTGGTGCGTGGTTAAGGGGGGGGGAGGGGCTGTCCTCAAATTACATGAGGCAGATCTATAAAACAAAAGCAGCCAAAAATAAATAAATGAATGAATGAATGAAGAGAAGATAGAAACACAGAGGAGCCTGGGAGGAAAAGAAACTGGTGTGTTTGGGATCTCAAAGGAACTGTGATGATAGTGCTTTTTTTTTTTTTTTTTTTTTTTTTAAATCTAGGAGACAGGCAGAGATCAGAGACATAGGGAAGAGCAGAGGAAAAGGCAATAAATCACCTTGTGGCTCTGTAAGCAGAGAGAAGCTCTGAGATGAATTAGAATGGGGCTACAGTGATTCTCTTTTGATGTTAAAAAAAATAGTATATATATATATATATATATATATATATATATATATATATTCACAACTTACGCCATAAATGGAAACAAATTCCAGAACTAATTGCCCGGACTGGGGAGATAATTCAGTCAGCAAAGTGCTTGCCTTCCAATCTCCAAGACCTTAATTTGATTCCCGAGGGTGGAGGGGAAATCTAGGTAACATAGCACACACTTGCCCCTCAGCCCTGAGGAAGAGGAAATGGGCTCTCTGGGTGTCAGTGACCCTTACTTGGAGAGGTCTAAACCAGTGAGAGATCATCTCTCAAAAGAGGGAGGACAGTGCCTGAAGAATGATGCCTGAGATTAAAATGCCTTAGTTACTGTGGTGGTTTGAGTAAAAATGGCTGCCATAGGCTCATGGATTTGAAGGCTTGGCCATCAGAGAGCCGCACTACTTGAGAAAGAATAGGAGGTGTGGCCTTGTGGGAGGAAGTGTGTCACTGGAGGTGTGGCTCTGAGGTTTCAAAATCCCAAGCCAAGCCCAGCGACTCTTACTTTTCCTGCTGTCTATGGATCTCACGGTTACTCCTCCAGCACCACATCTGCCTGCATGCCACCCTGCTCCCGCCATGATGACAATGGACCAAATCTCTGAAACTGTAGGCCAGCCCCTATTAAGTGCTTTCTTTCATACGAGTTGCTGTGATTATGGTGTCTTGTCACAGCAATAGAGCATTTACTGGTGGAGCAATGGCACGGTAACCACACAAGCTAAGAACTTACTTCTTAATCCACAAGCAGGGGCAGAAATAGCTAACTCACAATAGCCCAAGCTTCAAAGCCTGCCCTCTCTGACATACCTCCTCCAATAAGGCCATACACTTCCTAATCTTTCCCAAACAGTTCCAACAATTGCCGTGGTAGTTTGATTAAAAATGGCCCCCACGGCTGGAGAGATGGCTCAGAGGTTAAGAGCACTGACTATGCTTCCAGAGGTCCTGAGTTCAATTCCCAGCAACCACATGGTGGCTCACAACCATCTAGAATGTGATCTGATGCTCTCTTCTGGTGTGCAGGTGTACATGCAGGCAGAGCATTGTACATTAAATAAATAAATAAATAAATAAATCTTTTTAAAAAATGGTCCCACAGGCCCACTGGGAGTGGCACTATTAGTAGCTGTGGCCTTGGCATGGGTACAGCTTTGTTGGGTGAGGTGCATGTGTGAACAGGGGGTAGGCGCTGAGGTTTCAGAAGCGCAAGCCAATTCTCTTCTGCTTCCTGTGGTTCAAGATGTAAAACTCTCAGCTTCTTTTCCAATGTTATTCCTGCCTACATGTCACCATGTTTCCTGCCATGATGATAATGGACCAAGCCTCTGAACTGTAAGCCAGCCCCGATTACTTGGTGTCCTTTATAAGAGTTGCTGTGGTCATGGTATCTCTTCACAGTAATAAAACCCTAACTGAGACAACTGCAAACCAACTATTTAGACAAATGAACCTATAAGGGATCTGTCTCATTCAAAGCAGCACATTCTACTCCATAGGCTTATGTGGAGTACCACTAGAGAGGTCAAAGTCTGGTGATTCCAGATAGTTTCTGAGCTCGGTATACAGCAACAGCACTCCTTTTCTCAACAGTGTTCCCTTTCTGAACCCTAGAATCTCTAAGGAGTGTCACATAGCCAGCAGGGAAGATTACAGGCCTGACCCTTTCTTGATAGAACCTGTTCAGTAAGTGCCTTGGAATTCCTGGCAATACTCTACCCTACACTAAGGAGCTCCTAACCTTCAGCAAATGACCTTTAACCATACCTGGAACTTCTTCCCCCACCCATAGGATAATTAAGTACTGTGTTCTCCTTCTTGTTACAGGACCCCGTGCTACTGCATGTAAATGAGGTGCTGTACCCACTGCATGTAAATCAAGTATCCTGGCACCCCTAGTCCATGAATCAGACACATTCACCCTCAAACCCCTCACCACTGCCCAAGGTTTATAAATCTCTGGATTCATGAAAATAAAGGCTGGCTTGCTCTCTCACTCCACCATGACCATCTGGGATTCGTCATTTATTCTGGGGAAGGAAGGGCTCCTGAATGATTGTGCTGAATGCTGAGCTTCTGGACCACCCAGGACTGCTGACCTCAGTGAGTTTCTGCCACTCACCAGCATGTGGAGCTGCCCTGTAAGTCACCGAAGCCTGCTCCATAGAGGTGAGATCAGTGCTGACTGCTGGTGAAACACCCACTGGGTCTGCATCTCACTAAACCTACTTTCCTGGGCATTTGCCCATGTCCCTTGTCATGCTTAGCACAGCAGCTTAGTCAGAGAGCTCTAAAACTTGGGTATCATCACAGGCCTTTGGAACACCAAGTTTCCACTGCTGTCTGATACTGGCAATTTCACTAAAAGAGCTAAACTGCACCATTCCATGGAAAACTCTTTCCACACCCTGACCTAGCACACAGGCCTTGTCCTAAAGCACTCTTAACTCCTGAGAGAAATGGGACCTTTGATCTTGAGGTCTGCCTGTTCTCATCTGGAAGCAAGAAGCACCTGGATCAACCTGCCCACCAAGGAACCCAGGCCACCCACTGGACACTGAATGACAGGCTTGTAACCATATCATAGTGTAAAATACACTTGGTCCAGTTCAGACGTTCCCATTGTCTCTCACAGCCTTAACATTGTTTATCTTCTGGCCTCACATGCACATTTGTGTATGCACACTTACACATGCATTCAGAGAGAGAGAGAGAGAGAGAGAGAGAAACAGAGAGAGAGAGACAGAGAGAAAGACAGAGACAGAGAAAGACAGAGCAGGGGCGGGGATGGGGGAACTAGTCCCAGAGATCAAACAAGCAAGGCATGGTGGCTCGTACCTGTAATCTCAGCAGGAAACCAAGGCAGCAGAAGGTTTCCACAAATCTGGGGCCCATCTAGATTACAGACTGAATTCTAGCTCACATTGGCTGAGAGAATGAGGCCTTGTCTTAATAACTAACTAACTGAGAATGTAAAATAACTGCAGTCTTGTAAACCCACTAACTGCTGAGGTTTCACTCTATATTTGTTTCATTGTTCCAGCGCGTTCAATCTTTCCAGCTGTCTAGGAATCAGAGCTTCTTGCTATTTTCATTATGCAGATGAGCAACCTGAAGCATATCAAAGCCAGCTAAGTCACCCAGCTTTTAGGATTTGAACTCATAAATGTATTTCTAGCCTGAGTTCTCTAGCAAAATGGCTGAGTGGAAGAGCTGAGCTGAATCTGGGCTTAGAACGAAAAGTTCCTTAAGTAACACACACACACACACACACACACACACACACACACACACACACAAACCCCTCAGGTTACAAAGGAAGTTGGAGATAACTCTGTGTCCTTATACTTATAAGAAATTTTCGTAAAGGCACAAATATGTGCATTGCACTACATGTTGTGGCTAGTACCTGTAATCCTGCCGATATGGGAGAACTGCAGATTCAAAATCAACTTGTGCTACCTGACAAGGCCCTGTATCAAGAAAGTTATCAATCAAGTAAATATGTACATTGGCAGAAGTGAGAACAGTGAAATATGCTCTCCTCTCTGCTATGCACATAGTAGGAGCTCGTTATATGGTTGAGACATATAATGGATTAATAGAAGAGTGGAACACATGTGCTGACAGCCTCCCAGGCTCAATGGACTGTGCTGACACCAAGGGATACTTTATCAGACAGAGTCTTCCCTCAACTTCAAGCCCAGTATATAATGTGGACATTTGCGAAGGGAGCCAAGGAGTTGAGGTACTTGGCACGTATACTGAAAAGCTAACACTAGAGGTAGGAAAACTAATAAAGATGATGGAGTTGGCTTGATCTAGTGGTAGGAATAGAAAAGAAAAAATTACATAAATTCTAGATATAAATTGGTGTTAGAACAAAAGAGATCTGATGAGTGACACAACTAAGATTGGTTGGTTGGTTGGTTGGTTGGTTGGTTGGTTGGTTGGTTGGTTGGTTGGTTTGGTTTGGTTTGGGGTTGGTTGTTGGATTTTTGTTGTTTGTTTGTTTGTTTCAAGGCAGGGTTTCTCTGTGTAGCAGCCCTAGCTGTCCTGGACTCACTTTTTAGACCAGGCTGGCCTCAAACTCACTGAGATCTGCCTGCCTCTGCCTCCCAAGTGCTGGGATTAAAAGCATGAACCACCATGTCTGGCTACAATGCAAAGAACTAAGGTGCTTGCCCAGTATATAAGAGTCCCTAGGTTCAATCCCCAGTACTTACCTATAGTAAGTAGGCAAGTACTTACCCCAAAAGAAGATTACTGGGTGGTGGGGGGGTTGTAGCTTTTGGTAGAGTATTTGCCTGTCATGCAGAAGAACCTGGTTTCAATCCCCCCCCCGAAAAATATGTATTTTAAACATATCAAGAGCCAAGCACAGGGCACATGCCTGTAATTCCAGCACTCGGATCAGAGTTGAAACCAGCCTGGATGAACCCTATCTCAAAAAATGAAAGCGGAGAATTGAAGGCTGAGATGACATAGTAAGGTGGCTTTCTGGGTAGACGGTGATGATAACAATGCAGTGCTGGACAGGAGGAAGGTTGAAAGAGGGTAGGGTAGCCAAGGATTTCAGCTTTTCACAGCTAACAATCTAACAACTATGGGCTTCCCTTTGATTTCCAAATGATTCAATCACAGAGTTTTAAATTCTCAGTGAAGGAAATCATATGAATTGATCAGTTAGAACAAATTGGAAAACTATCATTTCCACTGAACTATGATTAGCCAGACCTGAAGCAAATCAGAGGCTCTTTCCGTGTGTGGACTAGCTGGTGGGGTTCCCCATGCCCTAAGTTAGTTTATCTCACCTTACCTGCATCCCCAGTAACTCCCATAAGAGTCTGAGCACACCGCTGCTAGATGAAGGAACCTGTAGCTGTGTGAACAAGACCAGCAGAGAACTGGTGAACAGCTGTAAAGAAGCTGGCGTGGTGGTGCACACCTCTGATCCCAGCACTCAGGAGGCAGACACAGGCAGGTCTTCATGAGTTCGAGGCCAGCCTGCTCTACAACTGGAGTCCAGGTTAGCCAGGGCTACACAGAGAAATCTTGTCTCGTAGAAAGAAAAACGACGACAACAACAACAACAAAAAAAAAAAAAAAAAAAAAAAAAAACCAAGTGGGTTTAAAAACTGATTTCCCCATTTTAAAACTCCATCCTGTACACTCTCCCTTCACTAATTAATTACAGGGAAGATTTGAAAAGCAAGAGGTTTGGTCTGAGACTTGTATTGTCAATGACCAATAGTGCTTGTGTGTGTGTGTGTTTGTGTGTGTGTGTGTGTGTGTGTGTGTGTGGTGTGTGTGTGTGTGTGCGCGCGCGCGCGCTTTCCCTTCCCCATGTTTGTCTTGTTTCAGTATGAATGTAACATGTATAGAACTATTATTGTCATGATTGTCACACGGTTCTCCCTGCTGTATGTAGTTTATTTTATACATGTGTAATAAAATAAATGTATAAAAAAATAACTAGGCCAGTGACCTTGAACTGTCTTGAGTGTCTTCCACTTGCTTTCTCTCTCCTCATATACAAAAGGATAGAATGAACAGATTGACTGTTTTCTGGGGAAATATTAGATATTCATAGCCTTTGACAACAGAAGCTTCCCACTGAGTCTTGAAATAACAGCACGTGTACCTGGGTCCAGGCTCCGTTTTGCTACCTAGAGCCAAAGCAATGCCCCTTCCTTTGGTGTCAGTGGACACCTTGCCTGGTGACACCCCACCACTAACATTCAGGACCATCCTACAGCAAAGGCCATACACAACTGTGGACGTTGAAGTGAAACCAGCACTTTGCACAGTGAGTATATTTACCGTCCAAAGCTATTCTTGGCAGCCTGGGGAGTGCCAGCCACCTTCCAAGGAGACTGTCCACCCTGGCTTGGCTAAGCCACTCATCTCTTTTCTCTCTTACCAACTAGAGCTTTTCTGCTTCTTGTTTACAAAACCAACACTGTAGGGAGGGAAGCCCAGAATGACGTCCTGAGTGAGGTATGTGGTTGACATGCACACAACCAACAAATGTGTAAGGCTTATGGGAAATTGGTGCAGCCTTTCCCCATATATAGGTCAGGCTTGAAATTGACAAAGCCTTCTGCTTCCCATCCACATACTAGTGTTTACCAACACTGGTCAGTGTGTACAAAAACCAGGAGCCTCAGCTTCCTCCTCCAGACTTTACAACCTATGCCTGCTTGTCTCCTGCAGAGCTAGCTAGCCCCTCCCTGAGGCTCTGTGGTAACCAGGCTTGCCCCAGAGTGTTCACAGCCCACCTGTTATTTCTTCCTTTCTTCCACCTCCCTTCTCAGGTTTTCAGATCTATGCCTCACCATGAGACAGAGTCTCATGTGTCCTAGGCTTCCCTCAAGCCCACTGGTCACCTTCAACTCCTGACTCTCCTGCCTGTGCCTAAGTAATAAAACTATAGGTGTGTGCTACCATGTTTAGATGCGGGGCTGGGGATCACACTGAGGTCTTCATGCAGGCTAAGCAGGCACCCTGCCAATTCAGCTATGTCTCCAGTCCCACACCTCTGCTTTTAATTTACCCTCAAAATCATTCACCCAAAAACCCAAGATCGCTAAGTTTTGCCCCTGAGACTAGCCATGGAACTGAGTCCTGAGCATCTCCGTTGAGCTGCAGACCCGTCCCAGCATCCTCACTCAACACTGCTCTCCTCACTCCTTTGTTTGAACTGGCACTTCCAGTCTTGCTAGCGGCTGGGCATCCTCAAACTGACTGGCAGGCTCCTCCAATACAAAATCCATCTGCCCTGGGTGGTAGTGGGGGAGGGGGGCGGCCTCTTTGACTCCACGAAGACAAACAAGAAATAACTTTCAAGTTTCTCTTTGCTTCTCCCAAAATGCCAACACAGTAGCCACATAAGTAAATCATTTAACAGACAGCACAGAAACTAGTCTTTCTTTGCTTAAAAACAAAAACTGGGCATCATTCACCAAAAGGGCCTGAGCATCAGTTGCTAAATTTCCTCGGGGATGGGACGGGGAGAGAGTGGGAGGATGAGCATAGCAGATTCATAAGCACTGTCGGCCCCTCCTTCTGAGGTTCCAACCACTAACCAAGGTGGGGTCCCACCAAAGTTCACTGTAGGGAGCTAACAAATTACAGAGCGTACTTAAAAAGCAGAGGTGAGAGGTCACTTACAGGAGTGTGGGTGCTCCACACACATAACACACCAGGCCACGTGAAACTCTTTACCCAACAGAGATGATTTTCTCATAGCTACATAGGTAGACCCCCTTCCCCTAACCCTCCTCAGGACAGGTGGTAGGGAACAGCTGGAGCTGTGGTGAGGGTCCCCTGGCCCTCCCCAGCCTTCTATGAGGAGATGTAAGCAGTCAACAACCCAGCACTGGTGAGCCTTTGCAAGCAGACACAACCAGACCAGACTCCCCAAGATGGTGGTTGTTTGGCTCAGAGGGGTAAGCCAGCACACCAGCATCTTTGTGGACTGCTGCTGCTGTTCCTCGGCACTGGGCTTCCTCAAGTCCCCACCAGACACTGACAGCTGAGCAAAAGCTGCCTGTAGCCTTCCAATTGCTAGAATTTCAGAGTGTGCTGGGGACCAAAAACAGACAGCCTGCCACTGAAAGATACAGGGATGCTGGCTTACACATTAACCTTCCAGAAATGCCAGTGGGCATGTCCTGGCGTGACAATGAGGTTAGATGTCCATGGTAGCCAACCCATCCTAGAGCTCGATGTTGTCAAGATGACACTATGTTAGTCAGCTCAGCAGGATCTAGAATTACCCAGGAGACAAGCTTTACACCCATGAGGGGTTAGCTAGCCTCCAGACATGCCTGGGAGGAATCCCAGGGATTGTGTTAACTGAGAAGGAAAGCCTGCACTAAAAGTGAGTGTGGGCCCTGGACCGTCAGAATGGGGCATGCTAGCTAGCAGTCCTGTTCTGTCTCTTGAGTACAGGGATGACGCTACCAGCTGCCTTAAGCTACACCTGGTGCCTTCCTCACCATGATGCAATGTACCTTGAACTGTGTTCCAAAATATGCCTTTCTTTCCCTCAGTTGTTCCTATCAGTGTTTTCTCACAACCAGACAAAAAAAGAAGCTAAGATAGAGTTTGCCAGGTGGCCCCCACTCAGCAGGCTTCACAGAGACATGGAGACAAGTAGAGACATGGAGAAACTCCACCTACTGGTTTCTCCCCAGGTAGGTTCGTGGTAGGCTGCCTCTGTTACAGAGCTCATAGGCTCACCTAGCAAAGAGTAATGCCACCCACATTGGGCTGGACCTTCTTTGTAGAGGGGTGGGGGTGGGGGGCTGGACTTTCTTAAAGCAATTAACAATTTAAAAATGCCTCCCAGGGTGGAGAGGCGACTCCACAGTCTAGCACAGGCCGTGGGTTCAAGTCCCAGCACTCACAACTGTACATAACTTGTAACTCTAGTTCTAGGTAATCTGACACCTTCTTCTGACCTTTACAAGTACCAGGCACATACATACATACACACATACATACAAGCAAAACTTTCAAAAACATAAAGATATCGAGCCGAGCGTGGTGGCACACGCCTTTAATCCCAGCACTCAGGAGGCAGAGGCAGGCGGATCGCTGTGAGTTCGAGGCCAGCCTGATCTACAAAGTGAGTCCAGGATGGCCAAGGCTACACAGAGAAACCCTGTCTCGAAGAAAAAAAAAAAAAAAAAGAACGAAAGAAAAGGAAAGAAAAAAAAAAACATAAAGAAATCTAAATTTTATTTTATTTATTTATTATTTATTTATTTATTGGTTCTTCAAGACAGGGTTTCTCTGAGTAGCCTTGGCCATCCTGAACTCACTTTGTAGAACAGGCTGACCTCAAACTCACAGCGATCCACCTGCCTCTGCCTCCCAAGTGCTGGGATTAAAGGCTTGTGCCACCACCGCCCGGCATAAGTCTAATTTTTTAAAGACTTATTCATTTATTATTATGTAGACAGTACTCTGCCTGCATGTATACCTGCAGGCCATAAGAGGGCATCAGATCACATTATGGATGGTTGTGAGCCACCATGTAGTTGCTGGGAATTGAACTCAGGACCTCTGGAAGAGCAGTCAGTGCTCTTAACCTCTGAGCCATCTCTCCAGCCCTAATATTTTTTCTTAAAGATTTATTTATGTATTACTTATACAGTGTTCTGCCTGCATGTGAGCCAGCAGGCCAGAAGAGGGCACCAGATGTCATGATGAACCATTATGAGCCACCATGTGGTTGCTGGAAATTGAACTCCGGACCTTTGGAAGAACAGCTTGGGTAGCATGCCCCGTTTTGACAGGCTAGGAACTACACTCTTCTTTGGTGCAGGCTTTCCTTCTAATTAGCATGATTCCTCCCAGGCATGTCTGGAGGCTAACTAACCAACTAACCCGTCACAGGTGTGAAAGCTTGTCTCCTTAGCCTCCGAGCCATCTGTCTAGCTCCATCTAAAATGCTTAAAGAAAAAGACAGTGCCTCACAGATACAGCAACAGGGAACTCTAATGGAGATTTCCCCTTTGCCAGGTATATATAGGTTTGCGTCAGGTTCACAGCTGAAGCTAACTATGACACACATGTACACACACATGCACGTGCAAATACACAGACCATATTGACCTCCTCTCTATAGGTGCAGCCACAGAACCCTCAGAGGCTATTCTGTCACCTTCTAGCCTTGGTTAGGATCCCATCAACTGCCTGCCACATTGCCAGCTCCCCGGTGACGCCTGCAGGGCCAGAAAGAGGGTACAAAGCCAGATGTCACATTGGAAGCACTTCCCTGCCTGGCTCTAATTAAATTTCTTTGTTCGCTGGAAAAGACGTCTTTAGTTGTCGAATCCACACTGGGTTTTGGCTGTAGTACAGGGGCTCTCATTCAGCTGTAGGAAGTGCTAAGACTAATGCAGCCTGAAAGAAGTAAGACATTGAGTGCATCCTCCCAGGGACTTTGGGCGGGAACAGGACAGCCGGCACTCCTCATTCTTGTGAGGCTGTCAGTCAGCATCTGAAGGGATGAGAGCCTCTCCCTTCTGTGTCCTTGATCCATTCAGATACATTAGGAAAACACTGCAACAGCATACAACAACGTAACAGCATACAACAACGTAACAGCATACAACAACCCTCAACCTACAACTACTGCATCTACTTGATGGTGTGTGCATTTGTAGAACGATACAGGTGGCGAGAAAGGGCACATGCTGACCTTGGTAAAAATGGACCTCTCGGGTGGGGCTTGGTCTGGCTGCTAACCAAAATGTTTGAAAGTTTGCCTAAAAACTCATTCCTGTTTGACCAATAAAAAGCCAACATACCTGGACAGGGCAAATAGGATAGGCATGGCTAAGGTTCCCGGGCTTGTGGGACAGAGAGGTTCGTGGGAGAGGAAGCAGTCAGGGACCAGAAAAGAGAGAGAGACCAGAAGAGGATCCAAGAGAGGAGACAGGAGAGAGAGAAGAAGGAAGCCCGCAGCCATAGGTGAGGTGGAGAAGAAACACATGGCTGTTGTGGATGGAGGATTTGGCCCAAATGATGAACTTCAGTAAGTATTTGGGAGTATGGATGGGAGGCAGCTCAGCAGAAATTATTAGAAGCAGATGGCATGGGATTGGATCAGGGTATGGGATACCTGCCCCAATTATGGGAGGTAGTCTAGGGAATTGATATCTGCCCTGGCCCCAGGTGAACCAAGCCTATTTTAAAACAACAGGGTCTGTGTTTCCATTGATGGCTAGTGGGTTAGAAAATACCACTGTAATAATTATAATGTATTAGGCCATGCTTCTAAATTAACCGCAACACCTTTCTGAGCCTCATCAGTAGGACTTCTCAACTCAGGAAGATCAGCAAGAAGACAGAGGCCGCACTCAGGAAGACCAGGCCTGCAGAGGGAGTGGTCATCTAATAAGCACTCGGAAACTCTTAGGTGAGCGGGTGGTCACACCCACATCCCCACTGTTTCTACCTACACGCTGCCATTTTGACTCTGGTGACAAGTACTCTAACTGCCCAGGTCCCAGCCTCAATGATACCTGCCTCTTCTGTGACTCTAACAAAACTCAAACGGATCCATCTCAAATTCTCTCCCCCCATTGTTCCTGGCCTCTCCCTGCACAGCCGTCCTCTCAGGGTTGGGAGTCCACAATGACAGAAGTGGCTGCTCTACCCTGTCCCTCTGCTCTCCCCATATCCACCTGGCTTCTTCTTTTCTATAATTGGTACTTCCGTGCCCTTTTGGAAAGGAAAAGCCTGGGAAAGAAGGGAAAAAGAAGAGAAGTAAGTACTTTTTAAGTCACTGCTCGGTCTGTCATGAAGGCATCCTCATGCTGGGCTTTGATGGAGAGTCAATGAGTCCTTGGACAGCTGGAAGGGATGCTAACAGTGTGCCACTAGGGACTACTCAAATCCCACTTCCAGTGCTACCCTCAGCCTCACCCTGCCTTGGCCCTTGGCCATTCCCACAGCTCTGCCCCACTAAACGTAGAAAATGTAGCCTCTGCTGTAACCTTACTTGCTGTCCCAAATACGTCCCCAGCCTCCAGCTTCTACTCTTAAGGACTGGGTGCTGGAATTAAAGGCCTTTCCTATGTCCACTCCTGCTTCCAAATAATAAGCAAGGAGACCTGTTATGTGTATTAATAGGCTTCAAGCACCATAACTGGGCACTATTGAAACTAGTCTGGCCTACTTCCCAGCCATGTTGCCCATGCTACTTGCCATCTAGTCCTGTCCCAGCCACTCCTGTTCCATCTTTGTCCTCACAGCAACTCCTCGTGGCCAGTCACTCACTCCTCATGTCATAGCACAGAGACTTCCCCTCCCCCTCTCCCTGGGACCCCCAGACTGGGAACAAAAGTCCCACCTACTGTCTCCTGTGCCCGGTCATAGGCCCTTTATCTTTCAGAGATAACTGGGGAGGATGACAATACTGGACTCTGTTAGCTCACTGTGGGTTCAGCAGTTAACAACCAACTATAGATAAATTAATAATAAAAAAAAAAGATATATTAAAAAAAAAATAAAATAAAATTTATACTCTGAAAAAAAAAACAACCAACTATAGGGAGACACACCTTCATACAACGTGAATGAAGGTCACGTCTACCACTGTGTGATGGTTGATCTTGTCAACCGGACAGGATCTACACTTACCTAGGAGACAGATCTCTACACGGTCTATGGGAAAGCTTATCAACTGGGTTAACTGAGGTGGAGAGAACACTTTAAATATGAACTGCACCACTGCATGGGCCAAGGTCTAGGACTGAATTAAAAGGAAAAAAGAGAGCTAAGAACCAACATTCATCTCTCTCTCTCTCTCTCTGCTTCCAGGCTGCAGGTACAATGTGAGCATCTGTTCTGGTATATTTGCAGAGGTCTTTTCATTCAGTGTTGAAGTACCCACAAGCAAGATGGAAAGTGTCCACCCTTCTTCTCGTAGAGTAAGGAAGTGAGTCTTAAGGAAGCTTCAGAGATGATGGTGGCCAGCAGCCTCCTCACTTCAGAAGCTAAAAGCATATCTTCCTGGGGAAAGACTTGGCCTTGTTCCTAAGTTATCCATAACAAACCAGGATGGACAAAGCCTTCCCTTCCTCAGAGCTAGGAGGTGGGGCTGAAACTTAATTTCCCCATGACCTTTGAGGGAAGCTACCAGCAGTGTCTCCACAGAAGTCCCAGAATGACCTTTTCCCTCATCTTTTGACTTAAGCTCCCATAAGATACTTCTGCTTTCTACCCACAACTGTAGTCGCTGCTGTCCTCACTGAAAACATAGTTGTGCCCCTCTACTCACACCCTCACTAGCTCCCCAACGGTGGCAAATGGAAAAGCTGATCTCTGAAAACATCCATCTCCTAATCCCCAGAAACTGTAAAAGCTAGTTCTTGTCAAAGGAGATAAAGTTAAGGCTGCAGATCAGCTGACCTGACCCTGTACTGTCCGGGCTAATCACAAGAGTTTCTAAAAATTAGACAAAGGAAGCCAGGTGTGGTGGCACATGCCTTTAATCCCAGCACTCAGGAGGCAGAGGCAGGCGGATCGCTGTGAGTTCGAGGCCAGCTGGGTCTACAAAGTGAGTCCGGGACAGTCAAGGCTACACAGAGAAACCCTGTCTCAAAAAACCATTAAAAAAAAAATTAGACAAAGGAAGAAGAAGGCAAAACACTCAGAAGACTTTATACAGACAGCTCTGAAGGTCCAGGATGATACCAGAAGCCAAACGATGCAGCAAAGAGAGCTCTGGAAAATGGAAAGGCATTTGAAGTGTACCCTAGAGTCCACAGGAAGGGGTGCAGCCCTGCTGACACTTGGATTTTAGCCCAACTGAATCCTATTTGGAACTTTCAAGTATAATAGCTATAACTTGGTGAATAATAACTCTAAGATGGTAAGTGTATTCTCAGCTAAATTGTTGTGCGGCCATTTGAAGTGACCTTCTAGGTCCTCCCACATCAAGACCTTCTAGGATGAAACTGCTTAGAGAAGCATCTGCCTTCCCTCATACCCTCCCACCCTACACCAGAGCCACCTCAGTGTGCTTTTGCCAGGCAAATGCATATTGAGAATATCTGCTCCGTTTTCTCACCTGCATAATTCCTTAAGTCTAACTTGCTGAAGTCTGAAAGCATCACTTGCAAGTCTCCCCTGATTGCACTCAGAATGAACATCTGATTACACTCTGAAACATAGACCTCAAGCAAACAGAGGGAGCGAGGAGGCTTAAATAATGTCCTCGGAGTAACTGTCAGAGAGTGGGAAGTGGGCCAACAAACGTAAGGTTGGAAGGGCGGGAGATGCCTTCGTTGATAAGAATATGAACTACTAGAGCAGAAAACCTGAGTTTGATTCCCACCACCCACACCAAGCAACTCACAACCAACCGCATGTAACTCCAGCTCAAAGGGTGTGTTGCCCTCTTCTGGCCTCCATAGGTACTTGCACTAACATGCACATACCTACACAGACACGCACATATGCACAAAATTTAAAATTTTTTAAAAATATATTGCTTTGAAGATAATGTTGTAGGCTTGTGAAAGTGTCTTAAAATCTAGCAACAACCTCTCTCTGAATTTGCAAATGTGTTCATTTTCTCAGGCTCTGCCAACTGCTCTGTGTGGACTCTAGATGTCGAGTGAAGTAGTCTGGCCAGCTAGCTGTTTGACAAGGCCAGTTTGCCCTACTTTTCTAGAACTGGAAGAATCCAAAGTCTGTCAGTTTTTTGTTTTGTTTTGTTCTCTCTCTCTCTCTCTCTCTCTCTCTCTCTCCTCCTCTCCTCTCTCTCCTCCCTCTCTCCCCTCCCTCTCCCTCCTCTCTCTCTCTCTCTCTCTCTCTCTCTCTCTCTCTCTCTCCCTCTCTCTCATGATTATTGTTGGCTCAGGATTGAGCCTCCACAATTAACCCTGACACTGAACTATTCAACCCTGAACATGGTACAGAGAAGCCTGGAAGGGGGGGTGGGGGAGTTCTCATAGAAGCATTTGGCATGAGTCAGCTGGTGTGGGCCTGACTGAAAACACTAAGGCCCCTGAGCTGTTGGGCATAGAACTATCATTCTTAAGAAGAAAGGAAGCCTCCTAAGGGGAAACAGTAGAGGGTCAGGCTGGAGGTGCAGGCACAGAGGGAAGGCAACAGTTGAAGAAGTAAAGAAGAAAGGGAGGGAAGGTAGGAAGGACAGAAAGAGAGGGAAGAAAGGAAGGAGGGACTTTCAAGTGTATCCTGGGGATGAAGGAGCCAGGTTTTGATGCTCAGCACTTTGGGTCTTATACTAAAGTTACAGGCAGTAGGGTCATGGTGAAAATTAAACAGAAAAAACAACTGTAATTTTTGAAGCCAGCAGGATTCTGTGGCCTGAGCAGTAGAGAACGATGTTCTTGCTTAGAAAAATGTTGCTTCTTGGGGCTGGAGAGATGGCTCAGAGGTTAAGAGCACTGTTTGCTCTTCCGGAGGTCCTGAGTTCAATTCCCAGCAACCACATGGTGGCTCACAACCATCTGTAATGTGATCTGATACCCTCCTCTGGCCTGCAGGTGTACACGCAAGCAGAACACTGTATACGTAATAATAAATAAATAAATCTTTAAAAAAGAAAAAGAAAAATGTTGCTTCCACATTCTATATGGCCAAAGAGAAAGAAAAAGGACACACAAGCAGGTGGGACCCCCCTGGTCGTGAAGTAACAACAACAACAACAACAAAAATACCTTTAGAGACCTAAAAAGTAGGGCGGAGCCAAGACAGTCAGAAAGCAGTGGGGGATTCCTAGAAAAGGCCAGGCACAGGAAGGTCACTTCTATAAGATGGGAGATGAAGGCTGCCTTGAAGCAAGCAAGTCATTCACAGTGCTTTCTCCACTTTGTGCAAGGCTGGTAGGGGCTGCACCTGAGGCTCAGTTAGCATGGCTTCCAGGATCCACAGGTTTGTGAAAGAAATGTGAAATATTGACCAAACTAGTGAGCCCGACCAAGTCAGTGTATCTCAAAGGATAAAAAGAACAGCTTTGGTCCACAGTGCTTTCATGAGCCACAGTACCTTGTGTTGGGTCACATGGGCAGCGTATACACTGGGGACGCCCAATGCTGCCCAGATTTATCTGAAAAAGGAGGAGGAAGAAGAGAAGCCAGAAAAGTGTCTCAGCAGATAAGGACTCCAGTTGAATTCTTAGGACCCACCTGACAGATTCGCACACTGTTGCAATTTCTCCACAGGAAATAAGTAAATAAATCTAATTTTTAAAAGGAGGGGGAAATTTTCTTTTTACCTCTGGCAATGGGGTTCTTTATTGGTGATCCAAGTAACATTTCACGGAAAGGGAGATGTTTCTAATCATTTATTATGTTCACGCATGTGGAGGTCAGAGGACAACTTACCAGAATTGGTTCTCTCCCCCCACCGTGCGGTTCCATGGGAGAGCTCATGTTGTCAGGCTTGACAGGGAACAATTTACTCAATGAGCCATCTTACCAGCCCCCAAAACAGCAATTATTTTTGTGCCTAGATTTCTGTTGCAATCCTCTACTCTCCTATGAATAGGGGTTCACTTTATGGAGAGAAAAGCAATTCTGAGCAATATTAACCAGTCAAGTAATTAGGTCCATAATTGTAACCTTTTCTACCTAAGGAAAAGTTATTCTTTGCTCTAGGAAACCATGTAATCTTACATCTATACAAAGAGTGATGTGTGGATTCAATGCGCTTCTTGCCAATATTTATCTGTACCCAACAACAGAACATACCGCTTATTTTTTTAAGAAAAAAAAAATGTAAGAACCTTCAAGGTTCACAATAACCTTTTTCATTTAAACAACATATACGTGCTGACCCTCAGACTTTTAACCTTACTGTTGCTAGTATAATCATAATATGTATATAGTAATTTGTATATTAATATAATATATTAATAGGTGGGCTGGGCATATATGCACAGTTTCCTCACTTTCTTACTTTCTTGGATTTGGAGACAATTAAATACAAAATAAATCTCTAATCATCACAGGGTAAAAAAAAAAATAACTAATTGACTATGTTTTACTAGTCTAGACAGTCACAGTCTGTTTGCTGGAAATCTGTCCAGCCTTCTGTCTTTGTGTCTAAAACAGAGAAGGAGAGAGAGAGAGAGAGAGAGAGAGAGAGAGAGAGAGAGAGAGAGAGAGAGAGACTTATCCTTCCAGGCACGTTGACGCTGAGTAGACTGCAAGACCATAAAGGTCCAAGACCTGCTTTGCTCTGGTTCAGGGTAAAAGCCATTCTTGAGCTTCATCAGAAAAAAGACACTCCCACCCCAAGACAGAAGAGCTCAGCATGAGAGGGCCGACCCAGCAGGTTCAAGTCTTCCACAAACAGCCTCTGTCTGTCAAGTTCCTTGAACTTTGAGTAGAGCTGCCTGGGGCCCTGCACAACAAGCTCTGCCAAGTCTCAAGAAGAATGCTTCTCCTTCCCAGAGACTGCCTGTTCCCCACCACCTGGAGACTTTCCAAACTCAAGAGATGTTCAGGGAATCAAAGTCCAAGAGACCCATGTGGGAAGAACAAATAAGGCTCTTTCCCTTTGCAAAAATATTGCTCGAATGCCTGAAATGCTCTGAGGAAAGAAAGCATTTTGACTTTGTCAGTTCAGCAAAAGCAAGAAGGAAGCAGGAAAACTATGAAGTGGGAAATTCTCTCTCTCCCCCTCTTCCCTCGCGCGTGTGCGCGCGCTTGTGTGTGTGTGTGTGTGTGTGTATGTATGTGTGTGCATGTGTTGTTTGCAGTATGGCTATAAGTGGAAATCAGAAAGCAACTTTAACAGCCCTTCCTTAGATGTCTTCTACCTTTTTTGTTTTGTTTTGTTTTTTGTTTTTCGAGACAGGTTCTCCCTGTGTAGCCTTGGCTGTCCTGTTCTCACTTTGTAGACCAGGCTGGCCTCGAACTCACAGCGATCCTCCTGCCTCTGCCTCCCGAGTGCTGGGATGAAAACCATGCACTCCCATGCCTGGCCTACCTTGTTTTATAAGGCAAGATTTCTCACTGGGTTGGAACTTGCCAATTTGAGCCCACCTGTTTTTGCCTCCCCTGTTGCTGGGACACAAGCACACAACAGGATGCTGAACTTTCAAACAAGCAAACAGCAACCGCAACAAAGCATGGGTTTTAACATGATTGAGCTCAGGCCCTCAGATTTACAAGGCAAGTACTTCCCCTATCCAGCCTTCTCTCTGGCCCCAGGATAAGCCATCTCTTGTCCGTTTTGTGGTGATGTTTCTTTGTTTGATTTAACCTTCACTCATCCCATGCTTCCAAACCCAGGCTTCCTGTGTGGCACTGGCCTTCAGATCTGCTCAGGAAAAAGCTTTCTCTAGCAGAGGTCTGAACTGGAAGCCAGAGTTCATGAACCTGCGTCAGCCTTGATAGGCCCCTTATTCTTTTATCTATAAAGCAATTGTCACCTTGAGGATCGCAACAGATTCCTCCCAGGAATCTGTTCTGAGATTGCTAGTGAGCAAGAACATTTACCATGTGGCTTGACAGAAATGGCACTGCCCAATGTGACATGCCCCATTTCAGTCAACTTGGGGAGCAGGGAGGGGTGGACGTGAGTGGAGCCCCAGTGGAGAAGTTTGGGTTAGTGGGCAGAGAGGAATAGCTTCAGAATCCTACGGCTCTGGAAGAAACACCACAAACCAATCTTAGAGTTGCTTATCACAGGTAGCCAGCTTAGCAGGGTTCTGGAGTGCAGTTGCTGGTGAGGGTATGGCGTGTCTGCTGAGGGGAGAGGCTCTCAGAGGCACTGGGGAATCTACTGAAGGAAGCACATGGGCTGCATTTTCTTAATTTAGCAGTCAGTTAACTGACTCATCCCCGTCTCTCTGCTCATATGACCAGGAGAGTAAATATGAGATGGACAAAAAGTCTGCAGATGCCAGCCCTTCTCAGACAGAAGCCAGGGAAAATGGGCTCGCTTCCTGTTTTCTTTGCTAACAAAATTGCAGGGATCACTACAGCCTCAATTATTGTGTCCTGTGTGAAAGAGGGCTGCTCATTCATTTCCAACTTATGAACTGCAAAAATGGGGAACACTCCTGCCTTCTGCACCCTGCTTTTAGACAGGCCTGAGTCACAGTGGACACAGTCACATGTGTCCTCCTGGCCCCTCAATGATCTGCCTCCTTGTGAAAATCTTTCTGCAGCCACAGCTCTGGGCAAAATAAATGCCAGCCCCTTTTCTCTGCAGTGTGTGACTTTGGGAAAGTCTCTGAGTGCCTCAGTGTCCAGGTTTCATGTCCACAATGAAGAGAAAAAAATGAATCCTTTCCAGTTGATAAATTCAAATGAGATTTTAGCTATTTCTAAATGCTACCTCGGCCAGATTGGAGATGCTCATAGCCAGCATAGTCATCCCTACATGCATGAGTGAGAGCTGTGACCACACAATCATTCCTGCATGTATATGTGTGAACTGTGACCACACAATCAACCCTGCATGCATGTGTGCGAGCTGTGACCACACAAGCATCCCTGCATGCATGTGTATGAGCTGTGACTGCAAATCATCCCTGCATGCATGTGTGTGAACTGGAACTGCACAAGCACAGCCCTATCCATGCAAGGAGCTTAGCAGGTAAAATGCTTGCCTTGTAAAAATTAAGACAAGATGTCAATTGTAAGAACGGGGGGGGGGGGGGGGGGGGGAGGAAGGAGGGAGGGAGAGAGATAGAGGGAGAGGAAAGGGAGAAAGAGAGGAATGTTGGTGTAAGTTTTTAATCTCAGAACTGGAGAGGAAGAGACAGCTGAATCCCACGGGCTCTCTGGTCAGCCAGCCTAGCCTGCTTAGTGACACACACACACACACACACACACACACACACACACACACTATACATACATACATACAAAGAAAAGAAACGAAACCACTTGGGTGCCCCCACTGCCTAGGAGCAGCATGGGGTTCTTGTTTGCCCAGAGAGAAAGCATGCACAGAGTCAAGCTGTGTTCTGAAGTAAAGCTCCCCCAGTGAAGCCGTAGTGGAGCTTAAGCCATGAGTCAGAACTTCCAGGAAGATATGTGTCTTAGGCCATATATCAAAGCACACCAGGAGCCTCTTGAACCATGCAGGGTGGTAGAGCAGCCCTTCACGTGGGTGGGCTAGTGGGAGATGGCATCCTGGTGAGCTGTACCATCCAGGAAGCTGAACAGTGACACTGGATTCCTCTCCCTATTCCTCCCTCTCTCCTACAAAACATCTTTCCTGTTGGCCTGTCACAAGGCTTGATTTCTTGCCACTGGTGAGGGGGCAAGGCTGGAGAGATGCCTCAGGGGTTAAGGGCACTGTCTGCTCTTCCAGAGGTCCTGAGTTCAATTCCTGGTAGCCGCAGGGCAGCTCACAATCATCTGTGATGTGATCTGATGCCATCTTCTGGCATGCAGGTGTATATGCAGATAGAGCTCTCATACATATAAAACAAGTAAATAAATCTTTCCCCAAAAATGCTGAAACGGGACACCCAGGCTCATTCAGCAAGCGGATGAAGCTGACACCAGCTACTGCTCCTCTTGGATGTACAAGTCATCTCTTACATGCTGTAGAGGACACTGACAGTTCCCAACAAGAGGAGCCTTGAGCCCAGGTGACCTGACCCTCGGGAGCCAAGGCTTTGCACTGGAAGAGACATGAGCCTCTGGCTTCTACACTTTTGTCATCAGTGGGATCCCATTAGCACCCTCAGTCTCTGATAAAGAAAAATTCAGTGTTCTCCAAAGTAGACTGTTCAGAGGGATCTAAAAAGGCGTTCCCTAGACAAGGCAAGGCTTGTTCTTCCTTCTAGCTGAATTATCTTGAGCAAGTGTCTTTGAGATTCCATGTTGACTATTAAAAAACAAACATTGAGGCAGGTGGATCTCTGTGAGTTCCAGGCCAGCCTGGTCTACAAAGAGAGTTCCAGGCCAGCCTGGTCTACAAAGAGAGTCCCAGGACAGGCAAGGCTTCACAGAGAAACCCTGTCTCAAAAAACCAGAAGAAGAAGAAGAAGAAGAAGAAGAAGAAGAAGAAGAAGAAGAAGAAGAAGAAGAAGAAGAAGAAGAAGAAGAAGAAGAAGAAGCACTGATTCCAAAGATTATTGTACAAGTTAAAGAGATGGCAGATCCAACCGAACTGAGCTCTCAGGGTGAGTGCTCAGTGTAGACAAGATCAGTATCAGACAGCATTCACCCCAAAAAGCCCAGGGGGCGCCCGGACACAGTGGAGTCCTGGCCCTATGGATAGACTCCTAGATCAAACCCTGCACCTTCCACAGAGGAGCCAGCTGTGGGCCTCTATCTCATGTGGCAGGCAGTTTGCTTGACTGCCATCTTGCCAGGGCTTGGAGACACCTAGGAAGCACTGCTCTGGGTGTGGCTGTGAGGCATTTCTAGTGGAGTAGCTGATCAGACAAGGCCTAGCCTCAATATGGGTAGTAAATGAAAAAGAAAAAAAGAAAAAGGAAAAGGAAAGGAAAGGAAAGGACACAACTGCTCCGCTCCTAAGCTCACTATAGATATGTAGGGGAGCATAGTCAGAGGCAGACACATCTAGGAGAGTCCAGAGTGGGCATGACCAGGCTGAGCTGGCCTGGGGGGGTGGTGGTGGAGGGGGAGAAGCAGGGGAGAGGGGAAGGAGGTTCAGCAGGAGGGAGGCCAAAGGTACAAAATGACTGGGTTATATATGAAAAAGCCTCTGGGGGAAGGGCAGCTCAGCCCCTGGGCTAGAGAGGCTGGGTAGAGGGTCCAGTGTGCCAGCCATGCCTTGTAACAGGTAGGGACTAACGGATCCTGAGGGAATCTAGAGGCCAGATGCACTTTGAATATGTTAAATTGGAACCGCAGCCATTTATCCAGGTTTGAAATTTAACAGTCGGCCACACTGTACCACTCCCATTGGGCAGCACAGACAGAAAGAGGCCCCTGGAAAAGGCAATGTGGGGTGCTTATCTATGCTGCTCCACTGACACTGGACTCCAGTGCTCTTAGACCTCTGTTGTAGTTAGGGTTTTATTGCTTTGAAGAGACACCATGACCATGGCAAGTGGTATTAAAAAAAAAACAAAAAACAAAAAAAACAAACATTTAATTGAGACTGGCTTACACTTTGAGAGGTTTAGTTCACTATCACTGTGGCATGAAGCATGGCAGTATACAGGCAGACCTGGTGCTGGAGGAGCCAAGAGTTCCACGTCTTAATCCCCAGGCAGCAAGAGGAGACTGTGTGCCATACTGGGCATAACTTGATCATAAAAGACCTCAAAGCCCGCCTCCACAATGACACACTTCCTCCGACAAGGCCACACATAATAGTGCCACTTTCTATGGGCCAAGCATTCATACACATGAGTCTATGAGGCTGGTTCACATTCAAACCATGAAAGCCTCCAGTGTGTGTTCAACGACAGTGACTGCTGGCTGCCCAGGATTTGGGCAGCCGAAGGCAGCTAGCTTCAAGGATTGGCAGCTTCTGAGTTCTCAGCCTCTCCAGTGTTGCAGATTGACATTGTGGGGCTAACCACTTCCTGTCATAGGAACCAATCTAATACATATTCATAACTAAATATGCATACAATATGTTCCTCTTGAGGGCACACATTCTCAGATGGCTGAGATTGAGTGAGGTGGAGTCAGTGCTGCACAGGGGGAGAAATACAAAACACACATAAAGTGTTCAGTAAGTATGAGACACAATTGTTGATGGCCTGCACTGTACACCAGTGCCACCCACCCACCTGGTTGGGAAAAGGGTCCGAGCTGCCCTCACCTTGGTACAGGGGACAGCTGGAGTTAAAGGAAGAAGTGCCTGAAGATGCTGGCATCTCTGAGTAGGGAGGAGAAAAAAGGGGATTCAGTGTTTTATGTGTGGATATTTAGTCTGGAAGGTAGGCTTTCAGGTCGGAGCTGTGCCCCTGTGTTAGTTCCAGCACATTCCATCCAGAAGAGTGTCCTTAATGAGATAGTGCCTGTATGCGCCGACTTTTAGAAGGAGATAGACACTGGGAAACACCTAGCTGAAATTTAAGAAAGGAGAGCCTGGCTTGGGCAAAGGTGATACAGGTTCAGAAATTAATGGGTGGCTACCACTTGAGGAAAACCATCTATGTATCTCCAGCCCAAAGTGGCTAGGATCAAGGCTGTTTATGAAAACATTGTAAAAAACATCTCGACAGATACATGGATGAGGAAAAGAACATCACTTAAAGGAAGGAAAGTTTAAAAACTGCCAAGAGCATGTAGGAGAAAGTCATGCTTATTTTAAAGGGTCAATAGTCCTGTAACAGCAATTAATGAGAGGAAAGCATGCCAAAGCTGTTTGAGCCAGGCAGTGGTGGCACACACCTCTAACCCCAGGACTCAGGAGGCAGAGGTGGGTAGATCTGTGTGAGTTCGAGGCCAGCCTGGTCTATAGAGTGAGTGTCAGGACAGACAGGACTTCACAGAGAAACTCTGTCTTGAAAAAACCAAGAGAGAGACAGAGAGAGGGGAGAGGAGGGAGTGAGGGATGGAGGGAGGGAAGGAGGGAGGGAAGGAGGGAGGAAGAAGAAAGCTATTTGATCATAGTTTTGTGTGATTCAAGAGCCTTCAGACTGAAGACCTAAAACCTCAGGACACTCACGTAGAAGTGTGACGGAATGAAAGGCTGTGAGCCAACCTGAGCTAGGGGAGCCAGCAGAACCTCATTCAGATTCTTCCTAAATACTGGGGACCATACCTGCCCTTCCACAGGGAGGGGTCCTTTCTGCAACGGTGCCACTGTGGCAGATCAGGTCATCTTTCAAGGGTCAGCTGTTAGGCAGCGAGGCAGGAATGGGTCATGTTTTGGAGTTTTGTCTGGTATTCAGAGAAAGGGTTCTGGTTGTTACCATTATATTGCAGGAGAGGTTTTCTAGCTGCTGTGGCTTGTGAAGGAAGAGGGTTAGAGGCAGGGGACTAGAGACCTCCGTTGGAAGTCTTGCTGCTGAAGACTCCTAAGGGCTGTCACTTTTTTCTGAGCCCCAACAATCACCCAAACCCAAGCATTTGCATATTTTTCAGGCATTTAAGTAGTGGGTAAAGGAGACACTTAGAAGCAGACATCTGAAAGAAAAGAGAAAGTTCCAGACAATGGCAAAATTACTAAACATATCCCAGATTCAAAATGGAGAACATGCAAAAACCAAAAAAAAAAAAAAAAAACATGTCATTTAGGAATCCTTGGGTGTCTGTTGTCTTGAAAGTCTTTGAGGGATTCAAGTAGACAGCAGGCACCCAATCAACTCATCTCCACAAGCAGACTGATATTCAAAGAGGAAGGGAGCAGAAGTCTTTGTTAATCATAATAAAGAATTTGCTGCATTCAAATGAAATAACAGCGAAGTGGAAGCGCGCCAGGGCAACACCAGTTTCCCAGGCGGGAATAAAGGGAGCACTAGGAAATTATAGAGCCTTCATCTCAATGTCTGTAATTTGCAAAATAATGGAAACAATAGCAGGGTAAGTTTGCCAAATACATTTACAAATGAGTATCGTTCCCTTTAATCAAGCTAGAGATAGCCAGCAAGGCTGCTAGGGAAGGGATCATAGCCCCCCTACCTTTTTCTCCTTGATAGAACCTAAGACACAATACATGACTTGTGAGACTTTAATGTCCAGATTAATTTACGTGAAAGCACGCCAGTTAATAGGCTCAGTCAACTTGGCTGGATTTGGAATTACCTAGGAGACACACCCTGTCTGTGAAAGTGTTTTAAAAAAAAAAAAAGAAAGGAAAGATCCACAATGACTGTAGATAACACCATCCCATGGGTTGAGGTTCTGATTGGAATAAAAAGGGTTGGGTTTTTTTGTTTTGTTTTGTTTTGTTGTTGTTGTTATGGATAAAACCAGCTAAATGGTGCCATTCACCTACTTCTTCTGGCTGTGGACCCACTGTGTGACCAGCCTCCCCTGTTCCTTTGCCATATTCCCCCACACATACACAGAGAGAGAGAGAGAGAGAGAGAGAGAGAGAGGAGAGGAGAGAGCGAGAGAGAGAGAGAGAGAGAGAGGAGAGAGAGAGAGCGAGAGAGAGAGAGGAGCGAGAGAGAGAGAGAGAGAGAGAGAGAGAGAGAGAGCGAGAGAGAGAGAGAGAGAGAGAGAGAGAGCGAGAGAGAGAGAGAGAGAGAGAGAGAGAGAGAGAGAGAGAGAGAGAGAGAAAGGAAGGAAGGAAGGGAGGGAGGAAAGGAACATTACTACTTCTTCTAGGTCTGGTTGAGGAGAAAGTTTATTATAAATATGAGAGAGAGCATAGCCAGAGGCAGGGAGAGTCATGACCCTAAATCATGTGGGGAAGGAGGAGGGAGAGGGGGAGGGAGAGGGGCAGGGAGGAGGGAGGGAGAGGAAGAGCCAAGCACAGCAGCTAGGAGGCCCAGAGAAGGGGCAGAGAGAGAAGAGGTAACTAACATGTCTGGTTTGTGGGAAGAAGGGCCTCTGGGGGAAGGGCAGCCCCACTCCTGGGGGCTCCTGCAGAGCTCAGGCCAGTGGGTGTAGTTTGCCTGCCATACCCTGTAACAGGAAGGGACTGAGGGATGCTGGGAGAACCTGGAGTCCAGTGCTGCTTTGAGATGTTAAATAGGCATTTCAGTCATTTGTCCCGGGTCTGAAACTTACCATTCCTTCCAAGCCCAGCAGTGTGTCAGCCGCTTCCAGGGGACACCACTCTGCGTTAAAACTGCGCCAGCCTAAGCCCTCTTCCCATGGTACTCAGGGAACCAGTTCTGTGCCTTATGGGATTTTTCACAGATACGATTTTACCAGACCTCTTGCGTTGTATTTGATGTATCTAACTAGAATACTTAGTTCATGGTGGGAAAGCCTTGAACTTCTAGAAATGATGTCATTTGGTCTAAGGTGTAGTGGGCCTGGGCCCAGGAGCTGGACCCTTAGGAGGGTTTTTTGTTTCCCTGAGATGCTGGTGACTAGTTCCTAGGCTAGCCTCTAGAGTTCACCTATTGTTTCAGTGCCCTTAGTTCCTTGTAGATAGGAGCCAGTGTCTCCTCTCCCCTAGTTTTCTCCTTTCTTGAGTCTTCAACCTGCAAAATGGCCTTTATATTTCAGTAATACAGGCCAATAGGCTTAAAATCCCTAAATTGTATGCATGAAATTCTCCTTTTCATCCCTTGCCATTCTCACAGCTTGAGATGGAGCCCTGTCCCTCCTTCTCCTGAAATCAATGTCTCCAGCCCTGCTCTGGAACCCATGCACTTCTGTCTCTGTGGGGACCTCACACCAGTCTTTAAATGGACCCACATTCAACATCTAAATCAGCTCTCAAACCCAGTGCTGCTTTTAGCTAACACTCTTCTCCCTACGTGGCTTCAGAACTGACCTTCTGATAGAACTGTCCTGTCCTCTCCCATTCCAACAGTACAGAAGACATTATCTTTATAAAAGCTTCTAGCAATTCTCTCTTTTTTCTTTCAGTTTTTCCACACAGGGCTTCCTCTGTGTAGCCCTGGCTGTCCTGGACTCACTTGGTAGACCAGGCTGCCCTCAAACTCACAGCAATCTGCCTGCCTTTGCCTCCCTCCCGAGTCCTAGGATTGAAGACCTGTGCCACCACGCCCAGCTAATTTTCTCATTTCTTTTTTTTTTTTTAAGATTTTTTTTTTATTTATTATGTATACAGTGCACATCAGATCACATTATAGATGGTTGTGACCCACCATGTGGTTGCTGGGAATTGAACTCAGGACCTCTGAAAGAGCATTCGGTGCTCTTAACGCTGAGCCAACTCTCCAGCCTCCATTTCCTCATTTCTTAATCCTTATCTCGTTATATCTCAAACCTTGGGGCAAAAGGCTGAGGTGCCTACATAACACATCAAAGCCGACCTGGCCTCTAGGTCCTCCCAGTATCTCTCAGTCCCTACCTGTTACAGGTCCCTTCCTGGCTGGCACACACCGCCCCCTACCCCACACTTCTCCAGCCCAGCAGCTGGGGTGCCTTTCCTGCTGGCTGCCCTTCAATGTATAATCCAGCCATTTTGGTTACCCCTCCTCTTTTGGGCCTTCTGGCTTCTGTATCTAGCTCCCCTCCGCCCTCTGTCCCGTCTTCTCACACGGATCAGGGTCATGACCACTCCGAACTCTCCCAGATGTCTCTGCCTCTGGATACGCTCTCTCACATACATATAATAAACTTCGTCCATCTCTTAGTAACAGCTGGGCCTTTCACCCATAGTCTCCATGCAAGTTTCCTCTCTGTTTCAAGCAGGTCGCTGTCTGGTGAAGATGTTCCAGAAATCACTTTGCCCAAAGGAACCGGAGGGACTGTGTTGTGTCTCAGCTTCTTCTGTAGTCTCTGGATTTGAGCCTCTCCCTTGGTTCAGACACCTAGAGCCTAGATTTCCTGTTTACATTTCAGTTCTGCTTCTTTCTATTCAAGACATATGTACAATTTTCTTCTGAAAACCTGCCACCTACATGTCTAACCCTGTGGCCTAACTGCCTCCCTCTCTCCTCTGTCCTCTTCCTCCTTCCAGTTTGGGAGTTGATGTTATCATCTACACAGTTTCCTACCTGAGACAGAAAGCTAGCATCAATTCCAGATGCCGTGGGTGTGTGTGTGTGTGTGTGTGTGTGTGTGTGTGTGTACATTTTTTACACATGGATGCTCTGTGCATATGGAGGACAGATGTCAGTATTGGATGTCATCTTCGGTTGCTTCTCCATCTTATATTGTGAGATAAGGTCCCTCACTAACCCTGGTACTCACCGATTCAGTGGACCATCTTGGCCAGTGTGCTTCAGGGACATTCCTATCCTGGCCTCCCAACTACTGTGACTACAGATCACATGCTGTTGCACCCAGCTTTTACATGGGTGATGGGGACCCAAACTCAGGTCCAACCTGAGTTATCAGGTGAGCCATCTCCCAGTTCCTAATTCTGTACCTCTTGTGCCTTATAAGTCACGGCCGACCAGCCAGACTTTCACATATTGGTGACTTATTTTTACTCTGTTAATATTTGTTGACATGTCTGTTTCCCTTTCTGGACTCTGAACACCTTGGGGATAAAGTGCAGACATTTATCTTTGTATATGCTAGCAAGGCATTTATACAATGGTTAATGAAATAAGCTAAGTTGAACTGAGGACAAATTTCCCTCAGCATTCTCCATATGGTGGAAGATGGTTTCTGGAAATTCTGTGACCATTCTAATGTTGAGACTTGGTTTTGTTTCTGCAGTATCTATCAGAGTACCTGGGGACATAGAAGTGAGCTACTTCCTGGATAAACACTAGCTGTTCTATCTTAAAGTGACAGATGACTTTCATGAGGCCATTAAAAAAAAAGTGTGGAGCCGGGCGTGGTGACGTATGCCTTTAATCCCAGCACTCAGGAGGCAAAGTCAGGTGACTCTCTGTGAGTTCAAGGCCAGCCTGAACTACAAAGCAAGTCTAGGACAGTCAAGGCTACACAAAGAAACCTTGTCTCAAAAAACGAAAACAAAAGTGTGGGTCTGGCCCCAACAGCATGAGGAGAGCCATCTCTGCCTCTTCCTGGCTCCTGCAAGCAGGAGTGCTGACCCCACCCCTTGCCTGGGCAAAGCTGCCACTAGCTGAACAACTCAGCCCAGATCCAGATCCAGAACTAGAGTTGGCTTACCCTAACTTTTACCTCATCTATGAACTGCTGAAGTGCTGTGAAGGGGCTGTTTCTACAGATCTAATGTAGGCTTTAAGTTTTTCAAACCTACTTTATTTGGGGTTCTTTAATGCTTATATCTCCCTTCTAACCCACACACACTCTAAATAGGAGAGATAAGAGGTTAATGGGAACAGAAGTAGACCTTTTCTAGAGTCAGTTCCTTGGAGCAATTCACTTTTTGTCATCAGGATTTCAGCAGACCCGTTGAACAGCAAACCATCAATTCAGCAAAGGTGACTGCAACTGCAGCAGCCGGAACCCAGTATCTCAAAGTGGTCTCTGGAGTGGTTCTCTCTAGGAGCATCTCAAAGCAGAGCAAAGAACAGCCAACTGATAGGAAGCGACGAGTCCATACTAGAATGTTTATCAGTTGGCAAAGATCATACCCCTGCAAGAAGCAGTTCCTCTTCTGGTGGGCAAATAGCACATGCTCTTTCACAAGTCTGTTTCCAGCAGACAAACGCTGCACACTCTCACGCAAATGTTTCTCATCCCACACTTGGGATCAAAACAAAAACATGTTTACATCCACTACAATCCAAAGCTACAGGATCTCCATGACACAGGGCAGTAACAGGACATCTGAGAGGAGGAGTCTGGGTGAGCATCCAGTACTGATAGCGTAGCAGAAGCTGGCAGGGGAGGGGGGAAGTGGGAGAGGTTTGAACCAGACCAATGACTCATTGCAATAAACATTTGCAAATAAAGATGTGTGGACAAAAGGGTATACTATATGACTGACACACCATGATACACTGCAGTTTCTATGAAGAGATTGTTTGTTTGCTTTTGCTTTTTTTTTTTTTTTTTTTTTTTTTTTTTTTTTTTTGTCTTTTGAGGGAGAGGTTGCAAGGGTGGAGAGCAGATAGGGAGGGACAGGGAGATAAATAGGGTTGGGGTGCATGATGTGAAATTCACAAAGAATCAATTCAAAGTTTTTTGTTTTTTTTTAAGTGTGATTGGCTGCCATGTAAGAAGACCAATTCAATATTAACAAAAATCATATGGGAAATCTGGCCACCCTGTCTACACCTCCAAGAACTCTGATAGTGAGAGACTGAAACTACATGGGAAGCCCCCACTTCCCAACACCGGACCCTCTGCTCGTTCAGCAGGGGACCCTCAGAGATCAGTGGGGTTTGTGGAGCACCCAGGTTCTGGGCCTCTGGATTGAACTGTTGTGTAGGTAAGAAAGAGGAGAGGATTGAACTGTTGTGTAGGTAAGAAAGAGGAGAGGAGGGAAAACACACAAGCACTCGGTCTAGCCTTGGAGCCCTGGCCGAGTGTCCCAGTCACACAGAACCACCTCAGCAGTGTCCACCTAGCCCTAAGCACTCTTTAGTCACACAGCGATACCTTCCCAAGCACTGTGAATTGCCAGTCTGCTCAGGTGTCTTCTGTCTTCTGCCCCTCCCAGCCCAAGCACCTGCTTAGACTCATCTCTTGACATTAGATCTCCCTAGAGATCCTTTCCAGATTCATGAGCATATTCTGCCCCAAGCAGGGTTTTGTTTCATCTTTCTGGCAGGCAGGGGTGAGGCTTAGGTGCTCAAAACACTGCACAAGTGACTTTGGGCCAAGATGAGAGAGAGAAAGAGAGAGGAAGTGTGCGTGGTTTCATAGGAATGGCCCTATCAATTCATGTGCTTGAATGCTTGGCCAGAAGAAGTGGCACTACTGGGAGGCGTGGCCTTGTTGCGGTAGATGTTGGTCTTGTTGTGTGTCACTAGGGGTGGGATTTTAAGTTTCAGAAGCCAAGCAAGGCTCACAGATCTTCAACAATGCCAGCAGAAGGCATCTACATTGCAGAGGGAGGTGGAAAGCCTTTCCAAAGACCAGACAGGTCAATTATGTCCATGTGCTGGTAGGATAGTCCAGGCGCTATTAGTTTCTGGGTAGGGGCAGATGGAACCTTAGCATCCCAGGTTGTTTTTCTCAGGAGCAGCTAGAGCGCTCAAGGTGAAGTCCTTGCCCAAGGCTCCCAATCTTACCGTGGGTGTGGAAAAGACTTTTCCACACAGGTTAGTTCTTTTTTTTGTTTTGTTTTGTTTTTTTAAAACGGGCTTTCTCTGTGTAGCCTTGACTATCCTAGACTTGCTTTGTAGACCAGGCTGGCCTTGAACTCTCAGAGAGCTGCCTGCCCCTGCCTCCCAGCTTCCAGTTAGCTCTTTTTTATGAGATTGCAGTACCAGGCAGCAGTGGAAACTGGGGAGTTAGGAGTTGGTGATGACACATACTGCAGTGTTACAACCCTTTGGTTAAGCTGCAGAGGATGCAGATGGACCCCTGAGCTTTGTCATATCCCAGCTAGAACACAGGTCTGGCAGTTGCTTTGTGGCTCATGTCCTCTTTAGTGGTAACCTGAGGCAGCTATGGCTGCCTGGCATCCACGGCATCCAACAGCAAACTAGGTGGTCATGGTGGAGAAATGGAGTGAGAGAGCAAGTGCTTATTTTGTAAATCAAGGATATTATAAACATTGGGCAGTGGGAGGAGTTTTGAGGGTGAATGGGTTTGATTTGCTGGGGCTAAGGTGCCAGCGTTCCTTCCTTTAGAGGCAATTACACAGTCCTATCATAAGAGAGGGAGTGCAATAATTATCCTATGGGTGGGGGGAAAACTCCAGGTATGGTTAAAGGTCATTGGTTGAAAGCCAAGACACCAAGACATCTTACTATCATGGGGTGGTGTTTCCAGGAATCCCAAGGTGCACCCTGAGTGGGTTTCTTATCAGGAAAAGGTTGGGGCCTGTAATTTCCCTGAGGACTATGTGACTCTCCCTAGTGGATCTGGGGTTTCCTCAGATCAGGGGAAGAGAAGGGAACCTAACTGTGGAAGGGAGTCCATTATTGTTTCACTGAGCTCTAGGTCTTTCTGGTAATGCCAGACTTCGACCTTACCATCAAGGTCCAACAGATGAAGAGTTCAAGGTGAGGAGAAAGAACCACACAAAGATAGCCACGCCTTAAGTGTTGGAGGAATGGGGGTGGAGTCCTATCACAGTTTGCTGATGTCCTTTCTATGAGGGAAAGGTGAACCATGGGATAAACAGAGATGTTGGCATGGATGCTGGAGGGCTACTCAGCAGACAGGAAAGGAGGGAGAGAAGTTTCAGCATCATCAACTTGGTAGTTGGAGGGCACTGGAGATGAGTACACTGTAAACTCTGGAGTAGCCAGGGCTGTCTGCGGTGGCATTTACCTGTAATCCTAGCTGAGGTAGGAGGTTCAGAAGTTCAAGGTCATCCTCTACTACCTGGCAAGATCAGGACTTGCCTGGGTTACAGAAAACCATGTCTAAAGAAGCAAACCACTAATAAGTAAAAAACTTGAAAAACAACTCTGAAGCCATCTGGTGATGGCCAAGGACTAGATCAGCCATAGGAAGCTAAGGGAGGGTTAGAGCAATGTAAGACATGAGAAGAAACAGCAGGGCGTCGTCGGGAGAGGCTTGAGGACTGAGGGGCACCTGGACATACTGACAGCAGGGCGCCCTTGGCATAGGGCACACCCTGTTTGGTGACAGAATTTCTCAATCTTGCAAAGCTTCTGGGGGCATCCTGGTTTTGTGGGACCAGAAACCTCATCAAGTTCAAGAGCCCTCTTAGGAGAAAAAGTATAAAATAGGTTAAAAGGTAAGCATATTTTAGAATTAAAGAAATTACAGCAAATTATATGTAACAGAAAAGCTGATAACAGCAACTCTAGAACTGACAACATAACTTTCCTGCAATTGTTAAGTACCTACTGCACACATTGTTTCCATACATTTTTTCCTCCATATCTTTTCTTTAGCTCCTCCTCCTCTTATTTTTATTTGTTCGTGATTTTTTGAGGCAGGGTTTCTCTGTGTAGTCTTGGTTGCCCTGGAATTTGCTCTGTAGAACAGGCTGGGCTTGAACTCACAGAGAACTGCCTGCCTCTGCCTCCCTAGGTGCAAGGTTTAAAATTGTGTACCACCACCACCTGGTTTCTTCTTCTTCTTCTTCTTCTTCTTCTTCTTCTTCTTCTTCTTCTTCTTCTTCTTCTTCTTCTTCTTCTTCCTTCTTCTTCTTCTTCTTCTTCTTCTTCTTCTTCTTCCTTCTTCTTCTTCCTCCTCCTCCTCCTCTTCCTCTTCCTCTTCCTCATCTTCTTCTTTTTTGGTTTTTCAAGACAGGGTTTCTCTGCTATCCTGGACTCACTTTGTAGACCGGCTGACCTCGAACTCATAGAGATCCACCTGCCTCTGCCTCTCGAGTTCTGGAATTATCTTCATTTTTTTTTTAAAAAATCAATAAGTTATAGAATAAAAAGTTTGCCATTTCAACGTGTGGGTTTTAACACATTCACTGTGCCGTACACTTGCCACCACTATCAGTCACAGAACACAGGAAAACCTGCTTCCAGTTGCCAGCAAGATGGCTCAGTAAGCAACAGCGATTGCTGCCGGACCCGTCAATTCCATCTTTGGGCTTTCACATGGTAGGAGGAGGAAAACAGACTTATGTAATTTGTCCTTACCTCTGCGAGTGGGCTGGGAGGCACATATACACAATACATAAATACATAAATATATAAATGTATTAGTCTCCATTAATTGCCTTGCCTTGGCCCCTGACACCACTAATCTATTTTCTAACTTAATGTTTTATCTTGTTTTATTCATGCAAAGTTTATTATGTAATGTGTGGTTGTTTGTGTCTGGAGTTTTTTTGTCTGGTTTTCACAAAGCAGGATGTTTTCAAGGTTGACCTGTGAGATGGCTTGAGATATATATATATATATATATATATATATATATATCTTGAGGTGAAAGTCACAGAAGATAAAGTCATCTAACGTGACCAATCCAAGGCAGTCATCATCCCTCTTCATCATGTGGTCACCCCTTCCGTTAACGCACAGGGTGGTTGTTCTGCCACCCCCAAAAGGAAATCCATATCCACTCTATAGACACTCCCCGCTTCCCTCACCATATCGATTATTCAACAATCACTTGGTCTCAGCACCTTTACCAGTTATAGGTCTCTAAAGTCCCACTGCAAAGTGGCCTCCCTGATCAAGGATGGCAGCAGCAATCATCTGTGGGCAAATCCATAAATGGTTAGAAAGCCATTTGATAGCTACATTACATCAGAACAGCAGTACTAGCTTCCCCACTAGGATCAATCACCGCCTCAGCCAGAGGCAGTTGGCCCGACTTCCATATATGAATCTCCTTCTGAGGGATGGGCCATGGGTCTCCTCAAGAAGTACTGTTGCACCAGCATGCAGATTGCCTGTCATGTTTGTAGTGTGGCACACGGGGTATGGTGGCTTGAACGAAAATGATTCCCATCGGCTCATTTAATAGGATTCTGGTTTCTTTTTTATTATTTCATAGAGATTTATTGTTTCCAAACGTACAGCTGGTTGAACCTGTTTGTACATCAGCAGCAGCAGCTGGGACATCACTGCTCTTTGTGTTTCAGGTGCATCCGTGAGCATCGTTTTCCACCTAGGGTACTTTTACTAAAAGCTTTAACAAAGCTGGGCGTGGTGGCACACACCTTTAATCTCAGTACTAGGGAGGCAGAGGCAGGTGGATCTCTGAGTTCAAGGCCAGCCTGGTCTAGGATGGCCAGGGCTGTTACACAGAGAAACCCTGTCTCAAACCAAACAAAACAAAAAGAAAAACAAAACCATTAGCTATCGTTTTAACATTTACAGGCACAGACTGCTGTGGGACTCTTTTTTTTTTTTTTTTGGTTTTTCGAGATAGGATTTCTCTATGTAGCCTTGGCTGTCCTGGACTCGCTTTGTAGACCAGGCTGGCCTCGAACTCACAGCGATCCGCCTGCCTCTGCCTCCCGAGTGCTGGGATTAAAGACATGCACCACCATGCCCAGCTTGTTGTGGGACTCTTAATTCCACTTTTTGGGTGGCATCTGCATTTTACTAAAGTGTAGCATTCCCAAGAGTTCTGCAGCTGTCTGCTTCCTGCACCTCTTGTGAAATGATTGTCCATCTTCATTCCTTTAGATGTATTTTCACATCTTTCAGATCCTTTTCTACACACATAAAGCACTCAGAGTTTAGCATCCAGTGTCTGTGGGCGAAACCTTTCACATAGAGTGAACAAGATCTCTGAAGGATACTACCCTTAATTCCAAGCAAGTGCCAGCTGGTTGCAGTAGTCAGCAGTTAAGGACACTAAAGAAAAAGTGTTAACAGAGTCTGATAGGGCAGGGAAAAATTCATCCCTTGTATCAACTGCCTTCTTAAACAAACAAACAAACAAACCAAATTCAGGCGCAGTGGCACACGTTTTAATCCCAGCACTCAGGGGGCAGAGGCAGGCAGATCTTCGTGAGTTTGAGGCCAGCCTGGTCTACAAAGCAAGTCTAGGACAGCCAGGGCTACACAGAGAAACCCTGTATTGAAAAACTAACCAACCAACCAAATCAACAAAAACCAATGTTGGGGGACTAAAGAGATGGCCCAACAGTTAAGAGTACTTGCTACTCTTTTTTTTCAATAGTGATTAAATTAATTTATTGTAAATTTCAAGTTTAGTGTTAAGTGCCCAAACTACATTACAGTGACTATAGGGAGAAGAATCCATTCAGTAGTAGTAAAATTAGCTATTCTTACAATTACTTTTAACTCTTTTAAGTCTAGACAGATTTTTATCAAAACAGAATTATAGTAAATAAGAGTTTTCTTTTTTTATTAATTCATTCATATTACATCCCAATTGTTATCCCATCCCTTCTATCCTCCCATTTCTCCCTCCCTCTCACTTTCACCCTATTCCCCTCCCATATGACTGTGACTGAGGGGGACCTCCTCCCCCTGTATATGATCATAGGGTATCAAATCTCTTCTTGGTAGCCTGCTAGCCTTCCTCTGAGTGCCACCGGGCCTCCCCATCAAGGGAATATGGTCAAATATGGGGCACCAGAGTTCATGTGAAAGTCAGCCCCCCCTCTCCATTCAACTGTGGAGAATGTCCTGTCCCTTAGCTAGATCTGGGTAGAGGTTCAATGTTTACTGCACCTATTGTCCTTGGTTGGTGCCATAGTTTGAGCAGAATCCCTGGGCCCAGATCTGCCTGTCATTATGTTCTTCTTGTAGATTTCTAGGACCCTCTGGATGCTTCTATTTCCCCATTTTCTCATGCTTCTCTCACTTAGAGTCCCAATAGGATGTCCTCACATCTATCCCACTTTCCTGGTAGGTGAAGACTTTCATGGGACATGCCCCTTGGGCTAGTGTCCAGTTATAAGTGAGTATATACCATGTGAGTCTTTCTGCTTCTGGGTTGACTCACACATTATAATTATTTCTAGTTCAATCCATTTGTCCACAAATTTCTGGGTTTCCTTGTTTTTAATAGCTGAGTAGTATTCCATAGTGTATATGTACCACAGTTTCTTTATCCATTCTTCTACTGAGGGACACTTAGGCTGTTTCCATGTTCTGGCTATTGTGAATAAGGCTGCTATGAACATGGTTGAGCATATGTCCTTGTTGTGTGATGGAGCATCTTCTGGGTATATTCCAAGGAGTGGAATAGCTGGGTCTTGAGGAAGCCCTATTCCCAGTTTTCTGAGATAGCACCAGATAGATTTCCAAAGTGGCTGTACTAGTTTGCATTCCCACCAGCAACAAAGGAATGTTCCTCTCTCTCCACATCCTTGGCAGCATGTGGTGTCAATTGAGTTTTTGATTAGCCATTCTGATGGGTGTAAGATGGAATCTCAGAGTCATTTTGATTTGCATTTCTCTGATGACTAAAGACATTGAGCATTTCTTTAAGTGTTTCTCAGCCATTCAATATTCCTTTGTTGAGAATTCTCTGTTTAATTCTGAGCCTCATTTCTCAATTGGGTTATTTGGTTTGGTGGTGTTTAATTTCTTGAGTTCTTTATATATTTTGGATATTAGACCTTTGTCAGATGAAGATCTTTTCCCAGTCTGTAGGCTGTCACTTTGCTCTGTTAACCGTGTCTCCTGCCTTACAGAAACTTCTCAGCCTCATGAGGTCCCATTTGTTAATTGTTGACCTTAAGGCCTGGGCTGTTGGTGTTCTGTTCAGGAAGTTGTCTCCTGTGCCAATGTGTTCCAGGCTCTTCCTCACTTTTTCTTCTAAGTGACTTAGTGTCTCTGGTTTTATGTTGAGGTCTTTGATCCATTTAGACTTGAGTTTTGTGCATGGTGACAAATATGGGTCCAATTGCATTTTTCTACATGTGGACATCCAGTTAGACAAGCAGCACTTGTTGAAGATGCTATCCTTTTTCCATTGAATAGATTTGGTTTCTTTGTTAAAAATCAAGTGACCATATGTGTGTGGATTCATTTCTGAGTCTTCAGTTTGGTTCCCTTGATCAACCAACCTATTTCTGTGCCAGTACCATGCAGTTTTAATTACTGTTTGCTCTATAGTACAGTTTGAGACCAAGTATGGCGATTCCTCTGGAGGATCTTTTATTGTATAGGATTGTTTTTGCTATTCTGGATTTCTTGTTTCTCCATATGAAGTTGAAAATTGATCTTTCAATGTCTTCAAAATATTTTGTAGGTATTTTGATAAGGATTTCATTGAATCTCTAAATTGCTTTTGGTAAGATGGCCATTTTTACTATGTTAATTCTTGCAATCCAATGTTGGGCTCAGTGGCATGGGGAGAGGCATTGCCATCAAGCCACCATGCACCTCCCTTCCCATCCCCTAAAGGTCCATAGTGCCAGTCCGGAGCCAGGAGGGGAGTAGGAGCATAGTTCTGCATGCCAAACTTGTCATGCTTGCTAGTTGAACTGGTCCCCCAAGTCTGACAGGCTCTGGGCTCCTGTTGTAGAGTATTTGTAGGGGGTTACTTACAGGAGTGTGGGCTCTCATGGGCAGCTACGAAAGAGCCTTTAAGCTTCCCAAGCAAACATTATAATATACCATCACCACCATCACCATGACTATCACCACCGCCACTATCACCACCACCACCATCACCACCACCACCACCACCACCACAACCACCACCATCACAACCACCACCATGACTATCACCACCACCATGACTATCACCACCACCACCATCACCACCACCACCATGACTATCACCACCACCACCACCACCACCACCACCACCACCACCACCACCACCACCACCACCACGACTATCACCACCACACCACCACCACCACCACCACCACAACCACCACCATCACAACCACCACCATGACTATCACCACCACCACCACCACCACCACTACCACCACCATCACCACCACCCCTCCCAGGCAAACATTACAATATACCATTACCACCATCACCACCACCACCATGACTATCACCACCACTACCATCACCATTACCTCCACCACCATCACTACCACCACCACCACGACCACCATCATCACCACCACCACCACCATCACCACCACCACCATGACTATCACCACCACCACCACCACCACCACTACCACCACCATCACCACCACCCCTCCCAGGCAAACATTACAATATACCATTACCACCATCACCACCACCACCATGACTATCACCACCACTACCATCACCATTACCTCCACCACCATCACTACCACCACCACCACGACCACCATCATCACCACCACCATCACCACCACCACCACCATCACCACCACCATCACCACCACCACCACCACCATCACCACTACCTCCACCACCATCACTACCACCACCACCACGACCACCATCATCACCACCACCATCACCACCACCACCACCACCACCACCACCACCACCACCACCACCACCACCACCACCATCACCACTACCTCCACCACCATCACTACCACCACCACCACGACCACCATCATCACCACCACCATCACCACCACCACCACCATCACCACCACCATCACCACCACCACCACCACCACCATCACCACTACCTCCACTACCATCACTACCACCACCACCACCACTACCACCTTCTCTCTCTTGGGGAGAAGCAGGGGCTCCTGAACCCTCCTTCCAGCTATCATTAACTATTTGCTTATCTTTGGGAAGAGCATGGCCCCATAAGCCTCTGCTGTCTCTATGACAGAACATCCACAGGCTAATCTTGTGTCAATCTCCTGCAGATAATTGCAGCTGCTGGGAGTTTAAGGGGAAATGCCTATGTCATGCCTTGAGATTAGAGTTCCACAACACATGGCCAGCAAACATGTTTCTTACAGACAACGGGCATTGCCACATTTATAAGCTCCTTAGGTTTCCTGCATAGGCTAAGTCTCTTGCTAGAGCACTTACAACGCTTGCAGAGTGCTGGTTTTCAGTTCCCAGCACCCACCTTGGCTAGTTCAAAACCACCTGTAACTTTAGCTCTCATGTCCAATGCCTTTGGCCTCCTCAGGCGCTCAGTGCACGTTCACACATAAACACAGTTTCAGACTCACATACAATTAAAATTAAAATAGGGTTTGAGAGCTGACTCGGTGTTTAAAAGCACTGGCTGCCCTACCCAGGGGATCTGAATTTGGTTCTGAGCACCCACATGTGGCTCACAACCATCTGTAACTCAAATTCCAGGAGATCTGACACCACTTTCTGGCACTGGGTACACTTGTGGCACATACACACACACACACACACACACACACACACACACACACACACACACCACACACACACACACACACCCCACACCAAGACAAAATATCAGCACACATAAAGCAAGTAAATTTAAGATGAAATGTTAGCTTTAGGACTTAAAACATCCCCACTGCTGGCACTTCGAGCTTTCAGAAGTCCTTTCTGAAGTGTTAACACTCCCAGTGAACCTATCCAGCTTTGGAATCATCTATTACTTTTCTCCAGGTGGGTTGTGACTGGATGTAGTGTGTTTAAGCATCCTGGCACTGGACAAATTAAACCAGAGCCTGTGAGGTGGGTCAGCAGGTGAAGGCACTTGCTACCTAGAGGGATGTGAAAGCAGAGAACTGCTCTAGTAAGTAGTTTCACACATACACACTACGTAAATAAATGTTCGTTTCCCCATTAAAAAATTAAGCTTACAGCAGTAGAATCTCTCTCTATGTGCTCATAAGTAGGCTGTGAACTGGTCATGTTATGTAATGCCAAAATTTCCTTCCTGGACTAAAGAAACCCATGTTTTAACTACGTCCAGGTGGAAGGCGGCCTTTGAGTCAGGCAGGGGAACAATTTCTCCCACAGAGGTGACAAGTGTTGAAAACGCCACAGTTGCCAGCAGCAACGTGCTTTCCACCTGCCCTAATGGAGTCCCGAGCGTCTGCTGCACTGCACTCCGCGCTCTTTCCTGCCGGTGTCAGGGGTGGCTGGGATATACATCCTTGGCGGCAGCTTTGCTATGCTGTGGCTGGGACAGGGCTGGGGCGCTTAAAGACAAGCACTGACGGACAGACACTTCCCGAGGCTCCTTTCTGCCTGCCTGGGCTGGCAGAGCAGGAGCAGAGCCAGTCAAGCCTTGTTTTTGCTGTGAACAAAAGCCGCACTCCCTGCTGTGGCGCCAAATTCTAGCTCGCCTTGCCCAGTATTTGGCAGCTCTGGGCTTGGAGGCCAGGCTGGCTGACTGCTCCAAGTCTTGTTTACCCAGGGCTGCTGGAGAAGGACAGGCACGAGGTACCCCCAAAACCCGGACACGGAGCGGCTGGGAGCAGCAGGCAAGGGCTCCAGCAGAAAAGAGAAAGCAGAAGGAATCCTCAACGCCACCCCAGCCATCAGCCTGCCAGAAGTTGCCCTGGCAAAGTGCCTCCTGAGTTCCTGTCACCAGATTTGATTACAGATACTGTTTCCCCTTATCTCCAAGGGACCAGAGATGACCTCTGAACTCCACAGTTCTCTGCCAGGTGCTCAGAAGCCACACACCTGTGAAAGAAACGGGCTGGCAGGATGCTTTGCTGGCATCTGTGTCCGAGGTGTGGATTGCTTTCTGCAGATCATCAGAACCAAATGTCAATAGTGGGGGGCCTTTTAAAACACAGAGCTATTATCCTTATCAACATTGCAAGGACACACCTCAGGATGCACTCTGTAAAGTGATGGAGATGGAGCTTGTACACACCAGATGCAGGACAGGCAGACAGCAGGAGCATCAAACTCAGTGACTTTGAGGTTGCTGGGGTTGGAGCAGTAAACAGAAGAGCTCAGCTCTTGCAGGGCAGTTGCGTAGTCTGCCCACCTGAGCATCTTCACTGCTTGTGTACATGCAGTGTGTGATAAAGTCAGTCATCTCTCCAAAGTGCCCACAGACACCCAGGCTCACTGTGAAGATTTAGTGTAGAAACCCATGCGAGTTGCCTGACATTTAGTAAGCACACAGTAAACAGATGTGATAGAGAATCTTCTAGAAATAATAGGACGGTGTGAGGAGAAGCTCGGGCAGGGGAGACAGCTCATCTATTTAGTTCACAACACAATGACATCAGTAGCTGGGTGTGGTGGCGCAGGCCAGTAATCCCAGCACTCAGGAGGCAGAGACAGTTAGATCTTTCACAAACACACACAGAGAGTCTCCAGGGCAGTCTGACTTGCACTTGTACCTGTCTTGGTACCAGTTTTGTTGCTGAACATATTGAATGCAGTCTCTGCCACTTACTGGTGGCTTCCCTCCCCCTCCTCCCCACCCCACTCTCCACCCCCTCTCTCTCCCTCTTTAGAGACAGGGTTTCTCTGTATAGCCCTGGCTGTCCTGGACTTGCTTTGTAGACCAAGCTGGCCTGGAATTCCCAGAGATCCACCTGCCTCTGTCTCCCGAGTGCTGGGATTAAAGGCATGTGCCACCACTCCTGGCTTTACTGGTGGCTTCTTAAATCTCTCTGTGCCTTGCTCTCATCACAGAAAATGAATGTCGTAACAGCACCTGCCCAAAGGACTATCAAGAAACTCAGCAGGCAATATCCAAGAGCCTCGACAACGCGTGCAAAGATGCTGGCACGTGGTAGCACTTAATAAATGCCAACACCTGTTCTTATTATGTTGAGCATCTGGTGACTGATCCTTCAAGAATTTACGACTTGGTAAAAAGAAGATGCTCTTCTCATAGCACCACGTTAGGCCAGGCAGAGAATGGCTTTCCTTTAGCACTTCCCTGTCTTCTCTTCTGTTGCCTTCAGAGAACGGTAGATCCCCTAAACATCTGATGTCCTCCCGCAGCCATGCAGGACTCTACATGTGACAGCAACAGGACCTGGCCTTTCCTCAGCACTTCCTCTTCAAACTTCTAAGTTCACTGTAGACACTCATAAGATGGAAGAGAGATGCTTGATATTCTCTCACTTCTACCGTACCATCTGGCACAACTCCGGACAGTATTGTAAAGAGGACTTCGGCATTCATACAGGTCACTTTATTAAGGCTTCTTCAGCTTAACCTGCAGGGTGGGAGGGGCAATAACTCCGGGTGGTTCTCCTGCGTAGGCTGATCTGTGTGAGCATCGCCACGATCAAAACACAAGACAGCGGCAGCCCAAGGCTTTTTTTTTTTTTTGGCCTGGCATACCTTTGAGACCATAGGTTTTACTGACTTACAGCCCATTTCCTGTAAATCATTTTTCTCTTGGGTTAAAAACTTGCTAAGAATTTGCTTAGTCCACCATAAATAAATTCAAATGAGCAGTAACTGTAGAATAGGTCAAACCCCTAAGATAATTGCATTCTTGGAGATAGCATTAATAAGTTTTATTTGGGGAAGAATAAAAGAAAAACTGTGCCTAGGATTGCCATTCCATTTTAAATGTACATAAAAACTTGGTGTAGCTGGGCAGTGGTGATACACACCTTTATTCCCAACACTCAGAGGCAGAAGCAAGCAGATCTCTGTGGAGACCGGCCTGCTCTATACAGTGAGTTCCAGGTCGACCAAGGCTACACAGAGAAACCCTGTCTCAAAAAAAGGTAGGTGGGGGCTGGAGAGATGGCTCAGTGGTTAAGAGCACTGCCTGCTCTTCCAAAGGACCCAGGTTCAATTCCCAGCACCCACATGGCAGCTCACAACTGTCTGTAACTCGAAGATCTGACACCCTCACACCAATGCATATAAAAAAAAAAGTTGGTGTAGAAAAGATGGAAGTCCCAAAGTAAGCTGAATTCACTAATGACATTTAACACACACACTCAGAGGTGCACACACATGTATGTGCCTTGAAAACGAGGACCCTTTCAGAACTGTCCTCCCTTCACCCAGCCAGGATCCCATGTAGTAAATAAGAAGCCTCCTTTCTGTTGCTGGAGCCCTGGATCTTATTTCCTCTCCCTTTAAATAGCCCAGGGCAGAAGTTCAACTGCAGTTAATAGCCAGGCTCCCAGTGGCCCTGCTGAATTTTCTGCGGTGAACCACAGCTTTCCAGTGAGGATGCCCTGGACAGACTCTCTAAGCTGCAGGAAGCGCAGGCTGCAAGCCTGGCAGAACATGGGGCTCAGACACATTGCAGACTGCTGACAGCTGCAACGCAGAAGATGCCTTGGCCCTGGGTGGCTTTGTAAAGCAGGATCACTTTCTCTCCGGGGTGAGGAGCAGACCTGAAGCTCAGGTGACTGATTTCCTCTGATGCCACTGGTCAACAGATAATGGTGGGTGATGGCGGAAAGAAAGGCACACACAGAATAGAAGGCACACTTGACTCAGAGGTTCTTGAATTCGAAAAGTGGGGTTCTGCCACAGGAATGCCAGCAGCATCCCGAAACTTGTTAGGGTGCAGTTTTTTCAATCCACCCCACATCTCAGAATCAAAAACTTCACATTTGTACCATTAACTTGTGTTTCCACAAACTCCCCAAGTGGTTCTGATGCATGGTGCAGTCTGAGGACCATTGCATCTCCCAACCAAAAGATGCAGAAACAAGACAGCTGATGTGCTGGGAAAATGAATCATTTTTGTTGAAACAGAGATGCGTCATCAAGTACTAGTTAAACTCAAGAAAGAAATTCTTGAGCACCAGTAGATGCAAGGCACTAGTCTAAGAGCAGAGGGACAAAGGGCACAGACTGTATCTCAACAGCCAGAGCTACCACATGGGCTCTAGCTTGGGGGAGCGGGGCAGGATGAGGTGGCATGGTAGGAGCATCAGGTTTGGAGTGCAGTTTCAGAAAGGTGGTGAGGAAAGGCCTCTTATAGGATGCCATATTTCCTCAAACGCTCAGGTGAAAGTCAGGAGCTAGAAAGACACATGAGATCCAGAGGTCAGGTGTTCAGGTAGGTGGGGACTGGAAAGTGGGTGACAGATCCATTGGACGTGGACACAGGTAAGTGTGATCCCGGGAGACTGTGGTGTGTCCATACAGGAGGGAGAGGTGGGCAGCCAGAAATTGGATGGAGAGCAATTCCTTGGCCTTCAAGGCTAGGAAAATGTTTCTATTTCCCATGAGTGTGATGGAAAACTACTGGAGGCCCCTGGACTGGAAGGCTCATTTTATTCCAGCTGTGTCGTACAGTGTAAACTGCTGTGTAGAAGTTTGCTGGGGGAAGGCAAAGGCTAGAGCAAGGAGCCCAGTGAGGAGGCTAGCGTGGCATCCTGGTGTCAATGGAGAGGAAGTGGGTGCTTAATTAGATTTAGATGACTTTTGATCAGGCTGGGGACATAGTTCACTTGGTAGAGTGCTTGCCACGAAAGCATAGGCCCGGGTTCCATTCCCAGCAGCACATCATCCGGGCAGGGTGGCCCACACAGTAACCCTAGCACTCAGGAAGCATAGGCAGGAGGATCAGAACTTGAAGGCCATTTTGCTACACAATGAGTTCCAGGCCGGCCTGGGATGCAAGAAATGCTATTTCAAAATAAAACAAATAACAAGTATTTTGAAAGTAAATCCAGGGTGTGGGAGAAAAAGAGGAGGTAGGAGTGACCTTTAAGTGTTCATCCTCATCTACTGAGCTGTGCTGTTGTGTGTTAAACATCACTAAAACCGGGTAAGAGGAAATCACACACTGCTTCCTTTATCATATTAAGTTAGAGGTGCCCGTCAGCTATGCGGGCATGAAGTGGCTTTCTCGTGAGCCCACCAGCAGACTGAACTGAAGGGTAGAACATGACTGAACATTTAACTATGTAATGGACTATTCATGAAAGAAACTGTAGACAAATATTTATGAACAATCATTTATGGAATCGTTTACGTTTGCCTCTTTTTTCCCCCTCGGTCCGGCTGTTGGAGTCTGTTGTACTCGTCTCTGCACATGGGCCTCTTAGATGAGGTCTCTTCATCATTAGAATCCCTTCTCCAGTCTTCTCCCTCCAGGACATCACTCTGGCCTGTAGCACTTGTTGGATCTGTGTGTTTTGCCTCTGGATATTTTATCTCAACCACCAGAAATCCACTTATTCCTGTGACATCTGTACCTAAATTCCTTACCATTTTGGATTTTGCAATGGTTTTTATTTTCTGAATTATGTGTGTGTGTGTGTGTCAGAGAGTAGCTATCTCCACACACAAGAAATGGTGCCACTGGAGGGTGTCAGAAGAGGGTGTCAGGTCCCCTGGAGCTGGAGTTACAGACTGTTAATTAATTGCTCGATGTGGGTATCTGAACCTAGATCCTCTGGAAGGGCGGGGTATTTTCTTAACCACTGAGCTGTGTCTCCAACATCGCATGCTGTTTTAAAGGGTTATGTACAGAGCCTTCTTTCCAGTAGCACCCAACCCTGCCCTCTGGATTGAGAGGAGAGAGTGACGATGGGACAGCGTCTTGAGAAGCACTGATCTGAGCCTGATTTCCTCTTGCAGCACTGGAAATTCCCTGTGATGTCATCACTCCTGCCATGGCTGGCAACTTTTCCATGACAGCAGGTAAGTTCAGTCACCATCACCACACCAAGTGTCTTAGTTACTGTTCTGTCGCTGTGAAGAGGCACCATGGCCAAGGCAACGTGTAAAGGGAAACATCCAATTGACGGCTTGGTACAGTTTTGGAGGGTTAGCCTATGATCACCATGGAAGGAAGAATGTGAACAGGCAGGCTTGGCCCTGGAGCAGTGGCTGAGAGCTTACATCCTCACCCACAGGCAGCGGGTGGAGACTCGGCCCAAAGCTTACCTCTAGTGACACACCTTGCCCAACAAGTTCACACCTCCAAATCCTTCCTCAGCAGTCCACCAGCATGGAAGGAGACATTCAAATATATGAGTGGTGGTGTACGCCTGTAATCCCAGCACTCAGTGAGTCAGAGGCAGGTGGATCTCTGTGAGTTCAAGACCAGCCTGGCCTACAGAGTGAGTCCAGGACAGCCAGGACAGAGAAACCCTGTCTGGAAAAACAAATAAACAAACCAAACAAACAAAAACCTGTTGGCTATGTTTTTTAACAATTAAACTTTATTATACAACCCAACTAGCTTACACAAAAGGGAAAAAAGAATGAACCTTCCGGTGTCCGTTCCATGGGATGAGTCCCTAGGTGTCTCTAGCCTGTGCGCAGGTCCCGCCTGTTCGCTGATCCTCTTCCAGATCCACATGCGCTCAAGCCTGGTCTCACCCTGCTGCTCCTCTCTCTGTTCCCTCCACTCGAGCCTTTGGGTAGACATTTTATATCTGAACTGTAATAGTTGCTATCTGGCTCCTTTTTCTCCACGACCTCCACCTTGCAGATCGTGGTCACGTCAGTTGGAGTCTTGCGCAATGTGTCTATCCACCTGTGTCTGCTGTTAGACTGTGAGAGTCTGAGTATGCTTCAGACAACATTAGCTGGCTTTGTGTGTCAAAGGTACATAGCCAGTGCAAAGTATACATGTGGTATGTTTACAGTAAACTTTGCAGGGAAGGTGTGCAGTACACATCAGAGTCCTCTAAAGGCCTCAGGACACACAGCGGACACTCAACCTTTGCTGACGAACATACACATTTAAGCCTGTATTTTGGGCAGTATTTTTAAGCATGTTTTTACATTTACATGCAGTCAGTCTTTTGATCCTAAAGTGAAATTTGGGTTTAAATAGAGGGCAAGAAGTATACACAACTAAGCAGTCTCAGTGAACTCATGGCCTCACCCATTATTAACCAATCTGTCCACAGTTAGGGTGGACTAAGAAGTTGTCAGAACTATGCTGGGAATGCTGGGAATGAAGAAGCGTCAGAAGGTGAGTGCTATGTGAATGACTTGAAAGGGTCCTGACGCTCTGTCTGAGGTTCGAGGCTCTCCGCCTGTGCCACTCTCTAGCCTGCTGTCATTGCTCACAGTGTCTGCCTTTTCTCCATCAAACTGTCTCCATTCCTACTACTGTCCATATGTGCCTGGACCAATTCTTTGTTCTGGGACACAAGACCCTGGAAACCTCCGTGGGTGCCCTCCAGCCTCTGACTCATGTCTGTACGTGCGTGGACTCCCTTGGAGATGAACTCCCCCTTGGGCTGGCACCAGGCTCCCAGCGCTTTCCTTCTCCCAGCAGGAGGGTCCTGGGGAAATCCTGATCCCTGACGTACACTGCCTTGATGGCAGTGGCAAAGGGAGGGATGCGGTGGCTTTAAGTGTCGTCATTCCTTGCCTGGCCCTCTGCACATGGCATGTTCTGTCTGGGCTCTGGATCACGATAGGCCCCCTCTCCTCTCTGAGGCCCTTTGCTCACTTATTAATTCCTACCCTCCCATCTTTTGATGATACCCACGTCTTTCCATCTTTACAATGCCTTCCTCTTTGTCCTGCTCCTTTCTTCCTTCCTTTAATCACCACACTTCTGGAAAATTAAAACAAAAGCCTGAAAGGTGTGTTCACTGCTTCCTCAATTCTGTCATTTCAGTGACCCACTGTCACCTGGCTCGTTGCGCTTGGTCGGCTACCATAGTCATCATCTCACCAAATTCACTGGCAATCTTCAGCTCTGAATGATAATTTCCTGTACACTGTGTTTACATTTTATTTCGTATGTGTACATATGCCCACATGCCACTGCATTTGGGTGGCGGTCAGAGGACAACTTCCGGGAGTTGGTTCTCTCCTGCCAACACACTGATATCAGGGATTGAATTCATGTTGCCTTTGCCTGGTGAACCATCTCTCAGCCCTCACAGGCCTAATGATCCCAACCCTCACTGCCTGCTCATGGTTTCCACGGCACACAATATCCAAGCAGGAGAACAAGAACATGTTTAAAGAGATAAGGGATCGAACCTCATAGCTAATGGAAGAGCAGCTCAGAAATGAGCCAGGACAGGAAGTGGCTTGTCTCCTAGGAAGGATGAAAGGAGAGGTGGGGCTGCTGTGGCCAATGGCTGGGTCTAGGTGGGGCTGAGGTGTGGGAGGAGATAAGGATGTGGGAGGGTACCCTGCAGTTCAAAGAGGAGGAAACCTTCCCTGTTATCTGCATCCTCCCATCCTTGTAGCAACCCAAAGGAGGAGCCAGGGAGAAGGAGCCTCCTTGCCTCCTTAACCTGCAACAAGAAGCAGAGTCCTAAGGCGCCGAGTCAGGGTCACACTGGCCTCTGCCACTTCTCTCTCTCCAGGGCATTGATTCCAGGGTCCTGCATGGCAGGGGGAGGGCTCTGCCACTCAGCTGCGCCCAGATTTCTCTTTTAAACTCTGGTAACTACTACAGGCCTCAAAGTGCATATTCAAAAGCACCTGGAACTAACTTTTGCCGTGTCCCTCACCAAGCCTGCTGCTCCCACTTTAATGACTGTTCAGTTAAAGCCAGACGATTGTTCTTGGTTCATTTTGTCTGGTGTTGATGAACAGGTTTCTTGCTTAGATATGCAATCTTAACTCACAGAAATGTGGCCGTTTCTCCCTGCTTTAACTTCCATAGTGCTGCCTGAAGGACCCAGCTGACACCCAGGAAGAAGCATGGACCTTACCGTTCAGATTCTAGAATTCCTTCAACAAAACCCAAAGCATCCCAGGAGCAGTGGGTCCTGAATCCCCATGCCTGCCATGTGGCAAGGAGCAAAGCAGCTACAGCTGTGAAAATAGTGGGGTGCAGATGCAGAAGCTGGGAGGCGAGCATCTTCATCATGCCTCTTCCAGGCAGAAAAGACTCACCCACAATGAGGTGTGAAGATGCCCAAGGCTGCTCTACTCGCCTTGTGTCTTCCGCCTTCACATGTCGTAGCTACAGAGATACCCATCAAACCTGACTTAAGGAAAATTCCATACCGTAGTACGCAAGCAATGAGGAATTCTCACACCCTTTACAAAATTCCCTCTCCTGCTTTTCTCCTTCTTCATCTCCCCAGGGACAACAACAAAAACAAACTTGTAAACCGCATTTAAGAACACCGGGAGCATCCATATCTGCATGTGCTGAAGTCTCGGTCTGTTTCTTGGCTTCTGAGGCTCTCATAACAGGCTACTAGAATTAATTTAGGATATCACCTCCACCGCCACCCCCACCGAAGCATAGCTTGAGAGTAAAACAGCAAACAGAAGAACTGAAATGCTATAGACAAAAGTGCTATTCAGGGCAGAAAGGCTAGACCAGGGTGGGGGTAGGGGGGGAGCTCGGACAGCCTGGTCACTCTTGACCATAAACTAGCCTAGCTGGGTTCCTGAAGGTGATGGATAAAAATTGCTAAATGTGAGCCGCGCGTGGTGGCACACGCCTTTAATCCCAGCACTCCGGAGGCAGAGGCAGGTGGATCGCTGTGAGTTCAAGGCCAGCCTGGTCTACAAAGGGAGTCCAGGACAGCCAGGACTACAAGAGAAACCCTGTCTCGAAAAACCAAAAAAAAAAAAAAAAATTGCTAAATGTGCTGGGCATGATGGCATGCACTGGGGAGGCAGAGGCAAGCAGATCGCTGTGAGTTTGAGGCCAGTCTGGTCTATAAAGCAAGTCCAGGACAGAAACCCTGTCTTGAAAAACAAAGAAAGAAAGAAAGACAAAAAAAATTTGCTAAATGTAGGTCAAACATAAACCAAGCTAATAAACAAACAACCCCCAAACAAAAAACAAAAAACCCCAACCAACCAAAAACAACACACACACACACACACACACACCTACCTCAAAAACCCAATGGCTCTTAAAACTTAGGTAGGTGAGAAAAAAGAGTCATGGTTGTTCAGATTTGGAGGTGCAGGAAAATATCACAGGGGTCTTTCTTCTTAATTAGCCCAGTCAGATTCATCTACAAATGAATCTGGAAAGTAGAAGAAAAGTCCCTTGGTAAGTCTCTGCCTACACAGAAGCCCAGCCCCATGTAGCTCCTCTGTCTTAATGAAAATCAAATAAAATGTAAATTCAGTTGATTATTCATACCGGCCACATCTCAAGTGCCCTGTAACACCATGTGGCTGATGGCTGGCCACGGTAATAGCAGATAGCCTTGATCCAGGCTAATGCCGTCACTGCAAATGAGCTAGCAGGTGAGCCATCTCGGCTAATGGTTATAAATGTATCAAAGGAGCTATGTGGGAAGCATTGCTTATGAGAGGTATCATCATGATGATTATTGGGCTCTTTTTTGAGGTTTATTTTTATTTTATGTGCAGGGATCTTTTGCCTGTATGTATGTCTCTGTACCTTGTGCACGCTAGAAGAGGACATTGGATCCCTTTGAACCGGAGTTACAGACAATTCATGTGGGTTGTGGAAATCATGTCTGGGTCCTCTGGAAGAGCAGTCACTGCTCTTAACCCTGAGCCATCTCTCCAGCCCTATGCTTATTTTTATACATATAGACAAGTATAGAAATACTTATGTTATGATATATTATGATGGAGGCAAGCATGTAACCAACAGTTAAGTACATGAGGATAAGTCTGAAATATACAATTGAAGAGTGTCCTGGGGCACACTTGTGACCACAGCAATCAGGAGGCAGAGGCTGAAGGCTGGTGGCTGCAAGGCCAGCCGGGACCACGTGGTAAGACCCTGCCTCTCTCAAGTAATTACTTTCTAGGATCTGTGAGTTCTTTTCTTTTCTTTTCCTTCTTTTTTTTTTTTTTTTTTTTTTTTTTTTTTGGTTTTTCGAGACAGGGTTTCTCTGTGTAGCCTTGGCCATCCTGGGCTCACTTTGTAGACCAGGCTGGCCTTGAACTCACAGCAATCCGCCTGCCTCTGCCTCCTGAGTGCTGGGATTAAAGGCATGCGCCACCACGCCCAGGCGAGTTATTTTCTCATCACTGTGACAAAATACTTAACACAACTTCTTTTTGTTTTGTTTTTGTTTTTCCAGGTGTTTCCCTGTGTAGTGCAGGCTGTCCTGAACTTGCTTTGCAGACCAGGCTGGCCTCTGTCTCCCCTGTGCTGGGCTTAAAGGCGTGTGCTACCAGGCTTGGTCACAACTTTTTTTTTTAAGGTTTATTTATTTATTATTATGTATACAGCGTTCTGTCTGCACATACACCTGTAGGCCAGAAGAGGGCATCAGATCACATTATAGGTGGTTGTAAGCCACCATGTGGGAGCTGGGAATTGAACTTAGGACATTTGGAACAGCAGCCAGTGCTTGAACCTCTGAGCCATCTCTCCAGCCCAACAAACACAACTTAAGGAGGAAGACTTTGTTTTGGGGATCCTATTTTCTTTCTTGTTGAATTATTATTTATACTTTTTTTCATTTTATTTTGAAAATGTAATTCCATCATTTCTCCCTTCCTTTCCCCCCTTGAAGCCCTCCCATGTGCCCCTCCTTGCTCTCCTTCAAAGTCTCATTAAGTGTTATGTCATTAGTTCTTACATGCGGATCTTAACCTGATTAGTCTATCTTCCTCCTTTGGAAGCTTGAATAGCACCTTCTTTTGTTTGTTTGTTTGTTTTTTCAAGGCAGGGTTTCTCTCATAGTCCTGAATGCCTTGGACTCACTCTGTAGACCAGGCTGGCCTCAAAGTCACAGAAATCTGCCTGCCTCTGCCTCCATAGTGCAGGGATCTAAGGTGTGCTCCTCCACACCTGGCGTATAGCATCTTCTTGTGCCAAGAAAGCTAACCCTTACTTTCAGGTCAGTTCCAGGTCAGAGGCCTCTGAGCCCTGTGTCTGCTGAAGTGCCTGGTGTCTTCAGCAAAAGTCACCTACCTTCCACCTCTAAGGGGTGGGGGTGGGGCAGCCGAGGACAATAGCCATACCCGGTATATTGTGGGAGTCTCCTGTACAACTTCTACCAATGGCTCAGAGAGGGCTTCTTGTGCCTAGTGCCTAGTATCGTTGGTTCCTGTTGGCTGTCCTTTGGCTCCTGGAGAGAGTGTTGTGAGCTGAGACTGGCTCCCATTTTGAGGGTGTAGTCTACCATGGTGGAGCATAGGCAGCTGGTCACATGGTATCCAGTCAGGAGCAGAGGTGGATGAAGTCTGCTGCTCAAGTCACAATCTTCTTATACAGTTGGAGACTCCAGTCCATAGGAAGGTGCTGCCGCTCACATTCAAGGAGGACCCCCGCCTCGGGTAACCCTTCCGGAAAAGTTCTCACAGACACACCCACAGATGTTTCCATGGTGACTCTAAATCTATCAAGCTGACAAGAGTCACCCATCAGGCTGGAAAAGCACATCCTTGTATAAGGAAATTATAATATTAGAGCAGCATGAGTGAAACACAAATGTTATTGCCAGAAAGAAAGAAAAAAATGAAAGGAAATAGTTAACACAAAAGGACAAAGAGTAAGTTTGTGAATTCACTTCTACAAACATGGGAGGGGGGGTGGGCGCTGCAAGAAGTTGAAGACACAATGGAAAGGAAGGCCTATAGGTAAACCTAAGGATTGTGAGGAGACTATGAAAACGTTTAAAGACAGAGAGCAAAGCTAAGAAAGCATGTGGTAACATGTGTGGCCACTGGGATTTAAGTGTAGACTGGTCATGCAGCGAGAAGAAAAACCTTCACTTCGCTGGGCATGTAGGCAGAAGATCAGAGAAATTTGCAGATTCGGAAATAAAAGCTGAACACAAAGGGAAATTCTTCAGTGATCCAAATCAACTGAAACAAAATGCGATTTGATGGAACGCTCAACCACAGTAGACTGGAGGTAAAGGTGCCTTCAAAGAGAGGGGAGTGTGTGGGGTAGCATGCACAGGCACACACACATGCACACACACACACACCAGGCTGTGCTTAAACTGCAGGACAGGGTGAGATCACACACAGCCTGACATTGTGCCCTGTAGCATGTACGGATGTTTAGCCTGCATGTATACAGTGTTTGTGGAGGGACTGGAGTTACAATTTGTGAGCTGCCATGTGGGTGCTGGAAATAGAACCTAGGTCCTCTCGAAGAGCAGGCAGTGTTCTTAACTGCAGAGTATCTCTCCAGGCCTTTCTTCTTTCAAAAAAAAAAAAAAAAACACTTCATTTTATGTGCATTGGTGTTTTGCCTGCATGTATGTCTGTATGAGAGTGCCCAATGCCCTGGAACTGGAGTTACAAATGGTTGTGAGCTGCCAAATGGGTGCTGGAAATTGAATCTGGGCCCTCTGGAAAGCAGACAGTGCTCTTAACCACTGACTCATCTTTCCAGCCCGTTAGGGCACTCTAATGATGCCATCTGTGATAAGGCTTAAGGCTTAAAGTTTTTTGGGTTTTTTTTTTTTTTTTTTTTTTTAAAGCTCATCAGTCTTGCTTTGACTTGCTATCAAATTTTAATTGGTTATTTCTCAGAGTTTTGAAAACATACATGCACTGTTTCTGACAATATTTTCATGCCTCTCTTTGTCATGCTATCTCTAGAATTCATCTACAAGTTACATGGTCCTCTGTGAGAGGAAACCTACTTTATAAAGTCATGTGAAAAAAATTATATGGATAATTTCCCCACACCCAGAAATGCAGAGGCAGGCGATCTCTGATTTTGAGGCCAGTCTAGTCTACAAAGCAAGTTCAGGACAGGCAAGGCTACACAGAGAAACCCTGTCTCAGAAAAACAAAACAAACAAACAAACAAAAAAAAAAAAACCCCCAGCAAATAGAAATAAACACCAATCTAGCAGAACAGCTGTACTGCTGGCTTTGGGAAGGGACATCACCAGTGACTTTTGTCCTAATTGTAGATTTCATATTTTAGATAGAGTTGTAATGTTCATAATAGAGAGTAGCTTTACCTGATTTTCTTTTGCCCAGTAATCAGGAAGTTCCTCTTTCCTTTGGTTCGATGAAGGTCACCTACCGCTGCATTCTACATGTGGCCACAAGTGTGGGTCCGTGACAAAGATGGACCCAGTTGGAGCCCTGCAAGGGACTTCTTTAAGTACTACAAATGTCTGACACATCGCAAGGGCCAGGGTGTGGCCCCAGTGGCACGTGGACCCTGTTCCAGAGGAGCAGACCATGAAACACATGATACATGTAAGACCGTATCTTGGTTATTTTGTTGATTTGATACCAAAAAAAAAAAAAAAAAAAAAAAAAAAAAGAGTTATCAGGGAGAAGTGATTGAAATGTCTTCATCAGATGGCCTGTCGGAAAACCTGTAGGGCGTTTTCTTGATAAATGTTTGATGTGGGAGGACCCAGGCCACTGCAGGTTGTGCCATTCTTGGGTAAGTGGTCCTAGGTTGTGTAAGAAAGCGGGGTGAGCAAGCCATGAGAAGCAAGCCAGTAAGCAGTGTTTCTCTATGGCCCCTGCTTCAGGTCTTGCCTCCAACTTCCTGCCTTGAGTTCCTGACCTAACTCTCCTTCATGATAGACTAAAACTGATGGTGAAATAAACCTATTCCTTTCCAAGCTGCTTGTGGTCATGGTGTTTATCACAGCAACTGAAAGCAAAGTGAACAGTCAGAAATGCAGGTGGCTACACAGCAGCTAAACCCCTGAAATGGTCTATCTTCCACTCTCTGGCTTGTATTTGCCTTGAGTAGGATTCCAATCACTGGAACAGAGAAACCCTGTATGAAAACAGATAGGCGGAGGAGGACTTAAGGAGAAGCTCAAGACTATGCAATGTTACTAGAAGTGATGATGTGCCCATCATGGACCAAGCAGAAAAGGAAACTAATCCAAATGATACAATGTGCCACTCACTCTGTGCAAATCCACCAGGCATCTCACCACTGAACAACTAGTGAAAGAAGATTACAGCAAGCAAATCATAATGTCTTAAATTCTGTGTTCTCAACCAAACAGAGAGGGCCATGAAATGGAAAGTCATGTTTCTAGAAACAGGTAAGTGGCTGGATTTGTGTTGGAGGACACACAATCTCAGGCAAATGTATCAATGCGCATTCGTGGGCACATACTGTGAGGGCTAATAGTGGGCAAGTGCTCCATCTGAACACAAGCTTCAGCTTGATACCATCTACTAGGAAAGTGGGGAGCACATCTCTGTCACCCTAAGTTGTGAACTCCTCAGAGAAGAGGGCCTTAATTACTGTCACATGCAGAATCCAAGTGAGGCTTCTAGAATCCCAGTCAGGCATCCTTTGCATTGTCATCCGAATGATGAAGTAACACACACACACACACACACACACACACACACACACACTGCAAATGTGGATGGATGGAGAGAGGGAGAATAATACACACACACACACACACACTGCAAATGTGGATGGATGGAGAGAGGGAGAATAATACACACACACACACACACACACACACACACACTCCTCCAAAAGTCAAGTCTTTGGGAGGCATTATTTAGAACTATAGGGAAACTGTGGCGTTGTTAAAGGGTTTGAGTTAAGTGCTCATCGGGGAAATTGAGTGTGAGTCAGCCAGGCTTCAGGAAAGATTGTAAGAGATGAACCACCATCTTAGTGTTCATCCGTTCTTCATACTGACAGGCCTCACCTGAGCTCACTGGTGCGTTTCCCAGAAGTATGGAAGATGAACCTAATCTCATTTTCATAACCTTTGTAAAGGGCAAAATGGTACTTTTCGTTTAAAAATAGTTTTTAGAAGAAGATACCATGATCAACAGATCTAATGACTTAAGGAAGACAAAGAATCTTAGTGCTGTCAGTGGTGGGTGAGGCTCTATTTTTATGAATCTTAAAAACACTGAACAAAATGTTAAATTGAGCCTTGTTTTCCTCGATCGTCTTTTCAACACATCTTTGAGCATCTTTGGGACCCAAATGTTTAAGAATCACTGTGGATTACAAGAAACCAGACAGGAGATGGCAAGTTGCTGGTGATTACAGAGCAATGGGTGAGGACACTCACTGCAAAGCCCGCTGTGTCCCTGTGCAGGAGCACCAGCACACTGTGCAAGCAGAGTAGACACAGAAGGGAACACTTATTATGGGAAGGCGCCCTCAACCACAGCACGTGCTGAGTCTCATGTTGTGCCACATGCCTGTCTTAAGTCTGTTTTAATATAGACATATGTGCACTTCTTGTTTAGTTTTGCTTTGTTCGTGCTGTAATGTGTTGACAGGATCCCCCTCTGTAGCCCAGCAGGCTGGCCTAGTGCTTGTGATCCTCTGGTCTAGTTTAGCCTTTACACCCTGGGATTCCAGACACACACCACAGGCTGAGACCTTTCTGAGATCTTTCTGTTAAACCACCAGCACTCTCCTCCCTCTTTTGCCTTTTTCCCTAGCACTGACTATATCTCTTAAGCCATGTTTACTTGTTTTTCTGGATTGTTCTCTGCAAAAAAGGGCTCAGTAGCTCCCTGCGCATACCCGTGCTAAGAGCCAGGCCTGGGGCTGTGTTGCAAGCAGAAGGATCTGAGTTGGATCCCTGTAACCCTGAGGGGAGAAGTAGGTGCGGATGAGGGAGATGGGTCATTAGGCAAAGGTGCTCGCAGAGCAAGCCTGAGCCTCCAAGTTCTACCCCAAGAACCCATGGAACCCACAAAAAGGCAGGATGTGATTTTCTTCTAAACTGATTGCATATATTACACTTTTAAGTGGATTGTATATGTTAACTCATTAGCCTACAAAATAATTTAGAGTTCTTGAGATTTCATGCCAGGTATTTGGATACCATTCATCCCCAACTCCTCCTAATCCTCAACTTTTTTCTTTCTAAATTTAATAACCCATCAAGTCCAACTTACTTTCCTATCTTTCTGGGTGTGGGGTGCCCACTAGGGTATAGTTGACCCCCCAGGAGCCATACTGTTAAAGAAAACTGGCTCTCCCTCCCTTGGAAACCATTAACTGTCCACAGCTCTCAGGGTTGGGAACTCATGGTGCTCTTGTCTTTGAGTCATTCCTGCTACTGTAAGTGACCCCAATAAAACTCATGGGCTCACCAAGTTGGACTTTGGTGGCATCCATACCTTAGTCTGCTCTGGGTTCCCTCTCTGGGGTGAGGTGATGAGTGTGTTTTGTCTCCCCAGGAAAAGTTTTGTCACATGACATAAAGCTCCAATGATGAAGCAGAATCCCACCAAAGCCTGCCTTGGGGAACCAGTGACTTTCCTGGCTTAGTTACAAACATGAGAGAGGGGGTACTTCCAGAAGCATGGGCGGCCCCAAAGCAGTTGCACCACCAGAAAGTCTTATCCCAGCATGAACGATGACGTAGTCAAAGCGAGTTAACTCTCCAGGCTCTGTAATCTAGCATCTCCGAAGCAATAGAGCCAAGTGCAAGTAGGGCAAAGTTCCATACAAAGGGCTGGAGGCACTGAGGCAACAGCCTGAATCTCAGGAGAGGGGGCTGCCCTTCCTAAGGACAGGCAACAAGACTGATGTCATGCACGAATCACAGCTATTCTGAAGGCCGTGACAGTTGTGTTAGTTGTAACATTCTACAACAAATCATCAGGCCACTGCCCACCAACACTTAGCTGCCTCTTTCCAAATCATCTCCCAAATCCTTGGGAGCACCTTCTGCGCCTTTGGCTATTCTTTGCTGCACTCTGTGAAACAATTCACTCCCTTCTGGGAGGGTCTAGCTACTCCAAGGCTCAATCCAAGACACACCCATAAATTACAATACCCCAACTTTTTTGCTCTTTCTAAATTCCTGAACAGTATGTTTACAGATGAAAAATTTCCTAGAAGCCCTGTGTTCAGAATGCGGTTTGCAAGAGATGAATCCTGCGATGGTGTCCGAAGTGGGGCAAGAGAGAAAGTGTGTGGCTGCACACCTCCGTTTTCCTAACAGGAACTTCCACTTTCACCGGTGACACATTATCAGAGCTTTGGGAAGTGAACGGAAGGGCTGGTTGGGAAGGCATTTCAGAAAGGACAATGGACGACGGGACTTGTGGGCCGGTGCCTCAAAGGATGTGAGAAAGAAGAGATTTTTAAACCACACTATTTTGGGCATGATTACTTAAAATGGGCATTTTCTGGAGGTAATCAGTTTCGGGGAGGTCGAAGCTCATTTTAGAATCCTTATTCAGCGGCTGGAAGGCACCCTATGCAAGCATTTAATGAGCCCCCATCACGAGTCTAGCAAGACACGTGATGTTTAATCTCCAACAACAATGGTCGGACCCTGTGAACACCTTTACTTAACAGCTGATGAATAGGGTCCTCCCAGCCCTAGGCAAAATGGTAGAATTTAGGGGCATGATTCTGATGCAAAATGCCTGGTTTTACTACAGTCTAGGGCCAAACCACCCCGGGACGTCCTCAGAAAGTGCATTCATAAGATGGCAAAGTGGCCTTGTGCTAGATCTTAGCTCATTCAAAAAAAATGTGAAATAACGACCTTGACCACTTGGTTTGTTGCTCCTTCAAGACTCGGACAATGCCAGTCGACCAAACCAAGAGAGCAGAAGGCTTTTGGAATTTGACCGATGTCACCAGGTAAGGTCCTCACAGAGCAGAGAACACAAGGCAAGGCCTACAACCTGGTGCTCAAAGGGACCTGGTAGGGAGGGTCATGGAAATGTTGCAGGAATTTCAGTGACTGAGGACCCAGGTTGGGAACTGACCCCAAAACTCGGATTGGCACACCTGGCAGGACTCCACTTAAACCCGAGAGTGGTCGCGATCCCAGAACTACTCTCAGCCAAATCTCCGGAGCAATCACTTCTCGCGGGCTAAGCCTACGTTCTTCCCACCAGAGGGAGACGTGGGCCCCAGGGGCAACGGTGGCCTCAGTGTCCCGGCCAACTGCTAGGAAGCCAGCAGATTTTTCAGACAGCGTGGGTCTGGGAAATAAATCCAGTCCGGGTTTTGTCTGAACGGGGGGGGGGGGGGGCGGGACCTGGAAGGCTGCGAGGACTCGGGGAGAAGGGGGGGCGGCGGCGGCGGTGGCGGTGAAGACGCGACACAAACAGCTCGCTCCCAGGACACCGCGGTAGGCCCCGAGCGCGCGGGCGCAGGGCCCGGAGAGGCGCGCGCCGGCCCGGCAGCCGGCCGCATGGAGCGCAGCGCGGCCCGCGACTCCCGGGCGGCGGCGCACGCAGAGGCAGCAGCAGCGCGCTCGCTCACACCCACCCCCGCCCCGCGGCCGGCGCGCCGCCCCGCCGTAGCCGCCGGCGTCCCCGCGGGCCGGGCCAGCGAAGGCGGCGCCCGCGCGTCTGCCAGCCAGCGGCCCAAGCCAGCCCCGGAGGCGGCCCCCCGCAGCCCGGTAGAGCCGCGCGTCCCCGGGCCCAGCCGCTGCTGTGAGCAGCCCGGCGCCCCGGCCCTCAAGCCCGGCGCAGGCATGCAAGCGAGGCGCCTGGCCAAGCGCCCTAGCTTGGGCAGCCGCCGCGGGGGCGCTGCGCCCGCTCCCGCCCCCGAGGCCGCCGCGCTGGGGCTCCCCCGCCCCCTGGCCCCAACCCGGCCGCCGCACCGGGAAGCTGGAGGCCGCCGCTGCCGCCGCGCGGGACCGGCCCCCCGCGCGCCGCTGCCGCTGCCGCCGCCGCCTCGTCCCCGGTCCTTCTGCTTCTGGGTGAAGAGGACGAGGACGACGAGGGCGCGGGCCGGAGGCGCAGGACGCGCGGACGGGTGGCGGAGAAGCCCCGAGGGGGAGCGGAGGAGGAGGAGGAGGACGACGAAGAGGACGAAGAGGTGGTCGTCGAGGTGGTGGACGGCGATGAGGACGACGAGGACGCCGAGGAGCGCTTCGTGCCTCTCGGACCCGGCCGTGCGCTTCCCAAGGGCCCGGCCCGGGGCGCGGTGAAGGTGCGTGCGGGGTGTCGAGGGCACGGTTGTGAGGGAGGGGGGAAGCGCAGCGGGGCTCGGCGGGGCGGCCGGGCGCCCGGGAGGCCGAGCGGAGCGGCGCGGGCCGGGAGGGGTGTGTCGGGCGGCCGTGGGCAGCGCGCGGAACGGCGGCTCGGCGGCGCCCGGGCAGCCTGTGGCTGCTCCGAGGCCGAGTGGGTTCGTGGTCTCGCGTGCCTGGGGGGTGGGGGGGGGGGAAGAACGTTTCTCCGGGCAGGGTGGGGAACTTGGGAGCCCGGTGAGGTAGGAGCGGATTGCTCCGGATCCGCAAGGCATTGACATTTTATTCTGCCCTGGGGAAGCAGGAGTGCTCCCTTGTTCGAGCTTCTGGAAACTAGCAAGCAACCTGCAACACGTCCCTTCACCTGAGAACAGTTGTTTGATCGATTTCCACCACGGGCACTTTGTGAGGGAACCGTGAGCCTGTGCAGCAGTAACCAAACGTTGGTTTTTGCATGCTTTTTGCTGGTTCCTCCCTCCCCCCTCTTCTCCCCGCGCTTTTCCTCGCCCTCCTTAAACTGGACATCCCAAGCACTTTGTTTAAGCACCCCCCCCCCGCCCCGCCTTAAGATACAAATGAGGAAAGAGGAAAAAACGAGAAAGGTGTGTGGGGAGTGGGGGGTGGGGGTGGCATTTAAAATGAATGTGAGTTTCGGCCAAGAATTCTCACCAAGTCCTCATCCGTGCTAAAGCAATGAGCGATCTTTCCGTTTTGTATCTTCAGGAGATAAAGGGTTTGTTATTACACAATTGACTGGCTGAGCTTCCAAGCACGCTATTGGACAAAGCGAACTGCGTTGAGGTTCATGCACCGTGTATGTTGCTAAGAAGTTTTGAGGGCAGCAAGTGGCAAGCAACGAAGAGTGCTTTCTGTCCAGTGGTTCTTAAGATACAGCCAAGAGTTCTTGGAGCTTTCAGAAGAAAATACATATAAACAGGCGAACTTGCTAGAGATTGTTGTTTTTTAAATCTCTCCCTACCCATTCTCAAAAGTGTCTGGAAGCTTGAAATTACATTTACAAAGAAAAGTTAAAACAGCAGTAGCCGCACAGTAGATATGGGAACACGTTTCTTTGCTAGACCACCCTGAAGCATGCCTGGCTCCCATTGTGAGAAGATTTAAGCAAATGGTCATTTGGGTGATTGTTTTTGACATCTGCTTGTTGGAATCCAGACTGTGCCCACACTCATTACTGCTGCCTGCTGAAAAGCTGGCTTTGTCTGGCAACAGGATCTAGCTGGATTTGAATTAAGTTTCATAGCATCAGTGACAATGAATAAGACAGAGTGACTCCTGAGCAGTTTTGTTCAGACTCACTAAAAATGTGTCTGGGGTTTGAACAGTGATTGTATAAATTGAGATAGAAAAATTAATAGTAAGTTCTGCCCTGTGATCCACAAGCAGGCCCAGTGGAGGAAAGAAATCTGTTCTTGAAACTTGAATATCTAGGTTGTGATTGTTAGCATTAGCAAAAAAGATTTTTCACATCTCCAAATAAATTCAAATTCTTTCAGGTTTCTAACACATTGCTTTGCTCACAACTTTTATAGCGCATTGCTCACAGCTTCTTAGAAGTTACATGTTGAATATGCTGTGGTGTATAATTTGTCGTCTTTTTTCAACACTTTAGCGATAGACTGACTCTGTATCTGAAGAGATTTTTTTTTTCCCATGGAACACGAACAAATAAATTTCCATTTCTATATATTCATTTGTTTGACAAGTACTTATTGCACACCTACATTGTGCCAGGATCTAGTCTAGAACACAGTAGGGTCTGACTTTGTAATGCTTGCACATGGTGCACTGCAGCGTCGCAGCTAACCAGTGTGTAAGCAGGACATGGGAACTGTGGCCTGTGCTGTTGCTGCTCACCTTTCTGGGAGGAGCCAGTGATCATACCAGTGTTGACTAAAGCAAAGGACAGGAATCAGCAGCCTGGTTCTCAGCTTTTCCTTCTTTTCCCCTCTTAGCAGTTGACAAAGGTGAGGCTATTCTTTCTTAGGATGGGAAGAGTCTAGCAGATTATCAGTGAGTGGAGATTTATGACCTTTTTTTTAAAAAGATAATTAAATTGTGTGTGTGTGTGTCTGTGCGCGCGCGCATGCAACTTAGAGAAACCAAGAGGACAATTTTGTATGGAGTTCTTTCCCACCCACCTTTTTGCTTTCCAGAGTTCAATCTCAGGTTGTCATGCTTGACTGGAAAGTGTCCCCACCCTCTGGAATATCTCAGCTGGTCCTATTATAACCTGAAGGAAAACACCTCCGAGAATTCTGTTTCCTCTTTCCTGCTTAGTCCTGTTCGTCTGACCTAGGAGCTGTCACCTAAGTTGTCATGGAGCTGGTGGGTGGGACAGTTGCTCTGGTGTATTGCAATGAGATATCGTGAGGCCAGCTAGTGGTGGAGATGGCAGCCAAGTCATTTGACTCAGCCTGGTTCTTTTGCCCACTGCATCTTCCTTACAGATGTAAATCAAATGCACTTAGTGCAGGAGTTGATCACACTGAGACTCAGGAAATAGAAGCAAGGGACTGTGGGGGATGGGAAAAGGAAAAGACAGGTAATTGCCTGGCAGGCCTGGGGTAACAGTGAAGGGAAATGATGCTATTTTAGATTCTAGAAAAAAAAAAAAAAAAGAGAAGGCTTCTGAGGGTGCGTGTGGGTGGGTGAATGGGAGGAGCACTGCACCCTTTCTTGGGAGGGGCATTTGACCTTGAAGCAGAAACACTTTGCACAGGATCTTTCCAAGAGTCAAGCCTGGGGAGTAGCACCCTAACTGTTCAGGTGAGAAGCAGCACATGGCTGCGCCTGGGACTTGGTAGAAAGATGTCTCAGAGGCAAGCCTGGGCCAGTAAAGGAAATGGCAGCCCTTAAAGAGAGTGTGAAGTCTTTGGAAGGTTTTCATCAGGAGAGCCTGCCAGGTGGTTGGTATTTTTCAAAGCTTATACTGTAGGGGAAGAACAGAGACCAGCAATGGGAGCCCGGAGAGCATCCAATACCGTCCTGAGAGATGTGAGGGCTGTTTGGCAGGAGCAGCCAGCAAGGGAGGGGTTAGGGCAGAGTGGACCAACTCAGGGCCAGTTGTTGAAGCTCAACCTGCCAGAACGTTTGATGGCCTGGATGAAGGAAGTGAAGGAAGGAGAAAAATTCAGAATGAGCTCCTGGCGCAGAGTATGGTTGAATGTGGCATTTGCTGAGATTGAGGAACAGCAGGGCTGAGTGCTTTGTTTGAACAAATTAAGAGTGAGGTGATGGGAAACTTTTAAGTGGATGTTGCAGGCAGGCTGCTGGGCTTGGGATGTGGATCTGAGGAGGAGATCTGGCCTGGAAAGGGGGAAATCGGAAAAATCCCCAGCATGTTGATGTCAGATGTCATCTAGCCGTCACATGAGTGCTTTGCCTGCATGTATATATGTGCACCACATGTGTGCAGTGCCATGGAGACCACAAGAAGGTGTCATCCCCTGGAACTGGAGTTACAGATGGTTGTGAGCCATCATGTAGCCGCTGGGGAGTGAAGCCAGGACTTCTGAAAGAGCAACCACTTTCAACCACTGAGCCGTCTTTCCAGCCCCCCACCCCCACCCCCACCCCTATCATTCTTGCCGGAATTTTGTGCTGTTATTCAAGTAGACTGAGCCTGAGGAGGTTGAGGGTCTGTTCACAGAACTCTTTTTGACAAGTTTTTTTCAAGGAGCAAGAAGAAGAATCTGTTTTGTTTTTTTTTCTGATGAGATGAAGTGAGCTTTGGAATAACAATGACAGTATGATGTCTTTTCTGAAAGAGGTCACACCTGTCAATTTTCTATTGCATTATAACAAATTACCATACACTGACCCTCCTCCCGCACCCCCCAGTTACAGCCAAGTCTTCTATGAGTTATGAGTCCAGTTTTAGACTGAACTTTGTCTGTTGTTAAATCTCCCAAAGCCACGGGTTAGATGAGTTCATTTCTCATCTTCAGTTTGGCCAAGAAAGAATTTACGTCTAGGTTCAAAATGGATGGGCAGAATGCATTTCCCTGAATCTGAAAGATTGAGGGCCCTAGCTTCCTGTTGACTGCACTGGTGGAGTGCTCCAGGTCCCCAGTTCCTACCAGTTGCTTTTCATGTGTGCCTTCTCAGCAATGGCCCCTTGTTTTATCAAACAAGCAAGAAAAATCTTGGGGCCACCAGTCACGTAAGGATATATCTTCCATGGGCAGAAGTGAACTGCACTGTCTTTGCCATGCTTTCTCTGTTAGAAACAAGTTTCCAGGTTCTAGTCTGAAAGGCAGAGATTATACGAAGGCCCAAGTACCTGGAGCTGTGAGGATCGTTGGGCAGCATCCCTGGGAAGTAGGAAAGGAACAGACAGAAGGGGCGGGGTGACTGCATAGGGAGCATCACCGGAAAGCTGAAGAGCCTAGAACCCAGGTGGACGAGGGGGGCCCTTTGAACTCCTCTGCCAGTGAATTGGGAAAGGTAGAGAGTGGGGGAGTCCAGCTGCAATACATGGTTTTACACATATGATGCTCAGGTGACATAGTGCATGCCTAACAGCCTCCGTTCTCCTATGCAGCAGAAGAGCAGGGGTAGGTGAGGGTGAGGTGAGGGTGAGTTGAAGAGCGGGAGGTATATGGGAAAGCAGGAAAGCCAGTGTGCTAGGGAGATGAAGTGGTGTTACCAGACTGTATAGAGAGCCCACCTGGGGTTTGTGGTTCTGCGTGTTTAGAGCAAGAAGCTTGCCTGGGGGGTGTGGTTTCCCCAGCTTCATGTTCTTGCCTCCTACCAAGTATGATAACCATAAAAGTAATCCTAGCTCACATACTGCGGGGGATTCTCATGGCCTGTGCCATCTCAAAGTGCAGATTTGTTGTAAACTTCACCAGGCTATATGTCGGGTGTTACGTTAGCTTTATGTAAAGGGACAAACAACTAAGATGTCCTGCCATTTGGTGGAGCCCTAGCCAGTCTCCCTGCTGAGTGGCTGCTGTGGGGAAGGCAGAGCTGGATGAAACAGGGTGAGTTTTCAGCAGCAGGAGGCTGGGCAGTGGAAAGGAGCAGGACTGGTTCTTGCTGGTGCTGCCTGGACTATGGCTACCAGGAGGGGCCATGGGATCCAGAATAATATAAGGGCAAGAGAGGGTGGAGGAGGAGGAGTAAGAAAGTTGTGGAGGAAACAGGTTAAATCAATAAAGCCATGACAATTAGATTCCAAAAAGAACATTAAGTGTCCACTGCATCCTTTTTGAGATGGGAATTCTCCTACATATTTCATCTGAAGGAGGACCGTCTGAGGATGTAAGACTTGAGAATTAGTGGGTCCCCCAATCTCCAGCTGAGGATAACAACTTAGGTGTGCTCCTTCTTCAAGATAGATGATTGCAACCAGAGGCTTGGGTTTGCACCCATAACCCGGGCTTGTAATCATACCTTGCTCCCTATGGTTTGCCTGGATCTGGTGTTTCTAGGATCTTAGCATCATATCCAAATAATTGGGAGCATGTACATAAATAGTAAAGTAGCAAGAAGTCTTATTTAATTTATCTACAAATTATTAGTGTGTGTGTGTGTGTGTGTGTGTGTGTGTGTGTGTGTGGCGGGGTGAGGGAAGTGCATGCTGCTGCTCACACGTGTGGCGGTTGGAGGACAACTCTGGGAAATTGGTTCTCTCCACTTTCTTGTCTGTGTCATTCTGTGTACTCTGGGGCTAGCTGGCCTCTTAGCTTCTAGAAGGTTCTCTTGTCTCTGCCTCTTGTCTTGTAGTAAGCATGTTCCATCCACTTTTTAATGTATTTTTAGAACCTGCATCCTGAATATCAAACTCAGGTCTTCAGGCTTCTGCCCAAGAGCTGTGACCCACTGAACATTCTCAGCACCCTAGTATGTGTACAGATCCACTACAGGTGAACAGTGGGCCATTTCCGCTAGAGTGGCCAAGAGTAGCAGTTATTGTTTGGGGATGGCCACTGTGAGGTGTGTGGGGCAGGGGAAGAGCTGGTTGCTAAGAGGGACAGTGTGAATGATTTTCTGTTTTGATTGACAGGCTTGAAGTATGTAAGTCTTTCTTTAGTGTGTATATTCTTTCCCATAATGCATCTGCTTTTAATCATATGCCCACCCAGGCATAATGTGGGAAAAATAGGATATTTCCCCTCTAAAAGTTAACTTAGGGGGAATAGTTAGCCTTGCTGTCCATATATTCCAGACTGGCTCAGGCTGGACTGGCCCTCTGCCTTGACTTCTCATACATATACTAGGACATTTTTTAATGGAAACTAAGCACAAAAGGGGATTACAAGGAGTTGCTGAAGGAGGGGAGACGTAGTGCCACTGTTCAAAGCTGAAATCAGGGTATAAATGCAGCTCAGCATAGGGAGGGCTCCCAGGTTGCTGAGTACACTGCTAGAAAAGGCGTGTGGACATGGTTCCAGCCCAGGGGAGTCCAGGTTCCTAAGCTTTCCACTCTCTTAACTGTTCCCTTCTGAAACCTCCTGAAGTGCATCTGGGAACTCCATGCCCGTTTTTTGCCAGATAGTTGAGAAAGCAGAGAAATTGGTGCTACTAAGTATTTGTATTGTACTAATTGGTTACTATAATTTAGTCTTTTTTTTATTATTAATTTATTCTTGTTATATCTCAATGGTTATCCCATCCCTTGTGTCCTCCCATTCTTCCCTCCCTCCCCTTTTCCCCTTATTCCCCTCCCCTATGACTGTTCCTGAGTCTTAATTGAACCGAGAAGAGAAACTTTGTATTACAGGGCTTTCAGTTTCCCCATTGTTAGATTGCCTTTGCATACCCATGTAACCCTGACCATCCCCAAGAGAGGCTGTAAAAATACTAAGTGACACAGTGAATAATACTTCAATTAGCATTTTACTAACAAACAGTAGAAGGGCAGTATCAAATGGAAGATTTAATAATATCTCTATATTTGGCAAGGACAGAACAGCTGGGAGCTTGGATAACAAGGCCCAGGACAGTGCTTTTCAGTGCTTTGTAGTAGTTTAACCAAGCAGAACCCAGCAGTCTAGAGAGATTGATAATTCACTGACATAATAAACCTAAGAGGAACCTGGACATGAAAGATTGCTGGAAGTCGACCAAGATTTCCTGTTTTGAAAAACTGGGAACAGAATGCTTTTAAATAAGGTAATGTATGTTGGCATCGCCATTCTCAGCGCCCATAGTGTTAACTGGACATAGTACGTGACTGTATGCTAGCTCTCCAGGGATGGTTAATAATCCTGCGGCTTATCTCTTGACCATCAGATGACTCACGGAGCCTTTGGCAGGGGCCCTGTGCCCCACACTACCTTCTAGTTTGCTAACCAAGTTCATGTTTTGCAAATTGTGTTGGCTCACGCAAAAAGTGTGTGCTAAAGATACTTCACAAAGTCATCATTCACAGTCCTGTTGCCTGCTGGAGGTGGAGGGGACCTGGGGATTATCTAGTAATCGAATACCTTGTCTGTGGAGGATACAGGCTTGCAAGAAGAGATAACGGCCCAACTCTAGCGTCTGATACGCTGCCTCCCTCTGCCCACCTCTAGTCACTACCCTCCTTCTAGGATTGTTCCTTGTGCCCAGGAATGATCGCTCTCTTGGAGTTGTAGCTAGAAACACCAGTTTTCCAAAGTATTCTGTCAGTGGTGCTTGTCAGCATCTAACTTTGAAAAGTTCGTTCTCGCAGTTGTACTGCAGGCAGGGGCTGCCTGGGTTGCCGGTGGTATGAAAGGTGGAGCTCTTTCTCTCTGTGCGTAAAACCTGCCTGCACCTGCCCCTGTCCACTTCACTGAGATTTTCAAGGACACATGTACCTAAGAGAACGCTGACGTATCGAAAGTCACTGAGAGCCAACAGTCATGACCCCTTGTGTGGTAAACTTGCCTAGCAAAAGTAGCTACGAGCCACGTACTGGGGTCTCTCCTCTTTTTTTAACACTTGACTGTGGTTGCATAGAATGGCCCGTACGACACACACTTACAAAAACCCCTCACCTCTTAATGAGGAGGAGCCAGAGCCCTTGCGCATGCTTGAACCTCGGACTGGATTCACTCAGCAGTCAGTCAGATGAGCATGTACACCGGGCTCCAGAGGATCTGAGGGAGAAGGAATGCCTGCCCTTCCCACCCTGCTGCACTTGCAACATTAGAACTTCAGGTCTTGTCCTCAGCCAGGAGTTCGCCAGCTGCCTCCCACAGTCTCATCTTCAGGTGAATGCATGGCTTCTGTCTGGCTTTCTGAAGAATTTCCCGATACTCGAAAACTCTCACAACCAAGCCCGTGGCTTAGGCAAACCTCTGTTTCTAAATGATGACGATTGCTGTGCAGGTGCTGTTCATGGTTGGTCTCATTCTTTACTTGGCGTGCACTCGGAAGTAGCAATGCACAGCATGGGCTTATGGGGAGCCTGCCGTGCAACACTCCACCCAGATGATCTGTAGGGAGGTGTGAAGTCCTCTGTTCTCTTTGTTTATAAGAAGATCATGATTAGTTCTTCCAAGCCAACTTACTGAGTCCCAGCTTGGCATGCGATCTTGATATATACCTTAAAACAATGGCAACCAGTTTATGTAAAGAAAATTATATGGTCTGGTCAGAGGAATTCCTGGACTGAATTTGGCAAGTAACCACAATTGTTTCTCTTTAGTGGATGAGAAGGGACAGACTATAACTCTGAAATATGGGGTAGTAGAATGAGAGTGATTAAATTCTTCCACTTCACTGAAGGTACTGTTCTGGAAAATACTGTGTCAGAATTTGTGAGAAAGACTGGATTTTGTGTGTGTGTGTGTGTGTGTGTGTATTCATGTACATATGTACATCTGTTTGTGGAGGCCAATGATCAGGTTAGGTGTATCACTCACCAGTAAGTTAATTAACTTTAAAAACATATTTATGTATTGTGGGTTTTGTATTTATTCTATATTGGGGGCGGGTGCTTCATATATGTCTGTATACCACATACAAGGGACTAGAATGGCAGACCATTGTGAGATGCCATGTAGGTTCTCTGCACGAGTAGCCAGGGCTAACTGCCTAGCCATTGCTGCAGTCTCAGCATTTTCTCCTTGAAACAAGGTGTCTTACTAAACGTGGAGCTCATTGATGGGGCTAGACTGGCTGGCCAGTGAGCCCTAGCGATCCACCTGCCTCTGCCTGCTCAGCACTGAGGCGACAGGCCTGCACTGCCGTGCCTGGCTTTCTTTGCAAGTAGTGGGGATCTGGACAGCTGTGTGGCAAGCTCTTTACTGACCGAGCCACGTCTGCAGCCTCTGCTGTAGAGTTTTGGAGAGTCTAGGACTTCACAGAACACACATTTGGGTTGGAGTCATTGTGGGTTGTGGTATACCATAGGTCCATGGCCGTGAAGAAGGTGCCCCCATGCTTACCCTGTGAGGGCGTGGTTCCATGCGCTTTACCAGGAGATTCTCAGGGACAGCCTTGCTTCCCCTATGCGCAAGGACAGAATTATCTTCATTTTAGGGCACACTGAATGGCCAATCAAAATGAGGGAATATCAAGTGAGAGGACATTTTAAATTTAATCTTCCTCCCCTCTCCTCCCCTTCTCCCTCCCTCCCTTCCTCCTTCCTTCTCTTCCTCCGTCTTGTGTTCTGTTCTTTTCTGTTCTGTTCTCTTCTCTTCTCTTCTCCTCTCTTCTCTTCTGTATATCCTAAAATTTTATTTGCTAAATCTTGCAGTCAAGAGAATGGTTCATCTCTGGGACTTTCACATAGTCTTCTTAATAAGATGCCACAGGAGTAGGCTTGAGTCCCAGCAGGTGCCCCTGCAGTGCCCCCCCTGCCCCCGCCCTGCCCCCGCCAGTTCTCTGTAAATCAGGACATGATGCAGAGCAGGCTCTGGCTTCAAGTTCTGGCTTTGCTAAGTGCTCCCATCGACTTTACTACTCTGTGTGTCAGTTGTTAGGGTTCAACATCTGAGGCAACTGTAGCCCATCATTAAAAGTTGCTCTCTGGCTCAGGGACCTCCCTAGAGTGTGGGTGTAAGTGGACGTGCATTCCTTTATGGTTTTGGAAAGGATCAGTTTGTCAGTTTTAGGATCCCAAGTCGTGCTCCTCTGTGTGTGGTGCTCACTAGGTGTTTTAATGACTCACTCATCTGAGCTGCTGGGGCAGTAATGAGCTTCAGTTTTCCTCCCAGCCCGGATTGCTGCCAGACTGTCTTCTGTACAGCTGTCCATCTGGGTGTAGGGCTCTCGTACTGCAGGAGCCCGTAGTCCCGCAGGGAGGGGACCCTCTGCACTACTGGGTGGTGTTGTGGCCTGCTGCGGGAACAGACTTTTTCTAATTGTCTAGTTTTCATGGCAGAGAGTCTCTGGGGTGTGGACTTGACCTTTCTAGGTTTCTGGGTTGGTGTCTTGAACTTGGTTCACGGGGAAGACAGAGACCATTAGCCCAATGTTTACTTGTCATATCTGCTTTTTTCCCTGTGTGGGAGCTGCCTAGCAGGGGAGAAAGGACTCTAAGCGAGTCAGTTCTAGAAAATCTAGTTAAAAACAGATAATAGATTTTTTTTCCCCTGTTACAAAGCATTTCAATAATAATAATAATAATAATAATAATAATAATAATAATAATAATAATAATAATAATAATACTAACAAATTGAAAAAGTAATAGAATGCTGACATGGAAATGACTATAAAGGAATAACTGAGTGTATGCTACATTGTATATTTTGCAAATATTTTTAGACTGCCTGCTTCTTTATTTCCAGAGCTCTTTTTCTTTGGATAGGTTTTGGGAAATAGTGGTTTTGGTTTGAGATAAAGAAACAAAAATCTGGGCCAGGGAGATGGCTCAGCAGGTAAAATGTATGTATAAGTCTGATGATCTGAGTTCAGAACCCACATTAAAAAAGAAAGAAAGAAAGCAAGCAAGAAAGAAAGAAAGGCTGACTGTTGTTGCACACATGTAATCCCAGATCTCTATGGCAAGGTAGGAGGTAGACACAGAGAAATCACTTGGAAGCTTATGGAACACTTAGCCTGCAGTACACACTGTGCAGTGACCCTACCTCATAACAAAATAGAAGGGAGTATGAATGACTTCCAAAAACTTGTCCTCTGACTTCCACCTGTTTGCTATGGCACATGCCCATCCCTCCCCCAGCATTCACCCTGTATACATTCATATATACACTAAACTTTTTTTTTCCCTTGGTTTTTTGAGATAGGGTTTCTCTGTGTAACAGCTCTGGCTGTCCTGGAACTAGCTCTGTAGTCCAGGCTGGCCTTGAACTCGTGGAGATCTATCTGCCTCTGCCTCCCAAGTGCTGAGATTAAAGGTATGCACCACCACCGCCTGGCTTAAACTTATTTTAGAGACTTTGTTTGTTCGTTTTTGTTTTTGAGACAGGGTCTCACTAAATAAGTCTGGCTGTCCTGGAGCTCATTACGTAGACCACATTGGCCCTGAACTCACAAAGATCTGCCTACCTCCCTTCCAAGTGCTGGGATTAAAGACACGTACCACCACACCTGGCAATTTTGTGTGTGTGTGTGTGTGTGTGTGTGTGTGTACCCGCTACATGAATAGATACCCACAAAGGCCAGATCCCCTGAAACTGTAATGATAAGCAGTTGTAAGCACCCTGACATGCTTGTTGCAAACTAAACTCAAGTCCTTGCAGGAGCAGTGAGGGATTCTAACTAATGGACTCTTTCTCTAACCCTAATTACAAAAGAACAAAAAGCTGGGTGCAGTGGCACACTCCTGTAATCCCAGCACTTGGGAGGCAGAGGTAGGTGGATCTCCGTGAGTTCGAGACCAGCCAGGTCTACAAAGTGACCCCAGGACAGCCAAGGTTACTCAAGAGAAAAAGAAGAAAGTAAATTGTTCTTAGGTGTGGCGGCACACGCCCTTGCAGACCTATCTCCTCAGGAAGGCTCGGGGAGGAGGATCAGTTGAGCTGGGAGTTGGGGACCAGGCTCGGCTAACATACATAAGATTCCATACTCAAATAGACACTGTCAAATGGATTTTAGAGGTGCAAAGAGGAAAGCAGGTGTTCTTGTGGGCCTGACCGTAGCTGATGCAGTAATGAGTTTCTAACGGACTTATGTCATCTGCTGCATCTTTACTTTTCTAGCTGTAAGCCCCTGCTCATGTGAACTGTAAAGAACGTTAGCTTTCTTGGCCAGCTGGGCTGGAAGCTGGGGCTGGGAGGTGAGACAGGGAGGTTTGAGAAGTATGGTTGTAATAGAATTAAAAATAGAGAGAGAGAAAAATACCATACGGCATTTACCCCCAGGAAGGGATCTGTTTGTGTTTATGTTCCCAAAGAAAAATGTTTGAAGTACCAAGGCAGCCTAAAGGAAAGGACTCTTTAGGTCACTAAGATATGGGGTTGGCACCATTCTGTCAGCACCAAACGCTGAGTGCCACAGGTACACACGCTTTTTTTTTTTTTTTTTTTCCTGAAACAGGGATTCTCTGTGTAGCCTTGGCTGTCCTGGACTCCCTTTGTAGACCAGGCTGGCCTCGAACTCACATCGATCCACCTGCCTCTGCCTCCCGAATGCTGGGATTAAAGGCGTGTGTCACCACTGCCCGGCCGGGTTCACTCTTATAGCTTACAGACGCTCCTCATGGCTAGCCTCATTTGACCCTCTTGATAAATGTAGAGATTGGTAACATTTTTTTGTTGTTGTTGTTTTGTGGATGTGGAAAACAAGCCTCAGAGAGAAATGGCAGCTTCTATGGAAAGAAGTCCACATGAGGTAATTTCATATCAAATGACACAGATATTTGTCAAACATTTCAGGAAACAGTTGGGACCAACAGATTTAAAAAATAATTGGAATCGGTACCTAAGCAACAATGGAGATTTAAGGAGAGAGGAGACTTTTTTGGATCAACTTACAAATTAAAACAATGTGAATTGCCGCTTTCATGAGTTGTCAAGCTTCATGTAGCGTGTGCTCACAAGTCAGCTGCGAGTCGTTCACTAAACACTGAGTTGCATGTTTTCTATTAATCTGGGTTGAGATCCAAAGTTTAATTAAGAACGCATTCTTCAACTGCATGTTTTAGACAGGGTTTTCAATTAGTAGATTCATGTTCTTCCAATTCAAAGTGAATCTAACAAAATATTAGAAAACTATTAAGAAATATGAATGATGATCTTAGAACTTAAAAAAAAAAAAAAAAAGTGAGCCAGGCACAGTGGCACACACCTGTAATCCCAGCACTCAGGGAGGCAGAGGCAGGCAGATCTCTGAGTTTGAGGCCAGCCTGGTCTACAAAGCAAGTCCAGGCCAGCCTGGTCTACACAGCCAAGGCTACACAGAGAAACCCTGTTTCAAAAACCTACACACCTTTAGTTCCAGCACTTGGGAGGCAGAGGCAGGTGGATCTCTGTGAGTTCAAGGCCAGCGTGGTCTACAAAGCAAGCCCAGGACAGCCAAGGTAACATAGAGAAACCCTGTCTGAAAAAACAAAAAACCAAAACCAAAACCAAACCAAACCAACCAAATGAACAAACAAAAAACAAATGTGAAATGTCTCTATTTGAAAGAAAAATAGTCTCGTTTTATATGCTGCTTGCAGTAAAAAATTGTCAAGATGGAGAGATAACTCTATTGGTAGAGTGCTTGCCACGCATGCATGGTGACCTGAGTTCCATCCGCAGGACCCAGGTGTGAAGCGGGCATGGTGATGCGTGCTTGTAGTCCCTGTTAGTTCATTAGGGAATCCCATCTTTAATTGTGTGTGTATGTATGTGTGTGCACACGTTCACTTTTGTGCTGGTGACTGTGAAGGGAATGGTGTTTCCTCCGGAGCTGGAGCTACAGGCGCCTAATATGGGTACAATAGCAGTAGCACTTCGTTGTTGTCATTGTTGTTTTGAGTCAAGGGTCTCACTGTGTAGCTCAACCCGTCCTGGAACTCACAGGCTGGCCTTGAACTCACAGAGATCTGCCTCCTGTGTGCTGGGATTAAAGGCCTGCGCCCCCATGCCTGGCCTAGGAGTAAGCACTGACCTGCTGAGTCATTTCTCCAGCCCTGTCTCTCACTGGAACCTGCGACCTGCTGTCTAGGTCAGGCTCCCTGGACAGTGAATCCCTACCAACTTCTTGTCTTCCCAGGATCCCCTTGACTCACTGTTTATGTGGGTGCTAGGGATAAAACTCAGGCTCATAAACTCAGACAGCAAAACCTCTATACCCGAGCTGTCTCCTCAGCCTCTAGGTCTTGTAAGGATACAAGCCTGGCCTCTGAATTACATTCACAATTGCAGCTGTCATTACAGTCTATGCTGAAATTTGTCACCCCTCTAGAGTCACCACTCGGTGTGGTGCGTACTTGGAGCTGCCACACTAGGGATTTCTTTTTGTTTTCAGCGCCCCTAAATCTTTGTTTATTGTGGTTGTTCAGGAAGAAAAGGTGGATCCAGGAAGAGGGTTAATATGTTAGAAAGCTTTAGGGACTGTGAGGGAAAAGAAGGCAGAAAAGCAAGATAAAACATTCAGTAAGCGAGCCCAAGCCTTGCGTTTGTTCGCTGTGGCTCAGGGGGGCTGGTGTTAGTGAACTGGGCTCCCAGGAGCAAAGGGAGAGGAATCAGGGAGATACAAATGGGTCCTCATTTTCCTTCTCGACTCCTCCTTGTAAATTCCAGCTAAAGTTTTGGTGTTGAGCAGTAACTATAGAGTTGACTTATATCCAAGCTATGTCCTACATTGCTTTTTGATACAAAGACTTAGTGTATAGCTTCAGGCTGGCCTCAAACCCTTAGTTGCTCTGCCTCAGTCACCAGAGTGCTGGGATGGCTGAGATGGACCATGACGCATGGCTTGTGGGTAGTCTGTGGCCGTGGGGGACATGAGTTTCTTGCTGGGGGTCGGGTGGACACTGTTCTTCCCTTTTCAGGATTGTGTGTGGAAGATCTTCTCCCATCACTCCTCTTCACTCCCCATCCTGAAGGATTTGGGATAATACACAGATGTGGTCCGTGTAGACCTAGCAGTACAAATGTTTGCCGTGGAGACAGTGAAGAATCGGACTTTCCCCAAAGGGCAATCAATTGGGAGCAAGGGTAGAGAATTCTAACTTTGTTCAGGGTTTTCAGAAGATCCTTGGGTTAGAGTCACCTCAGAAGTTAAATATAGACATGCGTGTTGTTATTGCGCTGGTTAAAAGGCTCAGATAAATTTTAAAAAAATCCTGTAGTACAAGAAGCAAGATTTGGGGAAGACTGGACAGGATCAGATACACACAGCTAGTGCATTTGGTTGTATTTGTCCCATTTCAGCATTTGGACATGGTCAACAAGGCATGTGTGTACTGACCAAACACATTGGTGATAAAACCCTCTTTACTTAGCCACCTGCAAAGGCCTTGACACCCCAAGGAAGCTCTCATTTACACTTTAAGGCACACAGAAGCTTCGAATTAGGTTTTGCTTTTAAAAAGAAAAAAAAAGAAAGAAAAGAAATCCCAAGCAGCATGGAAGTAAAAAAAATTCATTTTTAAACTCTTTATCCACAGTTCGTTGGGATTTTTACAAAAACAGGTATGTATGTGCGTGTGCCAGAGTTGGTGTGACCCACTAGAAGAGGGCTGTTAGGGGCAAGTGAGCCAATGTCCCCACAGTTAAAGCTTTTGGTAAGTAATCCTTTGTATGTGTGTGTATGTGTAAAAAGAGCCTGGGCATCTCTGTTTTTAAAAGATGGCAGTCTTTAAAAACATTTATTTATTATTACTTTGTTTGGGGTGGTGGTGGTAATGGGGAGTCAAATACCAAGGCTTGCAAGTGAATTTGGGTTCTGAGAATCAAACTTAGGTTGTTATGATTAGTTGCAAGTGCTGTTAGCCACGGGGCCATCCCAGTGGCTCCTTGTCACCACTTTTAACCTATTAGTCACTTCTTCTTCAAGTTGATTTTTCAGTCCTGTAGCCAAAAGAGATACAGTCAAAGTCATTCTCTGTGGTAAAAATGTTTCTGTTGTACAGAGCTGGGGTAGCTGATGATTCATTTCTTAGGTTTCGTATATAGCCAAGAGCATCATACAAGATTCATTTCAGATTAATGTGCTGAAAAAATACAACCAACAACATACGTATATACTTGCTGCTGTTGGTATGATGTAGGAAATAGAGTCTAGGTCATAGTGGGCCAGGATGGCACAGGAGTGAGGCCTCCACGCAGTAGGCCAGCATCTGTAACCCTGACACCCATCTTTCTGCTGCCAGGAGAATTTTAGGTGGAGACAACACAGGGAAAGCCCTTGATCGGCTTGTGACAGTTTCCCCTCTGCAGTGTTTGGAGTCTTATCAATTTGCTTTCAACATTGATTTGTCTTTTTATGCTACCATAGGAAACAAAGCTATTTCTATAAAAGAGAAAAACAAACAAACAAACAAACAAACCCCAGGGTGGTAGCTAGTGCCTGCAAGAGGCCTGTGGCTCAGCACCGGGATTTATATCAGTAACATGATCCATTGTTTAAAAGAAAAATTGCCATAAATAAACAAATAAATAAATAAAAAAAATAAAAATTACCAATAGCTTCCTCATAAAGACCACTTCCTTTCCCAAGAACCTTAAGCCGGTGAGCAGAGGTTTAATTTAAAGGGAAGGGAGAAATCAATGCTAAGAGGGTCAGTTTAGTCAGCTGTGGTAGGAGTACACTCCTGGAGGCAGGCAGGCAGAGCTCTGTGAGTTCAAGACCGGACAGGTCTACACAGTGATTTCCAGGGCATCCAGAGGGCTGGTTCAGTGGGTAGTGGTGCCTGGTGTGACCAGCGTTTCATTCCTGTCACCTGCATGGTGGGAGGAGAGAACGCCTCCCTCAAGTTGACCCCTGACCTCCACCTGGGCACACACACAAAATGTAAAAAGCAAATAATTTTACTAAGAAAACTTAAACATCATAAATATTTGTCCACCTCTCAGAGTTTAAATATGTACAAAACAAAAGCCAAAAAAGAGAAATAGGCAAATGAAGTTATTGTTGAATAATTTAATTATTATTTTAATTATTGATAGACTCAGCAGCCAAAAACTTAAGAAAATAGAGACTATCTGAAAAGCACTATTAACAAAATTAACCTGATTAATGGTCATAGAATGTTTTGTCATAAAAAAAGAAACTGAATGTTTTAAAAAATAACTCTACACTGACTATTCGCAAACTGACCTGCTTTTGCTTGGGTGGGAAATGCCCCGGAAGGCCATGTATCACACAGTTAGTTGCCAGCTGAGAGGGAAATGGTTGGATCATGAGAGCACTGATCTGATCAATGGATCAATCCACTGATAAGATTAAAATTTGAAAGTCTGGGTACAGTGGGCCAGTTCTTTGAGAAACATAAAATAACAGACTATATACCATGTGAAGTAGCAAGGTATTTAAGTAATTAACCATAACTCAGAGAAATGGAGTTTATAATTGAAATCACATTAGCCTGATGGTTTCACCAGTGAAATCTATTAAATAGAGCCACATACCACATCAGGATGTCTCAGGTTATACAGACCACATATCTAACGATGGACCTAGATCTGTAAGATTATGGTGTCTGGCTGTCTTTGTTCGTGCACACATACTCTAGGATGTTTGTATAGTTATAAAACCAATGTAAAATGCATTTTTCAGAGTCTATCTCTATTTGACCACACATAAGAATATATGGAAGAAATAATACCAATCTTAAAAAAAATCTTTATCAAAAAACAGTAAGATGATTTCCTTCCTGAAAATATAATAAGTCTTCCACTAAAATTATACAGTGTTATTACCAATAAGGAATATTTTAGACTTTTACACACACAGATAAAACCACTAAAGACAGTAGTGAATAAAATCCAGTCATGTAAGACATTATGCTATTTTATGACTGGTGTCTTTTTCCTTTTTAGGAACGTACGGTTGGTTAAATATTTCAAAGTCAGTCAAGGTAATTTACAATATTAGCAGATTGAAAGGGAAAATAATCATTCATTCATGATTTTAAAAAACGAGAAATGATGGAAATTCTCTAAGCTGATATATTATGTATTAGAAACTTGTATCTACCATAGTATGTACGACAAAACACCTTTCAGTGAGTATCAGGAATAGCTTAGAGATGTCTTACCTGACCCATTCAGTTAACATTGTCCTGGGGATTTGAGCAAATGTGATTAAAAAAAAAAAAAAAAGAAAACAAGAAAAGAAAAAGCATCAAGATTGGCGAAGGGCCAGGTGTGGGCTTGATGGCGCACGCCTTTAGTCCCAGCACTCGGGAGAAGGAGGGAGGTGGATTGGATAACTGTGAGTTCAAGGCCAACCTGGTCTACAAAGAGAGTCCCAGGATGGCCAGGGCTACACAGAGAAACCCTGTCTGGAAAAATAAAAAACAAAACAAAACAAACAAAACAAAACAAACAAAAGGATTGAATAAGAAAACTTTGCTTATGGTACATGCACAGAAAATACTAGGTAGCAAAAGCTGCTAAAATGAGAGTTTTAAAATCTCAATTGATGGGAGCTGGAGAGATGGCTCAGAGGTTAAGAGCATTGGCTGCTCTTCCAAAGGTTCTGAGTTCAATTCCCAGCAACTGCATGGTAGCTCACAACCATCTATAATGTGATCTGGCTCCCTCTTCTGGAGTGAAGGTGTACATGCAGGCAGAACATTATTATGTATATAATAATAATAAATGGAAACCTACTACTGTAGAAGCTTCTTAAAATATGTACACATATAAAAAGGGTCTAAGTAAAGTTACACTGTAACAGGGGATTGAATTATTGGCTACTGGGTTTCAATAGCTCAGTGCTGCACCCCGCCCCCCCAACATTGCAGGGTATTCCACTGTTCTTGCTTAGCTTCCAGAATTTGATAGTAAGTGACTGTTGGTGAAGACACCATTTACGTGAATGAGGTATATGGAGAAATCAAGCAGGTACCAGCCTGGAAGCTTCAAACCTATTGCCTGGCTTCCAGTGTTGGAAGGGTGCTAAGCATGAACATTATGGGGTAACCAGCCACTCTCTGATTGGAGTTAAGGCCTGCACCGCAAGATGGAACCTAACCCTGGCACTGTTAGTGAGACCAAGAACCAGTGACTAAATAAACCACAGACCCTAAAGGACAATGTCTTCCGTGCAGTGTCAGCCACATTTCAGCGCTCTGTGCCCCCCTCCTAAGATTAATTAATTGCACAGCACAAACTGGACCTAATCTGTATCAAGGAAGGAAACAAACAAACAAACAAACAAACATGAAATTGGGTGGAATGAGGGGAGGAGTTGAAGGCAAACATGATAAAAATATGTTGTATGATATTCACAAAAATTAACAAATTATCTGGAAAAGATATGCTTGTGAATTTGTGAATTTAATAAACAAAGTCTTTTATTTTATCTATTTATTTATTTTTTTCTGAGACAGGATTTCTCTGTGTAACAGCCCTCGCTGTTCTGGACTCTCTTTGTAGACTAGGAGGCCTGAAACTCAGAGATCCACCTACCTCTGTCTCCTGAGTGCTGGAATTAAAGGCATGTGCCACCACACCTGGCTGTAACAATGTCCTTTAAAATGCTTTTAACAGTAGCATTGAAAACTAAATAGGTGTTGATAAAATTAATGAAAACTTCAAAAAATGTCTGTGAATCCTCTGAAACATTGATAAGAGTACTTCAAGGAGACTTACATGAAATGCACTGATTTACTGTGTTCAGTCAGAGACCCTGTCTGTTAGCAATCAAGTGTTCCCACTGGCCTGCCCTCAGGGTCCTAGCAGCAGCTTACCTCACTGCCCATCACCAGTGCACCAGGCTCATACAGATGTGGTTCATAAAAGCCCTTGGCCACCCCAGATCGATCTCCCTCCCTCCCTCCCTCCCTCCCTCCCTCCCTCCCTCCCTCCCTCCTTTCCTCCCTCCCTCCCTCCCTTCTTTCCTCCCTCTTCCCATTTCCTCCCTCTGTCTGTCTGCCTCTCTGCCTCTGTCTCTCCCTCCTGTCCCCACTGTGAGATGGCCTTTCACTCTCCCCTCCACTAGTAAATTCCACTTTACCACTGCTGTTGTAGAGGGCTTGTTTGAAAGTTAGTTTCTGATACCCCTAATGGTATTCTCTTGTAAAGTAGACTCCAGCCAGATGGCAGCTCAGCTCAGGGTTTCCTGGACTTTGCTGTGCTGAGTTTTTTTTTTAGTGTTTTAAAAGAAGTTGGTAATGTTGACATGATGGTCCTAGAGAGCAGAAGCAGAGACAAACTCAGGGAGAGAAGTTTCTCTTTCAAGTGAACTGCTCCAGGGGAAATGAACATTTGTGCTTGCTTGACCTGTGCATTTCTGAAGGAAACACCAGTTGCTTTTGTGTTTCCCGTGCTCTGCATGTTAGCATCCCTCCTCAATGCAGTATCCCGTTTTCAAATCCTGCAGCCACGAGGCACATGACTACAGTGTTGAGGTGAGTTATTTAAGGTGACAACAAATGGCCATTTAAATGGATCCTCTATAATCTGTGTCCCCTTTCTTGGTCTCATCTGCCATGCCTTACAGATTTTCCTGTGGAAATCTCTCAGGATAACTCTTCTTTTTCCTTAGTCACCTGTGTACACGTGTCATGGTGCTCCCAGGCCATCGCCGTTCTGTTCTCTCTCTTCATGCTGTTCACACTAGTCCATGCCCACCAGATGTTTCATAGAGAGGTATAAAAGCAAGGGTGTTCTGTGTCCAATTCAGCTCCTGAGTAACCACATGGAGACCTATTATCTTTATTAAAAGCTCCAAGCACTATAGCTGGGCAGATACTGAGCTATTCTAACCCAATTATGCTGGCCTGGCCTACTTCCCAGCCACATGGCCTGTTACCTGCTATCTAAAAAATTAGGCTTTGTTTTTTTAACAATTAAACTTTATTATACAACCCAACTAGTTTACACAAAAGGGAAAAAAGATTGAACCTTTTGGTATCTGTTCCACGGGACGGGTCCCTAGGTGTCTTTGGCCTGTGTATTGGTTTGACCTGTTTGTTGATCCACGTGGGCTTAAGCCCAGTATGAACCTGTTGTTGTTCTCTCTTCTTCGCCTGTCTGTGTCACGTGCAAAGGGTGGTCTCCTTCTCCCATTGAGGGTTGATATTTCCGTTTCCTGAATTCCAGGCCCAGGATGGCTTCACCCAGTCTATCTCAAGGTGTCCATGGTGTGTCCAAGGGTAAAGCCCACCAAGACTGTTTACACCTGTGACCAAGCTTACAGTCCTTCCCACAAATTGACTTATTTATACACTTTACATCTTGATCCTCACCCCCTCCCTCCTCTCCCCTCCTGGCCCCACCCTCCCTCCCTCTTCCCCCTCCCCTACTCCTGAGAAAAGGGGAGCCCCCCTACCAACTTACCCCAGCACATCAAGTCACATCAGGACTAAGCGTATCCTCTTCCATGGTGGCCTGGTGAGGTCACCCCACCAAGGGAACGTGATCAAAACGCAAGCATATCAGAGTCCATTTCAGAGATAGCCACTGTTTGCCTTACAATGGGACCCACATTGGCTGCCCATTGGCTACATCTGTCTAGAGGACCTAAGTCCAGTCCATGCATGGTCCTTGGTTGGTGCTTCAGTCTCTGCAAGCCCCTCTGGGCCTTGGTTAGTTGGCTCTGTTGGTCTTCTTGTGGAGCTCCTGTCCCCTCCGGGCCCTTTATCCTTACCCCTACTTTTCCACAAGACTTCCTATGTTTCCTGTGAGTCTCAGCATCTGTTTTGATCCGCTTCTGGGTGGAGCCTCTCAGAGGATAGCTATGCTAGGCTGTTCACTGCAAGCTTAGCAGAGTATTGTTAATAGTGTCAGGGGTTGGTTCTTTCCCATGGGGCTGGTCTCAGGTTGGGCTACTCTTTGGTTGGGCATTCCCTCAATATCTGCTCTATCTTTTCCCCTGCACGTCTTGCAGACAGGGTAAAATTTGGATTGGTGTTCCCCCTACTTCACTAGGAGTCCTGTCTAGTTAGAAGGTGTCTTCTTCAGTCTCCATGACCCCTGCTGCTAGCAGTCTCAGCTAGGGTCACTCCCATATCCCCCCAGTAGCCTACCCTATCGTAGGTCTCCACCTTGTCACAGAGATGCCCCCTTCCCCTCACCCACGGGTTCTCTTCTCTCTTCAGGCGCTCTGTCATCCCCCCACCCCACCACAGACCCTCCCCAGGTCTGATCTCGATACCTGCCATCTTAGTCTCGCCTTGGATGCTCCTTCTCCATCCGTGTCTTCATGGTGACTCTTCTGTTCCCTACTTAAGACCCCCCCCCACTCTGGGCCCTGAAAGTCCTGCGTTATTCTTAACTGCCCAGTTGTCTGTTCAGCTCTTTATTAAATCAATCACAAGTGATGGAGAACATATTTCACACAACGTTGAGACAGGAGATGCTTCCTAATAATGACCGCGCCAATGTCAATGTGAACAACTCAGATCTCTGGGTATAGAAATCAGCATTTGAACACACAGTGCACAAAACCTCCAGCAGAAGGGTGTCCTCACAAGTGTGTGGAGAGTAGCAGTGGAAAGAGCAGCGTGGCCCACACACTGGTTTTCCTCCGGCTCCCTCCTTTGTTTCATCTGTTACCAAGTCCTAGTTTTTTCTACAGTGCTTGTCTTCCTCAGCGTTCACTTTTGATTCTGGCATTTTCCTCATTGCCCCCCTCCCTCCTGCCCTCATAATTCCCTCCTTATTTAAGACTACAGCACTACTAAAATAATCTTGGGTTTTATGTAACTTTTTCTCATTATAGAAGCTGTGTTTGTAGAACACTTTAAGGCCCTGGTAAGAATAAAGGAGCTAATAATATAATAATAATATGGGATTTTGCTCGTCTTCCACAGAGTCTTGCTGGATTTATCCTGGGCTACCAGAATGGTGTCACAGGGAGATCAATAATTTGCCAAGCCCTATTCCATGTCACATCTTATAGCCAAGAAAACAAGGTAACATTAGTGCTTGAGCAACCAAAACAGATGTCAGAATCCAGTGCATGCATTTACCTAATGCCATTAAGGATGCTTTTCTTTTTCTTTTTCTTTTCTTTTCTTTTTTTTTTTTTTTTTTTAGACAGGGTCTCTCTGTGTAGCCTTGGTTTTCCTGGACTTGCTCTGTAGCCCAGACTGGCCTTGAATTCACAGAGATCTGCCTGCCTCTGCCTCCTGAGTGTGGAGATTAAAGGCGTGTGCCACCATGCCCAACTCAAATAAGGATGCTTTTGTTGCCAAGTTATGCAGAAGCACCTCACTGCATACTGTGGTCCCATTCTAGAAGTGAGTATTTCTCAGCTTACAGAAGTTCACATCAGTTTCTCTTCTGTTGCTGTGGTACAATGACAGGACAAACAACGTAAGGGAGAAAGGGCTTGTTTTGGTTTACAGTTCTTGAAGAAGGAGGAGGAGAAGGCATGCCACCCAGCAGGAATTAATCAGGAAGTAGTGAGAGAACAGCAAGTCAGGCCCAGTCGGCCTCATAGTCTGCCCGACCCTGTGCTGCCCTCCTTCATCAAGGCTGCACCTCCTAGGAATTCCCTAACTTTCCCAAACACCACCTCTCCATCTATGGGCCACGTATTCAAATACAGACAACATTTCATATTCAAACCACAACGTAGTTCTTAGCCCGTTAGAACCGCCAGTGTTAGAAACAGCCCTAGCGTGTATTACGTATTTTCTTGGCCCACAACACATAAAAAGTTGGATGTTTTCAGGAGGAAAGTAGACCTCTTTACCAAGACCAACATCCTAAGAGTAACAAGCATGAAGTTGGTGTTGATGGAAACTGTGCAGATATTTATATAACATAAGAAATTAGGACACTCAGGTCCATTTTATGTAGCAAGCAACTTTGGGGTTAGACGGGGTTTCATGAAGCCATGCTGGCCCTAAATTTGCTGTAAGGTGAATAATGACTTGAATACCTCATACTCTGTTTCAGTCTCTCAGGTGCTGGGATGAAAGACATGTGTACCCTGTCTGGCTATGGCAAGAACATTATTTAAAGAGATTGCTTCTGTTTTTAACTTGCTTGTATGTGAGCACCCTTGATGGACTTAACAGAACATTTAAACGCTACACTGGAGAATCTAGACTATTTTTTTGTCAGGGGATACTGCCGGTGATGGGCGCTGGTTTCCTTTTTTAATGTTGCTGTCTCTATCAGATTGTCCTTTTGAGTCATTCTGGAAAATTAAGTCCCACTGCCATGGGGCTACTGACACACAAGGTCGTGAATGAGCACAGCTGTCCCTAGTCCTTTCTCTCAAAAGGGAAGAGGTCGGTTTTCAGGGTGAAGTTGGAGGGGGTGTTCTAGCCTTCGTTGTTGGCCTATGACTTTTCTCTAGACCATAAGAATAGACTGAGCTTTGCAAAAACAAAATAGCTCTGTGCAGGAGGAGTCACACTAGCTCAGTTGGTGACCTGCTCCTGTCAACCACTTCCCCATGGTCCCTGCCTAAGGTGTTGGGGCAAAAATGGATGCAGATATTTGTAGTCTAGCCTTTTGAATTCTGTGGTAATGAGCTCAGAAATTATCCTGGGAACAGGTAAGAGAAAGCTAACTGTAGAGGGGACACAAGGAAGGCTGTGCAGGTAAATGATGCTTAGAACCATGTTAAAGGCTGAGAAGGTTGTAAACTATAGAATGAGATGAATTGACGCTTTAGGTGAGGCACACAGCAAAACAACAGAAAGCAGGTACATACTGTAGAGTCCGCAGGGCAAGAAGGAACAGATGGGAAGAGCGCCGAGGCAGGATGGAGTGATGTGGGGTATGGAGGAGGCATGTGTCTTCAGTAGTGGCCCACTGTGCTGTTTGTACATCATATAATGTATATTTCAGTGCTACATGGGGATGTTACTTGTGAGAGGCATTAAATGCTTGTGTCCAAAGCAGCTATAAGGAGTTAAAATGAGATGCGTATAAGTAAACACAGAGTTAAGGAAAGTTGGAGACAGCAGACTCTTACACTTCTGATGACTTTAGTCCCACACCATGCATATGACACACTTATTGGAATTGTAGTGCAAGCCAATATATAAACTGATCAGGAATGCATTTCCATTCAGAACTGGAGGAACAGCAAATATAAATAAATGCACAAGTTAGCAACACTAAATTTGCATAAAATCCTAAAGGAGACACCATTGCCTATGAGCACAGTAAAATACTTAGCAAAACAGACATGAAATGTAATAAAACAAATTGAATCCCGGGGCTGGACACAGTGCAGTAAAATCATATTTTATTGGGAGCAACAGCAAAACTGTATTCTAACAGAAATATAGCTTAGCAACTGATTACTCAGATTATGAAAATGTAAAATTCTTTCCAAAAATAGAAAAGAGGCTATTCTGAAGCCTTTAATGTTCAGCCTCAGATCTTAAAAGTTACCCTCTTTGGGGCCTTGTCAGAGTCTAAACCATGCTTTTCTGTAGGAGCTCACTGCAGCTCATGTTGGTGGCCTGAGGGTTGAGTGGGCTAGAGCATGGCTCTGCAGCTCTCTTACGGGGTCCAGCTGCAAAGTTTGTATGTCTGAGGCTGAGTAAGCGAATCAAGGCTTCTTTCTGCCACTTCAAGCCACAGGTTGTAACGGTAATAGATGCAAACCTAGCTGGAGGAAAAGCAGTCTGGCTCAGATAGCAATTAGATTTTTGTGGCTTATTTCTAGCTGGTTCATGGGCTGTTTTGTGTTGCTGGGAACAAGGAGGCTGAGGGGAAAGTGGCTTGATCAAGTCTTCTCACTTTAGCTGTATTAGCTGTATACCACCATAATAATAACAAATACCAGGGGGCTCCAGTCATTACTTTTGAGCCTGTGGCGAAGTGGCCCCTTCATGGAAGGACACTGACACCCAAGGACTAAAAGGGAACAGAAGGGAGGGGACTGGAACCCTATGCTTTTTTTTTTTAAGATTTATTTATTTATTATGTATACAATGTTCTGCCTGCATGTGTATCTGGCACCAGATCTCATTATAGATTGTTATGAGGCACCATATGGTTGCTGGGAATTGAACTCAGGACCTCTGGAAGATCAGACAGTGCTCTTAACCTCTGAGCCATCTCTCCAGCCTGAACCCTATGCTTTTTGAGAGGAAGTTCTTGGTGACCAGAGCATGCTGCTCCATTAGGCCCGCCTCCCCAGGGTTCCACATCTCCCAGGAGAGACAACCTAAGGACCTAGGGCACAGGACGGTGAAAGACAGTCCCGACCCAGCTGCAACATCATTTATGCCTCTGGGTGGTCATCTATCTTCTTGCAGTGGGGTCAGTAGAAACCAAATCTGGGGTGAGTCTGTGCAGCCAGATCAGTGACTCTTAGGGCTTACTCCACAGAAGTGGAGCGATGTGCCTTCAGCATCTTCAGATGTCTCAGGTGAACCCTGTGCAAACATTTAGTTCAGGCCTCGCCGCTGCTGGGTTCTTTTTGTTATTCTTGGTGGTGGTGGTGGTTGTGGTTTTTGAGACAAGGTCTTTCTCTGTAGTTTTGGCTGTTGTGGAGCTCGTCATGATAATCTTCCTGTCTTGCCTCCTGAATGCTTGGATTATAAGCCTGAGTCACATCTGTCGTCTTTGTGAATTCTTATGAAATTTGTGCAAATGCTTGCTCTACCATCAGATTAGGCCTCAACGCGCACGTGTGTGTGTGTGTGTGTGTGTGTGTTTCGTTTTTTGAGACAGGGTTTCTCTGTGCAGTCCTGGAACTCACTTTGTAGACCAGGCTAGCCTGAGCTCACAGAGATACACCAGCCTCTGCCTCCCTGAGTGCTAGGATTAAAGGCGTGCGCCACCACCGCCTGGCTCCTCAGCTCCTTTTAACTCTGTATTTTGAAACAGGATCTCTCGAAGCTCCCCAGGTTGGCCCTGAACTTGTCTTGCTTCCACCACAGCCTCCTGATTCTTGGGGTTCCAGGTGTGCCTGGCCATGTGCTATGTAACTTCCCTCACGCAGCATGGTTTCTCTGAAGACTTCCGAGGTGCATTTGCTTATTGCTATGCTGTGGGCATGCCACAGTCTGGTAACCACTGCACTGCAGGACATCTGGATCGCTTCCTGTTTGATCTTAGGAAGAGCTGCTCTGAACACTCACATATACATTCTCTGTGGATTTAAGGCGCATTTCTCTCAAGCAAATACCCGCGAGTGATTGTTGGGTCTTGTGGTAAGGGCTGGCTTACATTTTGTAAGAGTTTCCATAGTCAGTAACACAGTAGCTGTGCTCTGTATCTTCACACCAGCAATGTCTTGGGTCAGTTTTTTGCAGATGGTGTGAGGTTTATGCTCCTGTCTTTGCATCATTGAGTTGCCTTCCGACCTTTGCCTAGTGTTGTGTGGGTCTGCTCTGGGTTACTTTCCAGTGACTGCTATCTCACCGTCTTCGGGAGGCTTGCTATGGAGTAAGGCTCCTGTCGGGTGGAGTGACTCCTCTAGCTATATTGTTTTGGTTATTTTTCGTCCTGTATATCTCCATATACATTTTAGAATGAGCTTTGCTTACAGAAATCTTTTCATTGTTTTGTTCTCTGAGATAGGGTTTCTCTGTGTAGCCCTTCTAGATTCACTTTGTAGACAAGGCTGGCCTCCGACTCACAGAAATCCACCTGCCTCTGCTTCCCGAGTTCTGGAATTAAAGGTGTGCACTAGCACGTCCGGCCTTTGCTGGACTTTTGTTAGAAATTGAGTTGAATCTATGGATGAGTTTGGGGATAATGGACTAATGTCCTCTGTAAGTCTTTGCTTACTGCAATATGGCTGTTCCTTACTTACATCCCTATGACTTCTTGCACAGGTATTTTTGTTGTTGTTTAATTTTCAAGATATAAATCCTGTTTATGTTGTTAGATTTATTTGTTTTCTTTGCTGTGATTGTAAATGGTATTTTAAGTTTTGGTGTTTTGGTTTGCTCTATAGAAGTGTGATTTTTCTCTGGCACATCACTCACTATTTGATCCTGCAATCTTGCTCATCTTCTTCTCTAGGAACCCTTTAGGATCTGAACTTCTAAAACAGTATTGATCAGTAAGGTATTCTTTAATCTCCAGTGAAGTTGAAGTGGATGAAAATGGGTTCAGTTAAGTTTCCTGGAGACATTCAGTACATTCTGATAAATAGCTAATTGGGCAAAGCTGGACCACAGCAACAGCCTGCCTAGAAAATATCTTCCTTGCTAGTCTTGACAAGGCTAGGATTCATTGCCCAATGTAGATTTTATTTTGCCTTGCCCAGGAGAATAATGCATGATTTCAGATACTATATACTTTCCCAATAAGTCCCTCATATTTCCTGATTAATTTTCAAATGAACCAGAAACACTAGTCTCAAAATAATTAATATTTTATGTGTATAAAAATCTCTTGAATTTTAAAAGCTTAGTCTGGAATGTCTTTAGTTTAGTTTAGTTTTGTTTTGTTTTGTTTTGTTTGTTTTTTCCAAGACATGGTTTCTCTGTGTAGCCTTGGCTGTCCTGGTCTCACTCTGACCCACCTGCCTCTCATTTCCCTACGTGCTGGGGTTACAGGCATTCACCACCACACCCGGCTTTAGTTCTTACTCATTCCATAAGGTAAAATACCAACTGTATTTTGAATATCTGTTCAAAAACTACTACTAGAAACTGCCTGCAAAATCCGGTACAGAGCAACTGCTGAAGACTGCAGAAGGGCCGAGGTAGAGCTTGGCTGACAGAAGGCTGGACTGGGCATGCACCAGGCCCCCCATTGGTTTCTAACACTGCTTATGGCAACTGGACCTGGTGGCCACACCTGTAATCCCAGCACTCTAGTAGTGACCAGCCTGTGTAGAAATTCTGTCTCAACAAAAGACAAAGCCACTGGAAGCATACGGTTGTCAGTAGTATTTGAGTGACCAGTATGGCCTGGGTTGCCTGGACAGAGATACAAATATCTGCAAAAGATATCATGTGGTGAGGTGAGGTGTGACTCATGAGCAACAGTCCTTGGTAAGAGTCAAAGTATTGTGCTGAGGTGTTTGGCTCAGCATGAATGATGCCCTGGCTTTGACTCCCAACATCTGTAGCTACATGATCTGTTATTGAAAAACCTGAACAGTACATATGGCACTTAGCAATATCATAAAATACCTTATTTACTAAGTCTTGCTAGAATTTCATAATGTTAAGTAGTTTTGCTATAGAGATGTTTGTGCAACCACTTTCTTTTTTTGGGGGAAGAGGGCAGTTTGAGACAGGCTTTCTTTGTGTAGGCTTGGCTGCCCTGGATTTACTTTGTAGACCAGGCTGGCTTTATAGACCAGACTGGCCTCGAACTCACAGCAATCTGCCTCCTTTGCCTCCCTAAGTGCTGGGATTAAAGGTGTGCGTCACCACGCCTGGCTAGAATCACTTTCCTTAACAATTTTTATTAGACAGTTGCACGTGCTTCCTTGACTCCCGGAGGTAGTGAACAGGGTTGTTTAGAACATCCGTTTTTCAGCAGTGCTTTAATACAGATGGCTTAATGACATTTGGAGCCATTTACACCTGAATAAGTTACTCCACAGAGCTGTGATTCTGTTTTCCCTCTGCTTTCCTGGCTTCTGTGTTTTTCACCTTGAAGTTTTAACTTTGCTAGCACGTCTGTATTTATGGTTCCGCTGAGCGCTCGCTCCTTACCATTTTATTTACCCTGAGTTCTTTGTGAGTGTTCCAGCGCTTCCAAAGCATTGGTGGTAGATCTCTGTGTGTGGTATCCCTGCCCTTAGAAAGGGTTGCATTGTGTTGGAGCCTGCCTCCTCCTCTCGATCTGCTCCAAGCCAGGAAAAGTGAGGAGCCAGCGCAGCTCAGAGCAACATGCCCTCAGCCAGATGCTGGAGCTTCCTAAGCTGCCAAGACTTATCAGGAAGGTCAGCTTCCTGTGTGAGAAAACCCCAGTGCAAACACAGGAAATGATCTGCACGGGGCTGGCACTAGCAGAGATCCACCATTGTTTTCAGGACTATAATAGGGTTGAGAATCCATGCGGAGTGAGGAGCATGTGGCCTAGATTCTGTAGCCCTCTCATTCCTCAGGAGGCCTCTTAGACTGTGTATATTGTTTAGTGATGGTTCTATAGGAGACGCTACACATTGTGGAAGGGAACAGAAATAACACAAGCACACTAGGAATGGTCCTCTATAATATGTGTTCAGGGAATCTTCATAGTAAACACCCCAAACACTGAAGATGTGGTTGTGTGTGGTCTGTGTGCGCATTTGCATGTACTCAAGGTGTGTTCTCACGAGAGCGTCCTGCTAAAGCACTACTCTGCCTAATTACCTTGTGTATACAAGGTTGTAGAGACATTTTAATTCAGAAGATGGCTTCTCTGGCAAGAGATCACATCCAAAGACCTTCTAAGTCTGTGTGATCTGACTGGAATAGAGACAGGCCTTTAAACCCAGGAGACAGAGGCAAGCAGATCTCTGAGTTCAAGGCCAGCCTGGTATAGAGCAAGTTTCAGGTAAAGAAAAGCTTAGATCCAGGCATGGTGGTACACACCTTTACGAGATCTCTGAGTTCTAGTCAGTGCTGTGCAGGCAGTTTGGTTGAGTCAGTGAGTTGAGAGGCAGTGCAGTAGAGTTGAGTTTGTGGCAGTTCAGTTCATGGAATTCAGGAGGTTTTACCGGGAGAATTTATAGACAGGGTGAAGAAAGAACAGGCTAGACACAGACAGGTAAAGACAGATGGAGCCAGAGAATGGAAAAGAACCAGAAGATTAGAACATACTGCTGAAGTTAGTATGAGGCCAAGCAGAGCAGTTCAGCCAGAGGCTCGAGAGAAGTGAGTTTGAATCACCTTGGAGAGCAGTTTGAGCCAGAATAGCTGAGTTGAACCAGCCAGCCAGAGCTTGGAAAGAACTAGAAAGGGTGAGCTTATTCAGTAGTAAGTCTCAGAGGCTGAAAACATTTCTAGGTCTAGAGTAGATTGAACGAAGGGGCTGGAGAGATGGCTCGGAGCTCTTCCAAAGGTCCTGAGTTCAATTCCCAGCAACCACATGGTGGCTCATAACCATCTGTAATGTGAAATGGCGCCCTCTTCTGGCTTGCAGGAGCACGGTATAGGTAATAATAAATATATCTTAAAAATAAATAAATAAATAGATTGAACGAAGGCTAAAAGCTTCCAGGCCTAGGCCTAGGTTAGCAGACAGAGGCAGAAAGCCTTGGAGATGACAATTACATCAGAAGACTAAAAGTTACCTTTCTTTACACAGGGTCTTACTGTGGATGAAGGCTGCTGGCTAGTAGCCCTCCTGTCCTACCTCTCCCATCACTGGGGTTACAGTTGTCTTAGTTGGAGTTACTTTTGCTGTGATGAAGTGCCATGACCCAAAAGCAGCTTTGGGGAGGAAGGAGGGGGTATTTCATTCACAGTTCCACCACCACCACCACCACCACCCACTATCACCATCACCACTGTCACCACCACCACCACCACCACCACCCACTATCACCATCACCACTGTCACCACCACCACCACCACCCACTATCACCATCACCACTGTCACCACCACCATCACCACCACCACCCACTATCACCATCACCACTGTCACCACCACCACCACCACCACCACCCACTATCACCATCACCACTGTCACCACCACCACCACCACCCACTATCACCATCACCACTGTCACCACCACCACCACTACCAGCACCACCACACTTTCACCCCCTCCTCCTCCTTCTTCTTGTTCTTTTTTTTTTTTAAGATTTTGTTTGTGCTATGGCAGTTAGCCTGTATGTGTATTTGTGTACCATATGAGTGCAGTGTCCATGGAGGTCAGAAGAGATGCCTGGATCCCTGGAGATGGAATTACAGACAGTTGTGAATCTCCATGGGAGTGCTGGGAACCTCTGCAAGAGCAAGGAGTGCTCTGATCTGCTGAGCTCTCTCAAGCCAATTTGTTTATTTATTCCCCCCCCCCCCCCAAGGGAGCTGAGCATACCTATCCACCTAGGCTGACTGTCCAGCAAATCCAGGAGGCCACCTGTCTCCATCTCTGCAGATCCGGCATTACAAACTCACACACCACCACGAGAGTGCTTGGGCTTGAACTCAGGCCTCTGTGCTGCTATTTCACTGCCCAAACCTTCTCTCCAGCCCTCCAGCAAGCTCCAAAATGGGATACAGTAATAACAATAATTTTATTTTAAAAGCATGTTGGCTCTTGCCTTAGGTTCTTCAATTCTGGTTGGATCCTGACACCACAGTAAATTCATTGTTGTCTCTGTGCTGGGGAGGAATTTGGGTAAATATTTATAACACAGACAAGTTAATATGTTGAAACCTAATCTCTATGGTGATGGTTATCGGTGGGTGAGACTTTTAACCAACACACACACACACACACACACACACACACACACACACACACACACACGGAGTATGCAAGCAGTCAAAAACATTTCCTCTGAGATTGAAATGAACCCCTTCCTCCTAGAGTAAGCAATGAAACTGAGAGTCTCCCTCAGACAGGACAAGCCACACAGAAGACTCGCTGAAGCCAAGCCAGCTACTGGAAGAGGATTAGACCAGAGCCATTTGGAAACGACTCACCAACCTGTAGAGCAGCCTGTGGGCTGTGCAGTGTGCTCCAGGGTCCCAGATTTTGTGGGCTGTCACCCATGCTGGTGTGGGCTTTGGTGATGCCGCTGTCAGTGAGTCATTTCTCCTCCTGTAAATAGCCCCTTTGTAGTATTTGTGTAAATAAAACCCATTGGCTCACCAAGTTGGACTTTAGTGGCTTCCGTACTTTGTTATGCCATAGGCAGCCTACCTGGAGTAGATATGTGTGTTGTATCTCCTCAGGAAAAGTTCTGTCATAAACCACCACCACCACCACCACCACCAACAACAACAACAACAACAACAACACCAACACCAACAACAACAACAACACCAACACACACCACTATTATACCATGTTACCTACAATACCTACCGAAAATATTTGTTGAGTGAATGACAACTTTTCAAGCAAATGCTTTTTTTCAAAGGTCTATCAAAAAAAAAAAAAATCTTTATTCCTCATAATTTCTGGAAAAGGAGACTGGTGTATGTGTGAGTTGGAGTAAATATTCAAGTTTTAGAGTTTTTATCTTCTTTGAAATCTTTTATATCGTTTATTGGATGAAGAATCCACTGAAAATGATCTTTAAATAAGAAAATTGAGAGGTGCTTTAGCTGGGAATTAATGTATTAACATACACTGTGAAATTGTGTGTTACACAAAGATACAGAAGGTGTTTATATAGAGTCTATCACTTGTCTGTTGATCTCCTGGAAGAATATATGCGTTTCTGGCTGTAAAGAACTTATTTGCCTTTTGAAGCCGGGGAGTGAAGTACAGCGAGGCATGCTTTAGTTCTGGTGGAATATCCTTCAGACAGCTAACACATTTGCAAAAGGCTTCAACTTGTTCTAAACAAGCTACGTGGCCTTTACAATTTATAAACACATTAATCATTTGCTCTGTGGAGGGATATGTGATAAATATATGCCAGGCAGCCAACTGTCATTCAGATACTTGGGCTATCAGGAGTTTGTGCTTTTTAGGAGAATGCTGCTGTTGTAGTAAGTCTGTGCGGGTGACACTGCACTCAGCTACAGAATTTATTTCTAACAGCTTTGAGAGTTGAGAAGTACAAGATTGAGGGCACACATATGATGAGAGCCTACTTGCTGGGTCATGATGTGGGTGACAAATGTTAAATTCTCCTTGTGTAAGGAAACCAGCCAGGCGTGGTAGCGCAGGCCTTTAATCCCAGCACTTGGGAGGCAGAGGAAGTTGGATCACTATGTGAGGTCAGCCTGGTCTACACAGCGAGGCCAGGACAGCCAAGGCTAAACAGAAACCCTGTCTCGAAAAAACAAACAAACAAATAAACAAAAAAAAAAAAAAACAAAAACAAAAAAAAAAAAAAAAAAAAAAAAAGAAAGAAAGAAAAGAAAACCAATGAGCTCCAGAAAGAGTGGCTTTCTTCACCTACAATCCAGCCACTATTCAGTACCAGCACAGTGACAATCAAATCATATCCTGATGTTCTGGTTTTAAAAACTACATGTTTATTACATGAATGCTCACACTATGTATAATAATGCAAAGACTTATTACGTATATCAAGAAATTACCTTGCCTCATAAGAGTACTTTTTTTGCTGCAGAGAATATAGAAATGTTAAACATTAGATCAATTTGCCTTGTTTTGTATGGGATAAAACTTCATTTTAATTAAAAATGTTCTATGCTTTTTACTTCAAAAAAACTACATGTTTAGTCAGATAATAGGTCAAAAATATGAGAAATATCAGTGGAAAGTCAGCTCTGCATTGTTTGTGGTGATGCACAGTGAAGGTAAATTTCTGTGAGGATGCTGAGCAGTCTTTGGTGAGGGTCTTGTGTTGTGACGAAGGCAGCACTTACTTCATAGAGAGCAGCTGAGAATGCAAACACTGTTTTCTAGCTGGCGTTCGTCCTTTCTGAGGAAAACTTAAATGTATGGTCCACTGATCTGATGGTGGAGGAACATACAGAGACAAAGTAGCAGGATTTCCCTCCTGTTTCTGCTCAGACACATGACACACTATAGCGCCTGTTTCCTGAGTGTAGGTAGACCAACAATGGATGGTGGCCAGGCACTCCTGGTGGCCTTCATGAGCTCCCTCAATGCAGAAGCATTAATGACAGTAGGTGAGTTTTATTCTCTCATCTGCGCTAGCTCCCTCTCCTCCTCCTCTTCTTGTTCCTCTTCTTCTTCTCCTCCTCCTCCTCCTCCTTCTTCTTCTTCTTCTTCTCCCCCCCCCCTCCCTTATTTCCTGTCTCCAGGTTTCTAGAACACTGAGGGAAGAAAGGGAAAATAAATATATTTTTTTAATCCCAGCTTCATATATGGTACCAGTCAGTTACAAACAGTGGAGCAGAGCTGTAGAGAGATGTGTCTGGATTTGTATTTGCTTTTTATACCTCCATGGACACAAACATTTGCATATTTATTATGGTTTAGCAACTCAAAAGTCCACGGAAGGAGGGCAGAACCTCCTAGCTTTCTTTTTCCTTTGGCCAAGTTGGGGAAATCACAACAGGTTCTCATTTATGCTAAGTTTGTGCTCCGACCACCGAACTACACAGCCAATATGGAACTCTCCATTTTGTCTTGAGACCTTTGTCCACTTAGTTAGATCAGAGGAGGCAGCTCGGGGCCTTAAGTCTCTCTCTTCATGAAGTCTGTTAAAGTAAGGGATATTTCCTGCTTGGTTTCCCATCTGCTCTGTTCTACACAAGTCAGACCTATACTGTAGAGCATTATGTTCATGATGAACAGATACACAGATTTATTCTAATGTGCATTGTTTAATTTTTTGATACACTAACTGCATTGATTAACAGATTTTATTTAGTCATCTGTTCAGTTAGTAAAACACTCAACTAACTGTGAATTAAGAACATAATCCAAGCTGAAATGTGAGTTCATTGCTTTTCAGTTTGTTCTTAATTTCCTTTGTTGTTGACTGCCCAAAGAGATGATAAATTGTAAATGTGATGTGTATTGAAAGAGGAGACTTTAGAAACCCACATTCTCTTTTTCTTAATTTTGCTTCTAATGTGGTCTTCAAGTTTTAAAATGGTGTGCGAGGCTCTAAGAATCACGGATGAATTTGAAAACGTCTATTTCTAGGGCTTTGTGGGAAGTGGAGCTTGAATCTGGAGCCTCTGCACGCTAGGCACACACTCTACCACGAAGTAGATGGCCCACCCTCTTTGAATTTTCATGGATTGATTTCATTAATTGATTGATTGAGATAGGGTGTCTCTGTGTAGCAGGGTGAGCCTGGAATTCTCTGTGTAGGTCAGGCTGGCCTCAGACTCACCGGGGTCAGCCAGCCTCTGCATTTTGAGTGCTGTGGTTAGAGGTATGCACTGTCAACATCTCGGTCCCAGACCTCTTTAAAAATCAATCAAACAAACAACTCATTTTGAAACGTGGTCTTTGGAAGTTACTCAGGCTATAGTCCCAGCAGGTCTTGAACTTACAGTTTTTCTTCCAAAGCTTCTGGAACAGTTGGGATTTATAGGCCTGTGCCACCAGCCCTAGCTTACTTCCAAGTAAATTAAACTAGGTTAGTCAGTCCAGCTTTTTGGCTTGAAGAAGTTGAAACCACATCAACTCCCTTGCTCACTCCCTCTCATCCCGATTTTTTTTTTTTTTTTTCTTTTTTTTAAGGGAGGCAATTGGAGTAGGTAGGAAAATGTGATTTAGGAGAGAGTCAGGTGTTCAAACCTAGACACAGGCTGTAGCCAGGGATTCAGAGGGTGCCGGGAGCCCTGTCACTGGCATCTCTTCTTCCCTCCTCCCTCCATCCTCCTAGTCTCTGCAACCACCCTCCCCCAAATAGCTTCAGCTATCAAGTTGAATAAACCTGAGAAGAAGGCGGAGCCTCAGTTTGAAGAACTGCCCAGATCCGATTGGCCTGTGGCCATGTCTATCAGGCAGTTTCTTAATTGTTAATCAATGCAGGAGGGTGTAGCCTCCTGTGGGCCGGGCCATCCCTAAGCAGGCAGGCTGGGCTGTGTAAGAGAGGAAGCTGAGCAAGCCCAAGGAAGCCTGGAAGTAAAAAGTGTTCCTCCATGGCAGGGTGTCTTCTCCTACCCTGGCTTCCTTCTGTGATGGACTGTGACTAAAAGTGTAAGCCAAATTAACCCTTTCCCCCCTTCCTCCCTTTGGGCATGGTGTTTATCACACCATCAGAAAGCAAGCTAGGGCACCCTCTCTCCTTCACTTCACCTTTCCTGCGACCTCCCCTTCCTGACTCCTTATATTTTTCTCCTCTGCAGGTCTGAGCTGCTCTTCTGCCTTGCATTTGCATCTAATTAAAATTGGAGTCTGGATCTCTTCACTTGGCCCTGTTTGTACCCAGAGAAATTTTATAATGCTCTTAGCATGTCCGAGGCCCTAGGTTCAAGGCTGAGCACCAAAGGGTGGAGTGGGGATTGTGGTGACTTTGTTTGTTTTGCTTTCCGAGACAGGGTTTCTCTGTGTGGTCTTGGCTGTCCTAGACTCACTTTGTACACCAGGCTGGCCTCGAACTCACAGAGTTCCGCCTGCCTCTGCCTCCCAGAGTGCTGGGATTAAAGGTTTGCACCACCACACCTGGCTGTTTTGACCTTTTATTTATTTGTATCAGAAGTATATTTGTTCCAGGTGATGGTGGTGTGTGCCTTTAATCCCAGCAGGGCCAGAGGCAGTGGGATCTCTTTGAGTTTGGGGCCATAGTGGTCCACAGAGCTAGTTCCAGGACAGCCAGGGCTACACAAAGAAGCCCTGTCTCAACACGCTCTGCCTCACAAACAAACAAACAAACAAACCAATAGGAGAAGAAGTATATTTGTCAGTGCGTGGTTAAACCACGTCTCTGATATGGGTGTTTTGGTTAGGGAACACTCATCTCTAAAGGTGTGCCTTGACCTAAGGCAGCTGCAGATGATGGTTTGGCTTTTGAAACTCTAATCCTGCCTCAGTTCTCATGACTTTCCTCTCTGACTGTATTCATGCCTAGGATTGGATAGGAGCCCACAGAGTTTAGACTGGCAGTCACAGAGTAGAGCGTGCACCGGGGAGAGAGGCATGACTCTCCCAGAGGCTCTGTAAGTTTGTGGTCCCCAGAAGGGCCCCACTGGTAGGGAGTTCTGCAGGCTTCAGGGAGAAGAGGTGACTGGGTCCCAGCTCCCTGGAAATGGCTCTGCCTGTCTACCAGCAAAGCTGTCTGTGGCCACCTATGGATAGCTCTGTGTAGACTAGCTGCCCCTCAGGAGAAAAGTGGCCTCCATTTCTACAAATATGATAGAAAAACAAATGGCTTTTATTATCATTTATTTTATTATTGTTTGTAAATGGTAGAGTGCACTATGGGAATGAATGGGCTGAGTTCACTGTGAGCCGTAGACAGATGCAAGAAACAGCGGCATAACTGGGGCCCAGCTGGTCCTTATGCTCCCTAAGCCTTACTCCTGGCAATATTGAAGTTTTTGTTATATTAGCTGTGACTCATTCTAAAATTCTGCCTTAATATCTTTCTGAAGTGTTGTCCTGTATTAACCTGCAGATACTTGATAGAAAGGTTGAGAATCATGTAATTTAACAACCAAGCAAACTCCTTTTTCATATAGATGTTGTTATAAAAAGGGCTGCAGTTCCAGAGATGAAGTTCTCCATAAAATGAAGCTGAAAACTTACAGAAGGTACATGGCGGCCATGTTGTTCTCTTACGCGATGTACAGTTCACTCTTTCACAGTTGCAGCTTCGGATGTTGCTTTGAGATGGAAGCTTTCTGGGACCTTTCACTTGCCAACTGTGTGAACTTGGAGTCTGCTTGCCTTGGACGTCCATAGGTGGGCTGCTGTGTAATGCTGCAGCCCCCTGGAACTCCCCTTGGTTATCCCATAGGAAAGATGGCCATGCTTTGGACACTCCCCTTGCTAGTCCTGGCAACGCATCTGCCCCTAAAGCATAAAATGCCTACTGTCCTCTCCTCACAGAGCTACTGTTCTGATCCAACAGCCCACCCTAGGCTGTAATAAAATAAAAATGGTGTGGTCCATAGGATGGAGCAGAATTAAGTGTGTAAGTGGGAAAGGACTTTGGCTGTTTAAACGGTGTGTCATGGTTGCTGTCCCTTGGAGAGACTTGAGTAAAGGAGAACGAGTGAGGAAACAGCCCGTGGCATTTGAAGGAGGAATGTTTTTAGGGAATTGGAGCAGCAGTGCAAAGTCCCATGCAGTGGTGTGGCTGCGTGGTCAAGAGATGTGGTACATGGTCTGTTGGTCAACTTGCCATTGAGTTTGTTTCTTTAAAACAGACTCTTGCTGTGTTACCTAGGTTGGCCTAGAACTCTTCAGCTTTCTCGCCTTATCCTCTTGAGTGCTGAGGTTTCAGGTATGTACACTGTGTCCAGGGAGACACTAAATTTATCTTTGTTTACAGTTTTGGTGGTATCAGCCCATGTTTGGGTGATCAGATTGTTTGGGTCGCCATGCTGTTTTGAAACATTGTGGGAGTGTGTAGCAAGGGAGCCCCTTCATATCCCCCTGGAATGGGCAAGAAGCAACAGCAGGAGGGCCCAGGGACAGTCTGACCTTCAAAGGCGTGCCTACAGTGAAGACCTGGGTGAGGCCTCATCTCTTACATTTACGATTTCTCAGCAGTGCCAGTCCCCACCTAGGGACCAAGCCTTTCAGGTATGGGACTTTGTGATGACAGTATAGATCTAAATTATAGCAGGATAGAAAGGAGAGGGAGGGAAAAGATAGAAAGTTGGATACATGTAGTTTCAGGTGAGGTCCTGGAGGTCACTGCAGAGTGCTGGCTTTTACTCATCCTGGGACAGTGGGGAGGGGCATAACTGGAGTGTTCTGAGCAAGGAGAACCATGATCTGACGGTTCAAGGGAAGAGACTACCCTGTGATAACGAAAAGACAGAGAACATAGGGCAGAGACGGAAGCAGAGATTGAGGGGACACTGTGTATGCTTGACTGGGTGCTGACTGTGTAGGTGTTGGGACATACCTGCATTATAGACAGAGTCTGCAGGTCAAGCCCAAAGGACTTGACCAGGTGAGTACCTGCGATTGGCTCAGAGTATAAGGTAAATGAAAGCAAACAAGATCAGATTTCTGCATTCCAAAGTTAAACAAGATTGGCCCATAATAATGCTGATTTCCCCTTTGTTCTTCTATTTGGCTGGAAAAGATAAACAGAGGAAGTTAGCCGAGCTTGAATTTAACATTGGGCTTTACAGACACGCCCAGCCCCCCACCCCCACCCCGTTCAAGGCTTTTCTAAAAGGATCTAAAACCAAAACCAAACACTTACATAATGTTAATAGAAGGCCTGAACCGTAGCCAGGTCTTGTCCACTAGAGAGCTGTGCAATGCTTTTCCGTCCGAAGCATGCTGCTGACTCATCTCCAACTCAGCAAGCCAAGTCATGCCTCACTGGCTAGTAACCTGTCGGGATAGTAAGTGCACGCTCGTGGTAGTGACTTGGGCACTGTAACACTAGTGACGGAGAGAGTGTTGACTCCAAACCTAACACAGGCCTCCAGTCCCACCCCTCTGCTTGACCTCTGACACTGTGGATACTGCCACCAAACCAGCCTGGTTGTCACAGGTCACTTATTCTGGATCTATGTAGAACACGCAGCAGAAATTCAGCAGGCCAAGGGAGTAATAAAATTAAGGGCTAGTTGCTGGCCATGGTGGTGCATACCTTTAATTCCAGCACTTGGGAGGCAGAGGCAGGTGGATCGCTGTGAGTTCCAGGCCAGCCAGGTCTACAAAGTGAGTTTAGAACAGCCAAGGCTACACAGAGAAACCCTGTCTTGAAAAACAAACAAACAAACAAACAAACAAACAAAAAATTAAGGGCTACTATGGAAGCAATTGTTTTAAAAGTGGTTTTACTACAGATATTCATTAGAGCTGGGGAGATTTGCCCTCTAACCTATGTTTCTGTGAATTTGAAGGAATTAATCTCAAGTAAGAGACTAGAGGTCTCTTGACTGTTTTTAGAGGTATCTTTTAGAGGACTCTTTGACTCGGAGTCCTAGTTAGAGTCTTACTAGAACACTTACTTTCTTAAAGACTTGTTTTTATTTTTATGTGTAAGCATGTTTTGTGTGAATGTTGTATGTGCACGGTAGGAACATCTGCTGCCTGCCTTAGGCTGACTGCAGCTTCCTCACGGTGTGTGTGACATGTCATCATTGGACACCAAACGTGGAAACTGTGTGTGTTAGGAAAGAAAGTTCTAGAAATAAATCCGAGTGTAACCTGTAATCAGGAATAGAATAACTCTTTTTAGAAGTTTGCCAGGAGACCTTGTGGTGAGATCTCAAGGGGTTGTTAGGGGACCCACTCACGTGCCTTCATGGCCCATTCCCTACTGTATTTCCTTGTGGCTTGAACTTCATGCTGTCTCTGAGAGTTTCTGTAATACTTTCTTATTATTCAGAAAGTCTTAGAAAGCAGCTGGCTTAGCTTTCTATAGATTATTCCTGGAAATGCGGTTGTTCTTGCGCCAGCTCCACGTCTGACTGGGTGGGATGAGTAACATAATTGCAAGTCGCTGTTGACACATACTCCTTGGCATCTCAGTCCTATAAACGCAGAGGGAATGTGTCAGGAGGAAAGCCAGCTACAGTGTTCTTGGGTCACAATGGATGAGTGAAGTATGTGGGCAGTATTAGCACTGTCCTTCTTTGTGGCATGTGTGGCTATCATTTCTCTGGAAGCCAGGTTTTTTTTGTTGTTGTTTTGTTTTTTTGATCAAGAAAGATGGATGCTCTCTAGTGCTGATCTGAGGACAACATTTACAGCATCCAAGACTGTAGTAGGAATCCAAGATGCTCTGAACTTGTTGTTTAAAAAAAAATTACAGTTTCCCCAAATGCATTGTATTTATACATGCGCTGATTATTTTCTTCAGAACAACAAAAGCTGCTCACTGGAGTAAAAATTCTGAGTTTTATTTGTCGGTTGGTAATTGGTAATTGGTAGTATTTTCATATAATTGAACATCTTTGTTCTCTTGAAAGAAATTACCCTGGGTAATGTGTGTGTGACATGTGTAGAGGGATTCTGTATGGGGGAGTGTGTGTGTGTGTGTGTTGGGGGTGTGTTTGTGATGTGTTCAAAAGATTCTGTGTGTGTGTGTGTGTGTGTGTGTGTGTGTGATGGGGGTGTGTTTGTGATGTGTTCAAAAGATTCTGTGTGTGTGTGTGTGTGTGTGTGTGTGAGAGAGAGAGAGAGAGAGAGAGAGAGAGAGAGAGAGAGAGAGAGAGAGGGATGTGTTTGTTTATGATGTGTTCAAGAGATTCTCTGTGTGTGTGTGTGGAGAGAGAGAGTGTGTGTGTAAGTGTGTGTGTGTGTGTGTGTGTGAGAGAGAGATGTGTGGAGGGATTCTCTGTGTGGGAGTGTGTGTGTGTGTGTGTGTGTGTGTGTGTGTGTAATATGGAGGGATTCTGTGTGAGGGAGTGTGTATGATATATGTGATGTGTGTGGAGGGATTCTGTGAGGGGGAGAGTGTATGTGATGTGTGAGGGGGAGAGTGTATGTGATGTGTGAGGGGGAGAGAGTGTGTGATGTGTGAGGGGGAGAGTGTGTGTGATGTGTGAGGGGAGAGAGTGTGTGTGATGTGTGAGGGGAGAGTGGGTGGTGTGATGTGTGAGGGGGAGAGTTGGTTGTGAGGTGTGGAGGGGGGAGAGTGGGGTGATTGTGTGAGGGGGAGAGAGTGGTGTGATGTGTGAGGGGGAGAGAGTGGTGTGTGATGTGTGAGGGGGCGAGAGTGTGTGATGTGTGGTGTGAGGGGGAGAGTGTGTGTGATGTGTGAGGGGGAGGAGGGTGTGATTGTGTGAGGGGGAGAGAGTGTGTGATGTGTGTGACGGGGGAGAGTGGTGGTGTGATGTGTGGAGGGGGAAGAGAGTGTGTGATGTGTGAGGGGGAGGGATGGGAGGGGGAGAGTGTGTGTGTGATTGTGAGGGGGAGAGTGTGTGTGATGTGTGAGGGGGAGAGTGTGTGTGATGTGTGAGGGGGAGAGTGTGTGTGATGTGTGAGGGGGAGAGAGGTGTTTGATGTGGGAGGGGAGAGTTGTGTGATGTGTGAGGGGAGAGAGTGTGTGATGTGTGAGGGGGGCGCTGTGTGTGATGTGTGGGGGGAGAGCGTGTGTTGTGTGAGGGGGGAGCTGTGTGTGATGTGTGAGGGGGAGAGTGTTGTGCTGTGTGAGGGGGAGAGTGTGTGTGTGGTGTGTGGGGGGGGGAGTGTGTGTGATGTGTGAGGGGGAGAGAGTGTGTGTTTGTGCGGGGAGAGTGTGTGTGATGTGTGAGGGGGAGAGTGTGTGATGTGTGAGGGGGAGGGAGAGTGTGTGTGTGTGATGTGTGGGGGGGAGAGTGTGTGTGATGTGTGCGGGGGAGAGTGTGTGTGATGTCTGAGGGGGAGGACGTGTGTGTTGTGCGGGGGAGAGTGTGTGTGATGTGTGAGGGGGAGAGTGTGTGTGATGTGTGAGGGGGGAGAGTGTGTGTGTGGTGTGAGGGGGAGAGTGTGTGTGATGTGTGAGGGGGAGAGTGTGTGTGATGTGTGAGGGGGAGAGTGTGTGTGATGTGTGAGGGGGAGAGTGTGTGTGATGTCTGAGGGGGAGAGAGTGTGTGATGTGTGAGGGGGAGAGAGTGTGTGATGTGTGAGGGGAGAGAGAGAGTGTGTGATGTGTGAGGGGGAGAGAGTGTGTGATGTGTGAGGGGGAGAGTGTGTGTGATGTGTGAGGGGGGGGAGAGTGTGTGTGATGTGTGAGGGGGAGAGTGTGTGTGATGTCTGAGGGGGAGAGTGTGTGTGATGTGTGAGGGGGAGAGTGTGTGTGATGTGTGAGGGGGAGAGAGTGTGTGATGTGTGAGGGGGAGAGAGTGTGTGATGTGTGAGGGGGAGAGAGAGTGTGTGTGATGTGTGAGGGGGAGAGTGTGTGTGATGTGTGAGGGGGAGAGTGTGTGTGATGTGTGAGGGGGAGAGTGTGTGTGATGTGTGAGGGAGAGAGTGTGTGTGATGTGTGAGGGGGAGAGAGTGTGTGATGTGTGAGGGGGAGAGTGTATGTGATGTGTGAGGGGGAGAGTGTGTGTGATGTGTGAGGGGGAGAGAGTGTGTGATGTGTGAGGGGGAGAGTGTGTGTGATGTGTGAGGGGGAGAGTGTGTGTGATGTGTGAGGGGGAGAGTGTGTGTGATGTGTGAGGGGGAGAGTGGGAGGGGAGGGGGAGGGAGGTGTGGAGAGATCCTATGTGTGGAAGCAGGAGCTGGAGGAGGCTCACTTAGTACAGGGTAACTCAGGGATGCTAGTGGACAAGGGACCTAATAGTCCCAGTGGGTGCATTATTTGAAGTAATTTATTATTCCTTTAAGAAATACATATACGAGAGTAGTAGAGGAGAAACAGGAGGAGATCTGCCATGGGATAGATCAAAATGAAAGCAGAGCTAACAAGTTCATGTATTCTACAGACTACTCAGCAGATTCTATTAAACAGGCGAGAAAATACCCTACAGAGGTGAATGACTTCATTACAAAAGAAAGTGAGTCAACCAGAATTGACTGAGTCAGGGCACCCCGTCCAGTGAAACACATTATCTTGCTTCCCCTATGCTTTGAGCATATACTCAAAAATCCAAATGTCAAGACAATTGACCTTGTTCCAACAGAGGCAGTACTTTATTCCATGGCCACCGAGACAGTGTCACCTGTAAAGGACAGACCAGACACCAAACCCATTCCATCCTTGAGTTTGGACTTCCCAGCCTCAAAAGCTGAAGAAAGCCACACAAATCCGATAATTTTCCGTGACACAACATACATGTGAATGTGGCTCCTGACAAAAAGGTTTACTCCCCATGTTATGACATAATACAAAAAAGAATGTTGTTTTGTAAAAAAAAAAAAAAAATTTACGAAATGTTCATAGCTTTATATGATAAACCCAGTTCTGTTTCTAAACCTCAAAAAACTAAGTCTGTAGCACAACAGAAAGACTCTTTTGAACGGACCCAAAGAGTATAAAGGAGAAATGGAAGAAGAAACAAGACAGTCTGTCTTCAGCAAAAAGATATCCCAACACATGTTATCATTTATCACATACTTTTTCTAGCTTAACCAAATAATTTCCTGATTACTTTGATAAAGATGCCACTCAAGAAAAGAGTGCTAAGGCAGGCAGATTTGAAAGAACTGTTTTCAAAAGCAAAACCAAAATCCACATGCAAACTGACTACCTTACCTGTCAAGTATGACTTAAAGCCTCTGAAAAATATACCTGAAATATGTAAGCTAAACAACAGAACCCCACTGGATATCCTGCTCAGGTGGAGAATGAATGACTAATAAAGACTCATTCGTGCAGCGGTGTTTAAAACATGAAGAACCAAGTTCCAAGATCATAGAAGGAATCCTTACCTGATTATTAATGTTCTGATGGATGAAGAACACAACGGACAGTGGTCTGTTCAAGACCGATCAACACTGTTAGCTAATGCAGCGGTAGAATTAGGGAATTATCAACAAGAGGGACTCATTCATGACTATCTTTTTGGTTGTGAGCCTAGCTTTTCCGGGCTGAGCCATCTCTCTAACCCATCCATGGCTTATCTCCATATACTTAGCAGACATCCCTGTTGGCTGAGCCATCTCTCTAACCCATCCATGGCTTATCTCCGTATACTTACCAAACATTCCTGTTGGCTGAGGCATCTCTCTAACCCATCCATGGCTTATCTCCGTATGCTTAGACATCCCTGTTGGCTGCAGCAAATTCTCATTCAGTACCAACTATGGCGGAGATTGATGAGAAAGCTGCTGTCAGAAGCCAAAAAAGCATCAATAGTCTTGTCCTATGATTAACTATTGACAGATATACCATTATTTTACTGACTGTGGAGTTTATTGTAGATCAGCATTTTAGAGACTCACAGGAAAACAGTGTCACTTGAGCAATGTATGTGATTTAAAAGGCTTCAAAAATATATATATATTAATCATGGAAAACCAGTACAAGAAAGCTTTTATATATATATAAAACCAGTACAAGAAAGCTTTTATATATATATATATGAAAATGTCTTTTTTCACTATAGAATAATACAAGTTTTAATATACCAAATTATATGTGGATACTGAAAACTATAAACAAGATAGAAAACTTGGCTGATAAGTACATTTGTTACTAATGAATACATTTGTTAGCATTTAAATTGGTTTCTTCTTTCACCTATACACAGTCCTCTGAGGTCATATTACATACGCTCATTTGTAATATCCTTTTTGTGGCCTTATATTTTGTTTCTCTCCATGCGTTTATTTGTGCACATTTGACTGATAATATTTGACTTGATAAATATTTTCATACCTTTTTAACACACTGTAAGCATTTCTGTGATGAACATCTTTGTGTGTTCTCTCTCCCCTCTACTTACATGCAGAGTTGCTCTATTTGTACACAGATTCAGCTTCGTTATTCCAGGTTAGCCTCCTAAACTCTGTATGCTCCTATCAGTAGTATTTAAGACTTCCTATTGGGACGCTAGGTGAGAGAGGTAAGGAAAAACAGGGAAATAAAAGAATTGAGAGGGTCCTAGAAACCTACAAGAAGACCATCAAGGCTGGCAGATCTGGACCCAGTGGGGTCAGCTCAAACTACTGTATCAACCAAGGACAATGCATGCAGTAAACCTAGAACCCCTATCCAGATCTAGCCAAATGGACACCACATTCTCCACAATGTGTGTGGAGAGCAGGGACTGACTTGGACATGAACTCTGGTGCCCCCTTTTTGGCCACTTCCCCTTGGTGGGGAGACCTGGTGACACTCAGAGGAAGAATAGGCAGGCAACCAGGAAGAGACCTGATAGGCTGTGATCTTATAGTGGGGGATGAGGTCCAGGTTCCCTTCTGTCACAGACCTGGGGAGGGGAATAGGATGAAAGAGGGACGGAGGGGGAATGGGAAGATACAAGTGAGGGGATAACAATTGAGATGTAATCCGAATAAATTATCTAAAGAAAACAAAACAAAACAAAAACAGTTTACTTAACCTCTCACCATACAGAGCTAGGGGGAGCTAGGGATGTAGCTCAGTTGGTAGTGTTCTCGTCTACCGTACTCAAGGCTCTGGATTTGATTCTCAGCACCACATAAACTCTAAGTATGGGTGTGCAGACCTGAAATCCAAGCACCTGGGAGGCAGAGGCAGGAGGATCAAAAGTTCAAGGTCATCCTTAGTTTAGCTACGTTGTAAGTTGGAGGCCAGCTTGGACACGTGACATCTTGTGTCAAAAAACCCAAACAACAAAAACTAAAATTGAACCAGCTAGAAACCACCAAACTAAAATAAAAACACCAAAGAAGCATAATTATTGTTCTCTTAGAAATTTTGTGATTCTCATCAGCGAAAAAGCCAACCTCATCATTTTAAATTTCCTGTTTTTAAAGTACAGATCTTACCATGTTATTGCTTACATTGCGTATGTGTCTTTGTATATGTGTGTGTTTTGTTATATATGAAATAAATGAGTCCTCTAGTCTTCAATGTTCTGGGACATATGGCTTTGGACATAGGGTTTTATCCCTTAAAGATAGAAAAATCATGTCCACTGTGGGCCTTAGCTTACATGTGCTTCTAAGTAGATGGAGAACAAACGTGTTAACCTCTGTTGGAGTGTGGATACCTTGTGATGCTTATTATTTTTAATAATTAAAAAATAAAAATAAAGAGTGCCTTAACCTGAAGAAACTGACAAAAGATATTGTATGAAATATGATGTTCAAAATACAGAAATGTGGTGGATCTGTCATGCAGAGATGCCCTTGACAGCCTGTGCAGCCAAGCAGCCAGTCTGAAGAACACATGCAGCCTAACTGCGCCCACACCTCGGTTCTCCATGTAGTTGGTGTAGACACACAGCTAGTTGCCACACTGTAAACAATTGAGGCTTTGTGGTAAGCTGTTAACAGCTGCTCTGTGGAGGCGCGGGCTGGCTGGGCAGGATGAGGAGGACTGAGGAAGAACGAGAAACTTTCCCCTATGCATTTCAGTTGAAACCTTAATAAGCAAGTATTTTTGTGTGAATCAAGCAATGAAAAATGGGAAACAGAAACTGAAAATACATTTCAATGCTATAGAAACTTTGGAAAGTAAAATGTTGCAGTGCGGCCAGAGGCTATTGATTGGCATTTTGCTTAATAAGCTTAGGCCTTCCTAAAAATGCAGTTGAAAGTAAAGATTTATTGTAGATGCAGATATTGTAGACTCACCTGTGGTAATACAGTTTATCCTGTGCCCCCATCTCATCCATGTGCAACAGCCACAATAGCACTTTCTTGTGCAGGAGACATTGTCCTTAAAAATCTACAGGCGCGCCTTTAATCCCAGCACTCGGGAGGCAGAGGCAGGTGGGTCGCTGTGAGTTCGAGGCCAGCCTGGTCTACAAATCGAGCTCAGGACAGCCAAGGCTACACAGAGAAACCCTGCCTTGAAAAAACAAAACAAAACAAATAAACTACAGGTATGGTGACCCATGCCTGTAATCACAGATTTGGGAGGCAGAGGCAGGCAGATCTCTGTGAGTTCGAGGCCAGCCTAGTCTACAAAGCAAGTCCAGGACAGCCAAGGCTACATGGAGAAACCCTTTTTTTTTTTTTTGCACGGGGGGGCGGGGGGGGGGGAAGGGAGAAATTTATAGGAAAGTTTTTCCAAAATCTCTGCTTTGTACTTTTCCCCTAGACTTTCTCATCTTCCGTCTTGCTGTTTCACTGCACCCACGGCCTTACTGGCATCCAGCTTGGTAGCTTTTCCTGGACCCGAGGATGAAGGGCAGCTCCCTTCCTTAGATGGTTAAAACTGTGTTTGAAGGCCAGTGAGTCTCTTGCCAGGGAGATTCTTACCCATCTCTCAGGGTTTCTGCTGCCAGCAGTGCTGTAGGGAATCAGGTTAGAGTGTGACACTTTCCTTTGCCTTCCGAGTTTTCATATGCTAAGGGGGGAGGGGGGTATAAAACTCTTAAGAGCTTTAGGTTTTCCTGGATGTGTGTTTAAGGCTACCCCAGCACTGTTACTACATTTCCTGTTGTTATCCACTCAGAGACGTTGGTTGTGGTGAACCAGGCGGCTTGCAAGATACACAGGCTCCAGTAAGATAAACAGGCACATATTTTTGAGGGGTCACATCACCTGCTTCCTGCCAATTAGAACCCTTTCCGGAAGCAGCTGACCTACCTGGTTGTTGTCACTTCTGGATACTTATCTAGCCCACCTTTCTTTGATGCATGTGCTCACAAGTGTGTGTACACACACACACACACACACACACACACATACACACACACACACACACCCCACTGCTGGTTTCTCTCCATTCACATTTTTGTTACTGTTGTTTCTAGCTGTCATCTGTCAAATTATTTGCCTGTTTAGAGCCATAGCATAGAATAATTTCTCAGATGGCACCATTTCCATTGAGAGAATACTCGCTTGTATTTATGAGTCACCTAATTAATTGACATCAGCTTCAAAAAAAGAAACACTTAGAACACCTTGTGGATCAGCAGGAACACTAGGGCTGTGAAAACAGGGGGGAAATTTGTCTTTGAGCAGATTAAGTGTAAAAAGTTCCTTTCCGGGTGAATGAATTACAAAGATGATCTTCTAGATTTTAGCTGTGTTTTACCAATGCAGGGTAGAGCCATGTCACTGCTTGTAGCAGTGTTTAAAAGTACACAAAACAAAGCCAGACGTGGTGGTGCACACCTTTAATCCCAGCACTCGGGAGGCAGAGGCAGGCAGATCTCTAAATTTGAAGCCAGTCTGGTCTACAGAGAGAGAGTTCCAGGACAGTCAGGACTATTACACAGAGAAACGCTCTCTTGAAAAAGAAAACAAAACAAAATTACACATAGCAGTACTAAGTTCATGTGTACGCCTTTGTCTCACAATCTCCAGATTTCTGGTCTAGGGGTTCTTGCGTGCATCCCATCCACACCAAAGTCGCTGCTGGTTTGGTTGTCCTCCTCAGTGGCCCCTTCCAACCAGTGTGATCATAACCTTGATCCCATTGTAAGAGGACTGGTGGTGGACTTTCATAAACTCCGCACTGGGCAGATCCTGCTGTGCTTTGTTTGTCAAGCGTCCCCACCACCTCATGCATTCCCTCCCTACCTCGGGCAGGCAGCCAGCGTGTCCACTCCTCGCCCCAGGCAACCATCAGTCCCTCCGCCATTGCGCGGTTACCTCTTTGAAAGCCCATGAATAGGATGCAATGCTTTGCTTGTCTCCTCTCTTACTTACCAGGCCCAGTGTTCATTTGCAGTAGCTGAGAGTGACAGTGCTTCTTCCAAGTAGTGATTTAACATCTCTCTCACTTTTGTAGTTATTTTAGTCTTTTGATCAGTCCAGTCATTTTTAAATAAGGAGTCAGTTGTCCCTGGAATTCATTCCGTTGCTGAAATTTCTGCTTACTACCAAGTGTTGTTTTAGTTTAGGAAGTAGATAGAGTATTGTTACCCTCGTTACCAAGTGTCCTTCACCAAGAGCATAACACACAGTTATTACATCATTTCTGTAGGAAATTGGTTCTGCTTGTATTTATTTGTCTCGGATTTTTCTCTCAACTTGTGAGGACAAAAGCTGCATTTCTCTAGTTTTTAACTTAGGAATTTTGATGGGAAACTGTTTCAACAGTCCAGCTGGCCCCGAGAGAGGCATGGCTCATCAGTTACTGTTTCAGGTTAACACTGTTGGAGGACAGCTTCCTTAATATGTGATTGATGTGATGCTTGGCGCGGAGGAGACACTACTGATAATCCACACCAAGGCCTCTCTGCTCCTTTTTCGTTGCCTAGAGTCTAAAGTCTCCTGGTGCAAGCTAGGAACAGGCCACTACAAAAGTAAAACACCACCTTCCTGTCACCTGAAGCAAAAACAAACAGACAAACAAACAATGTTATGTAGTGCATTGATTAGTGAGAGACATTTAGAATCTTTGTAATTTGTTTGTGTTCCGACCATAACTTCCTACAGCATTCATTGCCTTTGCCAGCCAACACTCATTTTCTTGTTCCTCTGCCGCATGACAGTGTCATCAAAGCAGCACCTTACAGTGACGCTCACTTTTCTAGGACTCTTGCTGTGCTTCCCTAAATCGGTTTAAAACCTGTGGTGACTCGTTGCTAGCAGACCACCAAAATGGCTGTTCTTTTCCTACGGAGCTGGCTGTGGTCGGCCTTGTAGCCCAGTTAAGTTGAGCTCCACTCTCCATCACTGGGAAGGCTAACGACCTCAACTGGAGAAGTCCTGTGCTTGTCAGGTACATACATGTAGCTGAGTTGTCATTTGGTCTGGGGATTTGTAGTGATTAACACTACACTCTTGCTATTGTAAACATATTTTACCTTGAAGATGTGTTGTGCTCACGGCTTTCAATTTCATAAGTAGAAACGTTTAAGGTCTTCTTTTTAATTTTTATGTAAACTTAATAGAAACAAGCAAACATGGCTTGTGTTTCAGAAAAAAACTGGGTAAAAATGCACTGAGCCTACAGAGAGGATGGCCTGTTTTATAATTTGTTTGAGAAATATCTTCCTGGTGAATTTATTTTAAAGTGTACTTCACTGAGTGTAGATTTCAGAAGACCAGATAGTCTGATACTTCTTGCTGACTCAAGAGTTGAGTTAATTTGCTGCTTAGTTGATTCGTAAAAGGTAATTACCTTATGAAAACCTCACTTTAGTTTACTTTTTCCCAGTGGTTCAAATATTGGGAATAATGGGATCTAATCCACTGAGCTTTGATTTCATGTTTGTTTTATCCCTTACTCATTAAAACTAGGTCATTATTAATAGCCAAAGATAAGTTGCCTTTGATATTAGCTGTCTGCTATTAAGCATGATAAATAGTTTTAAAACTTAAAGGCATAAAGACCTAGTGCTTTTAAGTCTTGCAAAAAAAAAAAAAAAAAAGCATCTCTTGAGTTTGTGATATTTTTGTTGTTGTTGTCTTGAGACGGGGTCTCTCTATGTAACCCTGGCTGTCCTGCAGCACTCTGTGTGGACCAGGCTGGCCTCAAATACCTTTTAATGCTAGTTGTTTATGTCTGTGTTGCATTTACCCCAGCTAAACAATCAGCCACCACCAACATGGCAGAGAGTGTAGTTTCGCGTCACTACAACCTGCCAGAGAAGAACTTATGACTCTGCTTTAAGAGTTTCTGTGTTGTATTTTGCAGGTAGGGAGTTTTAAGCGAGAAATGACCTTCACGTTTCAATCAGAGGACTTAAAACGAGACTCCAATAAGAAGATATCTCATCACTTGTTCCCACTGGCCATGGAGGAAGATGTGAAAACAGCAGACACCAAAAAAGCCAACTGGATCCTAGACCAAGAAAAAGAAAACACTCGATCCATTTGTCTTCTTGAGCAAAAGCGAAAAGTGGTTTCCTCCAATATCGATGTCCCTCCAGCAAGGTAAGAGGACATGTCATTTGGTTCCCATGCTGCAGGAAATGAGTAGGAATGAGGTGCACCCCACCTTGTGTCTCTGTTTCACTGAGTCTAGACTTAGCAAGAGTTGTCTGTCAAGTTGTCTCTGCTTCTTTGATGTTGAAGCTGCCACGGCTCAAACTTTTGTAGCTCTAGAAAAAAAGTGACTGGATATTTATTTGACAGAGTTAAATACAAAACCATTAGCAGAATGAAACATACGGTGTAAGGTTGATGGCACTTAAAGGTAGATGTGCTCAAATCCTAGTTGTGGGGTTGGCAAATTATGACTGTAAGCTAGATTTAACCCTGGCCTCTTCTGTGTGGACTATGCAATGAGAGTTTAATAATCAATTAATTAAAAAAAAAGATAACTATGTGAAACAGGTCACTGGTGACCTACAAAGTCTTCAGTGTGTAAAAATGCTCAGTGATGTCCAATTGATGTCATGTATATCTTTTCAAGATTTATCTGGGCAAAGGAGATGGCTCAGTAGGTAGAGCGCTCAACCTGAAAGCATAAGGATCAGAGTTCCAGTCCCCAGAGGCCATATAAAATGGATGTGATACTGTGCACATCTGTAATGCTGCTTTTCCCATCGTGCAATTGAGAACTGCCAGAAGTTCATGGGCTTGGTGTGTGTATCAGTGAACATCATAGAGCCTTGTTGCAAGTAAGATAGAAAGTGAGGCCCAACACTCAGGCTGTATTCTGATGTTCACATGCACTCTGTGGCACACACATGCACACACGTACACTTGCATGGTAAATTTATATTAAAACCTGGTGGAGAGAGTTTATCACATAATTTTCTTTAAACTCTTTTTGTATTCTCTTATACAATACATCCGACCGCAGTTTCCCCTCCCTCTCTCCTTGCAGCTCTCCCCCTATCCCCCCATCCCCCTCTCCTCTTTCTTTTCACTCCTATCTAACAGTGCTGAGGGGTGTTCTTAGGGCAGAATGGAGGCAGAGTGGAGCATACACACATGGCCTGCCACTCCTCTTTCTGATGCTCTGCCAGGCCTTATGTAGGAGCCCCAGCTGCGGGGCTTGGAATCCTTTGGTTCTTGTTCTGTCTCTGGGCTAGAACAGTGCCCAGTGCCCTTTCTTCTAGAGGGTCTGTGAGCTCGTGTCAGGTGAGGAAGGAATGGGAGTGCTCTGTCTGCATGACAGACAGACAGGTTGTTTACTTTTAACATTGTACTCCAGTTTCATGCCAGGAATGATTATCCTGAAACTTTATAAGCAACTGCTTGAGAAGTCGTGTGTTTATTCGAGTGATTTCTGACAGCTCATGAGGAAAACTGTACCTGTGGGGCAGGAATGAGTGACCCTTTTCCTCCTGCCCACAGTCAGTCAATTAGCATTTTCATTGTTTCCCCTATTAAACAGAGAGAATATCTTCTCTAGGAAATTACATGTTACCTTATCCGGCTGCCAAATTGTCAGGCGTTTTAAAATTATAGGCTTCTTTGTTTTCTTCAACCTCTGCTTGCCAATTTTGTATATCTTTTACTTCTGTTCAACTATTTGTTATTATTTGCTCTTCTATGATTTTTGCATAAAATACTTAATTAAATTATTAAGGATTATTTTTTACCGTGGCTTCACTGTGAAATGATTTATAGTGCCTGAAGCAGATAGACACGGCAACTCATATGTATAGTTTGGCAGACCCGGAGGACAAATGACATGCTGGCAACGTGAAATGACAAGAGCAGTGCTTTTATGTTCTTCCCAGGCGTGTCAGCAGAAAAGCGTCTGAGAGCTCTGCTCTGTGGGACCCACTGTGCAGACCGTTTCCCCATGGAGTCTTTTCATATGTAATAAAAGGCCTGGAATGACTTCATATTCTCATAGAGTGTTGTAGGCTCTCCCTTTGGTTTGGTTTTACCCAGGGTCTCATGTAGCTCAGACTGGCCTAAAACTGACAGGATAGCTAAATACGGCCTGGAGCTCCCAGTCACCGCGCCTTCCCCTGCTGAGCATAGATTACAGGTGTGTGCCGCCATGCCCGGGTCATGCCGTCCTGAGAAGAGAACCGAGGCTTTGTGCGTCCTCGTCCAGCTCACACTAACCCACCTACACCCCCAGCCCCACATATTTGTTCTTTAACTTGATTTCAACTCTAGTACCTTCTGGAAAAACTAGTGAAGGAGGAGGGAAGGAAGACATCTTTGCCTGTCTTTTTCCCCAGTGCTAGTCTTCAGACTGTCTCCTTCTTTGCAGTCATTAGATGCACACAAAAGCACACCGCTTAAGCCAGTGCTATTGTGAGCATTTAAACAGCAGGGAGAAATTAATTGGGTTTTAAATCATCAACATGTAGGAAAAAAAATTCCCCACCGACAAGGTATAATTTAGATGAATTAATGTGCTATGAGAAGTGCTACTTAAAGTGTCATTGTCTGGGGTCTGCACCAACACACTTGTTTTCATTGTTGCAGTAAAAATGTAATCATCATAAACATGCTAACACTCAGTGAAACAAATTGCTTTTTTAATTAAATAGTCATGAAAGAATCAAGTTATGCAGAATAATCTAATTCTCAAACATTTTCTTCTGTTTGTTTACAGTCATTAGGTTATTTAGTAAATGCCAACTTTTGACTATCTTGAGTAGATTGATATCTTGGTGTAAGAAAACTTTCAATCACATGATGGGAAGGAATGAGATTTTTCTTTCTGCTTACTAAAAGGAAATATAATTATAGCTATCAGCCATATCTGTTGATGTTTGAGTAAGTCTGGAGTGTAGTGAAATGTATTAGACAGAGGAAGTCTATATATGTTATTAATTGTGACCTATATTTAATGCGTCTATGCATGTGTAATCCACACGTGTATGTCTGTCTACACAAGTTCCTACAATTTACCCTCTTAATCCCAGACTCCATGGTTTGGGTAGAGGCGAGTGATTGGTTTAGGCTGTGGTGTCAGTGTCAGTGATGCAGAGCTCCTGGGCAAGTTAATATTACCTGTAGTGATCCTTATTTAATCTTCCCTTACTTTCTTGAGTTTATACAAATAAAACTTGAGGTGTATTTCCTATAGTTCGTACAATAAAAACAGCAGGTGCATGTTAATTGCTTTTCCATATTCCCAGGGAGCTCTGGGAATCCTGTCCCGCCTTGATCTCTGTGACCCACTTCTGCATTTCCTGGCTTCACATCTTGCCTCCATCACCAGGTATCTATTGAGTCCTTGCTACTGGTGACCTACAGCTTGTTAGAACATGAATAGGAGAGGCGCTCCCCTGCAGAAGCTTACAGTACAGACAGACAGATGGACACAGAAGGAGCTGAGTCTAAGAAACTACTTAGTATTGTCTGCCTTCTCATCAGAACTGAGTGAATTTATAACTAGAGAAAAGGCTTTAATATTAGGAGAGTGGTTATTTGATACACCTATGTAAAAGCCTGATATTTTTCTTGTTATTAGCATCCCTTTGAAGATAACAGAAGAATGGTACGGAGAAGGAGAGACTTAAAACCTGAGAGTTTAATTCTCAAATTCTTACAAAATGCCAGTTTTCTGGAGGCCTGTTTGAAAGTTGCTGATTTCAGAAAGTGTAAATTTATTACCCTGGATGTGCTAAGCTTGGCCATCTGAGAAGCAAGAGCTAAGACAGAATTAAGCACACAAGCAATGCTTACAAGAAATGCATACAATAAGCTGGGTATGGTGGCACATGCCTTTAATCCTAGCATTCAGGAAGCAGAGGCAGATGGATTGCTGTGAGTTAAGTTTGAGGCCAGCCTGGTCTACAAAGTGAGTCCAGGACAGCCAAGGCTACCCAGAGAAACCCTGTCTCAAAACATAAAAGAAAGAAAGAAAGAAAAAAGAAAAGAAAAGAAAAAAGAAAGAAATGCATACATGCAATGCTTGCGGGAAGGTAATGGCTGAAGGGTAGGTGAAATTTGTCAGCAGCCTCACAGTCCATTAGGAGGACCGCCTTTGCCTTTGCCCTGGCTGTCCTGATCCTGCTGGGAGCAGCTTGTGATTGCTGGGACCTACACAAGTACAGAAGATGCTTCTAAAGCCTAGCTCTGGCCCTGGGTCAGTCAGCACTGTCCTACGGCTGGCTCTCCTGCCTGGAACACTGTTCTGAGTGTTCTGTGCCGCGAGGCTGGAGCAGAGGTGGCTCACCCGCAGCCTGGACTGTCAGGGCAGGGCTTCTTATGTTAGAGAATCAAACTTCCTATGAACACAAGCAGTAATGGCTATTGCTTCAAGTATCCCCAAGAGCCATGCTGTTGGGTCAGGAGAGGAATGGCAGCTCCCTTGTGGGCCACCTGGAGCGGGTGGAGGCTGTGGGACCTGACTGGTGTGGCCTGGTGGGCCTCAGGAAGAAGCAGGGAGGGCTAGTAAGGAGGGTGGATCCGACTGAGAGTTGATCTGATGGAGAGTTGAAGTCCTCTGAGCAGTTCTCACTGCTCTTCAGTGAGAGTGGGCGGGAGAGCATGGTTAGCAATGCTGATGTGAGTCGAGGGCAGCGTGCGCGCGGTGAGTTGATGCTGCCTGTGCAGGTGGCAGTCAAAGCTAAGGCCCGGCCTCCTGTAAAAGCAGCTGTGAATCCGGAGCATGGAGTTAGCTAACTTAAGTATCTTTAAGGTATCTCCGAGGGAAAAATAGAAGCTTCATTGATCTTTATGGAGAGTTGAAGAGAGCAGGCTTTAAGAATACAGACAGGACTTTAGTGGCCGTGCTTTCGGGTCTCATCTGCACTGGAGCTATCTATGGCGGGGCTTTGTATTTTGACCGTGAAATAACTCCCTATCCCATGGATGTGACACGTTTTCTTTGTTCCTCAGCAGCTGGTGGACACCTGTGACTGGAGAGTCAGGGGTCAGTTCATGTTGAGTTGCATTGGTTGTGTTACATTCGAAACGTGTTTTTAAATGATCAAAAGATTTTATAGGGAACAATGCTAAGCATTCGTTAGGAAAGGCCACTCCGGTTATTGTAGCACGGGTCAGGAGGGGCAAGAATGGATACACGAAGACCAGTCAGGACAGAGCTGCACCAGGGCAGGCAGCTGTCGTGGGTATTGGGTCTGGAATGGAGAGAGTTGACATGAAAGAAATGGACAGCTGAGCTACAGTGTGACGTAGAAGGGGAGGCCGCTGGGCTGTGAGCCATAGAAAATGACTTGCTGATTTAACGAGGATGGATCTTATTTTATTTTATTTTTCTCTTGAAACTACCAGTTCATCCCCAGAGTCACGGAAGAGGCTGGAGAACCAGGTCAGAAAATAGCTCGGTGAGCAAGAGCAGAGCCACAAAATGGGCTTCGGGGCTCCTAAAGGGGGAGATGTATACAACCTACCCCACAGACACAGGTGCAAACCCAGCCACCATGTGAGAGGTAAAAATGACAGATGCTGTGGTTAGGGACCGTAATTCCCATCGCATAAATGAGTGGAAAGGCCCAGGAATGTCAGGCAACACATAGGAGCACATGTAAATATACATGGAAGTTTCTGGCCCCATGGGGATTCTGTGTTTATGGGAGACTATTAAAAGTATTGTCCTTGTCAACTGTGAGGCTATAAACTACTTAATAGCGCTGTAACTTGTAATAAAATCCCACACTTAGGCAGCCACTGTTTTATCATCTGGAGAATGATCCTCAGTCCTCCTAACCCTAACCCTTTAATAACAGTTCCTTGTATTGTGGTGACCTCAACCACAAAATTATTTTTGTTGCTACCACATAACTGTAATGTTGCTAGCGTTATGAGCTGTAATATAACTATCTGCTATGCACCCTCCGTGAAAGGGTCCTTCCACCCTCAAAGCGGTCATGACCCACAGGTTGAGAACTGCTGATCTAGACGGTTTGAGCATGGCATTTGTTACTATGTTTTTTGCCAGACATTTCCTTTTCCGAAGTACTGATGGCCAAATTTGTTGGACTTCACCCAAGCAGCAATTACAGTTTGCTTATGTAAAGTGATGACTGACTTCTAATTATAACCCAAAGCTAAAGAACTCTGTGCCAAGCCAGCTATGGTGAGGAGAAGAGGAAAAACTGACCCCAGTTGTTCCTAGACCTAAGGGCAGCTCTCTAGCATGCTACATTGAAAGGAAACAAAAGTATTGTGCTGCCGATTGTTGTGTGGGGTTTTAACAGCCAGCTTTGATCACGTGCTAGATAAAATGGAATAATCAAATTAGATGCCAATCTGAAAACCATCTCTAGAATCCCATTAGCTTTTGAAGATACAGTTCAGTATTTGACAAGAGGTCATGTGTGTCTGTGTGTCTGTGTGTGTGTGACTGTGTGTCTGTGTGTCTGTCTGTCTGAGTATGTGTGTGCCTGTGTGTCTGTGTGTATGTGGTGTCTGTCTGTCTGAGTATGTGTGTGCATGTGTGTCTATACTTTTGAGAAAGGGTCTTATTATGTGGACCAGGGTGGCCTCAAACTAAAGAGATCCCCCTACTTCTGCTCCAGGAGGAGAGAGAACAAAGGCCTATACAGCCATAGCCAGCTTCTTGTTAGCTTTTGAGTTCAGAGTAATGGGATAAAGCAAGATTTCTGATGTCGGGTGGTGGTGGTGGTGGCGGTGGCGGCGGTGGCGGCGGCGCATGCCTTTAATCCCAGCACTCAGGAGGCAGAGGCAGGTGGATTGCCGTGAGTTCAAGGCCAGCCTGGTCTACAAATTAAGTCCAGGATCGCCAAGGCTACACAGAGAAACCCTATCTCGAAAAAAACAAAAAACAAACAAACAAACCCCCCAAAACAAAAATTAAGATTGCTGTCATTTCTTTATTATTTGAGATGGGGTCTTACTCTGCAGCCCAGGCTGGCCTGGAGCCTGCAGCAGTCCTCCTGTCACAGCTTCTCTAGTACCTGTGTGAGCCGCCATACCTGGATTCAAAATTGCTGTCATTTATTTCTGGATTGCAATTAAGACTATCAGTTCCTGGGGCAAATATGTAATGCTTCATACACATTAGGAACTTGTCAGGTGCCCAGCTCTGTAGCTAATATGAGGCCACTGAGAAAGGCCATTCTAACATGTTTTTAAGCACATTTTCTTTAAAACATGGGGCTGGAGAGATGACTCATTGGTTAAGAGTACTGTCTGCTCTTCCAGAGGCCCTGAGTTTAATTCCCAGCAACCACATGGTGGCTCACAACCATCTAGAATGTGATCTGATGCCTCCTTGTGGCCTTTGGGTGTACATGCAAATAGAGCACTCATATACATATAAATCAATCAATCAATCAATCAATCAATCAATCTTGAAGCATATATATTTGGAGAATATAAGTATACTCACCCATGTTGGAGAAGCACCAATATAATTTGTGGCTCTCTTCGGTCACTGACACAGTGTCCACCAAGAGCAAAATATCTTTTCCAAAAAACTCCTTCCTCCCAGCTCTGTTTATTTTACCATTTCAGAAATTCAAGGCAGCGAGTAACTGTTGCCTCTGTTTGTTACCCAGAAACCAAATGCCCCGTGGAATCTGTACACATATGTCTCATCATGCTGGGATTTGGATTCTGAAGCCAACGAGCAGATCAAGAGTAGCTGGAGACAATTATGCTTTCTAGTGCCTTATGTCACCCACTGAGTCAGAAACTTCCAGGAAAGACTGGAGATCTGAAACCACACAGGAATGGGAAGCCCTTCACGCCTCTCTTCTTACTCAGGAGCAAAGCGCCACTGACTGTAATGGTGGGGTTTCTGTTTGTCATCTTAACCCACAGCTATCTCTCCCTGCCACACGCTCATAGATGGGTACCGAGATTTAACCATAGCTCCCTGTCTGCCTCTTCAGTGCTCACCAGCAGTGTCGAGGAAGCTGCTGAGACAGAGGCCTTCCCAGATCACACTTCCTTTCATGTGGACTTCATTTCCTTAATTTTTGTTTTGTTTTGTTTTTCAAGACAGGGTTTCTCTGTATAGCCTTGGCTGTCTTAAACTCACTCTGTAGACTAGGCTGGCCTCGAACTCACAAGATCCGCCTGCCTCGGTCTCCCAGAGTGCTGGAATTAAAGTTGTGCACCACCATTGGTCTCCTTTATTTTTAACTTAAAAAGCCTGTCTTGTGACCCAAATTGCCTCATGAGTTGTAGGTTGGGAGGGAAGAATGGGTAGATACGGGTGGGTGGGTTTTAAAAAGAACTTTACACTGTTTTTGTGTTCATTTTAAATATAACTTATTAAATCCACCATTTCAATACATGTGTACTCTAGCCATTTATTCATTAGTATAGCTTGCTATCAACTTAGAATATGCCACTGGTTGAGAGTTGTATTTTGAATTTAGAACATTAGGCTTTTTCTCTCTGGATCAAACTGAGTAGTTAGGAAGCAAGATTCTGAGGGGTGGAACTCAGGGATTTGCAGCAATCATTTTTAAATGTGCATATGTAACTAGTAAACCTTTCCGTGCAAATATCTCTGGCGGAAACCACCCAGACCTGGTGGAACAGCAGCACTGGGGCAGGGGGCCCCTTGACCCTGTACAGATGTCAAATGAGAATTTCCCACAGCACTTAGGACAGCGGTACTGGCTCCATGATGCTACGTCGTGCTCTCCATCTGTAGAGCTGGCTCACGTACAGATTTAATGCAACACAAGTTCGACACTTGAATAATCAAATTTTGTAATAGTGATAGTAATAATTAGATTCTTTTAGCTCCACTCCCCACATAGCCCTGACAGCAGAGATTTTGTACTCTTTATAATGCTAAAGGCAGGTAATGCTCAATACTCAGTACATATATTAGGAATTGCACTTGAAGGACTGCGGTACAATGTTTGCCCTGGATTCAGTTCCTGGTATTTAAAAACAAAACAAAACAAAACCACAGTACTGGAGCAGTATTGGCCAGAAGAAATTGAATGTGAGATACCATATACCCTCACAGTTTGTGGTTATTATATAAAAACAGGAAAAAGGTCAGCCAAGATTAATATTTTTTTTTCTGAGACAGGATTGCTCTGTGTAGCCTTGGCTGTCCTGGACTGGCTTTGTAGACCAGGCTGGCCTTGAACTCACAGAGATCCATCCCGGCCTCTGCCTTCTGGGACTAAAGGCGTGTGCCACCACACCCAGCTGTAAGTACTAAATTTAATTCAACATACTTCAAGTAGTTTTTCAACACATAATGAAGTTAGAGAATTTTACATTCTTTTTTGCAGACTGTGCCTTGAAATTTTGCCCCGTGTCCTACTGTATGTATCAGCGTGGTCCAGATACCTTCCACCTGATCAGTGCCATGTGTGGTAGCAGTGGAGCCTGAAAGGGAAGGATGGGTGAATCTGACATTTCAACCTGACTTATTACGTATCCCCAATATACCAGTTTCTCTCTCTTCATTTCTTCTGCTCCAACATATATGAAGAAATGTCTCACCTACGCTGCTAGGAGTGGAATTCTGCCTTGGTATCAGTGCGCGAGGCCTGGTAGGGAGGGGACGAGGGATGCGCTCAGTTCAGTTAAGGTGCTTGGCATTAAATAGCCTTTGCAGACTCTGGCCCCTAACAGGTGATCTTTTGTGTAGTTGTTACAAAGCTGCTTAAACTCCACCTGAGTCGGTTGCTTAAAGCAAGTGTCACCCCAATTCTGGTTCTCTAAGAACATAAAGGCAGCTTCATTTCTAGGGCTTGAGAGATGTTCTTTAGTTACCATGCATTCTGTTGTCCCCAAGTGGTGACCCTTACAGAAGTACATACATCTCAGACTGAAATTAAGATACCCTACAATGTGACTGTTGATGCTTTTTCTTCATATATAGAAATGTCAGTTCTCCCATATGACTTTAAAACTGGGAAATGCAACAAATGTTTTAAGTCTTTTTCTTTTTCTTTTTCTTTCTTCTTCTGCTTCTTCTTCTTCTTTTTTTTTTTTTTTTTTTTTTTAAGATTTATTTATTATGTATACAGTGTTGTCTGCTTGTAGGCCAGAAGAGGGCATCAGGTTACATTGTAGATGGTTGTGAGCCACCATGTGGTTGCTGGGAATTGAACTCAGGACCTTTGGAGGAGCAGATGGTGCTCTTAACCACTGAGCCATCTCTCCAGCCCTTAAGTCTTTTCTTAAAGACTCCTGAGTTCAGGGGCTTTATTTGGTTACTGGCTTCAGTTATTACCACATCCTTTAAATATTAGATCACCCTTCTTGGGTGGCGGGGGGGGGGCGGGGGTCCCTTCCTTTAGCCCCCCTTCCTTTAGCATTCTGGTTAGGGAATGAAGGGATAAGGCTTGAGAATTAACAGTAAGGTGCAAGTGATAACTACTTAGGTGATAATGTTTGATTGGCATCCTGTAGGGCGGAGAAGGAGGAAGAATAGGCATGTGTTGACAAGAAAAGCAAAAGAATAGTTGAACACTTATAGAAATCTAGGAGAAATAATGAGGAAACTTTAATCAGAATAGGAGCTCAAGAGGGTAGGACGCAGTGGCAAGGATAAAGCTGATGAGGCCGGGTGCCTTGTAGGATGCTGGAAGGTGCTCAGAATGGCTCTAGAAATTCTAGCCCAGGCACCTGGTTGGAGAAAGCATTGGTGATGCTAATTAAAACAGTAGGGGATCCGGGAACATTCCAGAAAAAAACAGATGTGGCTAATAGGGACAAGGGTTAGAGATAGGTAGAGTTCAGGGTCCCTTCACACAAACAGACTTTAATGATGTTTTTAACCAAAGGGTGGAAGACTTTCAGCAAAATTAAATGGGCAAAAAGTCTATTTACAGAGAACAGTATGCAGACCACCTTAAATAGTTAGAAGTACTTGCTATTGTAAAGTGTTTTTAAGGTAAATATTTACCTGTCCAGAACTCCATATTCATATATTCACTTGTCTTGATGTGAGCCCTTACGTGCATACCTTTATCTCAACACAATGAGAAGATACCCCTTGTTCCTTCACACTAGGATTTATTTTTTTAAGGATTTATTTATTATTATGTATACAGTGTTCTATCTGCATGTACCCTACATGCCAGAAGAGAGCACCAGATCTCATTATAGATGGTTGTGAGCCACCATGTGGTTGCCAGGAATTGAACTCAGTACCTCTGGAAGAGCAGACGGTTCTCTTAACTGCTGAGCCATCTCTCCAGCCGCTGGGATTTGTTTTATTACTGTGTTTGGCAAACATTTGCTTCTTGGGTGACCTTCACTTTGCTAATTACCCCACCTCAAATAAACTCCATCCCACAATAGATTTGGTTAATTCTGTGGCCCTTTCCTAAGAAACCACAGCTTGTGGGATCATATGCTTTTTCCTTCATCCATTCTGCTATTGTAAAATACAGGAAGTGTGGCTTTGCCGGCAGAATGTGAGAGTCCATCAAATCCAGGTAGAAACTTGTGTCTTTGTTGCTAGGGACACGCTGTACCAGGATAAGTAATCTTTAATGGTGCTGAGTGCTGTCACATTCAACTGAGTCCTTCCAAGGCTATTGAGTGCAACACAGTCTAGATTGTACATCCTGGTAATTGCACCCTGTTTTTTGAATGAATGTTCTTTCTGGCCCCAGGTGGTAAGCACATTAACTCCATGGCTCTCAAGATGTCACCTCCTTTCCCCATACATGCAGTATAGTTTCACAGGGCAGGCAGTGTTAATGATCTTCACAGGCGCTTAAGGCTGAGAGTGCTAGACAGCTCCCCCGCATCTGTCAGGGTGGAGAGGCCGAGGTGGAGCTGGTAACCTAACTGCCTGCTGCCTCTTAAGCATGGCAGACAGCGTCCTCCCCTGTTGAAAACTTGCCTTAAGAACCTGTTCTTCCATGCTTACCTTTTAGGCTTACAGTCTTTCTTTTTGGTTTATTTCCAGCGGTGTAGTTGTTTTTCCCATGTGCTTGCAGATGTTACAACCTGAAAATTCACATTTGGAATTTGTCCTACTTTGCTTTCCATTGCTGGATGAAATGCCACCAGCAACGTGGGGAGGAAGGGGGTTATTTGGCTTGCATCTGTCATTGAGGGAAGCCAGGTACGAACTTGAGCAGGGTAGGAGCTGACACAGAAGTCACAGAAGGAGCACTGCTTCCTCACTTGCTTGCCATTGTACAACCCAGAACCATCTGCCCAAGGATGGTAGTATTACCCTCAGTGAGCTGGACCCTCTGCTTCAATCATCCGTCAAGAAGATGATTCACTGACTTGCCTACAGACCAATTTGATGGAGGCTTCTTTTTACTTGAGGTTCCCTCTTCCCAGATGACTCCAGCTTGTGTCAAGTTGACAGAAAACTGATTCAGAGCTGAAGGGAAGAAGAGCACATCTGAAAGAGATGTGTTGGCAATTCCGCACCAGTGTGTCAGACCTCAAGCCTGTCTTATATTCAGTTAATAATTCCACCTTCCTTTGCATATAGTATAAACAACATACAATTCACAGTGTTAAAAAAAATCCACTTGCAGTTGTAGAGGGGTGTAATTTCAAAGACTGATACCCATGTGAAGAACGTGTCTACATCTGAGAAAGAGCTTAGGAAACAACTAGTGGTCAAGAGAGGCTCACTGCATGGCCCTGTCGCTCTCTGGTCTTAAGGAATCTGACTGTGTGTCATCTCACACCTGTGTCCATGTGGCAGGGCACTTCTCAGTCTGCCTGTCCTCTAGTTTACTACCACGTATCGTTTGTCACAGTGCCATGAGTATAAAGCCAGTGGCGTGCCCTGATTTCTCTCTTATAATTAGTCTGTGTAGCGTACATGGTTTAACTTGATTCTTTCAAACTTTGGAAGACTCTTCCTGGTCTTACAAAGGTGAAAAAGCAGAGGGGAGGGGAGGGGAGGGGCAGGGGTGTATTGGGGCGATGACTCTGTGATCGAGAACACATGCTTTGCCAAGTATGAGTGTCTGGATTTGGCTCTTAGCAGCTGCATTAAAAACTGGGTACACAAACATACTTAGGACCCCAGCTCATGGGAGAAGGAGATAGGAAGATCACTATGGCTTACTGCCTGCCAGCCTAGCTTCAGGTTCAACGAGAGATCCTGTCTTAAGAGAGTAGAGTGGAATGTAATAGTGGACCCCTGGCCTGTCCTCTGTCTTCCACATACATATAAAGGTCTGTGCACACTGTGCAAATACACCACAGTCTCATATGTAACGCCATCCAGACAGACAGACCGCCAGACACAAAAGCAAGAGCCTTGTCCATCTTTAAAAATGCTCTCCTGTTTTCATGGTATTTGCTCCTTACGTTACAGAATTAGTCAGTGTGTATAGTTGGTATCCCTGTGTAGTATATAAAGAGGTTATTTCTCACCAGTGATTAGGTTATTTGTACGTCAGATGCTCTGAGAGTGAAAAGGACCCAAAGCAGGGTGGACCACTCATAGCTAAACGCTGGCTTGTCGGTGGGCCAGATCTTTTCCTTGCGTGGTTATTTATTTTTGAGATATTTATTGCATGTACACATAACAGTTATAATGCTGTCCAAGGCTTTTTATATTTAAAGTCTGTGTTTCCCCCTCATTATTTAAAACAAAACAAGGCACCTCTCACCGGATAAATGTCTTCTTGCCTGATGAACTAAGTCCTTGGCTAGCACAAGTGGGTTTGAGGGTTTCTTGTCCTTTGTATGACAAACTTGACACAGCAGTGACAAACAGTGGTTGACCACCAGATTGTGGCACCCAGGGTTCTCCTCCACCCTCCAGACAGGCAGCTGGCCAGGCTAATACATCTGCTAAGGAACAGGTTTCCACAGCTTGTCATTGACATGTGTGGTGTTTGTGGCTCGGTGCCTGGCACTAAGTCACCCTTGAGTTGCCGTTTTTGAGAATGGAAGGATGTTATTATATATTAGAGTTCCGGTGCTTGCACTTACCATGGAGAACCAGTTAAGCTGAGCTAATATTGGCTTCCTTTGTTCTCAGAATGAAAGTGCACTATTTTCCAGGTTTGCTTGATGGCAAAGCAGTTTCTGTCTCCGTTCTGGAAGTGTAGAGAACTGCAAGGATGAGAAACTGTTGCTTTGTGAATACATAGTGTCCGACGGATGCCACACCTAGAGCCACCCAGTGTCTTTGCCTGGAAGGATGTTGCTCTGCTGGGTGTCAGCCCTGTTCTCTATCAGCCCCAGGCAGCACCAGGCAGAGTTCCTTCATTCTCCTGCTTTGGTTTTTGGATATGGCAGGTTTGCCTCCACATTATTAAAACTCCATTTGGTTTTACTTAGCTTCACAGGACCCAGTCTTTGTAGCAGGGAGAAGGGAATATTTTTTCCAAGAACAGGAATGGTAAACAGAAACTTTGGTGTTCAAATGTTTGTACTTTTACATCCCAAGTTCTGAGTTAATCACATCACTTGTAGTTACCTAGAGAAAAAGGCAGCATAAACACTCTCACCTTACCCTGCACTGGGCTGCAAGGGCAGTGGGACTCAGTCTCTCTGGTACTGGAAGGTGCGCCATGGAGATGCAGTGTGCCCTGGTAGAGCTGAGTATGCGGTTGCAAAACCGTGCCAAAGCCAAGCTTAGATCTCCAAGAAGAGCTCTCTGTGAGCGTCTCGAAAGTCATCTGCTCCATCCCCTTTATTTAAAAGATGGGAGAACTGGGGTGACAGAAGAAGGCTTAAAGTTTGGTTTTGAATAATAGACTCAGGCATTCTCTGCACACTGCATTTTCAGATGTTAGCACATCGCCATTCCCGAGGCGGCACTCAGCATTCGCGGTGCACGGCCTCGGCTGCCGTGCTCAGAGTCACCCTTCTTGTTAGGAAGGGAAAGCTGCTGCCCTGTCCCTCCCGGGAAACCTGCCACATGTCTTGTCTTTTTCCACTGAGAAGGACATTTGTCTGCAGTCAGAATGCAGCACTGCTGTTTGAAGGTGACTGGGGCAATGTGGCAAAGATCAGAGGTGGAGGGCAGTCATAGCCTGAAGCCTAGTGATCAACACTGCTGTCTGCAGGTGTCTGAGAGCCAACACTGTGACTGTAACCAGAATTAAGGTTGGCCTCTTGGAATGTATGATGCTTAATCTGAAGAATGAAGCACCAGTTCATTCATTCATATTCTCATTCTCTCTCCCTCCCTCCCTCCCTCCCCCCCTCAGCCCCACTCTCTGTGGGAGTGTGTGTCCTGCTCTTCCATAATTCACCTCATTCCTGTGAGACAGTACCCTACTTTCTCTTCCACTGCCAGAATAACATATTGTGGCAAAAGCAACTTAAGGGGAGAAAGCTTTTTTTAGCTTATGGCTCAGGTTATAGACTGTCATTCTGGGGAAGGGATGATGGCAGGAGCAGGGGGCTTGACACGTTGGCATCTGCAGTCCTGGAGCACACACTGACAGAGAACAGGAGCTGGGTCAGGCTATGTAACCCTCTATTACCACCATTACCACTGCCAATGCAACAAAGCGCCATAATCTTTCCAAATAATGCCGCCAGATGGGGCGAAAGTGCCCAGACATAAGTATAGGAGGCATTTCACAGTCCATCTAGAGGGTCTCCCACAGAACCCAGATCTAGGCTGGTAGATAGCAGTCTCCAGTGCTGTCTTACTTCCTTTTCGTACACTATGTGGTTGTGGGTGTATGGCCACACCAGCTTTTTATGTGGGTGCTGGGATTTGAACTTAGATTCCTAGGCTTATATAGTAAGTGCTGTTACCCACTGAGCCATTTCTCCACCCCCACTCTGTTTCTTGTACTTCTGTCTCAGGGACACTTGGAACAACTGGAGAAACTAACAATTCATTGAAAGGGGCCAGAAAGGCTAAAAGAGCCAGAGGAAGAGGAAGTTTGTTGTGAGATTGTGTCTCCTACAAATGTCAGAGATGCTACTCTACCCATGAAATCTCACCAGCATGGCTGCCTAAACATGACCTGAACTAAGATCACACCAATAGACATGCTAACGCGGAGAGGGGAAAGCTCATGAGGCCTCAGAAGAACTGTAAGCAATTAAGGAATGCTGAACACGAGAGAAACGGTCTTATCCAGGAACGAACACAACCAACTGGTTGTGTAGTGCCAAATGGTCATCCCTAAAAACGTATGTAAAAGTAACATCATACAGACTGAGTGGGTTGAGCTTATGTCTCTAGGAACATGCACTTATGTGTAACAAGAAGTAAAGAAAAAGAAGCCGTGAAAAAGAATTCATGAAAAACGCAAAACAGTAGTAATCCTACAATGAGAAAGACAGTATCTGCAGGACTCGGTTCTCTCTATCAAGTGAAATTACCCACAAATAATGTTTCCCACGACTTAAGGCAAGCGTCAGGTCAGTGTTGGGGTCTCTGTGATTCTAGAGACCATGAGGTAGTTGATGGCCCCAGTGACTTGGCACCTGTAGCAGAGTTGGGATGGCTCCCCAGGTCAGCTGAAGGCTGCAGGGCAGTGTCTCACCGAGAGCAGGCATTTCGTCACTCCAGTATGTTTTCCATGTTCCCCAAAGCTGCAGCACCGTAACACCTAAAGTGCCAGAATAATGCCTAAGTGACAAAGAGGGACCCAAGCTGGAAACGTCCCCAGAGGCAACTAGCCTATCTGTTGACAGGGTGTGGAGTTCTTGCCTACTTGGTTGAAGTTGAAAATGTTGCTTAGAGTTATATCACACTAGTACTCTGGGACCATGGCTTGCTGTGGGATCTCACTGTGTAGCTCAGGCTGGCTTGAATGGAACTTGGTATATAGCCTGGCTTTGAATTCATGGTAGGCTTCCCAAGTGCTAGCATTCATAGGCATAAATTTCTGCCATGAGCTCTATAGTATTGTGTTAAAAGTAAGAGTTGCAGGCCTTTGTAACCTCAATAACTGCAGTGGTGATTCGAAATAAAGAATTAGCCCATAGCTGTAGCACTTAGAATGCGTCCGTCTTGTCTGGTCTCCAAGTTGCTACGTAGAAGGGAGAAATGAATGAATGGAAAATTAGGTATCATGGGGTAGCTTCACATGGCATTGTTACCTGGATGTGACATGCCCTTCACAGGTGCATGTGTTTGAATACTGGGTCTCCAGCTGCTGATACTGTTTTAAGAGACTACAGAGCCTTTAAGAAATGAGACCACATTGCTGGAAGTAGATTGCTGTGGGCAGGAAGGCCTCACAGTTTATCACTGGGCACTGCTTCCTGCCCCGTCTCTGTGCTTTGCAGCAACTGGTCTCACACTTCCTGCTGTGACACCTGGGGGCTTTACCCACCTCCATGTTTCCCCCTCTGTAGTGGATTGCACCTTTAAACTGTGAGGGTAACATATGTCCATCCTCAATTAAGTTGCTTCTTACTGAGATTTTGCTCACAGCAACAAGAAACACAAGATGAAGTTTCCTGCCCAGCGGCCAGCTGAGCATACGTGGGGTCAGCATCTTCTTGTCCTCTGTGAAGACACGGTGATAGGCTGTCTCTCATATTTAAGTATGGGCAGCGTAAAACGTTAGCAGCTTTATATAGGTTCCTGAATTTTGAATATGTTGGGGGTCTTGAAATCTTAATATTTAGATATTAGAGGCGAAGACTGACTCTTCTTCCCCCAAGTAAAAAGATGGGGTTTCCTGCTCTACTTATTACATACTATTGGTAAAGAACGCAAACAAACCTTCTGCTTCTGTTCCTTTGGTGGCACTTCACTTCATTCTTTAGGTTAACGTAGTATAAAATTACATTTTCTATGTTCTAGTCAGTGCTGGATCTATTTGGCTAGTACTTTGGGGAAATAAAACCTTCCTGCAGGCTTCAGTTATTAAAAGAGAACCACACACCCACTCACCTTACTGCAGTCGATGCGGTGTTTTTGAGTGGCAGTCTAAGTATTTTAATTGGTCTCAAGCTGATTTATAACCCCTTGCTTTATGCTTCTCATTTTATATCTAAAATTTAGCAAGTTATGGTGCCATTTTTATTTAATGCCATTAAAACAAGTACAAACAGTTTTTAAACAAAATAAAACAAAACCAGACTTTTGTGGCTTTCAGCCACAAGATTGGCTCGCTTTCAGGGCATCTTGTCTGCCCTTCAGAGGCTCTTCATGTAAGCTCTCCTTGGAGGGGAGTTATGGCAGGGAGAGTCATTGCCGTGTCAGGAAGTAGTCTGTCGCTCATCCCCTGTCTGGAGCACAGACTCATATTACTGTTTGCTCCCTCACCCCCATCAGGTGTTGTAACTGGAATATGAAATGTCCGTGCTGGCTCATGTATGGAATACTTGGTCCATAGCTGGTGAGACTTGATGCTTTGTGTACAATACAGGCCTACTCTGGCCTTTTACTTTTGTTTTCATAGGGCTTACGTGCAAAAGTTTCTCTGGATCCTACTCATGGGCCATAGGAAGAAGATGAGGAAAATAATTCTAGGTTTTCTCTCCAACAGGCGAGAAAAGTTGATTTGTATATTCATCTTTCTGTACACTTACCATCAGTGGCTTTTTTTTTTTTTCTGGCACAGTTTGGGTGTGTCTAAACAAACAGAACCAGCAGTGAACTTGGTTTGTTTGCAAAGGCATGTTATTGTTGGGTCCTCTCCTTGTAGGGGTTATATTTTCACATTGTAACTGCTTTCTCCCTGGAAATAAGTTAGACACATCAAGCTGCTAAACTCCCTTTTTAGCTTGCTGCTCACAAGAGGCTTGATGGGTCTTCTACAGAGGTTTTTTGTTTTTAAACAAGGGGGAATCTTTGTTTCTCAGAGAGGTGTTTGCTATGTTGAGCCACAAGATGAACTGCAGTCTCTCTGATCATCATTCTGATCTCATTGTACTTTTCACCTAATCGTCATTGAAGTCAAACAACAAATGATTACTCTAAGGCTGTATTTCTTCATAAAGCCAGTAGAAGTGAGGTCTGCAGTCTTTTCCTCTTTTTCTTTTTGTATTATGTGGTGTGCGTGTGTATGCGCATATTTGCATGTGGGTAAGCACAGGTATGTGCATGTGCATCCATGTGTATGCACGTGTGTGTGGAGACCCAAACTTGACATCCATTGTCTCCTAGTTGCTCTCTATCTACTTGGTTAAGCTGAGTCAGGGTCTCTCAGAGGTCACCAGTTTGTCTAGTTGTAGCTAGCTAGCTTACTCAGCTGACCCTTTGTCTCTGCTTCGCAAGTGCTGGGGTGGTCATAGACAGGCTGCCGTGCCTCCCAGGCTTTTATCTAGGCCCTGGGAATCCAAACCCTAATCCTCAAGTGCTTCATCTATCAAGTGCTGTTCCTAAGAAATAGATTAGCCAGACAGAAAGCCAAAAATATACTACAATGTCTTTAAATCATACATCTCTCTTCCCCTACAGTGTGTAGTGCATAGCTGACCTCACTGCTTTGGTATTCTCGGTTGTATAACTTTGTTACCTCAGTTTTGTCCAATTAATGCAAATTTTCTCATTATTTGTAATGAGCATACGTTTTATGAGACTGATGTGCTACCTACTGCCCTAGCGGGACACCTATAAATGTAGATGTTGTCGGCACGGCGGTTGGGTTCCAGCCCACGTGGGACTATAGATGTATTTGCCAGGATGTTTTAAAATGATGTTTATTTATATCACATGCTACCCGGTGTGTTTTTGTGGGTTAGAATATATGACTTGCCCTGCTCCCACTAAGGACAGGGTGATGCTGTGTTACGTTAGGGAACCAAGGGCTCTGGCGTCTGTATGGAAGGTGCTCTCCCACCCTGCCCTTTTGCTTCTTTCATGAATTGAAATTTTCATCGTAGTGGAATATGCTCCTTTTAAACAAGTGGTGAGTACAGATAAGCAGAAGCAAGGCAACAAAAGGAGCCACATCATTTAATGATGATTGCCATAATACCTGGATCTCAATTACTCATTGGTATTTGCATGTACAGGACATCCTTATTCCAAAAGATTGGGTGCGTGACATATGCTTTGAGATTCTAAGAGCATAATCAACATACCTTGAGCGTATGTTGTGAGTATTTATCTACACTGTAGGATATAAGTTTAATGAATAAAGAGTTATATCATATGTGTATATCACTGTGTTTAACAAATATCTCACCCGGTATTTTCTATTTCTGTTCCAAATTGCACTCTGGCTAACTAAATCATGTGTCTCAGCCGGTATTTTCTATTTCTGTTCCAAATAGCACTCTGGCTAACTAAATCATGTGTGTGTGTGTGTGTGTATAGCAAGCCACTCCATACCTGTTGTGCTAAGGCAAACATGTTCGTGTTTGATGGGCCGGGAATCTGGGCATGGCTTCATTGGGTGCTCTGGTTCAGGATGTCTCTCAGGCATACAGTTGCAGTACTAGCTGGGCTAAATTCTTAATCAGAGAGCCCAGCTAGGAATGGCTCTGCTTCAGAGTCCTCTACCTAACAGCTCCCGAATGGGGAGGCTCCTGAATGATGAGGCTTTTGGCTGCAGGTAGCTCTCAGTTCCTTGCCATGTGGCCGTAGAACATGTCATTTTGTTTTAGCAAAGCCAGCAAGAGGAATCTTCTACTCCTGATGTGTTTATGCTGCCAAGGTGTGCATGCTAGGTAGGTGAAAGTTATATTCCTTTGTGCCTGAGCATCCTACCCATCATCTCATCTCCGCTGCGGTGTTTGTTAGATGGGCATCATTAGGCCTACCAGGGAGCAGGAGCCAGTGTGCTGTCCTGTGGACCATCTTGTAGCTGAAATTCATGAACGTCCTAGTCTATCTCTAAAAGATGATGTCCAATTATTGTCTAGAATTTGTTAATTTTGCATTACCAATACTTAAACTTCAGCAGTTGAGAGAAGCTGGTGAGTTCCCCCACCTCCCACCCTTTTAATCCCTTAATCTAATAGGTGAAGTGAGAGCAGCATTGGGCTCTACGACCTTTCACGTTGCAGAGCCCATGTTTTTCAGTGTCTTTGTTCGCACGTGAGATGTATCCCGGATTTCTGCCTTCTGTTTTCTTTCCCTCTTAGAGCTTGCTGGCTCTTCAAGGTCAGCCACTCACTAGGGTCTCTGAGGTGATTGTTACGATTTACCTGACCTGAGATTGAGGCTGGCCTCGTCGCCAGAGTGAGTTCCAAGCTGTCTTCCTTAGGGCGTCTGCTGCTGTGACAAAACGCCACGACTGAAGTGACTCGCCGGGGGAAAGGGTGTGTTGGGCTTCAGCTTCCATACTGCTCATCTCTGAAGGAAGTCAGGGGTGAGCCTGGAGCAGGAGCTGATGCAGATGCCGTGGAGGGTGCTGCTCACTCACCGCCTTGCTCCACATGGTTTGCCCAGCCTGCTTCCTCACAGCACCCAGGACCTCCAGTCCAGGCAGTCACCACCACAATGGGCTGGGCCCTCTCATATTACTAAGTAGGAGAATGCCCTACAGACTTGCCTACAGCTGGATTTTACAGGAATTTTCCCAGTTGAAGCTCCCTCCCCTCAGATGACTAGAGCATATGTCAAGTTGTCATAAACCAGCAAGCACACAAGCCAAGTAGCTTACATATGAGAGTGCCTCAAAGAAAAAACAAACAAAACAAAACCCAAACCATAGCAGCATGACAGAAACAAAGCATTAAGGTAGACAGTGACAGGAAACACTCAACATGAACATCTGACCCACACACACTGGAAGCAACATTTGTACAGTCACGCGCGCACACACACACACACACACACACAGACACACACACACACACACACACACACACACACACACACACACACACACGAAAAAGACAAACAGAAAGAAAAATATGGGTTTTATATCCTAAAAGAAGAGATGTCTTAGCCAACACCAACATATACTAGCTATCATAAATTATAAATGTGTGGTTATTTATGAAGATATTCAATTACTTTAATTGTTTCAACATGTTTTTTACAATGTTATCACATTGTGAAAAATTCTGGTTCTTGTGCATGGAGTTTTATTAATTAAAAATATGTCTTGGCTGGAGAGATGGCTCAGAGGTTAAAAGCCATTTGCTCTTTCAGAGGACTTGGGTTCAATTCCCAGCACCCAAATGGTGGCTCACAACTGTCTGTAACTGTAAGATCTGACACACTCACACAGACACAGACACATACACACACGCACACACACACACAACACCAGTGCACATAAAATAAAAATAAATTATATAAATAAATAAAATGTGTATAAACTCATGTTGCCTGGGGTTGTGAATCTGAAATCTGCAGACGTGCTTGCAGTCCTGGGATAGAAGAGGCTGCCCAGTGACTCTGGCTGCAGTGCGAGAAGGAAGCTGCTTCCTGCCAACAGAGAGGACACCTCATGCTGGAGCACTCACTGTGATTTGGATTTCATGCAAGGCGGTGACTTCCTTTGTGCTTTGGGTTTCCTACCTATACCACCTGCCTGTGTTGGTCAGGATTCCACAGTACCAGGCTCCACTGTGAACTGGTAAACCTAAGTTTGTTTTGTGCCTCAAACCCCAACAGTGAGTGGAAAGGTGAGTGAACTAATCTGACAATCAAAGAAGACAAACCAGCAAGGGATGAATACCTCTAAAGGGGAAATTTGAAAATAAGTAGAAATCTTAAAAATTTTAAAAATCACACAAAGAAAAATTGAAAATCAAATCAGCTGAACTCAGTGGCTCAGCTGACATACATGGGATTTTATATATTTATTTAAATCCCTAATGATTTCACTTTGTATAATTTGTAAACTCCTGTTGCAGATTGAAAAACACAGTTCCATCCACATGATGCACAGCTGTGCATATTTTTTAAAGCTATTTATGATTATGTGGGTGTGCACGTGTATGATTCGTGGGTACCACTGTTCATGTGGAGACCCGAGGACAACTTTGTAGTTCATTCTCTCCACCTTATGAGGTTCCCAGGAGTGGAGCTGGGGTTGTCAGGCATGTGCCGCCAATGCCTTTGCCTGGTAAGCCAGTAGGTCAGGGACCAGCTGTGCTGTATATTGTAGGTTAGTGATGGCGGCCCTCTTACTTTCTATTTATTGTGCAGTTTTATGTTATTTTTTCTGTTGAAGTTGACTGAGTAAGGACATACTGGTGACACGGTCAGGTCACCTGTTGGTGGAGGGGAGTACACGTGGGTAGAGTTATGCTTGTGTGTACATGTGCTTCCCCCATGCAGAAGTTTGGAGGAAAGGGGGTGGGGACGTAAATAGCCTGGCAGCATTTCTGGAAAGGTGTTCTGCATGGCCTGGTTTCCTTGGATGCCATCCCAGAAGCTCCCTATTGAATGCACCAGCACACAAGTACAGCGGCTGCACAATGGAGGACTAGCCTCCTCTGTTCCTGGCTGGAGTTTGTTAACTGCGCCTCATCACTCATGGTAGCTTCCTGAAGATGTGCTCTTTCCTACCCTTGTAATCAGAAATGTTACTCATTTCTTGATAGCAAATCCTGACTCTTAGGGCTGTATGCCTATTGCACCGTACTAACAAAGTGGCACCTGTTACAGGCCAGCACTGTATCTTAGGTGCTACTGAGATGAGAGCGTCTGTATGGCAGTTTGTATCACAGCATTCAGGTCAAGCCGGTGGCAGTCCAGTTTCTGTACATACCTGCTGGTTAGACAAAGTTGATTTATGAATTTTGAAGACTATCCCATTCTTGTCTTTTTAAATAAAGTTCTGATTTTAATATATTTTTAAACTCCAAATTGTCTTGCATATAACATAAGTATCAAGTTACTCAGATACTCAAATGCAGCTGCCGTACCCTTCCCGAATGTTGTGTTTACACTTCCCACTCCCCATCTTCTACAAACAACAACAGGCTGGACCACTATTTTTCAGGCTCCGTTTACTCTGATCCCCCTCTTTGGGTTACAGTCCCACTACAGAGTGTCATGCGTATGTTTTACTTTAACAGTACAATGCCCACATCAAGTTCCTGTTCCTAGCACAGTGCAGCTCGCCGCCGGAGCATCCCAGAGGCTCAGCTTGTGAGCTGAAGCTTCATGCAGCTGCCCAAAGTACCCTTCCCTTCCCACTTGCACTTTTAATGACTCTCCTTAGATGTAAATGCAGACAGTTACATTTGTCCGGGTAAAACTTCATCTTGTTATTTTGAGCCCAGAGTTCTGGCTTGTCGAGGTCTTCCTGGTCATCGTTCTGTCCTGGCTTTCCGGCACCCCTACATGAAGTGTCTCTAGGCAGGCTGAGGAGGCTGCTGACCAAACAGATGTATCTCAGCTGCCAGCTCATGGCTGGGGATACCCGAAAGGAGATGGTTCGTCCCCAGGAGTGGAGAAGACCTCTGTCCATTCTCAGTACCTAACCCTCTGGCTCACAGCTCACAGTCCAGCATAAAAGTCATTTGTTGTTAATTGTATCTAATAAGTGGGGAAATTTTAAGGGCTTACTGACTGAATTGGAAATGGCTTCTGTCTCTCTCCTTTGCATTGAGAAAGGATGTGACTAGTGGAAGCCATGCTTTCTCATCTGCACCGGAGCCTGTTCATATGCATGTCCGTTGCTGTTCTAGCACAATAGTCCTTGGATTAGATGGACATATGCCTGGAGAGCCCTGTTCACTCCGCTGAAACCCTCTCATGTGCACAGAATTGCAGACTTGCTGGAGGTTATCCTGAGCCTCCGCTGTGTGCTCTTCCCTTTTCTCCTGCTGGTTTACACAGGCCACTGGCACGGAAAAAACAAAAAATAAAAAAAACAAAAAACCAGTTCTCCATCCGAAGCTTTGATTTGTAAACGGCAGCATATGAAAGCTCATGCTGACAAAGTGTGGCCTGTGGCCCAAATCTGGATTTACCGCCTGTTTCTCTAAATTGTTTGTGTTTGGTTTTGAGACACGGTTCTTTATGTAAATGTAGCCCTAGCTGACTTGGATCTCTCTATATAGACCAGGCTGACCTTAAACTCATAGAGATCCTCCTGACTGCTAAGATTAAAGATGTACATCACCCTGCCCAGCTCTCTTAATTGCTTAAAAAAAAAAAAAAAGTTAGGGGGGAAATGAACAAAAGACTAATAATTCTGGCACATAAAAAATATATGAAATTCAAATTTCAGAATGTGCCAATAAAATGTCATTGACACCAAGCTTTTGTTTCGGGTGTTATCAGGGGGCTGTTTTTGTTTCAGTAGCAACAAGAAACACTTCCTATATCTGATTTCAAAGAAAACTGGCCAGTTGGAGCATCACCTACAGAAGCATGTGTCACTTAACCCGGGTTCCTGAGCCCTACCCGAGATGGCACTGTCAGAAGCTTTGGAGCTGTGCTTCAAGAATATGCATGGTGCCGGGCGTAGTGGCGCACGCCTTTAATCCCAGCACTCGGGAGGCAGAGGCAGGTGGATCACTGTAAGTTCGAGGCCAGCCTGGTCTACAAAATGAGTCCAGCACAGCCAGGGCTACACAGAGAAACCCTGTCTCGAAAACAAAAACAAAACAAAAAAACAAAACAAAACAAAACAAAACAAAACAAAGAATATGAACAGTACACAAACTCTTGAAACTCCTAGACGAAACACTAAGACCTGTGATAGTGACCCAAGGACTCATGAAAGGCGGGGCTGCCCTTTAGCCCTGTGTGTACTGACTGGTCTACACACTATGTGGTAGGCGTCAGATTCTGAGTACTGCTCTCAGATTGTAGGGAGAAGGTCGGGTTAGTTTGTTTGGTCTGCTGTTAACAGAATATGAAATATTGGCAGAATAAACAGGGATTTGTTTTCCCATAATCCTGAAATCAGGAGTTCAAAGTCCTGCAAGGCTGCTCTCCCTTCCTGTCCTGCCACACTCTGACCTCTGCCTCAGGGGTCATGCAGCCACCTCCGGCTTCTTCTTACAGCGCCCTCTACCTTTCTCTCTAAAGGATGCTTCTCATTGGATTGATAATCCAAGATGCTTTCCCAGATAAGGTTATTACAGTTTGGGGATTAGAATATGACCATATCTTTGGGGGCCCCATACAACTTAGAGCTAATGCCATTTTTCTTTATCCTAATAGCCTGTCCGATCCCAAGGATTCTGTGTCTTCGTTTCTAGCCCTGCTCGTACCATTTTGGTTTCATTCACACATTTATGATTGTTTCCTACTTGGAAAATGTTAGAAGGTGTTTCTGAGCCAGGAAGTGGGGCTCTCTGCAGTAATGTTGCCAACACATTGTCAAGTCTATCCCCCTCTTCTTCCGAAAGACCCTTTCCTCTGGCCACACTGCTGTGTGTTCTCACAGCTCC